>NC_084484.1:160969338-163773088 GCF_030035675.1 Rhineura floridana | reverse complement strand
TGGCCTTAGTTTTTTAAAGTTCTTTGAACTAGTGACTTTCCCCCTGTGGTTCCTCCCACCCAGACTGGAGTTCCTTACATAAATCCCACTTCTGCATCTGGATTCCAACTGGTTCCAGATAGTCTTATGGAAACTGAATGGTGTTTCCTCTAAAGATCGGCCTTCCTCCAGATACATTGGACACCTTCCACCCCTGCAGGCACAAGTGTGCATCAGAGATCTGAGTCAACATGAAATGCTGCCTTAGTTGGTGCAAATGATCTCACATCTTCTTTGCCACTACGTCGATCTGGTACCCTTCCTGCAGATGGGGTTCTAACTGTGTCTTTGGTCCAATACCTTTTACAGGAGTTGTCAACTATTTTAGCCTATGGGTACATTTGGGTTTATGAGTGAGTATCTTGGATGCCACCCCATCTGGTCACGTCTCTCTCTTTCCTCCTCAAGATTTCACACACACCCGGACAGAGAGAATGTGTGCATGCTCACACTTTGCTTTTCTAAGGAATCTGGATAAAAATCAAACCCTGTAGAATTAATCTAAGCCTTGAGAACTTGAAAGAGAAAGTGTGAATGAGCATCACTCTTCCAACCTCCTTGTTCAACTCTGTACTTTTGAAGGGAGAAAATGGGGGCACTGAGAGGGCGAGGTCAGAGGCTTCGTAGGCACAAGGGGAAGACCCCAAGGATGCCAGTTTGACGATCACTGCCTTAAAGTGTCATTGCTCCACCTTGATCTCTATCTCCTTGAAGGCTCACTCCTCATTACTTGGATCCCACCCATGGTTAAAGAAGTTCCTGTTGGGCGTCCATCTATCTGTGGCCAACCACATACATGTTTCCTAGAAAAACAGGGTTATCCTTTGGCCAGACCCCTTGTGACGCCCTTCCCTGGCTCTCCCTGTCAGGTTCCTACCTGCGCGTGGCTACTGCCTGTCACTAGGCACCACCAAGGACTCCACCAGTCCGGACTGTCCTTTTTTATTGTTTCTCTCCCTGCTCTAGCACAGATCTCAACAGATCCCCCTGCTAGGCAACCACCAGTCACGTCCTAATACTAGTATTCCCAGAGACTCTGAATACTGGTATTGTTATTCTCTTCACCACTGCCACCATTTGTTACAGTTCCCCTTCAGCCTTGGTAATTACCTTACCCTCCCTTCTGGTCTGTGAAACCCCAGCCAAGGATCAGGCCTTTGGTAAACCAAATTAAGTATTTATTAAAGATAACAAAGCTAACAAGATTAACAAGGTTTCTTCTTAAGGCACATAAGCATCTGGTTTTACTCAATACTAATCCGAACTCCACCTCCCTCCTGGCAACCCACTCTCTAAACCCCACCAAGCAACCCACTCAGTTCTCTTCTCCCCCCCCCCAGATTCCACTCTCACTCTTCCTTTTATACATTCAGCCATTTTAAACACTCAGCCAATCATCTCGCATTCTACTGCCCATTCACTCCCCCTCTTTCACTCCACTTACCATGTATCTTCTAAACAACCAACACTTACCATATATACATTAATATAGGAACATCACACCCCTCCTTTATCCTGAAGGTCAACTCCTTTTTTCATTGTTCTCAGGAACCAGTGCTGCCATCCTTTTGTCCCAAACCAGTCCACCCAACAGTAAAAGGCACATCCAAGATGTCTAAGAGGTACTCAAGATTTACCTTGCCTGCACCCAGTCCCATAGGCAAACCAGCTCACTATTCCCTTCCTTCCACCCAGCCACATTAGGTAGGAAAGTCACTTCTGCTACTGTAGCCCAGGGGCTGAAGATATGTATCTCATTTGCCTCCAAGGCTTTATGTTTTCCAGCTTCACATAAACTGACAGAACACTCCACTCCAGTGGCTGCCACTTTGCCCATCTTATTTATTTATTTACAAGATTTCTTACAGCCCTTCACCATAAGGTCCAAGGGTAGATAGGTTACAATAATATAATATACAAATCAGATAAGTTCTAATTATAAAAACATAAACTGTTCCAGCCAAACAGAACAGTATAAATTAAGCAACAGACGTGGGTCACCCAAAGCAAAATACCTTAGCTGTCAAAGACCCTCCTCTTCCAAAGTACCTTTATAGGAAATCTGGGCAGCCACTAGGACCTTAGCCAGCACTTTCACACAGCATTATAAGCTTGATCTTCATGCTTTCTCAGAGGCTGCCTTTGAGAGGCAAGTTCTACAGCAGAGCCTCCCTGCTGCACATGCAGCCACCTAATCCCGCCCATCAGAGGTTATCTAGTGTGCATCCCACTTCTCACCTTTCCCACACTCAAGTTAGAATGAAACATTGGGAACTTACTGTGAGCATTGACTCTGAGGCGAATCTCTGGGAGGTATCCAAGGCCACACTCGTATCGGTAGCTATTTCTGTTGACAGTTACATCACATTACATAGCTGGGCATTCGTGCCACCCACAGTCTCCTGGTGGCATCATCTGTCTAATGCTTTGGGCACTTTGCCTTTTTGTTTCATTTGTTTTTTGCCTTAATTATACTTGACACTCCAGTGCATTATGCTTAACTTGGAAATGGAATGTAACTGGTTCAGTGGAGGGAGAGACTTCAAGCAAAAAATAAAAAAGATTCTGATCTAATTTTCTGCTTTTCAAGCAGCAGGAGGAACTAGAACCCACTTCCACACCTCCCAGAGAGGTGTCCTCCTTAGCTCAACCTACTCAACCCAGAATCAATGTTCATGGTAAACTCCTAACATTCCATTGAATTTCACTATTTAAAAATAAAACAAAAAACTGTTGCAACTCTTAATTTTGAGTTCTAAAGATAGAAAAAATGTATTTATACACTTGTTGGATATATTGTTACAAATTCTTACGATACTTAAAACCTATTTATTCAAAATATTGAATTATTTAAAATATCTATATTGTTTCCCCCTCTATTCTGTGCCTGCTGAATGTAAATTAATTCATAGTGCCTGATGGATGCACTCTTTCTCTGAGTGCATCAGTGACCCAGATGTTCCCCAACGAGTGAGAGCATGGAGAGGCAGAAGGAGTCATTCAGTACTAGCCTATCCTTCCAACTTGTTCATCACTTGTCCTTTGCTCTGCCAGTTGTGAAGCCTGTGAGATCTGTCCTTTGAGAACCGAGGGGATGGCGTGCTTAGGCAAATAGAACATACGTGCTGCTGCTTAAGACTGATGTTCTAGCAGACATCTAGGCTGTTAAGACTCATCTTCTAAAAATTTACATGTACTTTGAGAGGTGTTGTTGCCACCCTCATTTCTGTTAATATTTGTCTCCTTACTTAATTATGACTCTGCACTATAATTTAATCCTGGTATTGGAAACTAGTTTGCAGGTTGCTTACTGTATACTCTATTTTACAGAATGACTATGTGGTAGAAACAAGTTTGGTTGGAACAGTGATGAATGGTTTATCTCATCTTCATGAGTGCACTGAACGTGGACAGTTTATAATTAGCCTGATAAGAGGACTTGGTGGAAACCTCAACATGAAATCACGACAGGAATTTACAAAAGAGGTCATTATTTACAATGCAATTATTCAGATTGATAGCAGTTTCAGTGTTTTTCAAATGTAGTTTAAGATCGCAAATATATTCCAATTAAAAATTAGTTAAGAATCGATATTAGGACACAGCTGTAAAAAATAAAAAATAAATGAGAAGTTACAGAGGGTTGGGCTTAAGTGATGACACAAATTTACCATATGTCACTATGAATACGCGTATCAGAATTTTGTGTTTCATGTAGTAGAGAATGGAGAGTCAAGCATGTTACATCCAGGTTAAGTTCGTCATACTTTAATTCCATTGATTTCAGTGGAGCAAATTAGCAGTGACTAACCTAAAATGTGTCTGGATCGAACCCAGCAGAATCTTTTGAATGGTGCTTGCTTTACATGTTCTAAGCAGTTAACTTAGGAGAGAACTTGACAAATGTCTGGACAGAGGATGTAGTTATTGTCTGTATCTAAGTTTCTATAACTCTTGATAGGTATGTTATGTTTTATAGCAACTATGTGTTATTTTTAGGAGTGCATTTTAAAGCTGTTTTTATTTTACATTTTTAAAATATTCTAAGGTTTTTACTTGGGCACGAGAGTCTCCACCAAATCCCAACAAACCACTGGACACCTATTATGATCGAGATACTGAACGCCTAATGTCATACCAGTTGAAAAAGCCTGAAAACCTGACTGCAGATGATTTCAGCAATATTCAGACTCTTCCAGTCATTCAAACACCTGATATGCAGAGAGGCTTAGATTACTTTAAACCTTGGCTAGGCTTTGATAGTAAGCAGCCATTTCTTCTTGTTGGACCGGAAGGATGTGGAAAGGGGTAAGAATTTTCATGCCAACTATGATACTAATGCATTACTACTAATACTTGAAATGATGATGACAGTGTTATTTGGAAATCAGGTTTTTCCTCTTGAGTCTATTCCACAGATCAAGGATTGTGGATTTATTTTATTCAGTCATTTATATACTGGTTAGTTATCTGCATTTCTAAGCAGTGTACATAAAAACAAACCATACAAAAATAAAATAATAAAACAATTTTTTATCATGAAACCAAACAACAACTTAAACTGCCTGCTGGAACAAGAAAGTCTTGGTTAAGTGCCTGAAATTCAACAAGGAGAGTGTCTAATTTCAGTTGGGAGTTCCACAAGCTTGGGCCCGGTACACTGAATGCACTGCTTCTAGTAGTTACAAACTGTGCCTCTGAGCCATGTGGAATCACCAACAGAAACTCCCCCAAAGATCTCAAGTGATTTGGCTGGGTATACAAGGGATCAGGCAGTCTTTTAAGATATTCTGGACCCAAGGTTTTAAGGGCCTTGTAAATTAGTGCAAGAACCTTGAACCTGACTTGATAACATATGTGCAGCCAGTTCAAGCTTTTAAGCTTCCGAGTTATGTGCTGGCGGTAATCTGTCCCCACCTGCAGTCTACCCATAGCATTTTGCATCAGCTGGAGCTTTCAAGTAGGTGCAAATGTATCCCCACAAAGAGTTCATTGCAAAATCAAGTCTTGGGGTTACCAGTGCATGAATCATCACACACAGCTAGGCTATTCCTGCCCAAGAATGGCCATAATTGGCTCACTAGCTATGGTCAAAGGCACTCCCGGCCACTGAGGCTATCTAAGCCTCAAGTGACATAGATGGATCCATAAGCACCTGCTCTTTCAGAGGAAGAGTAATTCTCTCCAGAACAGGCAAATGGCCAATCTTCTGGACACTGGAACCACCCACCCACAGTGCCTCCATCTTGCCAGGGCTCGTGCTTAGTTTACTACCGTTCATCCATTCCACAACTCCATCCAGACAATGTATCATGCTTAGCCTGTCCTGACTCAGATGTTATGGAGAAATAGAGCTGTGTATCATTAGCGTACTGATGACACGTTGCCCCAGGACTCCTAATGACCACTCCCAATGGTTTTATATGGATGTTAAACAGCATTGGCAACAGGATTGTGACCTGCAGCACACCACAGCCCAAGGACCATGGGGCTGAGTCACTGTTCCCCAGTGCTGTTCTCTGGACATGACCCTGCATGTAGGAACAGAACCACTGTAAAACAGTGCCTTCAGTGCCCATCCCACAGAGCTGGTTGAGGAGGATACTGTGGTCAGTGATATCAAGAGCAAGAAGCAGCAGAAGAGACACATTTTCCCTGACCCGTTCTTCATACAGGCTGTCCATTAGGACAATCAAAGCTGATTCAGTCCCCAAACCACACCTGAACCAAGATTGAAATCGATCCAGATAGTCCATATTTTCCAGGAACCTCTGCAACTGCTCCGCCACTTCACCACTCTGTCCCAGAAAGGGGTATTTGTGACTGGGTGGTAGTTATTGTAAATTGCAGGATCAGTTTCATCAGGAGTGGACACATTTCCCACATTCTGTTTCATGACTACTCTGCCCAGTGACCATTCCCTCTGAATTGCAGGTTAACTAAGAACATTCTTAAAATTTAATATGTAGCTTTGTTAATTTGCATTTTCCCTGGTTCTGTATTATTAATGTGCATGTGAAGATTGACAAAACACTGCCAAAAAGCAATCTTGATGTCATTCTACATATGATTGCCTCATTATTCTTTCTGTATGATGTTTTACTGATATCCCTGTGGACTCTTGCACCATACAAAAATATTCTTAATGACATGGAGTCTAACTAGGCATCTGAAAATGGAAGGACACCTTCCATTCACAGATGGGACTGAGATCCAGTGAAGGATCCCACCTCTGGAAGTGTGGAGAGGCAATTTTTGCTTATCCTCATTGTTCTGCAGACCTTCCCACATTGTTCCATGATGATGGGAACTTCATGTGAGTAGAACTCTGTTCAGGGGATGCTTCTGCCAGTGGAAGCCCAGTTAGGATCCAAGCCAATGTAATCATGTATGATCACATCAACTTTGCTTTTTCAATGCACATCATTAATATATCAGGGGTGTGTGTCAGACCACCCCCTGCCTGACCAACTCTCTCCCACTGGCCCCAGCACAGATCTCTCTCGATCCCACCACTAGGTGCCACTACCTGACACACTGTAACGTAATGCTGCCCCGAGACTTTGCCTTAGCCTCCTCCTTTAGCAGACTGCTATTAAGTGTGGTGTAGTGGTTAAGGTGCTGGCCTATGACCTGGGAGACCAGGGTTTGAATCCCCACACAGCCATGAAGCTCATTGGGTGACCTTGGGCTAGTCATTGCCTCTTAGCCTCAGAGGGAGGCAATGGTAAACCACCTCTGAATACCACTTACTATGAAAACCCTATTCATAGGGTCACCATAAGTCAGAATTGACTTGAAGGCAGTCCATTTCCATTTTTTATTAAGTGTTTAGGTACACTTTCAGGCCACAATCCCTCTATCCTTCTGTCTTTAAAGTCTACAGCCCTGGGTTGCCTTGGATACCTACTGCTGTTACATTAATCGTTCACTGCTGCCACCATAGATACTGTTTCCTTTCTGATATTTGCTTTGCCCACCCTTCTCCCCGTATGTATCCAGCCAAAAATCAGGTGTGTTGTTCAGAGATTTATTGAATAACACAAGGAATAAACAGGATAACTTTAAATTCAGTTGTCATGAGTTTGGTCAGGCCCTCCCTTAGCATGTGCAGGGCCCGGGACAAAAGCATAGTTGAGGCCCCCACATTCTTTATATATATATATATATTGAGAGAGAGAGAGAGAGATTTTATTTATGAGTATATGTAATGCTTCTCTTGGAAGAAAGGCATAGGTCTCAGCAGTCGCCTGGTAGGTCTTCTTCTGCCCAGCATGTTTGAGTGCTTTGCCTGGCTCCGCTGAGCTCTCCACATGCATTGAGTAGATGATGTCAAAGAAATCTTCCATCACAGCGACGCGCTTGAGAGCGATGCCCTCGGGCTCCGACAGGCCATCTGCCCCCGTTCCTGTTTTCATTGGCATATAGACCACCACTTGGCCCATCTTCGTCGCCGTGGCTGGCGAGTCCCGAGTGCCGTTGCCCAGGCGGAAGCCCTTGGAGCGTACCCAGAACTGGAACTTGACTTTCCACCAACTGCTGCTGGTGCCACCGCTGCCGGCTCCTCCCTGCAGCACCTCGGCAATGCGCTGGTACTTGCTCCGGGTCACCGTCTTGGTCTTGGCCAAGTCGCTGTAGGTGCACAGGCACCAGTCTTGGAACTGCTGGCCCAGCTTGCTGTCCCCGGGGTGGCTACCGCTCACTGACCGCAGCGGTGGTGGTGGTGGCTTCGGCATGGCGGGCGGGTGGGCAGGCGAGTGAGCCCCTGTCCCGGGCGGAGAGAAAGAGAGCAAGCGAGTGCTGCGCCCTGCCTGGCATGGCGAGCAGGCAGAGAGGGAGGAGCCAGCTGGTGAGCCGATCACCAAGCGCGGGGCCCTCCAAGGTGCGGGGCTGGGACAACTGCCCTGCTTTCCGGTGCCTACGGGTGGCTCTGCGTTTGGTTACATATAAACATTCTTCAACTTCTTAGTTACTTTTATCTCATATACATTAGCCCTAAAACCTGCCTCACTACCCGCCTAAAACATATCCACCCTCTTCCACTGTCTTTCTTCAACTCCCCATTCAACTGACTCCAACTGACTCCCAGACCAACTGTCATTCTCACATATATACGTTCAGCCACCCAGACGCTCAGCCAGTCACAACACAGCATTCCCCAACATTCCATCACGTGCACTCCCCCCTCCCAACTCACTCTACTTACCATATTTAACCTACAAAAGCAACACTTACCATAAATATTTTACAAACATTATAGTGGCATCACAGGGGTGTGTGTGCAAATTAACTGAAAGCTGCCCCAAACTACATAGGCGGTGTTCTGAACAACATTTTGAAATAAAAACATGGAATAAAATTCCCAGTACATTTGTTCCATTTCAGAAACAAGGGAAGGTGTTTTGCAGCTGGAAAAAAATTGCATAAGTAGAATTACAGAAGTATCCCTAAATGGCTGAGATTTATTTAAATCTGTCTAATTGAGCAGAGAAACCTGTGAGACCTTAATCCGACTGTAGATCAGGATTCCATTGACAGTGTGGAAATACCAATATTGGATGCAAATAAATCTCAGACATTTAGGGATGCTTCTGTAATTCTACTTATGCAATTTTTCCAGCTGCAAATCACCTCCTCTTCTTTCTGAAATGGAAACAATGTATATGGTTTGAGCTGTCCAAGTCTTGGGAAGAGTCAAACAACTGATAGCAAAGAATCAAATTACTGGTCGTCTGAGAAAACCAGATGTTGCTCCTACAAGCCTAGAGCTTATCTGAACCATTAGGAAACAAGCCCTAGCTCATCTAGAGAGAATTTGAAATGGATAGAGCTTTTGCTTGAAGGAAGTAGATTTGGCTCAGTAGTGAGCTGTTCACTATTGAAATAAGAGGGAAGCTCCCAAATAAAGTACAGTGTAAGAAAAATCCATGTAGTGATGCAGAGAAAAATATGTGAATAAGAAGTGAATATATTTTGAGTCACAATTGGTTCTTTACTGTGGGAGCTCTGTATATTATGAAGGCTTCCTCTAAAATAATTGAAAATTCAATGAATCATGCACAATTTTATGCTATTTTATCATGCTATTTTAACTTTTGGCTAACTAGCTGTGTTATAGATAATACTCTTGTAAAAACTGTACATGCTCAAGGTTAGTGGCTTGCTTTATAGTTGATGGATTTTCATTTCACACAGCTAATACAGTCTTCAGATTATTTTCATTGTAGTGAATAACATTTTAAAATCTTCATCTTTTCATTTTTTTAGAATGTTACTCCGTTATGCCTTTTCCCAACTTCGATCCACTCAGATTGCTACAGTTCACTGCAGTGCGCAGACTACGTCTCGACATCTTCTCCAAAAACTAAGCCAGACGTGCTTGGTGATCAGCACCAATACTGGGCGAGTATACAGGCCAAAGGATTGTGAAAGGCTAGTTTTATACCTAAAAGATATCAGTTTGCCCAAACCGGATAAATGGGGAACCAGCACACTCGTGGCCTTCCTGCAGCAGGTGAATAGAATTTGGTTTAGAAGCCCCTAACAGTTGATTTTAGAATTCTAGAATAGGAGAGATCACCTAGGCTGCCCACTCTGCCAAGGCTTGTGGCTGCAGCCTGCAGTTTCCCCCTCTTTTTCTCCCTGCACAGCTACCCACTTGAGCTTTCTGGTGCCAGTGCCAGGGGTTGGCACTTGTTTGTTAGTGGCCCCATTTGTCTTTACCAGAGCTTGCACCTGTGGCTCTGGCTGGCCTCTGTTGTTGGCAGCTACCTGGGTGACGTCTACAATCCTGTTCTCATTTGAGTCAAATCTAATGTTTCCACAAAATTGCACTATAATATCTAGTACAGAAAGAAGCTTCTTGAAAATCTTCATATTTTTTAAAAATCACTTTTCTCTGAATGTGTTCATGTGTCTGTTAAGCAAAAGTTTATTGTTCAGGAGGATGAGCTTCTAGGTGCACTGCATGGCTATCTGTCCCTTCATTATTCTGGGTTCACAGTAAAGCCTTAAGAGTAGGCAAGACAAGCAAACATGCGTAATGTTTGATTTAAACAATTTTAGTTTAGAAGTGTTTGTAGTACAGAATTTTGGTTCTATTATTGTGGAATACAGGTTGCGTATAACATTTATATGAAGCTTAAATTATGTTAATTTGCTTCCATTCAGTGTTGTTGATTACCTGCTCTTCACCATAAGTCCCAGTGTGGGTTACAACAATACAAAAAAAGATTAAAATCAATTAAAACAAATTACAGTCAAGAGAATAGAATATATACATACACGTAATTGTGATTAACAAAACAGAGGTTTTTATTGTAATACCAAAACGTTTTGGCTTCTGCCTTCATCAGCTGCTAACATACAAATGCTGTTACCAAGGTGGCAGTTATAGAGCTTTGAAGATGGAATGCTCAGAGGGGCTTCATTTGCAGAAGCTAAGTGATGCTGGTACTGTCCTCCAGGTTCAGGCCATGTGGTGCCAATGTGTCCAGAGAGTATATCCAAAAGTTCTCCCTTTTAGTCAATGCTGCTGGATCTGTTGGCATCTCTATAGCTGTTATAGAAAAGTCCAACAGGTTGTGACCCCCAATGTTGAAATGTTTTGCAACTGGATGTTCCACTTTTTTTGTTAAGATTGCCGATTTGTGGTTTCTGAAGCATGTGCGTAGGTAAGTTGTGGTTTTTTCTACGTATTGGATATATCCTGGTCTTTTGCATTCAGTGACATAAATTATATTGCAGGACCTGCAGGTGATGTGTGATGTAATATGTCCTGCTTGTCCTAGTGCTTGTAAAAGTAGCTGTCTCCCTGAGGTACACACAGGTGATACAATGTTTGGAGTGACAAGGATGAGACCCAGGATTGGTGACTGGTGTTTTGTTAATCTCAATTACGTGCATATATTTTTAGGTTGATTAATGGAATCCTTATAGGGATCCAGAGCAAGCTTGGGTGAAGTTCTGTTTGTTGCTTTCAAAACTCTCTCTGTTTCTCTCTCTGTCTCTCTCTCTCTCCCTCCCTCCCTCCCTCCCTCCCTCCCTCCCCAGGTAGCATGCCATCACATGGGTTATATCGCCATCTAGTGTCCGAAGGCAAGAATGTACTGAAGTCAAGACCTTGTGGCAGGCAAGCCCTTTCCACCCCAGTTCATTCTTGCCTTCGTCCGAGGCTGTTCATATCTCCGTAGCATAAGGAATTAGTATTCAGTGGGTGTGTTTGTGAAATGTGTGTGTGTGAGAGAGAGAGTGCATTGGGACTGGGGATTTTATTGGTCCCCAGCCCTTGCTGGGCCTTTTTCCTTCTTTTCCTTTTCCAGCCTTTGGCTTCCTTCTCCCTCCCTCTCTCTTATAGCCTTTGCGGGGTGGTTGTTTTCAGTGATTTTTTCTCCCCCCCCTTCCCTGGCCACAGAGGGGTTCGACTGCCCTTCCTGGCCTTGCCGCCTTCGCTTAGCAACGGCAGCGGCACCACCCCTTCCCCAAGTGGGTCCGCTTCACTCGGTGCCGCTTCAGCTCTCTGCCCCCCTGTTGCTACCACAGCTCGCTACTGCAGCCGCTCTGAACTCTCGGCCCGGCTCCCTGGGCCCGCTACTCTGGCTAGCCTGGAGCGGACCGCTTTACGCGTCGCTGCCTCTTTTCTCGCCGCGAGGTGCTGAGATGCCTTGCTCTATTGGCGGCTCCTTTTTCTTTGCTCCCAGCGGTGGTTGCGGGGGAGGCTCGCTTAGCCGTTTCTCCCTGCCGGCTTTATTTTCTTTGGGGCTCGTGGTTGTGGCTCCTTTCCCTTCGCCCCTGCTGGCTGTGTTAGTGGGGTAGTTGTTTTGGCTGCCCCCCACAGACGGCTTGCTTGCTCGCTCCTAAGCGGCTGCGGGCTAGGCGACCACCATTTTGTTTTTTGAATTTCCCACCTTTTTGATCGCCCTCCTTTTTGGTATGTCTCTCTGCTTTCCTTGGACTCTTTCCCTTTTTTACCTTTCTCATGCTTCCTCATATGTTTAGGCTGAGGAGTATGTAGTTTAGCTTCCTAACTTTATTCACAAAATAAATAATAATAATAATAATAATAAAATAAAAATAAAATAAAAAAAATAAAAAAATCAATACTAAAGGGGCACAGAGGTGACTGGTACTACAGTGCACAGGAACAGTACTGTAACCCCTCCCACTGTGGGTGTGTACTCTCTCTCTCTCTCTCCCTCCCTCCCTCCCTCTCAAATGTTCAAAATGAGTCATATGAGTTCTGGATGGAACCCAGCCACTAAATCTGGGTACTCCATTTTGGGCTAGTTGGAGTTTCTTGGGTGTTGGATGTCTCCATATGGACTTGGCTCCCACTACTGTTTGAAGGCAGGAAATGCTATAAGGAAGTTATTGCGTCTCCTTCACTGTGAGGCCTCAGTTCATTTCCTGTTTTTGCTTGGAGCAGAGTACTTGACCCAGCTCTCCTAGCTTTCTGTCTTCTCTTCCTTGGGCATATTCTTCAGGGTTTGTGTTTGTTTGTGTTTTAATGGTGTGTTGATGTGAGATTTTTCTTTTCTGCTTGATTTGTTTGATACGCAAGTTGAGGTTTCCTAGTCTTCAAAGGCATCCCCACATCCTGTGTGTTGCAGTAATCCAGTGTGGCAGTTACCAGAGCATGGTGTCTTACACTAGGCATGTGAGCTGGTTACATGGAATACTAAATTTAAGCTGCAATCATATACATACTTCTCTGGGAGTATCTTTAAGTTGTTACCCACTGTTAGTTACAGAGATGATAAACTACCACAGGTTGGATGAGACATCTAAGGCTTAACAGCTCTGATGAATCTTTCCTTTGTTCTTGAGTATTCATTGAAAACTGCTCTGGAAGTTTTGAATTCAAGGACAATAAAGAAATGCTGCAAATAAATAAATTTACAGCAACAGCTTCCAGGCCTTTGCAATTTTATGATCTATAGTTCAAATAATTTCTGAAATAAATTTGAGTTCATAGGTATCTTCTGCAGAGTAGACATACATAAGATTGCACTGTTAATGTGTAAATGCTCACTAACAGTTCTTAACCTTAGTTCCTATAAAATGAAATTGATATACAAGGTAGGATGTTGCCAGGGTTATCATGGGTTTCATTCACATATTCACAATTGTCATCAGAATATCATGATTTGATTACTTACTTTCTGACTTAACACTAAATGTGTGAACTGCCTGCACTGAGGTGGTGTGTGAGATTATGTGTTATTTATTAGGAGATTTCTATCCCGTTTTTCCCCCAAAGGAGCCCACAACAGCAAACAATAAAAGAGCAAAGCAATATAAAACATTTAAAAAAGTTTTCCATTTTAAAAACAAATAGCTTCACAATGAAAGTCTTGTGATGTTTGATCTGTGACTAACATTTCATACTGTCAAGAGTGGATAGCGCAGCAGTTCCTACCTCATGCTGTCTGCCCAACGGTCGGCTGCAGAGGTGAGCCAAACAAACTAGAAGAGGCTGGCCAACCCTACTGTAGAAGGAGAGATGTTTGACCAGCTAGAGAATAAAACCATGGCAGGCAGCACATTTAGAGGGAGTTCCAAGTGTGGAGGGAGCAAGGACTGAGAAGGAGTAGCAGAAACATAAAAGAATACAGAGCTAGGCCATGGGCAAGCCTTGCCACAGCAACGTAGGACACGATATGGGAGGAAGGAAAAGGCAGCAGTAGTGGGGCTAGTCACCCAAGTGGCAAGTCAAGGAGGACAAGGGTTAACTGAAAGGCTACTTACATGCCTGGTGATTAGGGTTGCCAGGTCTCCGGTTTTCTGCCGGAGTTTCAGGGACAAGGGGGCTGTCTCCGGACTCTGGCAATACTTTGCTTAAACTGGATGATCTCCGGCTTTTCACTGGCCCCCTCAGCCACGCATGCGTGATTGACACGCATGCGTGACGGGTGTGGCTGGCCGCCTTCCCGCCCTTTGTCATTGAGGCAGGGAGAGCTGGTGCCGCCGGGGCCGGGCTCTGTCTCCCAGGCAGCGAGGCCAGGACACTCTGCACGTGCCCAGAGATGCCCTGCGGCTGAGGCCAGAGGTGCAGCCTGTCTTGGACAGGGGCGGGTGGGAGCGGCAACGAGGGGCTGGCCCTGGGTGCCCGAGGCGGGCGCTGCTTAAAAGGCCGGTCGGGCGAGCGCAGCGCTGTCATTCTCCCTCCTGTGGGCGCCGCTGGGCGGGAGTGGCCGCGATGGAGCTTGGCAGTGGCGGCGGCGGCCGCAGCGTCTCTGGCTGGGGGGGGCATCGCGGCCGCTGCCGCCCAGCGGCACCCACAGCGGCGCCCACAGCACGAGGGGTGAAGCGGCCAGGCGTCCTCGGGGCTAAGAAGGAGCTGGCCCCATCCGGCGTCCACTGCTGCTGTGGGTGGCAGGCTGGAGAGAGAGAAAGAGAGAGAGGCTAGAGAGAGAGAGAAAGAGAGATACTGGAGAAAGAGAGAGATGCTGGAGAGAGAGAGAGAAAGAGAGATGCTGGAGAAAGAGAGAGATGCTGGAGAAAGAGAGATGCTGGAGAGAAAGAGAGAGATGCTGGAGAAAGAGATGCTGGAGAGAGAGAGAGAGAAAGAGATGCTGGAGAAAGAGAGATGCTGGAGAAAGAGAGAGATGCTGGAGAAAGAGAGAAAGAGAGATGCTGGAGAAAGAGAAAGAGAGAGATGCTGGAGAAAGAGAGATGCTGGAGAAAGAGAGATGCTGGAGAAAGAGAGAGAAAGAGAGATGCTGGAGAGAGAGAGAAAGAGAGAGATGCTGGAGAAAGAGAGAGATGCTGGAGAGAGAGAGAAAGAGAGAGAGGCTGGAGAGAGAAAGAGAGAGTTTGGCCCTAATCCTCAGTTTCTTACTATTTCCTCTGGATAATTGCACTGCTGGAAACGGACAGAATCATCATGTGATTGTCTTTTCTTGACAGGATGTGGGAGTGAGATTGAAATAAATAAATAAATAAATGACAACAAATAGGAATGTGTGCCATTGTTCCATTTTTCTGCACATTTCCCATCTCCCCAAAGCAGCCTTCCCCAACCTGGTGCCTTCCAGATATCTTTGGGCATACAGCTGCCACCAGCTAACATCTGGAGGGCACCAAGCTGGGGAAGTCTGCCCTAAATTGTCAGCTGCTTCAGGTCTATCAGATCTAAGCATATGGTCACCCTGTTGTGGGAAAGTTCCCATTAAACTGACTCGTGTTGTGTCATTAAGTCTCTAATGTGGCAATTTAAGCGAACAGACCTGATCTTGTTCTGGGTTTTGGACTTCCAGCAGGGGCTTAGACTAGAAGGACTAAAAGGCCCCTTCTAGCTCTGTGATTCTATGCTACATGTGTGTGTGTGTGTGTGTGTGTTACACACAAACGCACAGGCACACACACAAGCATACTTTTTTCTTTGATCAATTTTGCTTAGAAAAAAAGTGTCTTGTTCTTGTCAGTTGACTTCCTTTATTATTCTTTGTATGTACTTAAACAAGCTGGTCTGTTTTAAAAGAAAAGCTTGGTGGTGTTTGTGAGAGCCCACGAAAGAGCAATTTCAGGTAACTGCCACAGCCAAATGGTTAAGAATTGGCCTTATGACATAATGTGTACTGGCTGGTCTCTACAGAATTCCAAACACCATTTCAGACTTAAGGCTGCCATCTATTATCCCAAAGGCAGCCAAAGTAGCATCCTCCAGATATTGTACTAAAACTCCCATGAGCCCTATCCTGCTGGGCCAGCAATCACAATAAAGTCCAAAAACTTGACTGCATCTGTTTAATTATATGCATGGAAATGGAAATGGACTGCCTTCAAGTCGATTCTGACTTATGGCTACCCTATGAATAGGGATTTCATGGTAAGCGGTATTCAGAGGCGGTTTACCATCTAAGGCTAGTACTCCCCACCTGGCTAGGGCCTGATCAGCTTGCCACAGCTGCACAAGCCAGTCCCTTCCTTGTCCGCAACTGCCAGCTGGGGGAAACGGCTCCTTGCGACTATGCACCTTGCCCACAGGTGGCAGGGCACATAACCCCTGAGCCACTCACTGTGGGGGTGATCTTTAGCTGGCCCTTGGCATCCAGGAGACACGAGCGGGGATTTGAACTCATAGACTCTGGACTCCCAGCCAGGCTCTCCTCCCCACTGTGCTATACCATCTGTTGCATGAGCATACAGTTAACATACAACTGACTTCATAGCACCATGCAGATAACAACTGGCTCATTCTGCATTAGCATAGCTGCTGCAAGCACTCTTAGTTCATTTTTACAAGATAGTTCAACATGCTATCTTGTTCATTAAAAAAATGCATTCATTCCTGACTTTACCTCTTACCACTTCTCCAGGCTGTAAAAAATAAAATAAAACACCTTCCACTTTCCTCTTTTGTATCTTTAATTCAGTTGTTGTTGTTAATGTGCCTTCAAGTCAATTTCAACTTATGGTGACCCTATGAATCAGCGACCCCAATAGCATCTGTCATAAACCACCCTGTTCAGATCTTGCAAGTTCAGGTCTGTGGCTTCCTTTATGGAATCAATCCATCTCTTGTTTGGTCTTCCTCTTTTTCTACTCCCTTCTGTTTTTCCCAGTATTATTGTCTTTTCTAATGAATCATGTCTTCTCATTATGTGTCCAAAGTATATGTGTCCAAAGTCAGAGGAAGGCAATGGTAAACCACCTCTGAATACCTCTTACCATGAAAACCCTATTCATAGGGTCACCATAAGTCGGGATCGACTTGAAGGCATTCCATTTCCATTTTCCATCCATACTCCCTAAGATGGTGAGAAGGAATGACCTTGTCACTTCAGCTGGACCTCTTTTAGGTAAGATTTCTATTTTAATTTCCAATCAGAAATTTTTTTTTGAATGGTATGCTGCACGCACGCGTGGTTGATACAATGTATCATGCTTCATGATGTCACTAGGGCCCGCCCCATGACGTCACTAGGGCCCGCCCCATGACGTCACTAGGGCCCGCCCCGTGACGTCACTAGGGCCCGCCCCGTGACGTCACTAGGGCCCGTCCCATGACGTCACTAGGGCCCGCCCCATGACGTCACTAGGGCCCGCCCCCATTTTCTCAGGTTTTTGGATGGTTCCGACCTGGCAACCCTACTGGTGATAGAGGGGTTAATGGGGAAGCAAGCCTTCTTCAATGAACAAATCTCAGAAGGGCTCTAAAATCATTGGAGTGAGGCGCTCACTAGGGGTTTTCTGAAGGTATAAAATCAGTGTTCTCTTACTATATACCACATAAAGCCATACTTACTGCTAACTGTATAGTCTAAAAAATCTGACCTATATTAAACCGTTATTGTTTATGCTTATTGTATATGGCTGTCCTTTAAATGCTATCTTTTTTTCTCCGAAGGTGCTGACATATCGGGGATTTTATGATGAAAACCTTGAATGGGTAGGGTTAGAAAACATCCAAATTGTGGCTTCCATGTCTGCTGGGGGAACACTGGGAAAACATAAGCTTACTTCCAGGTTTACTTCTATTGTCCGTCTTTGTGCAATTGAGTAAGTGTCTTCTTGATAATTCTTCATTATCTTAAGCTTATTTTGAATTTATTATTTCTTTTTATTTTTCTACGTATCTGTATTCCCTAAGTTACAGCTTAACAAGCATTACCCTCAGGACAGTAGAAATCTGAGTGGAGAGCAGGATCTTTCATTTTCCCAGGCATTTTTATTTTTGTCCAGGCCTTCACTAGTTTGTGTGAACTACCCGGACATAGACTGGCTGCATATGTATTCCAGTCATGACAAAGAAGCAAAGTTTCTAGATATTCTAAATGACTATTCCCTAGATCAGTTGGTCATGGAACCGACCAGAGGGACGGCAACCCTGGACTTAATCCTCAGTGGGGACCGGGACCTGGTGCGAGATGTAAGTGTTGTTGAACCGATTGGGAGCAGTGACCACAGTGCTATTAAATTAAACATACATGTAACTGGCCAATTGCCAAGAAAATCCAACACGGTCACATTTGACTTCAAAAGAGGAAACTTCACAAAAATGAGGGGATTGGTAAAAAGAAAGCTGAAAAACAAAGTCCAGAGGGTCACATCACTCGAAAATGCTTGGAAGTTGTTTAAAAACACTATATTAGAAGCTCAACTGGAGTGCATACCGCAGATCAGAAAAGGTACCGCCAGGGCCAAGAAGATGCCAACATGGTTAACGAGCAAAGTCAAGGAAGCTCTTAGAGGCAAAAAGTCTTCCTTCAGAAAATGGAAGTCGTGTCCGAATGAAGAAAATAAAAAAGAACACAAACTCTGGCAAAAGAAATGCAAGAAGACAATAAGGGATGCTAAAAAAGAATTTGAGGAGCACATTGCTAAGAACATAAAAACCACCAACAAAAAATTCTATAAATACATTAAAAGCAGGAGACCATCTAGAGAGACAATTGGACCCTTGGATGATAAGGGAGTCAAAGGTGTACTAAAGAACGATCAGGAGATTATAGAGAAGCTAAATGAATTCTTTGCATCTGTCTTCACAGTGGAAGATATAGGGCAGATCCCTGAACCTGAACTAACATTTGCAGGAAGGGATCCTGAGGAACTAAGACAAATAGTGGTAACGAGAGAGGAAGTTCTAAGCTTAATGGACAATATAAAAACTGACAAATCACCGGGCCCGGATGGCATCCACCCGAGAGTTCTCAAAGAACTCAAAGGTGAAATTGCTGATCTGCTAACTAAAATATGTAACTTGTCCCTTGGGTCCTCCTCCGTGCCTGAGGACTGGAAAGTGGCAAATGTAACGCCAATCTTCAAAAAGGGATCCAGAGGGGATCCCGGAAATTACAGGCCAGTTAGCTTAACTTCTGTCCCTGGAAAACTGGTAGAAAGTATGATTAAAGCTAGATGAACTAAGCACATAGAAGAACAAGCCTTGCTGAAGCAGAGCCAGCATGGCTTCTGCAAGGGAAAGTCCTGTCTCAGTAACCTATTAGAATTCTTTGAGAGTGTCAACAAGCATATAGATAGAGGTGATCCAGTGGACATAGTGTACTTAGACTTTCAAAAAGCGTTTGACAAGGTACCTCACCAAAGGCTTCTGAGGAAGCTTAGCAGTCATGGAATAAGAGGAGAGGTCCTCTTGTGGATAAGGAATTGGTTAAGAAGCAGAAAGCAGAGAGTAGGAATAAACGGACAGTTCTCCCAATGGAGGGCTGTAGAAAGTGGAGTCCCTCAAGGATCGGTATTGGGACCTGTACTTTTCAACTTGTTCATTAATGACCTAGAATTAGGAGTGAGCAGTGAAGTGGCCAAGTTTGCTGACGACACTAAATTGTTCAGGGTTGTTAAAACAAAAAGGGATTGCGAAGAGCTCCAAAAAGACCTCTCCAAACTGAGTGAATGGGCGGAAAAATGGCAAATGCAGTTCAATATAAACAAGTGTAAAATTATGCATATTGGAGCAAAAAAATCTGAATTTCACATATACGCTCATGGGGTCTGAACTGGCGGTGACCGACCAGGAGAGAGACCTCGGGGTTGTAGTGGACAGCACGATGAAAATGTCGACCCAGTGTGCGGCAGCTGTGAAAAAGGCAAATTCCATGCTAGGGATAATTAGGAAAGGTATTGAAAATAAAACAGCCGATATCATAATGCCGTTGTATAAATCTATGGGGCGGCCGCATTTGGAATACTGTGTACAGTTCTGGTCGCCTCATCTCAAAAAGGATATTCTAGAGTTGGAAAAGGTTCAGAAGAGGGCAACCAGAATGATCAAGGGGATGGAGCGACTCCCTTACGAGGAAAGGTTGCAGCATTTGGGGCTTTTTAGTTTAGAGAAAAGGCGGGTCAGAGGAGACATGATAGAAGTGTATAACATTATGCATGGCATTGAGAAAGTGGATAGAGAAAAGTTCTTCTCCCTCTCTCATAATACTAGAACTCGTGGACATTCAAAGAAGCTGAATGTTGGAAGATTCAGGACAGACAAAAGGAAGTACTTCTTTACTCAGCGCATAGTTAAACTATGGAATTTGCTCCCACAAGATGCAGTAATGGCCACCAGCTTGGGTGGCTTTAAAAGAAGATTAGACAAATTCATGGAGGACAGGGCTATCAATGGCTACTAGCCATGATGGCTGTGCTGTGCCACCCTAGTCAGAGGCAGCATGCTTCTGAAAACCAGTTGCCGGAAGCCTCAGGAGGGGAGCGTGTTCTTGCACTCGGGTCCTGCTTGCGGGCTTCCCCCAGGCACCTGGTTGGCCACTGTGAGAACAGGATGCTGGACTAGATGGGCCACTGGCCTGATCCAGCAGGCTCTTCTTATGTTCTTATGTTCTTATGTGTCTCTTTTGTTTACTGTCCTTGCCTCCTAGTTAAGCCTGTAGTTCTCCTAAAATTCTAGAGCTTGCAAACTCAAACCAAATGTTATCATGTCTCCAACATCTGGTCTGCTGAAGAGCTACCAGATCACTAAATGGCCTGAAACTAATTTCAAACTTAGCATCAGCATTCCTGCCCTGCTCTCTGGAACTTCTCAGGGCCTGTCGCCCCACGTACTAGCATTCCTATATAAAAATTCATCTGTATGTATTTGTAGATCATATTTGAAACAGATTTAGCAGGTTTGGGAAGAGGGGGATTACCGACATTTAGATGGGGGTGGGGGACCTAGAGAACTACCCTTGTGTTTTGTAATGGACATGCTCATCAGGCATTGGGGTAAACATACATGGGCTGAAAAGAATGGAGTGGGCAGGGGTGTATATGCAAGCAATATTGTCCCCAGCCTGTGCTGGCTGCATTTTGGACCTTCCCTCTCAACATGAGAAGTCTGAACAGAGATTCTACACGTTTGGGTGCACGCATGTAGAATGCCCCCCCCCAATGTCAAATTTAATACGATCTTAAGCTTGGAGTATTTTCAAAGTATGTATTATTTATAAGCTAATATTGGAGATTAATTTTACATGAATTTATATTGCCTCAACTACTTTACACCTCAGTTTTATCATTAAAATGGGATTTCATCCATACTAAGTCACACTTTAGTCCTGTTGAAAGCTTAGCTATCTTGGTCTGGATCTGACCTGTTGTTTGGTTACTGCGTTTAAAGGTTTAAAGATCTTACAAATTAATATTTTGAACCAACTGCTGATGTAATCTTTCAGAATAAGATTTTCAAGTAAGTCAAACTGCATTTCATTTTTGGTCTGTTTGGCTCACAGTAATAGTTCTAGTTCTAAATAAATAATGCAAATTCATCTAAAATAACTGAAAATTGAATTGATTTTTATAATTCCATTCTGTAGTTATCCTGAAAGAGATCAGCTGCAAACAATTTATTGTGCTTATTTGGAACCTGTTCTACACAAGAATCTAAAGAATCATCCTGCTTGGGGATCCTTGGCAAAAATCCATCAGTTGGCAGGATCTATGGTTCAAGTATATGAGCAGGTATAAATGGTTTAATTTGGATTCATATGACATAAGATAAATTTTGGAGCATGATTTATGTCTCTGCTCTTGGTGTTACCGCATCCCCTAATCGCTTCTGACTATTCAGCTTATTATTGCTTGGAAATCCCAAATTGTTTGGGGCTTTTTCTTTAAAAAAAAAGACAAATTAAGAGTGTCATCCAATGAAAGTTATTGGCAGTAGACTGAGGAAGTGCTTCCTCAGACAGTGCCTAATTGAGTCATGGAAGTCTCTGTCACAACATATGGTGATGGCCTCTGGCATGGATAACTTTAAGGATTGGGCATAGAGTACAAGGTAGCTAAATGGCACTTCCATATCCAGAGCAATATTCCTCTGAATCCCAGTTTTTGAGGAGCAGCAGCATGCCCTAATTATGGGCTCCTTGGAACATCTGTCTGACCACTGTGGTCAAAAGCGGCTTTGGTAGTAGTTAAATTTATTCACATTTAATAAATGACCAATTTTAATTGCTTAAAATTGGGAGAGAGAAGGAGGCAGATGAATACCACCTCAGGACCTGCCTCAGACACACTTCCTCCCGTCATGGCAATTTGCCATCAACTGTCCTGTGCGAAGGATACCAATGACTTTAATATGTTAAAGTTGTTTACTGTTTTTAAACTATGTAATTTAATATTAAGCTGCCTTGGAAGGGTTTATATCTGAAAGGCAGGATATAAATAATTGCAGTAAAATACACAGTTAAGGCTGCAACCCTATACACACTGGCCTAGGAGTAAATCGAGTTGAACTCAGTAGGATTTACTTCTGAGCAGACATGCATAGGATTGTGCTGTTAATCAGCTAACATTCTCCAATTGGTTGAAACCCCTGTGAATGTAATGTAATGTTTTTTAATGTAATGTAATGTTTTATTTCTAGGCCGCCTTTCAGCCAAATAGGCCCCCAAGGCAGCTTACACACACAAAAAATACAAATACAAAATACAAATAAAAACAATACAATTTACAAAAAAAAATCAAACTAACGAAGTCCTAACATCTCTAAAAAAAACAGGAACAGCAAACCAAAAGCATTCATCTTCTGGGTAAAGGGCAGTCCCCAGAAAAATGTCACTAAGAGCAGGGGTGGGGGGCAAGGCAGGTGGAAATGCTTGCCCCTTGATGGTTCCAGCATAGTCTCATCCCTGCAGCAGCACGACTCAGCCTGCAGCTCCTCCTGATAAGGCCCAGGCAGAGGGGTGGGGCAAGGCAGGTGGAAATGCTTGCCCCTTGATGGTCCCAGCACAGTCTCATCCCTGCAGTAGCACGACTCAGCCTGCAGCTCCTCCTAATAAAGCCCAGGCAGAGGGGTGGGGCAAGGCAGGTGGAAATGCTTGCCCCTTGATGGTCCCAGCACAGTCTCATCCCTGCAGCAGCACGACTCAGCCTGCAGCTCCTCCTGATAACAAAAATGAAGTTGTGATTTCAGATACCTGAGCCTGATTTCACTTAAATGCATCCTGGTAAAATAGCAAAATGCCTAGTGGCTCAAATGAATCTGTTCAATTATATCTTCCATTCTAAATGTTTCCTTTCAGCATTGCAAACTGTTGTATGCATGCATACCAGTTTTCCCCAGGTATCATGCCATCAGATGGGTTATGACGCTGCCTGGTGTCCAAAGTCAGGAATGCACAGGAGTCAAGACTTCAGCTGCTCCTTCCGGACTTAACCCCAGTCTATTCCTGCCTTTCATCTGAGGCGGATCTCTTTTTAGCCTTACCTCAACTTTTTCCTTCATGAGTCTGTTTCACTTGTGTGTGTATTTTTGGTTGTTTCTTGTTTACTCTGTGAATCTCTATGGTTGTTCTTAAAAAAAAAATCCTTTGTGTTACGTACCCCGTCTTTGTTTTCTACAGAGCTGTTCCCTTTTCTCCTGTCCTGGAGAATAGGCTTTGTTTTTCCAGAGGCTCGCAGCAGTGGCCTGTTCTTTTTTCTCGCCTCCCCTCCCCGTGGCAGCTTTTCTGTGGTGGCTTCACTTCCTGTTCTCTCACCTAGGCTGCCCACGCTGCCAAGGCTTGTGGCTACACCCTCCAGTTTCCCCCTCTTTTCCTCCCTACATGGCCACCCAACTTGAGCCTACTGGTGCCAGTGCCAGGGGCTGGCACTTGTTTGTTAGTGGTCCCAGTTGTCTTACCAGAGCTTGCACCTGCGGCTCTGGCTGGCCTCTGTTGTTGGCAGTTACCTGGGTGACATCTTAGGTCCCTTCCTGAGAGCCTGCGTCCACATCGCAGCTCCAGGCTATTTTAGGTGGTGGCTTTCTGGCACGCCAGAGTAGGCCATTTCGGTGGAAGGCTTATGCACTGCCTGAGGTCCCCCTCAATTTTTTGTTATGAGATCTTGCGGCCGTGGCTCTGTGTTTGGACATCAGGGGGGTGACTTGAAGGGGTGCCCTTCTCCACATCTCTCTAGGCCCCCAGTGGTCCCCACATTTCTTCCCCTCCACCATTTTTTTTGCCCTTTTCTACTCGGAGAAAGGGTGAGATATAAATAAATAAATAAATTATAATGGCTGCTCCAAATACTATCTATGACTATGGATGCAGACAGCAGTGCTGGGGAACAACAAGCAGCCTTGCAGCCATCCTACTTTCAGTCTCCATCGAGTTCCAAGGCATCCAGGCACAAAACATCGAAGCATGCAATCTCCAGAAGTGTTAAGAAGCTTCTTTTATCGGCAAAGCAAAAGGATGGTTGGTGGGGTGGCTACTCCACCACCCGTGCTTCCCAGGGACTCACTTCTGAGGTTGTGAGACAAGAGCAGCATTTATCAGATGAGGAGACACTTTTTCATTCACCTGAAGTATCTTCAAACAAGGACTTCGAAGGTTTCTCGGTTCAGCCTTCATTGACTTCCTCTGCGGTTGCTCCTATAGGTCCTCCCTGTCAATTGTCCTTGACTGTGCAATCGATTATGCAACCACCTGTCCAGACCTCAACTGCACAACAGACGGTGCAACCACCTGTCCAGGCCTTGACTCTAGCTGTGTAGTCTTCCTCAGTTGTTCCACTGGCTACTGCTACCTCTTCGAATGCATCCCAGCTTCAGACAGTCTATGTGCCCTTGCAAAATCTCCATTTAGCTCTGAATTTCTCTCTCAATTCAGGGATGCACTTTTGGGTTCAATTTCATCAGAACTGTGGAGGCCTTCTGCCACAACACAACCAACTTGTCCTGTTGCTCTGCTTCAAGTTGAGAAGCAATGGGAGTCCTCTTCTAATCCCTTCGCTGTTTTCAGGGGATGGCCTACACTGTCTTTGGAGACTGTTTTAGATCTGCTTGATTCTTTCATCACTCCTGAGGGTGATGAGGCTGAGTGGAGTGGTGACTCTGAAACAGAGGAGGATTTGCCTCACTGTCTTTTTCAGGCCTCCAACTGTCTTGCATTATTTCTCAAGTCCCTAGACACTTTGTTTGAAGAGGCCTACTTTGGAGTCCTCTCCTTGTCCGGTGAGAGGGGCCAATGTTGCAAAGGCACCCAGATCCTCAATTCTCACCTTCCCAGTTCCAGATTCACTTGCCCAGATTGCAAAGGATGAATGGGCTCGACTTCTTCATGCACTCCATGTGATGGCCCTTGCAAACAAATATTATTCGTTAGATCCCGAGTTCATAAATTTGTTGAATGTTGTGGCAATGGATGGGCCAATTTTGGGTCTCATCTCCAAATCTCTCCTTCCTAAAGAAGGTGAATCTCAATTCAAGGATGCTTATGAATGGAGGCTCAACTTCACTCTCCGAAAGATTCACTATGTCACTGTGCACGTGGTTAGAGCATCTTGTGCCACTTCTTTGCTCATCAGTGATGTGACTGTGTTAGCTGCTCAGTGACCCTCACTTGATCCAGTGAGGCTGCTTAAGACCTTGGTGAAGTTACACAAAGTTACAGAAGTTGTGGCTGATGCAACTCTAGATGCTACACAGTTTGCAGCTAGGGCCATGTACACTAGTATGGTGGCCCGCTGGACCCTATGGAATGCCAACAATATGACTCGCATCAACCTTTTCACAGCTCTTTACATAGACATGATGTTATTTGGAGATGAGGCTCTCAAGGGCATCCTAGTTAATCCTAAGGACAAAAGAAAACTTGTGTTAGCCACATCCAAAGGGATGAGTGCAGGGCTACTTGCAGGTTTTTTCCATACTCCTACCTGCAGCCCTTCTGGGCAGCATGGCCCAGTGAAAGGGGCCACATTTTTGTTCTTCACAAGGCTTCTGAAATAAGCAGTGCTTCTTTAGTCATTCCTACAACCAGTCAGCTGGATACCCAGGTCATCCTTTAGCCGCAAGAAGAGATGGGTGTCAACTGCGCTGATGCTGTTCTGATGGAAAGAATTTTGCAGAGACTTGGACCCAGTTAACCATGGATTTCTGGGTGTGGGATTCAGTGATCAACAGTTACTCCATTGAATTCCAACAGCTTCCCCTCTCAGGTTTGTGCCCTCACTTCTGTCCAACTCTCCAGAAAAGTGGGTGATCATGACAGGAGCCATATGTCACCTACTAGAGATCGTGGCTATAGAGCTGGTGAATTCTGATGACTGCTACTCAGGTATCTACTCCATTTTGTTCGCTGTGCCCCAAAAAGGCCATCTGTGCAGGGGGATTTTAGATGCTTCCATTTGTTTGTGAGGTATCAAGGTTTCAAAATGGAGTCCCTGGCATCTATTGTGAAGGCCCTTCAGGAAGGGGATTTTCTGGCCTTGATAGATCTAACAGAGACCTATCTTCACATGTCTATCATGCCTGCTCAGAGACAGTTCCTGAGGTTCACATATGGCCTGGCTCATTTCTAGTATCAAGCCTTCCAGTTCGGTTTCTCCTTGGCTCTGAGGGTGTTCACAAAGATTATGGCTACCCTGGTGGCACATCTTTGCCTCCAGGATATCCATATCTATCGGATGACCTTCTGATGTGGGTGAACAGCTGGAGGAGGGTGTCTGCTCATATAGACCACACCCTTGCAGCCCTGAGGGATCACGGGTTCCTGGTCAACCTGGAAAAGAGCCATCTGTCTCAAATGCAATGGCTTTAGCATCTGAGAGCCATCCTGGACACTGGGCTATGGTCTTTCTATCTCCGTCGAGAATCACAGCCATTGTAGACATGGCATGCTCCCTGGTGTCCTGGAGAACTGCCAACATAATGTTTCATGCTGGAGGCCTGGGCCTGTTCTTCTTAACCACCCACATAGTTCCTTGGGCCTGTCATCATACTCAACCACTCCAGTGGGCTCTTCTCCCCTTTCAGGTGGACATTGCAGATTTCAGAAACAGGAGACTGTCTCCATTCCTGAGATCCTCATTTCACTGGTGGATGTCAGTCAAGCATCTTCAAAAGGGCTCTCCAGTCTGGGAACCCGAGAGGACTGATTACCATGGAGGCCAGTTTACCGGGGTGGGGGGCCCACTGCAACTTCTTCTTGCAGGGAACTTAGTCACCAGCCGAACAAGCTCAAAACATAAACTGGTTGGAGCTCTGAGCGGTGTGCCTGGCCCTTCTTTATTTTCACTAGAAGTTTCACTGACATCATCAGTGTGAATGTGCATTTGAATCATCAGGGAGGCACATGGCCCAGGGCTCTTTAAGCAGAGTCGAATCTCATCTTGAATTGGGTCAAACTCCACCTGCATTCCCTGCGAGTAGAGTATCTCAGTGGACAGTCAAATGTAGCAGTGGACTGGCTCAGCAGACAACAGGCATTACCTGAAAACTGCATCACCAACTACAACATCAGTTTGGGTCCTTTGAGGTAGACCTCTGCTTTGAGTGTCCAGCTGCCCCAGTTATTCACAAGATATCAGGCAGGCGCTGAAGCAGTCATTGTACTCCTGTCTCTTTGGCTGATAGGATTGCTCTATGCCTTCCCTCCTGTTCATCTGCTGGGACAGACTCTCAGGAAGCTCTGCCAGAAATGGGCCCAGGTAGTCCTAGCACCCTGCTGGCTGTACTGTCCTTGGTTCTTGGAACTGTTAATCCTATGGATCTTGGATCCATGAGCCCTCCCATTGAGGTTGGACCTACTGTTACAGGGTCCCATCTGGCACTCAGATCCCAACTGGTTGAATCTGACAGCATGGGTGTCAAGCGGTGTCAACTGAGTTATTTTGGGTTGTCTCAACCCGTTATTGATACCATCCCAGTCTCCAGATGACCATCCACAGTCAGAGTCTATCAAAGCACATGGAAATTGTTTTCCAAATTGTGTTCTTTAAGGCATCTTTGTCCTTAAAGTTAAAGATGGGACTGAAGCCTACTATTTTATGACTGCAGGTTTTAGCCATTTCCTCCATTTTGTCAGCCAGACCAGATCAGTCTTCCCTTGGTGGCCATCCCTTGGTCAAGCAGTCCCTTAAAGGAGCATCCCTTCTCTCGCCACTCATCATCCATCGATTCCCCCAGAAGGTCCTGTAGGCTTTATAATATCTTCTGTATGAGCCTCTCAAGTCTGTGTCCCTGAGTATTCTTTCATTCAAGGTTCCTTTTCTGGTGGTCATCACCTGAGCTTGGAGGGTGTTGGAATTGGGGGCTCTCTCATTTGTGTGTTTTCCATTAGGACTCTGTTGCTTTGTGTACCAATCTCTTTATTTCGGCCTAAGGCAGCTTCTTACTTCCATTGCAGCCAGGACATTATTTTGCTTTCCTTTTGTCCTAATCTGGTCTATCCCCTTGAAAAGGCCTGGCATTCTCTCAATGTTCACAGGGCTCTCAAGGTTTACATCACTAGGACACAAGGCATTTGGTTGACCGAGTCAATGCTTGTTTCCTTTCACCCAAGGAATTTAAGAAAGCACATCTCAATTTCTACTCTGTCTTGTTGGCTGAGAGCCTGCATAACTCTGGCCTATGAGGCCCTCAAGATCCCAGTGCCCCGTAGCATAACTGCTTCTTGTACAAGGTTGGCAGCCACTATGGTTGTGTTTGCAACAAATGCTCATATTGTGGACACATTAAGGGCTGCTGTATGGTCTACACCTAACTTGTTCATTAGACGTCATTGTTGTTATGTGCTTTTAAGTCGATTATGACTTATGGCGACCCTATGAATCAGCGACCTCCAAGAGCATCTGTCATGAACCACCCTGTTCAGATCTTGTAAGTTTAGGTCTGTGGCTTCCTTTATGGAATCAATCCATCTCTTGTTTGGTCTTCCTCTTTTTCTACTCCCTTCTGTTTTCCCCAGCATTATTGTCTTTTCTAGTGAATCATGTCTTGTCATGATGTGTCCAAAGTATGATAACCTCAGTTTCATCATTTTCGCTTCTAATGATAGTTCTGGTTTAATTTGTTCTGACACCCAATTATTTGTCTTTTTCGCAGTCCATGGTATGTGCAAAGCTCTCCTTGAACACCTCATTTCAAATGAGTTGATTTTTCTCTTATCCACTTCTTTCACTGTCCAACTTTCACACCCATACATAAAAATCGGGAATACCATGGTCAGAATGATCCTGACTTTAGTGTTCAGTGATACATCTTTGCATTTGAGGACCTTTTCTAGTTCTCTCACAGCTGCCCTCCCCAGTCCTAGCCTTCTTCTGATTTCTGGACTATTGTCTCCATTTTGGTTAATGACTGTGCCAAGGTATTGAAAATCTTTGACAAGTTCAGCGTCCTCATTGTCAGCTTTAAAGTTACATAAATCTTCTGTTGTCGTTACTTTAGTCTTTTTGACATTCAGCTGTAGTCCTGCTTTTGTGCTTTCCTCTTTAACTTTCATCAGCATTTGTTTCAAATCATTACTGGTTTCTGCTAGTAGTATAGTATCGTCTTCATATCTTTAATTATTGATATTTCTCCCTCCAATTTTCATATCTCCTTCATCTTGGTCCAATCCTACTTTCCGTATGGTATGTTCTGTGTATAGATTAAACAAACAGGGTGATAAAATACACCCTTGTCTCACACCCTTTCCGATTGGGAACCAATCGATTTCTCAATATTCTGTCCTTATAGTAGACTTGTCCAGAGTATAGGTTGCGCATCAGGATAATCAGATACTATGACACCCCCATTTCTTTTAAAGTATTCCATAGTTTTTTGTGGTCTACACAGTCAAAGGCTTTGCTGTAATCTATAAATAATAATAATAATAATAAAATTTTATTTTTAGGCCGCCTGTCTGGCTGAATGAACAGCACAGGGTGATTTTCTTCTGAAATTCCTTGGTCCGTTCCATTATCCAATGTGTGTTTGCGATATGATCTCTGGTGCCTCTTCTCTTTCTAAATCCAGTTTGGGCATCTGGCATTTGTCGCTCCATGTATGTTAAGAGCCTTTGTTGTAGAATCTTGAGCATTACTTTACTTGCATGGTATATTAAGGCAATAGTTCGATAATTACTTAATCCCCTGGGATCCCCTTTCTTCAGAATTGGGATATATATTGAACGCTTCCAGTCTGTGGGCCATTGCTTAGTTTTCCATATTTCTTGACAGATTTTTGTCAAAATTTGGACTGATTCAGTCTCAGTAGCTTGTAGCAACTCTATGTTGGGCTGTCACTGATAGGCATTACTACCTTGTGTTGTTTTCCATGAAGCCTGCAAATTTTGGAGAAGTGTGAGAAGCAGCCTTATGTAGTATGGTCTGGGAAGCAAGGCCAGACAGTGGTTGTCATGGTAACGAGATAACAGCTTGGGAAAAAGTGCTTTTACTATTGCTGCTGTCTGCTGAGCTGTCTGTAGTAGTTTTGTACTTTGAACGTAGTAGAACTTCTCTCCTGCGGGGGGGATCTTAAAGCCGCTGGCCTTAATGTCTGAATAAAGACTCTTACATGATTTAATGCCTCTGGAATGGTTTCTTGAGCAACTTAACTACAACGTAATGTATGCTGTTTCACACAACAACGCAGACACAATCCAACACTCTATTGGTATGTCATCTGTTCCTGGTGCTTTGTTTCTTCCAAGTATTTTAAGAACAGCTTTCACCTCACATTCTAAAAGTTCTGGTTCTTCATCATACAGTTCCTCCATGAATGAATCTGTCATCCTGGCATCTCTTTTATAGCCTGAATGGATCCCCCCTACTGGGATAGCTTTGGTACATCCCATGTAATGGCATGCTACCCGAGGAAAACAGACAGTGGCAGTTTTCCCAGGTATCATGCCATCAGGGCCCTCCCTGTTTGGCGGCTGCCTATGCCTTTCTGCTTATCTTATCTCTGGTTTCTTAAGTCCAGTCTAATTGTTACTGTTGCAGTACTTAGGTTTTCTCTGTTAATGCTAAGGCTGGGGTTTTTAGTTTGTGTGAGTCAAGACTCTGTCTGCTGCTCCTTTTCTAATGTTTTTCTGGTTGTTGAGTGTACAACATAGATCCAATGTCACTGTTGTCTGGAATTGACTGGGGTGAAGACCGGAAGGAGCAGCTGAAGTCTTGACTCCTGGGCATTCCTGCTGTTGGACACCAGGCGACATCATAACCCACCTAACCCACCCAATGGCCTGATCTTCCTGTATCCAAGACTTAATTATTTTAAGATTCTTATTATCCAAATAACCTTTGTAACCATATTTTAATTGTGAATGTTTGGTTGCCTCAGTGCCTTTTAGCGAAATGAGGCTGCACTACATATAATGCATCTGGAAGCCAAATTATACACCGAATGACATGATAGTAAGCCCTATTGAATCCTGTAAGAAGTAAACCTGTACAGTAGGGCCCTGCTCATACAGCGGTTTACGTTCCGGACCCCTGCTGTAAAGCGAAAACCGCTGTAAAGCGGATCCCATTGACTTACATTGACCAAAATGGCGCCCGGTGGCAAAAAACTGCCGTAAAAGCGGAACAAGCACTGTAAAGCGGGGCCTTTCTACAATTCACAACCGCTGTATTAGCGGAACGCTGTAAAGCGAAGCGCTGTAAAGGAGAGCCCTACTGTACTCAATTGTGTTTTTTGGCATGTAAATTTATATACATTTATTTTGTAGGAAAATACAGGAAATTACTACAATGTATTTCTGAAAACAAAAGTAGGATTAACAATGGTGTATTGACATCTATATTTCTAGGTTCGAGCCAAATTCACAGTAGATGACCACAGCCACTACCTATTTACACCATGTATTCTTACTCATTGGGTTTTAGGCTTGTTCAGATATGATCTAACTGGAGGTGAGTAACCCTGGCATTCTATATGATAAAGCTCTTTGTTACATTTTTGCCAGAGTTTCAGTTACTCAGCTGCTTCTTTAGACTTCATTGCACATTGTCTACTCAAATATGATGGTTCTAGTTCTGTATATAGCAAGCTTCTATGACTAGGAAGAACAAGTGGGACCTGAAACAATGCAGGATTCCTGTTTGCTATTACAGTTAGCTAAGCCCTCCTTCATGATGTTCCCCCTTGATTTTCTGTTTCACCCACTGTCAGCCTGTGCCCGTCCTCATTAGATCCTTATTAGGTTGGGTTTTGGGGAGAATTGTCCCTCATGTTTTTCGCATTACTTTATTTCTACAAATCTTGGGATTTCCTGAGACTCATTATATCTTCCTCTTGTGCATAGGTGATAAGCAACAGCATATGGAAATATGATTATATGGGGAGATGATATTGGGATAACAGTAGAACAAAATGTGTGGGACAAAATATAGTTTACTCAGACAATGAAAATTGTATCAATAATCCTTAGGGAGAATTTCTTAAAATTATTACACAGGTAGTACATTATGGCAGTATGTTTGGCAAGGATACCCAATACAAATAGTACAAAATGTTTGACAAATTGCAATCAGCAAAGTGCCTATATACGTATGTAGTGGACATGTCCTGTTATATCACAGTTTTGGAACATGATATTTGCAGAAATGGCAAACACTTAAGTGGTCAGAAAGCCTGAAGAGAGATTGAATTCTTGTAGACTGTATTAACTGCACCCCTCCCAAATGTTTATGCCTGCTCTGATACTGGTCACTGAGTACCTAGGTGGGCACAGCTGGATGAGACTGACTCCACCCTGCTCACCCACCCATGTCTCTGTAATACAGACCAGTCAGCCTCTTCATCCATGATCAGATCATGGATGAGGGATGCCTTATTTAAAGCCAACCTGGCAATAGCACCATCTGCAAGCCTGAGGGCTGGCTAACAAAACAAACAATTCCTCTAGAGAGAGAAGGGGGCAGCATGTGGCACAGCACCAATGATCTGTGTTGCATCCCCCTCACCTAGCTTGCCCTCCTCTCTCGCCATACTTTAACTCACCCAAGACCACTGCAGTTGCCCCCTCTCCAGCTGATCTAGTCTCAGGCATGTCATGTTCCTCACCAGTCAACCATCACCTTCAAGTTCAGCTGACGAGACTGGTGATGGCATTGCTGTGCTGGTAGCTGACAGTGATCACTGCTACCACTGGATGCCCCACATGTCATCACATCAGACACCAGCCTGTCAGGTTGGGGCACCCACTATGATGACCACTTTGTTCAAGGCACCTGGTTGCCACAGGAGGTACATCACAGTATCAGCTGGTTAGAGCTGAGAACAGCATGTCTGGCCCTGCAGTGTTTAATCTCCACAAAGTCCCTTCAGCACATCCTCCTACAAACAGGCAATACTATCACACAGGTGCACCTCAATATCCGGGAGGCTCCAGGTAATAGTATGCAGAATGAGGCAGCAGTTCTCAATCAAGTGGAGATGCACTTTTAGTTGCTAGTGGAAGAGCACATCAAAGGCAAGCAGAATGTGCAGGTGCACTGGCTTGATAAGTAGGAACTTCTCCCGGGGGAGTGGAAGTTTGCCAAGGAGGTCTTCAGGGAAATAAAATTGAAGTTCAGTCAGGTGCAAGTGGATCTTCTTGCATTTGTTCACAATAATCAAAGTCCATGCTTTTCCTGATTCTTCATGTAGAGTGCTGAAGTGACGGATGCACTGAAGTCTTCTTGGCTGCCAAGTTTTCTGTATGTCTTTTCTGCTGGCATGTGTACTGAAGATCTGGGAGGAATGGGCATCAGTGATCCTGTTGAATAAACCTTGGTTCTCAGAGATAGTACAAATTGTAGTGGCCTGTCCATGGCACCTTGTGAGGCTGAAGCTTCTGTCTCAAGGGTTCCTGCTCCATGCCAATCCCACCAGGTTGAACCTGACCATGTGAAAGCTGAGCAGAAGCTCCTTCTAAGGCTGCCCTGCTTGTGGAAGTTGTTAACACCATATTGGCATCCAGACATCCTTCCATACTGGGTATATATCATTCTAAGTGGTCAGCTTTCCTTCGCTGGTGTGAGACAGTGGTGTCACCCATGGAAGGCAGGTATTTCTGACCTCTCAGTTTTGCAGAGTAGCCTGAAGGTGGACCTGAAACCTAGCACCTTGTATAGAGAAGCTTCTGCATTGTCTTCAGTGCTGTCTAACAATTCGCTTGACCTGTTGGATGCCTGTTCTTTCCTGAGACACTTTCTTATATGGGGACCCTTGAACAGTTCACCAGTCCTACATTGTTTCTCCACATGGGATCTTCATAAAGTTCTGACTGCATTACAGAATCCCCTGTTTGAATTGCTGATGTCTGTGTCCCTGTGCATTATATTCTTAAGTCATGTTCGTAGCTGCAATTACATCAGTGAGATGAATATCAGAGCTCAATGCCTTGTCTACTGCCAAGCACCTCTGCATTTTTCATAATGACAGTTAACATTGTGTACAGTTTCATTGTTTATTCCTCAAGTATATTCATCCTTTCATAAGATCATAATATTCACCTTTTCATAGACAGCAGGTGCTTGTTTTACCAGCAATCTTTCCTTCTCTTTCTCATCCCTCTGGGTGTGCTTGGTGCTCTCTAGGTTCTTAAAAGATACTTTGTCAGAAACAAGCCTTTTGAACAATCCAAGCCCCTGTTTGTTTCATTCCATCCAGCATTAGGGGAACTCTACCACCATCCTCCCAGGTGTAACAGAACATGTATTGCACTAGTGTATGACTCCTTACGTGTTTCTATACCAGTGAAAATCACAGCACACTCCACTAGAGCTGCTGTTGTTTTGGCTGCTTTCTCTACCAATTCACCTCTGCAGGAGGTCTGTCGAGCAGCCCTATGGGTTAGCTTTTATACTTTCACTAGACATTATAAACAAAATCTATAGGCCTCTGCTGAAGCAGCCTTTAGTGGAGAGTGCTTCAGCAGGTCCTTCCATCTATCTAGATGGCTATTTACCCACCCAGCACATAGTCAGCTTTAGAATATGCCACTTGGAGACCCCGAGCACCAAGAGAGAGGAAACAATTGATCTCCCTGTGAAATGTGGATGCTAGGATATCTGCCAAGCCACACTTTAATGTGGGCTGCCATTCTCTTTTAGTTACACACTCTTAATCCTAATCACCCTAATCACTTTGAATGAGTTCAAATCGGCAGGGCCCGATAAGCTGCATCCTAGAGTACTGAAGGAACTGGCTGAAGAACTCTCAGAACCGCTGTCTATTATCTTTGCGAAATCATGGAGGACTGGTGAAGTGCCAGATGACTGGAGGAGAGCTAATGTTGTCCCTATCTTCAAAAAGGGCAAAAAGGAGGAACCAGGGAACTACAGACCAGTCAGCCTAACATCAATCCCTGGAAAAAACTCTGGAGCAGATTATAAAGCAGTCAATCTGCAAGCACCTTGAAAACAATGCAGTGATTACTAGGAGCCAACACGGATTTATGAAGAAGAAATCCTGCCAATCTTATCTCGTTTTTTGATTGGTAACCTCCCTTGTAGACTGTGGGAATGCTGTGGACATAATATATCTTGACTTCAGCAAAGCTTTTGACAAAGTGCCCCATGATATTCTGATTAGCAAGCTAGCTAAATGTGGGCTGGATGGAACAACTATCAGGTGAATTCACAGTTGGCTCCAGAATCGTACTCAAAGAGTGCTTATGGTTCCTTCTCAGACTGGGCGGAAGTAACGAGTGGGGTACCACAGGGCTCGGTACTGGGCCCAGTGCTCTTCGACATTTTTATTAACGACCTGGATGAGGAAGTAACAGAGCATGCTTACCAAATTTGCAGATGATGCAAAATTGGGGGGCATAGCTAATACCATGGAAGACAGAAACATAATTCAAAGGGACCTTGATAGGCTGGAGCATTGTACTGAAAATAACAGAATGAAATTCAACAGGGATAAATGCAAAGTTCTACACTTAGGAAAAAGAAACCAAATGCACAGTTATAAGATGGGGGATACTTAGTTCAGCAATACGACATGTGAGAAGGATCTTGGAATTGTCATTGATCACAAGCTAAATATGAGCCAACAGTGTGATGTGGCTGCAAAAAAGGCAAATGCTATTTTAGACTGCATTAACAAAAGGATAGTTTCCAAATCGCGTGAAGTATTAGTTCTCTATTCAGCACTGGTTAGGCCTCGTCTTGAATACTACATCTAGTTCTGGTCTTCGCACTTCACATCCTTCATGCAGACAAACTGGAACAGGTTCAGAGGAGGGCAACAAGGATGATCAGGGGACTGGAAACAAAGCCCTTTGAGGAGAGACTGAAAGAACTGGACATGTTTAGCCTGGAGAAGAGAAGACTGAGGGGAGATATGATAGCACTCTTCAAGTACATGAAAGGTTGTCATACAGAGGAGGGCCGGGATCTCTTCTCGATCGTCCCGGAGTACAGGACACAGAACAATGGGCTCAAGTTGCAGGAAGTCAGATTTTGACTGGACATCAGGAAAAACTTCCTAACTGTTAGAGTCATATGACAGTGGAACCAATTACCTAGAGAGGTAGTGGGCTCTCTGACACTGGAAACATTCAAGAGGCAGCTGGACAGCCATCTGTTGGGAATGCTTTGATTTGGATTCCTGCACTGAGCAGGGGGTTGGACTTGATGGCCTTATAGACCCCTTCCAATTCTACTATTCTATAATTCTAATTAGTGTTGCGGCCTTGGCATGTCCAATGAGGCTCCCTGCGTGGTAGTTGCTGTTTTTTTCTTGCCTGTTTTTGTCTTTCTATGTGATGGTCTTTAGCTTGGTCAGAGATGGAACTGAGACTTCAAGGGAGGGAAGGTCAGCAACTTCCTTTTAAATTAGAGCATTTCTTCTCTTCAAGTGGTAGGGGGAGCTAAACGCACTTGGAGATATCCTAACACTCAAGGAGAAACGCCCTTCAGGATAAGACCAACTGTTCTTTCCATGATTGGGTGTTTTCTCTTTCCCTGTAAATCTCTTGGAGTGGTATGCTGCTTGTGACCTTTCTTGCTGTAATGAACTTGGCAGGTTTAGTTGGGGATGATAGTAAGAATAGTATTAGATGGTGCAATCTTAAGTGATTAGGCTTGTGCAACTGAACCAGATATGTGTTCCCTGATCACATCCAGGATATTTTCTGGATATAGATACTCATCTTCCTTTTACATGTTTTTTTTCTGTTCTCCTTACTACTAAGATGAAGAGCAACCCTTCTTACAGAGCAATCCAAGTCGAGGGAAGCCAGCGTAAGTGGTGCAGGTGCAAGAGAAGCCGGCATAAAGTTCTGCCACATCCAATTGCCATTCAGGAGGAACGCTGGCTCAGCTGGGAGCTACATGCCGGGACTAAAAGCAAAAGCCTGCTCTTCCAAATACCCCTACCGGGGAGTAAGCCCTCTCCATTGGCTTCCATTGTATTTATTTTCTTAGACCAATTTTTTTCCTGGCATAAATTTGGGCAGAATTGGAACCTGCAGGAGTGCTCTGTACACGAGTTGGATATAGCCTAAGTCCCTTTATCTCATCATTCCCCTGACACGCCCCTGGAATGCTGCTTTTTGGGCACTTATGCTGGCTTCACCACGCTGGGCTAGCTGAGACCTGGCTGGGTTGGCTGAAACCTGGCTGAGGGACTTAGCCTGACTATGCTAGGACCCAGCCAGCTTAGCCAGAGACCCACCACCTCCAACTCCCCTCAGTCCAGCATAAATGTGAGTTGGATTGTACCCTTAGACAGCTATTCTGCCATTGATTTAAATGAAAATTCGCACTAAGTTCTGTTGTCTTGGTTTTTGTAAAAAAAATTCTTATAAAAATCTATATCTTGCCATATATTCTTTTAATTAGTATTTTTTCTTCCTCCCCTGCTTCTTGATGGTCCTTGTGGTATGTAACCTAACTTGCTGCTTTTATTTTGTCTTTATATTGAAATAATAGAATTTCAGAGTTTGAATTCTGTAATTTATAATGGTGCATTATTAATGTGTAATCATAGGGGCATCAACACACACGGTAGATACTGTATTGGAAATTGTTGCTTATGAAGCACGCCGTCTTTTCCGTGACAAAATTGTTGGAGCCAAGGAACTTCATGTATTTGATAATATTTTAATGAACGTTTTTCAAGGAGATTGGGGTTCTGATATTTTGGACAACATGGCAGGTAAAATGGAACAAAATAGTATAGTTTCCTTTTCCTGTTTCCAGTCATTGCTGTTTTAAAATATAAACCTCTGACCCCCTTACATTGTATTTTCACAGATAGCTTCTACGTAACATGGGGAGCTCGTCAAGAACTAGGAACCATTATGACTCCAGGACAGACATTGCCACCTCATGGAAGGCCACTTGGCAAACTTAACTCAGCAGACTTAAAAGATGTTATCAAAAAGGTACATCAAAATAGATAGATATATTCATATGGCATTGAGTACAACATTGTACTAGCAAAGTCTGCTTGCTCAAGGGGATTTCCCCTTCCGCTCTTTCAATCTGCAGCACCCTCACTACTCCAAAATCTGATCTGAAGAGTCCCCCAAATATTTTACCACTTGATGTTTTTAAGTCTCAGGAGTTTATTGTCAAGACTCAGGACTTTGTGACAAGAAATGTAAGGAGGGGGAGGCATGGATTTTGTAGCTAAACAATCTACAGGCTTAGAAGGGCAGGAAACAATATCCATAGAAGAAGAATCAAGAATTTTGTAAGACCCCAAACGTCCACCCTTGACCCACTGGGAATTCAAACAGCCTTTTGTAGTCAATGCCTACATTTTTACTAAATGTGTTTCACCACTACAAGAATGGGAACTTTTTGAAGTACCTTTCCAGAATGAGATGTTCTGCATTATTTATTAGATTACACTGTTGTGAGGAGAATTCCCAGATATACAGAATATATACACTCAGTTCTGCTTATTCTGTAAATAATTTTTATGAAAAGATACTTATACTGAACTAACCTTGTCCCCACACAGATGTACTTGTGGAACTTACACGTGGGATTTATCTCTGTGTAAATATGCATAAGATCAAGTTACAAAGCTATGAACCAATTGTCATGGCTGGTAATGAATATAACAGCATATTAAAATATATATATTCATCACATGTTGACTCCATTATCCAGTGGTGACTTGTATGTGTATATGAACCATCAGAGGTCACCATGGATATTACATGGCTCCCCACTGATTTACTTAAAAATTGCTGAATGTGTGAATGTATTAAAATGACAATATAGTCTCCATTTGTATAACTGGTAAGTTAATTTCACAGTAGGCCACCAGATTTCATCATTTAGCCAAATTTCTTAGTTGTTCAAACATTGTTTCTGCATACAGATTGAAGTGAGAATCCTCTGAAGAATGAATTAAGAGCTTTGAACTTCTATCCTCTAAAATATAAAAGGATTTTTATAATTTTGGCTGAAATATCTCAAGAATCAGTAGGTCACATGGGAGCACATTAGACTGTTATCATAATTGTTATATATTACAGTATTTTATTATTACATTTACATTTGTTTACTTATTCTTTTCCTTTAGGGCATCATTCACTATGGGCGTGATAACCATGAAATAGAAATTTTGCTCTTCCCAGAAGTCCTTGATTATGTATCTAGAGTTGACAGAGTACTGAGTTTCCCTGGAGGGTCTCTTCTATTAGCAGGCCATAGTGGAGTTGGCCGTCGAACTGTTACGTCATTAGTTAGTCACATGCATGGAGCTGTTCTAATAACACCCAAAATTTCCAGAGGCTATGAAATGAAGCAATTCAAAAATGATCTGAAACATGTAAGTTGCAATACACATATGTTGCTTGTGTTATTCAAGAAGCAAAAGTAAAAAAAGCCACTACAGAAAGATTCCAGGAGCTATCCAATCAATTGTCTGTAGTAGTTAAATAGTAAGATGTGTACTGTTTATATATGCTAAATTGAGCTGAATGTACATATTTTTTACTTATTGTAAAATGATCTTTATAAAAGAGTAGAATTTCAGGGATTTTCATTTTGTTTTGTTTATCTATTAGCTTACTTTACCTTTGAAAAGATTTCTGGATTAATATCATTCACTGTGTTCAAATTGTTATCTGTTGATCCCATGCTTTTATTGGGTTTAGTTTGTTTCTTTCTTCAATCTTGTCTGTCCTATTTTGAGGCACATATTTTGCAATGGAGAGGATAGCATCACTTGAAATATGTGTGCTGCTTCAATAACTTCACATATTAAATTATTTTTCTTAATGATATTTTGAATTCTTTTATAACTTATCAAATAAACTTCTAGTGATTTATGATGTGGAACACACTACATAAAACCAAAACTGCAGTGAAATAGGTGAGGAGCGGTCACCTCTCATTTCATATGTTTACAGGTTTTGTGTTGAAATATTGTGTGGCTTGGTGTGTTTGTTTATACCAGGGAGGGATAACCTTTGGCCTTCAGATTTTGCTGGACTACAACTCTCATCAACCCTAACCACTGGATATGCTGGTTGGGATTGATGGAAATTTAAGTCCACTATCTGGAGGCCAAAGATTCCCCAGCCCTACCTAGTTTATACAGTGAAAATCTGAGACCCAAGTGATACTAGATTGAAGTATGAAACAAGTATACTGATTTTGAGAACTTTATTTTTAATATTTCAGATAATTTGTAACTAACATACCAGTTTCACTGATTCAGCAAGCTAGTATATGTCTTTCCATAAGTAATCTATTTCATTATTATAAATTATATGTTGTAATTTAAAAAAAAATGACTTCCCTTTCTCCAGGTGATGCAGCTTGCGGGAATTGATGCTCAGCATGTTGTGTTGTTGCTTGAGGATTATCAATTTGTCCAATCCACATTTCTTGAGATGATCAATAGTTTACTGTCTTCAGGTGAGATGGTTAGTGGCATACAGTAGGACTTAATATAATGGATGCTGCTTATTTCAATAGGCTTTGGATTCCAATCATGTAATGTGAAGTTTAATACACTGGACATTTTGATGTGTGTTGGATCTGGCTTTTTTCTTGAATATCATAACTAACATTAATTAATTCTTGGTTGTTTAGCTATTGTTTGGAAAAAAATCTCTTACTTGGGTAGCACACAGTCCTCACATTTTCAATTAAACATTCAACACAAGGCTTTCAGAGTATCAACCCCCCAAAAAAACAGCTTTCATGTCATGCTTTGTTAAATATTGCATTGTGTTCAACATAATTCAGCATTTATTGTACAGTTAAGCACTAGAAACCAAACTGCTATATGAAAATACATTTAATTTTAAGAATTGGATACAAGTGAGTTTGGAAACAAGGAAGTCCTAACAGTGGCCTTCAGATGTAACACTAATCAACCGTTCAGTGTTATAAAAATGAATCTTTGTGACCCTCAGGCTTGTACACTCTTCTTCCAGTTCAGAACCTTTTGCTTCCATTTTTCTTGGATGATAGCTCAAGTGGAGCTTTGCCTAGAGTCCAAAGGTAGGAAATGCACAACAGCGTTGAAGGAAGTAGACTGGGTTTCGAAGCCCTCAACTCAAGTCCATTTACTGCATTTGTCTGAGGCAGTTTTCTTTAGTCTTAGCTCTTGCTTTTCATCTTTGTGAGTTGTCCCTGTTGTCCTTTTCCTATCATTGTGAAGGTCCCTGTGTTGTTTTCCCCTTCCTGGTTCCTTCCCTGTCTCCCAAATCTCTGCTTCATCATTCCCTCAAATAATTTATCAAAATATCCCTTTTATTCCTTCACTTATCTCTACAGCACTCCTGTTCCCATCCATTCTTACTTGTTCTTGGCTGCCCCCTTAGTTTTCTAGTCAGACTTCGGTATGTATTGCTCCTTTCCCACCCACCCCTGCTTGTTTCCAGTCTTCTTCTCTCCCACCTGCCATTTCCCCCCTCTCACTTCCTTAGCTATCACCTGGCATTTTGTCTCTGCTTTTCCTGTCCTTTTTCTCCTCACCTTTTCTGTGGTCTAGTGTGTTTCTTCTCTACCCTTCTGTCTTGCATGTGCTAGAGGATGTGTATAGGGAAAGCATTTTCCTACATTTGCCTGCCCTGTCCCACCCTACCCTAACCCTGTGGTTTAAGATCCTGGCTTATTTTGAAAGCTGGTTAGTATAGTTGCCTGGCAACTGTGACCAAGAAACTATGGCAAGTTAGACATTTCCTGACCTAATAGTGGCTCATGTAAAAGGGATATTAAGTGGCTCATATAAAAGGCACATTAAGCAAAAGGCTAGTTAGGATCTCTTAAGGAAATACTAAAACAATTGTTTATTTTATATTGGAAGAATATTGGCTTTTCCTTTACAAGTTTTTTTTTAAATCAACAATAAAAACGGAGAAAGGAGGACTAATGCAGCTTGCTTTTTCCTTCATCTGTTTTTTTATATTTGAAATAAGAAAAAGAATCAATAAAATAGTGTCAAATAAAATGAAGTTCTAAAACAACTTGATTTTTTCACAAAACGTAATGCTTAAATTATTTTATTAATTTTAGATTCTCCATTGGGCATGAATGAGGACACCCCAAGTGGGTATTTTCCATATGAGGCCGGCCATCACTGCGGGTATTAGCTCCACCTATCGTGCGAAGGCAAGAATGTTTTTTGAAGTCAAGACTAGGGGCGTCAGGCCCCTCCCACTCCCCAGTTCATTCTTGCCTTCGTAGCGAACAAGTTTGATATTGCAGATAGCGTAGCTTTTAGCTAAGTTTTGTGTGTCTTTTCTGTGTTTGTCTGACAGGGGTGGAGGTTGTTTTATGTGTATTCCACGTTCTCCTTTCCCTCTGTCTGGTATTTAATCATTTGTCTCGTGCTTCCTGGGGAATTTTGAGGGGATCCTTCCTGGCCCTGCCCGTTCTTTTTCCCAGCTTCTGAGCCCAACGGCTCTTGTAGAGACCACGGCTGCGGTTCTCTCTCTTCTCTGGCGGGAGCTTGTGGCTGCAGCTCCCTGCTTTACTCGCCGCTTCTTTCGTGCCTTTCCGAGTTCACGACTCACTTGTTTTGTCCCTGGCCGTTTGGGGTTGCTCCCTTCCCGCTGCCGGGAGTCCGCGGCTGCGGCTCTCCTTCCTTTGCAGGCGGCCGCAGATTTAAGCCGAGAGTTTGTGGCTGCAGCTCTCTTCCTCAAGCCACCTCTCGCCTTTTTCACGGCAGCTGCAGAGCCTGCGGCTGCAGCTCTTTCTAATTCTGTGCCGTGCCTCCAAAGAGCTCTGAGAAGAGCGATCGAGGCTAGACAGCGAGCTAGATCGCTATAGCCGGGCAGGGAAAAGGCACGGAGCCGCAGCTCCCTTAGCTGCTACAGCCCCCTTAGCTGCTACGGTGCCAGACTAGTGGCCTTAAGTTCTCGCCGCGAAAGCCTCCGTAGTCGGCGGCGGCGGCTGCTGACACTACAGCTCCCTTAGCTGCTATGGTGCTCGCTATTACGAGCCGCGATTGCGCCCTTCAGAACGGCCATCACACGTTTCTTGACACTGTGTTAGGCAGTTTATTTTATTTTATTTTTTTTCCAGTCAGTTAGCTGTTGCCTCAGCGCCCACCATTACTGCCTCTCCCTCCGCCATTTTTAGTGTTCTTTTTTCCGTCCCCTTTACGGGCGCCATTTTGTTTGTCCCGTTTTTTTCCCCGCCCTTTTTGTTTCATCTGTCCTGAACTAAATAAAGGGGGCTTCTTACCTTGAGCAGGCTTGCTTGTATGTGAGTTTTCAGATAGGACTAGTTAGCCCTACAAGAGTTCCCCTCTCACTAACTCATACTGCTGCCTATTGCAACACTGGCCCTCTGCAGCCTCTGATCGTACCTCAACTCGTGGCCGTCGCCCAGCCGGTTCCTACTGCACTAAAAACAACTTATTTGAGCTGTACATTCTGCTCCCTCCGTGGCCGTGTACCAAGGCGGTCTATACTGTACATCCTGCCCCCTCTGTGGCCGTGTACCAAGCCTGAAGTCTAGTCTGCATTATATTGACGCTGTTACCTTCGTACATTCTGCCCCCTCTGTGGCCGTGTACCAAGCCTGAAGTCTAGTCTGCATTACATTGACGCTGTTACCATCGTACATTCTGCCCCCTCTGTGGCCGTGTACTTAGCCATCTGCCAGTGCATTCTACCCCCTCTGTGGTCGTGTACTGTGCCTGTTCGGGTCTCTACATTCTGCCTCCGCTGTGGCCGTGTACTACACCCATAGTGAATATAAGATGGTGGAACAACCAGACATGTCTCAGACAGCCAAGCCACAACCAGCTAAGGCAACTAAGCCTAAGCATGCCAAAGCACTGGCAAACATCTTTCCAGCCACAGCAAGCCCAAGTGTCCACGCTATGCCTCTGTTCTGAATCCCACCGCAGCAGCCCAGGAACAGCTAACGAATATCTTTCATTCCCCCGCTGCATCTTCTGACGAGGAGGACTTTGCTGGTTTTCCTACTCAGCCAACACTTAGCCAGCCTCCTCCCGTGTTGCCGCCCAGGGCTTACCCTCCGACTCAGCCCACTGAGCCATCTACTCAGGCACAACCATCTGTTTCAACGGGGCTGCAGCTGTCTCATGATTTTCTTTCACAACTTCAGGGCATGCTGTCATTTTTCACTCAAATGCAGTCACCACCACAAGTCCCTGCCATACCTCAACGCACTATGGACCCACATGTATGTCATGAGGCAAATCCTTCCTGCTCCCCAAATCCCTTTGATGTAGCTAGAGGCAGATGTATTGAGGATGCTTCGTATGGGGAGGGCTCACCCTTTGCTGATCAGGCTGAAGGAGATGAATGGAGTGACTATTTGGAACACGAGGAGGATACATCGTATCGCTTGTTTAATACCGCAGATTATCAGCCCCTAGCTCGCAGGGTCGTTAACACCCTTGGTATCCAAGCTGCGCCCTCAACGGCTACTGCTCCAGCTATTAAAGTGGCCAGGGTTCTCAAATCCCCTGCACCAACGGAGCATTACATCCCGGTGCCGGATCCCATCGCTAAACTGGCCACCGAAGAATGGTCTCATCCATTCCAAACTCGCCGCTTCAAGAACCTGGCTGACAAACTTTACTCCCTAGCTCCTGACTTTGCCAACAAGCTGGCCGTCCCTGGCATAGACAAGCCGATCGCTAGCCTAGTTTCGCAATTTCTTTTGCCTAGGGAAGGAGAATGCCAACTAAAGGATGCTACCGAGCGAAGATTAGACTTCGCTCTCCGCAAAAATCATGAGGCCACCGCTTTCTCCATGCGAGCCTCCGCATCAGCTTCCATCTTCTCCAGGGCAGCAATGATGTGGACAGATAATCTTCTAGAGGACCCTACCCCTGATCCTGTTTCTCTCAGAAGGTCATTGATAAAGTTGCGCAAGATGGCGTTTGTAGCTGATGCCACTTTGGATGCCACTCAACTGGGGGCACGAGCCATGACGGCTCAGATAGTCGCTCAACGGACCCTCTGGCTGCGCCACTGGCAAGCTGACTCTACGGCCAGAGTGAATCTTTCTAGGGCTCCTTACTCCGGCTCTTTGCTCTTCGGCGAGGAAGCTCTAAAGGCAGTGCTGGTTGACCCCAAAGATGCTCACAAACCAGTGTTGGCCACTGTCAAGAACATCGATCATAGGCCTTTCAGGTGATTTCCTAACCAGCCCTTTCAAGGAACGCGGCCAGGAGGACGAGGCCGTGGCTCCCGATCCTATGACTCCAATTCCTTCAGGGGAACCTGGAACCGACGTTTCCAGGGCAGAGGTCAGTACCAAGGGCGCAGAGGTACCTCATCGTCCTCATATAGGGGAGGGTCTCGCGAGCGCAAACAGTATTAATGCACTTCCTGTTGGTGGCAGACTACTTATGTTTGGAGACCAGTGGCTGCGTCTAACTAAGGTCGCCTGGATCAGGGACCTTTTTCGTTCAGGCTATGCAATAGAGTTTTGGGCGACTCCACCAGACAAATTCCAGCCATCCCCTTGCCCCAGGACGCCAACCAGGCACATTATCATGCAGACAGCTATACAACACCTCTTGGACATAGCGGCAATAGAGCCAGTCCCTACAACAGAGAGGTCGGAAGGGGTGTACTCCCTCCTATTTGCTGTGCCCAAACGAGATTTGACATGGAGGGTGGTATTGGACCTTAAGTTCATCAACCGTTTTGTAACATACCGCAGATTCAAAATGGAATCCCTCCACTCCATCACTGAAAGCCTGCAAGAAGGAGACTTCCTGGTTTCTATCGACCTAAAGGAAGCGTATCTCCATGTGCCCATTTGCATAGCCCACAGAAAGTTTCTTCGGTTTGCTTTTGGCCCCCAGCATTTTCAATATAGAGTGATGCCGTTCGGCCTCTCTTCTGCTCCGCGAGTATTTACAAAAGTGCTTCTCACCTTAGTGGCTTACCTCCGGATTCAAGGGGTCCATCTCTACCCATATCTGGACGATATTTTAATACGGGGAAGCTTTAAGAAGCTGTCTCATCGTCATTTAACGCTCACCCTCAATGTTTTACAGGCCTACGGCTGGCTTGTCAACTTCGACAAAAGCCATCTTCAACCGACCCAATGCCTACTACACCTAGGGGCGATGTTGGACACCCTGCAGCCGATGGTGTTTCTATCTCCAGATCGCATAACTGCCATCACAAACATCGCGAGGTCCTTGATGCGACAAACTACCGCAGACGTCATGCTTCTAGCCAGGGCGCTCGGAATGTTCATCTCTACCATCCACATTGTGCCATGGGCTCGAGCCCACTCTCGCCACCTTCAGTGGGCTTTGTTGCCCTTTCAACAGGACATTACCAACTCCAATCATCGCACAGTTCCTCTGAGCCCCGCACTGCGTCTTTCATTCCGCTGGTGGACGAGGGTCCAACATCTTTCCAGAGGCACTCCGTTCAGAGAACCTTGCAGGACTGTTGTCACCACGGATGCCAGTCTCATCGGCTGGGGAGCACACTGCAACTCCCAGTATGTTCAGGGGGTTTGGTCCACAGCAGAGCAGGCTCAGAACATCAATTGGCTGGAGCTCAAGGCGGTCCACTTAGCTCTGCTTCATTTTCAGTCTCTGTTCCCTTTGGACCATGTCCTCATTCGAACGGACAACACGTGTGTAAAATCACATTTGAACAGACAAGGGGGCACCAGGTCCCGTCTTCTGCAGGACCTAGCTTTCCTCATCTTCGTCTGGGCAGAACAACATCTACAATCCCTAAAAGCAGAGCATCTCAGAGGGATTTGGAATGTGACAGCAGACTGGGTCAGCAGACAACAGGTCATTCCGGGAGAATGGAAACTTCATCCGACCATATTCCAGCGTCTCCAGCGTCGGTTCGGCGTCTTCTCGATCGACCTGTTTGCTTCCAGTCGCAATTACCAGCTTCCCAGATACTTTGCCAGATACCTGGACACAGCAGCGGAAGCAGTGGATGCTCTGTCCATACCGTGGCCAGACGGTCTTTTGTACGCCTTCCCTCCTATACCGCTGTTAGCCAAAACATTGCAGAAGGCGTGGAGCGAGAGGGCACAGTTGGTTCTGATAGCACCATATTGGCCACGCCGACCGTGGTTCTCGGATCTTCTTGCAATGTCGGTGATGGATCCTTGGACACTTCCATTCAGGCCAGATCTTCTATCCCAGGGTCCAGTATGGCATCAGGACCCCACTTGGCTCAATCTAACAGCGTGGCTTTTGAACGGGGACATTTGAGGTCGGCTGGACTGTCTGACGCTGTTATTGATATTATCTTAGCCTCGAGACGACCATCTACCACCCGTATTTATCAACCTACTTGGGTGGCTTTCTCCAAGTGGTGCCAATCTCACCACTGCGACCCATCCCAGGCCACTGTGTATCAGGTGCTGCAGTATCTCCATAGCGGTTTTATGATGGGACTCAGACCCAACACTCTATGTCGACATGCGTCCACTCTGTCGTCCATCCTTTCAGTCTCCTCCACTGGTGCCCCTATTTCCTCACATCCGTTCATTAAACACTTCCTCAGAGGCACTGCTTTACGTTCACCGGCTGTAGTACATCATTTTCCTTCATGGAGTCTGTCCAAGGTCCTACAAGCTTTACAACGCCCTCCGTTTGAACCCCTTAGGACTGTGCCTTTACGTCTACTGTCTTTCAAGGTCTTGTTCCTGGTCACCATCACTTCTGCCAGACGAGTTTCGGAACTGGGCGCATTGTCTTCTGCTCGCCATCTCTGTGTTTTTCACAAGGACTCTGTTGTGCTGAAAACTGACCCTTCCTTCCGTCCCAAGGTCAATTCAGTTTTCCATTGCAATCAGGACATTGTACTCCCTTCATTTTGCCCGAACCCTACTCATCCTCTAGAGAAGGCTTGGCATTCATTGGATGTTCGGAGGGCTCTCAAGACCTACCTGTCTAGGACCCAGGAGATTCAACGAATGGAGTTTCTATTTGTATCCTTTAATCCAAGGTCTATGGGGCATAAAGTAACTAATTCTACATTATCCCACTGGTTGCGAGCCTGTATTGCTTTAGCTTATGAAGCTCTTCAGCTCCCAGTTCCTGATAGTATCACGGCTCATTCCACCAGGTCAGCGGCTACTTCTGCTGCCTTTGCTACCAACGCCCCTGTTGCTGATATTTGCAGAGCAGCTGTTTGATCTACTCCACACTCGTTTATAAGGCATTATAAAATAGATCGTTATGCCTCTGCCGATCCTTCTTTTGGCAGACGAGTGTTGCAACAGGTTCTTAATGATAATTAGCATGTAGGTGATCCCTCCCTATTATGGGCTGCTTTGGTACATCCCGCAGTGATGGCCGGCCTCCTATGGAAAATGGACCATTGGTCTCACCTGAAGGGTGATTTTCATATGAGGACGGCCATCACGGCCCTCCCAGTTGGAGGATGTATAAATATTTTATTGAACCGTTATATATTACTGTTACGCTATTGCATTTAAAGTTACTAGTGAAGTCAAGACTGCTAGTTCTGTTATATCGCTATGTTAGAGTCATGTTACTATGCATGTTGTTTTCCTGTTGGCAGGCCTGTCGGCCCTGTTTTTCTATTTTTAGATATTTTTCTATAGACTCGCTGCGAATGAACTGGAGAGTGGGAGGGGCCTGACGCCCCTAGTCTTGACTTCAAAAAACATTCTTGTCTTCGCACGATAGGTGGAGCTAATACCCGCAGTGATGGCCGTCCTCATATGAAAATCACCCTTCAGGTGAGACCAATGGTCCAATTTGTTCCTCCTGTTGCCTGAGGCAGGAAAAAACCCTAACATTTCACAGGAAGCTCTGTGGTACTCTCACCCAGAGTGTCAATTTGTTTTTCCTGCTTTGTTTGAGCAGTACTGTTTTTGCCTAGCTCTCCAATCCTGACCTGTTCTATTTAATAGTTATTTACTTTTTTTGTTGGTCCTTACCAATTTAGGTATTATTTATCTGTCTTTGGGTGTGATTGGAAGTGATTTTCAGGTAATTCGTTTTGTTAATTTTAGATGTTAAAAAACTATTCTTGAAACAGGTGAGGTTCCTGGATTATACACAACAGAAGAATTAGAACCACTCCTGTCACCTCTGAAAGATCAAGCATCACAAGATGGATTTATAGGACCAGTTTTTAACTATTTTACTTACAGTAAGTGAATCATATAATGTATTTATGTATGTGAGTCATGGCAAAGGAATGTGTGGAGAAATTTGGCAATTTTATAAGGAGATATGAAAAAATGATAGTAGAATTTGATACTCATTAGGTTATATAAACACGTAATAACTGCTGTCTTATTGGGTGGTTTTACAAATAGCATCTATGTAGCTCAGAAGTGAGTTTTAAATTCTCCAATGGGCACTACTACATCTCTAAGTGGGTATTGTCTTCCTCTCCTATTGCTTGAGACAGAAAAGTGTCAGCACTCTTCCTTCTGAGCCCCTCCCATGGAGTGTTAGTTTTCCTGCCTCGCTTAAGCAGTACTGCTTTTGCCTGTCTCTTCAGTTCAGTAATTTTTTAATTAACGTACATTTCATTTACCCATTTCAAGTCTGTCTCCTTGTGTTCTGCATGTCTTGGGGGTAATTGGTCTTAATTTATGTTTATGCTAAATTAATTGGGAGAATTTGAGCAGTATGAGTGTGGGTTGGTTGGCATCCGTTTTGTCTGTGAACCAGTCCCAAAGCTCTTATCCCCCTCAGTCCTGCAGCTGGGATTTTCCTATGCAGATGATTATTTTTTAAAAAAAAAAAAATCTAATGAATTAATTGTCTGGTTTTTGTGAAAAATTAACTACTTAAACATGATCCACTACTATGTTAAATTACCTAATGTTTTTAAAAAAGAAGGAATCCATGTGATTCTGTCTTCTGCCTTTTATCTCCGCTGTCAGTTCCTTTTAAAAATCATTTCATTTGGTCTCATTTCCTTTAAAAACTTCTACAGCGACAAAATGTCAAAACATTTAATAAAAGGGGAGACCTGATTAGAGTTAGAGAGGCAGTGAGTTCCATGGCAAATCGAGGTGCGGTAGCACTATCGGCCCGTCCTGAGAAAGAGAAGATGGTTGCGGCTACAAATCAGGCGTATGGTAGTGCCCGTCATTTTGAAAAGAAAAAAAGTTGAAAACTTCATAGCACGGTCCACATAAATCCATGGTAGCAGATAGACAGCAGGGGAGCACCTTCAAACACAGCCCTGCAGCAGCAGCAGTGACAACTAGAAAAAACCAGCCTTCCACATCTGGCACAATAAAAGAGGTAATTCCACAGATGGACTTTGTGCTCAGGAAGGCAGCTTACATGGATTCCTGCATTGAGCAGTTGAACTTGATGGCCTTATAGGCCCCTTCCAACTCTACTATTCTTTGATTCTATGATTCTGTGCCTTGGAAACAATTCAGAGTGTGCCTCCAAAGGGTCTAAAACTTCATTTCCTGGAGTTGATGTAAACAGACTCCTGACAATATGGAGAAGCTTGAATCCAGGAGACGCTGAGAAAAGGAGACTTCCTCTCCTCAGTCAACTTGAAGGAAGCCTACTTACACGTCCCCAGAATCTTCAGTCAGTGAAACCACAGCAGCAGAAAAAGTCTGCTGCTAACACTGGGCAAGAACAGCTACAGCATAGCACAGGTATGTGAAAGTAATGGAATTTGATGCCACCTCTGGTCAAATGTAGGTACTACAGCAAATATAAGAAATGTGATGGAGTCTGCTCCCACCTTCATTAACCATTTGGAACAGCAGCAACTAGCACCTTTAAGTTTGAATGCTGAGGCTGTTACATCAGAGAGGCAGTAATAGCTGATATCTCAGCAGAGCTAGCCACAATAAGACAATCCATTCAGGCAAATAGTGGTGTAAGGCAGCAGATGGGAAATTTAATCCAGCCAATTCCTGTTGTTCAGTTACCTGGGCATCCACGTATGCCTCAAGATCCGGATGATGTGGCTTGAGGGAGATTGCAGAGAGGGGCACTTGCAGAAAATTCAACTAAATTCTCCATTAGCAAATGATGTACAGATGCTGGATTGTGATGCTTCAGATTATTTTGCAGGGATCTAAGGATGCTGAATGGAGTAAGGGTTCAGAGGTGGATGATCACTCTACCTCAAGGTTCCTCTACCGAGCAGAGCAGAGGGAGCCGTTTCAGCTGGTCTGCAGGAGTGGAGATACAAGCAAGCAAGCCAGCTTTCGGAGAGTGAGCGAATAGAGTGAGTGAACAGGGAGAGCAAACAAGACTTTGACAAAGAAGTTCGACGGGGAGGTCAAGAGGGAGGTCCCTAAAGAAAATAATTTTAAAAATGCTAATTCTTCTTGTATGTTGCACCGCATACCAGTGGGACTCTCAAGTTTACCCTGAAGTAGGACAGGACAAAGCACAGGCCACTCCAAAACAAGTAGTCAGAAAGAAACAAAAGGTAGAAGAGAGTATGAATGGGAAGGATACCCCAGTGGTTGTGACCTGCAAGGTGTTTGCCATGTTTGTTTTCTTACCAGAGAACAACATGGTATACACATGCAACAAGTGCAAGCTTGTGGTACTGTTGGAAGAAAAAGTGAGAGGCCTGGAATGGTGGGTGGCGACACTGAGGACTATAAGAGAAGATGAAGAGTTCTTAGACAGAACATTGAAACAACAGCAGCAAAGAAAAGTGGTGGTGAAAGAACAACATCATATGGTAGCAGAGGAGACTGCTTTGGAGAGGAACAACGAAGTGGAGGAAACTCCATGGAAAAGGGTGACAGTTAGGAGCAGAAGAGCTAGAAGACACCCTTCAGCAGTGGAACTATGGAACCGCTTTCAACCACTCGAGAATGAGACTAGATGACAGCCTGTGGTGGAAGAATTATAGGAAACCCCGTGCGACAACAAGCAAGAGGCTGAAGCTCAATCAAGCAGGGGCAATGAAACCACACCCCACAACAAGAAGAGAAGAGTACTAGTAGTGGGAGACTCCCTGCTGCGTGGGATCAAAACCCAAGTATGCCAAGAAGATCTGTGGACTAACCAAGTATGCTGTCTACCAGGGGGATGGGTTAGAGATGTGATGGAAGGGTTGCCATCACTCATCAAGCCCACCGACAGATATCCCTTTCTCCTCATCCATGTGGGAACAAATGATACTGCCAAATGGAGCTATGAAGTGTCAGGCTTAGGTGGGCAACACAGCCATTTCCAGACAGGACAGTAGGAGTTAAGGAAAGAGTTAAGCCATTAATTGAGAGCACTTGGGAGAAACGCCCAAGGTCAGGCTGCAGCTGTAACAGATCAAAGAAGCAGCAATAAAAGGCTTGAGTAAGCACACAGAGGTGTGGGGGTAATAGGAATGCGTTATAGTTGGTTGGAGAGAGAGAGCGAAGGAGCACAGTGTGACAAACCTATTGAAACAAGTAAAGTTTTTCTTCCTGAACGTCTTGGCTGGTGGTCTATTATTTCATCCTGCAGCAGGCATAACTAAGCATGCTAAAACGCTACTGGACTTCTGGTTCTGCTGGTCCATTGAAGCTGTACACTCTACAAAGGGTTATGGGCCCAGCTCCACACCAGTAACAACCAGTTTGCTACCAGTAAAGAAAGCTTGTGCTACGCCGGACAACCAAAGGAAGCTGAGCCGGAGAGCTGGTGAGCTGTGGGAGAGCGGCAAAGCAGCGGCAGAGGATTGTGTTGCCAGGAAACCAAAGTGATAAGGAAGTCTGCGAGAATGGCTGGAGTAACTTTGGCTGGCATTCCACTGGAACATCTCTCGGAACGAAATTACTCATGCTGGCGGCTGCGGATGCAAGCCTATCTAAACAGAGAGGATTTATGGAAAGTAATTGACCAACAACCCCCCTCTGTTCCACCACCTGCAGAATGGCTACGCTGTGACGAAAGTGCAAAGTCATTAATAATCTTGGCTGTCGGAGACTCGCAACTATTACATCTAAGAGGTAAAAATACTGCTAAGGAAATGTGGACTACTTTAAAAGACTATTATGTTCAAGCAACAGCTAGCAGTAGAATTAGTCTTGCGAGACAACTGTACAGAATGCAGCTAACAGACGAAGTGACAATGTCAGAACACTTAATGAACATTGCAAGTCTCTTTGCAGAATTACAGGAAAGGGGCATGGAACATACGGAAACACAACAAATTTATATCACTCTTTCAACACTCAATGACTCTTGGAATCCTGTCATAAGCGCCCTTGAAGCGATGCCCGATTCTGGACTTTCGGTTCGATATGTTGCAGACAAACTGAAACAAGAATGGGAGAGAAGAAAAGAAACAAAACAAAGGCAAGAGGGACGGATCGAAAGGAGTGAAAGAAAAGAAAAGACTGAGATAAAGGCTTTTGGGACTAAAGCATGTTACAACTGCGGCTCCTTGCATCATCTAAGGCGGGACTGTGACTTACTGAGAAGGAGGAGGGATGGAAGAAAACCCTCACACGTGCAGTTGGTGAGTGCAAAGACAAAGAATGAAAAAGACATTGTAAACAGAGACAATAGTATGTGGGTCTTGGACTCAGGTTCCACCCATTCACTCATAAAAGATAAAAGTTTATTTAAAACAATGGTGCCAGCTGAGGAAGACGTGAGTTTAGCTGATGGTACTAAACAACGGGTGATGGGTAAGGGTACTGTACAGATATATGCTTTACAGACAATAATGACAAATGTTTTATTTGTGCCCACTTTAACTAACGACATTCTGTCAGTTTCAAAACTATTGGAAATGGGTTATAGTGTGTTATTCAGTAACAAGAAATGTGAAATAATGAAAAAGGGAAAGGTGTGCCTAAAGGGATATTGTAAAGAATCCATGTTCTATGTAAAAGTAAACCCTACAGCACAGGCCTCACTAGTGACGCATAAGAAAACCCATGATAAATGTATCCATGAATGGCACCGAAGGCTGGGGCATGTAAATTATGAGACTGTGAAAAAGGCAGCTCAATTCAGTGCTGATGTACAACTAAAAGACTGCAAGCAATACATGCAGTGTGAAGTATGTCAGCAAACAAAGGCCACTATAGCTCCAATTAACAAAGTAGCTGAAAGAAATACTGATAAACCAAATCAAACTATACATGTTGATTTAGCGGGACCATTTCCCAAAACGCAAGGTGGTGCTAGATATTTTCTCGTGATTGTTGACGATTATTCAAGATATTGTCATGTAAATTTACTAAAAACAAAAGATGAGGCTGCAGAGAAATTAAAACGTTTTTTGACCAGAGTGGAAGTACAGCATGGCACACAGGTACAACAGATTAGATCTGACCAGGGCGGGGAGTTCACTGGAAAGTCCCTGGAACAATATTTTGAAAAGAAAGGAATAAACCATGCTGTAACCGCCCCATTTTCACCGCATCAGAATGGGACAGCTGAAAGGAAAAACAAAACATTGCAGGATGCTATGAGAGCAATGTTAAAGGATTCAGGCCTTGCTCAATCTTTCTGGGGAGAAAGTTTAATGTATGCTACATATATTCAGAATAGAGTACTGCATAGAACTATAGCCATGTCACCATATGAAATGTTGTACAAAAGAAAGCCCAGATTACAACACATACTGAGATTTGGTTCCCCATGCTGGGTGCATGTTCCCAAGGGAAAGAGAAAGGGAAAATTGGCTCACAGAGCGAAAAAGGGATATGTGTTGGGGTTTCAACATGTTAATTACCGTGTGTGGGTTCCACAGGATGGTAGTGTAACACTCAGCAGGAGTGTTAGAACACAAGAACAAGACTCAGAGAACCACAAAACATATGTAAATCTAGATTGCAGTGACACAAATGGCATAAATGCAACAGAGCCTGCTCAACAGATAAAACAGGAAAGGGAAGAAACACAACAGGAGATAAAGAAAAGCAGTTCTGATTCCAATAGCAGTGCATCAAGCACAGACACAGAAACAGAACAGGAACAAGAAACAGAAACATTAAGGAGGTCAACACGACAAAACATAGGGAAACCGCCAGAACGTTTCCAAGTATCAGCCATACAGGGTGAGACAAACAGTGAGGAAAACAAACAGTGCAAAGTAATAACAGACAGTGATACCCTGTTCATAAATAGCATAAGAGCACGAATGGCAAAGTATGCTCAAGAAGGTGACAGTGACTGTGCATATATGTGTTAAATGTGTTCATCCTCAAAAGAATGTAGAAAAGTGAAAAAAAATGCCTGAAGACTGTAAAATGTAAAGCAATGTAACTTTGTAACCAAAGAACTATACTTATACTGTAAAATTGTAAATTGCAATGTCTGTCTGGAAGGTGGGGGCTGTCAGGCTTAGGTGGGCAACACAGCCATTTCCAGACAGGACAGTAGGAGTTAAGGAAAGAGTTAAGCCATTAATTTAGAGCACTTGGGAGAAATGCCCAAGGTCAGGCTGCAGCTGTAACAGATCAAAGAAGCAGCAATAAAAGGCTTGAGTAAGCACACAGAGGTGTGGGGGTAATAGGAATGCGTTATAGTTGGTTGGAGAGAGAGAGCGAAGGAGCACAGTGTGACAAACCTATTGAAACAAGTAAAGTTTTTCTTCCTGAACGTCTTGGCTGGTGGTCTATTATTTCATCCTGCAGCAGGCATAACTAAGCATGCTAAAACGCTACTGGACTTCTGGTTCTGCTGGTCCATTGAAGCTGTACACTGTACATGAAGAAATCACATCAGACTTTGAAGCTCTGGGAAGGCAACTCAAGGACTTTGGGGCCCAGATAGTTTTCTCATCCATCCTTCCAGTACTTAGAAGAGGAGTAGAAAGGGAAAGAAAAATACTCCATGTGAATGAATGGCTACGAAGGTGGTGCCTATGTGAGAGATTTGGATTCTGTGACCATGGGCTATGCTACCTGGAAGATGGACTGCTGGCAAGTGATGGGTTGCATCTCACAAGGACTGGAAAGAATGTGTTTGGCTACAGCATGGAGAAGTTCATCAGGAGGGCTTTAAACTGAATCCTAAGGGGGAGGGAGATGTAAACTTCATGGTAATGACTGATGAAGGCTTGTGCACAGTAACAGGAACAGAGAGATCAGCTTTAATAGGGCCTAGTAACAGTCCTCAGAAAAATATAGTAAGGAAGCCAAGCCATAAATCACATGGGAAACAAGCAGGACGAACTTGAACTCTTAATACAGGGTAATTACAATTTGATAGGTATCACTGAAACTTGGTAGGATGACTCCCATGACTGGAATACAGCAATTGAAGGATATAACTTAAAAAGGGAGGTGGAGTTGCGCTATATGTTAAAAATAGATATCCCTGCACAGAAATACAGGAAGATGAGCTTGGTAGGTCCACTGAGAGTATCTGGATTAAAATTAATGGGGCAAGTAATAAAAGGAATGTGGTGCTTGGAGTCTACTACCGACCACTCAATCAAGGAGAAGATGAGAATGTAACTTTTGAAAGCAAATTGCCGATGTTTCAAGGAGGTATGATGTAGTAGTAATGGGGGACTTCAATTATCTTGATATCTGTTGGGATATGGCCTGGATGCTGTGCTTCATAGATATAAAATAGAGCTCCAGATTCCAGCATCAACCTGCTTTGTTCCATCTCCATGGTCTTGAAATCTAGAGAAGCACAAACTGATTCAGGAGGCAATTCACTATCTGTTGCAGATGGCGGAAATCAAACGAGTGCCACGAGAACAGAGATTCTTTGGCATTTATTCCATGCTCTTCATCTTATTGAAGAAAGGGATGCCTGGTTAATGGTTTTAGGCCTAAAGTATCTGAACAGGATTGTAAGTTATTGGAAGTTTTGCATAGCAACGCATAAGGAGGCACGGAGAACGACAACTAGAGCTAGGGCCTTCTCGGTGGTGGCCCCCGAACTATGGAACACCCTCCCTGACGAGATACGCCTGGCGCCTTCTCTGTTATCTTTTCGGCGCCAGGTAAAGACCTACCTCTTTGCCCAGGCATTTTAAAAATTTAAAAATTGAATTTAAATTTGGAATTTGGAATTTTAATTATGTTTTATTGTGTACTGTATTGTATTTACATCCGCTTGTATTTTAATCTGTTTTATTATGCTGTTCACCGCCCTGGGAGCTTATTGCTATAGGGCGGTCTAGAAATGTAATAAAATAAATAAATAAAATAATAAATAATGTCTATATGGGAAGTGCTGCAACTGCAGGATTATTTGGCCTCCATAGATCTAACGGAGGCCTATCTGCATATCCCAATACATCCACATCATAAAAAGTTTCTATGCTTCACATATGCAGACCAGCATTACCAATACAGGGCAATCCCCTTTGGATTAACTTCAACATCAAGGGTCTTCATGAAAATCATGGTGACCCTTGTGGCTTATTTGCATCAGGAGGAGATTCACCTTCATCCATATTTATATGACATATTGATATGCCTCAGAACAGTCCAGCCTGGATATTTGGACATTCATGTGACTTTGTCATCTTTGAAGGATCATTTGTTTCTAGTGAACGTTGCAAATGTAATCTGACTCCCAACTCAGAAGTTGCAGCATTTGGGAGCCTCTATAGATACAAGTCAGGAGACAATACCGTTGTTAGAGGAGAGGAAGATAAAGATAAAGCCAGCAGTGACACTGTTTCTGTGGAAGAACTTAGAAGATATAATGATGTTGGCAAAGGTGTTGGGAATGTTTATTTCCTGCATCCAGGGTTCCATATGTGGCTTTTGCAGTAGAAGTTTCTGCCATATCAAGTACAAATTGCATAGTATCATAACTTACATATCCATCTGACTACATAGCTGAGAGCATCTCTTTGATGGTGGAGAAAAGACAGCAATTTGCACAGAGGGATGCCCTGAATGGAGGTAGTAACAACAGACATGAGTCTGGTAGGCTAGGGAGCACACTGCAGGGGCCATATGGCCAATTCCTATGATGTGGCTTGGGTGCTGAGGAAAGTGAGCATAGAAAAGATACATATATTGGTGGCTCCACACTGGCCAATAAGGCCATGGTCTTCAGAACTGGTCAACTTGGCCATGCAAACCCTGTGGTTTCTCCTACATTAGCCAGATCTCTTGATACAGGGTCGCCTGGTACATCTGGTTCAAATTGGTTGAAATCTAGCAGCTTGGAAGCTGAATGGAAACAGCTACTGAAAGCAGGGTTGCAGTAGAGGTCATTACTACCATTTTGGCATCACAATGTCCATCTATAGTGAGAATATATCAATACGTTTGGGCAGTGTTTGTGCTCTGGGTCAGTAAACAGCATATGTGATCTGGAAAAGCTGGAAATGGAGAGCTTCCGTCTTTTCTGCTGGATGGGTTCAGCAAGGGTTGAGTCCAAAAACCCCGTGTGGGCAAGCTTCAGCATTAGTGTCAGTGTTATCTAGGTCTCCACATCAATTACGTGTATACACTCCTTATTTAAAACAGCTTATAAGAAGGGCAATGTTATCTAGCTATCCAGTTCATCACAGGTATCCCACATGGGATTTACACAAGGTTCTGAATGCTCTTCAGAAGCTACCTTTTGAGTTCAGCACCTCTGTGTATCATGTCTTACAAAGTTTGGTGTTTATTAGCGATAACATCAGTTTGAAGGATTTCAGACTGGGAGCCTTGTCTGTAGCAAAACATTTGTATTTCATAAAGACAGTGTGGTTCTGAGAACTAGTCTAACTTTTATTCCAAATGTAAACACTGCCTTTCACTGCCAGAATGAGTTGGTACTTCCCACCTTTTGTCTATGTTCTACATGTCTATTGAAGCATTCTTGGCATTCTCTTGATGTGCATAGAGCATTGAACGTTTACAGTAACAGAACAAAGTCAATTCAGACAGACAAATGTGTTATTTGTGTCTTTTCATCCAATCATTTTGGGGAAGAAGCTCAAGTCTACTACATTGGCATGGTGGATTAAAGCATGTATTTCTTAGGATTACAGCACTCTTCACTTAATGCCACTGAAGGGTGTTATGACACATTCAACAAGGGCTGCTGCAGCTACAGCTGCATGTTCAGTGAATGCACCACTTCTAGAGATTTGCTGAGCAGCCAAGCACTTTTACAAAGCACTACAAAATAGATCTGTATGCTTCTGCAGAAGCAGTGTTTGGGAGGCAAGCCCTCCAACAAGATCTACTTAATGATTAATCATATTAAACCCACCCTAAAGAAATTTGGTCACCTTTGGAACATCCTGCTTGGGGGTGTCTTAGTGCCCACTGGAAAGGTAACCAATTTATTCACCTGAAGTGTGCTTCTCAGGGGGCACCAGGACACCATCAAGGCCCACCCTGGAGTGCTTCAGTTTTTTAGTAATGGAAATATAAGTTATGTGAGTGCATCTAGGGAATGATCATACAAATTCAGGTTTCTGTTGCTGTTGTGTTTTCTTTCCAAAACTTTAATCTTGTTTGAGTTGCAATTGTTGTTCTCTTGATTCTTTTGGATAGTTTTCTTATATTCAGGATTGGCCAGAGGGTGAACTAACACTCCATCAGAGGGGCTCAGGTAGTCCTTGGAGTGTTAACTCTTTCCTGCCTGAGGCAGTAGGAGAGGAATACTATACCCGCTTGGTAGTGTCCTAGTGCCCCCAGAGAAACACACTTCAAGTGAGTAAAATGGTTCCATCCTGGTTGGTTGTCTGCAGCTTGTGGTTACGATGTAAAGGAACCAGTGTTTGTTTATAAAATTTCATACTCATCCTGCACCATAAGGTCCTAGGGTGTGTTACAACATAATATGGAATTATATAATCAGATACTATTATTATAAAAAGCACTTTGCAAGCATACATGAACAAGCTTCTGTGGATCCCAGACATTGTGCTTTTGTTTGTATTCTTTTAAGGTCAACATGGTTCTAGTCATTTATTTATTTATTTATTACATTTATATACCGCCCAATAGCTAAAGCTCTCTGGGCAGTTTACAGCATAAAGTCATGAAACTTTACTGCAGTCATAACATCCAAGGAATGCATTTTTATAGCTATATAATTCTAAACTGTCATGTGAGATGGTAACAGGACATTTAATATTTTAAATAAAATGTTGCCTAATTTTTAGGAATTCAACAGAATCTTCATGTTGTGTTGATTATGGATTCTACTAATCTGAATTTTACAATAAACTGTGAAAGTAATCCTGCACTTCATAAAAAATGTCAGGTTCTCTGGATGGAGAGTTGGTCTGAAAGCAGTATGAGAAAGGTAAGTGCTGCCAAACTTACACAGGCAATTAAGAAAACACATTTTTGTAAAATGTGTTTATTTTATTTACAGTGTTTATAGCCTGCTCTGCATTGAATAGCTTCAGTCCCAGAGCAGAAACAAAATAAAATAAATAGAAAAAATATACAAAAGTTACAAAAGCATATAAACAAGTCTAATTAACAAATTAACAATTCTGTCAGAAGGGAGATTAGCAAAATTAAAAGGACAAAAAGTAAAACTTGCAGTTTAACTTGCAACATTCAAACATTAAACACATAAATGGTCTTAGCAAAAGCTTCCATTCCATTTGTCGGTTATGGCAACCCACTCACTCACCCTCTCTCACACATAAAGAGGGCCTCACTGTGTGCCCGCAGATTCTTACTCTGTGGCTTTTGAGCAATTTAGCAGCTTTCACCCCCCACCCCATCCAGGCTGTCACCCGAGTGGTATGAATCATTGCCCATAAGCATCCATAGCAAGAACCTTCCACTTCTGGTCCATAGTAGCAACAGAACAAAACATACACACAAAAAAGAGCAACAGCTGATGTTCCTCTCCCCTTCCCAATCCCAACAAAACTCATGGGCCTTAAGGGCAGTGAGGTGGTAGAGAGAGTTATGCAGGTGTATTTGCTGGCTGCTTCCATCTCTCTCCTCCTTACTAGCTGGCACAAACAGCATTTGGTCTGCTCCTACTTTAGTTGGTAATCTCTGGTTTTAAATGTTTATGTGGGTTTTTTGTATGTAAGTTTGGTTGTAAACCACTTTGATATTTTTTATGATAAAGTGGTATACAAATATTTTCATAATTAAATAAGTAAGTGCAGGACAAAACAAAAAACCCAAACAAAACAAAAACTATACAATATTGACACCCATGGCAGAGACTCATTCATCCAGCTGGGAACATAAGAACATAAGAAGAGCCTGCTGGATCAGGCCAGTGTCCCATCTAGTCCAGCATCCTGTTCTCACAGTGGCCAACCAGGTGCCTGGGGGAAGCCCGCAAGCAGGACCCGAGTGCAAGAACAGTCTCCCCTCCTGAGGCTTCCGGCAACTGGTTTTCAGAAGCATGCTGCCTCTGACTAGGGTGGCACAGCACAGCCATCACGGCTAGTAGCCATTGATAGCCCTGTCCTCCATGAATTTGTCTAATCTTCTTTTAAAGCCACCCAAGCTGGTGGCCATTACTGCATCTTGTGGGAGCAAATTCCATAGTTTAACTATGCGCTGAGTAAAGAAGTACTTCCTTTTGTCTGTCCTGAATCTTCCAACATTCAGCTTCTTTGAATGTCCACGAGTTCTAGTATCATGAGACAGGGAGAAAAACTTTTCTCTATCCACTTTCTCAATGCCATGCATAATTTTATACACTTCTATCATGTCTCCTCTGACCCGCCTTTTCTCTAAACTAAAAAGCCCCAAATGCTGCAACCTTTCCTCGTAAGGGAGTCGCTCCATCCCCTTGATCATTCTGGTTGCCCTCTTCTGAACCTTTTCCAACTCTAGAATATCGTTTTTGAGATGAGGCGACCAGAACTGTACACAGTATTCCAAATGCGGCCGCACCATAGATTTATACAATGGCATTATGATATCGGCTGTTTTATTTTCAATACCTTTCCTAATTATCACTAGCATGGAATTTGTCTTTTTCACAGCTGCCGCACACTGGGTCGACATTTTCATTGTGCTGTCCACTACAACCCCGAGGTCTCTCTCCTGGTCGGTCACCGCCAGTTCAGACCCCATGAGCGTATATGTGAAATTCAGATTTTTTGCTCCAATATGCATAATTTTACACGTGTTTATATTGAATTGCATTTGCCATTTTTCCGCCCATTCACTCAGTTTGGAGAGATCTTTTTGGAGCTCTTCGCAATCCCTTTTTGTTTTAACAACCCTGAACAATTTAGTGTCGTCAGCAAACTTGGCCAATTCACTGCTCACTCCTAATTCTAGGTCATTAATGAACAAGTTGAAAAGTACAGGTCCCAATACCGATCCTTGAGGGACTCCACTTTCTACAGCCCTCCATTGGGAGAACTGTCCATTTATTCCTACTCTGCTTTCTGCTTCTTAACCAATTCCTTATCCACAAGAGGACCTCTCCTCTTATTCCATGACTGCTAAGCTTCCTCAGAAGTCTTTGGTGAGGTACCTTGTCAAACGCTTTTTGAAAGTCTAAGTACACTATGTCCACTGGATCACCTCTATCTATATGCTTGTTGACACTCTCAAAGAATTCTAATAGGTTACTGAGACAGGACTTTCCCTTGCAGAAGCCATGCTGGCTCTGCTTCAGCAAGGCTTGTTCTTCTATGTGCTTAGTTAATCTAGCTTTAATAATACTTTCTACCAGTTTTCCAGGGACAGAAGTTAAGCTAACTGGCCTGTAATTTCCGGGATCCCCTCTGGATCCCTTTTTGAAGATTGGCGTTACATTTGCCACTTTTCAGTCCTCAGGCACGGAGGAGGACCCGAGGGACAAGTTACATATTTTAGTTAGCAGATCAGCAATTTCACCTTTGAGTTCTTTGAGAACTCTCGGGTGGATGCCATCCGGGCCCGGTGACTGGTCCATTAAGCCTAGAACTTCCTCTCTCGTTACCACTATTTGTCTCAGTTCCTCAGAATCCCTTCCTGCAAATGTTAGTTCAGGTTCAGGGATCTGCCCTATATCTTCCACTGTGAAGACAGATGCAAAGAATTCATTTAGCTTCTCTGCAATCTCCTGATCGTTCTTTAGTACACCTTTGACTCCCTTATCATCCAAGGGTCCAATCGCCTCCCTAGATGGTCTCCTGCTTTGAATGTATTTATAGAATTTTTTGTTGTTGGTTTTTATGTTCTTAGCAATGTGCTCCTCAAATTCTTTTTTAGCATCCCTTATTGTCTTCTTGCATTTCTTTTGCCAGAGTTTGTGTTCTTTTTTCTTCATTTGGACAAGACTTCCATTTTCTGAAGGAAGACTTTTTGCCTCTAAGAGCTTTCTTGACTTTGCTCGTTAACCATGCTGGCATCTTCTTGGCCCTGGCGGTACCTTTTCTGATCTGCGGTATGCACTCCAGTTGAGCTTCTAATACAGTGTTTTTAAACAACTTCCAAGCATTTTCGAGTGATGTGACCCTCTGGACTTTGTTTTTCAGCTTTCTTTTTACCAATCCCCTCATTTTTGTGAAGTTTCCTCTTTTGAAGTCAAATGTGACCGTGTTGGATTTTCTTGGCAATTGGCCAGTTACATGTATGTTTAATTTAATAGCACTGTGGTCACTGCTCCCAATCGGTTCAACAACACTTACATCTCGCACCAGGTCCCGGTCCCCACTGAGGATTAAGTCCAGGGTTGCCGTCCCTCTGGTCGGTTCCATGACCAACTGGTCTAGGGAATAGTCATTTAGAATATCTAGAAACTTTGCTTCTTTGTCATGACTGGAACACATATGCGGCCAGTCTATGTCCGGGTAGTTGAAGTCACCCATTACTACCACATTTCCTAGTTTGGATGCTTCCTCAATTTCATATCTCATCTCAAGGTCTCCCTGAGCATTTTGATCAGGGGGACGATAGATCGTTCCCAGTATTAAGTCCCTCCTGGGGCATGGTATCACCACCCACAACGATTCTGTGGAGGAGTCTGCCTCTTTTGGGGTTTCGAGCTTGCTGGATTCAATGCCTTCTTTCACGTATAGAGCGACTCCGCCACCAATACGTCTTTCCCTGTCCTTCCGATATAGTTTATATCCAGGGATAACCGTATCCCACTGGTTTTCTCCATTCCACCAGGTCTCCGTTATGCTCACTATATCAATGCTCTCCTCTAAGACCAAGCACTCCAGTTCTCCCATCTTGGTTCGGCGGCTCCTAGCATTACCGTACAGGCACTTGTAAGCAGTGTCTCTCTTCAAGTGTCTTTGGCACTTGTGGTTAGGCCTGTGGTAATTTTGCTCTTCTGAATTTATATCCTGTGCCCCTGCTCTCACAATGCCTACTTCTAGGCCTACCCCTTTTAAAATTTCATCATTTCTTTGGTTTTTATCCCAGGGGGGAGGTTTATTCCGAACCGGACCTTTCTCAGCTCCTGTCAGGTTTCCCCCCTCAGTCAGTTTAAAAGCTGCTCTGCTACCTTTTTAATTTTAAGTGCCAGCAGTCTGGTTCCATTCTGGTTCAAGTGGAGCCCGTCCCTTTTGTACGGGCCCGGCTTGTCCCAAAATGTTCCCCAGTGCCTAACAAATCTAAACCCTTCCACCCGACACCATCGTCTCATCCATGTGAAAGCCCACTGGAACAAAAATGTCTTGTTTCTGGAAAAGTTTCTGGAAAGTGCAGATAGTGGGGGCCTGTCATATCTCAATAGGAATCCTATTCCACAGAATAGGGGCAGACACACTGAAAGTCTTCCTTTAAGTTACTGTGGAAGAGGCTTCTGGTATCTTTGGAACTTTCAGGAGACCACAGTGACTTGCTGGGTACATTAGTGACAAGGTGGGTCTCTCAGGTGATCTGATCCTGAGCTGTACAGGGCCTTATATGATCCAACATCAAAACACATTTTCCTTTTGCGGATTGTTCAGCTCCATCTTCCCAGATTGCATAATTAGAGCCAGCCATACTAGCAGCATTCAGCACCAATTGTTAAGCTTGAAGTGAGTGGCACCCATGCAGTATTTCCTTGGTAAATTTCTAGTTTCCTTGGTAAATTTTCAATTCAGCTTCAGAATTTCTAGTTACAATAAAAGAATTTAGCAATGCTATTGCTTTTAAATTGTTTCACTTTTACATTTTAGATACCTGAAATGTTGTTTGCTGAATCAGATGAAAAAGGAAAAGGAGGTAAAATACCAAAGGAACGCAGAAAGAAAAATTCTGGTAAGATTTTTGCTTATTCCAGCTACTTTTAAAATGATAGTGTAGGGTTTTTTAGAAATTAGCAAGAAATATTAAAAATATTTGCACATTTAATTATGATCCATTATATTACAAAATGTGATTCCAATAGGTCAGTGGTGTTATTTGAATTTAGCTACCTTGGATAGAATTTCAGTAACAAAAATTATCTTTACCTAAATGTAAACATTACAGCTGAATGTCAAAAAGACTAAAGTAATGACAACAGAAGATTTATGTAACTTTAAAATTGACAATGAGGCCATTGAACTTGTCAAGGATTATCAATACCTCGGCACAGTCATTAACCAAAATGGAGACAATAGTCAAGAAATCAGAAGAAGGCTAGGACTGGGGAGGGCAGCCATGAGAGAACTAGAAAAGGTCCTCAAATGCAAAGATGTATTACTGAACACTAAAGTCAGGATCATTCAGTCCATGGTATTCCCGATCTCTATGTATGGATGTGAAAGTTGGACAGTGAAAAAAGCGAAGAGAAAAATCAACTCATTTGAAATGTGGTGCTGAAGGAGAGCTTTGTGCATATCATGGACTGTGAAAAAGATAAATAATTGGGTGTTAGAACAAATTAAACCAGAACTATCATTTGAAGCTAAAATGATGAAACTTTGGACATGTAATGAGAAGATAGGATTCACTGGAAAAGACCATAATGCTGGGAAAAATAGAAGAGAGACGAAAAAGAGGAAGGCCAAACAAGAGATGGATTGATTCCATAAAGGAAGCCATAGACCTGAACTTACAAGATCTGAATAGGGTGGTTCATGACAGATGCTATTGGAAGTCGCTGACTCATAGGGTCGCCATAAGTCGTGATCGACTTGAAGGCACATAACAACAACAAATGTAAACATGTTAATGTATTCCAGTTAATATAGTGAATTGTTAGTGGAGGTGTTGTCTAAATTTGTTCGGAAAAATAACTAATATTGCAGGATGAAAAAGGGGAAGAACTAACTATTCCAAATATAAACATATATTAGTTTATAAATCAAAGTAACAATTAGTTTATTGGATAAAGAATCCATTTTCTTCAAGAGTTAAAATAGAATAAACTTGCCTGAATGCACCATTCCATTGCTTGCTATTGTTAAACAGTAATTAATGGATATTAGGTATGAAGATAATATGGGATGTCCAAAATTGGGATAAGTCCAGCTAACAGAACAACCCTAACTCTTTTTGAAGACCAGCTGAGTGGGTTAGGATGGAGTGGAAGTGTCCCTCTACTGAGGGAGAGAAGAGGCTCCATTGGTGGGACAGAACATTCACCTTGTAGCCCTGAATTTGCTGGTGGAAATCTCAGCATGCATTTCTCCTGGGAAAGATGATATCAGGTGGGTAATTAGCTCCACTTAGTTGTTGAAGGCAGAAGAGCACTGCTGATTTTTGCAGGAACTTCCTGTTCTGTATAGCTTCCAGTTCAGTTCTCTTCTGCCTTCACACACAATGGTTGATCTCTGTCTCTGCTCTGTGTTCAGGCCTGGATATTTGTCTTCTGTATTTGTCTTATATCTTTTGCGTTTTTTCTCCTCCGACCTTACCTTTCCCGTTTCAAAGAAAAGAAAAGAAAATTCCCTTTCCCCCTTTTTTCTTTCCCCGGAGCCCTTCTGCGGTACGAGGCAAACCAAGAAAGGGATTCCCCTCTCTTCCTCTACCAGAACCAGGCAGGGGTGGGAAGTTGTAATAGGTGGCCTATGGGAAGGCTTAATGCCCCCTTTTTTCCTGGACTGGCTCACTACTGCTGCTCTCGGCCGTACGCCCCCCCATGCTGAACTTATTATTAGCGGAGATGGGAATTTAGCGGCAGCGTTTAAGGCATCAGCGCTCCTTTCCCATCTCTCAGAAGCAGCGCTTATTGTGCAAGCCTCAGGAGGAGTCCTCCTTCATCCTCCTAAGCCAGCGGCACGGCCTCACCTTAACAGCCACAACAAGACACACCAGCCCCCTCCCAATGAAGTATCAGTGGGAATGAAGATGCCTGATAGTGTTCAGCCCCCATAAGACCTGCTGCACGGTTGCACCATGGGGAAAGCAACCCGCAAATCTGACAGGCTGGAGTAGAGGCCCAAGCCGCTCCCGCCCAAACCACCTTTACCCAGACAGGCTTTATGGCCTTCCTTTGAACTGAACATCCAGATGGAGACGGCCGTGGTTTGCCCCTCTTCCGATAGGCTGGAGGTGGGTGAGGCAATCAGCATCGTAGGCAGGGTGGTTTCAGATGGCGCGGTGCCAAATGGCGGAGAGGCAGACCGGCTAGACCAGGCAAGCTCCTGGCGATCATGATGCAGATGAGGGGAGGGACTCACACAGCACTGCTTTCAGGAGAAAAGAGACCAAGAGTCACTGTCTGAGGAAGAAGGCATACAAGCCCACCCTGGCTTGGATTTGGTTTTTTCTACCAGATCCTCATCTGAGGATTTCTTAGGTTTTACACACATGTCTGCCTCTTACCAGACTATCCACATTACAGAAAGGGGAAAGATTTCAGCCCCCCCTCTTCTCCCCTGCTCACCAATTGCAAGGAGAGGCATATCACCCCTGTTGTGCACACACTCAGCCTCTTCAACTACATTTCTTGGATCACATGCTTCAACAGTTGAAGGATCAGCTCAGGGCTTCCCTTCTAGTGGATTTGGCCAGGGATCTCTCAGGCACAGCATCCTCCATACACCACTCCCCTAGTGGCACGCAGGGGATGCAGGCAACACAGGGTTCTTCCTGAGCCATTCCATCATCATCAAACCCGCAACCTCCTGCAGCACACAATTCACCTAACCCTTACGCGGCCACTCAAAGTAGGCATGTTCAACCTCCAGAGGAGACACCTGTCGACCCAGACAATGAACTGATTGTCTTAGATGAAGAGGATTGGAGTGGGGAGTCAGAATTGGAAGAGATTTCAAGCAACAGAATTTTCCAAGAGCCCCATTTCCTCCCTCTCTTATGCAAGGCAATGGAGGCCCTCAGCTTACACTCTCCTGACGACCCTCCAGTTCTGTCAATGTCCAAACTTCCAGGATCCTGACATTGTGTCCAGACCTAAAACCTAAATCCAGGGTGCTCAAACTCCCTGCATTACTACCTAAAGTGATCAATTCCGAGTTAGCTGTTGACACCGACTTCTTGAACTTTAAAGGAACATCGAACACTGGAACAGCAGATTATGGACCAGCTGAAAGTTCTGCTAGTAGACACACCCATAGTTAATCTTCTAAATCCATCTTTGAATCCTAAAGACTCAGATGCTTACCTTAAGGACGCGACAGAACGCAAACTGGACCAAGGCCTCAGAAGGGTGCATGAGGCTAGCGTGCTTTCCATCACAGCAGCAGCAGCAGCATCTTCGGTCTTCACAAGAGCTTCTCTCTTATGGCTAGAGGACCTTCTGGATGGCCCACAACAGGACCCTACCAGAGCATACAAATCCTTGTTAAAAGTCTCCTGGGCAGTGACCTTCATGGCAGATGCATCCATGGATACCATGCAATTTACAGCAAGGTCATTAGCTGTGGGTATCTTCACCCGTAGAACCTTATGGCTTCATCACTGGGAAGCAGATGCCACAGCTCGCTCTAACCTGGCTTCAGAGCCCTATGTGGGAGGCAAGTTATTTGGTGACAAAGCCCTAGGAGGTGCCTTGGAATCCAAGGACAAGAAGAAACCTATGCCCTCCAGGAAGAGTGGACAGACCGTTTCGAAGAGCCTTCTACCCATATTCATAGCCACAGTCCTTTCGGAATTCTAGGTCATATGGACGAACTAGAGACACCTGCACCAATTGCCCCTTCTGGTACAGACAACATCCGCAGACAAAGGGCCAACTGTACGTTCCCAGTAGACTGGGGTTTGGAACCCAGATAAGAGGGAACAAACATCAATTCTGATGCCAGCATCCCTCTGGTGGGAGGATGCCTCCAACGCTTTGCTCAGTGGTAGAGGGACACGTCATCAGACCAATGGGTATTATGCACCCTCAGAAACAGCCTGAGGCTGGAATTTACATCCCCCTCTCCTGCAAGATTTGTCCCATCCCCTCTCTTGACAACTCAAGACAAAAGAGCAAGAAACCTCCAAGTGATTTCCCATCTGCTCCAAATACCAGCAATAGAGCCTGTCGGCAGGGGAGAGATTTTTGGGAAATTACTCAATTTTCTTTACTGTCATGAAGAAGATGGGTCGTTCAGGGTGGTACTCAACCTCAAGAACCTGAACAAATACATTCAATACCGCAAGTTCTGCATGGACACCTTGCTTTCAATCGAGACGCTGAGAAAAGCGGACTTCCTCTCCTCAATCAACTTGAAGGAAGCCTACCTACATGTCCCCACCTCAGGACGCAAGGAGTCCACATATTTCCTTACCTGGACGACTTCCTCATTTGGTCCCCATTGCTAAGCAAGGCCTGGGAAGATCTGCACATCACCTTAGCTTGCTTAAAGGATCACTTAAAGGAGTACCGTTCCACAATCCTCCATGTATAGTGATCACGTCAGATGCCAGCCTATCAGGCTGGGGCACCATCTGCAAGGGTCAGATGGTGCAAGGAACACGGTCACAGGAGGAAGCTAGCCTTCCAATCAGTGTACTGGAATTTCGGGCAATTCGCCTGGCACTGACACACTTCACACGCACCGTACGGTTGGGGGCTGTGTTTGTCAGGACAGACAACATGTCCGCCAAATCTCATTTGAATCTTCGGGGGACATGCTCTCCCCTTCTCCAGAGGGAAGCCTCATTCATCTTCCAGTGGGCAGAAGAACATCTGGAGTCACTCACAGCAGAATATGTCAGAGGGGAGAACAACAGTCAAGCAAATTGGTTGAGTTGGGAGAAGGTACATCAAGGGGAATGGAAGCTACATCCTCTGGCCTTTCAGGTGATACTGGCACGCTTTGGCAGGATCAAAGTAGACCTTTTCACCTTCAGCCTCAACCACTAAGTAAAGAGATTTTTTGCCAGGTACGAGATGCCAGAGGCAGAGGGAATAGATGCTCTCACGGCCCAGTGGCCTCCAGGTCAGCTGTATGCCTTTCCACCTCTCCTGATCATTCCCAAAACACTCCAGAAAATCTGAGCCGAATGGGCAATGGTTCTGCTGGTGGCTCCTTGGTGGCCAAGGAGACCTTGGTTTCCAGAACTCATTGACCTATTGGCTGGTCCCCTGTGGAGAATTCCTCTTAGGGACAATCTGTTGTCACAGGGACATTTTCTCCATCCAGATCCCGGCTGGCTGGCTCTTCATGTGTGGAAATTGAACGGCAACGTCTCTTAAGGCATTCCGAGGCAAGTTGTGCAGACAATGATGGCCTTCAGGTGACCTTCTACCATTCGAATATACAAGGCAACATGGAAAGCCTTCTTGTCTTGGTCACAGAAACAAGGCGTAAATCCAAGGAAGGCAGGTATTAAAGAGAGCCTCTCATTCCTACAGTAGGGCTTAACAATGGGACTCAGACCAAACATTTTGAGACGTCAGGCTTCGACTTTGTTGTCAATCCTATCTAAGTTCCCCGAAAAACCGTTGGGTTCTCACCCATTCCTGAAGCATTTCCTTCAGGGGGCAACAGTATTTGCGCCGCCGCCGGTGCATTGTTTCCCAACTTGGGACCTACACAAGGTGTTAATGACTCTGCAGAAACCTCCCTTTGAGCCATTAAGTCAAGTTCCTCTTCGTTTGCTGTCCTTTAAAGTCCTGTTCCCTGTGGCCATTACTTCAGCCCGTCGTGTGTCTGAGCTGAATGCCCTATCTGTAGATAAGAATTTTTGTGTTTTTCATAAGGATAGGGTAGTACTTCACAGTGTACCTTCCTTTCGTCCTAAGGTTCTATCTACCTTTCACTGTCAACAAGAGTTAGTGCTCCCTTCCTTCTGCCCTAAACCTGTGCACCCCACAGAAAAGGCTTGGCACTCACTGGATGTGAGAAGAGCCTTAAAAGTATATATATCCAAAGTAAGCCTTTTCCCAAGACAGATAGATTATTTGTTTCATTTCATCCAGCTTCAATGGGTAACAAGGTTTGAACCTCCACCATTGCTAGGTGGATCAAGGCATGTATTACCTTGGCATATGCTTCGCTGTGACTGGCACAACCAGCCAGGATAGTGGCTCATTCCCATAGGGCAGCAGCCACAACAGCAGCATTCTCGAGAAATGTTTCGCTAACAGAGATATATAGAGTGGCCACATGGGCCACTCCCAATACGTTTATTAGACACTACAAGAGTAATATGTATGCATCTGCAGAAGCAGCCTTTGGGAGGAGAGTGCTACAGCATGTCCTCTCCGACAGTCAATGAACTGAGCCCAGCAATATTCCCACCCTATATCGGTCAGCTTTGGTATGTCCCACCTGATATCATCTTTCCATGCACAGGAGAAGAGACTTTTGGTCTTACTATGAAAGTGGTCTTCTCTGTGCATGTCAAATGATATCAGGGCCACTACCTAGGAGGGCTGGGCTGCAACTATGTGTACCTTGTAGGCCTCTTGCAGAGAGTGTATGAGTGTTGTTGCCTGACATTTCATGTCGTGCTTCCTGTCAATGGTCTCAATACTAGTTAGTTTGTCATCAAGAACTGAGCTGGGAGCTACACAGAACAGGAAGTTCCTGCAAAAACCAGGAGTGCTCTTCTGCCTTCAGCCGCTAGGTGGAGCTACTCTCCCTCCTGATACCATCTTTGACATGCACAGAGATGACCATTTTCACGGTAAGACCAAAAGTCTCATCTCTACCACCTGTGGTGATCTCACTAGGTGTCAGGGCCAGACAGGGTGTGTTGAGGCACTCTTGAATTTGTTGGACTCTGAGCTCCTCTGTTTCCCTAACATGCCCATGGCCCTGAGATACACCAGCCTGGAACCAGTGTATTTTCCCTCCCAGTGGTTTTAATGAAAGGGGAAAAAATAATAAAAAAGAAAAATACCGAGGAGAGGGAAAATCCATCCCGTAAATTTCTGCCCTGGTCAAAGTAAGTCAACATGACTCTGGATGTGGTGTTGGCTCCACCATGGCCCTCCCCATCCCCCTTTGATTAGAGCTATTTTAAATCAAGTACTTTTTGGAAAAATTGTGGGATGTCTTACCAAGAAGACTTGTCTGGCTCTGACTTTGTCATCCTTCAAGTGCCAAGTGAAGACATTTCAATTCTTCCATGCTTAATGTATATCTCAAATTACTACAGGAATGTAATAATGGATAATTCGTTGTGCATTTAAATATTTATTGTAAACTAAAATTAAATAAAAATTAAATTAAATTAAAGAGCAATTTCATAAACCATACTTCAGGCATGCCAAAACAGTAGTTTAGGCATGCCCAAGGATTTTTTTGTGTTAATGCATTTGCAAGTTACACCTCTTACCCCATATCATTATCTGCTTTTGGAAAACTCAGTTTCAAAAGTGATTTGACATGCAACATACGGAAGGGGTTCTGTTTAATACTCGAGCTGTAAAACCTTTGAAAACCAACCATAACTTTTTTTTACATTTGATGCCATGTACTGAGTTAGAGGACTGTACTGTAGAACGTTTTAGTGATTGTTCACATGCTTAACAGATTGGTATTTCTTATCCTTAAAGCATATGCCATACAGAACAAAAGTCTGAGAACAACAAATAGGCAGGATGTACACAATAACCCTAGATGATTCTAGTCAAGTTGGGTAATTTTTAAAAACCAAAATTAGCAGCTTTATAATATCTTTTGTAAGGAAAATGGCTGGTATGGTATTTTCTTCTGCCTTGGATGTTGAAGGTTCTCAAGTGGGATTGAGTTCCACCTAGTGTCTGAAGGCAGGAAACAGAGAAGTTTTAAGTGGATTTCTCTCCTTCAGGCTTCAGTTATTTCCTGCCTTCATCCGGAACAGATCCTATATGTGCATCAGCTCTTCTTTCTCTGTTCATCTCCCTCAAGCCTGTATTTGGTGTCAGTCTTGTATTTTGAAAGTGTGTGTTTATGTTGGTTTTATTCTGTGATTGTTAGTTTGGGTCTGTGCTTTTTTATTGTGTGGCATTACTTGTGGCTTGTTTTTACATCAGTTTTCTTTTCTGCTTAATCTGATTCCTCCTTCCCATCTTCTGGTGTATGCTTTTCCCTGGAGTTTTCTTCAGTGCCTTAAAAAAGAAAAGAAACATCATTGTGTATCTTGGTTGTTTTCTTCACTCGTCTTTACCTCTTACTGCTCTGGGCAAAGATCAGGGATTGATTGAGCAAGAGTAGAAGCTTAGAAGATGGAAAATATTGTTAAATTGAGGCCCACATGCAAATTGTCCTGGCTCCCAACCAGAGAAACAGACTCAGGACTCAAAGACTGGCTTTCACAAGATCTTTATTCCAGAATCAGTACAGGAACACAGCATTATACACTATAGGCATGATTCAGGATACAGAAGAGGAGCAGACTAGGCATATTTTAGGATACAGAACAGGAACCGACTAGGCATGTCTCAGGAACAGACTAAGCATGTGGAGGCAACAGAAGACATTGACACAATAACCTTATCAAGTCAAGCCACTCTGAATAGAAGAGAAGTGGGCGGGCACTCTACTTCCACTAGTTACTCTGGAACTTTCTAGCTTATGCTGCAAGACAGGGGGCTCCTAGGAGCAGAAAGAAATGTCATACTATAGATGTCTTTTCTCCAGCCAATTGTCAGCTCTCCTGCTGAACTTGTCTTACCATTCTGGCCTGGCTCTGCTTGCTCATCGGCTGGGTCTGGGATGATTTCTCCTCAGTCATCAGAGATGGGGTGAGATGATTGGTGACACTAACTTCACTAGACACTGAGTTGCCAGAGGGTTCTGGAAGTATCTCACCCAGAATTTCCTCAGCCACTTTCACAACATCTGCAAGCCACTAAGCTCCTGGAATGTCAGCGGCAGCAATGCAGGATGGAACTCCAGCTAGTCAACCCAGCCCTGTCTCTGAGCAGCAATGGGAGGCATCCTTTACTGGGCCTGACTACATGACACAGCCTGATCAGATCCTAACATTTATCCACTGCCAGTTCCCATCACTATAGGAGCTTCATACTTGTCATGTTGTGCATTGTATACCAGTTTGTCTATGAAAAGTGTGGGCCTACAGGTGCTGTTTTGTGCTCTCCCCTGCCCATTGGCAGATAAGAGGTATATGGAGGAGCAGCTCTCCAAAGGCATAGAGGAGATGGCACAGCCTGAGGAGTGAGGTATTAGTCCCTTCAGGGCTCTTATAAGGAAGATTTCCAAGGTTTCCCTGCATCTGCATTCCCTTGTATGGATGTGAAAGTTGGACAGTGAAAAAAGCGAAGAGAAAATCAACTCATTTGAAATGTGGTGGAGGAGAGTTTTGCGCATACCATTTTGCAAAAACAAAATGGGTATCAGAACAAATTAAACCAGAACTATCACTAGAAGCTAAAATGATGAAACTGAGGTTATCATACTTTGGACACATAATGAGAAGGCATGATTCACTAGAAAAGACAATAATGCTTGGAAAACCAGAAGGGAGTAGAAAACGATGAAGGCCAAACAAGAGATGGATTGATTCCATAAAGGAAGCCACAGACCTGAACTTACAAGATCTGAACAGGGTGGTTCATGAGAGATGCTGTTGGAGGTCACTGATTCATAGTGTCGCCATAAGTCATAATCAACATGAAGGCACATAACAATAACAACAACAGAAATATAGTTTCCAAATCTCGTAAAGTATTAATTCCCTTCTATTTGTCACTAGTTAGGCCTGATCTTGAATACTGCATCCAGTTCTGGACACTGCACTTCAAGAAGGATGTAGATAAATCGAAACAGGTTCAGAGGAGGGCAGTAAGGATGATCAGGGGACTAAAAATGGACTCAAGTTGCAGGAAGCTAGATTTCAAGTGAACATCAGGAGAAACTTCCTAACTGTTAGAGTGGTACAACAATGGAACTAATTACCTAGGGAGGTGATAGGATCTCCACACTGGAGGCATTCAAGAGGTAGGTGGACAGTCACCTGTCGGGTATGCTTTAATTTGGGTTCCTGCATTGAGCAGGGGTTGGACTCGATGACCTTATAGTCCACTTCCAGCTCTCTGATTCCTTGTGACTTGGCTGGCCTTTCAGCAGTTTGCCTGGAGCCTCCCTCTCTGCCCTGTCCGAACAGATGCTGCAGTGAAAGCACACAGAAATAGGTGGTGGGGGGGATATGCTTGGAAAATCTGCAGGATCAGGTGACCCTTGTAGACTGGGCTGAGTGTTACCTTCTGTCATTCTTCACAGAATATCTCAGCTGGGAATGCAATGTCATAGTGGATTTGTTAAATTGTCAGATGTTCTAACTGTGCAGTCTGGCCCCAAAGACCTCTTGGTTTTCGTTCACATGGATGTAAAGACTGATATCTTGTTTCTCAGCCTCTCCTGAAGCAATTTGAGGAGTTGCTGGGTTCTTGCTGCCTGTGGTCCACTGATTTCTGTCTTGCAAATCTGCATAAAGTTTTGTCAGCCATGGACTACCCACCATTTGCACCATTGAAATCTGTTCCATTGAAGATTTTGTCTTTTAAACTCCACATTGCAATAACTGGCTTCCACAGTCTCTGAACTAAATGCCTCGTCTGTTGCTTGTCATCTCAGTGTGTCTCTCATGGACAGGGTGGTGCCAAGAAGACACCCATCATTCATCTCTAACATGAACACTGGCTTTCATAGAAAACAGCAGCTGATACTGCACACCTTCTACCCAGCTCCTTCCCATCCTCTCAGAAAAAATAATGGCACTCGCTAGACAATAGAAGGGGATATAAGGTGTAAATCATCAGAACAAAATCCTTTAGATAGCTGATGTTCTGTTTGTTTCCACCATTAGGTAGAAAAGTGTCATATGCTATCTTGTCATGTTGGCTTAATGCATCCATAGTGTTGACTTAAGATGCATTAAAAGTCACCAGTTCCTAAGCATATCACTGCTCATTCCACCAGAGCAGCAGCTGTTGGCAATGTTTGCTTGGTTTAAAGCTCCTCTTCTTGGTTTAAAGCTCCTCCTCACCTGCCACTTGGGCTATACCAAACATGTTTACTTAGCGTTATGATTTCTATGCTTTTGCAGAGGCTGCATTTGGGAGGCACAAGCTACAAGACATTCTGTCCAAGATCTAGGCAGTCTGTATTTACCCTTCCTTAGGTAGTAAACTTAGCACTTGAGAACTTTCATCATCCAAGGGAGAAGAAACTGTTGTATCACCTGAAGGGTGTTTCTTCTTAGTTGATTGAAGGTTCTCAATGCCACATCCTAGTTCTACTTATGGCTGTGTGTCTGGTATACCTAGATTGAGTTTTCCTAAGTTTGTATATTCATGTTTTCAGTTAGATGTTATATTTTTTTTAACATTTGTGCTTTCTTCTGCTTGTATGTTGTTCCTTTCTTGTGTGTTATCTGTCTGCAATGGAATAATGGTATTCTGGCTTTGACATGAATTGAACTGAAGCTTGAGGAAGAGGAGAGCCACCTACTTCCTTAAAACTTTTGTGTTTCCTGCCTGTTGGCTCTAGGTGGAGCTTAATCCCACTTGAGAACCTTCAGTCATCCAAGGAGAAACAACTTTCAGGTGAAAACAATGGTTCCTTTATCACCCTGCAAATACTTGATTTTAATAGTTGTTATATTACATTCATTGTCCATGAAGAAGTGGTAAATTTGTATCATGTTATATAGGTGATTCTGAGTTCTTAAAATCATTTTTGATGATCCATGACTCATGTAAACCCTATGGAGCTACTCCCAGAAGATACATGACTTTTCTGCATATGTATCGTGCCATCCATAATAGCAAAAGAACAGAGTTAATAAAAAGGCAAAGCCATTTGCAGGTATTATAAGATAGTTTTGATTTCCTTTATCTTTTCAACATTGTATTTTCTAAAGAAATAAGATATTCTTCACATTATCTGAACCCTTTGATTGTTAAGGAGTTTGTGCAATTTCTTTTGTTCTAGTTTTATTCCTTGTCACCATACCATGTAGTACTCTTGATTAACTGAACATATCAGTAACTTTAATGCTGATTGTCTCTAGTTTATATTGTAGTCTCTAAATCTAATAAACTTAAAAATTGAACTTCAGCAAAAGTGTGACTGCTTTGGAACCTTTCTTTATAATTTTACCAATGCTTGATCATTTTCTTGAAGAAAAGCCAATACCATTCTGATTGGGCTTAGATTTGGTGTCTAGGATTAAGCAAACACTGATTTGCTGGAATTTTTATCATTGGTCTGTTTTTTAAAACACTATAAGTTGTATCCAACTGAAAGTAGTCATGCTTTCTTCCACCTAAGCAATGCGACTTCCTCTCCCTGCCCCCCATCTGCTCTGTGGCTTTATCCCAATCCCCCAGGAGAAAAGATGGGTGGGCACAGGGAGAGAAGGAGGGGCGTTCCATTGCATAAGTAGAAGTTCTTACACTAATGGGATGACTTAGTTGGATACAACTATGAGTTTTGGATATAACTCACAGTATGAGTTTTCGGGAAGGGCTGTGCACAAATATGAAGGAATTGTTTTTGAACATTTCTGACTTTCTAAATGACATCCATTCAATCCCTATTTGTAAATTAGACTGGAGTAGCTAAACTGAATGAAGCAAAAGCTCTTGTTGATGAATTAAACAGGAAAGCTGAAGAACAAAGCATACTACTCAAAATGAAGCAAGATGAAGCTGATGCTGCTCTCCAAGAAATTACTGTTTCTATGCAGGTAATGTGTATAGGCACAGATAGTGGTGCGTTCTGGTCTGATGCAGAGAAGACGGCAAGGCAGGCTGGTGGTGGTGAAGCAAGTCAGGGCAAGGCTGGTCAGAAGATACAAGACCATGGATAACTCTTTGCTCTGACAAGGGTTGGGAGCAGACTGAGACCCTTTGTCTCCAGGTTCCACCTTATTGTATAGAACTTCTAAGCCTTAAAAGTGTCGCCCCTCTGGCCTAAAGATGGGTACTCCTCCTTTCCACAGCCTCCCTCCTGGTGTGCTCCTGTCACTGCTAGACTGATGATGTATGGTTCAGGGTATCTGGTTTCCCAGGCTTGGGGAAAGGTGTCCATGAAGGTCCAGGTTCTGGTCCTGAGCTGTCTATGAGGTTCCTCTGGGGTTTCTGTCGGCTAGTGTCAGTCATAGTGGTCCTTTGATCTCCATCACCCAGCTCAGAACCCTGAATATGATGTGGCTCCTTAGCTGGTTTTTCTGTATCCTCTGACTTGGTGTTTGAATTGCTGCTGGATTTCATGACAGATGCAGAAGTGTTAGAGGAGCATTGTCTTTTCTTGAGAGAATGAAGGCTGTCCGGGTGATGGCATGTTGACAAAAAAAGCTAAAAACAATAAGGCAGGGAACCTGGTGAAAAAGAGCACGATTAGCAAAGAAAGATGAATCCTTTATAGAGAGATTTTGTGGAGCAAACCCTTCACTCTTGGCTTCTATATGGGCCTTTATTTTCAGCTGCTTTTAATTTCCTTCTCAGCTGTGTTTAATTAAAATGCTCTTTTGAATTTTTAATGGCTTATGTTGCTGCTGCTGTAAGATATGTTAGTTTTTTATTCCTCCCTTTAAAATAATTTTGTATATTCTGCTGGCTTTTGTAATGTTTTAACTGCAAGTTTAATGTGATTGTATATTTTGGCATGTGTTTTGCTTAAGCTGCCTTGAGAGCACTTTCTCCCTGGAGAACAGCCCATCAGATGGGATAACAGTGCCACCTAGTGTCAGCAGGCAAGAGTCATATGTTTTTTGAGGAAGTAGCAACCCTTGCGAGACTCCAGACCATTCCTGCCTCCTGCGGCTAAGCGGATTGTTTCTTCTCTCCTAAGTAGCTTCTTTTTTTCCAAGCTTTCTAACCCTTCCCTTTAATTTGAACCCAATACCTTCTTTTACTGTGTTATCTTCTCTTGTGGGAGTCATCTTTCTTCATTTTGTGCCTTTTCTTTTCCCTTCATTATATGAGGTTTTTTTTTTTTAAAAAAACAACACTCACTTTTCCGGAGTTTTTTGGGGCTTGCTCTTCAGTTCCGGTTTTCCTTCTGAGTTCTCCTCTCTCCCCCATTCCCCTCAGGTTGCCTGCTTTACTCTGTGGAGTGGTGGCACAATGGCGTATTTTCAGCTGCCGTGCTTGTTCCTCTGAGCAGCAGCGTGGCAGGCGCCATTTTGTTTTTTGTGCTGTTTTTTGTGCCTTCCATCTTTTTTGCACTTTAAAGCACTCACCCCCTTTTTCTAGTTATTGTTTGGTTCTCTGTTATTTGTTTGCCTCACTGTCTGTGAGGTCCTAGCTGTTAACCTATTTTTAACGTGTGTTCTTGGTAAACAAACAAATAAACAAAAAGCCTTGTTTTTCCTCTCATCACAAGATTCAAACTTGTCCCTCGTGCGTTCACAGTCTCCCAAAAATCTGCTTATCTTTTTTTCTCAATCCTTCCTGATCTGCTGCAGGAAAAGTTAACTGTGGGATTGAATTAGTGTCCTTTGGATACCAATTTAGTGTTAATTTGAAATACGCTTCCTCTGTGCCCCTCACCCATGCATGAATTGACCTGTGATGTGGGACGGAATTAGTGTCCATTGGATACCAACTTAGTGGCCTTTTGAAATAGCTTCCTCCAGCCAGTATTATAAGCTTCCTCTGTGCCCCCCAACTGTGCGCGTGAGTTGAGCTGTGCTGTCATGGCAGCTGTATCTCTTGCTGCTGATGCCCAGGACCAGAAAAGTGGCACAGTCATACCAAATGATGCCAGTGACATAACCATACTGGATTTAGTGTCTTCTGTGGCACATTCCCCTGCTTCAACTGCCACACTTCAGCACAGAAGTCACTTAAAAAGAGGAAACATGGCAAAGCTGCCTCTCATGCTCACACTACTGAGAGTGCACAGCATAAGGCGTACAGCAAGCCTCAGGAGGCAAAGCCTAAATCCAATGGTACTAAGGCTTCTAGGAGGGTTTTTTACATTTGCACACCAGCGTACTTTTTGAACCCCAGTGTTGTTGTGCCAAAGAAGAAGGAGGCAGTCTCGGACCCTCCCTCACTCTTCAAATGCCAGGGGTCATGCCACTTAGCCTTTGTTCTGGTGATGACCAACTGGGGAGGCACATTGTTATTGAGCTGTTTAATTCTCCTTTGGGCTCCGAGAGAAAACAGATATACGGGGGAAGCCCCAATCAGATGCACAGAAGGACTACAGCTTCTGTCTCTCTCCTGCCTTGAGTAGTCTGAAAGGCATGCAGTGGAGGCATTGTCAAAAGATGAGGACTCTACACAACAGGAGTATATGGGGCCAATGTTTGTACTTCCTCAGCTTGCAGTGTGTGCCCAATCAGTGGCAGGAGTCAGCCTCTTAAAGTGCAGAAGGCTCTTACTCCAGTCTATTGTAATGTGGGTAATGTTTCCATTATGTTCCATTCTGGGCAGTCTGTCCTTTTATTATCAGGGCAACCTTTTGGCTCAGTATAGCATTAGATCAGTTGGAGTCTAATGTGTTTTGGAGTGATGGTTCCAGAAGTAGAAACAAACAAACAAACAAAAAATGGTTCTAACAGACTGGTTTTCAGATGTGACATTGCCTACACTTGTTTTGTAAGGCCATGGCAGTCCTGGGTCTCAATGCCTCAGGTGTGAATCCCACCCCTTCTACTGCACGGGGGGGGGGTGGCTATTCCTGATACACGTCTTGGAAAGGAAATATTTTTGTTCCTCCCGTCCTGCAGAAGCTGATCAGATTACAGTGGGATATGCCTTGGCAGAGCAGACAGTTAATGGCATATGTTAATGACCTGTTTTTGTGATATGGTTTGCCTTGATGACCATCACTCATTCCCTATACTCTGTGTTCCTCATCTGAATCAAAACTTGCTACTCAGTGATTTTGGGAACACTGCATCAATCACACAGGTGTGGAGTGTAAGACCTATTCTACAGGGCTCAACATGTCACCTTGTCCTGGGATCAAGACTAACAAGTGAGGCTAGTGAGTTGTGTAGCCTAAACACTGTCAGAGTGAGGTTGTTTGGGCCCCAGAGTGTTCCTGCTGTGTTGAGAGGTTATAATAAGATTCCCTCAAATTTTGCCACACTAGTGGTTAACTTCACCAGTTCCCCCCCCCCCAATAACTGTGGAAAGGGTTAGGATTTTCCTCTTCAGAACACACAGGGATATCGGCAGAGATATGGCATAGTCTTCAGCTGAGGACTTTCCCCACCCTGTTTTTCCTGAAGGCACTAGAATATTAGGTTCAATAGATGTGACTCTTCCTCCCCCCAGTCCTGAACAGCCAGCAGGTTGTTTCCCTGGGCAACAGCAGAAGAACCTGATGGCTTCTCTAGAGGGCCATAGTGAAATAAATTCATATGAATTGCCTCATGAGCTTCATGAAAATGTATAGGTTATTTCTAGTGCTGGGCCCTGCAATATTTTTATTTGGAAGTATTTCCAATAATAGCAGCAGAAAGCCCCAGTTTGCTCTTCTGAACAGTTGCAGTCCTTAACAACTGAATGAGTAAACTGATTTCCCTTATGAATTCTTCAGGAGTTTGAGGTCCCTAGAGGATGATCTCATAGTTACCCTGCTGGGTAAACATAAATAAATGAGATTTAATAAAGTAAGATGAGTTTGACCTTTCAAGTTTCATGAGGCTTCAACCTTGTATTTTCCAATGGTGTAGTTGCTGTTCTTTTTATCAGTGTTTGTTTATTAGCTAAAGGAACTCCTGGAATGTGGCTCTTTCACTAGCAGTTCCCTGGTGGGCTTACAAAGTTTAAAATTCAATTTTAAAATGTTAAAACAAATTAGCCTCTTGTTGGACTTTACTTCTCTGTACAATGTCTGTAACTTGGCTAAGGTTTACACATGTACTCCTTTACCCATACTTAGGCAGATCAGTAGTAACAGAAACAAGTGCTTTTAATGTGAGCTGATTTGACTTTATTCTTTCTTCAACAGACAGTCCTGGATGATTTTGAGGATGTTGTCAGTATAATCAAAAGACTTGTGGATGCTTTTTTCTATATTTCCTACCGAAGTGGAAAGAAGCCTTCCAGGCCTTCTATAACTCCATTTTGTTCAGTTAAACAGTAGTTCCAGTTTAAAATTACTGGCACCCTGCAGGTTCTCACAGCATGCAATATTCTGTGATGGCCTGGAGATTTGCAAAGTTTCACCTAGCTGGCCTAGCTTCCTTCTCTGGCTTGCTTTCAAAATATTCAGGGGATTTGATTGCTTAAATTCTCTGGTGTCCATTGGTGATGTTCACCTCTGATCACGGTATGCTGAGCAGATTCTTTATCCTAACATTCTGGTTGTTCTACAAGAACTTAGCCAGAAAACATTGTTGGTTATTTATTTGAGCAGATGTCTTTATCCCAGCATTCTGGTTATTGCTCAGATACGTAGCCAGAAAATGTTTTGGGGTATTCATTTCCTTTTCTTCATTGCGTACGTATGTACATAAGAACATAGGAACATAAGAAGACCTTCTGGATCAGGCCAGTGGCTCCTCTAGTCCAGCATCCTGTTATCACAGTGTCCAGTCACATGTCCATGGGAAACCCACAAGCAGGATCTAAGTTCAACAGCACGCTCCTCTCCTGTAGTTTCCGGTATCAGGGTTTGGAAGCACACTGCCTCCATCTATGGGATCAGAGCATAACCATCATGGCTAGTAGCCACTGATAGCCTTACCCTCCATGAATTTGTGTAATCCTTCTTTTAAGATATCCAAGTTGCTGGCCATCATTACATGGAAGCTTCAAGACAATAGCTGAGGAGAATAAAGCAAAGGAACTCCCTCACCTTTGTGAACTCCATGGAAGTGAAATGTCTTTCTTCTCTACTAGAACCTTCACAGGAAACTTGGATGGGCTTCTGAAGGCAATTGCCACTCAGGCATTTCCTTCATTAAAGGATTCAGTGTTTTCTGTCAACTCTCTTCTTTTTCATTCAAACCTCCATATGTAGGCAGTGCACTCTCACCTCTACCTGCCTCATCAGTGCAGCTGCTTTTTCTTTCAATAGGAACGTGACTGTTTCCAGTGCTAGTGGGTTCTTAGGAAAGTACTCTAGTATTTGTCAGTTTCCATGTCCCTGGTTAGGGATGTGAGGTCTTGATTGAAAAGAGTTAGTTCTTTTACTGTAGCCTAACACTCTCTAGGCAGGTACCTTATGGCTCAGTACTCAACATAACTGTCAGGTCTCCTGTTCACTTTTCCACCAATATCTTTACTGTCACGGGTGCTGGAAAGATACGGTATAAACACACTATAGGGGTGTTACCACCCCATTCTGGCCAAGGCAGTCATGTTTGTTGGAAATAAGTACTTTGGCAATTTCTCCACCATGGAATGTTCCAGTGCATCTAACCATGGTGTTTCAAGGCCCTCTTCAGCATCGCATCCTTGCCTGGCTTGGCTGAACATCCCTGGAGCGGGTGAACCATCCAGACCTGGTCTGGCTGAGGTTGACAGCCTGGCAATTAAGTGATGATATCTGAAGAAGGCTGGTCTCTCATGGCATGTGACTGACACCATCTCAGTGTGATTGGTGTCATCTTAGCATGATGCAGTTACGTTTCATGGTGTTCTCCAAAGAAAGATAAGCCACTCAGAGCAACCATTCCTTGATCCCTTCTGGGGGTTTCCAAGCACTACGTGGCAGTTACCTCTGCACTGAGATTTTTGGAATTAAATGCCCTTTCTGTGGCCAAACATCTTCGCTTGTTCTACTTGGACAGAGTGATTCTTCGTAGAGATCCAGTCTTCCTTCCTGAGGTGAACTCACTGCATTGTTGCCAACATGATCTGATTCTACCTACCTTTTGTCCCAACCCAGTCTCTCCACAAGAAAGGGCATGGCATTTGCTGGACATTAGTTGAGCATTGGAGGTTTATATTCAATGAACAAATTTTGACAGGTTGTATCAGTCTTAGTGTGTTTTCAACCAAAATCTGTGGGTAAACTAGTGTCCTCTGCCACCCTAGCTGGCTTGCATTAGTTGGCCTATGAGTGTTTGCACCTCCCTGCACCTTCACATGTTATATGCATCTATAGAAGCCGCCTTCGGCAGGCGTGTACTACAGCATGTTGCCACTCGTATCTAAAGCATATCTGATGTCCTTCTTTCTATGTGATTTCCTGATCAGTCTTGGCCACCTTCCCACCCTTTGTCTTCAGGTGCTTTGGTACATCTTATCTGATGGGCTGTTCTCCAGGGAGAAGGGGCCGTTGACCTTACCTGAACATAATTTCTCTTGGAGAACAGACCATCAGGACCCATCCACTAGGGAAAGTACCTAATCACAGACTGGCTGCCCAAGGTTCTGAGTAACATATTGTTTTCTTGCTCACGTTAAGGTTATATAAGATGTTTTGAGAAGTGTTTTATTCTCAGTATTCATTGGGGGTTTGTTTCATGGGATAAATGATGATTTCTCTTTTTGGAGTTGTTGTTTTTTGGTTGTAAGAGGAACTGTTAATGTATGTTTTTGCCTTGTTTTTTGCCTCTGATTTTCATTCTCTTCTGTCTATTAAGTTATCATCATTAGCTGTGATTCCCTTAGTGAATGGTCTGGGGTCTCGCAAGAGTTGCTACTTCCCCAAAAAACACACGATTCCTGCCTGCTGATGCTAGGGGGTGCTGTTATCCCATCTGATGGTCTGTTCTCCAGGAAAAAATACGCTTAGGTAAGGCCAACAGCCCCTTTCCTCTAAAAACAGCAGGGAACAATGTGGTGGCATGGTGGTATTCACCTAACCTCCTGACAGCTGAATCACTGCTATTTACTGGGGCTAAGAGAGGGGTGAGGAACAGGGAGTGTGGCATAATATAAATACGGTGGCAGGAGCAATCAGCTGTGCTGGTGTGTTTCCACTGTGCCAAACTCTTCGCTGTCTCAGCCTTCCTGGTCATGAGCCCTGTAGAGCAATCCTGGATGGTCAGAAGGAGAGGCCCAGGCTTGTAACAGGAGGATACTGATGCAGGAGTCTTCAACACTTTTGAAAATCACAGCTCCACCCTTTTAGCTCCAGTTATAGAAGAAGGAACCTTTGCATGATGAGGAGGCAGGCCCTTTCCCACCCTTCTTCACCCAAGCTGCACCACCACATGCAGGAGGAGGAAGAATCAACCTGAGTCACTGTCTGAGACAGATCTCGACGAAGTGCCAACACCCCCTAGGACGCCCAAACATATGTGCAAGTGTGTACAGATAGCTCCAGATTTTTCACTTAAGAGGGGCTTGCACATGCAGTCCGTTCAGTGAAACCTTCCCCACACAAGTAGAAAGAGCCCGCCCAGAACCTATTTAAAGGGTCCCAAGGGGTGTGTCTAATTGCTGCAATGTTTTAGCTAGTCATGCCTAGTTATGCTGTATAACTAGGAATTCTGTGTAATCTGTAAGCTGATATATGAAATGCTGTAAGCTGAAATTTCCCAAGTGTATTATGCACTGGGCAAGGAACCCCCTGATGGTCTCATGGCACACTCGGGGGGGGCAGCTTCTGCTGCATTTAAGGGCAATTCCCCTATTTTGGACATTGCAGGGCCGCTACCTCTGTTATGCCACACACCTTTGTGAAACACTACAAGATAGATAGTTTTTCATCAGCTGATGCGGCATTTGGTATGAAGGTTCTCCAGAGGATCATTCAGCAATAGAGAGGGGCAGAGGAAGCTCACCCAGGGGCAAGGGGACTGCTCTGATACATCCCTACAAGAGAATGTCCTCCACTGCCAACAGGTAAAAATGGAAGTTTTTCTTACTGTAAACTTCTGTTTGATGTTGACAGTGGAGGACATTCTCCCCGCCTCTCCTGCTCTGCTGACACAACTTTGATCCTCTGCTGAGTTTGGGGAGGGGGTGGTGCTAGGGCTTCTGTCTCTGTCCCATATCGTTAGTACATTTAGGATGTTTTGTCATGTCTTCACAGTATATATTCTTGTTAGATTGGATGTTTGTTTACTTCCTCTGGGGCATAAATTTCCTGTTTTAGGCTTTTCCAGCCCATAGAGTGGGAGGAACATGTTCCTCGTTGATAAGGGGCAGGAGAGTGGTTCTGGCTCTGTCAGTTGAACTGGAGGGTGGGATGACTCTTCCTCCTGGAAGAGGAGGCAAAGAATTCTGGACCTTGCCTGTCAGTCCAGTGGGAGGCGTCATCCCTACAAGAGAATGTCCTCCACTGCCAACATCAAACAGAAGTTTACAATAAGAAAAACTTCCATTTTCTATTATATTCAAATACATGTGCTGTGCTCACCAAACACCTCCCTCTGCTTGCCAGTCAGGGACACGCACGCACGTACGCATATGGAGGGACTCCCAAACACACACACACAGTGGCAACTCCCAAATCTGCCCCCCCCAGGCAACTTCCAAAAGTGCAGCCGCTCTCTAGGCAACTCCCAAAATGTCCCCAGGCACTTGCTGCTGCCCTGTTTATGCAGCTTACCAGCCTCCCACCTCCCTAGGCTGGTATTACTGCTTGCTTGCTTATTTATTTATTTATCTATTTATTTATTTATTATTTATACTAATTAATACTGCTGTCACTATCACCAACCTACCTCAACCACTTATGTGCCTCCCACGTTGACAGTGCCACCCACTTGCTTGCCTGCACACCACCCGCCTACTCACCCACCTCTGCTGCTTGCTTGTTTGCCCACTGCCTGCTTGGTTGCTCACCTCTCTGTTAACCGCCCCCACAGCTGCCTGCTCACCTGTCCCTGCTTGCACTCCCCTTGCCTACTGTTGCCCTCTGCCTGCCATCCTTGCTTCTCTCACACCCTCGTCTTCCTTGCCTGCTGTGCTACTACTGCCCCCATGCATGATGGCGTGATAGCTTACAAAAATATGATATAGTTAGATTAGAAATACATGAATATGGAACAACGTACAGTAATACCGGGCTGTATTCACAGGCTCAGGTTTTTGTATATTATCATTATAAACATTCTCTCTGCAGTGAACCAATACTTACAGCCTTGCTGATCACAAATTGTGCTAAATATTGCTGCCATGTGTCCCCCATAAATATGGGCAACTATATCGTTACAAGTAGCTTGAGTATTTTGTGAAGTGGTCTTGTGAATTTGTATAGATTTTAATGTGGTGTATCACTGCAGTGAGAGATGCTGAAGTTGTTTGAATAGCCTTCATTCAACCATTGCCATACCCATCCTTACTCACCATTTCCTAGTGCACAGCTGTATATGGATGGCTGCTGTTGTACTATAATTAGGGCTAGGTCGAGTCCTATGGCCAGTGGAAGGGGGGCTCACTATCTGACCCTGTGAACCTTTGCATCGGTGCAACAGTTCATAGATCAGGAACCCTAGCACAAAATCACGATAAAAAGTAAAGTCCTCCTGTTGCAGAGAATGATGGATGCATTGTTCAGCCCCAACAAATACATAAACATGTAACTAGCTTCTATGGATAATAACTGTTTTCTCATAGGATGCAAGTGAGCAAAAATCAGAAATGGAAAAAATTAAACAAAAAATAGCACAAGAAGTTGTAAAAATTGAAGAAAGAAAAACAATAATTGAGGATGAACTAAAGGAGGTCCAGGTAATCAGAATGGAAAATTACTGTTTTTTCTTGACGTTAGATCCTGATTTATAGAACATAAATGACATAATGGAGCATCATGGAGCTTCTGGTTTTTCTCCAGTATTTTGCTTTAGATGCAATTGAGAATGAATGATCTATATTTTAAGGGATATTGAAGTAATGAAAAAGGCATGCTTGAGTGTTTAAAGTATGTGAGCATACCCATTTCTTTTCATGTAAACTTTTAAAAACATCTTATGTCCCCGTGGTGACAATATTCATGGCATGGCTGGATTACCCATTAAGGTAATGTGAGTTAACTATTTTCTTACTTGCAGAGCAGCAACAGTTACGGTTATTAGAGGGACAGGAAGTTTTGAAGAGATGAGGGTGAGGGTAGGAATCTACCACTGACTCCTTGCTTGTCCTTTCCATAATCTTTTTTCCTTTTTTCTCCATCCTTTCTCCTAGCTTGCTCCTTATTATCTGGTGTTGTGGTCCCTGTTTTATTTCCATTTTTTCCTGGTCTGTGGTTTTCTGTAGCCCTTCACTTATATTGTGGAGCTGTGGAACTTCTGGACACTGGCTCCAGCATGCCCCTCGAGTAGTGGAGAACTTAACCATGATGGTTGCAGTGAATTAGGGAACAAAAAGGATGTGGCTAATAAGGAAGGGTCCAAGGGGTGGGATTGGAAGCATTGAGGAATGTGGAAAGATTAATTAGGAGACACTGGGAATTGTGGGCAAGAGAGGGAGTATTGCACCTACATCCTGTTCCCCTCTAATCCATTTTTCATAAAGAATGACCATAAAGCATTTGAGTAAACTCCCAATTAAACCACCTTCTTCCAATTAAGCTTTGGGATTATGAACACATTGCAGATTATGAAGATACTGCAGACAGTAAAAAGAACTGAATGAAAGTAATTTTCCACTTGTCTTTTTAGCCACTGGTTAATGAAGCTAAACTAGCAGTTGGAAATATCAAACCAGAATCTCTGTCAGAAATCCGCTCCCTGCGTATGCCACCTGACATAATTAGAGACATACTAGAAGGTGTTTTACGGCTGATGGGCATCTTTGATACATCATGGGTGAGCATGAAAAGGTAATTGAAGATTTTACTTGTTTATTTATTGCAGATATTTATTTTCTGCTTTTCACGACACAAATACGTGCAAGATAGTATACAAGTAGCATCAATGAAAATACATTAATAAAATCACAGTAAAAATATTAAAACCTAACTCATCAGGTTCGGAAATAGTCCAGATCAAGCAAATTCTGATGTGGTAGTGGATGGCATAGCAGGGTGGGGTAACTTAGCTGACCTCCCAGCATCTGTCACAGTCGCTTACCAGGAAGGAGAGGGGTGAGGAGGTTGGTACAGTGTAAATGCAGTGGCAGGAGCGCCAAATTGGCTCTTCTGGTACCTTTTCACGATGCCAACCTCCTTGCCTTCTCTTCCTTGCAGTAAGCAGCAGCAATTCAGATGTTGGTAAGTGCAGTCATCCTCCCATGCTGTCTGTTACAGCTCTGATGTCTTCTTTGCTTGCCTCCCTCTCTTGTGGAAATGAAATCCTGGAATTAAATTTCCATTGTTTGGAAGAACAATGTGGTTGTATATATTTTCAAAATATCATGTATTTTATTATTCTGTTCTGGATGCTAAAGACAGACAGTAGTCATACCTGTAGATGAATTCCATATGTTGAATGCCAAGTGCTATAATGTAGGTGCAGTTTTCATTAAAATCCACATCTTATATTTCTTATTCCTGCTTTTGTATTCAGTTATTTAATATATTTTGCAGTTTCCTTGCCAAAAGAGGTGTGAGAGAAGACATTGTAACCTTTGATGCTCGAAATATCCCAAAGGAAATCCGCGAGAGTGTAGAAGAACTTCTAGCTAAAAATAGGGCATCTTTTGATCCGAAGGTAATTTCTTTCTGTATTGAACAATTTTATGGTGCTGTGCTTTTGTAAATGGTTATTTGCTTCTGATACTTTAAGCTGCAATCCTATACACACTTCCCTGAAAACAAATTAGGTTTAAAGTAAGAGGGATTTACTTTTGTGAAGATATGCATAAGATTGATCTGTAAAGTTATGTCTGATTACTAATTTTCCAATTTATTTTTCAATATATTGTAATGTGGTTTGAAGTTGTGAGGTGCCTTACAATATTTGGCACCTTGAAGGGCATGATAAATGTATATAAAATTATAAAATAATAAATAACAAATACTGTTCAATTGAATTATATACTGGAATCACTCATCATCCAGGGTTATTTTCTCTTACCAGTGCAAAATTTTCAATAACTTTGTATATTTGGTGGGAAAGGAGAAAATACCTTATAGTTTTGGGTTTTTTTGTATGATGAAGTCATAGTGCTGCTTTTCCTCAGGTAGCGTGCCATCAAGTGGGTTATAGCTCCCCCTAGCATCCGAAGGCAAGAATGCAGAGGAGTTAACACCCGGGCTGCTCCTTTCGGTCCCAGCTCCAGTTCATTCTTCCCTTCATCCGAGGCTGTTCTCTTTATCCTTAGAGCAGATTCTTTCTGTTGACTATTCTTTCTCATAGTGAGTCTTTGGTCTGCGTGTCTTAGGATTGTATGTAGGTGGTGAGAGTGTGTGTTGTGTGTTTTTGTAGGGGTGGGCTTCATTCCTTCCCCCAATTTTCCATGGGGCTTTGTTGCTTATTTTATGTGTAGTAATGGAAATATGGTATTTGTAGGAGTGTATTTAAACTGTTAAAATTGGTGCATATATCTTCATGATAACATATGTGTTTCAATATTTCAGAATGCTAAAAGGGCAAGTATTGCAGCTGCACCTTTAGCAGCATGGGTTAAAGCCAATGTTCAATATTCCTATGTCCTGGAACGAATTCAGCCTCTGGAAACTGAACAGGCAGGCCTTGAAGCGTAAGTAATGCATAATTTTCTTACAGATGTTATAAACTCCCAAGATAGCCATGAGAGACCTGGTTTGGAAGTAACACTAAGCCAAACATTTGGGTTCCCAATGTGAATATCGCAGCTGCAGCGCTCTTCTAGTTCTGCTGCTGCTGTGCTACTTGTGGCTGAGCCATGGTTTGACTGAACTTTATATCTGAACCAGGGCTCGTTGTTTGTCCCGCTCCAGGCAAACCAAGAGCTGTAAAAGTGTTTGTCCACATAATGCTGCACCAAGAATGGCTTTGCCCCGGGTACCACAGTAGCAGCAGGGCCAGGGGAGGAATGCTGCAGCTGTGATCCTAACTCCAGAAACCCACTTGGACGTGCTAACACATGGTTTGGCTTTAACAACCAAGCTGGACCATAGAATAGGAAAGCTGATACCTTTCATTGGACTAATTTGATGCAAGACGTTTTGACTTAGTTCTGAAGAATAATGCCAAATAAGCTTTTGGCATCAGTGTTCAAGTCATTTTCTACTCCTAATTGACACAACATTATTATTACCTATTATTAGTAGCGATATGATAGCTTGTTAGACTAAGGCTGCAGTTCTTTGCATACTAGCAGTAAATCCCATGGAATTTGTGGAACTTAACTTTCAAATAAATCTGCAGAGGATCAGACTGCACATCTTTACACATGCTGAGAAAATATTAATTTGTTGCTAAGAGCTCAGTGCTACCTACGCCCATCTAACACCATCCCTCATCAGAGCATATTTTCTCAACTAGTTGAATATTATGAGATCTGCTTACACATTATTTTCAGAAGTTATAGGTGTGCTTTCTGAGAGAAGCTGTGCAGTGTCTGAGTGTGATTCTCCCTGGAAGATAGTTCATAAAAAGGCTAGATACTGCCATCTATCATCCACAGGCAGGAAATTCAGAGAGTTGAGGAAGTAGATAGCCTCATGAGAGAGAGAGACTCCAGTCCATTTCCTGCATCCCATTTCGCTTAGTTCATTCCAAGCCTCACTAATTTTTCTTTCCCTGATTTTTTCCTTATTTTTCTTCATTTTTCCATCTTTGATTCCTCTTCTAGTGGTAGGCTTGATATTTTTTTTCCAGTGTGATTTTTGGTGTGTTTGGGTGAATTTTTTTTCTCATGGTCTGTCCCTTCTTTTCCTGCCTGAGTTTTTTTCCTTCAGCCACAGTTGTGACTGTTTTGTCTTCCAGTCCCCCTCCCCTTGTGCAAGTGAGTGCATCTGTTTCATTCAGGTGAGACCAACAATCCCTTCTCTCAGAAATAAATTGATGTGTTGCTATTCCTAAATTATATTTTCGGTGTTCTGTGTGTGCTTATATTTTGTATTCCATGTCTTTTCAAAGTATTGTGGAAAGTAGCTTGGAGAACTGCTTTTCTCATCTTAGACAAAATTAATAATGGTTGCGGATATATCTGTCTCTTATGCTTTCACTTTTTTCAGTATTTTGGTTGGTAAGGATCTCAATTATTATTCTTAATATATTTTAGTAATCTCTGGAAGACAGAAGAAAGAAAACAGAAGTTAGAAGATTTGGTTAATTCTGTTGGTCAAAAGGTGGCAGAATTACGAGATAAGTAAGTATTTTTCTTCCAAGCACTTTAAGTTTAATTAATTACTTAATACCTTTAATTATTTTCAAGGAGCTGGTACTGGTGTTTGGCCTGGGAGTAGGATATCTAAAAGATTATCTCATCTTTTTTATACCAAACAATCACTGCAGTCTCCAGGAGATGGTCTTCTGAATATGCTATTTCATCAGGGGGTCTGCTGCTTAGAATGTAGGAATCAGAGCTTTAGTGTAGTGGCACTTACTCGTTCAAACTCGCGTTACATATCAGACAGGCACTATCTTTTTGATGTTTGTTGGCTTTTACATGGAAATTTTTATTGTAGTCTATCTGTATTGTACTTAAAATTGTTATGTGTGCATTTACTGTTGATGTTGTTATTACTAAGTTGCTTTGGAATATTTTATGGGAAGTGATAAGGCTTTCCTTTTAAAATTATAATTAAGTCTTGATGTCAAAACACATCATTCTGTTCTGCAAGTCTTAAAAGTTCAATTGGTCTACAGGTTCCAGGCTAGAACAAGTGAGGCAGCTAAGCTTGAAGCAGAAGTTGCTAAAGCACAAGAGACAGTGAAAGCTGCAGAGATACTGATCAAGCAGCTTGACAGGGAACATAAGCGATGGAATACACAGGTTGGTTTTCGAAGCTTCAATAAAAATATACCTTGTCATCTTCCTCATAGCTAAGCCATTTTTTTCTTTTCAAAAAGCTTAAATTTCTCTCTACAGTATAACATTTTATAGTATAGTAATTGTAATTGTGTGGAAGTTCTTTTACTATTTGCAATGGAAAGCCACCCTTCCTGGGTCCTGTGCCATCTGAGGGAAGGTAATTCCTGGCTAACATAGAGTGCAACTCTCTGCTTGACCACCCTTCCTTTATCAAGAACCAGCCTAATCAAAAACAAATGACCACAACGATTTAATTAAACCAAACAAAAAGATGTTATCTAAGGGAACAGGTATTATATGGAAAAGATACAGAAAACCAGCACAACCACTGTGGAAGAAACAGAGCTTCACATTGTATTGAATCGAAGGGGACTGTAAAGGTGTGGAGAGGATCATCTCTGGGTGGAGAAGATCATCTCACCTATGGTCTACAGCCTGCCTTTTTATGTCCTGGGATTTTCTCTGCCAGTTGGGGCGCTGCTTCTTCGACAGTGCAGAAGAAACTTGAAACATTGAATATAATCTCGAGCTCATCTAGGGTGGGGAATTTGATGATTTGAAGACTTGGTGCCTGTTTCGGGATTCCTTTATATAACTGGCAGGAGGAGGGTGGCGAGAGAGAGTGAGCAAGTTTTGGGAACTCAGCCTGCCCTGCTTTCCCCCTTGTTGCTGGTACTGGGAAGAAAGGACTGTATTTAACAGACTGCTTGCAGTTGTAGTTTTAGTTTTGTCTGCAGAGTGGTTCCTGCAGTCTTGTTTGGTGCTGTACCTGGTGGAGAGCCTGCCTGCTTGCTGAATATCAGCTTTACCCACCAGGGACTGTAGCATGAGCTGATGGTTACAAACTTGTCGGAAGGCAGCTGAGTCAAGTTGCTGTACTTGGTGGAAAGCCTGCCTGCTTGCTGAGTATCAACTTTGTCCACCTGGGATTGCATGGTGCAGAGACCAGCTGTTGGCTACAAACTTGCCGGAAGGCTAAGGCAGTGGCCAGCAGCCAAAGGACGATGACCAAATGGTATCACCTGTTTGGTGCCTGTTTGGCACTTATGAGGGGCTTGGGCAGCATTAGTCTTTATTCTAGTTTTTATTTTGGGTCTGTTTTAACTTTTTTTTTTTTTACAGATTAGATTTGTTAAATTTGGTCCTTCTCTCCTTTTTCTTCTTCTTTTATCTTTGGAGTGGGAGGGATCTGGGGTGATTATAAAAGGTAAAGGTGTCCCCGCACTTGTACTGCGAGTCATTTCCGACTCTTAGGGTGACATCTTGCGACGTTTACTAGGCAGACCATATATATGGGGTGGGATTGCCAGTTCCTTCCCTGGCCTTTCTTTACCCCCCAGCATATGCCAGGTACTCATTTTACCGACCACGGATGGATGGAAGGCTGAGTGGACCTCAACCCCTTTTACCGGAGATTCGACTTCCTCCTTCCGTTGGAATCGAACTCCGGCCGTGAGCAGAGCTTTCGGCTGCGTTACCGCCGCTTACCACTCTGCACCACGGAGGATCTTGGGGTGATTATAAGAGGAAAGAAAAGACGCCGTTCCCTTTGCAATCTGGTGTCTGAACCATGTTTCCAGCAGTGCAGAATTGATGAATTACTGTCTCCCAAAACAGCTCAAGTGGACAATTTGGCTTTTACCATCCCAGTTACAAATACATACTCAGCACTTGCTGAGGTCAGTTATCTTTCCCCCAGAATTAAAGATGCTTTTCTCCCACCTTTTAATGATAAGATTATGGTTGAGCCCACAGCTGAGCCTACTGTCCATGACACATCCCCATGAACTTATGGCAAAGCAGTGTTTCTTGTTGGCCAATATGACACAAAATATTTATTCCACGCTAGGAGAAATAGTGGGTATTTTAACTCAGTTAGTTGCTTTTGCTTCAAGCAGAAGCTTAGATTGTAGGAACTCTAGAGTGTCTAACCAGCTTCCTGTATTGGTAGAGAAAGCTACCTCTTCAGCTGCTTCTCTCCAATCTAACTCAACTGGTGGCCACATCCCTAAAGTTAATAATGACCAACTCATAGGGGCACAGGATACTACTTGGCTTACCAGGCTTACCAGACTTACAGGCTTACCAGGTTATTTTAAATATCATGCCTTTTAAGGGAGGTATGCCATGCTGGTATACAGTCCAGCAGGCTAAACATCATTTACTTCAGTTATTTGGAATTAGATTTATAGATCTCAGAGCAGTAGAACTGTTGTTTGTTTCCCAACTTATAGCAGTGTATTGAATCAACAAGACCTGCTAGAGGCACTTTTATTAAAAGAAAGCAAAACAAAGCAAACTAGACAAACCAGCCGCCACTTGGAGAGGCCTAGGAAGGGTTGAGAAACTGTGCAGCCGTTAGGTGTAAAAGCTCTAAAAGATTTCATCATTGGGAAGCCCTCTAATTAGCTAATTCATTCCTGGCTGTTGCTGGGCTTTTTCTCATAAAAGTGGAGTTAAGCTTAATGCGCCCTGATGTCAGGGATTCATCTTCTTAATGCTATTCAAGCCATACATATTTGGGGAGATGTGGAACCATGACGTTTTTCTGCCTGTCCTCCTGTGGTTTGGGAGTATAGAATAGGTTAGACAGATTTGTTATTTTAGCCTGTTACCTGAACTCTGTATTTTGTATTCTATCTAACCTTCTCAGTGTTTGGTTTAAGGAATTATTTTGCTTTATGTTTTTGCACATATTTTTATTTTAAATAAATGTTACCTCTTATTTATCAGTGTGTGCTCATTGCAGGGGAATTTAGGCTCTGAATCCAGCAACTTGGCCATTTAGCCATAAGCTACCATATATTTGGGTCTTTCTACCTCAGGATCCAGGACAAGGAGTGCAGTTTGGCTCTTGTCCCTTGGAATCTTGCCAGGTCTATTTTCTCTGGCACTTTGGATTTTCCCTGGGCCCAGAGAAGGAGACCATGTTAATGGGTGGTGGCAATCTGTCTACCTTCCAGTTGTGTTTAGCTTAACTTTGTCCTGGTATGGGAGGCACAGTTGTGCCTGGTTGGGATCAATTGCCCTGGAGTAGGGAGGTTTACCCTGGAGTTCTTTACAGTCCAAGGATTGAACCGCTCTTTAGATGGTCTCCTGCTTCAAATGTATTTAAATAAGTTTTTGTGGTTGGTTTTTATGTCTTTAGCAATGTGCTCCTCAATTTCTTTTTTAGCATCCCTTATTGTTTTCTTGCATTCCTTTTGCCGAAGTTTGTATGCTTTTTTATTTTCCTCATTTGGACAAGACTTTCATTTGTTGAAGAAAGCTTTCTTGCCTCTAATAGCTTCTTTGACTCTGCTCATTAACCATGCCGGCATCCTCTCGGCTCTGGTGGTACCTTTCCTGATCTGTGGTATACATGCCAGTTGAGCTTCTAATACTGTGTTTTTAAACAACTCCCAAGCATTTTCTTACTGCCTCTCTCCCAGGTGTACAAAAGCCTTGATGTCTCCAGAGTTCCATCTTGAACTTCTGTCTCAAAGCCAGCTACCTCTAATAATAGCCTCTGCTTACATGCCCCTTGCCAATCACAAGCCCCGTTCAGCAGGTTATGTACACCAGAAAGTATTGAAGCCTAGACTATAGGCACCAGGAACTACTAAGGTCTTCCATAGCTGTTAGTGGTAACAAGATGGCGAATTAATCAGACGCTGCAGAGGGATCTCGTGTGGACTTTACTGATTATTATTATTATATGCGTCTACATCCAACCAAGTAAGCGGTTTTTTAAAGTTACAAGCTTTTAGCAACCCTTACCTCTTCTTCTCACTAGCTGCCTCCTTAATCATCTTGCTTCTCTGTTTCTGATGCTGGAAGGTCACAGTTGTTATCGCTGTGAGCTCCCTCCCCTGCAGGTTGTTAACAAGCACTCACGCTATGCTGTTTATGGAGACTTCTAAGCAACTGATATAAGTCTAGGAACATCGTTTGGCATCTTTATTTTTTTATGACAGCCTCTCCTTTGAAGCTGTTTGCTCTTAGTAGTGTTTTAATTTCATCCAGACATGGTGCTTACTCGCACAGGCTATAGAGCGCTCGGTATTACTCCATTCCCCGGGTCTGCTGACTTAAAGGGGCACGACGCGCAAACAAAATTACTCAATTTTTCTCTGAAACTAAGTTCTTAAAGAGCGTGGGCGAGGAGCCAGTTCCTATGGACTGGTCTATTGACTTTAAATATGCTACTCAAGCGCCACAAGAGAATGAAACAGCCCTTCATCTCGCACTTGAATTGGCACTTGCGGAAGATAGGACTTTATTGGAGTCTGGTTTCCCCTCCATGAATCATGGATTAAAGCTGCCATCATCTGCTTCTGAGCTTCAACAATCAGTGGAGGGAGCTTTTCAGGAACAAATTTATATCCCTCAGGAGTGTCCGGAGCCTCTCATTACACAGAACACACAAGGCCCCCCAACTGAGGGATGGCTCTCTTTACTAAAGAAGGATATCGAACTTATTATATCCTTCCTAGATAAGAGCAATGCACTTTTGACAACATTAACAGAACTTGTGTTAAAGTCAGCGAAGGGCCCAGCAAAGGAAAAGCCAGGCTGTTTGATAGACGAGTCCAAACCAAATACTATTATTAACTCATCTTCATTCCGTGCTACGAAACAGAAGAGGAAAAAGGAAGCCCCGGCACACAAGAAATCCAAGAATATTACTAACCCAAAGCTCCCATCCTACATGAAGATGAACTACAACAAACTTTTTTGACATCTCGAAGGAGGCAACAGACAGAGTTCCCCACATCATATGCCATTACCGGAGAAAGACAAGGATAAGTAACAAGGATAACTCCACCCTTCCGAAGGAGAGTGTCCCATGTCCACCGCCCCCTCGATACCCATCGCCCTCGGTTGCCTTACAGAGGAATTACTGGAGACTCAGGAATATTCTACTCTTAATTTGAGACCTTCATTGAGGAATTTGGATAAAGAACTTAACCCCTCTTTAGTACTTAACTGTAAAAAACTGGTACTACTCAACTATCCTAAGCCCAGGAGTTACTTGTCGCAGGAAGAACGTAAACATCATTTAATTAATGTTTTGAGGGGGGCCATTGTGACCCCCCCTAAAATTAAGGAACTACAGCATATAGAGTATCTTCATGCTCCAGGTTGCCATGTGCGTGCTTTAATTACCTTTAAGGGGAGAGAGTTTGCTAAAGTACTCTATTCCCACAGACATCTGTTATACAATAGGGGTTACTATGTGACAAGAGTGTTTGAGGATATAGCCCTTCCCAGACCTTTGGTTTGTCGTCTTGAGGTCAGGTCAACAGATACACCCTCAATGCCTCTACCGGGTTCTAGGAATTTAACATCGGAGAAGCATCTAACTTCACCCTTGGAGCCTGTTGACCCTATACAAGGGACCTCTAAGCAAGGTTCCCCTTCAGTCCGGTCCCTTATGCCTGCGAATGATAAAGACTCCCTTGAGCCAGAAGAGGTTATGCTCCTCAACTCTTATAACACATTGCCAAGGGAAGCGCAGGTGGAAATATTAGCGAGGCTTGATGCTCTGAAACTTAGATTGGAAACTGTATATCAGCACAGTGAGTCAAGCAAGAAGGGGAGATTTCATTCGTGGGGGAATTTAGGTGTGGCCTCAAAGGAATGTAGTCTCGAGGAATATCCAGGGTCTAACCACTGTTCATCTGGTGGAGCCACGGGCCCAGTTGCCCCTATGGCTAATACCAATTCTAACTCCAGCATCAATTTTAGGCTTTGTAGAGACTCTGTCAGACCAGAGAAGGGTGGAGCACTGAGCAATAAATGCCCCTTCGTACTCAATCTTCAACACTGGACGGAGATGAGATACCTAGAGGAAAAAGAACTGGGCCCTTCGGAGGCAAAGTTGCCTATTATAACTACTCCGAAACGGGCAACCTCTTCGAGGCCTTCTAATGTTACTAGCCGTAACTTCTTATTGGACCCCATTGAGTGTTTAGATGAGAGTGTTGAGGTACTGGAGAAATTTGGGGACTCCAATAACCTGTTGGAAAGCAGTAAGGAAGTCAGTAAGGTTATCAATAGAAATGTCATAGAGGTTCACCACCCCCAGAGTCCTGAGGCTCTTAAGGAGCAGGGTGCCTATACAGGTGTGTCTTTAGGGGAGCCCCCCCCATGTTCATGTGACATAAGTTTACTCAACAAAATCGCCCCCTTCCTCCTTTCCTAGAACGTAGCTGGATGGAAAAATAAGCACGCAGACTCCCTCTTTTTTTGCCTTTATCAAAAAGTTTGACGTTATTTTAATCCAGGAGACCTGGTTCATAGGTGACCTAGCTCTCACTGATTTTGTAGTGCATGCATTGGAGGCTACTCCCAGTGAATCTGGCGGCCATCCAAAAGGGGGCCTAGGGATCTTAGTGTCAACCAAACTGGGATGTACGTGTACACGATTACCAGATTTAGATAACATGGCTGTAGCGGTCCTTTTGAGGTTTCACTCGAGACTAATATTGTTGATTAATATTTATTTGCCTCCTCTCCAACGAAAACTATTGATCAAAGCGCACTGGACTAAACTCAAAGAATACATTTTTAAACTGATGACTGACTTCCCAGAAGCTTCTTTTATTTTAGCAGGTGATTTCAATGCTAGAACTGGGCCGAATTACGACGCTCTATATTCCCACTTCCACCTACTCCTGCCAAGTTGTGAGAAGGCTAACCTGCCCTTTTATAGACAATCTAAAGACTCTAGGTGTAACTTTGCAGGACTTTGTCTTCTCCAGATGGTCAACAACTTAGAGATGATCATATTGAACGGGAGTGTGGTGGGAGATAGGCCAGGCGAATTTACTTATATTAAAGTTTGGTGCGTCAACTATAGATTATTTTATAGTCTCCTCTACTGTGATTGATTTGGTAAACAGTTGTTGCGTCCTCAACTGCGTTGAAAGTGATCATCTTCCCCTGTCCATTACTCTTGACATAGGCAAGCAGTTGGGTTCTGCTTCCCTTGAACCTACGCTAAGCATGGAGATGGAACAACGGAGGACTCAAAGAGTGCTTCACTCGAGCTGGACTTTTACCTTAGCTAATGCTTTCTCTCAGTTATTAAATTCAGAGGAGGCTCTTAATCGCCGCAATGCTCTCTTGCTTGCAACCCGCCCATCGCAAATATTAACACAGTACCAAGAGATTATAACCATTCTAGGAAATACGGGGAGTGCAGGTAGAATAGGCGGAAAATTAGATACCAGGGTAGTTTCTAAAGCCTGGTATGATAAAGAATACATTGCTTTAAAAATGTCCCTTTTGGCGAGTTATAAAGTCTATAGATCTCTGGATCTTTTGACATTACCTCCACAATACTTAACGTTGAAAAGAAGCTATAAAAACCTGATAGCAGAAAAAAAGAAAAGGGCACAACGCGAGGCCTGGCAAAATCTAATTAAAGCCTCCAGGCTGAAGGACTCGGCCATGTTCTGGAGACTGGTAGCCAAGGGTTGGCAACCCAACCTAAGGGCTATGGACTCCCACATCCCGGTCGATGTCTGGGAAACTTACTTCCATGGCATGTATGCCAAGACACACTACAACGTGGAAACGAGAGGGGAGGAACGGTACACTTTACCTGACTGGCCTCCGGTTACCATTTCTGAGACTCACTCTCTTATTCAATCTCTCAGAACAGGCAAAGCCCTGGGGAGCGATAATAATACGTCAGAAGTACTGAAGGAAAATATGGATTGGTGGGCGCCAGTTTTGGCAACCCTATTTACCGCAATTGACCAGTCCGTACAAATTCCAGTTCACTGGAAATTAGCAATTGTTATACCGATCTTTAAAAAAGGAAATAGAGGGGATCCAGCCAACTATAGACCCATTAGCCTACACAATGTCATCAGCAAGTTATATGCTAAGCATTTACTTGAAAAATTAATTACCTGGCTGGAAGAGGAGAAAATCATAGCTGATGAACAAGCGGGGTTTAGGACGGGAAGATCGACCACGGACCAAGGTCTTGTCCTCCAACACCTTGTTGAAAAATATTCTGCAATACCAAATGGGACTCTATTTGCTGCTTTCATAGATTTTAAATTGGCATTTGATTCGATCTCCAGGGACAGATTCTGGTATAAACTGGAGAGCCTAAATATTGATAAAAGGTTTCTTCTTCTAATTCGCAGTCTACACGAGAACACTAGCTCAAGGGTTAGAGTTGATCGAGCAGGGCATTTGTCAGCGCACATTCCCACCTTGAATGGAGTCAAACAGGGCTGCATTCTTGCCCCCACTCTTTTCAATCTGTACATAAACTCAATAGCTAGTTACCTAAGGTCAGTAAATTCTCATCCCCCTAAATTGGGGAATAGGCCTCTGTCCATATTATTATATGCAGACGACGCGGTCCTCTTAGCTCAAACAAGTGTTGGCCTTCGGCGCCTCCTGAGGGCGCTCGCTGCCTACTGTAATGAGGAGATGCTTAAAATAAACTATGATAAAACCAAGGTGCTGATCTTCACCAAGAAAAAGATCAAGCACAAATGGCAAATAAATGACCACCTGATTCAGCAGGCCACAATCTATAGGTACCTGGGCATTATTTTCCATTCCTCTGGCTCCTGGAAACTGCACGTTACCTACGCTATGGCGAATGCCCAGAGGACTGTCAAGGGGCTTTTATCTTTCTTCTATGGTAAAGGGGGGCAATGTGTCCCCTCGGCGATCCAGGTGTTTAGTGCCAAGGTAATAGCTCAGATGCTCTATGGAGTGCAATTTTGTGCGCTCGAGGAGTATGGCCCTCTGGAAATTATCCAATCCAAGTTCCTAAGAGCTATTTTAGGCCTCCCCTCTTGTGTACCTAATGTGGCTATGCGCCTCGAGGTCGGTCTCCTACTAATTGAATCTCGTGCCTGGATCTATAGAATCAATTGCTGGCTCAAAATGATATTTAGACCTGTAGGATTGGCTTCCCTGATGCTAGAAGACCCCTTTCAATCTAGATGGAAGCAACGTGTATACAACAAACTTTAAACCCTGGGTTTTTCGCCTGAGGCTCTCATAGAGCTCAGGTTCACTAGGGCCAAAACAGCCATCCAGCAACGGATCAAGGCCATAGAATTACATAATAATTTAAGTATGGCTGCAGCATATTCTAATTGAGTCTAAATCAAAGAGTATTTTCTTTTATGTCTTATTTGACAAACCTAACTGTGGCCAAATATAGAAAAGCTTTTACTCTGGCCAAATTCAATGCTTTGCCATCTGCTCTGCTCGATGGTAGGTATAATAGAGTGCCCTATCAAGATAGAGTTTGTCCATGCAAAGCAAGTGAGGTGGAGACCATTGGACATGTCCTTTTGAACTGTCCTTTTTACCGAGACCTCCAGCACGTTCTTATTACTCCTATCTTACACGAGCTTTTTGTAAAGTCTGAAGCTGACTACCTCCATCTTTTGTTAGCGGATACTAGCCCAATGGTGACACTCAGGGTAGCTAAATTTTGCACAGCGGCCACCACCTGCAGACAGAAGATCTTAGATATGAATCAATTATTTTAATTATTGGTTCCTTTTATATATTTTAGTATTGCTAATTTTATACATTTTATGCTTTTTAATGGTTTTATTGTAAGATGTAAATCGTATATTGTGTAATTTGTGTAATTTGTGTATTGTGTTCATACTATGTTGGCTGGTCCATGACCGAAATAAATTCATTCATTCATTCATTCCCAGATGGCATCCACCCGAGAGTTCTCAAAGAACTCAAATGTGAAATTGCTGATCTGCTAACTAAAATATGTAACTTGTCCCTCGGGTCCTCCTCCGTGCCTGAGGACTGGAAAGTGGCAAATGTAACGCCAATCTTCAAAAAGGGATCCAGAGGGGATCCCGGAAATTACAGGCCAGTTAGCTTAACTTCTGTCCCTGGAAAACTGGTAGAAAGTATTATTAAAGCTAGATGAACTAAGCACATAGAAGAACAAGCTTTGCTGAAGCAGAGCCAGCATGGCTTCTGCAAGGGAAAGTCCTGTCTCAGTAACCTATTAGAATTCTTTGAGAGTGTCAACAAGCATATAGATAGAGGTGATCCAGTGGACATAGTGTACTTAGACTTTCAAAAGGCTTTTGACAAGGTACCTCACCAAAGACTTCTGAGGAAGCTTAGCAGTCATGGAATAAGAGGAGAGGTCCTCTTGTGGATAAGGAACTGGTTAAGAAGCAGAAAGCAGAGAGTAGGAATAAACAGACAGTTCTTCCAATGGAGGGCTGCAGAAAGTGGAGTCCCTCGAGGGCTGTAGAAAGTGGAGTCCCTCAAGGATCGGTATTGGGACCTGTACTTTTCAACTTGTTCATTAATGACCTAGAATTAGGAGTGAGCAGTGAAGTGGCCAAGTTTGCTGACGACACTAAATTGTTCAGGGTTGTTAAAACAAAAAGGGATTGCGAAGAGCTCCAAAAAGACCTCTCCAAACTGAGTGAATGGGCGGAAAAATGGCAAATGCAATTCGATATAAACAAGTGTAAAATTATGCATATTGGAGCAAAAAATCTGAATTTCACATATATGCTCATGGGGTCTGAACTGGCGGTGACCGACCAGGAGAGAGACCTCGGGGTTGTAGCGGACAGCACGATGAAAATGTCGACCCAGTGTGTGGCAGCTGTGAAAAAGGCAAATTCCATGCTAGCCATAATTAGGAAAGGTATTGAAAATAAAACAGCCGATATCATAATGCCGTTGTATAAATCTATGGTGTGGCCGCATTTGGAATACTGTGTACAGTTCTGGTCGCCTCATCTCAAAAAGGATATTCTAGAGTTGGAAAAGGTTCAGAAGAGGGCAACCAGAATGATCAAGGGGATGGATCGACTCCCTTACGAGGAAAGGTTGCAGCATTTGGGGCTTTTTAGTTTAGAGAAAAGGCGGGTCAGAGGAGACATGATAGAAGTGTATAACATTATGCATGGCATTGAGAAAGTGGATAGAGAAAAGTTCTTCTCCCTCTCTCATAATACTAGAACTCGTGGACATTCAAAGAAGCTGAATGTTGGAAGATTCAGGACAGACAAAAGGAAGTACTTCTTTACTCAGCGCATAGTTAAATTATGGAATTTGCTCCCACAAGATGCAGTAATGGCCACCAGCTTGGGTGGCTTTAAAAGAAGATTAGACAAATTCATGGAGGACGGGGCTATCAATGGCTACTAGCCGTGATGGCTGTGCTGTGCCACCCTAGTCAGAGGCAGCATGCTTCTGAAAACCAGTTGTCGGAAGCCTCAGGAGGGGAGAGTGTCCTTGCACTCAGGTCCTGCTTGCGGGCTTCCCCCAGGCACCTGGTTGGCCACTGTGAGAACAGGATGCTGGACTAGATGGGCCACTGGCCTGATCCAGCAGGCTCTTCTTATGTTCTTATGTTCATTCATTCATTCCTAGCTCTTAGAGAAGAGACTCTACCTCCACTTAACATCCTCAATTGAGTTACCACTTCCCATTTGAACCCCAGGGCAGGGCAGGTATAGTAAATTAATCCTATAATCTCTAAACCAGCAGACAGGCAAGAGTTTATGATTTTATATAATACAAAATGGTCTGTAAAAGCAAGGACCATACATATAGTCCATTTCTATAAAGACAATTTCTTTAACACTGTCACATTGCTTTGCATTCATCTCTTACTTTCACCTTACGTTATTCTGATTCTTGTTTCTTTGCAAATAAGAGGTTCCTTACTGTTTAAAAAGCATTGAGTTTTATTTTGCCTGCTCTCATTTAGTGAAAGCTCTGAATGAAGGGCTATAGCCTTCTTCAAGAAAAAGTAGCTTGTATAATTTATTCATTTTATTTTTACTTTTATTTCCTTCATTTTAGTCTGAAATACAAAGTCTGTGGGGGATGATCCATTTTAGTCTTTGTGTGTGTGTGTGTGTGTGTACATAGAGATGCACCAACATATGGTCTTCTATTGTGCTTAATCTCTGTGCTATTTGTGACTGCTGTGAAGTATTAAAAATGTTTTAAAGTACATTTTTCTCTAGATATGGATAGATAGAAGTCAGTCTGACAGGTGATTAATCTGAGATTTCATGGCCCAAATTGACTTTAGGTGGCATACCTTTTTATTCCATATTAGTTGATCTTGTAGAAGGGGCCTCCACTTCTACAGTGGTCAAAGGTACCACTATTAAATTCTATTCTTTGGCCTTACCTCAGTTTTGGGGATATTTTCAAAGGTGTTGGTAACTCAGTTCTCTCATTTCACATTCACCACTACTTGGAACTTTTCCAACACAAAGTTCTCATGAGGAAATCTACCATGCTTCTTTCGATCCCCAAGGATGTTCTCTGCTCGGTCAAGCTTCATCAGATAAAATATCCTTTTCTTCTTAAGTTAGCCTATAAAGGTTTTAGCATATAATATGGAAGAAATTATGTTAATACTTGCCTGCAGCATTTTCACAAAGTGCCAGTCATTCAAATAAAATTTATTGCATGGGAAGATGGAATGGATGAAATGTGAAGTGTGTCCAGTATACATTTTAAATTGCTATCTGTCTCTGAAAATATTCAAGTCTGGCCAAGTTGCTAGCGTGAAGATATAACTGTTTAATAATACTACAATATCCATGAAAAATGTGTTTAAGTACACAAATAATTACAAGATCATGTTGGAAATCTGTTTTCAGGTTTCGGAGATAGCAGATGAATTAAGTACACTGCCAAGGAGAGCTCAGCTGTCTGCTGCTTTTATTACTTATCTTTCTGCTGCACCAGAAGACCAAAGAAAAGCAAGTTTGGATTCATGGACAAAATCAGCTAATCTAGAAAGTAAGTTGCTATTTCTTTGATAATTTTTTTTAATCAGAATTATAAGGTGTGATTAAACATTTATTGTCCAGTGATGTTGTATGGGGAGGCAGAGTTGTAACTCAGGGTGTTCAAACATAGTCGTAGTGAACCTCTACACTAAGGGAAGAAAAAAACTTTCCCAAGCATCTTCAAATAGAGCTTGTATAAAAGAATATCAGTCTACTTGGCTACTCTCTGCCTAGAACCAGAAAGACTGTTTTGGACTTTTGTGTGCAAATTGTAGTTTAGAATCCTAGGGAAGCAAGGTCTCTGTGATCAGTAAGATGTTGTTGTCATCCCCCCAGCTAGTCCTCATTGATGTCATATAATACATCATAGGTGTTAGGATAGGTTAGGTTGGGTTAGGGAGGAGATCCAAATTTTGTTGAACTCCCTGTACCTCCATAGAAAGATCCATGCCCAAATATGAGAACCGCTTCTAGAAGTCAGAAACAAGATACAAACAGGTTGCAGTGTGATCAGCAAACAGGGAAAACTGTCTAGTTTTCACAAAGAGGAAGTCCACAGACAGATATAAAACTGACAGATCATTTGATCTTGCAGAAAGAAATAGTTACTCTCTTGGATGTAGAATGTCTTGTGCTTCCCTTGTGGCTTGGAACAGGAAACACTAAAGCTTCAACAAGCTCCTCCCTTCCTGTTGAAGCCTCAGTGAATTTTCTGCTTTAGCTTGGAGACATCTGACTTTTCTATATTCTTCTTAATCCTGTTTTTTATTTATTTAACATTCTTCTGTCAGTGGATACTACAACATCTTTTATTGTATCTTATCTTATTTCACAGTAATTATTGTTCAATTCTTGGGGGGAGGCTTATCTGTTTGGCGTTCCTTGAAATGATATAAAACTCTTCCAGACATTTTTTTGACAAAATGTAGCTGATTCATGGCTGTTATGGATAGAGGTGGGGTCCAAACATCTCTCTTTTTTTAACGATAGCTCTTGTTTTGTAGAGAAATATTATCTGTCAATCATACTATAAAATGTTGCCAGGAGATTGCAGGTTTTCTCCTGCCGGCTTAAGTGCTGTATGGACTGTGCTTGTTCAAATATCATGGATGCTTATTGGATAGCACCTGTGACATCTCTTGTGACTAGGACAACTCGTTCATGCCCATGTCATCTTAAATATTTTTGTTTTCCTATGATGATGATGTCATCATCTGAGCATTCCCCTCTTCTATAGTAAAGATTGCATGGTCACTTTCCAACATGCATTTCCTTGGAGTGTTATATTCTAGTCTCGGCAATTTCCCTTGTGAGAGCAACAAGGTAGAATTGCCAAGCTCCACAGCAAAGCATTCCCCTGGCTATATTTTGTCACTGGGAATTGTATATAGCACTAAGGGTGACTTGTCGGAAGATGACCAAAACAAAAAAATCGCAGTGGGAGTGTACTTTCGGTTACCATATTGATAACTTTTTAGTGTGCAAACTAGGAACAAATAATGTCTTGTCAAGGAACTTTCTGTATTTTTCCTAATCTCATTTTGCCTGTTAGTACTGTGCCTTAGACTCATGCCCTCTTAATCTTATTATGACTCCCAGTAATGAAATGACACAAAAAATAAATTTATAGTATGAGGAGGTAACCACAATTTAATATGTCCTAGATGCTCATTAGAATGGTGAAAAGTCATATAAATATAGAATGCTCAAGCAAATTTAATAGCATTTTTAAAAAATATTTTCTTTTGTTAGAATTTGATCTTAGGCGGTTCCTGTGCTCAGAGAGTGAGCAGCTGATTTGGAAAAGTGAAGGTTTGCCTTCAGATGACCTGTCAATAGAAAATGCCCTTGTGATACTGCAGGTAGACTGTATAATTTTTTATTTTTATTTTTTGGAGGCACTTCTTGTACAGAATGATAGTGCACTAATAATGAGATAATGTTTCCAGTGGGGGTTATTGCTGTGTTCAGTCTTTACGTCTGTCTGTCTGTTTATGGAGTACAAGTGAAGAATGAGGCTCTCTGTCACTTTATCTTCTCTTAGATCATTTTCTGGCTTTACTCATTGTTGTCTCTGGAGTGGGGAGAGGGACCCATAATCCCATGAGTGCTAGATTAGAATATCTAGGAAACCTTGGGCTCCTTTCGGAGGAAGGGTGGGATATAATTTAATAAACAAATAAAACAAATTCTTCCCAAATCTACCCAAGTACATTGTTCAACAATTGAAACTTTCAGTTTTTCACACTTGAAATATCTAAGAAGTACATAGAATGTTTTTAAGGGGTAGTGTTTAAATTGTATAGTTGTGTAATATCTTTCTAATATAACTATCATTTCAACATAGTTCTCTCTCTCTCTCCTCCCCTTTTAACAGAGTAAAGTTTGTCCATTTTTGATAGACCCATCTTCTAGAGCTACTGAATGGCTGAAAACACATTTGAAAGAATCACGCTTGGAAATCATCAACCAACAGGTCCTATTTGAATTGTTTGGTGATTTTGGAGAAGAAATCTCCTTTGGAAAAGAAATCCCCTTATGCCTTTGTTTAAGTTATAAAATTTTCCTCCAATGACTTTGCAAAAATCAGCCTACTTGCCAAGTGTTCCTGATCGGATAAATTTACCAATAGGGTCCGCAGTATTGTCTTCCTCGTTATGAAAAGAAGTTTTTAGTAACCCAGCTGTACTCTTCTTCCTCATATGTAGGTTCCAAGGCATTTGGATGACAGAGGCATTCACAACACTCTAACATTGGCCTTGTTCAGACATTCAGCAGGCCTGTGAGAGTCTCCACATAGTGGAAGAGTGGGGGTGCTCATTTTCCCTTCCACCATGCAGACATAATGTTGCATTTGACAAAAATGTTTCTCAAAAACACCCATTCTCCCTCACATTTTTTTTGAGAGGGAAGAATTATACTGATTGGATGTCTGCTCAGTCAAGCATCCATGTGGAGAACCTGTGTCATGTGTGACATTATTGGCCTAATTAAGGAGAGGAGTACACCCATTCCTCTACCATGTGGAGACTTTTGTCTGCTCTTTGAACCAGCAGTAGACTGGGTGATGGGGGAGTTACAAGGGCAGAAGGATGTATGTGTTTTCCTGCACATAATGAGAGCCTGTGCAGTGAATTGTGTGATAAGAGGAAGTTGCCAGATGCCTTCAAGAGCCTGGAACTGGCAGAAGGCTGGACTCCTTGGGAGCAAGACAGGATGGGAGTAGGTGTTCCCTTGTGTAGCAGGGATTGGGAGGGCCCTGTGTTTTGAACAAAACTTTTCCTACTTTGTCAGATAACTTCTAGTATAACTCAGTGGTATAGATTTTATTGTTTGTTTTTATTAGACAAGAGCTCCCTTTGCTCTGGCTAATTAGAGCATCATGGGAAAGTGATTCCTCCTCATTTTAGTTCTAAGCACTTCTTGGAAACATTTGCAGTTTGGCTGTAGAGATGTATGCTTTTAAGGTATGCTCTGAGGCTTGGGAGGTTGGAATAGGAGCCAGTGTCACTGCGTATGTGAGAGGGGTGGTGCTGCAGACGTACACACACTCATTCTACTACCCCCACCCTGAACTTGGTATCAAAACAGGTGTTATTTTTGAAAGAGAAATTGCTTTCATTGATTTTTGAGAATCAGATATTTGGACATAATAGCTGCAGCCTAAATACTGGTATTCAGCTAACTTGTCCCATCAGTGCAAGGATTACCGTTAGTACAACAAGACTTCCTCCCCTCTCCTTACCCTATGCACACTCTGCACTCTCCCCAAATCTGCTCTGGAACATTAGGGGAACCCCTTGAATAGATTTAGGGGGTGTACAGGAGGAGGAGAGAGGGGAAAGTTCCATTTTACAAGCATAAATCCTTTCACTGAGAGAACTATTTACATAGCACTGCCTTGAATACCACCCTTATTCCTCAATCTTTCATTTCTTGGAAATATAAAATCTTAAATTTTTCTTAGTCTGGATTTTACATTAATTTTCTGGATTAATTCTTTGGATACCAAAGGATTGCTTAAATTAAGCTGTAAGGTATCTTGGGTCCCAAATGCTGAGTTCAGTTTCTTGCCTCAAGGCCTTTTGCTGGTTGTACTTTATTAATTGGAAAAACATGTAATAGAACTGAAGTGGCACAATCGATGCCCTCTTTCACATGTAACAATGAACTATTATTTATTGTTACCGGAATGACCCTGTGCAAGCCGGAGGATTGCATACTCCCTACTTCCATCTGACGCAGGTGTGAAGGGAAGTTCAGCACTTTCACTTAAGTTTTCAATGAACCAGAGTTAATTGAAATATCCAAACACTAAACTGTGGTTAATTTTAACTGTGGTCTATTGAAACAAAACAGCTTAAGAACATAAAACGAGTCCTGCTGGATCAGACCAAGGCCCATTTAGTCCAACATTCTGTTCTCACATTGCCCAAACAAATGTCCATGGGAAGCCCACAAGCAGGACCTGAGTGCAATAACACTCTTCCCACTTGCAAATCCCACCAACTGGTATTTAGTGGCGTACTGCCTCCAACAATGGAGCTTTGTAAATCAAGGTTTGGAACTGGCTTGGTTTGTCTTAAATATAGTTGACTAACCATAATATGTCCTGGCTCAGATTAAATAACAAGCCAGTTAGTTTAAAATGAAAGTGAAAACTTCAGATCTGCAGCTCATAAGTGCACTAAAGAGGAGCACAAGGGCCCATAGTTCATCATTATATCCAAACAAGACCCAAGTGTTTTAGTATAGCCTTGGGGGGGCGGGGGGGCGGACATCTAACTGTATCTTGTTTATATTTTGACTGACTCTGAAAATGCCTTCATTATTCATTTATTATTTTTCTATAGCTGACTTAATAAGTTAATATTAAAGTAGACTGATCAATGATGGTAAAATATATATTTGTGCAGGATGCCAACTTCATTAATGCTCTTGAACTGGCTGTGAGATTTGGGAAAACCCTCATTATACAGGAAATGGATGGAGTAGAGTCTGTCCTTTATCCATTGCTCAGAAAGGACCTTGTTGCTCAAGGTAAATTTCAAACTTTAATTGTGGCAGGAATATGCAATTTGCTTTTCTTCTAGTCAGACATAAAGACAGATCAATGGATTATTTAAAAGTTGTTGTGCTATTTGCATTGAAATATAATCTTAAAAATATGAATAATTCTGGTATGGGATTTGATGAAGTTACCCAGGGACATTATGTAGAGAGACAAGAGTAAAGGACCAAGAATAGATTCCCAAGGGGCCCCAATTGGGAGAGGGAAGGCAGAGGAAGAGCTTGCCCTGTGGTAATATTAAAAGAGTAGTTAGGTAAGAAGAAAATAATTGAGGGCAGACTCACAGAGATCTTTGGCAAAAAGTGAGACAAGCATGATCAACTGTGTCAAAAATGGCAGAGAAATAGAGGAGGATGGGCAGAAAGTCAAGACAGCACAAATAAGGAGGATTCTCCAGCAGTTGAGAGATAGAAAGGAAATCAGGCAATAGCTAAAGAGACAGGAAGAATCAGGAGAAGGTGTGTTTGGGTTTTTTTAGAATAAAGGAAACATGTTTGAATCCAGTAGTGAAGGAGGTGGGGGTAATAGAGAGGTTGGGAAATAACTTAAAAAGAACTCAGATGCCAACTCTGTGTTTTTAAATCATACTCTTATTAACATTTTTACATTGAATTGAATTGTCATGTATTATTGTTTTTATAGTTTAATCCTATATATGCCTACGCAGAAGTAAGTCCCATTGAATTCAATGGGGCTTACTCCCAAGTAAGTGGGTATGTCTGCAATCCTATGCATGTCTACTCAGAGGTAAATCCTATCGAATTTAATGGTGCTTGCTGTCAGAGAAGTGAATATAGACTTTGCAGTTGGTGGGGCAGCATTGTGTACCCTGCTTCAGGATGCCAAGCATTGTTGCCACTGACTGAGAGGGGAAGGAGAAAGGCACAGGGAGCAAGATGTAGGTGCAGCAGCAGCAGTCCGATGCAGCATGCCTCACCTGCCCCATCCCGACTGCCACTGAAATACAGAATTGCACCCTCAGTCTGTTATTTAACTGTGGTCTGTTTGAACCCATTCTCAGATTAATAAGGCTTTTCACAAGTATAGGAGGATAATATAAAAAAATGTGTAAAGCCAACATTTATAATTCCTAAAAACTAATTCATAATTCCGTATGAGAATTTCTTGCCCAGAGAAATTACCTTTCTGGTGAGTAAAACGGTTCCTTCTCAGAGATTCAAACCAATTTGTCAGCTTTTTTAAAGAAAAAAAAGGCATTTGTACTTGGACTCAGTTGTTATAGCTGTCTTGATTTTAACCACTGAGTTCAAGGCTGCATTTCTGTATAAGAAAGAATAATGGAGAAAATATTTGTCACTTTATATGTATCTTGAGGTCGTGTGTTATGTATTTATTAAGTTTGGCTTAATATTAATGGCCAGAGACTGGCAAATTATCACTGATATTTCAGGCTAGCAGAAACAAGCCAAAACCGATGAAATGTAACTGCATCCTTCTGCATTTGAACAAATAGGATACAGCAGTGCAGAAGCCTATGGGCTCTAGGAGCAAAAATTTTGGATTATCTGCTTCTATGAAGTATAAAGGTTTTGTTGAGTTATAAATCAACAGGTATATATAGTTTATATCAGAGGTGGAGAACCTCCAGTTTGTGGGCCTACATAGTCCCAGCATGGACCCCAATTTCACCTGCAAGGCTGTTTTACCCAAGCCATGCCCACCTGTCAAGGTTGGCCCACAGGGGTGGGAGAATTAAGGGTCAGACCCACCACTAGAAAAAGTTTCCCACTACTGGTTTATATCAGCCAATTACTATGCACTTTTAGGTTTGGTCTAGAAAGTACTTTGTTCAAATGGACAGCTTGATTAATTAATCAGTTATTTAAATTGATTTAAATCTACTTCTACAGAAAGGTGAGAAACCCTGTCAAGTTTCTAGTTCACTCAGTTCTGGTTGTGGAACAGTTGAAGTTTAACTGAGGAAAAGGAACAATTCTGCCATGCAGAGTTCCTCTCTGACTCTCATTTGTAGATGTACACTTTTCTGTGTGTGCAGTCATAAATATGGAGCATGAGTTCTTTTTTATTTAGCTTTTGGTAGTCATATATTGCTAATGGTTCATAGCCTGTTAGAAAAATATGATTTATACATTGCAATGAATTGGTACGTATGCAGTTCCTATTTGGGATTCAACATTTTTACATGCAGGTGAAATTTATGTGGCAAAGTAATAAAATCAGTATGCAACCTTCACCTGAAATAACATGCTGATTGTTTATACTGAGGGTTACATTGACCTTCTTTGCTCTTCAGAAAAAAATGAAAGATGCTCCCTCTTTCTGAAGGCCTTTCACTGCCGCTAGAATTACAGCAAGAAGATGAGGATAGAGAATGGGTCATCTGCGCATTTCTTGCATACTCTACGTTTTTGTGAATACACGGAAGTTGATAACTAATAATTATAATTGTGAACATGTAAAATATTTTATAAAAATCATTCATTTTGGTAATTTTTAACCTACCATTTGGCTTCTCACACTTTCAATTCTGCATGCACTGTCTTCTAACAAAGTATTCCCTCCCCCCAGGCCCACGATACGTTGTACAAATAGGTGACAAAATAATTGACTATAATGAGGAATTCTGCCTATTTCTATCAACCCGAAACCCAAATCCTTACATCCCACCTGATGCAGCTTCCATTGTTACGGAGGTTAATTTTACAATAACACGAAGCGGCTTAAGGGGACAGGTAGGCATTCACGTCTGCTGTAATAATACTCATCATTTGACCAAAAGCTTTATACATACTAAAGACTTTATACAACTGGTGGAAGATGCAGATTCCCCCCCCTTGAGATGCCCTTTGGTAGTATAAATGCTTATATCACAAATACTTGAAGGCATATTAATCCCATTTAGCACTTTTATCCAGCTGATGTTTTTAAAGGTGCTTTCCACTGAGAAAAAAATCTCTTTTTAGTTAGCATGTTCTTAGATCAGCCTTTCCCAACCAGTGTGCCTCCAGATGTTGTTGGACCAAAACTCCCATCAGCCTCAGCCAGCATTGCCAATGATCAGGAAAGATGGGAATTGTGGTCCAACAACATCTGGAGGCACACTGGTTGGGAAAGGCTGTCTTAGATGGTTAGATCAGAAAGTCCTACTATAATTGAAAATGCCTAGTGAAAAGATATACTTAATACTGAAAAGCACGGTGTGAGAATCCATCTGTATCTGTATCATCTGTGTCAGAGTTTTTGATCGTCATGGAACAGGAAGATCTGTACAAAGTCTCCACAGCCCAATTATTTGTGTGGATTATGATGCATATGTGACGTTTCCTTGCCTATAAACCTTATTCTTCTTTCTGTTAAAGTGAGTTGCTTCCCAGTTACATAGAAAACCATTTGAGCAAACACTGGGCTATGGGTCAAGGTGATTTAGTTTAAGGATGCCTTTAATGAGTATAAGAAATCAAAGTTGTTTAAGGTCAGTTTAGGCTAATGGTGGAGGAACAGTAAATAGTACTAGTATGTTTCTCACATTTATTTGATTGTGCTCTTGTTGGTACTAACAAAAGATCACAATGTGCTTATTTACATGTCTGATTACTCAAGCAATGAATGGGAAATATTGTCTCGAAAGAACATTTTTCATGTTAGTGATAATCAGAATATACTGATAAGCCAAAGACATCTGTTTTCTGTTTGTGTTCGGTACATTTGCCTGAAAAGTGCAGGGCTTTATTTGCTACCACTGCATTCATTCAATTTTCACTGAAAACTTAAAGAGTATGTGTTGGATCCAAAGACGAGTGAGTGAAGATCATCTGTTTCTGTAAAAAGGCTTCTCTGCCCCCTCCTCATTGCAATCCCCTCCAAATATACCTAAAGGTGGAGAGCCCTCTGGAATAGCATAGAATAGGCACACAGGATGCAAAGAGCAAGAGAATCATTGGTATTATGTAGGGACAAATTTGTGTGAGTGAAGTGCCTTTCACCTTGCACAAGGCACCTTTTGGATCCAAGTCAGTGTAAACAAAGCAAACATCTTGATTCAGCAAAACATTTGACAAAGTCTCCTAAGAGAAAGTTGTAGACAAGATGGTAAAATATAGTCTGGACAATATTACTCTCTGAGGGCTCCATAAGTGGTTGAACCACCATACCCAGCAAATGTTTTTGATGGCTCTGCTTCAATCTGGAGGGAGGTCTGCCACAGACTCTGTTAATAGCCCTGAGCTGTTCAGCATTTGTATCAATGATTTGGGCGAGGGTGTAGGGAGGATTCTTATCAGATGGACCGGCAATACAAATAATAGAAAATAGAATCAGTATTCAAAATGATATTAATAGGCTGAAAGCCTGGACCAAAACACAGCAAGATGAACTTCAACAGTGATAAATGTAAAATCCTGTGTTTAGTTACAAAAATATAAGATGCAATTAAGGATGGTGGAGACCTGGCTTGGTCTAGTATGGTAAAGGATCTACGTGTCTTAGTGAATCAAAAGCTGAACATGAGCCAGTTGTGAGATCTTTTTTTTTTTTCAAAAAAAGTAATTCAATCATGGGCGGGAAGCCAAGTCGAGTGAGGAACAGTTGAAAGATCTGGTATGTTTATCCTGTAGAAGAGGGAGATATGATAGCGGTCCTCAGATATCTGAAGAGCTGTCACACAGACTATGGAGCAGACTTTTTCTCTGTCACTGCAGAGGCAGGACTAGAACCAATGGATAGAAATGACAAGGACGTAGTTTTCACCTAAATATTAGGAGAAACTTGGGCAGGAGCTGTAGTTGAATCTTTCACTGATGACCTCCAGGATCCCTTCCAATTCTATGATAAACCATTGCTTCAAAATTATATCAAGTGTCTATAATGCTTTGGTATTCTCTTCTGACTTCTTAGTAATCGCATTGCCTTCCAGCTTTTAGCGTTGACTATCCAGCATGAAAAACCAGATCTGGAAGAACAGAAGACAAAACTATTACAGCAGGAAGAAGATAAGAAGATACAATTAGCAAAACTTGAAGAATCACTTTTGGAGGTAAAATTTACATGTGCTGTATTTAAGAGTTTCATGTATTAAATATAGGATAGTTATTATATTAATGGCAACAACAGGCTTAGAAGACGGCTCTTGCCAGAAATATATTTTAATTAGCTGATGACTATAAATACTTTCTCCAGAGGTGGTAAACACATGGCATGGTGGGTAATACTGCCCTCTTGTACCTGAAGATAGGAAATACAGTTCTCCAGTGGGCACCAGGACACCCCCAAGTGGGTATTGTGTTCCTTGCTAGTGCTTGAGGCAGGAAAGAGTTAACACTCCAAAGTGACCGTTAATGTGGCCCCTCCCACGGAGTGCTAGTTCGTTTTCCTGCCTCGCTTGAACAGTACTGATTTTTGCCTTGCTCTTCAGTCTGGCCGAGTTATTTATTTATTTATCTTTTTCTCTATTTATGTATTTATTGGCGGTCAATGTTTACTTCACTTTTATCTCTGTGTTGTATATAGCTGTTCGTCCTAAGATTAATTAGTACAATGGTTTCTCCTCAGAAATGAATTTCTTTGTGGTTTTCCCTTAGTGTTTTTCCCGGGTAGATTTTCCTCACTAATGAATTTCTCTGTGATTTTCCCTATGAGTCCGGCCATCACAGCGGGTATTAGCTCCACCTATCGTGCGAAGGCAAGAATGTCTTTGAAGTCAAGACTAGGGGCGTCAGGCCCCTCCCACTCTCCAGTTCATTCTTGCCTTCCTGCGAACAAGATTGAAATCCTATCATTGAGATCCTATAGCGTAGAATTTAGCTAAGTTGTTTTCGTATTTGTTTACTTTGTGTTTAAATGTCATTTATCTCTGTTGCTTGTTTGAGGTTCTTTCCTCAGAGACCGCGGCTGAGGTTCTCCCTGATTGGTCTTTAACCTTTTATTTTTCGTTTATTCTCTTGTTTGTTTGAGGACCGTTTTGAGCTTCGGGAGATCCAGCTCTTTCTCTCCCGTAGCAGTTTTTCCCTGTCTCAAGCCGCGCTCTGTGGAGCCCTTGGAGAGACCGCGGCTGCGGTTCTCTCCCAGGCGGGAGCCTGCGGCTGTGGCTCCCTGCCTTTTTTCCAACCTTTTTTTACCTGCCGGGGTTCTGCCTCCCTAGAGCCTGGTGATCCGGCTCTCTCTCCGCAACTTTAATTTCGCCGCGGAGAGCCCTGCTCCCGGCGGCGGCAGCGACTTGCCTCCTGCTGCCTCATCCCTCACAGGCTTCTCTCGGCACTTTGATTTCGCCGCGGAGAGTCCTGCTCCCGGCGGCGGCAGCGGCTTGCCTACTGCTGCCTTATCCCGCACAGGCTTCTATCTGCTCTTTCTTCTTGGGGGTTTTCTTGGAGCCGCTTGTGCGGCTATCGGCCCCGCGGCTCCCCCTGCGAGGCTGTGCTGAGTTACCCTTCCCCCAGTTTGTTACCAGACGGCCGCCATTGCTCTGTCTTTCTCCTCCATTTTTAGAACATTTTTTCCCGCCATTTTTGTTGAATTCAAATTTCCCGCCTTTTTTGTTACCCCTTTATTAACCATCGGATACCTTCCCTGCAAGCTATCTGTATGTGTGTTGTCTGTGTGTTGTAGACAGAGTTACACAGGTCTTCCTCACACACAAAATTACTGTGACTGTATCATCAAGGCTGGAGTTTTAATACAGTGGCTGACTTGTACTAAATTTGAATTATATTCAGTACCATCAAGGCTGGAGCTTTAAATCAGTGGCTGACCTGTACTAAATCTGAATTATATTCAGTATTATCAACACTGGAGGTTTAAGATCAGTGGCTGACTTGTACTAAATTTGAATTATATTCAATATCATCAAGGCTGGAGCTTTAATATCAGTGGCTGACTTGTACTAAATCTGAATTATATTCAATGTTATCAAGGCTGGAGCTTTAATATCAGTGGCTGACTTGCACTAAATCTGAATCATATTCAGTATTATCACGGCTGGAGCTTTAATATCAGTGGCTGACTTGCACTAAATCTGAATCATATTCAGTATTATCACGGCTGGAGCTTTAATATCAGTGACTGACTTGTACTAAATCTGAATTATATTCAGTATTATCAAGGCTGAAGCTTTAATATCAGTGGCTGACTTGTACTAAATCTGAATTATATTCAGTATTATCAAGGCTGGAGCTTTAATTTCAGTGGCTGACTTGTACTGAATCTGAATTATATTCAGTATTATCAAGGCTGGAGCTTTAATATCAATGGCTGACTTGTACAAAATCTGAATTATATTCAGTATTATCAAGGCTGGAGCTTTGATATCAGTGGCTGACTGGTAATAAATTTGAATTATATGCAGTATCATCAAGGCTGGAGCCTTAATATCAGTGCTGACTTGTACTAAATCCGAATTATATTCAGTACATCCTGCTCCTTCTGTGGCCGTGTACCACACCTGAAATCCAGCCTACAGCACTAATCTGAACTATATTTTGTACATCCTGCCCCCTCTGTGGCCGTGTACCAAACCTAAAATACAGCCTATATTATACTAACGCTGATACCACAGTGCATTCTGCCCCCTCTGTGGCAGTGCACTTAGCCATCTGCCAGTGTATTCTACCCCCTCCGTGGTCATACGCTGTGCCAGTTCGGGTCTTTACATCCTGCCCCCTCCGTGGCAGTGTACTGCACCCAAGTTAATATAAGATGGCAGAACAGCCAGGCATGTCGCAATCAGCCAGTATGATGCCAGATCAGCCAGGCATGTCACAACAGCCCAGCCACAACACTCCAAGGTGACTAAGTCTAAGCATGTTAAAGTAATGGCTAAGACAAAACATCTTTCCAGCCATAACAAACCAAAGCGGCCACGCTATGCCTCTGTGCCAACCACCACCACTACCACAGCAACTCAGGCACACATAAACGATATACTTCATTCCCCTGCTGCTTTCTCTGACAAGGAGGTTTTTGCTGGCTTTTCCACTCAGCTTTCACCTAACCAGCCTCCCTCCGTTTTACCGCCCCAAACATCTGCTCCAATACCGGCTCAGGCACAAACATCTGCCACAACCGGGCTGCAGCTGTCCCCTGATTTCTTCTCCCAACTTCAAGCCATGCTGGCATTTATCACCCAAATGCAGTCACTACCACAAGTTCCAGCCATACTTCAACTCAACATGGACCAATGTGCGTGTCATGAAGCTCATCCTTCCTGCTCACCAAATCCCTTCGATATAGCCAGAGGCAGATGTATTGACGAACCCTCGTATGCGGAGGAGTCAACCTTCACTGACCACGTTGAAGGAGATGACTGGAGCGACGATTCAGATCATGAGGAGGATACATCGTATCGCTTGTTTAATGCCTCAGACTATCAGCCCTGGCACGCAGGGTAGTTAATATCCTTGGTCTACAGACTGCGCCTTCAACTTCTTCCGCACCAGCCATCAAAGGGGCCAAGGTTCTCAAATCTCCTGCACTTATTGAACACTACATCCCGGTGCCGGACCCAATTGCCAAATTGGTATCTGAAGAATGGGCTCAACCATTTCAATCTCGCCACTTCCAGAACCTGGCTGACAGGCTTTACGCCCTAGCTCCGGACTTTGCCACCAAGTTACACGCCCCTGGCATAGACGAACCAATCGCTCGCCTCGTTTCACGATCCCTTTTGCCCAGGGAAGGGGAATCCCAACTAAAGGACACTACTGAGCGGCGAATAGACTTCACCCTCCGCAAAAACCACGAGGCCACTGCCCTATCCACGCGTGCCTCCGCTTCAGCCTCCATTTTCTACAGAGCAGCTATGATGTGGCTGGATGGTCTTCTAGAGGACACTAACCCTGATCCTGTCGCCCTCAGAAGGTCACTGGTACAGTTGCGTAAGACAGCAGCTTTTGTGCCCGATGCCACCTTGGATGCCACTCATTTGGGGGCACGAGCCATGACGGCTCAGATAGTCGCTCGAGGGACCCTCTGGCTTCGCCACTGGCAGGCTGATTCAGCGGCCAGAATGAATCTGGCCAGGTCTCCTTACTCCGGATCGTTACTCTTCGGCGAGGAAGCTCTAAAGGCAGTGCTGGTTGATCCCAAAGATGCCCACAAACCAGTTCTGGCCATTGTCCAGAACATCGACCATAGGCCTTCCAGGCGCTTTCCTTCCTTCCGTACTAACCAGCCATTTCGAGGAATGCGGCCAGGAGGACGAGGCCACAATGTCAGATTCTATGACCCCAATTCATCCAGGGGCTCCTGGAACCGATGCTTCCAGGGCAGAGACCTACGGCTGGCTTGTCAACGTCGACAAAAGCCATCTCTAACCAACCCAACGCCTACTACATCTAGGGGCAATGTTGGATACCCTGCAGGCAATGGTATTCCTGGCTCCAGATCGCATCACTGCCATCACAAGCATCGCAAGGTCCCTGATGTAACAAACATCAGCAGACATCATGCTTCTAGCCAGGGCGCTCGGAATGTTCATTTCTACAATCCATATTGTGCCATGGGCTCGAGCCCACACTCGGCATCTGCAATGGACTTTACTGCCCTTTCAACAGGACATTGCCAGTTCCAACCATTGCAAAGTTCACTTGATCCCCGCACTGCGCCTATCATTCCGCTGGTGGACGAGGTCCCAACACCTCTCCAAGGGCACGCCGTTCAGAGAACCACACAGATCTGTTGTAACCACAGATGCCAGCCTCATAGACTGGGGAGCCCACTGCAACTCCCAGTACGTTCAGGGGGTTTGGTCCACCACGGAGCAGACTCAAAGCATCAACTGGCTGGAGCTAAAAGCTGTACATTTAGCTCTAATTCATTTTCAGTCTCTGTTCCCTTTGGACCATGTCCTCATTCGAACGGACAACACGCGTGTAAAATCACATTTGAACAGACGGGGGGCACCAGGTCTCGTCCTCTGCAGGACTTACCCTCCCTCACCTTCGTCTGTGCAAAACAACATCTACAATCCCTGAAAGCAGAACATCTCAGACGGATTTGGAATGTGACAGCAGACTGGCTCAGCAGACAACAGGTGTTTCCGGGGGAATGGAAACTTCACTCAGCCATTTTCCATCGTCTTCGGAGTCGGTTCGGCGAATGCTCAATCGACCTGTTTGCCTCCAGTCGCAATTGCCAGCTTCCCAGGTACCTTGCCCGATACCTGGATTCAACAGCGGAAGCAATGGATGCTCTGACAATACCGTAGCCAGACGGTCTCTTGTATGCCTTTCCTCCCATACCATTGTTAGCCAAAACCTTGAGGAAGGCGTGAGCCGAGAGGGCACAGCTGGTTCTGATAGCACCATTTTGGCCACGCCGACCGTGGTTTTCAGATCTTCTGGCAATGTCGATGATGGATCCTTGGACACTTCCAATCAGGCCAGACCTCCTATCCCAGGGTCCAGTACTGCACCAGGACCCTACTTGGCTCAATCTAACAGCGTGGCGTTTGAACGGGGACATTTGAGGTCAGCTGGACTGTCTGACGCTGTGATTGATATTATTTTGGCCTCGAGAAGACCATCCACTACTCGTATTTATCAACATACCTGGGTGGCTTTCTCCAAGTGGTGTCAGTCCCACCACCATGATCCATCCCAGGCCACTGTGCATCAGGTGCTGCAATTTCTCCATAGCGGCTTTATGATGGGACTTCGACCCAACACTCTACGTTGACATGCGTCCACTCTGTCGTCCATTCTCTCAGTGTCCTCCCCTGGAGCTCCTATTTCCTCACATCCGTTCATCAAACGTTTTTTGAGGGGAGTCGCCCTTCGCTCTCCGGCTGTTGTCCATCGGTTTCCCTCATGGAGTTTGCCAAAAGTTCTGCAGGCTTTGCAGCGCCCTCCGTTTGAACCCATCAGGACTGTGCCCCTACGTATGCTGTCCTTCAAGGTCTTGTTTCTGATCGCAATCACATCTGCCAGACGCGTTTCGGAGTTGGGCGCATTGTCTTCTGCTAGACACCTCTGCGTCTTCCATAAGGACTCTGTTGTGCTGAAGACTGATCCTTCCTTTCGTCCCAAGGTCGATTCAGTTTTTCATTGCAACCAGGACATTGTTTTGCCTTCCTTTTGCCCGAATCCTACCCATCCTCTTGAGAAGTCTTGGAGTTCGTTAGATGTCTGGAGGGCTCTCAAGACCTACCTGTCTAGGACCCAAGAGATTCGACGAACGGAGTCTCTGTTTGTATCCTTTCATCCAAGCTTTATGGGGCATAAAGTATCCAATCCTACCTTATCCCGTTGGTAGAGGGCATGTATTACTTTAGCATATGAGTCTCTGAAGCTGTTAGTTCCAGCTAGTATAACGGCTCATTCTACCAGGTCAGCTGCCACTTCGGCTGCTTTTGCCACTAATGGTCCTGTTGCCGATATTTGTAGGGCTGCAGTCTGGTCTACCCCACACTCGCATCTTTTGGCAGACGAGTGTTGCAACAGGTTCTTAATGAGGATTAGCATCCGGTCCCACCCTGTATGGGCTGCTTTGGTACATCCCGCTGTGATGGCCGGACTCATAGGGAAAATGGACCATTGGTCTCACCTGAAGGGTGATTTTCCTATGAGTCTGGACATCACGACCCTCCCAGTTGGAGGATGACTATATATTTTCTAATGTGTTCTATATTACTGTTACGCTATTATATTTAAATTTAAAAGTGAAGTCAAGACTTCTAGTTCTGTTATACCGCTATGTTGGAGTCATGTTACTATGCATAGTACTATTGTGTTATTTTCCTGTTGCCAGGCCTGTTGGCCTTGTTCTTGTATTTTTAGATATCTCTCCTTAGACTCGCTGCGAATGAACTGGAGAGTGGGAGGGGCCTGACGCCCCTAGTCTTGACTTCAAAGACATTCTTGCCTTTGCACGATAGGTGGAGCTAATACCCGCTGTGATGTCCGGACTCATAGGAAAATCACCCTTCAGGTGAGACCAATGGTCCATTTTCCCTTTATGCATTCCATTAATTTTGTCCCCTTTAATGAATTTCCGGGGAAGTTTTTTCCTCAGTCATAACTGCTATTGATATTTCCCTACGTTAATGAATTCCGGGGTGGTTTTCCCTCGTTTAATTTGCTCACATTTGGCAGCTGACAACATCAGACCGCTGGGTACAGAATGCTCTTCAGTATGGGTATCTGATAGAGTTTCAGGCTACGCCTCCAAACAGATTTCTCCCGTCCCCTGTTTCAGCACATCCCGAGAAGCGCAGGCTGCTACAACAGGCAATACAACATCTGTTGCAGATAGCAGCCATAGAACCAGTCCTGCAGCACCAGAAATTTCAAGGGTTTTTTTCTATTCTCTTTCTTGTGCCCAAAAAAGGAAACAATTGGAGAGCCGTACTCGATCTAAAATTTTTGAACGGATTTGTCAGATACCAGAAATTTCTCATGGAAACATTGGTGTCCATAAAAGAAGCTATTCAGCCTCAAGACTTCCTCGCTTCCATAGATCTAACCGACGCATATTTACATGTGCCAATCCATCCGCAGCACCGCAAGTTCCTCTGCTTCATTTACAACAATCACCACTATCAGTACCGGGCAATGCCCTTTGGCTTGGCGTCAGCACCGAGAGTCTTCACGAAAATTATGGTGACCCTTGTCGCCCATCTCCGTCAACATGGATTGAATCTTTACCCATATTTAGATGACATTCTGATTCGTTCACACACAGCACAGTCAGCTTATCAGGACATTCACACCATACTAGCTGTTCTCCACAATCACGGATTCTTAGTCAACATACCCAAGAGTCATTTGTTCCCTCAACAACGTTTACAGCATTTGGGGGCAATGATAGATACAGAACTGGAGACGATTTCTCTGTCGGAAGACAGGGTCCAAAAGATAAAGTTGGCTGTTCGACCACTGTTAGCGAAGTCTGCAGAGGACTTAATGGTCTTAGCACAGGTTTTAGGCATGCTTGTTTCCTCTATCCAAGTTACCCCATGGGCCAGATTTCATCTTCGTCCTCTGCAATGGACACTGTTACCATACCAGTGGCAGATCGCGCATTCCCTGCATCTCCAGGTTCCTCTGACGTTACGATTGAAAACCGCTCTTCGTTGGTGGACACAGGATTGCAACCTACACAGAGGATTTTCCTTAAAGGACCCACCACGGGAGACTGTCACATCAGATGCGAATCTCCAGGGGTGGGGAGCTCACTGCAGAGGTCAAATTCTGCAGGGATCTTGGTCCCCTTGCGAATCAACACAAAGCATCAACTTTCTAGAACTTCGGGCAGCACGGTTGGCGCTGCAACATTTTGTGCCTTTATTCCATCTCAAACATGTGCTGCTGCGAACAGACAACAACTGTGTGAAAGCATTCATAAATCATCAGGGAGGGACAAAGTCACTGGTTCTTCATCAGGAAGAACTAATTTCCTGGGCAGAGCACACACTCCATTCATTGACAGCGCAATATATCAAGGGAGTAGAGAATGTACAAGCAGACTGGTTAAGCAGACAGCAGATATTGCCGGGCGAGTGGCAGTTACACAAAGATGTGTTCAACCAGATACACAGCAGGTTCGGAAGGATGGATGTGGACCTTTTCGCTTCAGATGTAAATCATCAACTGACGAGGTATTACACTCGCTATCCATCTCTCAGAGCAGAGGGTGTAGATGCCCTACATTCTCCTTGGCCAAAGGCAACACTGTATCTTTTCCCTCCTTTTCCATTGCTATCTCGGGTAGTGAAAAAGGTAAGGATGGAGAGGGCCAATGTTGTTCATGTTGTTCTACTAGCACCAGATTGGCCAAGGAGGCCATGGTTCTCAGAGCTAGTCAACCTATCTGTCAAGCCCCCATGGCGTCTGCCTCTTCGACCAGATTTGCTGCTACAAAGACCGCTTCGCCACCCCAATCTCCAATGGTTGAGCTTAACCACATGGAAATTGAGCGGGGCAAACTGCTGAGGGCTGGATTACCAACGGAAGTGGTCACCACAATATTGGCAGCTAGAAGACAGTCCACAATAAGAAGCTACCAGTATACCTGGGCGGCCTTTTTGAAATGGTGTAAGAGGAATCATGTTACACGTAGGACCTCGGGGATTACAGAGGTGTTATCTTTTTTTAAATGCTGGTTTGCAGAAGGGGTTGAGACCCAATACTTTGAAACGACAAGCCTCTGCGTTGTCAACAGTCCTGTCTAAGTCTTCTTATGCATCACTGGGAGCTCATCCCTATATGAAACAATTTCTAAGAGGGGCTTCACTATTGTCAGCACCTGTTCATCATCGTTTTCCAACGTGGAATCTTCACAAGGTCTTGGCAGCTCTTCAAAAACCGCCATTTGAACCGTTGAAAACGTCTATGTTACGAATCCTTTCCTTCAAAGTATTATTCCTCATAGCAATAACATCAGCTAGACGAGTATCTGAACTTGGAGCTCTCTCGGTGGCAAAACATCTATGTATCTTCCATACTGACAGAGTTATTTTGCGCACAGATTCTACTTTTGTTCCAAAAGTTAATTCCGCTTTTCACTGTCAGCAGGAAATAGTATTGCCAACATTTTGTCCTTCGCCAAAGCGTCCTCTAGAGTGCGCTTGGCATTCATTGGATGTGAGGAGAGCACTTAAAGTATATATAAATAGGACTAGGCCAATAAGGCAAACTGATTCTTTGTTTGTTTCTTACCATCCAACTACTCTTGGTAAAAAGGTGTCCTCCTCTACTTTGGCGAAATGGATTAAGGGCTGCATTGCCTTAGCATACAGTTCTCTAAACATACCATTACCTTCAGGCATCGTTGCTCATTCCACTAGAGCAGCGGCTGCCACTGCAGCTTATTCAACAAATGCATCTCTCCAAGAAATATGTAGGGCGGCTACTTGGGCTAACCCTAACACTTTTACTAAACATTATAAAATAGATCTTTATGTTTTAGCTGAAGCGGCCTTTGGGAGGCGAGTTATTCAGCAGGTCTTGAGTGATCATTGAACATTTCTGTACCCACCCAATCAGTACGTCAGCTCTGGAACATCCCACTTGGGGGTGTCCTGGTGCCCACTGGAGAAGGAACCGTTTTACTCACCAGAAAGGTGTTTCTCAGTGGGCGCCAGGACACCGCCAAGGCCCACCCTGGGATACAAACGACGGGACATGGCATAATAAAACGGGTGGACACTGAGGAGTCAATGATCACTCTTATTCCATGTATCATTCAGTTCAGTTGGCAGTCGCTCTGAGTAGAGACTGTATAGTTATTTTTACAACTTAAGTGTCAAATGTATGTTTTCATAACTACAGTTAATGTTTTCATAGTGTTTTTAGATACGTCTCAGTTTATTTTTTAAGCTTGGCCAGACGGCGAACTAGCACTCCGTGGGAGGGGCCGCATTAACGGTCACTTTGGAGTGTTAACTCTTTCCTGCCTCAAGCACTAGCAAGGAACACAATACCCACCTGGCGGTGTCCTGGCGCCCACTGAGAAACACCTTTCTGGTGAGTAAAACGGTTCCATCTTGACTGATTTGTAATGCAATATGAATTGCTATGGGCTGAGGTTTCCCCACCCCTGCTTTAGAACAATGTACTGCTGAATTTATAAGTTTATTATTTCAAAAAAATAATTGGAATGGAAAACACTTTCAAATCAGCAATGATTTTCTTCTTTCAGTAAATTTTTCCATAACTGATACAGTTGCAAGCACATAATCAGCTTCTTAAGATGGAAAGTGTCTTTTCATTTTTATATGTAAAATTTACCTGCACAAATAGAGAATTGCAGTGGGGCCCCCATCCAGATGGACTGGCATCTGTTGTTATTACAGTTCTGTCTGGTTCTCGGAACGGGGTTCCCTTTCTGAGATTGTTGACTGTCGTCCACCAATGGAAAGAAGCACGGAGAGACGGATGCAGGTAGATTGTCCAGTGGTTGGACGTGGCAATGTCCTGTTGGAAAGGGAGTAAAGCCCACTGTAAGGGTCAAGTATAGTGTCGAGCCCATGGTACGATGTGGATGGTTGAGACAAACATCCCCAGAGTCCTTGCCAGAAGCATTATGTCCAACCCTTGATCGACATGCGAGGTGGAAAGCCATCTCTGATGGCCGTAATCCGATCTGCTGATAAAAAGACCATGGTCTGTGTGGTGTCTAAAATTGCACCCAGATGTTGCAGTCTCTGAGTTGGCTGAAGTTGACTTTTGTCGTGGTTGACAAGCCAACCATGGGTGCACAGAACCGTGAGGGCAGAGCGAACATGAGAGAGGGCCAGATCCTTGGAACCCGCCCAAATTAACAGGTCGTCCAAATACAGGTAAATGTGAACACCCTGGAGACGGAGAGAAGCCACCAGGGTGAGTAGCACTTTGGTGAAGACTCTCGGGGCCGACGAGAGTCCGAAAGGCATTGCCTGATATTGGAAGTGATGGGGGCCGAAGGCAAATCGCAGGAAACGTCTGTGGGTAAATGGGCACATGGAGGTATGCTTCTTTCAGGTCTATGGAAGCCAAAGAGTCCCCTTCATGTAGAGCCTCTATAATTGACACCAGGGACTCCATCTTGAACCGTCAATATTTCATGAAGCGATTGACAAATTTGAGGTCTAACAATGGCCTCCATGACAGATCTCGCTTGGAAACTGCAAATAGGAGAGAGTAAGCCCCTTGCGCTCTCTCCTCCAGTGTTGAGCCTCAGCTAACCCAGAATGGACAGGGAAGGGGGAGGCATGAGTTTCAGGCGCCTCCGCTGCCAGAGGAAGCAGAGTTGGGAATTGTTGAGTCTGTGCAGGACCTTTCAGGAGGGGGTCAGCCTGCACACCAGCCAATTCCCACGGGTCCCGCACTCCCCGAGGAACAGAGCGCGCCGCCCCCAGCTGCTGCAGAAGACTTGTTGGGGGAGGCTCCAGAGACAGTGCCAGCTCCTCCCTTGCCAAGCAGTTCCCAGGAGGATACCAGTGTGGCACAGCCCCCTGATCTTGAGCCTGCTGCTCAGGAACAGGTGTCTTCCGATGAGCCATTGGAAACACGCCCTCTGTCCCCGTGCTCCTGCCGCCGCGAGAAACAGACAGGGCAAAGACAGGAATTATGCAGGAGTCAGAGATTACGTTCGAAAACGTTCCCTTCTTAAGCTTGCTGCTTACAGAGGGGAGTCGTTGAGTCAACTTCCTTCACACGCTGCAGAGCATGTCTAGAGTGTAGTTAGGAATTCTAGTGAGTTAGCGCAGGGTTTTCTATGAAGTGCAATGCCTTTGATGTATCCATTACTCTGATAAAACGAGATTTACTTGCACCTACGCTTCAGCCTCGTCCTTCCGGCTCTGAACGGGACATCCAGTGGTACAGGTTCTATTGCAGTTATTTCAAGAAGATGCGCTATGGCTTCCCGCATGATCCGGCGCCTGTCTCGAACTCTGGGTAAGAGGGAGGGGTTGAATCTGTCTGGAGGGGTCATGCAAAATTCCAGTTCGTAACCATGGGTGAAGAGGTCTCTGACCCAAGCAACCTCTGTCAGACGCAACCATCGACTTGCAAACAGTAGCAACCTGCCCCCTACAGGGAAGGCATCAGTATTGTCTGCGCTGACGAGTTCCCCTGCCATATAATGAAGCTGAGGCCCCTTGGCTTCCTCAGTTCTGGATTCTGCCTTGGAATCGTCTGTTCCAGGTTCCTCTGGAGGGACGGAAATCGGAAGATCGATAATTGCGGCCCCGTCCCCCAGGCCGTGCTCCCTGAAAGGGCTGGAAGGAGCAGTATGGGGTGAAACGTCTAAACAACCTACACTCCTCCCTCTTGGATGTGGCCAATACTGGTCTTCGGCTGACCTTAGCATCTACCAAGACCGCCTTGAGGGCTTCCTCTCTGAAAAGTAATGAGCCAGAGAAAGGCGGCCTTTACAAGTTGCACTTGGCCGTAGAATCGGCGTCCCAGTTCCTGAGCCAAAGAGTACACCAAGCTACCACCTGTGAGGCTAGGGCTCGTGCTCCCAGCTGAGTGGCATCTAGCGTGGCATCGGCCACGAATGCTGCAGTCTTGTGTAACTTTACCAGGCCCCTTCTGAGCTTTACAGGGTCTAGATTGGGATCATCCAAGAGTTCGTCCAGCCACATCATAGATGCTCCTGAAAAGATGGAAGCTACAGTGGATGCCTGAATAGTGAAAGCAGTAGCTTCGTGATTTTTACGAAGAGTGTAGTCCAAACGGCGTTCAAAGGGATGTTTTAGTTGTGAGTCCCCTTGTTTTGGTAGGAGGGATCTCGAAATCAAACTAGAGACTGGCTCGTCAATGCCTGGGACATGCAAACAATTCATAAAGTCCGGGGCCAGTACATAGAGTTTTTTAGCCATAACAGAAAAGCAGCATGACTGCAGCGGGTGATCCAACTCTTCCTTGGCCAGTTTGCCGATGCGGTCTGGCACAGGAAGGTAGTGATCCGTTGATGTGGGAGACTTGAGAACCTTGGATCCTTCCATGGGGGGGTAGATTCAGGCTGTGGAGTCTGAAGACCCAGCGTGCACAGAACTCTACGAGCAAGGGGAAGAAAATCGGCCGCATCAAATAGGCGATATGAGGTGTTCTCCTCGAGTTCTGCTTCATCGCTCCACTCATCTCCCTCGGTCTGAAGAGAATACTCCGGATTCTCCAAGCCAGGAATCTGATCTTCGAGCCTGCCTCTAACAACGTCGAATGGGTTAGGTGAGCTGGGAGGTACCGTATCAGTACAGCCACATGGAGCCAGAGCACAGGAAAGTCATTGTTCGCTGTACTGGAGTAATGGAGCTGTTTGGGCTCTCAACTGCTCTTGTGAAAAAAGGCTCAGCATATTCTTTAACTGCAAAATGAATTCAGGAGATAACTGCAGACCTAGAAAAGAGGCAGGCAGTTGCCCTGGTTGAGGCCCAGCAGGTGGTTGAGGTATAGCTGCAGGGGGCTTACTGGACTGGTGTGGCAAAATGGCTTGAGAAGGGAAGACCACGGGCTGGTAAGGAAAACCCTCGAAGTCATCCAGATGATCCAGCTGGGGAATGAAAGAGGGCTGTCAATCTTTCTTGGCCAGCAGCCTCAGAATGCGGAACAGAAATATAATGTGCGTGCTTGTCGGCACTGTGGCTAGACAGGTGTTTGGTTTTAGCCACGGACTTTGAGTGAAGTTTGGGTTGCGTTTGGTTGGCAGACTTGTGATGTGGAACTGTGGAATGGTCTCCCCGATGAGGTGCGCCTGGCGCCGACGCTGCTATCTTTTCGGCGCCAGGTGAAAACCTTTTTATACTCCCAGGCATTTTAAAGTGTATTTTTACAGTATTTTATTATTATGTTCTATTCTGAATGTTGTCTGGTTCTCGTATTGTTTGTGTGTTTTTGTTTTTTTGAGTTATTATATTTATTGTATTTATATATTGTGCCTGCTTTTACCTTTTATGTACACCGCCCAGAGAGCCTTCGGGCTTAGGGCGGTATAAAAATAAAATAAAATAAAATAAAATAAATAAATAAATAAATAAATAAATAAATAAATAATAATGTGAGGTTTTGCAGGGTTGCCTTGCCCCAGACGAACGTGCCTCTGGGTGCTGATCCGCCATTATGCACACTCAGAGCTGCAGTATATATGTTTATATATATATATATATCACCTACACACGCACAGAGGTGGGGGGTGCGGTGTGGCGAGGGACTATCACCTGCACATGCACAGAGGTGAGGGTGCGGTGTGGCGAGGAATTTAGTACACACCCACAGGTGGAGGGGATATACAGTTCCAAAAGCACAATGCAGCAGTGATGTGGCCACTTCAACTACTGTACATGCCCACTGAAGAATGTACAATCCCAAATATTCAACTGCTGTGCAGAAAAACTGTTGAGAGACTGGTGTAGAGATGAGCCTTGCAGGAATGCTCTATAAATTATGTTTAAAATAAAAAAAACTTGGAGAGCCTGACTAATCCACTGAACAGTCAATGCAATCAAGGAGAACAGAAAGGGTGGGGAAAAAGAGGTCAAAATAAAATGGTGTCCGTGAATAGGGCGGGAAACTGGAAAACAAAATGGCTGCCGGGAAGGAGAAGGAGCAATGGCGGGCAGGCAAAAGGGCTCCGCTGTGTGTACCACCGATGGGACAGACCTGAAACGGCCGCAGTGGGTACCAGGCAAGCAGGTAGAATAGAAGGCACAAGGGTGAGCTCCAAGCGCTGCCTGCAAAAATAGGCACTGCCGCCACCGCCTGAAAGCTAAGGAGGCGGTAGGAATCAAGGGGGGGAGCCGCAGCCACAGACTCCCAGAGAGGCGGCTAAACCTGGAAGCGCCTCCCAAGCCTGGATAAAAAACAAGCCGGTGGCACAGTACCGAAGGGGAGCCGCCCCCACATGCTCCCAGCCGAGGCACGTCTCAGGTAAAGCCTGAACTGGAAAGGTAGCTGCCGAAGCCCCAGAGTGGGCTGAGGCGAGAGAAAATAAGCCGAGTGTGGAGTTGCAGCCGCGGCTACCGACAAAACAGTGAAAGTAAAAAGGAAAAAATTTAAACCGCCGGTGCCTGAAGGAGAGGCGGTATTAGGAGAAAAAACTGAAAAAGTTGAACCTCAGGCGCAGTTCCCAGGCAGAGGTCAATTTACTGGAGAGAAAAAATCCCCAACGGAGAACAGCAGCCGCCAGAACTCCCAACATGATACAAAGGGGGGGGGGGAACAACCAGGGAAAAAACCCCTTCATCAAACGACCCAGTGAAAATAAAAACAGTGAAAGAGGGAAGGGAATGACAGGACAAAGACACAATCAGACCCACACTCTATCACTCACACAAAACAACACTTATCTACAAACGCTATGCTAAAGATCCAAACACTTCGAACAAAGGCAAGAATGAACTGGAGTGGGAGGGGCTCAGTGCCCCAGGTCTTGACTTCGATCCATTCTTGCCTTCAGACACTAGATGGCGTTATATCCCACATGATGTCGGACTACCTGAGAAAATCACCCTTCAGGTGATACCAATGGTACATTTTCATCTTTACATGTAAAATTTATCAGGCATACCTCATTGCCTGTGGATTAATAACACAATCTGTATCTATGCATGATTGCTTTCTTTTTTAAAGATTACCTAGTTGATCAAAATGATTTCATTGGTGTGGCATTTCATTGAATATATCAATAAGTCTTTTGAGTTAGATTTTCTGCTTATTCTTGGAATAAATTAATAAATCACTGTAGATTTTCTGATCAAATCCCATTAGTTTAAGTTTGACTGTGTGAAGGTTAGGGCCAGTTCATATATAATGTGAAAACCCAGATTTAGGGATGTTGAGAAAACTAGGACTAATAAAACCCAGTGTCAAAATTATTTCAGCAGCATGCCCAATTTCATATTAATATGACTGAACGAAATACTGAGACTAAGAAGAAGGGGATAGGAGGAATTCATGCACTCAGCAGGGTGTACAGTCCCTAAAATCTGGTCAACAAGGCCCAAGTATTCAAGAAATGTGAATCATAAAGATTTCTTGTTTCTCTCTCCAAGGTTTAAAAGTCCTGCTACTTATTCTATATATATACCACTTTTTCTTAAAATATCCCAGTTATAAGAAAGCTGAACTTTCTTCCCCTTTACAGACCCTGGCAACCTCTCAGGGAAATATACTTGAAAATAAGGATCTGATTGAATCCCTGAATCAGACAAAAGCAAGTAGTGCTCTCATCCAAGAATCACTTGTCGAGTTTCATAGACTTCAAATTTCTCTTGATCAGGTAACTTAGCATCCTTAAAATTGTTTGATTTGGGTGCATTTTTTTGCTATGTAACATCTTTTATTATAGCTCCTGTTTGATCAAACTCACCCTAAACTGGATTCTGCAATGGCTGGTATGACTACTTTCATCATAAATGCTTCTGATTTGGGGAATTCCTATTATCAATAATAATATTATTTTGTTATAGAAGCAAAGGGCACAATCTAGCCCAGAATGCTTTATCTGTGCATGATCCACCCAAAGTTTGGCACTTTTATGTTACTTCGATTACAGTAGTAGAATTAAGCAGGGCAATTCATTTTCCATTGAAAGCAGCAGCTGGTTCATGCCCATATAAAGCTGGACACTGTTTTCTGTTACTTCTCCAGTGGCAAATCAGGTAATGTAACTGAAGTTCTCTAAGTGTGGATGAACACTACTTTTTTTGCTGTCTTTAGTCTTTCACTGCCTCAGAGGTAGCACATTTTTGTGTGCTTCTGGTGAAACTGGAGCTCCAAGTTTGGGTATACTTCAGGAATTTGAAGGCAGGTAAAGGTAAATGATTGCTCTGACTGGCTCCCTCAAATGGCAGATCATCACAAATTTAATTTGCACACATGCTAGATACCAACTATTAAAATTTGATACAACACAAGATGGGAAAGAGAATGGAGATAGAGATAAAGGGAGGAGGGACTGTGTGTTTATTGCAGTTATGCATGCCTAAGCCTAGTTGCAGTAGGAGGGTTGGAACTAGAGGATTCATGGAATAAATTTACCCACAAAGCAAGTATTCTCAAGGTTGTGCTCTAGTGATTTCAAAGAACTTCAGTGGCTTAATTCACAGATCCAAATTCAGAGAACTTTTCTAGGTGTGTCTAAATAAGGGCTTGGTGTGCAGCCAGTGGGACAGTTGACTTGTTTATTATGCAACAGTAGACCAACGTGCCACATCATAGATAGCTTTTTGAAACTCTCTAGAATTTACATAGCAGTTTGTTTTCTTGCCTAGATTCCCCATTTACTCATGCAGTGTTTATCTCCCTTTAGTCTCTTCTCTTATGCATTCATTACCACCCTTTTTTTCTTTTGTTGAGCAGTTGTAAAATATATTTTGCGTTTGGAATACTGCATAGAACTATATATAAGAACGAGAAATAATATTCATATAATTTGTCTTGCAATCTGTAGGACTTCTGTATGTATCTTTATTTCCATTGAAATTAATGTGTGTGTTTTTGTGACCAGTAGATGGCAATAGCATTCTAATGCTAAATCTTTTTTATTTTCAGGAAAGGGATGCCTATCTCCCTCTGGCTGAAAGTGCCAGCAAGATGTACTTTATTATCTCTGACTTGTCCAAAATTAATAACATGTACCGCTTTAGCTTGGCTTCTTTCCTAAGACTTTTTCAAAGGGCTTTACAAAGTGAACTGGTATGTGTGTGCCATTATCCTGAAGCAGACAACGTGTTATTTATTTTTAGAGTTTTATAAATGCATTGCTTTTAAATTGTTCCTTGTCTCAAATCCTAGGAATAGGGCTATTTGAAATAAAGTTGAGAGAAAAGGAAAAATTAATAAGGGGGATTCATCTATTAGAGGTAGCACAAAATGTCTGAGTAATATTTTAAATAAGAACATAAAATGAATACTGGAAGTATTGTGTGGCATGCATTGCATTGTCAGGGTGTGAATAAAGACGAATTGTCTCCTTTCTGATGTGCTAAATCCTTCCACAGAATATCTAAAAAAAATGCTGTAAGTTTCAAAAGTTTTTGGATAAAAAGGTAACAAACTCTGAAAGGCAAGTTCAGATGAGGATATTAAGATGTTATTTATATAAATACACAATATCAAGTTATTAGTTAAACTGTAAGTAAAGCAAATTATTTTTGCATGTGTCAGTATAAGGAACAATGCCACAAAGGTTTGGTTGCAGGAGACACTTTCAATTTTTTTTTTTCCTGAGGCAGCTTGTATGTTCTTGAGTCAGAGTCGACAGCAGCCATTAGTGCACATTAGCAGGGGTAGGTTAATATAGGTGCAGCTCAGGGTATTGCACCTATGCCACCAGGTTCCATAGGAGCTGTCTTGAGCCTTGCTGGCATGTAGAAATGCTTTGGTGTGAGAGGAAGCATAGAGACAATTTTATAGGAAATCTCAATCCTTACATTTAGGAAGCCAAAATCCAAATTATGAGGAATTCTGAAATCAGTAGAATGTGCATGTAAGGCTTTGTTTCTGGATATGAGCTTTAAGGGGGGGGATTTGAATATGATAAACTGCTCTCCCAATTTCAGGAAAACAGAATATCACAGTTTACTTGTATGACTTCTTCCCATCGAATTAGTGGAACATCAAGCAATAAAAATAGTATATAGGTTGAAAATACTTAATAATTGTAAATAGAACAGATCCCAAAGCTGGCTTAGTTGGTATTACAAGCAACCTTTTTTTGCGAACCCAGGTAAAGCTTTCCAATATACCTTTAATTATGTTTCCTTGTATGGAAAGTTTATATAATCTCCTGTAGTATTCCTCTCTCGTAGATTTACCCTGATCTAGACCATACCTAGGTCAGCATTTCTGCTATTATTATTAGTGGCAATTTTGTTGACATATTTATATTACTTATCTGAATAAAATAGATGCTTGTTGATTGTAGAAGAAACACGTGTTTGGTATGCTGACACATTTTCATAAAGCTCACCAGTTTTTCTCAAAGGTGTATTTAAGTCACTCCAGGTATTTTTTATCCATAAAGTTAACATTTTAATATATCAGAACCAATTCTTTTCAGGACTTGGGGAATACCGAGGAAAGAATAAAGTCTCTTATCAGTTCATTAAAACACATGGTATATGAATATGTCTGTCGCTGTTTGTTTAAGGTAAGATTTTCTTCTCCTTTACATTGATTCACAATACTGAATGTGAAATCATATTCCCACAACAGTCATAGCTTGGCTCACTTGAATATATGGATCAGTAGATACAGAATAATGCTAAAATTTGCTTATTTGTTAGTAAGAGAGATTTGCTTTTTACTCATGAGAGCTGTACATAGCAGCTTTTTGTCTTGTTTGGCAGAACAAATGAGTTTCCTGCTTCATGAACAGCTTTTTTGCTCACCTTGGGACTGTTGCCTTATTACTGCACTAGGACAACATTAACTTCAGAAACACCAGTATTTGAAATAAGAAGGAAAGGATGTTGCCCCAAACAAAAAGTGCTCTTTTCCATATGAGTCCGGCCCTCACTGCGGGTTATAGCTCCACCTATCGTGCAAAGGCAAGAATGTCTTTGAAGTCAAGACTAGGGGCGTCAGGCCCCTCCCACTCTCCAGTTCATTCTTGCCTTCGTACGAACAGGATTGAGATTTCAATAGCGTTGCATTTAGCTAAGTCTTTGGTGTTTGTTTGTGTTTTTGTCTGACAGGGTGTGAAGGTTTTGTCGTTTGTGTGTATCCAAGTGCTTCCCTTCCCTCTGTCTTGTATTTAACACTGTTTGTGTGAAATTCCTGGGGAATTCCCTTGGGGGGGTTCTCCCTTGCCCGGGCCGTTTCTTTCCCCGGCTTTTAGCCTTAGATCTTAGAGAGACCGCGGCTGCGGTTCTCTCTATTTTTAGCAGGAGCTTGCGGCTGCAGCTCTCTGCTTTACCCATCGTTTGTTTTAGTGTCTTCAGGAGTCACTTTTCCCCTACGAGGCCGTTTGTTTCGCTGCCTTCCCGAGCTCTGCTGCGGCTTTTTGCCTCACGGACGTCTCTTTAAATTCACTCCGGGAGCTTGCGGCTGCGACTCTTGCCTGGGAGATTTTTCAAGCCCCGGCTGTTGCCCCCAGACTTGTGGCTTTAAGTTCTCGCCGCGATAGTCTCTGTAGTCGGCAGCAGCGGCGGCTTCCTCTACTGTTCCTTATCTGCTACGGTGCCTCATTAACGAGCTGCGATTACGCCTTTCAGCCACCGGCTATCGCAAGCTCATGAGACTGTGCTAGACAGTTTTTCTGTCAGTTTCGTTGTCGCCCCTCAGTGTCTGCCATTACTCCTCCGCCATTTTGAGTGTTACTTTTCCCGCTCCGTTACGGGCGCCATTTTGTTTGTCCCGTTCTTTTCCCACCCTTTTTGTTTAGACTTTCCTGCACTACATAAAGGGGGATTTTTTACCTTGAGAAAGCTTTTCTTGTATGTGAGTTATAGATAGGACTACTTAGCTCTTCAAGAGTTCCTCTCTCACCTGGCTTCTACTACTGCCTATTGCAACAACTGACTCTCGGCAGCTATTGAACATCAATGGCTCCATCAAGGCTGTGACTGTGCTCCAACCTATTTGAACTGCAAAGAGGAGGAATCACTCGTGGCTGTGCAGGCGGCTCATACGGCAGCACGCTTTTTGAACTGGACATTCTGCCCCCTTGTGGCCGTGTCACAGCCAGTTGCTACTGTACTAAACACAACTTAGTTGAACTGTACATTCTGCCCCCTCTGTGGCCGTGTACCAGGGCGATCTACACTGTACATTCTGCCCCCTCTGTGGCCGTGTACCAAGCCTGAAATATAGTCTGCATTATTCTGACGCTATTACCATCGTACATTCTGCCCCCTCTGTGGCCGTGTACCAAGCCTGAAGTATAGTCTGCATTATTTTGACGCTGTTACCATCGTACATTCTGCCCCCTCTGTGGCCGTGTACCAAGCCATCTGCCAGTGCATTCTACCCCCTCTGTGGTCGTGTACTGCGCCTGTTTGGGTCTCTACATTCTGCCCCCGCTGTGGCCGTGTACTGCACCCATAGTAAATATAAGATGGCGGAACAGCCAGACATGTCTCAGACAGCCAAGCCACAACCATCTAAGGCAACTAAGACTAAGCATACCAAAGCACTGGCTAAGTCTAAACATCTTTCCAGCCACAGCAAACCCAAGCGTCCATGCTATGCTTCTGTTCCGACCCACACCACAGCAGTCCAGGAACAGCTGATGGATATATTTCATTCCCCCGCTGCTTCTTCTGAGGAGGAGGACTTTCCTGGCTTTCCTACTCAGCCACCACTTAGCCAGCCTCCTCCCGCATTGCCGCCCAGGGCTTATTCTCCGTCACAGCCCACTGAGCCACCTTCTCAGGCACAACCATCTGCCTCAATGGGGCTGCAACTGTCCCATGAGTTCCTTTCACAACTTCAGGGCATGCTATCATATTTCACTCAAATGCAGTCACCACCACAAGTCCCCGCCGTACCTCAACGCACTGTGGATCAATGTGTGTGTCATGAGGCAAATCCTTCCTGCTCCCCAAATCCTTTTGACGTAGCTAGAGGCAGATGTATTGATGAAGCCTTGTATGGGGAGGAGCCAACGTTTGCTGATCACCCTGAAGGAGACGACTGGAGTGACTATTCGGAACATGAGGAGGATACATCATATCGCTTGTTCAATGCCTCCGATTATCAGTCTCTGGCGCGCAGGGTAATTAACATTCTTGGTCTCCAAGCTGCGCCTCCAACAACTTCTGCTCCAGCTACTAAAGCGGCCAGGGTCCTCAAATCCCCTGCACCAACCGAGCACTACATCCCGGTGCCGGATCCCATTGCCAAACTGGCCACCGAAGAATGGTCTCATCCATTCCAAACTCGCCGCTTCAAGAACCTGGCTGACAAACTGTACTCCCTAGCTCCTGACTTTGCCACCAAGCTAGCCGTCCCCGGCATAGACGACCCAATCACTAGCCTAGTTTCATGATCTCTTTTGCCTAGAAAAGGAGAATGCCAACTAAAGGATGCTACTGAACGAAGATTAGACTTCGCTCTCCGCAAAAATCATGAGGCCACTGCCTTCTCCATGCGTGCCTCCGCATCAGCTTCCGTCTTCTCCAGAGCAGCAATGATGTGGCTGGACTATCTTCTACAAGACCCTAACCCTGATCCTGTCTCTCTCAGAAGGTCACTGATAAAGTTGTGCAAGACAGCGGCGTTTGTAGCTGATGCTACTTTGGATGCTACTCAACTGGGGGCACGAGCCATGACGGCTCAGATAGTTCCTCGATGGACCCTCTGGCTTCGCCACTGGCAAGCTGACTCTACGGCCAGAGTGAATCTCTCCAGGGCACCTTACTCTGGATCTTTGCTCTTCGGCGAGGAAGCTCTAAAGGCAGTGCTGGTTGATCCCAAAGACGCTCACAAACTGGTTTTGGCCACTGTCAAAAACACCAATCATAGGCCTTTCAGGCGATTTCCCCCCAACCGCACTAATCAGCCCTTTCAAGGAACGCGGCCAGGAGGATGAGGCCGCGACTTCCGATCCTATGACTCCAATTCCTTCAGGGGAACCTGGAACCGACGTTTCCAGGGCAGAGGTCAATACCAAGGGCGCAGAGGTACCTCATCGTCCTCATATAGGGGAGGGTCTCGCCAGCGCAAACAGTTCTAATGCACTTCCTGTTGGTGGCAGACTACTTATGTTTGGAGACCAGTGGCTCCGTCTGACTAAGGTCGCCTGGATCAGGGACCTTTTTTGTTCTGGCTATGCAATAGAGTTTTGGGCGACTCCACCAGACAAATTCCATCTGTCCCCTTGTCCCAGGGCGCCGTCCAGGCACAGCATCATGCAAACAGCCATACATCACCTCTTGGACATAGCGGCGATAGAGCCAGCCCCTACAACAGAGAGGTCGGAAGGGGTGTATGTGATGTTCCTATATTAATGTATATATGGTAAGTGTTGGTTGTTTAGAAGATATATGGTAAGTAGTGAAAGAGGAGGGGGAGTGAATGGGCAGTAGAATGCGAGATGATTGGCTGAGTGTTTAAAATGGCTGAACGTATAAAAGGAAGAGTGAGAGTGTATTCAGGGGGGGAGAAGAGAACTGAGTGGGTTGCTTGGTGGGGTTTAGAGAGTTGTTTACCAGGAGGGAGGTGGAGTTCGGATTAGTATTGAGTAAAACCATATGCTTATGTGCCTTAAGAAGAAATCTTGTTAATCTTGTTAGCTTTGTTATCTTTAATAAATACTTAATTTGGTTTACCAAAGGCCTGATCCTTGGCTGGGGTTTCACAGACCAGAAGGGAGGGTAAGGTAATGACCAAGGCTGAAGGGGAACTGTAACAAATGGTGGCAGCGGTGAAGAGAATAACAATACCAGTATTCAGAGTCTCTGGGAATACTAGTATTGGGATGTTACTGGTGGTTGCCTAGCAGGGGGATCTGTTGAGATCTGTGCTAGAGCGGGGAGAGAAACCATAAGAGAGAGCGGTCTGGACTGGTAGAGTCCCTGGTGGTGCCTAGTGACAGGCAGTAGCCACGCGCAGGTAGGAACCTGACAAGGAGAGCCAGGGAAGGACGCCTCACAGTGTACTCCCTCCTATTTGCTGTGCCCAAACGAGATTTGTAACATACCACAGGTTCAAAATGGAATCCCTCCACTCCATTACTGAAAGCCTGCAAGAAGGAGACTTCCTGGTTTCTATCGACCTAAAGGAAGCGTATCTCCATGTGCCCATTTGCATAGCCCACAGAAAGTTCCTTCGGTTTGCTTTTGGTCCCCAGCATTTTCTATATACAGCGATGTCATTCGGCCTCTCCTCTGCTCCGCGAGTGTTTACCAACGTACTTCTCACCTTAGTGGCTTACCTCCGGATTCAAGGGGTCCATCTCTACCCATATCTGGACGATATTTTAATACGGGTGAGCTCTGAGGAGCTGGCTCATCGTCATTTAACACTCACCCTCAATGTTTTACAGGCCTACGGCTGGCTTGTCAACTTCGACAAAAGCCATCTTCAACCGACCCAATGCCTACTACATCTAGGGGCGATGTTGGACACCCTGCAGCCGATGGTGTTTCTATCTCCAGATCGCATAAATGCCATCATAAACATCGCGGGCTCCTTGATGCAACAAACAACCGCAGACATCATGCTTCTAGCCAGGGCGCTCGGAATGTTCATCTCTACCATCCATATTGTGCCATGGGCTCGAGCCCACTCTCGCCACCTTCAGTGGGCTTTGTTGCCTTTTCAACAGGACATTGCCAACGCCAATCATCGTACAGTTCCTCTGAGCCCCACACTGCGTCTTTCATTCCGCTGGTGGACGAGGGTCCAACATCTTTCCAGAGGCACTCCATTCAGAGAACCTCGCAGGACTGTTGTCACCACGGATGCCAGTCTCATCGGCTGGGGAGCACACTGCAACTCCCAGTACGTTCAGGGAGTTTGGTCCACAGCAGAGCAGACTCAGAACATCAGTTGGCTGGAGCTCAAGGCGGTCCACTTGGCTCTGCTTCATTTTCAGTCTCTGTTCCCTTTGGACCATGTCCTCATCCGAACGGACAACACGTGTGTAAAATCACATTTGAACAGACAGGGGGGCACCAGGTCCCGTCCTCTGCAGGACCTAGTTTCCCTTATCTTCATCTGGGCAGAACAACATCTACAATCCCTAAAAGCAGAGCATCTCAGAGGGATTTGGAATGTGACAGCAGACTGGGTCAGCAGACAACAGGTCATTCCGGGAGAATGGAAACTGCATTTGGTCTCACCTGAAGGGTGATTTTCATATGAGTACGGCCCTCACGACCCTCCCAGTTGGAGGATGTATAGATATTTTACTAAGCTGTTATATATTATTGTTACGCTATTGTATTTAAAGTTACTAGTGAAGTCAAGACTTCTAGTTCTGTTATATCGCTATGTTAGAGTCATGTTATTATGCATGCTATTTTCCTGCTGGCAGGCCTGTTGGCCCTGTTCTTGTATTTTTAGATTTTTCTCTATAGACTCGCTGCGAATGAACTGGAGAGTGGGAGGTGCCTGATGCCCCTAGTCTTGACTTCAAAGACATTCTTGCCTTCGCACGATAGGTGGAGCTATAACCCGCAGTGAGGGCCGTACTCATATGAAAAACACCCTTCAGGTGAGACCAATGGTCCATTTCAGGTTCCTCTTATAGCTTTACTGATAACTCCTCTTTATTAAGTGTGCCATGGCTTAGCTCATAAAATCAGCAATCTTGAGTCATATTAGATTCTGGTATCATGTACTGTGGTATAGGGGAGATCTTGTGCTAAGCGACACATTCTAGAGCTGATGCAGCCCATCTGTCTGTCTGTCATCTGTCTATCATCTATCTATCTACCTATCTATCTGCGCACGCGTGCACACACACACCTCTCTCTCTCTCTCTGCCCAGTTTTGCTTGCACATTGGAGCCCAGTACACTGTGCTTTACTCCAAGACACATACTGAAGAGTGCCTGTGAGCAGCATTACATAAAGCTCATGTCAGATGAGGGGAGAAAAAAAAGCAACTGTACTCTAGTGGCATTTGAGTAGATGTATTCCTCATATGCAGTGGAACCTCTCCAAGCCTTAATGAAATCTTATATTAGTCCTTCAAGAACCTCCTGTGGGTTCCCCAGTTCTTTAGAGGCCCATATGTTAGGGGTGAAAGTCCCAAACAAGATAGCCTCAAACACAGTATCACCACAAAGTGGTACCTTATTATCAGATAACCATCTTGGTGAATGCTCAGTGGGTTGTCATTCTTGGATTGGTCACTATTGTACAAGGATGTTTCTTTCTGTCTTTTAAATGACATTCCATGGATGTAGCCTTCATCCAAATAAATATGGTCTTCGGTTTATTGTTTCTCCTGTGACCATCAATATGACCCCGAGAATTTGCTTCCCGATAAACTTTTTCTGCAAAGGTAATCTTTAGGCAGCTATTAAGAGCATTCCAGCTTCAATTGCTCAGATTTATAATGGTTGAATTTTCATGAAGAAATTTGCTTCAGTGATCCTAATTGATTGCCACAGTCCAGTGCTATCAGCCTCTTAAAAAGTAGAGCTGGTGTTCTGCTTTCTGTGGCCACTAAGTGGTCCTGAACATGCTGTCAGTAATGCCTGCTTTATTATACCACTGGCAAGGCAAATTGTAGCTATAAGTGCAGTGCTGTGTGTTACATTAATAAAATGAAGTGATGAAATTCTGAAGTGCCAGACTTGAAAACCATATATGCCAAGTTAAGCTAGTTCAGACATAACAATTCTAGCTTGCTAAATTATCATTAAGCAAGCCAGGAACAAGCATCAGGCTTGCATGTTCCTCACTTGCTCCTCGCCTCCTCCTCCTCCCATTGTGTACTAGTTGCAGAACTTCAATCCTAATCTGTTTAAACCAGAGTTCCCCATTACATCTGAAATGTGTTTTACTGACCAGGAATTTACACCATGGTTTATTCATCTTGATTAGTAATCTAATTTAGGCTGCAATCCTAACCCCATGTACTGGGAGAAAAACCCCTGAATTCAATAGACTTACTTCTCAGTAGACATGGTTAAGATTACACTGTTAGCCAGCAACAAGAAACTCTGGTGTAAACAGACAAAGGCTTGAAGTGCTTAAGAGAAGAGAATGTGGGCCCAACAATTGCTCTCAGTTTGCTAAAACAGGGAAATTGTAAAGTCATGTAAATGAGTTGAGCATTCCTGCTTACTTTTTATGCTTGGGATTGTATTGTATTCTCCTTGGTATGAATAATTATTTTCTCCTTTGCTGGAACTGGTCATAAAACACAATTTATAAGTCTAATTCAGAAGGAAACTTTTTTTTCTCCATGTGTCTTATAAATTCTGCAAATGTCTTATAAATGTTCATTGTCATTAAGATCAAAATAATATACCTGCAACATTGATTTATTAATAAATCATTAATCATTTTTATTGACCGTTTAATTGGGTAAAATATTTTATTATTATTTTAATGCAAACTATTTGTAATGTAAAAGCTACAGATGACAGTCACTGTGTTAGAACAAGCATTGCCTCCTATGTGAGGAAGAAAAGGAAATACCTCTTATAAGAGGATGCCTGCTGTGACATAAAAACAAAGGAAATATGCATTTTTCCTTTTTAACTATTATTTCTTTTGTATATGCAGATTTATGCAGCTTTAATCAATCCATTACTTGATTAATTTCCATATCTTTTTAGTCAATCAACTAATTTTTTTTTAAATGAGCAACAGCCCTAATGATACCTTTGTTTAAGAAACAGTGGACTATACATTATCCTCTATGCTTCACCTGCTGAACACATGGTTGTTAAGCTCATTCATCCTCAATAAATCTGCTGCAGTTTAGAACATTCAGCATTGTGGCCTTGCTTAGTATGGGGTACCTTGGCTATGGTTAAATGAAAGCTCCTTAGTGTAAACATGACACTCATATCCTGAGATGTGTCTGACTACTGATATTTTGCAGTTATGCCTCTTCAGTATGTTTCATGAACATCAGCTTTCTGAGAACAGAGGGAAAGCTGGGTATTGCAGTATTAGCATGCTAAACACGATAGAATGAAAGAGGGTAAGCTGGCACTGAAAAATGATTGACTTGTTTTGTAACAGCACATTTAGCTTCTTGAATGTTTTTCAAGTGGACTAACCAATCAGTCAAGTTGAAAAGAGTTAAGTAGTTGTATTTGTTAGGTTTAAAATAAGCATATATAGTATGTAGACTGCCTGTATTCACATAGTCTGAAGCCAGAGTACAAAGCTGTGCTGAAATCTAATGAACAGGTTTCCCCCCTGAAAGTGTTTATAAGTAGCAAACGCAAAGCAAATCACCCATTTAATAAAACTGTATGCTTATTTATGTATGTCAGTGGGTATATTGACCTATGTATTGATATATTGACTGGAGAATGAGCTAAGAATCAAGCAGTCCCTGGTTCAAATGTATTATTATTATTATTTTGATTTATAAATTGCACCTTCATCAATAAAGTGTAGAGTAAAGTAATTATTCAATAGAACAAAACCAATATAAAACAAAACTGTCTTCATAAAAGCACTGAAAACAGCATCAATAAAACACAGCAGATAAAAACAACAACAATGGCTTAAGAGATCAAAACATCTAAAAAGTCTGGAACACTAAACAAAAAAGAAAAGCTCCTTGCCTGGCACTGAAATAGCATTAATGTAACTGCCAGGCAAGCCTTCTTGGGGGGGGGGCATTCCAAAGACTGGAGTTGCACAACTGTAAAGGCTTTCTCTCCAGTCACTAACCACCTTCCCTCAGATGGCAGGGAACCCAGAGAAGAGCCTCTGATGATCTCAGTGATCAGGCAGACTGGTCAACACCAACTTTGAATTGAGCTTGGAAATGGACCAGGGCCCAGTTAAGTTTTTGACACAGGCATGATCTGGATACCTAGTCCCAGTTAGCAGCCTCGCAGTGAGTGCATTTTCCAAAATGTCTTCAAAGATAACCCCATATAGAATACATTGCCGTAGTCTTATCTGGAAAATACCCACTGACAGATATCCCTTTCTTCTCATCCATGTGGAAATGAATGATACTGCCAAGCAGAGCTACAAAGAAATCACGGAAAACTTTAAAGCTTTGGGAAGGAAACTCAAGGACTTTGGGGCCAGATAGTTTTCTTGTCCATCCTTCCAGTACTTAGAAGAGAAGTGGAAAGGGGAAGAAAAATACTGACTGGCTAAGAAGGTGGTGCCAATGTGAGAGATTTGGATTCTGGGACCATGGGCTTATGCTTCCTGGAAGATGGACTGCTGGCAAGTGATGTGTTGCACCTCATAAGGACTGCGAAGAATGTGTCTGGCCACAACATGGAGAACTTCATCAGGACAGCTTTAAATGGAATCCTAAGGGGGAGGAAGATGGAAACTTAGCGGTAACAACTAAAAAAGGCTTCTGCACAGTAGGAGGAACTGAGGGAATGGCTCTGATGGACCCACCTGTACACTACACTCAACAAGGCCCTTCTCCGGGTGCCTATTCGAAGGGAAGCTTGGAGGATGGCAACAAGGGAGAGGACCTTCTCAGTGGTGGCCCCCAAATTATGGAATTAACTTCTTGATGAGGTGCACCTGGTGCCAACACTGTTATCTTTTCATTTCCAGGTCAAGACTTTCCTCTTCTCCCAGGCATTTTAGCATGTGTTTTTAAATTGCTTTTTAAAAATGTGTTTTTAAATGTGTATATTTGTTTTTAATGTTTTTAATTGTTGTAAACCGCCCAGAGTGCTTCGGCTATGGGGCGGTATACAAATGCCATCAATCAATCAATCAGTCAATCAATCAATCAATAAAGGGGCCCAGTAATAGTCTTAATTGAAATGTAGGAAGGAAGCCAGGCCATAAATCACATGGTCTTTGATGTCTATATACTAATGCCCAGAGTATGGGAAACAAACAGGATGGACTTGAACTCTTAATACAGGAGAGTAAACATGACTTGATAGGTATAACTGAAACTTTGTGGGATGATTCCCATGATTGGAATACAGCGACTGAAGGATATAACTTGTTCAAAAAGAACAGGAGGATAGAAAGGGAGGCGGAATCACTCTATATGTTAAAAATATATATCACTGCGCAGAAATACAGGAAGATGAGCTTGGTAGCTCCACCGAGAGTATCTGGATTAAAATAAATGGGGCAAGGAATAAAGGGAACATGGTGGCTAGAGTCTCTTACCGACCACCCAATCCAGGAGAAGACAAGGGTTAGGGTTACTTTGCAAAGCAAATTGCCAATGTTTTGAGGAGGCATGATGAAGTAGTTCAATTACCCCAATATCTGTTGGGTTACAAATTTGGCCAAACACGATCCCTCCAAGAAATTCCTAACTTGTGTGGGAGATAACTTTCTCCTACAGAAAGTGGAGGAAGCAACTAGAGGATCGATTATCCTTGACTTGATTCTAAGCAGCAGAGATGACTTGGTTGATGAAATGGCAGTTATGGGAACTCTGAAGGAAAGTGACCATGCTATACTAGAGTTCTTGATTTTAAAGGAAGCAAAAGTTGAGAGTAGCCATATGCGTACCCAGGACTTCAAGAAAGCCAATTTTAATAAACTCAGAACAATGGTAAGTAAGGTTCCATGGCAAACAACCCTAATGAGAAAAGGAATCCAAGATGGGTGGGAGTTTCTAAAAAGGGAAATTCTAAAGGCGCAATGACAAACAATTCTCATCAAGGAAAAAAGGGGGAAGACAGCAGAAGAAGCCAATGTGGCTTCACAGAAAGCTTAGAGATGACCTGAAAACAAAAAAGGACACATACAGGAGGACCATGAAGGAAGAGTATAGACAGGTAGCACGGAATTGCAGGGATGGTGTCAGGAAGGCTAAAGCTGAGGTGTGAGAGAAGCCAAAAGCAACAAAAGAGCTTTCTTCAAGTACATCCATAGTAAAAGACAAAAGAAATGGTGGTATCGCTACTCAGTAAGGATGGGAAAATGATGACAAAGAAAAGGCAGAAGTGCTCAATTCCTACTTTGGCTCAATCTTCTCCCAAAAGAGGGTCTATGACTCTCCAGACAAACATGAAGGGACAGGATTGCAGTGTTGGGATTGATAGACAAATCCTCAAGGAATACCTAATCACTTTGAATGAGTTCAAATCTGCAGAGCCCAATGAACTGCATCCTAGAGTACTGAAGGAACTGGCTGAAGAACTCTTGGAACCACTGTCTATTATCTTTGCGAAATCGTGGTGTATGGGTGAAGTGCCAGATGATTGGAGGAGGGCTAATATTGTCCCCATCTTCAAAAAGGGCAAAAGGGATGAACATGGGAACTACAGACCAGTCAGCCTGACATTGGTCCCTGGGAAAATTCTGGAGCAGATTATAAAGCGATCAGTCTATAAGCACCTTGAAAACAATGCAGTGATTACTAGAAGCCGACATGGATATATCAAGAACAAATCCTGCCAGACTACCTTATCTTATTTTTTGATCGGGCAACCTCCCTGGTAGACTGTGGGAATACTGTGGACATAATATATCTCAACTTCAGCAAAGCTTTTGACCAAGTGCCCATGATATTCTGATTAGCTACCATCAGCTGGATCCACAGTTGGCTACAGAAGCATACTCGAAGAGTGGTTATCAATGGTTCCTTATCAAACTAGGGAGAGGTAACAAGTGGGGTACCATAGGGCTCGGTCCTGGGCCATGTGCTCTTCAACATTTTTATTAGTGACTTGGATGAGGAGGTGCAGGGAATAATATATAATAGGAGAAAAACCTCAAGCTATCTTAACAATTAAAAGCAAGCTTTTCTGTTCAATAAGGCAGTTTTGTTGTTGAATTCCTATATTTACAGCAAGTCCGCCATGCATTGCTCTAGCCCTTTTGAAGTGAATGGTATATCACAATAGCTGTAGTTGGAAGGCTGGAGTCTTCCTTCACCAACCTAAATAGTTATGCTAGTATCTTCCATATTATACCACTTGAGTGTCAACATTTTATATGACTTTGCATTATCCCAGCAACTCAGTGAAATAGCATATTCCAGTCACTTCATGTAATATGCCAGAGAGATTTCTTCTTTCCAAAATTTCATCTGAAGAATAGAAGGTTAAATATATAATTTTGGGATAAAAAAAAAATATTACCATTTGCTTTTGTTATGATGGTGCTTTATATCATTAACATTGCTGCATCTGGCCTTTGTTTCAGGTGGGTACTATAGATGATTTTAAAATGCTGCTGGTTAGCTCTGAAAGTGAATTCATTGAAAAACTATAAATTAGTCAGGGATTTATGTAGTTGCTTGGTGCAGAAATGAGCTAGTTCAATTACCCTTTCACTTCAGCTGATATATGACTATAAAGTAACACTGCGTATTGCATCGACATTGTAGCCATTCAATATTAAAAGACTTCCAAGCTAAAGTTACAAGCTTTTGTGTTACAAAATTTAATTAATCAAATCTGTTTTTCATCATTCATATCACTTTAGAAATCCTTGCATGTCACTTAAAACACAATAAATGGCTAAAATGGGGAATATAATCGTAGGACTAACATGTCATTCGCAGAAAGGAAATATTTGACAATGGGTTCAGAGCCTGGTTAAGATCAAGCCCTGGTTACCATCAACCCATGGTTTAGTTAGTCTCGATGTAGTGCTCAGCCATTGTTAAGGCTGGTGGGGAAATTTGTGCACAAGAGGGGAGATGGAGCATGTGATCACATTACCTGCTTCCTTAAATGTGATTAAGAAACAGTGCTGTGGCTACTCCAGACCTAAACAGGTTTGTCACTATAGTGAGATTTAAAGTGGAGACTTCCTGGCTCCTTCGTTACTACACTCTACTATATGTTCCTTAAGGCTGGCTTTAGCACAGCATCTTCAATAAAAATAAGCTTTGCCCCTGCAGCTAACCCCTATCTAATCCCTGAAAAGAAGTGAATAACCCCATTTAAATCACATTTTGCTTGGCATTTTATAGTGATGGAATAAAATTTGGCTACCAGTAAAAAATTTTCCATTCCCCCTTAACTCTAGATACAGATTGTCATACTCCACAGACCAATTTTACAATACATTTTGTTTGTAGTCAAACATTTTCTTATTTTATGACTTGATCTAAATTAGGATGCGATTCATCAGAACTGGTTCAGCTCTAAAAGGATATTAAAAGCTTTTTGGGAGGTACTTTTTGGGAAGGTTATATAGTAAGAGTGCTGGATCAAAACAAATCTAAAACATGCACTGAAATGCAGATCTGTAGAGCTGGTATGTCTTAAAATAAAGGGCTGTATTGAGGAATGTTTCTTAAAAGAGACTAATGGCTAAACAAGACATGATTGTCACAATTTGGGATTCTATTTTAGTTTTTTTCATAAAAACTGGCTTGGGAATGTGTGATCTGGATAAGGATCATGGTGTGTAGCAGGAGGGGGGCTTTAACTCTTTCGTCTCTCTACGGTCCCAGTTGGAATTCCTCCCCACTGTGTCTCCTAATGACAGTGGGAAGAAACCTCCAATTGGCACCAATGAGAGTTTTCCTCCCATTGTGAACAGCAGGTGTGGGGAGCCTCTCTCCCCTCTCACCACAATCCTAATCTGACTTTGTGAAAGAAAATTGAGCTACCTCAGTTTCACCTTCAAGGTATGTCACCAGTTCCTTGAAAATAATACATGGTCTTATAACCAGCATTGCCTTTAGTTCCTTTGTATATTTTGAAAATTAGATTATAGAGTTTGAATTCCTAGAGAATGTAACAGGATACTGTTCTTAATGCATTTATCCTTCTGTTGTTCCAGGCTGATCAACTAATGTTTGCATTACATTTTGTGAAAGGCATGCATCCTGAACTTTTTCAAGAGAACGTAAGTGCTATAGGAATGCTTGCTTTTTAATTTGATATTAATGCGAAAATACATATAAGCACTAGGATATTTTCCAACTTTGCAAAATAAACATAAAAAATGCAGTACTTTCCCTAAGAATACAGTGGACGTCTTGCAACATTCCCCATGGATGTTCCTCTGGCTGTTATAGTATTTGATGCAATATGACCACAGGATAAGAGATTCAGAAGACAAAATAAATCTGCAGTGCTCACATCTTGTGATGCCTTATCACTATCAGCAGACCCTAATCTGTTTCCATGTTTTGCTTGAGCAGCTGTGTGTCGTGGATGTGAGTTCCTTTAGAAGTTTTTTGTCAGTGTAAGCAAATAAAACGGGTAAGACAGGAGTCTTAACAAATTGACGTATTTGTCTTCATGTCAAATGGTAGTTTTAATACCTTACATTTTTTGCCATAATTTGTGATTAGATAATATGTGGGTTAAACCTTTTTCATATGGTTTCAAACTTTAAAGCAAACATAGCTGCTACTAGTACTTGATGTGTTGGGGCGGGAGAATTTTCTCCTGTGCATGGAAAGATGATATCAGGTGGGTAATTAGCTCCACCTAGTGGTTGAAGGCAAAAGAGTACTGCTGACGTTTTACTGTAGATCCGTTCCTGGTCTGCGCCTGCTCCGTCCTCAGTTTTCTCTTTTGCCTTCACCGAAACTGGTTGGATCCTCTCTGTCTCCATGGGTTCAGGCTTGTATCGTTTGAGATTTAAGTCTTACGCGTTGGTTTATTGTTGTTTCTTTCCCTCAGTGTGTCTTTTTTCTTCCCCTTCTGTTTAAAGTAAAAAAAAAAAAGTTCCTTGTGTCTTTCCCTACTAATCTTTCTCTGTGGCGAGGAGCAACCAGCCCCTCCCCATGGCTCCTGGGGCTATCGACCTCTTCAGGCTCCCTCCCCGGCCGAATTCGCTGCCGTTCCTCCTGGTCACCAAGTCACAGCGTCAGCAGCGTTAACCTTAGAGGCGGCCTTCACCGGAGCTCGGCACCCAGGCCTACACCTAGGATTTTCGCGCTCCCTTTGCAGGCAGCTTTCGTTTTCCCTGCTCTATAGCGGTGGGGGGGCGGGACCCACAGACACAGTAGAACGGACGGCTGCGGCCGCTGCTAGTCTTCCTGCTTTGCCCAGCCTTTTACCAGACAACGTTGTCAGTCACCACCAGCGAGAGCCGTCCATTCTCATCTTCATTAACCTCTTAAGTCCTGCAGTGTGTGCCCGCTATGGGGAAAGCCACACACAAAACAAAGCACCTCACAAAGGGGTTGAAACCACTCCCCCGCACGCCAGCAACAGGCGCAGTACCAGAACCCCTTCCCATCCTGGGATCAGGGCAGGCTCATGCTTCGGGGGATCATTCTGAAATAGCGGTGGCCCGTCCCTCTACCGTCAGGCACGAGGTGACTGAGGCTCAGGTTTTGGCAGGCAGGGTGGCTGCGGAAGGCAGGATTCCTGTCCCACATAAGGGAACCTGTAGAGAAAGTCAGGCTCCTGCCCACCATGCAAGGGACCAGAGGGACCTGGAACGTCTGTCTGATGAGGAAGGCGGCCAGTCTTAGATGCTATTTTTTCTACCACCTCCTCTCCCGAGGCTTTTACAGGGTTTTTGGAGGAACCAATCTTTGTCCAACAAATTCAAGATGTTGAAGGGCACAGGCTTTACTCATCTCACACTCAGGCTCGCCCTATCCAGCTGCAACTATCAGCACATTCAATTCAACAATTGAAAGAGCAGCTTAGGGATGCCCTCTTAATGGATCTGGCTAGAGACTTGTCTTCTCAAACTACATCGGGCTCACAGCCCTCATGGCATTCACCTGCAGGTCACTTGAGGGCAAACCCACGCCCTTCCCCTGGCCGCACATCCCCAGACCCCTATGCTGCATCTCAAGACAGACACCTTCAGCCTCCAGAGCAGGAGCTTATAGACACAGAAAACGACTTGATTGTCTTGGATGAAGAGGAATAGAGTGGGGAGTCGGAATCTGAGGAGGTTTTATCTACTAGGATATTTCAAGAGGCTCATTTCCTTCCTCTGCTATGCAAGGCGATGGAAGCCCTTACCCTCACCTCTGCAGAGGATCCACCTCCTCCATCCACCTCAAGAGTTTCAGCAGTATGTCCAGATCCAAAGCCTAGGTCTAGAGTGTTGAAGCTTCCTTCTCTTCTCCCGAAAGTGCTCAAATCAGAATTTGACATTCCTTTGCACTTCAAAAAATCGGTTTCCATAGCCAACAAATATTATACACTGGAACAACCGATCATGGATCAGCTGAAGGTCCCGCTCATAGACGCGCCTATAGTCAATCTACTGAACCCATCATTGAATCCGAAAGACTCAGACGCTCACCTTAAGTATATCACTGAGCACAAGATGGACCAGGGGCTTAGAAGAGTGCACGAGGCTAGTGCGCTATCAATCAGGGCAGCAGCAGCCTCCTCGGTGTTTGCTCAACCCTCCCTGCTCTGGTTGGAAGACCTGCTGGATGGCCCACAGCAAGATGCAGCCCGGATACGCAAATCTCTGCTGAAGGTCTCTCGGGCAGTTACCTTCATGGCAGATGCATCTATGGATGTCATGCAGTTTGCAGCTAGGTCTCTCACTGCAGGGATCTTCATGCGAAGGACCCTTTGGCTTCGACATTGGGAGGCAGACCCTGCAGCTCGTTCGAATCTTGCCTCAGAACCCTATGTAGGAGGCAAATTATTTGGGGACACTGCACTCGCCAATGTATTGGAAACTAAGGAAAAGAAAAAGTCCATGCCATCCACCAGAAAAAGGGACGATGGAAGAGCCTTTCATCGCTCATTCCATCCATATCACTTGTCGCAGTCCTTTCGGGGCTCACGTCCCTTTGGAAGACAGAAGGACATCCGCTCCAGCCGTCCCTTCTGGAACAGACAGCGCAGCCAGCTTAAGTCCCAGCAACACCTCCCAGGTCGATCCGGCTTTGCATCCCAGTCACGTGGAAACAGGAGTCAGTTCTGACGCCTCCGCTTTGTTGGTGAGAGGCCATCTCCAACATTTTGCTCACCGATGGAAGGACTTATCCTCTGATCGGTGGGTCCTACGCACCCTTCGATACGGCCTTCACCTGGAATTTTCTTCCACCCCCCCGGCGAGATTCATTTCATCCCCTCTGTCAGCAAATCCACAGAAGCAGGGCAAAGTTTTGCGGTCAGTTTCCCATCTCCTACGCATGGCAGCTATCGAGAAGGTCCCACCAGGAGAGAGATTCCTGGGAAACTACTCTCTGTTCTTCACCATCGAGAAAAAAGACGGTTCGTCCAGGCTGGTGTTTGACTTCAAGGGTCTAAATTGCTTCATAAAATACCACAAATTTCGTATGGACACCTTACTTTCCATCAAAGAAGCTCTGAGGCTAGGGGACCCTCTCCTCTATCGACCTGAAGGAGGCCTACCTTCACATTCCAATCTTTCCCCCTCACAGAAGGTACCTTCGCTTCGCGGTGGGACAAGACCATTATCAATTCCAGGCTATGCCCTTTGGCCTATTGTCTGCTCCCAGGACATTCACAAAGATTGTGGTTACCCTGGTGGCACACCTCAGGACACTGGGGATTCATATTTTTCCTTATCTGGATGATTTACTGATCTGCTCACTCGTTACACAAGGCATGGGAGGACCTCCATGTCACCCTGACCTGTCTAAAGGACCATGGCTTTCTGATCAATGAAGCCAAGAGCCATCTCTTTCCGTCCAGATGCATTACACATTTGGGAGCGACTATAGACTCTCAACACGGCCTCATTACGTTGTCCCCAGACAGGATCAGCAAGATTCGCAAAGTAGCATTAGATGTCCTATCCTCCCCCTCAACAGACCTGATGGAGTTGGCAGCACTTCTCGGTTTGATGGTGTCCACGTTCCAAACGACGCCATGGGCATGTCATCATTCCCACACACTTCAGTGGGCGCTACTACCCTTCCAAAATGACATAGCGTCCAGACACCACCGCAAGGTTACTCTGTCGCCACAGATTCGGCAGTCGCTGTTCTGGTGGACCCACGACCCCAACCTGGCACGAGGCGTTCCTTTCCAGGATCCACTGCACACCCTGATAACTTCAGATGCCAGCTTATTCGCATGGGGAGCCATCTGCGACGGGCAGATGATTCAAGGCATGTGGTCGTCTCAGGAATCCACACTGCCGATCAACCTACTCGAACTACGTGCAGTTTGTCTGGCCCTCAGACACTTTGCGAACACCAGACGGTTAGGGACGGTGCTTATCAGAACAGACAACGTGTCGGCCAAATCTTATTTAAACCGTCAGGGAGGCACGCACTCCCTCCTTCTTCAGAAGGAAGCCTTTCTCCTTTTCCAGTGGGCGGAGACCAATATCGACTCGATAGCGGCAGAATATCTCAAGGGGGAGGATAACAGCCAAGCGGACTGGCTCAGTCAGGAGAAGCTTATTCAAGGAGAATGGAGACTTCACCCAGAGGCCTTTTGTCAGATAGTGGAACGTTTTGGCCACATTCAGGTAGACCTCTTTGCCACCAGTCACAATCGGCAGGTGAAGAGTTTCTTCTCCCAGTATGCGACACCAGGCGCGGAGGGGATAAATGCTTTAACTTCCTGGTGGCCTCCGGGCAGACTATATGCATTTCCTCCAATTCCAGTTATCCCCAGGGTGATCAAAAAACTTCGTGCCGAGAGGGCAGCGATTCTCTTGGTGGCTCCCTGGTGGCCAAGGAGACCTTGGTTTCCAGACCTTCTCGACCTGTCAGTGGAGCCACCATGGAAAATTCCAGTGAGAAGGGACCTGCTATCTCAGGGACAGCTCCGGCACCCAGACCCAGAGTGGTGGAACTTGAATGGAAGAGATTCTTGAAAAAAGGCATCTCTCCCCAAGTATTAGAAACCATGATGGCTTCTAGACGCCCATCCACACTCAGAATTTATGAAAGACCTTCTCATCCTGGTCACGGAAGAAAGGAATTCTTCCTCGGAAAGCGGGGGTCAATGAGATCTTGTCCTTCCTGCAAGACGGCTTATCTCTGGGTCTCAGACCTAACACCCTGAGGCGCCAAGTTTCAGCCTTATCGGCAATTCTCTCCAGATCCCCAGATAATCCAATTGGGTCTCGCCCTTTCGTCAAGCGTTTCCTCAGGGGAGCAACGATAACAGCGCCACCTACAGTGCATCACTACCCAACTTGGGATCTGCATAAGGTTTTGTCAGCCCTTCAAAGACCTCCGTTTGAACCTCTGAGTCAAGTTTCCCTCCGTCTTCTGTCCTTTAAGGTCTTGTTTCTGGTGGCCATTACTTCGGCCCGTAGAGTGTCTGAATTGAATGCCCTGTCTGTCCATATTTTTTTTTTTGTATTTCATATAGAGTAGTTCTACGTACTGTCCCTTCCTATCATCCCAAAGTGTTGTCTACCTTCCATTGCCAGCACGAGCTGGTATTACCATCCTTCTGTCCAAATCCTGTCCACCCTTTAGAAAAAGCCTGGCACTCTCTTGATGTGAGAAGAGCCCTTAAAGTTTATATTTCCAAGACAAAATCATTTCGGAAAACAGATAATTTGTTTGTCTCCTTTCACCCAAAATCCCTGGGGAATAAGGTCAGCACGTCTACGCTAGCCAGGTGGATCAATGTGTGCATATCCTTGGCATATGCCTCTCTAAGATTAGCCTGTCCTGCCGGACTAGTGACTCATTCAACTAGGGCAGGAGCCACATCAGCGGCCTTTTCCCATGATGCCCCTGTAGTGGAGATCTGTAGGGCAGCCACATGGGCCACTCCCAATACTTTCATGAAACATTATAAAATAGACTCCTATGCTTCAGCTGAGGCAGCCATTGGGAGGAGAGTGCTACAGCACGTCCTCACAGACCAATAGTAGCCATAGCCCAGCAGTATTCCCACCCTACATGGGTCAGCTTTGGTATGTCCCACCTGATGTCATCTTTCCATGCACAGGAGAAGAGACATTTGGTCTTACCGTGAAATCGGTCTTCTCTGTGCATGTCAAAGATGATATCAGGGCCGCTCCCTATGACGGCTGGGCTGCCTTTACAAGCGCTGTTAGACCTTGAGCAGAGAGTGTATGAGTACTGTTGTCTTGTCTTTCTTTGTGGTGTTGTTTGGTCTGATTCGTGTGGGCTTGTCATCGAAAACTGAGGACAGAGCAGGCGCAGACCAGGAACGGATCTACAGTAAAACGTCAGCAGTACTCTTTTGCCTTCAACCACTAGGTGGTTTGGACTACTGCAACGCGCTCTACGTAGGGCTGCCTTTGAAGACAGTTCGGAAGCTACAGCTAGTGCAAAATGCGGCGGCCAGATTGTTAACAAGGACTAAGCGGTCCGAGCACATAACACCTGTTCTGGCTCGCCTGCACTGGCTACCAATATGCTTCCGGGCCAGTTTCAAAATGTTAGTATTAACCTATAAAGCCTTATACGGCGCAGGACCATGTTACTTGTTGGAACGCCTCTCCCGATACGAACCAGCCCATACTCTACGTTCTACTATGAAGGCCCTCCTCCGGGTTCCGACTCATAGGGAAGCCCGGAGGGTGGTGACAAGATCTAGGGCCTTCTCAGTGGTGGCCCCCGAACTGTGGAATGGTCTCCCCGAGGAGGTGCGCTTGGCGCCGACATTGTTATCCTTTCGGCGCCAAGTTAAAACCTTCCTCTTTTCCGAGGCATACTAATTTAAGTTAATGTAATTTTAAAATCTGCTGTGATTGATTTTAGATTGTTTTATTTTTATATGTTTTTGGTTGTATTATACTATGTGATTTTATTGTATTTCTTGTGTTCACCGCCCAGAGAGCTATTGCTAGTCGGGCGGTATATAAATTTAATAAATAATAATAAATAATAATTAATAAATAATAATAAATAGGTGGAGCTAATTACCCACCTGATATCATCTTTGACATGCACAAAGACCAATTTCACAGTAAGACCAAATGTCTCATTCAGGAAATTCCTAAGGAGGTACTTACAGAAACCAAATACAGTTAGAAAAAAATATATTTTATTATCAACACAAATGGAGAGAGGAATTTTAATAATTATATAACCCTTGTGATTCTAGTAGACCTTTCTGTTCATTTTCTGTTTATATCTAAGAGGCCCTTAGCTTCCTCAGTAGGAGGATCTTAGACAAGCAAGAAGGCTTTCTTCCCAGTACCCATGATTCCAGGACCATCCTGGTTGGGAGAAAATATTGTTTCACATCTTCCACTAGTAGGAGCAGTCTGCCTCTGACTCACGGGTAGATGTTCCAGCTGAGCTGTTCTCTGGTACTGTCTTCAGTGACACCAGGCTCTCATACTGTCCTTGTTAGCCAACAGGTAACAGTTCTGATTGTACAGGTAAGGGACATTTTAAGGCTTAGGCACCACCTGGAATTCCACACCACCTTAACCCAAAGAGGACAGACATAATGCCTTTCCAAATTATTATAATACAACCACAGGTTGTTTGAATACACATCACATGTACATATCCCTGTTCTAATCATCCAACACTTACTCAAATAGTTGGTTTAATATCTCAGCACAGCTTAACCCTTATTATACTGGTTGATGAAACCTGGTTGGTTTTACCTAGTGCCTAAGTTCTGATGGTTTTATCTTCTACTGATGGATGTGCAGTGCTCTTCTTCCTTGTCTCTCAGGCTACTAGATGCGTCTTGCTATAGGATTTATCCTGGATCCCCACCAATAATGATCTAAGGGGAATTTCCTTATCTGGCCATATAACTCTTATCTACTCCTGTCACACCACAGACTTTGTTTTTCTTATCCATATATCTCCTTGTCACACCTTGTTTACCACTTCTCCTTGAACTTTAAAACATGTCCTTCCTTGGTACATTTTGTACCACCTTTTATTGTTGATATTATATGATCTTGTATATTGTTTATAATATGCCTCTTTATGCTGCCTCCTCTTCTCCAAACATACAATCTGGGCAACTTTGTCAAGAAGCATTTCTTTGTAGAGAAGAAGTGGGGAACCTCCAGGCCAATCTTGACCTGCAAAGAGGTCCAGTTTGGTCCATGAGGCTATTTTACACAAACCACACCCACCTGTGACATCAGCTTGTGGGTGGGAGAGCAGGGTTCAATTTGTGCTGTTGCAGGAGCCTGTTCCCAGTGTACTGCCTAATATCTGCTCACCACCTGATGTGTGGGACAAAATCCTGCTCATTTTGACTGCACATGCCTGTTTCCTCCTGGCAAGCAAAGAATCAGGAAAAAAAAGTGGGTCTGCTTGCTTTCATTACATATGCCTCTTCCCTGTGAGAGGGGTATGCATGCAGCTTAAATAGGCAGACCCACTGTTCTCTCATGCATATAGATAAAATCAGGTGGGAGTTGAGCTCCCCCTAGTGGTGGCAGGCGAAACTGCTGTGAAATTTTATTTTGACTCTTCTGGCTTTCTGTAGTCCTCTCAGCTCAGTTTGATTCTGCCTTCACCTAATGTGGTTGTGGCATGTGAGCTCTCAGAATTATCTGCAGTTCAGGCCTGTTGGAAATTATTTTTCTTGTGCTCATTTGTCAATATTTGTGGTATTGTCTTCCCTCTTTTATGTGTTTTATTCCCATAGCATAGGACTCCTTTTCTGTCAGTCCCTGCTTGTTCATGTTCTTCCTCTCTCCATAAATACAAAACAAAAAACCACCCTCTCCATTTGAATCTATGTTTCCCTCTTTCCTCTGACTGCCCCTTTCCTTTTAAAAAACAAAACAAAACTTTTTTTCCGGCTTGTGGTTATTTTTGCACTAAGTTCTGAGAAACCCTTACTCAGAAGTCCTCCTTGACTTCCTCCCTCTGGGACTTGCTCTTCTGTTTGTCTGGCACCTGCTATTTTGTTGATCTCTTTGCAAGTATTTCTAGCACTTGCCTTTATGGGAGCCATGTCTCTCACCTCCATTGCCCTAAAGCTCATACTCTTCTGCTCCTGACCAAATGCTGTTCAGCAGCAATGAGCAAAGTAAACAAAACTCAGCAAAGCCAGTACTATTCTTTTGTCCCCCCTTCCAAGATACAAACCTCAGCTATAGCCCCTGTGTCCGTGCTGCTAGTGGCTATGCCAGTGGAACCCACTCACTCCATGTCTCACCTCAGTGCCAGCTTAGACCCCTCTCTCTCTAGGGTTTTAAGTAACTCTGAGAGTGTTGGGACCCCCATTTGATTATTTATTTAATTAAATTTTTCTTTATTAAATGTATGTCCCGCCCTTCATCCTACAAGGACACCAGGGCGGCAAACAAAAACACTAAAAACATTCTAAACATCTTAATAACAAAATACTTTAAAATATTTTTTTCAATTAATTTTTATTCAAATTTTCAAAACCAACACAATACAAAAAGAAAAAACACAAATCAATAACCAACACAATAAAAAAAGAAAAAAATATAAAAAATATTGACTTCCGATTTGTCATAGTTCAGCTATAAATCTATAATATATAACAAGCCTGTCTCTTAATAGATTATAAAAACACCTTCCTCCAGCGGCTATCTTAATTGGTTTTAAATCTCATCAACATCATATCATTTTATTCTTCTACAAAAAGTCAAAGAGAAGTTTCCAATCCTTGAGATATATGTCCATCAATTTTTTTTTCTAGGTAAACATGTCAATTAATCCAACTCATCAAAACTACTAAGTCCTGTAATTACAGATCACTCTTCTTCCTTTATCCATATTGGTTCCATCTTCCATCTTTACGCACCCAATAATCTTGCTGTCATAGTCATATAATAAGAGTCTGATAGGAATTTCCTTTATCACAGATATTTTCTTGCCATCAATTCCAAACGTATCACTGAAGTATTGTTGCAAAGCCACATCTCTGTTCCTCTTTTTTACATGATACACTAGCACATCTCTTGAAGATTTTTCCATTGACACAAAACAGGGATTAATTCTGTTAGCTTTCTCCATTTCAAGTTCCATCAAATCCTTCCAGTCCAGGAATTTTTTTGAACCGATAATATCTTTATCTCCAGTCTCTTCAATTCCTTCAGGGACAGTGCTGAGTTCCAAAGCGTAATCTCCAGGATCCATCACAGCCAGGAAATCAAATCTTTTTCCATGTCCATATTTAATCCAATCTCCATAGTTTGAACCTTGCCTTTAATTTCTCTTTCATCCTTTTTTGGTTTTCCAGATCTATCTTTAATCTCCTTTCTCATAGAATCCTGAATTTCTTTCAGCTCCTGTCTCATTTCGTTGAATTCAATTCTCAATGCTTGACTATTATTTCTTAGTTCTTGTTTTATTGACTTAATCCCATTCATTATTTTCTGAAACATGTCTAAAGATAAAGTCCCTTCTTGTACATCCATGATCTTCTTAATTGTCATTCTTAAAGCCAAAGGAACAAAACTCTTTCAATTTTCAATGTCCCAAGCAAAGAGCATTTTATTTCTTTATCCAGTTACAAAGGAGTTAATCTTTCAAACCCACTGACGTCACACTCTAGACAGCCCTTATCTCTTGTATGCCCAGAAGTGCAAAAACAGCTTTAGTTCACAGCGTCCAAATGACTAGTAACAGAAAGAATGTGCAGATTCATCAAAAAAAAAAAAGTAGAACAGGAAAAATAGTCCCAGACTTTTATTACCCAAAAGTCTTACAAATCAAAAAGATTTTTCTTTTCTCTTCCAATCAGAAACCCCTCATCCGTTGTAATCTTTAAAATGCTATTTTCCATTTCAGCTTTTTGCAATAAGAAAAAGATAGGCTATTTTTATTTTCTTCCCCCTTAATTCCGTAAGTAAAAAAAAGGAAAGTTTTGGCTCACCCAGGTTTTCTTAATTGCTGATCCTCTGACAAATCTCTTTAGCTGTATAGATAAGAAAATAATGAGCGTAGACAGGAGGATGTTTGCCTGTTAGTCTGTTTTCTTTAAAAAAGGATCCCTCCGCCTGTGCAGCCTCCGAGATGGGCTCCTGTCTTGGATGAAACTTTTTCAGCTTTAACCAGTCAGAAGGGTCTTTTTTGACTGGGGATAATTTCTTCCGGATAAGGAAGAAACGTGAGATTTTCCACACAGCTTTGTTGTGATTGTTGGAGACTGGAATTCGTCAGAATTGTCTGTGAAAGAAGGTCTTCCAGCTGCACAGACGGAGCGAGGATTTATAGCTTAGCTCAGCTGAATAAATACTTTAAAACATTTTAAAACAAAACATCTTTAAAAACAGATGCAGACTGGGATCAGGTATCTACTTAAAAGGCTTGTTGAAAGAGGAAAGTCTTCAGTAAGCACTGAAAAGATTAGAGATGGTGCCTGTATAATTTTTAAGGGGAGGGAATTCCAAAGGGTAGGTGCTACAAACTAATAGTGTTTTGCGGAACAGACGTCCTGATAAGATGGTGTCTGCAGGAAGCCCTCACCTGCAGAATGCAGTAATTGACTGGGTATATAAGGGGTAAGACGATATTTCAGGTATCCTGGTCCCCAGCTGCATAGGGCTTTGTATGCCAAAACCAGAATCTTGAACTTAGCCTGGTAGCTAATGGGCAGCTAGTGCAATTCTTTCAGCAGTGGGGTGACATGTTGGTGATACCCTGCCCCAGTGAGCAGTCATGCCGCTGTGTTTTGCACCAGCTTCAGATTCCAGATCAACCTAAAGGGCAGCCCCGCATAGAACGCATTACAGTAATCGAGCCTGGAGGTTACCAGCAGGGCTGTGGAGTTGGTATGTCAAACCTTAGACTCCAACTCCTCTATTTTTCTACTGTCCGACTCTGACTCCTCTATTTTTCTACTGTCTGACTCTGACTCCTTCATAAATGGCATATGTATAATAATGTATTAATATTAATAAATTAATATTAATATTAACATATTAATTTTATTTTGAAGTCGAAGTCAGTAAATTTCTATCAACTCCGACTCCACCCAAAATTGCTTCCAACTACGACTCCACCCAAAATTGCTTCCGACTCCACAGCCCTGGTTACCAGTGCATTGAACCACTCCCTCCCGCAAACACCACACCCTAGATCCCCTCAGCAAGCTTTAATAAGCCAAGAATGGTAGAGTTGAGAGGACAAGTTACTGGCCGCATTGTCCCCAGCACCTTGTCCATATCATCAGGCCAGATCAACTGAAATTGATCCCAAGAAGTTGCAGCAAGCATTGCACTGGACACCTTACTGGGAACTACTATAGATGTGGATGGGGCATCAAGATTGCTATGGATGCGAGCAAATTTACCCTCAAAGTGCCTTGCAAACAATTCATAGTGGGCCTCTGAAGGGTCTAAAACTCCATTTCCTGGAATTGATGTCAACAGACTCTGGCAGTATGAAAAAGCTCCACTGGATGACTAAGATGTGATGGAGACAGAGAAGTGAGCCTTCTTCGCCGCCCTCACTGCCACACAGTAGGCACAGTTATGATGTCTTACTCATGCCCAATCAGCCTCACAGCAAGTCTTTCATCATTTGTGCTCCAGCAGTCGTCCAGCATGTTTCATTGCCCTTAGTTCATTGGTGTACCAAGGTGCAAACTGGGCTCCACAATGCCGGAGAGGGTGCTTAAGGGCAACCATGTTAAGAGCCCGATGCATGTCATTCCACAGTGTAACAATAGGGTCACCTGCTGTATCTTCTGGAAACTCCCCAAGGCATTCAGGAACCTAGTGGACTGCATTAGTCTCCAGGGGTGAACCATCTTACTCTGATTCCATTTGAAACCTGTGGATTGAGAGGGAGAGACCCTAGTACCAGCAGCATGGTTTTTCTTTGCCATCCGTCTCCAGTGATCTTGCAGGAGGAGGAGGGGTTGTAGTTCTGGCAGGGACCTGGCCTGTGAGGAACTCCAGCACCTGGAATACAGAAGCCTGGAGCACATAAAACAGAGGAAGATTTGTCTGATGAGGAAGATGGGTGCCTTAATTTGGACTTTAACTCTATTTGTTCTGCTATCTCCTCTCTTGAGTAGTTCTCAGGCTTTCAGGACACTGCTCCATCTCTGCTTCTAATGTTCCTATATTGAACCCTGGGTGTCACGCTCTGTCTTCCAGGACTGATGCTAATTCCTGTAGAAGAACACAATCTGCAGCTCACATCTCAAACGCTGCAGCAGTTAAGAGAGGCTTTGCTGGCTGACTTGGCTAGGGACCTATCTTCTACTCAACCTCCCCTCACCTTGAGAGTCCTCAGCCTCCTTTTGGGAGTCAGTTAGCCAATGCACAATCTCAATCTGCCCATATGTTGAAGTCCCAGTATTCCAGGGTTGCACTGCGCAAGTCTCCTAACCTTCATAGAGTTTCCAGGATGAGAGTTTCCCTGAGGCAGACTGCTAGAGCTGATGAGGACATTTCAGGTTTCCACCAAGGACCCTGACAATGATCTTATTGTGCTGGATGAAGAGGAATGGAATGGGGAGCCTAATTTGGAGAAAGTGTCCTTTTTTAGGATGCCAACTACATGTCATGAGCCCCGTGGAATGTTCCTGGAGTGATGATGATGAAGAAGAGGAAGATACGGGAGCGGATCAAGGGAAGGGTCCTAGTGCTTTGCAATAAGGAAGTGTTGAAACAGAAGGCTTCAGCACTTTTGACAGTGGCAGCTCCACCCGTTAGCTCCAGTTACAACAGAGAAACTGCTGGCTGATAAGGAGTCAGCCCTTTCCCCCCTCCACCACCCGCCTCTTTCCAGCCGCAGCTGCTTCATGTACCTCCTCCTCCAGAAGTGCCACCACCGCTGTCACCCCAGACACACAGACAACTGCGAAGGCAGGCTCAACTGGCCCCCACTTTTCCAACTAGGAGGAACATTCGCCTGCATGCGCATTCCCATTCTGTGACATCTTCCTCATGCAAGTAGAAAGAGCCCATCTGGATCTACTTAAGAGTTGTAAGGCAGCGTATCTAATTGCTGCGATGTCTTAGCTTTGAGTAGTCATGACTAGTTATGCTGTGTAGAGATGCAGAATCTTGTGTGACCTGTGAACTGAACCATGCAGCACTCTAAACTGAAGCTTTTCATTAAACATACTGGAGAAAAATACAGCAGCAAGTCTGAGTCTGATTCCAAAGGGCTTGGCCAGGACACTATGTGCCTTTGTGGTGTGAAACTTTAGCAGCCATCAACTTAGAATCCTCTGATGAAACTCCAATCCCTGTTTTCTACAGGGTGGCAGCAGTCTGTCCTGAACCCACCCCTAATAATAGGGGCTAGTTAAATTCCTCTCATTGCTGCCTAAAGTTAACAAGGAGGAATGTGACACTCCCTTGCAATATAAAAAGTCTGTGGCTATTGCCAAAAATACTTTGCATTGGAGCAGCCCACCATAGACCTTCTGAAGTTGCCTCTGATTGACTACCCTACTGTTGGTGTGCTAAACAATTCTCTTAACAAATCTCAGATGTGGAACTCAAGGATCCATTGGAGAGGAAGCTAGACATGTGTCTCAGGTGCACTCATGAAGCTTGTGCCCTGTCAGTGTAAGCAACATGTTCTGCATCAATATTTGCCAGGGCTTTTCTGCTTTGATTGGAGGGCCTTTTGGATATAACTCAGCAAGACCCTTCCAAACTTCCCAATATCCTCCGGGTGTGTGTGTCTTGAGTGGTTGCCTTTGTTTCTGATGCCTCAATGGATGCAGATCAATTTTCAGCTTGTGCTTTAATGGCGGGGGTCTTTTCAAGGAGGACTCTGGCTTCGCCATTGAGACACTGATGCAGAGTCTCATTCTAATTTGGCCAAGGAACCTTACATGGGAAGAAAGCTTTCTGGTGATTCTGCCTTGCAAGAAGTGCTGGTGGAGTCCAAGGAGAAGAAGACCACGCCTTCTAGTCAGGAGCAGGACAACAGGCACACCTTTTGGAGGTCTTCCATCCATACCAGCTTTCCCAGTCCTTTGATACAGGCAAGCCAGCCCCCTTCTTGTGAATGCACATGGTCAAGGGTTCCTGCTTTCTCCCTTTACCCGTATGTACTCCTATATGTTCTTATCTGTTGAACGTTAATTCACCTAAAGTTGCAAATTTCCAACAGCAGTCATCTAGAATAGGTGGATTATAGTTGGAGACCCCACCTGAGGATTCTTGAGTCTTGCGAGGTACCAGAAATATTTTAATTGGAAGTCAGACTTCAGACAGCAGATTATCCTTATAATATGCTATTTATTCATATATTGCATGCTGCAACTTTTGAATACATTCTAAGTGAGTTTAGCCATCATAGCAGAAACAGAAAATTAGAATACAAATCAGCAGGGCAGAAGTTACTTTATATACACTCATTTAACATCAAGGTTTTATACCTTGAAGGTAGAGACTTACTTAAGTTACAGTAGATGAAATGACTATGTTAGAACACAGTCTTGTTACAGAGCCAAAGGTACAAAGTACATGGAAATACATGTCAAAATACATCTCGCCCATCAGATGGCATTGATAGCATACATCATTCCTATAGACCTTCAACCACATCTCCAGATGGAGATGAGTCCTGAGCATCATGTGGGTTGGCTTGTTATATGCTTTCTTATCAGCAAGTATGCACCTCTGGTATCTTCCATTACTACATCCCTCTGTGGTGACTCTGGTCACAATATCTCTCGAGGAGCACCACAAAATGAAATGCCTTAAATGGTGTTCCAGCAGCTGTCTAAAATGATATCAGGTGTTTACAAATACAACAGAGTGTTGACTGTCTTTCCAAACACTTTATCCCTCTATACTCTGTTAGTGAATTTTCTACAAGAGTTCTTTGCTTTACACAGGAGGGGGACAAAGAAACCCGTTCAAAGAACAATCTATGCATACTATACAATAAGACTTTGTAAGCAATAACAGCAATTATAAGAACTTTTTACACCTATATGAGCCTGGGCCCATGACATATTTCATCCCTATTGGGCCTCTGGAAGGGGGACGGTTGTTTAGTCCTCCTGCCCCTTCGGGAACAGGCCCTGCTTTGGAGGTAGGGGGCTACAACATTTCCAGGGCAAGTTCACCTCCAACTCTCAATCCAGTCCATCCAAGCACCAGTTCTGATACTATGACTCAGCCAATAGAGGGTCGTCTTAGCAAATTCTCTCACAAATGGCAGTCCATCATTCCAGATCATTCGGTCCTGGAGACCATCGGGCAGGGTCTGCGGATGGAATTCTAGGTTCTGCTTCCTCACTCATTTGCCTCATCTCTAGTCTCTGCAAATCCCAAGAAGAACAGAGTTCAACCTGCTAGAGATAGGAGCTGTGGAACTGGTCTCTCCAGAGAAGCTCTGGCACCTATTCCTTTTTCTTTACTGTGCCCAAACATGGTGGATTGGTCTGGGCGATCCTGAATCCGACAACTCAACCAATTCATTGACTGTCACAGGTTCAGGTTGGAGACCCTGATTTCCATCAAGGAGGCTCTTTGTATCAGGGACTTAATCACATCAATCAACCTAACAGAGACCTATCTTCATGTGCCTATCCGCCCATGCCACATGCACTACCTGAGGTTCTTCTTCAATGGTCCACATTTCTAATTCAAGGCCATGCCCTCTGGACTGGAGTTTGCCACCAATGTATTCATGAAAATCATGATTACCCTGGTGGCACACCTTATCTTCAAGGGATTCACATCTATCCCTATTTCAACAACCTTCTGATTGACTTGCCCTTCCAGGCTCAAGCTTTAGAGGACCTTCAGAACATGCTAGCCTCTTTGAAGAATGCTGGTGTCCTTGTCAATGTGGATAAGAGTAATCTTTCCCCAGCACAGCACATTCTCCTTCTGGGAGCACTAATAGATACACAGCTGAGATTCATGACTTTCTCTGGAGTGAGTCATCTAGATCCAGTCAGCAGTGAGGTCCATCTTCCACAAGTAATTGGTAGATCTTACGCTGCTAGCATGGATCTTGGATCTGTTGGACTGTTTGATTCAGGTCACCCCTGGGCGAGGCATCATGCATGTCCCTTTCAGTGGTTGCTACTCCCCTTCCAGAGTGACACTGTCGCCAAGTGGCACCTTTGAGTTCATATGACAGCTGAGGCCCACTTCAAACATCAGTGCAGATCAAAGTCAGCGGCACTCCAGCAGGGAACCTATCTCCTTCACTGGGTGGAGCAGTATCTGGACTCTCTCAAAGCAGAAGATCTCCAAAGAGATGACAACATGCAGGCTGATTGGCTGAGCAGGAAGCAAATTCTCAGCAGTGAGTGGGGGCTTCATCCTCAGGTTTTCCAAATGCTTGTGTGGATTCTTCATGTCTCTAGAAAATCAGCAAGTTCCCAGGATCTTTTTCTCGTATATACTGATATGTTGTGCCTTCAGGAGATAGGATGGATGTCCTGGCCTCCCCGTGGCCATCTGGGCTTCTGTACACTTTCCTCTAGTTTCTGCTACTCTCCCGAATCTTGCAGAAGGTGAGGGAAGTGAGAGCAACTATTCTGCTGGGGGCTCCATTCGGCCACGGAGGCCCTGGTTCTCCGAACTGGTCAACCTGTCAATGTCTCTTTCCTGGCCTCCACCACTGTGCTGAGACTTGCTCTCTCAAAGCGAGTTTCTTCACATCTGGCTTCGTTGGCTCTTAATGTCAGGAAGTTGAAAGGGCGTGCTTCATCAAGGCGGGTCTTTCCCCTTCTGTGATTAATACCATGATGGCCTCCAGGCATCCATCCACCCTGTGTATATATCAAGCAATGTGGAAAGTAGTATCCCACTGGTGTAGAAAGAGGAGGCTTTGTCTTACAAAGCTGGTATCACAGAACGTTTGTCTTTCCATGGGATATCAAACCTAACACTTTAAAGTGTCAGGCCTTGACATTATCCTTTCCTTTAGCTAAGGATCAGAGTAAACCTTTCAGATCTCACACTGTCCTGAAACATTTCCTTCATTGGGCCATGTTATCTTTGCCTCCAACACAGCATTGCTTCCCTACTTGGGATTTGCACAAGTTCTTACTGCCCTGCAAAAGCCTCCTTTCAAACATTTGAAATCAGTGTCTTTATGTTTACTGTCCTTCAAAGGATTGTTTTTAGTGACCGTCACATCTGCTAGATGAATGTCTGAACTTAATGCTCTTACTGGCACCAGGTATCTCTGTGTGCTTCATAAGGATAGAATAATTCTATGGACTTAACCCTTCTTTCCTTCCTAAAGTCCTTTCTCCCTTCCACTGTCAGCAGGAGCTGATTCTTCCTTCTTTTTGTCCTTCTCATTCTCCCACCACTCCATATCAAGCTTGGACTGATGAAGCAATTTGTTAAGGCCTTGGACAAAGATGGTGATTGCTTCAAATACATTTGTAGATTGTTCCTTGGACTGACTATGGAAAAACTAAAAGCAGGAATCTTTGATGGTCCTAAAATTCGTGAACTCATCAATGATTTGAATTTCACTAAATTTATGAATGATGTTGAAGCTTCTGTCTGGTGCAGTTATGTCTCAGTTGTCAAGAACTTCTTGGGTAACCACAAACCAGACAATTATGAAGAATTGGTGCAAAACATGCTCGCTAACTTTAAACATTTGGGTACTAATATGAGCGTAAAGATACACAATCTCCATAGCCAGACAGATTTCTGGATAATCTTGGTGATTTTAGTGAGGAACCAAGGGGAGAGGTTCCATCAGGATATAAAGGTGATGGAGGAAAGGTCAAGCAGATGGGACAGACACATGATGGCAGACTACTGCTGGAGCCTCCAACGGGATTGTCCTGATGCCCCACATAAAAGAAAATGGTACACACAGCGTTTTTCTATGCATTAATTGTGATTATCTGAATCAGCTTACTTTGTTTTAATGTTATTGTACTGAATACAATGCCATTAGGTATTTCATGTGTTTACTTTTGTATGATTTGAGACAGTTTCCATGTCATTTGTGGGTAGGCTATGTCTGACCATTAATTTTTTTGCATTTGTTATGTTTTTCAATGGGGAATCCATTATCTCAAAAATTAGAGCCAATCTAGCAAAACCGATGCCATATTCGGAATCAGCGACACAAAATTACTCTAAAATCGATCAAGCACCGTTGGCAATAAAATTAGTGTTGACCATTGTTATGCTTTAACATATTCAGTTTTTTCTTTTGCTAATTTATTTCCATAGGAATGGGACACGTTTACTGGTGTGATCATTGGAGACATGCTAAGAAAATCCGTAAGTCTTGTTTAACATTTTTCTTACCAAATAAAAAGTGCAACACTATAACTTTCAAAGACCATATATCTCCATGCCCTAAAGTCTTCAGACCTTAAATATGTTAGTATTGTTGAAGGAGGATTTAGGGTTTCACCACCAGAAAGGTTCCTGATTTGGCCAAATTGGTTGTTTAAGTTCCTTTCAAATGTGACTCCTGACCACTCTGTACAGGCTGAGATTCTAAATATCGCATGAAGTAGGGATTACCGTTTTAGTGAATTTGGTCAGACATGTCTATGTCAAGAGAGATCCCTACTAAGGAAACTATAGCAAAGATGTTACTCATGAGCTCATAGATATCATTTTGAAATGTCAACTACTCCCTAGCATTGATCCAAGGAGAAAGAACTTCAAACCACAGATGACATGGTCTTTACCCTGTATGTTCCCATCACTTGTTTCTGACTTTAGCTGTGCCAGCCCAGGTTGAAAAAGAATAGGGATTTTCATTTCAGTGGCTCACTACAAATGTTTTCATAACTGTTTATCGCAGTGGCTTTCCACCTTCCATCAGCTGGAACCTGTCAAGTCTTTGTTTCAAACATATGACCTCCAGATTTCAAACGAGCTGACTTATGTTTATATTTCTGAGGCCTATTGCAAGCAATTGATTCAAGAAAGCAATAGTTAAAAGCTGTTATTTATCATGCATATTTATAGCTCCAACAGTGTGCCTTCTCTCCTCCCCTACCTTTCCATATCAAATAGGCACTTTTAATATATTTTTATTTCAGTGGGGAAAGTTGAGCTTTGCCTAACTCTCCCTTTGCAATCAATGGAACTTCAAATGCTTCAGTTTTACTGTGCTATGCCATTAACAATTTATGTCCTAAATGTGCTAGTATATGTCAAACGTTTACAATATAATTTGTTTTTGTTCTATTAAGGATTCCCAAAAAAGCATTAGAGACCAGATTCCCTCTTGGATTGAACAGGAAAGAACATGGGCTGTAGCAACTCTTAAGGTATTATTTCAGGTTTTTTTCTGAAAAAAATAATTTACCTCTAAAAAAATTGATGCTTGCTAACATGATTAATTTTGATATTGAATACTATTTAATTCAGATTTTACCATTCCAAAATCTATTCTTCATACACACTCTTGTGTTAAAACCACATGCAATAATCCTTTCATTCTGTATAATTGCCTACCTTTTCTAGGTATTAATGCAGAAAGTATTGTTGAGGTTCAGGGTGGCATTCACTGCTAGTCCTACTCAGAGTAAACCCTTTGAAGCTAATAGACACAACTAATTTAGGTTCATTACTTTCATTGGGGTAAACCTAATGAATACAACACTCAGGTACATGTTTATGTGTAACATGTAGTTAGTCCTCGACTGTCAGAATGTCATGCCTATATTTATTGTCTTCACCCTTTCTCAATATAACAAAACATTACAAATTGCTTGAATTAAATATTTTAGCAGAAAAAAATGCTTGTAGATAATTTTTTTATCATCTTTCTCTTGGTAGTTTGCTCTTATGTTCAAATTGCTTATCCTTGATGCACAAATGTTAAGGTTTGACTCAAGTTTTTCTGATCCTGTTGGGTTACTTTTATATCAGATACTTTTGTATCAGTTCGAAGTTCCGGGTAGCTGTTTCCCCCGGTAGGACGCCTTTTTGTCTCTCTCCCTTTGTTTGAACTTTACATATCTCGTAACCCTGCTTTCTGCCTCCAAATGAGCCCTCGAATTTAATCTTCTAGTTGCGAGAGTTAAAAGCAGCAACATTCTGGAAGACTACTCAACTATTTTATTTTTTTATACCAGTAATCTTCTCGAGATAAGAAGCTGGCCTTCGGCCCAGAGTGGGAGCATTTCCCCCTCCCCCTCTTTTCTCAACTTTAGAAGTCGTAGCTTTCAGTCCCAATTTTAAGCTCTAACCTTGTCTTTGACTGTAATGAATTGTTTTAATTGGCATAATTTCCATACTTGAGAAAGGCAAAGGAAGGCTGAGCGAAAGTGAATCTGTGTAAGAAAGAAATCCTTAAAGGAATATATTCTTGTCGGAGTTTGACCTCACCTTCTGCCTTAAAGGGTTTTTTTGTTTTTGTTTTTCCATCCTGGCAAATGGTTTATACAAGGAAAAAATGCCAGGAGCTGGGCATATCTCCTTCTGCAGAGGAGTCCTTGGCAGCCAACCAGCAGGCGAAAATTACGCAGTACTTCCCTTTTAAAGCAGAAAATTTGCCTACTTCATCTGCTCAGCTGAACACCCTGAAGGCCAGCCCTCTCCCGGAAAGTTCTCACAACTGGTCACTAGATTATCATCTGTTAAACAACCCACCCAAAGATCCTTTCGGTGCTAAAAGCCTAGCAGAGGAATTACTTGATGCGGGATATAATTGTTCTCTCAGCACAAACACTGAAGGCTTCCCCTCTGAGGTGATTATTATTGACTCAATACACGAACCCCAGGAGCTCCTGGCGCCTTCTTCTATGACTAATCCTAAGATCAAGTTGGTACCTCCACCAGGGTCTAAGTCTCTCTCCTGTGATTGGGGTGAGTTAGTGATGAAAGAATTGGATCTAGTAAAAGTGTATATAGTGGAAACAAACAGCTTGTTAACCACGCTAGTTAAAGCCATTGGCCCGATCCTCTGTGCGAAACCTACAGGCCTTGTTTCTCCGAATGACTCATGTACAGATACTGAACCACCTAATTCAGCTCCTAAGCGGACTGGCAAAGTTGCCAAAACACTCCAACCTGCTAGACAACCTAAAAAATCAAAGAATGTCAAAAACTTTAAATCTGGATCGGTTGAGAAAATGAACTTCAAACCGTTATTTAAATTGTTGGACTCTTCTAAATCTCAGCTACCAGCAGCTCATTCCAACTCTGTCAAGCAAAGTAAAAAATCTGCCCCAAAAAAGGATTTACCCCGGATGGAGGGAAACAGTATCACCTCTCAAGGTGACGGCGGACAAGTCCCTATGGGAAATCATCAGCCTACACAGGTGGATTGGAGGCCATCCTCCTCAACATCTCAAAGTTCTGCAACCTCCCAAAGATCAACTTCTTGGTCTCTAAAATTGATTAGAGAAAAGTTGGTGGTTACGTGTCTTCTGTGGGCGCCTGGTTCCTGGCCTTCAACCCCGAGTATATTGCATATGGAAAATTGTTTTAGGCCATTTCTACCTGCCTCCCATAGCTCGAAAAATATTAAGCATATATCTAAGCTGTATTCTAACCCGAACTGTTGGCGTCTTACCATCACTTTTCGAACTTCTTTCCTTGCAAATCAGATCTATACCGCCAGAGACCAGTTGAGGAAGCGTGGCATAGCGGTTCAACGTTATTTCAGGGATCAGGCCCCCCCAAAATCACTATATAATTCTCATGCAAATTGGCCTAGTGCTTGCGGAGTTACATTCACAATGCCCTCTATTAGTTCACCAATCCTTTCGTCTCCTTTAGCTCGTGACTCCAAGATGCCCAAACAACATTGGGCTTCCAGATCCACCCGTGAGACAATCTCCCCGGCACAGGACAGTTTTGAGCCAGAAGAACTGCACCTCATGGAAACTTATAGTCGTCTACCTGAATTTGAACGTATGGCAATTATCAATAGACTAAAACAGCTGATTGAATGTCTAAATAGCGTACGTTCAGAAGACTCCTTGGTGGCTTCTCAACAGTGCCCACCCATCTATCCGGACAACTCAAGCAAGTCTCTAACCACGGTCGTTGTTGAACAACATAGCCAACACCTATGTCCTCTGTCCATTATTACCAAGTCTCCTGCTTTTGATGGAGCCATGCAGACAAGCTGCGCTCCTCGACGTAAAATAGCTCCTCCTTCTGTGGAGGCTGCCAGTGATTCCACCTGGCTACAGATGCGTTATTTACAACCTGAGGAACTAGGCTCACCAAATAAGGAACATAAGGCCAAGTTACATCTCCCAGTCCCAACGTTACAAACGTTACGGAAAACTTCTAATGTAAGCATCTTAACCCCCGATATTAACACCATCACTTCATGCCCTTGACAACATCCCTGTCTTACCCACAGGACAAAACACCCGACCATTATGTCAGACCAAGGGTTAAATATAAATTCTGGCTCCCTCTGTTCCCCTTCTGAGACTCAATTGAAATTACTGTCTTGGAACATTGCTGGCTGGAAGAGTAAGACTTTAGATCTGGAGTTATTACAAGATTTACAAGCATACGACATCATTCTATTGCAGGAAACATGGCTGACAGAGGATGAGACACTCTTGCTTCAAGGGTTTAAAACCTGGTTGAAACCGGCCAGGAAATATGGTGGCAAAGGACGTGGGCGAGGCGGTTTGGCAATATTATTGGCTACTAACCTTGATTACCAAGCTGTTTTACCCAACATCGAGGCCCCAGAAACTTGCTTAGCTCTGGGAATTACTATTGCAGGCTTTCCACCTTTTATCTGTTTAAATGTATATGTTCCTCCGGCAAATTCAACTTCGTCGGATTCTCCTTGGCCTCCCTTGGAGAACTTTGTCGAAGTACTCTTAGCAAATTATCCCACACATGAGTTCCTCTTAGGAGGAGATTTTAATGCTAGGATGGGCCATAGATATCCCAAAATTGATGGAATCCCTTGGGAACCACCCGAGGGCTTCCCTCTCTTATTTAGATCAGCCACAGATAAGGTAGTAAATAAGTATGGTATGGCCCTCTTCCAACTGCTGCTGAAATTCCATCTTATCTGCCTGAATGGTTCATCTCTAGACTCTTCAAATGGATTTTTCACTTATATAGCTTGGACTGGTGCTAGTGTTGTCGATTACTTCTTGGGTTCCCCCTTACTGATAAAATGGGTCAAAGAATTTACTGTCATCTCAAGGCCAGAAAACGATCATCTTCCCTTAAAGTTAGTTTTCCAGGCCTTTCCAAATCCCCAGGCTGTTCCCTGCCAGGCCCCTCACTTGGCCCAGCTATATGGGCTAAAACACCTCAGATGGACCACAGACATAGGTCTACAAGCCCACCGCCTTCTGGTATCGGATTTACTACTAGACCTCTGACATATAGCCATAACAAACTTCGAGGAGAGCTTCCGGGCATATGAGTCCATAGTAGCCCAACTCACTCCGCTGATTGCATCCTTAACCATTGCCTCTGTCCCCCTAAAACAAAAAACCTGGTTTGATAATGAGTGTAGAATCGCAAAAAAGCAACTCATTAAACAAATCAGAATAGTCAGAACTACAAATTGCCCAGAGACTTTCCAAATTTTAATACAACTGAAAAGAGCCTACAAAAAACTTTTAAATGATAAGAAGCAAAGTCATTATGCTGCAAACTGGGCGGCATTGGATGTGGCTGCGAATTCAGGCAATGAGGCTGAATTTTGGAAGCTATTACAAGGATCCCTCGGAACAAATGATTACACCCCCATCCCTCCCATATTACAGGAGGAGTGGATGGTGCATTTCCAATCCATTTTCGGGAATCCACATCCTACCCCACCGGTTGCTATAGTTGATGTCTTGGCCGACCTCCCTCCTTGGCCCCCGGTAACAACCGCGGAAGTTATGGATTTAGCCAAATCCCTCAGAGCGGGAAAAGCCCCCGGCGAAGATATGCTTCCACCAGATTTCCTAATACAGGACCTCTCTTGGTGGGCCCCGCTCCTGGCCTCCCTTTTTACCAACATAAATAATACCGGAGCTATCCCGACAGGTTGGTTGACCAGCATCGTGGTACCTATTTTTAAAAAAGGCAACCCGGCGCTCCCTTCGGACTATCGTCCCATTAGTCTATTGAACGTACCTATGAAATTGTACTGTAGGTTATTACTTAATAAGCTGAGAGACTGGGATCTTACAAATTCAATTATATGTGATGAACAAGCCGGTTTCCGGCCTAAGAAAAGCACCACAGATCAGGCATTTATATTGTACCACCTAATTAGGAAAATAAGAACTAAATCCTACAAATCTTTATATATCGCCTTTGTTGATTTTTCAGCAGCTTTCGATTCTGTAGAGAACTTTTGTGGGAAAAAATGGCCCGGTCTAGCATAGATAAAAGGCTTTTATGGCTTATTAGGGCCCTCCATCAGTCGAATGTAATCCAGGTTCGACTGGGGAAAAATGGCTCCCTCTCCCCTAAAATCCTGGTCCACAGAGGAGTTAAGCAGGGGTGCCTTTTGGCCCCCTTCCTGTTTAACTTCTTTATTAACGATATAGTGGAGGTGCTCTCCTCGCCTGATTTTTTTCTGCCTTCAATCGGCCAGAGGAAGATCCCTGCCTTACTATACGCGGACGACCTGGCCTTATGCTCTTTAACCAGAATTGGTCTTAAACGTATGATTTTGAAACTGGAGGAATACTGCCGCACGCAGAAGCTCACGGTCAACCAGTCTAAAACCAAAATAATGGTTTGCGGGAAATTTATGAGGTCATAAATTTCCTAGTCATTAAACAGTGCACCAATTGAACAGGTTCGAACCTTTAAATATCTTGGGATTCACTTTTCCAATACTCTTTCTTGGGCTCCCCAGATTAAAGCCATGTCCCTCCTAGGGGCCCGCACCTTAGGTCAAGTTAAAAGTTTTTTTTATTCTCGTGGAGGTCAACTTGTTGTCCCTATGGTGAAAATTCTAAAAACTAAAATCCTCCCGAAAATATACGGCTCCGAACTATGGGGAGCTCTGGCCAAGCCCAAATTAGAATCCATACAAAATTCATTTATGAAGCAAATTCTTGGACTCCCACCGGGTACCCCTGCTGCCCATTTAAGGGCTGAACTAGGTCTCCCCTCTCTTTCGGCTCGTTTTGACCTGCCCTACCTGCGATATTGGCTTCGTATTGCTAGCTCAGACGATTCCTCCTTGGTCAAACAGTCCTGGTTGGAGCAACAAAAAACTGCAGGGTGGGCTCAAGAATGCCAACCGATTCTTGATAAATATAATCTGCCCCGCACCAAATTCTTTGAATTAAGCAAGGTTGCCCTACGTAATTGGATTTTTGACCAAGACGCTATCCAGGATCGAGCTACCATTGCGACGGCATCATATTCAATTTGGTATCCAATTATAAAGCCCAACCACTCTCTCTCTACATACTTGGGAGTTTTATCATTTGCTCCCATTAGGAGAGCGTTTACTGCCCTTAGATTCCAAACCATGCCCTCGGCCTTCCTAGAAGGCCGTTACCGTAGTATTCCACCCTCCCATCGTTTTTGTATTTACGGCTGTAAGGCTATCGAGGAGATTTCACATTATCTCCTCTACTGTCCCTTATATGAGGATCCAAGACGCAAATTTTTACTTCCTGTCCTTGCCCCTTTTGTATCTTACTCCACAGAGGAATTGGTTATTGTACTCCTGGCCGATAATTATAAAGAGGTAACCCTAGTGGTGGCTAATTTTGCCTTAGCGGCACAAAAACTGAGAGCGAAATTTTCCATTGAAATATCTTAGTAGAGCCTTAAATTTGAGTTATGGTTTTTAAATGAATTTTAATGTTATACGCTATGTATGTTTGTATTCACTGTGTTTGCACATGGCCTATGGCTAAGTCTGCAATAAAATTTTACTTACTTACTTGTATCAGTTCATTTTGTCTAATATAAGAGGTTTTCTATTGCATATTTATTTAGTCAAGTGAGGTATTGTGTATAGAGAAGTTATATGGTCTCTGCTCACAATAGAGAAAATGCAGAGACTGGACTGGGAAAGGAATAGCAAGGCTGGGATTGATTACGTAAAGCATAGAACAATTAAACCAGTCTTCTGGGTAAACAGTGGAGAAGAAATGAGATGTGAAAAGGGGTTTGAAGAAAGAGAGCAAATTAGTTTGTCTGATGGAGTAGAGGAAGCCTTTCCAATTTCAGGAGCAGCATAGGAAAAGGCATGAAGATGGGAATTGGTGAAGGAAAAAAGGGGACTGAGTAGTAGATAAGTTTGCAAGACACAAGTCAACAAGAAGGGGAATAAGGAATCCTAGAATCATAGAGTTGGAAGGGGCCTATAAGAGCCAAACAGTAAAACAGGAGTAGTTTGAAACTGGGGATCTGTGATATGACTTAGAGTTTGACTTAGTCCTTCAACTATTGAAACTTGTTTTAATTAAGATGTGCCTTCAGAGTTTCATATTTTGATGTTAAATTGATATCCAGCCATTTGTTTTTATGCTGACATACATATTTCTAGTTTTCTGTTCCTGCAAGGATGGCTAAGGCCACCTACAATGCAGTTTATTAGTTGTAGTGTGCAAGATATGAATAAATAGCATATATTATAAAGACTGTTCTGCTGTCTGAAGTCTGACTCCCAAATAGAAAATTTCTGGTACCTCCCAAGACTCAAGAATTCTTGAGAGGCATCTCCTCTATTCTTTTCACCTAGATGACTGCTGTTTAACCTGTGAGCTTATGTGACCTAATGTTCGACATAAAAGGACTTCGTGTAGATAGGGAGAGGTGTACTGTGTAGGTAGGAAGGGAGAAAGCAACAACCCTCGATCCTATGCATTCACTGGCCAGGGGGTAGTCTTGCCAGTAACAGAGGTTACCCGATCAAAACATGAGATAAGAATAGTCTGGCAGAATTTCTCCTTGATAAAGCCATGTTGGCTTCTAGTAATTACTGTATTGAAGGATGAGAGAGGGCTAATATGAAGAAGTCTGATTATGAGACACAGAGCTTTGAAGCTTTTGCAGATAGTAATAGTGAGTTAGTGAAGAGAGGGGGGAGAAAGGATAATAAAAGTAAAATGAAAAGTTATTTCAGCAAATGAATTGTGAAATTAGACCGAAGAAAGGGAGGCGGATAAAGAGCAGGAAGTTGCAGTAATGTAAGCAAAAGATGAGAACCTAGATGGGGATTATGGCTGGGAAGGATTCCATGGTGTACAGTGGTTTTTGCTACTGTAGTACCCTCCAGATGTTTTGGACTACAATTCCCATAATCCCCAGCCAGCACAACCAACATCTTAATTAGATCCCATTCACACATATGTTAAAATAGCGTGGGAATCACTAACTTTGGTGCAGAACCACTTGAGCAGGGCCACTTGCCAGGATATGTTCCTGCTGGAAGAGTGATGATCAGTAAGAAAGGTGATACATATGGCCCACCCATCTGGTTCCAGTATTCCATGTACTGTGATGGTCAGCGATTTGAGTTTTCTTGAACATTTGTAATCATTTCGAACATATTGAAAATATTCTGCTGATGTAACTGAAAGCTTTACTTTAATTCTTGTACATATTTTAAAACCTGACAACTCAATAGCATACACTTCCCTTACATTAAGGGGGGGAAATAACGGCACTGAAAATTAACTTACTAATTTTAGTGCCCAGATTTCTGTGCATTATATGTGCACATGTGTGTGCATGCATGTGCTTCCTAGGGATGGTCATCTGGATTGTTAGTCACAACTTTGAGCTGTTTTAGTTTTACTAGTATTCTAACAATTTATTATGTTAATAATGTTATGAAACAATGCATATTTTTTTAATGGAGCATTTTCCGTGGAAAACTATAGCAGTGGAAAAATTCTGCCTTATATTACTGGTGATGGCGTGGGATTACACATGGGAATCATGCTTTCATTTCACTAGAGATATAAGTGAATAGCACAACTTTGTTAAATTAGCAGTGGTCTTATAATTGTTTTGTTTTGACGCACTCAATATATTATAAGCCACTTGAGTGCAGTTCTTTGGGAATGAATGAAAAAGTTACTCCAGAAAGGCTTGTTAAAGGACTGCAAAGAATGGATTGTTGAGACTTGCAATTATATTATGGTTCATTCAAATTATTCCTTGTCCAGCTATTAAAAATAGATTATTTTTTGCTGTTTATGTAAAACTTACACACTTGTTTTTCAGATCTCTCTCCCAACTCTGTACCAAACGATTTACCTTCAAGATGCACCACTGTGGCAGACTTTCTCACAGAGCTCAATGTGTGAACAAGATTTTCCATCCATTATTGCAAATAGAATCTCTCTCTTTCAGCAGGTAAATGTTGATATTTCATATCTAAATGTTAGGCCACAATCCAGCTAACCTTGGTGGTTACAGCCCGTTCAGTAGAGCCAGTTATTTGTAGTCGCACTGAAACTAATGCAAGAAGTTTGTCATGATTAAGTACCATTATTTCCAATAAAACTTCATAAAAATTAACTTTGGCGTTTTAATATATAATTTTATTATTGCTTGAAGCTTTTTAACAATTAGCAATAAGGCAAAGCAAATTAGTGACTGCTAGCATTGTTATCACTAATTTACTTTGCCTTATTCCTAATTGTTAAAAAGCTTCAAGCAATAATAAAATTATATATTAAAACACCAAAGTTATTTTTTTATGCAATTTTATTGGAAACAATGGTACTTAGTGTGGTGTAGTGGTTAGAATGTTGGACTACGACCTGGGAGACCAGGGTTTGAATCCTCACACAGCCATGAAGCCCACTGGGTGACCTTGGGCCAGTCACTGCCTCTCAGCCTCAGAGGAAGGCAGGTAAACCCCCTCTGAATACCACTTACCATGAAAACCCTATTCGTAGGGTCATCGTAAGTTGGGATCAACTTGAAGGTAGTCCAACGAGAACACTGTTATTCTTAGGCTTATCCCTCATATGAATATCTTTCTTTATGCTTGTGGTTGGTTTGCTCCATTTTCAGTCTCATCAGCTTGCTGGATTTCATTGTCATTCAAAACAAGTGTCACAGCGTAATGAATAATATAAAGTACCCAAGAAGGTGTGACTCTATTAAGTGTGTGGCTTTTGCTTGCAATGTGTTACCACAGTTGTAGGTTGAAATCTAGTTTGTGCTGTGCCAAGAAATGTGTGGCCACTATTTCTCCTGTGCATGTAAGATGATCTCAGGTGGAATGTGAGCTCCACCATGTAGTTGAAGGAAGAAATTACACTGATCAGTTTTGCAGAGTCTTCTAGTCTCTTCTCCTTATCGATAGGGATCAGTTCTTTCTGCCTTCACCAGGTGTGGTTGGTTTCACATCTTTGCTCACCTGCAACCTAGTTCAGGACTGTATTTTGTGTGTTTTTTCTGTGTTTTCTGTTTCTTTGACTTTACTTAGTTCGCTCTTTTGCACTTATATTATTTTTTTAAAAGTCTGTGTTTGCTCTCTCTCTTTATTCAGACTACAAATGCTCAGCAAGCCTTGGTTTTTTTACCTCAGTTGTTTACCTCGGCCTTGCTGCCTCTTGACAGGTCCCAGTTTTTCTTCTTTCCCCAGCTCAGCCATTCGCCCTTCACCCACCATTTTGGTTCCCTCCACTCCACTATTCCCCCCCATTGTTCAGTTGTTATTTGTCCCTCCATTCCCATAAATCCTACCAGCCCATCAGCAGCACAATCTCTCATGCTCTTGGACAATGGGGAAGGTGAAAGGAATGCCAGTGGAGCCTGCCAAGAAAACCAAGTGGCAGGTACCACTGCCCCTTCCCACCATTTCTAGCTCCTCAGTGGCTACCTCAACTAGGCCCCAGTCTAATGGCAACCAGTGTCAATCTGGCAGGAAATGCCTTGGTGCCTTTAGTGTCTTTGGGCAGGGAGACTTTGGAGGCTATTCCTCATGTATTCAAGCCAGCTTTAAGACCCTTTAACACATTGGGTCTATGAGACAGAGGGGAACCTCAAATAATGCCCTCTCGTTTTCCCTTCCCAGTGTATGGAAACACAGTGGAAGGGGGGGGAGGAGCAGGTCCAGATTTGCCTGCCATCCCTGTTAGTGCAGACGGTTCTCAGAACATTCTACGAAGGTCTCTTAGAGTGGAGGAACTGCTCTCCGATGGTAAGGAGGGCAGTCAGCAGCCCTTAGGTTGATTTTTTTCTGCACAGTCTTCACCTGGAGACTTTATTAGATTCCAGTATTCACTGGGAACTCACCCTTCCTGTACTCGTCAAGTCACACGTATCAGTAGTTCTAGCTCTGCTATAGCAGTGGGGCAACCCCTGATCTTCCAGCCAGACCATGCATCTCGTTTACTCCCACACTCTTCAACAACAGCTTCACTGCAATTATCATCTCAGATGCTTAACCAATTAGGGGAAGCTTTGCTGGCAAACCTGTTTAAGGGCCTAGCTGCCACATTGAACATGGCATCTCTTGCCGGTCAGTAGATCTCTGCCACCACTCCTAATAAGTCTCATCTTCCAGTTCAACTGAGTGCTTCATCTGCCCCAGTTAATACAGCTCAAGCTTAAGCAGAACTGTCTCATGCATTCACTGATCTCCTTGCTGTCCATAGAAGAAGAGCCTCTATGCTGCCTAGAGAGGTTCCTTCATACAAATCTGAGAATCCAGGTTCTGAATTGGTAGAGGAATGGAGTTGTGCATTGAAAACTGAGGATATGGCTTCCAATTGCCTGTTTCAGGATTCCTATTTTCCATAGGAGGTATGCCATCAAGTGGGTAATAGCTCCACCTATCGTCCGAAGGCAAGAATGTTTCTGAAGTCAAGACTAGGGGCGACAGGCCCCTCCCACTCTCCAGTTCATTCTTGCCTTCGTCCGTGCAAGATCTATAGCTAGTGACTAGATAAGTTTTGTGTGACAGAGTGTGGAGTTTTGTGTGTTTATTTCACATTGTTCCCTTTCCTCTGTCTTGTCTTTTACTACTGTTTGTGTGTCTTTCCTGGGGAATTCCTTGGGGAGGTTCCCCCTTGCCCAGGTGTTTTTCTTCCCAGGACAAAGCTTACGACGCTTTAGAGAGATCGTGGCTGCGGTCTCTCTCCCTCAGTGGCGGACGCAGCCTTAACCAGGAGCTGCGGCTGCGTTTTTCCTAGCCTGCTCCGCCGCCCTTTTCGTGCCCTGACAATCGGGAGCCTGCTGCTGCGGCTTCCTTTTGTCTTCGGCTTTTTTCCAGGGCGGCGCTTTCAATCTCCCCCGCCAGGAGCCTGCTATTACTGCTCTCTGCCTTCCCCTTTTAGCGGCTTCTGCTGGTTGGGCTGCCTTGCCTTCCCCGACTCGTCTGCGGCGTTTAATACCTAGCCGGGACGGTCTCTGTAGTCCGCGGCTGCGGCTTGCCTGTTTGCTGATTTTTCTCCCTGCTCGGGGAGTTCGCTGGCCGCTCTGCCTCCTTGACGGAGGCTTCCCTGCATACTTTATACAGCCGTGTTTGCGTTCTATTGCAGCCTATTTTCCCGGCGGTTTTCCCCCAGAGCCTGCGACTGCGGCTCTCCATACTATCAATGCCCCTTCTGGTTGGACTGCCTCACCTCCCCCGGCTCATTTTGCGGCAATTTAAATCTCGCTGCGACAGTTGCTAGCAGGCTGCGGCGGCGGCTTGCTCCCAGTGTCCCTGGCTCTGCCCAATTACTAGGGGATTTTTGCTCCGTCTTGCCTCAGTGGCAAACTTTCTTTCCTGGCTTTTATAGCCACGATCGCGCTTTTCAGCCCCGCGGCTCCAGAGCGCCTTTTTTATTTTTGGAAGCCGTTTGTTCGGCTCGCTAGTACTCCCCAGGAACCGCCATTGCTTCTTCATCTCCACAAACCTTTCTGATTGCCCATTTTTTCCCGCTCTTTTCGCGGGTGCCATTTTGTTTGTCTCTATTCAGTACTGCAAAGGGGGGTCTCTTTTACAAGGGCTGTGGATAGCAGAGCCCAGGCTTTCAGTCAGCTCCCACAGTGTGATCTACCTTTGTGTGTGTGTTGCAGATAGGATCCTATAGTTCTTCACAGGCTCCTTTATTAAATCTGCTGCTGCTGCTGGCTCTGGCAACTTCTAACCAGTACAATCTCATCGGTGACTGTTTCATCAAGACTGTGGCTGTACACCAAGCTGTTTGACCTGTACATTCTGTCCCATTCGTGGCCGTGTACTAAGACTGTGATACTGTACAAAACCTGTTGGAATGGTACATTCTGCCCCATCTGTCGCCATGTACCAAGGCTGTTGATACTATACAAAAGCTGTTTGAACTGTACATTCTGCCCCATCCATGGCCGTGTACCAAGGCTGTCGATGTTATACAAACGCTGTTTGAACTGTACTTTCTGCCCCATCCGTGGCTGTATACCAAGACTCCCATCCGTGGCCATGTACCAAGGTCGTTGATACTATACAAACACTGTTTGAATTGTACATTCTGCCCCATCCGTGGCCGTGTACCAAGGCTGTTGATACTATATAAAAGCTATTTGAACTGTACATTCTGCCCTATCCGTGGCCGTGTAACAAGGCTGTTGATGCTATACAAACGCTGCTTGAACTGTACATTCTGCCCATCCATGGCCGTGTACCTCGACCGTTGATACTATACAAAGGCTGTTTGAACTGTACATTCTGCCCCATCCGTGGCCGTGTACCAAGGCTGTTGATACTATACAAAAGCTGTTTGAACTGTACATTCTGCCTCATCCGTGGCCTTGTACCAAGGCTGTTGATACTATTCAAAACGGTTTGAGTGTACCAAGACTGTTACTACTGTACTGGCTGTGTATCAACGCTACTAACATTGTACATTCTGCCCCATCGTGGCAGTGTACTTACCCATCTGCCAGTGTATTCTGCCCCATTCGTGTGCCATGTACTGAGCCTGTACGGGTCTGTACATTCTGCCCCATCGTGGCAGTGTACTGATACCCATAGAAAATATAAGATGGCGGAACAGCCAGCGATGACTCAGACAGCCAAGCCGTAGCAATCTAAAGCGGCCAAGCATAAGCACACTAAAGCTGTTGCCAAAACTAAACATCTTTCCAGCCACAGCACAACTAAGCGCCCACGTTATGTCTCCGTTCCGGCTTCCGATGGCACAGCCCAGGAACAGTTAACGAATCTAACTCACTCTCCATTGCTTCCTCGGAGGAGGAGGACTTTGCTGGATTTCCTGAACAGCCAACTACCAACCTGCCCCCTCACATATTACCACCCAGGGCTTATCCATCGTCACAGCCCACTGGGCCGCCTCTACAAGTGCAACCATCTATTTCACTGGGGCTACAGCTGTCTCATGAGTCTTCTATCCCAACTACATGGCATGCTGTCGTTTTTTACTTAATCACAGTCACCGCCACAAGTCTCCGCCATACCTCAGCACAGTATGGACCACTATGTATGTCATGAGGCTATTTCATCTTACTCCCCACGTCCCTTTGACATTGCCAGAGGCAGATGCATTGATGACGTTTCATATGGGGAGGAGGCACCCTTTGCTGTACAAACCGATGGAGACGCATGGAGTGCTCATTCGGAACACGAGGAGAATGCTTTTTATCCCCTGTTCGATGCTTCAGATTATCTGCCTCTTGCTCGCAGAGTATTGAACACCCTTGGTCTCCAAGCTACACAACCAGCAGCTACCGCTTCCGCTATTAAAGGGGCCAGGGTCTTGAAATCCCCCGCGCCAGCAGAGCACTACCTTCCTCTTGCTAACAGTCTTTCATCTCTGGCTCCTGACTTCACCAGCAGACTGACTCTACCTGGCATAGTCGAGCCGATATCCAATCTAGTATATAGATTCTTTTTTGCCGAGGGCAGGAGATTCCCATCTACAAGGCGCCTCTGAGCGCAGGCTGGACTTTGTTTTACGCAAGAATCATGAGGCCACCGCCTTCTCCATGTGAGCTGCTGCATCAACTTCTCTCCTTTCTAAGACATTGATGATGTGGTTGGATGACCTTTAGAGGATCCTAATCCTGATCCTGTATCTTTGAGGAGGTCACTGATAAAATTGCACAAGACAGCGGCTTTTGTAGCTGATGCCACTTTGGACGCAATTCAACTGGGAGCTCGAGGTATGGCAGCACAGGTAGTCGCTCGGCGGACCCTCTGCCTTCGTCACTGGCAAGCTGACTCCACAGCCAGAGTTATTCTATCAAGGGCACCTTATTCTGGATCAGTACTCTTCGGTGAGGAGGTCCTAAAGGCAGTGCTTGTTGACCCCAAGGACACTCGAAGGCCCATCTTGGCCACTGTCCGGAATGCAGATCGCAGGCTTTTCAGACGTTTCTCCTCATATCGCACGACCCAGCCCTTTCGAGGAACGCGACCCGGGTGACGAGACTGCGATTTCCGAAACTATGATTTCCGGCCCTCTAGGGGATCCTGGAACGGAAGTTTCCCTGGCAGAGACAGCCTTCAAGAAGGAGACTTCCTGGTTTCTATCAACCTGAAGGCAGCGTATCTCCATGTGACTATTTGCAGAGCCCACAGAAAATTCCTTCGGCTTTCTTTCGGCCCCCAGCCTTTTCAATACCGAGCGATGCCGTTCGGCCTCTCATCTGCCCGAGAGTTTTTACCAAGACCTATGACCGGCCACTCAATTTCAACAAGCCACCTCCAACCAACCCAACGCATACAACATCTAGGACCGATATTGGACACCTGACAGGTGACGGTGTTCCTGACCCCAGACCGTATAAATGCTATCACAGACGTCGCACGGTCTCTGATGTCCCACGTAACCGCAGACGTTATGCTTCTGTCCAGGGCTCTCGGGAGTTTGATGTCCACCATCCATATTGTGCCATGGGCTCGAGCTCATATGCGCCTGCTCCAGTGGACTTTGCTAACATTTCAGCAGGATATTGCTATGTCAAATCATCGAGCAATTCCCTTGAGCCACGCACTGCGTCTTTCATTCCGCTGATGGACGGGGGTCCGACATCTCACCCAGGGCACTCCGTTCAGAGAACCCCGCAGAACTGTTATCACTACAGATGCAGTCCCCTTGGCTGGGGAGCCCACTGCAACTCTCAGTTCGTTCAGGGGGTTCAGAACACAGCAGAACAGACTCAGAGTAGTATTGGCTAGAGCTGAAGGCTGTCCACTTAGCTCTGCCCCATTTTCAGTCTCTGTTCCACTTGGACCATGCTCTCATTCGAACGGACAACACATGTGCCAAATCTCATTTAAACAGACAAAAGGGGACCAGGTCCCGTCCTCTACACATCTGCGATCCCTAGAGGCAGAACATCTCAGAGGAATTTGGAATGTGACAGCAGACTGGCTCAACAGACAACTGGTTTGTCCGGGAGAATGGAAACTTCATCCGACCATTTTCCATCTTCTCCAATGTTTGTTCGGCGTCTTCTCAGTCGATCTATTTGCCTCCAGCTGCAATTGCCAGTAACCCAGGTACTTCGCTCGATACCTGAACATGATAGCAAAAGCGGTGGATGCCCTGTTGTACGTCTTCCTTCCAATACCACTCTTAGCCAGAACCTTGAGAAAGGCGCGATGCGAGAGGGCCAATCTGGTTCTGATAGTCCCATGCTGGCCCTGTCGACCGTGGTTCTCGGATCTCCTTGCCATGTCAGTGATGGATACTTGGACGCTCCGGGTCAGGCCAGATCTCTTATTCCAGGGTCCAATATTGCATCAGGATCCCACTTGGCTCAAGCTAACAGCGTGGCTTTTGAACAGGACATTTAAGATCTTCTGGTCTGTCTGATGCTGTTATTGACATTATCTTGGCCTCGAGACGACCATCCACCCCCCGTATATATCAACATACTTGGGTGGCAGTCTCCAAGGGTGTCAGTCTCAGCACTTCGATCCTTCCAGGCCACAACACAACAGATACTGCAGTTCCTTCATAGGGGCCTCCTGATGGGACTTACACTTAACACTTTACGTAGACATGCGTCCATTCCGTCTTCCATTCTCTCAGTGTCCTACACTGATGCTCCTATTGCCTCGCACCCATTCATCACCTGTTTTATGAGGGAAACCGCGTTACACTCACCGGCTGTATTCCACCGTTTTCCCTCGTGGACTTTGTTGAAGGTCCTACAAGCTTTACAACGCCCTTCGTTTGAGCCCCTCAGGACTGTGCCTTTACATCTGTTGTTGTTCAAGGTCTTGTTCCTAATCGCGATCAACTCGGCGAGATGAGTTTCGGAACTGGGCGCATTGTCTTTTGCACGCCATCTCTGCATTTTTACAAGGACTCTGTTGTACTGAAGACTGATCCTTCCTTCCTCCCAAGATTGATTCAGTTTTCCATTGCAACCAGGACATTGTTTTGCCCTCCTTTTGTCCGAATCCTACTCATCCTCTCGAGAAGGCTTGGCATTCATTGGAGGTCCGCAGGGCTCTCAAGACCTACCTGTCTAGGACTCAGGATTTACGACGGACCGAGGCTTTGTTTGTATCCTTTCATCCAAAGTCTATGGGGCATAAAGTAGCCAATTCCACCTTATCTTGCTGGTTGTGGGCATGCATTACCTTAGCCTATGAGTCCAATTCCACCTAGCGTTACCGCTCATTCCACCAGGTCAGCGGCCACTACGGCTGCTTTTGCTACCAATGCTCCTGTTGCCGATATTTGCAGAGCTGCTGTTTGGTCTACCCCACATTTGTTTATAAGGCATTATAAAATAGACCGTTATGCCTCTGCCGATGCCTCTTTTGGCAGACGAGTGTTGCAACACATTCTTAATGAGGATTAAGTTGTGGGTGGTCCCTCCCTGTTATGGGCTGCTTTGGTACATCCCGCTTGATGGCATACCTCCTATGGAAAATGGACCATTGGTCTCACCTGAAGGGTGATTTTCATAGGACGTATGCCATCATGACCCTCTCAGTCAGAGGATACATAGATATTTTTTAGGAATTTTATATATACCTGTTACGCTATTTTATTACATTTATTAGTGAAGTCAAGACTGCTATTACTGTTATCTCGCTATGTTAGAGTCATATTATTATGAATGTTGTTGTTATGTTCTTGCTGGTAGGCCCGTTGGCCTTTTCTCCTGCATTTTTAGATATCTGTCTTTGGACTCGCTGCGAATGAACTGGAGAGTGGGAGGGGCCTGTCGCCCCTAGTCTTGACTTCAGAAACATTCTTGCCTTCGGATGATAGGTGGAGCTATTACCCGCTTGATGGCATACCTCCTATGAAAATCACCCTTCAGGTGAGACCAATGGTCCACTTTTGATCTAAAGGCTAAGGAGGACACTCCTGCCCTCTCCTCATCCTGGGTGGCTGTAATGTGCCCTGACCTAAATCCAGAGCAGTAAAGCTTCCTTCTCTATTACCTAAAGTCTTAAATTAGAGTTTGACACTCTATTACAGTGCAAGAAATCTGTTCCCACAGGAAACAAGTATTATGTATTGGAGCAACATCTGATACTAGCTCTGTCTTCCTCTTGTGGTTGCTTGTATTGGAATATTGGTGAACCCATCTTTGAATCCAAAGATTCCAATATGCAACTTAAGGACACCATGGAGCAAAAGATGGATGTGGGTCTCAGATGAGTCCACGATGCCAGTGCCTTATCAGTATGGGAAACAGCTACAGCTTCTGTCTTCACAAGGGCCTCTTTGCTGTGGTTATCCTTTCCTTTAAGTAAGGATCAGAGTAAACCTTTGAGATCTCACTCTATCCCGAAATGTTTCCTGCATGGGGCCATGTTATCTTTGCCTCCAGTACAACATTGCTTCCCTACTTGGGATTTGCACAAGTTCTTACCACCCTGCAAAAGCCTCTTTTCAAACCATTGAAATCAGTGTCTTTATGTTTATTATCCTTCAAAGGATTGTTTTTAGTGGCCGTCATGTCAGCTAGATAAATGTCTGAACTTAATGCTCTTACTGGCTCCAGGTATCTCTGTGTGCTTCATTAGGATAGGATAATTCTATGGACTTAATCCTTCCTTCCTTCCTAAAGTCCTTTCTCCCATTGTCAGCAGGAGCTGATTCTTCCTCCTTTTTGACCTTCTCCTGTACACCCCACAGAGAAGGCTGTAGTTAGAAGACTTATTGGATGATTCACAGCAGAACCAGGCTAAGGTCCGGAAGTCATTATAGAAAATATCCCACACTTTAGCATTTATGGTTGATGCTTCCATGTATGTAATGCAAGTTTCTGCTCAGTCCCTGACAGCTGTGTTTTCATTAGGAGGGCTGTATGATTGTGCAATTGAGAGGTGGACATCACGGCTTGAACCAATGTGGCCTCTGAGCCCTGTTGGGGTGGCAAGTTATTTGCAGACATGGTCTGGGAGAAGGTACTGAAGGTCTCTGGAGTCCAGAGAAAAGAAGAAAACATTGCCTTCTACGAAGAGGAAGATAAACATTCCTTTTGGAGATCCTTTCACCCCTACATAACTAGCCAGACCTTTTGTGGAATAAGACTGTCTGGATGAAGTCTAGATGTTCGGTCCACATGTCCATACTGGAGTTGGCAATGCACTAACAATAGGGACAAGCAACAATTCTCGGGCAAGGTTGGATCAGAATCCCACACAAGAGGCAACAAGCACCAGTCCTGACCTTCCATTCCCCCAGTGGGAGGTCATCTGCAGTTCTTCTTGAACAGGTAGCAAGCCATTCGGTGCTGCAGACTCTGAGGAAGGCCCCTGCAGAGGCTTCTCCCACCTCCCCTTTCTACTGATCCGGTCAAGAGGGTTTTGGATGCCATTCAGCAGCATCTTCAGATTTCAGCAATAGAGCCAGTTCCTCCCAGAAGATGTTGGGATTTTAACAGAGAAGGGAAATGGGTTAATTAATTTTATTTGCATAGACTATGAACTTTTAATCTATCCTTACTTTTGACCTTTTGATTGATCCTGACATATTAATACACAAGAAAATATATTTTAATACGGCTATATGAAAAAAATGTCCCCTGTTCTTACTTGTCTAGGTTAAGCTCTGTATAGTTAGCCCTCTGTGAAGAAAGCTTTATGGCCTGCATAACTGGAAGTTATTGACTTCTCATCTTGTAGGCAGTAGCAGATAGTGCAGTGGGGCTGTGCCACTTACCTGACCTCCCTCTGGCACGGCTGCATACCAGGATAGAGAGGGGGAGGTCAGCGTGGTGCACATGCACTAGATGGAACACTGAATTGGCTCAACCTGGATGTTTGCAGTGCACCTTGCTTCCCTCCGTCTTTGTCCCGGTATTCTGCATCTCTATCCTGGTATGCTTAGTGACTAAGCCAGAGGGATGTCATGGAAGTGGCATAGCCGCACTGTACTGTTTGCTGCCGCTTCTAGGGAAAACCTGTCACTCAGAGATCTCAACCTCTGACAGTATGCCTCTGAGTATCAGTTGCTGAGAATCTCAAGTGGGGAGAGCACTGTTGTAGTCCCATCCTGCTTGCAGACTTCCCATAGTCATCTACCACTATGAGAAAAGGATGCTAGACTAGATGGGACTTTGGTCTGATCCAGCAGGGGTCTTCTTACATTGGGCTTTAGAATATTTTCTTTTCCCCTGGACTGGCATTGCAGTACTGCTGCCTTGTCCAGCCTTTGCCAGCTAAGGCTGTAATCCAATACACATTTACCTGGGAATAAGTCCCATTAAACACAGTTGAGCTGAGTAGACTGTTGGCGTGTGTGCGTTGTTGTGTGAAACAGCATACATTACGTTGGAGTTAAGTTGAGCATGAAACTTCTTCAGAGCATGTTAAGAGTCTTTATTGAAAGACATTAAGGCCAGAGGCTTAAGAGTAAATACATGTAGAGATTCTTCAGTCACCCCCCTTCTGGTACATCTCTCTCCATAGATAAACACAAAAGACAGCCTCTCAGCTCAGAGGCATAATTCAGAAGACGACAACACATAGACTCTGTTAGAACTTTCCCAGTCGCTATCAGATGGCTACCATAGCAACGGCCCTGGCAGTCCGTTCCCAGACAGGGCATAGACATAACTCCCCCTTAACCTCAGTTACATCTTCAAACTTGCAGGCTTCATGGAAAACAACTGGAGACAGTAATGCCTACTGGTCACCAGCCCAACATATTGGCTCGTTGCCATATTGTAAAGAGCTAGGACTGGAAGCAGTGACTGGTGGAGCAATAGAATTAATAGATTCATTTATTAGTCACATATTGAAAATTATCAATTTTAATCAGATTTTAATTGGAGCTGTCAACTATGAAAAAGTGATCAGCGCTGATGGCACTGTCTACATAATTTACATTTAAAAAAATTCAGGCACTGTGCCTGAGAAGCCTAACTGTTCAGTTTATTTAAATAAAATACTATTTTCATTAAATGCCTTCAGATCTCACCTATACAATGAGGCAAAATTTGATATTTTAGCTGTTAAAGAGTAAATCACCCAGAAAGTACATTTTAATTGGTTGACAAGCCCAGAAATACTGCAGAATTTATCTTGAATTGAGATGATGCTAAAATGTCTGCTGTATCAAAACTAAAGTTTATCTAGTCCAGGTCTCTTTCTCCCATAGTGACTAGCCAGATGTTTCCAGGAAACTCTCAAATAAGGCATGACAATAATCATGTACTGCTGTTCCGCCAATATTATGGCATGACGATAATCATCTGCTTTTCTGCCACCCTCCCCAACAACTGGTATTTGATGGTATTATTTGTCATAACTAACATCTAATATTTATCTAATATCCTTATAAAACCTTCTAATTTTATTGCCATCATCACATCTTGTAGCAGAAAATTCTATAAGTTAATCCTGGGTTGTCCGATGCAGTTGTTCACATCACCAATCATTTTCACTGAGGCCTTCCTGTTATAAAGAATCTGAATCTACAACAAATAATTTTTAAAAAAAAATATATAAAATCAGAAAAAGCACAGACTCAACAACATACACCTCGCTTACTGGTTTAATAATTGGAATTGGTTTTTTTTAATTCTTCAGCATTGTAATGTGTCTAGGAAGTAACTTTAGTTTTATTTAAAAAATCTCATAATTTTAAAAAGCATAGCCAGTTTCTTTTAAAGACACTGTGACTTTCAAATAACCTCCTTTGTTGCTACTATTTTACCAACCCATGCTTTTTTCAGGAAAGTTTGAAAAAAACCCTCATCAGATACACTAAACAGAAAAATGTAGTTTCTTAAAACACTTGCAAGCAAATGGCATGACAGGTGTAACATAGTAGTTCTAAACAAGAGTGGTTTTTATTTTGTTTTTTATGAAGGCGTTCTTAATAACTACTTTGGGTTTATCATGTGGCAGTAATGCACATTGTTATTTGATTGTTGGAATCTTAATGTAAATATATTTGCTTCAAGGTCCTTGTGGTCCAGGCTATCAGGCCAGACAGACTGCAGAGTGCAATGGCCCTTTTTGCATGTAAAGCTCTGGGTAAGTTGACAGTTTTTTAGAATAACGTGGTAAAAAAATATTTCTGGTGGGGGTACTATGTATGCCAAAGTAGGCTTCCACATGTATATCCCTATCTGGACAGAGAACTGCATGCACAACTAGGTACTGCATAGTTTCTCTTTCTGATACAGTAGTTAAGACAACATGTGGAGACTTTTTTGAAATCCAGTCAGTGGCTTTGTGTAAGGGGAAATGGGAAGGGGACTTGATTCAATATTACTTCAGAACCAGATTCTGTTTGATGAGAGGAGTCATTTTTACCTACGGTGGAAAACTCAAGGTTAGAGATCAGAACATAAGAACTTGAGCTAAAGAAGACAAGAAAGGGACAAAGTGAAACACGTGCCCTCTTTCTGCTCCCCCCACTACTTCACACCCTTGCTGACTGATGGCGCTGGTGCAAGCTTATAGGTAGAATTACAGCTGCTGAACCATTTGTACTTATCTCTTAGCAGCTTCTGCATTTGAAGTAGTGTTTGGTTTCTCCAAATCTTCTTTGCCTTTCCTTGGCCAGTGTTTTATTTTTAGTGCTGTCATTGGGGAGGGGCCAGAAACCTTGACACTTTGTTTTTTTGTACTCTCCCCTCCCCCCAGCTCAGACACACACACACACGGTAATTGTCAGGTTTCTGCTGCCTTGCCTGATAAAATTAATCATGTGAATGACTTCTTTTTATTGTATTATTGATTCCACTGGTGTTATTAAACATTGTTGAAACATCAAATGTTTTCATGAAAAATGTCCCAGTGAAGAAATCACTGTGACTAAGGAGATAAGGTCTCCTGGGTCCTGTACTCAGGATTATCTGCTTGGTAATCTACCCTCCCCTTACACCCATGAACCAAAGATTTGTTGCTACTTTGTTTTTATTTTACCAACCCATGCTTTTTTAGGAAAGTTTGAAAAAAAACCCCTCATCAGATACACTAAACAGGAAAATGTAGTTTCATAAAACACTGGCAAGCAAATGACATGACAGTTATAACATAGTAGTTCTAAACATGAGTGTTTTTTTTATGAAGGCATTCTTAAGCAGGCCAAGGAACATCACCAAGTGGAATTGTTTTCACCCTTGCAACTCTGGTGTTTGTATATATGAGTTAATTTATGGTATTTTTAACTAATATGTTTCCAACATAGGCATATGACCATTGAACTGTACTGTCACTGAGTTTATTTTCCATCAAGTCTGCAAGTCTGGAAATCTGTAGCTAGAAGGAGTTATGTCTTTGCCCAGTCTGGGAACGGACAGTCAAGGCCGTTGCCATGGTAGCATCAAGATAGACTGGGAGAGTTCTAGCAGCTATCTGTGTTGAGCTGAGTCTTCTGTGTCATGTCTTTGAACTGAGAACTTCTCTCCTAGGGGGGGAGCAACTCTACATGTAATCTTAAAGCCTTAAGCCATAATGTCTTGTAGTAAAGACTCTTAACCTGATCTAATGCCTCTGTGATGTTTCTTGCTCAACTTAACTCCAATGTAACGTATGCTGTTTCACGCAACAACGCACACACATCAACAGGGTTATGGGCCCAGATCCACAGCGCGTTACTCAGGAGTAAGTGGCTGGTCTGAACGGCAGACGGAGTTCCAGAGGGCAGCTTGATCGATTGTACCAGACAGAGGTGAGCAACATGGCTGTAAACCTGTCTGGGGGAGGCTTGCCAATGGAAAGATTGACGGAAAAGAATTATGCCAGCTGGAAGCCGAGGATGCGGGCTTTGCTGATAAAAGAGGATTTATGGGACATTATAGATGGACCCCCTCCGGCGGTACTGACCGCGGCCTGGACGCGTAGAGATCAGAAGGCGCAAGCTTTTATACTTCTGGCTCTATCAGACTCTCAACTGTTACACGTGAGAGATGTTACAAACGCCAAACAGATGTGGGACGTGTTGGAGGCCCTACATGTGCAACAGACTGCGGGATCTAAATTGTGTTTGGCAAGAAAGCTGTACCAGATGCGCTTCACGGGTGAGTGCGAAATGAGTGAGCATCTCACGGAATTCAGGCGCCTATTTGCTGAGTTGCAGGATCGAGGCATGGAACACTCTGACCTTCAGAAGACCTATCTGATCCTGGCTTCACTTGATGGGACTTGGAATAATATGGTCATGGCTTTCGAAGCCATGCCTGACGGAGGTCTGAACGTTGCGTTTATTGAGGAAAAACTGTCCCAGGAATGGCAGCGGAGACAAGAGGCGAAAAGTGCTGAGGAAAAGCAAAGAGCCAAGCTGAAAGAAGAAAGCAGCTGCAGACAGGAAAACAAGCGGGAGCAGCAGCGGCTGAAATCTTGTTATGCCTGTGGGGCTCGTGGGCATCTTCAAAGAGACTGTGCAGTCAAGCGTAACTCCAGGGAAGGAGGCTTGAAGCAGGGAAGTGTGAACTTTGTTTGTAAACAGAAGCCACAAACTTTAGCACCTGTTGACTGGCTTCTTGACAGCGGTGCAAGCCATATATTAATCAAAGACAGGAGTTTGTTTTACACGTCTACAGTTGAGCAGGACTTTGTTTTACTTGCGGATGGATCGCAGAAGAACATGGAAGCCCGAGGACTGGTGAGATTTGATAAGCTTGGAATACTGTCAGATTGTTTGTTTGTACCAGAACTGCATCATAACATGTTGTCTGTGAGAAAACTGGTGAGCTGTGATTTTTCAGTCTTGTTTCACAAAGACCAATGTTTTGTAATGAGGGGAGATCAAGTGTGTTTGCAGGGAAGCCTTAATGATTCGCAGTTTGTAATAAAGAGCAGTCAAGCAGGGTGTGCTGTGTTAAATGTTGAGGCACAGGTACATCAGGGCTGCGTCCATGAATGGCATCAAAGGCTGGGGCATGCAAATTTTGACACGATTAAGAAAACCCCAATGCATAGTGAAAACATGAAGTTGAAGGACTGTGGACAGTTAATGGATTGTGATTCTTGTCATAAAGCTAAAATGACAATTGCACCAATTAACCGGGAGGCTGAAAGAACCACAACAGCTCCCTACCAGCTAGTTCATGTTGATTTATCAGGGCCAATAAATGCTTCACGCGGAGGTGCGAGATTCTTCATGGTACTGGTGGATGATTTTACGAGATACACTCATGTTTATTTGCTTAAGCAGAAAAGTGAAGCAGAGCAGAAGCTGAAGCTGTTCATTAAGAGAATTGAAACTCAACATGGCGTCACTGTGAAAGCGATACACTCAGACCAGGGGGGGGAATTCACGAGCAAAGCATTGAGTGACTTCCTCGAGAGTAAGGGAATTAACCAGAATTTCACTGCTCCTTACAGCCCGTTTTCCAACGGAACTGCAGAGAGAAAAAACAGGGTGCTTCAGGAAGCAATGAGAGCCATGGTAATGGATTGCAATTTAGGGAACTCCTTCTGGGGAGAAGCAATTCTTTATGCAAATTACATTCACAACAGGGTATTACACAGTGCACTTGGAATGTCTCCTTATGAGAAAATCACTGGCAGAAAGCCGAAAATACAACACATTCAAAAATTCGGTGCACGTTGCTGGGTCCACATTTCACAGGGAAAAAGAAGAGGCAATCTTGCACCCAGAGCACTTCAAGGGTTTGTTTTGGGATTTCAGAATGCATATTTCAGAATTTGGTTGCCAGAAACACAGCAATTAGTTCTGAGCAGAAGCATTAAAGTCTCAGAAAAGCCTTGGGATCAAAGGGAAACAGTCATTCTTACAGGGTCAGATGACACACAAACATTTAAGCCAAATCTAGACATAAAGGTGGAGGGCACACATATTCCACTCAGAGATGCGTTAAATGAGCTCATTTGTGGGAAACGAAGATCGAAGAAACGCAAGGCTGAGGAAATGGAGGATCCTGGGCAAGCTGTGCCAAGCACAAGCACAAATGGGGGGCAGAGAGAGCAGAAGCCCTAGTGCCTTTAAGACGTTCTACAAGATCAAACATAGGGAAACCGCCTGAAAGATTCACAGTGGGGGTGGTGACCAGTCCTGGAATGCACAAACAGGTTGAAATGGATCCTGAAACGTTATATCTGACTTGTGTTCAGCCAAAGTTTGATTGAATAAAGTGTTAGCTAAATGTACAGAGATGTTCTGAACTGTACTGAAATGTAAACTGTATTGCAAGATGTATTATAGAAATGTATTATTGTTATTGTTGTCATGAATTACAGACATGATGGGGAAAAGGGGGGATTGTTGACCATTGAACTGTACTGTCACTGAGTTTATTTTCCATCCAGTCTGCAAGTCTGGAAATCTAGCTAGAAGGAGTTATGTCTTTGCCCAGTCTGGGAATGGATAGTCAAGGCCGTTGCCATGGTAGCATCAAGATAGACTGGGAGAGTTCTAGCAGCTATCTGTGTTGAGCTGAGTCTTCTGTGTCATGTCTTTGAACTGAGAATTTCTCTCCTGGGGGGGGAGCAACTCTACATGTAATCTTAAAGCCTTAAGCCATAATGTCTTGTAGTAAAGACCCTTAACCTGATCTAATGCCTCTGTGATGTTTCTTGCTCAACTTAACTCTAATGTAACGTATGCTGTTTCACGCAACAACGCACACACATCAACACTTTTACCAGTTTCAACATAATCAGAAAGGAAGGTCAATATCTATGACAGCGTCCCATCCTGTTGTAGTTGACTGTCTGATTTTGCAATATGATTTTATATACAATGGTACTTTATATATCAAAGATTTATGTTCTGTTTGAAGTGGAGTCTGGAAGTGAGGAAACTTCAGGAAATGGTACACATTAGTTATTCTGACTACAGATGTGAAGAGGTGGCTTCTCAAAATGCATTCCTAGCTTTATTGGCATTTTATTTTATTTTTAAATATTTGTCTGTTTCTAGGGATTAAAGAGTTGTCACCACCACCACTGAATCTGAAACGTCTATATAAAGAAACACTAGAAATTGAACCAATCTTGATCATTATTTCTCCTGGTGCTGATCCTTCTCAGGAATTACAAGAACTTGCAAGTGTTGAAAGAAATGGGGAATGCTACCACCAGGCAAGTCTCTCATATACATCAGCCCAAGAAAAAAACTGACAAACTGTTTGCATGATCAGAATTCATGGGTAAAAAAAGTTTACTCATGACTTATTGGCTGTTGGACTTAAACATAATGCCATGGCTGCAGTTTACATTTATTTCATCATTATGTATAAGTAAACTTTATCTGCTTTGTCTTAAAGGGTACATTTAAAGAATATAATCAGATAAAATTGATATAATATGTCAGCTTTTGAAACAATGGACCTTATACTTCTTTTCTTGGGCAACTTCTGAAATGTTCAGCTATATCCTTTTGTAAAGAAATAAGAAGAGAATAGACAGCTAGATTGGTTGCTTATTTGTTAGTGTGGTGTAGTGGTTAAGGTGTTGGACTATGACCTTGGAGACCAGGGTTTGAATCCCTACACAGCCATGAAGCTCACTGGGTGACCTTGGGCCAGTCACTACCTCTCAGCCTCAGAGGAAGGCAATGGTAAACCCCCTCTGAATACCGCTTACTCTGAAAACCCTATTCATAGGATCGCCCATAAGTCAAAATCGACTTGAAGGCAGTCCATTTTTTTCCATATACCTTTTTGCTGTCTTCAAATTGGTTTACAAACATCCAATATAATAATATCACAAATAAAACAATTTTAAATCCACTTCAAGACTAATGAAACCTTATAAGAACAGACGAAGCAGCTGTAGGACGAAGCTGAAGTCATAAAAGTCCTGGCAGAACACGAAGGGTATTGCTTGAAGTGAGACATGAGGTGGGGTTAAACAAGCCTCCTGGAGGAGGACATTCCACAACATCGAGGCAGCTGAAAAGGCCCAAGGCCTGGTGAATGAGTATGAAGTCACTGACAGATCTTGAAGCTGGGATGGGCAGGCACTTATGGGCAAAGATGTTCCCTCAGCTACTCTGCCTTGAACATTTGTCACTTTATAGTTCAAAATCAGCACCCTGAATTGAGCCTGGAAATACCACAAGTGACAAGTTTTATTTTATTAATAAATATACTGGAATGAAACAGCTTGTTCCTGCTTATCATATCTTCTTCTGAAAGTCTACTTTAATATGTTTGGCTGCTAAAAACTAGATCTTCCAAATGGAAAGACAAGCAATTCTGTGCAAAGACTGGTGGAAAGTTATGCTTCCTTCTGATAAAAAAATAAGGTGAAGTGTCCTTCATTTTCTCATTATAACTTACACTAAGTAATTCTGTTAACTATAAAGACACAGAACAAATGGAAATGAAACTAACATAGCTGCAGTCTATCTCCATTAACTATGGAAGATGTGGTCTAAACTTATTCATAAATAAGTGCCAATAGCAATTCCAAACTTAGCTTATTGAGCCATCTGTACCACATGTTTGGAGTGTTATTTAGAAGATTTTTAAAAGCTGTCCAAGTGGTGTACAAATAAAACTGGAGATAAAACAAGCAAAAATTCACTATCCAAAGAAAACAAATATATGTAAAACCATGTATCCATGATAAAGTAGAACATTTGATTATGTTTTGTAGGTTGCTATGGGCCAGGGACAAGCTGATCTAGCTATTCAGACTGTAAAAGAATGTGCACGCAATGGAGAATGGCTCTGTTTGAAGAATTTGCATCTTGTCGTGTCATGGCTTCCCATCCTGGAAAAGGTAAAAAAATTACATATAATTCAGAAGCCTTCAGGCTTTGTTCTATGGCAGATGTTGATGGCTAGAAAATGTAAGCAATCAATATTTCTGAGTTGCCTGCAACTGTATTTCTGCTAACCTCACCAAAGCATTGGTCAATTATTTTGAAATAAAATAACACTGAAGTGTGCAATCCTGTGCATGCATACTTAGGAGTAAGCCTCACTGAACTCAGTGGGACTTACCTATGAGTAAATATTCATAGGATTGCATGGTATCACAAATGCAAAATTGGTGTTTGCTACAAATTCTAAAACGCTAAGCAAAAGAAAGTTTTTGTAAAAGTACCGTATATTCCGGCGTGTAAGACGACTGCTGGCGCCACGGGAGCCGGCCTACAACTGGCAGGCGATGAAGCCGACGGTGCAGGAGCGCTTCGCCTTCCTCTTCAAGAACGAGGTGCTCATCGACATCCACTTCTTGGTGGGCAAAGGTCGGTGCGGGCTATGGGGCAAGGGGGCGCTGGCCACGCAGGGAAGAAAGGGGAGAAGGACGCTGGCTTTTTAAACGGGGATCAGGGTCTTTCTTGCGGCTGGGGGCGGGTTGCTATGGGGGCAAGCGGGTTGAAGAGTTGTGGCTGTGGTTGGGGGGCTGTTATTCCGGCGTATAAGATGACTTTTTAACCCAGGAAAATCTTCTCAAAAGTTGGGGGTCGTCTTATACGCCCAGTCGTCTTATACGCCGGAATATACAGTAACTTCCAGCTTATGGAAATTTATTGTTTCTAAGATCCCATCCTGAAACCATTTTAGCCATGAGTTTTATCATAGTCGTTAACTGTTCTCAAGCATATTTACAATAATTGGTTACCATAGTACAGTGGTTCTCAGACTTTTTGCAGTGGTGGAACTCTTCACTTTAAACAAAACCTCGGTGGAGCCCTTGCAGTAAAATCTGGAGGGAGGGAATTGATTATTGAGAAAGCAAGCAAGGGAGAGCCAACCAGAAGAGTGACAACTTTTAAAAGCAGAAACTTTAAGATTTTGAAAAACTTTGCTGTCAGTCTCCTCATCTGCTCTGATGGAAGAAGCCTTTGTTTTGTTTGTCATTCTTCAAGCTTCAGCTCTTATCAGAGAAAGTTCTTATGTCTCCATTAGTGTTAAAGAAGCAAGCATATAAAACCCTCGCCACCAGGCTAGAACTCAGTGGGACGTGCTAAGAGAGATTCCCATGACAAGTACTTAAACAACACATTTAATCCAGTAGTGCGGTGATGAGGGCTGAGTGGCATTGTTTACCTGGCTTCCCAATGCTGCATGTTGCTGCTGGTTACCAAGAAGGGAGGGGAAAGGCAGGAGGGAGCATCAGATTGGCTCCACTGCTGCACCTGCTCCACAGTGAGCTCCTGGTTGCCTCGTCCCTCTCCCTCTTGGTAACCAGCAGCAGGCAGCATATGGCACTGGGAAGCCAGGAAAGGAACCCCGTGCTGCCCCATTAGCCACTATGGATTTAACCCTAGAAAAGCATGGCATGGGAAACAAAAAAGGGGAAGGGCTTCCCAGGTCAGTTGCTTGAGTAGTACATTCAATCCCCATGGCTGCAGCTCAGTGGAAATCGCACATTGTTCACTCTTGACTGCCGTTACAACCTTTTCATTTGTGGAACACCTTGAACTGCTTCACGGGATTCAGGGTTCCACAGAACACAGTTTGAGATGCTGCCATAGTAGTTTAACTATTGGATTACAGGTTCCATGGTAACATACATCAAATGGAGCACCATCATATATAAAATTGAACTGCTGTTACCAACTGGTTTAAAGGAGTATATCAACAATTGGTGCCTCTTATGATGAGACCGAGGGGAGGGGGATTATACTTTCCTTCTGGAAATGTAGTAAGAAGAGTTTATATAATACAGAAATAGAGGGAGAAAGACACATAGTTGAAATACAAACGCTACACATAATTGTGCAGTAAAAATATGTTTATAACAGGTGTGCTAATACAATAGCATTAAAGTTACCTAGGAAAAATATTTTATTTATCTCTTAGATATATATTCTGTCTTTCCTCCCAGTAGGAGCCTACCATATCACACCATAATAGCAATCTTTCAGTTACTTAAAAAATGTGCTGCCCTCCTATTGCATAAATAAATCAAAAAGGAAGAGGATTCTGTTGGAAACCCAGTTCAGACATAACCATAAACCATGATTCCCACTACATGAACAAGTTTGCACAAATCTTGTCCTTGCATGCTCCCCACTCTCCTTTTTTACATGACACAGAAGATTGAATGTTATTATTTTATTTTAAGCTAACCACAGTTCCCCATGACATCCAAATTTGGGAAATGGTTTGTCTGAACTAACGTTAATGAAAACAAGCCAGGACCAAACTGTAGTTCCAGATCCTGGCTTAAGCTGCAATCCAGTGCATATATACTCGGAATTAAACTCCATTGGGTCCATTGGTCCAATGGGACTTACTCCCAGGACTGATCTATTGTGGCTGATGAGGTTTTCTCGCAAATCCCACAAAAACAAATTACAGATGAGCTTGCAGTCTCCCCTAATTTGGATGAAGTCAGTAAAGCCATTAATCAAATGTAGAATAACAAAGCTAGTGGACCTGATGGGATTCCTGCTGAAGTCTTTAAAGAAGGTGGGTCTGAATTTACACAACAACTTCATAAGCTAATTGAAAAAATCTGGATGAGGAAGGAGATCCCAGAAGACTTTAGGGATGCCATAATTATCACTCTTTTCAAGAAGGGCGATAGAACAGATTGTGGGAACTACCGAGGCATCTTTCTTCTAGCTACCGCAGGTAAAATCCTTGCAAGCATCCTCGCAAATCGCCTCCTACCTATCTCAGAAGACATCCTCCCTGAATCCCAAAATGGTTTCCACCCTTCCAGGGGTACAGTGGACATGATCTTCACTGCACGACAGCTTCAAGAAAAATGCAGGGAGCAAAACAGACCTCTGTATATGGTGTTTATTGATCTGACTAAGGCGTTTGATACTGTAAATCGAACTGCTTTCTGGACCATCCTTCTGAAAATTGGATGCCCTGATAAATTTGTGAATATTTTGCAACTCCTCCATGATAACATGACGGCGACAATTTTGGATAACAATGGCTCTCAAAGTAATCCATTCAAAGTGGGATCAGACGTCAAACAGGGATGCGTCATTGCTCTGACCTTTGATATTTTCATCGCCATGATTCTACACCTTATTGAGGGGAAATTTCCTACTGGTGTGGAAATTGCATATCGAACAGATGGAAAGCTTTTTAATCTCAGTAGGCTGAAAACAAAAAGTAAGGTAATTACAACCTCTGTTGTAGAACTTAAATATGCTGATGATAATGTAGTCTCCGCACATTCAGAGGAAGATCTTCAAACTGTCCTAAATGTCTTTGCAGAAGCATATGAAAAGCTTAACATCAAAAAGCCAAAGTGCTTCATCAGCAAGTGCGAACCAATCCCTCTGTAGCACCATCAATCTAGCTTAATGGTGCGATGCTGGAGAATGTTGATCACTTTTCTTATCTTGGCAGCCATCTCTCTGTAAAAGCTGACATCGACGCTGAAATTCAGCATCGTCTGAGCTCTGCAAGTGCCGCATTCTCCCAAATGAAGCATAGAGTGTTCAAGGATCGGGACATTCGCAGGGAGACCAAAATGCTTATTTACAAAGCCGTTGCACTACCGACCTTACTGTACGTCTGTAAAAAATGGACCATCTCTAAACGCCACTCCCAACTTCTTGAAAGATTCCACCAATGCTGCTTCTGGAAAATTCTGCAAATTACTTGGGAAGATAGGTGGACTAACGTTAGCATATTGGAAGAAGCAAAGACCACCAGTGTTGAAACAATGATCCTCCAATATCAACTTTGCTGGACCAGCCATGTTGTTCAAATGCCTGATCACCGTCTTCCAAAGCAGCTACTTTACTTCCAACTTAAGGATGGAAAACGGAATATCGGTGGACAGCAAAAGAAATTTAAAGATGTTCTCAAAGCTGATCTAAAAAAATGTAACATGAGCATCGAGAACTGGGAAGCCTTGGCCCATGAGTGTCCCAATTGGAGATCGGCCATTATCAAAGGTGCTATGGACTTTGTAGAAGCACGAGTACAGGGCGAAAGGGACAAACGCGCTAAGTGGAAGGCACGTCAAGCAAATCCTCAGCGTGACCACCTTCCATCTGGAAACCTGCGTCCTCACTGTGGGAGGCTGTGTGGATCAAGAATTGGCCTCTACAGTCACTTATGGACCCACTGTTAAAGACCTTACCCTGGAAGACAATCTTACTCAGCTATGAGTGATTGCCAATGATGAAATGAATGACTCCCAGGGAAGTGTGTATTGGATTGCAGCCTTATTCTCAAACCATATCTTGAACCAGGGGTGGGGAGCATGTGGTCCTGCTGATGTTCCTGAACTACATCTCCCTTCAGCCCTAGCCAGCATGGCCAATGGTCAGGGATAATAGGAGTTGATATCCAAAACATGTGGAGGACTACAAGTTCCCCACTCTTGGCTTAAACAGACCACAGTTCCCCAAGTCAACAACAGAATTCCTCTAAAATTATTTTTGGATGTATATTACTTGTACCTCCACTTATATCCTTGGTGTGTTAAAATACTATTCATTGCCCAAGGTTTTCAGAAATAGTGTGTCAGTTGTATTGTTTTTTGTTTGTTTGTATAAATTCATCTTTTTCCTACAGGAGCTGAACAGTCTCCAGCCACAGCCTGGTTTTCGGCTTTGGCTGACTGCTGAAGTCCATCCTAAATTTTCTCCTATTTTACTCCAATCAAGTTTGAAGATAACATATGAGGCAAGATTGTTACTGGCAAAAATATACGAAGTGTTGAATTTACCAAATCAAATGTCAGTTAAAGCAGTGCATAGGATTGTATTCTGAGTTACATGAGTGGATGTGCAGTTACGCGTTTGGGTTTTCCTGCCCCCTCTTCCCCACTGCAACCTCCTATAGCCCTTGAAAAAAACTATTCTGGAAGTTGGGAGACTCTCAGAAAGGATCTTGGTTATGAGGAGAGCAGTGTGAAGGAGGAATTGCCAAATACCATGTGGAGTCAGATTGCCCAAGAGGAGCAAGCTTCCTGCCAAGTGGTAAACGGTGGTAATGCAGCCGAAGCTCTGCTCATGGCTGGAGTTCGATTCCAACGGAAGGAGGAAGTCGAATCTCCGGTAAAAGGGGTCGAGGTCCACTCAGCCTTCCATCCATCCGTGGTCGGTAAAATGAGTACCCAGCATATGCTGGGGGGTAAAGAAAGACCGGGGAAGGAACTGGCAATCCCACCCCATATATACGGTCTGCCTAGTAAATGTCACAAGACGTCACCCTAGGAGTCGGAAACGACTCGCACTATAAGTGCGGGGACACCTTTACCTTTATGTCCCTTACTGTGGGTCACACTGGGATGCAGTGGGGAAGAGAGCACAGGAAAACAAAGCCCTATTGCATAAAAAGGCTTGTACTTGCATAATTTGGGGTACAGCTCATAATATCTTATATTAAGACTTTATTTTCTTCTATAGGCACCTCCAGGCCTGAAAAAGAACTTACTACGAACATATGAATCTTGGACTCCAGAGCAAATTAGCAAAAAAGACAATTTGTCTCGAGCCCATGCTTTCTTTAGCCTAGCTTGGTTTCATGCTGCATGTCAAGAAAGAAGGAATTATATCCCTCAGGTAAGGAGTCTTAATTCATTATGTTTTTCTCTTATGTTTCATGTACTATTTGTTTATTTCACTTCAGACATATTCCTTTACATGAAAATAAATTGCGTACATTCTCTTTTTTTATTGTAAAGGTTGAACCATAAAGGCAAATACTGAAAAACTGGGGGGGGGGGCTCAGCCCAATTGAATTTAAATTATTTTTAATGAATTTAATGTATTTTTATTCTTCTTGAGCTAAATGTTATTTCTAGTCTGTGAGATGAGCTGTGTAAAGGAACACATGGTTGTTGTCCCATGTCCTCCTAACCAAAGATCCCATGATATTCCACTAGCTTCAGCTATTTACTTGTACGAAAATGAACTGTTACTATGTAATAACTGGGTTTATTTTTCCAAATTAGATTTTTGGTTGAATGAAACTGATTTAAATGTCTGAAAGCCATGCTGTCATGTTGTTGTTGTTATGTGCCTTCAAGTCGATTACGACTTATGGCGACCCTATGAATCAGCGACCTCCAAGAGCATCTGTCATGAACCACCCTGCTCAAATCTTGTAAGTTCAGGTCTGTGGCTTCCTTTATGGAATCAATCCATCTCTTGTTTGGCCTTCCTCTTTTTCTACTCCCTTCTGTTTTTCCCAGCATTATTGTCTTTTCTAGTGAATCATGTCTTCTCATTATGTGTCCAAAGTATGATAAACTTAGTTTCAACATTTTAGCTTTAAGTGATAGTTCTGGTTTAATTTGATCTAACACCCAATTATTTGTCTTTTTCGCAGTCCATGGTATGCGCAAAGCTCTCCTCCAGCACCACATTTCAAATGAGTTGATTTTTCTCTTATCTGCCTTTTTCACTGTCCAACTTTCACATCCATACATAGAGATCGGGAATACAATGGTCTGAATGATCCTGACTTTGGTGTTCAGTGATACATCTTTGCATTTGAGGACCTTTTCTAGTTCTCTCACAGCTGCCCTCTCCAGTCCTAGCCTTCTTCTGATTTCTTGACTATTGTCTCCATTTTGGTTAATGACTGTGCTGAGGTATTGATAATCCTTGACAAGTTCAATGTCCTCATTGTCAACTGTAAAGTTACATAAATCTTCTGTTGTCATTATTTAGTCTTCTTGACGTTCAGCTGTAGTCCTGCTTTTGTGCTTTCCTCTTTAACTTTCATCAGCATTCGTTTCAAATCATTACTGGTTTCTGCTAAGAGCATGGTATCATCTGCATTTCTTAAATTATTGATGTTTCTCCCTCCAATTTTCACACCTCCTTCTTCTTGGTCCAATCCCGCTTTCCGTATGATATGTTCTGCGTACAGATTAAACAAACAGGGTGATAAAATACACCCGTCTCACACCCTTTCCGATGGGGAACCAATCGGTTTCTCCATATTCTGTCCTTACAGTAGCCTCTTGTGCAGAGTATAGGTTGCGCATCAGGACAATCAGATGCTGTGGCACCCCCATTTCTTTTAAAGCATTCCATAGTTTTTCATGATCTACACAGTCAAAGGCTTTGCTGTAGTCTATAAAGCATAGGGTGATTTTCTTCTGAAATTCCTTGCTCCGTTCCATTATCCAACGTATGTTTGCAATATGATCTCTGGTGCCTGTTCCCTTTCTAAATCCAGCTTGGACGTCTGGCATTTCTCACTCCATATATGGTAAGAGCCTTTGTTGTAGAATCTTGAGCATTACTTTACTTCCATGGGATATTAAGGCAATAGTTCGGTAATTACTGCATTCTCTGGGATCCCCTTTCTTTGGAAGTGGGATATATATTGAACGCTTCCAGTCTGTGGGCCATTGTTTAGTTTTCCATATTTCTTGACAAATTCTTGTCAAAATTTGGACAGATTCTGTCTCAGTAGCTTGTATCAACTCTATTGGTATGCTGTCTATTCCTGGTGATTTGTTTCTTCCAAGAATTTTAAGAGCAGCTTTCACCTCACATTCTAAAATTTCTGGTTCTTCATCATATGGTTCCTCCATGAATGAATCTGTCATCCTGTCATCTCTTTTATATAGTTCTTCAGTGTATTGCTTCCATCTTCCTTTTATTTCATCTCAGTCAGTCAGTGTGTTCCCCTGTTGATTATTCAACATCCCTACTCGTGGTTTAAATTTCCCTTTCATTTCTCTAATCTTTTGGAATAGGGCTCTTGTTTTTCCCATTTTGTTGTCCTTTTCTATTTCTATACAATAACTATTGTAATAGTTTTCTTTGTCCCTACGTATTAGTTGTTGTATCGTTGCATTTAGGGTTCTGACCGTGTTTCTATCTCCTGTTGCTTTTGTTTTCCTTCTCTCTTTAACCATTTGAAGAGTTTCTTCAGTCATCCATTGGGGTCTTTCTCTCTTTTTAACAAGAGGTACTGTCTTTTTGCATTCTTCCCTGATCATGAGTCTGACTTCAGTCCATAGTTCTTCTGGTTCTCTGTCAACTAAGTTTAAAGCCTCAAACCTGTTCCTTATTTGATCTTTATATGCTTCTGGGATGTTATTTAAATTGTATTTTGGCATTATGAGTGCTTTGTCGTTCTTCTTTAGCTTTAGTGTGATTTTTTTTTTCAATTAATTTTTATTCCAATTTTCAAAACCAAAACAATACAAAAGAAAACAACACAAATCAATAACTAGTACAATACAAAAAGAAAGAAAATATATATATATATATATATAAAGAAAGAATATTGACTTCCGATTTGTCATAGTTCAGCTATAAATCTATAATATATAACAAACCTATCTCTTAATAGATTATAAAATCACCTTCCTCCAACGGTTATCTTAGTTGGTTTCAAATCTCATTAACATCATATCATTTTAATCTTCCACAAAAAGTCAAAGAGAAGTTTCCAATCCTTGAGATATATGTCAATCAATTTTTTTTCTAAATAAACATGCCAATTAATCCAACTCATCAAATCTACTAAGTCCAGTAATTTTAAATCGCTCTTCTGTCATTATCCATATTGGGTCCATCTTCCATCTTCCATCTTTACGCACCCAAAAATCTTGCTGTCATAGTCATATAATAAAAGTCTGATAGGAATTTCCTCCATCACAGATGTTTTCTTACCATCAAATCCAAACGTATCACTGAAGTGTTGTTGCAAAGCCGCATCTCTGTTCCTCTTTTCCACATGATACACTAGTACATCTCTTGAAGGTTTTTCCATTGACACAAAACAGGGATTAATTCTGTTAACTTTCTCCATTTCAAGTTCCATCAAATCCTTCCAGTCCAAGAATTTTCTTGAACCGATAATATCTTTATCTCCAATCTCTTCAATTCCTTCAAGGACAGCGCTGAATTCCAAACTATAATATTTGTCTCCAGGATCCATCACAGCCAGAAAATCCAAATCTTTTTTCATGTCCATAATTAAGCCAATCTCCATAGTTTGAACCTTGCCTTTAATTTCTCTTCCATCCTTTTTTTGTTTTCCAGATCTATCTTTATTCTCCTTTCTCATAGAATCCTGAGTTTCTTTCAGCTCCTGTCTCATTTCGTGAAATTCAATTCTCCACGCCTGTCTATTATTTCTCAGTTCTTGTTTTATTGAGTTAATCCCATTCATTATTTTCTGAAACATGTCTAGAGATAAAGTCCCTTCTTGTACATCCATGATCTTCTTAATTGTCATTCTTAAAACCAAAGGAACAAAACTCCTTCAATTTTCAATGTCCCAAACAGAGAGCAGCTTATTTCTTTAACCAGTTACAAAGGAGTTAATCTTTCCAGCAAACTAACGTCACACGCTAGACAGCCCTTATCTCTTATCTGCCCAGAAGTGTAAGAACGGCTTTGGTTCACAGCGTCGAAATAGCTAGTAGCAGAGAGAATGAGCAGATTCGTCAAAAAGAAAAAAAAAAGTAGATCAAGAAAAATAGTCCCAGTCTTATCTCTTTCAATCAGAAATCTCTCATCCGTTTAATCTTTAGAATGCTATTTTCCATGTCAGCTTTTTGCAATAAAAAAAAAGATACGCTATTTATATTTTCTTCCCCCTTAGTTCCGTGAATAAAAAAAGGAAAGTCTTACCTCACCTAGGTTATCTCAATTGCTGTTACTTTGACAAATCTCTTTAGCTGTATAGATAAGAAAATGATGAATGTAGATAGGAGGATGTTTGCCTGTTAATCCGTATAAAAAAACGGGTCACTTATCCAGCTGAGCTAGCATAAAAATCCTCGCTCTGTCTGAGCTGCTGGAAGACAGACAATTCTGACGAATTCCAGACTCCAACAATCAAAACAAAGCTATGTAGGAAATCTCACGTTTCTTCTTTAACCGGAAGAAATTATTCCCAGTCAGAAAAGAGCCTTCTGACTGAATTTAAACTGGAAAAGTTTCATCCAAGACGAGAGCTCGTCTCAGAGGCTGCACAGGCGTAGGGATCCTCCTGGGAAGTCAGCTTTACTGTGATTTTTGATACAATCAGTTCATGATCTGTACCACAGTCTGCTCCTGATCTTGTTTTTGCAGAAAGTATGGAACTTCTCCATCTTCTGTTTCCAATTATATAATCAATTTGATTCCTATATTGACCATCTGGTGATGTCCACGTGTACAGTCGTCTTTTTGGTTGCTCAAAAACTGTGTTGGCAAGAAACAAATCATTGGATTCACAGAATTCAATAAGTCTTTCTCCTGCTTCATTTCTGTCACCTAAGCCCCATTTCCCCACAATTCCTAGTTCTTCACTGTTCCCTACTTTTGCATTCCAGTTCCCCATGATTATCATCATATCTTTTGGTATGTGATCAATTTCCTCCTGTACTTCTGCGTAAAATCTCTCCAATTCCTCCTCTTCTGCGTTTGATGTTGGAGCGTAGACTTGGATGATGGTTATGTTAATAGGTTTCCCATTTAATCTCATTCATATCACTCGCTCAGACCTTGCGTTGTAGCTCCTAATTGCTTTTGCTATATCACTTCTCACTATTAAAGCAACCCCTTTTCTTCTTGATTTCTCATTTCCTGCATAAAATATTTTGTAGTTGCCTGATTGAAAATGTCCCATTCCAGTCCATTTTAATTCACTCACACCAAGTATTGTAATGTTGATATGCTCCATTTCTTGCTTGACAATTTCTAACTTTCCCTGGTTCATGCTTCTCACATTCCATGTTCCTGTTGTGTGCATTGTACAACTCCGGACTCTCCTTTCGCATCTGTGCACATCAGCCTCTGGGCTTCCTTTTGGCTTTGACCCAGCTGTGTCATTAGTCACAGTGCTACTCGTACTTGTCCTTTGTTCTTCCCCAGGAGCTCGGTGAGTGCCTTCTGACCTGGGGGTCTCATCTTCCAGCACTATCTCGTATTGCTTTTTGGATACTCTGTTCATAGGGTTTTCATGGTAAGAGGTATTCAGAGGTGGTTTACCATTGCCTTCCTCTGAGTTTGGATGCATCGTAGTCTGGTGTCTCAGCTTTGACCATTCCACCATGGGTACCCCTTCTAGGAGTCTAGCGTTTTGGTCTAGACTCCTGACGGCGTTGCTCTCAACTTCTTCAACACTCTCAAACCCCCTCACCACGTTAAGGTGTGCATCCTAAAGGGGGATGCTGTCATAAATGCTTACAATTGTTTGATTTGGATCTATGCCTTAAGAAAGCCGCCCAGAGCAGGGGGGGGGTCCCCTCAAAATTGATACTTGCTCTTTCTTTTTCCTTTTTTTTCTTTTTACTTTGCAAGGTCATTATGACTTTTACAAATTATAAGACTCTATTCCCACTGTCCAGAGCCAGCCTTGTTTTGTTGTCTTCTGTGATGTCCAGTGCTTAATTAGGATCTACACATTTTTGTGTGTGTGTGTCACTTTTGAATTTTGAAGAATTTGAAAATAACATTAATCCTTGATGTCGTAGGAGTGTTTTTCTTCCCAAAATTCAAGCTAAAACCATTGTAAATTATTTGAACATTCTGGAGTTCTGCATAGCTCAAAAACATTGGATTGTATTCAACTGTGTCTGTGTCTGTTGGGTCTGTGTCTATTGTGTCTGTGTTGGAATTGCTTTTTAATACGTTTTTGAACCTTTTGTAAAAATAGGTATCTTTAAACCTTTTTTAAAATATGTTTTTAAAGTTTTTTAAGAATGTTTTTAAAGATGTATTGTTTTAATATATTTTAAAGTCTGTTTTTATGATGTTTTAAAGTATTTTTAGTGCTTTTGTTTGCCGTGCTGGGCTCCTACGGGGACGAAGGGCAGGATATAAATCAAACAAAAATAAATAAAATGACCTAAGTCCTACTCAGAGTAGACCCATTGAAAGTAATTAATCTAAGTTTAGTCATGTCTATTAATGTCAGTGGGTCTACTCTTAGTAAGACTAGCATTGCATACCACCCATTTGCCTTGCCCGTAGGGCCTGACAGCAGTAGAATGCAACTAGTGCTTTGGGTGTTTTCTGGAACAGTGAGCAGCCCTGGAAATCTGGGTGGTTGTTGCCATATAGGTTAGTAAGCCATTTTCTTAGTTTTGTGTGCCTTGGTATTGTTTTCTCTTTCAAAACCATGTGTCTGAAGATGGGTATTGGAGGCACAATTTTACAGTTTCAGAGAATAGCATGGGGTATTGTATTTTGAGCAGTACTGCTATGGGGTGACACAGGGTACCATCTTGTCCCAATTCTGTTTAACATCTATATGAAGCCATTGGGAGCAGTCATTGGGAGATTAGGGGTGAGGTGTCAGAAGTACACTGATAATACGCAGCTTTGTTTCTCTGTAACATCTGAATCATAGGCCGTGCAAGCCCTGGACCACTGCTTGGACTTAGTGGTGGGCTGGATGAGGGCCAATAAACTCACTCTAAATCCTGGCAAGACAGAGGTGCTGTAGGTGGGTGGTTTCCAAGTGAAATAATTGATCAAGTGCATGGTTTGGATAAGGACATACTCCCTCTGAAAGAGCAGGTTCATAGTCTGGAGGTGCTCCTGGATCCATCTCTGTCACCAGAGGGCCAGATAACCTCACTGGCTGAGAGTGCCTTTTACCAGGTTCAGCTGGTAAGACAGCTATGGCTATTTCTGGACCGGGATAGCTTGATGGCTGTCATCCATGTGCTGGTAACCTCCAAGATGGATTACTGCAATACACTCTTTGTGGGACTGCCCTTGAGGTTGGTCCCAAAGGAACAGTTGGTGCAAAATGTGGCAGCTTGATTGCTCACTGGTGTATAAAGCCGTATTGGGACCAGGATATCTGAAAGATCATCTCGGTATTTACATATTCAGTTGATCACTTCTCTCTGTAGGTGAGGGACTCTTGCTGATATCATCTTATCAGGATGTCCATTCCACACAATATAGGAATTGGGCCTTTAGTATTCAGATTTTCCAGGGCATGTAAGATGATCACAAGTGGGACTTGAGCTCCACCTTGTGGTTGAAGGCTGGAAACATGCTATTCAATTTTGTAGAGTCTTCTAGTCTCCCCTTACATACCAGGATTAGTTCTTTTCTGCCTTCACCAAGTGTGGTTAGGTTTGTGCTCTTTGCTCACCTTCTGCTGTATCAGGCCTGTATTTTAAGTGTGATTTATCTTACCAATTGTCACTATTAATTCCTGTTGTTAAGCTTCTTCATTCATCCATCTGTTTTTCCTCAAAAAGAACCCCAAAACCCTTTTGTCTGTTTGTTTCTCAGCCCTTTCTTCCTGCTTCGTATCTACTGCTGCCTTTTTGTCTCCTTTCTCTCTTTGTGGAAGAAGACCCATTGCTTGGTTCTGTCTTTACCTCAGATATCTCTGCTCCAACTGCAGCCTTCATCAACACACACCCTCCACATTCCCCCCTCCGTTTTCAGCCATCCTTGTCTTTTTTCTGCTTTTCCTTTTCCTGTTGTCCTTCCTTGTCTTTTTTTGCTTTTCCTGTTCAATATTACCCATCTCGCCAGCCCTGTAAGCTCCGCCAGCCCATCAGCAACTAGTGCCCTGCTCTCATACTATGGGAAAATCTAAAGAAAAATCAGTGGTTACTGACAAAACTCTTAAGCTGCTGCTGCCTCCGTTTTCCTCCATAACAACTTTGTCAGCGGCTTCTACACAAGAGTCCTTTACTAGCAGCGGTCAGAGCCAACCACTCTGCTGAGGCCAGAGGGCGTCTTGGCGCCTTTGATATCTGCAGGCAGGAAGACTGTAGAATGGACTGCCTTCAAGTCGATCCCTATGAATAGGGTTTTCATGGTAAGCAGTATTCAGAGGGGGTTTACCATTGCCTCCCTCTGAGGCTAGTCCTCCCCAGCTGGCTAAGGCCTGCTCAGCTTGCCACAGCTGCACAAGCCAGTCCCTTCCTTGTCTGCATCTGCCAGCTGGAAGGCAACTGGGCTCCTTGGGACTATGCAGCTTGCCCATGGCTGTACAGGCAGGGCAGGGCATGTAACCCCTGAGCCCCTCACTGTGGGGGTGATCTTTAGCTGGCCTTGACACCCAGGAGACACGTGAGGGAATTTGAACTCACATACACTGGACTCCCAGCCAGGCTCTCCTCCCCACTGTGCTATACCAGCTGTCTGGAAGAACCTTCAATTTTATCATGACATCATTGAGATCCTTCATCACAGTGGGTCTGCGGAAACAGGAGAATACCAACTGAGACTTGTCATTGTCCCTTTCCAGTGAGTGAGTGGAAGCACCTCAGAGGGAGGGGTGCTTTGACTACCATATATGGCACTAGGAAAAGATCAAAATGTTCAATATGTGGATCCCTCAGAGCTGAAGAGCATCTCTCTTCTGATGGGGGGCAGTCAGCCGCTGCCATTAGGTTCATTATTTCTATGAAGAGGAATGGAGTGGTGCTTCAGAGTCCAAGGATGTGGCTTTTAATTGCCTCTTCCAGGATTCCCACTATCTCACCTTGCTGTGCAAGATGATGAAGGCTCTAGATCTGAATTCCAAGGAGGAACCTCCTTATCCAGGGTGATAGCAGTGTCCTCTGATATGCCACTGAAGTCCAGATTGCTGAAATGTCCGTCACTGTGACCTAGAGTCATCGAATCTGAGTTTGATATGCCCTTGCAATGGAAGAAGTGTGTTTCCACAGCTAACAATATTATGCTCTGGAATAAAATCTGATGGATCAGCTCAAGTTTCCTGTCATTGATGTACACATTGTGGAACTAGTGAGTCCTAAGGACACTGTAGAACAAAAGACAGATCTGGGTTTGAGGTTAGTTTACAATACTAGTGCTTTGGCAGTGTAGGCAACTGCTTCAGCTACAGTATTATCAAGGGCCTCCTAGCTCTAATAAGAAGTCTTGTTGGATGGTCCACAACAAGATCTGGCTAGAATCTGAAAGTCTGTATTGAAAATCTCCCATGCCGTAGCCTTCATGGCTGATACTTCCATGGATGCAGTACAGTTTTCTTCTAGAGCCCTGGCGGCAGGAGGACCCTTTGGCTATGCCATTGGGAAGCGGGTGCCTTGGCTCGCAACAAGCTAGCCTCAGAGCCTTACATTAGTGGCAGTTTTTTTGCTGATACAGCCTTGAAGAAGATTCTGATACAGTCAAAAGGCAGAAGAAAATGATGCCTTCTAAGTAGAAACTGGTTAGGTGTTTCTTTCAGAGGTCATTCCATCCAGCCAACCAGTACTTTTGGACCTCCAAGACAGCAGGAAGAGGTTGAGATAACCAGCCCCTTCTGGAGTAGCCAACATTCTATCAACAGGAGCCGGCAACCCTACTTTGACAAATTTGGATCAGGCACCAGTTCCAAGGCAACAAGCACTAGTTCTAACATCTATACTTCTCTTATTAGAGGTCACCTGTAGCCCTTCTTGAACAGGTAACATGAAATCTTGAACCATTGGGTGCTGCAGTATGAGCCAGGGCCTCATCCCCTCATCAGAGGTTCTTTCATTCCCCTCTTTCCTCCAATATGGAAAAGAGAGTCAGGGTTCAGGGTGCCATTCAGTATCTGCTTCAGATCTTTGCCATAGAACCAGTTCCACCCCGGGGAGATGTTCTTTATTGCAGCTCTTCAGAGCAATACTGGACGTGAAACATCTAAATGAGTTCATTTAATATCACAAGTTCCAGATGGAGACACTTCTGTGCATCAAGGACGCCCTCATCAATCATAAATTAATCTCAGGAGGCATATTTACATGTTGTTTTTTTCCTGCCCTTGCAAGTGTTATCTGAGGTTGCGGTCAGAAGCCTCCATTTCCAATACAAGACCATACCCTTTGGCCTGTCATCAGCCCCCAAGGGGTTCACAAAAATCGTGGCCACCCTGGTGGCCCACCCCAGTATGCAAGGGCTTCACATTTATCTTTTATCTGAATGACCTCTTGATTCAGTCTTCTGAGAGCCTGGAGGGATCTATACATCAGATTGGCCCACTTCAGTCTGCAAGGGATTCACATTTATCGCTATCTGGAAAACCTCTTGATTCGGTCTTCTGAGGGCCTGGGAGGAGCTACATATCATGTTGGCATGGGTTTCTGATCAATCACACTAAGAGTCCAACTCAGTGAATCCTGCACCTGGGGGCCATGATAGAAACGGAGATGGGGGAGGGGTCGTGTTACTGTCACCGGAACAGACCTCCAAGATTTGGCTGGTGGTCCATTGTTATCTCTCTGTCAGTGGATCTCATGAAACTTGCAGGAATCTTAGTTCTCGTTGTTTTGGCCATTCAGATAAGTCATTGGGTGAAACACCACCCCCATCCTTTTCAATGGGCATTGCTGCCCTTTCAGAGCAATGTCACAGTCAGACATCATCCTCAGGTTTGTCTGCCACGGGCAGTCTTTGGTCTGGTAGTTTACAGGAGGCCAATCTGTAAAGAAGGGGATCCACTCAAAGACCCTCCCCAGATGATTATAACTTCAGAACAACCCGATAATCTGTTCTTCCTAATTGGATAGAGACCGATCTGGAGTCTCTAATGGTGGAACATCTAAAAAGCGAGGAAAATGATCATGTGGATTGCCTAAGTTGGGAACAAGTTCACCACAGAGAGTGGAGACTGCATCCAGATGTTTTCAAGGAACTCGTGGGCATCTTCAGAAGAGTGCAAGTGGATCTGTTCACTTCTCCCTACAACCATATGGTTTAAAGATTTATCTCCTGCTGCAAAGTTTCCTCAGCAGAAGCTATAGGTGCTGTTGTACATGTTTCTTCCCATTCCACTTTTCCCTAGAGTTCTCAAGACCAGAGACAGAGAGTCTTCTAGTGGCTCCATGCTGGCCACAAAGACCACCGTTCTCCCAAATAGTCTAGCAACGTCTGCTGTGTGGCGGCTACCTCTCAGGGAGGATCTGTTATCCCAGGGATGTCTGTAGTATCCAGATCCAGCCTGGAGGAATCTACATGGGTGCTAATTGAGAGGAACCTTTTACTAAAGGCAGGTTTCCACCATCAGTAGTTGATACCATGATGGCTTCCAGACATTCTTCCTCCATACACCTATATGAAAGGACATGAAAGGTGTTTCTCTGCATGGTGCTGTAGGAGCAAATAGCTCCCAGGAAAGCGAGAGTTAACGAGGTGTTGTCCTTCTTTCAAGACAGACTGACTGTGGGGCTCAGACACAACACTCTTTATCAACAAGCCTCTGCTCTGTTGTCTGTCTTTTCCACAACACAGGAGAAACCATTGGATTCTGACCCATTCCTGAAGCATATCCTGTGAGGAGCCACCATCTCAGCAACCCAAATAGCATCACTTCCCTTCCTGGGATTTGCGCAAGGTTTTAACTGGTCTTCAGAAGCCTGTTTTTCAGCCTCTCTCCTTTTGTCCACTTTCTTTCAAAGTTGTTTCTCATTGCTATTGCTTCTGCCCAAAGGGTTCCAGAGCGGAGCGCTCTGTCTCTGAACAAAAACTACTGTACCTTCTACAAGGACAGAGTGATCCTGTTTTTTCTGTCCTAAGGTCCTTTCTTTCTTTTACTGTCAACAGGTAAGGGGCTTTGAGTCTGGTGAAGAAGCTGACAGCAATGCCGTCAGGAGCCTAGTACAAGAGGCTAGACTCCTAGCAGGGTCACCCAAGGCAGAATGGTCAAAGCTGAGAAACCAGAGTAAGATGCATCCAGACTCAGAGGAAGGCAATGGTAAACCACCTCAATACCTCTTACCATGAAAACCCTATGAATAGACTATCCAAAATGCAATGTGAGATAGTGCTGGAAGATGAGACTGCCAAGTCAGAAGGCACTCAGTGAGCTACTGGAGAAGAACAGACAACTACGAGTCGCGCTGTGATTAATGACACAACTGGGTCAAAGCCTAATGGAAGCATGGCGGCTGATGCACACAGATGCAAAAGGAGAGACCGGAGTTGTACAACATACACAACAGGAACTTGGAATGTGAGAAGCATGAACCAGGGAAAGTTAGAAATTGTCAAGCAAGAAATGGAACGTATCAACATTACAATACTTGGCGTGAGTGAATTAAAATGAATGGGTATGGGACATTTTCAATCAGGCAACTACAAACTATTTTATGCAGGAAATGAGAAATTAAGAAATGGGGTTGCATTCGTAGTGAGAAGTAATGTGGCAAAAGCAATTAGGAGTTATAACGCAAGGTCTGAGCGAGTGATATCAATGAGATTTAACAGGAAACCTATAACATAACCATCATCCAAGTCTGTGCTCCAATGGCAAACACAGACCCAGGGCCTGCAGGAAGAGAACATCGCCACCCAGGGAAGGAGAGTCTGCTGCTGCTGCGGGATCACCACCTCCACCACCCTTCCCTGTGGGACTTCTGCCTGGCAGACCTGCATCCTGCAGGACCAGGCCCCAGGTACCCAGCCAGCTGGGACTGATTGCTACCACCTGTCCCTCTTTGGAGGGATACATAAGCCGGCTGGCTGGGGTGGCCTGGGAGACCCAGGGCCTGCAGGAAGAGAACATCGCCGCCCAGGGAAGGAGAGTCTGCTGCTGCTGCGGGATCACCACCTCCACCACCCTTCCCTGTGGGACTTCTGCCTGGCAGACCTGCATCCTGCAGGACCAGGCCCCAGGTACCCAGCCAGCTGGGACTGATTGCTACCACCTGTCCCTCTTTGGAGGGATACATAAGCTGGCTGGCTGAGGTGGCCTGGGTGTTTGTTTGTTTTTTGTTTGTTTCTTGTGTGCTGCTTTTTTTTTTTTTTTGTGGGATTGAGGATTAATTTTATGAAGTTTTAATTGGAATTTGGTTTTAAATTGTTTAGGACTGTGGTTTGTTTTTGTATATGTATTTCATGTATAGCTTTTTGTTATTGTAAGTCGCCTAGAGTGTCCGCTAACCTGGACAGATAGGCGACCAATAAATAAAATAATAGTAATAGTAGTAAAAGTTGAGGAATTGGAGAGATTTTACGCAGAAGTACAAGAAGAAATTGATCACACACCAAAACAAGATGTGCTGATAATACTGGGGGACAGGAATGCAAAAATAGGGAATAGAGAAGAACTAGAAATTGTGCAGAAATGGGGCTTAGGAGATAGAAATGAAGCAGGAGAAAGACTTAGTGAATTCTGTGAAACCAGTAATTGGTTTCTTGCAAACACGTTTTTTGAGCATCTGAAAAGACAACTGTACACGTGGACATCACCAAATGGTCAATATAGGAATAAATTATATAATTGATGCAGAAGATGGGGAAGTTCCATACTTTCTGCAAAAACAAGACCAGCAGCAGACTGTGGAACATATCATGAAGTGGTAATATTGAAAATCAGAGTAAAGCTAAAGAACAACAACAAAGCAATCATAATGCCAAAATACAATTTAAATAACATCCCAGAAGAATATAAAGATCAAATAAGGAACAGATTTGAGGCTTTAAACTTAGTTTAAACCAGAACAACTATGGATTGAAGCAAGTGATATTATTAGGGAAGAATGCAAAAAGACAATACCTCTAGTTAAAAAGAGAACGATTTCAATGGATGACTGACAAAACTCCTAAAATGGTTAAAGGAAGAAGGAAAGCAAAAGCAAAAGGAGATAGAAACATGGTTAGAACCCTAAATGCAGTAATACAATGTTTAGTACGTAGGGACAAAGAACTATTACAATAGTTATTGTATAGAAATAGAAGAGGATAATAAAAAAGTAGAACAAGATCCCTGTTTCAGAAGATTAGGGAAATTAAAGGGACATTTAAACCAAGAGTAGGGGAATAATCAACAGGGGAACACACTGATTGACTGAGATAAAAAAAAAGGAAGATGGAAGCAATACACTGAAGAACTCTATAGAAATTTTAGAATGTGAGGTGAAAGCTGCTCTTAAAATACTTGAAAGAAACAAATCACCAGGAATAGATGGCATACCAGTAGAGTTGCTACAAGTTACTGAGACAGAATCTGTGCAAATTTTGACAAAAATTTGTCAACAAATATGGAAAACAAAACAATGGCCCACAGAGTAGAAGTGTTCAATATACCTCCCAATTCCAAAGAAAGGGGATCCCAGAGAATGCAGTAATTATCGCACTATTGCCTTAATATCCCATGCAAGTAAAGTAAAGCTCAAGATTCCATAACAAAAGATCTTACCATGTATGGAGCAAGAAATGCCAGATGTCCAAGCTGGATTTAGAAAGGGAAGGGATACCAGAGATTATATCACAAACATACTTTGGATAATGGAACTGACCAGGGAATTTCAGAAGGAAATCACCCTGTGCTTTACAGACTACAGCAAAGCCTTTGACTGTGTAGATCATGAAAACCTATGGAATGCTTTAAAGGAAATGGGGGTGCCACAGCATCTGATTGTTAAAGAGGAAAGCACAAAAGCAGGACTACAGCTGAATGTCAAAAAGACTAAAGTAATGACAACAGAAGATTTATATAACTTTAAAGTTGACAATGAGGACATTGAACTCGTCAAGGATTATCAATACCTTGGCACAGTCATTAACCAAAATGGAGACTGTGATGTCCTTATATGTTAAAATCTGTAAATATGGTAAGTGCGGGTTTATTAAGGGATATATGGTAAGTGAATTGAATGAGAGGGGGGAGAGCATGGGTTGGAAGGCTGGAGAATGCTGGATGATGATTGGCTGAGTGTTTGAATGGCTGAAGGTATAAATGGGAGGATGACAGTTAGGGGGTCAGTTGGTGAGAGTTGTTGGAGAGTCGTTAGTGGAGAGTTATTTGGATGCGTTGGTTGGCAGAGTTCTGAGGGAGGGTTGGATTATATTTGGCTGATATTTAGACAGTATATATATGACCAGAAACGTAAAGAGTGACACTATATGAAACCATACGCTTGTTAAACATTCCTAAAGTAATCTTGTTATTTCCTGGTGTTATCAAATAAATACTTTTATTGGTTTACCAAAAGCCTGATCCTTGGCTGGGGATATACAGACCAGAAGTGAGGGCAGGGTAATTACCAAGGCTGAAGGGAAACTGTATCTAATGGTGGCAGCGGTGAAGGAAGAAATTGTAACATCGTCAAGTATCCAGAGCAACCCAGGGCTGTATGCTTTATAGACAAAGATACAGGGGGGTTGTGGACGGCAAGGGCACCCAGACACAAAGTAACAATAAGCCATAGGGAGACTCAGGTGAAGTCTCCAGCAGTATTGTTTACAGGGAATGGCTGGTGGTGCTGCCTAGCAGTGGGATCTTGAGAGATCTGTGCTAGAGCGGAGTGAGAAAAAATAAAAACGATGATCCTGACTGGTGGTGTCCTGAGGTGGTGCCTAGTGAAAGGCAGTAGCCACAAGCAGGTGGGAACGTCACAGAGACAATAGTCAAGAAATTAGAAGAAGGCTAGGACTGGGGAGGGTAGCTATGAGAAAACTAGTGACGGTCCTCAAATGCAAAGATGTAAAGTCAGGATCATTCAGACCATAGTATTCCCGATCTCTATGGATGTGAAAGTTGGACAGTGAAAAAAGTGGCTAAGAGGAAAATCAACTCATTTGAAATGTAGTGTTGGAAGAGAGTTTTGCGGATACCATAGACCACAAAAAAGACAAATAATTGGGTGTTACAACAAATTAAACCAGAACTATCACTAGAAGCTAAAATGATGAAACTGAGGTTATCATACTTTGGACACATCATGAGAAGACATGATTCACTAGAAAAGACAGTAATGCTGGGAAAAACAGAAGGGAGTAGAAAAAGAGGAAGACCAAACAATTTATTTTATTATTTATTTATTTGTTAAATTTTTATACCGCCCGACTAGCATAGCTCTCTGGGCGGTGTACAACAGAAAAAATATAAATATATACAATAAAATCCTATAATTCAGTGCGAGGAACACGTAAGTAAAAATCCACAGATCTAAAATCAATTAAAACATACTTAAAAAAACTAAAATGCCTGAGAAAAGAGGAAGGTTTTAACTTGGCGCCGAAAAGATAACAACATCGGTGCCAAGCGCACCTCATCGGGAAGACTATTCCACAGTTCGGGGGCCACCACTGAGAAGGCCCTAGTTCTTGTTACCATCCTCCGAGCTTCCCTATGAGTCGGAACTCGGAGGAGGGCCTTCGATGTTGATCGTAGTGTACGGGCAGGTTCATATCGGGAGAGGTGTTCCAGCAGGTATTGTGGTCCTGCACCTTATAAGGCTTTATAGGTTAAAACCAGCACTTTAAATTTGGCCCGGAAACATATTGGTAGCCAGTGCAAGTGGGCCAGAACAGGTGTTATATGTTCAGACCGCCTGGTCCTCGTAATCAGTCTGGCCGCCGCATTCTGCACAAGCTGTAGCTTCTGAACTGTCTTTAAAGGCAGCCCTACGTAGAGCGCATTGCAGTAATCCAGTGGAGAGGTCACCAGAGCATGGACAACTGAGGTGAGGTCCTCCCTGTCCAGATATGGACGTAGCTGGGCTACCAATTGAAGTTGGTAGAACACATTCCGTGCCACCGAGGCTATTTGAGCCTCGAGTGACAGGGAAGGGTCTAAAAATACTCCCAAACTACGAACCCGCTCCTTCAGGGGGAGTGTAACCCCGTCCAGAACAGGGTGAATATCCACCATCTGATCAGAGAAGCCCCCCACCAACAGCACCTCAGTCTTGTCTGGATTGAGCTTCAGTTTATTAGCTCTCATCCAGTCCATTATCGCAGCCAGGCAACGGTTCAGGACATTGACAGCCTCACCTGAAGAGGATGAAAAGGAGAAGTAGAGCTGCGTGTCATCAGCGTACTGATAGCAGCGTACTCCAAAACTCCTGATGACCGCACCCAGCGGCTTCATGTAGATGTTAAAAAGCATGGGAGACAAAACCGACCCCTGCAGGACTCTACATTGGAGAGCCCACGGTGTCGAGCAATGTTCCCCAAGCACTACCTTCTGGAGATGACCCGCCAAGTAGGAGCGGAACCACTGCCAAGCTGTGCCCCCAACAAGAGATGGATTGATTCCATAAAGGAAGCCACAGACCTGAACTTACAAGATCTGAACAGGGTGGTTTACAACAGATGCTCTTGGAGGTCACTGATTCAAAGGGTCGCCATAAGTCATAAACGACTTGAAGGCACATAACACAGAGACATTTCTGTCCTTCACTTTACCATTCAATTTAAGAAGCTTGGCACTCATTGGATTTGAGTAGGGCTTAAGGTTTACATCTCAAGAATGAAGTCCTTTCACCAAACTGATGCCTGTTTGTTTTCTTTCACCCCTCTCCTTTGGGAAGGAAAGTGTCGACTTCCACTCTGTCTAGGTTGCTTAAAGCCTGCATAGCATAGGCCTATACTTCCTTGAGTCTCACTTTTCCATCTAAGATTCTGCACACTCCACCAGGATGACTGCTACTTTATCTTTCTTTTTCCCTTACTGCTTCTCTTCATGAGATTTGCAGAGCGACCACATAAGCTATCCCTAACATGTTTATCAACCATTAGAAGATAAGATATCTATGTCTTGGCCAAGGCAGTCTTAAATATTAGACAGTCGCTGTCTCTGTCTTTTCAGTGCCTACTGAAGACTTTCCTCTTTCATCAAGCCTTTTAAATAGAGACCTTTATCACAGTTTACATCTGTATTAGAATTGTTTTTAATATATTTTTGTTTTGTTGCTTGTTTGCCACTCTGGGCTCTTTTGGGAGGAAAGGTGGGATATATAATTTTAATTACTTACTATGACTACTACTAATAATAATGTAAGCTTTTTCTTTTATAGGGCTGGACCAAATTTTACGAATTTTCTTTATCTGATCTTCGTGCAGGATATGACATAATTGACAGGCTCTTTGATGGTGAGTCATCATGTCCTCAAGCTACTCTGATTTCATTTTCTGACTTAGCTTTTCTGAATCTATGAATCTTGTAAGCCTGACATATTTGAACTTAACAAGGAATGCAAGGCTAACAACTGCAGCAAAAAGTAGCAAAGCACAAAAGTCTGTGTCTGTGTTAGAATTGCTTGTTAATGTGTTTTTTTATATATATTTTAACCCTTTTTAAACATGTTTTTAAAGCTTTTTAAAAATGTTTTTAATGTTGTTTTGTTTTAATGTATTTTAGGGTCTGTTTTTCTGATGTTTATTAAATGCATTTTAAGGTCTGTTTTTATGATGTTTTAAAGTGTTTTTAATGTTTCTGTTTGCTGCCCTGGGCTCCTGCTGGGAGGAAGGGCGGGATATCAAATACCAATAATAAATAAAAATAAATAAATAAATAAAAGCTATTGATCCAAGATACCATTTGTTGTCCAAATTCAAAATAAGATTATCCTTGGAGGATCGTTTAAAACTAATTCTTAAATAGTTCATGAGTATATATACGTTAACTATTCATAAAATCTCTCTTTATAAGAAAATCTTTGGAAAACGATATGGATTTTTTTTGTCAGAATGTGTACTTATTCACAAAACTGTGAATATAATTGAAAAATGACAAATTATAAATTCATAAAATTGACCATGCACAAATATGCATTTAAGCATATCAGTACTAAGTCAAATAAAGAATTGAGCTCTTTAAGACATGCTTTTCTGAATGTTTAACTGTCCACAATACTTAAGGCTCAGTATAGAAAGTTGGAGGATTTTGCTTTCGTAAATTTAGCTGTGGTGTTTGGTGCCCATTGGTGCTGCTGGGGAAGGATAGGATAGCTAACTAGGCAGTATATGATAGTGAGTGCATTTGTATTTACACTTACCTTGAAGTAAATCCCACTGCACCTTCACTTTGACTAAACAGGATTAGTTGCAAGTTCCTTTAATTCTTGCAAATAACTTCAGTAGAAAAATAGAAACTATTCAGCAAGAAGAATAAAGCACTGTTCATATCCTCAGAAGTGACTTCTTGCTTTCCATGTTCTGAAGCCTAAAAACAACATATGAAGTGGTTTCCAGGATTGAGCAATAAAATGAAGCCAGAGCACTCCCTGTCACTGTGTCTTCAAGAAACTCTGAAGCAATAGCCACACAAGTTCCCTCTGCAATGCTACAATTCATCCCATATCAGTTTTTCTCTGGAGATAGTCTAAGCTGTCCCCCGTCATGGCCCTATGCTACCAGACAAGTCCTAGAATTGGAAGGGGGGAGAGAAAGAGTGAAAATACAATATTTGGGATGGGAGAATAGAAGAAACGATGCAATTGGGAGGGGGAAAGTTATACTATGGAAGGGACGGGGAGCCTCTGGCTTGTGAGTCAAATGTGGCCGCCAGGCCTCCGCATTTAGCATACGAGGCCATTTTGGTGGATACCACACCCACCCATCCTACACTTGACATCATACATGATGTCAAGTGTAGGGTGGGTAAGGGTGGAGCTCCTGCTGGTAAAAAATACTGAGGTTAGACTGTTGATGGGGACTCTCATCTGTAGGACTTCCTCTCCTTTTGCATTTAGGCAGATACAAAAACACTATACATATTCAATCTGGTTTTTAACAACTAGTGATGCTGTTCAAAGGTTGTTTGATGCTGCTATTTTTCTAGTCTTAAATTGATAATTGGCAATGTGAGGGAAAAGATACAACTAAAATGTCCATCTATCTGTTCACACCTGTTAAAAGTTGGTGCTTATAGTTTGTGCTCAGTGACCTCTTCCACAGGATCTCTCATGAAGACATAGAAGTCCTGCATGAGCAAAGTTTCCCTATTCTGCAGTGGTTCCTGGGCGGCATTCAGCTTCTCAGGATGGCACCTCCCACTGGCGCGACAGGCAGGGTCTGATCTTCTAATTACCTCACCTGGGGGAGGAGCCATCCCGTCCTCCAGACCAGCCCTGCCTTTTGGGGTCGATGGTCAGAGTCTGACTGAGCTCCTTAAGAGCCAGCTTTACTTCTTTTGATAGACTCCTCACCTCTTCTTCTTTTTCCTCGTTTTTGTCTTTTTTAATCCTCTTATCTTTCCCCTCTCACCTTCTCCACCTCCCTCCCCCTTCCCCTCCAAAATTCACCAGCTAAGTACGGGAAGTTTGGGAGCTCTTAGAGGGCCTAGGAACCCGTGACAAGGGAGTTAGCTGGCAGCACGGCTCACGCCTTCGTGCCCAAGAGCAGAGGCGCTGCGGTGGCGAAGCAGCAGTGTCAGCAACCGAGTCCATGGCAGATTGCGGCTTCTCCTTAAACCCAAGGGAGGTATGACTGCGCAATGAGGAGGCGCATTCTGCTCTCAACTGCAAGGAGCCACAGAAAAGCGGGAAGGGCAGCACTATGCTCCTACGCCATTCTAGGCCTTCTCCCACCCCCACCTTAGCTTCGGAGGGCCTGGCACCATATATCCGCTATGGCCAGCCATCCCCTGTAAGACGGGAACACGTGCAAATTAGCGAGATGGAGGAAGAGCAGTCACCATCTCTCTCACACCACTCGGGGCAGGCTTTGAGGGCTCGGGAGTGCCAGATGGAGGGGGTAAGTAGTGTGTCACCTCTCCTCCAACTTGGGGCAGGAGGAGTTCCCAGAGTTTCTTTTTTTTATCATTAATTTTTATTCAAATTTTCAAAGACAAAAAACAAAACAAAAATAATTAAACAATAAAATAAAATGTTGACTTCCGATTTGTCGCAGATCAGTTATAGGTCTACAATATATAACAATCCTGTCTCTTAAATTATATTATAAAATCACTTTCCTCCAGTAGTTATCTTAATTAATCATCAAATCTCATAAACATTACTTTATTCTTTCCACAAAAAGTCAAAGAGAGGTTTCAATTCCTTGAGAGAGATATCTTTCAATTTTTCTCCAAATAAACATGTCGATTAATCCATCTCGTTCAAATCTGTTAGGTCCAATAATTTCAATAGCCATTCTTCCATTATCAATGTTAATTCCATCTTCCATCTTCAATAATCCTGTTAAGTCCAGTAATTTCAGTAGCCATTCTTCCATTATCAATAATCCTGTTAAGTCCAGTAATTTCAGTAGCCATTCTTCCATTATCAGTATCCCATAATAATCTTGTTGTCATAGCCATAGTCCAGATAAACATATAAATTAATCCATCTCATCAAACCTGTTAGATCCAATAATTTCAATAGCCATTCTTCCATTATCAATATTCCATCTTCCATCTTCAATAGTCCTGTTCAGTCCAGTAATTTCAGTATCCATTCTTCCATTATCAGTATCCCATATTAATCTTGCTGTCATAGCCATAGTCATATAATAAGAGTCTGATGGGAATTTCCTTTATCACAAATATTTCCTTGCCATCAATTCTGAATATGTTGCTGAAATATTGTTGTAAAGTCTTATCTCTGTTCTTCTTTTTTACAAAATGCACTGGCTCATCTCTTGAGAATTTTTCCATTGTCACATACCTGTAGTTAATTCCATAGATTTTTTCTATGTCAAGCTCCATCACATCATTCCAGTCCAGAAAATTATCCAAGACATTGATAACTTTATCTCTAATATCTTCATTAATTTCTTCAGAGACAACGTTGAATTCCAAACAGTAAACTTTGTTTCTAATATCCATAAACTCCAGATCTTTTTCCAATTCCACATTTGTTCCAACCTCCAGGGCTTGTATCTTCCCTTTAATTTTTCTTTTTTCATCTCTAATCTCATCAATCTCCTCTCTCACAAGATCCCCTATTTCTTTAAGCTCCTGCGTCATTTTGCCTAATTCAATTTTCATCTCCTGTCTACCCTGTCTCGGGTTGTTTCGTTATCTCAATCTCATCCATTATTTTCTGAAACATAATTTCTTCCATGGTCTCAGCCACTTTCCTGATTGCCATTCTTAAAACCACGAAAACAAAAATTATTTCAGCCACAATTGGGTTAATATTCCAGGCTTGATGACATCACAGTGTAGACAGTACAGCCTGCCTTATCTCTTATTTGTTCAGGAATACAAAACAAATTTAGTTCCCAGCTTCAAAACAGTTAGTGGCGTCGTGAACAAGTAGATTCGTCAAAATGAAATAGACCAAAAAGAAAATAGTCCCGGACATATAATACTCCAAAGTTCATAAATCAAATTTATTTGTTTTTTTTCCCCTCCTCGAAATAGAAATCCCTCTTCCGTTTGTATCTTTAGAATGCACTTCCAGGCCAGCTTTTTGCAATAAAAACAAGGATAAGCTTTTTCAATTTCTTTCCTCCTTAATTTCGTGAATAAAAGAGAAGAGTTATAACTCACCCAGAAATTCATTAGCTGATTCATTGACAAATCTCTTTTTGCTGCAACGATTTAAACCAAGTGAAAAAAAAAATAGAAAGAAGGATGCTTGCCTGTTAGAGTCCGTTTTTCTTTGAAGAAAAGATAAACGTGTCGCTTAATCAGTTAGAGCTTGTTGGAAGTCCGTCCGGCATTTGCTGGCTGAACGTTCTCTCATAAATTAATGAAATCCAGTCCTCCCAACAAAAACAGGCTTTTGTGGTTAATCTCTACGTTTCTCCCTGCCCGGGAGAAAATCTTTACCAGTCAAAAAGAACGTTCTGACTGATTTTAAAACTGAAAAAGCTTCTTCTGAGACGAGAGCTCGTCTCAAAAAGCAGGCACAAGCGAAGTCACCCTTCCCGGAAGTCCGAGTTCCCAGAGTTTCTCAGTTGGATTAGAGAGGTGGTGGCGAAAGAGGTCAGGTGGACTGAGTCTGTGCAGTCAGGGTCAGCTACCAGTCCAAGGCCTGGCACTTCCCAGATATGCATCTCCCACAAGAGAAGGCATCACTCCCTGGAGGGGCATAAAAAGTTGCCCACCCCTTCCTCTTCATCTCTCTCCTCCATCTGCTTCCTCCTTATCACCCATTGGTAGGAGGGAGCCATAAAGACAAGCACAGGTTTAAAAGGGCCCATCCTTCATCCAGCCAGAAGGGGAGACATGGGGTCAAAAGGAGAGAGTCTGCTACTGCCCTGGGGCTTCTTTCACTTTCAGGGCAGTCTTCATCATCAAATGACAGGGAGAAGGGCTCTCTTAGCAGGAATTGGAAGCCCCCCCCCAGGGGAGATTTTCCCCAGCAGAGGGTTTTCCAGCAATTCTCTCTAAACCAGGCAGATCGTGGAATTACCTGAAGAGCAGGGCAAGGAGGTTGATCCAGCTGCTTCTATTTTTTCCAAGGGATCTAAATCCGCTTTCCCAGAAGGCCATCCCAGAATAACTACTCTGCTTTTCCCAGTTTCATTTCATGAGCTGTGGTTAGCAGAGTAGGCGACCCTAGGTAAACATAAACCAATGCACAAGCTGGTGAGTAAGCATTACTGCTTTGCACCTGCGGTGATGGAATAGCTTCGAACGCCAGCAGTGGACCAGCCGGTTGTTGCTCTTTCTTCCTGTGCAGTTTTTCCAACAGAGGGGGAAGTGGGAACCTAAGGATGCCTGTGACAAGAGCGTGGAGATGGCACTGCTCAGGGACTTTGAAGCACAAGATTCCTCCTTCAGAGCCTCTGCAGCTGCTTCAGTGTTCACTAGAGCAAACATGATGTGGATGGACGAGCTAGCCAGCAGATAGAATGTACCTAAGAACATCAAAGACAGTCTGAAGAAAATCTTGCTGGCAGCAGTTTCCCAAGTGGATGCCATGCAGGATGCAATGTTGTGTAATGCAAGGGCAATGGCTTCCAGCACAGTGGTGAGGTGCAATCTGTGGCTTCAACATTGGGATATTGACCCTGGATCCCAGGGCCATCTTGCCAACTCTCCTTTGGGGGAGCCAAACTCTTCGGGAACCATTCGAAATGGTCCTCATTGAGACTAGGGACAAACAGAAGGCTCTGCCAGGGGCCAAGAAGGATGAACATAAGACCAAGCATACCCAGCATTTTCTGAGCTCAACGTCTTTCCATCGCCAAAACGCGTCAACAGGATACAAGGCTCAATGGGGGAGACCAGATAGGTACACGAGTTCCAACCAGTCAAGATCCCATCCACCTCCACACTCCTCCCAATAAAAGTTCCAAAAGGGAGCGAAGAAGGGACAGTCCTGACGCCAAGAAATCAGCTCCCCTAGGAGCCATAGGGGGACACCTACTCAATTTCAAGGCAGCATGGACTGCCACAACATCCGGTTGTTGGGTTCTAGCAACAATTTCCTCAGGCTACTCCTTGGAATTTTCAAGGTGTCCAAGAGAGAAATTCATCAGAACCCCAAAGTCAACCAAGCCGGACAAACACAGGGCGTTCCTCATGGCCATACAACATCTCCTGGACATCAGCGCAGTGGAACCAGTACTAGGTCGGAAGCAGACCAGGGAGTTTTCTCCATTTTCTTTCTCTTCCCGAAAAAGAATGGAAAGGTACGGGCTATTTTAGACGTCAAATGTCTCAACCGGAGGATGGCCTACAAGAAGTTAAAAATGAAAACCTTGAAATCCATCTCAGAGGTCATCAATCATGGCGATTGGATGGTGTCCATAGATCTGACGGAGGCATACCTCCATACCCCAATCCAACGGGAGCACAGGAAATTCCTTTGTTTCTGTTATGCCAACAAGCACTACCAATACAGGGTGCTTCCCTTCAGTCTGACTGAAATACTCCAGGGTATTCACCAAGGTCCTGGTGAAACTGGTGAGTCATCTGAGGACCTTGGGGGTGTGGGTTCACCCATATCTCAACAACATTCTTGTCAAGGGACCAGTGCCAAAGAGATGTTCGGACCACCCTGTCCTATCTTACTAGCCATGGCTTTGTGGTGAACTTCAAGAAGAGCACCCTGGAGGCCATGCAGATCATCACGCATCTAGGGGTGCAGATAGACTCAGCTCAATTCAGCATGAGGCTCACTGATGAGCATGTGGCCAAGGTCCAGGAGCTCACAACAAAGGTGATCTCATCTGAGGTGGTAGAACTGATGGACCTGTCAAAACTCCAGGGAATGCTAGTCTCCTGCCAGGATCTGGTGACCTGGACCCGTTTTCATTCCCAACCCCTGCTACAAGTGCTCCTGTCCTTCCAGGACCAAATTACTCAATCCCGCAAGATGCTGGTCCCAATCAGCTTGTCACTGTGCAAAGGGTTGAGCCAGTTTATATGGTTGTACTTTCAGCATCCAGAGGCACAGGGACAGGGTGCTGTGACAGCAGATTGGCTGGGGGGGAGGAGGATACTTTATACCTTTCCTGCTATTCCTCCCCTGTCAGGCGCATCAAACAGTTGCAGGCTGAGGTTATCTTAGTAGCTCCTTATTGGCTGAGGAGACCCTGGTATTCAGAGCTTCTACACCTGTCTGTTCAGGAACCATGGTGTCTTCCTCTCAGATTGGACCTGCTGAGTCGGGCCAGTTCTTCATCCGCGCCCAGAGCTCTTTTGCTTGTCTGCATAGAGGCTGAGCGGGGATAGCTAGAGGAGTTGGGATTCTCTGGGATGCTTCTAGATACCCTACTGGCCTCTAGGAAGGTTTCCACATATAGCACTTACTGTTCTATGTGGAAAAAATCCGTGGAGTGGTGTTGGACCAACGAGGGACCCGACCTCCAGGAAGGTGGTGGATGTACTGGGCTTCTTGCAGGCAGGGTTGGAAAAAGGGCTCAGCTCTAATACCCTGAAACGGCAGGTGGCTACCATTGGCAGTGTCTTGGTTTGCAAGGGGGATTCTTCTTTATCCAACATCCCTTGAGTTGGCGCTTTCTTCAGGATGTGGGGCAGCGGAGTCCTTCAGTGATTAATAGATTTCCTACATGGAACCTGAATTGGTTCTTTATGCCTTGATGGGGCACTTTTTGAGCTGCTGGCTACATGCGATGAGAAGTTCCTGACACTCAAGACAGTTTTTCTCATGGCTATAACATCAACGCAAAGGGTGTCAGAGCTGGGGGCTGTGTATTTTTCACCAGGACAAGGTGGTCATGAGGCCAGATCCGTCTTTTATTCCTAAGATTAACTCTGTATTTCACAGAGCGCAAGAGGTGGTTCTCCCCTCATTCTGTACAGCTCCCACTTCTTCCAGGGAATGTGCCTGGCATTCGCTGGATGTGTGCAGAGCTCTCTGTTTCTACCTAGACAGGACGTCTGGGTTCAGGAAAACTGAGGCTCTGTTTCCTTCGGTTTGCTGACCAGGGGAAGGAAGGTTTCCTCTTCTTCCATTCCTAGGTGGCTCAAGGAGGCTATTGTTCAGGCCTACCAGACACTGGGGAAATCGCCGCCGGAAACAGCCCATTCATTGAGGTCTTTCACTTCCGGTGCTTTTAAGGAGAGTTTTCCCATTGAGGACATATATAGAACGGCCATGTAGGCTTCGTTGCATATATTCTCCAAACACTACAAAATCGGTTCCTGGGCTTCAGTGGATGCAGCCTTTGGGGGGAGGGTGTTGCAAAGGGTAGTTCATGCATGACTTGTTGGCACCTGGAATCCCATGCAGGAGGTCATTGGGCTCTAGTACATCCCAAGGAGCTGAATGCCGTCCAGGAACCACTGTGGAATAAATGGGAATTCTTACCGTGAATTTCTCTTCCCAGGGGTTTCTGGAGGGCATTCTCCCATCTCTTCATTCTGGTGCCATTGGTGTATTCATACTGGATCCTAGCAGCTTCTGGCGCCCTACATGTGGGGGAGGTAGTTAGGGCCTCCCTGGGGATTTCATGGCATTATCTACTCTGTCTCTTTATTAACATTCTGTTACTTTCTGTGCCTAGTTCTCTGGCGTTTTTTATGAGGGCAGCCAGTGTCTCAGTCCAACTAATTCAGGGGATCATCAATGTCAATGTGTTGGACTGTTCCCCTTTTTATGAGTCTGCCTACAAAGAGTTTTTTCCTATGGGGGTTGAGGGGCCGTCCTTGGTCTTCCAGTCGGTCTGGAGGACAGGATGGCTCCTCCCCCTGGGTGAAGTAATTAGAAGTTTGGACCCTGCCTATCGTGCCAGTGGGAAGTGCCATCCCAAGAAGGTGAATGCCCTCCAGGAGCCCCTGGGAAGAGAAATTCACAGTAAGAATTTCCATTTATTCTCCTTAGCGTTGGAGACAGTGCCAGATGCGTTATAGGAATGCTTGTACAGATCTGTCCTAACACAGAAGTTAGAAAGACAAGAGAACCCATATGCTTAAAGAGCTGCTTGAGTGGGGCACCAGACTTAACATTTACTGGATTTGCAGAAGGAGAGAGTTCTACTACTTTGGGATATGATTCTAGAATTTATCTTTACATTCTTTCTCCAGACTTATTTGATATATATGGCTGAATATAAAGAAATGGGCACTATCTAACATCCTTCAGGCCAAACCACTTAAGGATATATAGGGATCTATAGGGGTGGCAATGCCACCAGTAAATGAAAACATTAGGTCACCTGCATAGACATGAGAATCATTGCATGACAGAATATGTTTATCAACTGTATTAAAAATAGCTTTAATGATGAAATCTGTGCCATATTTTAACATGCTTTATATTTAATTGTTTACAGGCGGCAAAGATTTTCAGTGGGAATTCGTACATGGTTTATTGGAAAATGCTATTTATGGAGGTCGTATAGATAATTACTTTGATATGAGAGTCCTCCGATCATACTTGGAACAGTTTTTTAATTCTAGAGTCATTGCTGACTCAAATTTCCGGGGCAAGAAGATGAGCAGATTTCCATATTCCATCACTCTCCCTAGCTCCTGCAATATATTGGTGAGTATGTTTCCTTTCTTATCAGATGTTAAAATAAAATTATTTTTCTTTGGCTATAGTAAATTGGCAGGTGATTATGTTTCTTGTTGCTTAATTGTGGACCAACTTTTGTACTACTAAAGATTTGTTTTATTATTGCTGTTGGCATATTGAAAACTGATCAGATCTGACAGAATCTCAGGGACTAGAGACTTGTAGCTATCATGTTCTGTCAGAACTATAAGCACAGCAATGGAGATGCAAACATCTGCTGGGCTAGTGCTTCTTGGATTGTGGGTAATATCTTTTTTTTAAAAAATCTCCTTTTTCCTTATTTGAGTATGTAGTAAGTTGCTTTTTAGAAACATATTCTGTTTTACTGTTAATTAGCTATGCAGCATATTTTTACTCAGAAGTAAATTTGAGCTTACTCAGACTTACTCCCAAGGAAGTGTATATAGAATTACAGCCCTAATCATTTTATTGTTAAGCTTCAATTTATTTTTGAAGTTAAATATGGAAACATATTTTAGTTTGGTATCACTTAGTCATTTAGATTGATTAATAATACTAACCATATCTTAGGGCATGTTCAAAATGTAAACTTTATTAGCGTATTTAGAACTTAAACCATAATGAAAAGATTGAGATCTAAATCTGAAATGTATTTCCAGTGTATAGTACTCACATTTACCTTCCTTTCATTGAAATATGATAAACTCAGAGATTTTTACAGTGTATTAAATATTAGTTTTCTGTATTGTATAGGATTACCGCCATGTTATCGAAAGTCTTCCAGAAGATGATAAACCAGATTTCTTTGGCCTGCCTGCCAATATTGCACGCTCATCTCAACGAATGACCAGTTCTCTAGTAAGCTCTTACTGTTTTCTTGTTTCATTGATTTATTATCAATATGTGAAATGTCATTTGCTAATGAGATTATATCTGCTGTTTAGTACTTGTCTCATTTAAAAATAAGACTTCCAGGATTCACTGTGATAGAGAGATCTGTTGGTTCCCTGCTCTTTCCTTTTTTTAGGGAGAAGTAAGGAAAATAATTCATTAGAAGGGGTAACAGGTCAAAGGGGATAAGATTCAGATAAAGGACATGGTGTCTGTCGATACTTTCATAAAACAGTTTGTGTTGAGCCTATGTTGCATAGACTATGCCGATCCCACAAATATGAGACTGGCATTGCTTGCCTTTGTTTTATCCAGGGCTCTTTCCATATCAGGAGGAACATTTATCTGATAGTGGACTCATGGCCTCCCACTCTGCTATATATTTGGGGAGCTTGCATTAGAAGGTCCATGTGAAAAGAAAAATTTCCCATCAGTTTCAGTTTGTTCATAAGACTTTAATTACTTTGCTGAGAGTATTGCCAGGACACTTCTGTATTCCTTTACGTGAGTAGTCAATAGGGTAAATATGGTGGATTCACCAGCCCCACCATTTCATTGCTTGGTTGGACAGTGAAGGGCTTTTTTTTCTTCTCATGTTGATATATCACTGAACTGGGCATTGTTGGAAACTACCTGTTCCATGGTAAGTGTGAGGATAAAGACCCCTTTCTAGAGATTTGTGAAGAAGTTCACTTTAACTTTAGCGATAGTCCAGCTGTGCAGAATCTTGTAAAAACACATACTATCCAATATTAGATAGTTTCTATTAAATATGTCATTAATAAACTTAGCAGGTCAATCCTCATGTATGTTGTTTGCATAATTAGTTAGAAAATGTACAGCTACATTAGAAAAACTCCACAAAAGAAGAAATATATAACAATTGACACAGAGCCAGATGTAAGGCCACAGCATGAGCCAAAACAAATCAATCAGTCTGTGTCTGGTTTGGAATTGCTTTTTAAGATGTTTTTAAAGCTTTTTTTAATGATGTTTTTAAAGAAGTTTCGTTTTAATTTATTTCAATCTGTTATTAAGATGTTTTAGAGTGTTTTTAATGTTTTGTTTGCCATCCTGGGCTGCTTCTGGGAGGAAGGGAGGAATATAAATGTAATAAATAAATCATAAATCTAACAGTGCAATCCTATGCATATCTAGATGTAAGTCCCACTGTGTTCAGTGGGGCTTAGTACCAGGTGAGTATGTATGGGATTGTAGCCTTAGTTTAGGATACTAAAATGTGGATTGCAGGTAGAAAAACTATCTCCGACATACTTTCTAAACCTTAGGTGTGCTGACCTGATTTCTCCTAAGCCAAAATACTATAACACTGCAGTTACTTCACCCTTTCATGATCAATAATTAACTAATACATAGTAATTGTAAATTGAGGTAGCTGCCAGCACAAATATTCAAAGAATGGCCTCCTCTAGTGACTAGGCGCAATGTATACTCCAGTTAATTATTTAATGTATTTCTATTAAGGGTAAGTTAATTAAAGTGCTGCTTCTAGTGGTGTGCATTCACTTCTCCACCAAGCAAATTGAAGGTCAGGGTCTGCTCGCTTCTGAGCTATACTTTTGCAGCCGATATCTCACCAGACAATACAAATAGTCAGAAAAAAGTTGTGTGTCAGTTTTCCTTGTCCATACATAATTTCCATTAAATGTGATATCTTTTCTAATGCTCTGATTCCTATAACAGAAAGAGATGCTAAGATGATTGCAGATTTAAGTTAAAGATCGTTTTAAAAAAATTACTATAGTACAGTCTAAAGAACACAGGTAAGGGAAAAACTGGCTTCTTTAATAAGACTAGGAAGAGGAAAAATAAGACGATGAAGCTATATATTAGCAAGGGACTAGTTCTTAGTAAAATGAAAACAATTATAAAATTATTTTTGAGATAAAAATGCTATTCTGTACTGAGATGACTTCTGTTTAGACCACTTCAACCCTGTATGATTTCACTGTTCACTACAGGTATTTGAGTAAAAGTTTGAAATAGGGCTTGTTAAATGATTAGGAATGTCTGAGTCTATATGGTTATATTTTACCTTAGTGGTATGACTGTGGATACCTCCTGGCTCCATCTTTTACTGCTCTTGTGATGCATGAAACTAAGAAATCCCATGGGGAGATATGAGCCATGGAACATCACCCTGAGAGCCCACACTTCCCTGGGCACTGAAGGCAGTGGTGTGATGACATCCCACAAGTGCTTTTCCTCCCAAATTATTTATATTTATTTATTCATTAATTTTAGGAAATACATGTACTGTCTGTCTACAATAAAAACAATGCTCAGAGCAGCTTACATCGTTTAAAAACAATATAACAATTATCATAAAGCAAATATATAGGGATGACTCCTACTGACTTGACAGGGAGGGTCTTCAGAAAACTTTCAGTTCCTCTCCAGGGGGAGGAGTCGTCCTGCCCCCTAGACTGGCCCTGCCTGCAATCTGTGAGCATTCGGTCTTTTCTCTCTCTATGCTCAAGACCTTTCTTTCTGTGGTTTTGATACCTTTTGTAATACAGAGTTTGTCCTCTCTTTTCCATTCTCGTTTCTGCTGGTATTCACTCTCTGTTTGTCTTTTAATCTACTGTATGTCTGTTGCTTCTCCCTTTGTTCCTGCCGCTGCCGACTGCAGGTCTGGGGGCAGAGTGTTTCAGTTAGTCGGTCAGATGACCAGAGGGCAAATGGCCACTGCATCCTTTTTTTGGGCACAGAGCTGGCTGTAGTAGGTCCACCATTTTGACCGCTTTCGTTTGGCACTTGCAGTGGCTTGGCCCCAACAGCTCCAGTTGCTAAGCAAGTCTCACAACCCTCGTACCGAGCAGGATCACTTTGGCTTGCTCAACTCTCCCATCCCTTAATTGGGTGTGTTGGGGCTTGACGCTTCTTTGTAAACAGCTGTGAGGAGCGTCTTCCTGGGGGTTGAGCAGTACCATTAGCAGGCATCGCAGCATGCTTGGATTGGTCTTTTCTGCACTTTCCCTGACGTACTGGGCTATGGCCTCCATTTTATTTCATGGTCTCTCCAGCTGTCTCATCAGCTCCCCACAACTGCCATCTGGTGGGAGAGCTGTTGGATGAGAATGGCTCCATTGCTGGCGGTACTCCTTTTCTCCCTGATCCTCAGGATTCCCCTGCTGCTTTTCCTCCACAGGGGGAGTTTCACAAATTCCTGGCGTGGGTTAGGGAGTATATTTCTACTGAAATTATGGGGTCTCTGCATTCTGCTCTCAGACGCCAGGGTTCAACATGTTCTAGGAAGAGGGATCATAGAAGAAAGCACAAGCACAAATTAAAGTTAAAAGACATAGAAGGGGGAGGTCCCATGGATTGTGCAACTTCATGGACTTTCCCTCTTCCTCAGCACATTCCTTCAGAGATTCATCCCCCTTCGGGGGGAACCTACCAGGAAGGAATTCAGGAGGTCTGATTCTGCCCAGCAGGAGTTTCAGCCTGAGGTGGAGCAAATGCAGGCTATGATTCTCAGATTCAATCTTTTCCTTCTCATACGCATGTCTCTGTGTCTGTCCCTCTTTCTGATGCCCCTCCTGCAGCTGTTTTGCAGATGCAGTCCCCCTGTGGGGAGGTGGTTTCTCGGAGGGGGGGCTGATGTTTTGGACCAGGGGACTCTGTCTGATTGAGATGCTTCTGCTGACAAACTGGGCAGAGAGGAAGGTGAACTCTCAGAGGAGAAGGTTGAGTAAGTCCAGCCACAGGCATACTTGTTTTCTCCAGAGGTTTTTCAACCACTTTTGGCCAAAATCAGAAGGGTCCTGCAACATACTGACGAGTTGGGTGTACAGGTCACAACCCAATTAGATTCTATGGGGGCCAAGAAGACATTTCCCTTAGCTGATCTCAAGCCATTAACAGTACCCTTTCCTCAGGTTTTCAATGGTGTTTGGAAGGCAGAGTGGTCCAGCTCTAATAAGGCCAAGCTGTCTTCCAAGTGGGCTAAGAAACATTACACCTTTTCAGGTGCCATAATGCAACAGCTGAGGTTTCCCTCTGAGGATTCTCCAGTTGATGCAATCACCTCACTGGCGGTCATTCCTTCTGAAGGGGAAGCGGGTCCCAAGGACCCATGCAATAAGTTGGTTGAGGGGGCTCTCCATAAGAGTTTTGATGCTGATGCAGCAGCATTTTGGGTGTCAGCTACAGCCTTTGTCTTCATCAGGGCAATGTCGTGAGGAGATGGGGCTTAGGGATGATATTCATAAAGTGGTCAAAGATGGGTTGAAAAAGATGACATGTGCTACTGGTCTTTTGGCTGCTGCATCTCTAGATGCCTTCCAATACGTGTCACGATCCATGGCCTCCACAATCATGGCATGCCACCACATTTGGCTGCGACAGTGGGAGGTTGATGCAGGTTCACAGGTCTGCCTTACCTTCCTTTTGCAGGGAGCAAACTTTTTGGTGAGCCCCTAGAGGTTCATGTGTTGGACACTAAAGACAAGATAAAGCAAGGAAAGAAGACCATAAGGTCTGCCAGAAGCCTTTTTTTCATGGCCAATGTCAATTCTGTAGAAACAGCTTTTTCTTCATACAAACTGAGATGGGGCAAGTAGGATAGGGGTGGGGGACATCTTTCCTCTAGAACAGAAGGTTTGTCCTTCACCTCTTCCAAGTTCCAGAAGGGGACTAAGAAACCTTCTTCCTCCTGACTTGTAGGATACTGTTCTTTCCTCACCTGTGGGAGCTCAGTTGCTAGCCTTTGCTCACAAGTGGAGGGAAATCATGACCAACAAATGGGTGTTGAACACTGTCTCCAATTTGTCAAACTTCCCTTCATCAAGTTTGTTTGCACACCAAGATCAAGGAGGCAAGAGAAGCACAGCAATTATCTGAAGGCCATTCAACATCTGCTGGACATAGGAGCCATCAAGCCAGTTCCTCCCTCACAGCAGTCCAAAGCCTGTTCAATTATTTTCTTAGTGTCAAAAAAGAACTGCTATATTCGTGCTATATTAGACTTCAAATGGCTCAACAAGTGGGTGATCAAAAGGCACTTCAAAATGGAAACCCTCTGCTCCGTCATCGTGGCACTAAGGAAAGGTGATTAGATGACCTTGGTTGAACTCTCCGAGGTGTACCTTCACATCCCAGTTGGGTTTTCATCATTGTTTCCTCTGGTTCTCCTACAACATGCACTTCCAATACAGGGCTCTACCATTTGGCCTTTCTTCAAGGTGTTGGTGGCACATCTCCTTTCCGGGGGGGGGTGCTCCATCCCTACCTGGACGATACCTTGATCAGGGTCCTGTCCAGGACATAGTGTGTTCAGGATACCAAGTTAACTATGGATTCCCTGTAAGCAGCTGGGTTTGTGGTGAATGCAGATAAACATTCCTTGACATCTTGTCAGAACTTATCCATCAGCTCGACATGTCCCAGTTGCGCATGTGCTTAACATTGGAGTGAGTGGAAAAGATAAAATTGCTGATGTTGCTCGTTCTGGCTCTGGACAGATCATGTCTGATGACCCTGGTGGGCCTTCAGGGGTTGATGGTGTCAGCATACAACACAGTTCTTTGGGCCAAGTATCACTCACGACAGCTTTAGCAGCAGTATCCATTCCAGAAGCAGATCTCTATTTCTCTAACAAGTAGAAGAATACTAAAATGGTTTTAAGCACTGAATAGATTAGGAGAGTTTGGCAAATGTTCCTTTTTTCACGTGTAACATTTGGATTCAGACAGAGCAGAAAAATGCAAGTACTTTGATTTTTTTTCTGTAAAAAAATGTTATTTGGGCTGTCTGTGTTAAAGCTCATTTACACTGAGGTGTAATGAGTTACTCTTGAGACTGAATGAAGATTAATTGACAATTAATAGCAGTAAATCATTTCTGACAGGATAGGAATTACAGCTTTACTCTTGTTCACTCTCTCAGCCCATTGACAGGTTATTGAACTTTGAGTTCCACTCACTGCTTTTTAGGTGAAGTAAACACACAATCACTCTTCCAAGATGTATCGGAGGCAATACAAACCCCTCTGTTTTATCAGATGTATTCCTATCATTGACTTCATCTTGGCCTCTGATAAACTATGTTAACATGGAACAAAATAGAAGCTAAACTGAAGGGTGGTTATTTCAGGATAATCTTTGATATAAACAAATTGATTATAAACATTTCATTCTAAATAAAAAATAGAATAGCAAAGGGGAAGAATATCACTGTATATAGTGATTACTGCAAATTCCTATTTCATAAACACAACATAAACAATGAAATGTATCCTATTATTTCCTAGTACACATAAATGAGGGATACAGAAATTATTTACAACGTGCCAGTTTACTTTTTATTATTCAGTTATACAGTTATCCTATCACTGTATGGAGTTTTGAACTCCTTTCTGAGCCCTACTCTCTGTCTGGTGCTTTGCAAATGCCTGTCATAAAAATACTTTACCATGCCCTTGAAGCATTGCATCATGTTACAATGGGTCTTTGATTATTAAGGTGTGGGTTTTTATAATAATGAATGAATATGAAAAAGTGAGACCTGGCCTTAGCCCATGTTAGTTTAAATCCAATATAACAATAATGAAATTTCAGATAAGGAATTTAACTTTTGCAGTCACCAGTTGGACAACATATTGGACTAGTTCAGATATGACAACAAGCACTACTTAGAAAAGTTCTTAACCAAACAGTAATGTGCTAGTTGTTTTTTGTAAACTGCATGATCATATGTCAACTTTGTTTCTCTGAATGGTACCATCTCTTTAATCTGAATAATACCTATCCAAAGTACTTGAAGAATTGATTCCCCGGAGGTTCCTGGAGGCCAGTTGTTGGCCTTGGGAATGGCGTTACCCTCTGGGTCAGCAGGCAGGGTCCACTTCAGATGACTTCACCCTGGGGGAGGGGCCATCCTGCCCTCCCCAGACCCACCCTGCCTGCTGCAGCGTTCAGTTGGGTTTTGCTGAGTTCCATAAGAGCTCAGCAGTTTCAGTTTTAAAACTTCACCCTTTTATCATTTTTTCTCTTTCTTCTGCCCTCCTTTCCCCCCCGCCAACCGTCATTAACTTAGCGCGGGGGCAATGATTCACGTTGGTGCGAAGAGGGAGGCTTTTTGCGGCGGGGCACATCTCTCCCTCGCAGAGGCATGACCACTACCCAGACAAGCAGTGGCTGCTGCTGCTGCACCGACGAGACTTCTCCCCCCACCGTGCGTTGAGTGGAGAAGCACGATTTCTCAGCCGCGGAAGGAAGACCAGCTTTAGCACACACACACACCCTCACCATAGGATCAGGTGAGGTTGCAATGCACTGAGGTGCCATGGAGGAGACGGATCTAGGCTGTCTCTTGGAGGAGTCTGAGGCATCCAGCCACAGCCTTATCGAGGAGGGGCATGGCCAGGTTTTGGCGCCAAACATGTGCAACCAGCAAATGGAGGAGTTGAGTTCTAATTTTTTGCCTTTCCCAGGGGAACAGGAGTTCCCTAAATTCCTGCGTTGAGTGAAGGGCAAAGTGGCCAAGGAAGTACAGGGAATAGGTTCCTTACTGCCCAATGCCCCCCCTCGTGAAAACAAAAAGAAGAAGCCTTCCCAGAAGAGGGCTCAGAGAAAGAGGAGGTGAGCTAGGTTCTCTTCTCCAGTTTTCTCCTCCCCCTCCCCCTCCTCCCCCCTCTGCCTCCCCCCTCTGCCTCCTCCCTCTGCCTGCTCCCCCTCCCCCCTCTCCCTCCTCCCCCTCCTCCTCCCCCTTCCCCCTCCTCCTCCCCCTTCCCCCTCCTCCTCCCCCTCCTCCTCCCCCTTCCCCCTCCTCCTCCCCCTCCTCCTCCTCCTCCCCCTCCTCCTCCTCCTCCTCCTCCCCCCCTCCTCCTCCTCCCCCTCCTCCCACCATTCCCCCCTCCTCCCACCATTCCCCCCTCCTCCCACCATTCCCCCCTCCTCCCACCATTCCCCCCTCATCTTCCCAGTCATCCCCAGAGCTGAACAAGAGCCATGCCAAGGGCCACAAATACTCTTCTAAGTGTAAACTCGAAACCAAGGGGGAAAGGGTTAGGAAAAGGAGACATAGTAAGGCAGTGGTGACTGCTTTGGGGCTACTTTCAGATTCAGAGGGGCAGTACGCTTCGGAGGAGGGGGAGCTTTCAGAGGAGGGCAAGGGCAGGCTTTTCCAGGCCGAATTTTTTCCATCTTAGTAGCTAAGGCTAGGCGGATCCTGGAACTCCCTGAAGAAAATGAGAAGAACCTGGAAATGTCAACACCCTCTACTTCAAAAGGTTCCAGATCTGCTTTTCCAGAGGGTCGATCATGAATGGCCACCCTTCCCTTTCTGGATTCCTTTCATGTTTTGTGGAAGCAGGAATGGGCGAACCCCACAAAACATAAACTGACACACAGGCTTGTCAACAAGCACTACTCCTTCCCAGTCAAAGTAACGGAACAGTTGAGAACTCCAGCTGTGGGCCCACCCGTGGCTGCCTTATCTTCATCATCGGTCATCCCGTCGGAGGGAGAAGGGGCCCCCAGAGACCCTTGCGACAAGCGTGTGGAAGTGGCACTGAGAAGGGACTTTGGAGGCAGCTGCATTCCGGGCATCTGCAGCTGCATCGGTGATGGCAAGGGCTTGCATGCTCTGGGCAGAGGAGCTCGCATCCAGAGAAGATGTTCCCAAAGACATTAAGGACAGGCTGAAGAAAATTTCTATAGCATCAGCCTTTCAAGCAGATGCTTCCAGGGACGCTCTGCAGTTCAATGCTAGAGCAATGGCAGCCAGCACGGTAGCACGTCACAACATCTGGCTACGAAGCTAGGAGGTGGATCTGGGCTCCCAGAGTCATTTGGCAAGTTACCCCTTTTAATGGGTCCAAGTTATTTGGGGATCCTCTGGATAAGGTGCTGGTGGAAACAAGAGACAAACAGAAAGCCCTCCTGAATGCCAAGAAGGATGACTGCAAGTACAGGTGGCAACAATCCTTTCAAAACTTCAGACCTTATAGCAAACAGTGTTCCTCTGGAGGCTACAAGTCACGCTGGGGGAAGTTGGACAAATCTACAGAAGCATCCATCTCACATGCTCGACATACCTCCACCTACTCTTCTGGAAACAAATTCCAGAAAGGAGCAAAGAAGGACCAGTCGGCATGACATCATGTCTCTAGTCCCACAGGGAGCCATTGGGGGCAGGCTTCTGCAGTTTGCACATGTGTGGGCAGAAACAGCAACAGACAGATGGGTTCTCAAAACTGTTTATTACAGATATTCCTTGGAGTTCTCCAAACAACCAAGGGAGAGATTTATAGCCACACCAAGGTCCAGGAATCCACACAAACATCAGAACTTTACAGCGGCTATCGGTCACCTCTTGGCGATACAAGCAATAGAACCTGTCCTGAGTCAGGAATAGGGGAAGGGGGCGTATTCCATTTTCTTTCTAGTTTTGAAAAAAATGGGAGTACCTGAGTAATACTCGATCTCAAGTGGTTCAACAAGGAGGTGGCCTACAAACGCTTCTGGATGGAAACGCTGAAGTCCATCTTGGAGGCCATCACTCAGAACGACTAGATGGCATCCATAGACCTTTCAGAGGCCTATCTTCATATCCCTATCCACAGGGAGCACAGATGATTCCTGTGCTTCTGCTATGGTCAGAGCCATTTTCAGTACAGGGCACTTCCCTTTGGACTCACCTCTTCCCCCAGGGTTTTCACAAAGGTCCTGGTGGCCCTGGTGGCACATATGAGAACTCTGGGGTGAGGGTGCACCCTTATCTAGACAACCTACTGGTCAGGGCACTGTCAAGAGTTCAGTGCCAGAAGGATGTGGAAACCACTCTGGAGTGCCTTCAGAGGCATGGGTTTGTGGTAAACTTGGATAAGAGCATGTTGGTACCATCACAGATGATTTTGCATCTTTGGGTGGTGATAGACTCAAGGAAGTTCTGGATCCAGCTCAATGAAGAGAGGGTCTCGAAGATTCAGACTCTTATCACAGAAGGTGGTCGCATCGGGGTCAGCAGACTTGATGAACTTGGCGAAGCTAAAAGGCATGCTGGTATCCTGTTAGGATTTAGTAAGCTGGTTCCAGTTCCACTCCTGCCCGTTACTCCAAAGGTTAATTCCACTTCAACTCCGGATCTCCCAGTTGAAACACATGTTGATATCAGTTTTGCCAACCCTACGCCAACAATTGAAATGGTGGCTGGACTCCCACAGACTGACACAGGGGGTGAGTCTACACTCCCCAGTTCGCAAAGTGGTGACGATGGACGCCAGCATGTTGGGCTGGGGAGCACACTTGCAGACACATGTGGCTCAAGGTACATTGTCAACCAGCAAAACCAAACGAAGCATCAACTGGCTAGAGCTTCGGGCAGTGAGGCTAGCTTTGCTGACTTTTGCTCCGCACAGCTGGGGCTGCCATGCTCTTGTTCGGACCAACAACGTTTCTTCGACAGCATATCTCAATCATCAGAGAGGGACCAGGTCGAGGACCCTGATGGAAGAGGCACAGCGCATCTTCAACTGGGCAGAGCTATACCTGCTGTCCCTGTGGGCGGAACACATGGCAGGACTTCAGAATGTGAAGGCGGACTGGCTCAATCGGACCACGATCTCCAACTTGGAGTGGCGGTTGCATCCAGAGGTTTTTCACCAGGTGACCGAGCGTTTTGGTTGCCCAATCATCAACTTGTTTGCAGACACTCTCAATGCCCAGGTAGTCCGGTTCTTCTCTCGGTATCAGACCCAAGGGCCACGGAGTGGATGCCTTAGTGGTGGATTGGCCAGAGGGCCTACTGTATGCCTTTCTCCCCTTCAGTCTCTTACTATCAGGAGAATCAGAATGTTGAGGGCAGAGGTGATTCTGATAGCACTGTTTTGGCCAAGAAGGCTATGGTTCCCAGAAATAATGCATCTGGCCTTGAGATCATGGATGCTGCCTCACAGGGAGGACCTCTTGAGGCAGGGCCCAGCGGTTCATCCCAGGCCAGAACTCTTTCGACTGACAGCATGGCGGTTGAGCGGCTTTGGTTGAATGAGCTGGGTTTTTCAGGGGCTGTGTTGGATACTTTACTAGCCTCCAGAAAGGTTTCAACTAACCAAGCATACTGTTCTACACGGTGGGCCTTCCTTATCTGGTGTCAGGCGAGGGGGAGGGACCCGTCTTCCAGGAACATTGCAGATATCCTGTGGTTTCTGCAGTCAGGTTTGGACAGGGTCTTAGCACCAACTCAGTTAAATGACAGGCAGCAGCCGTTAGCAGTGTTTTAGGATGCAGGGGAGATTTTTCAGTTTCTTCACATCCACTCTTTAAACGGTTTATCAGGGAGGTGGGCCTGAGGAAACCCCTGGTGGTTCATCGTTTCCCCTCATGGAACCTCAACTGGGTCCTTACAGCGCTCATGGGTCCTTCTTTTGAACCACTAGCCACATGCAGTTTAAAGTTACTAACCCTGAAGACAGTGTTCCTGGTGGCAATTACCTCTGCCCGGCGGGTGTCAGAGCTCCGGGCTCTCTTCTGATGCTCAGTTGTATATCTTTCACATAGATAGGTGGTCTTGAGGACAGACCCCTCCTTCATTCCTAAAATCAACTTGCTCTTTCACAGGGCTCAGGAGGTCGTTTTGCTGTCATTTTGCCCAAATCCTTCTTCCCCCAAGGAGAAGGCACGGCACACTCTGGACGTGTGTAGGGCTCTGCCTTTCTACCTGGACAGGATGTCAGGGTTTAGAAAATCAGAAGCACTGTTTGTATCTTTTGGAGGAACCTCCCAAAGAGGTAAGGCTTCCCCCTCCTCAATTTCCTGCTGGCTTAAGGAGGTGATAGTTCAAGCCTACCGGTCTTTGGGAAAATCTATCCTGGGGGGTTTAACAGCACATTCTGGGAGGCTTCTACATCATCAGCGTACAAGGGTAGCTTTCCCATACTAAACATTTATAGGGCAGTGACATGGGGTTCTGTCACACCTTTGCTAGACACTATAAAGTTGATTTGTGGGCCTCTGCCAATGCAGCCTTTGGGCGGAGAGTCTTGCAGAGGATGTCATCTGCATTACCGGAATCCCACCCTGTTTAAGGGCTCTGGTATGCCCCAAGGCCAATCACTGGCCTCCAGGAACCTCCAGGGAAAAATGGAAATTCTTACTGTGAATTTCTATTCCCGGGGGTTACTTGAGGACAGTCCTCGCCGCTTCATTCCGGGGTTTTCAGTCTATGCAGGTTGGGAGTTAGTGGCTAGTGCCAGTGTCCTACATGTGGGGTGGTAGTTAGGGCCGCCCGGGGATTTCCTGGCAATTTCTACTCCTCCCTCCAGTTCCTGTTCAATTCAGGAAATGTCAGAAGGATGGATTCCGACTCCGGTCAGGTGATCCGGGTGTGTGTGAAGGGGTGATCTTGCTTGTCCAGCTGGTCTGGAGAGAGCGGGATGGCCCCTCCTCCAGGGTGAAGTATCTGAAGTGGACCCTGCCTGCTGACCCAGAGGGAGGCACCATTCTCAAGGAAAATGACTAGCCTCCAGGAACCCCCAGGAATAGAAATTCACGGTAAGAATTTCCGTTTTTTCCCTCTGTTGAGGAAAAGGCTTCAAAAACTGTGGTTCCAAGCAGTGCCTTTCTCTGGCAAAAATATGGAGTCCTATATCTCACCCTTTGCTCCCGAAGGAGCCCAGGGAAGCAAACATATCAACAAAACAGTATTTGAAAAAGCATTTCAAAAACTGCTAAAAACATTCTGATAACAGTTACAGTTAAAACATTTTTTCACTCAGTGATCTTTGGGTTGCCAGGATCAGTCTCCTTCAGCCATCAAATGCCTGAGTAAACAGGAAAGTTTTCAAATTTCTCCTAAAAGTCAATAATGAGGGAGGCAGACACACCTCACCGGGAGGGCATTCCACAAATTGGAGAGCCACTACTGAAAAGGCCCTGTCATGGGTCAACACTAACCAGGCAGTCCTCGGTGGTGGCACCACCACCAAGACCTGTTGATCAGTTGTGGCCTGAATACAACAGAGGACATATTCATTGCATCCTTTACTGTTCACTTTATGTGAACCATAGAGAATGATTCATCTTGAGAGGGGCGGGTTCTACTAATGTTGACATTCTAATTTCCCTGCTTTTGCAGGGGAACCAACACATTGGGAATTGTCCATTGTTTTGGTTTTTTAATTTCCGAATTATGTACAGAGCATTGCATGTACAGTTTTCAGTTCCTTTGTGTCTGAGTTTAACATTATTTGTGTGCATGTGCGCTTTGATAAAACAATACACTACAATTTTTGATAAAGCAAAACAGTCTTTATGTAATTGTATTTATGATTGCATCTAGCTTCTTTGGGGCCACATTTTGCCCTTGTGCATGCGTACTTGTATACTTTTATAAAACACTGCCACAACACAATCACAATGTGATGGAGCAAAGGGTGATGTGCTGGACTACATACACATAAAAAAAACCACTGGCAATTTTTTTAAAAAAATAATATTCATGGTTTAGTGAGAAAATTGCAGCTGTTTCACTCCCCCCTTGCTGGTGCTGTCCAGTACTTGGAGTTAAGCCATAGTTTGGCTTAGTGTTACATCTGAATCAGAGCTTGTGGTTTGCCTCACTCCAAACAAGCAAGGAGCAGTAACCAAGATTTGTTCTTGACTTACCACTCATGTTTTGAGAGAGACAAACTGCAAGCCCTGGTTCAGATGTAACATGAAGCCAAACCGTGGCTTAGCTCCTGGTACTGAGGCAGCAGCAAGAGCAAGAGAGGAGTAAAACAGCCACAATTTTCTAACTGTGCCCCAGCACGCTTGCTCATTCACGGTAAACCATGATTTAACTTGGCATTATGTGCAAATGGGGTTACTATATATTCTCTAATTACAAAATTAGTTTTAGAAATTCTGATTGTAAAATTGGAATAGTGAGGTGCAAGGCAGAGCAAACATGTGGAGCAAATGAAGGAACAATAGAACAAGAAAAAGTCTCTCCCTGGAAATCATACAGATACTTAAAATATTTTTTTGTTATTGGATCTAGACCAGTCTTTCCCAACCTTTGGGTTCCCAGATGTTGCTGAACTACAACTCCCATTAGCCCCAACCAGCATGGTCAGTGGTCAAGAATGATGGGAATTGTAGTCCAGGAGCATCTGAGGACCCAAAGGTTCGGAAAGGCTGATCTAGAAAAATGTGTTAAAATGCTTGCACTATTTGCAAAGCATTTGAGAAAATTAAAGATGTACAGTCAGTTGCTATGCCCTCCTTGTGATGGAGATGAGTAAGTTCATTTTCTCTTCATTACGCTCTTGGATTTCTCAAATATGGCCCAGTTCAGGCAGTGCTCTCTCCATGGTGTGGGAACTAGAAAGGGCGTCTCCCCCTGGCAAAAATTTCCTCCCTCAGAGATGTGGGTGTAAGGTTTCATTACAGTGTATATGGATTTTATCTGGAATATCAATCAGATCTGTAAACCTACATATACTGGATTTTACATACATATGCCCTATTCCAATATTTCACCCACCCATGAAACATTTGATAGCCTTGGATGTGGGACAGGTTTGTTGTGTGTAAAGAAGGCTGCAGACTGGTTCTGTGTCTCCCTGTATTTTGTAACTGGAGCAGTATAAATGAAGATGATTGCTTGGGCTATTTACAGTATGCCCCTCTGTATGCTTGTTATCCTTTTCTTTTCTTTTGGCTTCTTTATAATGACTTACGGTTATGTATAAATAAAAGACTGACTGTATTACTAATAAAATGCAGTACATGGCCTCTTCAAAGAAACAAGTGGCACATCATTTTGAAATTTGATTATATTTATATTCACAGCTGGCAGAATGAATGGGGTTTAGTGTGGCAAAGAGGTTTGCTCTTAGTTTGCTTAAGTTTGCATAAGCTAGCATGTCTCCTGTGATTTGTATTCAAGCTTTTAAGACCTAATTCCCTTGAAAAATATGCTGATGCAGTTCCTTGACATAGAATAAACCCTGCACATTTTACTTCTGATACTTAGTAAAAACCTCATCTTGCAAATCACTGCCATAACTTATAGTTTCAACATGCACAAGACTAGAATGCATATTGGAAGGGTTCTGAAACAATCTATGTTCTCCTAATATTCACTATCTTATAAAGAGCGGCATGATTGTAGTTATAAGTCTTTATTATAATCTCATGCTAACAGACCTTGGTCCGGTTCTTAGTGATATAAGTAAATATTTGATAAAAAATATAAATGATATTTGGTATAAACAGTGAAGAAGCTTATGCAGTTTAATTTTTCATACTTGACTCAAAAGCATATTTTATGGCCGGCTTACTGAAAAAAACTCAAATTTTATTTTTTAAATGTTTGTAAAATGTTGGATTTCAAGAACTTAAGTAATGCTAGACTTAAATACCTAACTATATACAAACTTCAGTTTAACTAAGCACCAGGAAACCTCCCAAAATACAAACAATTCATTTTCCAGTGTGTCAAATTGCAAGAGAGAAAGAATTTTAACATTAAGGCTACAGTCCATAATGTGCTTTTCAAGAAGTATGTTGACTGAAAGTTTCCTTCCAAGTAACATTATTTAGAATTGCACTGCAAATTTGGCCCCTCACTGGATCGTCACCTTGCAGTGGTGAGTGGGCTTGCGTGTTCCAATGAACCCTGTGAGCGATGCCGTCGGGAGTCATGTACTCCCAGCAGGGTTACCCATGGCGGTAAGGTCAAGGGAGAGGAACCAGACAAAGAACGATCCAAGAAAGTCCTCAGTGGCAGAACAGGCGGAGGATAACAATGTGTATGTTACAACGGCTGTGAAAGCGGATGAAGGCTGCAGCAGATAAAAGACTTCCAATCGTCTTGGTATCCATGCCATTGGATCAAAGCCTTTTTCTGTCAAGATTGTGTGTTGATCGTGGTGCACCGATCTCCCCACATAAAACATATTCACACACAGGCGTCTTCCAACCAAAACAAAACAAAAGTCCCATGGCGATCGGTGAGCGGCAACAGGGGCAGGACTGTGAAATCTGGAAGCCCCTAGTCATGGACTGGCACATGGGCGGTGGATACAGACTCAGTTTTCCTGGCTCAAGGACCGAGGCAGTTGAGTAGTTCAGCAGCTGTATCCACAACTGAGCAGTCCTATTCAGGATCCACTCTGCTCACCCCATATGGGAAGGGGCTAGAAAAGGTGCCCTAAACATAGTCTGCCTCATCTCCCTGACTGAATTACCATGTCCAGTGGGGTCACCACTTAGCGGTCGCAAAAGACAAATGAACTTTGGAACATGGAATATACAGACATTACTGGACAATACAGATAGTGAACATCCTGAACGCAGGATTGCCATCATTGCGAGGGAGTTGAGACGTTTTAATATTGACATAGCAGCACTCCAAGAAACTTGAAGAGCAGGAGAGGGACAATTCAAGGAAGAAAAAGGTGGTTACACCTTCTTCTGCAAAGGACTGCCTGAACAAGAATGACAAATACATGAAGTAGGCTTTGCTATTAAAAATGATCTTGTGAAGCTCTTGTCAGAAGTTCCTACTGGCATTAATGAACGACTCTCAACTGTCGGATTAAAACTCGCCAAAAACCAGCAGGCAACTATTCTAAGTGCTTATGCACCAACATTAGATGCTGATGAAGACATCAAGGAAATTTTTTATACCCGGCTGGGCACCATCTTATCAGAGATACCCAAGAGTTGGGCGTGATTTTGATTTATGGCCAGAAACCATTGGGAAAGGAGTTGGCAATAGCAACCTGAATGGAATTCTACTTCTGACTAAATATGCAGAGCAAGATCTTGTTATCACAAACACACTCTTTCGCCAGAAAGATAAATTTTAAAACATCATGGAAGCACCCTCGGTCGAAGCACTGGCATCTCCTGGATTACGTAATTGTCCATGCCAGAGATAGTTGTGATGTACTCCTTACCAGGGCCCTGATGAGTGCTGATGACTGCTGGACAGATCACCTATTAATTCGATCCACTATGGCCATTAATATTGTTCCTCAGTGTAGGCTCCAAGGAAGAAAACCAAGGCGTAAAATAAACATCCATGCCCTTCAAGATCCTATTAAGCGAGCTTGCTTTCAAACAACTCTCAAGAAACATCTACCTACGGAACTCCCTGAAAACGTTGAGGAACACTGGATTAAACTGAAGACTTCCATTATTGCAGCATGTGAACAAACTATTGGATACCAAACTAAGAAACATCAGGATTGGTTTGATGAGACTAATAGTGGGATTGAACATATTGACAAGAAAAGGAAGCCTTCCAGATATGGCAAAAAGACATTAACTGTTGTGCTAGATAATTATTTACATACACATTAGTACAGAGGGACCATGACGTTGAAGCTGCCAATACAAAGTACAGTAGGGCCCCACTCATACGGCGGGTTACGTTCTGGACCCCCGCCGAAAAGCAAAAACCGCTGAAAAGCGGAACTCATTGAATAGAATGGTGTGCGATGCCCAAAAACTGGGGTAAAAGTGGAACAAGCGTCGTATGAGTGGGGCTTTAGACTGCCGCATTAGCGAAGCACTGTAAAGCGAAGCGCCATGAAGCGGGGCCCTACTGTAACCAGCTGGACTGTCCCATCCCTCCAAGCTGCAGACTTCCCTCTTTTGCACCATGTCAATACCATAGAGTTGTATCTAGCTATGTTCTACTCAGAATAGATCCATTGAAATTAATGAACATAAAATGAGGCCAAACCCCATCTCGTCCAGCACTCTGTTTTCACAGTGACCAACCAGATGCCATGGGAAGCCTCCAAACAGACCCTGAGAGCAAGAGCATTCTCCTCACCTGTGATTCCCAACTAGTATTCAGAGGAATACTGTCTTCGACAGCAGTAGTAGAACATACCCATTGTGGCTGGTAGCCTATGTTAGCCTTATCCATCATGAATTTGTCTAATATTCTAAAGCCATCCAAAGTTGGCAGCCAACACTACCACTTGTGGGAGCAAATTCCATTTTACCTATGTAAAAGGGCTCCTGGGCTCCTGCTGGGATATAAATCAAATCAATAAATAAATATGTGCTAGGTGAAGAAGTACTTCCCTTTATCTGTCCTCAAGCTTCCAACATTGAGCTTCATTGGATCTCCCCGAGTTCTAGTATTATGAGAGAGGAAGAAAAAATTTTCTCTTTCCACTTTCACCACACAATGTATAATTTTATTATACTCCTGTATCATGCTCCCTCTTACTCACCTTTTCTCTAAATTAAAAAGGCCCAAATGTTATAATATTTCCTAAGGGAATTGCTACATCTCCTTAATCATTTTGGTTTCCTTTTTCTAAACCTTTTCCAGCTCTACAACATCCTTCTCCCAGGCATTTTAGCATGTGTTTTTAAATTGCTTTTTAAAAATGTGTTTTTTAAATTTATATATTTATTTTTAACATTTTAATTGTTGTAAACCACCCAGAGAGCTTCGGCTATAGGGCGGTAAATAAATAAATAAATATTTTTGAGGTGAGGCAGCCAAAACCTACACAGTATTCCAAGTGCAGTCACATCATAGTTTATATAACAGCATTTCCTAATTATCCTTAGCATGGCATTCATGCTTTTCACAGCTGCCTCACGCTGCCTCAACATCTTCATTCAACTATCCACTATAACCCAAAGGTCTTGTTCCTGATCATCATGAGTGCATATGTGAAATTAAGATTTTTTTGCCCCAATGTGGATCACTTTACACTTCCTTATACTGAATGGCATTTCCTATTTTACTAACCATTCACCCAACTTTGAGAGATCCTTTTTAGAGCTCTTCACAATCCCTTCTTGTTTTTACAAACCAGAACAATTTGGTATCATCAGCAAATTTGGCCATCTCACTGGTCATCCCTAACTCTAGCTAATTTATGAACAAGTTGAAAAGCACATGTCCTAATACCAATCCTAGTACCAATTACTTTCTACTTCCGCCATTAGGAGAACTGTCAATTTATTCCAATTCTGCTTCCTGTTTCTTAACCAGTTACCTATCCACAAGAGGACCTCTCCTCTTATTCCATGACTACTAAGCAGTCTGATAAGCATGTTTTGGTGAGGTACTTTCAGAGATACTCTCTCAAAGAACTCACCCTCACACTCATAAAGACTTACCCTTGCAGAAGCCACTGGTTCTGCTTCAGCGTGGCTTGTTCTTCTATATGCTTGGTTATTTTATCTTTTAATGATACTTTCCACCAGTATTCCTGGGACAGACATTAAGCTAATCAGCCTGTAATTTCCAGGATTCCACCAGATCCCTTTTTTTCAAAATGTTGTTGTCAATCACTTTCCAGTCCTCAAGTATGGACCTGACAACTAAGTTTATTCTCTTGTGGTCTGAGATAATTATTAGCCTGCAGTTTCATTTTACTCCTCTTGGGAGACCAGGTAATCTCAAAGATGAATTTAGCTAATTTGAGTCCAATTAATTATGCTCATTTGACAGAATTTTCTATATGTTGGAAGGAATGTGAGGGGGGGGTCTAATTATATGGTCTAGTATAATTCTGTTTCTAGTTGCAAAAACAAATTTTAGACTTCTGCTCAGAAAAAGCAAGGTTTCATTTTGAATTTGTGAAGGCACAAAACATTTCCAATAAGTTAAGTGATATATTTCCATCACAATGCAAAATGTATCCAATTTGAGAATGGAAATGTTACAGCTTTTTTCCTCATTTTTGTGTGTGTTCCTTTTAAAGCTCATTTTCTACAATGTTTAGCAAATTAATCGATAGTAATAATTATAAAAGTTAAAATAATACTTCCACAGACTACCAACTATTGAGGCTTCATGTTTTAGCAAGGCTGATAAATTATTTTAATTTGCTTTCACTGAACCAAACAACAGCACATAATTTATCAGATAAACAAAGAAAATGAAACACTGCATCATCACACATTTTTCAAGATAAGAAAATCAATCAAAAATGCACAAACAAGTGGACTTCAAGTGCATAATTCTGAGTGCCTAACAACTAGTTTGCCCTATGGAAAGATTTATGTATATTTATTTCAGAAATTCTGTGCAGCCAAACAAAACAGGAACTACAATCTAGGTTTAAAATCTTAGGAGAAACAGCCATTTTAAATAACATGTAAACAGAAAATAAGCATGCTGCTGTTTAATCTTGAGTTTTAAAAGCTTTATTTCTTGTTGTGAGCCACCCTGAGAGCTCTGTTAGAGGGCAAGCCTATAAATACTGATAAATAAATGTTAGCATAGGCAGTATTACTGTATTGCTGTGAAAAACGGGCAGAACAAAGCAAATATAGATATTTAAATATTCAGCAAAGATGATTTAAAATGAAACCATCCCAATTAAACTTACAAAATTCCATTTAAGTAATTATTTGGATAAAAGATCCTCCGTGGCGCAGAGTGGTAAGCGGCGGTAACGCAGCCAAAGCTCTGCTCACGGCCGGAGTTCGATTCCAACGAAAGGAGAAAGTCGAATCTCCGGTAAAAGGGGTCGAGGTCCACTCAGCCTTCCATCCATCCGTGGTCGGTAAAATGAGTACCCGGCATATGCTGGGGGGTAAAGAAAGGCCGGGGATGGAACTGGCAATCCCACCCCATATATACGGTCTGCCTAGTAAACGTCACAAGACGTCACCCTAAGAGTCGGAAACGACTCGCACTACAAGTGCGGGGACACGTTTACCTTTACCTTAATTATTTGGATAAATTATTGATTTCTTGCCAAGATCAAAACTAATAAATGGAACTGACTTTTTAATATTCCTTAGTAGAAGGAACTCTGAAATCTGCCTCTGAGTAAGCTTTGGACTTTTCCCCTTCACCAGAGCCTCTGGTGAGGCTCACTACAAGATAGACCCACAAGGGATGTAGGGTACATGATTTTCATACAGCTGCCTGTTTTGATGGGCCCAAACAAATCCCAGTACTTCTGGCTCAATAGTGATAGCACCAAAACAATGTATGAGTGCCCCCTTGCCCTACCCACAGCACATGGATGATCTTCAATCATTTGGGATTCGATCATACACACATTTATGATTGCTACAGTTGTATTGATATCATGAATGCAGGTATATCTGGTTGGAGTACTGCAACGTTGAATAGGATTTGAAGTGCTTGATTTCCCCTCCCTAGGAAGACATTTCTGTTTATTTGACTGACCCATAAACCTATTAGAGAATTGTCTGGGTGTTCATACATTGGCATATTATTTTTTTATCTAACAGGTAATTTCACAGCTTCGGATCCTGAGCAGGTCTGTAACTGCTGGCTGCAAATTTGACAGAGAAATCTGGTCTAATGAGCTTTCTCCACTGCTGAACCTATGGAAGAAGCTTAATCAGGTAAGGAGGTCAAATGTTGGTAAAGATTTCAGTGTTACTTCTAAAAGAACAGTCCAGGTAAAATATGTACATTCATCATGCATTTCAGACAGGCATTCTTTACAAATGTAATTCCAGTAAAACACGAGAGATTTATTTCAGATAATGTTTTGTTGGATCCAAAGATTCCTTTCATCCTACGTAACAAGCTTTCTCTGGTAGAGAAATGGAATCTTTGGAGCCATCCCATTTGATATTTGTTCTGTATCAAAACTAAAACTGTTATAGAACAGACAAGAAAACAACTTAAAACCTTCGAAAGAATTATTTTAGAAAAGACTATATAGTCAAAGAGATTAATTTTACAATTATACACACACACTATTAATTTCAGCTCACTCCAGTTTAAAGAATGCTTAAAGCATGCTAAAAATCTGCACATCGGACATTTGTTTCCACTCAGTATTCATTGCCAAATCCCTGTGTATTATGACACCAGGGAAACATTAAAATTGCTTTCAAGTGAGCAGTGTGTAGGGCACAGAGGCAGGAAAGAACCCACAAACATTTCATAAAACTAGAAAAGCAATTGTCTATAGGAGAGTATTGGAATGTGTATAAGAAGTTTGGAAAGGATACTCTTTATTCTGCCATGTGGATTATAAATTTGCTACCCTGTACTTACTAAAATACTACTAATTAATTCATTATAAGAGAATTATTTTTGAATGATTGCTTTCACCAGTGTGGCTGGACTGATACATCATGGTGATACCCACAATCTTCCTATATATAATCTCATTTGTCTCCTTCTTAAGGAAGGATGTGGGAAATAAATATGACCTGTAAATACTGTAGTAGGAGATAAATGGTTGTCTGCTCAGGCGATATGCAGATCTTTGTTAAGTTTTGACTAGAATAAGTTCTGCAATATAGAGTAGCTTACATGCTTTTGGTTTGATTTTCATGATCTGTTTGAATATTACCTGTGTTCTCTGAATATTGTCTATCTAATTATAAGTGTCACTCTTGCCGTGAATGCTTCAACGCAGGGATGCAGCAGCTGCTGCTGAAGCATTCATGGCAAGCTGGGCAAGCAGGCGAGGTGGGCAGCTGAAGTGAGTGAACTGCAGTGTGAACACTTCAGCTGCCCAACTCGGTGGTGGCAGCATGTAAAGGGGGACAAGAGGCAAAATGCAGCTGTGCTGGGCTCAAGGCCAGGAACAGGGGAGAGGCTAGTAAGTGGCTCACGTGGCAATGGTAGCGGTCTACACAGTGGCAACAGCAGCCTCAGCAAGAAGCCGGTAAGCAGCCTTGGCAAAGCAGCAGCTTTGCAGCAGGCCAGGAGGGGAGGCATAAGACTGATAAGTGGCTGAGGCCAGGGAGCAGTGGCAGCAGCAACAGCCTGGGCAGGTGGAGGTCTGTTGAGGTTGGTGAGTTCCCGGGGGAGGGGAGTGGTTTGTGAGTGCTGGGAGAGGGAAACTGTCTGTGTCTGCGTCTGCCTGGGCAGTGTGTCTGAGTCTGTGTGCGTGTCCGAGAGACAGTAAGTGTGTGTGTGTGTTTGGGGGTGTCTGGTGTGTGTTTGGGGGTGGGGTTGGCAAGTTTAGTGAGCAGGGGGGCTCTGCAACCCTAGTTTTAAATATTTGTACAATACTAGAGTACTAAAGTGTAAGAACAGGGGAGAAATCTGAGCCTTTAGGAGGTATAGGAGATAATAGTGACTATTGCAAAGGCCAAGGAGAAAACCTTTTCGTTTTTTACTGCTCACAGACAATGGCATAAGCCTTTTCCACAGCTACAGTTTTAATTTTGTCCTTTTCAGTATGAACATTAAGTCAACACTTTGAGTGGAATATATAACTTTAAATAAATAAGTAAAGAATCAGGAAAAAGCCAGCAATATCAGCCTGTGGCAAGGCTATCATGAGTGTCCACCAACACATACAGGATTCCACTTGAATTCAGCTTCTATCATGCCTCTGTAGATATTTCTTTTCAAGCATTTTCAGACATGGCTAGCCAGAAGCCAAATCTGGACTAAATTCTACATGTACCAGCTGATTTTCAAGGTCAAGTTACCCTAGGTTCTGCATCAGCTGGATATCAGTATATGGGGGCTTTTTCCCTTGGTTGCCATTGGCTAAGGAATACATGACCCACTTCATGCAGCCTTGTGTATCAAATAGAGCTGATCTTTGATTTTGAACTTTGTCCTTTTTTCCCACTATTGCTAACCTCAAAAGACCCCTTTGCTTTTCAGTGTTGTTTTTTTAAAAAATAGTCTATCCTATTCCTGGACAAAAGTAGTAGCTGGGGAAAGTTCAAATTGTGACTTCTCCAGAGGTGGTGAACACATGGCATGGTGGGATTACGTTATCCTTTCGTGGTTGGAGACAGGAATGCAGACTGGTCTTTGTCCATTGGACTCCCCTCCCAGTCTCTTTCCTGTCTCAGTATGGAGCAAAGTGCTTCCCATTACTCGTTTACTTCACCTGACCAAGGCCTGTGTGTTTTCCTTTTCTTCATCGTGTGTGTATGGTTGGTCTTTGTCCTCCTTAGTGTGTGTGTGTGTGGAGTGTGTGCATTTTCCTCTTCTTTTTTTAAAAAAACTGTGTTTCCTTCTCCTAACCCCTGCTGCCATGGGTGGAGACAAGAACATTGATGGGCAAATTAAGAAAGAAGGGCAGCTGCACCACAGTGTCAGGTAACATTAGAATCCTCAAGTCCCGGAGGATCAGGGAACAAAACAGTGGCCACAATGGCAGCAGAACACAACTGCCTCCAACCCAGCAGCTGGGACTGCAGCAGAGAAATAGTTGACAGCTGCGACAGTGGCACCAGCCCAGTTGTTAGGCTCCAGGAAGGTGCCGTACATGGGGGAGACTCTCTTAAGCTGGCCAATTCTAAGCGCTGACAGCAGACACACAGCAGAGCTGTTGTCTGAAGAGGAAGGGATCCTTATGCCTCACCAACTGCAAGTAGAGGACAGGATCTGTGGCACAAGATTTATTTATTTATTTATTTTATTTCATTTTTAAACCGCCCATAGCAAATAGCTCTCTGGGCGGTGTACAAAAGATTAAAAGTACAGAAATACAAAATATCACAATAAATAAACTGAAACAAAGAGATTTAAAATTGTAACATTAAACGCTTTAAAATGCCTGGGAGCATAGCCAGGTCTTAACCTGGCGCCGAAAAGATAGAAGCGTCGGCGCCAGGCGTATTTCTTCGCGGAGGCTATTCCACAATTCGGGGGCCACTACAGAAAAGGCCCTAGATCGAGTAACTGTCCTCCGGTTGGGATGGTACCCGGAGGAGGGCCTTAGATGCCGAGCGAAGTGACCGGGTCGGTTCATAGCGGGAGAGGCGTTCCACAAAATACTGCGGTCCCACGCCGTGTAAGGCTTTATAGGTCAAAACCAGCACCTTGAATCTGGCTCGGAAGCAAATAGGTAGCCAGTGCAAACGGGCCAGAACAGGTGTTATATGCGCTGACCGGCTGGTCCTCGTCAGCAGTCTGGCTGCTGTGTTTTGCACTAGCTGAAGCTTCCGAACTGTCTTCAAGGGCAGCCCTACGTAGAGCGCATTACAGTAATCCAACCTAGAAGTTACCAGAGCATGAACAACTGAGGCGAGGTCATCCCTGTCCAGACGGGCGTAGCTGGGCTACCAGCCGAAGGTGGTAGAATGCATTCCTTGCCACCTTGGCCACTTGCACCTCCAGAGACAAGGAAGGATCGAAAAGAACCCCAAGACTACGAACCTGTTCCTTCAAGGGGAGTGTAACCCCATCTAGAACAGGGTAAGCATCCACCATCTGGGCAGGGAAGGCATTCACCAACAGTGTCTCAGTCGTGTCTGGATTGAGTCTCAGTTTATTAGCTCTCATCCAGTCCATTATCGCGGTCAGGCAGTGATTCAGCACATCCACAGACTGACCTGTAGAAGATGAAAAGGAGAAATAGAGCTGCGTGTCATCAGCGTACTGGTGGCAACGCACTCCAAAACTCCTGATGACGGCACCCAGAGGCTGCATGTAGATGTTAAAAAGCATGGGGGACAAAACCGACCCCTGAGGGACTCCACAATGGAGAGTCCAAGGAGTTGAGCAATGTTCCCCAAGTACTACCTTCTGGTGACGATCCGCCAAGTAGGAGCGGAACCACTGCCAAGCAGTGCCTCCAACTCCCAACTCCGCGAGTCTCCCCAGAAGGATACCATGGTCGATGGTATCAAACGCCGCTGAGAGATCAAGGAGAATCAACAGAGTCACACTCCCTCTGTCCCTCTCCCGACAAAGGTCATCATACAGGGCGACCAAGGCTGTTTCAGTGCCAAAACCAGGCCTAAAACCGGATTGAAACGGATCCAGATAATCAGTCTCATCCAAGAGCACCTGGAGCTGGCCGGCAACCACCCACTCCAGAACCTTGCCCAAAAAGGGGACATTCGCCACCGGTCTATAGTTGTTCAGGTCATCTGGGTCTAAGGAAGGTTTCTTTAAGAGAGGTCTTACTACTGCCTCCTCAAGTGAGGATTTTGTGGCTTTCCAGCCATCTCCTAGCCACTTACCTAGTAAGCATGTCAGCGGGGGCTGAATGGCTGCAGGGATGGAGGCTATATGCTACAATTGTCTGCAAGTAGAGCAGCCACAGAAACAGCCCACACAGTTATCTGAGGGTGTGCTGCAGCAGATAAGGGAGTTCTAGTAGGAGATATAGCCCGGCAGATTAGAGCTATAACAGCTGCACAAGTCCAGTCCATGTGACATTTAATGATCACAAAAACACACTGCAGTCAGAATCCACTCAAAATGTGAAGACTCAATCTAGCAGCAGCAAACTTTAACAGTCAATGCAGCTGTGAGCTACACCATCCAAAGTAACCCAAAAAGCAAAGCATAACAGTGACAAATGCCCTTTAATTAGGGCAAAGCCATATCAGATATACAACTCCTCAGAGGGTGAGGTGTGGTGTCACCAGACCCACATGCCATTTCCAGGGGTAGAGCACATATTGACCCATTATCCCCTCAAGTTGAGCTAGAAGCAGCATTTGCTGCAAATCCTGTAAATCTAGAGGAGAAATTGAGTGATGGTGTAGAGGTTGAAAAGAAGGTTTCTTTCAGGCTTTTCAAGGATGAACACTTTCTTCCTCTGCTTTGCAAGGCACTGTCAGCTTTGGATCTCAATGACAAGACACCTGAGCCTGTTCCTATGGCTTCAAAGAGTGCAGAAGTGCTAAAGGCAGCAACATCCAATGACAAAGTAATTCCTTTCGCAGCATCCTTTAAGAAGGTGACCAAGAATGAGTGGGATAATTCACTCCAAGAGGTTGATGATGCTGGCAAATAAGTACTACTTATTAGAGCCAGAGTTCATTGATCAACTTAGATCCCCTTCAATTGACACACCCATCACTTCCATGGTGACCAAGGTAATGATTCTGAAAGGAGAGGCGCAGCCAAAGGACACAAAAGACAGGTGTATAGACTATGCTTTGTGCAAAGTACATGAAGTAGCAGCACTATCAATCTGGTCAGCATGTGCAGTTTCCATGTTTGCAAGAGCATCTCTTGTATGGATTGATGAACTGTTAGATGACCCAGAACAGTCTCGGGAAAGATGATGGAAGATGCTTCTAAAGATTTCAAGAGCTGCAGCCTTCGTTGCTGGCATGACTCCGGACACCACTCTGTTTATGGCCAGGACTATGGCAGCAACAATAGCCCTGCTATGGTTCCTATGGTTAAGAACTTGTGATGCAGACCAGTCATCAAGACTGAACTTGGCAACCACCCCCTATGTAGGCGGCAAACTGTTTGGTGATGAAGCTTGAAAGAGTTGTTGGTAGACCCAAAGGAGAACCACAAGTTCTTGCTGTTCACTACAAGAAAAGAAGACATATGTGCTAACCACAGTTTTTCATTGTATCCATAGTCCTTTCGTTCCTTCAGATACCAGGGGAAAGGAGGAGGGAACTTTACATGGTCCAGGTCCAGGTTTCAAGAGGCTGGTCAAGGAAGCAACTGCAGCAAAGGCGGTGCAGGTAACCAGGGCAAAGGAACACGCAACACTCAATTCTGACACCAAGGTGATTCCAGTAGGGGGCTACCTCCAGAATTTCCATCAAAGGTGGCATTCTCTATCAACTTGGTGTGGTATGGGTTGAAGGTGGAACTGAAGTCTTCACACATGCATCCCAATGTTATCTTCTTTCTCCAATATCCAGAGTAGTGGGGAAAAGAACCATAGTCCAGAACAAAATCATCCATCTGCTGGAGATAGCATCTTTACAGCCAGTACCTCCTGAGAGCTACTTCTCAGGTGTCTATTCAGTGTTCTTTCTGGTTCCAAAAAAAGGGGGGGGCAAATAGAGGGCAGTGCTAGACCTCAAGTTCTTAATTCAATTTGTAACAGAAGATTCAAGATGGAGACTCTAACATCAATATGGTAGGCCCTACATGTAGGAGATTCGCTAGCATCAGTAGATCTGAAGGAGGCATACCTTTACATCCCAGTTCATCCACAGCACAGACGCTTCTTTCCTTTCATGTACAACAACCAGCATTTCCAGTATCTGGCAATTCCATTCAGTCTAGTCTCAGCTCCCTGAATATTGAAAAAAGGTCATGGTGACCCTGGTGGTGTATCTTCACCTCCACGGTTTGCATGTGTACCCTTACCTCAACGATCTGCACATCAAGTCTCATTCTGCACACACAGCACTCAGGGACATCCAGCTAACCATGGCAACCCTGGAACAAGCTGGATCCATTGTAAACTACTAAAAAAGCAGTCTTCTTCCAACACAGTCAATCACCTGGGGGCAGTACTGGACACCAAGCAGGGGATGCTGTCGGTATCTCCGGATAGGGTGCACAAGGTTTGGCAAGCAGTGTTTCCTCTTCTCCATACATCTTCAGCAGATTTGATGTACTTAGCCAAAACACTGTGGTTGCTAATTTCTACCATATAGCTGAATCTGTGGGCACACCATCACACCAGACCTCTGCAGTGGTTACTTCCTCCTTACCAGAAGGCAATAGTTTTGAGGAGGCATTTGATTATGTAAATCACACCGACTCTGTGTTTTGCATTGTGTTGGTGGTATCATGAGAGGAATTTAACAAAGGGCATTGCCATAGTCAAGCCACAGAGGTCACTACAGATGCAAGTCTGACAGGATGGGGGGCACATTGTCAGGACAGTTACATTCAAGCACTGTGGAAGGGACAAGAACTAAATCATAGTGTGAATTGGCTAGAACTGATGGTGGCCCGCCTAGCTTTATGTCACTTTGTCCATCTCTCCTCCATCAGGCATGTACTTCTGCACATTGACAACACCACAGTGTGGGCTGGCAAGGGGGAACTCAATCAAAAACTCTTCAAAAGGAAGCAATGCTATTTCTAAACTGGGCAGAAAGAAGCTTAAGAGTCATTGTGGGTCGAACACATAAAAGATGAACATCCAAGCTGACTGGCTAAGCTGACAGACGGTGCAGTCAGGAGAGTGACGGCTGGCAACAAATTATTTCCAATTGTCTATAGGAGTTGTTTGGCACAGGGACGCTGGTTCTATTCGCCACAAATCAGAATCATCAGACACTGAGATTCTACTTGAGGTATCATTGCCCAGGGACAGAGGCAGTGGCTGCACTCTTGGTGGACTGGTCACCACAGCTGCTTTATGCCCTTCCACCAATACCATTGCTGCCCAGGGTACTCAAAAAGATCAGGACACAAAGGATGCACATGATTCTTGTGCCATTTTGGCCCAGGAGGCCATGGATGTCAGACATTCTTCATATGGCTATTCAGAAACTATGGATGATTCCCTGTCAACCAGACCTACTGACATAAAGGCCTCTGGTACATCCTCACCCAGAGTGGTTCTGGCTGACTGCTGGGAGATTGAGCAGAAAGAATTAACAGGTTTTTCAGCTAGCATGATCAACGCCATACTGTCCTCTTGCCACTCTTCAACCATCAGGATACATGAGTCCACATGGAAAGCATTTACGCAGTGGTTGACAGCACGACAGTTGATTTTAGTCCAGGTAACTGTGCAAACTTTGCTGGAATTCTTGCAAGACAGGTTGTCAATGTGCCTCAGACCAGCAACATTAAAGCATCAGATGTCATTGATTTCTTTGGTCCTGAGTGTAACAGCCTCCCAATCCCTGGGCACACATCCACTACTGAAGAGATTTCTGAGAGGGGCAACACTAAAATGTCCCCCAGTGGTGCACAGATTCCCAAGTTGGGATATCTATAAGGTGCTGTTGGCTTTGCAGTAGGAATGGGGTTCGCTGCCTACTCCCAATCACTTTTATTCGGATAGTCTGTCATTCCATCCTGATCCACCTTTTTTGTTCCCACTTGGTTTGGTGCTTGCAGATCTGATCTGCTGGGGTTTTTTTGTGTAATTTTGTAACATAAATGCCTATGTAAGTGATCACAGTGTTCCACGTGGTTTATTTTTTCCTATTTATCACACCTACACACTGTTATTAATGCATCAGTTTAGACAAAATTATGAAGATAATTATGTAAAATCAGGGAAAAATTGAAAAAAAGATGTGCAGATTATAGCCACAGCCCACCACAAAAAAATCCATGCAGATTACAGCTGCAGCCCACCACAAGAAATCAGTGCTGGTCCGAAAAGATAGTGGACCATCGAATTCAGTCGGAATCCAGTACCAAGTCCAATTTAGCAGATATCGTCCCCCATCCTTACTCTGCAGAAAGAGCCATTGAGGACCATGTCACTGAGATTGATGTCCTACAAAGTTCTATTTTTGTTGCAATCACAACTGCAAGAAGAGTGTCAGAATTGGCAGCATTATCAGTGGCAAAGCACTTGAGCATTTTCCATTCAGACAGAATTATTTTAAGAACGGACCCTTCATTTATACCTAAGGTTAACTCGGACTTCCACAAACAGCAGGAGCTGGTTCTCACCTTTTGCCCAGCTCCCACACATCCAAGAGAGAAAGTGTGGCATTCTTTGGATGTCAGAAGAGCTTTGAAGGTCTACTTAAACAGAACAAATTCTATAAGGATGTCAGAGTCTCTATTTGTATCATTTAATCCAACAACAATTGGCTGTCAAGTATAAAGTTCAACATTGGCTAGATGGCTGAAAGCATGTATTGTGTTAACGTATGAGTCCATGCGATTACTGGTACCAAAGCATATTGTGGCTCATTCACTAGAGCAGCTGTGACCAAAGCAGCGTTCTTCCTGAATGTGCCTCTTCATGAGGTTTGCAGGGCTGCTACGTGGGCTATCCTGTGTCATTTGTCTGCCATTATAAAATTGATAAGTACACCTTGTGGTGCCCCTGTTATATTTGTACAGTATTTATGGTAAGTGTGGGTTTTGTAGTGTAAATATGGTAAGTAGAGAGAGTTGGGAGGGGGGAGTACATGTGTTGGAATGTTGAAGAATGCTGAGTTGTGATTGGCTGAGTGTCTGGGTGGTTGAAGGTATAAATGAGAGAATGATCGTTGGAGAGGGGTTGGTTGGTTGTTGGTTCTGGGTTTTGGAGGGGTGGATTTGTGTTTAGACAGGTAGTGAGGCAGGTTTTAGGACTAAGATATATAAAGAGAAAACTATTATATGTAACCACATGCATGTTGACTGAACTTAAAGTAATCTTGTTTATTCCTTGTGTTAATAAATAGTTTTGGTTTAACAACATGCTTGATCTTTGGCTGGGATATTACAGAACAGAAGGGTGGGCAGAACAAATACCAAAGTTGAGAACAGTGTCAATGGTGGCAGAGGTGAAGGATAGTGCAGCCTTTCCCAACCAGTGTGCCTCCAGATGTTGTTGGACCACAATTCCCATCTTTCCTGACCATTGGCAATGCTGCCTGAGTCTGATGGGAGTTGTGGTCCAACAACATCTGGAGGCACACTGGTTGGGAAAAGCTGGGATAGTGTAACAGCAGCAGGTATCAAAAGCAACCCAGGGCTGTAATCTTTAAAAGCAGAAAGATAGAGGGGGGTTGTGGCCTATAAGTGCACCCAGACACTACATAGCAATCTGTGGAGGAGACTAAGGCACAGTCTCAGGACAGTATTGCATTACAGAGTGTCAGGTGGTGGCGCCTAGTAGTGGGATTGTGAAAGACCTGTGCTGGGGCCAGTGTGAGAGATCCATTACGAGACCAGACCCTGAGCAGGGGATTGACACACCTCTGCAGAGGTGGCATTCAAGACACAAGTTCTCTAGAAAGTTATTTCAGCATGTAAGTAACCCACTCGGGATGTATAAGCTTTAGTACATTCCATCATGACATGTGTTCACCACCTCTGGAGAAGGAGTCATTGTCCTTACCTGAAAGGTGTTGAACACATGAGATGGGCCCTCCCCGGGGCCAAACAATATACAAATTGCAACAAGTTATGTACAAGTTGAAACAGCCTTTATTTAAGTTTTACTCATATTCTCCAGTTGCAATGGATTTAGTTCGAAAGATTCAGTTTTCAGTTAATACTTAAGATTATTTCCTTGCATAACTGTTCACAAGCTGTGCTCCTTCTCCTCACAATGAAATGGACTGGGGGGGGGATGTCCAATGGAAAAAGACTAGTCTGCATTCCTGTCTCTGGCCATGAGAGGATGACTTAATCCCACCATGTCATGTGTTCAAACACCTTTGAGAAACTCCTTTCAGGTAAGGACAACTGTCCCTTTCCTGAGCTAACCTACAGAGCAAAGTTCACAAAAGCTTCCACATCTTGGGAGCCATGAGAACTGTGAAATCCTCAAGTTTGTCTAACTTAGGGGCTAAACAATTCCCTGCAGCCTTAAAAATTACCCTTTGGTGGCTTTTCACATTTCCCTCTGAGCTTTGATTGATGTTTAGGATTTGAATGAAAAACAAACGTTTATTTTTGTATAATTTGCTTAGCTGTTGAAGGAAAGATTCTTCCTCATCAAAAATTCAAATTTCAACACAAAAATGATCACGTGAAGAGGCCCTGAATTTAATAGTTCTGTCAAAAACGCCATATAAATTTCTAGTCACTTCTGTGTACAGTGTAGATATTAGCTGGAGAAACAGAATTGTACCTGCTAGTCTGCCCCAATCTTTATAAATTCAGAAGGTCTGAAAAAGGTCTCAACATAAATGCATAGAAACCTTTTCCAGACATTCCAGTGAATGAAGAGGGATTGAGGCCTGCAGGCACACCACTGTCAGAGGCAGAACAAGCAGGCATGATCCTGCTCCCCCTTTGTGCATTCGATGAACACATATGAGAAACGTCTGAAGAGAGTTATGTGGTGTTCCCTTTCCTTTCTTAAACCAGCATTACAGCTTTTATCTGTTGCAGCTGACCATTTCAATTCTTCTCAGTGCTTGGCAAGTTCATTTAAAAAAAAAATAGTTTCACTTCCAATTCACTACCTCCAAAAAGGAATTAACACCATTCCTGTTCAATGCACAGTTCAATTCACAATTCATTCACGTGGGCCTTGGCACTTTTTCCCCCTGAGCCTTCAGAATTTTACCATCTGCTCTACTCAAGTATAAAATATATTTTAAAAAACTGAGAAAACATCAAAACACAACATAGTATAATGTGATCAATTGTTTTATATATTTTCCCCAACAATTATGATATTTAAGTTAAACCAGCAGCATCACTTTTCAGATAGGTATAAATGGTAAATCCAAATAGGTAAATCTGTGGCCATAATCAAACGGAGTTAAATGTGATAATGTATATAAATTATTGAATTAAAATTAACATTAAATTGTTAAAATAACAATTAAAAATCACCCAAAAATTTCCATTGAAAAAAGGAATTTAATTCACATTCAGTTCACCCGGAAATTACAGGAACTACTTTCAGATGTAATTCAGAGATTTTTTAATTAATTCAATGAATAAGGGTGCAATCCAACTGCTATTTATGCTGGGCTGAGGGGAGTTGGATATGGCAGATCTCTGGCTGAGACAGCTCGGTCTGGACTTTACCAGGCTACATTGGCATAAGTCCCTCATCCTGGCTCAGCCACAGCTGAACCGGGACCCAGCCAGCTCAGCTGGAGATCCCCTAGAGAAGCTCAGCCCGGCCAAGGGGAGCCAGTGGAAGGCTCAAAAAAGGAATGTTCTGGAGGTGAGGGAGGGGCTGAAAGGGGACTTACACTACATCCTGATCCCTTTTGGCTTCCTCCTGCAGCCCTCTGTCCCAGCAGCCAATACACCAGCAAAAGGGGTGGCAGAAAAAACCCATGTATTTTGTTTTCTTCTGCTGCACCCTGCCAGCGCAGCCAACATCCTCTCTTCCCAGAGGCTCCTGAAGGTGTTCTGGACGTGGTAGTTCCTTCTGCCAGCGCCAGCTCCACCAGTTCCACTCCCGCCAGCCTCCAACAAGATAGATTGCTCTGTTAGTTAATCTGAATTAGTTCATTCCAAGCACTGGTTGTTCTCATTGAAAGACTGGTTGATGCTATCAGCTTGGACAGTTTCAATCATTTGCTGGAAATCCTCCAGTTCAATTGTTGGCAGTGTCAAAACCGACTGTGAAAATCATTAGTTAGAGGATGTTTATGCAGATCTGCTCCAGCAAGGATCTTAATTATTATCTTCCTGGTACAGTTAGTTGAAACTGCGAATAGAATATTGTACTTTCATACCTGAATAGCTATGAATATTTTTAACATAGGCATCTCCTTCCAAATTAATTTGGATGAATTACATTCCATTTTTAGTCTACATAATAAGTCACTACAGGTATTTTTTTTTTAATCAACATAATTAGCTGTGGATACATTTCTTTCTGATGTCATTTCAAATTAAAAACTACTCAGTGAGATTTCTCCTTTTTAGAATACTAAGCAACGTACTAAGTGCAATCCTTTAAAACATTTTGTCCCTACAAAATTTGTAGTTAATTTACCTTTGAAATATTTTAATTTTTAAGAGAGGAAACTTTGCAGACATTTGACAGTTTTAATAACTGTAACGATGTAGCATTTAAAATATATTTCACTATGAATATCAAAACCTGAAATCTGTCCACATCTTACTTTGATTCAGAATATTTGCTAGTAAATATTATGATGAATAGTTTCACGACTGCCCCATTCTTATTAACTTTTTAATGATATTCTTAATGCTTAGGATGTAGATCTGTAGTCAATCATCTAAATTACTTCCATTCTATTACACTTAGGTGGAACCATTTATAATTTCAAAGTTTCAAAACAATTTTTTCTCCCCTGAAAGTTTTATCTCCTTATTTTGAGCAGAAGAGACCCATTCTGTACAATGATGTAGACCCATTAAAGTAATTGAGATTGTACTGTTATTAGGAGTCTCTGCACTGGTTTGTGAGAAGAAATTACGGATTTTTCAAGGGTCCATAAATTTACTCACCATGGCAACCATATAGTCCCTTTGTCTCTGCCTCCAAAGCACAACATAACATCAGAGAAAAGACCCTACTTTTCACCTGAATTCCAGGCACAGGAGAGAGGTAGTGTCAATCTTTATGCATGAAAATCCACCTGAGTCAGATGTAGTAGTCAGGCCATTTTAAAGCAACTTCTTAGTAGAAAAAATAGCCACTGCTATACCCAATAATAAATGTGATAAATATGATAACTTTGTTCTAGAATTAAAATTCTAAATAAATCAGTCAATTGACTCTTATGAAATTTAATATAGCACATGTGTATTTTTCAGAGATATTCTGATATTTTCCTGAATTTTCAACTTTCATTAGAAAAGTCTGTAGCCATGCAGAGACTAAAAAAAAGGTGTCCTACCCAATTCCTCAGTAAGAAATCAGCCTGCTCCTGTCTCCCAGTGTTCTGGCCAATGTGTGTGGCAACGCTGAAACAACTGATGAGCACTCAGCACTTAGAATCATAGAATAGTAGAGTTGGAAGGAGCCTATAAGGCCATCAAGTCCAACCCCCTGCTCAATGCAGGAATCCAAATCAAAGCATTCCCGACAGATGGCTGCCCAGCTGCTTCTTGAATGCTTCCAGTGTCAGAGAGCCCACTACCTCTCTAGGTAATTGGTTCCATTGTCATATGGCTCTAACAGGAAGTTTGTCCTGATGTACAGTCGAAATCTGACTTCCTGCAACTTGAGCCTATTATTCCGTGTCCTGCACTCTGGGACGATCGAGAAGAGATCCTGGCCCTCCTCTGTGTGACAACCTTTCATGTACTTGAAGAGTGCTATCATATCTCCTCTCAGTCTTCTCTTCTCCAGGCTAAACATGCCCATTTCTTTCAGTCTCTCCTCATAGGGCTTTGTTTGCAGTCCCCTGATCATCGTTGCCCTCCTCTGAACCTGTTCCAGTTTGTCTGCATCCTTCTTGAAGTGTTGAGACCAGAACTGGATGCAGTATTCAAGATGAGGCCTAACCAGTGCTGAATAGAGGGGAACCAATGCGTGATTTGGAAACTATTACTTTTGTTAATGCAGCCTAAAATAGTATTTGCCTTTTTTGCAGCCACATTGCACTGTTGGCTCAGATTCAGCTTGTGATCAACGACAATTCCAAGATCCTTTTCACATGTCGTATTGCTGAGCCAAGTGTCCCCCATTTTATAACTGTGCATTTGGTTTCTTTATCCTAAGTGTAGAACTTTGCATTTATCTCTGTTGAATTTCATTCTGTTGTTTTCAGCCCAATGCTCCAGCCTATCAAGGTCCCTTTGAATTTTGTTTCTGTCTTCCACGGTATTAGCTGTGCCCCCCAAATTTTGTACCATCTGCAAATTTGATAAGCATGCTCTGTACCTCCTCATCCAAGTAGTTAATAAAAATGTTGAAGAGCAGTGGGCCCAGGACCGAGCCCTGTGGTACCCCACTCGTTACTTCCGCCCAGTTTGAGAAGGAACCATTGATAAACACTCTTTGAGTACAACACTGGAGCCAACTGTGGATCCACCTGATAGTTGTTCCATCCAGCCCACATTTAGCTAGCTTGCTAATCAGAATATCATGGGGCACTTTGTCAAAAGCTTTGCTGAAGTCGAGATATATTACATCCACAGCATTCCCACAGTCTACAAGGGAGGTTACCTGATCAAAAAACGAGATAAGAATAGTTTGGCAGGATTTGTTCTTCATGAATCCATGTTGGCTTCTAGTAATCACTGCATTGTTTTCAAGGTGCTTACTCTGACCTGGGAGACCAGGGTTTGAATTCCCACACAGCCATGAAGTTCACTGGGTGACCCTGGGCCAGTCACTGCCTCTCAGCCTCAGAGGAAGGCAATGGTAAACCGCCTCTGAATACTACTTACCATGAAAACCATATTCAAAGGGTCACCATAAGTCGGAATCGACTTGAAGGCAGTCCATTTTCCATTTTTACAGATTGACTGCTTTTTAATCTGCTCCAGAGTTTTTCCAGGGATTGATGTTAGGCAGACTGGTCTGTAGTTTCCTGGTTCCTCCTTTTTGCCCTTTTTGAAGACAGGGACAACATTAGCTCTCCTCCAGTCATCCGGCACTTCACCAGTCCGCCACGATTTCGCAAAGATAATAGACAGTGGTTCTGAGAGTTCTTCAGCCAGTTCCTTCAATACCCTAGGATGCAGTTTATCAGGCCCTGGAGATTTGAACTCGATCAAAGTAATTAGGTATTCCTTGACCGTTTGTCTATCAATCTCTAGCTCCAATTCTGCCCCTTCTACTTCATATTTCCTGGGAGGGTCATAGACCCTTTTTTGGGAGAAGACTGAGCCAAAGTAGGAATTGAGCATTTCTGCCTTTTCTTTGTCATCTGTTATCATTTTGCCATCCTCACTGAGTAGCTGTGCCACCATTTCCTTTCTCTGTCTTTTACTATGGACGTACCTGAAAAAAGCTTTTTTGTTGCTTTTAGCATCTCTTGCTAACCTTAGCTCATTCTCAGCTTTAGCCTTCCTGGCACCATCCCTGAAATTCCATGATACCTGCCTGTACTCTTCCATTTTGGCCTGGCCTTCTTTCCACTTCATGTATGTGTGCTTTTTTAATTTTTTTAGAAAACTAAATGTCATTTTATTAATAAATTAATAAAACTATAGGAAACAGTGGTTAATTACAGAGACTTTCTGATTTGACTGCTCATATATCATGGAGAAGCAAAGCAGATATGTAATATGACTGAAAAGTTCATTTATATGTTGGCTTATTAACAAACTATGTCAATGTGACAAATTGCCAAAGCCAAAACATGGGTAGTGTATTTTCTTTGGGATTCAATTTGCACCACTGTAGCTGATAAGGTTTGTTGTCTTAGAAAGGTAAACTAAGACCATAAAACATCATTTGAGTAATAAGACCTAGATACATGTTTATTGCATTAAAGCAGGTGTGGGGGGAGCCCTTGGACTTCCAGATGTTACTGAACTGTGATTCCCATCAGCCCCAGCAAGCATGGCCAGTGGCCAGGGGTGATATGAGTTGTAGTCCAGCAACATCTGGAGGACCAAAAGTTCCCTATACATATGCACTGAAGCAAACTCTTCTCATATTTTAATTAGTCAATTGACTCTTATGAAATTTAATATAGCGCACGTGTATTTTTAAAATTTAAATTAGCCCACTGTGAAATAAGTTTGGCATGTTCATTTGTCACATAATAGTAATAGGAGTAATTCCAAAATCCATATTTAGGTGGGGCCAGGGGGATAAAAAAGCAGACTTGGTGTTAAATCCATAATGTCTGCTTTCACATAGGAGTAGGCATTTCAGGAAGCATGGAAAGAGAGCTGCAAACTCTCATGAGCCTGCAGTTCTCATGTTATGCTGCTCACAAAAGTAAACCAGTTGTGTGAACAAGGTTTTTTTTTTACATGAGTCAGATGTGCCATATCATCAAAACCAATTCAAAATTTGCTGATAAAAAGTACTGTTCTAATTGTACAACTATCAAAAGATAAATTTTGACTGCTGTAAACCTTTAGTCTGTCTAGTGTTTTTATTATATATAAGTAATATGATATTATAGCTTGGTTTTGGAAGAAATCAGGAAACTGAGAAAAGTATATCTGAAGTAATTTTCTACCGAAGACAGGGTTGTGAAGACTTAGGAACATTGATTGAAGAGGAAGCACTAATTAGCTGCATTTAAACTACAGCATCAGATGTTTTCTCAAAATACAAGTTTCAGGTTTATCCTGTATAATTCTTTCATTATAGTCTAAAAATTTTGTTTACTAATTTTTCTGATATATATGATATATATGTAGGGTTTTAACTAGGGATGGCACCAAAGTTAATCACTGACCTCTCAAAAAACAAACTTGTCCTGCTCATAATGCTCAGCAGCATTATTAAGTGACCACCATTTTCTGCTAAAGTTGTTCTCTGACTTGGATCTGAATTACAGCTGTTGTGCCCCCCTCCCTTGTTCCTACTATGTTATTACTGTCACAATTCAGGTACCAGCAAGCTTGAGAAACTAGTTCTCCGTGGTGCCTGAATCCATACTATGAATATCAGGCACCTTGACAACTGTTGGTTTGATCTAGACTGCACCTTCTGTGAACACAAAGACTCCTTTTAATCCTGCTTGTGGGGAGGGGAGGTGACTTCTGCCAATTCTCTTGCAGCCTGTCGGCACCACCTTCCGTACTGTTTGTATATTAAAAATATTTAATCCAAAGATCTCAGGATGTGGAAGAGTTAGCCTTTAATAAATAACAGTCAACACCAATAACAGGACACACAGATCAGTAATAAAACAACTTTGTTGTTGTTATATGCCTTCAAGTCAATTACGACTTATGGCGACCCTATGAATCGGTGACCTCCAAGAGCATCTGTCATGAACCACCCTGTTCAGATCTTGTAAGTTCAGGTCTGTGGCTTCCTTTATGGAATCAATCCATCGCTTGTTTGGCCTTCCTCTTTTTCTACTCCCTTCTGTTTTTCCCAGCATTATTGTCTTTTCTAGTGAATCATGTATTCTCATAATGTGTCCAAAGTATGATAACCTCAGTTTCATCATTTTAGCTTCCAGGGACAGTTCTGGTTTAATTTGTTCTAACACCCAATTATTTGTCTTTTTCACAGTCCATGGTATGCACAAAGCTCTCCTCCAACACCACATTTCAAATGAGTTGATTTTTCTCTTATCTGCTTTTTTAGCTCAGTATAAAATAAGCCAAAGTTCCCAAATGTCTTTGTAAACAGCCATGTTTAAAACAGATGTTTGAATAACATTATTATAGATGCCCGTGGAATCCCAAGGAGAACAGAATTCAGTCAGGACACCACTATGGAGAACCCCCAACCCTGCAGCTCCACATAGTGTATATTCACTAATAGGCAAAAAACCTTGCTGTTTAAGAATGTACCTATAACCAACAGATATTTCTATCAAACTTTAGAAACCAAGGAAATTGGGCAGCTATAGTGAATGCACCAGGGGAGCAGGAGACCTGACTTCTCTGAGATATTGTACTGCCCTACAAATTTCTCAGAATGCAAACACAACTTGGGTTGGTCTTTCATAGTCCAAACCAGTTCCTGTGTGGCTTGGAAGAATTTGGTAAGATGTGCCTCTGAGCATATGGTGAGTGGTGGCAACACCTCCCATCTCCAAAGATGGAGAATTACATTTTTGTATGTTTGTTGGTGTTCTTTGCTTCTTATCTGTGTTACTACTGTTTTTACAGAGCTTCTAACCTAGAAAATTATATTTTTCTCATTATTTGTAGAAATCTGTGTCAAATTTATTTTTATTAATTTTAAAGCCTTTTTATTGGCCGGTCATATGATGGTGAAGATAGCCTTTTTTGTTTCAAACTGGAGGTTATGCTCTATTTCTATTTTGGGCTCATTAACAGTTGAACCTGAAACTGTATGTTGATGTAAAACCAGACATTACAATATGTTGCTACTTAAGCAATGACTCTAGTTGTTGGAAAAAAACAAACTTGGCCTACCCAAGATGCATGTTTTCAGCCTGCTATGCTTAAACTACTCCACTTAAGCAAAGGTGCGCATGGTAAACATAGAGCACACATAGAATTTTGTAAGAATATATTTCATCTCCCACTGTTTTATCTTGTGCAAACTGAGACACTCCTGATGTCCATTGGAAAGTATTCTGCAGAATAGTCAGTGCCATTATTCCACAATTGTTTTTCGAGCTTTTTTTATTGTTGCAAAATGTTGCTGTACTTCACATATTCAGAGAAACAGAAGCAAAAAAGAATAATTTACTACAGGAAACTTCACTAAAATTGTAAAGTAAGTGAAACATTTAAAGTGACTATCTGAACGATATCAACTGGGTTAATATAGTTGCCTCCTCCCTGCTAAAACAAGATCAGCAGCACATGTCTTGTTTCTGTTATTTGGGTTTACTGCAGGTGTTGCCACCACTCACCATATGCTCAGAGGCACATGTTGCCAAATTCTTCTAAGCTACACAGGAAGTGGATTGGACTGTGAAAGACCTACCCAAGTTGTGTTTGCATTTTGACAAATTTGTAGGGCAGTCCAATATCTCAGAGAGGAGGTCAGGTCTCCTGTTCCCCTGGTGCATTCACTATAGCTACCCAATTTCCCTGCTTTTTAAAGTTTGATAGAAATATCTATAGGTACATTCTTAAACCGCAAGATTTTTTGCCTATTGGTGAATTTCCCTGCTTTTTAGTGTGGGAGGTAAGAAATGGGATCATGTGCAAGTATTCTAAGAATGGATTTACTCCTGTGCAATCATGGCTAGGATAGGTAAAACTGACCATGAGGGAAGAGTAGAGGGAAGGAAGAAGAGGGAGAGGAGAGCAGAAGGAGTGGGAGGGGGAAGGAGTGAATTGGAAGGGGAGGGGGAGAGGTGAAGGAAGGGGCAAAAGAGGTGATGGGAGGGAGGAGGGGATGGCAAGTTTGATCATTTGCATACTTATTGAGTTCAATGGGATTTACTCCTGTGCAATCATGCTTGAAAGTGAATTGGAGTGCCTTCAAGTTGATTCCGACTTATGGCGACCCTATCAATAGGGTTTTCATGGTAAGCGGTATTCTAGCCCAAGGACATCCAGTGAGCTTTATGGCTGTGTGGGGATTTAAACCCTGGTCTCCCAGGTCATAGTCCTGGGATAGGTAAAACTGACTATGGGGAAGAGCAGAGGGGAGGAGGGGAGAGGGAAGGGGCAAGAGGGAGGGGATAGGAAGGAGGAGGTGGGGAGGGTAGGTTTGATTATTTGCATGCTTTTTGAGTTCAGTGGGATTTACTCCTGTGCAATCATGCTTAGGATAGGTGAAACTGACCTAGGGAAGGGGCGGGGGGAGGAGGAGGGCAGGGAAGGGGAGAGGAGGAGATTGGGTGGGTGAGCACTTGGCAGAGAGGAAGCCCCTTCCCCTTTTCAAAAGGAAAACATTGTGAACAGTATCATTCTTTTTCAGAGTTTCCCCTTTTTATTTTACAGCAGGCACATGTAACCTCCCACACAAATTTAAACCAAAGCTGTCCCTGGCCACATCCACACCAGACTGTTATTTCACTTTAGGCAGTCATGGCTTCTCCCAAAGAATCCTGGGAAGTGTAGTTAGTGAAGGGCGCCGAGAGTTGCTAGGAGACACCCTGTTCCCCTCACAGAGCTTCAATCAGAGCAGCTGACTGTTAAACCACTGGCCACTGGAGCTTTGTCGGGAATAGGAGTCTCCTCTCAGCACCTTTCACAAACTACACTTCCCAGGATTATTTGGGGGAAGCCATGACTGTCTCACGTGAAATCAAAGTCTGGCGGGGGTGTGGCCTCCTGATTAGGCAAGCCCAGCAGCTGTGAGTCTGGCTTTTAGAACACTAACAGTTGGTTCTTACTGAGCATGCCCAACATTATCATTGAGTTCAAGCCAAAAATTCTTAATTAAAAATCAGCCAGGCATTTTTTTTAACTTTTAAACTGCAGACGATGAAGGTCAGAGTATGGGGCAAGGTCAGTAATAGGATTTCAGGTACTCTGAACATGATTTTTAATTAATTTCAACAGATTATAAGAACTCTGACCAAAAAAAGTCTGAAAGGGGTCTGGTTTTTCTCCCTCTCCTTTTACACTTTGAACTCTCGATTCTCTTTGACTATTTTGTGTATTGCCATGACAATTTGGAAGGTTGTTAAGCAAGTATATCTGAGTTCAGGACTATATGGTCTGTAAGGTTTTGTTTTAAAATGAGCTTATGGTAAGGATCAGAATGGCATGGGGGTATTTTCGATTTAACATTGCGGAATGTGAAAAATCCATGTTGACTATAGTGTACAGCCACTCTTGTGGCTGTATAATCAATCAGTGGTGGAATACTAAGGAGGGTCTCCCTAGCACATCTCCCTTGCAGGACTCTACAGGAAAAGATGCCCCTTAAGTATTTAGGTCTCACGTTGTTCAGGAATTTGTCAAGAGCATGGGTTGTATTCAATGTACCCCTAAAGCACTTTCCACTAGTGCATTCTCCTTGCACAATAGCACATTCTCTCCCTGTACCCATTCATCCCCTAAATCTGTTCTGGGGTTCCTCCAACCCTCCAGAGCAGATTGGGAGACATCATGGGGAAAGGAGAGGTGGACGTTCCATTGCACAGACAAAAAGTTTTTCTGCTCACACAATTACTTAGTTAAATACAGCTCTTTATGTGTCATTGACAATACCTTGAATTCAGACCACAAACATACTGATAGCCACTGTAGCCCTTTGAGAACCAGTGTGATGTAACTCCCAACTGAGTCAGTGTGTTTTGCACTAGCTGCAATTTCTGAATTGTGTTCAAGGGTAGCCCTATGTAGAGTACATTGCAGTAATCCAATATGGAACTTATGAGAGTATGAGTCATCATGATCAGGCTATCTGTACCCATAAAAGGTCTTACCTAGTGAACGAGCTGTAGCTACAAAAAGGAACTCTGGGCCACTGCAGACACTTGGGGTCCAGTGACAACGTTGAATCCAGAAGTACTCCCAGACTACAAATCTGCTTCTGCAAGGGGAGTGCAACCCCATCAACAGCAGAGCTGGGGGCTGCAGGGAGAAGAGTAATTGGTAAAAGTCTCCCCCTCAGCTGGTGGGAGCAAGGCCTGCATCCAGTCCTATATGCCACAGATATTCTGGCAGTGGTGTTTTTTAAAGGAGAAAAAGTTTGCCCAAATGGGATTATCCTTATTTAAAGTTGATTAATTTAATGACATTTTTTTCTCTTTAGAATTCCAGTCTGATTCATCACAAGGTGTCTCCTCCTTCTGAGCGGCAAGGATCCCCAATTCTTTCATTCATTATTCTTGAGCAGTTCAATGCCATTCGCCTAGTTCAGAGTATTCATCAGTCTCTTGCTGCTCTCAGTAAAGTCATCAGGGGAACCTCGTTGTTGAGTTCAGAAGTACAAAAACTAGCAAGTGCTTTATTAAACCAGAAGGTAAGGTCTTCTTTTAAATTCCCATTGTACATAATGCATCTTTATTCTGTAGATGTAACAATCTTGAACCAACAGCAACTAGTTTAGATAAGTGCATGCTTTAATCTTCAGTTAATTTTCTTTTGGTTTAAAACAGAAGCAAACCTAGGAAATAATTGCGGAAATAGATAGATTTTATGGCAGCTGCCTGGAGACTCTGGTGCTTACAACACACTACAGCACTAAATATCAGAGCTGTGCTTGGTGCCTGTTTTTTGTTTCCTGGTTAAAAGGGAAATTCCTAGCAAGATCCAGTCTACTTCTCAAAGGAACCAGAACACAAAGAAGAGCCCTGCTGGATCCAACAAAAGTGCATCTAGTACAACATTCTACTATCCACTGGAACCAACAGAATGCTTCTGGGAAGCCCATAAAAACACGAAGGCAACAACTGGTATTTAGAGTCACACTGCCTCTGATTCTCATGGTTCTGTACAGCAATCATAACTATATGATTAATGGCCTTTAGTAGACTCATCCTCCATGTTGATCTACTCTCTTTTTATAGGCCCCTAAGTTGGTGGCCATCACTGCATCTTATGGCAGTGAATTTCATAAATTAAGTATGTGGTGCATGGAAAAATACTTCCTTTTGTCTGTCCTGAGTCTACTACCAGTTAAGTTCATTGGATGACCCTGAGTAACAGATTTATAAAGGAGAAAAACTATCAATTTTCCCACACCATGCATTATTTTATGAACTGTATAATGCTGCTTGTTAACCATATTTTGTTCCAAACCAAAATATCCCCACCTCTTTAGACAGCCCTCAAAGGGAAGGATCTCCTGGATCAATTTGTTTGTTTTTTTCTGCACATTTCCCAGCTTTTGAGACAGGGAAACCAAAACTGTAGTATTGCAAATGTGGCTGTATCATAGATTTTCAGAAGGGCATTATGACAACCTTGTTTTTAACAGCTCATCTAGTAGCCACAGGTGACCAGGAATTGAGTGCAAGCAAGGGCATGGAATTCCATGCAGAAAAATGAGCAGGCTGGTGAAGGGCTGGGCAAGATTACACTATCCCTTCTGTGACAACCCACTTGCTTTACGTGCTAACTACAAAGGAAAAGAAAACTCCTTCCTCTGTAACCACCATGGAAACACAGAGATTTGTGACTCACAAAGCTCAATAACATCTGCAATTATTATGTCTTTTTTTTAGTGCCCCTTAACGTGGCAAAGCAAGTGGGAAGGCCCAGAAGATCCTTTACAGTACCTCAGAGCTGTCGTAGCACGAGCACATGCTATCCAGGTACAATTTAATTTCTAAGATTCAGTATTTAAATAATCAAAAGTAAAGTTCACATGTGCTCTATTTATATTCTATACTCATACCTACCTTTCTTTTTTGAAAGAAAATTCCAAGGTAGCTTGTCTTGCATTGTTTCACCAATCAACACAGTTTTGCATACATAATACTTTCACATATAACAAAGGAGTGGAGTGGGAGACATGGAACATACTTGCAGCAGTTATATTTGCATAAATCCCCCTTTTCTTGCTTATCTATATAGTGTGTATTGTCCTTACATCCATAGTTTTAGGAATGTTGTGGGGGCTGCTGTTGGATGTTTGTATCTGGAGTCCTCAAGTGGGGTTCTGTAAGGGTTCTGAGAAGACAAGTGCTTAACAATATGCTCTGCTTATATATGTTCTGAGACCAGACTGGGCAAAGTGCTTCTTTTTTTATATAATGTGCTCTTTCTTCATAGTCCCTTCTTATGTGCTCTACGTGTGCCCAACATAGAGTCAGAGAGATGTAGTCCTGTGCTGTGTGCCCTGTCCTCTGAGTTCTGGTCTTCCTGCCAGGAGTTTATGTTCTGCTGGGAGTGTGTTGCGGATGGGTTTGGAGTTACTCTGATTCCTACAGTGCCATGAAAAATATTTGCCCCGTCTGGTTTTTTGCATTGTTGCATATTTTTGGCACTGAATATTGTCAGATCTTGAACCAAAACCTAATATTAGAGAAAAGGGAACCTGAGTGAACAAACAACACAAAATTTTGATACTTATTCCATTTATTCATTAAAGAAAGATAGGCAACACCCAATGCCCCTATGTGAAAAAGTAATTGTCCCCCTATTAACTCAACCCAATGAAAGAGATTATTAGGGCCAGAAGTTTGAATATCTTGGTAAACAATCAGGCCTGCTTTGGGCCAGCCCTGCCCAATATAAATCTGACTAACTTTGGCCCTTGCCATCAGATTGAAGTTGCCAGCACACAGGTTCCAAAGCCGCATCATGCCACGATCAAAAGAAACTCCTGGACACCTCCGCAAAACAGTTGTTGATGCATATCAGTCTGGAAAGGATTACAAAGCCATTTCTAAGGCTCTGGGGCTCCACCAAACCACAGTCAGAGCCATATAAACTAAATGGAGAAGGTTTGGGACAGTAGTGAATCTTCCCAGGAGTGGCTGTCCTGCCGAAATCCCTCCAATAGCAAGGTGTAAAATCATCCAGGAAGTCACAAAGGACCCCAGAACAACATCCAGGAATCTGCAAGCTTCTCTCGCCTCAGCCAAGGTCAGTGTTCATGACTCCACCATCAGAAAGACATTGTGCAAACATGAGATTCATGGCAAAGTAGCAAGGCGGAAACCACTGCTCACTGAGAAGAACATGAATGCTCATCTAGAGTTTGTCAAAAAGCACCTGGATGATCCTTAAGAGTTCTGAAACAATGTTCTATGGACAGATGAGTCATAGATGAAACTTTTTGGGCAACATGGGCCCCGTTATGTCTGGTGAAAACCAAACACTGCATTCCACATGAAGAACCTCATACCAACAGTCAAGCATGGTGGTGGCAGAGTCATGGTTTGGGGATGCTTTGCTGCATCAGGACCTGGACAACTTGCCATCGTTGAGGGAACCATGAATTCTGCTTTGTATCAGAGAATTCTACAGGTGAATGTCAGGCCACATGTCCATCAGCTGAAGCTGAAGTACAGCTGGGTCATGCAGCAAGACAATGATCTGAAACACACAAGTAAGTCTGCATCAGAATGGTTGAGGAACGAGAAATACAATGTTTTGGAATGGCCTACTCAGTCCAGACCTAAACCCCATTGAGATGTGGCAGGACCTGAAAGGAGTAGTTCATGCTCGAAAACCCACAAATGTCGCTCAGTTAAAGCAGTTCTGCATGGAGTGGCCCAAAATCCACCACAGTACTGTGAGACACTGATCAGAAACTACAGGAAGCATTTGGTTGCAGTCATTGCTGCTAAAGGTGACGTAACCAGGTTTTGAGTCTAAGGAGCCAATTACTTTTTCACATAGGGGCATTGGGTGTTGCTTAATTTTCTTTAATGAATAAATGAAATAAGTATCAAAATTGTGTGTTTGTTCACTCAGGTTCCCTTTTCTCTAATATTAGGGTTTGATTCAGGATCTGACAACATTCAGTGCCAAAACTATGCAACAACACAGAAAATCAGACAGGGGGAAAATACTTTTTCACAGCACTGTATATTCCACCATGGTAGCATAAGCAGGATAGGAGATAGCCTTTTGCTCTCCACTAAGTTCAGTTGGTGCTTTTTGACGTACACTACTTATGAAGTTATACTGGTCATGGGTAACACTGAAGTTTGAGGAAGTATACAATTTGGCAGATGTCTGTTCCTCCCCATTGCACCCATGGTTCTGCCCCAGTTTGGTCCTCACACTGGCACCACTAGTACAAATGCATGGAGTTGTGTATATAATGTCAGGTGTTGGGCAGGTGGGTGTGGCTTGTGGAAAATAGCATCACAAGCCAATACATATGAATATGTTATTTAGCAATAAAGCAATGTGTTATAATATTAAAATATGCATGTTTAAGAGAACAGAAACAAGTTGTACATTTTGTGTGTATTTTATGCCCCCCATTTGTGCACTGCATTCAGGACATTGCCATCATAGATCACACAATGTTTAGATTGCAACTCTTTATTTTTAGCATTCCTTTGCTTAATTTCAGATAGTTGGCATGATAACAGTATTTCATTTGTACACGTATGCCATAGGAAAGGACATTCGCAATGATGCTTAATCCTAGAATTTATTTTGCCTAGAACAATTTTCCTAATCCACAATACTATTTTTCTCTTATCTGTGACTGATAGATAATTTAATTTTAAGAAGTAATTCCAGTCTACTGAATTCTAAATATTCAGTAAATATTTTCATTTGTATTTAAACAAATGGAAATATACATTGGATAAAAATATATTAAATTCTAATCAAGGTTTTTAAAATTCAAATAACATTTCACTTACTTACTTAAGAAGATGTTATATTCAGTCTGACTCATTCAGAAGCAGAGGTGAACTTGTATATCAAACACTCACTTTGGTACTACAAAATACCTTGACAATGGTTTGCAAAAGTTATATGAAGATCCAACTGTAGCGCATCCCATGACAGATATTGTAGTCAAAAGGTTATTATTGCCAGCTCCAAAATTCATTCTCTTAATAGGCTTCCTTGAATTGTCTGTAGGTGATGCATATTGTGTTAGGAAGCATAATAAAGAGTGTTTTAATTTCATTCTTCCATATAAAATGGTGTTACCCTTGGGAACACATAATGAGATTAGAAATGCACTAGCAAATTAACATCTCAGCCTGTCATATTGCTAAGTATTATTAGATACATTAGGCCACTCCACAGACATGAAACTTTATTAAACCTTAGGGAGGCTTTGTGAAAATAATATTTTGTGTGTGCTAGGTTCTGGTAGTTATTTTAGGCAAGTCTGCATCACCAATATAATTACTTAACAGAACTTCTGTCTCTGGTATCCAGAATGTAGTCTGTACTTCAGAGAATAGCACCTCTTCCTGGTTGAAGTCAAGAGTTAATTTGATGTCATTGCGGGGGGGGGGGTGAGAGAGAGCAGGAGAGAGGCTTGCCGGCTTCCCAGACTATCCCTGCCTGGAAGCAGGGCCTATTAGGAGCTGAGATCTCTCCTACTTTCTGACTATATTTTTCCTTCTTTAGTCCTAGATTGTACACCCCTTTCCTCTCCCTAATAAGGGACCTTGTTTTTAAAGGGGAAACATGGGAAACTGCAGCTATTGAGGCTGCTCTAACCTAATACAGACCATGCTCCCTTTCTGCTCTTTAGCCAGGAGAAATATGAAATAGCATAAGAACATAAGAAGAGCCTGCTGGATCAAGCCAGTGGCCCATCTAGTCCAGCATCCTGTTCTCACAGTAGCCAACCAGGTGCCTGGGGGAAGCCCGCAAGCAGGACCTGAGTGCAAGAACACTCTCCCCTCCTGAGGCTTCCGGCAACTGGTTTTCAGAAGCATGCTGCCTCTGACTAGGGTGGCAGAGCACAGCCATCATGGCTAGAAGCCATTGATAGCCCTGTCCTCCATGAATTTGTCTAATCTTCTTTTAAAGCCATCCAAGCTGGTGGCCATTACTGCGTCTTGTGGGAGCAAATTCCATAGTTTAACTATGCGCTGAGTAAAGAAGTACTTCCTTTTGTCTGTCCTGAATCTTCCAACATTCAGCTTCTTTGAATGTCCATGAGTTCTAGTATTATGAGAGAGGGAGAAGAACTTTTCTCTATCCACTTTCTCAATGCCATGCATAATTTTATACACTTCTATCATGTCTCCTCTGACCCGCCTTTTCTCTAAACTAAAAAGCCCCAAATGCTGTAACCTTTCCTCGTAAGGGAGTCGCTCCATCCCCTTGATCATTCTGGTTGCCCTCTTCTGAACCTTTTCCAACTCTATAATATGGCAGGAACCATGTGACTAGATCAGTCCCAGCAGAAAGGGCAATGACAGTAACAATCTTCCAATAATGGCAGTGACACTTCTGAATGTAGGAAAGTTTCAGCCAGCTTAATGGGGACATCAGTGGCAGCAGGTGTCCTCTAAAACTGGTGGGGTGCTCTGAGGTTACAGGAATGTGGCCAAGGTCTGGTTTTCTTCCCATCCTCCTGCACTGAAAGATTCTGTGGATGCTTAAATATTGCAGTTTTACAAACAGAACCTAAAGAAGCTGAAAAGTGCCTTACTTTGGTTTAGAAGGGGTCCACAAAAGACAAATTATTGTTAAAACAAAATGAGCATTTATATATGTATAAACATAATGGTTAGAGCATTGGACTAGGGTCTGAAAGATCCCCACCCAGCCATGAACAACACTAGAAATTCTTTTAAACAACTCTCTCCTTCTGCCTGCCTACAGACACACACACAATTAATTGGCCACTCTCTTCTTCCAAGCTACATCTGATTAGATGCAAAACATCAGTCACTACACACACACACCAATCCATTTGGGTCCTGCTTTTTCCTCCTCCTCCCTTCCATTCCAATAGCCAGCTAAAGGCCCACCAGGGCCAAGGCCTCCCCCCACCAGGGCCAAGGCCTCCCCCCACCGCTTCCCCCTCCCCCACCGCTTCCCCCTCCCCCACCGCTTCCCCCTCCCCCACCGCTTCCCCCTCCCCCACCGCTTCCCCCTCCCACAGCCAGCAAAAGGCCCATTAGGACCAAAACATACCCCCATGCCACTGTGCAGTTTTTTCCCTTGCTCCCCATGCAGCAACATACACGCAGCCACCCAGCCACCTACTCTGTGCAAGCAAATACTGAACTGAACTCACACGTATATTTTGCTGCTGCTTTCAAAGCTGGCTGCAGAGAAAGAATTGTGCTCTCTGCTGCTTTACCCTGCTACTTGCAAAAGTGAGGAACTATCAACACAAACTCAGAGAGGAGCTAATGCAGATTGCAAATATATGCATCTGATTAGCTCAGATTGGCTCCAACTGAAATGCACTGGGGAGGCTTTTCATAGTCCTGCCCTTATGCTATGGAACTTCCAGTGCATTTCTGAGGAACTCCTCCTGATTAGTTAGAGCTTATTCTATGGCAAATAAAATCAAAATGGAGGTCCTGGAGATGCTAAGGGGAGCTCTGTCCCCTCTAAGCCCCTCCTACTAGAATTTTACTCCTGGAGACTGGGGTTGGGACCATAGCAATGATTGTGATTGACTGTGCTATCCAGAGATGACTGACCAGAACAGAAGATGGACAGAAACAAGTCCAGAGTGTCTCTAAATGTGAGGTACTGTATTGAATGTAAATGTAAGGAACAGAGAAAGGGCACCGGGCTATAGGTAATACACTGAATATGAATGTAAGGAAAAGAGAAAGGACAGGCTATACATTTGGAGGTTTAGGGTGGTCAGTGCCCCACCTGCCATTAATAAGGGACTTCATTAATCCAGCTAAACAGCGCAGTCCCAGATCAAGACACAGAATGTTCCACCAAGTCGACTCCTGGGGAGATGCAAGTGTGTCCCAGGGAATATTCCTCTTCCAGACTCCTCAGAACTGTGAGGACAAGCTAAACTAGAATTTCTGAGATGGTTCCAAAAATTAACAAAAAGAGAATGGACAGATGTATTTTCCTCTCAAGGGAAAATGATTGATAACGTTTAGTGTTCCCCCCTCTAGTCCAGGAAGACAAGCTTCAATTTCAAGCTGTGATAGGAAGAGCTCACCCCTTGTGTACATTAGAAATCCCTGCCTTCAGAACTCAATCTTAAGTTTAGTTAAGTTGTTGCCACCACTCACCATATGCTGAGATGCACATGTTACCAAATTCTTCCAAGCTACATAGGAAGTGGATTGGACTGTGAAAGACCAACCCAAATTGTGTTTGCATTTTTCCAATATCTCAGAGAGGAAGTCAGGACTCCTGTTCCCCTGGTGCATTCGCTATAGCTGCCTAATTTGATAGCAATACCTGTTGGCTATACGTGCATTCTTAAACCACAAGGTGTGTTTTGTTTTAGTTTTTGCCTATTAATGAATTTCTTTGCTTTTTAATCTGGAAGGTAAGAAATGGGATCCTGTGCAAGTTTGCTGAGAATGGATTGATCATTTGCATGCTTGTTGAATTCAATGGGATTTACTCCCATGCTCAGGATGGATGAAACTGACCATGGGGAAGAGAATGAGAACTGGATGGGGGGGGGGAGGAGAGGAAGGGATGCAGAGGGGGGGAAGGGGAAGGAAGGGCAGGGGAAGCTGGAGGGCAGGTTTGATCATTTGCATGCTTACTGAGTTCAATGGGATTCACTCCTGTGCAATCATGCTTAGGTTAGGTGAAACTGACCTGGGAGACATGGAGGGGGGGAGGGGGGAGATTGGCAGGTGGCTACTGAACAGAGGGAAAGCCCCTTTCCTTTCCAAAAGGAAAACATGGTGAATAGCATCATTATTTTCCGGGGTTTCCCCCACCTTTTTATTCTGCTGCAGACACATGTAGTGTCCCACCCAAATTTAAACCAAAACTGTCCCTGAACTACAATCACCAGAATTCTATGGGAAAATGGGCTGACTGTTAAACCACTCTGGCCACTGGAGCTCTGTCAGGAGAATAAGAGTGTCTTAATGACTCTCAGCACCCTTCACAAATTATACTTCCCATGATTTTTGGGTGAAGCCATGACTGTTTAAAGTGGAATAAATGTCTGGCATGGGTGTGGCCCTCTGATTAGCCAAGCCAAACAGCTGTTGGTCTGGCTTTTAGAACACTTAACAGGTGGTTCTTACAGAGATAGATAGAGGTGATCCAGTGGACATAGTGTACTTAGACTTTCAAAAAGCGTTTGACAAGGTACCTCACCAAAGACTTCTGAGGAAGCTTAGCAGTCATGGAATAAGAGGAGAGGTCCTCTTGTGGATAAGGAATTGGTTAAGAAGCAGAAAGCAGAGAGTAGGAATAAACGGACAGTTCTCCCAATGGAGGGCTGTAGAAAGTGGAGTCCCTCAAGGATCGGTATTGGGACCTGTACTTTTCAACTTGTTCATTAATGATCTAGAATTAGGAGTGAACAGTGAAGTGGCCAAGTTTGCTGATGACACTAAATTGTTCAGGGTTGTTAAAAGAAAAAGGGATTGCGAAGAGCTCCAAAAAGACCTCTCCAAACTGAGTGAATGGGCGGAAAAATGGCAAATGCAATTCAATATAAACAAGTGTAAAATTATGCATATTGGAGCAAAAAATCTGAATTTCACATATACGCTCATGGGGTCTGAACTGGCGGTGACCGACCAGGAGAGAGACCTCGGGGTTGTAGTGGACAGCACAATGAAAATGTCAACCCAGTGTGCGGCAGCTGTGAAAAAGGCAAATTCCATGCTAGTGATAATTAGGAAAGGTATTGAAAATAAAACAGCCGATATCATAATGCCTTTGTATAAATCTATGGTGCAGCCGCATTTGGAATACTGTGTACAGTTCTGGTCGCCTCATCTCAAAAAGGATATTATAGAGTTGGAAAAGGTTCAGAAGAGGGCAACCAGAATGATCAAGGGGATGGAGCGACTCACTTACGAGGAAAGGTTACAGCATTTGGGGCTTTTTAGTTTAGAGAAAAGGCGGGTCAGAGGAGACATGATAGAAGTGTATAAAATTATGCATGGCATTGAGAAAGTGGATAGAGAAAAGTTCTTCTCCCTCTCTCATAATACTAGAACTCGTGGACATTCAAAGAAGCTGAATGTTGGAAGATTCAGGACAGAAAAAAGGAAGTACTTCTTTACTCAGCGCATAGTTAAACTATGGAATTTGCTCCCACAAGATGCAGTAATGGCCACCAGCTTGGATGGCTTTAAAAGAAGATTAGATAAATTCATGGAAGACAGGGCTATCAATGGCTACTAGCCATGATGGCTGTGCTCTGCCACCCTAGTCAGAGGCAGCATGCTTCTGAAAACCAGTTGCCGGAAGCCTCAGGAGGGTAGAGTGTTCTTGCACTCGGGTCCTGCTTGCGGGCTTCCCCCAGGCACCTGGTTGGCCACTGTGAGAACAGGATGCTGGACTAGATGGGCCACTGGCCTGATCCAGCAGGCTCTTCTTATGTTTTTATAATGCCTGCACTATCATAGACTCCAGTGTTAATTTTCTTTAATTAAAAACCAGCCATGCATTTTTTTTAACGTTTAGACTTTTAGAAGATGAAGGTCAGAGTATGGGATAAGGTCAGTAACAGGATTACAGGTACTCTGTGAACATGACTGATTTTTAAATTAATTTCAACTAATTATGAGACCACTGACAGAAAAAAAAGTCCAACAGGGGTCTGGAATTTTTTTACTCATGTTTCATACTTTAAAGTCTGGATTCTCTCTGAGTGTTTTGTGTATCATCATGAAAACCTAAAGGGTTGTTAAGCAAGCATTTCTGAGTTCAGGACTATAAGTTTTGTAAGATTTATTTTAAAATTAGCTCATGGGAAGGAGCAGAATGGCATGGGGGTATTTTCAGTTTAACATGGCAGAATATGGAAAAACCATGCTGGCTATAGTATAAAGCCACTCTTGTGGCTGTATAATTTCCACCACTACAGTGCGGTTCTCAGAGCTTGGAAGCTATTAGTTACAAAAAATGAATTACTTATTTATTTATTATTTGATTTATATTTATTTATTTGATTTATTATTTTGTTTCTACCCCACCCTTCCTCCCAGCAGGAGCCCAGGGCAGCAAACAGAAGCACTAAAAACACTTTAAAACATCATAAAAACAGACCTTAAAATACATTAAAACAAAATGTTAAAAACATTTTTTTTAAAAAGCTTTAAAAACAACTTTTAAAGAAGGGTTAAAAACATATTATTAAAAAAAACACATTAACAAGCAGTTCTAACACAGATGCAGAGGTGGGAGGTGGGTGTTTGGGAGGTGGTTGAGTGAGAGAGATGATGCTTGCTGGCTCAGAGTGTGTGTGGGGGGGTTGCGCTTGGTTTAACATGCAGAGATATGAGCTGTGGCCTTTGCCTCCCTCCCCTCCTCCCTACCAGCGGAGAGACCACCACTGCTACCTTATGGATGAAAAGAATTATTCTACTACCTCTCTTCTTATGTGTGTTTATTTTTAATGTTTTAGGCTACCTAGATGTGCAGCAGCCAAGGCCAGCGCTCTGTTGTTTTTTTAAAGTAACTTAACTGTAATTGTAGTTATTACTTTTGAGTAACGGTAAAGAAATAAATTCCTTTTAGAACAATTTTAATTGTAAAGTTAATTGATTCCTTTAATTACAGGGCCATGTAACAGTAGTTGTAATGTATTCCTTTTTAAAATCTTCCAAGCTGTGGCATTTCTATGGAAGCACTCTCTTTGGTTATGCTACAAATGCTTTCCTTCCCCACCCCCAGCACCTAGCACAGTACAGCTGTGTCACGAAGAGAATGGAGAAGATCCTTGTCACAACACCACCAGTGAGTGTTTCTCTACAAATGCTTGTGCTGTGGCTAAATCACTACACTTGCAGGAGAGGACAAGCAAGCTTCTTGTGTTAGGAACCAGGGCTGGAATTTGTATTTTTGATTCCAAACGCTGGTAACCTATTTTGAGGTCAATTCTAATTTCCCATTTTCCCTTACCTCTCGCATCACTGGAGCTATTTCCTGTAACAAGATCCCACACCATTATATGTGTGGAAAATTGAATCATAGGAGTGGACCAATTGCACATGTCCTTCCCATCTGATTTGTTGCCCTTTTAGCCAGGTGGCAGTAGGCTGGGAAGGACCCACACAACCCCGTCCATGTGAATATTCAGACACTGTGGGATAATGCTACCAGAAAATTCAACACCTTTGCTCTGCCTTTTCTATAGCTTCTCTCAATCCTTTCAATGCAACCTCCATGGGAAAATTTCACGAATTCTGACTTGAGTTTAACTGTCTAATAAGTGGATATAAAAAAGTGAGATTCTAGCATTATACTAGAAAGTAATGACGTAAAAAGTGTGTTCAAATATCAGCCTCGCAGCTAACTTCACAGACTGTATTAAACGCAAATTAGGAGTGATTATTTCAGACTTCAGCGAAGACAAAATGTGATTGTCAAACATTGCAGTCTCTTATAATTTTATTAAATATAACTGTTTGCCCATAACGTTCTTGAGGAGCTGAATTAATTTTTTTGAAGGCACTACTAAAATGAATGTATTAAACACAAATTAGAGAATGATTCCTGTGACCACTTAGATACTGAACAATTTACAAAATTGTATTTTTCTAATGGGAAATTGCAATTACGGTTGTGCTATAAGAGGAACTGTTGTTAAATCATTGAAAGCATCACACAGAGATGGCCAGTGTACACCTAATGAATAGAGAAAAGGGGAACAAAATCAAATCAGTTTTAACTGTCTGGGATGAATATTCATAATCTGTGTTGTGACACATTTGAAGGTCACCTGATTAAATGGCTGTGTCTGAATGAAATATTTTGACCCTGACAGAAAACAAATTACAATTTATTTAGTGATATTGTTTCAATGGCTTTTCCAACTACGACTCAGTGCTACAAAACTAGCAATTGTTTTGATAAAGAGAAATATTTTTATATGAAGCTATCTAGCTCTCCACACTTTCTCACATGAATCAGACAGCTCATACAAAAGATGGAGCTGACCAGAGCCAACTAATGAGCCATTGCAATGAATCTCCTGATGGCACTAGCCTAAAAGGTTCCAACTGATGAGAAGATTGCAAAGTGTTCAGGAATCCGGAATCCACATGAGGCTGTAAGGAGGAGCCCAGATTTTAGTTCTCTTCCTTTAAGCTTATGTGATATGTGGCTATAGTTAGGATGGAACTGTTCGGTGAAACACTGACAAAGATGTTTGAATTACACTTCTTTTCACATTTCTGGTGAAACATGCCAAGCAAAACTCAAGCATCTTACCGGCAGATCAGATGCATGAACTTTTCATGAATCTAAAGTTCATCCATATTGTTCTGGAAACATGAAAAAATAGCATGAGAGGACACTCATGCATTCTCTTTCAGAGGTTTGTTGAACTTCTGAACCTGTCCAGTGTGTTTTGAATAAGGGTGAATTTTCCAGAAACAGGCATTGAGAAGCATATTGCTTCGACAGTGGACATAAAACATATACATCAGGAGTAATAGCCATTGGCAGTCTTTGACAGCATATGTACATTCTTTGTTTTTAACTTGTTTTATATGGCGACCCTATGAATCATCGACCTCCAGTAGCATTTGTTATAAACCACCCTGTTCAGATCTTGTAAGTTCAGGTCTGTGGCTTCCTTTCTGGAATCAATCCATCTCTTGTTTGGTCTTCCTATTTTTCTACTCCCTTCTGTTTTTCCAAGCATTATTGGCTTTTCCAGTGAATCATGTCTTCTCATTATATGTCCAAAGTATGATAACCTCAGTTTCATCATTTTAGCTTCTAGTGACAGTTCTGGTTTAATTTGTTCTAACACCCAATTATTTGTCTTTTTCACAGTCCACCATTAAAATTCAAGGTGCCATTTTAAGCAGTGTTCTAGCCAGTTTGGGTGATCCAACCTTGTCCTCACATCTCATCTACAAACCGCTCATGAAAGGTTTAGCACTGGGGTTTGAATTGTGTCCCCACTGTACTGATGGCCACTTGTTCAGTAGAGTTTTGTCTCTTAAAAATATATTTCTGGTAGCAATAACGTTAGCCAGAAGAGTGTCAGTGTTAGAGGGCATGCTATACATAGCTTGTGTTTTGTTTTTCTATCCTGCTAAGGTGGTGTTGCAGACTGATGCATCGTTCATGTCTAAGGTCAACACAGTGTTACATCAGTCCCAGGAGGTGGGACTACCTTATTGCAGGTAGTCAAGCGCAGGTGGCACACCTTAGATGTCAGGAGGACAGTATGGTTTCATCTAAAGAGAGCCAGGACTTGGGGAAGTCTTGGTTTGTGGCTTTTGCCAACCCTTCTGCTGGGAGGATCTTCCGTTTCTAAGTGGTTCAGGGATACATAGCCCAGGCCTCTGTGGCATTGCATAGGCAACCACCAAAGTGGTATCATGGTTCATTTCCTTAGGGGTGCAGTGGCTTCACCTATATTTAAGCGTAGCTTTCCTGTGCTGGAAATTTCTAGAGCAGCAATTTGGGCTTCCCCTCACACTTTGTTGAGATTCTACAAACTGGGTGCATTTTTGTCATCAGCTGTAGCCTTTGATAGGAAGGTCCTTATAGAAGGCTGTAAGGCAGTGAAGAAATGGACAAAGGAAGCCCATCCAGGTTTTGGAGACTGCTCTGTTATATCCCTATCAGGAATGTCATCCATCACCCTCAGGTAAAACTGGAATTTGTCTTACTGTGAATTTCTGTTTACTGGGGATGATGGATGACATTCCACCAACCTCTCCTTTTTCTGCTGGCAGTGTGAGGGGTGTGGTTTGCAGCTCCCGCCACTGCTGTACATACAGTTGTGCATTTTTCTGTTCTTTCCACATGTGTGTGCTCCTTTGGGTTTTGGGCATAGCTGTTCTACTTTGGTGTGGTTAAGCCCTTTTTTGCTGTGCTTCTCTGTTCCCTGTTGATTTCTCTTTTTCTGTTCCATACAGTTTCCGAAAGTTAGGTTTCAGGGATCAATAGAGTTGACCTTGAAATGTCAGTGTGGGGTCAAGGAGTTGTCTGCTCTGCCAGTCAGTCTGGTGAGAGGAATTACTTCTTCCCCTGAAGAGGAGGCAAAAGGCTTTAGTGGACCCTGTCTGTTTCTTACAGTAGGAGGTGGCATCCTTATCAGGAATGTCATCCATCATCCCCAGTAAACAGAAATTCACAGTAAGACAAATTTCCATTTTCTTAAAGAAACATTTCAAGATGGATATCCAAAAGGAACTCCTATAGACATTGCTAAGAGGAATTTTACACTCAGTGTTCCTGTGTTTCTCCCACAAGAAGACTTCTAAGATTCTGTTATAACATCAAGCATTATCAATTCAGGGTTATTCCATTCATACATCTGCACCCAGGGTATTGGTGACCAAGATATTATGACCTTGGTAGCACACCTTTAGTAGAAAAGAGACATTACATTTTTTTAATCTTGACAACAAACACATCTCAGGATCTTCTAGTTTCCCAGAGTGCTCTAATGTATCCCAAGCCCCTATTTCTCAGGCATTAGTTCTTCACTTGAGGGTTCACCTACATACCGATGTAGGCAGGTTCTTTCTTTCTGAGGATATGAAGTGGAGGTGTCTTTTTCTAGCAGAGGCAATACACAGTTCTCAGTCATTTTAATTTTGTGTGTTATATTTTCATTTTAAGCTGCCTTGAATTTGATTTTATCATAGGACGATTGAGTGTAAATGTCCAAATAAATAAATTATATTATCCAATTTCGGGGATTAATGACATTTTAGACAGAGCCTTTGCTTGTCTGAGTGAAAATGGAATCCAAGTCAGGTTTCCCTTCTTTGGCGGTCCGATACAAAGAGAGTGACTTCACTTGCCTCCCAACAATTTCCAGAATTTTTGAATAAAACAAGACATCCGTATTCACCACATGACAGCCATTATACACGAAACTCTCTGAGCTGGGAGCTGCCATATGAGTAAAACAATCTACTCCTATTGTGTACCAACTTTGTCTGTATTGGCCCTCAGTAACCCTCAAATCAGCTTCAGAATGCATTTATCATTTGCCTCCCAAGCTGCAGTCCTGTGCTTGGTTACACGCTATTTCCCTTTGAATTCAGTGGGACATATATTTATATAATGTATTGAGGATCGGTGCCCAAATGTGACACTAGTACCTGTTCAAAATTCAAGACAATTTACAACAAAGTAAACTAAATGGTTTTCCCAATTAATGTGCAATGCGGTTATCTTTGTAGAATTGGGTAGGTAAAGCAGAAAAGCAAACCTTGCTCTCAGATACCCTCGACCTGTCAGAACTCTTCCATCCAGACACGTTTCTGAATGCCTTACGACAGGAGACTGCAAGGTAAGTGAATTGATTTCCATTTTATGAATCTCTTAAAACCACAGTCTTCCATTTATTGATTGCCTCGCTTTCACTTTCCAGAAGACTGAATTGTAGAATTTTCTTCTGCATGAAGCTCAATTGACCCTCTCTCTGTCTGTCTCCTGCCATCTTGTTAAGACCTTTCTTTATTTAGAGAGGCTTTTAATTTGCCTTCATGAAAACCTGCTATTTTTAGTGGTTTTTATCTGCTTTGATTGTCTCCGTTTTAGCAACATTTATGTTAAAGATATTGTATATTCTGCTTTTAAACTTAATGTGAGCCACCTTGAGTACTGTTTCTAACAATACAAAAGCTGGATATATATTTCCTACATTAAATAAATAATCAGATGAAAAACCAGTATAGCAATCCCAGAGCTTGCCAAAGTTACTTTTTTGAACTACAACTCCCATCAGCCCCAGCCAGCATGGCCACTGGACTGGGCTGATGGGAGTTGTAGTTCAAAAAAGTAACTTTTCCAAGCTCTGAGCAATCCTGCATAATTTGTTAGCCACCAAGCCTAATGACATGTATGGTAACCCTCCTCAACAGGAGTTGCTAACCTTTTTGAACCAAGAGGCACATTTCAAATTTTGGGAAAGTCATAAAATGGCTACCATGGGGTTGTGGCATACCACAAAATGGCTGCCATGGGTGTGTGGCATAAAACACAATTAGAGAAAATGCCGTCATTGCTGCTGCTTGAGAAGTTAGCTGTGTCCTGCTGGTCTTGATTGTGGATATATAACTGTTAAAGGCACCAGAATTGTTCCTGTTTTTCCTATTGCCAATTCTAAACCAAACACTAGGCTACCATCATGGGAGTAAGCTCCATTAAACACAAAGAAACTCATTTTAGAAGTAGATAAGTATACTATTGTACTTTAGGCTAACTATACAGTGAATTCTTAATGAGTGCCTGGGTATCAGCTCCTACACAACAGGACGCATCCCTAAGACTCTTTGCAAAGTTTTACCATTTTGCATTTGTCATTTGTGGGTTGGGGATTCTTTAACATCCATACTGGGTTGTAGTATTTGTAGAAAATAACTTCTAGGGAATATCTGATCTCTGTTGAACCTTCCACAAGAAAGATATATTCTGGTTGCTAGATAAAAAGAAAGGGCAAACTACAGAGATCCCAAGAAATACTAAAAAGCAAGACAGAAGCAGGAAAAGTACACTAAATGGGAGGGGGAAACAGCAGCTGTTTAAGATCCCAGGGATTCCTATTGCCTGGTGTCCAAATAACTCACTTATAAATCACAGTTCTGATTTTACTCATTGGCAGGCTCAATTCACAGAAATCACTTGGACAGGTACCTGTACATTTTGTTTCATAACTTTCTTTCTAGGAGAGCTAAAGACTAACTATAAAAAAGAAAGAAAGAAGCTAAGAATCTGGGGGCCCCAGCTGAGGATACCAGTGAAGGTTTACAAACCCGCTCTACAAACCTCCTGTTTTGTTGATTTTCTGGGATTGCAAATCAGGGACAGGAGGGAAAGACGGTATCAAGCACCCTTTAAACCACAGTGCATTTGGTGTCATAGGTTAGAAGTTGTGCAGGCCTGCAGTACAGCTCTCTCCAATAATGAGGTCTTGTTTCTAGAAGCAGCTTCAGTGTTATCTTAGGTGGGACATTGTCTTAATTCAGATGTCCATATTGTAATGGTTGAATCCAGATTCATTTTTTTTAAAAAGCTTTGTACCAACAAGAGCTGACTCTGACTGTTAAATAGAACTAGGCAGCATTCTATCTATTTAAAACGTTTTTTCATAGTGAGGAATTTGGAGGGATGAAGAAGAGAGCTGTGTGGATTGATTTAAAGCAGGACACAAAGTTTCATTTAAATTGCTGATTTAAGTTTCAAGCTGATATTTCATATATTTCCTAAACAATGGTGGAAATTTGACCACTCAGTAATGTTGATTTACACCAAAATAGAGTATTATTTACCTGAGGGGTAGGGAAACTTTTTAATGTCAAGGGACATATTACTTTGGGGGAAATCTTAGAGGCTGCTTACAAGGAGCAGGAAGGGCCAAAGCCAAAAGTGGTTGGGCCAAAGCTAGCAGTGACCCCTTCTCTCTCCCCTTCCGCCTCCCCCACACCAAAATTCGAGTTGTGTTCAATAGGGCTTGCTACCATGCAAGTGGGTATAGGATTCCAGCTTAAGCATGGTCATTCCTTTTTGCTGTCTGTCTTGGCCCAGCTGTACCCTCTCAAAATCAAAGTTGCAAACAAAAGTAATATGTCCATGACTGATAGGTCAAAACAAGGTTTGATGGTTACTGACAAACTAGAGCATTTTATTTTCATCAGATGAAAATGAAATACCTACATCAGGTAGGTATTGATCTTTGAGAAATGGTCAAATTGTTTTTTAACATGCTTATAGCCAGATTATTTAATATTAACATATTACTGAAGAGAAAGTTAGCATTTACTTTAAAAAAAGTTCAATTTAAATTTTAAAAATATTTTAATTTTTATTTATTCATTAAAAAGAATAATCAATTTAAGTCCACCCCAGAGAAACATTTTAACCACTTCCAAAAGTGTGCCCGTAGCCCAATGGGAAATGTTACTACAGAAGATCAGTCTTCAAATAGGAAGTAGTATAGACTGGAAGCAATGTAGAGCAGAAATTTAAGTTGAGTTGTAAGTGGCAAAAAACCAGCAAACCCAGCCAAGCATACTTCAAAGTAAATTCCATTCATTTCACTGGGATCTATGTATCTGTAAGGATGCTTAGGTGCCCCTAGGTTCTTAGGTATGAAGTATATGTTACACTCCAGTGTGTCTAGTAGGTGCTACTTTTTTAAGAAGAAACAATTTGGGAGAGGATGGATTAAAGAGGAAAAGTAGTGAGAGTGCAATATTTCTTTGCACAGTGGTTGACCACTGTGGGAAGCAGGATGCTGGACTAAATAGTGATTTGGTCTGATCCAGTAGATCCAGACAGAAGGTGAAATACAGGAAGCAAAGATTGTCTGTCCTAAAGGAGCCAAGGTTCATATAATACACTGGGATACAGCCAACAACAAAGAAAAATTGTCGGGTTGGTTCAGACAGTGCAGCCCTGGAAGTATTCCCTGACCAATCAAGAAAAAGATTATCAGTAGTCAATTAAAACAAAAACGTAGATACTTTATTGCTTATGGTTGCAATTCCCTTGCCTGGCAACTGTAACTAATACAGCATAGGTCAGACTTCCGCATTCTCTGCTAACAGTTTCTGGTTAAATCCCAGAATTTCTAGTCATTAGAGTCAGAGAACAGCATCAGAACAATTCTAAGAGGAATGGTTTGTGGTGCCAGAACATAAGAAACAGTATGAGGAGAACATGAGAGAAGCTAAAAACTATTTGTTTTTGGAGAGAATACGTTATCTTAAACATATTCTTAATTCATATTCTAAGAAAATAAAAGTTTACCTCTTCAAAAAACACTATGTAGCTTTATTACCCTCTTACATTCTTATTCAAAATGAAATAATATTGTTTGAAATAATACATTTATTTGTTATTGCCAAGAATATTACTTTGTTTTATGGAAATGCTGCATTTTTTCTAGTTCCATTTTTTTATTCAATTCCCTTACTCAGCAGATGAATCTAATCATTTTACATTCTTATGGTTTCTAGTGGAATACAACATTTAGGTTTTAATTTTTCTCTTCTAGGGTGATGGGCTGTTCAGTGGACAGCCTAAAATTTACAGCATCATGGAAGGGTCAGATACGAGAAGCAAAGCTCCAAGTTCAGGTATTCTGTGTGTTCAAATTTATTTCATTCACTGAAACTTCTATGAACTCCACATATCTGAAGAAGGCAAGCCAATTTAAATGTTATTTAATTTATTTAATTGAGCTTATAGCTCACCCAGTCCTCAAGCATGTGATAGGTTACAGTATGCTAATTGTCCTAGACTTGCCCTTCTTTTCCTTAGGGACAAAAAGCCAGTTAGAATAAAGTCTCTCACCACTTCTAGAAGACAAACACGCAAGTCACTGGGGAAAATAATTCTAAAAGCTGAGTTTAGGAGTTACAAAAATGTAACTGGAATCCACTGTTGTAGCAGTAAAGCCAAATGCTGTTCCTTCAAAATAGTTTCACGGAGTGATTCTACTGTATATCATGATAGCTGTAGGATGTGGAAGATTGCTAAAAGGTAAGCTAGCTGGTGATAATAGGAGCCTGGCAGCAGTCACCACCTTGATTAAAAGCAGTACTGGTTGGCAGGGTGGCATCGCTCACTGAGTGTTGCTGCTGGCTCCTGAGGGGAGAGGCATGGAGGGTTCAGCATGATGCAGGCATGGTGGCAGGACCATCAGATAGGCTCTGCCATTTTGCTCACACTGCACTGAGCTCCCCACACCTTGTCCCATGCCTTCTCCTTCTTAGGAACTGGCAGCAATGCTTGACATTGGGCAGACAGGTGAGCAAATGCAACACTGCCTGCGTACCCCACCTACTGCTACTGATTAAAAGATGTAGAGAGAAGTCATCTTAGAAGAAAGAAATAAACTTCAAGGCAGAGCACATGGGGAACAACACTGCATGTATAACAAGAAGTTTAGATTAAAAATAAACTGATTAAGAAAAAGACACCAGTGACAGAAGCAAAGGCATTTGTTGTGCCTTAATGAAAGCAAGGAACTGCAGATCATAAATTTGGGAGAGGATTGTCAACAATTACGAATATATTTTTCAGACATTCATACTTCTGATGTGGTTATACAAGTGTATCTTTAAAGGTCACATAACAAATTATGGGTTCTTCTCTAGAAGACAATTTGAAGTGCAGATGTTCTTTTAATCAGGCATCCGAACCAAGTTTACAGCTTGGTCCAGAGGGATTTCCAGTCCTAAAATGAATTATTAATTCAGCAGATAACCTCAAGGCATGATTAGGATAGCAGTTGCTTCCTACTAAGGCTATGATGAATACTTGATTCAAAGTCAATTTGTACATAATTATGTCTTTCTTAATGGCATTTAGAATTACTTGGACAAAGACACTTCACTGACAAATCACATGCCCATATGCAAATACATGCCTCTTGTGATAATTTTAAATCACTGGGAAATCAAGATGAACAATAACATAAAGGACATTTTAACAGTACTATGAGTTCAGTTAAAACAGAATATAAAGACTTTAGCAAAAATGTATGAAAGGAATATTGTAAGTTAAATGCCTAAGTTTTGCAAACATCCATAAGATGTACTGATTATACATAGCTGGCCTATGTACACAAATATTAACAGCATACAAATACTTAGTTTTATCTATACAAACTAAAGAGAATCATGAATTTACCTTCCTGGTGGCTTTCCAGTTGATCATACAATCCCTAATATGGAGAACTTGAAGCCTGAAAATCAGAGGTTCTTTGTAATCTTTTAGCTCACACATTTGTTGGAAATAAGGTGAGGCTTGATGCATATGATCATATTTATCTAATAATGATATTAAAAGCTGCACTCTCACTTAAGGCACAGTAGTAGTTATTCCTGCACTAGTATCATAATAACATTCTTTACTCCCTTACGATCTAACCCCTGGGAGGAAAAATGAGGGATGAACCCTTTCTTTCTTCCTCATCCCCATGTCCACCTGTCTGTGCATATAATCAGTCGAGGATATACAGGCTGCCTTTTTCCTGCTGACAAGATAGGGCTCTTCTCTGGCATTCCATGTTGGCACCTCCCAACAGCCAACACAAATCTGCCACATGACTTGTCTTGGATGGCAAGAGATGGCAATGGATTGACCTCTTATGTTCCTAGGACTAATGGTGCAGCTCTTATGGGAATTAATAGGTGAGTAAGACTCATGAAATATGAAAGGTAGAAAGGGATCAGAGGTATGGAAAACAGATTACCTGTCTTGTGGAAAGATGAACCCACAGATTTCACTGTGGTCACTGGTGTCCTGTCATAGCTGCGTTTGGGGGTCTCAACAATTTGAATGGGGGGGCTTCTTTTCAGAATGGAGAGGATCCATTGTTACATATGGTTATTAAGGCCAAATTAGAGACGTTTACCTGGATTAGACATGGCATGGTGTCCAGTGGATTAATTAGACATGCATTAAGATTGTTCATTGGTCATGGGGGAAATCCTCAGTTCAGCATTAAGAGGAATATCTTTGGCAGGAACCACTGGGGATTTAGTTGACTATGTCACAGTGGGCATGAGATTCCTCTTATAAAATGCATTATCACTTTGCTTTTTTCAAAGTGAAGCCAAATTACACACACAGTCTCGGGGCCTCTGCAGATTTTGTGTTGAACTGATCTTCTCTGTAATAGTGGAAAACTGTAACAAATGCTTCATTATATGCATTGTTTTTGAGAGCCGCATTAAAACATTCACTGAATTCTGTGGTTCTAAAACATAGTTCTAAAAAAGTGAAGTTGGAAATATAAGTGACAAAAAATCATAATTTGCTTTATCATTAAATTCAGAACTTCCACTGAAAGTAGGAATAAAACACTTAGTTCAGAACTTGTATGTGTGCTACTTCAGTGATTAGTTGCTAAAATCAAGCTTTCAAAACATCACCTATAGTAGTAGTAGTAGTTTATTACGGTCAAAGACCAGACTAAATACACTCAGGGTCAAATAATCATAAAACAGATAATTATGACAGGACACACATTTTTTGTACAAAAATAATCACTAAAAACCCAAACTCAGGTCTGTATTAGCAGTTGAGTTAATTGTGCTCTTAGGAGTGAAATAGCAGCAGCACAAAATCTCACTACCTTAATTGTGACCTGCGAAATTTGGTCAGATAAAAGATATCTAACATGGAAAGCAGCATCCCTGCCTGGGAGACTTTGCATGATCGGGGTGATCAACGTGTGTCAGAGATCATTATAAAAAGCATAGTCCAATAGAAAATGTCCCACAATCTCTACGGCACCCACTCCACAGGGACATAGTCGCTTGCTATAGGGGATTTTTTGAAATCTGCCATCTAAAAAGGCCAAGGGTAGTACATTAAACTTGGCCATCATGAATGCTTTCCAGAGCCTCGGGGTAGGAAGGGAAGCAAGGTAGCACGAAGGGGTAAAGAGTCCAGGGCAAGGTACAACTCCAAAATTGGGCACTGGTCGAGAACGATGATTTTGGAGTTCAGCGTCGAGGATTCGTTGAGAGATTGCCTCCAGCACCTTGGTATGGCCTAACAAAAGCACAGCAGTAGCCGAAAATCCTAGACTGGAAAGTTTCATAGTTAAAGTATTCTTCCACCTCGACTGGAAGACATCTGACAGGACAAGAGGGACCAGACCCACAGGTAGAAACAGGAGTTTTAACCAGTACTTAAACTTAAGTGTCTATATACGGGCCTCTGTCAAGGGAAGCCTAGTTGCCAGGCAAAGGTAGGCATTAGGGACGCAGGATGGAATGCCCAAAATCGTCCTCAGGAATTTGGTTTGGATCACTTCGTATGGTGTGTATTTATCGTATACACTAATCTGTCATTTGTGAGATAACTTTGGCAACAAAGACTTGTATGACAGAGGGAACATGTTGCCCACCTTTGGTGAAAAAAAAGGACAAGAGAGCCTTGATGTTCCTCTGTGCATTAGTAATGACAGTTTTAGTTTGTAGTTGCCATGATCCCGTAGAATGGAAAGTTACCCCCAGGTACCTAAACGATGGTACTTGTTCAATTTGGCGGCCATTTAAGAGCCAGCGGTGCTTTGGCTTCTTTTTGGTAAACACCACTACCTTCGACTTGGCCTGGTTAATTTCTAGCAGATCTTTTTTGCAGTAGTTCCCAAGTGCCCTCAGCAGGCGACGCAGGCCAACACTAGTTAGAGATAGAAGCACTGCGTCATCAGCATACAGGAGAACTGACTGGGGTTTATTTGCCAGAGTGGGGTGATGGGAGGAGACCAACGTCAAGCTGCTGACCAGGGAGTTGATGTAAAAATTGAACAGGGAGGGGGCCAGGATACAGCCCTGTTTAACTCCCTTAAAAGTGGGAATGGGTCTAGTCAGGCTACCGGAGTTGTTACATCTTATGCGTAAGTGAGTATTTTCATGTAGCCGCTGAATAAGTAATAGCAGACGCCTGTCGATGTTTGTGGCCTCTAATTTTTCCCACAGCCTATCTCTGGGAATAAGATCAAAGCTGATTTAAAATCTATGAAGGCGGCGTAAAGGGCTCCTCCCGATTTGGTTGAGTATTTTTCCACCAAGTGTTGGAGCACCAGACCATGATCAATAGTGGAATGCTCCGCCCTAAACCCAGCTTGTTCCTCTGCCAAGATGTTTTCATGGTCCAGCCAGCTTTGTAGTTTTTCCAATAGGTGGCTGGCATATAATTTACTGACGATATTTAACAAACTAATACGTCTGTAGCTGGAGGGATCTAAACGGGAACCTTTTTTGTAAATTGGGATAATAATTGCTGAGCCCCAGTCATCAGGAATATCAGCAGTGCGATCGATATATGTAAATAGCGCTGCTAGAACCGGTGCCCACCATTCAGTGTTTGATTTAAAAGCTTCCGGGGGGATATTATCAGGCCCAGGAGCCTTAGCCGGCTTCAGCTTTGCAATTAATGTAGTAACTTCCTTAGTTGTAACCAGAGGCCATTCAGGAAGATCTTTTATAGAAATTTCAGCAAAATGAGAACGTATTTGGCCTCTAGCATAAATGTTATAAAAATGCAGTTCCCAGGAATACACGGGAATGTAATAGTCCAGATTGGTGGAGGTTTTGGGCCAGCCCCTAGCCACCAACCTCCAAAAGGTGGCTGAGTCCTTAGATCTAGAGGCTTGTATCAGAGACTGCCAAAGCTGTTTCTGGCCAGATTTTTTTTGTCTTAATTAAAAGTTTGTATCTTCTCTTTAGATCTAAGCATTCAGTGGGTAATACTGGTAAATTCAGGTCTCTGTACAATCTGTATTTCTTAATTAGCAATTTTTTCATGTCCATAACATTCCCTGTCAAACCATGGTTTGGAATTCATGCATGGCATTGAGAAAGTGGATAGAGAAAAGTTCTTCTCCCTCTCTCATAATACTAGAACTCATGGACATTCAAAGAAGCTGAATGTTGGAAGATTCAGGACAGACAAAAGGAAGTACTTCTTAACTCAGCGCGTAGTCAGACTATGGAATTTGCTCCCACAAGATGCAGTAATGGCCACCAGCTTGGATGGCTTTAAAAGAAGATTAGACAAATTCATGGAGGACAGGGCTATCAGTGGCTTCTAGCCATGATGGCTGTGCTCTGCCACCCTAGTCAGAGGCAGCATGCTTCTGAAAACCAGTTGCCGGAAGCCTCAGGAGGGGAGAGTGTTCTTGCACTTGGGTCCTGCTTGCGGGCTTCCCCCAGGCACCCGGTTGGCCACTGTGAGAACAGGATGCTGGACTAGATGGGCCACTGGCCTGATCCAGCAGGCTCTTCTTATGTTCTTATGAATTGCACGAGTGTGGATGGAGCCTCGTCACCTATAGGATTATACAAAACCAGACTTGTTAGCCCAACAGAAAAAATAAAGTTAACTGTAGATCTTGTAGGGCTTTTTTCATACTTTCCTTTCTTCTTTCACCTTATGCATTATTTCTATGCATAATTAGAGTGGGAAACATTTCAATGACTTGTAGAAAACATGCAGTAGCTGAATTTAAAGGTGAATGTCAAACCTCTCAAAAGGAAGCCATGCCTGTCTGGGGATTTGTTCTCTTTCAGTGGCATTCTTAATAAATGTTTATTTGGCTCCATTTCCATTACTCTAATGCCCTGGCATCTGCCACTGACATAAGTGCTAACACAGACAGGTATTTTCCTCTAGCAATAATAAAGAATGTGTATCCTAGCCATAGGAATTGACCTTTATTCTAGAACATATTCTGCACTGATTTCTGCTGATTTTTGTTATTTACATGAACCATTCAGAAAACTGCCTTAGCCTATGCTAAGATACAGTACAATTACTGCTCAGTCTCCAACACGTTTGAATATTTTATGTGTTTCCATGACAGATTAGTGGCCTTCAACTGGAAGGCTGTAGTTTTGATGGAAATCGACTTTCAGAAAACCAGCATGATTCTCCCAGTGTGTCATCTGTGCTGCCTTGTTACATGGCCTGGATTCCACAGGTAATTCATTATTAAGGGTCCTAAACTTTAAGTCCTGTAATTGGTTTCCTTTGCTGTAATAGGCTTTCAGTATGATGTCTGGCCTGCTTTTTAAAAAAAGAGGTCAGATTCCTTGCAGTTTAATAATCTATATTCCTGATAGCTTCAAAAGTGGATCTGCTTTTTTCTCTAAAGCTTCACTTCTTGGGAAGAGGAAATAGGTATTCATAGAACACATGGTGCTCATTCACGCTTTGTGTTGTATGGATCTATAAATAAAGAGGTCTGTTCCCAGTATAGGATAATATAATTTCATTTCCTCAAATATTTTCTGAAAACATTTAACCTGATTAATCACAAAAACCATATTGAATAACTAGCAGGTTTAACTAGCACAGGGCTTTCACAAACAGAACCAGTTTTATGACTATTTTTTAACACATTGAAGTTATAAATTAGTTTTTTTCAGTGGATTTGCACCCACTAAGCAAACAAGAATGGCTTCATGTATGAACCTATTATGTACAGCTTGCTTCATTCAGTACGATTTCCCAGTTATTTTTGATAATCTGCTTGTAGCTGTGCAGATGTGTAATAAACCTTTTTTTTGAACAACTTTATGCAAAGAATCTGCAATGTTCACCCCAGCATGTAAAGAATTATTGCATGAAGAGGCCTTCAGAATACAGGCAATGACCTCGTATCATATAGCAAGCCAGATACATTAAGGCTTTTCCAGACATCATGGTCACAGTTGCATTAGTTATACCTAGTGAAACAACTCAGTTTTACAGATCTCACTGTGTAATGATGCAGAATTGAGTGGAGGGAAGCAGACTGAAATCCAAGTAACAACAGTAGGTGTCAGCCTTTTGTAGAAGCAAGGAGCAACTGGAAGTAAGCACAGTGGTTAGTCAAGGTATTCATACTTCGTTAAGCAACAGTTGTTGAATATCACAGAGCTCTTAGATGAACATAATACAGCCCTCTGGGCTTTTTCACGTGGCTGCTTAATAAATCCTTAGGGAGGGAAACTACCTTGAAGAATAACTGTTGTTCATTCTCTTGCCATCTATCAAGCTGTCCCAATTAACCTCAGATGAATACTTATTACCACATTGTCTGCAGCTATTTCCCCATAAAACTAGATCTGAACCAAATTAGGTGTGATGTGCAGTCACATGACTCTTTCCCCCCAGTGCTTTTTTTAAATTAAAAGCAGACTTGAAGATTGCAATCAAGAAGAGAGAGGGAGTACTTTACTCTGTCCCATCTGGCTGTTCATTTGATCAAGTCCCTGCCTCTGCTTCCTCCCCCCCCCACACACACACACCTGTTAGTTTATTCTCTGGGGAAAAGATTTGGGAACCCTGTATGTTCCTCAGGAGAAAAAAATAGGGTGGGGGTGCTTTTGAGCTGATAAAATGCTAGAAAGGAAAGGGCTAATCAGCTGTTCCATCTGCCTATCACTCTTCTGCTCTCAGGACTGCTATTCATTTTTAAGTTGGAGAAAGAAGACTCATGACTGCATGGCACATATAGTTGCCCCTCAGGTTTTTGGGGTAGTGTGGTGTGTGTGCATTTCCTGTGTCTATAATCTGAATATAACATTTATATTGACAAGAAAGTATATACAATTGTTTAAAGAAACCATTATTTCCTGCTTCCTATCTTCCATTAACAGTATTGGCACAAACAATCCAAGAGTGGTTCAAAGGAAGTTATGTGCAAAAATCTATCACCCTCTAGGGCTTTGTCTGATTGGATACTGAAATATCACATAGGAAACCTCGGCAAAGGCAAATCAAAAGTACATTTGATACAAAGACATGTCACTACTGGATCTCAGTAAAGTGTATTGTTGTTAGGGCTGTGCTTCATATGAACCCCAAGTAAAAGTAGGGTGCTCTAGAGTGTTTTGGGGGCTTTCTGTCCTCTCAAGTCAAAGTAGCCCCCACCCCAAACGCCCTCTGTTGACTCATTTGCAAAAAAACCTCCTACTGATACCTCTTGTTTATGTATTTATTTGCAAAAAGCAAAACAGGTTTACAGAAAATGTCCTTCACTGAGTGGAGAGGGTGGACCGAGGGGGATGGATAGCCCATTGTGACTGACAGATCTAGCTTTTAATCAGAGCGAATTATTTCACCAAGTCTCTCCAATCTCAGTGCTTTGTGGGAGGGATGTTAACAGAAATAAATAGATTTCTCTCCTCATTCCTTTTTTTACAAATTCTGTCTTTCTTGAGCAGGATTGCTTAGAATTATTAGGGAACTAGGCTGTGTCCTTCCTCCTACCCTCATGCGTCCAGTTGTCCAACAATAAAATATTACACCTTGCCATCTTTAGAGAGTCAGTGTGGTGTAGTGGTTAAGGGGCTGGACTACAACCCGGGAGACCAGGGTTAGAATCTCCACACAGCCATGAAGCTCACTGTGTGACCTTGGGCCAGTCACTGCCTCTCAGCCTCAGAGGGAGACAATGGTAAACCCCCTCTGAATACCGCTTACCATGAAAACCCTATTCATAGGGTCGCCATAAGTTGGAACTGACTTGAAGGCAGTCCATTTCCATTTTTTTGCCATCTTTAATTATTTTATTTTCTTTCATTTCTTCTTGCTTTTTTGATTTGAGTACTTTTATTAGAGTGCAGTGTTTTTCTCTTCCTCTCTTCCCTTAGTTGTAGGGCTTGTGCATAGGAGTTCCTTTTCATTCCATGGAAAGAAGAATCTTGATGCTTGTGGAAACTTCTCATTGCTTGTACTTTGCCCAACTAAAGTGTGAAAGCTTGAATGTGTTCTTAAAGGAAGTTTAAATAAGAAAGAACATTCTGTAAGCAACGCACAATTACTATGCATTACTTATACCTTGTTTTTATATTCCTTCAAGTTGATTTTGACTTACGGCGACCCTATGAATCAGCAACCCCCAATAGCATCTGTTTTAAACCACCCTGTTCAGATGCTGTAAGTTCAGTTCTGTGGCTTCCTTTATGGAATCAATCACTTGTTTGGCCTTCCTCTTTTTCTACCTCTTTCTGTTTTCCCCAGCATTATTGTCTTTTCTAGTGAATCATGTCTTCTCATTATGTGTCCAAAGTATGATAACCTCAGTTTCATCATTTTAACTTCTAGTGATAGTTTTGGTTTAATTTGTTCTAACACCCAATTATTTGCCTTTCTCGTGGTCCATGGTACGTGCAAAGCTCTCCTCCAACACCACATTTCAAATGAGTTGATTTTTCTCTTATCCAATTTTTTCACTGTCCAACTTTCACATCCAAACACAGAGATCAGGAATACCATGGTCTGAAAGATCCTGACTTTAGTGTTCAGTGATATATCTTTGCATTTGAGGACCTTTTCTCATAGCTGCCCTCCCCAGTCCTAGCCTTCTTCTAATTTCTTGACTATTGTCTCCATTTTGGTTAATGACTGTGCCAAGGTATCAATAATCCTTGACAAGTTCAGTGTCTTTATTGTCAACTTTAAAGTTGCATAAATCTTCTGTTGTCATTACTTTAATCTTCTTGATGTTTAGCTATAGTCCTGCTTTTGTGTTTTCCTCTTTAACTTTCAACAGCAGTTGTTTCAAATGATTACTGCTTTCTAATAGTAGTATGGTGTCATCTACATATCTTAAATTATTGATCTTTCTCCCTCCAGTTTTCATACCTCCATCTTGGTCCAATCTTACTTTCCATATGATATCTTCTGCATATAGATTAAAGAAATAGGGTGATAAAATACACCTCTATCTCACACCCTTTTGGATGGGGAACCAATCGGTTTCTCCGTATTCTGTCCTTAGAGTAGCCTTTTCTCCAGAGTATAGGTTGCACATCAGGACAATCAGATGCTGTGGCACCCCCATTTCTTTTAAAGCATCACATCGTTTTTCATGATCTACACAATCAAAGGTTTTGCCGTAATCTGTTTATTTATTTATTATTTGATTTATATCCTGCCCTTCCTCCCAGCAGGAGCCCAGGGGGGGCAAACAAAAGCACTAAAAACACTTCAAAACCTCATAAAAACAGACATTAGAATACATTAAGGCACAACAAGCTTAAAATTTTTTTTAAAAAGCTTTGAATCTATAAAACTATAATCTATAAAGCACAGGGTGATTTTCTTCTGAAATTCCTTGGTCCTTTCCATTATCCAACATATGTTTGCGATATGATCTCTAGTACCTCTTCCCTTTCTAAATCCAGCTTGGACATAAGCATTTATGTCTCCATATATGGTAAGAGCCTTTGTTGTAGAATCTTGAGCTTTACTTTACTCATGGGATATTAAGGCAATAGTTTGATAATTACTGCATTCCCTGGGATCCCCTTTCTTTGGAATTGGGATGTATACGGAACGCTTCCAGTCTTTTGGCCATTGTTTAGTTTTCCATATTGCTTGACAAATTTCTGTCAAAATTTGGACAGATTCAGTCTCAATAACTTGTAGAAACTCTATTGGTATGCCATCTATTCTTGGTGATTTATTTCTTCCAAGTATTTTTAGAGCAGCTTTCACCCCACATTCTAAAAGTTCTGGTTCTTCATCGTATGGTTCCTCAGTGAATGAATCTATCATCCTTGTATCTTTTTTGTATAGTTCTTCAGTATATTGCTTCCATCTTCCTTTTATTTTATCTCGGTCATTCAGTGTGTTCCCCTGTTGATTATTCAAGATCCCTAGTCTTGGTTCAAATTTCCCTTTAATTTCTCTGATCTTTTGCAATAGGGCTCTTGTTCTGCCTTTTTTTGTAATAGTTCTCTTTGTCCCTACGTACTAGTCGTTGTATTATTGCATTAGGGTTCTGACTGTGTTTCTGTCTTTTGCCTTTGCTTTCCTTCTCTCTTTACCCATTTGAAGAGTTTCTTCAGTCATCCATTGAGGTCTTTCTCTCTTTTTAACTAGAGTTATTGTCCTTTTGCATTCTTCCCTGATAATGTCTCTGACTATTACACCTAATGAAAGACAAATTCCAAAGATTATTTAAATGCATAACATTCGGATAAAAACCCCTGATCGTTAAGAATTGTACCCCATGCAACTTTCCCATTACAGTAATCATCTTTATTTAACACAACTTAGAAGCCCCAAATAATTTGTTCTACATGTTGATTTCCCTAAACACGGGTTTTTCGTTATAAAAGTATAAACTGGCACTTTTATTGCAGAAAAAAAAAATGTTTCTTTGTCCTTGAAGAAAAGGAAATCCAGACTTGTGGGACATATTAGAAAACAGTGGGGAGGGTAAAATGGTTAGAGCACAGTTAACACCTATAAATTGTATGTTTCTTTTACTGCAGTCCTTTGCAGTTTCCTGGACATAAGCCCCATTGAACTCAGTCAGACTTCCTTTTATAGGATTGTGCTGTTCATAATATTTTGAAGTATGGCTTTATTTTGAAGGTTGAGTGTTTGTGAGCTGCTTCTGGGTTCATTTCAGTCTTTATACAATAAGGTTGTTTGTGAATAAGGCTATCATAAAGAATATAAGATTTATCCATATTCTTAAGCTAATAGAAAAGATGCTTAAGCTGTTAGAAAAGATTGACCATGGTATCCTCCTGGATCAACTATGTGGGATGGATATCAGAAGCACTGTACTATAGTTCTGTTATTACCTGCATGGTCAAGTCCACAGAGTAGCACTGGGGGAATTCCATTCACCTTCCCAGCACCTATGGGGTTCCACAGGGCACTATTTTGTCCACAATGGTATTTAATATCCATATGAAGCCACTGGGAACGGTCATTAGGAGTTCTGGATTATGGTGCCATCAGTACCCTGATGACCACAGCTCTACGTTTCCATAACATCTTAATCAGGAGAGGCTGTGCAAGCTTTAGACTAGTGTCTTAATGCAGTGGTGGACTGTATGAGGGACAGTAAACTTTGAAGACTGAAGCTCTGTGGTTCCCATGTCCAGAATATAGGCCAGTTGCCTGTTCTGGATGTGGTTGCAGTCCCTCTAAAGGAGCACGTATATAGCTTGGAGCCACTGCTGAATACATCTTTATCATTAGAGACCCAAACCATAGGGAAATAAATTTCATCTGCTGTGGTAATTTATAAATGGTCCCTAAACATTCTTCTCTGAGAGAAAATTCTACCAGTTTGTCTGGATCTCTCTCTCGCTCTCTCTCTCGTGTGTGTGTGTGTGTGTGTGTATAAAAAGAAATTAATAACTTTGGTAGTATATTCCAGGGATTGCCAATGTGGTGCCCATGGGCACACATGTAGTGACAGAGGTGCCCACAGGGTCTCCTCTCCCACTGCAATTAGGCTTGAAAGGAGCATTCTATTGTAACCAAGAGAATAGGTTATGATGCATGCTTGGCTGCAGTGCGTGTGTGATGTACACATTAGTTTTTCCAGTTAGTAAATGTTCCCACAAGCAAAAAAGGCTGATGACCCCTGATATATTCTAATACATCTATAGTGGCATATGCATAATTGTAAATGCGCACAGGAAAATCAGCAGAACAATTTAAGAAGTGAAGAATTGTATGAAAAGCCTTTGTTATTAAAAAGTGGAAATACCATTGGTATTTCTTGCTGCTACCCCCCCACACACACACACACCTTTCTAGAAGTACACTCCATGAAGAAAAAAGAGAGCTATGATTTTTAGTTGTTACAGAGAAGAATTATTGGGAAAGAAGCAGGCAACCCAATAATCGTCTTTTTGGAGAAAACAAATCCACAAAATGACTCAGAAGCTTAGGGGATCCTTGATCCACCTTGAGATACCTTGTTAATGGCATGATCCAACTCAATAACATGAGCTCATGACCCAAATCACCCCAGTTCCCCTTATCTGGGATAAGCAGAGCCGATGCACACCCCTAATTAAAAGACCTGTGCACACATGAGGACCCTATTGCTGGCTGTGGAGATTGATTTTGCAATGTCAATCTCATTGAATTTCTGACATTTTTACCTAATTTCACAACCCTGTATGAACTGCATCCTCGTAATAGGTAGTAACCTTGAATGCATTTGGCTAGCAAGGATTTTCAGCAGTTTATATGTCCATTCCTATTCTGCTCTCTCGTCTCAAATTTTCTTCTGATACCAACATATAAATGCATTCATCACAACTGACCTCCAGCCTCTAGATCACTTACGACCTAAATAATTGTCTTAAATTAATACATCTAATGTCTAAAAATTCAAATGGATTATTTATTTCTTGACAGAATGCTTATGGGCCCTATTCTCCAGAGGAATGCATCTCTTTACCAGTTTACACCAGTGCTGAGAGGGATTGTGTGGTGACAAACACTGATGTTCCATGTGGAGGCAACCAAGATCAGTGGATCCAGTGTGGAGCTGCTTTATTTTTGAAAAATCAGTAGGAGGAGCATAGCCTATAAATGCTCTTGCTGCTAGCCACCAGATCTGAGGTCTGTTATCTAAGAAGGGCTTTCTATATTTGCAAGGTTAATATGGAACTAGAATGTGAAAAATCCAAAGATTTTATAGATAACTGTACTTAAGTTATCACATTGCACTCTGGTGGATTGACAGCAAAACCTTAAGGCCTGATTGTATTGTATTGTATTGTATTTTGTAGTCAGTGGGCACACCACTCATTGCGGCACAATCCATCAGGACATTATCCTGCATAAGATGAACTGAAATTAGTAGAGGCAGAACAAGAGAACAGTAGGTTCCTTGAACAACTCACATTCATTTCAGTGGAGCCTGAACTTCTCCATGGATTCTTATGCTGCGCAATCTCCATTCATTCTGTATATCCTGGCATTAAAATGAATGGAGGTTGCACATTGCTAGAAATTTGTGGACTCCTTCCATTGTCTTTACTAATTCATGATCAAACCTTGCAGTTTATTGTCATCATCCACACAGCTCTTAATTACTAGCTGTATGTTATTGTAATCTCAACCATTTTAATATTTGAAGTTCCTGTGATCTCTTTATTTTTCCATCTTTTATATTACCACTCTGCTATGAGCTGTCATTTATTAAAAGAGCATAATTGTTTTTAGATGTATAAAAGACAATGCTGCTGCTGTTAAGAAAATCTTAGAATTTCCTTTACAAATTGAAAAAGAGTGATACCAAGATTTTTACAGAATATATGAATACTGAATTACATTTATTTATTAAAGCTCTCTTTCAAAAGGTTTGTAGTTTCTCAGTTGCTATTTTGTTTGAGTTCAGTTTGTGAGTCAGCAGTCTTCAGTGTCCTATGTTTGAATTGTTTTATCAGTCTCCTGCTGTAAGGGCATCATAGCAATAGAATAAAGAAGTATGGCTGGACTGGACTAAATTCCAACAAGTATCTGAATATGTATACAACACAAATTAAGGAGAATGTTAATAAATTCCAGATTAAAATGATAAAGCGCTATATTTTCCTTACATGTAAATAGTCACACGTCTCGGGGGTGGTTCTAAGAATAATCTTGCAATGAATATGCTGTAATCAAACAGCGCTATCTGTAGGCTGCCATACTGAAGAGATCTAGATTCTCTTCCAGTGACCTGTTGTATCAACAAATGATCGTTGAGATGGAGAGGAACAATTGCTGAGGTAAGACACTGTCACAAGCCTGCCCAGCAAATCTCAACAATGTAGCTCACTGCTCTAAGCTAGGAGTAAGCCCTCACACTTCATTCAGTAAAATGGCACGAAGGGTCAAAGACAATCCATGATATGTGTGCGGTTGGGAATTCTCCCATGTATTAGAACAGTCAGTAGTGTTGATTTCAGTGGCATAATCCTACGAAGTTCATTCAGTGGGATTGAAACATAGTAATATAAATGCTTCACTTACCTCAATATACACAGATTGGCTGATATTTAATTTTACTGTATTTAGGTACAGTGGTTTTCCCCCTCCCAGTTTTATATTCACAACAACCCTGTGTGGTGGGCTAGGCTAAGAGACTGTGACTGGCCCAAGACTGGCAGCAAGCTTCATGACCAAGCAGGGATTGGAACTCTACTTTGCTAGGTCTCAGTCCAAGACTCTTAACCACAACATCTTATGCAAAAATACTTATGTTTAAATAAAGACCTAGACGTATGAACATTTGCACCTGAAGTCACAGGAGCAGGGAACAGAGGACCAATGAAACTTCAGGAGGACACAATCGGAGGTAGTATGCTTCTGAATACCAGTTACTGGAAACTGCAGAAGAAGAGAGTGCTATTGCACTCAGGTCCTTGTGGGTTTCCCACAAGCATCTGGTTGACCGCTGGCCTGATCCTGCAGTCTCTTCCTATGTTCTTCTGTAGGATGTTATATAAATAAAATGTTGCAGTAAAATGCAGGCAAGCCCTAAAGCAGGAGTGGCTAACCTTTTTTTGCCCCTGGCAATAAAATTAATGATAAGCCACCCCTCTGAGGGCCATATGCCAGTCTTGGGAGTAACCATGTATATACACGTGCATATACACACACGTATTCACCACACATGTAGCACACACCAGATATACAGACACATCTCTCATCGTACACACACAAAGTCACACTCATATATACACTCACACACACGTGTAAAACCAGCATTTACAGTCCTCCCTAACCCAGTGCTGGGGTGGGGGTGGCTGGAAACACTGCCTTTTACTTTTAAAAAGCAGGCAGGTGGCATCTCTCTGATGGCATATCACAGTAGTGCTTGGTGCTAAGGTTGAGAGAGAAAGCACTCTGTCTGCTCTTTAGAGAGTGATCTCTGAGAAAAGCTTCCTTTTAAAATATTTGGCTTGATATTCCAGGATGCTAAATTCTATACATCACAGCTTAGCAACATACCATTTGTATCTCTGCTTCTGGTCTGCCAAACTTGTTCCTCTAGATATAGCTTCAGAGTCCCCACATGCCCTCTTCCAAAGTTCCAAGCAGGTTACAGATGGTGCAAGTGGTATATGTACAGCTATGATAGATGTTATAGTGTAACTCTTGCAAAAAATAGAGTTCAGAGTTCCTTGAATTGAAAGTTTCAGGCATGCATGCGTGCATGTGCACACACACAACACCAAGCAAAACATCGAAACTTATTAGCAAAATATTCTGAACGGGCAGGTTAATCATTTCTAGAGCTGTACCTCTCTAGACATTCTGTTGACAGTTCTGCCTAAAGAAAGATTTAATGATAGCTCAAGTATGACTTGATTGAAAGTGTCTTTATTATGGTGATTAAGAAAAGCTGTGACACTAAAGTAATGCTGTGTCTGTATGGATAGAATGGGTACAGAATTCTGAGTGGAAAAATCGCTGATGCTGCGATCAGAATCAGCTGATCCTGCAACTCTCTCATCTTAATGCAATTATTTATTTCATTGCACTTTCAGTTGATGTGGTCTTTGAGGAAGTGGGGACACTTTTATAGTATCCTGTATTCTGAAAGGAATTGCCCATGTGAAATAGAGACAGATGAAGATCTAGCAAATTACATCCTATGCCTCTAATTACAACGCTTATACTGTATGAAGGCCTGAGTAGGGCCCTTCTTTGACTAATCCTTTGTAGGATTAGTCATCTCGCCAAGTGTTGATACTTTTTTGCAAGCTGCTAAGGTAAAGGAATATTTTGTAAATTTCAACCTGTTAAACTACAAGACTGATGAACTGGTTGGATTTGATGACATGATCTGTATTCCTGTTGTGCTGATCATGTTTTACGGTAATATTATGATGGCTTTGGCCATACAATAAAACTTGACTGACTGAATTCTCCAACAGTAACATTTGAGAAAACAAAGTGATAATTATAAATTACAAGTTGCAGTTTTGTGAGTATCCTGAAGTCCAACTAACAGCTGTGCAACTAATTCACAAATACCAAATACTGTAGCAATGCAGACTGCCACTAGTTTGAAAGCAAAGGTGTTCGTTTCTCTGGAAGACTCCATATCTGTTTTACACCATCTGGAGATACTTGAATACTATTTGAGAAAACACAGTGCTAATTCATGCATACCTGTACATTACTTGAATGTGAGTGATTTTACAATTTAATGTGTGAACTAATTGTAGTGAAGGACATTCTGTTTGAGCTTATGTGTGGTAATTTAAAAGTTCTTTCAATGCTATTGTATATGTGAAATAACCCATTAAAGATGAATGCCCTTGCTTGATGCATCCCTGAAGTGATTAACATGTGAATACCTCCCTGGTCTAAAGCACATGATGGAGCAACCATACTGAAGCTAAGTGGAGCTCGATTCAAGGTGCTGGTTTTGACCTATAAAGCCTTACACGGCTTGGGACCACAATACCTGACGGAACGCCTCTCCCGATACAAACCCACTGTACACTACGTTTAAGATCAAAGGCCCTCCTCCAGGTGCCTACTCCAAGGGAAGCTCGGAGTATGGCAACAAGGGAGAGGGCCTTCTCAGTGGTGGCCCCCAAATTATGCAATGATCTCCCTGACGAGGTGCACCTGGCGCCAACACTGTTATCTTTTCAGTGCCAGGTCAAGACTTTCCTCTTCTCCCAGGCATTTTAGTATGTGTTTTTATACTGTTTAAATTTTTTAATTGTTTTAAATTGTTTTTATAAGATCTGTTTTAAATTGTATTTGTTTTAATGTTTTTAGTTACTGTAAACCGCCCAGAGAGCTTCGGCTATGGGGCGGTATACAAGTATAATAAAATAAATAAATAAATAATAAGAACTACTTTATTCTGGAAGTACATACTTGATAGGAAAGAGTTCTACATCTAGCTAACTAGCTAAGTAGGAGATGCAAACACTAAGCCAGTGGTTCCCATCCTGGGGGCCGAGAAGTAATCCAGAGGGGACCACGAAAATAAAGAAATGAATTATTATTTTTTCAAAAGTCTTCACTCCCTGGATGCTGTCTGCTCCCAATCACCACTGAAGATGACAACAAAAACCCTGCTCTAAACAAGAGGGGAGGACTTTTGCTGAAACACCAGAGCATCTTTCAGGCACCCCAAGGGCAGTCATCTGTCTATAAAACACATGGCAGATGCCAAAGGAGACTGAGAGTGGAGCTACCAGGAAGAAGAGGGAATTACTATCACTGACTCCCATCTTCTCACATTGCCGTTGCTGACACCCGTACTCAGAATGAACACTGCAGCTGACATGTATTTATTTATTTAATTATTATTACATTTATATCCCACCTTTCCTCTAAGTTGCTCAAGATGGTCACATGCCCCCCCATTCAATTTTTATCCTTACACCAACCCTATGAGATAGGTCATTCTGAGAGACTGTCTGGCCCAAGGTCACCTGGTGGGCTTCATATCTGGGTGGAAATTTGAACCTGGATCTTAGTCCAACACTGTAACCCACTAGTGTTGGGAGAAAAGCATCTGAGTGAACTTTGTGTGTTTGAATCCTTGCTAAATATTATACCTTCTCTGAAATTAGTCACACTGAGACTTTAAGCTTCAGAATAAGAAAAAACTACTTTATTCTGGAATTACATACTTGATAGGAAAGAGTTCCATATCTAGCTAACTAGATGCAAACACTTTGCCCTCATGCTGTGAGGAGAGAGACAAAGAAGATGTCTTCTCTCTCTCTCAAGAGAATGAAGAAGAAGCTAAAAGATGTGGTCAGCATCCTAAGAATAACAGTTTACACAGGAAGGACGGGTCAGCAGGAGATCAAAGGATAGGCATAACCTAGGAATCAGGAGGTCTCTCTAGCTACCCTTTTTAACCCCATGCAGACCCAACCCACCAGTTCAAGTTGAACTGCATATTCCAACAGATGCATCCATGGATGCTATGCAATTTTCTGCAAGGTCTTTGACAACTGGGGGTTTTACTAGAAGGACCCTTTGGTTGCATCACTGGGAGGCTGACCCTACGGCTCGTTCTAATTTGGCCGCTGAACCCAACATGGGGGTAAGTTGTTCAGTGATTCTGCTTTGGCAGGTGTCCTGGTGTCAAAAATGAAGAAGTCAATGCCTTCTACCAGGAAGAGAGGATAGAAGATCCTTCTGGAGATCCTTTCACCCTTACCAAACAGCCCAGTCCTTTTGAGGATCCAGACATTCTGGGAAAGCAAAGGATGGGCCGGTCCAACCACCCTTGCTGGCATAGACAATGCAACCAGATCAAGGGCCGGCAGAACTTCTTTAACAAGTCTGGGTTCAGGGCCCAGTCACGAGGAAATAAACACCAATTCCGAAGCCAGCACCACTGCAGTGGGAGGTCGCCTCCAGTGGTTTTCTCATCGATGGAGGGAATTATCATTGGATTGATGGGTCCTGCAGACCCTGCAGCATGAACTTCATCTGGAATTCACATCCCCCCGAGGTTCATACCATCCCCCATATTGGCATCTCCAGACAAAAGGGTGAGGATTCAACAAGCAATTTCACACCTGTTGCTAATTGTGACTATAGCACCAGCTCTTCCAGGGGAGAGATTTTTGGGAAACTACTCAGTCTTCCTTACAGTCATGAAGAAAGATGGTTCGTACAAAGCAGTACTCGACCTGAAGAGTCTGAACGAGTATGTCACTTACCGCAAGTTTCGCCTGGACATCTTGATGGCAATCGAAGCCCAAAGACTGTGGGGGACTTCTTAACCTCAATCAATTTAAAGGAGGCTTATCTACATGTACTCATATTTCAGCCTCACAGACACTGCCTCAGGTTCATGGTGGGGGAAGACCACTTCCAGTACAAGGCCATGCCCTTCAGGCTGTTGTCTGCCCCCAGGGTATTCACCAAAATTGTGGTTACCCTGGCAGCACACCTTGGGATGCAGGGAGTTCATGTATTTCCCTACCTGGCTGACTTTATAATTCAGTCCCTATTGCTACATAAGTCATAGGATGATCTGCATGACACCATAGCCTGTCTGAAAGATCATGGATTTCTAATCAACCACACCAAGAGTCAGTTGTCTCCATCTCATTGCATTGTTCATCTGGGGGCCGCAATAGACTCGAAGTGGGGAATTATAGCATTAGCACAGGACAGAATAAACAAGGTATGCTCAGCAATAGTATCCATTCTCGCTTCCCAGTCAGTGGATCTCATGCAACTGGCAGCAGCTCTGGGGTTGATGATCTCAATGTTCCAGACTACTCTCTGGGCACATCACCACTCTTGACCCCTTCAGTGGGTGCTGCTTCCATTTCAGAGTGACATAGCGGCCAGGTGGCACTGGCAGTTGATGTTATCGACAGCAGTCTGCCAGTCCCTCCTATAGTGGGTACATGAGCCCAGTCTGCAAAAGGGTGTCCTGTTCTTAGACCCACTACGAACACTCATCACTTCAGGTGCTGGCCTTACAGGCGGGGAGCCATATGTGATGGTCAGATGGTTCAGGGGAGCTGGTTGGTGCAGGAGTCTTTACTTTCCATCAATCTTCTGGAACTCTGAGTGATTCGTATGGCACTCAGGCATTTTGCAGGATCAAGGCGGTTGGCGATGGTGCTCATCAGAACAGACAATGTGACTGCCAAAGCACGTGTGAACTGTCAGGGAGGCATGTGCTTGGTTAATCTCCAACAGGAAGCCTTGCATCTGTTCCAGCGGGGGGAGAGCCATCTGCACTCACTCCTGGCAGAATACCTGAGGGGGAAGACAACGGTTAAGGAGACTGGTTAAGTCAGGAGCAAGTCCATCAAGGGGAATGGAAGCTTCATCCGATGGCCTTTCAGGAGATTTCAATTCACTTTAGGAGAATCAGTGGATCTGTTTGCCACTCACCTCAGTTGTCAGGTGAAAAGGTTCTTTGCCAGATATGCAACTCCAATGGCAGAAAGGATAGATCCTCTAAGGTCCCCATGGCCTCCGGGTCAGTTGTATGCCTTTCCTCCAGTTCCAATCATTCCCAGGGTGATTCAGAAGATCTGGGATGAGAGGGCAACAGCTCTACTGGTAGTCCCATTTTTGCCAAGGAGACCCTGGTTCCTGGAATTCCTTGATTTATTGGTTGATCCTCCTTGGGAAATCTTTCAAGAAAGACTTGTTGTCACAAGGGCAACTCCACCACCCACATCTTGGGTGGGGCCTGGCTCTTCATATTTGGAAGTTGAGAGGTGACGTTCGTTGAGGAAGAGCATTCCACCTTCAGTAGTGGAGGCCATGATGGCATCTCGACATCCATCCACCATTCGGATATACGAGGGTACATGGAAGTCTTTCTCTGGTCACAGAAGAAGCCGTTATTTCCAAGGAAGGTGGATATGGATATCAATGAAGTCCTGTCCTTCCTACAAGATGGTCTATCCTTGGGGCTCAGACCTAACACCTTGAGACATCAGGCTTCAGCTCTGTTGGCAATTCTGTCTAAATCCCCAGAGAATCTACTGGGATCCCATCCCTTCATTAAGCATTTTTTATGTGGCGCAACAATGTCTGCACCACCTACCAAGCACCTTTATCCAACTTGGGACCTGCACAAAGTGTTAACTGCCCTCCAAAAACCTCCATTTGAGCCACTCAGTAAAGTCTCTCTTCACCTTCTGTCCTTTAAAGTTGTGTTCCTCATGCCATTACCTCTGGTCGAAGATTGTCTGAATTGAATGCTCTGTCGATAAACATTACTGTGTTTTTCATAAGGATAGGGTCATTCTTCTCACTGTCCCTTCGTTTTGTCCTAAAGTTATGTCTATCTTTCACTGTCAGCAGGAACTTGTGCTACCTTCCATTTGTCCTTCCCCAGTTCATCCCACAGAGAAGACATGGTATTCACTGGATGTACGAAGGGCCCTATATTTCTAAAACAAAACCTTTCCATCAAACAGATAACCTGTTTGTGTCCTTTCACCCAGCTTTGTCAGGGAAGAGTTTCCACCTCAACCCTAGTCAGGTGGATTAAAGCATGTATCACCTTGGGATATGCTTCCCTGAAGTTGATTCGCCCGACCAAGATTGTGGCCCATTCTACCAGGACAGCAGCCACATCAGCAGCCTTTTCCCGCAATGCTTCTCTTCAGGAGATGTGCAGAGCAGCTACATGGGCTAGTCCTAACACGTTTATCAAGCATTGCAAAATAAATACTTATGTGTCTGCTGAGGCTGCCTTTGGGAGGAGAGTGCTACAGCATGTTCTCAGAACATTACGGTACTACAGCCCAGCTAATTTCCCACCCTATATGGGTCAGTTTTGGTATGTCCCAGCTGAGATCTTTTCTTGCACAGGAGAAGAGACATTTGGTCTTATCTTGAAACGGTCTTCTTTGTGCATGTCAAAGATGATCTCAGGGCCACTCCCTAGGGGGTGCTGGGCTGCCATCATTGCTTTTACTGTTTCCCTTCAGCAGAGAGTATGTGAGTGCTGTTTGTTTTTCTTCAGATCTTTGTCATTGTTGTTATGTTAATTACTCATCTAGTTGGCTTGCTATCAAAGAACTGTAGCAAGTAGCCAGGGAGAGCGAGAAGTCCCTGCAAAATCAAACAGCGCTCTTTCTGCCTTCAACCGCTAGGTGGAGCTAGTTACCCACCTGAGATCATCTTTGACATGCACAGAGAAGACCGTTTCATGGTAAGACCAAATGTCTCTTCCCAAGAGAAACTGTGTATAAGTTAACTGGGGAGAGTTTTGACACCAGGGTCAGCACCAGAAGGCAGCCAGGTCAGGCCCTGGCTGAGGGCCCCTGCAGTTCAGATGCCCTTAGGGTGGGAGGATAGTGCTTCCATTCTGCAATCTGCAGCTCCTTACCCTGCTACAGATCAAGAGTTCCCAGGCATCGCCCATACAGATAGCATGGACACACATGCCCCACCTATACTACCTCTTCTGTTGCTATGAATGTCATGTGCTCTGCATGCACATGCCTGCCTCAACTAAGATGGCTGCAGGGGCTTTCCTAAGGAGCTGATGTCCCTGCCACCATCTTCATTGATGGCAGGCATGTGCACACAGCACACATGGCATTTACAGCGACAGGAGAGTTGGTGGGATGTGTGGGCAGGTGCCATAGGCCTGGCAGTAACAAGCATTTGGGAACTTAGGGCTACAAAATGCTTGGCCTCTGGCTGAAATCATTCCTACTTGGTCATCTGTACCAGAGCTATCCCACCTAGAATAGTGGGGGCTTTACCAAGAAGCCATTGGGAAAATTCTTACTAGCACCAGAAAGGTTTACAGGAAATGTTTATAGGAAGCCAGATAAATGTGAACTTTTGTCCATCTTATACAAGAGGAATGGAATTTGGTAATTGGAGAGAGAGCTGTAATAAAAGTATGTTGAAATGATAATCATCAGGTATGTAAAATATTTTCTGTTTTGATTCACATATATACATGATTTGTCTGGAAGAAATACATTCCAACCTCTGCTTTCTTTTCCCAACAAATATATTGCATGATACATCTATGTTATAGGTGAAGAATAATTTCCTGCCTGAGAGTCTAATTTGGTGCAACTGATGAAATGGACACTAGCCAACAAAAGTTTATGCCATAAAAATGTCATAACATGGTTGTTTTTACTGCAATAGTATAACACAACTATCCTTGTGGAAGCACCTGTGATTTTCTATTCAGTGCCCTATGGGCTTCTTGATGGAGGCTGACACTTAACGTGGAAACTCAGCCTCTGCCAGTGCTATTACTGTTGGGCTTACGCTAGTACGTACAAAACCTTTTACATGTTAAAGCTGCTAAATGCTAATTCAGTACCAGATATAAGCTTGTATGGTGTAAGTTGATATAGCTCTAGAGGTCTCATTGCCGTCAAACCTATCAAGAATTTCCAGTGACTTTTGTGATAAAACTACTACAAAATATGTTCAGTTGGCTAAAATATGTTCTACATCTCCCAAAGGTTATTGAGTATCTTGTATTCTGTGTCAAGGGCATGATATAACTTAGGTTGTCTCTTTGACAGGCACAGTTTGTGGACAATCTCCCCTTCTCTTTTTGCAAGATGAATATTTAGCATTCAGGGTCCACTGACTTTCCAACTGTGAACAAAATGCTAGTTGGTGTCACAGTGTCTGTGGAGAGCTTGGAGCAGCAACTCTAATTTCAAACTCCTTTGTTCTGGATTATTCTCACTGAAGTGTCAGCCTGGTGATGACATTTCAGCATCAACACCTTGCTGTTTCAATTGCCAAACGTTTTGGTGGTTGAAATGGAGAAGCCAACTAGATGTGTGAGTCCTTTTGAGGTGTCAAGAATAAATTGGGAAATGACAAAAGAAAAGAGATACAGAAAAACTTTTTTTGTTTTGTTTTGCTTACACTCCTTGATTGCTGCATATCACTTCACCCATCTGATCTCAGTCAACATTGGTTGTTAAGATACAGGAAAACATACTGCATAGCCTACTAAAAAATTTTAAGGTTGGCACTGACAGATTCAAATGGTGAATAGCTCATTCGAGTTTGTGTATTTCAATTTGTGCATTATATTGTTGAGTTTGTTCCCAGCATGTAATGTGCAGAGAGAAGTTGCTCAATTGATTTTAATAGAGTCCAATTTTGTTCAAACCTGGAAATGCATCTTGGTCTTGGATTCTTTGAATGGATTCAAACATTGTTTAGCAATACATGCCTGCCAAGATATTCTGCAAATCATAAATGTGCCTGATTATGCTGGGATACATTCTGTGGGTAGGATTACTTCTCCTTGTAGGTCCAGTAGGCAAGGCTTCAAAGACTTGCATCTCCTCTTCCAGGGGGAGGAGTCATCCCACTCTTACAATATATAGATATTGTAGAGGATTACTAAATTACCCTTATTTTGAGGCTCCTTTTGCAGACCAAAAGCAGTAGCTTCACTAGGGGTGGACCTTGGGGTCTAACTCTGGGACCCTTTGCCCCTGCTCTTAGTGGGGCTTCAAAAGAGGGTACCTGGATTGCTGCCGATATTTCACTAAAACTGGCTAAAACTCTGAAATCTTAATTTCAATGCTGGTCCTAACCAAAAGCTATGAGAGCATGCAAGTGGCACACAGAATTCTCGAATGGCTAGACTATTAATGCCAAATGTCAGATAGCATTTTCTACAGTGGAATGAGCACACAGACCTGCCTCCACTATTGGACTAAATAGCAAGCTGGCAGGTGCGGACAAGGAAGGGGCAAGAAAGGAGGGAGGCAATGGTAAACCCGCTGTAAATACCACTTACCATGAAAGCCCTATTCATAGGGTAGCCATAACTCAGGATCGACTTGAAGGCAGTCCATTTCCATTTTGTGGTCAATGGCTTTGCCAGGTTTGGAGGGGACTTGGGCAGGGGGCCCTCTATCCCCCTACCTGCTCCCATGCCACCACAGCTTCACTCCCCATAGTGCTCCCCCTCCCCTTTCTGCCTGTTTCTCTCCAAGGGAAGAATACCTATACAGCATCATATGAATGCCTGCTGCTTCATCCCTCTCTCCCTTTCAGAGTTCCAGACATTTTGCAATTATGACCTTATGACCCACTTTCCTTCCTGAGACAGCTGTAATGCTGAGTTTTGCTGTCAGACCTTTGAAATAGAGTGCAGAAGTTCTGCCCAAGAAGAGGGTAAGGAAAAAAACACCTGTGCTGCCATTCAAAAGTCTTCTTCTTGGTGATCACTCGTGACCGAGTAAGATTGTCTTCCAAAATATAGTCTTTAACAATGGATCCATCTGAATCTATATCCACCGCTGATGTACCAGTCCATGACTAGGGGTTTCTGGATTTCACAGTCCTGCCCCCGTCGCCATTTGTCAATCGCCATGGGACTTTTGTTATGGAAGACGCCTGTGCGTGAATTTGTTTTATGTGGGGAGATCGGTGCACCACAATCAACACACAATCTTGACAGAAAAAGGCTTTGATCCAACGGCATGGGTACCATGATTGGAAGTCCTTTATCTGCTGCAGCCTTCATCCGCCTTCACAGCCATTGTAACATACACATCGTTATCCTCCGCCTGTTCTGCCGTTGACGACTTTCTTGGATCGTTCTTTGTCTGGTTCCTCTCCCTTGACCTTACCACCATGGGTGACCCTGCTGTGGGAGTACATGACTCCCGATGGCATTGCTCACAGGGTTCATTGGAACACATAAGCTCACTCACCACTGCAAGGTGACGATCCAGTGAGTAAGAAGGAATTCAGCGATTCAGAAGTAATAGAACAGGGACTGTACATTCTACAATTGCTTACACCAGAGTGAAGGTCACACAAGGAATTAACATTGCCTGTGGGATCTTGGCAACATTTCTTGATAAGCTCCTGCTGACCTTGAGTTGCAAGTGGGCACTTTCACTCTCTCAGGAACTGCCCATAGGGCTGGGCTGGTGAGATCTGAAACTTTTTATTACCATGGACCAGTCTAATTGACTCTGACTCTGTATTCTTATACCAAGGTAATTAATCCCAATGTAGTTTAATATTTCTGACAGTATTTTTAAAAATAATTTTATTGGATTTGGAATATCCAAGCACCTGACACTTGTTTGATGATACTGGTTAATTCTTCACAGCACTGAAAAAATGTTAAAATGAAGCTAGCTCAACAAGCATTTTAAGTAGAGATCTTATCCCAGTCTGTGTCTGTGTTGGAATTGCTTGTAAATATATTTTTAAAGCTTTTTAAAAAAAAATGTTTTTAAAGATGTTTTGTTTTAATATATTTTAAAGTCATTTTTACAGTGTTTTTAGTGCTTTTGTTTGCTGCCCTGGGCGGGATATAAATCTAATAAATAAATAAATAAATAAAATCTAATGTATTGTCTAGCTTACTCTCTGACCTTGATAACCATTTGCAAAGTAGTAACCTACAATGTTGTGTTTGGTAAGCTGGCATCTGTGAGTTAAACCAGATGTGAAGTTGTGGCAAGATTATTTTTACAATTTAGTAGGACAATTCACTAAGACAAAAAATCCTTGCGGTTTAAGAACGTACCTATAGCCAACATGTGCAGCATAGTAGTAGAGCTCATACTCTGGATGCAAAAGATCCCAGGTTCAATCCTTGTCATCTGGGGTGTAGCCGTCCAGGGTCTTGGGGGGGGGGTCTTAGACCCCTTACTTTTTTGGGAGCCAGGTCCCAGGAAGGTCCCTATCCTATGAGCCAATCAGCATGAAAGAGGCATGTGTTGGCTATTGAGAAGAGTTTTCTAACATGCTTAGAAAACAGAGCAGGGGCACAGGATATAAATTCAGAAGGGCAAAATTACCACAGGCCAAACCACAAGTGCCAAAGACACTTGAAGAGAGACACTGCTTACAAGTGCCTGTACGCCAATTCTAGGAGCCTCCGAACCAAGATGGGAGAACTGGAGTGCTTGGTCTTAGAGGAGAGCATTGATATAGTGAGCATAACGGAGACCTGGTGGAATGGAGGAAACCAGTGGGATACGGTTATCCCTGGATATAAACTATATCGGAAGAACAGGGAAGGACGTATTGGTGGCGGAGTCGCTCTACACGTGAAAGAAGGCATTTTTTTATATCTTATTGGATTTATTAGACGCCCATCTGGCTGGATGACCAGCCACTCTGGGCGACGTACACAATAAAAGCAGTGAATTAAACATTAAATCCAGCAAGCTAGAAACCCCAAAAGAGGCAGACTCCTCCACAGAATTGTTGTGGGTAGTGATACCATGCCCCAGGAGGGATTTAATTCTGGGAACGATCTAACTTTTAAAAAATATTTTTACAATAAATCTCCACACTTTGATTCACCCACATTTGCCTCTTGACATCGCATAGAAGCAAAGGCATTTTCCATCAGTATAGTCAAAAAAACGAAAACAACTAGGATTATTGTTGTCAGTTACACATATTGGACACTCAGAACGAGCTGCAAACTAACCATTTTTTACACAAGGGCAATATGTAATATTCATGTGAATTAGATATATTTTATAACTGTCATATTCTTTTTTTGTTTTGTATATGATTCACTTTGTTTTCATTTTATGTACATTGTTTAGAGATTTATTGCTCAATTATGTTACTTAAAATGTGGATTATTGTTCTTATTAGCAACTGTATTGAATGTAGAATTTATACTGATTTTTGTTGAAATGCAAACCGCTTTGAGATTTCTTGAAATATAAAGTGGTATACAAATTAAATACATACAAAAATACATACATATCGTCCCCCTGATCAAAATGCTCAGGGAGAGCTTGAGATGAGATATGAAACTGAGGAAGCATCCAAACTAGGAAATGTGGTAGTAATGGGTGACTTCAACTACCCGGACATAGACTGGCTGCATATGTGTTCCAGTCATGACAAAGAAGCAAAATTTCTAGATATTCTAAATGACTATTCCCTAGACCAGTTGGTCATGGAACCGACCAGAGGGACGGCAACCCTGGACTTAATCCTCAATGGGGACCGGGACCTGGTGCGAGATGTAAGTGTTGTTGAACCGATTGGGAGCAGTGACCACAGTGCTATTAAATTAAACATACATGTAAATGGCCAATTGCCAAGAAAATCCAACACGGTCACTTTTGACTTCAAGAGAGGAAACTTCACAAAAATGAGGGGAGTGGTAAAAAGAAAGCTGAAAAACAAAGTCCAGAGGGTCACATCACTCGAAAATGCTTGGAAGTTGTTTAAAAACACTATATTAGAAGCTCAACTGGAGTGCATACTGCATATCAGAAAAGGTACCACCAGGGCCAAGAAGATGCCAGCATGGTTAACGAGCAAAGTCAAGGAAGCTCTTAGAGGCAAAAAGTCTTCCTTCAGAAAATGGAAGTCTTGTCCGAATGAAGAAAATAAAAAAGAACACAAACTCTGGCAAAAGAAATGCAAGAAGACAATAAGGGATGCTAAAAAAGAATTTGAGGAGCACATTGCTAAGAACATAAAAACCAACAACAAAAAATTCTATAAATACATTCAAAGCAGGAGACCATCTAGGGAGGCGATTGGACCCTTGGATGATAAGGGAGTCAAAGGCGTACTAAAGAACGATCAGGAGATTGCAGAGAAGCTAAATGAATTCTTTGCATCTGTCTTCACAGTGGAAGATATAGGGCAGATCCCTGAACCTGAACTAACATTTGCAGGAAGGGATTCTGAGGAACTGAGACAAATAGTGGTAACAAGAGAGGAAGTTCTAGGCTTAATGGACAATATAAAAACTGACAAATCACCGGGCCCGGATGGCATCCACCCGAGAGTTCTCAAAGAACTCAAATGTGAAATTGCTGATCTGCTAACTAAAATATGTAACTTGTCCCTCGGGTCCTCCTCTGTGCCTGAGGACTGGAAAGTGGCAAATGTAACGCCAATTTTCAAAAAGGGATCCAGAGGGGATCCCGGAAATTACAGGCCAGTTAGCTTAACCTCTGTCCCTGGGAAACTGGTAGAAAGTATTATTAAAGCTAGATTAACTAAACACATAGAAGAACAAGCCTTGCTGAAGCAGAGCCAGCATGGCTTCTGCAAGGGAAAGTCCTGTCTCAGTAACCTACTAGAATTCTTTGAGAGTGTCAACAAGCATATAGATAGAGGTGATCCAGTGGACATAGTGTACTTAGACTTTCAAAAAGCGTTTGACAAGGTACCTCACCAAAGACTTCTGAGGAAGCTTACCAGTCATGGAATAAGAGGAGAGGTCCTCTTGTGGATAAGGGATTGGTTAAGAAGCAGAAAGCAGAGAGTAGGAATAAATGGACAGTTCTCCCAATGGAGGGCTGTAGAAAGTGGAGTCCCTCAAGGATCGGTATTGGGACCTGTACTTTTCAACTTGTTCATTAATGACCTAGAATTAGGAGTAAGTAGTGAAGTGGCCAAGTTTGCTGACGACACTAAATTGTTCAGGGTTGTTAAAACAAAAAGGGATTGCAAAGAGCTTCAAAAAGACCTCTCCAAACTGAGTGAATGGGTGGAAAAATGGCAAATGCAATTCAATATAAACAAGTGTAAAATTATGCATATTGGAGCAAAAAATCTTAATTTCACATATATGCTCATGGGGTCTGAACTGGCGGTGACCGACCAGGAGAGAGACGTCAGGGTTGTAGTGGACAGCACGATGAAAATGTCGACCCAGTGTGCGGCAGCTGTGAAAAAGGCAAATTCCATGCTAGCGATAATTAGGAAAGGTATTGAAAATAAAACAGCCGATATCATAATGCCTTTGTATAAATCTATGGTGCGGCCGCATTTGGAATACTGTGTACAGTTCTGGTCGCCTCATCTCAAAAAGGATATTATAGAGCTGGAAAAGGTTCAGAGGAGGGCAGCCAGAATGATCAAGGGGATGGAGCGACTCCCTTACGAGGAAAGGTTGCAGCATTTGGGGCTTTTTAGTTTAGAGAAAAGGCGGGTCAGAGGAGACATGATAGAAGTGTATAAAATTATGCATGGCATTGACAAAGTGGATAGAGAAAAGTTCTTCTCCCTCTCTCATAATACAAGAACTCGGGGGCATTCAAAGAAGCTGAATGTTGGAAGATTCAGGACAGACAAAACGAAGTACTTCTTTACTCAGCGCATAGTTAAACTATGGAATTTGCTCCCACAAGATGCAGTAATGGCCACCAGCTTGGATGGCTTTAAAAGAAGATTAGACAAATTCATGGAGGACAGCGCTATCAATGGCTACTAGCCGTGATGGCTGTGCTCTGCCACCCTAGTCAGAGGCAGCATGCTTCTGAAAACCAGTTGTCGGAAGCCTCAGGAGGGGAGAGTGTTCTTGCACTCAGGTCCTGCTTGCGGGCTTCCCCCAGGCACCTGGTTGGCCACTGTGAGAACAGGATGCTGGACTAGATGGGCCACTGGCCTGATCCAGCAGGCTCTTCTTATGTTCTTGTGTTCTTATGCTTCCTTGTCCTTTCCTGCAGATTGGAGTCTTCTCTGCTGATTGGAGAGTGAAAGAAGGTGAGTCAGCTACTGAGAAGACTTCTCAGTAGCTAACACATTCTCCTTTCATGCTGATTGGCTGCTAGGGATGGGATCCATTGGCACATGCTGGTTTGAAAGCATTCTATCAACCTAACTGATATCAATTTGAGTTCATTCTTTGTCCACTGGCCACTGCTATTACCAATCTGTTTTTTCCCCCTCGCAAAAACTATTGGTATTAATATTGATATTTTTCAAGGAAGTATCTGTAACTTTAAAGAAAACAATCTTTTGAAAGGAAATATCTATAAATGAAAGGAAATATATAAAAATATTGTTCTTAATGTTTTAGAAGCGGGTTTTTTTTAAAAAAAATCAATTTTCAAAAATAGCTGTGGAAAATCTCTACATAAAATCCTATCCACAATAGAGAATAAACAAATTAATAGAAATTTTGATACCAAAACTGAATTGGGCTAGTAGATCCTGATTGGCTCCTAGGGATGCCTGTTGTTGTGGGTGAAGGCATTGAGAAGGATCTTATTCTCAACTAGTAGCAAAAAAGAGGGGAGGGGGAAGATGTGTGTTTTTGTTCCAGCATAAAGCCAGGAGTAAGGAAGGAAGAGGAAAAGAGAAAAATACACTGGGGGGAAAGTGGGGGTGGGTGAGTGGTGATATTTCAGCTTTTAATAATATTACACATATATGTGTTGTGCATGGTGAGGTGAAATGGACATGAATATGCCTAAGAAATATGTACATGATGCAGCCAACACCAGAGGCTAGGATCAGGAATTTCCACACTTACATTTCCTCCTAAAGCTCCTAAGCTCTGCCCAAATGCAGTTACTCTGAGTCTTGGTATAGCAGCCAAGAAGGGAAACTCGGCAAAGGAAACTACCTTACAGCATGAAGATGATGATGATAAAAAACTGACTGAGTGAGCTAAAACCTCTCCTTTTTTCTAACATTCAAGGGATAGGTGGAAGTATGAGGGGGTAACATGGTGATAGGAGAAGGAAGTAGAAACATTCCTAACTTCTAGAAGGTGGCAGAGTGCAAAAGATTACAAATTCCCGTGCAAAATGAGTGCCTGGCCTACTTAGAGAGTGTGAGTTCCTTCATTTAGGAAAAACAGACTTTGTCTTAACCAGCAGCGAAAAAGCTCCCAGAGAAAGAGAGTGGAGGAGGAGCATATGCACCCAGCAGTTTTTAAAAAGTTTGTGTCTATCTTTATTCCTGTATGGCTTTCTGAGTCAGTTATGCAGATCCCAATGAGTGCCAATTGCAAGCAAGTCTTTATTAGTTCCTGCTTCAAAAAGCCAAGACAAATCGTGTGTGGAGAGTAAGAATTCTCTAACTGCAGAAGAAGATACAATGATTACTGATGATAGCATCCCCTGTACATCATCAAGCAGTTTGGTAGCAGCAGGAGATAAATGTGTAGACAATGAATTCAGTAATTACAGCAGTCAAATGCTGACAGTGACAGAGAAGGGGGTATGGCTGTGACTATCATTAAGGGATCCTGCACTTCTCAGTTTGCCACTTTGTTGTTGTTGTTGTTATGTGTCTTCCAAGTCGATTACAACTTGTGGCGACCCTATGAATCAGTGACCTCCAAGAGCATCTGTCATGAACCACCCTGTACAGATCTTGTAAGTTCAGGTCTGTGGCTTTCTTTATGGAATCAATCCATCTCTTGTTTGGCCTTCCTCTTTTTCTACTCCCTTCTGTTTTCCCCCAGCATTATTGTCTTTTCTAGTGAATCCGGTCTTCTCATGATGTGTCCAAAGTATGATAACCTCAGTTTCATCATTTTAGCTTCTAGTGACAGTTTTGGTTTAATTTGTTCTAACACCCAATTATTTGTCTTTTTCGCAGTCCATGGTATGAACATAGCTCTCCTCCAACACCACATTTCAAATGAGTTGATCTTTCTCTTATCCGCTTTTTTCACTGTCCAACTTTCACATCCATACATAGAGATCGGGAATACCATGGTCTGAATGATCCTGACTTTAGTGTTCAGTGAGACATCTTTGCATTTGAGGACCTTTTATAATTCTTTCATAGCTGGCTTCCCCAGTCCTAGCCTTCTTCTGATTTCTTGACTATTGTCTCCATTTTGGTTAATGAGGTATTGATAATCCTTGACAAGTTCAATGTCCTCACTGTCAACTTTAAAGTTACATAAATCTTCTGTTGTCATTACTTTAGTCTTTTTGACATTCAGCTGCAGTCCTGCTTTTGTGCTTTCCTCTTTAACTTTCATCAGCATTCGTTTCAAATCATTACTGGTTTTTGCTAGTTGTATGGTATCATCTGCATATCTTAAATTATTGATATTTCTCCCTCCAATTTTCACACTTCCTTCATCTTGGTCCAATCCCACTTTCCATATGATATGTTCTGCATACAGATTAAACAAATAGGGTGATAAAATACACCCGTCTCACACCCTTTCCAACTGGGAACCAATCGGTTTCTCCATATTCTGTCCTTACAGTAGCCTCTGGTCCAGAGTATAAGTTGGGCATCAGGACAATCAGATGCTGTAGCACCCCCACTTCTTTTAAAGCATTCCATAGTTTTTCATGATACAACTCTTGTTCTTCCCTTTTTGTTGTCCTCTTCTATTTCTATACAATAACTATTGTAATTGTTCTCTTTGTCCCTACATACTAGTCGCTGTATTGTTGCATGTAGGGTTCTGACCATGTTTCTATCTTTTGTTTTGCTTTCCTTCTTTCTTTAACCATTTTAAGTGTTTCTTCAGTCATCCATTGAGGTATTTCTCTCTTTTTAACTAGAAGTATTGTCTTTTTCCTTTTTTCCCTGATAATGTCTCTGACTTCACTCCATAGTTCTTCTGGTTCTCTGTCAATTAAGTTTAAAGCCTCATATCTGTTCCTTATTTGACCTTTATATTCTTCTGGGATGTCATCTAAATTGTATTTTGGCATTATGATTGTTTTGTTCTTCTTCTTTAGCTTGACTCTGATTTTCGATATGGCCAGTTCATGATCTGTACCACAGTCTGCTCCTGATGTTGTTTTCACAGAAAGTATAGAACTTCTCCATCTTCTGCTACCAATTATATAATCAATTTGATTCCTATATTGATCATTTGGTGATGTCCACGTGTACAGTCGTCTTTTCAGTTGATCAAAAAATGTGTTTGTAAGAAACAAATTATTGGTTTCACAGAATTCAATGTCTTTCTCCTGCTTCATTTCTATCTCCTAAGCTCCATTTCACCACAATTCCTACTTCTTCTCTGTTCCCTACTTTTGCATTCCAATCCCCCATGATTATCAGCACATCTTGTTTTGGTATGTGATCAATTTCTTCCTGTGTAAAATCTCTCCAATTCCTCTTCTTTCATGTTTGCCATTGGAGCATAGAATTGGATGATGGTTATGTTGATAGGTTTCCCGTTTAATCTCATTGATATCACTCGCTCAGACCTTGCGTTGTAGCTCCTAATTGCTTTTGCTACATCACTTCTCACTATTAAAGCAACCCCATTTCTTCTTAATTTCTCATTTCCTGCATAAAATATTTTGTAGTTGCCTGATTGAAAATGTCCCATTCCCGTCCATTTTAATTCACTCAAACCAAGTATTGTAATGTTGATACATTCCATTTCTTGCTTGACAATTTCTAACTTTCCTTGGTTCATGCTTCTCACATTCCATGTTCCTATAGTGTGCATCATACAACTCCAGACTCTCCTTTCGCATCTGTACGCATCGGCCTCTGGGCTTCCTTTTGGCTTTGACCCACCTGCGTCATTAGTCACAGCGCTACTCGTACTTGTCCTTTGTTCTTCTCCAGTAGCTCAGTGAGTGCCTTCTGACCTGGGGTCTCATCTTCCAGCACTATCTCATGTTGCATTTTGGATTCTCTGTTCATAGGGGTTTTGTGGTAAGAGGTATTCAGAGGTGGTTTGCCACTACATAGCTCAAGTAGGGCTGTGAAAGATTCTTGTCTGAAACCCAGTGTAGATCATAATGTGAGTTCAGTGAACCAATGGTACTGATGTGGTATAAGGCAGCTTCCTATGTTCTTAGAGACTATAAGTGAAAATCCATGATATTTCACTGGATGCTTTTAGACATTTCATGTACCAGTAGACATCAACTGCACATTAATGTCTGTCTCTCTTCCCTCCATCTACACAGAAGCCACTGCAGTAAAATCATGTGTGCTCTATAATTAGGGATCTGTTTCCTTGTCCTTTCCACTTCATCCACACACACCCCACCAGCCCATCTTCTGAACTGAATTGTATTGCTCATGTAGTGAAGATGAAGGTAGGACTTGTATACTATAGAAGCACCACTGGCTATGTAGGGTCCATTCTATATATTGCATAGAATTAGGTGGTAGTCCAGGGGTTGCCAACCTCTTTGGGCCAATGGGCACTCTTGGAATGTTGAGAGGATGCTGTAGGGGCATGGCACAGCATAAAATGTCTACTGTGGTGTGTGATAACACATGAACTGGCTGCCATGGGGATATGGCATCACACAAAACGGCTGCTACATCTCAAAGAGCAGAAAAAGACAAGATCACAAAATGGTGTGGGCATCTCCATTAACCCTGCATCAGTAGGGGGGAAAGGCACCATGCTCACTCAGTCTCTTTGCAACTTTCCTCTGTTGAAAATAAAACCGGGGTAAACATCCAATGAAACATGGGCATGTTGAAGGGTGTGTGTTCAATGTAGGCCAAGCCAGTCCAAACAGGAGCTAAGTAAGAAGAGCAAACAATCTCTAGTGCATTGCAGATTTTTGAGTGGATATTTACTGATACGTTTTATGGGTACCAGAGGAAGTATTGTTGGACACATTGGACCTCATGGGCACCATATTGGTGATCTCTGTAGTAGACTAAGATGGTAGAATTCTGGACAGCACTTCTGCAGACAGCAGATAGGAAAGTCTTAATTCTGAACGCTCTCCAAAACATTTACTCCTTGCATACTATGTGAGAAAGATTAAGTCCTGGCCTCTCCATGGGAAAGGGAGTAGAATATAACAAGTAGGCTGGCTCTAGGGCATAGCAGTATAAGAGGCAATGATGACAAAAGTGGCAGTTAACACGGTGAAAGGTGCTCTGGGTCATCCAAAAAGGAAAATGCATGGTTTAAAGTAGGGATGTCAGAGAATTCCCGTTGAAATTGCCAATGTTCGCTTTTTCATCCTGTGTCCAGAATGGAAATCAATCCAGCAAATACAACTGATATTCATTGTTGTTGCTTTCCATCCGCAAACAATACATGATTACACACACCATTTGCACTGCATTTCCTTTGCATCAAAATGAATGGGGTGGAGTAATGACAATGTAATTTACATAATTATTTACATAAATTATGTGTAAGCTACATAATTTTATCACAGCAGACAGTGAGACAAATAATGTCTTTTTGGCAGAAGATGAACTGCAGTGGAATGGAAACAGTGCTGCATGTGATGAATAGAGGGCAACATGGAAAGTGATACCTTTTTAAATCCCTAGTTTTCAGGGAGATTGAACTAATACTGTACCATGGATTTAGAGCTGCGCTTATGGACGTCACACAAAGATGGTGAGCCAAATTTATTTTCTGTTGCTCCATAGGGTAGGACTCCAACTAATTGTTTCCAACTACAAAAAAGGATTTAGGCTAAACATTAGGAAGAATGTTTAGTACCTGATGGTACATGCTATTTGTCAGTGGAGCAAAGTACCTTGGAAGCTGATGGACTTTGCTTTGTTAGTGGTTTTTAAACAGAGGCTGGATGGCCATCTATCAGGGATGCTGTAGCAGGGGTTGGGTACCTTTGAGATACCTTTTCACTCTGATTCTATCACAAGTTCCAGGATGAAAAATTTAAGGCAAGCATCCAAGGGTTATATATGAGAGAGGGAGAGAGGCCCAGACATAAAAAAACAATATACAGTAGGGCCCCACTCATATGGCAGGTTATGTTCCGGACCCCTGCTGTAAAGCAAAAACCGCTGTAAAGTGGAACCCATTGAACAGAATGGTACATGACGCCCAAAAACCGCCGTAAAAGCGGAACAAGCACCGTATGAGTGGGGCTTTAGTCTAATTGCATCTAATTGAGACCGCTGTATCAGCGAAGCACTGTAAAGCTGAAGCACTGTAAAGCGGGCCCCTACTGTAGACTGCTATGACCTGAAAACCCTTGTTAATTGTTATACGTTATTTATTTATTTAAAGCATTTATATACCACTTTTCAGGTGGACCTCATCAATCAGGTTACATTTATTTATTTATATATTGCTATTCTTTTTTTTTTTTTAATCAAAGTGGATTACAAGTTATGATGCAAAGGATACAAGTTATTAATCTCAAATAACAGGATGGTTTTACTGATATCCAGGATGTTCAAACTCCCTTTTTTCATTATGAAAATTCACCACCAATGTGGTTGCTACCTGAAACACAAAGATATGTACAAGAACAATTTGTTCTCCACTAGGACCTGCTTGGCAGGGAAACATTTTCATTTCGTTAGGAAAACTATATTAATGGAAATGTGAATACAAGAGATGATAAACAAAGGTAATTTGATTTCAAAGCTACTTAGAGAAAAAGAAAAATATTGCCCAGGCAAATTATGTCTGATTCAAACTCCATTTGAAACTCCAGCCTGAAAAAGAAACTAGCATTTTTCAACTGATTTTTTTTTTGAGAGCACAGATGAGAATTAAGCACACAAGAGACAAGTAGACTGACAATATACAATTGTGCTGAAGTTTAAGTATGCCCAGAATGGCAGAGTTAATCAAAACCTCTGCTCATCTGCCAGCTCTTTATGCATTCATCAAAGCCCAGAGGAGAGTTATCAGCAAAGACGATTCATACATCAAGGCATCAGCCCAGGGTTTCTTGACATTCTAAGTAAATTAGCCTGTGGTAGATTTTTGCAGCCTGGCAAAAGGAAAACATCCCCAAAAGTAAATCTCCTATGAAAATGACAGGCAAATTCAAGAATATTTGGTGTTAAGTCTGCTTGCTCCATCAAAGCCAACAAGACTGCCACATATGTCTACGTATGCAGTAGAATGAGGTAGAAAGGAAGTAGCAGAGTCTCTGCTACCCAACTGCTTGATGATGTAGATGGGATGCTATCATCAGGATTAACTGTCTCTTCTGCAATTACAGAATTCTCTTGCGGCCCTCCTACCATTCCATTTGTGTTTACTCTCCAAGACCCTTGTTGTGGGTGTTTTGAGAGGGTCATGTCTGTTGTTTCTGACACTCTCATTTTTGTTTTCCTTTGGGGTAATGTATCTGTGCATGCATAGGATTTGTTGCTGTGGGGTGGTCAATGCTAAAATGGGGGGTGGGAAGTTCACATCTCATGGTGCCGCCTGAGAAGGCACCCCACTTTTAAAATGTATGAGAAGTATGGAATGGCAGCAGTGAAATTTCTTCCACTCTGGCATGCCTATACCAGCATACCCCAGCGGAAGCAACAGTTTCCTCTGGAGGGTTGGTTTGATCCGGAGCGCCTAGAGCACCTCCGGAAGTTTTTAAAGGCAAATGGCACCTAGGTTCCCAAGGAACAGTGGGATGCTTTTAGCATGTGGGAATTAGAGGTTGGTCTGCAACAGACAGCCTCACAAGTGAAAGGCCTAAAAGAGTCAAGGGATAAACTGAAACAAAAGTTAAAGGAGACCCAAGGGAAATTGGGAAAAGCTAAAACTTTGTCTGGTACCAGACCTCCCTTATATCCTCTGAAGGCTTTGGAGGAAGCCAAAAAGGCCGCTCATGATGTGAACAGGCAGAGGATATATTGGAGCTATTTTCAAATGTTGCTGCAGCTGCTAGAAGGCGCCGCTGTGGCTATGGCAATGGTTTGCCAGCTTTGGCAGCCCATCAAGGGACACCTCCATCAAAGGGAACCACTCCACTGCCCTTGACGTTGATGACCCCACCATATGAAACCCATCCATCTCTGTTAGTTCTTTCTTCCCCCTCAACCTCCTTGTCACCACTGGCATATGGGGAGGTGGGAGTGATCCAACTGAAACTATAGGAGGGAATTTGGGTATGGGCGTGTTCAGTGCACCAGCCTCAGGTTGTCAGGATTCAACTAGTGGCTCTGGCTCTGGGTCGGGGCTGGGGGCAGCAGGTCCCACCATGACCAATTTGGTCCAGCAGGTGGCTACTCAGTTAGCTGAACGTGATAGAAGGATAGTCAAGAGGGATCACATGAAATAGAGGAGCAACCATTTGAGGACTGGCTTTGGGAGCGGGATGAATTGTATGCGGATTTAGACAGCAAGCATACTCCCGCCATGGGTACCCATAGTAGGCCCCAGGTCACATCTACTCCACATGCACTGGTGCCAGGGACTTCCCAGGGTGGAGTAAATACCCAGGTGGCCCTTCCCCTCCACCAGCTCCCTGGCACCAATGGGAACCTTGTCACAGTTCATGCACCATGGACCCCTGGGGATCTTTTGAATTTGGCTAAAGCCTTCCCAAAGGTCAGGGAGGGTCCCCTAAAGTTCAGGGAAGAGCTGGAAACTGTTTTTTCATGTTACAGTCCCAGCTGGGCAGATGTAAACCAACTGTTGAGGGTGGTCCTTCTTGCCGAGGTCTGCCAGCGGCTGAAAGCAGCTGCCAACTGGCCTGCGGCAGAGCCGGCGGATGAATTGCCCCCATTGCGTCAAGCCCTGGTGAACTCCATTCTTTAGGTTTGTCCCAGGAAAGCAGATTGGCTCAAAATAAATAATTGCAAGCAGAGGGACACTGAACATGCGACAGATTATATGGAACACCTTAAAAACGTGTTTGACCAGCACTCAGGCATTGAGGATGCCAAGAACGATGCAAGGCCGGCTCTGGTCACACATTTGTTCAATGCTTGTTGCGTAAGGTGGGGGAATCCATTTGCACTCATATTGTGGGATGGCAAAACAAGACGGTACAAGAAATTATTGACCAGGCTAATCATTATATGAATGTTTTTAAGAAAAAGGAGGAAGATGTGAAGCTATTGGCGCTGCAGTATCAGCCCCAAGGCTTGCTGCACCAACCCCTAGGCCCAACTTCTCACTCAGGGGGATGGGGCATGGGAAATCGGGGAGACAACCAAGGGCCAAGAACTAGGGGCTCACTGTCCTGCTTTAATTGCAGACAGGTGGGCCACTTCAGAGCAGAATGCCCCTATGGGGTTGGGCCCGGTCCTGTGGACCTGACAATGAGGGGAGGTCAGCATCAAGGTCCTAACTCAGGGTCTTACCCTCTGGATTTGTGGAACAATCTGAATCCTGGTGGGGACAACAGACCACCTATTCCTCCAAGAAGGGGGGAGCTCCCTATAGACTGCTGTCAAATGGGGGCCGGGGAGATGCGATCCCTAGACCATCCAGGAGATCTGATCGGTTTTGATGATGGTTGGGACTGACATCTCACTCAACCAGGTGGGGGCACAGGAGCATATGGTGGCGTCCATTGTTCCATTGTCAGAAGAGGCCACTATAAATCTACAGTGTCAGGTAGATGGCCGTTCTGTTCCTTTTCTGGTCAATAGGGGCACTTATAAATCTGTCTTGAGAATTCAGGATTTTCCTGGGGGCCCTAGATCTTTGTGGGTTTTGAATGCCGTGGGAGTTTCAAATCGCCCTGTTCCCCCTACTGTTTCCGAACCTCTGACCACAGCTTGGCTTTTTGAAGTAGGAACTAATAAAGGCTTGCTTGCAATTGACACTCATTGGGGCCTGCATAACTGACTCAGAAAGCACTGCAGCAATAAAGACTATCCTGCTCTCTTTTTCTGGCTGGTTGGTTTGTTTTTGCTGCTGGGTTAAGACAAAGCCTGTTTTCCCTAAATGAAGCAATTCACACTCTTGCAGCAGGCCACTCATTTTGCATAGGAATTTGTAATGTTTTGATCTTTGCCACCTTCTAGAAGGTAGGAAGGGATATCCCCACCCCCTCCTCCTTTCATGCATACTGTCTTATAAAAAGACAGGGGTGTTAGCCTATTCAAGTGGTTTTTCTTCTTCATCATCATCATCATCATGCCGTAAGGTAAGGATGAGATTTAGCATTGCACAGCTGCAGAGACTTGAAGATTTCTATTTTATGTGTAGTAGATTCCATCATTCCAGAAATATTTAATGCTAAAACTACATTTCCAGCTACTACCAACATCCATCTATAAAAGCAGCACAGACATTTGAAAGAATTATTATATTAGTGAGCACACACACATCCATTATGTCAACGCTATTAGCATCTCACCCTAAGAGCATATGAGTATCAATAGACTTTATAGAAGGGCAAATTTGCTAGGTAATACATGGCTATTTGAATCCCCCTTTAAAGATGGCTCTCCTCTTACCCTTTGGTCACTTTTGCTAATTCTTCTGAGAAGGTCTCCAGAGTGCTGTAAATGTTAGCAAGATTTTTATCCATTAAAAGCAAGGCTGCTGTTAGCTTCACCACCACAGTGGCCATTTCGTGTTGAGAAAAGCAGTTCATTAGCTGGAGAGGGAAGTGGAGAAGGCAGGGGGCCCTCCATCTGATCACTACTCTCCTATGTTAAAAGTAGGATAAGCACCTTTCTTGTGAGCCCTGCTGGAAGGGGGTGGACAGATGAGAATGAAGCAGAGGAGGAGGGCTTAGAATGGGATGCTCAAGCTAGGGAGGGGTCGAGTGGAGAGTGGGACTCAGAAGGCGCCCCAGCTGTGGACTTTGATATTTATTACATTTATACCCTGCCTTTCTTTTCATGATTGAAACCCAAGGCGGCTTACATATGGTTCCCAGGTGGTCTCCCAGCCAGGTACTGACCAGACCTGACCCTGCTTAGCTTCAGCAGGGAGCTAGCCTTATGTGCAACCTGACCAGCCGGTTGTTTCCCAGCCTGATGCTTCCCCTCTCCCTGCACTCGTGTTGCTAGCAGACAGCCCTCCTCCCTTGGAGGGGGAAGATGGGATGGTGACAGAGGCTCTGCCTTCGCCTCTCACCAGGAGGCAAATGTGGTGGGGGATTCACAGACACAGTTGAGGCAGCCTCTTCGCTTGCGTGTGCACTCCCAACAGTGACAGTTGGCACACACAAGCAGGGTGCCCACCCAGCCTTACTTAAGCCAAGTGAGGGGGGGGGAGTAGTTGCTGAGTCAACGTCTTAGTGCCACGAAGTTGTGCCTAGTTAGCCCTAGAGAGATGCTGAGTACTGAGTAAGCCATAAGTAGATTCATGAAGTGTACTGAATTGAAGCTGTCTCTTATTTCAATAAGAGTCTGTGTCTGAGTCTGAGTTCTTCAAGTTTGGGCAGGACACCTATAGCCTTCAGATTTGTTACTCGCTATTTTGTACATGGGTATCCATGTCTAATTATAACACATTACATTAAAGGTGCAGTTTAGCTTTGTATGTTTATATTCTTTTATTTTAAATAGCTGCTGAGATGGGAAGTTATGACAATTGGGACCAGCTGAATGTTTTTAAAAACACTTTCTTGAAATTATCCCTCCCCCTTCCAAAGTTGCTATTTGTACTGGGAACGAAGCTGCCATTGTTGCCAAATTGGGGAGGGAGGATTCTCGTGGGGATTGGAGCATGAGAGGAAATGATTAAAAGGAGCCCATCCCTTGAGCTGTGATGCTATTTAAAATGGGAGATGAAATTAACATAGACAGGCATATATTGGGACGGGATGGAGAACCTCAGGTACAGGGGCTGAATGTGGTCCCTCCAGGATTTTCTGTCTGGTCTGCAGGATCCATCAAGTTCTAACCAAATGCAGTTAGTGAGCCAAACAGACAGTATGTTGGCCTGGTATTGGAAATGTCACAAAGAAAAAGACTACTGCAGAATAAATGGATGAAGAGAGCACAAGAAAGCTTTAATCACTACACTCTTAACCAGTAGACCTTGGAAAAGGCTAGCAGCTAGCCCATGTGAATTGGGAAGCTGACAGTAATGGGGAATTTTATATATCCACACATATATAATCATAGATATTAAGAAGGCATATGGTTTAGGATCATAAGGATCCAAAGGGCAGCCAGGTTGGACACTGGCCCGAGGGCCCCGCAGCTCTAGGAGCCCCTGGGGTGCCCCTGAGGGGCCCTCCACTCCCCTTCTACAATCCCGCAGATAGCAAGACGAGCTTCTGAGCCGCCTGCCATCTCCACGCTTCACCTACCTTTCTCTGCTGCTCACGCAGGGTTGCCATCAATAAAGATGGCGGCCGAGGTTTCTGTAAGGGACTGAAGCCTCTGCTGCCATCTTGGTTGATGACAGCAATGCGCGCGCTGCATGCCATCAACCAAGATGGTGACAAAGGCTTCAGTCCCTTATGGAAACCTCGGCCGCCATCTTTATTGATGGCAACCCTGCGCGAAAGGTAGGTGAAGCGCTGGGGATGGCGGGCGGTTCGGAAGCTCATCTTGCGATCTGTGGGATTGCAGAAGGGAAGCAGAGGGGCCAGGGGCAGGCTAATGCCCAAGGGCGCCCACATTCTTGGAGCCGGCCCTGGTTGCCAGGTTCATGGCCTGAGACTGATCCTGTATCTTTAGGAGAAGAGAAGGTCAGTAAAGTGCAGGTGTTCTTGCAACTCTGTAATGGGAAAAACCACAAGGTGGAACTCTCCCTTCCCCCTGCAGAACTTTTAAAGATACAGAAGACCTCTTGGTTGCCAGGCCAGACAACCCAGAGGTCTTCTGTATCTTTAAAAGTTGTGCGGGGGAGGAAGGGAGAATTCCACCTTGTGGTTTTTCCCGTTGCACTGTTGCAAGAACGCCTGCACTTGGCTGACTCTCTCTTCTCCTAAAGATACAGGATCAGTCTCAGGCCATGAACCTGACAACCCTAGTGTGTGTGTATACTTTACTTCACCTCAGGTAGCAAAATGCCTTGGTCTGGCCCTGGAAATGGAGGAATTATAGCTGAAATCTGTCTGTTCCTCAGAACATTTGAAGGTATATGCATCAGGTCTTGGAAAGAAGAACCTACCCCCTAGTCCCTACATATCATCATCATCAGTTCTGTTTCCCTTTACTCAGAAAGCTAATTCTCCATACTCTTTTCCAGGGGAAACACATGTATGTCACCTTGCATTGCATGATGGATGAAATGTGAGATATAAAAGTCAGAAAAGAAGAATAAATAAATAGGGATGGGGAACCTGTGGCCCTCAAGATGATGCTGGATTACAACTCCCATCATCCTTGACCATTGGCCATGCTAGCTGGGGTTGATGAGAGATGGATTTCAACATCTGGAAGCCATCAGGTTGAGAAACATTATTTTAGAGTGTGTATGAACCAGGGATGGGTGAGAAATTCTATTTGGTTTGCATTTAAAGCTGAATTTATCAAATTCACACTTTCTGAAACAATATGAGAATGAAATACGGCCATCCTTTACAATTCATACTTATCCAAATTTCATGATGCAGATCTCCAACCAGACAGCATTTACAAAAATGCAGATATTAGGGGAAAGTGTGCACAAAATGAATATATTGATGAAAATAACATACCAAAATGCACTATATTGGAATGAAGTGCTTGCAAAAAATCTCTACATCAGTCAAAACTGCATACCAAAGTGTATTTATTAGGAGAAGTTTGCACTAAAATGCTAAAGAATTTTCATAAGGATTTTTTCTTTAAAAATTTCAAATTGCTGCAGAAATGTGGAGAAATGAATTATGGTTTAAAAAAAGAAGAAACTGAGAGAACCAAAATAGACACATCTTTCCACCCCTAGTATCAACTAGAGCACTAGTCAGCTTTGAGAGATTTCTCTTGAGAAGTAAAAAAAACCCTGCATTTCAGTGGGGAGATTTTATACAAATACAAGTTTTTTTTGTGGCTGCTCTTCTGGGGAATAGCCATGGGATATGTGCTATCTACCGAAAATGACACAAATGAATGTATTGTATAGGTTTAATTAAAAAATATACTAAAGTCACAGGAACTCCAATTATTGTTGCCATGCCTTCCCAGGTAACTAGAAAACAATGTATGCATTCCTATACTTGTTTCTGGATTTCATGGAAATGTATAGCAGTCCATAGATTCATACAATTGTTCTCAAAGGTTTCAAAACTGCTGGTCAGTAGATACAGACATATATAACTGTGTTCAGTCATTGCTTATCCAATTTTGTTTGTGCTGTTGCTGTTTTATACAAAGAATTGAAAACTGTTTCTGATTTTAAAAAATTAAAAATAAAAGAAAAAAGAATTGATATACACATAGAAAATATGTTACAGTGCAATCCTATGCATAGCTACTCAGAAGTCCTCCCATTAAATTCAATGAGACTTGGTCCCAAGTAGATGTGTATGGAATTGCAACCTCTATTCCAACAAATTCTAGAAGTCTTCTTTCTTTCTTTATGCCCTGCCCCCATATTTTCAACCCACTGCATAAGTGCACAAATGCAATTATGAGAATATAAGGGCTGTCACCTGATTTTTTAGAAAAAGTTACTTGATTACGTATATGAGTTTTACATATATTACCCTTCAGAGTTTTACTTGATCCATTGGCTAAAACTGCAATTGTACATACACTTTGCTGAGAGTCTCATTGAACTTAGCAGGACTTACTTCCAATAATTCCACAGAAGTAATCAATGTGGTGCCCTCCAGCTGCTTTGGACTATGGCCCTTGTCAGCCTTGACCACCATGGCCAGTGGTCACCACCATGGTCAAGGAGTTGTAGCCCAGCAGCATCTGGAAGACACCACATTGACTATCCCTGCATTGCAGCATCCATAAAATTGCATTGCAAATGGGCTAATAACTAGGGCTGTGAACTGAATTGGGCTGATTTGGGAGGATCCGGCCTTCACCTGAGTCGAGTGGAGACAGCCTCAGATTGCTATGGGTTGGGCCATGCTTCCCAGAAAGATCCAGGGCCGTCAGGAGAAGGGGCTTCAGACAAAAAGGAGATGCAGCGCTCAGGTGAACAGAAGCACCAGCAAAAAGACACAGGATAATAGGAGGGACCTACCAGACTGGCTGCATCTTCCCAGGAAAAGGTATGGGTGGTTATGTTTGTTTGTGGGGTGTGCAATGTGCTCCTTCACAAATGACTTCCCCCCCAATCCAGCGTCTCCTTTTTCCTGCCTGACACCTGCCCCTCCTTCCTGCTCTGTCCCCTGAAGGAGTACCCCCACAGGATCAAATCCTCCACTCAACAGCTGTTGAGTGGAGGATTTGATCCTGCAGAGCATGCCTTGACTTTCCCTCAGGGCCCTAGGTGGGGGGGGGGCTGTGCACAGCCCTAGTAAAAACAATCTTTCCAAAGCAAAAAGAAAACTTTGCCTTTGAGTCAGCGTTTCTCAAACTGGGATTCGACAAAACAGTTTCTCAAACTGCAGTTTGACAAACAGGGATTTCACAAATAAAAATGTTACAGCAGTTAACAAGTATGCACAACATGTGATTTCCATAGAGCTTCAACTATGGGAATTAAATGTATTGATTTATTTATTAAATTTCTATCCTGCCCTTCCTCCTAGAAGGAGCCCTGAGTGGCAAAACACTAAAAACACTCAAAAACATCTTTAAAAACATATTGAAACAAAACATCTTAAAAAACTTATTAAAAGAAAACTTTTTAAAAAACATCTTAAAAGGCAATTCCAGCACAGGTGCAGACTGGGATAAGGCCCCTGCCCTGGGTCCCAGTGCTCCCCTTCTGCGATTTGCGGCAGGATTGCTACCGCGGATTGCCCACCATTCCCTTGCTCAACCTACCTTTCTCAGCTGTGATTTGCCAAGATTTCAACCAAGATGGCGTCAGAGACTTCAGCCCCTTAGGGAAACCTCGGCCGCCATCTTGGTTAAGGACAGCCCTGCATGCGCAGCCACAAAACATAGCCAAGAAAGGTAGGCTGAGTGAAGGAATGGCGGACAATCCATGGTATCGATCCTACCACCGATCGAGGAAGAGGAGCAGAGGGCCCCCCTGGGGCCCCTGTAGCCCCAGGAGCCCTCAGCCAAGGCCCCACCTGGCTGCCCTTTGAAGCCGGCCCTGTCTCTACCTAAAAAGCTTTTTGAAAGAGAAAGATTATCAGATGGTGCCCGTCTAATATTTAAGGGGAGGGAATTCCAAAGGGGAGGTACCACCAGGGCCGGCCCCAGGCATGCCAGGGCCCTTGGGGATCAGTTTCCCCTGGGCCCTGGTGTGTGTGTGTGTGTGTGTGTGGGTATGCACACACACACGCGTGCGCAGCCCCCCACCTAACTGTTGCCTGTCTTTTAGCATTGCCATTAACCAAGATGGCAGCCACAGTGTCCCTAAGGGGATGAAGCCTCCGCCGCCATCCTAGTTGATGATATGTGTGCATGCTACGTGCACGCATCTCTGCCATCAGCCAAGATGGCGGCAGGGGCTTCAGCACCTTAGGGAAACCTCGGCCGCCCCCTTCATTAAGGGCAATGCTAAAAGACAGGTAACAGGTAGGTGGGGCAAGGGAATGGTGGGCAGGCGGAAGCTCCTGCACTGCGATCTGCGGCTGCTACCGTGGATCACTGAAGGTGAGCATAGGGCCCCCTTAGGGGCCCCTGTAGCTCCAGGGGCCCTCGGGCCAGTGCCCCACCTGGCCGCCCTTTAGAACCGGCCCTGGGTGCCACAACACTAAAGGTCCGCTTCCTATCATGTGCGGAACAGACCTCCTGATAAGATGGCATCTGCAGGAAGCTCTCACCTGCACAGTGCAGTGACCAACTAGGTATGTAAGGGGTGAAAATCAAGAAATTGTCTGGGGATTCACTTGCTTTTCTTTCATTCCCTCGCTGTGCTTTCCAAGGGTTAAATGAATAGCAGTCAGTGGGGCAGTGTCTTTGCTTAACCTGGCTTTCAAGAGGAAGAGTAGGAGGAGGAAGGTAGTGGGAGAACTGACAAAGATTATCTGAAACCAGCAAGGTGATATAACAGTGGCATGAAATGTAATTTGACAAGAGTGCTGGTACAGATGTGGCTAATGATTCCTTTCCAATGCATACACATTTTGCAATGTTTTTAGCTCCAGGTGACTGGCATTTATGCATCCCCATTCCTTTTGCTGTCATGTTATAAAATGCCATGTATCTTAATGGTATTGTGCTGCTTATTTGGGGGAGAATCACAGCTGAATGGATGTCTGCCTCTGGTATGCAATGGTCTATGGCTGCCTTTTGGTTTTCAAATGCGGAAGCCCCCTTTTTCCAGCAGAGTGTTTCGAATGGTTCCCCAATATTTGGCTCTCACTGGAGCCCTTTTCAGCTGAAGCGTAATTGCTCACATGATGGTGGTGATTATCTGAAGGTCAAAATATTTACCAGAGGGGTCAATGAAGAAAAGAAAAGAAAAAGCATGCTTTTATTGTATGGAAAATGGTGTGCACATCATATTTGAAATTCACATAAGAACCACAGGTGCCAGGACCACAGGCCCAGTAGCTGATTTCATGGTGCGTAACAAAACAATATCTTTTAACATGAGTGAAAAAGTAAACATGTGTCATGATGAGCCCCCAATTACTTCAAGCATCCACAGATGGGATGTCCAATTAGCTCTTGCTGCCTTTACATCTTGTCCATCTGTTTTTCCTAATGTAGCCCCAGGTGTGCCCTTTAAGTGCTGCAAACCAAGGGGCAGAGTTGTTTTGTCAAAGCCGGTGGCATCTGCTTCCAACTGAGCAAGCAGCATTTAAAGGCTGTTCAAAGAACACAGGTGTGATAAGTGCTGTATTTTTTTCATGCCAGAAAGCATTCTAAGCATTTGCATGTGGCATGATTATCCCCTCCTACAAAAAGGCCAGCAAAACTAGCCCATACTGTCCACTCCTTTAGAAAAAGTGGACAAAGAGGCAAGCAACACAGTCGACATCCTTCCCTGTACCATTGTAGGTGAGGGCCTCATGCAAATACCATCTTATCAGGAGGTCCATTCCGCGCAACATGGGAAGCGGACCTTTAATGTAGTGGCACCTACCCTTTGGAATTCCTGCCCCTCAAATATTAGACAGGCACCATCTGCGTCATCTTTTTGGTGCCTACTGAAGACCTTCCTCTTTCAGCAAGCCTTTTAAACAGAGATCCCAGTCTGTGTCTGTGTTGGAATTGCTTTATAAGTTGTTTTTAAAGCTGTTTTTTAAAAAAGATTTTTTAAAGATGTTTTGTTTTAATATATTTTAAAGTCTGTTTTTAAGATGTTTTAGAGTGTTTTTAGTGTTTTTGTTTGCCTCCCTGGGCTGCTGCTGGAATGAAGGGTAGGATAGAAATTTAATAAATAAATGTTTCAGCTCTGTGTGGAACTGATCATCATGCTCCGCATGAATTTTCTCGCCATGTGTTGATGAGCCAAGCCATACAAATACAGTGACACATACAAGATTTAAACCCACAATATGCCTTTCCCCCTTAGCAACAGAGGATTAAAGGGAAATAAGAGTGTTGTTCCAACTTTTATGCTACCAACAAGGAAAAAAGACATAGATGCTGAAATCACAGCAGCAGCCTAAAAGAATGGTGCTTCATAACATTAAAAATGTACCCGAGAAATTGATGGAGACGTCTTGGAATATTTATATAGAAGAGCAGAAGAAGTCAGATTAGGCCAGTGTCCCTTTTTACAACTCACAGTGAGAGACTGGAGGCTTCATCTGCTTAGTCTCTCCAGAATGTACATTCTGTATACATAAATCATGTAAACCACATTGAGGATTGTTCCAATAATCTCACTGATCACCATCCCCACATCTGAGTCCTATGTAGCCAAAATGGCACCATTTCACGCACAAGACAGAGGGATCAGCAAGCCTGGGGAAATGCATAAGCTTTGCAGAAGTACATAAAAAAGAAAGGACTGAGCATGTTCAGTTGCCACAGAATGTTGACTGACTATCGGGGAAGAATGAAAAACTCTTCTTGCTGTGTAATGGATCCTGGAAATGTGTGTGTGTATCCTGGAAAAGGACTTGGCTGATGTGATCCTTGTCCATGTGACAATATTTTGTTGTTGGTGATGTCATGCCCCAGTCACAAAACAAAACAAGAAAACTAACTAACCTATTCTCTACTTACAGAAGAGGCAGTTGTTGTAAAGTCCCACATCTCCTCAGAGACACACAGCTTGGGTAGTAGGTGGCAGTGGAACCCACATAGGCAAGATGGAACCCAGGGGATGAAAGGCTAAGATTTGACTCCTATATGTATGGAAAAGTCCCTAGTAACAGTCCAGAACTAATTAGCCAATCAGGGGGCTTTCTCATGATGTAATAACGTCTTCTAGTCTTTGTGCCTAATTGGCACATATGCCCACCATTCCCAGGCCAGGCTGACCTTGGGTACCAGGCTCTTAACAGATAAGCAGGTGTTCCCACTCGGGCCTCCTAATTAGCTGCAGCTGAGAAATGAAACTGCAAAAATATTTGCTCTCACACAGAGGCCTCATTTCTGGACAAGATGAAATCCCACAGTTCTTTGCACAAGAGCCATGTTACCTTCAAGCGTTCTTGACAGGTGATACTTGTATATGTCTGCTCCTAAAATTCCATCACACTCTACCATGAAACCAAGAAACAGAACTTGGGGTGGGCTATGAAGACAGAGAGGCAGGCAGATAGGTATGCAGATAGGTAGAAGCAGGCTTGTATTTTAATGGGAGAGGTCAAGAAGGGCAGGCAGTTGCCTCCATGTGCAGCTCTTTCCAGCTCATATAAGCGGATGGCAGGGATGGGCAGATATTTTTGGGCTTCTCTCAGTTTCTCATTTTTCCAATATTTAGCTCTCCATATTTCCACCATCAGTTAAAAAAAATGCAATCATGAAAATTCATCAGTGTTTTAGTGTGAGCTTCTCCTAATATACTCATTTGTATAAAACATTGCCTTATGTACACATTTTTGCAGAGCTTGGAAAAGTTACTTTTTTGAACTACAACTCCCATCAGCCCAATCCAGTGGCCATGCTGGCTGGGGCTGATGGGAGTTGTAGTTCAAAAAAGTAACTTTTCCAAGCTCTGCATTTTTGCAAAGCAATCTCTCCTAATATAATGTATTTTTGCATGTTATTTTCGCTACTTCTGTGCATTTTTAATGCATCCTTTACCCTAGCAAAAGGAATTTTTTGTACTCATTACTTGGCCAGAGAACTGCATTGGAAAATTTGGAGGAGTGTGAAATTCAGAGGATGGCTGTGTCTTGATTCATGTGTTATTTTTGAAAGTGTGAATTAGGCAGGTCCATCTTTAAATGGAAACTATTTTGAATTTGTCTCCCATCCCTAGTAGGTAGTTGCTATTTGCTGCAATGGGCCAAAGTAAAGTGATGCAGTTGGGGGAGGGTTGGCACCAGCACCTGGTACCCTCAGGTAGTTGCTTGGGCCCAATCACCTTGGCAGATCTCATTGATGCTGACTCCTGTCTTGGTCCTGTTAGAAGTGTGACAAGAGCAACTCTCATGTGGTCCTCTTTGCATGGGGAGAGAGATAGAACGACAGTCCTCCTCGCTGGCTAGGCTGCCCCTGATCTGTGCTCATCTTTTCTGTCTGTCTTCCTTCTTTGTAAACGGATATGTCTCAGGGAACTATTCACACCTCTGACTCACCTTCCTGTTTTCTGTTCTCTGCAGACCACTGAAGGAGAAGGAGCCCTGTTCTCTTTGTCTCCTCTCCTCTAGCATGAGGGGCAATGTCCATTGTAGCCTCCAACTTAAGTTAGCTAGACGGGGGTAGCACCTTTCCTATCCAGCATGTATTTCTATTAATAAAATGGTATTTGCTTATTTTGAAACCAAGTCTCAGCCTGAGTGATTTAAAGCAAGGTAAAAGCTCACTTTCTCTCAGTTACAATCATACCCACACAACACAGAGCGCTGAGCAAGCTACACTAAGCTAAACTCTGCTGATTTACCAAAACTCTAATTGGCATAATAGCCATGAGAGCCATCAGTTCTCACTGGTGCTGCCCCTTATCCCAACCCTTCCATCCACCTGTTCTCTTGGTGGGAGAAGCTGGGTCTGGAAAGCCACCCACCATTTTAATTTTCCTGCAATGCCCTGAAGCAGTTTTTCTTTATGGAGTGTATGAACAAACATATGTTTCTGTGAAATGCCTATGGCCAAAGGAGTTATCATATGATTAATGAGCATCTGTCCCGAGCAGGAATTTGGATTATTCTGTTTTTGTGGCTGGGAATATGCATCTTTGAGGAGTTTCCAGGAGTTTATGGGATATCTTGTAGCAGAGCTTGCATACAGAGTGGCTATAAGATATTCTTTGCAAAAAATAGTAAAAAGGTTTAACTCTTGTTTTCGAAAAAATAAACATCTAACCAACTCAGCAAAGCAGCAGCAGCAGCAGACACTCTCCTGGGCCGCATCAACTAGAGCACCTCGTTCTGTGGCAGGACCTCCTTATGCAGGGTGAGGGGGAGAGCAAGCTTCTGTGCCACTACCACATTAGCACCAGCAAAAGAAATGTTAAAGTAAGTGAGAAGGTGAGGAGAGGAAGAAGACCCTTGGGCACTTTATATTGAAAGGAAAGCAGCAGCCTCTGCTTTGTGGAGTTGCCTTGTGGGTTGCTTGGCGTCTCCTGGGCTCCAGACCTATACCCATTAGTCTGGCCCGAGCAGTGCCTGTGAAGCCAAAGTGCTTCTTCCGTTTATTCAAGTTTCGGTGGAGGCCTACAGTTGGGGGTAGGGTTGCCAGGTTCAGGGCCTGAGACTGATCCTGTATCTTTAGGAGAAGAGAAAGTCAGCCAAGTGCAGGTGTTCTTGCAACACCGTAATGGGAAAAACCACAAGGTGGGATTCTCCCTTCCTCTTGCACAACTTTTAAAGATACAGAAGACCTCTTGGTTGCCAGGCCCAGCCTCCAAGAGGCCTTCTGTATCTTTAAAAGTTGTGCAGGGGGGAGGGAGAATTCCACCTTGTGGTTTTTCCCATTACAGGATTGCAAGAACGCCTGCACTTGGCTGACTTTCTCTTCTCCTAAAGATACAGGATCAGTCTCAGGCCCTGAACCTGGCAACCCTAGTGGAGACTTTGGTGTCTTGAGGACATATGGTTTTATTTACACATATATGCAACCTCAAACCTCAAAATAAGATGAAGGGGTTCTGAGCATTAACAGTCCAACTGATCTTGCTTTCCCCCATCAGGGGATGGGAACACTGACTGATTTGGCCTAAATGTTTCCCTTGCAGAAAAAAGGGGGGAGCACTTCAAGACACCATAGAATTTTCACCTCTGTCTGGGACTTTCAGTGGGATTAGTGGCCTTATGACTCAGTCAGTGGCACATTTTTCATTCAAAAGCCCTGCAACTGATAGAACACGGTAGACTAATTAGGGGAGTCAATGAAACTTCAGACAGGTAAAACACATTTGCACACTGCCTGTCACATGGGGTCACACCACCCTGAAATGACTCCTATGCATGTGAAGTCATCTCCTTATATAGAGTGAGGAATAGTTCTAAGATCAGATCATTCTTTCCCATGTCTTAGTTTTAACCCAGACATTCAGTATGATGAAACAGAGATAGGGCAGAGAATATATAGGCCAGGAATCGCTAATGTGGTGTCTTCCAGATGTTGTTGGACTACAGCTCCCATCATCCCTGACCATACTGTCTGGGGTTGATGCTTTTTTTTAAATCACTTTTTAGGTCTGACCTTTCCTCTAAGGCAACGTTTCCCAACTAGTGGGCCACCAGATGTTGTTGGACCACAGTTCCCATCTTTCCTGACTATTGGCAATGCTGGCTGAGGCTGATGGGAGTTGTGGTCCAACAACATCTGGAGGCACACTGGTTGGGAAAGGCTGCTCTAAGGAGATGAAGGCAGTACATGACCCCCCAACACACATTTTATCCTCACAACAGCCCTGTAAGGGAAACAGCGGCTGGCTCAAAGCAGTGACCTTCATGGCTGGGTAGCAATTTAAACCTGGGTCTTCCCAGTCCTGATCCAAGACCTCTACACCACAACACTGTATCACTTGGCATTCATAAAGTATAACATAAAGTACAAAGCTGTAAATTACTTTTTCAACAATGTCCAGGTACTCTCTGGTAATGAATACATTAAAACTTTGCAGCTTGCTACAGATGGAGGCAACCTCCCTGCCCCTTTTCTTTCTTTTAACTGCAGAGAGTTAGGGGAACAAATGTGGAGCTGCAGAGAGATTCCCTCCCACCCTCGGAAGAGGTCTGGGCTGCGGTGTTTTTCTTTAAGACAAGTTATGATGGAATAGTTGCTTCTTAACTAAATGGTATAAAACTAGTGAACAGGGAAATTAAATTCTTACCAAAGTAATTTTACAGAGAAGTTTAGCCCAGATTGGAACCTATAACAATCTGGAGAAAAGGAAAAAAGTTACTTAAGTTAAAAATCCCACCTTTTTTCCAAGTTTCCTTTTCCTTTTTTTAAAAATCACATACATAATACACACACATTCAAAACCTATTTGCATTTCATTTTCAAACAATTATTAATAAATAAAATATGCTATGTAAAAATCTGTAGCATACTGTCATACGTATCATTACTGTCTCTTTCCACATGTCATTTCAACTGTATTTCATTTCAACAATGAGAAGCATTACATAATTCCATGTTAAATCTTTGCTTCATATATTTCATATAGGGAGACCAAAGCTTTTCAAATTTTGTTTTCCCCTCCCTTTAAGTTTCCAATTCTGTCAGATTACCCATCATTATCAGCCATAGCTATAATTCTCAGAGTGGTTTAACAATCAATCCTTCTCTTCCCAAGGATTTCTGGGAATTGTAGTTCTATGAGAAGAAGAATAGTCTCCTAACAACCCTCAGCACCCTTAACAAACTACAGTTCCCAGGATTCTTTGGGAGGAGCCATGGCTGTTTAAAGTGATATAATACTGCTCTAAATGTATCGCACAGATGGGGCCATCATTTGTATTTTGTTAAACCATATATTCCACATTTATTGCTTTGCCATATACTATGCAGGCTTGTCTATCCATCTAAGGCTGAAAACCAATTTATAGGCTAAAATCTCATTTGTTGAGCAGAGTACTTAAAGAAACTAAATGGAAGACATACTGGCCCATTTGAGTGATGGGTGTGTCATGTTTACCACTGGAGACGTGAGAGAGGTTTCAGAACTACTGTCCTTCCTGCCTTTCAATGCGGAAAAGAGAATGTGATTGAATTATGCACACAACTGAGATGGGGCCAAAAAAGAAATGAGAACTGTGAAAGATTTGCATGAAAGGACACATGGTATCACTGCTCCTTCAAACTAATAAGCTCCTTATAGATGTCTGTAGAGACTCATAGGGATGGACGGCAGAGAAATTATACCTGAATCACATTTCCCAAACCAATAAGCAAACCAAAATGCAGCTATCCTTTGCAACTTGGTTTTCTGAAATTTGCAATGCAGTTTTCCAACCAAAAAAATGAGTACAAAATAATATTTGGGGAAAGTATGCACAAAAATGCTTATGGCAGTGAAAATAATGTACAAAAATGCATATATTAGGCAAAATAGTGTATAAAAATGTGTATGTTAGGTGAAATGCACATGAAAATGCATACAGATTTTCATGATCTTTTTTTTTAAAAAAAAGCTTGATAAATGAACTTAAGACTGAAAAAAATAAGAAAATGAGAGAAACGGAAATTGACAAATCCTTCCATGTTCAGTAGAGAGCCCCTGTATATATAGCTGCATGTGTGGAGAGGGATTTAGATGTGTACAAGTGTGGGGGGGTGTCAAAGACTTCCTAATGTGGAAGGGCCATAGCTCAGTGGAAAAGCATTTGCTTTGTGTGCAGAAGGTCCCAGATTCAATTTCCAGCATCTCTGGATAGGGCTGGGAGAGTGCTTTGCCTGGAGAGCCACTGCCAGTCAGTGCAGACAATACTGAGCTAGATGGACAAATGGTCTGATCCAGCATATGGCAACTTTGTGTTAGTGTAGGTTACGGGGTCCACAAACTGCTGTCACCATGTCTGCCTCCATATTCATTTTACGTCTGTTTGATGTCTGTGAGAAGCTAAAGCAACTGTGGAATCAGCATATTCAATGCAATTTAGGCTGCATTGAGAGCACTGTTATACCACTTTAACAGCTGTGGCTTTTCCAAAAGTATCCTGGGAATTATAATTTGTTGAGTATGCTGAGAGTTGTTAGGAAACCCCTATTCTCCTCATTGAGATACAGTTCCAGAGTGGTTTAACAGTCCATCCCTCTTCCCAAGGAACTCTGGGAACTGTAGTTCTGTGAAGGGAATAGAGTGGGATCTCCCAACAACTCTCAGCACCCTTAACAAACTACAGTTCCCAGGATTCTTTGGGGGAAGCCATGGCCATTAAAGTGGTATAACTGTGTTTTAAATGGATGTTACCAATGTGGCCTCAATGCCCCAGCTGTAATAAAATCTGACAATCCCGGGGTCGTTCTAAGAAACAATTATGTCTTGCTTCTCTTGTCTTCCTTGCCTGCATATACAGACAAGGTTGTTTAGAAAGCTAGTATTGCTTCCCTTTCCTTTACACAATCGATGAGGAATGAGAAACTGCAGCCAAATTTCTAGGAATGCTAAACACAATAGCAAAACAGGAAACACATGGTAGCTCAGTGTGCTCAAAGGTGGGAGGCAAAATTGTATAAAGACATGGCCGTCCAAGTCTCTCACCTTTGATAATTGCCCCTGGGAAATAGGAACAATTGACTTCGCATTGCCCAGGTCTCTGTTTCCTGGAGGGACTTACTGACGCAAAGCAGTTGGAGGATTTTCTGGGTCGCTACGATAGAAAATCTGCGAAAGAAAGGTTTACACTGAAATGTCCCATATAAGAAATTGATCCTAACATTGTTCTTTATGGAGGTTATGTTTTTTAAAAAACAAAAAATCACCAGCTCTTGACTTCAAATCACATTTTAAATGGGCATTTCTGCAATCTGAAATTGTCCTGTCATGAACTGAATATGACCAAATTGTTTGAATGCAAGCTTAAGAGATTGTCATCTTGGTGTAGACCAGAGACCGGAAACTGTGGCCGTACAGTTGTGGCTGAGGGGCGAAATAAGACGCAGACAAAGCAGTTTGGGTTGAACAAAGGGCCACTTTATTAAACTATAACAAAACCCCTTTTAAAGTGACCTGCAGAGGGAAAACCTAGGTGTGAGAACCCCCTAATATATGCCTGGGTTTAGCAAGAGGCCGTAAACTTAACACAGAGATGAACATGATAATCCCATATACTCTACTGTATAAAGCTGTCAGTAATAAGCAATTACATCAGTTGAATTAACCAATACAGGCTGAAACTTTCCCTCTAATGCCTAGCCTTATCAAGGGGAAAGACCCCCAAAGTCTGCCCTCCAAGACATAGGTCGCACCCCTCCAGCCTCCACCAGTTAAGGAAAGCCTAATCCCAGGCCTGCCCCAAGCTCTCGATTATGAGGGGGAAAGTTTGAATGCCAAAAGGGGGAATACAGTCCCTTCCTTTATTTCCCCCCTACTTAAACAAGCACCTGGGACTGAAATGAAAACCTAAAAGATGAATGGGGGGGAAGGCCCAAAGCTTAAGAGGCCTCTGCGCCACACTCCCCTTATATCCCCAACCCCTTAAACAAGCACCCTGTGTGTGTGTGTGTGTGGAATGAATGAGCCTTAAAAGGTGAACGGAGGGTGCCAGACCTGCAGCCTAAGAGGCCTCTGCACCACCTCCCCTTAATCGCCACCTGCGGGGGGGGGAGGCTAGAAAAGGCATGACCCCTATCAAAGTGATCGTCACCACCACATTACACTGCACCAAAACAGCTGTCACAGCCAAGGGGGGTGGCCACCCAAGCCCGCCATAACACCCTTAGGGCGCCCTGGAGCCCCAGCTCACCCTGCCCACTTCTAACCAAACCAAACCATGTTGGGGGCATGAATGTAACATAAAGCTGAATGGGGGGCACCAGGCCCAAAGCCTAAGAGGCGTCAGCACCACCTCCCCTGAATTAGCCACTTGCCAGGGGTGGGAGGCTAGAAAAGCCTGCACCCATTCACCACGAGCCACCGCCGCACCAGTAGCACCATGCCAAAAACAGTGCTGCCTGTGCTGTCATAGGTGAGGGGGGGCGGCCACTGCACCTGCAGCACCAAAGCAAAACAGTGCTGCCTGTGTTGTCACAGGTGAAGGGGGTGGCCACAAGCCCACCTCGCCCGAGCTCGCCCAGCCACCAAACCTCCCTGCCGATGCAGGTGCTGTCCTGCCATTGTGCTTCATGAGCCCAGCTGGGCAATGTAGGCCATGCTCAGGCAGGCTGCGGGGCCACCGAAAATGGTGCTGACCACGTATGGCCCTAAAATGGCCACCGAAAGCTCTCGCTGCCACATTGCTCTTCCCTCCTCCATCGTGAACCAAGCAGAAGATAGGAGGGGCGGGCTTAAATAAGCCCCTGGCACTCCACCCCTCCAGTCCACATGTTGCACACTCATATTACATGCGATGCGTGATGTTGTCCATCTTAAAGATGGCGGCCATCTCATCGCTCCCAGCCGCAACTATGCTCCACCTGACCAGGCTGTGCATGGGCGAGCAGAGTAGTATATGCTGTTGGACTCCAACTCCCATTAGACCCAATCAGCATGGCCAGTGGTCAGGGATGATGGGAGCTAGAATCCAACAACACTCAGAGGGTCATAGGTTCCACTTTCCCAGTGTAGACAGTGGCAGCCTCCATTCTGATGGACACTGAGCCACTAAGGGTTTTATTTCCTCAATGCTGTGGGCTTTCAACAGTTTTCTTAAAGCAAGTTGAGACATTGGTTTTAACCTACAAATTTCTAAATGGTTTGGGCCCTGCATATCTCCAAAACCAAATTTAGCCCAGTGGTTCCCAAACTCCCCCCCCCTACAGACCACTTCAGAGATGAGGGTCTCTGAAGACCACTTAATGATTTTTCTGCCTGTGGTAGCAATTGCCGTGTGCTGTGCTAGACGCTGTATGATTTTTGTTTTTATTGCTTCTTTTATTTCTTATATATTCTTATTTTATTGCACTGCAATACAGTGTAAGAAATAAAAGCAATAAAGATACAATGAAAAAGCAATGCAACTATTAAATGTGGTGGAAGTGCCATCTCCCATCTTCAACCATAAATCCACAGACAAGCCGTGGACCATCATAATGACACTCATGGAACACTGGTGTTCTGTCAACAAAAAAATTAGCAGTCCAGTCCAGTCCATCATGGGTTCATCCATAGTGAAGTTACATGGAAATCCAAGCCTGCAAAGATGCCAGTAAGCAGTTAGAATCATGGAGGAGCAAGTAGTCCTTCATGCAGCTGGCATCTTGTTTGAAAGCTCTCCCTCCCTGAATGCAGTGTTTGTCCACAAGTGATTCTTAGCTGAAGCACTTGTCATACTGGCATGCTGGTTATAGTAGTCTTGTTCCCATCACAGACACACTAATCGCAATATATCAAACAGATGGTTCACATGTCCCAGGATATGGTCTGAAGGTGCAAGAGGCTGAAACTAAGCAAGGCTGGCTCTAGTAGGTCTATGGATTGGAGACCACCTGGGAACGACAGGTATGCTATCTTGGGTTCCATGATGGAAGAAAGGTGGGATGCTAATATAAGACAAATAAATACATGAAGTATGGGCCAATGCATAGGCTAAGCATCTTTAAAACATGGCGCTAACCAAGTGAAGCTCCCATACCATTAGAATCAGAGCAGCAATGTGATTAAAAAAAATAAAAAAAATACATCTGACAACTTTGGAAGACTAAAATGTATTTGTCTGGGACCAGAAGGACAACAATACTGGCACCAAGTGGGCCTCCCTGGGGCGGAAATTTTATAGATGAGGCATCACCATTGAGAAGGCTCTTTGACCACCCATCTTACTACAGATGGCAGGGGGAGCTGGAGAAGAACCTCCAGTGATGACATCAATGTATGAGCAGTTTGGTATGGGAACAGGGTGTTCCGTCAAGCACCGGGCTCCTACAGTGTCCAGAAAAATTGTCTTCTTTTTAATTTCTGACATGACAGACAATGACAGCCTCCATATAAAGAATGATAGCTTGTTTTAAGAACAAGAGCAATTTAGGCATAGGACCCTCTGAAAAATTGATTGAACAAAACCCTCATCTGGAAGAATCCCCAAAGTAAAAAATAAGTGACAAGAAATATTAAACCCAAATACAAGAACAGCAATAAAACAAGAACCTAAAATGCTCATCCACAGGCATACCTTGATAAGACTTTTTATTATTATTATTATTATTATTATTATTATTATTATTATTATTATTATTAACAACAATAATTTCCCACTCTTCCTTCCAGAAGGAGCCCATAAGGAAGTGGCAAAACTGTCGAGCCCCAGCTCCCTCTGGGGAATCAAGGAAGGGGGCTGGATGAGATGCAGATCCTTCAGCTAGAGCAAGGGGAAGAATAAGGGGGTGTAGACACTTTCGAGGACCATGGGGGAGGGGGTGTGGTTGACTCTGTGCCAGTTCCCACGGACAGTTCTCCCGCCGAGGAAGACTTCACACCACCTCCAGATGCCTCAAGAGAGCCGTTGGAGGATGTCCTGGTGCACACTCCAACAAGAACCCCCATGAGCGCCCCTCCTGAAACTTCAAACGCATCCCCGCCTCCTGAAGCCAAGCTGGCACCTATCGAGCTTGTATTGTCAGAAGAGCCAGTGGAGACGCACCCCCCCCTTTGCCCTGTGTGAGACGTTGCGAGAAGCACCTCGGCCAGAGAGAGAGTCTTTGAAGGAGTCAGAGATTATGGGCGAAGACCTTTCCTACTTAAGGTAGCGCCCCCCCCCCGATCTGGGTGCTGAGTTAATTTCCTTCACATGCTGCAGAGTATGCTTAGGTAGCTTAGTTAGGGATAGAAGTGAGTTAGCATAGCAAGTCTATGAAGCGTGCTGCCTTTGATGTTTCAGTTACCCTAATAAAAGAAGAATTAATTCCATCCTCATCTCTGGGCAGGACAAAAACAAACACTAAAGCATCTATATAATATTTAAAACAAAACATCTTTAAAAACATTTTTTTTAAAAATTAAAACTTTTAAGTCTAGTTAAAAAGAGAGAAAGACCTCAATGGATGACTGAAGAAACTCTTAAAATGGTTAAAGAGAGAAGGAAAGCAAAAGCAAAAGGAGATAGAAACACAGTCAGAACCCTAAATGCAACAATACAGCAACTAGTATGTAGGGACAAAGAGAACTATTACAATAGTTACTGTATAGAAATAGAAGAGGACAACAAAAAGGGTAGAACAAGAGCCCTGTTCCAAAAGATTAGAGAAATGAAAGGGAAATTTAAACCACAAGTAGGGATGTTGAATAATCAACAGGGGAACACACTGACTGACCGAGATGAAATAAAAGCAATACACTGAAGAACTCTTTTATAAAGAGATGCCAGGGTGTGTCCCGTCCAGAGCCGAAAGAATGAGGCTGGAGTGTGTGTGCAAGTAAATCTCCTTTTATTAGAGTAATGGATACATCAAAGGCATTGCGCTTCATAGGAAACCCTACGCTAACTCACTAGAGTCCGTAACTATACTCTAGACATGCTCTGCAGCATGTGAAGGAAGTTGACTCAACGACCCCCCACTGGGAGCGGCAGGCTTATATAGGAAATGTTTTCAAACGTAATCTCTGACTCCTTCGTAATTCCTGTCTTTGCCCTGTCCGTTTCTCGCGGCGACGGGAACGAGGAGACAGGGGACACGCATCCAACAGCTCATCTGAAGACACCTGCTCCCAAGCAACGGGCTCGAGGTCAGGGGGCGGTGCCACACTGGAATCCTCCTGGGAACTGCTTGGTAAAGGAGGAGCTGGCACTGACTCTGAAGCTTCCCCCCACAAGGCCTCTGCATCAACTGGGGGTGGTGTGCTCGGCTCCTCGGAAAGGGCGTTACTCGTGGGAACTGGCTGGAGAGCAGGCTGCCCCCCTCCCGCACGATCCTGCTCAGACACAACAATCCCCAACTCTGCTTCTTCTGGCTGCGGAGGTGCCTGAAACTCATGCCTCCCCCCTTCCTGTCCCTTCTGAGTTGGCTGCAGCGCAACAGGGTGACAGATTCATTCACGGAGGAACCATATGATGAAGAACCAGAAATTTTAGAATGCAAGGTGAAAGCTGCTCTTAAAATACTTGGAAGAAACAAATCACCAGGAACAAATGGCATACCAATAGAGTTGCTACAAGCTACTGAGACTGAATCTGTGCAAATTTTTACAAAAATCTGTCAACAAATATGGAAAACTAAACAATGGCCCACAGACTGCGAGCTTTTCAAATACATCCCAATTCCAAACAAAGGGGATCCCAGGGAATGCAGTAATTATCAAACTATTGCCTTAATATCCCATGCAAGTAAAGTAATGCTCAAGATTCTTCAACAAAGGCTCTTACCATATATGGAGCGAGAAATGCCAAGCTGGATTTAGAAAGGGAAGAGGCACCAGAGATCATATCGCAAACATACGTTGGATAATGGAACGGACAAAGGAATTTCAGAAGAAAATCACCCTGTGCTTTATAGACTACAGCAAAGCCTTTGACTGTGTAGATCATGAAAAACTATGGAAAGCTTTAAAAGAAATGAGGGTGCCACAGCATCTGATTGTCCTGATGCTCAACCTATACACTGCACACTATACAAGAGGCTACTGTAAGGAAAGAATATGGAGAAACCGATGAGTTCCCCATCGGAAAGGGTGTGAGACGGGGTGTATTTTATCACCCTATTTATTTAATCTATACGCAGAACATATCATATGGAAAGCACGATTGGACCAAGATGAAGGAGGTGTGAAAATTGGAGGGAGAAATATCAATAATTTAAGATATGCAGACAATATCATACTACTAGCAGAAACCACTAATGATTTGAAAAGAATGCTGATGAAAATTAAAGAGGAAAGCACAAAAGCAGGACTACAGCTGAATGTCAAAAAGACTAAAGTAATGACAACAGAAGATTTATGTAACTTTAAAGTTGACAATGAGGACATTGAACTTGTCAAGGATTATCAACACCTTGGCACAGTCATTAACCAAAATGGAGAGAATAGTCAAGAAATCAGAAGAAGGCTAGGACGGGGGAGGGCAGTTATGAGAGAACTAGAAAAGGTCCTCAAATGCAAAGATGTATCACTGAACACTAAAGTCAGGATCATTCAGTCCATGGTATTTCCAATCTCTATGTATGGATGTGAAAGGTGGACAGTGAAAAAAGCGGATAAGAGAAAAATCAACTCATTTGAAATGTGGTGTTGGAGGAGAGCTTTGCCACATACCATGGACTGCGAAAAAGACAAATAATTGGGTGTTAGAACAAATTAAACCAGAACTATCACTAGAAGCTAAAATGATGAAACTGAGGTTATCATACTTTGGACACATAATGAGGACATGATTCATTAGAAAATATGATAATGCTGGGGAAAACAGCAGGGAGTAGAAAAAGAGGAAGGCCAAACAAGAGATGGATTGATTCCATAAAGGAATTCACAGACCTGAACTTACAAGATCTGTACAGGGTGGTTCATGACAGAAGCTCTTGGAGGTCGCTGATTCACAGGGTTGCCATAAGTCGTAGTCAATTTGGAGGCACATAACAACAACAACAAAAGTTTTAAGACAATTCTAACACAAATGTGGACTGAGATAAGCTCTACTTTAAAGGTTTTTTGAAAGAGGAAGGTCTTCAGTAGGCTCCAAGAAGACAATAGCTGGCACCTGTCTAATATTTAAGGGTAGGGGATTCCAAAGGGTAGGTGCCACAACACTAATTCCTATGTTATGTGGAATGTACCTCCTGATAAGATGATATCTGCAGGAAGCCCTCACCTGCAGAATGCAGTGAAAATTTTGTGCATATTTTGTGAAGATAAGGGGTATATAATCCTACCTCTCCCCACTAAAAGGGAGAGCACAAAAAAGAGACCACAGACATAACTTATTACCCTCCAAATGAAGGGTTGAAGGCCTGGGTAAATAAAAATGTTTTTGCTTGGCACCTAAAAACAGGCAATGATGGGGGCAGGCATGCTTCCCTGTGGAGAGCATTCTATAAACAGAGAGCCGCCACTGAAAAGTCTCATTCCAGTGTCATCACCCTCCAAACCTCCCTAATAAGCACACTGAAGAGAAAGGGGGGAGGACTCCTCTTTTAAACTTCCAATGTGCTCCTGCAGCTGCTTGGAAAGTAAGTGTAGGGAAGGTGGGGTTTATGTTGGGGGGGGGAGGGCTAGCAAGATGGTGGAGGAAGCTAGGAATGAGTGGATGAAGGCAGTAACTGGAAGCCAGAGGAAAGTCTGGGGGCTTGCTAAATCTGCCTTCTCTCTGAGGTGAACTTTAACGAGTACCCAAAATGTGATTCTAAGTCCAAGCCTAGTGAAGCCCATTAGCCTCTCTTGTTAACTTAAGGTCATTCAAACCAGTGACATCACAGCTCTTTAATATACATGGCAAAAGAAATCTATTTCTACACATCTCTTCTCTGTGTTGGAAATATGCAACGATTGAAGCGGTCCGTGCAAAAGTAGCTGTCATCAGGATCTTACAGTAGACTCTCTTACTGTGGCAGTCATTAGCTGTGAGATTATTAGCACAAAATGACAGCATACGATTTTCACCTTTCCTTATTATAGAACAACAAGGGAAGATTTCAACAAACCACAGCAGGACCAGATGTTCCCCTATGTCATGGCTGCAAGTTAATCTAACAGATCATGATAAATGGCTAGATGGCCGCTACCTTCTGTTTCACCATTTGCAAGGGAAGGCTTTAAGCATGATAAATATTTGTCTAGGCTGAGCAGCTGAGATATAAGTAAATTTGCATAATAGTCATCAAGGTGATGGGATGCATAGTAACGGCTTGTACCCTGGTAGAACTGTTAAATCTAAGGGTATGTGGATGAATATGTACGGACAGTGCTGGTTAGTAAGGACAACAACAGCCTGGCTCAATAACATATTGCTATGATGAGGAGTAGGACTGTTGACCTTAAAAAAACACACCCGAGTTTATCTAGCTTTTATCAATTAAATTGTCTTTAAATTAATTTGCAAATATTCTGCTGAGAAAGGAACCAAGTATATCTTCTTGGAATGAATGCAGTACCATGCTTGGGTTGAAGCAAAATTTCTGGAACAGCTTTCAATAAAATGCCCTTCCAGCTTAAATGTGCTTGTAAAGGTGTGTTCTCCCATTTTTATTACCCCTGCCCCCAAATTTTAGCAATTATGGACACTGCAGGATTGGGGACTTTAGAGGATGGTGGCATGTTGATCCATCCACCCTTTTGCATTATGAGCACATAGTCCCTACAGGAGAGTGGATCAAGTGGAGTAATTTGTGAGCAGAGGCCTTAGTAGGGAAGTGAGGGATGGGTAGATGGCTAAGTGGGAGGTGTGCACTGTTCTCCCATTCTGAATAGCAGCTAGTATGCTACAATCCATGTATGGCAAAGGAGTGGAAGGATGAAACAGGGGTCCATTAAACCTGACCTTTGTTCCACCTAGAAGGTGCAGCTGATATGTAGTAGAATAGATCATACCCAAGGTGTTCAAAGACTGGGCTGTAACAAATGATAATCCTACTCAGAAAATAATGGTCAAGCCTAACTTCGGTTTATTAATTTCAATTAGTCTATTTGAAGTAGCATTGGATACCCTTTTTCACAGGAGAAGAATATTTTGGGGGGGAAATGTGGGAGATTTCAGACTTCATATTTGAGACAATATATATATTTAAATTGAATTAATTTGGAAGGTCCCACTAAGGCGAAATACCTGTGAGAAGTTCAAAGAAGGAAGGTCCATAGTTTAATTGTAGAGCATCTACTTTGCCTACAAAACATAAGATCCTGCTGGATCAGGCCAGTAGCCCATCTAGTCCAGCATCCTGTTCATACAGTGGCCAACCCGATGCCTATGCACTCTCCCCTTCTGAGGTTTCCAGCAATTGCTATATGGAAGCATACTGCCTCCGCCTATGGAGGCAGAGCATAGCCATCTTGGCTAGTAGCCACTGATAGCCTTATCCTCCATGTATCTATCTAAACCTCTTTTAAGGCCATCCATGTTGGTAGCCATCACTGCCTCCTGTGGGAGTGAATTCCATAGTTTAACTATGTGCTGCATAAAGTTCTTTATTTTGTCTGTCCTGAATCCTCCAACATTCAGCTTCACTGGATGTTCCCGGAGAGGGAGAAGATATTTTCTCTATCCACTTTCTTCATGCCATCCATAGTTTTATACCCTTCTATCATGTCATGTCACCTCTTATTCACATTTTCTCTAAACTAAAAAGCCCCCAATGCTGCATATTTTCTTCACAGGGGAGTTGTTCCACCCCTTGATCATTTTGGTTGTTATTTTCTGAGCCTTTTTTCAACCCTGTAGTGTCTTTTTTGAGGTGAGGAGACCAGAAGTATACACAGTAGTTCAACTGCAGTTGCACCATCGATTTGTATCATGGCATTATATTGACAGGTTTATTTTAGATTCCTTTCCTAATGATCCTTACCATGGAATTCACCTTTTTCTCAGCTGCCTTGCAATGTCAACATCTTCATCAAGCTTCATTGAGTTTCATCAAGCAGTACATACACAGGTTTCTGGAGGCAGTGATGGGCTGGATGTGAGCCAACAAACTGAAGCTGAATCCTGAAAAGACAGAGGTGTTATGTGTTCCAAGTTTTTGAGTCCAGCAGATGGGGAGACAGCCTGTTCTGGATGGGGTTGCACCCTCCTGGCAGGTTCGTAGCTTGGGATTGCTCCTGGATCCAACACTGTCACTTGAGGCCCAGGTGGCCTTGGTGGCTAGGAGTGCCTGTTTCTATCTCCAGTTGGACAAAGATTATTTGGCCATAGTACTCCATGCTCTGGTAACTTCCAGATTGGATTATTGCAATGTGCTCTATGTGGGGTTGCCCTTGAAGACGAGTCAAAAACATCAACTGGTCCAAAATGCAGTGGCCAGATTACTGGCTGGGGTTGCTTTTAGAACCCAGATAACTCCTGTTCTAAAACAGTTGCATTGGTTGCCAGTTCATTTTTGGCCCTATTTTAAGGTGCTCATGCTAGTATTTAAAGCCCTAAGCAATTTAGGCCCCAAATATCTGAGAGACCATCTCCTTTCCCACAAGACCCTCTTGGGTGTTAAGATCAGCAGAGAGGGCCTTCTTGATAGTTCTGCCACCTTCAGGAGTTTGGGTGTGTGTGTCTGGGAGAGGATTTTCTCTGTGGCAGCTCCTAAATTGTGGAGTTCCCTTCCTACAGAGATGCATCTGCCACCTTTGCTGTACAGTTTTCGGCAAATCCTAAAGACACACCTCTTTGCTGTGGCCTTCAGCACTTGAGATGTATGTTTTCAGGACCCATCCTATTCCTGTGAATGTAATGTGTTATGCATTTTAGTTGTTTTTAACACTATATTATAATATATACTATATTATAAATTTTCCATAACCTGTCGTGGACCTACTGATGGTGGACAATAAATATAAATATAAATTAAATATAAATATAAAACAACAACACATTATGACCCCACGGTTTCGTTCCTAGTCACCACCAGTTCAGACCCCATATGCATATAATGGTTTTTACTGTATGATTCTTTACTTGTAAACCCTTTGATTTTTAAATGAAATCGCAGTACACAAATATATTTATAAATAAATAAATAAATAAATGTAAAATTAAGAATTTTTTTTGCCCTGATTATGCATCACTTTATTTTTGTTTATAGTGAATTGTATTTGCTATTTTACTGCCCATCCCCTCCATTTGGAGAAGTCCTTTTGGAACTCTTCGCCATACCTTTTTGTTTTACTGACCCTGAACAATTTAGTATCATCACCAAATGAGGTCACCTCACTGCTCACCCCAACTCTAGATCATTTATGAACAAATGAAAAACCGCAGGCCCCAAAACTGATTTTTGGGTTACTCCACTTTCTGTATCCGTCCATTGGAAAAACTGTCCATTTGCTGCTACTATCTGCTTCCTGTTACTCAGCCAGTTCTTGATCCATCAGAAGACCTCTCATTCCATGGCTACTAAGCTTACTCAGGAGTCTTTGGTGAGGTACATTGTTGAAAGCTTTTTGAAAGTCCAAGCACACGGTGCACCTGTCCTGAACGTTCTCAGGTTGAGGTACCTCAGCTTTCCCAGGGTGTAGAATTAAGAGGCTCTAGTGCACTCTACAAGGAATTTCTTCTTGAGCTTCCTCCAAACAGCAGTGCATGTGCGAGGGAACGAATCACGCCATTCATGTTAAGATAGTTGAAAGACAAAGACAGTTGGCAGTACAGTTTCCATCATATCGTGATATATGGTGTGTTATGAGGCCATGTGTTGTATGTTGTTTGATTAACTCTTAGAACCTCAAATCCGGGAAGGCAATCGCCATTATGTACATAAAGCTTAGAGTTAGTTATTATTGCTCTTTTATTTTTCAGCAGAGCTAATTACTGCAGGAGAAACTCAGACGTTTATTATTCATGTTAAGACAGAGTAACCCCAGGCTGAGTTTTGACTTGTATGTTTGCTAGCTTATGGTTTTTTTTAAAAAAAAACCCCAAACCAACCCCAAAAATAGAAATTTCAGAATAAAGCATACAAAAATGGAAAAATTTGCATATTTTGTGGAAGAGGATTACAATATTTCATCAGGCTGTGGGAATGAAAGCCCTTCATTGGCAATTGTATTTGATTAGAAAAGAAATAATTGTCACAAACACACTTCACACACACACACACACACACACACACACACAGAGAAAGAGAGACAGACAGACAGACAGACAGAGACAGAGACGGAGAGAGAGAATGAATAATTTCAGAAAGATGACAATACTTTCTTTCTCCACCACAGTAAGTTGTGTTCATTTGGACATACCCTACATGCAGAATCCAATAAAAAATAAATTGGACAACGATGGCTGCTGTTACGTGGTGATCAAGGAGGGAAGGGAATTCCCATCCTTATCCAAATTTGACTATGTTTATGGCTATTTAGTGTCATGATGTAATCTCACTCACTATGTGATCCCTGATTGGCTAGAACCTTGCAGTGAGGTAGAAGATAAAATTGCACCACAGTAGGCCCTAGAAGGAGGGGGGACAAATGGCAACGAATTGTTATAAAGAAATGCAAAAGTAAGATACAGTTGGGGTTTTTGAGGGGTAGCGAGACAATTGGTTTCAAGCACCCCAAATGTGTGTACTGCCTTCAAGTCGATTCCGACTTATGGCGACCCTATGAATAGGGTTTTTCATGAGGCTGAGAGGCAGTGACTGGCCCAAGGTCACCCAGTGAGCTTCATGGCTATGTGGGGATTTGAACCCTGGTCTCCCAGGTCACAGTCCAACACCTGGTAGGTGATACTTCTACTCAGTCCTCATAAATATCACTACATAAAAAAAAAAAATCAAAAGCAGAACAAATTGTCCACAAATATATGGCCACAAGCATAGCTCAATAGGAGAACACATGCTTTGCATATAAAAGGTCTCAGGTTTAATCCCTGGCATCTCCTGGGGTTTGGCGCCTGAGGGAGACCTCTGTCTGAAACCCTGGAGAGCCACTTCTAGTCAGTGCAGAGTAGACAATTTTGAGCCAGGTGGACCAATAGTCCTTATTTGCATAACCACACAGCAGTCAGAAGAGCAATGAACGCCACATCTAGAGAAAGTATGACATACATTTGTAATCTGAGTGCCCCGAAAATGTGATTTACTTGCAGCAAAAGTGTGACCTTGGAATAAAGGTGCAAGTGAGCTGATAGGCTGTGTGCAACAAATGGGAAACAAATGTGTGTTTATTGTACAACTCCCCATCCCACCGTGAACACACAAAAGCGCATCAGTTACTCTTTGACAGTTATTCGTGAATTTACAGTGAAGGATGTTCAAGCAGCCGAACCCCGTTTAAAAACCCTCACATCTGGATGCTTTTTGGGCAGTGCTTTTTGGGCAATGCTTGGGCATTCTCACCCCATGGATTTGCCTCATTTGTTTTCCATAGCACCAAACAAGCAACTTAGAACAAGCTAAACATTCCTCGCTTCACGAGAAATCAAATGAACAATGCATTTCTTCAGTAGGCTCAAGAAGGTAATTTGGGCAAACTTGAAAAAGGGCAGTCTGGTTTGAGCACAAGAGCAGAAGTAAAGGTCATGGCAATGAATTAAATTGCATCATGATGTGAACTCTAGGGAGTTCATAGAAATCCTATCATTTGATATTTTAAAACTGACTGGCCTGGCCTTCAACATGTTTTACAGAAAAAAGAACCCTTGTGGCTGAGGAAGAACTAATACATCTCTTCCATTTACAATTTCTTATAGTTCAAGGAAGGTTATATTTCAGAAACTGGATGTGAATCAGAAAAGAGGAAGGAAATTGACATTCCATGCTCGCTTTGCCACTTTTGCAAGACTGAAACATTTCCTTTTGGTTCTCTTTCTGAAGACCGGCAGTGTCTCTCCTGTGTTAAACAAGCAGAAACACCATTTAGTGTGGTTTAAACAAGTCTCTCTGCAGGAAAACACCACTGCTTGCTGATCTAGTAATTGATGAATGACAGGAAATGTCTGAACATGGATGTTAAATTACATTCTCCATGGGAATACATTGCATTGCTGACGCCGTTGCTGTATTTCAACAAACAATCATTATGGTCATTTTCTCTGCCAATGAGGGATTGAATGACACTCCATTTTCCCAGCATGGGTGTGTTTAGGCACGGCAAGAAGAATGGGATTGGGGTCTTCTCCAGAATTGGAAGATGCAGTGAAATGTGAGGCTTACACTACTGCTTGTTTTTTTAATTTTTTTTAAAAAAGGTCAACCAAGTGTAAATCCATGTGCAGAATTATTTCATGGGTAAAAAACAAAGGATACAAAGTCTAGGGAATGACCTAAAGGGGAAGGGCTATAGCTCAGTGGTAGAGCATCTGCCTTGCATGCAGAAGGTCCCAAGTTCAATCCCCAGCATCTCCAGGTAGGGCCAGGAATATACCCAACTCTGGAATCCTGGAAAGCTGCTGCCAGTCAGCATAGACAGTACTGAGCTAGATGGACCAATGGTCTGACTCTCGGTGTAAGGCAGTTTCCTATGTTCCTTCCTATGTTCCTATGTAAATGAGAACAGACATCCTTCTGCCTTCTGAAACTAGTAATAGAAACTCAGTAGGGAAACCATGATATTGGGGGGCAGGGGAGTGGAAACATAAGGGGAAGTGGTAAGGGACCAAGAAATAGTGGGTAGGAAAGGGTTAAACATCACATCCTCCCCCTGATACTTTTCTGTTCTATGTTCCTTCCTCCTGAAGCAGCTTTTTATTTTAAAAATATGACATTGGGTCTCCTCTTTCAACAAGCCTTTTAAGTTGAGACCTATCCCAGTCTGTGTCTGTGTTAGAATTGCTTGTTAATATGTTTTTTTAATAATATGTTTTTAACCCTTTTTTAAAATATGTTTTTAAAGCTTTTTTAAAAAAATGTTTTTAACATTGTTTTGTTTTAATGTATTTTAAGGTCTGTTTTTATGAGGTTTTAAAGTGTTTTTAGCGTTTCTGTTTGCCACCCTGGGCACACAAAATGTGTTTGTGTTTTAAATTGTTTTTAAAAGATGAGTTTTTAAATTTGTATATTTATTTTAATGTTTTTAGTTACTGTAAACCACCCAGAGAGCTTCGGCTATGGGGCGGTATATAAATACATAAGAACATAAGAACATAAGAAGAGCCTGCTGGATCAGGCCAGTGGCCCATCTAGTCCAGCATCCTGTTCTCACAGTGGCCAACCAGGTGCCTGGGGGAAGCCCGCAAGCAGGACCCGAGTGCAAGAACACTCTCCCCTCCTGAGGCTTCTGGCAACTGGTTTTCAGAAGCATGCTGCCTCTGACTAGGGTGGCAGAGCACAGCCATCATGGCTAGTAGCCATTGATAGCCCTGTCCTCCATGAATTTGTCTAATCTTCTTTTAAAGCCATCCAAGCTGGTGGCCATTACTGCATCTTGTGGGAGCAAATTCCATAGTTTAACTATGCGCTGAGTAAAGAAGTACTTCCTTTTGTCTGTCCTGAATCTTCCAACATTCAGCTTCTTTGAATGTCCACGAGTTCTAGTATTATGAGAGAGGGAGAAGAACTTTTCTCTATCCACTTTCTCAATGCCATGCATAATTTTATACACTTCTATCATGTCTCCTCTGACCCACCTTTTCTCTAAACTAAAAAGCCCCAAATGCTGCAACCTTTCCTCGTAAGGGAGTCGCTCCATCCCCTTGATCATTCTGGTTGCCCTCCTCTGAACCTTCTCCAACTCTATAATATCCTTTTTGAGATGAGGCGACCAGAACTGTACACAGTATTCCAAATGCGGCCGCACCATAGATTTATACAACGGCATTATGATATCGGCTGTTTTATTTTCAATACCTTTCCTAATTATCGCTAGCATGGAATTTGCCTTTTTCACAGCTGCTGCACACTGGGTCGACATTTTCATCGTGCTGTCCACTACAACCCCGAGGTCTCTCTCCTGGTCGGTCACCGCCAGTTCAGACCCCATGAGCGTATATGTGAAATTAAGATTTTTTGCTCCAATATGCATAATTTTACACTTGTTTATATTGAATTGCATTTGCCATTTTTCCGCCCATTCACTCAGTTTGGAGAGGTCTTTTTGGAGCTCTTCGCAATCCCTTTTTGTTTTAACAACCCTGAACAATTTAGTGTCGTCAGCAAACTTGGCCACTTCACTGTTCACTCCTAATTCTAGGTCATTAATGAACAAGTTGAAAAGTACAGGTCCCAATACCGATCCTTGAGGGACTCCACTTTCTACAGCCCTCCATTGGGAGAACTGTCCGTTTATTCCTACTCTCTGCTTTCTGCTTCTTAACCAATTCCTCATCCACAAAAGGACCTCTCCTCTTATTCCATGACTGCTAAGCTTCCTCAGAAGCCTTTGCCAAACGCTTTTTGAAAGTCTAAGTACACTATGTCCACTGGATCACCTCTATCTATATGCTTGTTGACACTCTCAAAGAATTCTAATAGGTTACTGAGACAGGACTTTCCCTTGCAGAAGCCATGCTGGCTCTGCTTCAGCAAGGCTTGTTCTTCTATGTGCTTAGTTAATCTAGCTTTAATAATACTTTCTACCAGTTTTCCAGGGACAGAAGTTAAGCTAACTGGCCTGTAATTTCCGGGATCCCCTCTGGATCCCTTTTTGAAGATTGGCGTTACATTTGCCACTTTCCAGTCCTCAGGCACGGAGGAGGACCCAAGGGACAAGTTACATATTTTAGTTAGCAGATCAGCAATTTCACCTTCGAGTTCTTTGAGAACTCTCGGGTGGATGCCATCCGGGCCCGGTGATTTCTCAGTTTTTATATTGTCCATTAAGCTTAGAACTTCCTCTCTCGTTACCACTGTTTGTCTCAGTTCCTCAGAATCCCTTCCTGCAAATGTTAGTTCAGGTTCAGGGATCTGCCCTATATCTTCCACTGTGAAGACAGATGCAAAGAATCTCTGCTTCTCTGCAATCTCCTTATCGTTCTTTAGTACACCTTTGACTCCCTTATCATCCAATAAATAAATAAATAAACGTGTAACATGTAGTTTGGTTTGGTTGTTTCAGGCAGTTGGCCTTTCAAAACTATGTCCAGCACTTCCACTATGTGCACTGGCATCTGCTTGTAAACCAAGGTGCTGGTTTTAAACCAGACAGCCCTAAAGACCCTGTGTCCTACAGACCTCCTACTCTGTGACATATCAGACCGTCTATCATGCATGCATCAAGTAACAGCAATGGAGGCGTGTAGAGAGTTATTGTCATGGCAGCTTTCAGCTGTAAAACTTCCGTTAATATTTCACCAAGCCTGAGACTGAACTTCCCAAATATGGGTGATCAGGGGTCTCCAGCATGGTCTCCAACTTTGTGGCCTTCCCCTAGCATCCATGGGACCTCTGATCATCCAACATTCACTGCTTGGCCATGAGATGGCAAGGGTGGTTATCTTTTCTCCCTTGAAAAGTACATAGATGAAGGAAGCTGGAAGAGTGACACTCTCCACTTCCTGCTTCAGCTCTAAGCACTTTTCAAGGCTCAGATTAATTTTAATTGATCTGACTTGAGTGTTAAAGCTCTGCTTTGTTTTTGTTTTTTACATGAGGGGGGGCAACATGCTCCTTCAGTCTTCCAGGTAATCATAGCGAAGGCTATATCAAAGATGCTATATGGCACACAGTTATGCATATGATAATGTTGCCCCATTTGAAGTCACACAGACTAAGTTTCTGAGAGCTGTGCTTGGAGTTCCAAGCTGTGTGCCCTACATGTTGCTTCATTTAGAAGCAGGGCTAGAGTTTCTACTGAAGCCCGCGCATGGATTCTCAGGCTTCACTATTGGTTGAAGCTGATTTTTCCCCCTGTGGACCTGGCCCCACTGACATTAATTGGCACATACCAGTCAAGATGGAAAAGCTTGCTGTTTAAAAAACTACAACATCTGGGATTTACTCCTTGTGCTTTTTTTGCTCTTGGATATGTAAAAGCAAAAACTACTATCCAACAGCGAATCTGGGATACAGAATTACAAAATCATTTGAGTCTTGCTGTCAGGCACCCCGAGTTCAGGGACAATGGGAGAGAACTGGTGCCCATGCATCACTTGACAAATCTGAATATCCCTAAATACAGAAGAGCTTTCACAGCAGCTAGGTTCAATGTTGGGAGCCAGTGTGGTGTAGTGGTTAAGGTGTTGGACTATGACCTGGGAGACCAGGGTTCAAATCCCCACATAACCATGAAGTTCACTGGGTGACCTTGGGCCAGTCATTGCCGCTCAGCCTCATGAAAACCTATTCATAGGGTTGCCATAAGTCGGAATCAACTTGAAGGCAGTACATTTACATTTAGGTTCAATGTTCAGCCATCTGCCCTCCTGGAGGGAAGGTACAGAAGGGTACCCCACCATGAACAGGTCTGCCCATGTGGAATGGAAGAAGTGGAAACCGTGGGCCATGTTTTATTGTATTGTACCTTTTATAGCAATCTTCATTATACTTTTATTTATTTATTTAATTTATTATTTGATTTATATCCCGCCCTTCCTCCCAGCAGCATCCCAGGGCGGCAAACAGAAATGCTAAAAACACTTTAAAACATCATAGAAAGACCTTAAAATACATTAAAACAAAACAAAAACATTTTAAAAAGCTTTAAAAACATATTTTAAAACAAAACAAAAAAGAGTTAAAACATATTATTAAAGAAAACATATTAAATTCTAACACAGATGCAGACTGGGATAAGTCTCAACTTAAAAGGCTTGTTGAAAGAGGAAAGTCTTCAAAAGGCACTGAAAAGATAGCAGAGACGGCGCCTGCCTAATATTTAAGGGGAGGGAATTCCACAGGGCAGGTGCCGCCACACTCAAGGCCCGTTTCCTATATTGTGCAGAACGAACCTCCTGATAAGATGGTATCTGCGGGAGGCCCCCACCTGCAGAGCGCAGTGATCAACTGGGTATATAAGGGGTATGACGGTCTTTCAGGTATCCTGGTCCCGAGCTGTATAGGGCTTTGTACACCAAAACTAGAACCTTGAACTTGGCCCGGTAGCAAATGGGCAGCCAGTGCAATTCTTTCAGCATCGGGGTGACATGTTGGTGATACCCTGGCCCCAGTGAGCAGTCTTGCCGCCGCATTTTGCACCAGCTGCAGCTTCCGGACGAACCTCAAGGGCAGCCCCACATAGATTGCATTACAGTAATCCAGCCTGGAGGTTACCAGTGTGTGGACAACTTTTATCACTCCAATTTTACAAAGTATTCCAGATAAATCCAGTGAGTTTTATTGAACACATTTATTGGTGGACATTAATCCACAGGTTACAGCAAGAGTGGCTAGTTTCTGTGTTGCTGCCATTGCATGTCGGAAAACAATGATAAATGATTTTATATAGGAAATCTGTACTGATTATAATGTTTTATTCAACCATGATTTTATGTATTTTATATGGTTCTGATTATTTATGATGTTTATGTATTGGTCTGTGACTGAAATAAAATTTTATTTACTTACTTTGTGTTGGGGGTGGGGTGATCCAGGGGGTGGGATAGAAATGACCAGAAGGGGTGACAACCCATATCGAGAGCTTGGAAAAGTTACTTTTTTAAACTACAGTTCCCATCAGCCCCAGCCAACATGGTCACTGAATTGGGCTGATGGGAGGTATAGTTCAAAAAAGTAACTTTTCCAAAAGGTAAAGTTGTCCCCGCACTTATAGTGTGAGTCGTTTCCGACTCTTAGGGTGATATCTTGAGACATTTACTAGGCAGACCGTTTATATGGGGTGGGATTGCCAGTTCCTTCCCCGGCCTTTCTTTACCCCCCAGCATATGCCGGTACTCATTTTACCGACCACGGATGGATGGAAGGCTGAGTGGACCTCGACCCCTTTTACCGGAGATTCGACTTCCTCCTTCCGTTGAAATCGAACTCCGGCCGGGAGCAGAGCTTCGGCTGCGTTACCGCTGCTTACCACTCTGCGCCACGGAGGATCCTTAACTTTTCCAAGCTCTGCCTATATCCAAATGTGTCCATGGGCCTGAAAAGGTTGGCGATCCCTGATTAGTTGCTGTGTGTCAGTTAGGGATGGGTGAGAATTTCAATTCAGTTCACATTTCAAGCTGAATCTGTCAAATCCGCACTTTCTGAAATAATATGAGAACAGAAACACAGCCATCCTTCAAAATTCGCACTTATTCAAATTTTGCAGTGCAGTTCACCAAGCAAACAATGCTGATAAAGATGCATATGTCAGGGGAAAGTGGGCATAAAAATGAATATGTGAGAGAAAATAACATACAAAAATGCATTATATGATGAGAAATGTCTTTCAAAAATGTATATGTTAGTCAAAACTGCCTTTTTAGGAGAAATTTGCACCAAAATGCTGGAGAATTTCCATTTTTTTACATTGCTGCAGAAATGTGGAAAACTGAATGTAAGACTGGAAAAATAAGAAATGGAGAGAACTGAAATTGACACATCTTGCCATCCCTAGTGTTGGTGCTGGGTCTTGGGGAGCAGCATGAGGTGAGCCAGGAACCAGCAGCTGTGGAATAAAGCCAGTAGGAAGGACTAAAAAGTAACTCAGAGCTGAATGACAAATAAGTAAGCAGGATCAAGAAGCAGGCCAGGACTAGAAGTGAAGAATAAGCCAGGACCAAAGGACAGTCAAAGATCATAAGGAACACCCCAGAGCAGAAGATGACCTTGTTGCTCAAGCCAGGCTTAACAGGAATAGGACTCCCAGCCAGCATAGCCAATAGACAGAAATCTTGGAAAATGGAGTACAGAAACACCTGAAGGATCTCCTTTCCTTTACTTAGTGATGGTTAGGGTGGTTTGGAGGGTAGGGGGTGGCCTTGTTCTTTTGATCCTGTTAGGATGTTGGTGTCGAGACCCTGGATCAGGACCTTGAATGGGATGTACCAGAGTGTGGGGAGGGGGATCCGGGATTTCAAGAGTTACAGAGCGGGGATGAGGAGGAAGGGAGTTTGAGAGAGAGGCCAGTAAGAGACCTTGAGATTCCAACGGCCGGAGACGCAGCCCAGCCAATTCTCACGCCTCCTTTCGTGCTGCAGAGAGAGGAGGGGGAGGGAGAAAGAGGCACTCTAACCCCACCCCAACATGGTAGTCTGGGAAAGAAGTCAGTGCCCAGCTCCCCCCCTCCCTCCTCCCAGCCGGCTCAAAGATGTCAGTACTTCGGGCGAAGAAGGGGAGGAGCCGCTCTCTCCGCGCGCCCGCTGCAAGCAGAGGAGGGCCAAGCAACGGCGGGAGGAGGGGGAAGGATCGCTCAGGAGAAGCGCTCGGCTTAGAGAACGCCTACCTCCTACTTAAGCAAGGAAGAGGCGGGAAAACTTTGCTCTGTCAACTTTCTTACAACACTGCAGGATAAGTAAGTTAGGGATGAGAGTGAGTTAGAGTAGTCGTGTGCATGAAGCGTCGTACTTTTAATGTGGAAATCTCCTTAATAAAGAAAGAATTGCTTTCACCCTCGAGTCTCATTCTTGAACCCCATCCTGGGCCTGACAGATTGACAGAGCCACCTTTACCTCCCGCAAACTTCCCGCAACTGCCCAGTACAAGATGGACGTGGGAGCAGCAGGAGGGATCACCCTAGAGTCGCTGCAGGCAGATTTTCAAGTGCTGCAGCTGAATTTTATCACCTTGCAAGCCGAGAATCAGAACCTGCGAGCCGCAACGCAGGCTCTGCAGGTAGACAACCAAGCTCTGAGGGCGGCGATCGCCCAGCTCCAGGCAGCGCCTCCCGGTGCAGCTGCAGCCCCCACCAAGACTCCAGTTGGACTGCCCGCCAGGTATGCAGGGCAGAGCGATCAATTTGCCACATTCCTGGCCCAGTGCGAGCTCTACATGCAAGTATGCAGGGCAGAATTTCCAACAGATGACGTGAAAGTGGCATTCGTAGTAAGCCTCTTTGAAGGAGAAGCCGCGAAGTGGGCAACCCCTTACCTGATCCGTGCAGACCCGTTGTTGAATGTTCCAAGACCCCCAGAGGAAAGAGACAGTGGCAAGAAAACTCGGCGCCCTTTGACAGGGGAGGGGGACAGTGGCGAGTTACACCAACACATTCAAACTCCAAGCTCAAGAGACTGATTATAATGATCCAGCGCTCATGTATTTGTACCGAAGTGGATTGGGTTCAGAGATCCTGGATGAACTGGCCTGGATGTCACCCCCAGGCACGTTGAGGGATCTGATCTGTGTGTGTCTGCAGGTAGACCATCAACTGGAAGGCCGCCGACTGGAGAAAAGACAGGAGATGACACGATACCCTGCTCCCACACCCCTGCCCCGAACCCGTCTCCCCCCAAGTTTGACACCTTCCACTAGCAGTGGCGAGGAACCCATGCAGTTGGGGGGCATCAGACCACGCCTGATGGACGAGGAGAAGGAGAGGCGGCGGAGAGAGAACCTCTGCCTGTACTGCGCCAAACCTGGCCACCTCGCGAGGAATTGTGGAGCTAAGACAGGGAAGCCCGAGCCGTCGGGAAACTAGACGGCCCATCTCTCGTAGAGGCCAGAGGGCTGAGGGCCATTCTAAATAAAGGGCCTGCAGAGACACAACCCCAGTCGCAGGGAGTTCTAGTATTACCAGTCCGGATTACAATGATGGGGGGACAGAGCTTCGAGACAGAGGCAATGATAGACAGCGGAGCCTCCACTTGCTTCATGGATGCAAAGTTAGTGGACCGCTATGCCATTCCCACATGGAAGTTGGAAAAGCCTCTAGCCGTGGAGACCATCGACGGACGGCCTTTGAAGTCTGGAGGTGTAACTAGAGCGACTCAAGAAATGGAGATGGAAATCCAGGGCCACTCAGAGACTATTTCCTTCTACGTCTCACACCTCTCCAGCTTCTCGGTGATCCTGGGAATGCCATGGCTAGCGAAGCATGGGCCACGGATTCACTGGGGAGAGGTGATAGTGGTGTTCACCTCTGAATACTGCCATGAGAACTGTCGACCCTCGGAGACAGGGGCCATTCTGGCCGGGACCGAGCCAGGAGCGGCGGAGGTGACACTGCCCGACAAGTATAGAGAGTTTCAGGATGTGTTCGATGAGAAGGAGGCAGAGACCCTACCCCCACATCGACCGTATAACTGCGCCATCGATCTGGTCCCTGGAGCCAGCATCCCAGCGGGGAAAATTTACTCACTCACGGAACAGGAGCGAGAAGCGCAGAGGGAGTTCTTGGAGAAGAATTTGAAAAGAGGGTTTATTCGACCCTCACAGTCCCCAGCGGCAGCTTCCTTGCTATTCGTCAAGAAAAAAGGGGGAGAGTTGCGTCCATGCCATGACTACTGTGCACTGAACCAGATTATTATACCGAACAGCTACCCCCTGCCCCTCATAAATGAGCTGCTGGATCGGTTGCGTTCAGCCAAAGTTTTTTCCAAGCTGGACTTGAGGGGGGCGTACAACCTGGTACGAATGAGGGAGGGGGACGAGTGGGAAACGGCTTTTTTGACCCCTCAAGGTCAATTTGAGTACCTCGCAATGCCTTTTGGATTGTCCATCTGTCCCGGAGTGTTCCAGAATTTCATGAACCAGGTGTTTAGAGACCTCCTAGACTCTTACGTTATTATTTATCTGGATGATATCCTGATTTTCTCAGAGAATCCACAGGATCATGAGCAGCACGTGAAGACAGTGCTGCAGAGACTGAGGGAGAACCGGCTGTATGCGAAGTTGGAAAAGTGTGGTTTTGACCTGACTTCCCTGGATTTCTTAGGGTATAGGATCTCTCCAGAGGGAATAAAGATGGACCCGGGCAAAGTGAGCTGTGTATTAGAATGGAATCAGTCCAAGAACAAGAAGGATATCCAGCGCTTCTTGGGGTTCGCTAACTACTACCGGAAATTCATTCCGTGCTTTTCCAAGCTGACGGCCCCCCTGACGGAATGCCTACGGGGAAAAGGACCATTCCGGTGGACCGAAGAGGCAGGGAGAGCCTTCGAGGAGCTAAAGGAGCGTTTCTCAGGGGAGCCGATCTTGAAGTTTGCTGATCCTAGTCTACCCTACATCGTGGAGACAGACGCCTCTGACCTGGCCATTGCAGGGGTTTTGTTACAACCGGGAAAAGAAGGGGAAGGACTGTATCCCTGCGCATACTTTTCGAGGAAGCTGACGTACCCCGAACGCAATTACACTGTCTTGGAGAAGGAACTCCTTGCAATTAAAGAATCCTTCTCACACTGGCAACAGCACCTGGAAGGGACTCAGCACCAGATTGAGGTTAGGTCAGATCATAAGAATCTCGAGAGTTTAAAGACTGCCAAGAAACTGAACCAAAGGCAGTACGGTGGGCTCAGTTCTTCACTAGGTTTAACTTCCGGATAACTTACTACCCACAAGTAAAAAACCAGTGGGCAGATGCCCTGTCCTGAAAGCCGGAGTACAGAGAAGGGCTCCCACCAGCCACACTCCAACACATCATCCCCCCAGAGAGGATAGTTGCGGGCGCGTGTCAAGAGTCCTGGGAAAAAGAGCTTAAGGAAGCCCAGGCACAAGACCCTTACGCGCTGCAATGCCGGGCAGAATTAGACTCCCCAGCCATGAAAGAAAGCGGATTCCACGAAAGTAAAGGCCCGCTATGCCGCCGGTCAGCAAGGTATGTGCCCCCGGGGGAGATGAGGACCCGAGTGTTAAAACAGTGCCATGACTCCCCGGCGGCAGGACACTTTGGCATTTTCAAGACTATCCAAACAACCTCCAGAGACTTTTGGTGGCCTCAGATGAGGAGAGAGATAGAGACCTATGTACAGACCTGCCCGGTCTGTTTAAGAGCAAAACATGCGCCAGGAAAGCCAGCGGGGCTACTCGAGACTTTACCCACACCGGAGGGCCCTTGGAAGGAACTCTCGATGGACTTTGTAACAGATCTCCCTGAATCACAAGGGAAGACGGCCATCCTGGTAGATGTCGACACCCTGACTAAGATGGCTCATTTCCTGCCGTGTGCAGGGATACTCGACGTGGAGGAGACAGCCAAACTGTTCGTGAGGGAAATATATCGCCTGCACGGACTGCCAGACAGCCTGGTCTCGGACCGAGGAACCCAATTCACCGCCAGATTCTGGAGATCGCTGTGGAGACTACTAGGCACAGAATTAAAAATGTCATCGGCGCATCATCCCCAGACGAACAGGCAGACAGAGCGCGTTAATGCAGTGGTAGGGGGCTATCTATGCTGTTACATCTCATACCAGCAGAGTGATTGGATGTCTTACCTGCACCTAGCGGAGTTCGCCTATAATAATGCCCTGCACACCAGCACACGGCAAACTCCCTTCTTTGCAAATTATGGATTTCATCCCAAGGCTTTTCCTAGCTCCCGAGAGGCACCGACGGTGCCAGCGGCCGAGGAATTCGTCCAAGAACTCCAGGCAATGCAACAACTTTTATGCATACAGTTAGATGAAGCCAAAGAAAATTACAAACGTGTGGCAGATCGGCACCACCAAGAGGGAACACCAATCCGAGTGGGAGACCAAGTCTGGATTTCCACCCGGTTTCTGCCCATGCCGGGTAAGTCTAAGAAACTGCAGGACCGGAGGATGGGCCCATTCGAGGTGGAGGTGCAACTCAATCCTGTAGCTTACCGGTTGAAACTACCACCCACGTTTAAGATGCATCCCGTATTTCACCGCTCCCTGCTCACCAAAGAACACCCCCTGAGCCCTCTCTGGCCAGAGATACCACCAGGACCCCCTATAGTGATAGATGGGCAAACGGAGTTTGAAGTCGAGAGGATTTTAGACTCCAGGAGGAGAAGGAATTTGCTGCAATATCTGATCCATTGGTTGGGCTATGGCCCAGTGGAAAGGTCGTAGGAAAATGCAGAGGACGTTCACGCGCCAGAACTGGTGAGGGACTTCCACCAGAAATTTCCTCAATGCCCTAGACCCGAGGGTTGGAGGGAGGAAGAACTTGGGGAGGGGGATACTGTCGAGACCCTGGATCAGGACCTTGAATGGGATGTACCAGAGTGTGGGGAGGGGGATCCGGGATTTCAAGAGTTACAGAGCGGGGATGAGGAGGAAGGGAGTTTGAGAGAGAGGCCAGTAAGAGACCTTGAGATTCCAACGGCCGGAGACGCAGCCCAGCCAATTCTCACGCCTCCTTTCGTGCTGCAGAGAGAGGAGGGGGAGGGAGAAAGAGGCACTCTAACCCCACCCCAACATGGTAGTCCGGGAAAGAAGTCAGTGCCCAGCTCCCCCCCTCCCTCCTCCCAGCCGGCTCAAAGATGTCAGTACTTCAGGCGAAGAAGGGGGGGAGCTGCTCTCTCCGTGTGCCCGCCGCAAGCAGAGGAGGGCCGAGCAATGGCGGGAGGAGGGGGGAGGATTGCTCAGGAGAAGCGCTCGGCTTAGAGAATGCCTACCTCCTACTTAAGCAAGGAAGAGGCGGGAAAACTTTGCTCTGTCAACTTTCTTACAACGCTGCAGGATAAGTAAGTTAGGGATGAGAGTGAGTTAGAGTAGTCGTGTGCATGAAGCGTCGTACTTTTAATGTGGAAATCTCCTTAATAAAGAACGAATTGCTTTCACCCTCGAGTCTCGTTCTTGAACCCCATCCTGGGCCTGACAGTTGGTTAGGTTAGAAAGCCATGACCAAATAATTGGTGCCGTTATGGTGCTGGAGTAGTGAGATAATTAGAAAATAGTGATGGAAAGGGGCAGCCTTACAAGGTGCAGTGTGATCAGGAATGCTATAGAAGGGATGAATGCTCTCTTAAAAAATCAAAGTAGGACACCAAGCAAGTCAGTGCTCAATATTAAAAGGTGTAGAAAGCAGGATTTCCACTTAAATGAGAAAGCCAAAGAATGTGAGATTCTGAGGAAGCCACTTTATGCTTTTATCCTAGCAGCACTGGGACTATTCACAGGTGATTTTTTATTTTTGCATAATTTTGTGCAAGGAATTTCAGAAGAAAATCACCCTGTGCTTTATAGATTTCAGCAAAGCATTTGATTGTGTAGATAATGAAAAACTATGGAATGCTTTTATAAAAAATGAGGGTGCCACAGCATCTGATTGTCCTGATGCCCAACCTATACTCTGGACAAGAGGCTACTGTAAGGACAGAACATGGAAAAACCGATTGGTTCCCCATCGGAAAGGGTGTGACACAGAGATGTATTTTATCACCCTATTTGTTTAATCTGAACATATCATACGGAAGGAGGGATTGGATCAAGATGAAGGAGGTGTGAAAATTGGAGGGAGAAATATCAATAATATAAGATATGCAGATGATACCATACTACTAGCAAAACCCAGTAATGATTTGAAATGAATGCTGATGAAAGTTAAAGAGGAAAGCACTACAGCTGAATGTCAAGAAGACTAAAGTAATGACAACAGAAGATTTATGTAACTTCAAAGTTGATAATGAGGACATTGAACTTGTCAAGGATTATCAATACCTTGGCGCATTAACCAAAATGGAGACAATAGTAAAAAAATCAGAAGGCAGCTATGACTGAGGAGGGCAGCTATGAGAGAACTAGAAAAGCTCCTCAAATGCAAAGATGTATCACTGAACACCAAAATTCAGACTATGAATGTGAAAGATGGACAGTGAAAAAAGCTGATAAGAGAAAAATCAACTCATTTGAAATGTGGTGTTGGAGGAGAGTTTTGTGGATACCATAGACCATGAAAAAGTCAAATAATTGGATGTTAAAACAGATTAAACCAGAACTCTCACTAGAAGTTGAAATGATAAAACTGAGGTTATCATACTTTGGACACATCATGAGAAGACATGATTCACTAGAAAAGACAATAATGCTGGGAAGAGCAGAAGGGAGTAGAAGGAGTAGAAAAAGAGGAAGGCCAAACAAGAGATGGATTGATTCCATAAAGGAAGCCACAGACCTGAACTTACAAGATCTGAACAGGGTGGTTCATGACAGATGCTACTGTAGGCTGCTGATTCATAGGGTTGCCATAAGTTGTAATTGATTTGAAGGGACATAAAACACACACAATAAAACAAAGACTTGCTCAAACTCTGTTAAAGAATAAACGTACTATGCTGGGCAGCTGAGACACAACTTTATTTAACGAAGCTGAACAAATGAGTAAGTTGAAAATGAGAACAAAAGCTACTTCTGGGTTAGCTTTATGAAAGATATTTACAACAACCTGTTGTATTTGTCGATCTGCTTACAAAAGAAAAGGAGTTTCTTTGAATGTTTTCTGTCTTTGAAATCAGAATGCAGTGATCGCAAGGAACAGCAAAGCTTTCCCATTGGAGAAGCATTCCTTCAGGAAACAGTTGATGTTATACCACAGTAGAACCCTCCTAGTGAGTTACTTTTACAAATGGGAGTACAGAGCAGTACATGTCAGATAATGTAAAGCAGGATCGAATCACTAAAGAAGAATTATTTATTTATTTATTTATTTATTAAATTTATATACCGCCCGACTAGCAATAGCTCTCTGGGCGGTGAACATAAAACAGCATAAAAATACAATAAATAACAAAACAATACTAAAATACAAGCAACAATCCAACACAATAAACATTTTTAAAATTAAATCAGTGTAACTTAAAATGCTTTAGAGAATAGGAAGGTTTTGACCTGGCGCCGGAAGGAGAGCAGAGTCGGCGCCAGGCGTACTTCCTCAGGGAGACTGTTCCATAGTTCGGGGGCCACCACTGAGAAGGCCCTAGATCTTGTCATCACCCTCCGGGCCTCCCTGTGAGTTGGAACCCGGAGGAGGGCCTTCGTAGCAGAACGTAGTGCACGGGCCGGTTCATATCGGAAAGTCATGTGACAGAAGTGGTTAGCCCGTGGGATATTAAATTTCTGAAAAGACATCAATTTCAACTCAGAGTGTGGTAGTTCCTAAAAGTCTTTCTGAAGTAAAATTGTTTTTGCCTAAGGTAACTCACCAGATGCAAATTGAATTGCAATGAGCCCTGGTTGCTTGAGAGCTGCAGAAAGAAAAGCGGCTTACAGCTTAAGACTTCTGAAGTACCAGCAGTTAAAATCACAAGATTGGCCATCTCTTCGTAAACTCTGGTTCCATGGGTGGGTAGGGGGTTCACTGATGGCACTACTGTTGTGGAATGCTCTCTCTGCTGAAATATGAGAGGCCCCATCGATTCTGGCATTCTGTTGGCTCTTGAAGATACACCTGTTTAGACAAGCATTCCCCTGATCTACTGACTTGAACCAAGTTTTAATTGTTTAACTGTGATGCTGTTTAAAGGGCTTGTTTATTATACATTTTAATGATGGGTGTTTTCATGCATTTTAACTATTTTAGCTATATTTTTATAATTTGATTTTATAGTTGCTATTTTGCTGTTGGCTTTGACATATTTGTGAACCCTCAAAATTAATATTACTACCACTGCTGCTACTACTATAAAATTATTTATTATACATTTTAATTATGTCTGTTTTAATGCTTTAATGAAATAGTTTTACTGAGCATTTTAACTATGGGTAGCTATATTTTTATAATTTGATTTTATAGTTGCTATTTTGCTGTTGGCTTTTATATGTTTGTGAACCGTCCTGGTATTTCTTCTCAAAATGAAAGACATCATCATCATCATAGCCTTTTTCTCCAACAGTGGTTTCAGCTAGACTATTCTGCATCCTTTTTGGGTTTGGAATCCAATATTGAATACCTGTTTAGTGAGTGCTCTTGAGTCATAGCCATCTTAACTCATCCGTATCCTAACCTCAGTGGGTTGTTGTGAGACCAAACTGCTGCTCTGTATGGGAAAAGGGCAAATTCATCTCAGAGGGGATGTAATCTCAAAAGATGGAGGAAATCAAAGCAGAACATAGAAAGCTGCCTTATCCTGAGTCAGAACATTGGCCCATCCAGCTCAGTATTGTCTACATGGACTGGCAGCAGATCTCCAAGGATTTCAGGCAGGAGTTATTCCCAGCCCTATCTGGAGATGGTAAGACTGAATCTGGGACCTTCTACATGCAAAACAGGTGCTCTACCACTGAGCTACAACCCTTTGTCTGAAAGAGTGGAGGATCAGCTATGACAAACAGTCAGAGCATGGAAGATTACTTTTAAAAAGTAATAAATTACAGTTACAGTTATATGGCCCAAAAAAGTAGTAATTACCGTTACAATTACAATTGCTCTGAAAGTAACTGATTACTTTACTTTTCCTCCAAAGTAATCAATACAGTTACATTTCAGTTACTTTTTTTTTTTAACGCCTACAAGGTGCTGGCCTTGGCTGCTACACATCTAAGTAGCCTAAAACAACATTAAAAATAAAAATACACATACAGAGGTAGTAGAAAAATTCTTTTTATCCATGATAGCAATGGTGGTCTCTCTGCTGGTAAGGGAGGTGGGGACGGAGGCAGAGGCCACTATGCAGATCTTTGCACGTCAAACCAAGTGCAACCCCCCCCCACTCAGCCAGCCAGCATAATCTCTCTCACTTAACCACCTCCCGGACCCTGCCCTGCCACCAACTAAGGGACACTCACCCAAGCAAACATTTTCCCCATAGATGCAAAAAAGTTAAAATACTGTAAATGCAGCACAGTAGCCAGAGAGGGTGCTGGAGGCCACTTTGTGTGCCAAGTGCAAGCACACACACATTATCATCTTTCACCTCCACAGTTCTTTATCTCCATTCTGCTGCTGCCCCTTTCTCCTCCTTTATCCATGTTCTTGCCCTCTGGCTCCTTTTCCTCTCCACTCCATTTTTTTAAACATTTGTTTTCTCCACTACACCCTGTCTCACTCTCTACCTCCTCCCTTGTCACCTCCTACCCACCCACAGACCATGATGATAATGAAAGTTAAAGAGGAAAGCACAAAAGCAGGACTACAGCTGAACGTCAAGAAGACTAAAATAATGACAACAGAAGATTTATGTAACTTTAAAGTTGACAATGAGGACATTGAACTTGTCAAGGATTATCAATACCTTGGCACAGTCATTAACCAAAATGGAGACAACAGTCCAGAAATCAGAAGAAGGCTAGGAGTGGGGAGGGTAGCTATGAGAGAACTATAAAAGGTCCTCAAATGCAAAGATGTATCACTGAACACTAAGGATCATTCAGACCATGGTATTCCCAATCTCTATGTATCGGTGTGAAAGTTGGACAGTGAAAAAGGCGGATAAGAGAAAAATCAACTCATTTGAAATGTGGTGTTGGAAGAGAGCTTTCCACATACCATGGACTACGAAAAAGACAAATAATTGGGTGTTAGAACAAATTAAACCAGAACTATCATAAGAAGTTAAAATGATGAAACTGAGGTTGTCATACTTTGGACACATCATGAGAAGACATGATTCCCTAGAAAAGACAATAATGCTGGGGAAAACAGAATGGAGTAGAAAAAGAGGAAGGCCAAACAAGAGATGGATTGATTCCATAAAGGAAGCCACAGAACTTACATCTGAACAGGGTGGTTTATAACAGATGCTATTGGAGGTCGCTGATACATAGGGTCACCATACATCAAAATCGACTTGAAGGCACATAACAACAACAATAAATGGCAGGGTCACTGCACATCTTGGAGACCATTGCATCTCTTATGTCCCGCTCGAAAATAAATGAAGTATAATTTACTAAGCTTTTTAAGGGTGAAATGACATTGTGTCCAGAACCAGAAATAAGGAGGTGAGTCTCAGGTAAATGGGTTTAATTAGGACCACATTTATATCCAAGCACATCGGCAGAGGAAACATAGGGGAAGGGTTGTGACTCAGCTGCTTTGCATACTGAAGGTCCCAGGTTCAATCCCTGGCATCTCCAGGCAAGGCTAGTGCTGCATACACACCATACATTTAAAACATCTTATTTCTCCCAAAGAATCCTGGGAGCTGTAGTTTATCCCTCTCAGAGCTACAATTGCCTTAACAAATTACAGTTCCCAGGATTCTTTGAGGGAAACAACGTGCTTTAAATTAATGGTGTGTATGTAGCCTAGGGAGGACTGCTGCCTGAAATCCTGGAGAGTCACTGCCAGTCAGTGTCAAAAATATTGGGCTAGATGGTCCAATAGTATAAAGTAGCTTTCTATGATCCTGTGTAACATTACCATACTGGAAGCTAGCTCTTCCTTCTCCTGCAGGCATTACCTACAGATTGTTTGGATGAGACAGCCTTTGCCCAGGGACGGGGCATCAGTTCGCATAACCCATTTCCCCAAGACATACCCTTTGTGGTAAGTAAGTTAAAGTTAAAAGGGCCAATTCATATGCTCTTGTCTGTGGTCACAAGGCCCTCAGTGACTCTACTGCCTCAGTTCCATATAAAGTAGTGTTACCACTTATTACAATCAGATAAAGAGTATAAATTCAACCTTTTAAAATAGCATAATAGACAATTAGGCAAGAGAAAATCAACTCACTTCCTAACCGCCATACATCAATCAATCAATCCATTAAACAAACCAATACAATTAAATTCCCAGCCCCCTATATAACAACTTCATCTAACTAGAGCTGGACATACATATCATTCTGTTCACTCAAAGATACCCTTACATGATCAACATGCTCACATCCATCAAACATAATCAATTAAATCTTACAAGTGTAAAACTAATTATTAAAAATATATCCACACATAATTAAAATACACCATGCCATCAAAACATTAAAACCAGTGATTATTAAAATGTACAATGAAACAAATGTCTGGCATGTTCCAGACTCTCCTATGTGGTAGGTTATCCCATAGGGCTCCATGGAGCCCTTTTTCTTTCTGTCCTTCTGTCCTGAAGTTAATGCTATGCTCCAAAGAGCTGATGGGAAATTACCATTATGCTATGTTATTATTACTGGAATGAATTCAGTGTGGAGGCAGTAGGACGAGCGGAGGAGACAATGGGATGAGTGGGGGGCAGTGGGACTAGCAGAGGAGACAATGGGAGTAGCGGGGGAGGCAATGGGAGTAGCAGGGGAGGCAATGGGATGAGTGGGGGGCAGTGGGATGAGCGGAGGAGACAAAGGGAGTAGTGGGGGAGGCAACGGGAGTAGCGGGGGAGGCAACAAGATGAGTGGGGGCAGTGGGACAAGTGGAGGAGACAATGGGGGTAGTGGGGAAGGCAACAGGACTAGTGGGGGCAGTAGGATGAGCAGAGGAGACAACGGGACTAGCGGAGGAGGCAACAGGATGAGCGGAGGGGGCGGCAGAACGAGCGGGTTGGAAAAGGTAACACACACACATTGTCATTCACCTCCATTCTGCTACTGCTGCCTTCTACTCCTTTATCCTTGCCTCCAGCGTGGTCTGGCTCTCTACTTCCTCCCTCGTGCTTCCTAACACAGAACACGAGGGAAGGAAGAGTGATGTTGCCCAGAAGCCCAGTTTGAGGCACATGTGTTTCGTCTACCAATCAGAGGAGCAGAAGACTTCCCCAGTAATGTCAGAAACGTTACTGTTGCTGCTAAAAGGTAGGGAAATTACTAGTTGTTCTATTACTAGAAAAATGTAATGAAGTTACCCACTCATTTCTATAAAAAGTAATGAATTACAAGTAACTCGTTATTTCTAACGAGTTACTTCCAAGCTCTGCAAACAGTTTAGTCTCCATCTATATCTCTTATAAAAAATGTTGAGAACCATTGAAGGTATCATCCTAACGTTATCTTGTTTGAGCAACAACACATAGAGAAGCTTTCTTAGTATTTCTTTAATTGCCTCTCCCCTAAATTCTGGAATTCCATCCCACAAAAAGGGATGGAGGTTCAACGCCTTTTGAAAGTGACCTAAGGCTCACTTCCTTGGCCTTGGGGGGATCAGGGTTAAACTGGGGAAAAGTGGGGAATGAAATGTCCTGTCTTGCTGCATGGTGGGGGGTCCCTTTCAATGCTCACCTGAAACTTTCAGAATGTGGATGGGTTAAATCTCAATTAAAGAGTAAATTCACTAATGGGCAAAAAACCTTGCCATTTAAGAATGTACCTATCACCCACAGATATTTCTATCAAACTTTAAAAAGCAGGAAAATTGGGCAGCTATACTGAATGCACTAGGAGAGCAGGAGACCCAACCTCCTCTCTGAGATATTGAGCTGCCCTACAAATTTGTCAAAATACAAACACAATTCGGGTTGGTCTTTCACAGTCCAATCCACTTCCTGTGTAACTTGGAAGAATTTGGTAACATGCACCTTTGAGCATATGGTGAGTGGAGAATTCCATTTTTGTATGTTTGTTGGTGTTCTTACTTTGCTTCTTTCCTGTGTTACTACTGTTTCTACAGAGCATCTAACCTAGAAAATTATATCTCTCTCACTATTCATCCTAGAAACCTGTACCAAATCTATTTTTATTAATTTCAAAGCCTGTTTATTGTTCAATGTCATATGATAGTGAAAACAACCTTTTGTGTGTCAAATTGGAGGTTATGTTCTATTTCTATTTTGGGCGCATTAACAGTTGAATCTGAAACTGCAGTTTGATGTAAAATCAGACTAATTACAATATGTTGCTACTTAAGCAATGACTCTAGCTTTTGGAAAAAACAAACTTAGCCTGCCCAAGATGCATGTTTTCAGTCTGCTATGCTTAAACTACTCCACTTAAGCAAAGGCGGGCATGGTCAATTAAAAACATAGAGCACACCTAGAATTTTGCTAGAACATATTTCACCTCCCACTGTTTTATCTTGTGCAAACTGAGACACTCCTCATGTCCATTGGAAACTATTCTGCAGAATAATCAGTGCCATTATTCCACAATTGTTTTTGGAGCTTTTTTTTAGTGTTGCAAAGTGTTGCTGTACTTCACATATTCACAGAAACAGAAACAAAAGAAAATGATTTATTATAGGAAACTTCACTAAAATTGCAAAGTAAATCAAACATATTTAAAGTGACTATCTGAACTATATCGAGGATTTGATTTTGTCTCTCCACTCTGGCAAGGCCCCAAGGAGAAGATATGATTCTTCCTGAGGTTTTCCTTTTAGATGTTAACTGGTGGGCTCCAGTCTTATAATGTAAGTTATTCAGTTACATTGACTCAACTGGAGACATCCCATCTGGTTGGCGCTCCAGCATTGTTGTACCCATCTTTAAGAAAGGAGATGCATCAGACCCTCATAATTATAGACCCATCAGCCTCCTAGACCTCTAAACTATATGGTCGTTATCCTTTAAACAAGCTTCTTGAATGGTACTCCAACTATTCAATTATCCACGAGGAACAAGCAGGGTTCAGAAAGGGTAGAAGCACCATAGATCAAGCATTTGTCTCGCAGCAAATTTAGTTACAAAACTGATTTACAAAACCATCAAGGGCCCAAATAAGTCCATATTTACTGCTTTTGTAGATTTCTCTTCTGCCTTTGATTTAATAGATAGGGACCTTCTATGGCACAAATTGGCCAAAACAAACATTGATAAAAGACTGCTCTGGCTTATTCAGTCTTTACATCAGGTGAATACATTGCAGGTATGATTGGGCCTCCAAGGTGCCCCATCTCGAGCTATTCATATCAAATGGGGGGTGAAGCAAGGCTGCATATTGGCACCCTTTTAATTCAATTTTTATATCAACAATATAATTCCTAGCATGGCTTCCCCTTCCTTTTTTCCACCATCAGTTGGCAATCATAAGATCTCATTATTGCTTTATGCTGATGATCTAGTCCTTTTATCTCTGAATAAAACTGGTTTTAAAAGGATGTTAGCTAGGTTTGGAAAGATCTGTAAAGAGGAGAAACTAACAGTTAATTACTCAAAAACTAAGATCATAGTTTTTGGCAAGAGGACCCCAAATTCCAACTGAGTCCTTGATGGGCATCAACTAGAACAGGTTCACTCGTTCAGATATTTAGGCTTGTGTTTCAGTGAGAAATTGTCATGGAAACATCATTTAGATATGATTAAACTTTCATGTGCCAGATCGACTGGCCAAATATGAAAGTTTTTTTATACCAGAGGGGGTCAGCTAATTAATCCAGATAGAAGGCATAATTCATTACCTGTTGTATTGTCCCTTGTATGAGGATCCCAGAAAGAAATTCTTCACATATTATATCCAGCTATACTCGGATAGATCAGCCCAGGAACTGGTAGTGGAACTTTTAGCAGACAATTTTAAACAAGTAACAATCCAAGTCACCAATTTTGCCCTGGCAGCCAAGAAGCTGCGGGCTAGCCATATTAAGAACTATGAAGTATAATCAGTTTTAAATTGGGTATAACTAGTCCTGCTGTTGTCTTATTTGTACTTGGATGTTTTATTTATTTTAAAAAATTCTCTCTGTATTTTGCAAAGGTCTATGGCTATATGCAATAAAGTTCAAAGTAAAGTCAAGATCTGAACTATATCAACTATTTTAATATTGTTGCTTCCTCCCTGCTAAAACAAGATCAGCACAGCACATGTCTTGTTCCTGTTATTTGGGCTAATTGAATGTGTTGCCACCACTCACCATATGCTCAAAGGCACGTTGCCAAATTCTTCCAAGCTACACAGCAAATGGATTGGACTGTGAAAGACCAACCCAAATTGTATCTGTATTTTGACAAATTTGTAGGGCAGTACAATATCTCAGGGAGGAGGTCAGGTCTCCTGCTCCCCTAGTGCATGCACTATAGCTGCCCATTTCCCCTGCTTTTTAAAGTTTGATAGAAATATCTGTTGGCTATAGGTACGTTCTTAAACCGCAAGATTTTTTTGCCTATTAGTGAATTTCTCTGCTTTTTAACCTGGGAGGTAAGAAATGGGATCCTGTGCAAGTTTGCTGAGAATAGATGAATCATTTGTATGCTTATTGAGTTCAGTGGGATTTACTCCCCTGCCATCATGCTTAAGATAGGTGAAACTGACCACAGGGGATGGGGAGGGGAGGAGAAGGGAGGGGAGGAAGGGCAGAGGGGAGGAGGGTTAGGGGAGCAGGCAGGAGGGAGAGGGGAGAAGGGCAGGTTTGATTATTTTCATGTTTATTAGGTTCAGTGGGATTTACTCCCATGCAATCATGCTTAGGATAGGTAAAACTGACTGGGGGAGAGGAAGGGAGGGAGGGCTGGAGTGGGCAAGGGAGGAGAAAGAAGGAAGGGGGAGGAGGAAGAGAGAGGAGAGGGGACAGAGAGGAAAGGCAGGTCTGATCATTTGCATGCTTATTGAGTTCAATGGGATTTACTCCCATGCAATCATGGTTACGATAGGTAAAGCTGACCATGGGGAGGAGGAGGGAAGAGGAGAGGGAAGTAGAAAGGGATGGGAGAGGGGAGCAGAAGGAGGGGGAGGGGGAAGGAGGTGATTGGAAAAGGGAGGGAAGGGGCAAAAGGGAGGTGATGTGAAGAAGGTGGAGGGGAGGGCAGGTTTGATCACTTACATGCTTATTGAGTTCAATGGGATTTACTCCCATGCAATCATGCTTAAGATGGGGGAGGGGAAGGAGGAGATTGGAAGGGGATGGATATGGGGAGGGAGGGGCAAAGGAAGAGTGAGGGAAGGGACAAGAGGGAAGGGACAAGAGGGACGGGATAGGAGGGAGGAGAAGGGAGGGTGGGTCTGATCATTTACATATTTTTGGGTTCAGTGGGATTTATTTCTGTGCAATCATGTTTAGGATAGGTGAAACTGACCTGGGGGAGGGGCAGGGAGGGGAGGAGGAGGGGAGGAGGAGGGGAGGAGGCGATTGGGTGGGTGGGCACTGAGCAGAGGGGAAGGAAAAGGAAAACACTGTGAACAGTATCATTGTTTTTCAGCGTCTCCCCCACCTCTTTATTCTACAGCAGGCACATGTAGCCTCCCACACAAATTTAAACCAAAGCTGTTGCTATGAGATGCCCTGATCCACTCATAGAACTTCAGTCAGAGCGGCTGACTGTTAAACCATTCTGGCCACTTGTGCTCTGTCAGGGGAATAGGAGTCTCCTCTCAGCACCCTTCACATACTACAGTTCCCAGGATTATTTGGGGGAAGCCATGACTGTCTCACGTGAAATAAATGTCTGGCAGGGGTGTGGCTCCCTGATTAGGCAAGCCCAGCAGCTGTGAGTCTGGCTTTCAGAACGCTGACTGTTGGTTCTTACTGAGCATGCCTGGCCTAATCATTGAGTTCAATGCTAAATTTCTTAAATTAATTAAAAATCTTCCAGGCATTTTTTTTAACCTTTAAACTGCAGAAGATGAAGGTCAGAGTATGGGGCAAGGTCAGTAATAGGAAGTTTGTGTGAATTTTTCTTTTCTCCACCCTTTCCATTAGTCATAATTACCATTAGCACAAGTTCAAATTTATTTTAAATACTCAGAATGGTAAATTTAGTCATTCACTCAATTATGATTAAGCCAACACACTGAGAAATCAGTCTCTCACTCTCTCACTCTCTCACTCTCTCACTCACTCACTCACTCACTCACTCACTCACTCACTGCTAATAATTCTCATTCTAGAAACTCCTGCTTAGGATAATTGTCCTCATAAATCTCTTTAGATAAATGTAAAATTTCCATTATTTAAACTATTAGGCAACTCATCTGCACCCATTTTCTTCAGATACATTTTACAGCATTGGAATGAAGGTTTAATATGGTCCACATTATGTTTTTGTGTACAGACTGAATAGTTCATGCGGCTTTCAAGGATGAGCTCCAACATCATTGGGGGTTGGATTCAAAGAACTGTGAGCATCAGGGAAATACCCATTGGTGATGCTTATGCATTGGTTCCATAGCACAGGGGTGACTAACCTTTGGCCCTACAGATGTTGTTGGACTCTGCCTCCCATCATTCCCTTCTAGTAGGGATGTGGGAGAAATTCAATCCAGTTAGCATTTAAAGCAGAATCGATCACATTTGTACTTTCTGAAATAATATGAAAACCAAAGGGCCATAGCTCAGTGGTAGAGCACCTGCCTTGTACGCAGAAGATTTCAGGTTCAATCCTCAGTATCTCCAGGTAGGGCTGGGAGAGAACCCTCCCAGAAATCCTATAGAACACCTGCCAGCCAGTGTGGACAATACTAAGCTAGATGCACCAATGGTCTGACTTGTATAAGGCAGCTTCCTATGTTCCTATGAAACACAGGCATCCTTTGAAATTCACACTTATCCGGATTTTGTGGTTCAGTTCTCCACCAAACAATTTTTACAAAAATGCGTATATTAGGGGAAAGTGTGCATGAAATGGAAATAAGATTGAAAATAACAGACAAAACTGCATTACATTAGGATAAATGGCTTGCAATAATGCATGCATTGGTCAGCTGCATAAAAATGTACTGAGAAGAAATTTGCACTAAAACACTGAAGAATTTTCAATAGGATTTTTGTAAATGAAAAATCACAAATTGCTACAGAAATGTGCAGAACTGAATTTAAAATTGGAAAAGGAGAAACTGAGAGAATCAAAACTGACAGATCCTTCCATCCCTAGTGCTACAAGTCTTTCCTTACCAAACTCAAAAAGCCCTCCCCCCTGGGATGTCTCATCGCATGGGGGATTAGGAGCTGTTTACCTAAAGGACTGCCTCTCCTCATATTGTCATGCCTAGATTTTGAGATCGGATGGGGAGGCCTTTTTTGTAGTACCACCACTTAATGATGTCAGGGATCTATGACCCATCAGAAGGTCTTCTCAGCAATAGCACCCCACCTGTGGGAAACTCCTCCCCCTGAAGTTCAGCTGGCCCTGACTTTACCTATCTTTCAGTACCATCTGAAGACCATATTCTTCCAGGCAGGCAATCCAGCTGCTTGGTGGGAACACAGGAAGCTGCATATTGTATTGTTTCTAAATTGATCTGCTGTCATTTTCTATGTTTTTAAGAGTTTTTCAACTCTTATTATTGTACATCACCTTGAGATGATTGTAGAAGGTGAATCGTAATCATACCACCACAAATGGTTCATCTTACCCAGTACTGGTGACACCAAATTGCAGCAGCTGTCCACGGTTCCAGACAGGGAGACTTTCCTTCCTTCCTTCCTTCCTTCCTGGGATAACAATTCTATGAATAAAACAAAACAATATTTTATCTTGGCAATTTCACTTAACTTTTCCCTTTCTGTGGAATTCAGTGGAGACTCAACAAATAAAGTTGCACTATTGCAAAAGTGAATAAAGGCACTTCCTGAGCAGAGAAGCATTAGCTTCTATGGACCGAATGAATGGGAGAAGACGGAGAGTGTCCAAGTGTGAAGGCTGTGCTGCGGTATCTGCCTGTGGCAGCTGGCATACATTTCACTCAAGGTCAGGTAATCTTTGCCGTGCATTTGCATTTCACATACCAGCAAGCAAAAAAAGGACTAGCAAAATGGTATTTGAAAAGCTGGTTGAAATGCAAACAAATTAGACTCACCTGCATAATTGCCTTCCTTGTTTCCCTCGGTCTGTGGTTATCCATTTTCATTTGCTCTGGAGGGAGCCTTCTATCTAGTGTGTTCCACAAGAAGGGCATGCTTCAATCTGTCTGGACTCTTCAAAGTGATGAGAGGTGGTGGTGGTAGGCAAATAGACAACAATGATATGGTGCTTACAAGAAAACTAAGGAAAGTGGCAATACTGGAGTAAAGAAGACATACAATCAAGTTTGGTACATTCCAAGCTTTAAGGTGATTAGCTATGCTCTGGCATGCTAACAAATATTCTTGCTGGAGGGACAGTATTTTGATTTTCTTTTTAAATAAAAAGCTGCCCTAAAATGCTGCAAGCAAGCCGTGTATTATCATCAGCATTTATTTATTTATTTATTAGATTTATTAGTCCCCCATCTGGCTGGTTAACCATTTGAACCATTTGAAAAAACAGCAGTTGAAAAAGAAGAAGAAAAGAACTTACACTTTTAAAAGCAGTGGAAAATTACTGAAAAGAAATGTGTTTCTGTTGCACAAATTATTTCAGGTTCTTGAGATGTGCCTGGAGTGTGTTTGATTCCCAGGATTATTTTGTAGTACAAATGCATTTTATGGAATGTCTAGTTGCTCAGAGTATACATCAATAAAAGAATGAGACAGAGATAATAAATGATTATGCTCCTTTATTTATTAAACTATGAAAGCATATTTTCCCACAGTTGATACTCAGAAAACTGAAGCACCTGGGATAAATTTGAGTTGAAATCAATGTAGGACATAACCTGAGAATAAAACATTAATTTTTGGAAGTTGAAATTGAAAATCAGTGGAGTTAGAATGAGAATTGTGGGTTATCTTTTGTTAGGTTTGTATAGATTGTTATGATTTGTAAGATCAGCTGTACCACAATTTCAGCATAATTAAAATCTTGGCAACCAAATTTGAGTTCCCATCCTTCAGAAAATGAATATTTGACAAGCACTGACCAATTGACCACAACTGCAATATTGGGAGCTGGTATATTTTTTCGAGAACCTTTTATCTTATTAAGTAAGAGCCACAGAGTATGCTTTTTCAAATCCCATTTTCATTTTTCAGTAAACAAATCACAGCTCAAATTTTGTTTTTCTAAGTTTGCTTTGTGGCCTTTGGCAAGTCAGTATTACGTGGACTGGTTTCTCTATCTATAAAACAGACATATCAGTACTCTCACAGGGTTGTTGTGAGCACAAGTGATTTTAGGACTATAAATCATTATTATTAATACAGTGCCATCTCAATGGAATTGCAGTGATGTAGAGGTTTTTAGTGGTGTTAAAAATGACATTTTTATGCCCCTCAAACGGTGCTTTCCCTTTTGAAGATTCTGCAGAGGCTTTGAAATGGTGCAGCTCTGTTCATGTACTGAACGGTGTGGGGGACGGTTTATGTACTCATTTATGTGTATATGTATGCATTTATTTACATTTATTTCCCACCAAGGAGGTCAATGTGGTGTACAGGGCTCACCCCTCTACATTGGTTGAAGGAAAGAGGGGCCTTCTCATGTTGCCTTGGCAACAGGGATGTTTTCCTTCTTTCCCCACATTCAGAATGAGGGAAATCAGATCTGGCTACATGGCAACTGGGAGCAAATGCAGACCTAAGGCAAAATGCAGACCTCTCATCGCCTTCAGTATGGAAGGAAGAGGGAACACCTCCTTGTAACAGCCTCAACCTCCTTGTAACCAAGCTGACATTCCCTGTTTTGCCTTATGATACTGGCAAGTGACCAGCAAGGGTGAGCATGGAGAGCTTGAAGCATGCTTTCCTCCTCATTCTAAAAGCACAGTTTTGATGCTGTAAATCAAAGGCCGCCAAAAATTCAAATGTTGAGACAGTCTTAGGGGCACCGGGGGGGGGGTAGCATATCACAAAATTAGAGAGAACTTATGGTGAAGCTTTCCCCATAATTGTATTTCCATACTTGGCTTGTCCTGTTTAATTTTTGCCTGCCATACAGCTGTTAAAGGCACAAGAACCCTGTTTTTCTTCAATGCCAATCCTAAATCAAACCCTAGGCTGCCATCCTGTACCCACGTACCTGGAAGCAAGCCCCATTAAACACAAAGAGACTTACTTCTGAGTAGACATGTATACTGTTGTACCATAAGTTAACTATACAGCACAGGAGACATGCAGAAAATAATGTGTAGGGACCACCTGATCTCTGGTGAACCCAGCACAAGTAAGATTCATCTTTGTGGCAAGGGGAAAAGGAAGGGACAGCTATGGAGATAACAAGGACTAAATTAGAGAGGGGGGGGAGAGAAACAGGAAAAGCACACTAAAAGGAAGGGCAAAAGAGCAGCTCTTTAGGATCCCAGGAACTCCATTCACCTGATGTTCAAACAATTCATTTATCAGTCACAGCTTTGACTTCACACACTGAGTAATAACACGGAAGACAGGAGCAGCCAGGCTGGCTCATTTCATATAAATCACTTAGAAGTGTACCTGCAATTTTTGCTCCATAAGTTTATTTCTAGGAGGGCTAAAGACTTACTTTTTTTTTTTAAAAAAAGGAAAGCTCAGGTTCTGGCTACCTACTGGGGATGCCACTGAAGGCCTTTGCAGGTGTCAAGGGTTGGCAACCCCTGCTGTAAATGCTCACCAGTGCATGTTCATCCTTTATAAATATGACTGGCTATTTTTGAGAATCAATTTGGTTCAAACTCAGCTCAGATATGAACTTGCATTGCAACCTTTGGCAAGCCTTTTCAGTGCTTCAGTCCTTGTGTGCGATTGAACATGATAATAAGAAGCAAGACAAATGTACCAACTGGCCCAGGGAGTTATGTGAGCTAGACACCACTACAGAGATAGCTCTCTCATTATTATTGCTTTTATATTTGGGACTGAAAATGGAATTATGACTTTTAAATTTTAAAAAAGGATGTGTTTGGTACATGCCATTGGTTCTGACCATGTATTAGAAGGAAAGGTGTCAAGAATTACAGTGTTTGGGGAATTCAAAACAAAATGTCAGTGAAACAGTGATGTGCCGATGTGAGCAATGTTTTATGTGTCTAGGAACATTGATGTGCGTGTGGAATCTATCCTTCCTGCAAAGGCCACTCCCTGAATTTCAATGGAGGAAGTGAATCTACATGCCTGTTTCATTGCATGCATGGGTTGGCTCCCTTCTTTGAGATGAATGAAGCAGCATCTGCGCATAAGAACTCCATGGATGCATATGTGAAGAGTGCTGTAACAGAGCAAGATATGTGCACACTGTGGGGTTATCAATACCTTAGGCTAAAAGTGGCATTTGAAATATCTTCTCCCTAACCACCACCACCCAGTTTGAAAGCATATAAGCCCCAGAAGGAAAAGGGGTGATCTCACGATTGGCATGGATATAGCCAACAGTTGTAATAGAACTCAGAGCACAAGGTAATGCTATACAGTAATACTACTATGATCCACTCAGGATTATGCAATGCAAGCCTAACTGATAGCAGTGGGAGTGTTCAGCTCAGGCTTTAATCTCTCCCATCAAAATCAGTGGGATTTACAAGTAATATTTGGCTAGTGGCTTTAGCATTTATAAAGTGCATTTCTTCTTACACATTATTTCAGGGATTACTGAAATACTATAATCTTATTCTCCCCAGATTGCAGTTTGGGGGCTGAGATGAAATTAGCGATATAAGGCTATGCCTGCTCACAAATAGCTATTTTTTAAAAGTAACTAAATAGGATGCTGTCTTATACTGAGACAGATCCCTGGTCCATCTAGCTCAGTACGTCTACACTGACTGACAGCACCTCTCGAGGGTTTCAGACAGGAGCCTTTCCCAGCCGTACCTGGAGATGCCAGAGATTTTGGACTTTTGGTAGGCCAAGCAGATGCTCCACCACTGACCTACAGCCCTTCCCCAAGTCAATCATGAGCTCTGAGATATGGGATGGTGCATTTCCATTCAGCATCACTCTAGATGCAACAAATGAGAGCTCCTTGAAAACGTGAAGTGCAATCATGTGTAGGCAGGAATTCAGATCTTGGCATCCAAATGTGATTTGCAAATGGGTAAGGGAAAAAATAGAAAAGCAACAAGAGCACTAGAGAGAATATAAATTACTTTGCAAAGGATCGTGTTTAGAGAAGTGTAAAATGTTCAGTTAATTACATTTGTTACTGATACTCTCATCTGTGTGAGGGGAGCCCAGGTGTGCTTTCCCTATGAGAAATAAGAATCAACAGGAGAGAGTGAAGCAAAGAAGGAGGATTTTGCCAAAGTTCCCCTGTCTGACCTTGGTCAAGTTCCTGCATTGTTTGTAAGCTGCTTTGGGGACTTTTTTTGGGAAAAGACAGCCTAGAAATAAAACATAACATAACATTGTTAAAATGGCATTTAAACTGCAATCCTAAACACATTTACTTGAGATTAAGATCCTTTAAACTTAATAGAATTTGCTTTTGAATAGGCATGCATAGGATTGGTCTGCTAGAGTACCACCTAGCAAAGCTTCTTCCCACCTTATATCTCTCTGCCAGAACTTGTAGAGGCAGGCAAGTTTGACCCTTAGCTGAGTGTTAACGGCCAAACTATACATCACCTTGGAGCTGGGTGATTGGAACTGCCCTCCTGGATTGCGGGAAGGGCTGTAGCTCAGTGGAAGAGCTTTCCTTGCTGAAGGTCCCAGGTTCAATCCCTGGCATCTCCAGGTAGGGCTGGGATAGTTGCGGACAGTCAGTACTGATAATACTGAGCTAGATGGACCAATGGTCTGACTTAGTATAAGATGGCTTCCTAAATTCCTAGTGTTATAGGCTTGGTGGTTGGTATAGATTATGTCTTTGGATCACCTTTACAATCTCTAATTTGGAATCTCTGCAGGTGAAGTTGTAGCAGAGAAACCAGCTCCACTGGTCAAACAAGTTCCTTTGATAAGTTAATCACTCTGGCCAGGCTCTTTGTTCTCTGGATGGATCAACCTTCATGTGGGTCCAGAGAAGTCCTGTTGACATAGGAAATCCTGCAGGAGAGTGAATCCTTCCCACTTCCAAGGAAGTAGTTTCTGTGTGTGTTAGAGTTAGTCCAGGTGAGAAGCTGGGAAACTGAAGACAAACAGAGATGTTCGCTGGCTCTCTGTGCCTGAATCTCAAGCCATGGCTTTCAGGTGCCTCTCTGGAAGCCTGATGGGGGAAAGCAAGATCTGTTGGACTGTTAAGGCTCAGAACCCCTCCATCTTATTTTGAGATTGCATATATGTAGAAATAAAACCACATGTCCTAAAGACACCACAGTCTCCACTGACCTCCATTCTAAGGAAACCAAGCCCTGGGTAAGTGCAGGAACCTCTGGAAGTCTCACACCCATCAGATAATGGGATGCACGCAGCATAGCTTTGTAATGCAAAAGGCAGCTTGATCACCAAGATCCTCCACTTCTCATGGTTGCCTGTGCTCCTGAGGTTTGGCTGGCCTTCAGGAACTGAGCCTTTACCTGCCCTATGGAACTCCCTACCAGTAGAGGTTTGAGAGAAACCATCCCTCCCTTCATTCAGAAGTCTTTTGAAAACTATATCGTTTAGACAGGCCTTGAGGTATTCTATGCTAATGCTATTCAAAGTAGACCCACTGAAGTTGATGAACATGACTAATGTAGGTTCAGTCACTTTATTGGGTCTACTCTGAGTAGGACTTAGATGAATGCAACCCTGGGTTTTAAAGGTCTTTGGCCCTGCACTGATTCTCTGGCTTAATTTCCCCTCAAAACTGCTGATACCTACAAAGGCCAAGGGTGCAATCCAACTCGCATTTACGCTGGGCTGAGAGGAGTTGGATGCACTGGATTTCCAGTTGAGCCGACTGGGTCCCGGCTCAACCGGGCTATGCTGATGTCTCTTAGCTGGGCCAGCCCAGCTAAGCGGTGCAAGTGGAGCGGATGTAAGGCAGCGTAAGGCCTGGAAAAGGGACATGTCAGGGACAGGCCAAGGTGAGGGGACTTAGGCTACATCCAACTCAAGTTCAGAGTGCTCCTGCAGGGTCCAATCCAGGCAAAAGTTATACCAGGAAAAAGTTTGGTCTAAGAAAATAAATACAGCAGAAGTCAACTGAGAGGGCTTATTACCCAGTAGGGGTATTTGGGAGAGCAGGCTTTTACTTTCTGTTCCCTGTGCTCGGCTCCTGGCTGAGCCAGCATTCAGCCAACCCAGAGGCTCCTGAATGGCAATTGGATGCGGCAGAACTTTACGCCAGCTTCTCTTGCACCAGCACCACTTCTGCTGGCTTCCCTTGAGTTGGATTGCTCTGCCTAAGCAGTAGCAATTGGTGCAGATGGATTGGCTTTGCTTACCTGGCTTCTCAATGCCGAGTGTTGATGCTGGTTACTGAGATGTAGAGGGTTCAGGTGATGGGAAGCTTGGTATGGTGTAGGCACAGTTGGATTGGCTCACACCATTCCATCACCTACTAGCTAAAAGCATTTTTTGTATGTGTGCCTAAATGGTTGTATGTTTTACTCAGCACAGCTAACAGCAGCTGCAGGGTGGGGAGAGATTTCTATCAGGGCTTCAGTGTGTGGGATGATAGTGGGAATGATTGGACCCCCTTCCCAACATGCTGTAATGCCAATCCTACACAGCTGCTTTTTGAAGGACAAAATCAGGTTGAATGGGCCACTTATATATCTCCAACTTAATGTGTAGCTGGACCCTTTAACTAGCTCAGCATAAATCAGATCTGAGAATGTAACACATACCTTCGTTACATCTTGGCTGGACGATCTATATGGGGAAACCTTTGAAGAGTATCTGGAAAATTTAATTGGTGCAGTATGCGCCTACAAGGATGTTAGTGGACACCTGCCCTTGGGATCATATTGGATTTATCCTACAATGCTACAGCGGTTGCCGATTTGTTTCCGGCCACGATTTAAAGTATTGGTAATGACCTTTAAAGCCATAAATGATGAGGATCCAAGTTACCCAAAGGATTACCTTGTCCTGTTGTGTATGATCTGGTGGAGAGGCTCTTCTCTGTGTCCCACCTGTGGTGGAAATATGGGTGCTTGTGACTAGAGATAAACCTTTCCCATTGGCAACATCTACACTGCAGAATATCTTGCCCTATGAAATGCAGATGGCCCGCTCTTTAACCACTTTCCAACAGCTAGTGAAGCCATTTTTATTCCAGTGAGATTTGGCCAGGCAGATGATGTTTTTATCTGAAGTTTCTGCTTGTCTCCATTGCATTTTATCTGAGATTGTGCTTTTATGATAATGTTTATTTGTTTATTTATAAAACTATTTATATACTGCCATCTCATAAACTGTCAGGGCAGTGTACTGCCACATATAAAAACCATTAACAACAGTACGGAACAATCATTCAAACGACTGGCTGCTCAAGAAATCTTTAAAAAATGACATTGATGTAATTACATAGAAGCCCACAACTGGATCTGTGCACAATAGCCAGTGCCGGATTTAGACTTGGTGATGCCCTAAGCTATATAAAGCTTGGAGGCCCTTTGTTAAAAAATTACACCATATATATATATATATATATATTCAGTACACATAAAATTTTAAAAGCCCCCCCCAAAAATTCTGAAATTATTTGAGGCCCCTGCGGATTGTGAGGCCCTAAGCTGTAGCTTGTTTAGCTTATGCCTAAATCCGGCACTGACAATAGCACTCTCCCACTCATGTTCCCCAGCAACTGCTATTTAGGGACATCTGACCCTGGAGGTACTAAGAACATAAGAGCCTGCTGGATCAGGCCAAAGGCCCATCTAGTCCAGAATCCTCTGCTCACAGTGGCTATAGGAAGGATGACCAAAAGCAGGACCTGTGTACAACAGTGCTCTCCCCACCTGTGACTCCCAGCAACTGGGAACATAGAGTGGCGGTAGAACACAGCCATCATGGCTAATCGTTCTCCCAGTAGAGTGATGCAGAAAATGGAGTCCCCCAAGGATTGGTATTGGGAACTGTAGTTTTTAACTTGTTCATAAATGATTTAGAGTTAGGGGTGAGCAGTGAGGTGACAACGTTTGCTGAGAATACCAAATTGTTACCAAAAAGGGACTGTGAAGCACCGCAAAAGGATCTTTCCAAACTGAGCAAATTCAATGGAATCTGGCAGCACCAGCTAGGAATGGATGAATCATTCTATTTGTGGTCCATATAACTTTTGCATGTTTTCACCCATAAGTCCATTCTGTCCCATTTCTCCAATAAGCTGGGTTGTTTGTTTTAAAAAAAGAGCTGCATGAAAATTGCATTTAAATGATATTTAAATATTTAAACATATTTTCCTCTCAAAATAACATCTTTAACAGTGCAGTCTTGTAGATGTCTACTCAGAAGTAAGTCTTACTGAGTTCAGTGGGACTTACTCCCAGGAAAGCGCATATAGGATTGCAGTCTTACGCTGTGATCCTAACCACTCTTACCTGGGAGTAAGCTGCTGAATTCAATAGGACTTACTTCTGAGTAGATATGGTTAGGATTGAACTGCAAGTGCATTTTGATACTACTTTATTTAAAACAGAGAACTGTGTCAGAATGTTTAGGAAGTGTAAAAGCTTGTAGATAACTAAAAGCAGCAGTTTGGGAGGTGCAGGCCAGGTCAGTTCATACCAGAATTCACGACTGAATTCTTCAAGCATTGCCCTTTTTAAACAGATTTATTTATGGAGGATACAGCTATTAATGGCTATGTTTTGCCTTAATAGTTGGAGGCAGTATGCTTCAGAATGCCAGTTGCTGGAAACCACTGGAGGGGAGAGTGCTCTTGTGGTCAGGTCCTGCTTGTGGGCTTCCCATGGGAAATGGCAGGCCACTGTGAGAACAGGATGCTGGACTAGATGGACCATTGGCCTGATGCAGCAGGCTCTTTTCAAGTTCTTATGTTTAATTGCAAGTTTATTATAGAAAAAAATAGAGAAAGTGGGGGGAGGGAGAAAAAACACACTCAGGAAAAACCCCTGTGAGCTCACATTAACAATATAGTAACCATTAATACCTCCAACTTAGTTTACACATACAGCTCAATATATGCCATCCAAATGTCTGAATTGATATCCAACCAAAGCTGACATTTACAAAAAGTGTGTTGAAATGTAGCAAGGGCGTTAAGATCTTCAGGCCATTGCATAACAGATGGTGGGTGTTTATCTCCCAGGCTTGGAGCATAAGTCTCTTGGTGACCATAACGGCTTGCAAAATTCATGGTGTTGTCCTGCCATTAATCCCCATACTACAGGAATATAATTTAAAAGTACATGAACATCCACAAATAACAAGGATTTTGCCAATACAAAACCGATAGACGCAACAACTTCAGACCAGAAAGAAAACATCATTGGACGTGGCCACATCGTATGCGTCAGCAAGGCATTTCCAGCATTACACATCCCGCATTATCTATATCAGGCTTTGCCTTCCTGTGAAGACGTGGAATTCAATATACTGGAAACATCAAGCATCCCTAGTGACAGCTGCTATGGGGGTGGTGCATCTTAAATGCCAATGCACTATTTGAAATACTGCTGCAAAATTGTGGAGACATGATTCTGCATTGTCCTCACTCTGTTCACACTACGAGGCCTCTGGGAACAATGTTTCAAGGTGTAATTGTCCTTAAGATTTTATGCATAATTTTAATGGACTATCAAATATAATGCACCAAGACTTTTAATACAGCTTGAGCAACTTTGCTGAGAATGGATGCTTCTCCCGTTAATGATTAGCCAGTCTCAGGTGAACATTGTTCCAAGACGGGACCGGCTGGCTGATCACTTTATAAAGAGTTGTTTCAATAATCATTTCATGTTGAGTGAGAAGAGAGTGAATTCATGCCACTCATTAATAATGAAATATTTCGCTCCAACGGACAGAACAAAAAGCACCAGTAAATGAACCCGTAAAAGTTTCCAAACTTCAGTGAATATTCTTATGCCTTTATTTTAAAGATTTGCATCCTATCCTTAGTCCATGGAGCTCAATGTAGGGATCTCACAACAATCCTGTGAGGGAGGCAGTCCTTTTTTCGTGATGGTTCTCACTGGTACAGAGCAGAGCTTGGGAAAGTTACTTTTTAAAACTACAACTCCCATCAGCCCCAGCCAGCATGGCCACTGGATTGGACTGATGGGAGTTGTAGTTCAAAAAAGTAACTTTTCCAAGCTCTGGTACAGAGTACCTCTTTGTTTTGCTGCCCATAGCAGCCATTTTGTGCTGGCATACAGGGGACTTTTATCAAGACATGAGTACCAGCACAGCATTTTTTCCCCACAACAACAAAACAATAGAGGCATGCTAGTCTATCAGGTAGTGAATGGTCCAAGGTGACCTTCATGGCTGTACCAGGGTCTCCCTAGTGCAGGTCCAGTACTTTATCTACCACTCTATCCACTAGCCCTTATGTTCTTGAAACCTTCCTGGATTTTGAGACATCTACTGTAAAGTTATTGTTTTGACTTAGTGCTATGATGATATCTGAGTGCATATAACAATATGCAACACTAGAACTTGGAGACCATCCAATGAAGCTGAATCTTGTAAGATTCAGGACATTCAAAAGAAAGTACTACTTCATACAGCTCACAGTTGAAGATGGGATTTGCTCCCACAAGAGGCAGTGATGGCCACCAGCATGAAAGGTTTTAAAAGAGGATTAGCACATTCATGAAGAATAAGGCTATCAATAGCCACAATGGCTATTTTCTCCTTCCACTGTTGGAGGCAGTATGCCTCTGAATACCAGTTGCTAGGAATCACAAGTAGGGAGACTGCTGTTGCGCTAAGGTTCTGCTTGTAGGTTTCCCGTCAGCACCTAGTTGGCCACTGTGAGAATAGGGTGCTGGATTAAATGGGCCTTTGGTCTAATTCAGCAGAGCTCTTATGGTCTTATTCTTATTTAATACATTTTTAATCCCACCTTTTTTTCCAAAGACCTCAGAGTGGCACACATTATCTGTCCAACCCCTGGCCTGGTCTGGAGGCTGCAGAGTGCTGTGGCCACATTGCTGAGTGGAGCATCTGGACATAGACATATTACACCTGTGCTGAGGGAACTGCACTGCCTACTGATTAGGGCCATGTTCAAAGGCTTGTTACTAATACATAAAGCCCTGAACAACTCAGCACTAGGTTACCTGAAAGACTACCTGTATAAATCTGTAAGATCAGTGCTTCCCCAAGTTTTTTTCCTCACGGACCACTTGAAAATTTCTGATGCCCTCAGTGGACCACTTAATGATTTTTCTGCCTGTTGGAGTAATTGTAGTGCACTGTGCTATATGCTATATGGCTTTTAATTGTATTTTAATTGTTTTTTTATTACATTGTAATTTATTTATTTATTTATTATATTTATTATTAATTTATTATATTATATAAATTTATTTATTTATTTACAATTTCTTATTTGAATAGAATTCCACAGAGTTCTATAGAATTCAGATTGTAAGTGTTCTTTGCAGATGTGTTGCAGACCATCTGTATGAAGCTTGGTGACCACTGGTGGGCCGTGGATCACAGTTGTAATCCTTGACTTATGGGTAGGGATGGGTGAGAATTTCTATTCAGTTGACATTTCAAGCTGAATTTATCAAATGTGCACTTTCCAAAAGCAATATGAGAACTGAAACATAGCCATCCTTCGAAATTCGCACTTATTCAAATTTTGAGATGCAGTTCGGCAACCGTGCAATGTTTACAAAAATGCATATATTGGGGGACAGTGTGCATAAAAGTGAAAATAACATGCTAAAATGCATTATATGATGAGACATGCTTGCCAAAATGTGTACATTAGTCAAATCTCTGTGCAAAATGTGTTCATGAGGAGAAATTCACATAAAATGGTGGAGAAGTTTTGTGAGGCTTTTCTTTAAAACCCCCCACAAATTGTTGCAGAAATGTGGAGAACTGAATTTAAGATTGGAAAAATGAGAAACTGAGAGAACTGAAATTGACAGATCTGTCCATCCCTACTCATGGCACCACACCCTGCAGGATATCAGAAAGCAGTGATCTGAAAATGAGCATTTTCCACCAATCCCCCAATGCTTTCTCAGTTTTCTCAGTTGGGTGCATGCTTTGTTTTTCAGATTTCCCCCCCAGATGCTTTATTTATTTATAATTAGATTTATATCCTGCCTGTCCTCCCAGTAGGAGCCCAGGGCGGCTTTGTTTTTGAAGATGCTTTGTTGTTGCTGCTGTTTTATTATTTGTTGTTTGCTGCCCTTGGCTCGTTTTGGGAGGAAGGGTGGAGTATACATTTATAAATAAATAAATAACATTTCCACCATTGTTCCTTCCCCCTGAAGTGTGTGAAGCAGCCCTGTAGTCGTCCTTCCTTGTTAGATGGGGTAGCCACATTTCTGAGGTGAGACATTTTTTGGGGGGGGACATAATGCCAGCCAATCCCCCCTGCACTCAGTGGAGTGGAGAGTGCATGGTGGGAAGACTGAGGGGAGATATGATAGCACTCTTCAAGTACATGAAAGGTTGTCACATACAGGAGATCTACTCGATCGTCCCAGAGTGCAGGACACGGAATAATGGGCTCAAGTTGCAGGAAGCCAGATTTTGACTGGACATCAGGAAAAACTTCCTAACTGTTAGAGCCATACGACAATGGAACCAATTACCTAGAGAGGTAGTGGGCTCTCCGACACTGGAGGCATTCAAGAGGCAGCCGGACAGCCATCTATTGGGAATGCTTTGATTTGGATTCCTGCGTTGAGCAGGGGGTTGGACTCGATGGCCTTGTAGGCCCCTTCCAACTCTACTATTCTATGATTCTATGTGGAGAGGATGCGAGGGCCAGGCCAGGGGTAGAGAAAGGCATTGACTCCCCCCCTCCATGCAGGCAGTGTGTTAGCTTACATAATGGACTATGTAAAGGTCAGGTTAACTGAAAATCTAGTACAAACACCAGGAATTAAATGACTATTTTTTTCATAAGAAGAAAAGGATGTTCAGGATACAGTGAACAAAGGGATACTTACAAGTGTAAAACAAGCTAAATTGTTTATGCTATAACTAAGAAGTTGAATTGTTTCACCCTTTTTTGAGAGAACCCCAGGAAAGACTCAAAAGCTTGACTTTGCCTATAGCTACAGTCCACTTTCACCTGCAGTCTGTCTGTGTGTTCTGATTCTTCATGAACTGAACTCCTTTGGTAATGACAGTGAGCTCCCAAGCTTGGTTTTGATGCTGGAGTAGGTAATTCGGGTTTAGGTTCCTCCTGAAAAACAAACTTGTCCATACTACAAGTTTAGGGAAGGACAGAGAGAAAATAAATACTGTAGCGTATGTTTGTTAACTCCTCCTTGAGAGTCCCTCCTTCTAGTATTGTTCCTGACCTTTAGATTTTCCTTCATGTTGGACACTGAAGGGAAACTTTATTAACTGGCTTCTACATAAATGACTAACTAATTGGGAACGAATTGTGGAAAGTAATTGGATTTTTTTCTTACTGGTTGCTGGGTTGCTTTTTCTGTCCAGAAACCCTGCAAAGGCCTCATGCTGAGCTGCACACATTGGGAAAATCAGAAGTTAGGCCTAAGTTACAGCCTAGGTGGCCAGCTAATTAGCTATGGTTTGCATTGCAGTGTTTTTATTCCTTTAGGGCTGTTTTCATCCTTTGCCATCAAGTACGCAAGAACAAGAAAAAAGAACACTATGATTATGAGTATAGTGAGTGATTTAAAAGAGTAAAAGATAACTCAGGGTAGATATTTTTCAGATCACTTTAAGTTCTCTTTGTTTTACCCTTGAGCAATGAGCACCAAGTCGTGTTCTACTCATCATAATAACGGCAGAATAAACAAATTCTTACTGAAACTGAAAACCAGAGGAAAGTCCAAGGGGTGGAGTTTAACTCTAGCCCATAAAACAAAGTTGTAATATTTACAGTAACTCCCCAAGGGGCATGTTACTATACAGGTTGTTTTCCCCCCAGGATCACTTAAGTAATTATAGGGTAATTGTGATCAGGAATTATACACCCTCAGTCAGGGAAAGTCTTGAGGGAGCAGACTTTTGGAGGCTCTTCTAGATTAGGCTTTTGTTGTACATTCACCCTGCCTTATTCACTGACTTTTTCAGAGGGTCCTGTTCTTAAGTTGCTCCTGTACTTAAAACAAGCTGTCATTCTTTAAATAGAGGCTGTCATAGTCTGTCATGTCACAATTTTTTGTAAAAAAGTTCCAATAAAATGGGGGACACAGTTTGGGTAGGTGATGCACCCATTTGCCCCATTTTGGCTACAGGGCTGATGAGAAGCATCATCTCTCTGTTGCTTCAGAGGTATCGTAAAGACATATCGTTTTTGCCCAGGCATTTGCTGACCCATAAAATTGGACCCTGTTATTACTGAATTTCTGTTTTGTTTTTTTAAAAAACAACACTGTTTCATTGGTTTTATGCTTGCATCTATTTTTAGGATACTGTTTTATTAAGAACATAAGAAGAGCCTGCTGGATCAGGCCAGAGGCCCATCTAGGGCAGCATCCTGTTCTCGCAGTGGCCAGCCACATATTGTTTTATGTCATATTTTTTGTGTAATGCTTAGAGATTTTTAAATCTTGGAGATTCTTGTAAACAATAAATAAAAACAACCCTATGAGGTGGGTTTGGCTGAGAGGAAAAAACTGCCCCAAATTTCATTATTGACTAAGGGAGGGCTTGAATCTGGGACTCCCCAGTTCTAATCTGACACTCAAAGCATTGGAGACTGGTGCCCATTGATACTGGTGGGAGCCCAAACAGTAGGCAGAGCCAGAGCCAATGACAGGCGGAGCAAACTAATTTTAGCTTTGTCTCCCTCCTCCACCCTGCTGAATTATACAAGGCAACGCTGAAACAAAGAAGAAGCTGACAGCCAGTGCCACACTCTGGACTGCTTATAAGTAAGAAGGCAGGCTGGTGGGGGCTGGCTGAAGGCAGACTATGGTTGGTGCGGTGGGATAATGCCTGACTAGACCCAATGGACCAGCCTCCAGTAATTCTAACCACTCTACCAAATCAGCTCTCTCCTCCCTCTGTCCCCCACTATAAATGTTTAGACTGTAAACTCCCTGGGACAGTGACCCGTCTTTTATGCTGGAAAGCAGTGGTGGGAAACCTTGCCAGGCCGTACCCCTCACGAGGATGGCTGTGCATCTTCCTCAGGTATTTTAAAATCCTGTTAAATAAAATAAATAAGAAATAATTTTGCCTTGCTGGAATGGGTCTCTTGCTAGCCTGTGTTGGAGGTGTGTCTACATGAGAGCTTGTATGACAAATGTAGCTCGCTATGCAGTGATAACAGTACTGGAGTTTGGTCTGTATAGCAGCAGAGTATAGAACTGAGTAGTCTGGTAAGACTGGTGGTTGAAAGAAGAAAGATACAAGGTTTGTAGCTGCTGGGAAATAAATCCATTCTGAGCATGGGCTATTACATGTGGCCATTACAGAGTCACTCTTACCCATCATCTGTTTAACTAACAAGATGAAGGAGGAAGGAAGTAATGCCCCTGAGAAGAGCAGTCTACACAACAAGTGGGTTATTAAAGACAGAATCGGCACAGGAAGAATAGGTTGCCTTTCTATTCCCACACACACACACACATACTGGTTCAAGTTACTTGTTACAAGCGTCGGTGCTTTACTCTCAACAAAGAGTCATATCTGTTGCTCTCACCATGCTTGTATCTGGCCCCACCCATCATTGGCATGCGGACCCCAGACTGTTCCCATAAGGAAATTTGGCCCTCAGGCTGAAAAACGTTTCCCGCTCCTTTAAAGTATCACATACACTCCCAACGCTGTGTAAAAAAGGAAGTCTGTTGTGTTAGTGTAGAACCGAGGACAGTTTATTGTAAAAATGTATGACTGCCAAGAAGAGTGCCATTGGACATGGAGATATTGGGATAGGGAACAAAAAATGAAGCATGGAAGAGCCACCACTTTCTTCCAGTGGCAACCTATGCAATGGCTGCTTCACTTCTGGATGGTGCTGTCTCGGAATTAACAGAAATATTTTCTGATTATGAGCCAGTGCATCATTTCATTATTACTTAGCCAGAAAAAAAACAACTCCTTACCACTGAGATGGGCTTAATCCATTATCTTCTTTCTCGTACACCATCTCTACTTATTTATGTTGTGAATGGTCATGCGACAGTATATATCGGGAATCAAGTTTTCACCTCTGTCTGCCTTTCTAGTAAGGTTCAGGTGAAAAGGATTTCCCCCCCTTCCTGCTATATGCAGCATTGGACACAATGCTCAACTCCTGATCAGGCTGATACTGACTCCAGAGCATACAGTTAGGGGAGGTCACAAATTCCTACTCTGGGATACAGATTTTCATCCTGATAAAAACAAAACTTAGGGAGCAATCCTAAGCTTCCTCCCATCCACCTGGCAGAGCTTTACAGGATGGTGGGGTCACAGCTACATCCACAGCTCTGTCACATATAGGGTCCAAGGTGGAAAGTGTGAGGGGAGGCAAATTGCTGTGCCAGACATTAATAGAGCCAAAAAGGGGCATGTTGGGGGACGGCGGTTGAGAGATTGGGTATAGATTGGGCCAGATGCTGTTATGTGAGCCCCACCCCTCCCTGCCCCTGGAAAGCCCCATTTTGAGGCCTTCAACTTGTTCAGCAGGCATTAGGGAGAACTCCACACTAGAGAAGCAATGCTGGCATCACTCCACAGGTAGTGCCCAGTGGCAGGCTGATGGAGGCCAGCAGGACTGGGCAGAGCCCCCTGTCCTGCAAATGAGGTTTGGATGGTTCTGTCAGGGTGCAATTCCTGGTAGGGTGTTCCAGGGTCCCCATTCAACCCCACCGTCACCACCACGGAAACCTCCACAGTACTTGCTTTAGCAACTTTGGAGCTGGGATGTTGATAGAGTCAAAAAGAGGACATGCTGGGGGAAGATTGAGGTAAGGCATTAGTCTAAATAATCCATAGCCTTTCCAGTCCCCCAGTATGACCCCCTACCAATTTTTTGACATGCCCACATTCTCCTCCTCCTCCTTACATCACTCATTCTGTGGAAAGTATACATTCCCATGAACCTGTTTCAGTGCAGCAACCAAATCAGGATGGGGCTATCCCCCCCCCTCAAGTTTATCATATCTTCTGGATCTTGTTTGTGGCATCTACCTTCCCTCATTAACATACTGGGAAGTAAGAGATGAGAAATTACAGGATACATTTCATTTTTTAAAAAAATTATGGTTCTGCAGGCTTTTGGCTTTCTCTCAGGAAAATATTCCTATTTGGACTTTCCATCATCCTCACATGAATATCCCTGTGTTTTTAGTCAGTCATACACATTTGTCTTTCACTCTGGTGGTTTTTTGACAGAAAATGGATTGCTATGATTTCATTCATTCATTCATTCATTCATTCATTCATTCATTCATTCTTAAGATTTTATACCCACCCTTCACCATAAGGTCCCAGCAAGCAGGCTACAACAATATAAGCATACAATTAAAAACAAGTAAAACAGTTTAAATACAATTATAAAAACAAGTAAAATGATTCCAAACAAAAGCAGCACACTGTAAGTTAAACCAAGGGTTCCCAAACTGTATTTAAAACTTTAAATGTATTTTAAAGTCTGTTTTTATGTTTAAAGATTTTTAGTGCTTTTTTTTACCCCCTTGAGCTCCTGCTGGGAGGAAGGGCGGGTTATAAATCAAATAATAAATAAATAAATAAACTGTGGTCCGTGGACCATTAGCGGTCCACAAGTTTCATTCTGGTGCTGTGTGGTATGTTTGTGGATTTATTCATTTATTTATATCCCGCCCTTCCTCCCAGTAGGAGCCCAGGGCAGCAAACAAAAGCACTAAAAACACTTTAAACCATCATAAAAAAGACTTTAAATTATATTAAAACAAAAACATCATTAAAAACATATTAAAACAAAACATCTTTAAAAACATTTTTTAAAATGCTTTACAAACATCTAAAAATAAGGTTTAAAAATGTCTTTAAAAGCAATTCCAACACAGACGCAGACTGGGATAAGGTCTCCACTTAAAAGGCATGTTGAAAGAGGAAGGTTTTCAGTAGGCGCAGAAAAGATAACAGAGATGGCGCCTCTCTAATATTTAAGAGGAGCGAATTCCAAAGGGTAGGTGCCGCTACACCAGAGGTCTGTTTCCTATGTTATGCAGAACAGACCTCCTGATAATATGGTATCTGCAGGAGGCCCTCACCTGCAGAGCATAGTGATCTGCTGGGTATATAAGGGATAAGATGGTCTTTCAGGTATCCTGGTCCCAAGCTGTACAGAGCTTTGTACACCAAAACCTTGAACCTAGTCCAGTAGCTAATAGGCAGCCAGTGCAATTCTTTCAGCAGCAGGGTGACATGTTGGTGATACCCTGCCCCAGTGAGCAGTCTTGCCACCACATTTTGCACCAGCTGCAGCTTCAGGATGAACCTCAAGGGCAGCTTCACATAGAGCACATGACAGTAATCCAGTCTGTAGGTTACCAGTGCATGAACAACAGTGGTCAGGTTATCCTGGTCCAAAAATGGCCGCAGCTGTCTTACAAGCCAAAGCTGGTAAAAGACACTCTTAGCCACTGAGGTCACCTGGGCCTCTAGCGACAAAGATGAATCCAGGAGTACCCCCAGACTACAAGTGGTTTGTAGGGGGAGGGGAGTTTGGGAATCACTGGATTAAATAAAACAGATAAGGTGCCCCCACAAAAATACATTAACTGTCAAAGGTCAAAAAGAGGCATCTTCAACATACGAAGGAAGCTGAATAATGATTGGGGTAGGCATGCCTCTGTGGGGAGGAAGTTCCACAATTTAGGGGTTATCACAGAGAAAGCCCTCTCCCAGACTGCCTTTCCCCACACTTCTGAGGGTGACACCAGTACCAAGAGGGCTCCCTCTGCCTAAAATACCACTGGTGGGAACAGCAAGCCTTCCAAAATTTCACTGAAGAAAATAAGGCTCTTCCTGTGTTCTTCCAATGTCAGTACTTTCATATTTTCCCGCGTCCCATTACTTGTGGCTGAAGGTTCTTCTTGTCAATTAAAACAACAAACAGTCTTGGGGCACCTTAAAGATTAACAGTACAAGTCTAACCATGTCTACTCAGAGGTATGTCCCGTTGAATTCAGTGGGGTTTACTCCCAGATAAGTGGGATTAGGATTGCAGCCTAGCACATTAATTATGAATTGGGTATTCCCTCAGTCATCTTGGTTTCATTTCTCAGAAAATAAAGGTTTGTGTGTGGGAGGGGGGGAGGGTATCATGCATTTAATTGTTTGGACAAAGCAAGGCCATGAAGCAACTTGGAAACCTAGGAGGTCACTGATCTATCTTGAGATGCTTTGTTAAAGGCATGAGCCAACTCAGGAACATGATATCATGACTCATGTCACCCCAATTTGCTTCATTATTTATAAACAAAACTGATGCTTACTCCTAGCATTTATTTATTTATTTAATTTATATCCCACCCTTCCTCCCAGAAGGATTCAGAAGGGGTAGTGGCTGCATATAGTAGAGATCAGAATGACTAAATGCTTTTATTTAAGAAGCTTGCATATTTTTAAGCTTGCATAAGCTTGCATATTTTTAGAACGACTCCAAAGCAAATCCTACTGCTGTAAAGGAGTCTGATTTAATATGCAGTAGCATTGCTCATCCAAATTTTAATGGTAGAAGGGATAGCATCTTTGTTCTTTGGTACTTTGTTTCCTCTTTCATGTGATAAAAAGTGACTCTGCCATATGCCAGTTACAATATTTCTGAGGATATTTCAGTAAGATGAAAAATACGATGGCCATGAAGATTATTTGCAAATCTGCATTTATTTTATCACTGTGGCTCCTCAGAAAGGAGGAGAAAGGAATAGACCAGACTTGACATTGAAGAGGGGGCTGGAGGAACTCAAGGAGAAAATATATTTCCCAGATGAGGTGAGGGAGCCTGGCCCTAGGCATGTTTATACAGAAGAAAGTCCATCTGTGATAACTAGATCTTTCTACCAAGTAAGGTTGAACAGAATATGAGCTCCTAAAATTCTTGACGCTGATTGTAGGTTACAAAATTATGGGGGAAGGTGATTTTGCCAAATATTCTCGGAGAGTTTTCCTCAGAAAACTCACATTATGTTGAATGAACCTGTATTGCTCAAACTCTATCTGTGCTGCCCTGGGTTCCTTCTGGAAAGAAGGGTGGGATATAAATTTAGTAAATAAATATTGTTAGTTTGGTGCACAAAGGAAGCAATGGGGGAACAGGAGGACCAGGCATATGAGACAAGCACTTTGCTTTCTTCAGCAATATTAAAATAACTGTAAAGTCTGCCCCTGAGGGAGAACCATTGCACCTACTGTTCAGAAAGTTAGCAGGCTTCATCCCTTTAGAAGGGGCAACTATACCTTCAAATTGCATCCAATTGTGGCAGAAACAACACACATTCGAGCCTCTTTTCTTTTAAAATAAATGAATAACCCTGAAGGTTCCCTGCGTGAAACCTTGGTGGATCTGCCTGCAATTGAGGAGTGTTTATATGCATTTGGGAGGTTTAATCCACTCTAGAAGGGCTCCTTTGTCTGAAAATTTCACTCACTTCTGTGAAAAGGATGTACAGTTATAGCTATTTTTCGATTCCCCATCATCGTCAATGTGGGGAAACAAACATTCAGATTTAACAGATCTGATTTGGATCTGAATATAATCAGACTGGAAAGGCATAGGTATGTGGTAGCCAGTGCACTGCCCTGGTAGTGGGCTCTTTCTTGAAAGACAAGACAGCTGGAGAGACCATAGCTTAGCGGTAGAGCACATGATTTGCCTGCCGATGGTCTCTGGCTTAATCCCTGGCCTATCAGAAGGAGCAGTTAGTAGGAGATGAGAAACAACAGCTGGAAGGCAACTGTGTTGGCTACCCCAGTGTATGGCATGAATTCCATGGATCATTCTTATAAAGGCTTGAACCAGGAACCACATGAATGGGGTGGATTTCTTCCCACTCCATCATCCCCCAAGAACAGGAGACAAGAAGCTGGAAATTTTGGGACTTTGCTTGTGGGCCAGCACAGCCACCTTTGCTTTTTCAGGGGGAAAAGAGAAATCCTTTGCAGCAGCCAGATTTTATTCCCTTCCACTTGCTGCTATCTCCACTCTGAGGGAGCAACCTTTCTAACCTCCTGTTCCTTCACTACTACTACTGTCAGCCTGCACCTCCTCTCTCTTTGAGGTTAATTAACTTCGGTGACCTTATCATGCAGGATCTCAGCTCCTCTAACAGAACTGACCTTAGTCAATGCAGACTTCAAAGAAACTCATTGTGGTGCAGGCAAAAATAGACATGGAGGGGGCAATCCCAGTCCACCCCTTTTCTCACTGGGGATTCTGTAACTGATACAGGTCTTGATGGGAAAAGACAGCTCACTAGGAGCTGGGAGTGCCCTCCACCTACTGCTTCTGCCTCTACCTGATCCTAAGGTAATGTTCTTCACCACAGGACAAAGGAAACGGGAGGCGGAGGTAACTGTGGAAGGGCTGCTTTGGGGTTCATTTTCTCAGAATATGCCCAAACAGGGTTTCCAATGCATCTGTATCTGCACATACTGAAATTGCTCCCCGGAGTTACATTTGAATTGTTTAATCCTGTTTCAGATGAATTGGATGATTACTAATATGATGGAAAACTGTATTCCCAGTGGCGTCACTAGCGGGAGTGCGGGGGGGTGCGGACCTCTGGTGCATGCCCTCCCAGGGGCATGGACGAGGTGGCTGGGCTTGCGTGCGCATGTCCATGCCCCTGGGAGGGCGCATGCCGGAGGGGCACCCAGCCGGAGAAGGCCTGGGAATGCCGGCGCACCTCCCTCGCCCCGCCGATGCTGCTCCCAGTCTCACCTGTCCGCCCGCCTCTGAGGAGGAGTTGGAGCAGCCTTGCCGGGCAACGGCACGGGGCGGGGTGGCTCTGGGTGTCACCCCCCCTCATGGTGACACCCAGGTGCGGGCCGCACCCTCCGCACCCCGGTAGTGACACCCCTGTGTATTCCTTTCAGTAAATTCCACCTTCTGGGAGGAAGGATGGGATATAAATGTATATAATAAATGCAACAGAAACTCCAACTGCTGATGTGCATCATTTGATGCATACTGTGGTGTCCAAAAAGGAGAGAGACAGAAACAGGATCAGGACGTTAGGAATACCTAAGGGATCCTCCAATTTACTGAGCACTCATAATGATTTGCTTGCACAAATTTTATGCAGAGAGGATAGATTATAACCAGTCTTTGCAGAGCATTTGTTCTGATTTCTTTGCAAAGTAACCACCTTGCATATGACAATGAGCATTCGACCTGCATTCATCCTGATTTCCATTCATCCTGATGTGCTTGTGGGGTAGGGATGGAAAGATTTGTCAATTTCAGTTCTCTGAGTTTCTCATTTTTCCAGTCTTAAATTCAGTTCTCCACATTTCTGCAGCAATTTGGGATTTTTAAAAAATCCTCACGAAAATTCTTCAGCATTTTAGTTCACATTTTTCCTAAGAAACACATTTTTGTAGGCAGTTATGACTAATGTACACAATTTTGCAAGCTATTCCTCATCATATAATGCATTTTTGCATGTTATTTTCACTCATATATTCATGTTTATGCACATTTTCTTCTAATATATGCATTTTTGTAAACATTGGTTGGTTGGCAAACTGCGTCACAAAATTTGAGTAAGTGCAAATTTGGAAGGATGGCTATATTTTGTTTCTCATATTGTTTTGGAAAGTGCAGATTTGATCGATTTGGCTTGAAATGTGAACTGAATTGAAATTCTCACCCATCCTGACTGTGGGGTGTTTATACCTGTTAATCATTCATTCATTCCACACTTTTCAAATAGTTTCCCTGTCACTTTCCTAGTTGCAAAACGTCTGTTTCATTTTAAAATGGATTTGTTGCACAAGGGCAACAGAGCACTTTAATCCAGTTTAATTGTGCAAACCTAAAACGATGATATGTGCTTGAATCCCTTCCGTAAAATGGGTGACAGCCTGGAGGCATCTTGAGTGGTGCTCTCGGCAATTTTCAGTATAGAATCATAGAATCATAGAGTTGGAAGGGGCCTTGTAGGCCATCGAGTCCAACCCCCTGCTCACAGCAGGAAATCCACAGCTGGAGCATCTTCCGCAGATAGCTGTCCAGCCTCTGCTTGAAGACATCCAGCGAAGGGGATCCCACCACCTCCCTAGGCAGTCGGTTCCATTGCCGAACTGCCCTTACTGTCAAGAAGTTCCTTCTAATGTCCAATCTGAATCTACGCTCCTGCAACTTAAAACCATTAGACCTAGTCCTACCCTCTGGGGCAGCAGAGAACAAATCTGTACCCTCCTCTATGTGACAGTAACAATCACACACACACACAAATATTTGTACCTCTTTCATAAAGTGAATTGGTTCTGCTGCTACCTGAGAAGATTTGGGTGTTAAGAACTGCCCCTGGAAGTGGTATAAAAACCTGAGAAGCTTGAACCCCTTCTGCAAAATAGTGACACTCTGGAGGTACCCTTATGTTACAAAGATGGATGACGAATGAAGAATAAACTTACAGGAAAACATGGCTGTGAGCTTCATATATTCCTAACTATGAGAAATATATCATCAATAAATCTATAATATAGGGCAATTTCATCATAAAATGGGTTATTATGGACATACAAAAAGTTCTGTTTCTACAGTTATAAATACCTTTTGCCAATTTAGGAGCAAAGGGAATTTATTGTAACATACAAAATGCCAGACCAAGAAGCTGAACAGTTGGTAATGTTGAAATATAAACAGCTAAAAACAATGAGCAGTCAGTCAGATGAGATTAGGATGTCCCGCTGAGCTTCGCTGTACAGCAGAAGCAGAAAATTGTCTGGGAAGTCATTTTCATTATAAAAAATGCAACTTCTGGTTCTTTCCAGGATGTAGATGGGCCATCCAAATCGCCCATGGTGCATTTTCCCTTGGTAGCTGCCTGCAAAATGATAAGGCTTAACACCTTCAGATTTATATGAAAGAAGATCTATCTGATGACATATGTCTCGTGCCTCTTTAGCTGTGTTACTTCTATTGTATTTATTAGAGCTGGATGAGTCAGTAACCCCAGGGTGAGCCCAATTAAAGAAAAGTGTGAGAGAAAACTTTAAGTACTTGAGAAGACTTGCTGAATGCATTGAAAATACAAAGCTATTCAATTTGTGTTCACTGGCTTTGTTTCCTAGGCACTGATGGCAAGATATATGACAACCTGCCAGAAAAGGTTGACCTATTCTCTATTTCAAATCAACTCATTTGAAATGTGGTGTTGGAGGAGAGCTTTGCGGATACCGTGGACTGTGAAAAAGACAAATAATTGGCTGTCAGAACAAATTAAACCAGAACTATCACTAGAAGCCAAAATGATGAAACTGAGGTTATCATACTTTGGACACATAATGAGAAGACATGATTCACCAGAAAAGACAATAATGCTGGGAAAAACAGAAGGGAGTAGAAAAAGAGGAAGGCCAAACAAGCAATGGATTGATTCCATAAAGGAAGCCACAGACCTGAACTTACAAGGTCTGAACAGGGAGGTTTACAACAGATGCTATTGGAGGTCGCTGATTCATAGGGTCGCCATAAGTCGTAGTCGACTTGAAGGCACATAACAACAACATTCTCTGTGCAACTCATAGCCAGAGAAATAAGTTAGACTGAAGGGACTTTTCAATTGCCCTGTGGCACAAACTAGGTCCCACATCTGGTTAAAATTTTTTAAAGCTGCACTGCGTTCTTTCATTAGTTTTAGAATGACCCATAGAAGCACCAATTGATGCTAGGATTTTGGATTTTTCTTAGTTATAAATTTCAGGGCTGTCATCTGCATTTTAAAGCTTGGATATTGAGCAGAATGACTGTTTTTATCTTATTTTAATTTATTATTATTATTATTAATCATCATCATCATCATCATCTTCCCTTAGATTGCCACTCCCACTTTCAGCAGTGGTGAATTTGCCACACGCACACACCCTTTTGGGAGAAGACATGTGTTGGTCTCTCTTGAGGGAAGGGGATGCTAGAGTTATTGGACATGAGTGCCCAATGGGATGACTAGCAAGAGTGTGGCTATTGAAGCCCCCTTCACCCCCTCCACATCCTGCTCCTCTTTGCAGCCCCTGCCCCCCCTCACAGTATGGGTTTTACTAGGACTTATTTTGGGAGCCCCTGATTGGCCTTTGGGACTCCTCTTTTTCACCTACTAGTACTAGAGCTTGAAAAAGTTACTTTTTTGAACTACAACCCCCATCAGCCCCAGCCAGCATGGCCACTGGATTGGGCTGATGGGAGTTGTAGTTCAAAAAAGTAACTTTTCCAAGCTATGCACTACATACTGTAGGGGTCTTTGATTGGCTTTTGAATTTGGTCCATTTGCCACGCAGTGTAGGCAGGTAGGGGAATTTAAAAACTTAATTCACAGGCAACCTGAAGCATTAGCGGGTCAAAGGTACCCTTGAGTTACCTTTCACAGACTCTGGCTTGGGGGTTCTTTGGGATGCTCTTGAGGCCTGGCATGTGCATCTTGGTGAACACTGGGACAGTGGGGCCTGGGTGCACATGTTGAGTTCATATACCCAATGCTCACTCAGGAGGGATAATTTTCTCGCAATCTATGGCTAGGGAGCCACTGAATGTGGCTGTTTACATGCCCAGGGAGTTTTGAGAGATGCTTTCCTCGTAAATGTTAATCTATCTGCCTGCACTTACATAATTGTTATTGGTTTGCAAATCTCTAGTGTTATATTAAATTAATATGACCTTTCTGTCATGATTCTGTCTCATGCATCTTATTCCTGGGTTTGCTGGCAAGTCACATTCGTGAATTTCTTCATTATAGCAGATCCTTTTCAGGACACTGTTTCTCCTCCCCTCTTCTCAATTGGTTTCTTTGATTACTTTTCTTTCCCAATATAAACATCACACACACACACACAGTGACCTCTTTTGCTGCCCTGGCTTTTGCCACTACCTTTACACCGACAACTGAGGCTGGAATCCTGACCAATGGCTCCTTCAAACCCATTGACTTCATTGTGATTTCAGCATCTTTCTATTGCATGACCATACACATTTATTTATTTAATTCCATTTATGGATTTCTTTCTGCAAAACATCTTGAGGTGATGAGCCATAGTGAGATCAACAATAAAAGCATTTAAAACTTTTTTTATTTCATATATAAGCATTTCACATATAAAAACAATTAAAACAATTTCAGATATACAGTTTAAATCCAATTCAGACACAGATGGAGATAAACATCTCCACCTGAAAGGGCTTTTGGGGGAAAAAAGGTCTGCAGTAGGTGCTGAGAACACAATAGAGCACCTTTTGGAAGTGTAGGGAGGGAGTTCCAAAGGGTAGGTGCCAAGACACTAAAGGCCTGAGTCCTATATCATACATAATGTACCTCTGAATCAGATCTCAGATGTTATTTGCAGGAGGCTCTCAAATCAAACTACCAAACTATGACCAAACTACGACCAAACTTGCCAGACTACGACCAAACTTGCTCACTAATTGTCGAGAGGCAGAGCTGGGGTCCCGGGGGTCCCGGGGAGTTGGGAGAAGAGGATTCAGATGGATGGCAGAGGGAAGGGGGAGGAACTTCCCCCCTTTGGAGTGAAGACAAAACAGAGGAAATGCCAGTGATAGGGTCGCCTAGCAACAGGGAGCCTGAGAGCTCTGGAGTTTCAGAATCCTCCCTGGACATTCCCATGCCCCCCCTTCTCCGCAGCTCAGAGCAAGAGGGAGGGCTGCCCACAGCAGAAAAGTGGCGAGACAGTTTACCAGGCAGTTTACCATCAGCCCCTTCCCTATCCCCCATAGTGGAATCGGAAACTTCAGAAGAGGAGGGGGTGATGCTTCCCCCCTCACTGCGCACACGCAGACAGCTGAAAAGGCAGGAGAGAAGGGGGGGAAGGCGGGCAGTACCTGAGGGGCAGTTAAGGAGGAGCGAAAGGTTGCACGCCCGTTTGGCCCCTTCTTAAAGAACAGGCGGGAAGCAGCCCCTTGCTCTGTCAACTTTCTCCCAATGCCGCAGGACCTGTATCCCTGTATTGCTTCATGAGAAGATGCAGTCTTTGCTTGGACATTACCCTAATAAAACACGAATTACTTACAACCTCTGGTCTGGTTCCTGAGTCTCACCCTGGGCCTGACACTAATCTGGATGATTACAGATTAGGGTTGCCAGGTCAGAAGCATCCCATACCCTGAGATTTCAGGGGCAGACCCTGGTGATGTCACAGGAGCAGGGCGTAATAATGTCACAGGGGTAGGCCCTAGTGATGTCACAGGGGTGGGCCCTAGTGATGTCATTAAGCATGATACATTAGGCATCAACCACAGTTGCTTGGAGCATACAATCCAAACAAAAACATTTATCTGATTGGAAATTAAGATAGAGCCTGGATAGGGAACATTTAATCTAGTTTACTTGATTCTGGCAATAAGGGTTTAAGTGCCCTCAGGTCAGACCAGTCACCAGAAGGCCATTGTAAGAAGAAAGAAGCTTAGTGTTGTGGAGATAGGAGCACTCAGGATCATGCACATCATACCTAGGGCAGATCCACATCATTCATTTAAAGCACATTAAACACACATTTTTAAGCACATGAATCCCACCACAGAATCATGGGAACTGTAGTTTGTTAAGGGCAGTGGGAACAATAACTATGAGGGGGAAACTACACTTCCCAGGATTCTTTGGGAGAAGTCATGTGCTTTAAATGTGAGTTGGATGTGCTTTAAATGTATTGTGTAGATCTACTAATAAACTTTGCCTACATGTGAATTGTTTTAATTAATTTTTTAAAATGGAAATGAGCTATAAAGTTTATTGGGTGATCATGGGCTACTCACCATCTCTCAGCCTAATCTGCCCCTCTGAGTGAAAACAACAGAAGGGAACCATGACCACCAAAGGAAGAAGGGCGCACTTAAAATGTGGAGGAATTAATAATGTACAACCATAGTGTGAAATCAAATACTTATGGGACATAGTATGAAGAAATATTTATATAAGCATGACTGTCAAATATGTATATTATTTATACAATCTGTAAAAATGTTTGTAGTGCAATCCTATGATTGTTAACTCAAAAGCAAGTCCCAATGTATTCAGTGGGACTTACTCAAACAGGGAAGTGTGCACAGAACTGCAGCTTCAAGTGAAGGAACACTCACTCAACCCAAAATTCAGAATCATGACACTTAAAGCTGTTTTGCAACTGTTTATACTTTTTATGGTTATTGGATTTTAAAAGGATTTATTTCTTGTTGTGAGCTGCCTTGGTTTCCAGTGGGCAATCCTAACTCACAGGGTTGTTAGAAAGACTCCATACACACACACACACTGGAGATGTAAAAATACAAACAATCCATATAATAGTTTATTGTAAAAACCAGTTGGTCATTGCATCACATTTTAAAAATATCAGTATTAGTTTCCTACATAATAAAAGCAGTGATACCTATGTAAGCCCTGCCCAATTGATTTAAAAATAGGATTGGAGGGAGAAAGATTTACAATACAAGCACAATCATTTGCTATGTTCGCTCAAAAGTCCCATCAATTTACAGTACAATCTTAACCATGTCTACTCAAAAGAAAGTCCTATTGAATTCAATGGGGTTTACTCCGAGTATGTGGGATTAGCATGGCAAACTTGTTTGACTCCTGCATACAAAAGAAAAAAAGACTTTTGGTACTGCTGAAAGCGACTCAATTTATGAGATTTTCAGATAAACAGGAAAAAACCAACAGTTTTGTACCTTTGCCATGGAGTCTAGGTACTGCCTGGAGTCCCAGAAATCCCTTGTCAATCACAACCCTGACTTCACTTATTGGCCATTGTACAACTTTTAACGCAGATAGAAATAAAGATTTCAATATATTATCAGTTCTGTCAATCATCTAAAGGGAACATGTCTGAGCATGTAAGCATGGGCATTAGAGCAGCCAGCTAAGAGATTATTTCACAGAAGTTGCGGGGGGGGGGGCGGCAGCTGACATTTTGGTATATATCTCATGAACCAGACCCCCTAGAAACTTAATTTTTATTTTAAAATAAAAGGTGAGAGTCCAGAGATTAAGCTGACTCACCTGGAGACCCAGAGAGGACTCCAAAAATCCAGAGTCTCTGGGTGAAAACCGGACACCTGACAACCCTATTACAGATTACTAATATCACATTTACAACATATCTGCATCTGATGTTACAAAAAATTCTCCTTACCACAGTGATACAGATGACTAGTCTACCCAAAAGTAAGAGTGGTCTTTACTACAAAACAGGCTTTAAAAAACCATCCTCTGAGTCTATTCCCTTATCCCTGATTCTACAATTTGCCCTTCTCATTTCACTTGGATCCTGATTACTCTTGCTAGCTCTCCTGGATATCTCAGTGACATCTCAAATGGCACCTAAACTGCCCATACTACAGTTTGTGTAGCTGCTAACTAGGAATGGGGAATAAATTTGATTCAGTGCATGTTTAAAGCCAAATCTATCAAATTTGCATTTTCCCAAATAATATGAGAACTGAAACAGTCATCCTTCAAAATTCGTACATATCTGAACTTTGCTGTGCAGTTCTCCAACCAAAGAATGTTTTTTAAAAATGCATATATTAGGGGAAGGTGTGCATAAAACAAAATGCATAATATTAGGAGAAATTGCTTGCAAAAATGTGTACATTAGTCAAAACTGTATACAAAATGTGCTTATCAGGACACGTTCGCACTAAAAAGCTGATGAACTTTTATGAGGATTTAAAAAAAGTAAATTGCAAATTGCTGCAATTGTGAAGAACTGAATTAAAGACTGGAAAAATGAGAAACTCAGAGAATCAAACCTGATAGATCCTTCCATCCCTACTGCTGACCAAAGACATAAAATGGACTACAGAATGTTCAACAGGCAATGGAGAGGAGATATCCATGTTGCATCTTCCCCTGGAGCCTTTCCCAAAAACGACAGGAAGGGTTCCCTGAAGATGCCATGTCTCCTTCCGTACCTCATTTAGCCTTGTAATTTGGACAATGGACTGAAAAACAGAGCAGCTGGTGCTATAGATATGATTTAGTTGTCACAAACATCTGGTAACTGATGGAGGGATTATACGGAAGTAAGAAGGCTACGAGAGTTGCAAACTATCCCCTGATACAATCTCTGAGCAACAGTGAATGGGGATGCATGCCTAGTGTTAATGAAAACAGTAAACAGTTCCCTGAATGGCTTCTTATATGCCTAATTTGAATGCAAAATCACAGCTTCATATTCATTATAGATGCTATAAAATGGCAGTAAATCCTGAAATTTATAACCAGCTGAATTTTCTATAAATGATGTGTGCTTTATTGTCTGTTAATATACAGTTGCTGCAGTCAAACGTTCAGTCCTGCCAATTTTCTAACTTTTACCATACATACTAGAACAGAGTGTTCACATTAACATAGTTAAGGATGAGTTGCAGTTTCCATTAAAAACTTCTGGTTTTGCCACAAAGAAGTTATTTCATGTGCTAAACTGGCAGGTATGTTTTTTTTTTTAAAAAAAGCTCAGAGCCATATTTTTGCATCACATAAGCAGCCAGACTGGATCTTTGCAAGGTCATATATGCATAAGTGCAAATCATGTTGGATATTTTGGGTTTTGGCACCTTAAAGATGAAAATAAAAAGAGTCTATAATTTACCTGTGGGTGAAAAAAGATGTTGTGAAGGGAAAACATTGTGTTTCACTGATACAAATTAAATTCCTATGAATAATGTCAAAGGGCAATATAACTAAGGGCTGCAGAAAATGTGGGCCTTGAGCCCACAGTATCTGGAAGGGCTATATCTCAGTGGCAGAACACACCATCATCATCACAGTGATTTCGATTTCGATTTATTGCTTGCTTGCTACCCATAGGTCTCCAGGTGACTTGCAACATTCTTAAAAACCAGAATTAATTATCATATCATAAAGACAAAATAATAAAACAACAACCACTCTACAACCACAACAACATGCAGCCACAGAAAGCTTGGCAGCACACTAATACCAACATCATCATCTTAGCCTGTGAAATGCCTGGCAACTTGGAGTTGTAGCGGATAGCTCAATAAAGATGTTGACCCAGAGTGTGGCAACTGTGAAAAAGGTAAATACCATGCTAGGGATCATTAGGAAAGGTATTGAAAATATACTGCTAATATCATAATGATGTTGTATAAATCTATGGTGCCGCTGCATTTGGAATACTGAATACAGTTTGGTTAGCCTCACATCAAAAAGGACATTGTAGAGTTGAAAAGGCTTCAAAAAAGGGGAACCAAGATGTTCAAGAGGATGGAGTGACTCCCCTATGAGGAAAGGTTGCAGCATTTGAAGTGTTTTAGTTTAGAGAAAAGGGGAGTAAGAGGTGACCTGATAGAAGTATATACAAATGCATGGCATGGAGAAAGTGGACATTAGAACTCATGGATATCCAATGAAGCTGAACGTTGGAAGATTATGCATATTGGAGCAAAAAATCTTAATTTCACATATCCACTCATGGGGTCTGAACTGGCGGTGACCGACCAGGAGAGAGACCTCGGGGTTGTAGTGGACAGCACGATGAAAATGTTGACCCAGTGTGCAGCAGCTGTGAAAAAGGCAAATTAATTAAATTAAATGCTGGGGATAATTAGGAAAGGTATTGAAATTAAAACAGCCAATATAATGCCGTTGTATAAATCTATGGGGCGGCCGCATTTGGAATACTGTGTACAGTTCTGGTCGCCTCATCTCAAAAAGGATATTATAGAGTTGGAAAAGGTTCAGAAGAGGGCAACCAGAATGATCAAGGGGATGGAACGACTCCCTTATGAGGAAAGGTTGCAGCATTTGGGGCTTTTTAGTTTAGAGAAAAGGCGGGTCAGAGGAGACATGATAGAAGTGTATACAATTATGCATGGCATTGAGAAAGTGGATAGAGAAAAGTTTTTCTCCCTCTCTCATAATATTAGAACTCATGGACATTCAAAGAAGCTGAATGTTGGAAGATTCAGGACAGCAAAACGAAGTACTTCTTTACTCAGCGCATAGATAAACTATGGAATTTGCTCCCACAAGACGCAGTAATGGCCACCAGCTTGGATGGCTTTAAAAGAAGATTAGACAAATTCATGGAGGACAGGGCTATCAATGGATACTAGCCATGATGGCTTTGCTCTGCCACCCTAGTCAGAGGCAGCATGTTTCTGAAAACCAGTTGCCGGAAGCCTCAGGAGGGGAGAGTGTTCTTGCACTCGGGTCCTGCTTGCGGGCTTCCCCCAGGCACCTGGTTGGCCATTGTGAGAACAGGATGCTGGACTAGATGGGCCACTGGCCTGATCCAGCAGGCTCTTCTTATGTTCTTAAGAGATCCTGGCCCTTCTCTGTGTGGCAACCTTTCAAGCACTTGAAGAGTGCTTGGATGCACACAGGCTCTTTCATACATTGGCCGAGACCTGGGGCAGCAGGCATAATGCCACTCCCCCACTCCATGCATTGACGTGTAAACAGGGCTGTTGCCACACAGAATGAACTGGTTCTTGAGTTCTGGAATGCACCACTTGAGACTGCAAGTGAGTGAAGGACTCATATTGTTGATGCTCCCTCTCCACAGAAAACCTCCCTGCATATATGAAACAAGTGCACCAGGGAGCAACGTTTAGTGCTGGGGTGGCTAACCTGTGGTCCTTGAGATTGTTTTTATTATATTGTTTTATTCTTGCTATGGAAGCTGCTTTGAGGTCACCTGGTGATGAAAAGCAGCATACAAATGTGTATATTAGGAATATATATTTTGTATATTTGTATATATACATTAGGAACAGAAGGACATAAGATGAGCCCTGCTGGATCAGACCTAAGGCCCATCTAATCCAACATGTTTTTCTCACAGTGGCCAACCAGATGCACATGCAAAGCCCACATGCAGGACCTGAGTGCAAGGGCACTCTTTCCACCTGCAGTTTCTAGCAACTGGTATTCAGAGAAATACAGCCTATGACAGTGAAGGAAGAGCATAGCCATTGTGGCTAGCAGCATTGATAGCCTTACCCTCCATGAATTTGTCTAATCCTCTTTTAAAGCCATCCAAGTTGATGGCCATCACTGCCTCTTGTAGGAGCGAATTCCATAGTTTAAATGTGCACTTTGTTGTGGGACTCTCATCAATCCTGTCCAACACGACCAACGGTCAGAGATGATGGGAGCTGTAGTCCAAGATCATCTGGACAGCCACAGGTTCCCCATACTTGGTTGAATGTCATCCTCTCCCTGATGACACAACTACATGGAGGAAGATATTTTTATTATCATCATTATTATTATGGAGGGAAGCATTAAAAAATTCCTTCCCACTGAAATCTGAAGTGCTAGAGTCTGCAATTTTACCATCTCAGTCTGTTAATGCATTCTCTGTAATCATGTGTAGAATTGCTTCATAAAATACTAAATTCTGTCCAGAGAGCATGGCTATCCTAGATTTAAGCCAAGTACCAGCTGAAGATAATTTCAGAGAAATTCATTCCCTGGTCATTGTAACAAATCAGTGTTGCAGAAGCAGTTTGTGCTAGGGCATAAGGGAGCCTCTTGACCATTTGTTTTAGACACTTCTGACTTGTAGCAGAGGGGAAGAAGCAATGCATTTAGCAGTGTGGATCCCATATATTTACTTGCCTGTGCAAGTGGCTTTAGGTGACAACTAGAATAATACACAGTGACATGCTTTACTCTAGATTGATACATTTTTCTTTGGCTTTGCAGTTGCTTCCCAGACATAACTGGCTTAGGATGGAATGATACTAGTCTTCTCAACTGCTGAAAGGGTTTAGGGGAATTTGCTTTCCAAGAACATGTTGCCACGTTTTCGGGATCTTGAGAAGCAAGAGGTATACCTTGTGTGGATGAATCTTAGGACTGCTTCATACCTGCATATATACCTGTACTTGATTTCTCTATACTGGGGGTGGGAAACCTCAGGCCCAGAGGCTGAATGTGGACCCCAGGCCTCTCTGTTTGGCCCTCAAGACTCTTTCTAGGCTATGCCCTCTCCTCTGGCCACGTATTGGAGTGTTTTTGGCATTTTTGTTTGCTACCATGGGCTCCTTCATGGAAGAAGGGCGGGATATAAATTTAACGATAAATTAATCAATTCTTCACCAGCTCTGCTTCATGCTGTCTTTGAGTGCTTTTCTCTGGCTGGAGCCTGTCCTTGAACAGTGATAATGCCTCTTGCAGGGACGGTGAGGGTGTACTAGGGATGGGGGAGAACTTTGATTCCGGTTGTGTTTAAAGCTGAATCAATCAAACCCACACTTTCTGGAACAATATGGGGAATGAAACACAGCCATCCTTTGAAATTAATACCTATCCAAATTTTGCAATGCAATTTTCCAACCAGTGTTCCCCCCCCTCCCAAGGCATATATTGGTGGAAAACATATATAAAATGAATATATTGATGAAAATCACATACAACAATACATTATATTGGGAGAAAATGCTTGCAAATACTTGTACATAAGTAAAACTGCATATAAAATGTGTTTATTAGGAGAAATTTGCATGGAAACGCTGAAGAATTTTCATGAGGATATTTGTGGGTTTTTTTTTTAAAAAAATGGCAAATTCCTGCAGCAATGTGTGGAACTGAATTTAAGGCTGGAAAAATGAGAAACAAAGAGAACCAAAAATGGACAGATTCTTCCATCCCTAGACCTGAGAAAGGACAGAGAGGTGTGGGTGTAGGTGTAGAAATGGACAGATTCTTCCATCCCTAGACCTGAGACAGGACAGAGAGGTGTGGGTGTAGGTGTAGAAATGGACAGATTCTTCCATCCCTAGACCTGAGACAGGACAGAGAGGTGTGGGTGTAGGTGTAGAAATGGACAGATTCTTCCATCCCTAGACCTGAGACAGGACAGAGAGGTGTGGGTGTAGGTGTAGAAATGGACAGATTCTTCCATCCCTAGACTGGAGAATAGCCTACGGTACCTAGATAAGAATCACATCCATGGCCTCTTGCTGCCTTGCCTGGCAGTGGCTTGTGGCCCCCAGAAAGGTGTCCATTAGGGAACATTCCCCACAGGCTGAAAAAGGTCCCCACTCCTGCTCTTCATGGTGACTGGCAGCCAAATGTGTATCCCAGCTTTCCTTGACCTGGTGCTCTGCAGATGCTTTGGATTCCACTGCCCATCAGCTCCAGCCAGCATGGCCTATGATTAGGGATGATGGAAGCTGTAGTCCAACAGCGTCTGGAGGGCATGAGTTTGAGGAAGTCTGATGTGAACTAACACCAGGACAGAAGTTCCCAAAGGAAATGGAAATGGACTGCCTTCAAGTCGATTCCAACATATGGTGACCCTATGATGGTAAGTGGTATTCAGAGGGGGTCCACCATTGCATCCCTCTGAGGCTGAGAGGCAGTGACTGGCCCAAGGTCACCCAGTGACCTTCATGGCTGTGTGGGGGTTAGAACTCTGGTCTCCCAGGGCATAGTCCAACATGCTAACCACTATGCAATACTACTTTTTGACATTTTTGGGGGAGGTAGGAGCTTTTGCAGGAGGGAGCAAAACTGGCATACCTTTTTCTTGGCCTTTTTCACAGCAAACACAGCAATTCCCCTCTTGGTTGCTGCCCTTTCTCCCCTTAACTCCCGTTTCACAAAACTCCTGAAGAAGCAGCAGTTTATGTTACGTGTAAACACAACATATGCATGCAAGAGGAGAAAATGGGGAGAGGAAACAGTGACCCCTCCAATCAGCAGCCACATGGACAACCCCTGCTGCAACTGAGTAGATTTTGTCCTGAACTTTGTAACCACTCTGAACACACTCTCATGCCCCAAGTGTTAAAATGCCTCCTGCCAATGCCCCCACCTGTGGTTGGTGTGAGTGGCAAAAGTGGAGAAGACACTTAGGTGCAGCCCTGGTGTGACGTCAGGATGTGGGACAATATGAAAGTCTGTGGTATTATCTCTGAAATGATCCATTCACACACACACAACTCAGCAACAGATCATGGGCATGCATATAGATTGGAATCATATAGGACAGGACTGGGAAAAACATAGGATTTGGCCCTCCAGATTTTGTTGAACTGCAACTCCCATCAGCCGCAGCAAGCATGGCCAGAGGCTAAAGATGATGGATGATGTCAGCAACACCTGATGGTTTACATAAGACAGCCTAATCCGCATAGTTGAACCATCTTCTGCCAGGTAGTGGGGCGGGGGGGGTGTCTGAAAAAGCCAATAGACTGCCATATTCTGGCAGGTTTTGCCCAGGAACATCTAGATTTCACCAGTCTCCTTCCATGCCCTGCCAGGTTCTGCTTTGACCCCATCCTTAAGCTTAATCAAATGAGCATTCACAGATAAATAGCTGTTACACAATAAATACATAAACGGCTAAATCTGGTGCAAGGAGCACACTTACAACACTGTAGAGAAGTGATACATTGACACAAAACATTAACATGTGAGAATACATGCACATTTAATGCTGACAACAGTGTGTGTGAGAGTGAGAGAACGTGAGAGCGAGAGAGATCATGATTTTAAGCAAGCGTGCTTATTATTTATTTATTTATTGCATTTGTATACCGCCCCATAGCTGAAGCTCTCTGGGCGGTTTACAACAATTAAAAACATTAAAAACAAATATACAAATTTAAAAATACATTTTAAAAAAATAAAAAACACATGCTAAAATGCCTGCGAGAAGAGAAAAGTCTTAGTTTCCTTGGAAGATGGGGAACAAATGTTTTAATAATTTTTTAAAAAAATGATCATAGGCACCTGGGTGGTTGAGCAATGGGCAGCATTGTTTGAGCAGAGTTTATGACTTTTGGATTAAAAAATAATGCCACCACCACCAGAGGACAAAACCACAGCCCCAGGCCATGAAAAAGCCACAGCAGACCAGAGGAGGGCAGAATTTTTGTAGGTCTGGGGGAATCTGCTGGGCCAGAGGTAGATCACCACTAAGTTCGGTGGATAAGGAACAGAAGACCTGGGATGAGATGGGAATGAAGGCAGAACAGTCTCTCGAAGGTGGCCTTGGCACAATTTAGATTTTACTGCATTTGCAGACCCAGATACTGGATTAAGTGACTCAACATAGTTTTCTTGCCCACTAGATCATGATGGTGGTGTGATCCTTTTAAGATTAAAGACAGTGTGCCTCTGAATAGTGGCCACTGGGGGTAACAAGAGCAGGAGAAAGCTATTGCACCAGGGGTTTAGTCATTTGGGGACTGGGGGGAGTCTTAGACCCTTTACTTTTTAAGGAGCAGGTTCCCTGCAGGGTCTCTATATCTCCAGCATGCTACAAGCCCATCAGCATGAAAGGGGAGTGTGTTAGTCACTGAGAAGGGTCTTCTAACATGCTTCCTTATTTTTTCTTGCTGATTAGAGCCAATCAGAGTGAAAGTAGGTGTGTCAGCCACTGAGAAGACTGTTTTCAGTAGCTAACACTCTCCTCCAATTGCCAATTCCAATTCCTGCCAATTGGCTCCTAGGAGTGTCTGTTGTGGGAAAGAGGCATTATAGGGTTGCCAGGTCAGAAACATCCCAAACCCTCAGATTTCAGGGGCGTGTCCTAGTGATGTCATGGGGGCATGTCCTAGTGATGTCATAGGGGCAGGCCCTTGTGATGCCATTAAGCATGATACATTAAGCGTCAACCACAGTTGCTTGAAACATACCACTCAAACAAAAAAAAATTCTGACTGGAAATTAAGATAGAAATCTTAGCTAACTGAGGTTGTTTCCAGGTCCAGCTGAAATGATGGGATCATTCCTTGCCATCTGCTTAGAGAGCCTGAGTAAGGAACATTTAATCTAGCCTGCTTTCTTCTGGCAAGTAGGGGTTTAAGTGCCCTCAGGCCAGGCCAGTCACCAGAAGGCCATTGTAGGAATAAAGCCTAGTGTTGTCGAGATGTTATGTGGGAGCATTCAGGAGTAAAGATGGATGCCCTGAAGACTGCAATTCTAAACACATGTACTAAGGGACTAAGCCCCCATAGAACTCAACAGGACTTACTTCTGAGTAGATATTGTTAGGATTATGCTGTTGGTAAGGCTTGACTAGGGATCCTCTGCAAAGATATACATATCAAAGCAGGGTTGGCAACCCCCTGCCTGGAATGCCCTGCTTGCTTTTTAACATGGCTGTTCCAAACGTCTTTATAGACTTGACCCTTCACTGCAGAGAGAGGTTTGAGAAATGAGTAAGAGTTAAGAAGTTTTTCTACTCTTTCCTGCCTACTCTGTGGGCTGCCATAAACTCACTTTGACAGCCAACCCAATTCCAGTGAGTAATAATTGACAGAGAGAAAACACACATGGTTTGGTCTACCTTCAGAGGCAGTAGAATGGGAACAACAGCAATTGAAGCCACACTTTCCGTATGTGAATTTTCTTTCACTGCTATTGGGCAACAAATAAACCATCATGCAAATAACAAGGTGCATCATCTGTGGGTTTAAGGGGGTTGATTCTATGGTTATAAGAAGTAAGGTCAGGGGTAAATGAAATGCAAATAGAAAAATAAAAATAGAAGACACTGATGACTTCCTAAATGCAATACCATACCAACCACAACAAGATTGCTATGAGTAAGTCAGAAAACTCAGCAACCCACAACCAGTCAGGGTTCCTAAGCAAAGCTAAAAAAAATCCTAGCAGCCAGTCAGCCAAGGTCACAGAATCCCCATGGAGCACAACCTGACCCAGGGGCTGCAGTTAGTGCAGAATGCTGTGGCACGACTGCTGACATGAGTGAGACCCTATAAGGAGATAATACCTCTGCTCTGAAATCTGCACTGATTGCACAGGCGAAGTTCAAGATGTGCTTTCCATGTTATGGGTTCCACAAAGTACTTGTTCTGCTCTTGTAAGAAATCTATCCTTTTGTATGGCAGTACCTACACTTTGGAACTCCCTGCCTATTTTCATGAGGCAGGTGTCTCTATTGTACTCATTTTGGCACCTGCTAAAAACATTTTTGTTTAGGCAAGCCTAACCAGGCATGTAGAAACTATTATGTTTTTTAGCTGTTTTTAACTCATTGTTGGTTTTATTATTTTGAAAGTTTTTAAATACCTGTCTTAAACTGTTTTTGCCAATAATTTTATTGTTTCAGTTCCTTCTGTAAATGCTTTGAGATTTTTTACAATAAAGTGGTATATAAATGTTTTAAGTAAAATACATAAATAATTTTTGGAGTCACTGTGGCCCTTGGGAATGTGCCTTATACTGATTCAGGCTATTTGGTACTATCTAGCTCAGTACTGGTAACATGGACTTGCATTGGCTCTCCAGGATTCTAGGCAATAGTTTCTTCCAGAGATTGAATTTTAGATCTTTGCATGCAAAGTGTGTGCCCTACCACTGAGCTATAGCCCTGTTTTAAAAAGTATATTTTTAATTATTTTTTTCAGTTCACTAATGAATGCACAGCATACCTAGGGCAGATCCACACCATGCATTTAAAGCACATTCAACATACAGTTGAAGCACATGAATCCCACCACAGATTCATGGGAACTGTAGTTTGTTAAGAGTGGTGGGAACTATAACTGTGAGGGGGAAACTACACTTCCTAGGATTCTTTAGGGGAAGCCATTCACTTTAAATGCGAGTTGGATGTGCTTTAAATGTATTATGTGGATCTGCATTACTTCATAAACTTTGCATCATTTTATATGTCATTTTAATTACATTTTAAAATGGAAATAAGCTACAAAGTTTACCGGGTGAGCATGGGCTACACACCATCTCTCAGCCTAATCTACCCCTCAGGGTGAAAACAACAGAGGAGGACCATGACCATTCCAAGGAATAAGGGCAGGTTTAAAATGTAGAGGAAATAATAATTAATTTTGAAATATTTTTTAAAATTATTTAAATATTATTTAAAATCATTTATTTATTTATTTATTTAATAGTGTGAAATCAGATATATATCAAGACATAGTATGAAGAAATATTAAATATTCAACCTATAAATACATTTATAGTGCAGTCCTATGCATATTTACTCAGAAGCAAGTCCCAATGCATTCAGTGGGGCTTAAACAAGAAAGCATGCACAGGACTGCAATTCAGTGATAAAAAATGTCACTCACCCAATCCAAAATTCAGAATCATGCCACTTTCAGCTGTTTTATGGTTAATGGATTTTAAAGGGCTTTATTTCTTGTTGTGAGCTGCCCTGGTTTCCAACTCTACCTCACAGGGTTCTTGGAAATATTTCATATACACACATAATGAAGATGTACAAATGCATACTCCCCATGTAATAGTTTATTGTCAAAACCAGTTGGCCACTGCAGAACATTTAAAAAAAATAGTTTCCTGCCAAATAAAAGTAGTGACACCTAAGTAAGCCCTGTGTGACTGCTTAAAAAAAGATTGTAGGGGAAGATAAAGGTTTACAACACAATCCTATTCTATGTTTACTCAAAAGTCCCATTGATTTTCTGCACAATCCTAACCATGTCTACTCAAAAGTAAGTCCTACTGAATTCAATGGGGTTAACTCTCAGGTATGTGGGGTTAGCATTGCAGCTTTACTCCCAGAAAAGCTTCAAATTGGGAAGGTTTTCAAAACAGATTATGAATAAGATAAATAAACTGCCCTCTTCAATAGTCTAGTAAAATTTAAACTTGTTTGACTTGTTAATTATAAAAGTATAACACTGCAGCATGTACACTTTTTAAAACTTCTGTTCAAAAATTATTTGAAAGATAAAGTGTATAATATGCCATTTTGCAAGTAAATAAAAAACCTGCATGCACACTTTTATTATAATTATAACTAAAATTGTTTACTGTGTATGCCCACCAAGATCCTGCTGTGATCTTCTGTTGTAGTGCAATCCTACGTATGTTTACTCAGAAGCAAGTTCTAACCCTGTATAGAGAAAGTACTCTTTATGCTGCTGACAGCTGTAAATTTACTGAATTCCTGATGTGAGACAAACAGGGAAAGCAAACTGTTCTGAGAACTTGAAATGGCGTTTAGGGGTCAACAAATCTTGTCAATCACAACCCAGACTTCACCTATTGGCTAAAAACCTGAAAGGGCAGGGATTAGAGCAGCTGGCACTAACAGAAGTTGTGGGGGGTGGACAGGCTGACATTTTGGTTTATTTGGTTTGGTTTGAACCAGACCACCTAGGAACTTAATTTTTTTACAATGAAAGCTAAGAGTCCAGAGATTAGGGTGAGCCACCTGGAAACCTGGAGAGGACCCTCCAAAACCAGAGTCTCTGGGTGAAAACCAGACACCTGGCAACCCTAATTCACAAGGATCTCATTCTCAACCCCACAGAAAAAATGAGGAGGGCTGTGGCTGCGACCAACATGAAGAGACCCTGCACTTCTAAATTTGCCACTACGCTACTGTATTGCGCTTGTGTCCTGCTTGTGGGCTTCCCTGTTGGAAACAGGGTAGGGAACAGTGGATAGGCCTTTGATCTGATCCAGTAGGGCTTTTTTTAATGTTCTTGCTGGCCAAACCAATGTTTGAGCAATGGAAAAGATGTCCATGAGAATGGGCCCTGAAAGATAGATAGTAGCGTGTTTTAACGTTGAAGTTCTTTATTTCCCCCCCTCCGTGATCTCCCTCTTTAGCTACCTTCATTAAGGCACAGGTGTTATGTCAGCAAATCCCTTTCACTGCAGAGAAGTCTTAATAACTAATAACAAATTCTCTCCCCTAGCCAAGCTGACAGACAGCATCTTCTGAGTCTCCTGCAGTCTTCTAATTTGCTCCTTTTGCGCGGTGTACGACACGCTGCAAATGAGTTAAAGAGGAGATCTTCCTAAGGATGCCCTAGACATTCAGCTACAAGTGTCTGTGCAAATGTGATGCTGTCAGGAAAAGGGACAGAGGAAGAAGACAAGGCGCATACCTGTCAGGAACCAAGCAGCTGGAGCGACACTGAGAAAATAAGAATCGACAGTTGTTGCAGTCTGGGTCCCAGCGGATAATAAAAAAGGTTTTATTGTTTATCAAGCTGATGTCTGTTTATGTTAGGGTGACCACTTGGGCATCGGGGAAGGGGAAGAGGGGAGAAAATGCACTGCTGGATAACAGGACGAAAGAGGATGCAGATTTACATACAATTTGCATATGCTAATGTATGTGTGTTGATGAAAATTTAAATATTATTACTATAATTTTAAAACGAAATAACAGTATATCTCACCATAGTGGGAAAGACTGTAGGCCAGTGACCTGTGTCCCTGCTCTGTCTGCTGTCCACTTGCCCACTGATGATGGGCAAACAAGTCCCCTCCAGCATTCACTTCTGATGGTTCTTTATCTTTAAAATGGACTCGGACCAGATAGTCCTTCAAGCAGAAGACCGTCCTCGCTAAAGTAAGACACATGGCCACTCTAGGTTGTGTATTGACTTTTTGAGCGGCAAAGAACTTTTCATCTGATGGATAAAAAAAAGCTAAATCTCAAGTAAATATAATAATGATATTCATTTGTTTAGTAAATCAGCGCCCCACCTTTCTGCAGTGAGGAACCCAGCATGGCTAAAAAAAAAGCCTGCAATAGCATCATCAAACTGCTGTATTTTTTTTAAAAAACCCTACAAAAATAAAATAAGAGCAAATAGAAAAAAAAATAAGAGTGAGGTTTAAAGTAATCTCATTCTCTATGTTCTTTCCCACAGACTGTCCTGTGTCTTCTTTGGAACATTCTTCCCTGTATGTTGTGCCCACTTGATCATAAATCCCTTTACTTGTTCAGGGTTGATGTTGATCTTTAAAAATGTTGTATATCTTTGACAATGGATGCCCTTTATTTTTTAAATTCATTTTTCAAAATTAGTTAATTCTCTCCATTCTTCCGTAGCTCTAAGGTTAGGGACACACTAAGCTGTTTGCATCACAAAAATGTAGTTGTTCTCAATCTAGAGTTGTTCATACTTGTCCTCAACATGCTGCTTTCACTCGAGATTGATTCTACATCCTACCACTCATAAAGGTGGGTGTGGTTATTTGACAGGCATTTGGAAATCCTCCCCTTGAGTTCCATGCCTTTTCCTCCCTGCACACGCTCCTGGTGAATGAAGAAGGAAGTGGTGATCTTGCTATGTGCCCATCTACAATGTCATTGAGCAGGTGTGGATACATGCCCCATTGCCAGGACAACCTCCATCTATTTTCATCTCTTTTCAAATGGACACCTGCTGGGTAATGCAGAATCAATCTGTAATAAGCTTGTATTTTTGGAATGAAACCAGTTTCTCAAGATGTACCTTCCAGGGGAAAAAAAACATGCAATATATCCAGATGGTGTGTGGATAATGTAGAAAAAACAAGTACTCGTTTTCCCTTGATTCTAGAATAAAATATGTATACGCAGATCATATTTCAAAATATGAGGACCTGTTTGATTTGAATTACTCCCCTTCCCAAATATTGAACCTATCTTGATTTTTCAAATTTCTTATATGCCCACTTAGGCAGAGCCATTCTCTATGCTTTTTAATGCTGCCTGAAGTTGTAGGGAGTATAATTCCAGATATGAGATCCCTTCTGAGGCAAAGTGAACATATTTGATTCCCGCTGAAGACACTGGCAGGCTTTCGGAATGTGAAGAAGTTGTATGATCAGTTCTTTAGCCTACGGTGCTAAGATTAATTTACGAACCTTTCAGGGTTATTTCATACAAATTCATTTACAGTGAAAAATGACCTCTCTTTCGCTTCCCAGGAATGTCAAACATCAGTTCCCATTGTCTGTTTTCATGTTTCTGTCCATTTTGCCCAATTTGTTGGTCTTATCTACAAATGTTATTTCTGTTCCCAGTAAGTCTTTGAAGTCATCCTCCTGTAAAAAGGCACTCAAAGCTTTCATCCACTTGGCGTTCCTTGCCTTTGCGAGTGAAGAAAATTATTATAGTGGATAAATGTAATGGGCATTTTGATTGACTGAATGGGAATGGCAATTTGGTCTAAACTCATAGCTAATGATGTAGTGGCATAGCTATAAATAATGTCAGTATATTTTCCAGTTTCAGGAAGATGGCAGAAAATAACACAGCCTCCATGTAAATCACAGGTTGCAGCTTGACAGCCAGCCTTGGTAATGTGCACTCCCTCTTCTCTCCAGCATTGAATTCATTCCAGTGTGAATTCCCTTGTTGGTTTTAATCAAAAGTGGGGTGGAGACAGCAATAGACTCCCAGCAGTGATGTCACTGCTGCTTTCCAGGAGGAGGAAGGGAGAGATGGCAGCTAGGTTGAGGCTCTGTGGGCGCACCAGCAGGAGTGTCAGATAAGCTCATCTGGGGCTCCTCTGGAGCCCTGAATTTATTTATTTATTTATTGCACTTGTATACCACTACATAGCCAAAGCTCTCTAGGCAGTTTACAGCAATCAAAACATTAAAACAAATATGCAATTTAAAAAACATATTTTAAAAACAATTTAAAACACAATTTTAAAATTTAAAACAATATAAAAACAATTTAAAACACATGCTAAAATGCCTGGGAGAAGAGGAATTTCCACCACCTTCCTCTCCCAGTAAGCAGCAATGATGCCACTGTTAGGAGGCTAGTGCTGTGGTTATACCCCATCAGGCAAGCAACTCCTGGCCTTAACCATGGTTTAGTGTTCAGTCAACAGTGAAGCTAACCAGGTTTCCCATCTTACCCAGGATTTGAGACTAGGAATTGGAATAAAGAATAAAGAATGAAGAGGCAAGAAAAATGCATGGTATAAACTAGGGGCACAACTTTGTTAATATTAACAAAAGAAGAACTGCAATGCAATTTTAAGTTGTGTGGGAACTGGCAGAGGCAAGGGCCACTTCATGACCTAGTTAAGGGCAAGCCTTGCTGTGCCCTGCACTGGCTAGTAAGGGGTGACATGATTGAAGTGAATAAAATTATGCATGGCATGGAGAAAGTGGATGGAGAAATGTTTTTCTCTTTCTCTCATAACACTAGAATTCGTGGATGTCCAGTGAAGCCAAATGTTGGAAGATTCAGGACAGGCAAACACGACTTCACTCAGTGCATAGTTAAATTCACATTCACAGGAGGCAGTGATGGCCACTAATTGATAAGGGTGTACTAGTCTAAGGTCTCAGAGGGTCTTAGACCCCTTACTTTTTTGAGAGCAGGGTCCCAGCAGGGTTCCTATGTCTCCAGTGTCCTATGAGCCAATCAGCATGAAAGGGGAATGGGTTAGCCACTGGGGAAAGTCTTGTAACTTGCTTCCTTGTCATTTCCGGCTGATTGGAGCCAATCAAAATGCAAGGAGTTCCTATTAGTCCCTACTTCAAAAAGCCAAGTTGTGGAGAGTGAGAAGTCTGTAATTGCAGAAGAGATGATGAATCCTGATAATAGCATCCACCTACATTATCAAGTAGTTTAGTAGCAGCAGGAGATAAATGCGTAGACACGGAACTCAATAATTCAAGCAATATCTGTGACAGCGAGAAAGGACAGTCAAATGGTGTAGATGCAGAAAGCAGTACTGAAGTCTGGGCAGATTATTCTATAATCTTAAAAGGTTGCATAATTTTAGAAGGGGGCATGGCTATGAGGAGGCGTGGCTGTGAATATTATGAAGGGACCCTGTACTTCTGAATTTGCCACTACACTACTGCTAATTGGATAGCTTTAGAAGAGGATTAGACAAATTCATAGAGGATATAGCTATCAGTGGCTACTAGCCATGATGGCTATGCTCTGCCTCCATAGTCAGAGGCAGGGCTGGCTCCAGGAATGCCGGGGCCCTTGGGTATCAGCTTGCCCTGGCCCCCGGCGTGTGTGTGCATGTGTGTGCATGCGTGCGCATAGCATGCACGCACACATGCCCCCCATGCCCCCTACCTTTCTGCTGTCTTTTCCCATTGCCCTTAACAAAGATGTCGGTCGCGGTTTCCCTAATGGGATGACACCTCCGCTGCCATCTTTGTTGATGGCACGCTTGCATGCTATGCACGTGCATCTCTGCCATCAACTAAGATGGCGGCAGGTGCTTCAGTACATTAGGGAAACCGCAGCCTCCATCTTCGTTAAGGGCAATGGTAAAAGACAGCAGAAAGGTAGGTGGGGTAGGTGTTGGGGTGGGGGTGTGTGGGGCCCACGGATCATGGAAGGGGAGCAGAGGGACAGCTGAGGGCCCCCCTGTAGCTCCAGGGGCCGTTGGGCCAGTGCCCAACCTGGCTGCCCTTTAGAACCGGCCCTGGTCGGAGGCAATATGCTTCTGAATACCAGCTGCTGGAAACCACAAGAGGGGAGAGTCTAACTCAGTATGAGGCAGCTTCCTATATTTCCTCACATGCTATGTCTGCCAAGCCATTCAGTCCTAGCTAAGTCACAGAGCCTCAGTTGCTAAGCAAAGCTGGTCCAATGTGCCACAAGGCAGGCCTAGAACGCCATGCTATGACCCCAGATAAGTACCCAAATGCACACTTCTCCTGCTCAAAGACTTGTGAAAAACATAAGAATGAACAACTAACCAGCATGGTTAACGAGCAAAGTCAAGGAAGCTCTTAGAGGCAAAAAGTCTTCCTTCAGAAAATGGAAGTCTTGTCCGAATGAAGAAAATAAAAAAGAACACAAACTCTGGCAAAAGAAATGCAAGAAGACAATAAGGGATGCTAAAAAAGAATTTGAGGAGCACATTGCTAAGAACATAAAAACCAACAACAAAAAATTCTATAAATACATTCAAAGCAGGAGACCATCTAGGGAGACAATTGGACCCTTGGATGATAAGGGAGTCAAAGGTGTACTAAAGAACGATAAGGAGATTGCAGAGAAGCTAAATGAATTCTTTGCATCTTTCTTCACAGTGGAAGATATAGGGCAGATCCCTGAACCTGAACTAACATTTGCAGGAAGGGATTCTGAGGAACTGAGACAAATAGTGGTAACGAGAGAGGAAGTTCTAAGCTTAATGGACAATATAAAAACTGACAAATCACCGGGCCCGGATGGCATCCACCCGAGAGTTCTCAAAGAACTCAAATGTGAAATTGCTGATCTGCTAACTAAAATATGTAACTTGTCCCTTGGGTCCTCCTCTGTGCCTGAGGACTGGAAAGTGGCAAATGTAACGCCAATCTTCAAAAAGGGATCCAGAGGGGATCCCGGAAATTACAGGCCAGTTAGCTTAACTTCTCTCCCTGGAAAACTGGTAGAAAGTATTATTAAAGCTAGATTAACTAAGCACATAGAAGAACAAGCCTTGCTGAAGCAGAGCCAGCATGGCTTCTGCAAGGGAAAGTCCTGTCTCAGTAACCTATTAGAATTCTTTGAGAGTGTCAACAAGCATATAGATAGAGGTGATCCAGTGGACATAGTGTACTTAGACTTTCAAAAAGCGTTTGACAAGGTACCTCACCAAAGGCTTCTGAGGAAGCTTAGCAGTCATGGAATAAGAGGAGAGGTCCTCTTGTGGATAAGAAATTGGTTAAGAAGCAGAAAGCAGAGAGTAGGAATCAACGGACAGTTCTCCCAATGGAGGGCTGTAGAAAGTGGAGTCCCTCAAAGATCGGTATTGGGACCTGTACTTTTCAACTTGTTCATTAATGACCTAGAATTAGGAGTGAGCAGTGAAGTGGCCAAGTTTGCTGACGACACTAAATTGTTCAGGGTTGTTAAAACAAAAAGGGATTGCGAAGAGCTCCAAAAAGACCTCGCCAGACTGAGTGAATGGGCGGAAAAATGGCAAATGCAATTCAATATAAACAAGTGTAAAATTATGCATATTGGAGCAAAAAATCTTAATTTCACATATATGCTCATGGGGTCTGAACTGGCAGTGACCGACCAGGAGAGAGACCTCGGGGTTGTAGTGGACAGCACGATGGAAATGTCGACCCAGTGTGCGGCAGCTGTGAAAAAGGCAAATTCCATGCTAGCAATAATCAGGAAAGGTATTGAAAATAAAACAGCCGATATCATAATGCCGTTGTATAAATCTATGGTGCGGCCGCATTTGGAATACTGTGTACAGTTCTGGTCGCCTCATCTCAAAAAGGATATTCTAGAGTTGGAAAAGGTTCAGAAGAGGGCAACCAGAATGATCAAGGGGATGGAGCGACTCCCTTACGAGGAAAGGTTGCAGCATTTGGGGCTTTTTAGTTTAGAGAAAAGGCGGGTCAGAGGAGACATGATAGAAGTGTATAAAATTATGCATGGCCTTGAGAAAGTGGATAGAGAAAAGTTCTTCTCCCTCTCTCATAATACTAGAACTCGTGGACATTCAAAGAAGCTGAATGTTGGAAGATTCAGGACAGACAAAAGGAAGTACTTCTTTACTCAGCGCATAGTTAAACTATGGAATTTGCTCCCACAAGATGCAGTAATGGCCACCAGCTTGGATGGCTTTAAAAGAAGATTAGACAAATTCATGGAGGACAGGGCTATCAATGGCTACTAGCCATGATGGCTGTGCTGCGCCACCCTAGTCAGAGGCAGCATGCTTCTGAAAACCAGTTGCCGGAAGCCTCAGGAGGGGAGAGTGTTCTTGCACTCGGGTCCTGCTTGCGGGCTTCCCCCAGGCACCTGGTTGGCCACTGTGAGAACAGGATGCTGGACTAGATGGGTCACTGGCCTGATCCAGCAGGCTCTTCTTATGTTCTTATGTTCTTATGTTCTTATGTTCTTATGTTCTTAACTGAACCTCTGTTAACCATGAATTATCATGCCCAGGGCTGTCTTTATCTTTCCTCTCCTCGACCCAACTGCAGTTGTCACTTGGGTGTTGAGAAGGGTCTAATATCTCTCTTGAATACTCTGGACAGCCATTTCCCAGTTCCCTGGATGTGGGTGTCGTGGAGGCTGCCCCAATTCTGGAGGACTGACGTTGTATGACCCCTTATCTAGGGCCATCCAAATGAGAACCCAACGTTGATATTTTGCCAGTGGGACTTCTTCTTGATGGGAAAAGGGGGTCCAGCCCACTCCCTGACTTTCAGCAGGACCACACTTTGCACTTTCTGTGTGCTGCACTGGAATGGCTGCATACAGATGGCCCCAAGTAAAGATGCAGTGAAAAACAGGAACATTAAAGGATAAGACAAAAAACATAAAGCACGAATGGGGAACATGTGGCCCTCCAGATGTTATTGGACTCCAATCCCTACCAACCCCAGTCAGGATTGCCAAAGGACAAGGGGATTTTTAGTCCAACGACATCTGGAGGGCCATTGGTTCTCTGTCCCTGGCATAAAGGATTTGGGACATTCCTGACCATTGGTTGGGACCTAAGTTCAAAGGATTGTGATCTTTGGCCCCTTCTGCTCAAGGGCACATGTGCTCAATGCAAATACAAAACAAAACACCCAACCTCCCCCCGCATTTCTTTTCTTGCCCACACAATTCCCTTCCCATATTGAACTTCACTGTGTGTCACTAGTACCCAAAATTTAACACATCAAAGCCTCTCAGGCCTTTGGAGTAGTGTTCAAAATACAATGCCACAGTGATTTTATTTTGAGGTAAAGAAGGCTTACATTATCTGACACATTAATCTAAAACTGATTCCAGTGCCTCTGGCGCTTCACCTTATTCTCTCTCCCCCCCCCCGACCTCTGCTTTTCAGAACTGTGATAAAGGAGAGGGAGGATGAAGAGGAATATGGGCCACCAAACATGAGTTTACAACCAACCTCCTTCATTGCTAGAGGATGTGAGGCTAAATTAACACTTGTAAAGTACTGTGCAATCCTCGGAGTCTCAGTGTTATTGATGTGCAAAGCATTCATATGATAATTTTCTTATGCTACAAAATGTATCCCTGACTTAATTTCAGTAGGTCTACATGAGGAAAAATTCTGCCAGCAACAACAAAAAGTGCAATAATGAACATTACTTCATCCACTTCTATCAAAAAGGGAGAAAGCTATAGCCATTTTGTAAATTTTCCAGTAGTGAATGTGGAGGGAGGGAGGAACAAAGTGGGCTTGGATGGATCCTGAGCCAAACAGTCTGCTTACAAAGTGTCTTGGACCAAGGCAGGCTGTTTTCCAAAACACCACATCAGAATCCAAACTGAATGTTGTGGTTGCTTTACATCTCTAGCATGTGCTGTGCTACTTAGAAGTGTATGCCAACAAAGCTTTGAAAAGATATTCTGAATCTGGTTTGCTTGGGCTAACTAAGAAATCTCCATGGTGACTTAAACTGTTTAAAATAACCCTAAATGGTGGTAAAAACAGAAGGGAGTAGAAAAAGACGACAGCCAAACAAGAGATGGATTGATTCCATAAAGGAAGACACAGACCTGAACTTACAAGTTCTGAACAGGGTGGTTCATGACAGATGCTCTTAGAGGTCACTGATTCATAGGGTCGCCATAAGTCATAATCGACTTGAAGGCACATAACAGCAACAACAAATCTGTCAGGGTACTACTCTGAACCAAAGATAATTGCATGCAACCAGGCCGTGTGAGACTGATGATAATAACCATGTACACTGTTCCTGGAGAAGTTTAGAAAAAAAGAGTTAAAGATAAATAATACATAAATGTAAGAATTTTAATGTATGAAACAATAAAAAGCAAGCTTTAAATACTTTTTCCAAGTCATGACATGTAACTTTTTTGTGTTTGTTCACTGTTCCTGAGGAGCCAGCCAGGCTATGCTTCCCAACCACATTGCAAGATGGGAAGGGTACATCACTGATGGAAATCACTGGTGAGGTTTCATGTGCATGTGCTGTGTGTCTTTATTTATTTATTTATTTATTTACAGTATTTGTATCCTGCTCTTCATATGATATATCTCCAGGGCAGTTTTAATCTCTGATCATTCGCTGACTGAAATAGGTTTCTGTCAAATCAATAAGGATTTCCCTTAAGTTGCAAACATCAAGATCTCAATATGAAATGCTGAAATACACAGAACTATCAATTCAGAATATGACTTCACTTCTGTAGGGTTTACTTAAGAGAGACTTCCATCCTTCCTTCCTTTTAATTATACATTTCCCTATGCATAGATTCACTGAGGAAAATTCTATAACTCTCCTAATAGCTCCTGTTTCTGCAGGAACTCTGCTTTCCGCTGTTTGTTTGTGTGTATTTTTGGTCTGCAAAGCAACCCCTGAAATTTCTTTAAAGCTAAAACCCTAAATATAGACTCCAATAAGTAAATCCCATAGAGTTCAATGGGACCTGCTTCTGAATAAGCATGAGGGTTTATCCAACCCAGATTAGGAACTTTTAAATACCGTGGTGTACACGATAGAGATTTATTTATTTTCATTTTATTTATTTATTTTACATTCATGCACCACCTCCCTGTCTTACAAGGGTTCCCAAGGCAGTTTGCAATATTATAAAATAAATTCAATATTAATAAAAAATTCCAACAGCAAAAGCAATAATAAGACAAAAGCAACAACAATCAAAATGGCGGGAGCAAAATCAAAATATCGATAAAATCAGAAACATTAAGAAAAAGCTGATGAAATGTGTAACTTCCTCAACAAAAACAAAGGGACAGGGGCCCATTGTGGTGTACTGGTTAGGAAGTTGTACCAAAACCTGCTGGGAGACCATGACCCTGGACTAGTCAGCTTTTCTTAGTCTAAGTCTTAGTTGCTGTGAGGATAAAATGGTGAGGAGGGGAACCATGTACACCACCTTGATTTCCTTGGAGGAAAGGTGGAGTATAAATGTAACAATAAAATAAAATAAATAAGTTTAATCTCCACACTCTTAAGCTTATCTTCTTAGTTAAACAGCCTGCATATGAATTCTTTCCTATGAGGCTATTATTGTAACTTTTAGAGAAGATTTGTAGGATTTGCGTCACCTTTTGACTGCATTTGAAGAAAACCAAAACTAAAATCAAAATGCAAATAGCCTTTTTGAAAAACCAAAGAGGACTTCATTAAGATGCCAAGAGTGAAACAAAGGCAGGAGACAAACCACTCCAGAGAAACAGTCACAGTTCACAGTCAAAAATGATACCATGTTGCTTAGAATATAAATTAATTGCAGTCATTGCAATCAAGGGTTATAGCATTTAAGAACCAATTTTGTGATCTGCTCAAGCACATTGTAATTTAAGTCTCGTGTTCTAGTCATTTTCTGTTTGTCACATTGTATCTCTTCCATGCAAATCACCCAGTCCTGGTATCCCAGCAGACAATTTTGCCACCTGCAACAGCTTACCTGAAATAGCTTTGAAGCTAAAACCCTAAAAAGTAGAACAAACAGAGAGAAATCATAATGGGACATGGGTAGGATGGGGGAGAAATTCAATTCAAGGTGGACCTACCTAATCATTAAATAATAAATAAATTAATTAATTATCAATTATTAAGAAATAAATTAATAATAAATTAATAAATAACTACATAGCTGATACAAAAGGCAAAACAATGTTGTTATGTGCCTTCAAGTCGATTACAACTTATGGCAACTTATAAACCACCCTGTTCAGATTTTGTAAGTTCAGGTCTGTGGCTTCCTTTATGGAATCAATCCATCTCTTCTTTGGTCTTCCTCTTTTTCTACTCCCTTCTGTTTTCCCCAGCATCATTGTCTTTTCTAGTGAATCGTGTGTTCTCATGATGTGTCCAAAATATGATAACCTCAGTTTCATCATTTTTTCTAATGATAGTTCTGTTTTAATTTGTTCTAACACCCAATTACTTGTCTTTATTTCATAGACCACTCATTTCACGGTCCACGGTATCTGCAAAGCTCTCCTCCAACACCACATTTCAAATGAGTTGACTTTTCTCTTATTCACTTTTTTCACTGTCTAACTTTCACATCCATACATAGAGATTGGGAATACTATGGTCTGAATGATCCTGACTTTAGTGTTCAGTGATACATCTTTGCATTTGAGGACCTTTTCTTGTTCTCACATAGCTGTCCTCCCCAGTCCTAGCCTTCTTCTATTTCTTGACTATTGTCTCCAGTTTGGTTAATGACTGTGCCAAGCTATTGATAATCCTTGCCTCTGATTTGGAATCCTGCACCTGGAGGTGAGAAACCCATTCAGCTGACCACATGAGTCTCCCTTGAAAGTAGCCAGGTGAGTTAATGGGTCTATCAAGTGCCCATTAACTGGTGAATGAGCCAGGGGAAACCTATTGTTATTGAAACTCTTCAGGAGAGCCCCCCCCTTCTTGGGGAAAAGAAAGGCTTGTGTTTTTAGTTGAGTCTGAGGAAAGGCTGGGAATTGGAGGCAGGCAGAGAGACTGGATCTCTGCACCATGGCTTTAGGGTGCCTCCTATAAGCTTGATGGAAAATGCAAGATCTATTCGACTGCTGAGGCTTTGAACCCCTCCATCTTAAGCTCAGGTTAGAATGTGTGTAAATAAATAAACCATTCATAATGACACCACAGTCTCCGCTGACCTTTCCAAGGAAATGAAACCCCTGGGTAAGTGCAGGGACCCCTGGAAATGTCTCACCGCTTGGAAACTGGGGTGGCACGCAACAATGCGGCTCCTCCATGAATGAATCTGTCATCCTTGCATCTTTTTTATACAGTATTGCTTCCATCTTCCTTTTATTTCGCCTCAGTCAGTCAGTGTGTTCCCCTGTTGAGTATTCAACATCCCTACTCTTAGTTTAAATTTCCCTTTAATTTCACTATGCTTTTGGAATAGAGCTGTTGTTCTACCTTTTTTGCTGTCCTCTTCTATTTCTATACAATAACTAATGCAATCCAGGGTGTGGTCAACACATCATTGCAGGAGGGGGTGGTTCCAGCTGCCCTGAAAAAGGCGATGATCTAACCGCTCCTGAAAAAGCCCACCCTGGACCCATTGGTTTGCGACAATTATGAATCAGTCTCAAATACCCCCTTCTTAGGGAAGGTGATTGAGAGGGTTGTGGCACATCAATTGCAAGTACTCTTGGATGAAACAGATTCTCTTGACCCATTCCAGTCTGGGTTCAGGCCTGGTTATGGGACTGAATCAGCCTTGGTCACCCTGATGGATGACCTTTATTGGGAGAAAGACAGGGGGAGTGCGACTGACCATGGTATTCTTCTGGGCTGACTTGGTGAGATGGGTGTTGGAGGCACTGTTTTACAGTGGTTCCAATCCTATCTCCAAGGTCATTTTTAGAGAATAGCATTGGGTCATTGTCTCTTGGCCCCCTGGCAGTTGTGCTGTGCAGTGCTGCAGGATATGATCTTGTCCCCCATGCTGTTTAACATCTATATGAAGCCCTTGGGAGCAGTCATCAGGAGATTTGGGGCAAGGTGTCAGCAGTATGCTGACGATACCCAGTTCTATTTCTCTGTAACACCTGAATTGGGAGAGGCCATGCAAGCCCTGGACCAGTGCCTGGACTCAGTGGTGGGCTGGATGAAGGCAGATAAACTGAGTTTGAATCCCAGCAAGACGGAAACGCTGTGGGTTGGTGGTTCCAGCTTCAGTTAATTGGTCAGTTGCCTGCTTTAGATGGGGTTGTACTCCCTCTGAAAGAGCAGGTCCATAGTCTGGGGGTGCTCCTGGATCTGTCTTTGTCGCTAGAGGCCCAGATGACGTCAGCTTTGGCTGGTAAGACAGCTGCAGCCATTTCTGGACCAGGATAGCCTGACCGCTGTTGTCCACACACTGCTGGATTATTGTAATGTGCTCTATATGGGGCTGCCCTTGAAGTTGGTCCTGAAGCTGCAGCTGGTGCAAAATGTGATGGCAAGACTGCTCACTGAGGCAGGGGTATCCCTACATGTCACCCCGCTGCTGAAATATTTGCACTGGCTGCCCATTTGCTACCAGGCCAAGTTCAAGGTTCTAGTTTTGGTGTGCAAAATCCTATACAGCTTGGGACCAGGATACCTGAAAGACCATCTTATCGCTTATATACCTGGTCGATCTCTGCACTCTGCAGATGAGAGTCTCCTGCAGATACCATCTTATGAAGAGGTCCTTTCTGCGCAACATAGGCAACGGACCTTTAGTGTGATGGCACCTACTCTGTGGAATTCCCTCCCATTAAATATTAGACAAGCACCATCTCTGTTATCTTTTCAGTGCCTATTGAAGACCTTCCTTTTCAACAAGCCTTTTAAGTTGAGACCTTATCCCAGTCTGCATCTGTGTTGGAATTGCTTTTTAATATGTTTTTCAAACTTTTTTTAAAAAAAGTTTAACCTTTTTTTAAAAAAAAGATGTTTTGAACATTTTTAAAAAAAAGTTTTTAAAGTTGTTTTGTTTTAATGTATTTTAAAGTCAGTTTTTATGATGTTTTAAAGTGTTTTTAGTGCTTTTGTTTGCCGCCCTGGGCTCCTGCTGGGACGAAGGGCGGGATATAAATCAAATAATAAATAAATAAAGGCAGATTTCGACTGAAATCATCAGGAAAAACTTCCTAACTGTTAGAGCGGTACGACAATGGAGCCAATTACCTAGGGAGGTGGTGGGCTCTCCAAATCTGGAGGCATTCAAGAGGGAGCTGGAGAATCACTTGGCAGGTATGCTTTTTTCTTGCAATGAGCAGGGGGTTGGACTCAATGGCCTTATAGGCCTCTTGCACCTCTACTATTCTACTATTCTGTGCCCATCTCTGCTTAAGAACCACAAGCTTCAATGTGCCAAAAAGGAGCCTTGGCAGCCTTGAAGAGCTCCTTCATATGTTTGGTTTTCTAAGCAAATCAGATTTGGCAGATCCGGAGCTTTGAGACACTTTTACATTTCATGCCTGCAGCTAAGAAATGAAAGTGCACAATTTATTGAGGGGTTATGCTGGTGCACCATGCTGAATGCCATCCCTCTTACTTCATTATGGCTTTTGTCTAGGTCTGTGCTGAGCATATGAAGCTAGAACTCGCTTTGAATTGTGGGACTGAAAATGCAAGTCCTGACACCAATAACTGATGATGGGTTTATAATGTTTGGGAATGACAGGATATTACAGAGAAGACATGCAGAGACGGTTTGGGGAAATGATATTCCTGAACAGCTAATTAATGAAATGCTTTTCAAAAGATATTGCCCCAGGTCCAGCATTGAATAACCTGTCAGATCCCAAGTTGCTTTAAAATGAAATGTGACAACAGAAGCCACATTTTAGCTCTGAATTTGTTGCTGGGATTTCATGCTACAGTTACTCCTTGTAAAACACAAGAGGTAATCTCATGCTTGGATTCTAGTCTCTAGTCACATAATGCTAAATCAGACCATGGCTTAGGGCAAACACCCGAGTGTGTGGGCTCTGAGAGAGGAGGTTGTGGCCACTTTGATCCTTTCCAGATGTGAGCTAAATCATTATTTGGCCTAGTGTATTATCTGACCCCGAGCTTTTGGTTTAGCTGTCCCAGACAAACCACATGCTGTAAACCAGGGGTAGGGATACATTCTTGCTCCACTGGCCCGATCCTTATCAGGTGTACGGTGCTGCTGAAGTTAAGTTTTTTTCTTTCATTTTTAGTAAGGGGTTCTGATGCAAACCCCTGAATTTGTTCTGTTTGTGGCTTTTTAATTTTATGTATGTATATTTATGCTTTTGATGTATTGTAAGTCACTCAGAAATCTTTGGGTACAAGCACCTAACAAGCAACAATAACAATAGCAACAACAACAACAACCATCATTTTAGCAGGTGATTTGATGCAAACCCCTTCCAGAATGTAGTATTTAACCTCGCCCTCCCATCCATCAGATGATGTCATGAGTAGGGGTGGAAAGATCTGTCTGTTTTGATTCTCTCAGTTTCTCGTTTTTCCAGTGTTAAATTCAGTTCTCTACATTTCTGCAGCAATCAGCTATTTTTTTTAAAAAAATTCTCATGATTCTCCACCATTTTAGTAACAATTTCTCCAAATAAACACATTTTTGTGGGCAATTTTGACAAAGGTACACATTTTTACAAGCCATTTCTCATCATTTAATGCCTTTGGCATGTTATTTTCACTCATGTATTCATTTTTATGCACGCTTTCCCCTAATATATGCACTTTTATAAATGTTGTTTAGTTGGTGAACTGGATCCCAAAATTCTAATAAATGTGAATTTCAAAGGATGGCTGTGTTTCGGTTCTCATATTGTTTCAGAAATTGCGAATTTGATAAATTCTGCTTGAAATGCGAACTGAATTGAAATTCTCACTCATCCCTAGTCATCAGTGATTTCATAGGAGGGGCAGATGGGCATGGTTTGGGGGAAATGGTCTCATGAGCCAATTTGGACCCATAGTGGGCCAAGACTGGCCAGCAAGCTGGAAGTTCCTCATAGGACAAAACGTGGTTTTCTGGACTCCAAGTTCAGATGGCTCAAGGGGATGGGAGAACTTTTAAGGGAAGAATAGCATTGCACAGGACCCTCTGGCCATTTAAAAAAATTCTTTCAGGATTAGTGTTAGAGAAAGAAGTTTATCACACTAGGATTTCCAGCGAGTCCCTCTTTGCACTGCATTTCTCGGGTTTGGGGGCACAATAATTCGAGTATATATTAAATGTGATAAACTATATCTTAAATGTTGCTTCTTAACTCTTTACTTCTTTATTACTCCTGTTTATAGTTCTGTGGTAAGAGAACCAGTGTGGTGTAGTGGTTAAGGGTTTTGGACTACGACTTGGGAGACCAGAGTTCGAATCCCCACACAGCCATGAAGCGCACTGGGTGACCTTGGGCTAGTCACTGCCTCTTAGCCTCATGAAAACCCTATTCATAGGGTCGCTATAAGTTGGAATCAACTTGAAGGCAGTACATTTACATTTTTTTTATAGTTTGTGGTAGAGCATCCACTTTGCATGTGCAAGCTTCCTAGTTGAATTCCTGCCATCGACAGATAGGGCTGGGAAGGTCCCTTCTCTGAAATCTTGGAGAGTCACTGCCAGTCAGGGTAAGCAATACTGAGAGAGACCAATGGTCTGATTCCACATAAGACAGCTTCCCACATAAGACAGCCACCCTGGGCTCCTTCTGGGAGGAAGGGCAGGATATACATTAAATTAGGCACCTAGCTAGCTAGCTAGATTGTTCACATGACATTCCAGTCATCCCAAATGTATGTATGATGCTATTCTCTGTCCACTGTCCAGCTGAATATATTATATCATCCCAAGTGGCCACAGGACATACAATTCAAAATATATCCTCCAGGATCCCTCTTGATGCCTGGGGCACAGTGTTTGGATCATGAAATACCCATTTGGAATGCTCGTCGAATCAAGCTAGCTCTGCTCAGCGAATTTGCAATATGGTGCATGAACTACATATGGACTGGGGAAGAGGAGGTGCAATGCTGAGGGGCTGTATAACATCAGAGCTTTCTCTCTCTCTGTAGCCCTATCTCCACTATACATTTAAGGCAGTATTATACCACTTGAAAAGGTCATGAATTCACCAAAAGAATCCAGGAAACTGTCATTTGTTAAGGATGTTGAGAGTTAGATGTCTATTCCCCTCACACAGCTACAATTCCCAGAGTTCCCTGGGAAGAGAGATTCATTGTTAAATTGCTCTGGGAACTGTAGCACTGTGAGGGGTATATGAGTCTCCTAACAACTCCCAGCACCTCAAACAGTTTTTTTATTTATTATTTACTATTATATTTATATACCGCCTCAAGGAGCTCAAGGTGGCATATAAACATGGTTCTCCCCCTCCCTATGTTATCCGCACAACAACCCAGTGAGGTAGGTTAGATGAGAGACAGTGACTGGCCCAAGGTCATCCAGTGAGCTTCATGGCTGGGCGGGGATTTGTGCCCTCGACTCCCAGGTCCCATTCCAACACTCTAACCACTACATGAAACTGTGGCTCTCATCTACAGTTCCCAAGATTCTTTGAGAGAAGCCATGACTGTTTAAGTGATATAACACTGCTTTAAATATATAGTGCAAATGGGGCCTCTCTCTCTCTCTCTCTCTCTCTCTCTCTCTCTCTCACACACACACACACACACACACACACACACACACACACACAGAGAGAGAGAGAGAGAGAGAGAGAGAGAGAGAGAGAGAGAGAGAGAGAGAGAGAGAGAGAGAGACTATTATACACTTAAGTCATTTCTATCACTTAGAAAAAGATACTCCTGCAGAATATTGTCATCAACCTAGAGGCCATAAACACATCTTTTCCTCTGCGAAACAACCACTGTTTATGTAGCTCCAGAGGCTCCTATTTAAGAAATGCCTGACCAAACAAGAAAAAAGGATGAGCTTCTGTCTATACCATGAATGGTTAACTAGATGAAGAAATTTCAGCAAAAAAGCCCCAGCATTTTTGATGCCTAGAGGAAGGCAATGGCAAACCACCTCTGAATACCTCTGACCATGAAAACCCTATGAATATATCAAAAAAAGAGTCATGGGGTCGCCATAAGTTGTGATTGACTTGAAGGCATATAACAACAACAAAGGAAGAATAGCCACATGGATCCCCATGGGTAAAAATATAATAATAAGCTAAATAATTAGCAATTTGTACTTTAACTGCACTCCAAAATCTACCACCTGATGTAAACTCTTCAATGAAGCTTCCCTCATCTCGCCATCACAAGCTGTATCTGCCACAATTCCCTCTTCCACACAGTTTTCTGGATTGTAAAATGCTTGGGGCAGAGACCTCTCTCTTTCCCTGTTTTCTTCTTTATTCATTTGTTTGTTTGCTGTGTACTATTCACGTCCTCCTTTTGTATGAATCATATAACCAAAGCAGGTTTGAAACTCTGTATCCTGTGCATTGATTATGCTTTATAAATAGCAAGGACGACAAAACCTGTAAAAGGTGCACAGCCTTGTTATCCTTTGTATTTCGCCATCCTATTTAAGACCCTTGCTGAAAGTATGCATCAACCAGCCTTCACCAACCTGGTGCCCTCCAGATGTTTTGGACTACAGCTTCCATCAGTCCCAACCACAATGGCTGTGCTGCCTGGGGCTGATGGGAGTTGTAGTCCAAAACAGGTTGGTGAAGGCTCATAAATAAACCATTTAATGGGATTTCCCTCCCCACCCCCAGTACTGATCTCCTGACAGGCTGCATTCTCCAGAGATCTCATCACTGAATTACATTTCCAAGCGATAATGGGAACAGCAAGCGAGGTGTTAATTTTATGTCACCATTTATCTTTAATCTTTCCAACTTGTATGTGCATGAGATTATTCATGCAAACACCTTGTCATGAGATTCACTTGAGCAGCACAAGCGACTTCATTCACTTTTCCAATATTCATGCTCTGAGTCAGATGCTAAATATCAAACTGTGTGTCTCCTGGCTTCATTCTGTTCTCAGCTGCTGAACATCCCTCTCAGAGTTCAGGAAACTCTTAACGCCTCTACTTGCTGGTCTCCAACTAACAAGAGACTGCACAGCAGTGGGATGGTGGTCATGCTTCCAACCCTAGCACAGCTTATATCCCTTCAAGGGCTTTACAGGATGAGGAGCATCAACAGCTGTTTTCCCAGCATAGGGATAGGCACATAGAAAACTGCCTTGATTTGAACCATTGATCCATCTCACTCATTATTGCTATAATGTGCATATTAGGCAAGATTGCATACCAAGATTGCATACCAATATTGTGTAGGTGTGAGGAGAAATGTGCACAAAAATAGGTACAAATTTGTGTCCTGACCTTTTTTTTAAGTGCAAAGTGGTGCAAAATTGGGAAAAGATTGGAAAAATGAGATATCAAAATTGAGCGATATGTCATCCCTAATTAATGCTGAAAAGGTCCTTCAAAGCAATGTTATAATCCTCAGTAAGAGACATCACTTTTGTGCAAACCTAGAAATAGGGATGCTTCCAAAATTCTCCACATTTCTTTCTGGTTCTTTGGCTTCTCAATAGACTGGTCTTTTCCAAAATGGAACTAATGCGTTAAAAATTCTACCTTGTTAATGTTGTAGTCATGGTTGTTTCCAGATTTTTGTACAGGACTGCAGTTTGCTGCAGCTTTCCTTTATATCTTCTCACCTTCCTCTACAGGGGATGCACACTGATAAAACACTACAGGAAAGGGATTCTGTGTTTGGTTGTTCGGAGGAGGAATTCAGTTCTGTTCACATTTAAAACCAAATCTATCAAATTGGTGCTTTCCCAAACAATCTGAAAACCAAAACACAGCCATCTTTCAAAATTCGCACATACCCAAATTTTGCAATGCAGTTCTCCAACCACAGAATAATTACAAAAATGCATATATTAGGGTAAATTGTGGATAATAATGAATATATTAGTGACAATAACATACAAAATGCATTATATTAGGAGAAATTGCTTTCAAAACTGTGTACATTAGTCAAAACTGTGTTTGGGTGAGAATAATTCCCATGCAGGAATTATTCCCTGATTAATTCCCATGCAGGAGTTTATAACCTGAGTTTTCCCTGCCCCCTCCTCTCACATTTTTTTAAAGCATTCCCAGCCTGACTTTTATCATCTCAGCCCACAGAAGCAAAGTTTAAACTGGGTTAACCATCAAGCACAAATCCTGAGGGTATGCACAATAGTTAAAGAGTATTCAGTTGTAACCGGCACAACCACTTAATTAAAAGTCAATTAAGAGTTCCTGTAGCATTGAAGGAAAACAAAAGCGTAATAATGATGTTCCTGAGTAGGAGGAAAAAGGTTAAAGTAATTGTTTCTGCTGATAGGGCTCTTTCAAGTTGCAGCTAAGTGCTGTGGGTAACAGAAGACACGGCAAAGTTGGAATTAAAACAGCGGTTTGATGATCGCAGCAGATCAAACCAGAAGGGTGAGAAGTCTTTGCACCAGAGGAATAGTCCCATTCATGCTGTTTAGTCACTTGGCCACTCTGCTTCAAGGCCATACCTCCTCTCCCTTTTCATGGTTCTGTATCTTTAAAACAGAGTTGGACTGGACAGCCCTCAAACAAAAGGCACTTTCAAAGAGAGGATTGTCTTCTGATAGCTGTCTGTAAACAGAACACAAGGCCGCTCTAATAAGAAGAATAGGTGATGGGAAAGTGGAGAGCCATTACCAGTCAGCACAGACAATATTGAGTGAAGTGGATAAATAATCTGACCGGGTTCAAAACAGCTTCCTATGTTTCAAGTACAGATGGGTGAAACTGTCGATTTTGGCTTCTCTCCATTTCTCATGTTTCCAGTCCTCAGTTCAGTTGTTCACCTCAGTTTGTGGGTTTTTGTTTTTGTTTTTGAAAAGAAGTTCCCATGAAATTTAGTCAGCCTTTTAGAGCAGATGTCTTCTAACATACACATTTTTATATGCACGTTGGCCTAATATGCACATTTTTGCAAAGCAATTTCCCCTAATACTTGTGAAATGTTTTGATGTTATTTTCCACAAAGATATCAATTTTTATGTACTCTTCACCCTAGTATAAATTCCTTGGCTGGAGAACTGTATTGCAAAATTCAAAGAACTGCCAATTTCAAAGGATGGCTATTATTTCAGTTCACATACTATTTCAGGAGCTGCAAATTAAGGAGATTCACCTTTAAATATGAACTAAATTGAATTTCCCCCTCATCCCTAGATTCAAGCAATTGCTTTTTGAGAGGAAAAATTGCAGTAGGGCATTCTGAAGTTGACACTGCATTCAAACTTATTTTTTTTTTTACAATAATTTTTATTCAAATTTTCATAAAACATAGAAAACAAAATCATAAAACATTCAAAGACAAAAAACAAAACAAAACAAAAATGATTAAACAATAAAATAAAATAAAATAAAATGTTGACTTCCCATTTGTCACATATCAAATCAGTTATAGGTCTACAATATATAACAATCCTGTCTCTTAAATCATATTATAAAATCACTTTCCTCCAGTAGTTATCTTAATTAATCATCAAATCTCATAAACATTACTTTATTCTTTCCACAAAAAGTCAAAGAGAGGTTTCAATTCTTTAAGAAATATATCTATCAATTTTTCTCCAAATAAACATGTCAATTAATCCATCTCGTTAATAATTATAATAATCTTATTGTCATAACCATAGTCCAAATAAACATTTCGATTAATCCATCTCATCAGAATCTGTTAGGTCCAATAATTTCAATAGCCATTATTCCATTATCCCTATTAGTTCCATCTTCCATCTTCAATAGTCCTGTTAAGTCCAGTAATTTCAGTGTCCAATCTTCCATTATCAGTATTCCATAATAATCTTGCTGTTGTAGCCATAGTCATATAATAAGAGTCTGATGGGAATTTCCTCTATCCCAAATATTTTCTTGCCATCCATTCTGAATAAGTTGCTGAAATACTGTTGTAAAGTCATATCTGTGTTCTTCTTTTTTACAAAATGCACTGGCTCATCTCTTAAGAGTTTTTCCATTGTCACATGGCTGCAGTTAATTCCATAGATTTTCTCTATATCAAGCTCCATCACATCATTCCAGTCCGGAAGATTATCCAAGCCATTGATAACTTTATCTCTAATATCTTCATTAATTAAGCAAAACAAAAATAAAGAAGAACCACTTCTTATTTCAGCAACAATTGGGTTAATATTCCAGGCTTGATGACATCACAGTATAAACAGAGCAACCTGCCTTATCTCTCTTGTGCAAGAATGCAAAACAAATTTAGTTCCCAGCATCAAAACAGTTAGTGGCGTCGTGAAGAAGCAGATTCGTCAAAATAAAATAGACCAAAAAGAGAATAGTCCCAGACAATATAATATTCCTCGGAATAGAAATCAGGAATAGAAATCCCTCTTCTGTTTATTATCTTTAGAATGCACTTCCAGGACAGCTTTTTGCGACAGAAACAGAGATAAGCTGTTAATTTCGTGAATAACAGAGAAGAGCTATATCTCACCCAGAAGTTGTCCAAAGCCGATCAATCTGACAAATCTCCTTTTGCTGCAACAATTTAAACCAAGTAAAAAAAATAATAGAAAGAAGGGTGCTTGCCTGTTAGTCCGTTCTCTCTTTGAAGAAAAGATAAACGTATCGCTTAAGCAGATAGAGCTTGTTAGAAAGTCCGTCCGGCATTGTTGGCTGGACCTTATCTCATAAATTAATGAAATCCAGTCCTCCCAACAAAAACAGGCTTTGAGGTTGATCTCTACGTTTCTCCCTGCCCGGGAGAAATTTCATCAGTCAAAAAAAAAATGTTCTGACTGATTTATATCTGAATAAGCTTCTTTTGAGGCGGGAGCCCGTCCCAAAAGCAGGCACAAGCGAAGTCACCCTTCCCGGAAGTCCCACTGCATTCAAACTTATAAAGCTAACTTTTGAAGCCACCGGTCACCCTGTCAAGCATTTGTGACCTGATTTCCTGCCTGTCTGACAGTATATGATCAGGAAGCTTGAATAATACTGAATTTTCTGTCACTCTGGTCTATGTGTTCCTGTCAGGATTACAAAGCAAAAGCCTTCTTGTGCAACTGAATCTTTTTGATGGGGGGGGGAGGATTACTGAAGCTGCAATCCGTAAGCATGCTTTCTTAGAAGTAAGTTCCATTGACCTCAGTGAGGCTTACTTCCTAGCAAGTCCTATGCATAGTGACTTAAGAGCACAACATAATATGAAGAGTCCTGCTGGATCACGCCAGTGGCCCATCTAGTCCAGCATCCTGTTCTCACAGGGGCCAACCAGATGCCCATGGGAGGCCTACAAGGAGGACCCAATCTCAACAGCACTCTGCAATTCCCAGCAACTGGTATAAATTACACTTTGGTGTAAGTCCAACTGAAGTCAGTGAGATTTACTTTTTAGTAAACTGGCATTGGATGGGTTGGATGGCAAGGAATGGAAATTACTAATGGTGTGTAGCAAAGAGGTAGTCCTTTTTTCTCCTTCTATTACAGTTGGTGCAAAGTGCTGCCTCTTTGATGCTGGTGGGGACCGGAAAATCTGAATACATAAGTTTGTGCCACTTGCACTGTCGACCTGTAGATTTCCCAGCTCAATTCACAGTGCTAATCTTAGCCTTTAAAGTCCCAAATGGCTGGGATCTAGGTTATCTGAAGGACTGCCTTCACCCCATAGAATCTACCCTGGGTCTCCTTTTCAAGTACCCAGAATTAAGATCAGTTAGTTCCATGTGCACAAGAGGCAAGACCTTCTCGGCTGTAGCCCCCAAAGTATAGAATCCCATTCAACTGACTTAACATTTTGCCCCTCCAGTTCTGACATGTAGGTGAGCTTGAAGACCACAAATAGCATCCAGAGGAGTAGCCATGTTAATCTATTGCAAACGAACTCAGCTCAAAGAGTCTTGTGGCCCCTTAAAGACTAATTAATTTATTATGGCCATAATATTTTGTGAACTACAGAGGCTTCATCAGATATATGAGGTATTATCCTAAATTGCAGGAATATAGGGTGAAAGCCCCTTCTCCCTCCCCCTCCGTCTCCCCCTCCCCGTGTGTGTGTGTGTGTGTGTGTGTGTGTGTGTGTGTGTGTGTGTGTGTGTGTGTGTGTGTGTGTGTGTGTGTGTGTGTGTGTGTGTGTGTGTGTGTGTGTGTGTGTGTGTGTGTGTGTGTGTGTGTGTGTGTGTGTGTGTGTGTGTGTGTGTGTGTGTGTGTGTGTGTGTGGTCTGCCACAGAGGCTGGTCCCTGTGTGCGTATCTCTGTTTATATGGCTTGTTGTTGCTGGTGAGTTGCTGTTTCATGATGGGGCTGTCTCTAAGCAAGTACAAGCTTGTGTCTGCAGAGTAGCTTTTTGTATTGATCTGTGCATGTGTTCTGCTATCTTTCTCCTTATCTATTACTTCTTTGTTTAGGGAGTGTTTAAATCTTTGCTAGCTATTTATTTATTTATTTATTTATTTATTTCCCGCCTTATGGCCAAAAGGCCCTCAAGGCGGCTTACAAAAACATGAATATAACACATCATAAAGCATAAATACAATAATGCAATTCTCAAAATTAAATAACAAACATTATTAAAATTATTTAACATTATTAAAAGAAAAGAAAAAAACATTTAAATGTGTCACAATAAGAGAACCAAACACTTTATAAAAAGGCCTAGATAAAAATCTTCAATTTCCCAGCAAATAAGTAGCATTTTTATTTTTAACATATAAATATACACAGTATATAAGTAGCCAAACAATAATAATAAACAACTAATGAGAACATCTCAATAAATATACAATTAAACAATCCCCACACACTTCACAACAGTGTTTAACAAAAATATGCTATAGTCCAAATAACAGCAAAAATGAATCTCCAAAATTAAATCTTGATCCCCAAAACAACTAAAAAACAACTAACCCCAGTAGTCTATAGACATCCCGAGCAGCAGGTTCACGCACACATACACACAAACGGTCTCTGGCCCCCTCAGCAGTTGCTGCTTTTGTAGCTGGAGAGAGACAGGGCCCCACCCTTCCAGGCCAGGTGGAAATCAGCCAGAAATGCAGGGAGCAGGTCTTGCAGAAACTCACACAGGTAGATGGTCTCTGGCCCCTTCAGCAGTTGCTGCTTTTGTAGCTGGAGAGAAACTCACACAGGTAGATTTAAAGCCGCATTATACTGCTTTAACAATCATGGCTTCACCCAAAAATTCCTGGGTACTGTCATTTGTAAAGGGTGCTGAATGCTGTTAGGAGACCTACTATTCTCCTCAGAGAGGGTGGTATTTGACTATTTTTTGTGCTAGTGCAAGGATTAGTGCTACAGCAAGGGGATTCCCTTCTCCCCCACACCCTGCACCATCCCCAGATCTGCTTCAGAGAGAACCCCCAGAACAGATTCAGGGAGAGTGCAGGGGGAGGAGAGGGGGAGATTGTTCCATTGCTCAAGGAGAAATCCTTGTGCTGACAGAACCTGAGCCTTAGCTACATTGAATACACCCCAGAGCTATCAATCTCAGAGTGATTTAACCATCAGTCCTTCTTCCCAGGGAACTCTGGGAATGGTAGCTCTGGAAAGGGAATAGGGGTCCCCTAACCACTCTCAGCACCCTTAACAGACTACAGTGCCCAGGATTCTTTGGGGGAAGCCAGAATTTTTTGCAGTGGTATAATATTTAAATAGTGCAGTGTGGGCCTTTGTGAGGGCATAGCTTTAAAAGTAGCTGAAAGTACTTTTAAATAAGTAAATAAATAAAACTCAGGGGTCACCTGATAATGTTGATTGGCAATAGGTCCAGAACTCTCAAATGGAAGGAATTCACACAAGACATAAATGAAGTTAACTTGGATTCCTGCATTGAGTAGGGGGTTGGATGTGATGGCCTTATAGGCCACTTCCAACTCTACTACTCTATGATTTTTAGTTATGGAATTCACAAGACGTGCTTGTCCATTTAGAAGATGGTTTTATGAAGGGTGTAACAAAATTTATGGCGGTTTGGCTAAGTGGCAATTAAGCATGACTTCTTAAACAAACCCTTCACATTCAGGGGAGAAATGGGTGCCATCATGTTTGTGTTCTGCTAGTGACTTTCCAGAAACATCTGACTGGGCTAGTTATACCAGACTTCTCTAGTCTGGTGTCCTCCAGATGATGTGAGATACAACTCCTATCAGACCCAGCCAGCATAGCCAATGTTCAGGGAAGGTAAGAGTTGTAGTCAAAAACATCTGGAGGGCACCAAGTTGGGAAAGGCTGAGGTACACCTTTCTTCTATCCAGCAAGGCAATGCTTACATTCTTAAGACAGAGCCTCTGTAACAATTCTAGTTGAAGACAGATCAAGTGTAAATTCTGAATTGGTATTGCAACATGTCAGCATGCTGCATCTGATTTCATTATGGCTGAACTAAATAGAATCTTGTTTTTCAATCTGCATCTTAATACATTTTCAAACCCCTTGACAGATCCACTACTTCATATTCTGCTACCTTGACAACCAACCTGCATTGCACAATTTGTTCTATCCCTTAACTGCCTTGGTGCTTCGCTAGGAAACGATGGGGTACCTTAACATGAATGGCACAAAATCCAAACAGAATTTTCAACCCACATGTCCACATTTCTGCAACAATTTGCATTTACAAAAACAAACCATGGAACTTCTTCAGCATTTTAGCGCAATTTTATCCTAATAAACATATGTTTATATACAGCTTTGATTACTTAATTTGCAAGCAATTTCCCAAAATAAAATACATTGTAGCATGCTACCAAAGAATCCTGAGAACTATAGTTTGTGAAGGGTGCTGAGAGTTATTAGGAAACCCTTATTCCCAGCACAGAGCTACAATTCTCAGAGTTCCCTAGGAAGAGGGATTGATTGTTAAACCACTCTGAGATGTGTAGCTCTGGGAGAGGAACAGAAGGTCTCCCAGCAACTCTCAGTACCCTTAACAAACTACAGTTCCCAGGATTTTTGCAGGGTAAGCCATGGCTGACTAAAGTGGCATAATAGTGCTTTAAAATAGTGCAAGGGGGGCATTATGATCTCAGCCACACAATATACTGCATTCTCTGCACTGGCATATTTTCTGCATATGCTAGAGCAGAGAAAAAAACCATTTAAGACAGTTGTTTTAATCCTGCAATCTGTTACATATATATTGAGCTTTATTTAGTTTTTTATAGATTTGTTCAAGATATTTCTGGACCATTTTTAGGGTAAAAAACTCTTACAGAGTGGGTTGCAACATACTTTAAAATACAGGATAAATTGTAAGACAACAAAACCAAAAAAATGTTCAATATATAAATCATTAGAACGAAGAAAGATGGTAGTGGCAGATAAAATCTCAGTTAAAAGTGCATCACACTAAAATTAACCAAATGCAGACTGGAATCATTATATTTTAAAATCCTCCTATGGACCAGGAAAGAAGGGGCCATACTTACACCTTAGTAGAGGTTATTCTAAAGATGTGGGGCTACCACAGAAAAAGCCCTGTCCCTGATACTCTATAATCTCACCACTCTCACTGGTAGACCAGAGAGCAAGGTCTCAAATGCTGATATTATGAAAGCTCAAAAAACTCATGCAGGTGCTGGTGGTCCTTCAGAAAACCTGGTTCCAAACTGTTTAGGGATAGGCCATTCATGATGCATCCAAAGAGGAGATGATTCTGATTTTGATTACAGATACCAGTTAATATCTGTATTGGATTTCAAATTGTTTTGAAATGTTTTCATGTGAAGCTGAGACTAAATAAATTGTTGTTGTTATTGGTTGGATTTCTTACCTGCCCTTTGCCATAAGGTCTCAGGGCAGGTTACAACAGCAACAACAAAAATATAAAAATAAGTTAAAACAATTTACAATCAGAAGAATATGTTGGGTCCTAATATCAGGTATTAAATGTATGCATGAAGATGCCCCTTCCATTGAAAGGTATCCAATTCACATGTGGGTCTCTGGATTGGAGTGCATTAATGCACAATTTTTAAATGTTTTCTTAAAAACTAGGTTGTCTATTCATCTCTCTATTTCTCATTGCCCAACAGAACAAGATGTGCTGAAGTTAATTCTACTGCTGCTCAGTAATTGGAGCTATTATGATGCTAAACAGTAATGTCTGTTAGTTTTGTACTAATATGAACTGCCTTTGCATAAGGCCCAGGGAGAGCTTAGCTTAAAGAGGCTCAGATCTATAAAGATCAGACAATGGAAGTATTTAAATTTCCAGCCACTACCGAACTCTGTGGAATGGATGTCAAGAAAACAGAGCTGAGAGGCAGCAGGGGACTCGCTTCTCTTGTTCATGATCTTGGTGGCCGTGTGAAAGACAAAAATAGCGGAACAAGAGATGACTGACATGTTTTTACAAACCCAGGAAACTGGGGAACAAACCCCACAAAAATAGTTGTATGGCTTCAATCTTTTGGAAAATCTTATTTCATAAAGAAAAAAGTGCTGATAAAACAAATTTCGCTCAGGGCTTTTCATATTCTAAAAGAGCAACACAATATGACCCCTCCCCTGCCTTTCTGTGCAGGGAATTTCATTATAGGGACTGTAGCTTACCAAATGCAAGTGGACACATACCAAGGATCACATGAGAAAAATATAAAACATCAGGTCACCCAAGGGGCAGCTGGAACTTTTTGCCACATTTATGCAAAGCAATTTTCTCTAATATAATGCATTTTTGCATTTTATTTTTCATTAATATACATATTTATATGCACACTTTACCCTAGTATGTGCACTTTGAACACTACTTGGCTGGAGAACTGAAGAAGTACAAATGTCAAAGGGTGGCTGTTTTGGTTCACATCTTATTCAGAAAGTATGAATTAGATGAACTGAATCGAATTTCTCTTCCATTTCACCATTCATCTATGATATTATTATTATTATTATTATGGCAAAGTTAGCAATACTAAAACAATACAATTAAAACTTCTTTTAGTTTAGGTGGAGTGAGATATCAACATAAAATAATTTTTATTTCGTTTTCTTTTATTCTGGCTGAAACTAATTTGAATGGCGATTTGTCCACAAAACATTCCATTTATCTGTATCTATTTTAGTCTGAAGGTCTTGTTCCCATAACAATTTTAAACTATCATGTGTCCCTGGGGTATCTTCTGTCAGAAATTTGCATATATCAGATAGAATTCCTTTGTTACTGTGCCCTGTCATGTTTATCAGATGTTCCATGGCAATAAGTGATCTTGTCGGTTGACTAGCCACCTCTGGAAGCAATTGAAACTTCTAAAAACAGTTAAAAACAACCTCCTAAGTACAGTTAACTCATAAAAACACTTAAAAACTCCTAAATGGACATTACATGATAATAAGTTCAATTGATACCTGCAAAGACTAAGCTGTCAGGTGATCATTGTGATGGTCAAGTGAATTCACCCAAAGACCTGCAGACATATTCAGGAAATCTATATCACCTTTGATACCAATCACATCTTGCCCTAGAGACTTTTGTTTGGCTGTTGCTAGCAGAAAAATGCTGAACTGTAGCAGCGATAGCCAACACAGGCTGTCCATGTTTTTGGATTTCAACTCCTTTCAGCCCTGAATTGCCTACCCCACAATTCAATCAGCCATTTGTCTGTCCCCATATGGTGGTTTCTTGTGACATCTATTGCAAGGAAACACTAAGATTCTGAGGTTATCTGTGAACAACTTGGCTCCCGTTCTGTAATGACTGCAGATCAGTCCACCATTTTATTTATTCATTTAAGTTGCAGTTTGGGGTCATATCAGGCATCTGAAATTTGGATCCAAGCTCTTTCCCAGGACTTCTTTGACACACATCCCCAAACCACCCAATACAATGGATTTATTAATATTGGAGTTCCAACATCAGTAGAGTCAGGGTGTCATATGTTTCATGGTGGTGGGGAGGGTGGATATGACATTCAATCTTCCGGGCCAAGGTCAGAGCTCTCTTTCAGACCTTAGGTAGAAAGAATGGCTGTATCCTATGGATTCTGGGATGCTGTCTGAGGAGGACATAAGTACATAAGATGAGCCCTGCAGGATCAGGCCAATGGCCCATCTAGTCCAGCATCTTGTTCTCACAGTGGCCAACCAGATGCCCATGGGAAGCCCGCAAGCAGGACAAGTGCATAAAAGCACTGTCCTTTCCTGTGGTTTCCAGTAACTGGTATTCAGAAGCATACTGTCTCCAACAATGGAGGCACAGCATAGCAATCATGACTAGTTGCCATTGATAGCTTTATCCTCCATGAATTTGTCTAATCCTTTTTTTAAAGCCATCCAAGTAGGTAGCCAATCCCTGACTCCTGTGGGAGTGAATTCTATAGTTTAAGTACGTGCTATGTGAAGAAATACTTTCTTTGTCTGTCCTGAATCTTCTGCTTCACTGGATGTTCCCAAGTTCTAGTATTCTGAGAGAGGAAGACAAGCATTTCTCTATCCACTTTCTCTGAATAATACTATCCATTAGGTAGCAAGCTAATCAGCATTTCAGTACAGATTTTTCCTAATATACATATATGTATGCAATTTTGCCTAACGTAGTATACAGCCGCAAGAGTGGCTGTATACTATAGACAGCATGGATTTTTTGCATTCCACAATGTTAAATTGAAAATACCCTCCATGCCATTCTGATGCTTCCCATAAGCTCATTTCAAAACAAAACCTTACAAAATTTATAGTCCTGAACTCAGAAACACTTGCTTAACAACCCTCTAAATTTTCATGGCAATACACAAAACAGTCAGAGAGAATTGAGAGTTCAAAGTGTAAAAAGAAAGGGGGGAAAAACCAGACCCCTTTTGGACTTTTTTCTTTCAGTGTTCCCATAATTTGTTGAAATTAATTAAAGATCAGCCGTGTTCAAAGATTACCTGTAATCCTATTACTGACATTGCCCCATACTCTGACCTTCAACGTCTGCAGTTTAAAAGTTTAAAAAATGCCTGTCTGATTTTTAATTAATTTAAGAATTTTAGTATTGGAGTCAATGATAAGGCCTGGCATGCTCAGTAAGAACCAACTGTTAGTGTTCTAGACTCACAGCTGCTTGGCTGCGCTAATCAGGGGCCACACCCACGTCAGACCTTTATTTCACTTTAGATAGTCATGGCTTCCCCCAAAGAATCCTGAGAAGTGCAGTTTGTTAAGTGTGCTGAGAGGAGACTCCTATTCCCCTAATAGAGCTCCAGTGGCCAGACTGGTTTAACAGTCAGCCACTCTGATTGAAGCTCTGTGAGGGGAACAGGGTTTCTCCCAGCAACTCTCAGCACCCTTCACTAACTACACTTCCCAGGATTCTTTGGGAGAAGCCATGACTTTCTAAAGTGAAATAAAGGTCTGGTGTGGATGTGGCCAGGGACAGCTTTGGTTTAAATTTTGGTGGAAGGCTACATGTACCTGCTGCAGAATAAAAAGGTGGAGGAACCCCTGAAAAATAATGATACTGTTTACAATGTTTCCTTTTGGAAAGGAAAGGGGCTTCCCCTCTGTGCAGTGCCCACCCACCCTATCTCCTCCCTTCCCCCTCTCTCCCCTCCCCCTCCCTTCCTCCCCCTACTCTTCCTGCCCTCATCCCCCTCCCTGCCCCTCCCCCAGGTCAGTTTCACCTATCCTAAGCATGATTGCACAGGAGTAAATCCCACTGAACTCACAAAGCATGCAAATGATCAAACCTGCCCTTCCCTCCTCCTCCCTCCCCATATGCTCAGAGGCACATGTTACCAAATTCTTCCAAGCTACACAGGAAGTGGATTGGACTGTGAAAGACCAACCCAAATTGTATTTGCATTTTTACATATTTGTAGGGCAATACAATATTTCAGAGAGGAGGTCAGATCTCCTGCTCCCCTGGTGCATTCACTATAGCTGCCCAATTTCTCTGTTTTTAAAAGTTTCATAGAAATATCTGTTGGCTATAGATTCGTTCTTAAACTGCAAGGCGTTTTGCCTATTAGTGAATACATATTAGCAAAGTGAATTTCCCTAATAGATGCATTTTTGTAAGATATTTTTATGACTATATACATTTTTATACATATTTTACCTTAGTATTTGCATTTTTGTACCCATTCCTTGGCTGGAGAACTGCAATTCAAAATTCAGACAAGTGCCAATTTTGAGGGATGGCTGTGTTTTGGTTCACATATTGTTTTGCCCCCTCCCCTAGGATGCACACCTTAATGTGGTAAGAAAGTCTGAGAGTGTAGAAGAATCTGAGAGCAATGCCGTCAGGAGTCTAGACCAAGAGTCTAGGCTTCTAGCAGTGTCACCCAAGGCAGAATGGTCAAAGCTGGGACACCAGACTAAGATGCATCCAGACTCAGAGGAAGGCAGCAGTAAACCACCTCTGAATACCTCTTAAAATGAAAACGCTATGAATAGAGTATCCAAAATGCAACATGAGATAGTACGAGTGGCACTGTGACTAATGACGCCACTGGGTCAAAGGCAAATGGAAGCCCAGAGGCTGATGTGCACAGATGTGAAAGAAGAGTCCAGAGTTGTACGACACACACAATAGGAACATGAAATGTGAGAAGCATGAACCAGGGAAAGTTAGAAATTTTCAAGCAAGAAATGGAACGCATCAACATTACAATACTTTACATGAGTGAATTAAAATGGACAGGAATGGGACATTTTCAATCAGACAACTACAAAATATTTTATGCAGGAAATGAGAAATTAAGAAGAAAAAGTTGCTTTAATACCAAGAAGTGATGTAGCAAAAGCAATTAGGAAGGTCTGAGCGAGTGATGTCAGTGAGATTTAATGGGAAACCTATTAACATACTTACCATCATCTAAGTCTGTGCTCCAATGGCAAACACAGAAGAAGAGGAACTGAAGAGATTTTACACAGAAGTACAGGAAGAAATTGATTACACACTAAAACAAGATGTTCTGATAATCTGGAACGCAAAAGTAGGGAACACAAAAGAACTAGAAATTGTGGGGAATGATGCTTAGGAATGAAGCTGGAGAGAGATTTGTTGAATTCTGTGAAGCCAATAATTTGTTTCTTGCAAACACATTTTTTGAGCAACCGAAAAGACAACAGTACACTTGGACATCACCAAATGGTCAATATAGGAATCAAATTGATTGTATAATTGGTAGCAGAAGATGGAGAAGTTCCATACTTTCTGCAAAAACAAGACCAGGAGCAGACTGCAGTACAGATAATGAACTGGTAATATCGAAAATCAGAGTAAAGCTAAAGAAGAACAACAAAACAATCATAATGCCAAAATACAATTTAAATAACACCCCAGAAGAATATACAGATCAAATAAGGAACAGATTTGAGGCTTTAAACTTACTTGATAGAGAACCAGAAGAACTATGGACCTCAATGAATGGCTGACGAAACCCTTACAATAGTTAAAGACAGAAGGAAAGCAAAAGCAAAAGGAGATAGAAACAAGGTGGGAACCCTAAATGCAATAATACAGTGACTAGTACATAGGGACAAAGAGAACTATTATTTTATTTATTTTATTTATATCCTGCCCTTCCTCCAAGTAGGAGCCCAGGGCGGTAAACAAAAGCACTAAAAACACTTTAAAACATCATAAAACAGACTTTTAAAATATATTAAAACAAAACATCTTTAAACACATTTTTTTATAAAATGGTTTAAAAACATCTATTTTTTTTTAAAAAAAGAAGGTTTAAAAACATATTGGTGATACTCTGCGCCAGTGAGCAGTCTTGCCACCGCAGTTTGCACCAGCTGCAGTTTTCGGACCAACCTCAAGGGTATCTTCACATACAGCGCATTACAGTAATCCAGATTGGAGGTTACCAGCGCATGGGCAACTGTGGTCAGGCTATCCCGGTCCAGAAATGACTGCAGCTGTCTTACTAGCCAAAGCTGGTAAAAGGCACTCCTAGCCACTGATGTCATCTGGGCCTCTAGCGACAAAGACAGATCCAGGAGCACCCCCAGACTATGGACCTGCTCTTTCAGAGGGAGTACAACCCCATCTAAAGCAGGCAACTGACCAATTAACTGAAGTTGGAACCACCAACCCACAGCGTCTCCGTCTTGCTGGGATTCAAACTCAGTTTATTTGCCCTCATCCAGCCCACCACTGAGTCCAGGCACTGGTCCAGGGCTTGCATGGCCTCTCCCAATTCAGGTGTTACAGAGAAATAGAACTGGGTATCGTCAGCATACTGCTGACACCTTGCCCCAAATCTCCTGATGACTGCTCCCAAGGGCTTCATATAGATGTTAAACAGCATGGGGGACAAGATCATATCCTGCAGCACTGCACAGCACAACTGCCAGGGGGCCAAAAGACAATGACCCAATGCTATTCTCTAAAAATGACCTTGGAGATAGGATTGGAACCACTGTAAAACTGTGCCTCCAATACCCATCTCACCAAGTCAGCCCAAAAGGATACCATGGTCAGTGGTATCAAAAGCCACTGAGAGATCAAGTAAGAGTAACAGGGTCGCACTCCCCCTGTCTTTCTCCCAATAAAGATCATCCATCAGGGTGACCAAGGCTGATTCAGTCCCATAACCAGGCCTGAACCCAGACTGGAATGGGTCAAGAGAATCTGTTTCATCCAAGAGTACTTGCAATTGATGTGCCACAACCCTCTCAATCACCTTCCCTAAGAAGGGGGTATTTGAGACTGATTCATAATTGTCGCAAACCAATGGGTCCAGGGTGGGCTTTTTCAGGAGCGGTTAGATCATTGCCTTTTTCAGGGCAGCTGGAACCACCCCCTCCTGCAATGATGTGTTGACCACACCCTGGATTGCATTAGTTATTGTATAGAAATAGAAGAGGACAACAAAAAAGGTAGAACAACAGCTCTATTCCAAAAGCATAGTGAAATTAAAGGGAAATTTAAACTAAAAGTAGGGATGTTGAATACTCAACAGGGGAACACACTGACTGACTGAGGCGAAATAAAAGGAAGATGGAAGCAATACTATATAAAAAAGATGCAAGGATGACAGATTCATTCACAGAGGAACCACATTGTTGCGTGCCACCCCAATCTCCAAGCGGTGAGACATTTCCAGGGGTCCCTGCACTTACCCAGGGGTTTCATTTCCTTGGAAAGGTCAGCGGAGACTGTGGTGTCATTATGAATGGTTTATTTATTTACACACATTCTAACCTGAGCTTAAGATGGAGGGGTTCAAAGCCTCAGCAGTCGAATAGATCTTGCATTTTCCATCAAGCTTATAGGAGGCACCCTAAAGCCATGGTGCAGAGATCCAGTCTCTCTGCCTGCCTCCAATTCCCAGCCTTTCCTCAGACTCAACTAAAAACACAAGCCTTTCTTTTCCCCAAGAAGGGGGGGGGCTCTCCTGAAGAGTTTCAATAACAATAGGTTTCCCCTGGCTCATTCACCAGTTAATGGGCACTTGATTGACCCATTAACTCACCTGGCTACTTTCAAGGGAGACTCATGTGGTCAGCTGAATGGGTTTCTCACCTCCAGGTGCAAGGTTCCAAATCAGAGGCAAGGATTACCAATACCTTGGCACAGTCATTAACCAAACTGGAGACAATAATCAAGAAGTAGAAGAAGGCTAGGACTGGGGAGGACAGCTATGAGAGAACTAGAAAAGGTCCTCAAATGCAAAGATGTATCTAAAGTCAGGATCATTCAGACCATGGTATTCCCAATCTCTATGTATGGATGTGAAAGTTGGACAGTGAAAAAAGTGAATAAGAGAAAAATCAACTCATTTGAAATGTGATGTTGGAAGAGAGCTTTGCAGATACCGTGGACCGTGAAATAAGTGGTCTATGAAATAAAGACAAGTAATTGGGTGTTAGAACAAATTAAAACAGAACTATCATTAGAAAAAATGATGAAACTGAGGTTATCATACTTTGGACACATCATGAGAACACATGATTCACTAGAAAAGACAATGATGCTGGGGAAAACAGAAGGGAGTAGAAAAAGAGGAAGACCAAAGAAGAGATGGATTGATTCCATAAAGGAAGCCACAGACCTGAACTTACAAAATCTGAACAGGGTGGTTTATAAGTTGCCATAAGTTGTAATCGACTTGAAGGCACATAACAACAACATTGTTTTGCCTTCTGTATCAGCTATGTAGTTATTTATTAATTTATTATTAATTTATTTCTTAATAATTAATTGATAATTAAATAATTAATTTATTATTTAATAATTAGGTAGGTCCACCTTGAATTGAATTTCTCCCCCATCCTACCCATGTCCCATTATGATTTCTCCCTATTTATTCTACTTTTTAGGGTTTTAGCTTCAAAGCTATTTCAGGTAAGCTGTTGCAGGTGGCAAAATTGTCTGCTGGGATACCAGGTCTGGGTGATTTGCATGGAAGAGATACAATGTGACAAACAGAAAATGACTAGAACACGAGACTTAAATTACAATGTGCCTGAGCAGATCACAAAATTGGTTCTTAAATGCTATAACCCTTAATTGCAATGACTGCAAGTAAGAGTAACAGGGTCGCACTCCCCCTGTCCTTCTCCCAATAAAGGTCATCCATCAGGGCAACCAAGTCCCATAACCTGGCTTGAACCCAGACTGGAATGGGTCAAGATAATCTGTTTCATCCAAGAGTACTTGCAATTGATGCACCACAACCCTTTCAATAAGCTTCCCTAAGAAGGGGGTATTTGCAACCTATCGGTAATTGTCATAAACCAATGGATCCATGTTGGGTTTTTTCAGGAGCAGTCAGATCACTACCTCTTTCAGGGTGACTGGAACCACTCCCTCCCACAATGATGCATTGACCATACTCTGGATCTGTTGGGGGAAAATATATATATATATATCTTTATATACAAACAATAAGCAAAATATATAAAGCTATAAAGGTTTATAACATTTTAATAGTTTAGTTTAACATTTAATAAGTTTAGTAGCCAGCCAGAACCCTTTTTCTTTTTGGAGCTGTCTTCCCTGACTGTGCTGGTTTGTTTGGAACAACTTGTACTCTAAACAATTATGATAACACTGAACAGAAACTGAACTCTCCAAAACGTAGGAAAATTGCAGTAGCTAAAATGCTTACCTAAATTGCTTAGCTCATTAGCTGGAGTACTCAGCTCATGGCGAAAATGTACTTTTATATGAAGTACTGAACAATGCCAAATTCACTAGAACATGATGCAGAAAGTACAGTACCTATGCAATGCCTGTGTAATACCTGTGCAATGCCTTTTGCAATACTGTAATGCCTATGTCATACTGTGTCATACTGATGTGTAACCTCCTGATTGGTAGATGCTAAAGTCTGAAATGTATAAAAACCCCAGGCAACCAGTGCCAAGGGGCAGTTCTCCACTCACTCAGAGGGAGACTGACCAAACATATGCTTGTCATCCAATAAAGGCCTACCTTTTTGCTGCACTCATGTGTTCTTTGATTTTACTCAAGGACCCCCAATTCAACGAACTACAAAATTCCCCATCAGATCCAGTCGGTCAAACAGAAGGGCAAAGGTCGAGAGGACATGTTGCCGGCTGCATCATTGCAAGCACCTTGTCTACGTCATCAGGCCGCATCACCTGAAACCATTCCCAAGAGGTTGCAGCAGACGTTGCACTGGACACCTCTTTGGGGACTATAGTAGATAAGCTTTGCTGAAGTCTTGGGAGAAGACTGAGGCAAAGTAGGAATCGAGCACTTCTGCCTTTTTCTTTGTCATCTGTTATCATTTTGCCATCCTCACTGAGTAGCTGTACTACCATTTCATTTCTCTGCCTTTTACTGTGGATGTACCTGAAAAAAGCTTTTTTGTTGCTTTTGGCATCTTTCGCTAACCTCAGCTCATTCTCAGCTTTAGCCTTCCTGATGCCATCTCTGCAATTCTGTGTTACTGTCTGTATTCTTCCTTTGTGGGCTGGCCTTCCTTCCACTTCCTGTATGGCAATCTCTCATTGGCTCACCTCAGATGAGGTCAGAAATTATCTGAGTTCTTTCCCCCAAAATCAGCAGAAAAAAGTTGAACTGATGGAGAGGAATTGTGTTGTGTTGGAAGGAGGAAGGGCTGATGAGGAAAGAGGGAAGTTGGGAATTATTCCTTATAAGAATTTGGTGGTCCACCTCTAATTTGAGGCAGACTTCCATGAGTTCCTGAAGTGCGCCTCCAAGTTTTCGTTGGCATCTCTGTTGCTAAGCTACAAGCAGGGTCAGGCCAAGTGAGGCAGCAGCCTTGGGTGGCAGGTGCTGGGAGTGCAGAGCAGCAGCATTTCTGCATCAATTTGCAAACTCTTTTTTAAAAAAATCTACCCACAAAGGATTTTTGTGTGGATTTCTCCTTATATATGCATTCTTGTATGCAATTTAGCTTAATTGATACGTTTCTGCAAGCAGTTTCCCCTAATATAATGTACTTTTGCAAATTATTCTCACTAATAAACTCACTGTAAACCGCCTAAAGAGCTTCGGCTATGGGGTGGTATATAAATACAATAAATAAATAAATAAATATATGCATTTCTGGGAACACTTCTTGCCTGGAGACCTGCACTGTGAAATTAAGAGAAGTATGAATTTTGAAGTATAGCTATATTTCAGTTGCGAATCGGTTCGGGAAGTCCAAATCAGGTTAGGTTTGCATGAAAAGGCAAATTGAACTAATTTCCCTCCCCTCCCTTCCTGTAACCAGAGTTGGTGCCAGTCAGGTCAGCTTCCATATGTGGAATGGGAGAGTGGGGTGCCCTCTTGTCCTGAGGTGGCAAAATGTCTTGGGTTATTCTCGGTCACAAGGAGACCACAAACTCAGTGGTAGAACACAATACTTTGTAGACAAGTGCCCCAGGTTTAGTTCCTGGAATCTCCAGAAAAGGAACTCAGGAGACACCCCTATCTGGGTCTTGGACAGATGCTACCAGTAGAGTAGAACCTCTGGGCTAGATTCCAAGGCGATTTGATATTTTGTTTATTTATTTAATGCATTTATATACCACTTTTTGTCACAAGTGACCTCAAAGCGGTTCACATAAAAATAAATAAATAAATAATATGATTACAAATCACAGAACACAATTAAGAAAATGGTAAAATATCAGGAACATTAACAATAAGACCACCAAATCAATACTATATAACAAAAAAGACTCAAGGCTCAAAAACAGTCTACCATAGCCACAAAAAGTTAGAAAAAACAAGTAACTTTTCTAACAAAAAGTTAGAAAAAACAAGGGCTGCTGCTGGGAGGAAGGGCAGGATATAAATCAAATAATAAATAAAGTAAATTTCCACTGAACAGTGTATTCCCAAAAAACACGTGGCCAGCCATGCCTCCCAAAAGAGGGTGTTCTACTACTATACTGTACCCATTTGGGTTTCCCTCTCCTCTGTCTCCATACACAATCCTGCCTGGGTTGATACTCCGTTAATGTCCTTTCTGTCTTATGCTTTGACTGCTCGCCCTCAGCTGAGAGCTGCAGGATGAGAGCCCTTTGGCTCTTGTCCCTTGACTCATGCCAAGGGCTCGCTCCAAAGGCTCATGCCCTTGCCAGGCACCAGCTTTACATAGCATGTTCATCGGAGTCCTCTCTTCCTATGCCTGTCAATTCTGAGTCAACTGAAGCAGTACCTTAAGGGAGGATAATGGCAGTGAAGGGAGGGAAAAGATCTGAAAGAGTCATGGGATTAGACATGACACAATAGGAAACTGGGAAAGGGGTGACTGCAGTGCTGGATCTTTGGTTAACCTGTGTAGTCCAAGGACTGAGTTTTTGGCAGGGACTATCATCCAGAGACAGTATCCTTGATAATCAGCAGCAGCATACTACTTCTGCTCATTTTTCTCCTGCAGATCAGGTGGATCCATAACTCCATCAGACGGGAATATTGCCAAGAGTGTCGCATGCCCTAGGGGTGCTTAGTGTTGCAGTTCTCTCTGGAATCATTGGCCAACTGAAACTAAGCAAGCACCTAGCATTTTGATATTTAAGCGGCCATTGAAGACATTTTTGTTTAAGACATTTTTTCCTGGAGTGTGACCCTGTAATTTTATGGAATTATCATTCTATAATTGTAAAAATGGCTTCATTGCTTTTACCAAGTTTGTAATCTTTTCTACTGTGTCTTATTTTACATTGCTTCAGTAACGTTTGCTTGTAAAGTGGTTAATAAATCGGCAAATAAATTCTAAAAATAACTCCTAAAGAAATGAAATGTATGTGAGGCTGAAGCAGGGGGCCATTCCTGAACTATCAGTACTACTGAGCTATGCATATTGGCCACAGAGGTGAGACCCCTCAAAATAAGGGGGAGTCCTGTATTGGCTTCCTTGGAGTGGGGAAATATCTAGAGATACTATCCAGCTAATGTTAAGCTGCTGCAAATTTCACTGGTGTCAATGAGGCTTAATGTTGGCTGGATCATGTCCTAGAGAAGGGATGATCAAGTCTCACCCCAGGAGCCTGATGGTCAAGCAAATTGGAGGGGGAGGGATAACAAACAAAAATTTAAAGTAGACACAACTTTGGAATATCAATCAGGATCAACATTAAATCAACCAGGATCTCGGGGTGTATGTCTTAGACCCCTTAATGTTTTGGGAGCAGGTTCCCTATGTCTCCAGGATTGGATGAGCCAATCAGCATGAAAAGGGAGAGCCACTGGGAAGAGTCTTCTAAATTGCTTCCTTGTCATTTCCTGCTGGTTGGAGCCAATCAGAGTGAAAGGAGTTCCTATTACTTCCTACCTCAAAAGCCAAGTTGTGGAGAGTGAGAATTCTGTAATTGCAGAAGGACAGCGAATCCTGTTGATAGCATCCCATCTACATCATCAAGCAGCTGGGTAGCAGCAGGGGATAAATGTGTAGGCACTGAATTCAGTAATTCAAGCAATATCTTTTGACAGTGAGAAAGGGCACTGACATGGTGACAGTGATAGAGAAGCACAAAACAGTATTCAAGCCTGTCCGGGTTATTCTATTATCTTAGAAAGTTGTATAATTTTAGAAGGGGGCATGTTTGTGACTATCATGAAGAGACCCTACACTTCTGAATTTGCCACTACACTACTGGTGGAAATGTCTAAACTTTTCTGTCCAGCCTAGTGCCTTGATGGGGGTGTAAATTCCCCCTCCCTGTTCCTCAGATCAGTTATCTGATTTATGTGGAGAGACAATGTGCAGATCATCTGAGGAGGGTGAGGTGGTATGCCTTTGTGTCCTGAAATTGTGTGGTACACACATTTGAGTCTGTCCATGTGAGGTCATCATCACACCCACTGCTGGCATGTGGCCCCTGAAGGGTTCACCAAGAGTGAATGTGGCCCTCAGACCAAAAACGGATAGCCACCAGTGCCTTAGAATATTGCTTTCTTGATGTTGGTGGCTGATAATGCTTCCATCTAGCTGGAAGAGCTATTGTGTGAATTCTCCATTTAATGAATGAAGTGGATTTTGTGGTAGAGTATTATTTGGTTAACATATGAAGCAATTAATTTTGTGCCAAGAAACTTGAAAATATTTTTAAAGAGAGTTTTACATTTGCTTACTCCATCTTCCATCCAGTTTGACCATTAAAAGCATCAAGAGAATTTTTCTTCCTCATTCCCTATAGCCATTTTATGGGTTGCTCTTTGTTGTATCAGAAATGTCATTCATTTTGGACTAAACAGTAGCTGTGTTTCTTGATTTCTTGTCAGGATATCTAAAGCAAAGGGTGGCTGTTTTGTTTTCTTGTTTTTTGTTTTTGCAACTTCATGATCTCTCTAATGTTTTTAAATGCATTGGCGTCTCACTTTCCCCCACTAAACTCATTTTATGGACTATCGCTTATGCAGCCTATCATTTTAATCAGCAGAGTTTGATGGAGACAGCACCTATCTATGCAGTCTTTAATATAGTTATTTTAAGTAGCATTCTCCGTTAAGAAACTCTTAATTCAGGAAAAGTTAGAACTCTTTATTAGCAAAGCTCCTGTCATCATGGGAGACATAATCTGATATTTTAATCTTTTTTAAAAAAAATGCTAGAAGAATACTTCTTTTTAAACTGCTCCATAGGTATTTCTTAATCATTAGCAAGCAGGAACAAAAAATATTTCATCAGTTTTCTCTCCTACACTACTTTTAATAAAAGCAATCCCCTATGAGAAACCTACCTCCCAAAATTGTGCAATTAGAGGAAAACTATCCACCATTAAGAACATATATGGGGTTTTATCCAGCATTAATCGTACTCAGAGTAGACTGTGATGATCCTGTATTAGTGTAAATAGGGTAAGTGCTGTTTGTTTAGAAGATACATGGTAAGTGGCGTGAAAGAGGAGGGGGAGTGAATGGGCAGTAGAATGCTGGATGATTGGCTGAATGTTTAAAATGGCTGACAGTATAAAAGGAAGTATGACAGGTAAATCTGGGTGGATATGAAGTGGGTGTGAGGTGGATGTGAGGTGGACGTTGGTGGGTTTGAGAGAGTTGTTTGTCAGGAGAGCGTGGAGAAGGAGGGGGTGGAGTTCGGATTAGTATTAGATAAAACCATATGCTTATGTGCCTTATGAAGAAATCTTGTTAATCTTGTTCTCTGTGTTATTTAATAAATACTTAATTTGGTTTACCAGAGGCCTGATCCTTGGCTGGGGTTTCACAGACCAGAAGGGAGGGTGAGGTAAATAACCAAGGCTGAAGGGTAACAAATGGTGGCAGCGGGGAAGGGAAATATAACACCACAAGTATTCAGAGCAAACCAGGATTATAAGCAGTCTGAGTAAATCAAAGGGATTGGGACAGCTTAAGCAAGCAGTCACAGAGGTAACCTAATTGAGGGAGACTCAGGCAGAGTCTCTGGAAATACTGGTTATAGGACGTGACTGGTGGTGCTGCCTAGCAGGGGGATCTGTTGAGATCTGTGCTAGAGTGGGGAGAGAAACCATATAAAAGGACAGTCCGGATTGGTGGAGTCCCTGGTGGTGCCTAGAGACAGGCAGTAACCACGAGCAGGTAGGAACCTGACAGGGAGAGCCAGGGAAGGGCGTCACATAGACCCACTGAAATTAATGGGCATGGCTAACTGAGGAACCTGAAGGTAGAGATGGGGGAGAAATTCAGTAAAATCCACATTTTAATGTGAACCTACCTAATTTGCACATCCTGATTCAATAGATGAACCAAAACACAGCTATCATTCGAAATTTACACTTCTCTGAATTTTTGGAGGCAGTTCTCCAACCATTAAAAAATTGTACAGAATTGCAGATATAACAGGGAAGTGTACATAAAAATGCACACATTAGTGAAAATAACAAACAAAAATGTATTATGTTAGAGAAAATTGCTCGTAAAAATATTTGGCAAAATTACACATAAAATGTGTGTATTGAGAGAAAGGCACATATGAGTGCTTCAAAAAATATTAGAAACTGAATATTAGAAACTGACACAGAAATGTGGCAAACTGAACTTAAAATTGAAAAATGAGAAACTGAGAGAAATCAAATTGGACAGATTAGTCCATCCCTAGGTGTGGAATGAGGAAAAGAACAGAGGCAAGGAAACTAATCAGTGAAGGGGGCTCTGAAAAGACCCCACAGTGGGGTAAAGATGAGGAGGGGTTATATGGTGTGAGGGAAGGAGAAGAGGAGTGCTAGCGAAGAGAAAGGGTGAATAAAATGAAAGCAGGTTGCAGAAGAGACAAGAGGCGTGTTCACATATTACACTGGACAAAGGTACAAGCAGAGCTTGGAAAAGTTACTTTTTTGAACTACAACTCCAATCAGCCCAATCCAGTGGCTATGCTGGCTGGGGCTGATGGGAGTTGTAGTTTAAAAAAGTAACTTTTCCAAGCTCTGGGTACAAGCTGTCTCTATTCACTCTTTTCATTCAATGAGTGTACAGTATATGAACCTGTGTACGCAAGTAGTTGAGATGTACACTTGCTCCAGTCTGGCTTCAGGCCTGGCATGGCACTGAAACTGTTTTGGTCACCCTGGTTGATGACATTTGTTGGCAGAGAGATAGAGATAGGGGAATGTGACGTTGCTCGTTCTCCCTGATCACTCAGTGGATTTTGGTAATATTGACCATGGTATCCTTCTGGAGAATCTTGTGGGGGTTGGGGCCACTGCACTTCAGTGGTTCTGCTCATATCTCCAGACTGCTTCCAAAAAGTAGTTATGGGAAGCTACTGTTCAGCACCATGCGGATTATCCTGTGGTGTTCTGCAGGGTTCCATCTTGTCCCCCATGCCACTGGGAGCTGTTATCAGGAGATTTGGAGTGAGGTGCCATCAATATGCAGATGACACCCAGCTCTGTCTCTCTGTTCCATCTGAATCAGGAGAGGCAGTTGAGGTGTTGAACCGGTGCTTGGAGGCAGTGATGGACTGGATGTGGGCCAATACATTGAGGCTGAATCCCAAAAAGACAGAGGTGCTATGTGTCTAGAGTTCTCATGTCCAGGAGGTAGGAAGACTGCCAGTTCTGGATGGAGTTGCTCTTTCCATGAAGGAGCAGGTCCACAGGTTGTGGGTATTCCTTGATCCAACACTGTCACAGGAGGTTCAATTGGCCTCAGTGGCTAGGAGTGCTTTTTTCCAGCTCTGGCTGGTTCGCCAGCTTTGACCACTTTTGGACAGAGAAGACTTGGCCACAGTGTTCCATGCTCTGGTAACTTCCAGACTGGATTATTGCAATGAGCTCTACCTGGGGCTGCCCTTGAAGATGACTTAGAAACTTCAACTGGTTCAAAATGCAGCAGCCAGATTACTGGCTGGAGTTCCCTTTAGAACTCATATAGCCCTAAACGACTTATGTCCCAAATATCCAAGACCGCTTCCTTCCTTACAGACCCTCTTTGGGTGTTGAGATTAGCAGAGGTCGCCCTTTTGGCAGTTCCGCCACCTTCAGAGGTTTGGGGGGTGGTCACCTGGGAGGGGGCATTCTCTGTGGCAGCCCCTAAGCTGTGGAACTCTCTCCCCAACTTCATTGTACAACTTTCGGTGAACGCTAAAGACGCACCTCTTTACCCTGGCCTTCGACACCTGAGATGTATATTTTTAGGGCCCACTTTATTTTCTGTGATGTTATTTAGGTTGGTTTTAAATGTTTTTAATTATGTGATTAAAATTGTTGTAACTTGCCCTGGGACTTTTGGGTGAAGGGCAGGTGGTGATGGTGGTGGTGGTGGTGGTGGTAGTAGTAGTAGTAGTAGTAGTAGTAGCAGTAATATAACATCATTACTCACATGTAATGTTCAACAAGTGTATAGTCTATGCACCTGTAAACACAATAGTTGAGTTGCAGAAATCAACAAGTGCACATTCTTTCACAGAAACATGTTTAGAAGCCTGTGTTTCAGTGTAACATGTTAACGGCTCTAATATAAGTAAAAGAGAATGACATTAGAATAGTAAAGAACAATTCTCCCTGGGCACCCCAGTGTCCAAGAGTCTGCTATACATCTTGAAAATGATCAGCTGCAGACGTTCAGCTGGCAAGTCAGAAACTGGAAGCAGAAGCACTCTCTCCACAACACGCAATGCTGTATCATCCCCTCAGACAGCGTGTTACCTTTTAAGGTGGAGTTCCCTGGGAAGAGGGACTGACTGATAAACTACTCTGGGAACTGGAGCTCTGTGAGGGGAGTTAGGGGTCCCCTAACAACTCTCAGCACCCTTCACAAACTGCAGCTCTCAAGTTTCTTTTGGGGAAGGCAGGACTGTTTAAAGCGGCATCTGTACAGTGCCATATGGGATCTAAATGTTATGAGAAAGAGTAGAGGAGATGTGGCATGGGCATGGGTCTCTCATGTGATACTGTAGCTTATAGGATGCCTCCCCGCCCCAACTGATACCTCTAGAAGAAGTATTAGGTGTAATATTAGCATTCATACAGTAGCAGCAACAGGATACGGTGACAGGTAATAGGTATCCTATCGCATCCCCCCTAAATGCCAGTGTAATCAAGGATGGATCATAAACATGTTTTTATGACTTTTTTAATGAGCCTGTTTTTAAAGTTTTGAGCCCCAGTGAACTGGGATCCTGCATGTAGCCAAACTGTCACATTTTAATACCCCCTGAGGCAAAGCCATACAGATGCCTCATTAATAAAGATTGTTTTCTTGACAAGAGACCCATTACATAATTAGAAAGAATACAAAGAATTTACAGCCTCTCATCGTTATGTGTTCAGTGCTATCCAGCATCATCAGAGATTCAGATCCAGGCTTTTCTTTAATTCCTAAGCCACTCTCTAGGCTTTATAAGATACTTATACATTGAGTTATTGAGCAGTATACAAATCCCCTCACTGGATCGTCACCTTGCAGTGGTGAGTGGGCTTGCGTGAACCTTGTGAGCGATGCCATTGGGAGTCAAGTACTCCCAGCAGGTCACCCATGGCGGTAAGGTCAAGGGAGAGGAACCAGACAAAGAACGATCCAAGAAAGTCCTCAAGGGCAGAACAGGCAGAGGATAACAATGTGTATGTTACAACGGCTGTGAAGGCGGATGAAGGCTGCAGCAGATAAAAGATTTCCAATCGTCGTGGTATCCATGCCATTGGATTAAAGCCTTTTTCTGTTATGATTGTGTGTTGATCATTGTGCGCCCATCTCCCCACATAAAACAAATTCACACACAGGCGTCTTCCTAGCAAAGACCTTATCTTGGAAGACAATCTTACTCAGCCACGAGTGATCGCCAATGAATGAATGAATGAATGAGTATACAAATGTTGTAAATAAAATTAATTAAATAATATCAGTTCAGTATGACCAGCAATACTGTTCTACCTCCTCTTTCAGAGGCAGTATGCCATTGAACACCAATTGCTAGGATCACAAATGGGGAGTGTTTTTGCATTCAGGTCCTTCTTGTGGGTCTCGTATAGGGTCCTGGGTTTGCCACTGTGAGAACAGGATGCTGGATTAGATGGGCCATTGGTCTGATCCAGCAGGACTCTTCTTATGACAAATTGTTAATTCATTAGATATAAAATGTCTGCTTTTGAAAACAGACAGAACAATGTATATGTATGTTTGTGTGTGAGCAAGTGTGCATGCACATATATAATTTTTTGTTTTAAGCATTTTGACCTATTTGGGGGCTTTAATACCTCTGAGAGATATTTATTTATTTATTTAATCCATTTATATCCCACCTTTTCCCCAGAACCGGGACACAAGGCGGCATACGAAAATTAAAACAAATACAGTTAAGAACATATAAGTAAACATACAGAAAGTTATAATTAAAATGCAATTAAACTATGTATAGAATTAAAACCATTTCGAACATATGAGTAAAAAAATGCAAAATAAAAATCTGTAAAACAGCATTCTATTAATAACCCTTGCAGTTAGTTCAAGAAAGTATGTCAGAATAGAAAGGCTTCCACTTGCTGACAGAAGAGCAGCAGGGAGGAAGCCAATCTAACCTCCCTAGGAAAGGAGTTCCAGAGCCTGGGGGCAGCCACCGAGAAGGCCCTCTCCATAAGATCAACACACAGAATAACAAACCAGTTGTTCACAGGTCTAAAACACACACAACACAAATGGCAAAGATGGTGAGAGAGGAGGAAAAGAAGGAACTCAGAACCATTTCTTATAGTTACAAAATTCTTATTTTGAGCAGCCCGAATTGAAACATTTGCGGGAGAAGACGAACCAAATGGAGCTGGTTTCTTAGCAGAGCAATGGATAGTCCAGTGTTTTCCAGCCTTTGGTCCCCAGATGTTGTTAGATGACAACTCCCATCATCCCTGACCATTGGCTAACATAGCTGGGGATGATGGGAGTTGTAGTCCAACAACATCTGAGGACCCGTGGTTGAAGAACACAGGAGTAAGCTATCCAGTCAATCTTTCCCTCTGCTGGACCCAAGTGGAATGCCTGTCAAAAAATGGCAGTTGAGGGCAAAGAGATGACAAATAGCTGGTTTCACAGCAGAGCCAACAGAAAGGGCTCTTCACCTCACCTCTTCCTCTGCTGCCTCAAAGTGGATGTGGTGTGTATTAATAGGATTTATAAATATGACCAATTCATCCTGTATGAGTATCCTTTTGGCCAATATTTTGGCTACTTCAAGGGTGGGAAACTTCAGACCGGGGACTGAACGTGGCCGTCCAGGCCTCTCTATCTGGCCCTCAGCACACTCCGCAGGCCACACTGGCCCTGTTTCACATCCTGAATATTTTTGCCTGGCTGGAACATTTCCTTGAACTCTGATCACGCCTCTTGTTTGCCTGGCCGGAGGCTAAAGAGAGGCATGGGGATGTGTGTACATGCTAGCCTAAAGGGGCAAAATTTGCATTTGTTGCCCCACCCACTTTTGCCTCTGGCTCCACCCACCACTGGTATGTGGCCCTCCGGAGGTTGTCCAGAAGGGAATTCAAGACTTAGGTTGAAAAAGATTGACCACTCCTGGACTGCTGCACAAGCAAAAGACCCCTCTCAAGTAGCAGGATACCTGTGCAGACATTCAGTGGAGGACTTAGAGGGAGAATTGTGAATAGGCTGCACACACACCATGTCTCCACCCAAGACTGTTACATGTGCTGGCTCTGATGGCGCAATCTGTGCCATGCATTTGGAAGAACTGTGTGTGTTTAATAATAATAATGATAAAGGGTCTTTGTCTTCCTCACTCCCCAACCCCGAAACCATATTTTTAAAACGCCATTTAATTCTTAGACTTGCTCTCATGTGGATCGTTTTTATTTCTTCTTCTGAACTTTGGGTCTTTGATTTCGTGGCCTTTTTTCCTTGCCTGGGATGGCTTGATCTTTTCAATAATGTAAGCAACAGATTTATAAGAGCTGCCATTAATCTTTGCCTTCTGTTCTTATAGTTTTACTTCTACTTGCATCAGTCATTGCCAGACATATATTAGTAAGGCATATGTATTTTTCATTTCCTGGGGTTTTGGAAAGTGAAATTGCAACTCCTTGGGTCATAACAAATCCATCTGGAGGATCCGTGGTTCTTCTTGCTGAAGCAGCCTCCCCCTTAGGATTCCTTGCTTTCAGAAACGGCATAAATTAGGGCAATTTCACACAGTCATGTACCTCACTTGACAGGTAGCCCAATGGTGTCCTATCATAGGGAAGCACAACACTTTCTTCTTTATTTCTCATGGGTGTTCAGCTTTCTTTCCCCATGCTGACTATGGATAGTCTGTGCAGTGTCTTAGTTATCCTTGATTTTCTGAACGTGTAATTTGGAAGGCAGCTGCATAAAATGATGCCCATTATAATGGTGGACTGGCGTAGGCATACTGGGAATACACATCCCACTGAAACTAATGCAGTACTGTTAAACATCCATATTTCCAATATGCATATTTCCAATATGTGGTTATCATTGGAGGCTCTTTCCTGCGTGCCTCCTCCAAGGCAGGTCCAGTGGGTGGATGCGATAATGAGCTCCCCGTTTATGGATGCTCTCCCCAGGGAAACATGCCTGGCACCATCATTATCAGCTTTTAGGCACCAGGGTAAGCCTCCCTGTTTGCCCAGGCTTTTGGCTCTTAACTTTGGGTCATGTATGATTCTGGCCTCTGCTGTTGTGCTCATCTTTTGGTGGGGTGGGATAGGATTTGTTCTTCTTGTAGAAGTATTAGTTGAGCATTTTGGATGAGGAATTGTTTTCCTCTTGTCCTCTGGTTTTTAACTGGGTTTTATCAGAGCTTGGAAAAGTTACTTGTTTGAACTACAACTCCCATCAGCCCCAGCCAGCATGGTCACTGGATTGGGCTGATGGGAGTTGTAGTTCAAACACGTAACTTTTCCAAGCTCTGGGTTTTATGCCGTTGTAAGATGTTTTTTGTGTATGTGTGTGTGTGTGTATATGGTGATGGATAAACATAATAAATGAATAAATAAAAATTGGGGTGGCTATGCATTTACAGAGGACAGTCCTCTGAAAGGCTATCTGGACCAAGTTTGGTTTAAAGGTAAAGAAGCGAGAGCAGGTGGCCCTTTAAGTTGCCCATCAACCCCCAGACAGCAGACTGAGCAGGCACACAGGCAACCTGATTGCAGTGTTGTTCTCCACTATTTCAGATCATTTTTACTACTATTTTATTACTATTTTAGATCATAGTATTTTTCTCTAAATTCACACCCATGGACATGCATTAGGAATTTTAATGCAAATTGAAGGCCTCTTTTATCCTCTTTTTCAGTGATGAATTTTCTCTTTTTGTGTGTGTGAGGATGTAGATGATATAGCTGACAAGTAAAACATATTTTTTTTATTGCATGTTGCAATCAGGAGAAGGAACAAAGCAGCAGTGCTAACAGAGGTTCCTAGTGTTTTGATTCCAGGGTAGCATAGTGAGCAGACTGCAGGGATACATCTACACCATCCATTTAGAACCCTCTTCTACCACTTGAACAGCCATGGCTTCCGCCACAGAATCCTGGGAACTGTCATTTGTTAACAGTACTGCGAGTTGTTAGGAGGAGCTGCAATTTCCACTGCATGTCTGAAATCCTAGAGAGCTGCTGTCAGTCAGTGTATAGACAGTACTTAACTAGATGAACCAGTGGTCTGACTTGGTATAAGATAACTTCCTATGTTATTTGTTTATTTATTGTTTGTTTATAGCCTTTATACTTAACCTTCTTCCTGCAGGCAGCTGACTTGATGGCAGTTAGAATCCTCAGAGGAGGGGGCTTGTTGGAGTTGCCCTCCTCCCTCACCCCTGTCACAGTTTTGGCTCACTGGCTCCCCCAAGATTCAGGATGCAGTACAGCTACCTGAGCCCCTGCCTGTCTACAGCTGCATACACATCATACATTGAAAGCACATTAAAGCACATGACTTCCCCAGGGCTGGATTAAGCTGAGGAGGGCCTCTAGGCTGATTCTGAGCCTCCCGCCATCCCATCCCACCCTGCTTCACCTACCTTTCTGCTTTTTTTGTGGCTGTGCGCACTGCACGTGCAGATTTGCCATCAGTCAAGATGGTGGCCGAGGTTTCCCTAAGGGGCTGAAGCCTCTGTTGCCATCTTGGTTGATGGCAGCAATGCGCGCGTGTAGCATGCATGTGTGCCATCAACCAAGATGGCGGCAGAGGCTTCAGCCCCTTAGGGAAACCTTGGCTGCCATCTTGATTGATGTCAAACTGCAAAAAAACAGCGAGAAAAAGGTAAGCGAAGCGGGGGGATGGTGGGCGGTTCGGAAGCTCTTGTCCCACGATGCATGGCTCCTGTCCTGCTTCTGCGGATCGCGGGCCCCCAAGAGCTCTGGGCCCCTAGGCTTCAGCCTACTAAGCCTAATAGACAATCCGGCCCTAGTCCTCCCCCAAAGAGTCCTGGGGACTGTAGTTTAAGGAACTGTAGCTCTGTGAGGCATAAGCTATAGTTCCCAGGATTTTTTGGTGTGTAGTTGGGAAAGGGGAGAAATTTGACTGAGTTTGCATTTAAAGCCGACTCTATCAAATTTGCACCTTCCAAAACAATTTGAGAACCGAAACACAGCCATCCTTCAAAACTCACATTTATCTGAATTTTGTGATGCAATTCGCCAACTGACCAATGTTTTCAAAAATGCATCTATTAGGGTATTGTGTGCATAAAAAAGAATGTATTAGTAAAAATAACATACAAAAAGGCATTATATTAGGAGACATTGCTTGCAAAAATATGTACATTAGTCAAAACTGCATAAAATGTGCTTTTAAGGGGAAATTCTCACTAACATGCCGAATACTTTTCATGGTGATTTTATTTTTTTTAAAGAAACCACAAATTGCTGCACAATTTGAAACTGGAAAAAGGAGAAACAGAGAGAACCAAAACTGACAGATCCTGCCATCTCTAGTATGTATGCAGCCTATGCTTTCTAGAAATTATACACAAGTGTATGTTTCTGCAGTGCCAAGTAGGGGGAAGCAGCAAGCAAGTTTTAGCAGAGATGTGTGTACTGTGGACATTCTTAGGCTGTTCCTTCCTTTCCTTTTTACAGCTACTCTACATTGCCCCCCCCTGAGCCCCTGCCTGCAGTTGGTCCTTTGTTCCAGCCACAGCCTAGCCTTAGGCTTTGTTTCCTTTGCAGCTTTACCATTATTTCCCCTTTACAAACATAAAATAAATCTTATGAAAACTATTCAGTATGCAGAGCAGTAGTATTATGTGGTTTAATTATATCTTTGAAAAGATAGCAGAGGCCATGAGCTCAAATCTGGAGGTAGGGATGTGTATTATGCAGAAATTGGTCAAAGTGGCTTCTTGGACTCTCAGAACAACTCTAGTCTGTTGTATTCTGAATTTTTTGCTTTGGTTTTTTTTAAAATTTGGAATGAGAATGTTTACTAAGAAAGGCAGAATTTAAAGTAACAACAAAAAGAAGACTAGAGTTAGGGATATATTCCAGATCAGGCCATTGGTCCATTGAGCCTAGTGCTGTCTACACTGATCGGCAGCAGCTCTCCAGAGTTTCTCTCCCAGCCCTCCCTGGAGATCCTGGGGATTAAACCTGGGACTTTCTGCATGCAAAGCAGATGTTCTACCACTGAGTTATGCCCCTTCCCCTGTTAGAACACAGGAAAGATCCCCTATACTGAGTCAGACCATTGGGCCATCTAGTTCTGAGTTGGGCACACTGTCTCAGACTGGCAGCAGCCCTCCAGGATTCCACACAGAAGATTAAATTTAGGAACTTTTACATTCAAAACATTTACTCTGCCACTGAGCTACATCCCTTAATTTAAATAATTTGGGTGTTTTAGTACATTTTTAATAGCTCTGCAACTTCTCCTGTTAATCCCACTAAATAGTATCTGTCATGCCCCTGGCCCCCTCAAGGCACCAGAAGTATGCTTCAGACCCAATTCCCACCCTTAGGCTAATTGTTCTGGAAACCCAATATCTAAACTCCTCCTTGCCAAGGCTGTGCAAACTAACACCAACCCTGTAAGGTAGGAAGTAGGCTGCCACCACCCCTGTCACTGGTTCTACTCAGAGCTAGGGGAACTCTGAGCCCAGAAAATAGGTAAACCAAGGTCCTATAAGACAAGAGCCAAATTTACACTCCTTGTCAGGAAACCTCTGGTAAAACCCCACAAATTAGAATTAAGCTTTTAACTTCTTTTCCCTCTTTGGTAGTTGTAGCTGAATGGTCAAGGTGCTGAATTCAGAACCACCCTTACCCTCAATGAACACACCAGGTTAAATAGAAGTAGCTTTATTCAAAAAATATAAGTGCACATTAAAATATAGCAGCAACAATTCCACAAAACCATACACCCAACCAGGGGTTTAGGTACACACAAGAGAGTTCATTCACACAACAGGAAAATAACAACCTATCTACTTACATAGGAGATAGTTGGTTGAAGTCACATCTTTCCTCAGAGAGAATAGCATCAGTTACAAGCAATGGAACCCTGCTTAGATTGCCTCCCATAGACAACAGTCAGAAGGAACCTTTTAGAACCTTCCTGAGGGAACAAAGGCTATGGGTCTCAAGCCCTATACTTAAGGAAAAGAATCCCAACGGTCCAAAATTAATTAACCAGTCAGGGGCTGTCTGATGTAATCCCTTTCTAGATGTTTCTCCAAGTTTCCTCGCCTTCCAGGCCCCCCTCCCAACAGGATTTCAAGCTTCTCAGACACGGATGGCCTTGAGTACCAGGCTCTCCTGATTAGCACTGATAAACAGGTGCCTCTTGTTCAGGCCTCCCTTAACTGCCTTCAGCTGGGAAACAAAACTTAACATTTTCCCTTTCAGGGGCCTGTTTCTCTGCAAGATGACACTCCCAGAGTTCTTTGCACTGAGCCATGATGTTACATATAATTTAATATCTTATGAACATATCCAGGTTCATGACAGTATCCTCCTGACGTTCGGTCACATCTTTGAACAAGCTATTCTTTCCCAGGTAGGGCCACATCAGCCATCTGCCCAGTTATCTACTTCCCAGGCATGTAAAACTGATGTGCATTTTAATCTGTAGCTTTAGCTTAGAGTGTACACTTTGAACTGTGGGTTTTATTCATTTTGCTTTTTTATAAATTTCTTTTTAATGGCAATTTTTGGGACAAATTTTAACGACTCTTATATTCTTTGTACACTGCATAGAGATTTTGTTTACAATTAAGTGGTATATTTACTAAGGTTTTTGGTGGCATAAAAAGACTAGGCCAGCCTCTCCCAACTCATATCATCCCATATCAGAACACAGTGTAGACCACTGATCACAGTGTTATGTGCTGGGCAGCTCCTATTGGGGAGGTGTCCATCCGCTGTCATTCTGAGGGTTCCCAGGCATCTGGAGGGATGTAAGATTGACTGCTTTGTTTTCTGTTTGTGTACGCTTTGCTTAGTAGTTAATAAAACCTGTAGCTTGCATCCCATTTGTGCTGTTGCTGTCTCCAGATTCATACAGAACCTTGCCCTTTGACATTACAAACTGGCTTGGGCAACACACTTTCAGATGTTTTGGATGGAACCTCCATCATCCCTGATGATTGACCATGCTGACTGGGGCTGATGGGAACCATAGTTCAAAGTATCCAGAGGCACCAGGTTGGAGAAGGCTGGTTTAGGCAGCAGCCATGTATTGCAAACTCTGTTCCTCCTTTCCCAACTTACTTTTTGGCCTGTTCATATATGCAGTTGTCCATATGGGTAACTGCTTGAAAGGTAACCGCTCAAGGGATTGAACATAAAATTGCCAATATCACCATGCTGCTGTTCACATTTATGGTGCAACTGCACCATATTGGAGCTGGAAAACATGTAGAATAGGGCAACCAAAATGATCAAGGAGTTGGAGCAACTCTATGAGGGAAGGTTACAACATTTAGGACTTTTTAGTTTGGAGAAAAGGTGAATAAGAGGGGGCATGATGAGGTGTAAAGATTGTGCATGGTGTGGAGAAAGTAGATAGGGAGTAGGGTTGCCAGGTTCATGGCCTGAGACTGATCCTGTATCTTTAGGAGAAGAGAAAGTCAGCCAAGTGCAGGTGTTCTTGCAACTCTGTAATGGGAAAAACCACAAGGTGGAATTCTCCCTTCCTCCTGCACAACTTTTAAAGATACAGAAGACCTCTTGGAGGCTGGGCCTGGCAACCAAGAGGTCTTCTGTATCTGTAAAAGTTGTGCAGGGGGAAAGGAGAATTCCACCTTGTGGTTTTTCCCATTATGGTGTTGCAAGAACGCCTGCACTTGGCTGACTTCCTCTTCTCCTAAAGATACAAGATTAGTCTCAGGCCCTGAACCTGGCAACCCTATCCAGCAGAGTTCTTCATATATTATGAAAAGAGTCAACAGAAAAAGCAAATATCCATTTGGTTCTGATGATTTCAACCATACCATCCACAAATCCTGAAGCTGATTCCCTCTTGGCCTGCTGCTGGTTACATGATATATAAATATAATTTGGTGTCCTTAAATATTGATTTTATTTTGATTGTAAACATTGTGGTTGGTCAGCATCCCTTAGACAACTTTTTGGAAAGAAAACAGATAAATAAGGTAAATGCAAACAAAGTTACTGCCTCACAACAAGTACCTGAGAGCATCCTGCACAACTCTGTACATACAGACCTTTCATTTTGTGGTTTTATATCAGAGGTTGGTGGCACAAAGAAAGCAGAAGAATGTTGGTGAGATACATCAGATGCAACCTAAGACCTACTTCATTATCTCAGCTACTGTCATTTTTCATCTGGACAAGGGAAAACAGCTGCCTTCTGTTTTATCTGAAATGTTTTAATACGTAAAGCCCAAAATCTAGAGATTTTATGAGTGTTGTGCTGGTCCTTTCCCAAGCAATGGAAAGTTAAGGGCAACCTTTGTGTGTTTCCCTTGGAAGGGACAGAACTGATGAAACTGATGGCATCTTTCATATTTCTCTCAAAAATGTTCAGGCTGAGAAGAAATGATACACAATGCAGCAGCAAGTAAGATTGTCTAGTAAATCCAGTATAGAACTCAAAACGCCCTTGAGGAAGCAGAACATACTGAACGTTTAAAGATAAGAAATCCACAAAAGACCTTGAAGAAGGAATTTCTGATTATAACAAACTTTCATTTACGGTATATTAAATCAACAGAAACTGAGGAACCTTTTCTGCAAATAATAAAAGTGAGTAATACTCTCTTACAATTTACCAATTATAAACATCAATTAACTGAGACCAAGTAGCAGAGAACGACATAAAAACCTTTGCTTTTTGAACTATAAGTTATCTTTTAAGTGAACGAATAGTTCGTAAAAACGCTGGGACATAAATAAATATGGTACTAACAAGAAAGTCCTACAAGGAATTAGGAATTATCCTTTCAGTTGAGCCTGATACCTTTACTGCTAAAAATAGCCACTTAAAGAGAAAGCAACCTAAGATAACACAATATTATAGATCAAAAGAGATGTTGAAAACTACCACAATTGCATCAAATAACTTGACTCTTGAAAATGATAGAGAAGACTGGACATTAAATTACGGCTATACCTCCTTTCCTACACTGGATAATGCTCGGAGAAGAAGTTTAGCATATGAATTGGCTACTGAAGGGGAACTGAATGCTTTTTTAACGAAACCAGAATTTACATCTAAAGAAAGTTCATTAGAAATAAGTACTCGTAGCTCTATGCCTGCCCTTGAATTATCCTATGATGAGGATCAAGCTGAAGCCCTTAATGAGATACCTAATGATATATCTGTATCTCAATTTGAAGCAGAAAAACAAAATAATTTAGAGGAGGATCTCGCTTTAAATGTAAGCGACATATTGGGTTCACTGTCTAAACAGGATGGATTAAACGTTTCTGCCTCATCATTAAAGAGCAAGCAAAGCAGAATAGGCGATTTAACATTCTACTCTCAAGGAATAAATACCTTGGAGGAACCATGGACTGCAGCGGTAACAGCTTCTCTGTCTCAGATTTCAAGTTTTGTTAAAGAATCTATTTCATTGCTCACATTATTAACAGAAGAAATAATAAAGTTTAAATGTACATCTAATGAAGAGAAAGATAAACTAACTAAAATATCTCAATCTACTCAAACTATGTTGACTGACCCTGATCTTCAACCAATAGAACGAACTGAAAAAGGAGAACGCAGGATAAGAAATTGTAAAAAGAGTAAAAATATGAGAAACTATAAAAACAACTATAGTTCCGATATGAATTTCAGAAAACTTTTTACACTATTAGATACTCCAAAGCAAAAGACCACAAAGAAAAAAAGGAAAAAGAAAAAGAAAAAGAAGATCATAACATCTAAGTCTTTGCAGGAGCAGAATCTTACCCTACGAGACAACACTTCTGCATCCCCTATCAAAAATATACCAGATCAAAATTTAATATTTATGACAACTGGACAAAATATGACTCCATCATCATCTCAAGGTGCAGATCGGTCTATCAGCCATTTAACTACCACCAATCCAGAAGTAAACGACATCCATCAGCATGGAAGCTTGTCCTTAATGGTTTTAAATTAGTATTTATAAATTATCCAAAACCTGGAGGGCTCTTAAACCAGAACCAACGGAAGATTCATTTTTGGAAACTGGTTCAAGCTACTGTTCCAGGATTACTAGACCCAAATACAATTGACTCAATTCAATATTTATTCTATAATTATAGAAAGGCTAGAGCTGTGATTACATTTCAGGATACCAACATAGTACAAGCTCTCTACAATAACAGATCTGTTTTTGCACCTCAGGCGATACAGATATCACGGCTTTTTGAAAATGTAATTCCTCCTATACGTCTCTTTCGAATAAAGTTAATGAACCAATGACTTCTCTACAGACTAGTACTAATTTTAACAGAATACAAGAAAACATCTTAGATCAAGATACTGTAAATGTGAAAGATCTTCCAATTTACCCCAATGTAAACTGTGAATTTTTGCCTGAGGAATTATTTCTTTTGGATTCTTATGAAGAATTTGATCCAGAGGCTCGAACTGAGATTATTAATCGTTTTAAGATTTTAGTAGTAAAATTAGAAGAAAGACATAAATGTGACCAGTATGATTCCTTGCTTCATGAAAATAAAACAATGTCAGTAGGCATTTCCCAAGCTCAATATAATTCCTGTGATAACCCCTCTAATCTTTCAATTTGCCATTCTTCTTTAGATGAGCAAAATATGACTACTTTAACAGAACACATTCCAGCTAATTCGTATTCCGAGGTGGAATTAATACGAGGAAATGCTGCTAACTCCTGTCCACCACGATGACTTAATACTCTATCACTAGATCAATTTAATGTAATATCATGGAATATCGCTGGATGGCAAAACAAAGCAAGTGAACCAGATTTTAAAGCGTTTTTAGCATCTTATGATATTATTTTATTGCAAGAAACATGGGAAAAAGAGGAATTATATTTAGATGGATTTTCATCGTACCAACTACAAGCCATAGCCAATAATGTAGGCGGTCGCCCTAAAGGTGGTATAAGTACTCTAATTTCGACCGCCATAATAGTTAATGTTATCCAGTTGAATTCTTTGTTAAATTTTGCCACTGCCCTTGTTTTAGAATTTCCACATTTCTCTTTGCTACTTGTTAATACTTATCTGCCACCGGGACAAACCAAAAATGTTATTATTGAATGCATTGCCCTTTTGGAAACTTTTTTGCTTTCTCTAGCTGTAGATTATCCAAATTTACCAATTTTATTAGTAGGAGATTTCAATGCAAGACTTGGAATATCTGATGAGGCTCTTTATGCAAAATATTTACAACAGACGCTTATACCAGAGGAGCCGATAGCATTAATGCCGAGATGTTCAAAAGATCATGGGATAAATTATGTGGGCCTTCTTTTATTGAAATTAACATCTAAGATGAATTTAACGTTAATAAATGGTAGAACATCGGGCGATTTAGAAGGAGAGTATACGTATGTCTCCTCCACGGGATCATCATTAATTGATCTAACTTTTATATCAAATGAACTATTCTGTTTCGTTACTAACTGTGTAGTTATTGAACGATCAGAGAGCGATCATTTCCCAGTTTCTTTACAGCTTAACTGTAAAAATGATAATACTCATTTAAGGCAAAAGACCTTTGCGGATCATGATATTGACATTCATCCACAGAGAATTAAATGGATCCCAAAATTAGAAAAAGCCATTACAAATAGTTTAAATTCCTTAGAGATAATTGCTATTAAACAAGAACTTTTAGCTAATTCTCCCTTATTAGTCCCAATAAAATGCTTTCAAAAATTGATGGCACTACTTCAACAAATCTTGAATAATAGTTCAATAGGTATAGCTAAAACCAGATACATAAAATCCAAGCCTTGGTATGATTATGAATGTATACAAATAAAGAAACAACTAATAGATACTTACCAGCGATATAAATCCTCTGGATTACAACCGGATCTTCAGAAATATGGATCTGTAAAGAACAATCTGTAAAGAACTTTGATGAACAATCAAAGTGAAAAAAGGTGCCGAAAGAACTGAAATCTGGCAGCGATTATTGAATGCCGCTAAATTAAAAAATTCTAACATTTTTTGGCGTTTAATTTCATACCATTGGCCAAAAACACATTTTCAACCTAACTCCAATATTCCTCCAAATGTTTGGGAAAGTCATTTCAGAAAACTTTTTAATGAAACAACACACATAGAAACCCAGACTCATTATATTCTGAATGATGTTCCAGACTGGCTACCTGTAACAAATGAGGAAATTATGGAACTTATTACCAAATTGAAACCAAACAAAGCTCCTGGCCCCGATAATATTCCTGCTGAAGTATATAAAACCAATGCTAAATGGTGGGCTCCTGTGTTGGCATCCCTATTTACTTATATTGATTCTACAACGATCATTCCAGAAAATTGGGGGGCTGCAACAATTATACCTATATATAAAAAAGGATTGCAAATTGACCCTGCAAATTATAGACCAATCAGTTTGCAAAATATAATAAGTAAGTTATATGCAGCCCATTTATATAACAAGCTAATCAAATGGATTGATCAAAATAACATCTTAGCATCTGAACAAACAGGCTTTAGAACAAAAAGATCCATAATGGATAACGTATTACTCTTACATCATTTTGCTACTAAATATGCAAAAAGAAAGGGAGGAGCATTTTATACTGCATTTATAGACCTAAAGTCCGCTTTTGACTCGATATCTCGATCTCGGCTTTGGTCTAAATTAAACATCTTAGGCCTGGATAGGTGCTTGATAGCCCTCATGCAAGGCCTATATAAAAATACAACCTTCCAAATAAGATGCAATAATAAAGGCCACCTAACAAACCCCATAACAACAACTAAAGGGGTTAAATGGGTGTGTCCTTGCGCCCTTATTGTTTAACATATATATAAATGATGTAATTGTGAAATTAGCCTCTTTTTCTCTTCATCCTCCAATGTTAGCTAATAGACCCAGAGATGCCTTATTATATGCAGATGATCTAGTCCTTTTATCAAAAACGCCTATTGGCCTAAAGCGTCTATTAACTGGAATAGCAGAATACTGCTTCTCTGAACTTTTGGAAATAAATGATCAAAAAACAAAAGTTATGATATTCACCAAAAAAAGAACTAAACAATGTTGGTATATAGATGGGCGTTTACTGGAACAGGTGAACTCCATCAAATATTTAGGATTTGTCTTTCAAGCCTCAGGTAGCTATCGTTTTCACATCAACTCGCTTATACTTAATGCAAAAAAACCTACTAAAGCATTAATATCCTTTTTTTTCTCTAAAGGTGGACAATTGCCTAATCCAGCCATTAAAGTTTTTAAAGCCAAAATTATTCCACAACTTACGTATGGAATTCAAACTACCACCTGTAATAAGTTTAATGAATTTGAGACAGTTCAAAATTCCTTTTTAAGAACCATTATGGCTATCCCTACATGTGTTCCAAGTTGTGTGATTCGTTTAGAAACAGGGCTTCAGTCGATTGAATCAAGAATTTGGTTTTTTAGAATAAATTATTGGTTAAAACTTATATTTGAACCTAATGGCCTTGCTCCGCATATTTTAAAAGATAATTATAAATCTAAATGGGATAACCTAATTCAAACTAAATTGCAGGAGCTTGGCTTTTCTTACCAAACCATACTGAAAATGGACTTAGAGACTGCTCAATTTAATATCCGACAATGAATCAAAGATATAGAGTTTCAACTACATATAACTCAAGCAAGGAAATATAGGCATAATCCAAGATTTTTTGACCCTATGCCATACTATTCCAATTTATCTTTCTCTAAATATAGAAAAGCATTTACCTTGATGAGACTGAATATTCTTCCTTCTGCCTTGCTTGAAGGTCACTTTAATAAAACACCTTATGCAGAACGACTATGTCCTTGTGGAGAGGGTGAAATCGAGACCAATGCACAAGTATTATTTCGATGTCCATTTTATTGTCATATAAGGCATCGGATAATTATGCCACTTCTAAAATCTATTCATTTTAAACCTGAAACGGCTTGGTTGGATTACCTATTGAACGATAATTCTCAGAAGATCACATTCCTAGTAGCAAAATATACAACAACATTATTATCAATTAGAAAGACGATCCCCAGTATTGGTTAATAATATGCCTCTAGAAAATTGATGTATTTGGTACATTTTAGATGAATTGGAATTAAAATATATGTATTTTAAATAGTTGCTATGTATTAGGTCCAAGTTTTAAGGTTAAAATTTTTAACGAATGATTGGATATTTTAATGTAATTCAAATTAATTTTAAGAGCTAATTACCTAATATTTGTATTCTCTTAAATTATTAGAATTGTATGTCTGTCTATTTATTTATGCTGGTCTAATGACTGTAATAAAATTCATTCATTCATTCATTCATTCAGTATATACTAATGCACTTCATACTGGGGTGGTCTCCCCTCTAATCCACCTCCTCTGAGGTTCCTCAGAATGCCAAGCCAATCTTGTTTCAGAATAGACATGGAGAGCCCTTTGTTCTCAGAACTCAGGACTCTGATTCATCACAGAAATCTTCTCTGTGGCTCCCTAGGGATCGAGGTTGCCACGCTTCTCCTTGGCCTGTCATTACTGGTTCGCATGCACCACAGAGGCACAGAGAGCTACCTTCTTCCTTTCCTATCCATGTCTCACTATGCATCAGTTGGAAGCACCAAATGCTGTGGGGTGTTTCCTACAATTGTATCTTTAGCTGTTTGTTTGTTTGTTCCTCCCTCCCTTTTCCTAAAGCCCACGTCTCCCTCTTAGTGTTTCTGTTTTATCTCTGTACACTGAGAGAGAAGGCATGCCCTCCAGTCTGATCTTGGTTGCTGGTGCAACTTCCTGCAAATACTCACAATAGCAGGTGCCTCCTCACACTAATACTGAACTCATTCTATGAGTGTGGATCCTTCTGCATCCAAAATGGCACCATCCACACATAAGGGGGATTCTCAGACTTGGGAAAACCCCAAGGTTTGCAGAAGTACAAAAGTCTTTAGAGAAAAAAATCTGAAGGGTGGGAGAGGCACAAAAAGGTCCAATGAAGACTGAATTTGCTCAATGGCCACAGAATGCTGGATGTTGTGGAAAATGAGGTTGAGGGGGATGGATTGGAGTATCCTGAAACATGGTGTGGCCATCTAGCACACAGAACAGGAGCACTCTCCCTGTCCAGCATTTTGTTTTTAAAAATAAAAATCGATCAACCCCAGACATCAGCCTCCAGATGGAATTAGTGCAAGGTACAAAGTCCAAATTGCTAAAATTGTAAAAACCCATCTCTTTTTGACTCTCTGCTACTTGCAGGTCTTGCAGGAAAGTTTTTTCTTGGATTGGACCAGTGTGAGCCAGTGTGGTAAAAGAACATAAAAAGAGCCTGCTGGATCAGCCCCAAACCCATCTAGTCCAGCCCTCTGAATTCTGTATGTTTAACTATGCACTATATGAAGAAGCACTTTCTTCTGTCTGTCCTGAATGTTCCAACATCCAGCTTCATTGAATGTTCCAAAGTGATGAATGCACAAACAGGTGGTGGGTCTAGTGTGTTCTGTCCTGCTTCTACCCTCACTCCCCTTCCCTTGCATGAATAGGGTCCTTGAACTAGAAGCCCAAAGGGAAGGGAAACCCTTACAATATCCTCTCAAAATTAAGCAATCTGGATTGTAGTTATATATTTGATGGGAACAGCCAAGTAAAATAAGAAATGACTTTTGATCAAAGGCTTAAATGGTGAACTGTGTGGGAGCAAGTGCTACCAGTGTGTGGAAGTTAAGTTAAATAATGTCACCCATGTCTACCATTTATTTTGGTGAGATATATTTTACATCGTGCATATTTCCTTGTCAATTTCAAGGAGGGTGGGGGAGATGAAGTGGTTTGTTTTCTCCCCTTCCTCTAAACTGTTAGTCACGCCATTCCTCTTCTTAAATGATAGCTCATTTGATCGTTTCTGCTTGGCTGAACCTTCTGTTCTCCAAACACCACCCTCCAATCTACACTGTGCAGCCTACAAATTGGTAACAAGTTAAGTGTCTCAGAGACTGACGGCTGCTGCTGAGTTTAATGTGCGATCCACAGACTTGCTGCTGACTCTCTCAACAGCACAAATCTTGTAATCAGTGAAAGTCTCGTATTCACTATGGTGGCCAATTAAGTGGGACATGGCTGAACCAAGAGAAACTAGATTTAAGCCATTTTGTTGTTACTGGGATGGAATTGTGTGGCAGTTTGGCAGTTTGCTACCATATATATATTTTTTTACAGTTCAGCTTCACATCCCATTAAAGTCAATAAGGGAAATCCTATGAATTTCAGTGGATATAGGCTCGGGTTTCCCAATTATATCATTTATTTTATTTATTGAATTTATATTCCACCTTCACTCCAAAGAGCTCAAGGTGGCATATGTTGTTCTCTTCCCCTCATTTAATCCCCAGAACAACCATTTGAGGTAGGTTAGGCTGAGAGGTGGTGACTGGCCCAAGGTCACCCAGTGAACTTCATGGCTGTGTGGGGATTTGAACCCTGGCCTCCCAGTGCATAGTCTAACATTCTAACCACTACACAACACTGGCTGTCACGATGAACTTCTCTGTGGGGTGATTCATACATGCATGGCAATCCCCTGATAGCTGCAGTTTCAAGTGGTGACTTGCATGTGTGAATAAGTAATATGCACAGATATGCGGGATTGATTGTGAAACCACTCTGAAAATTGTAGCTTTGTGAGGGGAATAGGAGTCTCCTAACTCTCAGCACCTGTAACAAACTGCAGTTCCCAGGATTCTCTGAGGAAAGCCATGACTGTTTAAAGTGGAATACTCCTGTAAATGTATAGTGCAGATCGGGCCAAAGTAAAGTCGATTTGCATACCAAGCTCAGGCTTGTTCTTGGCCATCACAAATCAATAGAAAGGGGAAGGACCAGAACCACTTGGGCCCAAAGTGTGCTTTAATGCTATAGTTTGCAACTAGATTGGCCTGAGGAACAATATAGACTCAAGCCTGTGAGGACAGTTCATTCCCTGGCAACCTTCCCCATATGCTGAAAAGCATCCCTTGAAGCTGCCTCTGCTTTAAATTTACTATATGGTTAGATTTATGCAACAAGGCTCAGGAGATATAGGAAAGGCAGGGATTCTTGTGAAACTGTGTTAGGGTTGCCATGTCAAAAGCATCTCAAACCCTGAGACTTCAGGGACATGCCCTAGTGATGTCATAGGGTGTGGGCCTAGTGATGTCATTAAGAATGATACATTAAACATCAAGCACAGTTGCTTGGAGCATACCATTCAAACAAAAAAAATTCTCCAATTGGAAATTAAGATAGAAATCTCAGCTAAAATCTCCAGCTGAAATGATGGAAACATTCCTTCTCACCTGCTTAGGGAGCCTGGATAGGGAACATTTAAGCTAGCCTACTTGCTTCTGGCAAGTAGGGTTTAAGTGCCCTCAGGCCAGGCCAGTCACCAGAAGATCATTGTAAAAAGAAGCCTAGTGGAGATGTTAGATAAGAGCACTTAGGAGTAAAAATGGATGCCCCTGAAGGCTGCATTTGTAAACACACTTCCTAAGGGGCAAAGCCCCATAGACCTCAATAGGACTTACTTCTGAGTAGATATGGTTAGGATTGTGCTGTTGGTAAGGCTTGACTAGGGATCCTCTGCAAAGATATCCATACCCAAGCAAGGTTGGTAACCCCCTGCCTAGAATGCCCTGCCCTTGCCTTTTAACGTGGTTGCTCCAAATGTCTTTACAGACTTGACCCTTTACTTCAGAAAGAGGTTTGAGAAATGAGTAAGAGTAAGAAGATTCTATAAATGTTTCTGTCTACCCTGCGGACAGCTATAAACTCACTTTGACAGCCAACCCAATTCCAGTGAGTAATAATTGACAGAGAGGAAATGCACATGGTTTGGTCTACCATCATAGGCAGCAGCTTGGGAACAACAGCAATTGCAACCATACTTCCCAGTATGTGGATTCTCTTTTACCACTATTGGGCAATAAACAAACCATCATGTAAACAAGAAGATGCATCATCAGTGGGTTTAAGGGGCTGGAGCTGACCACATAGAACCATGTTACTTCTATAGATGTAAGGGAGTGAAGTTAAAGGTAAAGGAAATGCAAATAGAAAAAGAAAAGGCAGTGATGATTTCCTGAATGCAATACCATTTCAACCACAGCAAGATTCCTATGAGTAAGGCAGAAAACCCAGCATCCTGCAACCAGTCAGGTTTCCTAACCACAACTGAAAACTAAAAAGAATCCTGGCAGTCAGTCAGCCAAGGTCACAGAAATCCCAATTCTGTCATTTTTTAAGGGTGATGGGAACTATAACTGTGAGGGGGAAATTACACTTCCCGGGATTCTTTGGGGAAAGTCAGGCACTTTAAATGCAAGTTGGATATGCATTAAATGTATTGTATGGGTCTACTTCATAACGTTTGCCTGCATGTAAATTGTTTTAATTAATTTTTTAAAATGAAAATCAGCTACAAAGTTTAGTGGGTGACCATGGGCAACTCACCATCTCTCAGCCTAATCTGCCCCTCAGGGTGAAAACAACAGAGAGGGCCATGACCACCCTAAGGAAGAAAGGCACACATTAAATGTGGAGGAATTAATAATGTACAACCATAGTGTGAAATCAGATACTTATCAGGACATAGTATGAAGAAATATTTATATAAGCATGACTGTCAAAGATGCTTATTATTTATACAACCTATAAATATATTTGTAGTGCAATCTTATGCATGTCCCAATGTATTCAATGAGGCTTACTCAAACAGGGAAGTGTGCATAGGACTGCAACCTTAAGTGATAAAGAACTTCATTTACTCAACACAAAATTCAGGATTACACCATTTTAAGCAGTTTTGTGACTGTTTTAGACTTTTTTTATTATTGTTATTGGATTTTAAAGGGATTTATTTCTTGTTGTGAGCTTCCTTCATTTCAATCGGCAACTCTACCCCACAGGGTTGTTGGAAAGACTCCATGCACACACTGGAGATGAAAAAAATATACACCCATATGATAGTGATTGCAGAACTTACTTTTAAAAAATAATATCAGTTTCCTACAAAATAAAAACATTGACACCTAAGTAAGCCCTGCCTACTTGCTTTACAAATAGGACTGGAAGGGGAGAGAAAGATTTACAACACAAATACAATCCTTTGCTATGTTCATTCAAAGGTTCCATTGATTTACAGCACAATTCTAACCATGTCTACTCAAAAGTAAGACCTATTGAATTCAATGGGGTTTACTCCAGGTATGTGGGATTAGCATTGCAGCTTTACTCCCAGAAAAGTGAGTATAGGATTAAAGATTAATATTGGGAGGGTTTTCAAAATAGGCTATGAATTACACAAATAAAGTGACCTCTTCAACAGTCCAGGAAAATTTAAACTTGTTTGACTCCCCCTAATTAGAAAAGTGTGATACACTGTAATGGCATCATAAGCTGCATGCACACTTTTTAAAAAATTCTGTTCAAAAATGATTTGAAATATAAAATATATATGATATTTTTGCAAGTAATTTTTTAAAAAACCCTGTATGTATGTTGTTGTTATGTGCCTTCAAGTCGATTACGACTTATGGTGATCCTATGAATCAGCAACCTCCAAGACCATCTGTCATGAACCACCCTGTTCAGATCTTGTAAGTTCAAGTCTGTGGCTTCCTTTATGGAATCAATCCATCTCTTGTTTGGCCTTCCTCTTTTTCTACTCCCTGCTATTTTCCCCAGAATTATTGTCTTTTCTAGGGAATTATGTCTTCTCATGATACGTCCAAAGTATGATAACCTCAGTTTCATCATTTTAGCTTTTAGTGACAGTTCTGGTTTAATTTGTTCTAACACCCAAGTATTTGTCTTTTTCGCAGTCCATGGTATGCACAAAGCTCTTCTCCAACACCACATTTCAAATGAGTTGATTTTTCTCTTATCCACCTTTTTCACTGTCCAACTTTCACATCCATACGTAGAGATCAGGAATACCATGGTCTGAATGATCCTGACTTTGGTGTTCAGTGATACATCATTGCATTTGAAGACGTTTTCTAGTTCTCTCACAGCTACCCGACCCAGTCCTAGCCTTCTTCTGATTTCTTGACTATTGTCTCCATTTTGGTTAATGACTGTGCCAAGGTATCAATAATCCTTGACAAGTTCAGTGTCTTTATTGTCAACTTTAAAGTTGCATAAATCTTCTGTTGTCATTACTTTAGTCTTTTTGACGTTCAGCTGTAGCCCTGCTTTTGTGCTTTCCTCTTTAACTTTCATCAGCATTCGTTTCAAATCATTACTGGTTTCTGCTAGTAGTATGGTACCATCTGCATATCTTAAATTATTGATATTTCTCTCTCCAATTTTCACACCTCCTTCATCTTGATCCAATCCCGCTTTCCGTATGATATGTTCTGAGTGTAGATTAAACAAATAGGGTGATAAAATACACCCGTCTCACACCCTTTCCGATGGGGAACCAATCAGTTTCTCCATATTCTGTCCTTACAGTAGCCTCTTGTCCAGAGTATAGGTTGTGCATCAGGACAATCAGATGCTGTGGCACCCCCATTTCTTTTAAAGCATTCCATAGTGCAGACACACCTGTGTGATTTCAGCCATGTGTGAGAGGCGCCTGCAGCAGCCACAGTCGATCAGTTCTCCTTGCCTGGTAGCAGAGAGAGAGGGTGGGAAGAGAGGGAGGGAGAGGAACAGGGTGGGTGGATGACTGCCTCTGGACAAGGGTTGGAATCTGAGTGTTGCAGCCATGGTTAGCAAAGAGACCAGGCTGGTTAATTTCTCCTCTTCTGATGGATTCTTCCTTCTTTTCCCTGCCCAGTCAGCCCAGCACAATGAAGCTCCGAACCCTCTCCCCTTTTCTGTCTCTGTTCCCCTCTCTCCATGACTGTGTGTGCATGTGTAAAAGCAGCTCAACTGCCGTGATCGTAGTTTCATTGAGCATTACAGACACACACACACACACACTTCATGGGAGGGAAAGATAGAGGTGGGGGAGAGATAAATGTCTGAGGAAGAATTCAGCCTTTACAAGAGCAAATTCAGCCTTTACAGGAGCTCTTTCTCCTGCCCCCTTTGGCTCAAGACAAGTTCAAAGAACTGCTGTGCCCTTCTCCTCTTCCATTCCTAATTGTATTTTCCATGTGGGGGAAAGCCTTGGATGCTCCAGAGATGGGGGAAGGGAAGAGAGAGACATAAATGTCTAGGAAGTCAGCTTTTACAAGAGCAATGCACAGCTCTTTCTAGTTCCTGCCTGCCCCAAGAGCTGCTTGTCAACTTAAAACAGCATCCTCCCTCCTCCTCCTCTCCCTCTGTTCCCTGCTCAAGTGCAGGGGAGGATGGCAGAAAGAAAGAGGGAGCACAGGGTGGTGGGGTAGCTGCCTGCTCGAGTGTAGGGGAGGATAGCACAGAGAGAGGGGGCCACACCACGTAATGTCTGATTGTTTAAGTGAGATGTCTCATGCCTTAGAGGTTCTGTCAGCAAAAGATCCTGACTTTGAGCGAAGCTGTACGGTGAGGAGAACTGTGCTCAGAGTTTTAGATTGTTACAGCGAGATGCTACATGACAAAAGAAAAAAGCTTGGCAGGCATCCCTGGATGCATTTTGGAAGAAGCCTTCAAGGGGTCTGTAAAAGGTTCCAACTGTTTTTGTTTACTTATGCAAGGCTTATCTGACCTGGTTGTTTCATTTCAGACATGTGTATTGTTAGTTTTGAATAAAACGTTTGCTGAAACATGTTGACCTGCTCTTCTTTTTTTGTGGTATAGGAAGCTATCCCTATTATTTCCATGCTATTCCTACCTCTGGTACCAAAGTTTCTGTTAAAGAAGTAATGTCCAGGAACACATCTATTTTGCTAACTGAGGTATTACTGTATAGAAATGATCAACAACATCATGCATTAAAAAGTACAGTGGCTTCACATAATAGTCTCCTTGTTTTAATACATACAAGACATTCTGTTTTCCTATAAAGGCTTGGATCAGATGAGGTGGTCTCAAAGACCAGGTTCATGCAGCCACTCCAATCCTCACTAACTTTTTTTTCTTTTAATCCTCTCTAACTGAATATGATAACAGAAATGGTTCCTAGCATCTTGCATATATGGTTGGTCCCTCCTAGTTGTCCCTTGTCAAGAGTGGATCTTCACCCATATTCACCTAGATGAATCAACAGTTTCAGTTTACCCTCTGATAATACAATTAGGGGTTAAGATAGCTTGCCATCAGCACTGTAGAAATTGCTCCCCTGACAAAAATAATGTATGCCTGTAGCAGCTTCATGAGTCAGCCCTGGATGAATTTGGTTCATTGGTTAACTGTTAATAGCTTGTACTGTATGATCCTATGCCAAATTGCCTCAAGCTGCCATTGAATGCACACTCACCTAGGAACATGCCCCATACAACTCAGTGAGACTTACTTCTAAGTAACCACATGCACAGGACTGAGATACACATCTTCTTACAGCTTCCAGGGTGATTTACGATGACAGGCAATTTAATAAGGATGAATATGAAACTGTATAAACAGTAACATTCAGCATTACTGATTTATGCAGTTAATGACCTCAATAAAATCAAGAGAGCAATAAAACAATAACATAGCAACACAGGAAGCTGCCTTATACTGAGTCAGCCCATTGGTCCAGCTAGCTCAGTATTGTCTGCACTGACTAGCAGCAGCTCTCCAGGATTTCAGACAGGATTCTGTCCTAGCACGACCTGGAGATGCCAAGGATTGAACCTGGGACCTTCTGCATGCAAGGCAGATACTCTGCCACTGAGCTACAGCCCTCCCCCAACATTGATATTAACATTATTCTCCCCCACCCTTCCAATTCTGACAAAATTAATCCTTTCTAACATGCCTTCTAAACTCAATGGTAATGTAGCTGGACATCTTGCATTCTCCCTGCTGAATGCATCCTTCAGTTGGGATCCAAAGTTTCCTACAGAATCTGCTACATGTGCTTTCTAGTTGTTGCATTAAAGTGGCAGCCTCTGGAAAAATTATTTCCAGAGGTGGAGATGGTGCCTAGCTTAGTTGCATCAGGGTTCAGCCCTGTCCAAATCTGGAACCTGGGGTCTCCTCCTCAGAGGAGGAGCAGGACACCCATCCCAAACCACCTGCAGCCCTGAAAACTCTTCAGATCCATCAATGGGACTGAAGACTTCTGCTCCAGTTGTCTGGGTTTCTGGCCAACGCTTGGACTCCCTGCCCATCATCCCCCAGGGCCACAGGAGCAGAGGAGACTTAAGAACATAAGAATATAAGAACATAAGAAAAGCCTGCCAGATCAGTCCAGTGGCCCATCTAGTAGCATCCTCTTCTCACAGTGGCTGAGGGAAACCCACAAGCAGGACCTGTGTGCAAAAAGCACTCTCCCCTCCTGCAGTTTCCAGCAACTGATATTTGGAACAGAGCTGGGAAGATTACTTTTAAAAAGTAATAAGTTACAGTTACATGGCCCAAAAAGTAGTAATTACCGTTACAGTTCCAATTGCTCTGAAAGTAACTGATTACTTTACTTTTCCTCCAAAGTAATCACTGCAATTACATTTCAGTTACTTTAAAAAAATGCCTACAAGGTGCTGGCCTTGGCGGCTGCACATCTAAATAGCCTAAAACAACATTAAAAATAAACAAACACATACAGAGGTAGTAGAATAATTATTTTTATTCATAAGATAGCAATGCTGGTCTCTCTGCTGGTAAGGGTGGTGGGGAGGGAGGCTGAGGCCGCTACTCAGATCTTTGCAAGTCAAACCAAGTGCAACACCCCCCCCCACTCAGCCAGCAAGCATAATCTCTCTCACTTAACCACCTCCCGGACTCTGCCCTGCCACCAACTAAGGGACACTCACTCAAGCAAACATTTTCCCTTGAGATGCAAAAAAGTTAAAATACTGCAAATGCAGCACAGTAGCCAGAGAGGGTGGTGGAGGCCGCTTTGTGTGCCAAGTGCAAACACAGTATTCACACACACACACACACACACACACACACGAGTTGTCATCTTTCACCTCCACAGTTCTTTATCTCCATTCTGCTGCTGCCTCCTTCTCCTTTATCCATGTTCTTGACCTCTGGATCCTTTTCCCCTCCACTCCATTCTTCACCACCACTATCCATTTTTTAAAACAATTGTTTTCTCCACTCCACCCCATCCCACTCTCTGCCCCCTGCCCATCCACAGAGCATGAGGAAAAAGTGACACTGCACAGAAGCCCAGTTTGAGGCACATGATTTTCATCCACAAATCAGAGGAGCAGAAGACTTTCCCTGCTCCCCCCCAAGTAATGCCCCAAAGTAATTCTTGAAATGTTACAATTACTCCACAAAAGTAGTAAAATTACTCCTAGTTCTATTACAATCAAAATGTAAAGGAATTACCCACTTGTTACTCAAAAAAGTAATGAATTACAAGTAATTGGTTACTTGTAACTAGTTACTTCCAAGCTCTTATTTGGAAGCATACTGCCTCTGCCTAGGGAGGCAGAGCATAACCATCATGGCTAGTAGCCAGTGATATTCTTATCCTCCACGAATGTGTCTAATCCTCTTTTGAAGCCCTTCAGGGCTGCTCGCAACGTGCCCAGCCAGTGACATGCCAGCCTACTTGGGAGGAAAGGGAAGTGCCTGCCCAGGTCAGAACCCAACTCCAGCATAACCTCTTAGTCTGAACTGGATCATTGCTGAAGCAACAATTCCCTCAAAGCTCCAGGCTTCACTGCATAGCATTGCCTGAACTGGGCAATGGACAGATGACTTCAAAGGGGGATTGGGCATAGCTAAGAACAATATGCCTTTTAATGACTAGTAGACAGGATGGCTGACTGAAGCGTCCAGGTTTCAGAGGCAGTTTACCTCCATGCCAGTGTGCTGGCAAGCAAAAATGGGAGAATGAGCCCCTGGAAGCATCTTGTTGGCTACAGTGGGGAATAGGATGTCCGACTAGATGGACCTTTGGCCTGATCCAGCTGGGCTCCTCAGGGAAGGGCCTTAGCTCAGTGGCATAACATCTGCTTTGCAGGCAGAAAGTCTCAGGTTCAATCCCGGCATCTCCAAGCAGCGCTGGGAATGTCTGCTCTCTAAAATCCCGGAGAGCCACTGCCAGTCAGTGTAGACTGTGCTGAGCTAGAAGGACCCACAGTCTGACTCAGTATAAAGCAGCTTCCTACATTCCTATGACAACTCCAGTATCTGTGTTTGTGCTACTCCATGCGACCTGGTCCAAATCTGTAGTCCCACCACATCTGTTTTGCACCGTTGTAAATTATCTCCATCAGTGGCGGCCGGTGATTTTATGTCAGTGGGATAGCGAAATCCACTCTTTGAAAGTTCAGATTAAAATCCGGAGCAGATTTCACTGCCCTACAGACATGGTTTTCAGAAGAAGGCTAGGACTGGGGAGGGCAGCTATGAGAGAAATAGAAAAGGTCCTCAAATGCAAAGATGTATCACTGAACACTAAAGTCAGAATCATTCAGACCATGGTATTCCCGATCTCTATCTATGGATGTGAAAGTTAGACAGTGAAAAAAAGAGGATAAGAGAAAAATCAACTCATTTGAAATGTGGTGCTGGAGGAGAGCTTTGTGCAGACCATGGACTGCGAAAAAGACAAATAATTGGGTGTTAGAACAAATGAAACCAGAACTATCACTAGAAGCTAAAATGATGAAACTGAGGTTATCATACTTTGGACACATCATGAGAAGACACGATTCACTAGAAAAGACAATAATGCTGGGAAAAACAGAAGGGAGTAGAAAAAGAGGAAGGCCAAACAAGAGAGGGATTGATTCCATAAAGGAAGCCACAGACCTGAACTTACAAGTTCTGAACAGGGTGGTTCATGACAGATGCTACTGGAGGTTGCTGATTCATAGAGTCGCCATAAGTCATGATCGACTTGAAGGCACATAACAACTAACTGACATGGAGCCACCAGCTGCCACTGATCTCCATATTAGAAATTCTATCATGGGGATGATTATTGCCACTGCCTCCACCTACACCACCACCACCACCACCACCACCAAAATCACACCAAACCTTTTAATTGGGAAGCCAGGCGTAGAGATTATAATAAATTATTACAATAACTGTAAATAATAATCATAGTAATTATGGTTCCTCAGATTCTCTGGATGACTGCATAGGCAATTTGAATAAATGAGGTTATATTGAACTTAGATCCAATCTATGAATCTGAAAAAAGGGGGGGAAAGCCACACATGCTATGTCTTAGTTCTATTAAAATGTGTTTTTGCCTATGGTAAAAGATTCCAGCTCTCTATTTTCAGAGGAAACTTAAAAGTTATAATTCAGCATAAATTTTAATAAGCACATCCTCAAAAGCAAAGCTATATTCTAATTAACAGGCAAAATAATTATGCCCTGTATGCATTCTGGCTGTCAGTCCCTAGCCTTTGTTAACGGTATGATTGCTGTTTTTTTCTCTCTCTCTCTCTTCCTACCTCCTGTATGGAGAAATCTTGCTATTACTCTTTGGGGATAATCAGTGTTTGCTGTTAACACATGGAGGATAAGCAGCGCTGAGCTTTTATGCACTGGAGTAAGCCTATGAAACATACTGCATTGCAGCAAGCTGGCTAAGAACTCAGTGAAGCAAAGCATATTTACTGCTAGGAACAGAGTGAGAGGCGCTGTAATCAGGCATTTTAGGAGGAAGACTGTGAGGAATTAACCACATTTCACAAGCATATGCAGTGTGCTCAAAAATATGTGTTCTGTGTCAGAGATGGTCAGTTTCTGTATCCTTGGTTCTCAGGAGTGCTGCAAATACCTACAAAATATATACATCTAGTTTTTAAGAGCACAAGCAGAGCCCTGCTGGATCTATTATCCTGTTTCCCACAGTGGCCAATGAGACGTCTCTTGGGAAGCCCATGAACAGGACATGTGGGCAACAGCCATCTCCTGCTATCGCTGAATAATTGGGAACTGGTATTCAGCGGCACATTGTCTCAGCTTGCATTTTTATCATGGTTAGTAGTAGCCATGATTTTGTCTAATCCTCTTTAAAGCGATTTAACATGGTGGCTGTCACCACATCTCCATAGGATCAACAAGTATTTTACTTACATGCCCTGCTTCTACATGTGTCTTCAGCTACACACGTACGTTCAAGGAACTTGTGTTGGGATCTTTAGACTTCGAGTCACAGTGTGCCATGGGAAAACTGGGTTGTCCAAGAGGGGCAAATTAGCAATGAGAAAACAAGTCAGAGTTTAGTCTTCCCCAACTTGGTGCCATACAGACTACAGCTCCTATCAGCCCTAGGTAGAATAGCTAATAGTCAGGAATGGTGGGAATTGTAGTCCAAAACATTTGGTGGACACCAGGGCCACATTCATACCATATATTTATTCAACTTTTATTCCATTTTAATCAGTCACTTAACCAGTCATGGCTTCCCTCAAAGAATCCTGGAAAGTGTTTGTTAAGGCTGCTGAGAGTTGTTAGGAGATGCCCTGTTCTCCTCACAGAGCCACAATTCTCTGAGTGGTTTAATAGTCAGTCCCTCTTCCCAGAGAACTCTGGCAATTGTAGCCCTGTGAGGGAAATAGAGATCTGCTAACAACTCTCAGCACCCTTCACAAATGCCACCACTAAAAGCTGGCAGTTGTAGTTTGGAGATTCTTCTTAAAGACTCCCCCTCTTCCCAACAAAACAAAGGAGGGGAACGGTACTGATAACACTAGCAGGATTTTCCTCTTTCTCATCATGGGTTGTGAGTGCAAAAGTGCGGGGGATGCAAAAAGGGTCTTGTATGCATCTTTTTGGGGTGTGGGCCCTTACCTTAACTTAATGGATGCTAATGCATGCCCCAGGATGCAGATGTGCTGTAAGGCTTAATTGCGTTAGGAACGAAGTAGGCAGTGAGGTGTGTGCATGTTCCAGAGGACTCAGGCCTGCTGAACAGAGGGTAGGAGCTGCTCCCTTTTCCATACTAATGGAAGAAAGCCAATGTACACTACAATGTACTTTGCTCTGTGTGACTAAACCTTTGACAAAATATTAGAAACATTAGGAATATTAGAAGCTGCCTTACACAGGGGCCGGCCATTGGTCCAGCTAGCTCAGGATTGTCCACACTGAGTGGCAGTGATTCTCCAGAGTTTCACAGTAAACTTTTCTAACCTACCTGGAGGTGCCAGGGACTGGACGTGGGACCTAGATGTTCTACCACTGAGCTACAGCCCTTCTACCAAGGATGAATGCAACACTCCTAGGACTGGGTAGGTGTGGAAGGATCTGACAGTTTCTCATTTTTCCAATCTTAAATTCAGTTCTTCATAATTCTGTAGGAATTTGCAATTTTTTTAAAAAAAAATCTTCATGAAAATTCTTCAGAGTCTGGTGTGGATTTCTCCTAATAAACACATTTTTGTATGCAGTTTTGCCGAATGGACAGATTTTTGCAAGCATTTTCTCCTAATATTTTGTATGTTGTTTTGTATATTTTCACTATCATATTCATTTTTATGTGCATTTCCACCTAACATATGCATTTTTGTAAACATTGTTTAGTTGGAGAACTGCATCCCAAAATGTGGATAAGTGTGAATTTCGAAGGATGGCTGTGTTTTGGTTCTTACATTGTTTCAGAAAGTGCAAATTTGATAGCTTTGGCTTTATATGTGAACTGAACTGAACTTCTCCTCCATCCATAGAAATGGGGAAAGGGTAGGATACTCAAGATGTATGAAGCTTGGCAAAGCATCCTTTAAATGCTGTTGCAAATGGCAATCTGAAAATGAAGCTGGTAATAGTTGCAGATTTTTAAGGCCACTTTTCCTTTTTGCGCATGATCCAAATGCCCCTTATAAGTAGAGCGCTCTTGGGCTTTGCTTTTTGCTCCAACAGTACTAATTATTTAATATGGGATATGTTTTCCAGAAAAGTCCCCCTTTTTTAGTTGCTTGGAATCCTGAATACATCATTGCCTTTTAAAGAATGGTGTTCAAAAAGCACAGTTTCCTACTTTCTCATTATAACAACTGGCAGATTCTAAAGCACTTTCACTGTGTAGAGTCCACTATGCTTCATATTTCATCCTTATTGGCACTGCCATGAGGTGCTATTCCTATTTTTCCGAGGATAGATTGAAAAACTTGCGCAAGGCCACCCAGGGAACTCTTGCCTTATTACAACTCTTATCTCCCAGGGCCAAGACTGCAAATGGGAATGACCTAAGGATGTCAGTTCAAGATCATGGGTTGATTCACACATGTGTGTTCATCGCTTAATGACCGCCATAGCCCTATTCAGGTGTTCTAATCCCTTAGACAATAAGGAGAGTTGTCCCCCCACCTACACACACACACCATCACAGTCCACCTCAGAGAGTTAAAGGGACATCCTTGCTCAGGGCCAGTATGGTTCTGAATGCCAACTGGGAATTACAAATGAGGAGACTGCTGCTGCACTCAGATCCTGTTTGTGGGCTTCCCATAGGCATCTAGTTGGCCACTGTGAGAAAAGGATGCTGGACTTGATGTACTGTTGGCCTGAATCAGCAGGGCTCTTCTTACGTTCAGCTTATTAACATCACTTGATGATTTGCATGTGTGAATGGGTCACCACATATTGAACTCTACAGGTACAACCTTCAAGAAGAACTGTGAGAGGACCCTCTGGTGGGGAGGCTATTTTTGGGGGAGAGTAGAAGAAATGGTTAGCTATTGATATAATCAGCTTTGGAGTTAGTTTTGGATATTATTATTATTATTATTAATAACATTATTACTAACAACAAACAACAACAACAACAATAATAAAAGAAGCTACTGGATATTTTATGAAGCTTTATTGGTGAGCTTTATGCTCATTTATATTTTGATGCATAGTAAGGGTTAAATATTGTGTACTTTTTACTATATATTGTTACCATACTACTGTAATTAGACTGTCTGCTGTTTATGTGAACCGCTTTGAGCACAGATGTTGAAAATGAGATATTTGTTGAAAATGCGGCATATAAATAAATTGACTGTGGCTATATACCCTTGCATCTGAACTGGAGTCAGTTCACTCCCCCACCTGGCAGCCATTAAGAGCTGATGTACATGAATGTGCCAACTCCTAGAATTCTGGGACTGTTTCTCACTTATGAACAATCCATACCATGGCTTGCTGGAAAGTACTTATGAAAATGAACACATTGTGAGGCAAATAGTTTTGGCTCAGCCTCCTTGATTTGGGGTATATATGCAAACATCCATAAATGTGTATGCCTGATCCTGTATCATTTTTGCTCCAGTGAATTCAGAGCAGTTATCCCAGAATAACTGATTGATACTGTGATGCTAAGCCTGTTTCCTCAGAAGTAACCTAGTAAGCTCTGTCTATCTGTCTTACCTAAATAAAACTCCTACTCACTTTGTTTGCCAGCTAACAGACAGTTTATTGCTAGAATATATGAAGCTGGAAGGAGCTTGATATCAAAGTCTAAGGATGGACTCTTGTTCTAAATTTCACCTCATAATGATCAAATTAGTAAAGTAAGTGTGATGGGACTGCAGCCTGAATAAGCAAGCTAGGCTGAGCTCCAGATTCCCATTATCTCCTCAAGCCTTGAGTGATATTATGGTCTAAATTGTACCACTGCTGATGATGCTCTTTGTTTCTTTAACCTGGTGTGTGTGTGTTTGTTTGAATGGATGTCCCTTTTCCCTTTTGTGTCATTTTTTAAGATTGGCAGCTTGCGGGCAGAGGCTATCTTGTCTTAATTGACTGTATGTAAGCCCCTCTAGGAGCCTTTTTGGCTGATGGGCGAGGCACACATGCTCTAAGTAAGATAAAGAAATAAATAGGCTGCAGTCTTATGGCACGCTTTCCTGAGGGTAAGCCCCATTGAATACAGTGGACCTTACTTTTGAGTAAACATGCATAGAATTGCTCTGCTGCACTGAGTTCAATGTAACTTGCTCCCAGATAAGTGTATAAAGGACTGCAGCCTTAGTTATTTTGCTTGAGCTGTAAGCTGCTGTAAAGTAGGGGATGGATGGATCAGTCTCTTTCCGCTCTGTGCCTTTGTTTTGCATGAGTTCTGTCCTGAGTTCATTCTGTCTCATTTCTGTTTTGCATTTGTGAACTTTTTTTGTTGTTGCTCTGCTCATTTTTGCCTCTGGCCCCAACCACTTCTGGCATGTGACCTTCTGAAATTTGCCTAAGAAATGAATAAGGCCTTCCACTGAAAAAGCTCCCCCCCCTCCTGTCATAGGACTTTGCATCGTTAACTGTGGAAAATCAGTCTCCTTTCCCCTTCTGAAGGAGAATGCCCATCATGAAAGGCTTCTTTCTACAATGCAGACCATTTCTGGGAGAGAGCACATTCAAGAGAGAAATATGTTCCAAGGCAAATTCTGGTTTGCAAGGTTCATCGCAGGCTCAAGGACTTGTATTTGTGTTTCAAATGCAATGATGTAGGGATTTATTTTTTGTATGCTGCTATATTGGCGCCACAGGGAATGGTGCATAATGAGGCTGTCTAGTGCACATGGGCTATGGTTTTACCATCCAACAATAAAAAATCCAGATGCCTTTACCCTGCCCTGCCACCCTTTCTCTGAAGGATTGTTTCAGCTTTTGTGAATTTTTCAAGGAACTTCTTTTTTTAAAGTGGAGGAGGTGTTGTATTATCATGGTCAACACCATTACTATCTGTGACAATTTTTAACGTGCAAAGTACTTCACAAGTACATAGGAAGCTGCCATATACCAAGTCAAACCATTCATCCATCTAGTTCAGCAGTGTCTACACTGACCGGCAGTGGCTGTCCAGGACTTTAGGCAGGGGTCTCTCCCAGCCCTACCAGGAGATGCCAGGAACTGAACCTGGGACCTTCTGCATGCAAGACAGATGCTCTATCACTGAGCTATGCCTCTTCAGAATTTTTTTTGTATTCACTTTTACAGGTAATCACTACTATTGTCTACAATTAGCAGAGGAGGCATTATAGGAACCTGTCTTAGTCAGACCATTGGCTTATTTGCCCCAGTAATGTTGACACCAGGTGGCAGTGGTTCCCAGGATTACAGGCAGGGGTCTCCCCTAGCCCTATCTGGAGATGTTGGGGATTGAACCTGAGAACTGCATAGAAAGCATGCAGTCTACCCTGAGCTGTGGCCCTTCCCATTCTAGTGCCTTCATGTACTTCAGGCCATCATGTACTTCAGTTTGAACTAAGTGCCTCTGAAAACAGGGGCATACATATCAGCATTGCCCTCAGTGATCCTGAGTCAGATCATTGGCCCATGTAGCTCAGTGTTGTTTACTACAGAGTTTGGAAACATGTTGCTGGACTACAACTCCCATCATCCCTGACCAGGGTCATGCTGGTTGGTGCTGATGGGAGCTGGAGTCTCTCAACATCTCAAGGGCCATGGATCCCCACTCCTGGTCTATTCTGACTGATTTAGACAAGAGGCATTCTCATTCCCTACCCAGAGATACCAGGGATTGGATCTGGGAACTTTTGAATGTAAAGCATGTGCTCTACCACTGAGCTACAGCCTTTCCCAAAAGAGATGGTGTGATAGTGATGTGACTGAGGCCACACAATGAGGACATGCACAGTGTATCCAATGTAGGTACGAGAAGATGATGATGATGATGATGATTAGTAGTAGTAGTAGTAGTAGTAGTAGTGTTATTGTTATTTGGTTTATATCCCGCCATTCCTCCCAGCAGGAGCCCAGGACGGCAAGATGTGCTGTTCCTTTGTTGTTCCCTTGGCTCAACCTACTTTGTGTTCCACTCCTCCTCAATTCCTGTTTAACCAGAGAGGAGGTTCAAATGCTGCCCACACACATTGAAATAAACCATTAGACTGCATGGGCTAGCCCCACCCCACAATGACAACACAACAGTGGTTGTGCCTCTCCACCACTATCACCATCTGTTTGTTGGGCCAAAGTGTGAAGGAACTCTGTGTATAATATCAACCATCTCAGGCCCATGATTGGCATGGAAGGTCTTGCTGCTGGTCCCACAACTGGGGGCTGCTTTTAAGCATTGACCTGTGACAGGGTCTTCTCGGTGGAGGTTCCCTGTTTGTCAAATGCCCTCCCTGGTAAGGTGAATCAGGAGAAATGTTAAAACATTCCTGTTCACCCAGGCATTGGATAGCTGAAAAATACTGTTCCTGGCAAATTATTAGCTTGAAATTCCTTGAAATTATTAGCTGTGAGAGTATGTGGTTGTTTCACATGTTTTTAGCTGTTTAATTGGGTTTTTTTTTACATTTAAGTATTTTGAGATGCTTTGTTTCTAAAGGTTTTAAATATGACTTAAAATATTGTTGTTTTATTCTTGTGGTGTTTTTACCTTGGGCTCCTTTGGGAGGAAGGGTGGGATACATATTTTAAAAATAGATAATAGATCATAGTCCTGATATGTGTGTGTGTGGATCTCCTCCATGCAAGGGGAGGTCCTGGTATCATCCTGGTTCCCCTTTGCATGGAGGAGATCTGAATGCATACATCAGTACAAGCTCCCCACAAATCTAGTGATGGCCACCAACTTGGATGGCTTTAAAAGAGGATTAGACAAATTCATGGAGGGTAAGGCTATCAGTGCCTACTAACCCTGATGGCTGTGTTCTACCTCCACTGTCGGAGGCAGTGTGCCTTTGAATACTAGTTGCTGGGAATTGCAAGGGGGCAGAGTGCTGTTGCGCTCAGGTCCAGCTTTCAGGCTTGCCATGGCCATCTGGTTGGCCACTGTGAGAACTGGATGCTGGATTAGATGGGCTATTGTCTGATCAATAATAAATAATGGGGAAACCATGTTGTGTCCTGTTCTCTTGGCTGTATTCAAAGGGCAAAATTCAAACATTCCCACTAGGGGCATGCATTAAGTCAATGGAGATACAGGTAAAGTTTGCACGGACCTGATTACATAAACATTAGAATGATTCTGAACCCTTCTGTGGCTCAAGATGAGCAATTTTCAGATATGTGTGTTTTCAGCTTTAGTTGCTCTCCATAATATTTGTATTTTTCATAATACCACTGCACCCAGTAGAGAGCTACTGCACCATTGATTTTAACAGAATGTGGCTTAGTGCATGCTGCAGAAAGCAGACTGGGAAGAGATAGAAGCTTGCTGGTGCATAAAAGAACCCAGACCAATATTCTTAGTAATATTCATTTGCCACGAAACTTTGCTACCTTTCTGGGTCTTATTCTTTGAAGTTCTTCAATCATGACATTAAATCAGATACATCTTAGTTTCATTAATTTGTTTTTCATGATAACAGCTTTTATTGGTCTGCTGAGAGAAAAAAACCTACATGAATGGGTCTCTTTTACAACTCCCTGCTTTGAGTTTTGCAGTCCTGTTCCATTATCTCTGAAATGTGTTTGCATGGAGGGCACCACGTTGGCTACCCCAGGAGTAGATGATGAGTGCTGGATAGAAGGCAACTTCTTGTGTTTCATCCTGGGGATGTATTAAGTACCAGGAAAAGGTTCTTTGACTTGCACATATACCGACAAGAGCATTTTCAACAGAGCCTGTTAATGGAGCATGCTGTTCCTATTCCTCCCCTCATTTCAGCTCATAGAAGGCAGTCACTGAAGATGAGAGAAGCCCTGCTGCCTCAGACCAAAGGCCCATCTAGTCCAGCATTTTGTTTTCACAGTGGCCATCCAGGTGCCTATGGGTAAGGTAAAAAAGGTAAAATACTTTATTGTTTACAGCCATAGGCCATCACAATCTGGGAATAAAAAAACATGAGCATGGGTAATTCACAAGTAAGGCACATATAACAAAATCGCAAAAATTGTACATAGAGTTCACACTACCCGTTACTCCAGTGCATGGGGTTAACCTAGCCCTATGACAAATCCCTGCCAACTGTTTAGTAACAAGGCATCCGGATGTGCCACGTAGTCTTGTCCTTTAAAACTAACTAACATTTTTAAAACTGTTGGACACTTCAAGGAAGTATTATTGACCACCGTTACGAAAGGGTCATAATGGAGAGTATGAGGAGTGAACTGGGAGGTTGCATTTTTGTCCGGGGGACTACAGGTAGGGACAGATTAAACAGAGTTATGCTGATTTGTGCAGTTTAGCACATTTGGCCGGTATCTTGTCCGCGGCCGATGCAAAGTTGGCGACCCTGGATGTTGTATAAATATCCGTGCCAGCCAAGAGGATGGCAATCTGTTCTGGAATGGCCCTATCCACCATGGGGGAAATTATAGGTGATATAGTTTTCGATCTCAAGTCCGCATAAAGGGGACATCTCAAGAGGTAATGGGCCAGGTCTTTGACCTCCCCCATCTGACATATACAAACTTGTGCGTGATAGGGGGTATTGGTGTAGCATCCTTCGAGGAAGGAAGTGGCCATTGTTTGTAATCGAAGGGCCGTGAATGATCTCCTCAAGGAGGGTATTGTTAAGAATGAGAGATATGGTTCCATGATAAAGGTGGTTTTATACCAGGGATACCATATTGAAAAGGTTGATTGAGAGGCTGAGTACAAGGACCATCTTTGGGCGTAGAAATAGATCCTACCTTTAAATAGTTTAATGGCTTTTGCAGAGACAGACTTGGGTAGAATAGAGAGAGAGATCCCATATGCAGCCAGTTTATGTTTGGTTTGGTGGAGCCAAGGGAACTGATGTGGTGATTGCATCTGTTCCAAGAGACATTTCTTGGGAAGAGAGGAATCATCCATTCCGGACAACCGCAGCCAATAAGGGCCCATGGCAGCATGTACCAGTGATTCTAGTGGCTGAGAGCCCGTCTTGAGTCTTAACAGAGCGGCTGGAGTACCACGCGGGGTGGCCAGAATAAACCTGAGAAAGGCAGTCTGAACTTTCTCAAGGGCTAAGGTGTTACAGGTGTTACTTCCCTATGGGAAGTCTGCAAGCAGGACCCGAGTGCATCAGCATTCTTCCCATTTGTGATTCCCCAGCAAACAACAGTCAGAGGTATACAGCCTCCAACAGTGGAGGTAGAACTCAAGTTTAGCAGAGCCTTATCCTCCATGCAAAGCATCTGCAGCTTTGTGCCACCTAGGGAAATTTTTCCCAGCTGCTGACGTTGGTGGCTGCTACAGTTTAATGGATGCCAGAGACTGCAGTATTATTACTACTACTACCAAATTTATGACCTGCCCTTCACCAGCAGGTCCCAGAGCATGTTACAACAATTTAAAATTCAGTATTAGAAACAACTGAAACAAATTACAGCTGCAGGAATAGGGTGGGTCCTGAAAACACAAATCTTAGGTGTCAAAAGCCAGGCTGAAGAGGTGCATTTTAAGTATTCATTGAAAACTGTATATGTGAAGGCACCAGGTGCCCCTCTATGGGGAGGGAATTCCACAACTTATGGGCTACTGCGGAGAATGCCCTCTCTTGGGCTACCACCCCTAAACTTCAGAACTGCCAAGAGAGCCCCTTCTGCAGATCTTAACACCAGAGAGAGCCTGTACAGAAGGTGGCATTGTCTTTTAGGGTTCAAACATTAATGTGAGCACCTTGAATTGGGCCCAGAAATGAACTGGCAACCAATGCAGCTGTTTTAAAACCGGGGTTGTTCTAAAGGCAACCCCACCCAGTCATCTGGCTGCTGCAGTAGATTAACAGTAACTCTTTTACTGCTTAAAAGTGACTCACAAACTCACGAACGGACTGACTTCTGCTTCAGTCCTAGGCCTAGTTCTGGATTCACTTTCCATGTGACGCCATATAAGGCGTTGCCTGTCTATTCAGCATCACGTTTCACCATGGCTAGCAGCAGGTAAGCCTGATGGGGCCCACCAATGTATGAGGTGACTTACGAGAAGGCACTTTGCTGTACCTTCGCTTTAGAAGTCCGAATACATTCACTTCCCAAGAATCTTTTTCCTGATACCTGAAAATCTCTCTTTTAGTTTCTCTGAAACTGCTCTCTCCTGCTGATTCCCAGGTACTGATGTGCCTATGGATTTTTTTTTTATAACTTTTACATTTTTCAAAAGCCAATTTGTTCCTGCTGCCTGTGCAATATTGGCCTTTCGCTCATATGTCGGAGGTCTTTCTTCTCCTTCTCCATTTTGGTGCGCTTTTCACTGGCATCTGTTCTGCTTGGCTGAGCTATATCTGATTCCAGGAGAACAGCACTGAGCAAGGTCATTCCAATGACTTGAGGGGTGATCAGATACTGTGAGCTGCTTTTTCCATTGTTCAGCGGCTGCAAGTTGGCTGGCCTGAATTTTTCCTGCGGCATACACTCCCAAATTCCATTTATTCACATATCTCTGTACTGTATACCTAGCTCTTCAACAGCCAATCAGCATTCCCAAGGTAAAACTAAAGAGTAAAACCACAAATATTGCAAGTGGGGCCTGAATCAAAAATGTTTCAGCATAGACTATTTCAGTACATGGTTCCAGATATCATCATCATTTATTTGGGACCAAAGGTCTCAGGGCGGGTTACAGTTTTAAAATATGATATTAAAAACAACCGAAAATCCCAGAATGGAGTGAGTTCTAAAAATACGTGTCTCAGGTATCAAAGGAGGGCAATGAGGATGATCAAGGGACTAGAAACAAGGCCCTATGAGGAGAGACTAAGTGAATTGGGCATGCTTAGCCTTGAGAAGAGAAGACTGAGGGGAGATACGATAACACTCTTCAAGTACAGTACTTGAAAGGATGTTACATAGAGGAGGGGCAGGATCTCTTCTTGATCATCCCAGAGTGCAGGACAAGCCAGATTCTGGCTGAACATCAGAAAAAAACTTCCTAATTGTTAGAGCAGTACGACAATGGAACCAATGACCTAGGGAGATGGTGGGCTCTCCACACTGTAGACCAGCCTTTCCCATCCAGTGTGCTTCCAGATGTTGTTGGACCACAACTCCCATCTTTCCTGACCATTGGCAATGCTGGCTGAGGCTGATGGGAGTTGTGGTCCAACAACATCTGAAGGCACACGGGTTGGGAAAGGCTGCTGTAGACATTCAAGAGGCAGCTGGACAGCTAACTGTCGAGGGTGCTTTAACCTGGATTCCTGCATTGAGTAGGGGTGGTGGTGGTGGAATTGATGGCCTCATAAACCCTGTCCAACTCTACTGTTCTATGGTTCTATGGTCAATGTAGATGGGAAACCAGGGAAGCTACCTACCAAGTGCCAGAGATCAAAGCACCCACTGATTTTGTCCTTAAAGGAAGTCTTTCCTTTTACTTTTTTTTAATAAAAAATATATCTTTTTAAAGACTTAGGTTTTTTAAAAATGTAACATTCAACAGCTGTCAGGAGCATGGTAGACAGCCACTCTGGCTTCCTGCGCTTACCAGCAAGCCATGCCAAGGACATCATGAGATTTTCAGAAAGTGTAGACACGTGGGAAAGCTGCAGAATGCAGACCATTGGAGAGACAATTTGTAAAATGAAAGGACACTGACAAAAGCTGGCAGCCACCTTGTAAATAAAGTATAAAAACCAACACCCTACCCATGAGAACGTCACCAAATTTTTTTCTCACCTTTGACAATTTTGAAATGCAATTTCTGTTCTTTTTAATTCATGGAATATAGTTGAAAGACACACGGTAAAGGTTTTTTGGTGCAATACTATTTTACAGTGCAATACTACCCATTCCTACTCAGAAGTGAGCCCCACTATTGTGGGGCTTAAGTTTGAGATAGCTTGTGCTGAAAAATCAGTTTTTAGACTAGCTTGGAGATTCATCACACTACATTATATGAAGAAAGGTGAAAAAATACTGCCATGGAGAAGACCTGGCAGCTGGTATCTCATACAGTTCGTGGCAGCTGGTTATTACATTGCTGTGGGCTTATAATTTATTTATTTATTTAAGTTGGAAATGGCTTCCTTCAGTCTTTGGTGTAATTCATTGTTTGCTGAGGCATTTATCCAGTTAACCAGAAAGCAATCCCATTTACAAGGATAAATAAAACATTCTAGCTAAGAGTCAGAAGGAAAGCTGTCAGCTCAAAATTCCAAAAAAAGGCATATTATTTATTTACTATCTATTTATTACATTTATTCGTTAGTCTGTTTTATTGATAGTATCTACGTTTTTTCTTTCAAGTTTTTTTTTTAAATTAAGGTGGCTAATAATTTGCAACTTTAAAACAATCATAATAATTTTTTAAAAAATAAAACAGATTACAAAATAAAACAATTGCATAGCAGTCACAAACAACAGAAACTGCAGCATCCCCAGTAAAAGGTAAACAGCTATTATAAAGATTTTTCAGGGGGAAGTAAAAAAAAAAAAAAAAGCCAGGGACTGCAGTCAACTGAGTTCTACTCAGGGTAGACCCACTGAAATTAATGGACCCAGGGTGGGTGTACTTTGAGAAGAAGGAACATGGGATATAGCCCCAGATGTCTATGACACCATGAAAACTGAGCAGTGCTGGGGCTTACTTGATATGATATATGATATGGTACTGGAATAATATACACCACGTAGCCAGTCCCAGTGAGAACTCTGGCAGTGGCATTTTGGACCAGTTGAAGTTTCTGGGCCATTTTCAAGAACAGGCCACAGAGAAAGTGTTGCAGTCGGCTTCCCCCCCCCTCCCCGAATACAGGATCTTTCAAGCTACTGCAATATCCAAGTCTTTTGTGTTCAGTAGTATTCTAGTAGATACAAGCATAATACTAAATATAAGAAGAGTCCTGCTGAATCAGTTCAATGGCCTCTCTAGTTCACTGTTTCTCACAGTGGCCAACCAGATGCATATGGGAAGCCCACAAGGTAGACATGATGGCAGCCCCCCCCGCAACCTTGTCCCCCTGCTACCTTTGCTTAAAAAGTTTGCCTTTCTAATGGTAAGGGCTACAGCTCTGCTTTGCATGCAGAAGGTCCCAGGTTCAATCTCTGACATCTCCAGGTAATGCTGGGAATGTACCTTGTCTGAAATCCTGGAAAGGCACAGACAGTCAGTGTGGACAATACTGAACGAGATTGACCAATGATCTGACCCCATATAAGGCAGATTCCTATGATCCTACGCCCCTATTGCACAGTGTGTTCTCAGACGTGATTGATGGCTAGTTAGAATAAGGCCTTTTTAGAGGCAGAACCATGATGGTTGTATCTTTCCCATGATGGTGTATGAGAGGGATCAGGAACCTGTTCCCTTCCAAACGTTGCTGGTGTACAACTCCCATCATGCCTGTCCTTGACCATTGGTTGTGCTGGCTGAGTTGATGGGAGTTGGAATCCCATCTGAAGGGCCACAGCTTCCCAATCCCTGATCTGGGATGTCAAATCCCTTGCTATGTTTATTTATTTATGTGTTACATTTATATCCATTATACCCATTGTTTCTCCATGGTTCTCCTCTCCCCATTTTATCATCACAAGAACCCTGTGAGGTAGGTTAGTCTGAGAGACAATGCTTGGCCCCAGGTCACACAGTGACCTTCATGGCTAAGTGGGGATCTGAACCATGGTCTCCCAGATCCAACACCCTAACCATTACACCACACTAGAAGGGCTGTAACAAAATAGTTTCATCCCACAAAGCTTTTTACCAGCACAGAGTATTTCTTCCTGCTGCTACTTACTTAGTATTCAGATTGGTACTGAAATTTCACCTCAAAAGAAATCTGAAATTAATTTGGAGGTTCCTTTTCTGATACTGAACGTTTAAGGGATTTAAGGAAGGGAGCCAAAAGGAGGCTTTTGCAAAGTTGCAGCATTTTGCAGGAGTTCCACATTCCCCCAGGCTGTTGCCAAGTTTTGCTGATGGCAAATGTTGAAACTAATTTGGGGATTATTTCCTTCAGGCAGAACATCTGAAGAATTTGGAGGGGAGACAAAAACCTTTTAAAAAAAAAACAAGTAGGAAAATTGTCCTGGAGAGGTGGGTGTACAAACTCCCCTAGGTAATCCCTACATTTTGCCTAACAGAAATGCAAACCTCATTTCGGATTTCCTCTCTTCAAGTGGAGTGGGGAAGACAAAAAAGTTTGAGTAAGTTGACAAAGTTGCACCATCCTCACAACCTTAATTAATATTGATTTTATGGTGCTGTTTTAACAGCTGCCTATTTTAACTTCTTAATTTATTGCAAGCTGCAGTAACCTTGTGAAGGGCAGAAGGGTGGGAAACAGTTTTTAAAAAATAAATGTAGAATAAAGGCATAGCCAAGGTTTGGCAGATGGCCTTCCTATATGTCCTGACACCTCGCTAGTCCTAAATATTATGCCAGTCATTTAATAGCAGTAAAGAAAGCTAGTTTTCACTTGTGCCTTCAATCAGCATTTTGCTGGGGGAAAAAAACTTACAAAGGGGTCTTTTTTTAATTAACAAAATCTTTTTGACTCAAAGATTCCAGTTGTATGCAAAATACATTTCTTAGGGAAAGCTAATTTGCTTACCTTTCCTTGTCAAAGATTTAAACTGGACCCAAGTGCCTTCATTAAAATTGAAAGGGGGGAGAATTAATAATCACTCCTACACACAATCCTGCAGCATTTATCTTGTTTGAGTAACTAAAAAGTGTAATTGTTGTTCAGATGTTGTGTAATTGGGAAGGGGAAAAATGAAATATTTTGGTTTATTGAGAATAGAAGTTCTCTGTCCTCGGCATTTGTTTTATGAGTGCATGCAAATCCTTGCTTGACCTTTGGAAAGAGATTACTGTAGCTGCAGAGGATGAAGCCTTTTTGCATTGAAGAAGTAAAGGTTATTGTGAATGTCATGTGTGGTTTTCAAACGACTGGGTGAAATCTGAACCCATTTGGTGCGTTCTTCTGCAACTTGTCTGTTTACTGTGTAGCTTCTGCTGCATTTGATGCGTGGGACTTCTTTTTTTAGAGCACCTAAAATACCAAATCCTTTCTTGGTTTTGTTCACTTTTAGGATTGTGTCAGATAATTACATTTCTTTTTTAATTGAGCTGGAATTAGAGATTTCAGCTGAATTGAAATTTCTCCTGGAAAATACTTAGAATCTTCAAATAGACAAGGGCAAAACAGAGAATGAGGACTTGGAATGGGAACCTGGGGAGGGGGTACATAGTGGGATGGACTCACAGGGTGCCCCAGCCCCCATCTTGGACAGGTCAGCCCCCTCAGCTCCTGAACTGTTGGGAAGCACTGTTGGGATCACTGCTGCCACCAGAGATTCAACCTTGCATGGCAGACATTTCCCAGCTGAACACTGCCTAGATCCCCCTGCCTGAACTGTCAGTTAGCAGCCCCCCTCTGTTGGAGATGGAAGGTGAGATCAAACCACCTTCGCCCCACACTTGGAGGCATTTGAGGTGTGAAGTTCAACAGTCTGAGCTGAGGAGGAGCCTGCGTGTGTGCACGAGATCCAAGCCTACTTAAGGGGACTCAGGAGGGCACCCAGTTGCTGAGTCAACATCTTAGAGCCACAAAGACATGCTTAGTCAGTTGTAGTTCAGGGCAAAAGTTCCTAGAAAGCGTAGTTAGGTTAATGTGGTGCTCTGCTTTTGATGTACCTAAAACTTTAATAAAAAGAGAAAAAACCACAGACACATCTGAGACTGAGTCCTTTGACTTCGGGCAGGACAGGAGTTCAATGGGATTTACTGCCATGCAATCATGCTTAGGATAGGTGAAAGTGATTATGGGGGAGGAGGGGAGGGAGGGAGGAGGGGAAGGAGAAGGGGGTAAGGATTGATAGGGGAGGGGTGAGGAGTGGGGGGAAGGAAGGAGAGGGGGAGGAGAGAGAGAATAGGAGGAGGAGGGAGGCTTGATCATTTGCATGCTTATTGAGTTCAGTGGGAAATACTCCTGTGCAATTACGCAGCCCAACAAAAGAAAAATATTTTTTAGTTGCCTAGGATGTTTGAATGACTTTATGGTATTTTGGGGGTGCTAAATCCAAAAATGACATTAGTTTTGCCAAATTGGCTCTAGTTTTTGAGATAATGGATACCCCTCAAATGATGATTGTACCCCAATACGACCTGTAGCTGCTGACATATGCAGCAGGGTTTGGTCTGTCTTTTTACTCTTGAACATTGTTTTGCAAGTTTATCCATTGTATTGATACTTTTTTTTTTTGAAGAGGAATATGAGTTCGTCACCAAGAGGCTGCTTAAACAATCCTAATGCATTCTGCTACATTTGTGGCAAACAGGGCCAGTTCCACAGGGCAGCCAGGTTGGGCACTGGCCCGAGGGCCCCGCAGCTCTAGGAGCCCCTGGGGGCCCCTCCGCTCCCCTTCTGCGATCCCGCGGATCACAAGACGAGCTTCCGAACCGCCCGCCATCCCCAGTGCTTCACCTACCTTTCTCTGCTGTTCGTGCAGGGTTGCCATCAATAAAGATGGCGGCCGAGGTTTCCATAAGGGACTAAAGCCTCTGCCACCATCTTGGTTGATGGCAGCAATGAGCGCGCTGCATGCCATCAACCAAGATGGCGGCAAAGGCTTCAGTCCCTTACGGAAACCTCAGCCGCCATCTTTATTGATGGCAACTTTGTGCGAACAGCAGAGAAAGGTAGGTGAAGTGATGGGGATGGCGGGGGATGGCGGGTGGTTCGGAAGCTTGTCTTGTGATCCGCGGGATCGCAGAAGGGAAGCAGGGGGGCCCGGGGCAGGCTAATGCCCAAGGGCCCCCGCATTCCTGGAGCCGGCCCTGGTAGCGAATACACTCTGCAAAAACAAAGAAAAAACATCACTGACTTTGTAAAACAAGCATATCTTGCTTATTTTGGAGTGAAGCTTGGGCTCTCCATAAGGTTTGCAAAATCTGTGTAGAGTGCCTATGACAGTGAAAAAATGGAGAAAGGAAACATTTAAACTTTGGTGTGCCTATGGTGTGGAGAGAGCCGCAAAACCATCACAATGATTGTTATTTTTGTGTTGTGAATGTGAAAGGCTTCAATTGCTACAAGAAACATAAGTGGGAGTATCCTGATTTGGACTCAGCAAGGCGACCTGTGCCACACAGCGAAGACATTCCCATACCTCACTGTTTACCTCACTGCCTGACCTTCTATTGTCAGATGTTGAAGAAATGCTGGACGTGGAGTGTAGCACAGGTGGTAGCCCTGGAAGTGGATATGAAGAAAGCTTTTCAACACCTGAGCAGTTCTCCCAAAAGGAACTCAATGATCTGATACGAGACCTCAGTCTGTCAAAGCAAGCATCTGAACTTTTAGCATCCAGACTAACGGAAAAGAACTGTCTACAACCAGAAGCTAACATAACAGCTTATCGGACAAGAGAGGAGGGACTTCTTCCATACTTCAGCCAAGATGAAGAACTTGTATACTGCAATAACATTCCTAGACTTCTTCTCCAAATGGGACTACCGGAATATCGACCAGAAGATTGGCGGCTTTTTATAGACAGCTCCACCAGAAGCTTGAAATGTGTTTTATTGCACAATGGTAACCGCTATGCATCTCTTCCAATTGCTCACTCAACAAAACTTAAAGAAGAATATGAAAATATCAAAATGGTCTTGCAGAAGCTCTGCTATCATGAGCACCAGTGGTCTATTTGTGTTGATCTAAAGATGATGAACTTCTTGCTTGGGCAGCAAAGTGGATACATGAAGTACCCTTGTTTCATCTGCTTGTGGGATAGTAGGGCAAAGCGAGATCATTGGGAAAAAGTGACATGGACTTCAAGGGAACACATGACTGTAGGAGCAGCGAACATCATTAACAAGCCATTGGTTGACAGAGAAAAAATCATTCTGCCACCACTCCATATCAAGCTTGGACTGATGAAGCAATTTGATAAGGCCTTGGACAAAGATGGTGATTGCTTCAAATACATTTGTAGATCGTTCCTTGGACTGACTATGGAAAAACTAAAAGCAGGAATCTTTGATGGTCCTAAAATTCATAAACTCATCAATGATTTGAATTTCACTAAATTTATGAATGATGTTGAAGCTTCTGCCTGGTGCAGTTATGTCTCAGTTGTCAAGAACTTCTTGGGTAACCACAAAGCAGACAATTATGAAGAATTGGTGCAAAACATGCTCGCTAACTTTAAACATTTGGGTAATAATATGAGCATAAAGGTACACTATCTCCATAGCCACTTAGACAGATTTCCGGATAATCTTGGTGATTTTAGTGAGGAACAAGGGGAGAGGTTCCATCAGGATATAAAGGTGATGGAGGAAAGGTATCAAGGCAGATGGGACAGACACATGATGGCAGACTACTGCTGGAGCCTCCAACATGATTGTCCTGATGCCCCACATAAAAGAAAATCGTACACACAGCGTTTTTCTATGCATTAGTTGTGATTATCTGAATCAGCTTACTTTGTTTTAATGTTATTGTACTGAATACAATGCCATTAGGTATTTCATGTGTTTACTTTTGTATGATTTGAGACAGTTTCCATGTCATTTGTGGGTAGGCTATGCCTGACCATTAAATGTTTTGAATTTGTTATGTTTTTCAATGGGGGCATCCATTAACTCAAAAATTAGAGCCAATCTAGCAAAACTGATGCCATATTTGGAATCAGCAACACAAAGTTACCCTAAAATCGATCAAACATCATTGGTAATAAAATTAGTGTTGACCAGTGTTATGCTTGGGATAGGTGAAACTGACCTGGGGGAGGGGCAGGGAGGGGGAGAAGGGGAAGGGGAGGAGGAGGAGAGGGAGGAGAGGAGATTGGGTGGATGGGCACTAGGCAGAGGTAAAGCCCCTTTCCTTTCCAAAAGGACAACTTTGTTAATATTATTTTGGGGGGTTCCACCACCTTTTTATACTACTGCAGGCACATGTAGTCTCCCACACACATTTAAACCAAAGCTGTCCCTGGCCAGATTCACACCAGACATTTATTCCACTTTAAACTGTCATGGCTTCTCCCAAAGAATCCTGGGAAGTGTAGTTTGTGAAGGGTGTTGGGTGTTGATAGGAGATGCCCTATTCCCCTCACAGAGCTACAATCACCAGAAGAGGGGCTGACTGTTAAACCCCTCTGGCCATTGGAGCTTTGGGAACAGGAGTGTGCTAACAACTCTCAGCACCCTTCACACACTACACTTCCCAGGATTCTTTGGGTGAATCCATGACTGTTTAAAGTGGAATAAACGTCTGGTGTGGCTGTGACCTCCTGATTAGCCAAGCCAAACTGCTGTGAGTCTGGCTTTCAGAATGCTGACAGCTGCTTCTTACTGAGCATGCCTGCGCTATCATAGGCCCCGATGTTAAATTTCCTAAATTAATTAAACTCATTTTTTAAACTTTAAACTGCAGGATATGAAGATCAGAGTATAAGGCAAAGTCAGTAATATGATTATAGGTACTCTGTGAACATGGCTGATTTTTAATTAATTTCAACAAATTATGAGACCACTGACAGAAAAAAGTTCAACAGGAGTCTGGATTTCCCCCCCTCTTATTTTACACTTTGAACTCTAGATTCTGTCTGAGTGTTTTGTGTATTGCCATGAAAACTTACACGGTTAAGCAAGTGTTTCTGAGTTCAGTTTTGTAAGGGTTTGTTTTGAAATGGGCATTGACATGAAGTGACAGGAGAGGTAGGTGGGGCATGTGGGCTAGCGCCACGGGTCTGGGGCAGGCTGGTTCCCAAGGGCCCAGTCATGCCTGGCACCGGCCCTGCTGGCTTAGCAGAGTACTAAGGCATCTGCTTATACAAGGCATCTGCTGTGATAGCAGTGCAGCGTCCTTCATTAATGTACACATAATATGAATGTCTACCATTATGACTGGAGGCATTTTTTGCACAGACAGAGTCTGTGTTAAGCAAAGTCAATAGATCACCTCCTCTTCTTTTAAACATCCTTTCAGGGTCCCATCAGACAATTTTCTATTTCTATATGATTGTGCGTGGATTTCAGCCTTATAATGTTTGCTACAAGAACTGGACAGGATCCATTCCCTCCTGTACACAGAGTTACTGTACACAGAGATCCCATGCGACTTGGTGGAACTCTTTTTTCCTACTCTCACAATGATTCACAAGGGTAAATGTATTGTATTGGAGTTAATGGTGGGTCATGATTTTTGAGCATTGCATTATGCAGTCCCAGCTGAGGGCTAGTCAGGAAGGACCCAGGCAAATGGGATTCAGTTGCACAGTTACGGATATTGGAGAGCTGTATGAGGAGGAGACTGATTCAAGAAAAAGAAAGAATACCCTTTGCTTAAATTGCTTCTGCTATCTGCTACTGTGCCACTTTATACATTAAATAATGTTGATGTGTATTAATTAATCAAAACCACCTCCTTCAAAAGCTACCATTTATTTTTAATTGGCACTAAAAGACAAATATTGTGTGTGCTATACTGTCAAAATGTCAGTTTAGAAAAAGGCAGCATTTTAGGGATATAACAGCACAAAAAAATAACAATACATATATAAATTGCACATGAAAAAGCAGTCTATCTTGAGAAGAATATGACGGCTCCCCTGACCCTTTTTAAAGGAATCTTCCCAAGTAGCAGAGCCCCTTTTGAAAGGATGGGTCTATTTCAGGATTTTTGAAAGCGATAGTTGCACAATGGATCTGATACTGTTTGAACCAAATGAAAACGAGAGAGCTGGATCATAACCTCCGCACAAATGGGTACAATCTACTGTGCTTTTGTGCAGCTCACATTCATTTTGACCAGATGTATGCAGAACTTCTTGCGGAGTACCCAGAGAAATCATATCCAATCTAACGGGGAAGAAGAAAAGGAGAAGAAAAGGGGAGAAAAGAATAGCAACTCACCCTGTTTATAATTCTTTGCAATTAATACATGTGAGCTCTGTTTGGTTACCTCCATGCTTATCGCCTGAGCATCATCCCTGTCATTGCTATTTTGCAGAGCTTGGAAAAGTTACTTTTTTTGAACTACAACTCCCATCAGCCCCAGCCAGTGCCATGCTGGCTGGGGCTGATGGGAGTTGTAGTTCAAAAAAGTAACTTTTCCAAGCTCTGCTATTTTGACAGCTTATTCCTCAAAACCAGCTGTGTCAGCATACTGGAGGGAGGAGGAGAGGGCTCCCATGTTGAGCAAGCACCACCTGGTTTGCTGACATAGCCATTGGGATGTTCAGATCTTTTAGATGTTGCACGTAAAAACACTTGCATTGCCCACTGGTCACAAACCTAGAGTTCTCTGCTAGTTCAGAATGTTAGCAGTGTTCAGGGGCAGGGGCTGGAAAAATCAAGACGGTACATTTTGTGAAAATGATTTTTGCTGACTTGGGTTGTCAAGACCAGTCACAGGAATAGCCCCTGGCTTCACATGTCAGCATGCACCAGTTCAAATGCTAGCACTGACAGTAGTGTAGTGGGGAAAGGAGCAAATATCAGGCTCACATGACGCCCTGCTCTCCAGTTTCTGCAGATCATCTTTCCCTGTGTGGTGCTCTCCAGATTTTTGAACTACAACTGCTATCATCCCCAGTCAGCACATGCAGGGGTCAGAAAACATCTGGAGGCCACTGGATTGGGGAAGACTGTAGCAGTTCCTATGACTAAGCTCACATGTACCATGATACAGACATCCTTATGCATGTAATTCACCCATATGAATAGTCCATGACGTGACTGAAGAAAAGAGTCAAGAATCAATGAAAAAAATACAAACTAAATGGGACTCTAACCCAATTAAAACCATGCACTGGCATTACCTGGACAACAGTATAGCCAATAATGTCCATTAAGGATTATAAATTCACAGATTTTACATTGTAGTTTTCCAGTATTAACCTCAAATATTAGCAATTTTTACCCAAATGAAGAATTTTGAAGGATCTTTTCAAAATAAGTCATAAAGCTAAGGATCTTTGGCTTCAGAGCTGCTCATTAGATATAGGCGCATAATGAATTAAGCATCTTAAAGAGACATCTAGGAAAAATCGCAACCAGTATGAATAAAGGAAAACAAAGAAATCAGACAAGCCATGTTGGGCTTCCCAAAAGTTCCACCAGAATTGTAAGGAGCAACTCACTCAACATTAAACCATATTACAGGAAGGGTTTGATAGAGGTATAAAGGGAGCACATAAAACATTCAGCTGGATAAAAGAAGCCAATCAAGAGGATGGAGATAATTTTAGAACTGTGCTGTTGATATAATCAGCAGAATAGGAGCAGTCCAAAAGTTTACAATATTACCTGATCATAATAAGTCCATTTCTGGTTAATGCAGGAGATGCTATTGTAAAACCATTTCTTTTGTCTTTAAAGACAGGAATGAAAAAGCAACACATAAAAATGAAGTGCAGCTTCAGATTGCTGTTAAGTATAAATCCTTGTCTGTGAAACGTTCCACCCTATTTTCTCCATTATATTCACAATCAAAAGTTCATTTCCTTGAACTCTTAAGCTAGCCTACATTTTGCATTGGATGGAGTGCGGTGAGTGAGAAGATTCAAAAAGTCATTGAAAAGGATCTTCTTCCTTACCTTAATCAAAGCTCATAATATGTTCAAAAGCACAAGAAGCTAGCTATGTGGTAGCTTTTAAGGTACTCTATTTCTCCAAGAGCCGGACAGTAAATGAATATCTATATTCTGTGAAAAGTAATAAACATTCAGTATTGTTTGGCAAGGATCAGGTGAGGCTCAAGGCATTAATACGTCTCACCAAAATGCAGTCCCAAGATTATTAAAAATAAAAAAGGCCAAAAGTTTAAACTTGGCCATGGAAGTTACTAAATGCAGTTAACTAACATTATAGTATATAAGGAGAAAAAATATGGTACTTTTTATGTGTACTGTACCTAAAAGAATATTGATGTTTAAACCAGTCCCTCTATAAGCTAGAACTCAGCTCTCATTTTCCCTTTAATACATATGCAGGAAGAGCTGGTATAGTGTAGCGGTTAAGCAGAGCTTGGAAAAGTTACTTTTTTGAACTACAACTCCCATCAGCCCAATCCAGTGGCCATGCTGGCTGGGGCTGATGGGAGTTGTAGTTCAAAAAAGTAACTTTTCCAAGCTCTGCGGTTAAGATACTGAGCTTTGAATCAGGATGTCCCCAGTTCGAATCTCACGTCTGATGTGAACTCACTTAGTTGGTCTTAGTCAAACCACTCAGCCTCAACCCCACCCCCATTTGCAATATGGAGGATAATAATAATATTGTTTTGCCTTACAGACGTATAACAACCTGATAGGATTATTGATTAGATTACAGATAGGTAATGTATGTGAAGCACTGCGGACACTTGAAAGCACTATAAAAATGCTAAGCATTGTTATTATTAAAAACCATTCTAAGGTGCTCCAGCTTAAACATAAGCTGCAGATAAGGATGGAATAAGGTGGGGAAGGAGGGGGATTTCTTTGGAATTTCCACCCAGAGGGATGTATCTTGATAAGTGCTTTCTGTGGAGTCTACAAGTGGAGAGTCCATGCCACACATTTAAGGCTATTTGTATGCTACTATCTTCCCACAAAATATTGTGTTCAAGGCCTGAGTCTCAGCCTAGAGATGTCTGTAGATGAGAGGATGGGAAGGAATCTTTTCAAACCAATAGAAACAGCTGTAGTTTGCAAAACGTTCTTCTGAAACTCCATGGTGGCTTCCACCAAGCATCACCTTAATGGGCCCTATCACTATCTGGAGAATAGTGTGTCTCCTGAGAATGCAGAAACTGTCCGTCCCTACATTAAATGTAACTTAAGCTACCTGGCAGCACCAGGCCACATCATCATGGCACACGGATAGACATTAGCCCAATCAAAAAGATACTTTGCGGGTCTCTGTCCATCATAGCCATTTAATGCAGTGGTCCTCAAACTTTTTTTTGCCACAGACTACATGAAAATTGTGGAGGGTCATGGTGGACCACTTAATGAGTTTTCTGCCGGTTATAGCAATTGTAATGCACCGTGGAAGGTGATATATCTTTTTTAATTGTATTTTTACAGACATGCTGCGGACCACCTGAATGAAGCTCATGGACCACCGTTTTGGAACCCTTGGTTTAGTGTATCTGAACCTGTATTTTGAAGAGGCAAGGGCCAGCTCTTTTGGGGAGCTCTTCACCCTAATCCCAGAATACTTTTTAGTAAGCAGAAGGCTACACACCAGTCCCAGCACCTCTGGATCTAGACTGCTTACTGTACAAGTTTGCTTGTGGTGATCTGTATGTTGTAATGACTGTATCTATGTATGCAAAGTAATGCATGCATCTATGCATCTCACATAGCTGGATATGGTCTTTTGCTCCCTCATGCAGCACCAAGGTTTTGTATGCCCACTGCATCAGTTCCACATGTGGACACCTATTTCTTCACAGAGAACATCTGCTGCATTGGGATGCTTGTGTATAAACTGGATTACCTATTTTAAATATATGTATGTATATGGTTCCCCCCTTATTTACATTTATGTGTGCTTAAGTCAATAGGCTTGTGTGTGCGAAGACCTGTGTGCAAGGGTATATGAAGACATGCTTGTGTACCCATTGCATCACTTATGCATGTAGGATTTTAAAAGCCAACTAGAAAATTCAGCCAAAAGAATACTGCCATCATGCTCACTGCAGACACTGAAGATTTCAGGTTTTGGCTTCTCTTGTTTTCTAATGCTTAATCCCATATTTGAAATCACACACATACATCTGTTTGATTAATCATTACTTGTTGTGGCACTTAGTACTTTTTTGGGAGCTGTGGATGTCTCTACTACCAGCTACAAGGCAGGCTATTATCCAAGTTCGGTGGGCCTGCTAGGAGAACCTCTGCAGACTGCTCCTCCTCCAAGAGAAAGAGGTTCTTTAAGTTGCAAATAGGATGGCATTGCCTGTTTTTATCGGGGTGGCCTTGAACTGCAGACACAATCGCAACGCTCATGGTGCTCCAGTTGAATATCGATCAGTGCCATGTTGTTCTTGGTTCTGCCCCTCCTCCTGATGTGACCTGCTTCAGGAATGAACCTTAACACCTGGGAAGGAAAACAGATGGTTAGCCCATAGAATACGAACATAGGAAGCTGCCTTTTACAGGTGGTTCATCTAGCTCAGTATTGCTGACACTGACTGGCAGCGGCTCTCCAGGCTTTCAGGCAGGTGCTTTCCCCAGCCCTACCAGAAGACACCAGCTATCATCATCATTATCATCATCATTAGTCTCTTTCCTTGCAAAGCAACCCAAAGTGACTTACAACAATAAGATTAAAACTAATTATAACAAACCCATTAAAACAAGAAACACAACACAACCTAAAAATACATCAGTACAAATAAACACAGGCCTTGCGAGACCTGCCACATTAAAACAGGCCATTGATACCTAAAGCCCTTCAAATTCATGGCCAAAAGCCTGGGTAAAAAGGAAGTTTTTGCCTGGCACCAAGTGCATCTCCTGGGAAGAGCATTCTGTAAGAAGGGACCGACCACTGAAAAGGCCCTTTCTTATGTTGCCACCCTCCACACCTCACTAGGAGGGGGCACATGGAGAAGAGCCTCAGATGAAGAATACAGGGTCCAGGTTGGTTCATGTGGGGAGAGGCAGTCCTGAAGATGCTGGATTCAGTTGAATGTGGGACCTTCTGCATGCAAGGCAGATGCTCTTCCACTGAGCTACGGCCTTCCCCACTGTGTGTGCAAAGTCCTTCCCCCAGCATATGTGTGAGTAGTGTAACCACCACAATATGGTCAACATGTGGGCTTGCCCACCATTTTTGTTAAGGTTTGCATTTAGCTGGAGATAGCTGTGAACTCTCCAGGGTGCTGACAAGCTGCCCTATGGCTTTGGTTGTGATCTGAGAGTGCCTAATAGATTTGACGGGACTATTATTATTATTATTATTATTATTATTTATACCCCGCCTTTTGGCCAAAGGCCCTCAAGGCAGCTTACAAAGAAAAATAAACACAAGTATAAAAATACATCAATAAAGGCAATACAATTTACAAAAATTAAGCTAAATAACAAATAACATTAAGGGGGAAAATGGTAGAGGCCTTGGCAAATAGTCAAACCAGAAATCACTCTGTGCCCTATTAGCCTTGAGCACTATGCATAACTGTCTGTAATACCTGGCCCCACAAAATGATTTCATTTTCCGTGTTTACATAGCTCATGTGCTTGGATAGTGAACGAACTAAACTACCTGATTTTCTAATCCTAAGAGGTCCCTTATTTCTAGTTAATTTGTAAAATGGCTGACTGTAATGAAGAGACAATGACTTCATGCAGGGAATGAATACACATGATGACTTAACTAGAAGTGTTTACTGGGCTACTTAAAAGGTTTTAAAATATGGTCCCACTAACACATTAGATTGATTACATGTTGATTTATTAAAGCAAACAGTTTCATGTACAAAATACCAAATAAAGCTATGGTCTGAAAGCACATGAGGCCATCACCTTGCTGAAGCTAAGCAGGCCTGGGTCTGGTCAGTGCCTGGATGGGAGACCACCTGGGAACCACATGTATGCCGCTTTGGGTTCCATGGTGAAAGAAAGATGGGGTATAAATATAATAAATAAATAATACCAGCATTGCCTTGCTGTGATCCTCATCTTAGAGACACAGCCTCTGTAAGTGACAAGCAGCTGGAAAGGATCTTACCATCACTTCTGTGTATTTTGAAGTGACAAGCGGCAAACAATACATGCTTGCACATGTGCATCTCTTGTGTTCAGGTCTCTCTAGACTAGTTTTTCCTAATCTGGTACCCTTCAAGACTACAACTCTTATCATCCCTGACCATTGGCCATGCTGGCTGAGACTGAGTCCAATGCACCTGAAGGGCACCAGGTTGGGGAAGGTCACTCTAATCCATCACAGGAGAAGCCACCCTTACTCACTTTCAGAAGAGAAACTACATATACCCAAATCACCACCTAAAGGAACTCCCCCCCTTTCCATTTCTTTCCATTTTTTTAAAAAAATTACTTGTTCGGACCATTTGGGAAATTCCATACCAAGCACTGATCGTTCCAATTCCTCCTCTCTGTCCTCCCTTCCACTCCTTAAAAACTGTTTGTGCAAAGATAGATACAGCCTGAAATCCAGCTGTTAGATAATCCATCTGAATGATACACAGTCTCCCCTTGTTTTTATTGCTGTCTTGCAGGATAGGTTTCATTTCCCCTTAATTTCAGGTTAGCTTTGTTTAGAAAGTTAGCGTTTTGATTAAATGCTGCAAAATACGCACCCTTGTTTGCCTTGGACAGAACAGGTAACTAAGGCTGAATTCTCACTGAAGGGTCAGTTCGGATTTATATATAGTGCTTCAGACTGCAAGGTGGGAGCTCACATGACTGAATGCTCCCCTGCCCCCCACTCCCTCCATGTGGAAAAACAAAATATTGGGGAGATGGGCTCTAGCCTAGCCTTTCCATGACATGCTAGCTTTCCATATGTGAGGAACTGTTTTGTATGGAGAAGCATTCAGTCATGAGAGCCCTCACCTGCAGTCTGATGAGGTACATCTGAGCTGTAAGGTTATAACCTCGGATGTCAGAATTTGAGGCCCTGCAGGCTTCTCTATCTGGCCCATGGGATTCTCCCCCAGATAGGCCACACCCTTCACCAACACTCCTTTGCATCCTCCTTCAGTGTTTTTGCCTGACTGGAATATGTCCTTCAACTCTCATAGTGCCTCTTGCTTGTCAGGATGGAGGACAGAGCTCTGTGTCTGTGCAGAGAAAGCACCTCTTTTTGGCACTGGTTGGGCCTCATCTTGAGTACTGCATCCAGTTCTGGACACCACACTTTAAGAAGGATGCAGACAAACTGGAATGGGTGCAGAGGAGGGCAATGAGGAAGATCAGGGGATTGGAAAGAAAGCCCCACATGAGAGACTGAAAGAACTAGGCACGTTTAGCCTTGAGAAGAGAAGACTGAGGGGAGATATGATAGCTCTCTTCAAGTGCTTAAAAGATTGCCACACAAAGGAGGGCAAGGATCTCTTCTCAATCGTCCCAGAGTGCAGGAAACAGAATCATGGGCTCAAGTTGCAGGAAGCCAGATTTTGACTGAATATGAGGAAAAACTTCCTTAGAGAGGTACAACAATGGAACCAATTACTTATGGAGGTGGTGGGCTCTCCAACACTGCATTCAAGAGGCAGCTGGACAGCCACCTGGCATGTATTCTTTAAGTTGGATTCGTACATTGAGCAGGGGGTTGGACTCAGTGGCCTTATAGGCCCCTTCCAACTCTGCTATTCTATGATTCTATGTTCAAGGTAAAATTTACATTCATGGCTCCACTCACTTTTGCCTCTGGCCTCACCCAGCACTGGCATGTAGTCCTCACAAGGTTGTCCAGGAGGAAATGCAACCCCCAAGCAGAAAAAGACTCCCCCCTGCTCTATAGGCATAACCTTTCACATGAAGGTTTTTGAGTGCAGAGGATGGATCAAACACTTTTTCAAAATCTGATTAATGTAACATCCATTTTAAAATGCACAGATGTTAAATGAATATGGCCTTTTTCAAATGAAAGCATATGCAAAGGGATGAGAATCTGCCCAACATTTAAGCCAGCAGACCTCCTGACAGTTTAGGGATTTTGTCTTCTCTTTTGTATTTTCTGTTAAGAAATATGAGCACAGTATATGCACTTTGCAGAGAACAGGAGTGAAATGAATTGGCAGACATTTTTCCATCCAAGACTCAAAAGCAGTGTTTGAACATCACAGAAACTGGGTATCTTTTTTAACTGATCAAGGAACTGATGCTTAAACATTTAATCCTAGCTTCCATCTAATAGTCTTAAACTCAGGTTTATTTCAGCAGACCTGAAAAGATGAAAAAAGCAAGGTCACCTGCCATGGTCATATTATATAAAAGGAAACTCTGTATTTTAAATAAAGCTGACGTTTGCAGATTAAAGGCACATTGCTTGCTCAAAGAGGCAAGTATACTGAATTCACTAGAAACTGAGCTGAAGTTATCTAACACAAGGCCCTTTCTTCACCAGGAAACACCATTGGGACCTGCAATAAAATGTTGCAGTATATTCTTCTCACCTCCTAACATAGGAGTGGGAAACCTTTGTCCTTCCAGATGTTGCTGAATGACATTTCCCATCAGCCCTAGCAAGCATGGCCAATGGACAGGGATTATGGGAGTTGTAGTTCAGCAACATCTGGAGGGACAAAGATTCCTGCCCCCATCCTAACATGAGTGCCAGAATCTTTGTCCCTCCAGATGTTGCTGAACTACAACTCCCATAATCCCTGTCCATTGGCCATGCTTGCTAGGGCTGATGGGAAATGTCATTCAGCAACATCTGGAAGGACAAAGGTTTCCCACTCCTATGTTAGGAGGTGAGAAGAATATACTGCAACATTTTACTTCAGTATACTGTAGGCTGAAGCAAAACATTTCATCTCCTGCCTCCCCTCCTAGTTTTCTGTTTTCCTTTTCAATGGACACTCAACATTCTGTGGCTACTGAACATGTTCAGTCCTCATTGGACTGGGTTCTTTCCCCCCCCCCAGTTTTTAAAAGTTTTTGTTTACTTCTGTAAACCTCAGGGGTCCTCTGAGCATACTGACACTTTTCTCTTGTTTTTCAGTGGTCCTGTTTTGGATCCATTTCTGTTGATGTTCACCACCTGTGTTTGCTGTTAGAGGGACTGATGAGCCCTGGACTGATGTTGATTGCATGGATAGGTGATGTCTGTGTTCAGGATCATGGTTGCTGCACCCACCCCAATTTTCTGCAAAGAGGCCTGACAATGCACATATGCTTTCAATACAATAGGTTAGTTCAGATGTAATTCTAAACCATTGTTCAGCTCTACGAGAACAAGCCACAGTGAGCCCTGGGCTTGCATACTCTCCCCTCTCCACTCCTCTTCGAGCATGGCTCCTTGAGGATGTGCTGGAGGAGGAAAGGGAAGTAGGGAATGCATAAACTTGGGGGAAGGCTAAGCTTGTTTAGCTTAGCCTTATCTGAATACACCCCAAATCTTTGCCCTCTATTTTGCAGAATCACAAGTGCAGAGTGGACCAGAGTATGAACCCAAGGAAGTTCACTGAAGGCGTCCACTCCCCCTCTCCTGAGTTCTCAAGATAATTTGAGAAAATTTGGGGAGACAGAGGGAAATCTTTTTCCTAACTTCACATGGGCAGAGCTTCATTCAAGGACTCTGCTATGAAATTCCTCTGAACATTTACATCGGCTTTGATATCCATAGGGCATGTGTAAAAGGTAAGGGCAGGACTTGATGTAGGAATGGGAAAGGAAAGGGAAACTGTGCTGCAGAAAATATTCCTCCCATCATCCCTTCGTATATCAGAGATTGAATTAATTCTGTATATGGAGCCATGCTGATAAAAATTAGATGGAAAATGCAACTGTGGAGCCACATACAGTGTTTATCGGAATATAAACCTTATTAAAGTTCTCATAGAATGGACTATATGGGAGAGGCAGATGAATGCAATGCTACCCTGAGCTTTTTGCCTTGTAACTATATTGAAGTATATGAAGGGTCACTTATGTCACTTTTCCTTGGGTGATAAATGCTTTGGGTTTTTAATGCAACCTGCATCACACTTCCTGAACCTGTTTGGAATTTAGGTGACTATGCAACAACCGGGTCACTAAACATGCTTCAGAATGAAATATTTTTAAAAAGGGCTGTCCACTGAGTAAACCTTTTTTTTTTTTAAGCTGATGATTAATTTCCTGGCTTTTAATCAATCAAGCAATTTGCTCTTCTAAGAACATAAGAAGAACCTGATGCATCAGGCAAAGGGCCCATCTAGTCCAGCATCCTGTTCTCACAGTGTCTGACCAGATACCTATAGAAAGTCTGCAAGCAGAAGGCAACAGCACTCTCCCTACTTTTGATTCCCAGCAAGTGGCATTCAGAGACATGCTGCCTCTGACAGTCGAGGCAGAACATAGTCATCAGGGTTAGTAGCCTGTTCTGATATCAAGGGTCAAATAATTTTAAAATGACTCATTGGTTTTTAAAGTGAAGTGCATCTGATAACGAATTGGGGTTAAGGTGATAAAGTCACATTGAGGAGCATTGTTTATGCTGCAGTAATGCAACTGTAGAGGGACTCCAATATTAATTCCTATTGAATTGCAAAGCCCCCTTGTAGTTTACTCATTCACCTTCCAGCTTAAATTATCTGGGCAAATGGATGAAAATCTAATACTTCTAACATATCAAGTAGCCACTGTATTGTTATATACTGTATTCTGTTTGTATTCCCAAAAGTTTGATCAAGGTGTGTTGAATTCTCCTCTTCCCCACTCCATTGACATCAATTGCAGCCTACACTGGCTCTTCTTTTTGTTGTTGTTACTGCACTAAATTCAAGGTGCTGGTTTTGACCTTTGGACTGCCTTCAAGTCAATCCCGACTTATGGCTACCCTATGAATAGGGTTTTCATGGTAAGTGGTATTCAAAGGGAGTTTACCATCGCCTCCCTCTGAGGCTAGTCCTCCCCAGCTGGCTAAGGACTGCTCAGCTTGCCACAGCTGCACAAGCCAGCCCCTTCCTTGTCTGCAACTGCCAGCTGGGGGGCAACTGGGTTCCTTGGGACTATGCAGCTTGCCCACGGCTGCACAGGTGGCAGGGCATGTAACCCCTGAGCCACTCACTGTGGGGGTGATCTTTAGCTGGCCCTTGACACCCAGGAGACACGAGCGGGGATTTGAACTCACAGACTCTGGACTCCCAACCAGGCATTCCTCCCCACTGTGCTATACCATTAAAAACTTAAAATGAGCTGGGTCTGGACTATCTTGGGGAAGTCCCCGCCATCATCATGATTTAAAGTCATCTAGATCATCCTTCCTCAACCTGGTGCCCTCTAGCTGTTGTTGAACCCCAACTCCCATCAAACCCAACCAGCATGGCCAATGGGATGATGGGAGTTGTAGTCCAAAATATCTGGAGGGCACCTGGTTGGGGAAGGATGATCTGGATACTTCTTCAGGTGGCACCGTTATTCGCCATGAGGCAGTCTTCTATCAGAAACAGAGCTTTTTCACTGGTGGCACCCATGTTATCCCTGACTATTAGCCATGCTGGCTGGGGCTGATGGGGGTTGGAATCCACAACATCTGGAGAGCCAAAGGATCCCCATCCCTGGGACAGAGGGCATGATGGAGCCGCCCTGGGCTCATGCTGAGAGGACGGGCGGTATATAGATCAAATAATAAAGAAATAAATAAAAATGGTGCATACTTGAATATTTCCACGCAAAATATTCCAGCAGCACTGCTAATGTTGGTTGGGAAAGATGTGACAAAAGAAAATGTTTGGATAAGCTCATATTCCAAATTATATCCATAGGAACATAGGAAGTTGCCTTATACTACACCAGACCATTGGCCCATCTGGGTCAGGATTGTCTACACTGACTGTCTCTTCAGGGTGTCAGACTGGAAGTCTTTCCCAGCCATACCTGAAGATGCCTGGGATTAAACCGTCTCTAGGTAAAGCAGCTGCTCTACCACTGAGCTACCATCTTGCATCGTATACTTTTACAGTTTTGGGCTGTGAACTGCCTTCATAAACAAATGTTTATGAAGAGCAGTGTACAAATGCCTTAAATAAAACATTTTGCGGTATAACATTGTATTTTGTACATGTAAAACCTCAGCACATCAACAGGAAGCCTTCTCAGCCTGTCCTTCTTCTTCTTAATATTAGCTTTGCACAGGCAAAGCGGCTTGTAACATAGTGCGCATGCCCACTATGCATGCTGAGGGAGTACAGTCCCTTGAGAAGTGTGCCATAAGAACAGCCTGCTGGATCAGGCCTGTGGCTCATCTTGTCCAGCATCCCATTCCCACAGTGGCAAACCAAATTCCTGTGGGAAGCCTGCAAGCCTGACTTGAGAGTAACAGCACTCTCCCCTCCTGTGGCTACCAGCAACTGGTTTTCAGAAGCATACTTCATCTGACTATAGTGGCAGAGCACAGCCATCATGGTTAGTAGCCATTGATTGCCTTATCCTCCATGAATTTGATAATCTTTTAAAGCCATCCAAGTTGGTGGCCATCACTGCCTCTTGTGGGAGCAAATTTAACTATGTGTTGCATGAAGAAGTACTTTCTTTTGTCTGTCCTGAATCTTCTAACTTTCAGCTTCATTGACTGTCTACAAGTTCTAGTATTATGAGAGAGGGGAAAAAAACTTTTCTCTATCCACTTTTTCCATGCCATGCATAATTTTATACACTCCTATCATGCTGCCTCTGACCTTTTCTTTAACCTAAAAAGCCCCCAATGCTGCAACCTTTCCTCATAGGGGAGTCTCTCCATCCCCTTGATCATTCTGTTCACCCTTTTCTGAATCTTTTCCAACTCCACAATATCTTTTTTGAGGTGAGGCAACCAGAACTGTACATAGTATTCCAAATGCGGCCCCACCATAGATTTATACAATGGCATTGTTATCAGAAGTTTTAGTTTCAGTACTTTTCCTAATTATCCCTAGCACAGAATTTGCCTTCTTCGCAGCTGCTGAATACTGGGTTGACATCTTCATCAAGCTATCCACTATGACCCCAAGGTCTTGTTTCTGGTCAGTCACTGCCAGTTCAGAATCCATCAGAGTATAAGTGAAATTAAGATGTTTTGCTCCAGTATGCCTAACTTTACACTTGTTTACATTGAATTGCATTTGCCGTTTTACCACCTATTCACTCAGTTTGGAGAGGTCCTTTCGGAGCTCTTTGCAATCCCTTTTTGTTTTAACAACCCTGAACAATTTAGTATCATCAGCAAACTTGGCCACCTCACTGCTCACCCCTTATTCTAGGTCGTTTATAAACAAATTAAAAAGCACAGGTCCCAATACCGATCCTTGTGGGATTTCACTTTCTACAGCTCTCCATTGGGGAAACAGTCCATTTATTCCTACTGTCTGCTTCCTGCTACTTAATCAATTCTTGATCCACCGGAGAACCTCTCCTCTTATTTCATGACTGCTAAGCTTACTCAGTAGGCTTTGGTAGTCTTAGTACCTTGTCAAAAGCTTTTTGAAAGTCTATATTGTGCCTCATGCTTAAATGTTCACATTGATTCTAGAAAAGGAAAGACAATGAAAAGTTTGTCTCACCTGTTCCTATGCCCTTGCTTAACAGACTTTTTAAAAACAAATAAAATGGCTAGATAAATGTGGAACAAAGCTAGTGGTTAGCCTTGGGATACCGCAAAATTAAAGAATTTTGCCTGGGAAAAATACTTTGGACTAACGTCAGTCTGGGCTTTGACATATTCAATATAGATTTATCCTCACAGTGTCTATTAATGCTAATGTCCAAATCTGTGTTCATTGTACTGTTAATTCATCCCTAAAGGATACATTTACATTTACATTTACAAAGGCCAGGTCATTCAAAGCTAAAGCTAGAGCATTGTCCTTAATTAAATCCAGTCTGTGAGATAAAAAGAATTGAAGGAATTAATAGCAATGTGGCAGACTTGGTGAGTTAATTCCCTCTCTCCCACTTTTTCTCATTCTGGAGGAACTCAGGTCTTTTCACATCATACCCACCCAATGGCCTAATAACCTGTTCTCCTGATATGATAGCATTCAACAGAACCTTTAACATTCACTATAAATCACCACAATTAGATTAATATTTGGGTGGTGCTTAAGCATCCCCTCCAAAAAAAATTTGAGCGAGTAGATTTTTATTTGCTCATACTCATGATGCACTTATTTTAATTCTTCTAGAAGTGTCTCCCCTTCCCATCCCAGCTCAATCAACTGATACAGAGATAAGCTCTCGGATGCTTAACTTTTAAAAACTAAGAGCATGGGGACATAGGACATTGGAACCTAGGAAGCTGCCTTTTACTGAGCCAGACCATTGGTTCATCTCACTTGGTATTGTCTACACTGACAGGCAGAAGCTCTCCAGGGTATCAGGCAAGGAAGCAGATGCTCTTCCACTGAGCTATGGCCCTCAGACCTTGTTGTCAAAAGACTGAAATCCCATCAGTCAGATGTTTAGTAGGGAAAGGGAAGCAGGAGGGCAGCTGAATCCCTCCCTAAACTGCTGTTTGGTGATATTTTCGTGGGTTTTTTACAGGGCTATATGAGTGCAATGTTGCTGTTGTAATCAGGCAATTAGGCACGCAGGATGTATTACTGCAGGGATAGGCAACTTTTTTCTGCTGAAGGGGATAACATAGATTTATACAACGGCATTATGATATCGGCTGTTTTATTTTCAATACCTTTCCTAATGATCCCTAGCATGGAATTTGCCTTTTTCACAGCAGCCGCACACTGGGTCGACATTTTCATCGTGCTGTCCACTACAACCCCGAGGTCTCTCTCCTGGTCGGTCACCGCCAGTTCAGACCCCATGAGCGTATATGTGAAATTCAGATTTTTTGCTCCAATATGCATAATTTTACACTTGTTTATATTGAATTGCATTTGCCATTTATCCGCCCATTCACTCAGTTTGGAGAGGTCTTTTTGGAGCTCTTCGCAATCCCTTTTTGTTTTAACAACCCTGAACAATTTAGTATTGTCAGTATCGTAAAACTTGGCCACTTCACGGCTCACTCCTAACTCTAGGTCATTAATGAACAAGTTGAAATGTACAGGTCCCAGTACCGATCCTTGAGGGACTCCACTTTCTACAGCCCTCCATTGGGAGAACTGTCCATTTATTCCTACTCTCTGCTTTCTGCTTCTTAACCAATTCCTTATCCACAAGAGGACCTCTCCTTTTATTCCATGACTGCTAATCTGTTGGGAGCCACATACCAGCAGTAGGTGGGGCTAGAGGCAGAAGTGGGTGGAGCCAGAGCTAAAGTTGGGTGGGGCAATCCCCATTTCTTTCTCACTCTCTTTCTGCCAGCCCACTTCCCCCTCTTTGCCACCTGCTTTAAACTAAGCCAAGAATGACATGAAATAAAGACAATGGCCTCAGGCCCATCCCAGCATTAATTTCCCTCCCTCCCTCCCTCTCTCTCTGTGTGTGAGTGAGAGAGGGAGAGAGAGAAGAGAGAGAGAGATTCCCCATCATGTTACTACTATGAATAGGAAAACTTGCTTTTGTGAGTATTGTTTCATGGAATGCAAATTAGGTTGGTCTGCATCAAAATTCAAAGCAAACTGAATTTCTCCCCCATCCCTAGCCTCAGAACTGTTTTCAGAGAATGTTCTTCCATTGCAACCACTGGCCATTATCCAACACTAAACATTTGGATCATCCTCCCACAGGATATAGTAATGGCCACCAAACTGGATGGCTTAAAGGGGGATTAGATAGATTTGTGGAAAGATAAGGCTACCAGTGGCTACAAGCGATGATGTCTATGTTCTACCCTCACCTCTGAATCAAAGATGGAGCAGGTGGTGTTGTGCTCAGGTCCTACTTATGGGATCTCCATAGGCATCTGACTGGCCATTGTGAGGACGGGATGCTGGACTAGATGGGCCTTTGGCCTGATCTGGCAGGGTTCTTCTTATATTCATAAAAGGTCACAAGCAAAGGTCTTCTCTAAGCACTTTCCCCTCAAAGTTAACAGCAAAAGATATTTTGATATTCTCCACTCGGACACATTCATTTCCACTGTCTCAGTCACCAGAGTGGTGACTGAAGTGCTTTAAGGGAGTTTCTGTTGTGGTTCACCTTACTGGGAGAGGGCTAAAAAGGACTTTGTTTATCACCTCAGGAGCATGGGACTAGGAAGCCCCAGGACTTAGAGTAGGCCTCCCAGTACCTGTCCCTGCCAGCCATGATGTCTGCCTCCATAGTCAGAGGTGATATGCTTCTGAATACCGGTTGCTGGGAACTGCAGGAGGGGAGACCTGCATTCAGGTTCTGCTTATGGGTTTCACTTGGGCATCTGATTGGCTACCGTGTGAACAGGATGCTGGACTAGATGGCTACTGGCCTGACCCAGCAGACTCTTTTATGTTCTTATGTTTCAAACAAGGTCACATCCACACCATACATTTAAAGCACATTTAAAACACGTGGCTTCCACCAAAGAAGTGTAATTTATTTATTAAAGGTGGTTAGAATTATAGGTCTCTGAGGGGTAAGCTACAATTCTCAGGATTCTTTGGGGTAAACCATGGCCGTTAAAATTGCTTTAGATGTATGGTGTGGATGTGACCCAGATATTCTAGCATGCAAAGAAAGTAGGGTGTGTTTTGTCATTTGAATAGTTTAAACATTGAGATCACTCTTCTCCTGTGAATGCTTACTAAATAATAAATCAAGTTATCAAGGAAAGTTGGGAGGCAGGTTGTGTGTGCAAAGAAGGAAACGTCAAGGTGGGCTTGCTTCTAAAACACAGGCTACCCTGAGCCTAGAAGAGTATACATATAAGTCAGGAGAAGCATACCTCATGATACTTTTTCACCAGCCTTCCTGCTGTACATGAGCAGGATTTCCAGTGGGTAAACCCACAGCCACAGTTTCCCCCGCAGCGCTGGACGAGGAGGCACCGTGGAAAGAAAACAGCATTGGTTTGCTTCAATTCCTCCCTTATGTTGACAGAATAATTCCTCGGAGTGCAGCTGTATCGCTTCACGTCATCATTCAACCTATCCAAGTCAACTGGAATGGAAAAAGAGAAAGGAGAGGAAGGGTTTTTTTATATAGTGCATTTCCAACTTGTCCTTCCTCATAAGACCTCAGGGCAAGGTACAATGCAAATTGCAATCCCTAAAACAGATAAAGCACTGAAACAATCCATCCAAAAGGAACTGGTAAAAATACAATACCAACCTTAAAATCACGACACCCATAAATCTAAAAAAAACATAGGAATGGGCAGCTTATTTCCACATATGTAATTCACTCACACAAGATGTAGTGATGGCCATCTATTTGGAGACCTTTGAAAGAAGATTAACAGAGGATAAGGTCAGGGCCGGTTCTAAAGGGCGACCAGGAGGGGCACTGGCCCAAGGGCCCCTGGAGCTATGAGGGGGCCCTCAGCCGCCCCTCCGCTTCCCTTCCATGATCTGTGCCCCCCCACCCCCACACCTACTTGTCCTGTCTTTTACCATTGCCCTTAACGAAGATGGCAGCCACGGTTTCCCTAAGGTACTGAAGCCCCTACCGCCATCTTAGTTGATGGCAGAGATGCGTCGGTATGCATTAACTTGGATTCCTGCATTGAGCAGGGGATCGGACTTAATGGTCTTATAGGCCCCTTCCAACTCTACTGTTCTATGATTCTATGACCACTATTTCATTTGTTTTTTTTAAAATCAAAGCAGATTAGAACAAATTAAAAGTGTACAGTAAAAGCCATAAGAATAGAGTAAAAACAAAGGTCAACTACTGCAGTCATCTTTTTAATTGCCTGCTTAAATATCCAGTCAGTTTTGCACATCTCCAAATGCTACAACAGTTCTTAGCAGTCTCAACATACTCTACGATTCTATGATCCTGTATATCAAAGTACATTGTAAATATGTATCTTGAGAGAAAGTATACATTTAAATATGTATTTTGAGACAAAAATATGCATTTAAATACACATTTTGAATGAAAATACTCATTTAAATAAGTACTTAGAGATAAATCACACATTTGAATACATAGTTTGGGGGAATGCACCTTTAAATATGTTCACTGAGAGAAATCACACCTTTAAATACATATTTTGAGAAAAATACACATTTAAATAGTATTAAAATATAAATTTAAATATGTATTTAAGTACTATTTTGAGCAGATGTTTCAACGTGCTGATTAATGCAGAAGTGGAATAGAATTAGGAGTAAAAACATGCAAAAGTGACACAGAGCAGAAACAGCTAGATTCATCCATCTATACTGGCAACGTATGTGGTTGGGGCACTTTGTGTAATCTTGGTGTTATTGATGGCAGATAAAAACACATTTGTTTGTCTGGGCATTTGTAGTTTACTGCTGTTTAATATGAACTTAGCTCCCTCCCCCATGGTGATCAGAGCGAAGATGGCGTCCGGCAGATAACAGCAAGTTTGGTCGCTCTCAACTCTGATATAAAACATCAAGCTAAACCAAACTAAACTAGGGGAATAATCTCTGTCCCACTCATTTTGTTGCTTTTTTCTATGGGATGTTTTTGTTGGCTGGGCGTTTAGATTCTGCAGGTCTGCCTCCTGTTATCTCCTTTGGTGTTTGTTTGCTTCCTATAACCGGCTGTCTGGGAGAAACAAAGATAGCTGCTCTTTTAGAAAATAATGAGACTGTGAAAATAAAAATCTGGACTTAACCAACAGACGAACAGAAAAGGAAAATAAAGGAAATTCCCGGCTCTGAGAAGGTTTGGAGACACCAGAAAGTGAGTAGAAGTTAAACCTTTTTTAACTAGAATTGGCCAAAAACTCAGTTCTAGACTGGGGTGATACCCAAACACTCTAACATGGTATACACGAGAAGAGATTACCTGACTCAGGGGCTTGATATTCTGGAACTATCAACAGTAGAAAAAAAGCCCAAACAGTTGAAAATCACCCAGTATTTCTCTCCCAAAGAGCAGACAAATTTATCTGGTACGATGAAAGAAAAAGGCCAAGAGCTTACTTTGGAGGAAAAGGGCCCTGAGTCTGCTAAAACTTGGACTAATGTTGAAAGCAGCAATACAAGGAAAGAGACTGTAAAGGGCCTTCTCTTGGATACACCTATGGATTGGTCTCTGGATTTAAATGGAGCAATCCAACTGGAAAGTCCTGCTTTTTTAACTCCCTCTTTGGCCCAGGAGATTGCGCAAGCAGAAAATTCAGCAAGCTCCTTGATAACAAACAAATTACAGGTGGTAACTACAGATTTGAGGGATATGGAAAAGGGATCACCTGGGGCTGGCTCTGATAGCCTACACCTCATGGCACAATCTCCGATTATTACATCAAGTCCCACCAAACTATTGGAGGGGAAAAGTGTACTGAGTACAACCAGCTATTTACCCTTAGATTGTTGGCTCTTTACATTGACTAAGGACATTGAACACATCAAAAACTTTATTTGTGAGGCAAATAAGCTGTTAACTACACTTGTGGAGGCGTATAGTAAACTCCCCCTCCATTCTGACCCTTTATCTCGATCTAACATGGCTCAACCGCAACAAATGTCCCAAGCAAACGCTAAACAAAAGGACAAGGGAAAACAGGTGACCAATTTAAGAAGACGCCATGGTAAAATGGCCAGACCATCTAAATTGAGTAAAAACATCAAGCGCCCTAAATTCCGTCAATATGTTAAAATGAATTTCTCCAAACTCTTTAAAATTCTAGAGTCACTCACTGACTCCAAAAGAAAACAACATGTAAATCATCCAAAGCAGTCCATAACTAGTGACCAACTTAAAGGAACTGCTGAACCCGAGATTCTAATGGTGTCTGCTCATCTAAAGGATTCAAAATCTCCTAAATATAATCAGAATACTTTAAAACGTATGTGCCCTTATTCCAATACTAGGGAGGTCAAGATGCACAGTCCCACCTCAAAATGGCAATTAAAACTTATCCGTAGGAAATTAGTACTGACAAACTACCCAAAACCGTCCGGATATCTAACTCAAAGGGAGCGCAGAATTCATCTGTTGCATCTACTCAACAGCGTTTTGCCCAACTGGTTCTCACCAGCAAATATATCTTCAGTGGAATATCTATACTACAATAGCTACATGGCGCGAGCAGTGGTGAAGTTTGACTCCTGGGAGCATGCAGATCTTCTGCTGCAACATAAATTCAGTCTATGGCACCATGGCATTGAAATAAAGAGATTTTTTATGAACGTAGCAGTGCCACAACCCCTTTGCCTAAAAATTCCAACTAAAAACCTGACAGAAAACTTTGACGTGAAGCATTTAGCAAAACACACAGAGTTAAACTCGAGCCAGGATGTTTCCACACATCCGGACCAACAAGTTCATCTTAGCGTCTTTACAACTGAGCCTCAACGATCCAAATTGACTCAAATACCTGCGACCGAGGAAGAAAGTGGCCCATATATCGAGGAGGAAGTAAGACTGTTGGAAGCTTATATAGATCTCTCAAGTGAGGCGCAATTTGACATAGTTGAAAGATTGCAAAACTTGACATCGCTACTTACTAACAAATCTTTAAACGACGTACATCCTAACCAACCCTTAGAAGGAAAGTCTCCATCAGAAACCTCCTTGTCGGGATCAGACAGACTAACGGAATCAGTTGAAGAAAGCTTAATGACGGCACCAACAGCAACGTTACAGTCTTTGAAACCATGATGGAGTAGTACTCAACTCCCTACAAATCTTTCCCTCCTTTCCTGGAACATTGCGGGAGCAAAATCTAAAATTACTGATCCATCCCTTTTGATTTATCTTAAAAAGTTTGATGTGATTTTGTTACAAGAGACCTGTGCTATAGATCCAATAGATATTGATGGATTTATGACTTATACCATGCCAGCAACACATAGCGATAAAGGAGGTCGCCCTAAAGGCGGCCTCTGTATAATGGTTACCACCAAACTAAGACTACAATTGAAAAATCTACCATGTTTGCCAGGACTGGCCATGGCTCTAGTTCTTAAAACGAAGGAGTCAAGTCTGTTACTGATAAATGTCTACTTTCCCCCCATTAGACAGAAGAAACAAATTGAATCTAGATACCAATTATTAGAGGAATACATACTTAAACTATTAGCATCTCATCCAGAGGCCATAATATTAATAGCCGGCGATTTTAACGCCAGAACTGGCCGTAGTGATGAGAAACTGTATAAGCATTTCCGTCAAATTCCCCCTATGTCATACGAGAATTACAAAGTTCCTTCCCGCTCCTCGAAAGATAAAGGAGTAAATTATGCAGGTTTTTCTCTTATACAGATGACTTATAGACTGAACTTTACCCTGGTAAATGGAACTGTTGAGGGTGATTGGTCTGGTGAATATACATATCTGTCAAACGCGGGATCATCCACTATCGACTACTTTATTATTCATAGGGACTGGTTCAATATGGTAGCTTCCTGTTCTGTTGATATCCGAACAGAAAGTGACCATTTACCTCTTATATTGTCACTTATATGGGGATCACAAGAGATTCGCCCCGTAAATACCCCAACTTTAAACTGGGAACCTGTTGAGTCCATCTCTAGGGTACGTTGGACAATTAAAGTAGAAAAACACTTTAGAGAGATAATATACTCTCCATCCATGGTCCGGCTCAGAGAAACATTACTATCAGCAATACAGGGAGAGCCTACAATACAAGCTTATCAGAAGATGCTTTCTGAGGTCCAAACAAATCTGACCATGAAATCTACTCTCAGAGGGAATAAAGGTTCTAATTGTCATAAACAATGGTTTGACCAGGAGTGCCAGGCCCATAAGAATCTTCTGATCTGTAAATATAGAGAATATAGGTTTCAAAATCTGACAGAAATACCGGCGGAATATAGAGAATTAAAACAAGAGTTATAAAAATCTAATTAAACGGAAAAAGTTAGAAATCCAGAAATCATACTGGCAAAAGCTGATCATGGCCTCTAGGATTAAGAACACTACACTATTCTGGAAGTTAGTTGCTAGAGGATGGCCAAATTCAATATCAAAATTGGACTCCCATATTTCAGTAAACCTATGGGAAAGTCACTTTCAAAAGATCTATGTAAGTGATCAGACTAAGACCAGTAATGTCGAAATACCGTTAAAAGACCTTCCTACCTGGCCCCCAGTGACTGAGAGTGAAGTGATCACACTAATTACTTCCCTGAAATTAGGAAAAGCCCCCGGTGCTGATAATATCACGGCTGAAATGATCAAAACTGATCCCAAGTGGTGGGCACCTATATTAGCTACACTCTTTACGAGTATAGATCAGACGACCATCATCCCTGAAGACTGGGGTTTAGCTATTATTGTTCCAATATTTAAGAGAGGAAATAGAGCTGATCCATCGAATTACAGACCCATAAGTCTGTTGAGTGTGATCAGCAAATTATATGCTAAACATCTGCTAGCAAAACTTCAATTCTGGCTTGAGCAGGAAAATATACTCGAAGATGAACAAGCTGGGTTTAGGGTAAATCGTTCTACACTTGACCACCTACTTGTTCTAAAACATCTAATAGACAAATACTCAAAGCGCCCGGGGGGGGTTATATGCAGCTTTCATAGATTTTAAATCTGCATTTGACCTTATCCCCAGAGACAAACTGTGGGCTAAATTAGAATCTGCAAATATTGATAAGAGACTGTTATTGCTTATACGTACCCTTTATTCAAATACTTACGTTCGCATCAGATATAATAGTGTTGGCAATTTAACAGGGCACATTCCAACGACAAATGGAGTAAAACAAGGCTGCATATTAGCTCCAACGCTATTCAATTTTTATGTGAATGCCTTAATTAAAAGCCTTGCAAAAATTCCTTCCCACCATCCTATGCTCTCAAATAGGCCAATTTCAACATTGTTATATGCTGATGACGCTGTGTTAGTTTCTCTTTCACCAGTCGGTCTTCGGCGTCTCCTTTCAGCTCTTAGTAATCACTGTAAGACTGAGGCATTGGTAATCAACTATGAAAAGACCAAGGTGATGGTTTTTACCAAAAAATGCACAAAACACCGATGGAATCTGGAGGGTAATGCTATAGACCAAGTAACTATCTATAAATATCTTGGCATAATATTACACTCATCAGGTACCTGGCAAGCTCAGGCCAAATGTGCGCGGATAACTGCCCAAAGAAGTGTAAATGCCCTTCTTTCTTTCTACTATACTAAGGGTGGCCAACATATTCCATCAGTCTTAAAAGTATTTACCTCCAAAATTGTCGCACAACTACTATATGGTACCCAGGCTAGCGCATGTACAAACTTTTCCTTATTAGAAATAGTACAAACAAAATTTCTTAGGTCCATTTTAGGAGTTCCATCCTGTGTATCAAATAACATCTTACGCCTGGAAGCTGGTCTTCCAACACTGGATTCACGTATATGGATCCTTAAATTAAAATTTTGGTTAAAATTAGTGTTTTTTCCGGTGGGATTGGCTCCTTTAGTACTTACTGACTCCTTCCATTCGGAGTGGAGAAATTCCCTAGTACTAAAACTTACATCTTTAGGCCTATCCCCGCCCTTTCTCCTTTCTATGGGATTCCAACAAGCTAATTTATTAATTATTTGGATACGGAAATACAAAATCAACGCTCTTTTAGACATATTAATACAATTGGGGAACCACGTAGCTCGCCCTATATACCTGCGAATCACTTGAGGATCTTAGTGGACTATAGAATAAGAAAAGCATTCACGAAGGCCAAATACAATGTTCTACCCTCTACCTTATTAAACGGTAGATATCAAAAAATACCACTCCTAGAGCGTGTCTGCCCATGTGGCAGTGGCTCTTTAGAAAACATCGACCATGTCCTGTTAAATTGTGAGTTTTACAATGAGTTAAGACAGCGATTTATTACTCCTCTTCTCCAACGAATCCCAGGCCGAGACTCTGCATTATATACAAAATACCTTTTAGCAGATGTGGACCCTTCTGTTACATTCCCAGTTGCAAAATATTGTGCTGCAGTAATAAAGCAACGCACCTTGCTGGTCCCACATGGTGTTTTATAATTTGATAGTTTTAAAATATCTTAAATCGAACAAAATTTTGTTCATTTTAGTTAAATGTATGTATTATTGGATATTGTTTTACTGCTGGTCTTTGACCGTATTAATAAAGATTTGCCTTACCTAATATGAACTTACAAGATCTGAACAGGGTGGTTCATGACAGATGCTCTTGGAGGTCACTGATTCATAGGGTCGCCATAAGTCATAATCGACTTGAAGGCACATAACAACAACAACTGTTTAATAACATAAGAAGAGTGCTGCTGGATGAGACCAATGACCCATCTAGTCCAGCAACCTGTTCTCACAGTGGACAACCAGATGCCCATGAGAAGCCTGCAGGAAGGACCTCAGCACAACTGCACTCTCCCCATTTGTGATCTGCTCCACAGCTGCTATTCTGAGGAATACTGCCTCCAACAGTGGAGACAGGCTGCTCTGCTTCGGGAGGATGGGCAGGATGTAAATTGAAATAACAATAATAACAATAACAATAATAATAATAATAAAAGTAGTAGTTGTAGCAGCAGCAGCAGCAGCCATTGATCACCTTATCCAGGGCTGGCTCCAGACATGCCGGGGCCCTTGGGCATCAGCTTGCCCTGGGCCTCGGCATGTGCGCAAGCATGTGCGCACGTATGCACATGCCCCCCACATCCCCCCTACCTGTCTCCTGTCTTTTACCATTGCCTTTAGCAAAGATGGCGGCTGCGGTTTCCCTAAGGGGATGACGCCTCCGCCGCCATCTTTGTTGATGGCGTGCATGCGTGCTATGCGCGTGCATCTCTGCCATCAACTAAGATGGCGGTAGGGGCTTCAGTACCTTAGGGAAACCATGGCCGCCATCTTCATTAAGGGCAATGGTAAAAGACAGGACAAGTAGGTGCGGGGGTGTGGGGGGGCACAGATCATGGAAGGGAAGTGGAGGGGCGGCTGAGGGCCCCCCATAGCTCCAGGGGCCCTTGGGCCAGTGCCCCACCTGGCCACCCTTTAGAACTGGCCCTGGTTGTACCACTCTAACAGTTAGGAAGTTTTTCCTGAGGTTCAGCCAAAATCTGGCTTCCTGTAACTTGAGCCCATTATTCAATGTCCTGCACCCTGGGAAGATTGAGAAGAGATCCTGGCCCATCTCTGTGTGACAACCCAGTCTCACTCCTGCATGCCTTCTTCTGTGTGATGGAAGAGACTCTTAGCGGCACCTTAGCTTGATCCTAATAAAGGCTCATGGTGAACCTACAATATACACACACTCATTTCCTTCTGATGTACAGGAAGGCCAAGGCTAAGGAATATCAGAATCTGGCTTCCTATAATTTGAACCCATTATTCCGTGTCCTGCACTCCGACACGATCGAGAAGAAAATATGATCTTCAAATGCGTTTATAAATAATTAAAATAAATACATTCTGGTTTGCACATTGTCCAAAACATGCAGAACACGTTATTTCATATCAGAATTTACAAATTCCTTAGAACCCCTAATTGCCATCATGCAGGCCTTCCTCCTAATACTGGTTCCCTCCATTCACAAAAAACAAAGTAAGGTTGGAGGAGGAGTTGCTTGCAAAGGGTGGGATGGAAAAGAGATCCAGGAAGCATTTCTGGCCTATTTCCAGGACTGATCCAGATATGGTTCTGGGTTGCATTTGGTATGTGGGTTTTCATTTTGAGCACTTCCATTTCAAGTACTTATCACGTTAGTAGTCTTTCTGTACTATAAAACAAGGATGGGAAGCCTGTGTCCCTCCACATGTTGTTGGACTACAACCCAGTCATCCCATGCTGGCTGCAGCTGATGGGAGCTGGAATCAAGCAAGATCTGGAGGGCCTGCTATAAATATGTAATTTGTTTCTGATTTTTACTTCACTGAAATATATAATTATATTGCTGCCTTGTATGGATGAGCAGCACATTTCTTCAAACACTCCTTCTACATACATCTGGGCACCTTGGCTCAATCAGGATTTCTAGATGTGTGTTCAGGCATGCATGTTGCTTGCACTTCATGTGTGTGCCGCAGAAAAATGCAGTGAAACACACTTACTATATATCGTTCGCAGAGCTTGGAAAAGTTACTTTTTTGAACCACAACTTCCATCAGCCCAATCCAGTGGCCATGCTGGCTGGGGCTGTTGGGAGTTGTAGTTCAAAAAAGTAACTTTTCCAAGCTCTGATGTTTGGAACTGTCCTACTGTTACTGTGTATGTGTGCACTCTACAGGTGCATTGTGCAAGTGATATTGGTATTTAATACAGAATACAGTATCCTAAGAAACTTAATAGGGATGGGGGGAATTCACTTTGGTTCACATTTAAAACCAAATTAATCCAATTTGCATTTTCCCAAAACAATATGAGAACTGAAACACAGCCATCCTTTGAAATTCACACTTACTCAGATTTTGCGATGAAGTTCTCCAACCAAATAATGTTTACAAAAATGCATATAGAAGGGGAAAGTGTGCATAAAAATGAACATATATGGGGAAATAGCATACAAAATGCATTACATTAGGAGAAATTGCTTGCAAAAATGTGTACATTAGTCAAAAAATACAAAAATGTGTTCAGTAGCAGAAATTCAAACTAAAATGCTGAAGTTTTTTTTGTTTTTATAAATGCAAATTGCTGTAGAACTGAATTTAAGGCTGGAAAAATGAGAAACCAAGAGAAACAAACCGGACAGATCTTTCCATCCCTAAAACTCAGCTTCTTTAAAAAAAAATTATACAAAATGCACAGGCCAATTTTCTAGACCTTAAGGCTCTTAGATAGCCTTAAAGGTATACAGGAAATCTGGATTCTCAAAAATGTGTGTGTGTGTGTTTGCGTGTAAGCTAAGTAGGATTTTCAGTGGTCCAGGGATGAAGTTGCTACATATAAAAATATAACTAGTTCACCAGGAGCATATAAGCTACATCTCACTATAAACATTCACCCAGTTTTCCCAAGAGTGCCAGTATCTTTGTAAAAAAGTATGTATTGCTTGAGACCTAACCACAAAATCAATGGGAGTTACTAGTGCACTCAAGCACTGAAAGTAAAGTCACCCTAGTGTACATAGCAAAGAGTGAAGAGAATAGAAAACTATCGATTTCTTTGTCCTAATAGATGCATTTTGTGCTTTGTTGCCATTCTTCAAATCTACTACTTCTCAGGCCTGACACTTCAAGCTAATTCCACTTATAAGGAAGAACAGTTTTCCAAAGTGTTTCCCCCTGGGTTTCCCCCCTAACTGTGGCCACCTCCCAAAATTGCAGCTTTAAAAATAGTGGCCACTGACAAACTGTGCCCTTGCCCACCCTTGCTATCTGCTTACCTAGGAGCAATGAGGATTCAGAAGCACTTAGCTCCGAACCTTTTCAGATGAGGATATTATCACCCACTCTCTCACAGGTACGGATGGGGGAGAAATTTGATTCAGTTCACATTTAAAGGCAGCTCTATCAAATTTGCACTTTCTGAAACAATATGAGAACTGAAACACAGCCATCCTTCAAAAGTCACACTTATCTGAATTTTGTGATGGCATTCTCCAACTAAACAGTGTCCACAATAATGAATGTATTAGGGGGAAATGTGCATAAAAATGAATAGTGAAAATAATATACAGAAATGCATTATATTAGGAGAAAATGCTTGCAACTATCTGTACATTAGTCCAAACTTGTATGTACAAAAATATGTTTATTAGGGGAAGTTCACACTAAAATGCCGACAAATTTTCATGAGGGTTTAAAAAAAAAATCACACAGCAACTGTTAGAACCAAAACTGACACATCCTCCTTCCACCCGTAGTCACAGGCATAACAATCCTTTTCAGAGCTCGAACACTATTTGCAGCATGACCACCATCCTGTCTGGATTCAGCATCCATCCATTCATTCTCAAGGAAACAGACCTTTAGTCTAGTGGCACCTAACCTTTGGAATTCTCTCCCCTTAATATTAGACAGGTGCCATCTCTTTTATCTTTCGGCGCCTACTGAAGACCTTCCTCTTTCAACAAGCCTTTTAAGTAGAGCTCTTATCCCAGTCTGTGTCTGTGTTGGACTTGGCTTTTAATATGTTTTTAAACCTTCTTTTTAAAAGAAAAGAAAAGAAAAGGTGTTCTAAAAGTTTTTAAAATGTTTTTAAAGATGTTTTGTTTTAATATGTTTTTAATGGTTCTTTTATTTTAATATATTTTAAAGTCTATTTTTATGATGTGTTGAAGTGTTTTTAGTGCTTTTGTTTGCGTCCCTACTGGGAGAAAGGGCGGGATATAAATCTAATGAATGAATGAATGAATGAATAAATGAATGAATGAATGAATGAATGAATGAATAGGACTTTCACCCAGGGAAAGGGAACCTACGCCCCTTCAGATGCTGCTGGACTACAACTCCCATCATCCTTCACCATTGGCCATGCTGGCTGGTGATGATGGGAGTTGAAAGTCCAAGAACATCTAGAGGGTCACAGGTTCTCTGCTTTAACACCAATCAGTTTTATTTCTGTGCTGTGGACCTCCTTGCAAGTGGGGCTAGAAGTGTGGCATCGAGATCATCTAGTTATTCTTGCTGTCTCGCGATATGGCTTACTTTAGTTAATCAAATTACATATTTGTCAAGCCTGCTCCAGTAGCACCAGCAATGATCGGCATCCTGTTCAGCATCTAATTCATCTCTTTAATTGAACAAAAACTGAAGAGCCAGGAACATTCGCTATGCCCACTGTCAAGCTCCTACTTAAGCAGAAGGGTTACCTCCTACAAGCAAAGGGTTTTTTAATTCCCTCTCCCCCAATGTTAACAGCAGAGCTGTCCAAGATGCACCAGCCACCACTGGCATAGATGCTTGAATTTCTATTGTGATGGCAAGAGTTAAAAAAACCCTTTGCCTGTGTCTCAGTTTTTGTGCAGGAACAAAACAAAAAGCATGAGATATAACAAGAAAGAGATGGAAAGCTTTGAGGGGGGCAGGAGATGGGAAGCCCCTGAGTGGTGGATTGAGTTTCTAGGCTGCCGTGTTGCCTGTTTGTACTCTGTAGCCAGAGATGAGGAACTTGTGGCCTTCCAGATAATGTTGGGCTATAACTCCCATCACCTTTGATCATCATTCCTGATCTAACTGGGACTGTCCAGCAACATCTGGAAGGCACAAGGTTTCCCATCCTCACTACAGGTTTTCATACTAGCAGAGTCAGTCTGCATTCTGTGAAAAAGAACTCACACAAAAATATTGAAAACTTGTGATGGTGGTAACTGGGAGAAATGGGGAGTTCAGAATACATACTCTTCTCAGTTCAGAAAATCCCAGAGCCATTATGAACTGAACCAAACCTTCCTTTATTCCCCATCAGCAATCAGGTCATATCCATTCCCACCAAGAATCATGTGAACTGTAGTTAAGGGTGCTGGGGATTGTATTCAATAATACTCAATAATTATTGTATTCAATAATAGTATTCAAGCCTGGCCTGTACAAAAGGGACGGGCTCCACTTGAACCAGAATGGAACCAGACTGCTGGCACTTAAAATTAAAATTAAAATTAAAAAGGTGGCAGAGCAGCTTTTAAACTGACTGAGGGGGGAAACCCGACAGGAGCTGAGAAAGGTCCGGTTCGGAATAAACCTCCCCCCTGGGATAAAAACCAAAGAAATGATGAAATTTTAAAAGGGGTAGGCCTAGAAGTAGGCATTGTGAGAGCAGGGGCACAGGATATAAATTCAGAAGAGCAAAATTACCACAGGCCTAACCACAAGTGCCAAAGACACTTGAAGAGAGACACTGCTTACAAGTGCCTGTATGCTAATGCTAGGAGCCTGTGAACCAAGATGGGAGAACTGGAGTGCTTGGTCTTAGAGGAGAGCATTGATATAGTGAGCATAACGGAGACCTGGTGGAATGGAGAAAACCAGTGGGATACGGTTATCCCTGGATATAAACTATATCGGAAGGACAGGGAAGGACGTATTGGTGGCAGAGTCACTCTATACGTGAAAGAAGGCATTGAATCCAGCAAGCTCGAAACCCCAAAAGAGGCAGACTCCTCCACAGAATTGTTGTGGGTGGTGATACCATGCCCCAGGAGGGACTTAATACTGGGAATGATCTATCGTCCCCCTGATCAAAATGCTCAGGGAGACCTTGAGATGAGATATGAAATTGAGGAAGCATCCAAACTAGGAAATGTGGTAGTAATGGGTGACTTCAACTACCCGGACATAGACTGGCTGCATATGTGTTCCAGTCATGACAAAGAAGCAAAGTTTCTAGATATTCTAAATGACTATTCCCTAGACCAGTTGGTCATGGAACCGACCAGAGGGACGGCAACCCTGGACTTAATCCTCAGTGGGGACTGGGACCTGGTGCAAGATGTAAGTGTTGTTGAACCGATTGGGAGCAGTGACCACAGTGCTATTAAATTAAACATACATGTAAATGGCCAATTGCCAAGAAAATCCAACATGGTCACATTTGACTTCAAAAGAGGAAACTTCCCAAAAATGAGGGGATTGGTAAAAAGAAAGCTGAAATACAAAGTCCAGAGGGTCACATCACTCGAAAATGCTTGGAAGTTGTTTAAAAACACTATATTAGAAGCTCAACTGGAGTGCATACCGCAGATCAGAAAAGGTACCGCCAGGGCCAAGAAGATGCCAGCATGGTTAACGAGCAAAGTCAAGGAAGCTCTTAGAGGCAAAAAGTCTTCCTTCAAGAAATGGAAGTCTTGTCCAAATGAAGAAAATAAAAAAGAACACAAACTCTGGCAAAAGAAATGCAAGAAGACAATAAGGGATGCTAAAAAAGAATTTGACGAGCACATTGCTAAGAACATAAAAACCAACAACAAAAAATTCTATAAATACATTCAAAGCAGGAGACCATCTAGGGAGACAATTGGACCCTTGGATGATAAGGGAGTCAAAGGTGTACTAAAGAACGATAAGGAGATTGCAGAGAAGCTAAATGAATTCTTTGCATCTGTCTTCACAGTGGAAGATATAGGGCAGATCCCTGAACCTGAACTAACATTTGCAGGAAGGGATTCTGAGGAACTGAGACAAATAGTGGTAACGAGAGAGGAAGTTCTAAGCTTAATGGACAATATAAAAACTGACAAATCACCGGGCCCGGATGGCATCCACCCGAGAGTTCTCAAAGAACTCAAAGGTGAAATTGCTGATCTGCTAACTAAAATATGTAACTTGTCCCTTGGGTCCTCCTCCGTGCCTGAGGACTGGAAAGTGGCAAATGTAACGCCAATCTTCAAAAAGGGATCCAGAGGGGATCCCGGAAATTACAGGCCAGTTAGCTTAACTTCTGTCCCTGGAAAACTGGTAGAAAGTATTATTAAAGCTAGATGAACTAAGCACATAGAAGAACAAGCCTTGCTGAAGCAGAGCCAGCATGGCTTCTGCAAGGGAAAGTCCTGTCTCAGTAACCTATTAGAATTCTTTGAGAGTGTCAACAAGCATATAGATAGAGGTGATCCAGTGGACATAGTGTACTTAGACTTTCAAAAAGCGTTTGACAAGGTACCTCACCAAAGGCTTCTGAGGAAGCTTAGCAGTCATGGAATAAGAGGAGAGGTCCTCTTGTGGATAAGAAATTGGTTAAGAAGCAGAAAGCAGAGAGTAGGAATAAACGGACAGTTCTCCCAATGGAGGGCTGTAGAAAGTGGAGTCCCTCAAGGATCGGTATTGGGACCTGTACTTTTCAACTTGTTCATTAATGACCTAGAATTAGGAGTGAGCAGTGAAGTGGCCAAGTTTGCTGATGACACTAAATTGTTCAGGGTTGTTAAAACAAAAAGGGATTGCGAAGAGCTCCAAAAAGACCTCTCCAAACTGAGTGAATAGGCGGATAAATGGCAAATGCAATTCAATATAAACAAGTGTAAAATTATGCATATTGGAGCAAAAAATCTGAATTTCACATATACGCTCATGGGGTCTGAACTGGCGGTGACCGACCAGGAGAGAGACCTCAGGGTTGTAGTGGACAGCACGATGAAAATGTCGACCCAGTGTGCGGCAGCTGTGAAAAAGGCAAATTCCATGCTAGCGATAATTAGGAAAGGTATTGAAAATAAAACAGCCGATATCAAAATGCCATTGTATAAATCTATGGTGCGGCCGCATTTGGAATACTGTGTACAGTTCTGGTCGCCTCATCTCAAAAAGGATATTCTAGAGTTGGAAAAGGTTCAGAAGAGGGCAACCAGAATGATCAAGGGGATGGAGCGACTCCCTTACGAGGAAAGGTTGCAGCATTTGGGGCTTTTTAGTTTAGAGAAAAGGCGGGTCAGAGGAGACATGATAGAAGTGTATAAAATTATGCATGGCATTGAGAAAGTGGATAGAGAAAAGTTCTTCTCCCTCTCTCATAATACTAGAACTCGTGGACATTCAAAGAAACTGAATGTTGGAAGATTCAGGACAGACAAAAGGAAGTACTTCTTTACTCAGCGCATAGTTAAACTATGGAATTTGCTCCCACAAGATGCAGTAATGGCCACCAGCTTGGACGGCTTTAAAAGAAGATTAGACAAATTCATGGAGGACAGGGCTATCAATGGCTACTAGCCATGATGGCTGTGCTGTGCCACCCTAGTCAGAGGCAGCATGCTTCTGAAAACCAGTTGCCGGAAGCCTCAGGAGGGGAGAGTGTTCTTGCACTCGGGTCCTGCTTGCGGGCTTCCCCCAGGCACCTGGTTGGCCACTGTGAGAACAGGATGCTGGACTAGATGGGCCACTGGCCTGATCCAGCAGGCTCTTCTTATGTTCTTATGTTCTTAAGTCCTCCTCCGAAGTAGATCCATTGAATAAACCTAAGTTACTCATGCTCATTAATTTTAATAGGTCTACTCTGAGGAGGACTAGCATTGAATGCCACCCTCTGTGACAAATAAACTACAGTCCCCGGGGTTGTTTAGGAGAAGCCATGACTGTAAAATGGTATAAGAGTACTCTAAATGTATGGTGTGGATGTGACTTTGGATGAGCCGCTGGCTTGTGTCCAGTTTTTCTTGATTGCGTATTTTTCGTCCTGTCTTGCAATTTGGTCAGTTTGAGAAGAGGGGAGCAGGGAAACTGTTAGCAGATGAAAACAGACTCCTTGAGGCTGGGTCTTTCCAGGTTTAGGAGGAACCTACGTTTTCTCTGAACATTCTCAAGAAAACCTAGAATTGGAAAGGAAGGGCCAGTGATGCAATGTGATGGGGGATTGTTTTACTCATCAATGATAGGAAAAAAACCCTACATGCAAAGCTGTAGTCTCAAGATAGTTTTCTTTAAAAAATGATAACTAAAACAGTTCTGTTAAAAATAAATGACTCAATCACAATGTCTTCTTTTTAAGATACACTCAACTTTTTCTTTGTGTCACCTGGAAAAATGTGTGTATGTGTGTGCACATGCGCTTATGCGGTATCTTTCAGTTGGGCCACAAATTCAAGATGAAGTGTCTCTGATACAAAGATTTCTTCTTAAAGTGAAAGATCAAGAGTGCTGGGATTTTCAGGGGAATTGAAACTGTTCACATGAAATGAGGACTGTGGTTCATGCAAACTGGCATGCCAATTACCTCAAAGGAGGGAGGTCAAGTCGTCAAAGCAGGATGAAATTGCTGCTGTTATAAAGGGGTGTAACTCTGCTGAAATCAATGGAATTGAGCCAGTGATGAACCTGATTTTGTAGAACACTTCTGCCTTTGTTTTTGTTTTTTTAAAGAAGGGTTTATGCCACATTGCAGCGTGTGCCACATAGCAGCTTAATTTACAGTAACAGGGTGTTAAGGTTGCCAGGTCAGAAGCATCCCAAACCCTGAAATTTCAGGGATGGGCCCTAGTGATGTCATTAAGCATCAACCACAGTTGCTTGAAGCATACCACTCAGACACAAAAAAATCTCTGTTTGGAAATTGATAGAAATTTTAGCTAAATAAGGGTGTTCCCAGGTCTAGCTGAAGTGACGAGATTATTCCTCCTCACTTCCTTAGGGAGCCTGATTAGGGAACATTTAATCTACACTACTTGCTTCTGTGTGAGACAGGGGTGTATACTATCACCCTATTGATTTAATCTATACGCAGAACATATCATACGGAAAGCGGGATTGGACCAAGATGAAGGAGGTGTGAAAACTGGAGGGAGAAATATCAATAATTTAAGTTATGCAGATGATACCATACTACTAGCAGAAACCAGTAACGATTTGAAACGAATGCTGATGAAAGTTAAAGAGGAAAGCACAAAAGCAGGACTACAGCTGAATGTCAAAAAGACTGAATGACAACAGATGACTTATGTAACTTTAAGGTCGACAATGAGGACATTGAACTTGTCAAGGATTATCAATACCTTGGCACAGTCATTAACCAAAATGGAGACAATAGTCAAGAAATCAGAAGAAAGCTAGGACTGGGGAGGGCAGCTATGAGAGAACTAGAAAAAGTCCTCAAATGCAATGATGTATCACTGAACATTAAAGTCAGTTTCATTCAGACCATGGTATTCCTGATCTCTATGTATGGATGGGAAAGTTGGACACTGAAAAAAGGGTAATTGTTTCCATAGCAATAACATTTCTGGGTCTAGAGAACCAATCTCTCCCCCCCCCCATAGCTGTGGCACTTTCCATCTTTATTATTTATTTATTTATTAAATTTATTAGTCGCCCATCTGGCTGGTTTACCAGCCACTCTGGGCGATGTACAACATAAAAACATATAATTCACATTAAAACCTTAAAATGCCAACAATAACACTAAAACCTAACCCGCCCCCAAAGCCTGAGGTACGGCTGAAGCTCATCATGGAGGGGGCATGGCGGATGTCATTTGGGAGGGAGCTCCACAGAGTGGGTGCCACGATTGAAAAAACCCTTGTGATGTTCCTATATTAATGTATATATGGTAAGTGTTGGTTGTTTAGAAGATACATGGTAAGTGGAGTGAAAGAGGGGGAGTGAATGGGCAGTAGAATGCGAGATGATTGGCTGAGTGTTTAAAATGGCTGAATGTATAAAAGGAAGAGTGAGAGTGGAATCTGGGGGGGGAGAAGAGAACTGAGTGGGTTGCTTGGTGGGGTTTAGAGAGTTGTTTGCCAGGAGAGAGTGGAGAAGGAGGGGGGTGGAGTTCGGATTAGTATTGAGTAAAACCATATGCTTATGTGCCTTAAGAAGAAATCTTGTTAATCTTGTTAGCTTTGTTATCTGTAATAAATACTTAATTTGGTTTACCAAAGGCCTGATCCTTGGCTGGGGTTTCACAGACCAGAAGGGAGGGTAAGGTAATGACCAAGGCTGAAGGGGAACTGTAACAAATGGTGGCAGCGGTGAAGAGAATAACAATACCAGTATTCAGAGTCTCTGGGAATACTAGTATTGGGACGTTACTGGTGGTTGCCTAGCAGGGGAATCTGTTGAGATCTGTGCTAGAGCGGGGAGAGAAACCATAAAAAAGGACAGTCCGGACTGGTGGAGTCCCTGGTGGTGCCTAGTGACAGGCAGTAGCCACGCGCAGGTAGGAACCTGACAGGGAGAGCCAGGGAAGGACGCATCACACATGGTGGCAGTAGCAGTGGGATACGAACAACAGAGAATCCAGATACAAACCAAAGAGAGTCCCAAAGACACGTGGTGACAAAGGAGACTACGTCACAGGTGTTGGCTGTAGCAGTGAGATACGAATACTAGACAATCCCTAATAGTTGTGTGGCAAACAGAAATAACAAAACAAGATTACTTGTGAGAGTGACTGGCAAAGAGTGTGTGGCAAAGAGTGAGTGAACTCAAACACCATGGCTGAATACATAAAAATGAAAAGAGAGGAGCTGGTGGAGAAGTGCATAACATTCATTTTACCTCACGAGGGTAAAGGGATAGATGAATTGAGGGTAGCACTTATAGGATTTGCTACTGCCCAGCAAAAACAACCGGTCAGGGAAGAGACCCCAGAAGGATATTTAAGCAATCCTGCTTATATAGAGTACTTGAGAGAGAAGTTGAAGATGGAAACTGAGAGATTGAGGATGGAAGGTGCAGAGAAGGAAAAACAGAGAGAGTTGGAAGCTGAGAGATTGAGGATGGAGGCTGAGGAAAAAGACAAGCAGAGGGAGTTGGAAACTGAGAGATTGAGGATGGAAACTGAGAGAATGAGAGTGGATGCGGAGATACAAGGGGAAAGATTAAAATTGGAAAGAGAGAAGTTTCATTCTGATGAAACAAGAAAGGACAGAGATGGAGCAAAAATAAAAATTACTCCAAATGACTTTGCTGTCTATGAGCCTGGACAAGATCCTCAAATTTACCTCAGCACCTTTGAAAAAGCAGCTCAGTTGTGGGGGCTACCTGAAGATAAATACATGCAGTATTTATCAAACCTGATTAAAGGGGAATTGGCTGAGGTATACCAATATTTCCCCTCAGACAGGCCCGTCACCTATGCTGAATTCAAAGAAGCAGTGTTTAAAAGATTCAGACTGGGGCCTGATTATTTTAGAAAGCTTTTCAGAAATTGCCAGATACAGACAGGGAGGTCTTTTGTGGAGCTGGGGGCAAAACTGATGGACATATTTGGGAAATGGCTGACAAGTGCAAAAGCTCAGTGTGGAGGAGGTGAAAAACCTCATGATATTGGATCAATTATACCATCAGTTAACACCAGAAATAAGGCTTCTGGTCAAAGACCGTTCCCCTACATCGGTGCAGGAGGTCGCAGAGATGGCGGATCACTTCGCCTCCAACAGAACTGGCTGGGTGGGGAAAACATCAAGAGATTTTAAACCCAGACCATATAACGCTGGCAGAAGGGATGTGGTACCACAGAGAGTGAGTCCTCCAGTAAAATCTGAAGGGCACAGGACACCCCAGAGTGGATCTGTGTACCCTAAAAGTGAGGAGAAATTATGCTACAAATGTGGTAGACCGGGGCACCTACGTTTTCAATGTGAGGTTGCCAACCCCATTAGTAATCCTGCTCAGACAAGGGCAGTGAAAACAGAGCCCAAGGCTTTAGAAACAGCCAAAAAGGTTCAGTTCTGCCAGATAAACTGGACAGAAGTAACAGACCTTGATTCAAGTCTGAGAGAGGAAGTGAGTGTACAAGGGGCAAATTATTGGGCATTGCTTGATACTGGTGCCGCTCAGACATTACTGAGGCCAGATTTAATAAAATCTGAGGTAATATTACCTCAGGAAACTGTGACTATCCAAGCAGTGAGGGGTCAACCAGAAAGTTTGCCTGTGACCGTGGTGGATATGACTTGGAGAGGCCGAGAGGGCCGATATAAAGTAGGCATTAATGCCCAGCAACAAGAACCAGTAATACTGGGAAGGGATGTAATGGGCGCCCAAGGAAAGATCTATGTAGTGACCAGACAGCAAATTGGCAGAGAAAAAGAAGCCATATTAAGGGGGGCTGAAACAAACAGGGTGGAATCTGTTAACCAGCCTCAGGTCACCATAGCAACCACTAGCAGGCCTGCTGAAGGAGACAAACTGTATCAAGTGGTCTCTGATAATGATGAGGCAGATCAATTCAGGGAAGAGCTGCAAAAAGATATAAGTTTGAAGCAGATAAAGGAACAAGCTCTGACCCAACAGATTCCTTTCACTGACAAACTGAGGAATCAAGTTGTGTGTGAGAATGGGATTTTATATAGACTGTGGATGCCTGCTGAGAGAAAGGATGAATGTGAACCAGTGAAGCAATTAATAGTACCTAGCAAATACAGAACCAGATTGCTAGAGGTAGCCCACGATGTCCCATGTGCAGGACATCTGGGAATAAAAAAGACCAAGAGGAGATTGGCTGCACACTATTATTGGCCCAACATCTCCAAAGATGTAAAACAACATTGTCTATCTTGTGGAATATGCCAAAAGGTGGGAAAAAGTGGAGTAAAGACTAAGGCACCCTTAAAGCCCCTTCCTATAATTGGACAACCCTTTTATAGAGTGGGGATAGATTTGGTGGGCCCTTTTTCCAAACCCACAAGGCATGGCAAGAAATATCTATTGGTGGTGGTGGATTTTGCCACCAGGTACCCAGACGCAGAAGCACTAAGATCCGTGGAAGCCCCTGTAGTGGCAGAGGCTTTATTAAAAATCTTTATGAGGCTGGGTTTCCCTCATGAAGTGCTGACGGATCAAGGCAGTGTATTCATGGGAGAAGTGATGCAATGCATGTGGAAATGTTGTGGTCTAAAACATCTAAAGACCACTACTTACCATCCCGCCACTAATGGGTTAACAGAGAGATTCAATGGCGTTTTGAAGGGCATGATCAGAAGCTATGTTCAAGATCACCCACAAGACTGGGATGAACGGTTGGGATGCTTCTTGTTTGCATACAGAGAAGTCCCTCAGGAGTCAACAGGCTTCTCACCCTTTGAACTCAGGTTCACTAGAAAAGTGAGGGGACCTTTGGAACTATTAAAAAATTCATGGGAAGGAACCCTGGGAGAGTACAAAACATCTGTAGTAGATTTTGTATTGGAATTCCGCAATAAATTAACATCAATGATGGAGATGGTGAAAAAGAATTTGAGTCAAGCACAGGAGAAGCAATGTTACTGGTATGACAGAACAGCCAGGGAACGTGTGTATGATGTGGGAGATATGGTTATGGCGTTCATACCCAGGAAACATGACAAATTACAGGCTAACTGGGAAGGACCATATACCATCAGAGAAAGGCTTGACACAGTGACGTATGTAATCACCACAGACCAATTAAACAAAAGCAAAGTGGTTCATGTAAATATGTTGAAGCCTTACCATACCAGGGATGCACAGGTGTTGCAAGTTACCTTATTCCCTGAGGGAAGTGGGCCTGAACTTCCAGATTTGGTACAGGAAAGCAAAGACAAAGGAGGGGTAGATCAAGTGGAATGGTCAGAGGAGGTGAAGGAGGAAGTAAAAGAAGAGATTCTGAGAGTTTTGAAAACCTATAGGAATCTCTTTAGCAACAAACCTGGCCGAACCAGTATAGTTATACATTCCATTGATACTGGAGATCATGCCCCAATCAGATCTGTTCCGTACCGTGTGAATGGGAAAGTTTTGAATGAGATCAAAAAGGAGGTGGAAGATATGCTGGAATTAGGAGTGATCAGGGAATCCATCAGTCCCTGGGCCTCAAGTATTGTCCTGGTTCCGAAAAAAGATGGAACGACCAGGTTTTGCATTGATTATCAGCTAATCAATAAAATTACTGTCCCAGATGCATATCCTATGCCTAGGGTAGACGCAGTGTTAGAGTTATTGGGGGCAGCAACCATTATCTCTACACTAGATCTCTGTAAAGGATTTTGGCAAATGGAACTAGACGAGCAATCCAGAGCCAAAACTGCCTTCAGTACACCAGATGGGTTATATGAGTTTGTGACCTTACCCATGGGACTAAGGAACTCACCAAGTTCATTTCAGAGGCTAATCAATACTGTGTTGCGAGGCATGTCAGATTTTGCAGTGGCCTATATCGATGACGTGGCCATTTTTAGCAAGTCGGTGCCTGAGCATGTCCAACACCTGACAACAGTATTGGAGGCCTTAAGAAAAGCAGGCCTCACAATAAAAGCTAAGAAATGCCAGTTTGGACTAAAGGAAGTAATCTATTTAGGACATAAGGTGGGGAGTGGGAAAATCACCCCCTTATGGAGCAAGGTGGAGGCAATACAAGCGTGGCCGATCCCCTTAACCAAAAAACAAGTAAGGGCATTTCTGGGTGTGGCTGGATTTTATAGGAAGTTTGTGAGAAATTTTGGGGAAATAGCAACCCCCTTGCATGAATTAACAAAGAAGAAGTGTTCTGAGTGTGTGGTATGGACGGATGAATGTCAGAAGGCTTTTGATCTACTGAAGCAAGCCTTGTGCCAAGGACCCATATTAATAGCACCAGACTATGAGAAACCATTCATCGTGGCTACAGATGCGTCGGACCTGGCGCTGGGAGTCGTCTTGCTACAGGAGAGAGAAGGCACCAGACATCCAGTGGCGTACCTGAGTCGCAAGCTGACGCTGAGGGAGAAAAACTATTCGTCGGTCCAGAAGGAGTGCCTAGCGGTCGTGTGGGGACTGAACAAGTTGCGCCCATACATGTGGGGACGAAGATTCACAGTGACTACGGATCATCGGGCCTTGTTATGGTTGCAGACTATGAAAAACCATAACACTATGCTGCAGAGGTGGTCCTGGGCCCTACAGGACTATCAAGTGGACTTCCAGTTCATACAAGGCAAGGACAATGTACTGGCCGATGGACTTTCCAGGCAAGTGGCTGGGACTGCAGTGACGTGACCAGACAGAGGAACAAAGAAAGACATTTTCCCCATAGAGACTTTTATTTGTTAACGCGACGTATAAATCCTGGAACAGGAATAATACTCTGCTGTTGTTTAAGGGGGGGGAAATGTGATGTTCCTATATTAATGTATATATGGTAAGTGTTGGTTGTTTAGAAGATACATGGTAAGTGGAATGAAAGAGGGGGAGTGAATGGGCAGTAGAATGCGAGATGATTGGCTGAGTGTTTAAAATGGCTGAATGTATAAAAGGAAGAGTGAGAGTGGAATCTGGGGGGGGAGAAGAGAACTGAGTGGGTTGCTTGGTGGGGTTTAGTGAGTTGTTTGCCAGGAGAGAGTGGAGAAGGAGGGGGGTGGAGTTCGGATTAGTATTGAGTAAAACCATATGCTTATGTGCCTTAAGAAGAAATCTTGTTAATCTTGTTAGCTTTGTTATCTGTAATAAATACTTAATTTGGTTTACCAAAGGCCTGATCCTTGGCTGGGGTTTCACAGACCAGAAGGGAGGGTAAGGTAATGACCAAGGCTGAAGGGGAACTGTAACAAATGGTGGCAGCGGTGAAGAGAATAACAATACCAGTATTCAGAGTCTCTGGGAATACTAGTATTGGGACGTTACTGGTGGTTGCCTAGCAGGGGAATCTGTTGAGATCTGTGCTAGAGTGGGGAGAGAAACCATAAAAAAGGACAGTCTGGACTGGTGGAGTCCCTGGTGGTGCCTAGTGACAGGCAGTAGCCACGTGCAGGTAGGAACCTGACAGGGAGAGCCAGGGAAGGACGCCTCACAGCCCTCTCCCTAGTTCTCACCAGTCTAGCTGTTTTAACTGGTGGGACGGAGAGAAGGTCTTTTGAGGCTGATCTTGTTGGGCGGCAACGTTGATGCTGGAGGTGCTCTTCCAGATAGACTGGGCCAAAACTGTGCAGGGTTTTAAAGGTCAAAACCAACACCTTGAATTGGGCCCGGAAAGCAACTGGTAACCAGTGCAACTCCTTCAGCACTTTACAGCTAGCTACCAATAAAAAATAAGAGGAATGATTTATGTAATGTGTGTGTGACTACAGGTGCTTCCAGACTGTCACTGTTTTGCAAATTTAGGTTGTACAATTAAAATGGGTCTGACACTCTTACACAACCAACTCATTAACCCCTCCAAACTGGACTTTTTGCAGTAAGCAAAGTGACAGTAAAATGCACTGGAAAGTGAGGGATAACAATTTAACATGTCGCTGTATAGCCTTCATAGGAATAGATTCATAAATGAAATTAATAACAGTATTATAATACTAACCTCCCAGCAAATAAATATGAATGAATGCAAACAAATCAACATTAATGTTCAATAAACGTTTTAGGAATGTAGCAGATCTTAAGGAATATCTTTCTTCACAGTTTCCTTATATAGGCTGCTACCCTCCTCCAGAAGGCTTGCATTAAACTGCATTCTCACTGCAAGAAATAGGTGTCCACATCTCCACAACCTTTGCTGAATTTTGTTCCTTATGTATTAATTGAACCAGCATAAGGTATCCCCCGTAAGGTATCACCTCCAAGGCATTGACTGTTGGAGGTAGGGAAACATTCATAGAATCTCAGAATTAGAGGGGAGTGTAGCCCTTCATGTTCAACCTATTTTTTGATGCAGGAAATTCAAGCTCATAATTAGGGAGGGGAAGGAGGGAGGTCTAGGCATTGCCTCACACCTCCATTGTTGAGCTTAGGAGGTACACACCAGCACCGGGAGGAACCTTCGCCATGGCAAACGCAGTGAAGCAAATTTGTGGAGTCCTGGTAATGACAGGTAGAGGAACTACATTTCACCGTACTTAATGGGGGGAATATCATTTTTGGCAGCAGCTCATTTTTTAAATAACTCTTCCCGGATTCCTGCAACTTTCTACCCTGGTTTATTCACCGTTTATGCAAACATTTAAGACTATGAAGTTTATTTCTCTTGGAGCAGCGGTTGTCCAACTGTGTTCTGGAGAACTCAGAATTTAGCAGGGGTTCCTCAATGAGAGGCTCAGTCATGATTGACAAGTTTGACTACCCTAAGATATAGGAATGGCCTTCAATTTGGATGAAAAGGACCTTAGAGAAATTCATGGAGGATAAGGCTATCATTGGCTACTAATCATGATGGCTCCAATACAGTATATCTCTGAATACCAGTTCAGAGTATATCTCAGTATATTCAGAGGCAGTATATCTCTGAACACTAGTTGCTGGGAATCCTATGTGAAGAGAATGCTCTTGCGCTTGTGTGCTAATTGTAGACTTCTCATTGGTACTTGGTTGGTAACTGTGAGAAAAGGATGCTGTACTAGATGGGCCTTTGGTCTGATCCCATGTGGCTCTTCTTATGCCCTTATGATATTTCTCTGGAAAGCAACTCTCACTTATACTGACGTTCTCTTGAAATGTACAGCCACAGGGGAATGTATTCTTGGGTACACTCTAAGTTTGTTCCCACATACTGAACACAGGCAGAAGTTGTCTCTACATGTATAAGCGTTTGTGTGAAAGAGTACACATGTTGATTTGTACAGGTGAACTATTGTATACACAGGTGCACAGACTGCACTAATTGAATGTTACATGTCAATAACTGTGCAAGTGCATAGCTCAACTATTGTGTACACTTGTGAATCCAATGTGTGAGCACCACTACTCAGTTTGTGTATGGTGCTGGTGTGGAACAAGAAGACTGCTTAGGTGTTCTGCATGGACTAACTCCGCACCTATGAACTTGCCCCAGAAACCAGTGCAACACAGAGGAGTTGTTCAACAGTTGAAAACAACTGCTTAATAGAGATGATTACCAGTTATACATACAAAGGGGTCTTTCTGGAACACAAAATGTGTATTTGTCATGAGCAAGCATGTGTGATATCTGTATTCAGCAGTCAATGCATTGTGGCTTACTGGCAGATGGCCCAGAACTCTTCAAAGATGAGTACATAGAGGATTAGAGTTATTTACTGGCGCCTCCTTGCAAACCCCAGAGACATGAGATTCCACTGTTCAATTTTTGTTTAAAGTCTGGACTATCAATTTTTATTAAAGATAAATGGATGGGATTGTTAAGGACACCGCAAATTCACATGAAATCTGAATGTTCAGCCTACATTGTTGGGCATTTCCACCATGAACATTGGAAAAATTCCAAGGTGCAATGTCCCTGTTCTTTCACCTTTTGGCTTCAACTCCTATATAAAAGCATATCTCAGTGGTGCCAGCAAACTTTGTTGGAGCATGTGAATCTATCACAGCGGGCTGATGTTATTTCAAGAATGCTCCACCTGATTAATTTATCCTCAGCAGCTGTTACATATTATTGTGTGAGCTTTGCACACTATGGCATAACATACTGTACAGAACGGAAGTGTGGCCGTTAAAGCCAGATTAACCCCTGTGAGTGAAATCGAAACAAATCCTACTGGTTTCAGCGAAAGTTTAATCACACTTAAATTTCTCTGGTCTGAGCCCATCTCTGTCATTATTATAGGCTGGTTCAATCTGGTATGTACATCACTTGATTCCCCATCAACTTACGATGCAAAACATGGTGAATGTGTAAATGGACCCCATTGGAAACATTGCACTGGAGGTGATATGAAAGGTCAGTTTGTAATGTTTGGTTGATTCACACATGCATGCTCATCACCTTATGACTAGCCCATGTGAACCTGCCCTACTATCTCAATGAGACTAGGCTTGTAGAATGTAAGGTCTGTAAACCAATTGTGGCACCTCTTTGTTTGTGGCCTCTTGTATGAAGACTTGGGATGGAATCCGTTAGCTGGTGCTGCTTCGAAAGCATTCTGTCAACCTAACAGGCATTATCAATTCGAGTTCGTCCTTTGTCTGCTTTCTGCTGCTTTTACTCGGTCCAATTTTGCCCTCTCCAAAAATAACATTAATAGATATTTTCTTCCAAAAATATTGATATTAATAAGGATGTTTTCTTTCAGAATATTGATATTTTCTTTCAAAATACTGATATTTTGAAAGGAAATATCTAAATGAAAGAAAATACCAGTATTTTGAAAGAAAGAAAATACTGATAATTTGAAAGAAAATATTGATAAAGGAAAGGAAATCAGTTTTGCCGCTGCTTCCTTCTCCGCTGTGACTGAGGCTGGTCAGTTTTCATGTTAGCAAGCAAGCAGAGACTGGCTGAGGAGGAAAGCAGCTTTCAGTGCACTCCTAGCAGTTCGTAGAGTCGACATGGTTGTTTTCCTCCCATTTGGAGTTTGGATTATTGGAGTGGGGGTGGGTGGCAGAGAGAGAGTGAGAGCGAGAGCGAGCAAGAGAGTGCTGTGCTGTGCTATGAGTAAAAACAGTACAAGAACAATATATTTGAGGGAATATTCGAGGGGGGGGAACCAGTGTCAGGGGAAAGGCACAGAAGTTCAGATCCTGAAGCTCAGGATCACTCCACAAAGACGGAGAATATGCGCATCACTGAAAAATCCATTGCTAAATCCAAATTCAGCAGAATTCTCGCCCATCCCTAATGAAGACCAAATATCTACTATTTGCAGAAACATCAAGATGGAGATGGCAAAATGCTTGAATGGCTGCATATGCATTGCTTTTCTGCTCCCTGGAGGCAGAAGCGTGTAGTGGAGTTGGTGCTGTGAAAGCCTGCCAGCCACACTGTATGAGCCATATGTGCCTGAGATTCCCTCAGGGCCAGCCATAGACCATGTTAAATGCATAACTGTATTTAACGTGACTTTTTAAATTAGAAAAAGACAAGCTCCAGCTGATGGTGGGAGGATGGGGATCAGGACCATGTCATGCGGGAAGGGATTTTCCCACTCTTTTTGTCCCCGCACATGGACCCATAAAAATAGCTTCCCCTAAACGGGTGGTTGCTGTGGGAGGGAAGCTGCAAATACACCTTCAAATGTTCAGCCCATTGAAGGGAATCCAGGGAGTGGTGTCTGATGCACATCTCCGTGTATGCCTATGATTTCTTGTCCAGAAAACGCTGTACATGTGGGTGCCTGCTTAAGTGGGCAGATCTCCTCAGCTAGATCAGAGTGAGGGTCTTTAGTGTCATCCGCACTTTCACAGAAACATCGAACTACAGAGTTGGCAAGTACCTTAGGATGTCATCTAGCTAATCCTGCTCAATGCAGGATCTACAATACACAATGCAACTACAGCATCCCTGGCACGTGGCCCTCCAGCCTCTTCTTAAACACCTCCATTGAAAAAGAGTCCACCACCTTTCAAGGCGATCTGTTTTACCATTGAGCAGCTCTTACTATTAGCAACTTTCTCCAAATGTCCATCTGAAGTCTGCTTCCCTGCGATTTCCATTGTGGTAACATCATTTTCTTGGCGCCCAAGTCTATTTCCCCTTTACATATGAGCAATCAATCTCTCTTTCTGGTCACATTCACATCATACATTTATTTCATAATTATTTCACTTTAAACAGTCATGGCTTCCCCCAAAGAATCCTAGGAAGTGTAGCTTGTAAAGGGTGTTGGGAGCTGTTAGGAGTCTCCTATTTTTCTCACAGAGCTACAATTCTCAGAGTTCTCTGGAAAGAAGGATTGATTGTTAAACTGCTCTGGGAACTATAGCTCTATGTGGGGAATATGGAGTCTCCTAACAACTCTAAATGCCTTTCACAAACTACACTTGCCAGGATTCTTTGAGGGAAGCTATTACAGTGGAATAATAATGGAATGAATGTATGGTGTAAATGTAGCCTCTCTCTCATACTTGTATTGGTCTGTTGTCACATTGTGACAACAGACTGAGCCACTAGGGGGTGAAAGAGGCACATGGACTGAGACAAGATTTGGAAGCCAGCCCTTGAAGGAATCCACCTTGGGAAGATGAGGACAAGAGGGGGATTTGCCACCATGACCTGCTGACATGAGGGTTTCCCCCCTTCCTCTCTTTCTTCCTAGAACCGAAGGAGGCTTTTTTAGCAAGAGAAGAAGGCTGGGAAGGCTGGTGAAGACCATAGAGTGGGAATTTATGGTCCTCCATATGTTCTTGACTCTCTGTTCCCATCAGCTCCAGGCAGCACAGTCAATGGTCAGAGATGATGGTATTTTTGTAGTCCAGCAATAACCCTAGTGTATAACAATCATTTAAAAAATTCTTTAGATTCCATAAATTTTCTCTTGAAATTTTTTTGGAACATTCTAGCAGAAATGTTCTGAAACTGTTCCCTGTTGAAATTCCAGCATAAATTACTGCTTCATCTGTGCCAGACGTCAGCTACAGTTGTCATTTACAATTAGAGATTGATGGCTTAAATAAAAACAATGCTGTATATTTAATGAGTGTCATTAGCAGACAATTTTTTTAATTTTAAAAAATCCTTAGTATCAGGAAAATTCTTTTTGCTGGGGTGAAAAAAAGATATCAGTATGACAAAATACTGTTGTTTGGTTTAAATAAATCTGGCACTCTCTTCCTTTTCTCATGGTATTCTGTTTTACTCATTGAGGGAACTTGACTACATTGGAGTTTCTTGCAACTAAGGAAGAAGACTAAACAGCACATAGCCATTGGTATCATTGACCCCTATCCGTACTATACATTTAAAGCAGTATCATACCACTTAAAACAGTCATGGTTTCCCCCAAAGAATCCTAGGAACTGTAGTTTGTTCAGGGTGCTGAAAATTGTTAGGAGACCCCTGTTCCCCTCACAGTGCTACAGTTTCCAGAGTTCTCTGGGGAAAGGGATGGTTAAACCACTCTGATTATTAAGCCACCCTAACAATATTCATTTCTCTAGCCATGAATTATGAATGGTGTCCAGTTGTGCCTGTGTGCTAGCAGAATGGACTTCCACATGCACAACAGCACTTACCTTCCTTTCCCTCATTCTGCCTCCCCCTTTCACGTTTGGAACTGATGTGGGGGGAGGACTGCATATCCTCCTCTCTCTCACTAGCTACATTTTTATACAAAGCTATAATTGTATAACTGATGAAACATTTTTGGTCATGGACTTCCCTCATAGTCAACACTGTGAATGCAAGAGGCCTGTGCAAGTGTCCAATCTGTATGTGCAGGGGGGATTGCTCCATCCTGCCTGACATTCATGCATGGGCTTATGCAAGTAGAGCCCAACCCGTGAAATCTGTACACCACAAGATCTAGGTCAACAGATGGCATAGCTGAGTCTATGTACAATAGAGCTGATGCATGTAGACACTTTGCAAACCTGATGTCCAACACGTACATGCCAGGCAAGGGCAGGCAAACATGATGCCACATGCAGTAGCAGTTAGTGAGGCAGTGAAAGAGGGGCGGCATTGTGTTCTTGGCTTCCAGATGGTGAGGGTTGGTGCTAAGAGGGAGATGGGTGAGGCATAGAGAGTGAGGCGTGGTGAAAAAGCCAATCTGATGCCCCTACTGCCCCTTCGCCCACACCAAGCTCCTCATGCCTTGCCCCTCCCCGTCTCCATCAGTAGCCAGTATTGATGCTTGGTGTCCAAAAGCCAGGTACACAAAGCCACCCCACCTTCACTGCTCCACTGACCACAAGTATGAACTGAATGTCTCCAAAAGGCTTTGGTCAAGGCCAAAGCCATTTAGTGAATGCAACACAAAATAGAGCATGACAAGGGGAATATGCAACAAAATGTTCCCGCGTGGAGTGATCCCTGTTCAGGTTTCCAGTTGCTCTATTCCATATCCCCTTTCCTGGTATTGTGACCCCATCCCACAGCCAGTCATCATTCTGTGCCTTTTTAGTGGGAGGAGAACACCCACCTTAGGTATTATTATTTCCCAAAATAGAGGGAGAGTGAGTTCATTGCATTAAGAATATTGATTGATTGATTGATTGATTGATTAGGCTTAGATACTGCACCACAGATGGAAAGCTTTTTAATCTCAGTAGGCTGAAAGCAAAAAGTAAGGTAAAGTCAACCTCTGTTGTAGAACTTCAATACGCTGATGATAATGTAGTCTCCGCACATTCAGAGAAAGATCTTCAAACTATCCTAAATGTCTTTGCAGAAGCATATGGAAAGCTTGAGCTCTCACTTAATATTAAAAAAACCAAAGTGCTTCATCAACAGGTGTGAACTAGTCCCTCTGTAGCACCATCAATCTTAGTGGTGTGACACTGGAGAACATTGATAACTTTTTCTATCTTGGCAGCCATCTATCTGTAAAAGCTGACATCGATGCTGAAATTCAACATTGTCTGAGCTCTGTGAGTGCTGCATTCCCCTGAATGAAACGTAGAGTGTTCGAGGATCGGGATATTCGCAGGGAGACCAAAATGCTTATTTACAAAGCCACTGTACTTCTGACCCTACTGTACGCCTGTGAAACACGGACCATTTATAAACACCATTTCCAACTTCTTGAAAGATTCCACCAACACTGCCTCCGGAAAATTCTGCAAATTACTTGGGAAGACAGACAGACTAATGTTAGTGTATTGGAAGAAGCAAAGACTATCAGTGTTGAAACAATGATCCTTCAACATCAACTTCATTGGACCGGCCATGTTGTTAGAATGCCTGATCACCGTTTTCCAAAGCAGCTACTTTACTCCCAATTTAAGGATGGAAAACAGAATATTGGTGGACAGCAAAAGAGGTTTAAAGATGTTCTTAAAATGAATCTAAAAAAATGTTACATTAGCATCTAGAACTGGGAAGTCTTAGCCCTTGAACGTCCCAAATGGAGGTTGGCTATTATCAAAGGTGCTATGGACTTCGAAGAAGCACGAATACTGGGCAAACGGGACAAATGAGCTAAGCGGAAGGCATGTCAAACAAATCCTCATCGCGACCATCTTCCATCTGGAAACCTACGTCCTCACTGTGGGAGGCTGTGTGGATCCAGAATTGGCCTCCACAGTCACTTACGGACCCACTGTTAAAGACCTTATCTTGGAAGACAATCTTACTCAGCCACGAGTGATCGCCAATGACTGCACAATAAACAAAGTATCTAGGGGATGAATGTAAAAAAATGAAAAATGAAATGGACTGCCTTCAAGTCAATTCCGACTTATGGCAACCCTATGAATAGGGTTTTCATGGTAAGCGGTATTCAGAGGGGGTTTACCATTGCCTTCCTCTGAGGCTGAGAGGCAGTGACTGGCCCAAGGTCACCCAATGAGCTTCATGGCTGTGTGGGGATTCAAATCCTGGTCTCCCAGGTTGGAGTCCAACACCTGAATGTAACACATCCGTAAAATGGTATAAAAGTACATAACATCTGAACAATGATACACAACAACTGATGGATTAGGCTATACATCCGAAAAGGCCTGCTTGCTGAATATTAACAGGCACATATTAACAGGTTCCGCAACCTAGATACAGACACATTAAATAGCCTGTTTCTTTCAGAAACAAAGCAAACATCATTGGCCCCCTTAACTGTGTGCTTCTCCAGCTGAATGTAAAGAACGGGCAAGTATGCATGGGGCAAGGTGGTCCCTCAAGGAAGCTGGTACCCAGCTGTTCAGGGCTGTATATATTATCAGTAAGACCTGAATTTGGCTCAGGAGCATAGAGGAAGCAGTGCAGATCCTTAAGCAGAGGGTTATATGCTGTTGATGGGAAGCCCTCATCAGCAGCTGAGTTGCCGCATTTACCACTAGTTGCAGCTTCTAGACCAAACACAACAGAAGTCCCACACAGAGTGCATTAGTGTAGTGTGTGTGTGTGTACAAGTCATAATCCCATCAGTCATAATCCCATCAGCACAAGAATTTTGGCTTGCACAGTGGGACATCTCCCCCACTTCCCTGTATACCTCCCTATATCTGTTCTAGGGGTGCAGATTTTGGGAGGGCACAGGGCATGCATGGGGGGGGATAGAGAAAGTAAGTCCCATTGTACAAATGGAAATCTTTACACAGATGGGGCACATTAGTTATGTTAGGGTGAGGTTTGATGTGGTTTTATAGACTTCATTGACTTATTTTTAGAGAGCTTTTCTATTGAGCCATGCAGAAATGTTGAGACATTAATAAATCATTTAATGAGTGCTTCCTTTTGTTTTGTGTCCCTAAAACCATGCACTTCTGATGTCAAGTTTCAAAGCCAGATGCTACTTAAAGAAGGGAACAGGGTGCATGATATTAAATTCTACATTTCGTTCAATTCCAATTAAAATGCTTAACCACCCTGTCTACATAATGAAAATTGGTGAGATGTTGGCAGCCTTTAAAAAAGCACCTGCTCTGACAGGTGCTGATGCCAGATGTTCTTCTAAGTGCAATGTATACAAATGATTATCCCAACCCTTATTACGCAGCAGGATAGTTAAGATGGCGGCAGAGGGCAAGAGGAAGGGGAGTTACTGCTGGTGATTAAGGACATCCATGGCTTAAATGCAACAATTGGCTTTGTAGTTAAGCCAAAAACCAGTTGCCCTCTAGAGAAATGATTATAGGTGTTTAGATTTAGTTTGGTGAGCTGTTAATAATGGCAGCTGATGCTAGTTTGGATGACACTTTAGTCAGACAGCCTTCGGAGCCTGTACAATTCACATAATGACAGCAGTTGAAGAACTTTACCTCAAGACAGAAAAAAAAGTATTTGACTTTAAACTGGTAATCCTAATCACTTTAGCCCTTGATACACAGGAACTTGAGAAAAGCCCTTGCGGATTGAAGGATATAACCTGTTCAAAAAGAACAGAAGGAATAGAAAGGGAGGTGGAGTCGCACTGTATGTTAATATATATCCCTGCATAGAAATACAGGAGGGTGAGTTTAGTAGGTCCACTGAGAATATCTGGATTAAAATTAATGGGGCAAGGAATAAAAGGAACATGGTGGTTGGAGTCTACTACTGACCACCCAATCAGGGAGGATGAAACTTTTGCAAAGCAAATTGCCGATGCTTCGAGGAGGCATGAGGTAGTAGTAATGGGGGCCTTCAATTACCCAAATATCTGTTGGGAGGCAAATTCTGCCAAACACAACTCCTCCAAGAAATTGCTGACTTCTGTTGGAGAGAACTTTCTCCTACAGAAAGTGGAGGAAGCAGCTAGAGGATCGGATATACTTGACTTGATTCTAACCACCTCAGAGATGACTTGGTGGATGAAGTGGCAGTTATGAGAACTTTGGGAGAATGTGACCATGATATACTAGAGTTCTTGATTTTAAAGGAAGCAAAAGCTGAGGGTAGACATACGTGTACCCTGGACTTCAGGAAAGCTGATTTTAATAAACTCAGAACAATGGTAAGCGACCCTAACGAGAAAAGGACTCCAAGATGGGTGGGAGTTTCTAAAAGAGGAAATTCTAAAGGCACAATGGCAAACGATTTCGTCAAGGAAAAAAGGGGGGAAACAGCGGAAGAAGCCAATGAGGCTCCACAGAAAGCTTAGAGATGACCTGAAAACAAAAAAAAAGGACACATACAGGAAGTGGAAAGAAGGCCAGGCCACAAAGGAAGAGTACAGGCAGGTATCACGGAATTGCCGGGATGGTGTCAGGAAGGCTAAAGCTGAGAATGAGCTGAGGTCAGCAAGAGATGCCAAAAGCAACAAAAAAGCTTTCTTCGGGTACATCCATAGTAAAAGTCAGAGAAAAGAAATGGTGGTACAGCTACTCAATGAGGATGGCAAAATGATAACAGATAACAAAGAAAAGGCAGAAGTGCTCAATTCCTACTTTGGCTCAGTCTTCTCCCAAAAAAGGGTCTATGATCTTCCTGGGAAACATAAAGTTGAAGGGGCAGGATTGCAGCTTGGGAGTGATGGACAAATGGTCAAGGAATACCTGATCACTTTGAACGAGTTCAAATCTGCAGGGCCTGAGTATTCAGTATGCATTCGGTATGCATCCTAAAGTATTGAAGAAACTGTCTGAAGAACTCTTGGGACCACTGTCGATTATCTTTGTGAAATCATGGAGGATGGGTGAAGTGCCCAACGAATGGAGAATGGCTAATGTTCTCCCAATCTCCAAAAAGGGCAAAAAGGAGGAACCAGTCAGCCTGACATCGATCCCTGGGAAAATTCTGGAACAGATTATATAGCAGTCAGTCTGCACACACCTTGAAAACAATGCAGTGATTGCTAGAAGCCAACATGGATTTATCAAGAACAAATCCTGCTTGACTAAACTAATCTGACTAATCTTACCTTGTTTTTTGATTGGGTAACCAACCTGGTCAAGAAATATGGAAATATGGAAATATGGAAAACTAAACAATATGGAAAACTAAACAAAGGCCCACAGACTGGAAGTGTTCCATATACATCCCAATTCCAAAGAAAGGGGATCCCAGGAAATGCAATAATTATCAAACTATTGCCTTAATATCCCATGCAAGTAAAGTAATGCCCAAGATTCTACAACAACAAAGGCTCTTACCATATATGGAGCAAGAAATGCCAGACGTCCAACCTGGATTTAGAAAGGGAAGAGGTACCAGAGATCATATCGCAAACATACGTTGGATAATGGAAAGAACCAAGGAATTTCAGAAGAAAATCACCCTGTGCTTTATAGATTACAGCAAAGCCTTTGACTGTGTAGATCATGAAAAACTATGGAATGCTTTAAAAGAAATGGGGGTGCCACAGCATCTGATTGTCCTGATGTGCAACCTATACTTTGGACAGGAGGCTACTGTAAGGACAGAATATGGAGAAACCGATTGGTTCCCAATCGGAAAGAGTGTGGGACGGGGTGTATTTTATCACCCTATTTATTTAATCTGTATGCAGAACATATCATATGGAAAGCGGGATTGGACCAAGATGAAGGAGGTGTGAAAACAGAAGGGAGAAATATCAATAATTTAAGATATGCAGACGATACCATACTACTAGCAGAAACCACTAATGATTTGAAAAGAATGCTGATGAAAATTAAAGAGGAAAGCACAAAAGCAGGACTACAGCTGAATGTCAAAAAGACTAAAGTAATGACAACAGAAGATTTATGTAACTTTAAAGTTGACAATGAGGAGATTGAACTTGTCAAGGATTATCAGTACCTTGGCACGGTCATTAACCAAAATGGAGACGATAGTCAAGAAATCAGAAGAAGGCTAGGACTGGGCAGGACAGCTATGAGAGAGCTAGAAAAGGTCCTCAAATGCAAAGATGTATCACTGAACACTAAAGTCACGAGCATTCAGACCATGGTATTCCCGATCTCTATGTATGGATGTGAAAGTTGGACAGTGAAAAATGCAGATAAGAGAAAAATCAACTCATTTGAAATGTGGTGTTGGAGAAGAGATTTGCTCATACCATGGACTGCGAAAAAGACAAATAATTGGCTATTAGAACAAATTAAACCAGAACTCTCACTAGAAGCTAGAATGATGAAACTGAGGTTGTCATACTTTGGACACATCATGAGAAGACATGATTCCCTAGAAAAGACAATAATGCTGGGAAAAACAGAAGGGAATAGAAAAAGAGGATGGCCAAACAAGAGATGGATTGATTCCATAAAGGAAGCTACAGACCTGAACTTACAAGATCTGAACAGGGTGGTTCATGACAGATGCTATTGGAGGTTGCTGATTCATAGGGTTACCATAAGTCATAGTCAACTTGAAGGCACATAACAACAACAAACTACCCTTGTAGACTGTGGTAATGCTGTGGACATAATATATCTTGACTGCAAAGCTTTTGACAAAGTGCCCCATGATATTCTGATGAGCAAGCTAGCTAAATGTGGGCTGGATGGAACAATTATCAAGTAGATCCACAGTTAGCTACAGAATCATACTCAAGGTGTGCCTCTCAATGGTTCCTTCTCAAACTGCGGGGGGGGGGGTTACGAGCGGAGCACTGCAGGGTTTGGTCCTGGGCCCAGTGCTCTTCAACATTTTCATTAATGACCTGGATGTGGAGGTGCAGTAAATGCTTATCAAATCTGCAGATGATACAAAATTGGAAGGGATAGCTAATACCTTGGAAGACAGAAACAAAACTAAAAAGGATCTTAATAGGTTGGAGCATTGGGCTGAAAACAACAGAATGAAATTTAACAAGAATAAGTGCAAAGTTCTACATCTAAGAAAAACAAACCAAATGCACAGTTATAAGATTGGGGATACTTGGCTCAGCAATAGTACATGCGAGAAGGATCTCGGAATTGTTGTTGATCACAAGCTGGATATGAGCCAACAGTGTGATGTCACTGCAAAAAAGGCAAATGCTATTTTAGGCTGCATTAATAGAAGTATAGTTTACAAATTCTGTGAAGTATTTGTTCCCCTCTATCTGGCACTGGTTAAATCTCATCTTTACTTCATCCACTTCTGGACACTACACTTTAAGAAGGATGTAGACAAACTGGAATGGGTTCAGAGGAGGGCAACCAGGATGATCAGGGGACTGGAAACAAATCCCTATGAGGATAGCCTGAAAGAAAAAAACATGTTTAGCCTTGAGAAAAGAAGACTGAGGGGAGATATGATAGCACTCTTCAAGTACTTGAAAGGTTGCCACACAGAGAAGGGCCAGGATCTCTTCTCGATCATCCCAAAGTGCAGGACACATAATAATGGGCTCAATTTGCAGGAAGCCAGATTTCAACTGAACATCAGGAAAAACTTCCTAAGAGTTAGAGCAGTACAACAATGGAACCAATGACCTAAGGAGATGGTGAGCTCTCTAACACTGGAGGCATTCAAGAAGCAGCTGGACAGCCACCTGTTGGGTATGCTTCGATTTGGATTCCTGCATTGAGCAGGGGGGTTGGACTTGATGGTCTTATAGGCCCCTTCTAACTCTGTGATTCAATGATTCAGGCTCAAGGCTATTGTATTCCATATATCTATTCCAGCATCCTGTCCTTACAGTGGCAAACAAGATGCCTATGGGAAGTCTGCAAGCAGAAATTCAGCGCAACAGCGCTCTCCCCACTTGTGATTCCCAGCAACTAGCATACCAGGGCATATTGACTCTGACAGTGAAGGTAGATCATAGATATTGTGGTTAGGAGCCATTGATAGCCTTATGCTCCATAAATTTGTCTAATCCTCTTTTAAAGCCATCCAAGTTGGTGTCCATCATTGCCTCTTGTGGGAGCAAATTGTGCTGTGTGAAGAAGTACATTCTTTTGTCTGTTTTGAATCTTCCAACATTCAGTTTCATTGGAGCTGGTTTCTCATATTATGAGAACTATGCATTGACAGAGCAATTCTAAGTAGGATTGAGTGTGAGATGGTGGTCAATGATGGAGCAATCCTGAGCAGGGGAGGCAGTGACGTGGTGGATGATCCTTTGAAGGGTTTCAATAGTTGCATGCAACACTCAAGGGCCCCCAGTTCATTTTCTGGGCAAGCAGAGTTCTTGCCTGGCCATTTTTAAACTAAATGTGTGAACTGATTCCACTGAGAATCCTTGCATTTGATCAGATGTAGGGTGGTATGAGAATTCATGTTTTGTAGAGCCATTCACACAAGTGCGCGCACACACACATACACACACAAGTCATCACTTCATGCTACAGTTATCATGGGATAAGCAAATACATCTGAACCAGGCTCAAGACAGAGCATTTCACTTCCCACCATTTCACTCCACCAAAATGGATGACAGAGGCAAAATCTAACACAATGGAAGCTCACTATAACATATCTCAGTGTACCATGGAATCAAATATACTGCATGTATAACCATATTTCCCAAGTTAAATACTGTATACCTTATGTTTTGTTTCTTATATCTCATTTTTTGTCTTCTGTACTCCTTGTCCCTGGTGAGTCCTCTGTTTGCTTCCCCTGTGTGTTTCTGAGTCTTTTTTAAATCTCAGTGTTCTTTTTTAAAAAAATATTTCCTGACACCCCCTCCCTCCTTTCCTTTTCCCCTCAAAGGGACACTTATCTCTTCAGCCTTGTCTGAGTTCTTTTGTTACTGTCTGTAGAGCTTTATTTGTGTTAACTTGTTTTTCCCTCTCTGTTACCATTCTTGCTTTTTCCTTCCCACTGCATTCCTCAGCCACAGCAGCAGTGGGGTGTTTGGGGTTTTCTTTTCTTTTCTGGGAACCAAAAGTACTTGCTAGCTTTAACCCTTTCAGTGCAGTTACACTACAATGCAGAAACTCTATAATGCCAGTGCATCCTTTGTCCCCAACCCAGTGTTATAATGAGCTGTCACTGTATCTGATTTGCATGTGTGTGTGTGTGTGTGTGTGTGTATCACTAAACATTTGGAGCCCAATGGCCAAGCTGTTAATTTCACATGCTTTGGAATCCATTAATATCTGAACGCAATGTCAGAAGGCAACATTCAGTTCAACAGGACCTAAAAGAAGTGCCTGACTACCGCTTAATAAAATACTTTGGGGCAATGGAATGGTGTTGCCTACCGTCTGGCACTTTATCCTTTTTAGTACATGCCTCCAAATGGATTTTTTTTCCTTTAAGAAGGTCATTATTCAGTTATTGTTACTTACATTCTGTTTATTTTGCCATTCCTTTTAATTATTTTTCTCCAAAAGCTACAGCAGCAACACAATATAAGGCACTGAAAGAAGGGCTGAATCTCATTAAATCTCCTCAAAATACATTAAAATACAGTAAAAATGCTGTCTGGTGCTTTCATTATTTTGACTGTTACCCAGGTTTGCACAGTACAATAATGAAGTCAAAGTAATATTTCCCGATACTCTGTTTGCTGAGAATGTTCTCTTGTCAAAAAATATCTTCTGATGTAGTAAATTCTCAAGTTGTGACTGGACTCTGCAAACAGATTAAAGCTGTTATCCCCGCTTCTCGGGAAACTCTAGTTGTGTGAGTGGGGTTAGGAGTTTCTAAGAGAAAAGTTTCAGCTCTCTTAAAAAATGTAAATGTACTGCCTTCAAATCAATTCTGACTTATGGTGACCCTATGAATTTTCATGGTAAGCGGTATTCAGAGGGGGTTTACCATTGCCTTCCTCTGAGGCTGAGAGGCAGTGACTGGCCCAAGGTCACCCAGTGAGCTTGGTGGCTGTGTGGGTATTTGAACCCTGGTCTCCCAGGTCGTAATCCAACACTCTAACCACTACACCACACTGGCTCTCTTACCAAACTACAATTCACAGGAACATAGGAAGCTGCCTTATGGCAAGTCAGACCATTGGTCTATCTAGCACAGTATTGTCTGTACTGACTGGCATTGGCTCTCCAGTCCTACCTGGAGATGCCTGGAATTGATCCTGGGACCTTCTACATGCAAGGCAGATACTCTACGACTGACCTATGGCCCCTCCCCAAGGATACCCTTTGGGGAAATCTTCACAGATATGGTTCTTTGTAGAGTAAGTTTTTTTCCCATTCCACACACTTTCCCTCTATCTATAGGCACTAACAGAGCTATCCACCACCACCCTGCACAGATGCTGGGGGACTGGATTGGGCAGAGGTATCTTTACATCAGTCCTTCCAGCTCCCATCAGACTTCCACTGGCTCCTGCCTGCAGAGTGTCATTCTGTTAACATGGAGCTCCCCCTTCCACCCATCGAATGGGTGGGTGGAAGTGTCACTGGCAGGACATCCAGCAGCAGTCCCCAAAATGGGGCTTTCTGTGGACAGGGATGATCCCAGGATCGATTGGGTCCTAGAGATGGGTGACAATTTTGATTCAGTTTGCATTTCAAGCAGAATTTATCACATTCGCAATTTCCAAAAGAATATGAGAACTGAAACACAGCCATTTTTTAAAATTTGCATTTACTAGAATTTTGGGATGCAGTTTGACTACTAAACAACATTTACAAAAATGCATATATTAGGGGAAAGTGTGCATAAAAATGAATACTTGTTTTGGCATGGAAACAGCCTTGGTCGCCCTGTATGATGACCTCTGTCGGGAGAGAGACAGGGGGAGTGGGACTCTGTTGATTCTCCTTGATCTCTCAGTGGCTTTCGGTACCATTGACCATGGTATCCTTCTGAGAAGACTGGCTGAGTTGGGAGTGGGAGGGACTGAATGGCAGTGATTCTGCTCCTACTTGGTGGGTCGGCTCCAGAAGGTGGTGCTTAGTGAACATTGCTCGGCACCCTAGACTGTCCAGTATGGGGTTCTGCAGGGGTCAGTTCTGTCCCCCATGCTGTTCATCATCTATATGAAACCGTTGGATGCGGTCATCCAGAGCTTTGGAGTGTGTTGCCATCACTATGCTGATGACACACAACTCTATTTCTCCTTTTCATCTTCTTCAGGTGAGGCTGTCAATGTGCTGAACCGGTGCCTGGCTGTGACAATGGACTGGATGAGGGCTAATAAACTGAGGCTCAATCCAGACAAGACTGAGATGCTGCTAGTGGGTGGTTCTTCTGATCGGATGGTGGATGTCCAACCTATTCTGGATGGGGTTGCACTCCCCCTGAAGGAGCAGGTTCGTAGCTTGGGGGTTCTCCTAGAACCATCTCTGTCACTTGAGGCTCAGGTAGCCTCAGTGGTACGGAGTGCCCTCTACCAACTTTGGTTGGTGGCCCAGCTATACCCCTATCTGGACAGGGATAACCTGGCTTCAGTTGTTCATGCTCTAGTAACCTCCAAGTTAGATTACTGCAATGCACTCTATGTGGGGCTGCCTTTGAAGTTGGTTCAGAAACTGCAGCTTGTGCAAAATGCAGCGGCCAGATTGGTAACAGGGACCAGACGGTTCAAACATATAAACCCGATTCTGGCCCGCTTGCATTGGCTGCCTGTATGTTTCTGAGCTCGATTCAAGGTGCTGGTTTTAACCTATAAAGCCTTACATGGCTTAGGACCACAATGCCTGATGGAACGCCTCTCCCGACACAAACACACCCGTACACTACGCTCAACATCAAATGTCCTCCTCCAGTGCCCACTCTGAGGAAAGCTGGGAGTCTGTCAACAAGGGAGAGGGCCTTCTCAGTGGTGGCCCCCACATTACGGAATCATCTCCCTGACATGGTGCACCTGGCAACAACACTGTTATCTTTTCGGTGCCAGGTCAAAACTTTCCTCTTCTCCCAGGCATTTTAGCATGTGTTTTTAAATTGCTTTTTAAAAATGTGTTTCTAAATTTGTATATTTGTTTTTAATGTTTTTAATTGTTGTGAACTGCCCAGAGAGCTTCGGCTATGGGGTGGTATACAAATGCAATAAATAAACAAATAAATAAATACATGAGTGAAAATAACATGCAAAAAGGCATGCAATGACGAGAAATGGCTTGCAAAAATTTGTACCTTGTCAAAATTGCCTACAAAAATGTGCTTATTTGGAGAAATTCACACTAAAATGGTGGAGAATTTTCATGAGGATTTTTTTAAAAAAAATTCGCAGATCGCTGTAGAAATGTGGAGAGCTGAATTTAACAATGGAACAACGAGAAACAGACAGATCTTTCCATCCCTAAGTCCAGCCCTGCTGCCATGGTTTGATGGCATCAGGCCTAATACAGACCTAATCGCTGCACCAGCCATAGGTTGGTGCAGTGATGTCACGTCTCCCCACCTTTGGCTCTAGCCATCATGCTCCACTGCTCCATAAAGCCCTGCTAGTCGGGGGGGGCAGAGTTTGGATTGCTCCCTATAGGTTTTTTTGGGTTTTTTTACAATAAGATGAGACTACCTATCAAATTAAGAACAACAAAAACAAGAATTCTGCTGTTGCATCCCATTCTTCTGTGTTCCACTGATTGATACCTTGGTCTGCTTTTGCACATCTCAACCACCAGGCAGTTGAAAAGTAATGTAGTATCAGATCCAGAACCCCTCCCCTTCTCTCCAGAAAGGTTTCCTCCTACCTTTAGATTTCCTTTCATAGTAGCTTCTACCTCGATGTGGGGCAGTGTCTGTGTACAGACTTTCAAGATCTTCTTGCCATGTATCTGGATTAAAGTGCTTGAGCAGTTCCTCCACAGTGTCAAATCCAGCAATGGTTTGATCCAGAGCTTCTGCCGTAAGAGTAGGGTCGGTCACTGATGGAGAGTGATAGGAAACGCCCTAAGAGTGACATACAGTGCAGTGTACTTTGAAAAACACAGGTAGAAAATGACAAACATTTCAAATAAAACTTTTTCCAGAGATGATTCACAGAATCTATTCATGCAAAGCTAGTGTTTGTACATTCTTAAAAACAATGGCTATGTTCCCAATGTATGCATGTGTTTATGTGTAAACACACAAACACATCTCATATCTCGGAACATGGCTAACCTTTTGATTATGTATGTACAGTATATATTATTTATATAGTGCCAACAATGTACACAGTGCATCCAAATTCGAGACAGGGACAACAAAATTCAACAAGAGATGAAGGGGGAGGAAATGGACAGTGGGGTAAACAAGAGAAAATTGTTTAACTATTTCATTTCCATGTAGTTAGACTAATTCAGTTATACACAATTATAGTGGTGCATGGGGTTTGGAGGATTGTACCCAAGTCTTCATGGAAAATCATAGAATCATAGAATAGTAGAGTTGGAAGGGGCCTATAAGGCCATCAAGTCCAACCCCCTGCTCAATGCAGGAATCCAAATCAAAGCATTCCCGACAGATGGCTGTCCAGCTGCCTCTTGAATGCCTCCAGTGTTGGAGAGCCCACTACCTCGCTAGGTAATTGGTTCCATTGTCATATGGCAATTTTTAAGAATGTCGTATGGGAAAAGGTGAGTTTTGAAGAGGCATTTGAAGTAAGTAAGAAGGACTGTCTCACAAAAGTGTTCAGGGCATAAGAGACAGAAAAGGGAGAAAGTGCATACTTCTATGAGGGCCAAGAGCTTAAGAAGATAATTGATGTGAGTGAATGTCAAGGGCAGAGATGGATCAAGATATAAGAGTACATAAGAACATAAGAAGAGCCTGCTGGATCAGGCCAGTGGCCCATCTAGTCCAGCATCCTGTTCTCACAGTGGCCAACCAGGTGCCTGGGGGAGCCTGCAAGCAGGACCCGAGTGCAAGAACACTCTCCCCTCCTGAGGCTTCCGGCAACTGGTTTTCAGAAGCATGCTGCCTCTGACTAGGGTGGCAGAGCACAGCCATCATAGCTAGTAGCCATTGATAGCCCTGTCCTCCATGAATTTGTCTAATCTTCTTTTAAAGCCGTCCAAGCTGGTGGCCATTACTGCATCTTGTGGGAGCAAATTCCATAGTTTAACTATGCGCTGAGTTAAGAAGTACTTCCTTTTGTCTGTCCTGAATCTTCCAACATTCAGCTTCTTTGAATGTCCACGAGTTCTAGTATTATGAGAGAGGGAGAAGAACTTTTCTCTATCCACTTTCTCAATGCCATGCATAATTTTATACACTTCTATCATGTCTCCTCTGACCCGCCTTTTCTCTAAACTAAAAAGCCCCAAATGCTGCAACCTTTCCTCGTAAGGGAGTCGCTCCATCCCCTTGATCATTCTGGTTGCCCTCTTCTGAACCTTTTCCAACTCTAGAATATCCTTTTTGAGATGAGGCGACCAGAACTGTACACAGTATTCCAAATGCGGCCGCACCATAGATTTATACAACGGCATTATGATATCGGCTGTTTTATTTTCAATACCTTTCCTAATTATCGCTAGCATGGAATTTGCCTTTTTCACAGCTGCTGCACACTGGGTCGACATTTTCATCGTGTAATGACCGAGCTGAATGTTTTTGGCTGCAGAGTGCTGGCTAGCAGTGAGGGAACCAAGATGAGACGATGGAAGACCAGAGAGGAGAAGACTTGCAATAGACAAAGTGAGTGAAGATCAGTAGTGGGAAAACAAGCAATTCAGCTACCTAGGAACGTATGAAGCTGCCTTAAATTTAGCCAAATCATTGGTCCATCTAGGTCAGTATTGGCTGAAGTGAGTGGCAGAGCCTCTGCAGGTTTTCAGAAAGGGGACATTCCTAGCCCTACCTAGAGATGGTTGGGATTGAACTTGGAACCTTCTGCATGCAAGTGTAGATGCTCAGCAACTGAGCTATGATCCTACTGTCCAGTATCACTTTTCTTTCATATAAAATCCTCACCTTTGAAAAGACAGATTTTTCCAAAAGTCAGTGACCATGCAGGAAAAAAAGGAAGCTTAGCTCTCTTAGCAGAAGTGGGCAAGTCTAAAGAACAATCAGAGACCCAAATATAACCTGCTGGCACTGACAGATGCATAGGAAAAGGTTACTGAATAAGTGGCAGCCTGACAAACGTGCACTTGTTCTGCTAAGAGGGAAGAGGGAGTTTTATCAGAAAAGGTTTCACTGAGTGTATTGTGACTCAAGCGCTGCACCCATAGCAGAAGTCAAAGAAGGGCTGTTCTTTGGGACAAGGTTAAGGCTTGCCAGTTTATTGACCTCACTGTTGCCATTCAACAACTTTCAATAGATTGCTGCTTGGTAGCAAACGTTGGCAGCTCCTGTCTAGTGCATGCCAAGCCAAAGAGATAAACAAATAATTCAGAATGAGCTTGCACATTTTCATGTGTGTGTCTGTGTATGTCTATATCTGAGTCAGCAAAATTTTAAAAATCTATAGTACAATGCATAGTGATATATATGAAACCATATATGTAAACAGCATAGAGGGTTTTTTTAATTAACTAGCATATAAATCTTTCTAAATAAAAATAGTTACTCAAATGTACGCACGTGCCTATGTGGTGTGGGAAAATCTTAAAAAGATCTTAAAGCTCATTCAACAGTTGAACGGAACAAATGGTGCAACCTTCAGATATACACATGGGGGAACTGCATAGTACAGGCTTACACAGACTGTTGACATCGTCTACCATTTGCTGGGCATGAGATTCAAGCCTCAGTGCTTGAGCTGCACAAATGGCCATACCTGGGCAGTATATGCAACTCAGCTTTTGGCAGCCCCTTAGAGGAGGCAAGTGAATCATGTAATGAACTTCCCAGAAACTGCCTACCTTGGCAGAAATCTCATGCATAGGAACCCACCTTATCTCAGACTATTTGTCCAAATAGCCTAGTATTGTCTTCTCGGTGGCTGTCCAGGGTCTTTGGCATCTCATCTTTGAAAATTGAAAATGCCAGGGGTTGAACCTGAGACCTTCTGCATGCAAAGTGTGTGCTCTACCACTGAGCTATCCATGCATAATTCATCATGTTGTCTAGGGCTATATCCAGCTGGACTTCCTCCTAGAGAAGCCAAACTCCCCGAAGCCCATATCCATTCCTTGATGGGGTCATACAATTGCTGGTTAGGTCTCTGTGGCTGGTTTCAGGATATATATATATATATATACACCCATTCAAGTAACACCTTGCTGTTATGTCAAGGATTCCCCTTGTTGAGAATCTCAGCTGAACTGCTGTTTCGCTTGTAGGGATGGATCATCACCCCTTTTCTGATCCAAGTCAGAGTTGCAAGTGCTTAATCATAGGACTGTTTCACACACACACACTTTTTATGTATAAAAAATGCAGTTTAGTTCATTCCCTAAAATATGCATTTGGCATGCACCCCCCCCAATAAAATTCACATTTGATTGCACATTTTTTGAATCTGCATCACAAAATCCAGAGGATCCAATTGATAGCCGAGTTCCAATTTGCAGATAACTCTGAGACCAACAGATTGGGTTGGTTGTCTTCAGAATGTGGACTGAACGTTTTTCTCCTCCATCCCTACTCATTTGTAACCAACCATTTACTTACCAAGACAGGGCTTGTGACCGATTCCCAGTTGGTCTCAGATGCAGCCGGCTGGAGATCATCCTGAAGATCAAAGAGAAACACAAGGGGAGAAAAAGATATAGTCGCAACACTATTGTACATGTCTTTTTTTAAAAGCATGACCTGTCTGGTTACGGAGCATTTTAATGCATAACACATGGTCTTGCTCCATTCTTGAGGGTTATTTACTGATCCTTGTTCCTGTAGCTGTGTTTATAGGAACCAATACATTTTGTTTTCCAATAAGGATCATTCAACACACTATGTTTGAAGGCAGATGATGATGATATACTACTACTACTACCACTACTACTATTACATCTGCGTGAAGAGTGTGTAAATAGAAATAAATCTCCCCCTTCTCCCCTCATAGGAAACTCATGAAAACAACAGAATGAAATTCAACAGGGATAAATGCAAAGTTCTACACTTAGGAAAAAGAAACCAAATGCACAGTTATAAGATGGAGGATACTTGGCTCAGCAATACGACATGTGAGAAGGATCTTGGAATTGTCGTTGATCACAAGCTGAATATGAGCCAACAGTGCGATGTGGCTGCAAAAAAGGCAAATGCTATATTAGGCTGCATTAACAGAAGTATATTTATTTATTTATTACATTTATATACCACCCCATAGCTGAAGCTCTCTGGGCGGTTTACAGCAATTAAAAACAATAAAAACAAATATACAATTTTTAAAACACAAAAAACAATTTAAAAACTAAATAAAAACAATTTAAAAACACATGCTAAAATGCCTGGGGGAAGAGGAAAGTCTTGACCTGGCGCACCTCGTCAGGGAGATCATACCATAATTTGGGGGCCACCACTGAGAAGGCCCTCTCCGTTGTTGCCAGCACTTCGGTTGTGGCAGTTTCCACACTGACTGGCAGCAGCTCTCCAAGGTTTCAGGCAGGGGCCTCTCCCAGCTCTATGTAGAGATGCCAGGGACTGCACCAGGGACCTTCTTCATGCCATGCAGACACTCCACCACTGAGCAACAGCTGGAATCCTGGGCTCTCAGGGTTCCAACTCACAAGGACAGCTGATGCATGTTTGGCAGGCTGCCCCTGCAGACTTGCTCTGGTTACATGAGCAGCATTGAGGAGTGCCTAGCGTGGGGAACAATGTTGGGGGGGTGAGAGCACCCAGCCCCACTCTCCTCCCTCCCGCACATATTGTTTCAGAACCCTCAAATAGAGCTAATGTAACATCATCATGGGCCTTCAGACCATTTTGAAGCAGGTTTCTTCCCTACTTCCCTGAGAAAGCCTTTTTTTTTTTTTAGAGAAAATCATTGGAGGCCAGCATGCACAAGGGATTGATGGATTATGATGTGGCCTAAAAAGCAAGCAGGCATTACTCCAAATTCAACATCTTTCCACCCCATCCCTCAGAACAATGGCGGTTAGTGGCTCCACGTCAGTGGGGCAATGGAATCCGCTCTGGGTTTTAGTCTGAACTTTCAAGGAGCTGAATCACCTTGGGCAGCTCTTTAAAAGTTCAGACTAAAACCTAGAATGGATTCCACAGCCCCATGGAGCCACCAGCCACCACTGCCTTGGACTAATATCCCTTATGAAAGAAGCTGGAGTTTGGATAGTTTAGACAACGCCAAGGGCGTCTGCCTTTTATTTTACAAAGTGCTTCTGATTATTGTGCAGTATCCTTCATAAATATTGTCTTCTTTTGATCATTCACAATATTCATGACCTTGAGAGAAACTGCACCCCCCCCTGCTAGGACGATACTCAGAGTATGTGTAGAGAGGCCAGGTGGGACTCAGGTGACAAGGACCCTTTACCTATATGGCAGGAGAAGCCAACGTGGTTAACACATTGATTCCAACTCCTTCAGCCCCAGCCAGCATGGCCACTGGACAGGGATGATGAGAATTGTAGTCCAAAAATATCTGGAGGTAATCCTCTGATCCAATATGATTAAAGCTGAGCATCTGATATCCAGGCTGTGAAGACTAATTTTATATTTATTTATTTATTACATTTATATCCCGTCTTTCCTCAAAGGAGCTCAAGGCAGCATACAAACATGGTTCTCCCCCTCCCAGTTTGATCTCCTCACAACAATCCTGTGAGGTAGGTTAGGCTGAGAGATAGTGACTGGCGCAAGGTCACCCACTGAGCTTCATGGCACAGCGAGGATATGAACTCTGGTCTCCCAGGTCCCAGCCCAACACTCTTAACCACTACACCACACTGGCTCTCATCTGATGACACTGACCTCATGTCACTGACAACAGTTGGTTAGGGTGTAACCAGTGCACCAGTGACATGAGCCAGCATCACTCCACAGTGGTTTAATGTAAAGAAAGACACAAGGTCACCCTTTGAATGTTCCAGTTCATGCTACATCATGGATGGGGAACCTCAGACCAAGAGGCCAGATGTGGCCCTACAGGCCTCTCTTTCTCTGACCCTTGGGACTTTCACCCGGCCACGCACCCCGTCCCTAGCCACACCCTCTTCCCCCAGGCTATAACCCACAAAAGCCTTGCTTTACATCTTCCTTGAGAGTTTTGATTGGCTGCATGTGTCCATGAACTCTGCTTGTGCCCCTTGCTTGCATGGATGGAAGACAGAAAGAGGTCTGGGATGGGTGTAGCAACTAGCCTACCGTAAAAAGGTAAAATTTCTATTTGTTGCTCAACCTACTTTTGCCTCTGGCCCTGCCCACCCCTGGCATGTGGCCCCCAGAAGATTGCCCAGAAATGAATGCAGCCCTTGGGCTGAACAACAACATTATAACTCATGACCACGACCACCTCATTATATCCCACCTTTCCTCCATGTTGGAATAATTATAATTACAATTGTTGTTGTTATTATATATCCCACTATATTGCTGTACGAACATGATTCTCCCCCTCCCAGTTTCATCCTCACAGCAAACCTGTGACGTAGATTGGGCTGAGAGACAGTCACAGGCTCAAGGTCACTCAGTGAGCTTCATGGCTGAGTGAGGATTTCAATCCTTGTCTCCTAGGCCCCAGTCTGACACTCTAACTGATACCCCCCACTGTTCTCCATCCCTGATCAGTTTGCTTTAAATAGCACATCTTAAAGAGAACAGAAAATCTTCATGTAGCATAAGCTGTTGACAGTAATAGGACAGGATCAACAGTGGGTTCACACTTTTAACAGATAAATTGCCTTCAGGGCTGCAACATTTGATTGATCAATCTGCTAATCTATTAAAACACATTTTAACAAAAAAATCTGCCACCAATTAATCAGGATTTAAAATAAAAATAAAAATACAGGTACATATGAATCCTGCAGATAGGGTGGCCATGTGTCTATATAAAGGCAAACCTACTAAATTCACATTTTTTGAAACACTGTGCAAACTGAAACACAGCCATCCTTCAAAATCGTCACTTCTCTGAATTTTGCAGTGCAGTTCTTCAGACAAGTAGTCTGTACAAAAATGCATATACTAGGGCAAAGCGTGCATAAAATATGCATATAGTAGTGAAAACATAAAAATAAAGTATGGAAAATTAGTCAAAACTGCATACAAAAATATGTTTATTAGGAGAAATATGCACTAAAATGCTGATGAATTTTCATGAGTTTTTTTTTTAAAAACCCCAATGCAAATTGTTGTAAAATGCAGAGAACTGAATTTAAGGCTACAGCTACACTCTACATTCAAAACTATTTTGTTGTTATATGCCTTCAAGTCAATTACGACTTATGGCGACCCTATGAATCAGTGACCTCCAATAGCATCTGATATAAACCACCCTGTTCAGATCCTGTAAGTTCAGGTCTGTGGCTTCCTTTATGCAATCAATCCTTCTCTTGTTTGGCCTTCCTCTTTTTCTACTCCCTTCTGTTTTTCCAAGCATTATCATCTTTTCTAGTTAATTATGTCTTCTCATCATGTGTCCAAAGTATGATAACCTCAGTTTCATCATTTTAGCTTCTAGTGATAGTTCTGGTTTAATTTGTTCTAACACCCAATTATTTGTCTTTTTCGCAGTCCATGGTATGCACAAAGCTCTCCTCCAGCACCACATTTCAAATGAGTTGATTTTTCTCTTATCCGCTTTTTTCACTGTCCAACTTTCACATCTATACATAGAAATCGGGAATACCATGGTCTGAATGATCCTGACTTTGGTGTTCAGTGATACATCTTTGCATTTGAGGACCTTTTCTAGTTCTCTCATAGCTGTCGTCCCCAGTCCTAGCCTTATTCTGATTTCTTGACGGTTGTCTCTGTTTTGGTTAATGACTGTGCCAAGGTATTTTATACCACTTTAAACAAGCATGGTTTTCCCCAAAGAGTTTTCGGAATGGTGGTTTCTTAAGGGTGCTGGGAGTTATTAGGAGATCCCTGTTTCTCTTCACAGAGCTAGAGATCCCAGAGTTCCTTGGGAAGAGGGATTGATTGTTAAACCACTCTGGGAATTGTAGCTCTGTAAGGAGAACAGGGGTCTCCAAACAACTCTCAGCATCCTTAACAAACTACAATTCCCAGGATTCTTTGGGGGAAGTCAAAGTGGTATAATAGTGCTTTAAATGTGTTATGCAGATAGGGTCTAAGCCAGGAAAAATGAGATGTTTGGAGTACCATAATAGTACCTTTGGCTTTAAGAATGACAATTAAGAAGATCATGGATGTACAAGAAGGGACTTTATCTTTAGACATGTTTCAGAAAATAATGAATGGGATTAACTCAATAAAACAAGAACTGAGAAATAATAGTCAAGCGTTGAGAATTGAATTTGACGAAATGAGACAGGAGCTGAAAGAAATTCAGGATTCTGTGAGAAAGGAGAATAAAGATGGATCTGGAAAACCAAAAAAGGATGAAAGAGAAATTAAAGGCAAGGTTCAAACTATGGAGATTGGATTAAATATGGATATGGGAAAAGATTTGGATTTCCTGGCTGTGATGGATCCTGGAGACAAATATTACGGTTTGGAACTCAGTGCTGTCCCTGAAGGAATTGAAGAGATTGGAGATAAAGATATTATCGGTTCAAAAAAATTCCTGGACTGGAAAGATTTGATGGAACTTGAAATGGAGAAAGCTAACAGAATTAATCCCTGTTTTGTGTCAATGGAAAAATCTTCAAGAGATGTGCTAGTGTATCATATAAAAAAGAGGAACAGAGATGCGGCTTTGCAACAATACTTCAGTGATACGTTCGGAACTGATGGCAAGAAAATATCTGTGAAAAAGGAAATTCCTATCAGACTCTTATTATATGACTATGACAGCAAGATTATTGGGCGCGTAAAGATGGAAGATGGAAGATGGAACCAATACGGATAATGGAAGAAGAGCGATTTGAAATTACTGGATTTAGTAGACTTGATGAGTTGGATTAATTGACATGTTTATCTAGAAAAAAAATTGATGGACATATATCTCAAGGATTGGAAACTTCTCTTTGACTTTTTGTGGAAGGATAAAATGATATGATGTTAATGAGATTTGTAACCAATTAAGATAACCGCTGGAGGAAGGTGATTTTATAATCTATCAAGATACAGGCTTGTTATATATTATAGACTTATAGCTGAACTACGACAAATCGGAAGTCAATTTTATATATATATATATATTTCTTTTTATTGTATTAGTTATGGATTTGTGTTTTTTCTTTTTGTATTGTTTTGGTTTTGAAAATTTGAATAAAAATTAATTGAAAAAAAAAGAAAAGAAACTAGCCCAAGAGAGTTTGGGACGGGGTGTAGCTCAGTGGTAGGGCATTTGCTTTGTGTACAGGAGGTCCCAGATTCAATCCATGGCATCTCCACACAGGGCCAGGAATGTTGCCTGTCTGATATCCTTCTGCTGGCAGTCAGTGTCGACAATACTGAGCGAGATGGACAAATGGTCTTAGTATAAGGCAGCTTTCTTTGTTCCAATGAGTGCCATCCACACAAGCGCTCATTAAAAGAACAGCCTCAGTTTTTAGTTATACACAAACCTAGGGAAACTTTTATCTCCCCATTTCTGAAGGCCATAGCTGTATGGAAATGTGAAATGGAAAATAAAAATGAGCAGATTGATTGAAAATCAGTAACTATGTCTCAGCTTCCTTTTTTCCCACCCCCGGTTGGGTGTAACTATTTTTAATCCCCCCAAATCACACACAATCAGAACTAGAATATATTTAGTTTTGTAGATAAAGGCAACACCTGTCCAGTATTCAAATAGAGGAATAGTTAGGTGTGCCACCTGTTCTTGGCTTTTGCAGTCTGCTCATTTTGTCTCTGTGATTATTACACTTCCCCTAGTAAAATACACCATCCTCAATTCATTGTGAGGTTTTCTTCCATGATCATTTAACACAGCTGCAGTCACTCAGAGCCTCTGAAGAGCTTTCCAGCTAAACCCAATCTTCTGTTTATATTACTAGCCTCAGTTATATTGCCCTTATAAAAAATAAAATAACACTGAATTCTCTTTAGATCCACATTGTTCATGACAGCCTTTATAAGTCTCAAAGCATCCCTCTCATCAGCACCATTGCCATGCTATTGATGGTGCCCATGCAGGTGTTGATTTATTAATGGTAACGCTTGAAACTAGCTGAGAATTTGGACTTTTTGAAATGATTTCTTTCCTTTTATTTCCAGAGTATGTATAATCTAAGCAGTGGCAGCTGGAACTCCATCTCAGTGGGGCAGTGGAATCCACTCTGGGTTTTAGTCTGAACTTTCAAGGTGCTGTCCAAGGTGAAGATTCAACACCTTGGACAGTGCCTTGAAAGTTCAGACTCTCCTTGAAAGTTCAGATTAAAACCTGGGGCGGATTTCACTGCCCCAATAACATGGAGCCACCAGAAACCACTGAATTTAAACAACAAGAATCAAGAAAATTAAGAGCCGCTTCATACATTAGAACAATGGGCCTGGGATTGCTACCAATTGTGTACTCAGCAAAGATGTATAGTTCATCCCAGTTTCTGACTGTATCTCAGTGGTACATCATCTGCTTTGCATGCAGGTCTCAAGTTCAATACCAATGTCTCCAGGAAGGACCAGGAGAGAAGCTTGTCTGATTTTTTATTGTTTATAAATGTATTTATTTTTATATATACACACACATATATAAATGTGCTTATATTGCATATCAGAGGGGTGCACAAAAATATGTAATAAAAAACCCATAAAACACAATAAAAACTATGCAAAAACATCCTTTTGTACCCTAGAAAGCCACTGCTAGTCAGTGTGAGGGTCAGGGACATTTAACCCATGGTCCCCATTTGGCTTCCGGACAATCCCTGGCACAGCACACCCACATGCCCCACACTGACATCATATGTGATGTCAGGTTTGGGGTAAGTGTCAACATGGCTACAGAGGAACAATCAAGATCTTAAAGTGAAATCTCAGTTGCTCCCTTGCTGGAGCAAGGCACATTTTCACTGCCCATCAGCTGATCCTGGGAGCATGCTTTGCTGCAGGATCAGGAAGGGGCTGACATTGAAACCGCTACTAAAATGGAGGAAGGAAACTGTTTTAGCAGGAGTTTCAATGCAAACCCCTTCCTGATCCTGGAGTGAGGATCTTTGAAGACGCGCTCCCAGCATCTCATTGTGATATCCAGTGATCGACAATTGGATGGCCCCACCCACCTGTCAAATCTGGCCCACGAGGGATAAGGCAGATACAGATCTGTCCAGCTGGGGAAATAAGGTTCCCCATCCCTGGTGCAGACACTGAGCTAGATGGACCAATGGTCCAATCCAGTGTAAGACAGGTTCCTGTGTTCCTAAAGGTGTCCCTGTGTGGCAGGCTGGGGCTACGGGTACTTGCAATGGCAGGTAAGTGCTCTGCTCAGGCTGCTATTCCCACATCTCTCCTCTCCTGCCCTCAGTCACAGAGAAAAGGAATTAAAACTTACTGGACCCTCCTCCTTTCTCCACTCTCTTCATGCTGTCTTCCCACTGGCAACCCCCACCCCATTTCTAAACAAAAAGGAACCCAAGAGACAAATGTGGTAAGTGCATCACCACATGCAAGAGAATGACATGGTAGGATAGACTGCACCACTTCAGACTGCAGGCAAGGGTGTCACTTTTTGAATGTTCCCTATCTGAAATATTCCTTAACATTAAAAAAAAAAAAGGAACACCAAGGGACAAAGCTCTGTGCTAGCATGTTTCCTGCTGAGCTGGTTTTCTATTTTCTGGCAGATTTTTCTATATGGAAGGATTTTTCCATAGCGTCCTCCCTCCCTGCAGTCTGAAATGGTGCTGTCCATCCTGGGACTCTGCCACTGTATATAATTCTACTATATGTGCAGTGAAGGCTGTTCTACCAAGGCAAATGGGACACTTGTTTCTGAACCCATTTCTCCTCAAAATAGGCTTTTCTAAATGAATTCTCTCTCAAAACTGGCATCTTTTGAGCATAGAAAGCTAGTAAATTCCAATCCGCACATTAGCTGGGGACATGTGGATCAGATCCGTTCATTTTGGAATATACTAGGATCAAATTTCTCACATCCCTATAAGAAAACCCCTGGGAAACCATCTTTTCAAACTGAGGAAAATGTAAAAAATAATTTGTGAAGTGTCATAAGGGGATCATTGGTTCAGATGTAACCTCTGAAAATAAACGAGGCTGTATTATTTCTCTCTCTCAAGACACTAGGCCTGAGCTGTGCCTTAAATAACCAGCAGCCATGCAAAGGGTGGCTTGCTGCCACTATATATCACTAGCTATAATTCCATTATTGGTGATGACTATGTTAATAATAGTGTGAAATGATGTAGTGGATGCCTCCTGATCCATTCTGACATAGTCACTTGTTATAATAGGAGAGAGAGCATGATATCCCAAACTCTGTCAAATAAACATGAAGGTTTTCAGCTGTGATTACAGTCAAGCTCAGCTTGAGCTTGGTTTGTCTATTTATGAAAAGTGAAAGGTATAAAGAGTGAGGGAAATGGTTTTAAGCAGCAGGTGTGTTTGGTCTGGACCTTTCTTGTTCCTTGTTATTGTACTAGTGGGGGAGAGGTGTCCAATGTGCCACTTATTTTTGAAACTGTGCAGTTTCTGTGGGTGAGAAGAAAAAATTGTGCTTTTTTAAAAAAGGGGGGGAAATCTACTAAAATGGGTCAAGTTTAAGACAGGGAAAGGTCATAGATCAGTGGTAGGGGAAGGCCTGCAGCCCAGGGATAGAGCATCTGTCCCAGAGCCAATCCCTGGCATCTTCAGGAAGGGCTGGGAATGTCTCCTTGGCTCAATCCTGGACAGGCATTGCTAGTCAGTGTAGACAATACTAAGCTAGTTGGGCCAATGTCCTGAGTCCGGCTGCTTTCACACCGCACTTTATTCCATTATTCTGATGAGTTCTTACCTGGTAATCTGCGCATTATATTTGATCTCTCACATGATGTACAAGCTGCTTCTGGAATTCTAGTGGAATATAGTGCATGTTTAGTGCTAATTTTTGTGATGAATGATACCAGAAACAATCTGTTTGCAAGCTTGGAAACCCAGAAAATCAAGGGAGTTTTTAGCGAGCTGCAGCCGCTCATGTGACAGGCATCCCAGCATGCAGTGCGTTCCCGCTCTTTAGGTACACATTTTTCCTTGATAAAAACCAGCAGCATTTGCTACGCACACTCCTGTGTCTATACAAATATATGTGTGTGTGTGTACATGCAAGTAATTGTAAATGCTGAAAGCCAGGACCTCCAAGGTGGCTTTCTCTGAAATGCTACCAGTTCCACGCGCAGGACCAGCCAGACAGGCCCAGCTTTGCAGTCTCAATGCGTGGATGAGACGATGGTGTCGGGTGGAAGGGTTTGGATTTGTTCGGCACTGGGGAACATTTTGGGACAAGCCGGGCCTGTACAAAAGGGACGGGCTCCACTTGAACCAGAATGGAACCAGACTGCTGGCACTTAAAATTAAAAAGGTGGCAGAGCAGCTTTTAAACTGACTGAGGGGGGAAACCCGACAGGAGCTGAGAAAGGTCCGGTTCGGAATAAACCTCCCCCCTGGGATAAAAACCAAAGAAATGATGAAATTTTAAAAGGGGTAGGCCTAGAAGTAGGCATTGTGAGAGCAGGGGCACAGGATATAAATTCAGAAGAGCAAAATTACCACAGGCCTAACCACAAGTGCCAAAGACACTTGAAGAGAGACACTGCTTACAAGTGCCTGTACGCTAATGCTAGGAGCCTGCGAACCAAGATGGGAGAACTGGAGTGCTTGGTCTTAGAGGAGAGCATTGATATAGTGAGCATAACGGAGACCTGGTGGAATGGAGAAAACCAGTGGGATACGGTTATCCCTGGATATAAACTATATTGGAAGGACAGGGAAGGACGTATTGGTGGCGGAGTCGCTCTATACGTGAAAGAAGGCATTGAATCCAGCAAGCTCGAAACCCCAAAAGAGGCAGACTCCTCCACAGAATCGTTGTGGGTGGTGATACCATGCCCCAGGAGGGACTTAATACTGGGAACGATCTATCGTCCCCCTGATCAAAATGCTCTGGGAGACCTTGAGATGAGATATGAAATTGAGGAAGCATCCAAACTAGGAAATGTGGTAGTAATGGGTGACTTCAACTACCCGGACATAGACTGGCTGCATATGTGTTCCAGTCATGACAAAGAAGCAAAGTTTCTAGATATTCTAAATGACTATTCCCTAGACCAGTTGGTCATGGAACCGACCAGAGGGACGGCAACCCTGGACTTAATCCTCAGTGGGGACCGGGACCTGGTGCAAGATGTAAGTGTTGTTGAACCGATTGGGAGCAGTGACCACAGTGCTATTAAATGAAACATACATGTAACTGGCCAATTGCCAAGAAAATCCAACACGGTCACATTTGACTTCAAAAGAGGAAACTTCACAAGAATGAGGGGATTGGTAAAAAGAAAGCTGAAAAACAAAGTCCAGAGGGTCACATCACTCGAAAATGCTTGGAAGTTGTTTAAAAACACTATATTAGAAGCTCAACTGGAGTGCATACCGCAGATCAGAAAAGGTACCGCCAGGGCCAAGAAGATGCCAGCATGGTTAACGAGCAAAGTCAAGGAAGCTCTAAGAGGCAAAAAGTCTTCCTTCAAAAAATGGAAGTCTTGTCCAAATGAAGAAAATAAAAAAGAACACAAACTCTGGCAAAAGAAATGCAAGAAGACAATAAGGGATGCTAAAAAAGAATTTGAGGAGCACATTGCTAAGAACATAAAAACCAACAACAAAAAATTCTATAAATACATTCAAAGCAGGAGACCATCTAGGGAGACAATTGGACCCTTGGATGATAAGGGAGTCAAAGGTGTACTAAAGAACGATCAGGAGATTGCAGAGAAGCTAAGTGAATTCTTTGCATCTGTCTTCACAGTGGAAGATATAGGGCAGATCCCTGAACCTGAACTAACATTTGCAGGAAGGGATTCTGAGGAACTGAGACAAATAGTGGTAACGAGAGAGGAAGTTCTAAGCTTAATGGACAATATAAAAACTGACAAATCACAGGGCCCGGATGGCATCCACCCGAGAGTTCTCAAAGAACTCAAATGTGAAATTGCTGATCTGCTAACTAAAATATGTAACTTGTCCCTCGGGTCCTCCTCCGTGCCTGAGGACTGGAAAGTGGCAAATGTAACGCCAATCTTCAAAAAGGGATCCAGAGGGGATCCCGGAAATTACAGGCCAGTTAGCTTAACTTCTGTCCCTGGAAAACTGGTAGAAAGTATTATTAAAGCTAGATGAACTAAGCACATAGAAGAACAAGCCTTGCTGAAGCAGAGCCAGCATGGCTTCTGCAAGGGAAAGTCCTGTCTCAGTAACCTATTAGAATTCTTTGATAGTGTCAACAAGCATATAGATAGAGGTGATCCAGTGGACATAGTGTACTTAGACTTTCAAAAAGCGTTTGACAAGGTACCTCACCAAAGGCTTCTGAGGAAGCTTAGCAGTCATGGAATAAGAGGAGAGGTCCTCTTGTGGATAAGGAATTGGTTAAGAAGCAGAGAGCAGAGAGTAGGAATAAACGGACAGTTCTCCCAATGGAGGGCTGTAGAAAGTGGAGTCCCTCAAGGATCGGTATTGGGACCTGTACTTTTCAACTTGTTCATTAATGACCTAGAATTAGGAGTGAGCAGTGAAGTGGCCAAGTTTGCTGATGACACTAAATTGTTCAGGATTGTTAAAACAAAAAGGGATTGCGAAGAGCTCCAAAAAGACCTCTCCAAACTGAGTGAATGGGCAGAAAAATGACAAATGCAATTCAATATAAAAAAGTGTAAAATTATGCATATTGGAGCAAAAAATCTTAATTTCACATATACGCTCATGGGGTCTGAACTGGCGGTGACCGACCAGGAGAGAGACCTCGGGGTTGTAGTGGACAGCACGATGAAAATGTCGACCCAGTGTGCGGCAGCTGTGAAAAAGGCAAATTCCATGCTAGCGATAATTAGGAAAGGTATTGAAAATAAAACAGCCGATATCATAATGCCGTTGTATAAATCTATGGTGCGGCTGCATTTGGAATACTGTGTACAGTTCTGGTCGCCTCATCTCAAAAAGGATATTATAGAGTTGGAAAAGGTTCAGAAGAGGGCAACCAGAATGATCAAGGGGATGGAGCGACTCCCTTACGAGGAAAGGTTGCAGCATTTGGGGCTTTTTAGTTTAGAGAAAAGGCGGGTCAGAGGAGACATGATAGAAGTGTATACAATTATGCGTGGCATTGAGAAAGTGGATAGAGAAAAGTTCTTCTCCCTCTCTCATAATACTAGAACTCGTGGACATTCAAAGAAGCTGAATGTTGGAAGATTCAGGACAGACAAAAGGAAGTATTTCTTTACTCAGCGCATAGTTAAACTATGGAATTTGCTCCCACAAGATGCAGTAATGGCCACCAGCTTGGACGGCTTTAAAAGAAGATTAGACAAATTCATGGAGGACAGGGCTATCAATGGCTACTAGCCATGATGGCTGTGCTCTGCCACCCTAGTCAGAGGCAGCATGCTTCTGAAAACCAGTTGCCGGAAGCCTCAGGAGGGGAGAGTGTTCTTGCACTCGGGTCCTGCTTGCGGGCTTCCCCCAGGCACCTGGTTGGCCACTGTGAGAACAGGATGCTGGACTAGATGGGCCACTGGCCTGATCCAGCAGGCTCTTCTTATGTTCTTATGTTCTTATTGTATTACCAAAAAGTTTTGGCTTCTGCATTCATCAGCTGCTAACATACAATGTATGATGGTGAAGGCGGAAGCCAAAACGTTTTAGTAATACAATAAAAACCTCTGTTTTGTTAATCACAATTAAGTGCACACACACACACATATATATAAGGATACAAGGAGTATCCTGGCCTCAAGCTGTATAGGGCTTTGTACACCAAAACCAGCACTTTGAACTTGGTCAGGCAGCTAATGTGCAGACAGTGCAATTCTTTCAGCATATAGACCTTTGACTATGTATCTATATATGAAAGAACATTAAGAATTATACCAAAATAGTTACACGCGCACACATGCACACCAAGGAGCTGCAGTACATAGCATAAGATTGCTCAGCATGGCTTAAATCCTGGGAGTAAGCTCTACTCAGTGATTCTTAATGCTGACTGTATCTGTTCCATTTGTAAAGCACACTGAGCTTCAACAAAATATCTTCAGCCAGGTGAAATGCAAGCTTTGGCTGTCAATTGGAATGGCAAACAATCTGGCAGAGAAACGTCTAGCACGAAGTAGGGACCCCACCAAAGAAAATAACTGCCTCTGGTTATTTTCTTAATTCACTGAGTTTCTCTATATCAATGCATCACAAATGTAAAAGCTTTGTATCACCTAATTCACTTGTTGAACAAAGAGGGACCAACAATTGCTATGGCACTCCAGCAGATGACCCATCAGTGCTCCTTCTCTGAACAAAGTTGCCAGAGCTCCCTGCCTCCACTGTTGAGGGGCAGAAAACAAGTTCTTTGCTGAAGAACTTACCAAGCGGATTGGTTCGTACGGGAGATGTGCCTGCCACTTCCTCTCTGCAAATCATATCGTCCCAGTCCCACTTTGCAAAGGAGAAGCAGCGGCCAGGCTCTGAAGCCACATAGCAGTGGCTAAGGATGGGCGAATATATCAATATGCCATTGTTCCAGTCTTAAGTTTGGCTCTCCACATTTCCACATCAGCTTGCAAATATTTTTCTAAAAGTTCTCATGAAAGTTCTTCAGCTCTGCTGCATGCAGGAGAGAGGACTGAAGCATCCGCTTGTTCTCCTCTGTAATTTTGTGATTTTGCCTCATATGCACATTTTTGCAAAGCAATTTCCACTAATATAATACATTTTTGTACATGTGATGGTTGGAGAACTGCACTGCAAATTTCAGAGGCATGCAAAGTGAGAGGGATGGCTGTGTTTCAGCCTGCATATTGCTTCAGAAAGTGTGCATTCAGCAGGTTCACCTTTCAATGCAAACTGAATTGAATTTCTCCCCCATCCCTGCAGAATGTGTAGTTCTGCCTTTTGATTCACACTCATCTCCTGTCCCTGAGAACCTTGAGAATTTAATCTTACTCTCACTGCAGAATCCAATGCCCTTGAGAGGACTTGGGTGAACTTCTGTCATGCTGACTGACAGATTTCAGAGTCAAGCCTCCTTGGTAATACAAAAACATGCCTTGAGTGAAATTGCCAAAAAGAACAGGCAGGTGCTTCAGTCGTCTCTCTTGCCAGCAGCAGAACAGACAAAACAGCCCTTCAGAATAAACAGGAGTTTAATGACTGTAGGGTAGGTGAGGGAAAGTGGTCATCACAACTCCTTCCTCCCTTGGTGTGAGTGACATTGGGGGCTGACATTTTGAAGTAGTTCTGTAAATAAGCTATGCAGGCATTACGGTTGTGGTTTAAGGAAGGGAAATGTTTCTCAAGCAATATAACATAACCTTCCCAGTATTCACTTAGTATTAGGGATTGTTGTTGTTGTTGTTGGGAGTGGGGAGGGAGAGAAATGAGTTAAATTCATTTCTGAGTTACAAAACAATTAATTTACACATACAACATATTTCTCACTTTGTCCCAGATATTGTCCAAGCAGCTTAGATGCTAGGCAGCCGGATGTCGTCTTGGTCTTTCCTGGACAATATATGTACACATACTTACAGCACAATCCTATATGCTCAGAAGTAACTCTGGCACAGAGCTTGGAAAAGTTACTTTTTTGAACTACAACTCCCGTCAGCCCAATCCACTGGCCATGCTGGCTGGGGCTGATGGGAGTTGTAGTTCAAAAAATTAACTTTTCCAAGCTCTGCTCCGGCAGACTTAAATAGGGCTTCCTGTCCAATAAGTGGGTCAGGATGGTAGCCTAAAATGCCATTTTTTCATTTGAAAATCTTGGATTTATTCATATGCAAATGCATAGAATGGATAAATGCATTAATTGATTTCAATGAATTAGTTCTGTCATTCACTTGATTAGGTCTGCCTCTCTACCAAGCCCTCAGGATACTCCCAAGACCACACCCCCTCTCTAGCCACACCCTCTGCCCCCGGTCATAACCCTCACAGGCCTTGCTTCATGCTTTCCTTGAATGTTTTTATCTGGTTGGACTATGTCCTGGAACTCTGATAAAACCTCTTGGTTGGCTGGATGGGTGGAGGTTGGAAGAGGATGTGTGAAGGTGAGTAGAAGCTCACGTACTGTACAATGGCAAAGTTTACATTTGATGCTCTGCCTACAATTTCCTCTGGCTCCACCCACCTCTGGGATGTGGCCTTCAGAAGGCTGCGCAGAAGAGCATGTGGGGTGGAAAATGTTCCCCACCCTGGTCTAGTTGTTTTACTGTATATTCAGTACAAATATTCAGAGATAAATATATTCAAAGATTGACTGACTGGATGGGGGTCTAGCTGAGGACGGTGGATGTAACGGTACCCTATAGGAACAGAGTTTTGCTTATGTTAGGAAAGGATTGTGTCCATGATTACTTGCTGCGACATTTTCCTTGTCTGATTGATTTTATCTGCTTGTTCATTGAAAAGCTCTGTTTCTGTGGGTCCATTTGATTTTGCAAACATACAACAGAAATGTAGATAATATTTCCCAGAGACAATAAAAGGCTGAGTAATTTACTCCCTTTGTGGAAAATGATGCTTTTTAAAGGGGTGGCTAGATAGATATATTTTAAAATTAAAACAAAAAACAAGAACAGGCTATGAACTTCCTAAAATGATAACAACAGTGGTAAATAATGAGAGGTTGATCTTTTGTCAAGTTTTTTTGTTTACTGATGGGATCAAAAGTTGCAACAGCAAAGAATACTGCTTGTTTGGATTGTTTTAGCCTGACCTCAGCTTGATAGTCAAAAGAGGTGTTGGGGAGAGAGATCACCTCCTTCCTAGTGATTTTGAAATATCAGTTTCTTGTGTGCCTTTTTCATAAAAATATATTTAAAGGATTTTTATTTATTTATTTATTTACAAGGTAAAATCACTTCCGGAGTTCCTAATTAACTGAAGGTGTAGATATTATGGTGAACTGCACTAGGGATGCTAGTTCAAATTTCACAAGCAGGAAAGCAAAGCAAAGACGTTGTAACACTAGCAAAAAAAATTGGTAAGTGTTACCAAGGCTTGGCCGTGGCATTATTCAAGGTCAAATTGCCACCCAACCTTTCATGGCATTTTGTTGTTGTTGTTATATGCCTTCAGGTCAATTATGACTTATGGCAACCCTATGAATCAGTGACCTCCAGTAGCATCCATTGTAAACCACCCTGTTCAGATTTTGTAAGTTCAGGTCTGTGGCTTCCTTTATGGAATCGATCCATCGCTTGTTTGGTATTCCTCTTTTTCTACTCCCTTCTGTTTTCCCCAAGATCATTTATTATGTTTCATCAATTAATTAATTACTATATTTATATTCCACTTTCCCCCCCAGGAGCTCAAGTACATAGTTCTTCCCACTCCGCATTTTATTCCCTCAACAACCCTTAATTTTTTAAAAAATAATAATTATGAGATGGTGGAGAGCTGATTCTTTTAACTTATTTAAAAAACAAACAAACAAACACCTCTTCCATCTACCAGAATGGATTCACCCTTCAGTACGGGAGTTGAAGATCGGGTGACTACTTCAGAAGTCGTATTTGCCAGAGTCAAAAGACCTACAGCCCCAGATGAAACCCTTTTGGCATCTTATCACCTGACTCCTATGGAACTGACGGTGGAAGTACCACCCTCTAACTAGTATGGGGTAGTGGTTAGAGTACAAGGACCTAGGAAACCTGGGTTCAAATCCCTATTCAGTCATGAAGCTTACTGGGTGATCTTGCGCCTGACTATCTCTCAGCCTAACCAGGATGTTGTGAGGATAAAATGGGGAGGGAGAGCCAGGTTTGCCACCTTATGCTCCTTGGAGGAAAGGGGGGATATAAACATAATAATAAATGTACATAAATGCTTGCTGTGATGGAAGCATGGAGCAAGTCAGTAGTTCCCTCCTATGGCATGTGGCCATTTCTATCTATCTATCTATCTATCTATCTATCTATCTATCTATCTATCTATCTATCTATCTATCTATCTATCTATCTGTCAGTCTGTCTGTCTGTCTGTCTTTCTGTCTGTCTGTCTCCTGCCCTTCCTCCCAGTAGAAATTTTAGAAAGTAGAGTGCCTGGTCCTGCAGTCAGAGTTTCAGATCCGTGGCATTTTTGTAGGGTAAAAATGGGGATTGAACTGTGAGTGGGACCAGTTCCTGTGAAAGACCTTTCCTCTGTTTCAACTCTGACTTTGACAAATGTTTGCATGCTTTCCTTTTTGCATTCTGGTTGGAAGTGCCATGTAAGCTTCTATAAATGAAGAAAAAACACCTGTGCAATTGCTGACTTATGTTCACTAAAGGATTGGCTGCATGGATAAGCACTTTCCATGCCTTTAATCTCTTTCTAAATGTACCTGGCAAATGTACCTAAACCAGTACTGAGATGGCACTAGCAAGCTCCAAGGGCTGCAGCTAAAACATGAAAGCAGACTGTTTTACCTCCGCACATATTTGGAGGAGATAAATCACCCACAAGGGGAACTGAGTGCCTGATTATCCACTGTCTTCCTGTCCTTGGCTTGAATGCATGGCCAGCCTCAAATAAAGAAGGCTGCACCTAGGGGATGATTTGCATGTTCTGGCTAGATGATTATCAATCTACCCTTACTTCCTAATAGGGATGGGGAGAAATTGGATTCAGTTTGCATTTAAAGGCAAACCTACCTAACTCACACTTAATGAAATGATATGCGAATCAAAACACAGCCATCTGTCAAAATACACCCTTCTTTGAATTTTGCAATGCAGTTCTCCAGCCAATTAACGTGTACAAAAATGCATACATTGGGTCAAAGTTTACATAAAAATGCACACGTTGCTGAAAATAAATGGGAAAATGCATTATACTACAGAAAATTGCTTTATAAAAATGTGTATATTGGGATAATTTCCCCCTAAAATGCCAATGAATTTTCATGAGGACTTTTTAAGAATTCAAACTGATGTGGAGAACTGAACTTAAAACTAGAAAAATGAGAAACTGAGAGAAAGTGAACCTGACAGATTCGCCCATCCCTACTTGATAAAGACTTCCAGTAATTTCAGGAAGAAAGTCATTCTTTATTTACTATTGCAATTCAGGTTCAGCCATGGATTAATACCCACTAAACCTGCTCACTCCTCCTGCAGACATGATAGCGGGTTGCACACTTATTCAAGATTCCAGATTGGCAGATGGGACTGAAGACTTTAGGTTGAGTGAGGTGAGGAAACCCAGAATAGATGGTGAGGAGGTGTACAATAAAGTAAGTCTAGGTAGGAGGGGTTGAGAAAAAGGGGACAAGGAGAGCTGTGTATTCAAAGTATCCTCCTTCAAAAGGGATGATGGTGGTGGTGATGACTTAATGTTGTCCTAGGCACTGTACAATTTTTTTTAGGAAGGAAACAAAACCAGAGATTACAACTTAACAAGCATGACATAAAAGGCATGGGGGGGGAGGAATAATAATAATAATTCACTAATGGGCAAAAAATCCTTGCAGTTTAAGAACGTACTATAGTCAACAGATATTTCTATCAAACTTTAAAAAGCAGGGAAATTGGGCAGCTATAGTGAATGCACCAGGGGAGCAGGAGACCTGAACTCCTCTCGGAGATATTGTACTGCCCTACAAATTGGCCAAAATGCAAACACAATTTGGGTTGGTCTTTCACAGTCCAACCCACTTCCTGTGTAGCTTGGAAGAATTTGGCAACATGTGCCTCTGAGCATATGGTGAGTGGTGGCAACACCTGCCATCTCCAAAGATGGAGAATTACATTTTTGTATGTTTGTTGGTGTTCTTACTTTGCTTCTTTCCTGTGTTACTACTGTTTCTACAGAGAATCTAACCTAGAAAATTATATTTCTCTCATTATTCATTGTAGAAATATGTGTCAAATTAATTTTTATTAATTTCAAAGCCTTTTCATTGGTCAATGTCATATGATGGTGAAGACAGCCTTTTGTGTTTCAAATTGGAGGTTATGTCCTATTTCGATTTTGGGTGCATTAACAGTTGAATCTGAAACTGCAGTTTGATGTAAAATCAGACTGATTCCAATATGTTGCTACTTCAGCAATGACTCTAGCTGTTGGAAAAAAGAGGATGCATGTTTTCAGCCTGCTATGTTTAGACCATTTCATTTAAGGCAAGGTGGGCACGGTCAATTAAAAACATAGAGCACACCTACCATTTTGCTAGAATATATTTCACCTCCCACTGTTTTATCATGTGCAAATTGAGACACTCCTGAGGTCCACTGGAGACTATTCTGCAGAAGTCAGTGCCCTTATTCCACAATTATGTTTGGAGTTTTTTTAGTGTACATTTTGCAAAGTGTTGCTGTACTTCACATATTCACAGAAATAGAAACAAAAGAAAATGATTTCCTATAGGAAACTTCACTAAAATTGCAAAGGAAATCAGACATATTCAACGTGACCATCTGAACTATATCAACTGTCTTAATAATGTTGCTTCCTTCCTGCTAAAACAAGATCAGCACAGCACATGTCTTGTTTCTGTTATTTGGGCTGATTGCAGGTGTTGCTACCGCTCACCATATGCTCAGAGGCACATGTTCCAAGCTACACAGGAAGTGGATTGGACTGTGAAAGATCAATCCAAATTGTGTTTGCATTTTGACACATTTGTAGGACAGTACAATATCTCAGAGAGGAGGTCAGGTCTCCTGCTCCCCTGGTGCATTCACTATAGCTGCCCAATTTTTTAAAGATTGATAGAAATATCTGTTGGCTATAGGTACATTCTTAAACCACAAGGTTTTTTGCCTATTAGTGAATTTCTCTACTTTTTAATCTGGGAGGTACGAAATGAGATCCTGTGCAAGTTTGCATGCTTATTGAGTTCAGTGGGATTTACTCCCATGCAATCATGCTTAGGTAAAACTGACTATGGGGGAGGAGGAGGGGGAAGGAAGGTATTGGAAGGGGATGGAGAGGGGGAAGAAGGGAGCAAGAGGAAGGGGATAGGAGGGAGGAGGAGGGGAGGGCAGGTCTGATCATTTGCATACGTTTTTAGTTCAATGGGATTTACTCCTGTACAATCATGCTTAGGATAGGTGAAACTGACCAGGGGAAGAGGCAGGGAGTGGTGGAGTGGTAAGGGGAGGAGGTGGGTGGGCACTGGGCAGAAGGGAAGCAACTTTTCTTTCCAAAAGGAAAACAGTGTGAACAGTATCATTCTTTTTCAGGGTTTTCCCCGCCTTTTTATTCTACAGCAGGCATTCTACAGCAGGCACCCAAATTTAAACCAAAGCTGTCACTGGCTACATCCACACCAGACCTTTATTTCAGTTTAGACCAGGGCTGTGGAGTCGGTACGCCAGACCTTCGACTCCGACTCCTCTATTTTTCTACTGTCCGACTCTGACTCCGACTCCTTCATAAAGGGCAAATGTATATTAACTAGTAATAACAAATTTACTGTAGTAAAATGGTAGCACAAGGCATTTCATCACCATGACGTGAATCCAGAGCTTGGAAAAGTTACTTTTTTAAACTACAACTCCCATCAGCCCAGGGATTGGGCTCATGGGAGTTGTAGTTCAAAAAAGTAGCTTTTCCAATCTCTGGATTCACGTGGTGGTGATGAAATGCCTCGTGCTACCATTTTACTACAGTAAATTTGTTATTACTAGTTAATATACATTTGCCATTTATGAAGGAGTTGAAGTTGGAGTCGGTACATTTCTACCAACTCCAACTCCGACTCCACTGAAAATTGCTCCTGACTCCAACTCCACGACTCCGACTCCACAGCCCTGGTTTAGACAGTCATGGCTTCCCCCAAAGAATCCTGGAAAGCATAGTTAATGAAGGGTACCAAGAGTTGCTAGGGGACACCCTTTTCCCCTCACAAAGCTTCAGTCAGAGCAGCTGACTGTTAAACCACTTTGGCCACTGGAATTCTGTCAGTGGAATAGGAGTCTCCTCTCAGTACCTTTCACAGACTACACTTCCCAGGATTCTTTGGGGGAAGCCATGATGGTCTAAAGTGAAATAAATTCTGGGGTGGGTGTGGCCCCCTGATTAGGCAAGCCCAGCAGCTGTGAGTCTAGCTTTTAGAACACTGACAGTTGTTTCTTACCGAGCATGCACAGCTTTATCATTGACTTCAATGTTAAATTTCTTAAATTAATTAAAAATCAACTAGGCATTTTTTTAACTTTTAAACTGCAGAAGGTGAAGGTCAGGGTATGCAGCAAGGTCAGTAATAGGACTACAGGTACTCTTTGAACACAGCTGATTTTTAATTAATTTAAACAGATTATGAGAACTCTGACAGAAAAAAGTCCAAAAGGGGTCTTTTTTGTCACTTTTTACACTTTGAGCTCTCCATTCTCTCTGACTGTTTTGTGTATCGCATGAAAATTTAGAGAGTTGTTAAGCAAGCGTTTCTGAGTTCTGGACTATATGTTTTGCAAGGTTTTGTTTTAAAATGAGTTTATGGGAAGCATCAGAATGGCATGGGGGTATTTTCAATTTAACATTGCAGAATGCAAAAAATCCATGCTGGCTATACTATACACCCACTCTTGTGGCTGTATAATAATAATAATAATAATAATAATAATAATAATAATAATAATAATAATAATAATAATAATAAAACTGTTTCAAAAGTGTGATCGTAGATGGAAACTCTTGCTCACTTGCAGATGTAAAAATATCCTCTCATGAAAGGAAGGCTAACGAGGTTTTCTTGAGTATGGCATTGATGAGAAGCTAAAAATTTTAAGGAGATGAACAAGGGAATGGACAAAAGGGAGCAAGTGAATTAAGATATGCATTGAGGGATGAGGAAAAGCCCCCTGGTAATTGTATTAGGGGTATTCAAGGGGACAAATCATTCTGTTTTCCCATTTATTGTCATTTGTATACTTTCATATGTTTCATCTTCCATTCTTTTGAACTGGACCAGTTCTTTAAATCGTTTGTTAATTGGCTTCAATGGAAGACCCAGACAGTCTCCTGGTGCCTGTAACTTTTGTGGCTTCTCTCCAAATGACATTATATATGTTGGCTTTCTACTAGCCCCAGGGCTCCCAGATCTGCCAAATTTCAGACAGATTGGACAAAAGACCCGCATGTTAGAGGCAATTAAATGAGAATATACAGACTCAGCCTAGTAGCTATCCAAACGTGGTATAGTAAGTCTAGGTAGGAGGGGCTGAGAAAAAGGGGACCGAGAGAGCGGTATATTCAAAGTATCCCCCTTCAAAAGGGACGATGATGGCAGCTAAATATAGCTTTCCCCTTAATCAGTTTCACTGCTCTTCCCCTGCACTCTCTATGACCTTTTTTCGTTAATTGTACATAGAGATCTAGTCTATTTATTCAATCCACAGGAATGGCTCCAGTACAAAGCAGGTAAAAATGAGCAAACAATTAAATTAATTTTCATTTCTTTTTCATTTGTTCAAATTCTTCCAGGTATGAGGAGTCTCTGAGGAGAGTCCACAGCTCCATAGCAAAAGCACATACTTTGCGTGCGGAAGGCCCTAGGTGCAATCACTGACATATCTCCTCAAAAAAGGATGCGGTAGCAAGTGATGTGGAAGACCCCTTTCTGAGACTCTTGGAGAGCTACTGCCAGCCAAAGTAGACAATACTGGGACTGTTGTTGTTGTTATGTGCCTTCAAGTCGATTACAACTTATGGCGACCCTATGAATCAGCGACCTCCAAGAGCATCTGTCATGAACCACCCTGTTCAGATCTTGTAAGTTCAGGTCTGTGGTTTCCTTTATGGAATCAATCCATCTCTTGTTTGGCCTTCCTCTTTTTCTACTCCCTGCTGTTTCCCCAGCATTATTGTCTTTTCTAGTGAATCATGTCTTCTCATGATGTGTCCAAAGTATGATAATCTCAGTTTCATCATTTTACCTTCTAGTGATAGTTCTGGTTTAATTTGTTCTGACACCCAGTTATTTATTTTTTTCGCAGTCCATGGTATGCGCAAAGCTCTCCTCCAGCACCACATTTCAAATGAGTTGTTTTTTCTCTTATCTGCCTTTTTCACTGTCCAACTTTCACATCCATACATAATACTGGGATAGGTGGTCATAATTAAAAAGCCAGTAGTGGCTGGTGCCCATTGGACTGGGAGGGCAGGGAGTCCAGACATTAGGTGGCCTCAGAACCAATGACAAGCAGAGCCAGCGCATGGCTGGTTGAAAGTAAGAAGGCAGGCATGGGGGGGGGGAACAATTGGCTGAGGACAGGCTGAGTTTGGTCCTAATGGACCAGCCTCTACTGAAAAAAGCAGGGTATGATATGGGGTGTGGAGAGCTTCAATGCAGAGAACTGAAGGACCCAATCTCAGCCATTGAGGGATGGGGGAGAAATTCAGTTCAGTTTACATTTAAAGCCTATATCTATCAAATTCACACTTTCTGAAACAATATGAGAACCGAAACACAGGCATCCTTCGAAATTCATACTTACCTGAAATTTGAAATGCAATTCTCCAACCAAGGAACGTTTACAAAAATGCATATATTAAGGGGAAGTGTGCACAAAAATGAATATATTAGTGTCATTAACATTGCATTAGGAGAAATTGCTTATGTACATTAGCCAACGTGTACATTAGTCAAAACGTGTTTATTAGGAGAAATTCACACTAAAATGCTGAAGAATTTTCATAAGGATTTTTTTAAATTAAAAAAATAGCAAATTACTGCAGAAATGTGGAAAAGCGAATTTAGGACTGGAAAAATGAGAATGGGAGAGAACCAAAATTGACAGATTCTTCCATCCATACAGCCAAGCAAGAGATCTTACACTTTGTCCCAATGTGAGCTCAGCGTGGTAAAAGAAACGCTCTGGCATATGAGATGCAATGAATGAGATCGGCCCTTCAATAACTTTAATCTGAACAGGAATTTGGCTGAGGGTCTTTCAAATACCAGCATATCACAAGGTTTGCTGCTTCAAGAATATTAGAGAGCACAGAACATAAGAACATAAGAACATAAGAAGAGCCTGCTGGATCCGGCCAGTGGCCCATCTAGTCCAGCATCCTGTTCTCACAGTGGCCAACCAGGTGCCTGGGGGAAGCCCGCAAGCAGGACCCGAGTGCAAGAACACTCTCCCCTTCTGAGGCTTCCGGCAACTGGTTTTCAGAAGCATGCTGCCTCTGACTAGGGTGGCAGAGCACAGCCATCATGGCTAGTAGCCATTGATAGCCCTGTCCTCCATGAATTTGTCTAATCTTCTTTTAAAGCCATCCAAGCTGGTGGCCATTACTGCATCTTGTGGGAGCAAATTCCATAGTTTAACTATGCGCTGAGTAAAGAAATACTTCCTTTTGTCTGTCCTGAATCTTCCAACATTCAGCTTCTTTGAATGTCCACGAGTTCTAGTATTATGAGAGAGGGAGAAGAACTTTTCTCTATCCACTTTCTCAATGCCATGCATAATTTTATACACTTCTATCATGTCTCCTCTGACCCGCCTTTTCTCTAAACTAAAAAGCCCCAAATGCTGCAACCTTTCCTCGTAAGGGAGTCGCTCCATCCCCTTGATCATTCTGGTTGCCCTCTTCTGAACCTTTTCCAACTCTAGAATATCCTTTTTGAGATGAGGCGACCAGAACTGTACACAGTATTCCAAATGCGGCCGCACCATAGATTTATACAACGGCATTATGATATCGGCTGTTTTATTTTCAATACCTTTCCTAATTATTGCTAGCATGGAATTTGCCTTTTTCACACCTGCCGCACACTGGGTCGACATTTTCATCATGCTGTCCACTACAACCCCGAGGTCTCTCTCCTGGTCGGTCACCGCCAGTTCAGACCCCATGAGCGTATATGTGAAATTCAGATTTTTTGCTCCAATATGCATAATTTTACACTTGTTTATATTGAATTGCATTTGCCATTTTTCCGCCCATTCACTCAGTTTGGAGAGGTCTTTTTGGAGCTCTTCGCAATCCCTTTTTGTTTTAACAACCCTGAACAATTTAGTATCGTCAGCAAACTTGGCCACTTCACTGCTCACTCCTAATTCTAGGTCATTAATGAACAAGTTGAAAAGTACAGGTCCCAATACCAATCCTTGAGGGACTCCATTTTCTACAGCCCTCCATTGGGAGAACTGTCCATTTATTCCTACTCTCTGCTTTCTGCTTCTCAACCAAGTCCTTATCCACAAGAGGACCTCTCCTCTTATTCCATGACTGCTAAGCTTCCTCAGAAGTCTTTGGTGAGGTACCTTGTCAAACGCTTTTTGAAAGTCTAAGTACACTATGTCTACTGGATCACCTCTATCTATATGCTTGTTGACACTCTCAAAGAATTCTAATAGGTTACTGAGACAGGACTTTCCCTTGCAGAAGCCATGCTGGCTCTGCTTCAGCAAGGCTTGTTCTTCTATGTGCTTAGTTCATCTAGCTTTAATAATACTTTCTACCAGTTTTCCAGGGACAGAAGTTAAGCTAACTGGCCTGTAATTTCTGGGATCCCCTCTGGATCCCTTTTTGAATATTGGCGTTACATTTGCCACTTTCCAGTCCTCAGGCACGGAGGAGGACCCGAGGGACAAGTTACATATTTTAGTTAGCAGATCAGCAATTTCACATTTGAGTTCTTTGAGAACTCTCGGGTGGATGCCATCCAGGCCCGGTGATTTGTCAGTTTTTATATTGTCCATTAAGCCTAGACCTTCCTCTCTCGTTACCACTATTTGTCTCAGTTCCTCAGAATCCCTTCCTGCAAATGTTAGTTCAGGTTCAGGGATCTGCCCTATATCTTCCACTGTGAAGACAGATGCAAAGAATTCGTTTAGCTTCTCTGCAATCTCCTTATCGTTCTTTAGTACATCTTTGACTTCCTTATCATCCAAGGGTCCAATTGTCTCCCTAGATGGTCTCCTGCTTTGAATGTATTTATAGAATTTTTTGTTGTTGGTTTTTATGTTCTTAGCAATGTGCTCCTCAGATTCTTTTTTAGCATCCCTTATTGTCTTCTTGCATTTCTTTTGCCAGAGTTTGTGTTCTTTTTTATTTTCTTCATTCGGACAAGACTTCATTCGGACAAGACAAGAAGGGTAAAGATCTTTGGAATGGCAGAAGACAGCATGAGTAACGTGGAAGCCTTAAAGAAAAGGAAAATATATAAGCTTGCTTTGAAGACAAATCTTCCTGACAGTGAGATATTTCTCTGTGATGCTCTCCCTGAAGGAGTGATAGAAGATCCATTTGTTGGGGCTTTTGAAACAGGACTGGACTGAAAGGGTCAAAGAAATAGACAACAAGAGAGATTTCTGTCCTGAGAGATAGTTTAATGAGATGTCCTAAGGGCTTTTTCAGATCTTTGGTCCTAGGGCTCTGCATTCCTTTCTAACGACCACTGCAACTGAATAATAAAACATGGAAAACAACAAGCCCTGAGCTAGCAGAATCTTCTGAAACAGCCATATTATTTGACTTAAACCTGTAAATATCTTCTGGTGGCGACTTCTCATCACTACAAGGCTTGAATGGTGATTTACTGTGTAAATAATTACACATTTAGGAAAAATTGCATTTTCCAATCATTTGGTAACTTTTGTGGTCAAGAATCAATACACCTTTCAAACAATGTTTGTTACAAGTATTTCAACTTAAAATCCCATAAGCTAGCAAGAGCCAGTGAATTTGTAATCTGCCCAGTTGGTTATTATTATTAAGATGTATATAGCCACCCATTAAGAAACATTCCCTGTGTGGCTTAAAACAAAATATTAGAAACACTATATGAATGCATAGTAAGAATAAAAAATAGACAGCAAAAAGTTTCCTTGCATGCAGCCCAAATTTAAACATAGTTTAAATGGGTGAATAAAAGGTCTCATTATAACACAGAAAATACCACAAACCATGTAGATCTCTCTGGGGCAGCTAAAAGCAGACAGCAGCCTTTAAAAATACAGAATAAAATTAAATATATTATAAGCAATATATTATGAAACACCCAAAAGATTTGTCACCAGGCTTATGCAGACAGTTTAGAAAAACACTTTCCATAATAGACAGGTGGTGATCCGTTATATTTGTATGTGTGGTTTTTATTGTATAATGATTGTCGTAAACTGCTTTTGGTATTTTTTAAAAATAAAGTTGCAGCACAAATATTTTCATAAATAAATAGATAACATTTAAAATAGGGTGCAACCGATGTGGTGTGGCATTTAAGAATGATGGATTTCGATGGGGGAGACCAAGGTTCAAATCTGCATCCAGTCATAAAGTTTGCTGGGTGACCTTGGGCAAGTCACTGACTCTCATCCTAACCTACCTTATATGGTGGTTTCTAGGATGTGGGGTGGGGTGCAGCAGGGGGATGCATGCTGTCCTGAGCTCCTTGAAGGAAGGTAAGATAAAAATGCAATTAAACATAAAATGTGAACAATGTTTCTAAAATAAACCAGTGCTTTTCCATGTCTAGATGGAGAAGTCATGCATTGACCTTGGAAGAGGCTTAGTGAGCACACACTTTGACAAAATTCAAAAGAAAGGTAGTTCCAAAGTTCAGGAGCAACTTGTGGAGAGGATGGTCTCTTATGCCCTGGTGATTTCTGTCAGGGTGTGCAACAGCCAGCACTGTGCAAGGGCTGACTTGTCACCTTGTTGTAGCTGTAGCCCGCTGATTTTGCTGGGGCACTTAAAGGTGTGAATAAGAATTCTCCATTCTCCTTGATCACTATCTATCAACTTCCAGTAGTTTTGCCCAGCAAACTATGTCACTGGCTTTCACTGATTTAAATGTATCCTTAAGATCCATCTCTGAGGCTAGTACCTAGGGCAGAGTCAGTCTGGCCTTATACCCGTCTCTCTGTTTCCAGGGAGTGTCATTTTGAACTCATTTATTTTATTTTTATTTTTTTAAAAAAACAGTATTTCACTATTTTCAAGAGTATTTATCTGGCTTATCTGCACTGACTGAAGTGGGCTTAGTAGTTTCCCATGAGAAGTCATAGAGTTTTAAGGATAACAAACACCATTGCAACCATTTTACTTACTTAATGGAAAAAAATATAGAAATTGATTTAACACAGTCATTTTGACATCAAAAGCAAGATGTACAGTGGATGCATCTTATAAAACCTGCACTGCTTGCTAAATCTACAAGAGCACAATGACTTGCGAGACCTTGGGCAGTATTCAAGCACACCTTTTTACTCTGTCAACAGCTAAACTGACACTATACACTATATAAGCCAAATGCTGAATTATGCAAACGTTATTGGATTATCTGATCCGATCCAATCAAATGGAATTTACGACACAGATTTCATTCAGCATCTGCAGACGAGGTAATGCCTTATTTGAGACAAGGCCATCTATACTAGATTAGCAGTAGTTGCAGCAATGGAGGAGGAGGAAAGAAGGAAACACCTATAAACTTACTAAATGTTGGGGGAAAAGAGTGTTCAACGTTGAAGACCCTGCTGTGCATCCCACCACTTTCCAAAGCATGGTTGGTTGAGATGTGCAACAACTGTACCACCCAGATAATGGAACTCCATCCTTACAGAGTGGTGTGGTTGGATTGTCTGCCTCTCTTTAAACCTTCAGACATGCTGCCAAGGCCTTTTCATTCTTCTGCGTTTCTAGTTTGGTTGAAAGGTATTATCTCCCTGCTTTTAGATTTAATAGACTTGGGAGCAGGAGCAGATCTAGCAATAGTATAGCACAGCATTGCTGTCGCTTAATTGGACAGGGAGGGATGAGCAGCAGGGTTGGGACTGTGCGGACGCAACAGCCTCAGCATGAGATTGGCTCTTCTGGTGTGCTATGTAGTCCTGACCTTGCCACTGCCTTGCTCAGCCGCTCCTGGGAAGCAGCAGTGACACTCCTGCCAGTAGGCTATTGCTGGATCTTCACTCGACTGGGTGAGTCCCTCTTGGCTGAAAGGGACCTCGGAAGTCATCTAGTCCAACCCACTGCTTAATGAAAGATCTGCAATGAAGGATGCAACTACAACATCTTTGACAGATGGCCATTTTATTTATTTATTTAAAAGCATTTCTAAACCACTTAATATTTAAATGTTTCTAAACAGTATAGCAATCAAACCCTACAAACAAGAAAGTATTAAAAAACAGAGCTACAACATAAGAATACAGTAAACAGTAATACAAAAATGGATAAATAGAGGAAGTCAGTAACAACAGGCCCCAATCTTATGGGTCAAGGGAAGCTTGCAGAAAAATATATGCCTTTGCAGGAGGTGTGGAGAACCTCTGGCCCTCCAGATGTTGCTGAGCTACATCATCCCCCAGCAAGCATGGCCAATGGTCAGGGATGATGGGAATTGTAGCCCAGCAACATCTGGAGGGCTACCCTACACATGCTTTACAAAATGTCTGAAGCAACTGATGGATGATGCTTCATGTGTGGCAGCCAGTCTCTTCTTATACAGCTCCAGTGAAGGAGAGCTGGGAATGGGATCTGTGGGCCAGTGCCAGTTCAAGCATTCTGTCAATCTAACAGGCTGGCATCGATTCGAGTTCATGCTTTATTCAGTAGCCGCTGCTTTTACCAATCCACTTTATTTTGCTCAGAAAAAATATTGATATTAATGTTGATATTTTTAAAGGAAATCTCAGTATCTTGAAAGAAATATCAATATTTCCTTTAACAATATCAATATTGATAAATTATTCTTATAATCAGTGTGTTAGAGGTAGATTTTTTTTAAGAAAAAGTCCATTTTCACAAATAGCTGTGGAAACTCGTTACATTAAAATCCGATCCTCAGCTATTGAGAATAAGCAAATTAATGGAAAATTCAGTAACAAATATGAGTCAGGCAGAATTCTAGCACATCCCTAAGGAGAACCCATCACCTCCCAAAGCAGTCTGTTGCACCGTCAAACAACTTGTACTGTTAGGAGGTTTCTCCAAACATTTAGCTGGAATTTGCTTCCTTGCAGATTCTACCCATCGGTTCTTGCTTGTCCTGTCCTCTGGAGCAACAGAGATCAAGGCTGTTCCATCTTCTACAGGACAGTCCTTCAGATATCTGAAGACCAATATCATGTCTCCTCTTGATCTTCTGTTCTCCAGGCTAAACATACCCAGCTCTTTCAAACATTCCTCGTAGGATTTAGTTTCTAGGGTCAGAGCAGGAATTTGTTCAGTCTGCTTTTCTCAGTGGACTGACCCGGTCCAACACTCCCAAACCTGCAACTCCCAGATGGATTACACACTTATCCAGATTTTGTGATGAATTTTTGGCTACCTATTACCTACCAGGTTAAGTTCAAGGTGCTGGTTTTGGTGAACAAATCCCTATACAGCTTGGGACCAGGAGACCTGAAATATAGTCTTACCCCTTATATATCCAGTCAGTCACTGCACTCTGCAGGTGAGGGCCTCCTGCAGATATCACCTTATCAGGAGCTCCGTTCTGCACAACATAGGAAGTGAATCTTTAGTGTAATGGCACTTACTCTTTGGAATTCCCTCCCCTTAAATATTAGACAGGCACCATCTCTGTTATCTTTTCAGCACCTACTGAAGACTTTCCTCTTTCAACAAGCCTTTTAAGTAGAGACCTTATCCCAGTGTGCATCTGTGTTGGAATTGCTTTTTAATACGTTTTTTAAGCTTTTGTTTTTAAAGATGTTTTGTTTTAATGTGCTTTTAAGGATGTTTTGTTTTAATATATTTTAAAGTCTGTTTTTATGATGTTTTAGAGTGTTTGTAGTGCTTTTGTTTGCCGCCCTGGGCTCCTACTGGGAGGAAGGGCAGGATATAAATCTAATAATAAACAAACAAACAAACAAACAAATAATTCAAGATGGGGTACAAAACACAATAAAACAGCTACAAATAGTTTAAAACTCAGACTTAAGAGAATCTTAAATTATGTACAGAAAAAATATCCACCAACTCTCTCAAGTAATAGATGTTCAGGTTAACAGCTGAAAAAGGAAATTTTGGTTTCAAAATATGTTGTCACAATGATATTTTCTCACAAAGGTTATCCAGGATGCAAAATATTTTTCCTGTCCACATTCCTCACATGGTAGATGCTTAGCAACATCACTTATCAATTTCCCACTGCTGAAAAAGCTGCTCTGTTGAAATGTTATATATTTTGTTTTTATTAAGCCCTCAGGGTCCCATATTAGCTGCATACAGTTTCTCATAAAGCTGGCTAATTGTAAGAGAGATCCTTTGGAAATATCACACAATGCTGCATTGCTTAATTTTTTATGCATTGTAGTACTCCAGGGAAAGGAAATCATAAATTGTTGTTTTGCTAAATTGCCTTTAAATTAAAGACTTACAGAGTATAGTAATTTACTCATAAGAACAGCTTTTCTGGGCTATCCCAATAGTCAATTTAACCCAATATCCTGTCTCCACCTGTGTCCAGATCCAGATTAGGAATTTGTCACTGCACAGGCTACCAATAAGACTATTTTATTTTATTTTCCTAATCTTCATTAGCGGTTTAACACTTATTAAGATCACTGTAATCACTGCTGTATAAGCCTGTTCAGGAGCCCCATTGAATTCCATGGGTCTTACTCCCAGATGTGTATAGGACTGCAGTCCAAGTTAGTAGCACTTCAGCATGCATAGGGCTACATTGTAAATATTCAGCCTTACAGTGCAATCCTGTGCATGCCTTCTCATAAGTAAGCCCCACTGAATTCCATGGGGTTTATTCTCAGGAATGTAGAACTGCAGCTTTAGCTCCTACAGAATTTACATAGGAAGATCTCTTATACTAAGTCCAGAGCTTGGAAAAGTTACTTTTTTGAACTACAACTCCCATCAGCCTCAGCCAGCATGGCCACTGGATTAGGCTGATGGGAGTTGTAGTTCAAAAAGTAACTTTTCCAGACCATCTAGCTCAGTGAGTTCATCTAGCTCAGTACTGCCTACACTGACTGGTAGCAGCTCTCTGGGGTTTCAGACAGGGAGTCTCTCCCAGCCCTGCCTGGAGATGCCAAGGATTGAACGTGGGACCTTCTGCATGCAATGCAGAATTTTTCTACTGAGAAAGCCTTTCCTTAAATCATGACTAACTTTTCAAATTCATTTCAGTAGGAACTATGTTCAACCAGATCCACTTATGTGAAAAAGTAAATTTCTTCCATTGCTGTATGGAGACAGTTGGGTGGTAGACATATGAATTAAGCATGTAAATTGTGAGCCAAATGGAAAAAGTAGGAGGTAGCAGTTGGTTTACACAGAATAAGGTGATACTCTGAGGTAGTAGAATTCTGGACAATGCCACTTCAAATTACAGATCGCTCTGGATGGGGGCCGTCATTCTTAATGTTTCCCTGTTCCCACAGCCTCCTTCCCCCAAATCACCTCCTTGCATGTAGTAAACTAGGACATCAACCAGAAAGGTATCACCCTGAAGCGCTGCTTGTGCTACATTCAAGGATTTTTAAAAACACACACATGGGAATCATAAAAATGGTCTTCCCACCTACAAATGGAAGTGGCATATCCACGATTCTGTTACCCCAATCTGCAATGGGTAATAAGCTACAGAGCCACCCTCCCGGCATTGGCATCACTGCAACTTAACAGTGCAGGGCGGAGGGTGGTGGGAAGGTTGGGACTGCACAGATGTACCGGTGGAGCCAATCCAGTGCTCACATCAGTGCACCCACGCAGCCCCAACCTAGCCATCACCTCACCTCTCCCCCACTCCATCCCAGTAAGTGCCAGAAGCGCTGGTGTCTAGAGGCCAGCTCCACAGCACTAACCCAGCTGCTCCTGGGTTGGACTAAGAGACAGTGAGCAGCTCAAGGCACAGGTACAAGAAGACATAGTTTTCTGTTGCCCTTAGTATTTGTCTTGTGCAACACTGTTTCTATTCCTTTGCAGACTGTTCATCTTCTGCAAAAACTATATCATTCTTCTCACTGTCTGCTGTCGCAAAATTACAAAACTTATGTAATTTATGTAATCACAAGCATTACATGATTCGACCCCATTCATTTCAATATAAAGGAAATACAATGCAAATAGGGGGGAAAGCTGTAATTAATTACAGATCATTTGCGGGCTGAAAGCAACAACAATTCTGAATACCGATCATATTCACTGGCTTGGTTTCCATTCCAGACATGGGGCAAAGAAGCCCACACCAGTAAGGTCTGCTCCCTTTTCCAATTTCATCAAAATTCTCTGGTATCCCTCAATCAGTGAACGTGGTGGCTCAGTGGGGATTTGAATCTGGGTTTGCCAGCTCCTTCTGAACATTCAACCACTGTGCTCTAACCGCTTAGTCTGTGCAAATTCTGTTAAATAAATAATGAATAAATAAAAAGCCATACATGCTCCTTCTAGCCTCCCCCACCTTTGCGCAGTGAAGTATGCACTGCCCAGCCCAGTGAAAAATGTTGCTTCCTACCAAAAAAAAGAAAAGAAAAAAAGGAAATGTCTTCAGTCTCATCAAGACGGTGAGCATATATGCATGCAATGGAAGGATGGATCTGTAAATGTTGGTTCTCTCAGTTTCTCATGTTCCTAATCTGAAATTCAGTTCTCCACATTTCTGCAGCAATTTGGGATTTTTAAGAAAATATCCTCATGAAAATTCTTCAGCATTTTTGTGCAGATTTCTCATAATAATCACATTTTTGTATGCAGTTTTGATTAACATACACATTCTTGCAGGCATGTTCTTCTAATATAAGGCATTTTAAAAAATTATGCACACTTTCAGCTAATATGTGCATTTTTGTAAACATTCTTTAGTTGAAGAACTACAGTGCAAAATTCACATAACTGCAAATTTCAAAGGATGGCTGTGTTTCGGTTTGCATATTGTTTCGGAAAGTGCAGATTTTGTGCAGAGCCAAAAGCCTTAACAATATAATTTTTTTTAAAAAATCAAACAGATTATTAAGCAGATTTGATAGATTTGGCTTCAAATGGAAACTGAATTGAATTATTCCCCATCCCTAATGTAATGCCTCCGTCCTGGAGAAAAACTACAGATCCTAAATTAACGGCCTGACGTGTTCAGTCTGCAACATTGATTGTATATGACCTGTGTGTGTCTTGTTTAGATTCATGAGCTATAACCCCTGAAGGCATTTTTCCCCCCTCTGAGCTCCCTGGCGATTCAAACTGGAACGTAGAAAGACCAGCTGATCCCACGGTTATTCTTCACAGTCTTTTTTGCTGTCCCCAGCTTGTTGCTTTGGTTCAGAAAGTGATGGTGTGGTTGAAACATGTTATTAAAGTGAATGGTGGGATTTTAGTTTATAGTTTCCATTTAAGGTCTGATTTAGTAGGAGGATGGTCATCCTTCTTAGATCGGGGATATACATATGAAAGGAAATATTTACGGACAGTTAATTCACACCACCATCCTTTGCTCTAAGATAACTACTGCTCCCTCCCTCCCTCCCTCCATCCTTAAAACTTCTTTAGTCCTTCCCTGCTGCAATCTTTGCTACACTGAAACAATGGGCCATGTTACTTACCACCAGAGAAAAATAAATCTTGAATCCAGGTTTAGCCACAAAGAAGTCATCAGATTTGAAGGTGATCTTCAGCTGGTTTGTTTTTGATGTTATTCTTGGAGGAGCTTCCTTGTATCCACACCACCGTCCTCGGATAAGCGTGCTGATTTTGGATATATCTTCCACTTCCACAAAGTCATATCTGGGAGTCAGGGCAATGAGTTAATCAGCTGGGATGAACATGTTCATTATACAATGATGCAAGAAAAACATTCTTCTCTCTTAACTGCTATTTCGTTTATGATGTACATTATATTTCTGTATCTTAAGTATTCTGATGTTTTTTATTGACTATTTTATTTGAATGGGTCTGTGACTGTATATTAATAAACTAACTTTAACAATAAAATGAAATAAAAAGTAAAAAACATAAGAAGTACAATGATGCAGAACTAGGACTGAGATGAAAGTGCTCTCCTTATGAACTTTCTCAATCAAATTAAGGCCCCAATTTGCACTATACATTTAAAGCAGTATTATTTCTCTAAAACAGCCATGGATTCCCCCCCCAAAAATGTGGGAAATGTAGTTTGTTAAGGGGGCTGAGAGTTGTTAGGAGACTCTTATTCCCCTCACAGAGTGACAATTCCCAAAGTTCCCTGGGAAGAGGGAATGACTGTTAAACCACTCTGACAATTGTAGCTCTATGAGGAGAATAGGGGGTCTCCTAACAACTCTCAGCACCCTTAACAAACTACATTTCCAAGATTCTTTGGGGGAAGGCATGACTGTTTAAAGTGGTATAATACTGCTTTAAATGTATAGTGCAGGTGGAGAGTAAGGGAGGTTGGGGGCAAGATTCCCTGTCAAATTTTGGGTGTGTGTGAAATTATGATGGGAGATGTCAAAACTTACTAGGTATGGAGTATTTGTCCTAGTGGCCATCACCTGGTGGCTGCCATTTTATCTTACAACCCCTGTAGAAGAATGCTATGTGATGATTTAGTAAAACATTGTGGCTCTTAATTAGTGCTAGGGGCTGCCCTTATTTTTACCCAGAAGCCTCCACTAGAGTTATGCTACATCATATAGCATTGTTCTACCCCAGGACTCGGAAACTTTTTTCAGGCCAATGGCTGCACTGCCATCTGGGCAACCTCCTGGGGCCACATGCCAGTGGCTGGTAGGCCAAGTGGCCAGAAGGTCTAGAGGAGCTACAACTGCAACTTGTACATTTGTATTATAGGCTAGTTTCTATACAAACTCACATGCCCCCCGGTATCATCCATCAGGGAACTTAGAGGCATTTTCAGAGCTCAAAGACACATTCCTTAAGGCAAAAACATTCAAGGATGGTAAGAAGCAGGGCTAGTGAGGGTTGTGGCCTGAGATTCCCTGTTCTGTGCAGTGCTGAAAGTGGAGCGGGATGGGGTACATGCCATCCTGTCTATTTTTCACTCTTTGTTGTTGTTACATGCCTTCAAGTCAATTACAACTTATGGTGACCCTATGAATGAGTGACCTCCATTAGCATTTGGATACTCTGTTCATAGGGTTTTCATGGTAAGAGGTATTCAGAGGTGGTTTACCATTGCCTGCCTCTGAGTTTGGATGCATCTTAGTCTGGTGTCTCAGCTTTGACCATTCAGCCTTGGGTGCCCCTGCTAGGAGTCTAGCCTCTCGGTCTAGACTCCTGACGGCATTGCTCTCAGCTTCTTTGACATTCTCAAACCCCCTCCTCACATTAAAGTGTGCATCTTTTTCCCCCCACCCTAGTGGACCTAAAACCACCACACTTCTTTTAATTGGATGTAAAACCAGCATAGATGATACACAGTGCAGCAGTTCCCAAAACCTTCCCCCCCATGAACTGCTAGAAAATTGCTGAGGGTCTTGGTGGACCAGTTGATGGTTTTCTCTGCCTGTCGTGGCAATTGTAATGCACTGTGGTAGATGCTGCATGATTTTTAAATATATTTTATTGCTACTTTTATTTTCTTATACCTATTTCTGAGGTATTATATTTTATTGCATTCCAGTTTGAATTCAAATTTTAATATCATAAAATGCAATATAAGAAATAAAAGCAATAAAAATACAATAAAATCAATATGAATGTGATGGATGTGTTGTCTCCCATCTTCAACCACAAATCCATAGACACATCACGGACCACCTGAATGACCCTTGCGGACCATTGGTGGTCCACGGACCACAGTTTGGGAATCTCTGACACAGTCTAAGGTTACACCAATAGTGTAAAAAGTTACGTGATCCAGGTCAGACCTATTTGTGGAGCTAAAAGAGGTAGATTCCTGCCAAGAGCAGTACCTTCTTTTTCCGACAACTGAAAGCCTAAGATTAGGTCTTGGAGGACGGGGAAGTTGATCATCCAAGTGCCTGCCTCATGCTTACTGCCTCAGCTCCATGACGCTTTGGCCAGGACAAGACATACAGATATGGAAAGATGGCCTACAAACCAATCTATATTCACTAATAGGCAAAAAACCTGTTACCAAATTCTTCCAAGCTACACAGGAAGTGGATTGGACTGTGAAAGACCAACCCAAATGGTGTTTGCATTTTGACCAATTTGTAGGGCAGTACAATATCTCAGAGAGGAGGTCAAGTCTCCTGTTTCCCTGGTGCATTTGCTATAGCAGCCCAATTTCCCTGCTTTTTAAAGTTTGATAGAATAGCTGTGGGCTATAGGAACGTTCTTAAACCGCAAGGTTTTTTGCCTATTAGTGAATTTCCCTGCTTTTTAATCCGGGAGGTAAGAAATGGGATCCTGTGCAAGTTTGCTGAGAATGGATGGATCATTTGCATGCTTATTGAGTTCAATGGGATTTACTCCCCTGCAATCATGCTTAGGATAGGTGAAACTGACCATAGAGGATGGGGAGGGGAGGAGTAGGAGTAGGGAGGGGAGGAAACGCAAAGGGGAGGACTGGGGGGGAGCAGGCAGGAGGGGGAGGGGTGGAGTACAGGTTTGATCATTTGCATGTTTATTGAATTCAGTGTGATTTACTCCCGTGCAATCATGCTTAGGATAGGTAAAACTGACCAGGGGGGAGGGAGGAAGGGCTGGAGTGGGCAGGGGAGGAGGAAGGGAGAGGAGAGGAGAGGAGAGGGGGAAAGCAGGTCTTATCATTTGCATGCTTATTTTCAATGGGATTTACTCCTATGCAATTTTGGTTAGGATAGGAAAAACTGACCATGGGGGAGGAGGAGTGGGAAGGAGCATATTGGAGGGGGGCAAAGGAAGGGGGAGGGGAGGATAGGTTTGATCATTTGCATGCTTATAGAGTTCAATGGTATCTACTTCCATGCAATCATGTTTAAGATAGGTAAAACTGACCATGGGGAGGAGGAAGGGGAGGGGGAGGGGAGGAGGGGGAAGGGGAAAGAGGGGATTGGAAGGGGATGGGGAGTGAGGGGAAAAGGAAGGGGGAGGGAAGGGGCAAGAGGGGGGGTAAGAGGGAGAAGGGAGGGTGGGTTTGATCATTTGCATATTTTTTTGAGTTCAATGGGATTTATTTCTATGCAATCATGTTTGGAAATGGACTGCCTTCAAATCAATCCCCACCTATGGCGACCCTTTCATGGTAAACGGTATTCAGAGGTGATTTCACCATTGCCTTCATCTGAGGCTGGGAGGCAGTGACTGGCCCAAGGTCACCCAGTCAGCTTCATGGCTGTGTGGGGATTCAAACCCTGGTCTCCCAGGTCGTAGTCCAACACTGACCCAGGGAAGGGGCAGAGAGTGGGAGGGGAGGAGATTGGGTAGGTGGGCACTGGGCAGAAGGGAAGCCCCTTTCCTTTCCAAAAGGAAAACATTGTAAACAGAATCATTCTTTTTCAGGCTTTCCCCCACCTTTTTATTCTACAGCAGACACATGTAGCCGCCTACCAAATTTAAACCAAAGTTTTCCCTGGCCACATCCACACCAGGCCTTTATTTCACTTTGGACAGTCATGGCTTCTCTCGAAGAATCCTGGGAAATGTAGTTAGTGCAGGGTGCTGAGAGTTGCTAGGAGACGCCCTGTTCCCCTCACAGACCTTCAATCAGAGTGGCTGACTGTTAAACCATTCTCTCAGGGGAATAGGAGTCTCTTAGCACCCTTCACAAACTACACTTCCCAGGATTCTTTGAGGGAAGCCATGACTGTCTCACATGAAATCAAAGTCTGGTGTGGGTGTGGCCCTCTGATTAGCTAAACTCAGCAGATGTGAGGCTTTTAGAACTCTTGACAGTTGGTTCTTACTGAACATGCTCCGTGTTATCATTGGGTTCCAGTCAAAATTTATTAAATTAATTAAAAGTCAGCCAGGCATTTTTTCAACTTTTCAACTGCAGAAGATGAAGGTCAGAGTATGGGGTAAGGTCAGTATTAGGATTATAGGTACTCTGTGAATATGGCTGATTTTTAATGACTTTCAACAGATTATGAGAACTCTCAGAGAAAAAAGTCCAAAAGGGCTCTGAGGTTTTTTTCTCTCTTTTTACACTTTGAACCTTCTATTCTCTGTGACTGTTTTGTGTATCGCCATGAAAATTGACAGGGTTGTTAAGCAAGCGTTTCTGAGTTCAGGACTATATGTTTTGTAAGGTTTTGTTTTGAAATGAGTTTATGGGAAGCCTCAGAATGGCATGGGGGTATTTTCAATTTAACATTGCGGAATGTGAAAAATCTCCACTGGCTATAGTATACAGCCACTCTCATGGCTGTATAAACACATGGGGAGTGCTAACTTTGACAATATGCCAAAGGAATTTCAACCACTTAAAGTGGCTTCTTTTATCACATCAACAGCAGAATAGGAATGGGCATTCATTCTTACGAGTGGATATCATCATCTCTCCCAGGAGAAAGACCATCCACTCTGCACTCATTAGCTTGGCTTATTAATATATTTATTCATTTGCAATAAAAGTCTATCAACATTAAGAAAAAATAAAGTAGCAGCGAACAGCATAAAAACAACAATAAAATTACATTCATAAAGCAAAATCAAATATAAAATACATCACAACACTACATTTTTTAAAGCCAGGAATTTGTGTAAAATATTGGTTGGGGAAGGAACATCATCATCTTACTCTGCCACTAGAGGTATGGAAAGGAGCATACAGTTACACCCTTAGAATATCTAGAAACCTTTTTGAAGGTATGCCATGCTTGATAGTAGGCTGTGTTCGCTAATGGTTTTGATTTGATGTCAAGCAGGAGGGGGGAACCTGTAGTCCTCCAGATGTTATTAACCCCCATGATCCCCAGCCACAAAGGGTGCTGGACAGGGCTGCTGGGAGTTGTAGCCCAACAACATCTGCAGTCCCACAGGTTTCCATCCCCTGATTTATAGTAACTCTATTCTTTTCATGGCTGTGATTAACAACCAACTCCAATTATTTCAAAATGTGAATGAACTCATTCAAGCTGGTTAGCACATAGTTCAGATGGTTATAAAGATGGGTATGGCTCCTAAGTGAGCCTGTATTTATGTTGAGACCAGATGGGACTTTGCCCCAACATTGAAGTGTCTTGGTCCCACCGGTAGCCCCAGCAACTTAAAAGGCGACATGCTTGGGGAAGGAACGTAGTTCAGTGTTAAAATCATCTGCCTTGCATGCAGAAGGTCCCAGGTTCCATCCCCGGCATCTCAAGATAGGGCTGGGAGAGGGTCCTACCTGAAACCCCAAAGAGCTGCTGCCAGTCAGTGTAGACAATACTGAGCTAGATGGACCAATGATATGACTCAGTAGACGGCAGCTTCTTATATTGCTATGTTCCAAGGTGCGCAATGGTGTTCTCCCTTGCTGTTGCTGTTGCCACCACTGTTCCAGTCCTTGACCATGCTGTCTGTTACACCCAGCATCTGCAGGCGCAGAAAGGCTCTTAACTGTGGCATCACTGGCTGGGAGGAAGGAGGTGCCACTACTCCTTAATGCCTATGGCTACAAAACTGGCAGGCCAATTAGGTTTCAGACTATTGCTATGGAAGTTTGTTTTACCATTACCTGCCACCACCAATCTCTGACCAATCTGAACAGCAATGTGTTCAAGCAGAGTAGCCACAATCTGATACTTCCAAGTTTTAAAAACTTTTTAGATCCTAGTGTGATAACACGTACTGTACATCTGTCTTTGAAAACCTGTTGTGTGAAGTTCAGGCATGCTTGGATCTTTCCTTGGCTATAGCCCCCAAATCCCCAACAGGACTTTGTGGGTTATTTATCATGGGCTAAAATTCATCCATATGCTTTGGATGCTCTGTGGAAGCAAAAAAAAAAAGCCATAAAGCAGCCGGTGCAGCCAAGAATATGGCTCCTTTGCGTGCCCAAATGAGCCCAAATTGTATCTTTATTCAAAATAAACATTAAAAAGAGCAAACTCTGCATAGAGGCAATCAGCCTAGTCAAACACTGAACTGTGCCTCAGCCCATCCCTTCCCATTCCTAACTGTTCTACAAAAACAGAAAACATTTTGGATGCTGTACAGATTTTTCTGCAAGTTGGATGAGAGTCCTAGTCTCATACTTTAGAGGGAAGAATATCAGTCTGATTATAGTCTTTGAACTCCTAGAACAGGGGTAGCCATCACAGTGGCCTCCAGTTATTGCTGGACTACAACTCCCATAATTCCTAACTACTGGGCATGCTGGCTGAGACTGATGGGAGCTGGAGTCCAATCATATCTAGAGGACACTACATTGGCTTCCCCTGTCCTAGAACTACTTCTCTAGAAGGTAAGTTGCAGAAGGTAAGATGCAGCTGCTGAAAGACAAATAAGTAAGTGAGCCCCTAGTCTGAAGCCCCCAGACAGTCTAAGAAAAGGATGGGTGAAGGGAATCATTGGAGCTTTGGAAACTGCTTAATGAGTTAGGCAATTGGTCCATCTAGCTCAGTATAAAATACACCAGGAATGGCGTGTGGCCCTCCAGATGAAGTTGGATCACAGGTGCCATCATCCCTGATCATTGACCATGCTAACTTGGACTCATGGGAGATAGTATCAGATCAATCCTATATCAGTCTACTTAGAAGTAAGCCTCATTGAGTTCAATAGGGGTGTAGGATTATAGCCAAAGAGTGCTTCCAGACTATCACTGTTTTCAAGGGGGATTCAATCACGTACCGGCAAATTCAGGTCGTGCAATTACAGCTGATTGTGAGGTCTAGGTCAACAAACCTGCTTCCCCAAAATATTACACTTTTTTGATAAGAAATGTGATGAGGAAATGTATGGAAAAGTGTGGGATAACTCTTGCTTGATACAATACCATCTAACCTCCCTGCAAACAGATCAGGATAAATAGTCACTAAATAGCCAATGTTGTCTAACCTTCCTACAAACAAATCAGGATGAATGCTCAATAAATAGCACCCTACGTATCAGCAAACACTTAAATCAGGGATAGCCCACTGGATCTTGTGGGACTCCAGCTCTTGCCAGGCCGAACCAGCATTGCCAATCATCAGGGATGATGGGAGTAGCCCAACATCATTTAGGGGGCTTAGGCCCAGGCTATTTGTGAGACCGTATCTCCCTATATGAGCCTACCTGGGCCCTGAGATCTTCGGGAGAGGCCCTCCTCTCAGTCCCACCACCGTCACAAGTGTGATTGATGGGGATGCGAGATAGGGCCTTTTTGGCGGCTGCCCCTAGGGTTTGGAACTCCCTTCTGAGGGAGGCAAGAATGGCCCCCTCTTTACTGTCCTTTCGTCCACAGGTGAAGACTTATTTATTCCAGCAGGCTTTTGGAGTAGAAGTTGTTTAAGACAGGACTTCTAGAGGTATCCCATATTGTTTTACTGTTTGATTACATTATTCTTAAATTGGTTTTAGGTATTTTTAGGTGATGTTTAATTGTTTTAATGCTGTAATGAGTTTAATTCTATTTTAAATGTAGATTTTTATATGCCCAAATTATATGTACCCATTTTTAGTTGTAAGCCGCCCTGAGTTCCAGTTTTGGAAAAAGGGCTGGGTATAAATGAAGATAACAACAACAACAACAATAATACCACAATGGCTGCCCCTGACTTTAATTCAAAGCAAGAGGTTTCTGCTTGGGACAAGAAATCCTACTGTAATAGAGTTGATGTTTGGTGTGTTGAGCTAAACTGAAATAATTTCTACAAGCTCCCCAAGTATGCCAAGCAGACAGTTGGCTAGCGTATTTTTTTTTAATGTTTTGGTCCTGGGTTTTTTTTGTGTGTGTGTGATGATATGATTAACATTTCATGAGCCCAGCCCCACTCACCTGCAGATATCATTCTCTGGCTCCTCTAGTCCAAATAGATTATCAAACACCAACTGTATTCTTGCGTTCTCTGGTGAAAGCAGCCTCCATGTTAATAACACATTCCTGGGGTAGTTGTGTGGGAAACGAGGGCTGTGGATGTCGCCATTTCGCAAGATGTGGATGGTCTCTTCTTTCCGGTACAAGGCTATGAGGTGATTGCTCTCTGTTAGTAATCACAACATGTAGGAATTAGTAGGTTGTTCAAAACAGGAGAGGGAAACAGTTTCACAGCAAACTGAAAATAGATCAGCGTTTTCACATTAGCAGACAAGGGGACGTTCCCAGTCCTACCTAGATATGTCGGGGATGGAATCAGAGAGCTTCTGCATGCAAAGTCAACAATCTCCCACTGAGCTACGGTCTTTCTCCTGAAAGGAACATTGTTCCTAAAATCTTTTAGGCATCACAGAACTCTTTGGTCATTGTTCTTAAAAGTCACACCATGAATTATGGTCTCTTTGGCCAAAGTCAACTCGAAGCATGATTCAATCGACATCTGTCTTCTTAGTAACTTCCCACCATTGTTCTCAAAGCAATTAGAAATAAGTAGATAGGAACCAACTTTGGTTTTTTATTTTGTTCTTATCACGTATACCAGCTGAAGAAGTGTGGCTTGAGAGCTTGCATTTTTTAAAAAATATCTAGAGATGGTCTTTCAGCAACATATATTATCTTTATACTTTCTTTGTTTTTCATTTGTGGGACTGACTGGACAGCCACCTGTCGGGTATGCTTTAATTTTGATTCCTGCATTGAGCAGGGGTTGGGCTCGATGGCCTCACAGGCCCCTTCCAATTCTATGATTCTATGTTGGGTGAATCTACACATTATACTTTGCAAGCCACAATGATCAGCTGATCATTGGGGCTTGCACAGAGCTATGTCCTGCACTTTGCAAGCCCTGATTAGACCAGGGTTCTCCTGCAAGTAAAGTGTCAGAAACCCTTTCTTCAGAGGATAAGGAGGGAAATACAGAATGGAAGGGGGAATTGCCTCCAGGGCTGGCCCCAGAAGCACCTAACCTACTGAAAGCACTTCCAGATGCAGAAACCATGAAGCCTGCACCCCTCTGGTCTGAGGACATTGTGCTGTCTTCCTCTGACTCAGGGGATTCCATCTCAGATGCCCCTGGGCAATCAGAATCTCCTCATCAGAGTGAATGACTGCTGGAGAACGCTGGGCCCCTTTAAATGAAGAGGCACCTCTCAGTGATGGCGGAGCCGCTACAGGGATGGAGTTGCGGTGCCCATGAAAGGCTCAGTAGATGAAGCCTTCTCTTCTGTCATCAGAACTTGCCTCAGAACATAGAGGAGCACTACTTGCATACAGCGATACCTGCGTAGAGCCCCTTCACATGTTGGCTGAACGCATGGATGACATGGCCTCCAGACACCTTGGCAACAGGAGTCAGGGCTAATCTCTGCAGTCCTGTGACAGCTTCACACTTTTTTTTTTCAATATGGGGGTGGATCATCCGGTCACGTTAGTTTCAGCTTCTCCTGCTGCTAACATTTGTGCATTACTCTTATGCTCTCAGACTTTGGGACAAGGAGGACAAGGATTGATAATGATGATTTTACTTCTGAATAAATTGACACAGAAGGGAAGAAAACTCCAATCAAACTGAAGGGCAGATTTTGTAAGATTAAAGGAAGAGAAATGCCTTATACTGAGTCAGTCTGCTGGTCCATCTAGCTCAGTAAAGTCTACAATGATTGGCAGCAGCTCTCCAGGGTTTCTGACGGGTTTCCCCCAACCTTACCTGAAGATTCCAGGGATTGAACCTGGAACCTTCGGCATGCAAGGCAGATGCTCTGCCACTGAGCTACGGCCTTCCCCATATAACAGCCTTAGCTCCTTATGCTTCTTTTATTGACAGGCGAAAATGAACTGATGAGGAGGGACCCTTGATCTACCTAGGCTTTTGAAGCGTGGATGGTTAGGGAAAAATAAAGTGAATTTAAGATCAACATTTGGAGCTCTTGTTCAGATCCACTTAGAAATACAAATGTAATGATTTCTTCTCTTCCCCTGGGCTGTTTCCCACTAGGTGGGCGGATGCTGGTATCCACATCCATCAAATTCTGCGTTAGAAATGGAAGTATGTCAGTAGTCCATCAGCTGTCCCTCTGGAGATTGAATAACTCTATCTGCAAAAACAGCTTGAAAAATATATAAGAGAAGAGTCTGGGCACTTGTCACTCAAAATGGCTTTAAAAAAAAAAAGATTAAGCTGCATCATTTTATAGACTCTTATTCTGCTGTTCACTTCATATTCCCTAGTAGAAATTTCCCAAAGCAACTCAGATTAAAATAAATTACACTTATGATCAGTCACTTAAAATGAATAAAAGAGGTTGTCTGTCAGGCATAGGTGAAGCAAACAGGCACATAACATGTAGCATCCTGATAAAAAAATTTGAAATGCGTGTGGGGGGGAGAATCCATTCCCCATAACTGCTTCTATGTCAAACGGGCGCATTATATTTTATGTCTGTCATTCTTTTAATGGAATAACGTATGAAGTGTTAAAATGTTTTTAGTGCTTTTGTTTGCCGTCCTGGGCTACTACTGGGAGAAAGGATGGAATATAAATAAATAAATAAATAGTTCTCAAATGGCTTGTATACTTTGATATCTGAACCCAATGCAAAATATATGGCAAGAATCATTGGGGGAGCCATTATAACAGTGTTAATAGTAACAATCCTTATAAAGTGATCCGGATTATATACTCCAAGTAATGTTTGCTTCATCTTAGAACTTTTACAAGTTTGGGGCCCCACAAGGCCTCCCATCTCCCCTGAAGCAATTTATTTGAGGAGGAAGGGAAATAGTGGTTGTGGAAGGGCAATGGGAACAGTCCCTAGCTACAGCAGCACAGTATAGGTAAAATGGGATTCAATCTCCATCCTCATGCCCCAGAGCAGAGGTATTATGATACAGAGCTATCTTGGATCCACCACTTGCATGGCCAGAAGAGGGAGCAAAGAAGATGCCTCAACAGGGACAACAGCAGCATGGGCAATTCTGACCTCCAAAACCCAGTGGAGGAAATCTGTGCTATCGAGAGCAGCCATGACCCTGTTGCTGAAGTGATGAGGATGTGGTATGTCTCCCAACAAGTCCTAGATAGTCATGTGTGGGTTGCTGTGTTGCATTTGCTAGATGTCCAGGCTAGGAGCTCCAGTCCTTAGCTCAAACCAGAAATGAGCTCCCTTACAATTAACGTGAAAACCACTTCACTGGTTAGTGGCACATAAATTGTTGAAATAAATAATAATAAATAAATAACATGTCCTGGGTTCTTCTCTCCACCCCCAATCATTCCATTAGTCCCTATGGGGATGGTTCCCCATGCATGCGAAGACAGCAGACCATCTCCGTTAGCTGGTATAGGCCAAGTCAGCTATTCTATTCCAGATTAAAATCTGAGCCAGAGAAGAATTCAGGGGTTTTTAATGCTAGTATGAGCTTCTGACCTTTGCAGGTATCAGCAATTCAAACACTATCAATAGCTGCCTCTCATGCTTTTTAAGAGGCCAACTGATTGTTTAAGTATATGTTCTCATCTGATCTTTTTATATTGTTGTCATTATAACACAATCCTACACTCAGAAGTAAGTCCCAATAAATGTAATGAAACTTACTCCTAGGTATGTATAAGATTACAGTCCTAATCATGTTAGCTCATGGCCTGTTCTGTCTCTTCTCCCCCTTTCAGGGCAAGATGGTCCTTCAGGAGGTCTCAGGTAGCAAATTGGTGGAAAGAGAGTCTACCTTAGCTGGAACCATTGGTTGCTGCCTGGTGGGCAACTCAGGGTTGTATCCAGAGTCATACTCTGAGCAGACCCATTGAAATTGATGGATATATGTTAGCCAAGTTTATTGATTTCAGAGGGTCTACTCTGAGTATGACTTAGTTGGATACAAATGTCTGACTAAGGAGACACTTCAGTTGGAACTACTGGGAAACCAGAGTGGATGGTTCATCAAGTGGTTTCTGCCTTCTCTCTCCTTCTCTCAGAACAAAGATGGGTCTTCTGCAGCCTGCTTGGGAATGGCCATAGCTCAGTGGGAGGACATCTGCTTTGCATGCAGAAGGTCTCATGTTCAATCGCTGGGGTCTCCAGGTAGGGCTGGGAAAGACTTCCTGCCTGAAACCCTGGAGAGCCACTGCCAGCCAGTGCAGGCAGGACTGAATTAGATGGGGCAGTATAAGGTAACTTCCTATGTTCTTCACTGCCAGAGCTCTTTGGTGTGTATACCATTCTGCTCCTACAGAAAAGGCTTTGTGCATATACAGCCCTCACCAGGAGCTTTCCTTTCTAAATGTAAAGTAATATTTTTCTGTCTGTCTGGGGAGACCCCGGAGTAAGCAAAAAACCCTACCTTGCCTGCGAGTGGCCCCACTCTACTGGTTGGCACGAGGGTACTGAGTTTGCTATTACTTTAAAGCTGCCAGAACACTAATTTATCTCTGGCTAATTACCCATTCACCGCCAGGCAAGTGTTCCCTGTTATTCAAGCTGAAATATTCCGTTCATCAACCTATTCTTTAGGTACATTTACCCTTGAGATCCCAGCATGCTGCGAAGAGAGTGCCAGAGGCAATATGGTTTTAAACTGAACCTCATAATGCTTTGGAAAAGAAAGATGATGTAAGTTTAATCCAGCCTGCTAATAAAGGAAGGCATGCTAGCATTTCCCCCAACATACGTGATAAGCTCAGCACCATCCTTGCCATCTCTCGGCAAAGGAAGATTTGCGCTGTGTTCTGAGCTTCCCTAACACATCAGACTTGGGTCTGTGCTGGAAAACCCAGCACCTTGACGGAATCCCACAATAACCGAGTTTCACATTGGAATAAAGCATAGGTGCAAGGGATAAGAAATAAACATTATTAAGAGGCTGGAAAAAGGGCCCCGGTGTTTCATTTCTAGCAAGAAGAACCTTAGCTTTTTCATTTCTTTTCATTTCCCCCTCTGGAACTGGTGGGAAATGAAGAGTAATTGATTATGAGGAAGACATTTACGGCAGTGTTGGGAAGCATACCGGAGAGGCCAATACTGGTCAAAGCAAAATGGGAAGATAATGGTCCATTGAACGGCCTTAATATTGCACAATGTTTTTTCTCTCTCTCTCCATTTTGCACAAGAAAAAGGGAAAAGAAAACATGATTTCACTGGAAACGCTAGCATCATTAATCCTCAAAGGATAATGGGACATATGATGATGGGATGAGAGCCACATCTCAGTGATACAGCTTATGTTTTGCTTGCTTAAGGTTCCGGCTACAGTTTCCAGTTAAATGGATTTTGGGGTTAGATTGCATAGAAAATGGTAGTCCTTTGGGCCATCTGTCTGAAATTTGGCTGGCCTGATGCCTTGTCAGAGTAATAGAATTTCTCACCATTTCATCGCATTTAGACTGAAAGCACCGAAGTTACTGGCAGCAGAAGACTACCTGGGTCTTCCACTGAAATCCATGGGAAATGAAAACCAATGAATAATGAAAATGAAGGAACTACTAAGTCCTTTATGAACGCAAATGAAAAGCAAATGAATGAATAACTAAATAGATGAAGCTTTTGGCAATGAAAATGAATGGAGTAAAAAAATGCCTTTCCCCCCCCGAATGCCCCTAGAAACAAGTGACACAGGCTTATGTGGGATTGGGTAAAATGAACAAAAAGCAGCATAAAATCAATACTTTAAAAGAAGAAAATAAAATTTATTCAGAGAAACAGATGTAATATAATAACAGGAACAAATAAAACCTCAAATGAATGCCAGCTAAACATATAACTTCCCTTTGCTTATATGGGCAACTTATCCATTGCCTTTAACAGCTCATAAACTTACAATCAGGAGTGTAGTTGTCCAGGGCTCAGGGGGTCTTTTTGGGAGCAGGGTCCCAGCAGGGTCCCTATGTCTCCAGCATCCTATGAGCCAATCAGCATGAAAGGGGAGTGTGTTAGCCACTGAAAAGAATCTTCTAGCATGCTTCCTTGTCCTTTCCTGATGATTGGAGCCAGTCAGAGTGAAAGGAGGTGAGTCATTCACTGAGAAGACTCTTTTCAGTAGCTAACACTCTCCCCTTTTGTGTTGATCGGCTCCTGGGGATGTCTGTATTTGTGGGAGAAGACATTAACAAGGATCTCATTCTCAACCCAGTAGCAAAAAGCAGGAGCATCACTACCAGGGTGCGGAGGGTGCGGACCGCACCCGGGTGACACCCTGAGGGGGGTGACACCCAGAGCCGCCCCGCCCCGCGCCGTTGCTCCGCGCCAACTCCTCGGCGGTGGGTGGGCAAGACCAAAAGCAGGCGCCCGCTCGCTGGCGGTGAAGCCGGGACAGGCCTCCCACCACCAACCTGGAGCGTGTGGTGAGTGTGTGCGCCTGTGCGTGCGCACAAGACCAGCCACCCCCGTCCACGCACCTGGGAGGGCGCGCGCCGGAGGTCCGCACCCCCCCGCACTCCCACTAGTGACGCCGCTGGCAAAAGGGGAGGCATGGCTGTGACTATCATGAAGGGACCCTGCACGTCTGAATTTGCCATTTCACTACTGCTTACAACTCAATCAGGTACATGTCTACTCAAAAGTCCCACTTAGTTCTACAGAGCTTACTCCTGGCTAAGTGGAAATAGAATTTCAGCCTAATACATTTGTAGAGATATAGCTGCAGATATAGATGGAAAGAAGTGAAATATGATGAGCATAAAACTATTCTGTGTCATTGAACGTCATCCAACTAATGTATTGAAGTTGGTAATAGAAATGTTATTTTAGGGAGATGGTTGGCACAGAAATCCGAACACATGCACTCCACCCAAAGTCTTTCAAAATATTCAACAGTGCACTTTATTAAAAGGAAATTTTGTTGAGAAGCTGCCACAGAAATACATCTGTTTCCTACAAAACACACACACACAGCAGGAAGTAGTCAGTAAATCTACTTTTTCACCTACTTACATGACTAGGCAGTGAAGGCGAATAAAATAAATAGGTTAAATTATAAGGACAAAAATCACAGGTCACATAAGGACAGAGGAAGTCTCAAAGCCTCAAAGCCAAACGTTCCTGCCATCAGGTTGCTTTGCATTATGTGCTACCTCATTAAGTTTCTAAGCTAACCCACATGCTTTGAAGCATTATAATATGCTTACTTAGGATTAGAGAAGCACTCAAAACTCCTTATCTGGTCTAATTTAAGGCTCAGAGTTTTGGAGGAAGACCTAACATTTTGGAGAGCAAGTACACATTCAGAACCTAGAGGAGAAGAACCCAGTATTCAGTTGTGGGGGTCCTTCCCTCCTAACATCTGCTCAAAGTGGAACAAAATGTTGCATGTAATAAGTGTATTAATTGCATCTTTCAAAAACATAGCTGCAGACAACATTGGATATCTGGACACAAGGCGTAACAAACGTCAACTAATGCTAGATAAATCTTCTAATTATAAACTTTTACATTTAGTTTTGTTTGGGAATAAATTGATGTTTCATTTAAGGTTTGTGAAATCTATTTTAATATGGTATTTTATAGTTCCTCTACTTTCTGTATTTTTGCATACTATATATACATACATACATACATACATACATATATATATATATATATATATATATATATATATATATATATATATATATATATGGTATGTATGTAAAAGAGATGTTAACATTGCAAAATCCATCTGTGAACTGGGGAGTCAAGGGTCACCTTGCTGGTCATCTACCTACTGAAGCAGATGGAATAGACCAGGAATCCTGATTCCACATCAGGAATTCTTCCACTGAAGTTTGGCAATTGCTCATGTTAATAATAATAATAATAATAATTTTCAAAAATCCCTAGAATTCTGATCTGTTGATACTCTGGCACAGAAATTAAATGATGGAATACCACCATAATATTTCTTATGAATATGCGACCAGCTGAACAGCCTGACCATGCTAGAGGTCACATGCATTAGTCCTTCACTTGAAAGAATTGAGCAGTGTGTACTTTGGCTAGTGCTGATGGAGAACAGAAGCCCTCCTGGAAGTGATTTTTCTGCAAACCTGTAACCTGGTCCATAGTCCTGAGGGTCTTTGAGGGACATTTTCTATGGGTCTTACATTCTAAGCCAAGTATTGGTGCTTCACCTAGCATCCCAGCATAGTAAAACCAGGATTAATACAAAACTCACACTAAAGTCAGGATCATCCAGACCATGGTATTCCCGATCTCCACTAATGATTTGAAAAGAATGCTGATGAAAGTTAGAGGAAAGCACAAAAGCAGGACTACAGCTCAATGTCAAAAAGATTAAAGTAATGACAACAGAAGATTTATGTAACTTTAAAGTTGACAATGAGGACATTGGACTTGTCAAGGATTACCAATACCTCAGCAGTCATTAACCAAAATGGAGACAATAGTCAAGAAATCAGAAGAAGGCTAGGACTGGGCAGGGCAGCTGTGAGAGAACTAGAAAAGGTCCTCAAATGCAAAGATGTATCACTGAACACTAAAGTCAGGATCATTCAGTCCATGGTATTTCCGATCTCTGTGTATGGATGTGAAAGTTGGACAGTGAAAAAAGCGGATAAGAGAAAAATCAACTCATTTGAAATGTGGTGTTGGAGGAGAGCTTTGTGCATACCATGCACTGCGAAAAAGACAAATAATTGGGTGTTAGAACAAATTAAACCAGAACTATCACTAGAAGCTAAAATGATGAAACTGAGGTTATCATACTTTGGACACATCATGAGAAGACCTGATTCACTAGAAAAGATAATAATGCTGGGAAAAACAGCAGGGAGTAGAAAAAGAAGAAGGCCAAACAAGCAATGGATTGATTCCACAAAGGAAGCCACAGACCTGAACTTACAAGATCTGAACAGGGTGGTTCACGACAGATGCTTTTGGAGGTCGCTGATTCATAGGGTCGCCATAAGTCAAAATCGACTTGAAGGCACATAACAACACATGACATAAACACCTCTGATTGGAGCAATTAAAAGCACATATTTACCACACACACACCAGGGGGGCGGGGGAGAGAGAGAATAGAGTTTGTGATGTAGCACAGTGGGAGAGTATCTGCTTTGCATGTAGAAGCTCTCAGGTTCAATCCCCAGCATCTTCAGGTAGGGTTGGGAGAAGCCTCTCTCTGGAGAGCTGCTGCCAGTCAGTGTAGACAATACTGAGCTAGATGAACCAATGGTCTGACTCAATATAAGGTAGCTTCCGACATTCCTGCGGTTCTTCTGTACAATCCCTCTGTGTTAGGATGGATCAAGCTCCACTTGTGCATGCCTAAAATGAATGTATCACCTGAAACAGAACCTTCCGTACAACCAAGAATTATATGATTGTCATCTAAGAGGCTGGATGTTTGTATTCGTGTTTAGGCATCTTCATAGTGTGACTCATCAGTATTGTTTAGGCACCAGAGAATATCCAGTTCTAAGATCTGGCTATAACATTCCAATTCGTACAGACCCCCAGCCCTCCCACACTGCATGTAGAAACGTCAGTGTGAATTTGGGCTTGCATGCATAAATACTGATGCAAGGGCTTGTTTCTGAGCCAGAGGAGAGTCTGTGGCCCTAACAGCAGCCGGGATGAGGTGACCACCTCAGGCAGCAGATGCTGGGGGGCAGTAGCAGCATCAGCCCCCCCCCAGCCATTCCTCCTAAGCCCACCATCTTGTTTCCTTCTGTTGGAGGACAAAAAAACATAGGAAGTTTCCTTATATCAAGTTAAACCATTGACCCATCTAGCTCAGTATTGTCTACGCTGACTAGCAGCAGCTCTCCAGGGTTTCAGGCAGGAGTTTTTCCCAGCCCTACCTAGAGACACCAGGGATTGAACCTCAGACTGACTGCATACAAGGCAGATGGTCTTCCACTGAGCTATAGTCCTTCCCCCGCCCTGCCACACAGCTTCTCCTGCACTTCCTAAAAACACTGCCCCATCACATCTACAACATTCATTTAATGCACTGTTATACCACTTTAACAATCATGGCTTCCCCCACAGAATCCTGGGAGCTGTCATTTGTTAAGGGTGCTGGCCTCACCGTCCTACCATGACCAGCACCCTTAACAAACTACAGTTCCTAGGAATCTCCATGACCAGCAGTGTAGTGGCAAATTCAGAAGTAGAGAGTCCCTTCTTGTTAGTCAAAACCACACAAACCCTCTTTTGCTGCAGGGTTGAGAATGAGATCCTTGTTAAATGCCTTCTGTCACTCACAACGACATCCCTAAGAGCCAATAAGCATGAAAGAGGAGAGTGTTAGCTAGAAGACTGTTCCCAGTGGCTAACACACTCCCCTTTCATGCTGATTGGCTTGTAGGATGCTGGAGATATAGAGACCCTGCTGGGACCCTCTCCAAAAAGTGTAAGGGATCTAAGACTTCCCCCCCAGACCCTGGATGTCTACACCCCTGTCCATGACTGTTAAAGTGGTATAAGAATGCTTTAAATGTATACTATGGATATGACCCAAGTAGGGTTGCCATATTGCCCAGTTAGCCGGAAGATTTAAAACCTTTTATGCTGGGTAACTCTAATATCACACCAATGTTCTACATAGACTTTGATTCGTAGTTTATAACATTCTCCTGTGTAGTACACTGCTACAAACTGAATTGATCACATATTATAGCCATTCTGCCCCTGAGTTATCCTATAGGTTTTTTAAAACAGAGTTAAAAAGATGAGGAATAAATATTAAATGTCAAGGGACAAAATATATCTTTCTAGAGAAACAGAATAAATGTGTTGATTACTGTAGTAGAATATATGATCAGATTGTCTCTTTAGATGTACTTTTAAATGTACTTTAGATGCGCTTTTTGAGACTAGTAAACTTGCATCATTTACAGTGCAATCCAATACATGTCTACTCAAGTAAGCTCCATTGGGTTCAATGAGATTTACTCCCAGGTAAGTGTGTACTGGATTGCAGCCTTAATTATTTTTTGTTTGTTAGATTTTCTATGTATATTGCTTTTAAAAAAAAGAGATGTGGAGTAATTCAAATAGATTTTGTTCATTGTCTTTCACTACCTCATACTGAGGATATGATCAAAATTTCCTATAGCCCTGGAATATATTGCTATTGTTTCCAGTTAAGGCTATTCTGCCTGCATCATTTAGCATAGATGATCAGTGTAAAGTTTCACAAGTCAGTGAGAGATACTTCATATATTTTACAGTCTTCTATACAGACCAACATCACGGTATTTCAGTACAGAATTAGTAAGCTACATAAGGAACAAAATCAGCAGGGAAATATTATTTACAAAGTTGGACCAGAAGCACAATGGATTTAGATCTATTATCTCAATTTTGACTTGTTTTTTACAGTGAAAGGGCAGGATATAAATCCTCTTAATAAAGAAATATTCCATAGTATTGGAAACTAAAGTCTAGGCATTTAAGGTCGAAAATGTAAGGTTTTTTTTTAAAGATTTCTCATACCCTCCCCCAGTTTTTAGTGGTAATTACTAGGCACAAAAACAAAACAACTGGACAATGCAACCATTAATATACTTAATTTACGTAATTGCATAATATGCAAATTAGCCTGCCCGGATTTGTGGACCTGGAATATGTCAACCCTAGACCTAAGTAAGATCCAACTGCCAGTTCAGTTGACTTCTGTACAAGGGTGTCCCGGGGGGTGGGGCAAGGGGTTGTACTTGCCTTCCTCTGGAATTCTAAATGCAAACAGTGGGTGGAGTGGGTTGCCAATGATCCTGTAGTAACAACTCTCAGATCTTGCTCCCCCCAAGATATTTCTGGAGATAGTATAGCTTCTGTACATGGAATGGGAAGAAGGGGTGCCACCTTGTCCTTTGCCTCAGCCTGGCCCTGCCTGTAAGCATAACACAAGTCCCACACTGGGGGCTCATTTACATTATGATCGTTTGTTTGGCAATAGAAGCACTGAGTTCTCCCATTGGGTTTTTCCAGGTGCTTCTGGCCTTTTCTTCAGGCCTTCCCATATTTGTTTCTTCCATTACACACCTACACCTGTCAATATTTTGTTTTTATCCTGTTTTCACCCATCAGATGTTGTTGTTTGTTGTTGTTATTGCAGATAAGGATTCTTTCATTTTCCTAGGCTCGGCAGCTAGCAAGATTCAGCCAGTCAAATCCAGGGAGCTCCAAAGTAAAGGAGAGAAAAGCATTTTTGAATCCAAGCCACAGAACAGGTCATTTTCAGGTCAAGGCATGCAAAATAAATGGAATTTGTACAGCTAGTTCTGTTGCCCACCCTCTCCCCCCTCACTTTCCCATAGTAAGCAGGATTTTTATTTGTTATGCTCAGGACCCTGTAAATCAGAAGGAATGTTGACAGATTGTATGGGGGGGTCTTCATGGTCAACGCAGCAAATTGCATCACTAGATAGAGCTTTTTGGAAATAGGATGTGATTTGAAACTGCAGAATTATTTCCCTTGGTAAAATGCTATGTACATGTGTGTGTGTTTGTGTGTGTGTGAGAGAGACTCCAAACCATGAATCACAGCGCATGAAAGCTGTATGACATCACAACGCTCTTATGAGGAAAAGGATGTCCCATGGAGCCAGTGACCCTTATAATTCATGCCCTTCCTTTTAAAACGAACCGTTTGCACCTCAACCCCCATCATATGCATGAGCAGAACTGCAGCTGCTCCATAGAAGTTGCTCTATTTTCTGTCCGTCATTTGTGCGGCATCCCTTCTGGCAGACATAGCTCTTGCTGATGAATTCTGTGGTTTGGCAAGGTCCACGCGGTGGAGGTATTGGCAAAACCTGGGCCAGGTGAAACAAGAGGAACACGGAAAAGGTTGCGCAAGACACACCACTGGCACATGCTGGCAGGGTCCAGCCTTGCTGTTAAGGAGAGGGAGGCAGCCACCCAAGGCAGCAGATGCTGGGGGCAGGGAGCAGTGGCAAGGTGTTAGAGGACAGAGCTGTATGTGCCTGCTCTGTGCCCCTTCAGATAGGCTGCTACCTCCAGGTGCAGTGGAGGATGCTCTTCTACCACCAGTATTGATCTAAGATTCAGCTATCACTCCAGTACATGGAATGAGTGGGTGGGATGCAGCACCATCTTATCATTGTCCCAGGCAGCAAAAGGTTTTCTGCTCGTCCTGCATGCTGAGGAAGATGTGCACAGGCACAGCTGGATGAGATGTGGAAGTCTAGAGCCACGGCACAGCTTGCAACCACTTTGAATGTTCAGGGGAAAACAAACACATGGTACAGTCCACTAGAATTCTACCCCTTCCTGGGCTGGTGCCAGCACCTTGGGCAGCTGCCGGGGCCCATCACTGATGCTTATCCTAGATCTTTTATTATTATTGTTGTTGTTATTACTACTACTACTACTACAAAAATATTGGCCTGGAACTCAGAGAGGTGCTGGACAGCTGGCTCTAGCCCCCAAGTTAATTTCCCACAATGCATCTGATGTAGCGTTGCTATGGAGCATTGTGGGAATTTTCAGTCTCAGCTGGCTGGCACTGCTAAGATTGCAGCTGCGTCCTCCCACTGCCAGGTAAACCCACCAGAGCCCACTGATTGAAGAAGAGGGTGCCACTACAGGCAATTTGCTCAGTCATGGTGTCTCTCAAATGCATGTAGGGAGCCTTTGAATACTCTGCATTATTAGAAAAAACATCCCTGCATTCAGAAGGCTTGTGAGTCAGGGAAAAGGCTAAGCCAGAACCCTGGTATGATAAGTTTCCACATGCTGGGAAATATTATAGGGTGGGGAACATTCCAAAATTTGAAGCATTAGAAAGCTGTTCTCGGTGGCTAACATACTCCCCTTTCATGCTGATTGGCTTGTAGGACACTGGAGACATCTGGACCCTGCTGGGACCCTGCTCGCAAAAAAGTAAGGGAACTAAGACCCTCTGAGAATCCCTGCTAGCTCCACCTAACAAATCCTTCATCAGGAGTTGATGGAGGTTCTGTGTGTGTGCTTCTTGCATGCTTCCAGCTTAATCCATGGAAGGCTACAGCCCTCTTTATATATTCTTTATGTATGTGAAGTAACCACATGAAGGAGGTTGCATGGATGCGTGCACTAGCTACGCCCTTGCTGCCATTCCAGTCACCTTACACTGCATGGGGGGGGGCAACCTTATGAAGAGGGGAGTCTCCTTTACTTGTGAAGGCTGCTTGTACATCAAGGCTCCTTGCCGAACAAGATTGTCCTCCATGAACTGGAAGCAGGGATGGGGGAGAGATTCACTTTGCATTTAAAACGGAGCCTACCTCGTTCTGCACTTTCCAAAACAGTACACAAACCGAAACACAGACATCATTCGAAAGGTGCAGTTCTCAGAATTGCACGATGCAGTTCTTCAGTCAAGTAATGTGTACACAAATACATACACAAGGGTAAAGTGAAGATAAAAATGCATATATTAGTGAAAATAACATACAAAAATGCATTCAATAAAGGGAAACTACATTGTAAAAATATGTGGATTAGGCAAAATTGCATATAGAAACGTGTTTCTTAGGAGAATTTCACACTAAAATGCTGATGCATTTTCATGAGGCCTTTTTTAATGCAAGCTAATGTGGAAATGTGAAGAAACACTGGAAAAATGAGAAACTGAGAGAAACCAAAATTGTCAGATTCTCCCATCCCTAATTAGTAGGCGACTAGAATGGCAATGGGGGCAAATTTCACATGCTCATACTTGTCTCAACCTGGTGTATTTACTTCACATACAGTAAGCACACCTGAAGAGAGTTTATGACTTTAGAACTGTCCACATTTCTGAAAACCTGTCCTGTCCACCGTCTAAGGGCAACTTTACCTTACTGCACAAGTTAGACCTCATCTTGAGTACTGTGTCCAATTCTGGGCACCACACTTTAAGAAGGATGCAGACAAACTGGAACAGGTTCAGACGGGGGGGGCAAAAAAGGATGACCAGGGGACTAGAAACAAAGCCCTATGAGCAGAGACTGAAAAAACTGGGCATGTTTAGCCTTGTGAAGACTGAGGGGAGATATGCTAGCACTCTTCAAGTATTTGAAAGGTTGTCACACAGAGGTGGGCCAGGATCTCAATCATTCCAGAGTGCAGGACATGGAATAATGGGCTTAAGCTGCAGGAAGCCAGATTTTGACTGAACATCAGATCAGTTAGATCAGTATGATCAGTGTTAGATCAGTATGTTAGATTAGTTACTGTAAACCGCCCAAAGAGCTTTGGCTATGGGGCGGTATATAAGTACAATAAATAAATAAATAAATGACAATGGAACCAATTACCTAGAGAGGTGGTGGGCTCTCCAACGCTGGAGGCATTCAAGAGGCAGCTGGACAGTCACCTGTCGGGTATGCTTTAATTTGGATTCCTGCATTGAGCAGGGGGTTGGACTTGATGGCCTTATAGGCCCCTTCCAACTCTACTATTCTATGATTCTATGGTTCTAAGAATGGGAAGCAGAAATTTCTTACGCTTCCTGTTCTTCCAGAACAATGTTATATCTATTTCTATTTATTTATCTTGCATTTAGCCAAAGGCCATTGCAAATACAACATACATCACAAATACCACAAATACAACAAATGCCACAAAATGCGATAAAATAAAATAAAATCAGCCACCATAAGACCCATGTTGAGCCTGGTGAGTAGAAATAAAACATTTTAAAATTTCAGGGTTTCTGATTTTGAATATAAATCGCGCGTAACTTTTTAGCTGCCAAGGCAAAGTTAGCTACGGCGATAGTCACGTGTTTAAAATTATCGTTTAGGAGCTCTACTACTAGCTCCTTAGGGCATTTAACCAAAGGAGAATGGATGAATTGGGCTAAAAATTTCTGTCGGGTCGGCGTACAGTGGGCAATATAACAGGTAATGGATAATGTCCTCCACAATATTACACCCAAAAATACATTTCCGTTCCTCGAAAGGGATTCCCTTATACCTCCCTTCCAGGTAGGCCAAGGGCATTAATTGGTACCTAAGTTCCAGGAATGCTTTAAGAAGAGAGGGATGGGTGAGTATCTCAAAATTTATATCTGAAATACAATCTTTGCACCTCCCACAGCTGAGAGATGTTCTTGTTGCTCCCAACATGAAAGACAAATTGTGTGTCACCAAATGGGAAAGATGCAAAGACTTATGTGTGCATGGTTTCTCTGTGTGCCCTAAATTATGAGGTAAATGGGAGTGATTCACAAACAGTTCTCACGTTTCCGAGTGGTGCCACTAACAAGGTGGATCACGGATTCCCTAAATTTCTGAATTGCTCTGTGGTCTCAGAGTCTACAAACACACACAACCATTTTTTCTTTCTTTCTTAGAAATAAAGCCAAGCTCCAGAGGGGAGGGGATGGAAGGGGAGGGATCTGTAATATTGACAGACAGATCTAGCTTTTAATCACAATTACTTTCTCAGGGCATTCTAATGACAGTGATTTAGGGGACAGATTAAAAGCTGTTTATTTTTCATGTGCATCTATGCCTTCTCCTATGTAAGTCAATAAAGAGATCTCCATTGTGTCCCCCAAAATATGTGGGGGAACAAAAGCCCACCCTCATCAATGGCCCTTGGGATAACAGAGTCCTTGCTGAGTGGGTAACATTCACCCCCCCCATACACACACACTTTGCCCTGGGGTAGGGGACTTTCCCTACGCAACTAAATGGAGAGATTTCTCTTTCCTAGGGAAAAGAGGTGGCATCACCAAAAATCCATAGAGAGGGAGAACTCTTATCTACTGGACTAATCCCCAAATGGTAAAGTCTGCCATTGTCGAGATACTGCACTTGCTCTTAGCCAAAAGGCCAGACCACTGCAACGAACATCCTGAAATTTGGCTTCATCCATTGAGAAGGCATCGTCATCATGCCTGCAAATGGCATCCGCTTCTAGCAAGAAATGAAAAAAGTTATAGACTTTTCCTTTGTTTTTGTTTTAAATCAGAGTTGTAAAGGCACCATGCACAAGAACCTCTGGCTGCATGTGCCTACAACTTTGCAGATTTAATTCATTCTGCATGGGCTCTAACGCCTGCAAATGTCATCCAGTTTCACGAAAAGAAAAAAAAAGTTATAGTCATGTTTAGATTCCCCATTAAAGTGAATGGGGAGGAAACAGCAAATTTGCTCCCAAATAATGAGTTGAATTGAAACCCTGAAACAGATTGGGCTGCATCCCAAAGCTATAGATAAAGATAAGAAGTTGAATCTTGTGGGCACATCCCTACTATATTTTTCATTATTGCAGGGAACATATTCTGTTCTTTCATGGGAGAGTAATGTCTCTTAGGCTGCATGGGAAAAGCTTCTTGCTGTTTGCAGATAGCTTTCTTTCTATTAAAATGAAAACTCTGTCCCCCTGAAACCATGATTTAGCTCACAGTTAATTATTACCACTTTGCATATCACTATTACTAACCAAGAGAGATGGCTTAGCCAGAATTTCATGTTTGTTTTACATGAGGTTATGTTCACTGTTGCTGTTAACCTCCCAAAGCCTCTGGGATGCTCTAGTGTTTGTGTGAGTGTGTGTGTGTAATAATGAAAAAAAATAACAGTGAATTTGGTATGTAACAGGCATATTTTCTATATGGCTTGCAATATAGCTTTCATCCATTGGGAGATCAACCCTGTTATTATGTATATTTTTTGGGGGTAGGGAGATCCTCTAGCCCAGTGGCGCAGCACTGGGAAATGCAATTTGCTAATGCACACACAGAGACGCATAACCGAAATGGCTGTGCAGCTGTTTTGAATTTCAAGACTAAATTAAGGACCAAAGTTTGTTTATTACTATTATTAGCATATCCATGCATTTTCACAGTGTGAATGGGGGAAGGTCAAGAATCACTGCTGTGGGTTTTTCTTCAGCCTGAGTAAAGAGAAATTTGGCTCTTTACATATTTTTATTGGGGTTAATCAGGAACTATAACCACATGCTGCTTCCACGGCAAACTTCATTCTGTGCCTTTGCTTGCCTTCTGGATACAGCTTTAGCTCTTGAATGACCTTTGCAGATGATTAAGGAATGTGACCTTTTCTTTTCTTTAGCACAATACTCATGGCTCCAGTCTAGCACTAGTAACACAATATCCCATCTCTGCACAAAATAGATTGATGGTCTTCAGCCTCTCGATCTAAAGAAAATGTTTCCCATGTCAACTGGTGTGCCAGGTAGGGTCATGGACGAACCAGTCAGTTATGGTTTCTCAGTTTCTCATTTTTCCAGTCTTAAGTTCAGTTCACCCCATTAATTGGCATATGCTAGATCCACACTATGCATTTAAAGCACTATTATACCATTTTAACAGTCAACTTCCCCCATAGAACTCTGGGGATTGTAGCTTGTTAAAGGTGCTGACAGTTGTTAGGAGATCCATATTCTCCTTACAGAGCCATAGTCTCCTGAGTGGTTTAACAATCAATCCTTCTTACCAGGGTTCTCTGAAAATTGTAGCTCTGTGAGGAGAATGGGGGTCTCCTAAAAACTCTCAGGATCCTTAACAAAATACAGTCCCCATGATGCTTTGGTGGAAATTTGACTGTTAAAGTATTATAATAGTGCTTTAAATGTATGGAGCAGATGAGGCCAAAGTCTACATTCACTAATAAGCAAAAAACCTTGTGGTTTAAGAATGTACCTATAGCCAATAGATATTTCTATCAAACTTTAAAAAGCAGGGAAATTGGGCAGCTATATTGAATGCACCAGGGGAGCAGGAGACCTGGCCTCCTCCCTGAGATATTGTACTGCCCTACAAATTTGTCAAAATGCAAACACAATTTGGGTTGGTCTTTCACAGTCCAATCCACTTGCTGTGTAGCTTGGTTTTTTGCCTATTAGTGTATCTCCCTGCTTTTTAATCCTGGAGGAAAGAAATGGGATCCTGTCCAAGTTTGCTGAGAATGGATTGATCATCTGCATGCTGATTGGGTTCATTGGGATTTACTCCCCTGCAATCATGCTTAGGATAGGTGTAACTGACCACAGGGGATGGGGAGGAGGGGAGCAGGAAGGAGGGGGAGGGGGAGGTTTGATCAGTTGCGTGTTGAGTTCAGTGGGATTTACTCCTGTGCAATCATGCTTAAGATAGGTAAAACTGACCATGGGGAGGGAGGCCTGGAGTGGGCAGGGGAGGAGGAAGAAGGAAGAGGGGAGGAGAGGAAGAAGGGAGGGGTAAGGGAAAGGAGAGGGGAGAGGAAAGGCAGGTTTGAACATATGCATACTTATTGAGTTCAATGGGATTTACTCCCATGCAATCATTCTTGAAAATGAAATGGACTGCCTTCAAGTTGATTCTGACTTATGGCGACCCTATGAATAGGGTTTTCATGGTAAACGGTATTCAGAGGTGGTTTACCATTGCCTTCCTCTGACGCTGAGAGGCAGTGACTGGCCCAAGGTCACCCAGTGAGCTTCATGGCTGTGTGGGGATTTCAACCCTGGTCTCCTAGGTCATAGACCTAGGATAGGTAAAATTGACCATGGGGGAGGAGGAGGGGGAAGGAGGGAATTGGAAGGGGATGCCTTTCCAGACATGTAGATGTTGATGTGTATACATCTCTTTTGAGTTTGCTGCTGGTTTTAATGCTCTTTTCAATCTTTTTAATTACTTGTTTTTTATTGCTAGCTTTAATTTTTCTTGTAAACTGCATAGAGGTTTTGTTACAATGAAAAGGTACACAAATAAGTACACAGAATGGGGCTTCCTTGGCCACAGCTAGGGAATGCTTTCCCTAAGGGAGGCCCTGCAAGCTCCTCCCTCCGGCCTTCTGCCATGCAGCAAAGACATTGAAGAACATCTGAGGGTGGGCCTACTTGATGATGTTTCTCTGCTTCTTTTTTTCATTAGGTCCCTGCTGTCTGTGAGGATGTTCCTAGGAGTAGCTTCCCAGCAGATGGGCTGATGTTGCGTACCGGGAGGGAGAGGGGCTAGGTGAAGAGGAGGTTGGGGTGGCATCAACATACTGGTGGGAGTGCCTGTTAGGCTCCAGTGGAGCCCATCCTGTGCTCCCACCAGTGTGTTTGCACCATGCCAACCTAGTCCTTTCTTCTCTGTGTCTCCCTCCCTCCAGTCCAGCCCTCCCAGTAAGCAATAGTGGCCCACCTGCTGGGAAGCAAAGTGTAGCATCTCCTCCTCATCCAGCGAGCCACTTCTGCCTATGACTGAGTGCCAGGGATGCAAACATGTGATGGGGTTACCTGATCAGCCCATCCCTAGAGACTGACTGCTTGGTCTCACTTGTTAATATTGCTGTAACTATTATGATATTCAAAAAAGTAACCACAACACTTTCTCTTAAAATGCATGGGTTTTTTATCGTTGTCATTTAATTTTGAACATATCCATAGATGAATCTCTAAATTGAGCTACAAATCTAACCCACCCAATCCTTCTGTAGTGGAATGGAAACTCTGGCAACAGGAACAATGGGAATACTATACAATATCAGCCAAAGAACAACAATAATAATCTGGTGTCTTTAAGCAGAATTAGAAATGCCACATGGTGGCTAATAATGGGTGAATAACTGTTGCTGTTGTTGTTGTTGTTATGTGCCTTCAAGTCAATTACAACTTATGGCGACACTATGAATCAGTGACCTCCAAAAGCATCTGTCATGAACCACCCTGTACAGATCTTGTAAGTGGCTTCCTTTATGGAATCAATCCATCTCTTGTTTGGCCTTCCTCTTTTTCTACTCCCTTCTATTTTTCCCAGCATTATTATCTTTTCTAGTGAATCAGGTCTTCTCATGTGTCCAAAGTATGATAACCTCAATTTCATCATTTTAGCTTCTAGTGACAGTTCTGGTTTAATTTGTTCTAACACCCAATTATTTGTCTTTTTCTCAGTCCATGGTATGCGCAAAGCTCTCCTCCAACATCACATTTCAAATGAGTTGATTTTTCTCTTATCCGCTTTTTTCACTTTCCAACTTTCACATCCATACACAGAGATCGGAAATACCATGGACTGAATGATCCTGACTTTAGTGTTCAGTGATACATCTTTGCATTTGAGGACCTTTTCTAGTTCTCTCATAGCAGCCCTCCCCAGTCCTAGCCTTCTTCTGATTTCTTCACTATTGTCTCCATTTTGGTTAATGACTGCTGAGGTATTGGTAATCCTTGACAAGTCCAATGTCCTCATTGTCAACTTTAAAGTTACATAAATCTTCTGTTGTCATTACTTTAGTCTTTTTGACGTTCAGCTGTAGTCCTGCTTTTGTGCTTTCCTCTTTAACTTTCATCAGCATTCTTTTCAAATCATTAGTGGTTTCTGCTAGTAGTATGGTATCGTCTGCATATATTAAATTATTGATAATTCTCCCTCCAATTTTCACACCTTCATTTTGGTCCAATCCTGCTTTCCGTATGATATGTTCTGCGTATAGATTAAATAAATAGGGTGATAAAATACACCCCTGTCTCACACCCTTTCCAATTGGGAACCAATCAGTTTCTCCATATTCCGTCCTTACAGTAGTCTCTTGTCCAAAGTATAGGTTGCACATCAGGACAATCAGATGCTGTGGCACCCCCATTTCTTTTAAAGCATTTCATAGTTTTTCATGATCTACACAGTCAAAGGCTTTGCTGTAATCTATAAAGCACAGGGTGATTTTCTTCTGAACTTCCTTGGTCTGTTTCATTATCCAACGTATGTTTGCGATATAATCTCTGGTGCCTTTTCCCTTTCTAAATCCAGCTTGGACGTACGGCATTTCTCGCTCCATATATGGTAAGAGCCTTTGTTGTAGAATCTTGACCATTACTTTACTTGCATGGGATATTAAGGCAATAGTGCGATAATTACTGCATTCCCTGGGATCCCCTTTCTTTGGAATTGGGATGTATATTGAACGCTTCCAGTATGTGTGCCATTTTAGTTTCCAACCAACCAGGTGACCCGGATACCAGATTTGGAAAGCTTTGTTTTGGAGGCTGTTTCATAACGGGCATCACTACTGAGAAGTCTCTGTTCTAAGGCATTGCAAAATCAAATTCCTCAAAGCAAGGTCACCCCGAAGATCCTCAAGCTTGGGGATCTTTGTTTTCAAGGAGATGCTCCCAAGGAAACACTAGGCCTAAGCACATGATCAAGCACCAAGCTTCTGCCATCAGTATAATATATTATCACAATATATACCTTTCTACTGGTGGTGGGAGCTGACCCTCACTTAGGATCAGTACAGCCTTGGTCACTGCATTGGTGAGCCTTCTTACCAGCACCAGCATCCTCAACACCAAACATACCTCACTTTCAGTGGGAATGGAAGAATCAAGAAGGGGACTTCACCCAAGTAACTAGCATGGTCCGGTAGTTAGTCTTTCCCTACTGATATTGTCTTCTTTATTCAGCAGTATATACATATATGTGTGTATTAAAATGTTTTTTCTTTGCCTTTTGATCTTAAAAAGACTCTTCAGGTAGCTAGCAGGGTATCTTAAAAGCACAATAAATACTAAAATATTTTTGCAACGAGTTGATTCTTGCATAAAGGGGGAGTGGTGAGATGGTGAGGATATTCATACTGTCAGGCCTCACTGGCAGGGCCCATCCAGCACTCTGGCCAGTGTGTCCACACAGCATGAACATTTTCGTCACCTTGCCTCTCTCTCTGTGAGCTGCAATGATGCTGGTGCTGGGAGGCCAGGTGTGTGCTGCCAGCCCTCCCCCCTGGCTGTCACTGGTGTGATTTAATCAAAGTCAAGCATTTTTAAGTCTGATGAATGATAACGGGAGAGATTTAACTATGTGTTCAACTCTTCATTGCAATCAGTAGAATTAAAAGTGCTTAATTTTGTCTGTATTTAAACCTTTAGTATATAGACCTGTTAATTTGCCACAACAGTCAGTACAGAACCCAGAAGTTGATTAGCAGTACTCCTGGGGATTAATCACATGTAGTTTGAAAGATGGAAGAAAGGAGGAAACTCCATGCACGCCAAACATTTAAAGCACATTTAAAGCACGTGGGTTCCTCCAAAGGAATCTTGGGAACTGTAGTTTGTTAAGGGTGCTAGGAACTATAGCTCTGTGAAGGGTAGATGACAGTTCTCAGGATTCTTTGGGGGAACCCATGTGCTTTAAATGTATGTTAAATGCGTTTTGAATGTGTAGTATGAATTTCTCTTTTTTCTGCTGTGTAAGTGAAATGTGTTGTTTTCAGTATGTGGGTTGAGATTTTAATAGAACATGATTAATAAGGTTTTTCTTAATAAAACAAAGAAAATAAATTGTGTGCTGGCACACTGGACCATAAGATCATGCCACAAGTTAATTATTTCATTTCCCATTGGCCAATCAAGCTTTGTACACAGAATGAATTTGCTACAACATTAACCACAAAAGTGTGTGGCCAGATGCTACCAATTAGAGAATAAAATCCGTCATGTTCCTGCCTAAAATAAAATATTTTCATACATCTCCAATATAATTTTAGAAACAATGAACAACAGTTTCTTGTAGTTTGGTCAAGGAAGACAAAAACATACAAAAACTTGACACCAGCCTTGTCAAGTTTAATCCCTTGCTTCCAAATAAAGTATATGTTTGACATGAAGAAGAAAATGGGTTCAGCTCGGTAGAAAATAGACAAAACCAGATTTATTAGAGAATTAATGTGTAATCTCTTTCTGCTGGTGCTTATTTTGGAAAATTGGGGGAGGAAAATTGCCTCTCAACTGACATGGGGATCAGAAGGTTTATTTTAACTATTAACAAGATATTGGCATAATCTATTTTGATGTCTTTCTGAGATCAAACAACCTTGCTCAGGTTCCAATCAGAAATCTCAACCTATTGGTTGTACAGCTGTTTCTACTCACCAAGGAAGAGAAAAAGTCTGATCCAGGCTGCATCATATTTATTGAGATGCAGTGTATTCCATGCTGTTAATGTGTTGTCTGTAGGGACTCACTGAACTTTGTCCCTTAATGGTCAGTGCTGCCTCCTAGGAGCATCACAATTACACCACTGATAACAGTTAAGGGAAAGTAGAGCAAACTGACCAATCAAAGTGTTTCCCTCTTATTCCCTGGCCTATACAATCATTGCTCTGACAGCTGTCACTGAAATTATAGTGCCAGATTAGACATCACAGTAGGAAGTGATGCCTCAATTAAATCAGACTTCTATTGGATTTTTCATTACCTGGTCAGAACTGGTGGGTGGGAGGGAGAAATGCAAGAACAGAATCGAATGGGAAGTCTATGAGCAGCTGCATCTGTGCTTGAGAAACACATAACCTAAACTGAGAAGCCAGCAGCTTTATAGGGTTTAGGTGAACACTATTGGCCGCTTTGTGTCACCTGATCCCTGCAAAGTTTGTACCTGCAGTGCCAGTCTGTGGCCATCTCCAGTGGTGGCTGCTGTAGCCCAGGATAACAGGAAGATCTCTCTTTATGCAAACTGCCCCCAGCAGCATAGATTTAAAAACCAAGATCCTACTACCAGAGCCCCTGATGCAAGGCAACAGGTGCTATATAACTAAATACCCCATCAGGCTAATATATAAATATCATTTCAGTCAGGTGGAGACTCTATTAACCTTACCTTTCCTGTTCTTCTAAACTTCCTTAATCTATTATAAAGACTGAGGTTATAATAATATGTATTTAAAAACCTATGGAATGGTTAATTTTACGAGAAAGAGAAAAAAAAGTAAGTGTTATGTGATTTAGCACTGGACACCTAGCTCTGCAACAAACAGCCTATAGTCTTTGCTGAATAAGACAAAGTGGCAGTAGATATTTCTTAAGGTTCCTGTGGGACGATACATTCTATTTTTACAGTGTAGCCTGTAATTATCAGAAGAACCACAGCAATGACCTTGAATTTCTCTTGGACTAAACTATAATTAAGTAGCTGACATCTATGCTAAATAACCATTCTGTAGTGTGATGCTAGCAGAGCTTGGAAAAGTTACTTTTTTGAACTACAACTCCCATCAGCCTCAGCCAGCATGGCCACTGGATTGGGCTGATGGGAGTTGTAGTTTAAAAAAGTAACTTTTCCAAGCTCTGGATGCTAGTAGCGTCTACTTACACATCTCTGCACCAGTTTGTTGCCAATTGATTTATTTAATGTAAAGGAGTTCCTTTCACCATTTCCGCAATCCTCCCCCTCTTAAGGTGTGACCTGCTTTCCTCAAATCTTCCTTTTTAAATTTGATTAAATCAAGACCACTATAGGACTAAAATTCCACTTGCTCATAATTCAGGTAAATCACATTTTTAACAGTCCCTCGTGTAACAAAGCAAAACGAAAACCCTACAAGTAAAAAACCCTAAAGTTCTGTGCATTTGTTTAATATTGTTTTTATTTCTCTCTCTCTTTTTCTGTGTGTGTGTGCATGTGTGGTATGTGGAGGGGAAAATAATTGTTGTGATTGCAGGCCTTCTCCCTGCCCGCCTCCCATATGCCCAACGTTCATGCACAAAGAAGATATCCATGCACAGAGTGGAACAGCTTTACCTAAATTGGTGTCCTACAATTTTTTAACTACAGCTCCCACCATCCTTGCCTATTGGCCATGTTGGCTAAGGCTGATGGAAGCTGTGGTGTAAAACATCTGGATGGCATCAGGTTGGAGGAAATTGCAATAGAACATTGGCATGAGGCTCTGCATGTCTTGGACCATGTGCACAAGTATTACTGTATGCATGGTTATTGGGTGCGTGGAGGGCAGGACTGTCACAATCACAAACCCAGCTCCACACATTGATTAGAATGCCATTGAACAGAGAGAAGGTTTCCACCGGAACCCACTCGATGCTCTGCTAGTGCTGGAGCCCACTAACTGTCACAGACAAAATGGGATGGGACCTTGGAGGAGCACCCACAGCAGACCCAGTGCATCCTGAGTCCAGGGGAAATCTTGACACCCTGGTAGAAAATCTGGGACAATTACCAGGGAGGATGCCCAACTGTTAAACCCTGCTGAATCCAGGGACCCAAATGCACACCAACTGTCGTATGTCTGGGCTCACCCTTTGCTACAGGATCCCCTGCAATCACGCCCTGGTCCCCAAGAAGAAAGAAAACAATGAGCATGGGTTGCAGCCAACATTTGAAAGCTGAGCACTTGCCTAGCTACAGAAGGTCTTCCTGCCCCAGCACCGCTCCTGAAGAAAAGACCCCAAATTAAGTACTTCCATGCTCAGGATGCACCTCAGGAGGAACCTCCTCTTCGGATGCACACCTTAACATGGTGAGGGGGTTTGAGTGTGTTGAAGAAGCTGAGAGCAATGCTGTCAGGAGTCTAGACCAAGAGACTAGACTCCTAGCAGGGGCACCCAAGGCGGAATGGTCAAAGCTGAAACACCAGACTAAGATGCATCCAAACTCAGAGAAAGGCAATGGTAAACCACCTCTGAATATCTCTTACCACGAAAACCCTATGAACAGAGTATCCAAAATGCAACACGAGATAGTGCTGGAAGATGAGACCCCCAGGTCAGAAGGCACTCACCGAGCTACTGGGGAAGAACAAAGGACAAGCACGAGTAGCGCTGTGACTAATGATGCAGCTGGGTCAAAGCCGAAAGGAAGCCCAGAGGCTGATGTACACAGATGCGAGAGTCCGGAGTTGTACGACGCACACAATAGGAACATGGAATGTGAGAAGCATGAATCAGGGAAAGTTAGAAATTGTCAAGCAAGAAATGGAACACATCAACATTACAATACTTGGTGTGAGCGAACTAAAATGAACGGGAATGGGACATTTCCAATCAGGCAACTACTTAATATTTTATGCAGGAAATTAGAAATTAAGAAGAAATGGGGTTGCTTTAATAGCGAGAAGTGATGTAGCAAGAGCAATTAGGAGCTACAACACAAGGTCTGAGCGAGTGATATCAATGAGATTAAATGGGAAACCTATCAACATAACGATCATCCAAGTCTATGCTCCGATGGCAAATGCAGAAGAAGAGGAATTGGAGAGATTTTATGCAGAAGTACAGGAAGAAATTGATCACACACCAAAACAAGATATGCTGATAATCATGGGGGATTGGAATGCAAAAGTAGGGAACAGAGAAGAATTAGGAATTGTGGGGAAATGAGGCCTAGGAGACAGAAACGAAGCAGGAGAAACAGGGGCGTCACTAGGGCAGTCCGGCAGGTGCAGGCTGCATTGGGTGACACCACAAGATGGGGTGACACCCAGAGCGGCCCCTCGCCCTAGGCACCGCCGCCGGGAAGCAGCAGGCGCAGCCAAGGAGGAGAGAGAGAGAGAGATCAGGAGCGAGCATGGCAACTGCCCTCTTCCCTCAGCGCCCGCCCTGCCACCTCACAGGCTGGCTCCTTTGCACTCCCTCGCAGCTCACTCCTGCACGCTCTTTCTCTCCCGCCTCCCTCCATCTCACGTGTGCGCTCCCGGGCGCAAGAAACCCACTGGAGAAAACCCCGATCCTAAGCACGTGTACTTCTTTGAAGGAAGCCCTCGGTGTGTTTTTCAGCGGGATGTGCATCCCAACCCATCCCACCTTTTTCATTTTCCTGCTTACTTAAACGCAATCGCAACCTAAGGCTGAATGTAAATGGGTAGTAGGCCCTTAGTTTTTTTGTAGGTACCGGGAAAGGAAAGTGCAGAGGCGAGGAGTTAGAGCACCCTTCCTGCACGTTGTCGCGGAGGGCAGAAGAGATCATGCTTCACCAGAGAACGCCGGAGGCATCTGGTACTAACTAGGCTAGAGCTGTAGTTTGATTTCCCCCTTCCCAATTTACTTCTAGCAAATGTAACAAACAAACAAAAAGGGTGGGAAAACTGGCTCGTGTTTAAGCAAATCCTAGACCGCACTGAACTTAAGGGCATCCTTCTCTTTTCCCCATCCTAATTCAACCAAGCTGCTAGGATTTTAAGAGCCCATTGTCCCACGGCCCTTAGTGACTCGAAACCAGCTTACAGCCGAGCCGTGGATCGCGCTGTATTTAACTTCCTGACCGCCTCCTCTGATATGGACAGACCTGGAGGGCGCAAACTCCCTCTGGCACCTCGAGCACTGAAAGGGAGGTCCCGGTATGGGGCTCCTGATTAATGTTCCTGGAAAGCAACTTTTCGAAAGCAAAGTCAACACAGGAGATTTTGGGTGTGTTCCTATGCATAACGGAGAATTAAAAGTTTTAAGTTTAGTTAAAAAGAGAGAAAGACCTTAATGGATGACTGAAGAAACTCTTAAAATGATTAAAGAGAGAAGGAAAGCAAAAGCAACAGGAGATAGAAACAGTGAGAACCCTAAATGCAACTACAGCGACTAGTACGTAGGGACAAAGAGAACTATTATAATAGTTATTGTATGGAAAAGAAGAGGACAACAAAAAGGGTAGAACAAGAGCCCTATTCCAAAAGATTAGAGAAATGAAAAGGAAATATAAACCAAGAGTAGGGATGTTGAATAATCAACAGGGGAACACACTGACTGACCGAGATGAAATAAAAGGAAGATGGAAGCAATACACTGAAGAACTCTATAAAAGAGATGACAGGATGACAGATTCATTCACGGAGGAACTGTATGATGAGGAACCAGAAATTTTAGAATGCGAGGTGAAAGCTGTTCTTAAAATTCTTGGAAGAAACAAATCACCAGGAACAGATGGCATACCAATAGAGTTGCTACAAGCTACTGAGACTGAATCTGTGCAAATTTTGACTAAAATTTGTCAAGAAATATGGAAAACTAAACAATGGCCCACAGACTGGAAGCTTTTCATATACATCCCAATTCCAAAGAAAGGGGATCCCAGGGAATGCAGTAATTATCGAACTATTGCCTTAATATCCCATGCAAGTAAAGTAATGCTCAAGATTCTACAACAAAAGCTCTTGCCATATATGGAGCGAGAAATGCCAGACATCCAAGCTGGATTTAGAAAGGGAAGAAGTACCAGAGATAATATATCGCAAACATACGTTGGATAATGGAACGGACCAAGGAATTTCAGAAGAAAATCACCCTGTGCTTTATAGATTACAGCAGAGCCTTTGACTGTGTAGATCATGAAAAACTATGAAATGCTTTAAAAGAAATGGGGGTGCCACAGCATCTGATTGTCCTGATGCGCAACCTATACTCTGCACAAGAGGCTACTGTAAGGACAGAATATGGAGAAACCGATTGGTTCAAGATCGGAAAGGGTGTGAGACAGGGGTGTATTTTATCACCCTATTTATTTAATCTATACGCAGAACACATCATACGGAAAGCAGGATTGGACCAAGAAGAAGGAGGTGTGAAAATTGGAGGGAGAAATATCAATAATTTAAGATATGCAGACGATACCATACTACTAGCAGAAACCAGTAATTATTTGAAACAAATGCTGATGAAAGTTAAAGAGGAAAGCACAAAAGCAGGACTACAGCTGAACGTCAAAAAGACTAAAGTAATGACAACAGAAGATTTATGCAACTTTACAGTTGACAATGAGGACATTGAACTTGTCAAGGATTATCAATATCTTGGCACAATCATTAACCAAAATGGAGACAATAGTCAAGAAATCAGAAGAAGGCTAGGACTGGGGAGGGCAGCTGTGAGAGAACTAGAAAAGGTCCTCAAATGTAAAGATGTATCACTAAACACTAAAGTCAGGATCATTCAGACCATGGTATTTCCGATCTCTATGTATGGATGTGAAAGTTGGACAGTGAAAAAAGCTGATAAGAGAAAAATCAACGCATTTGAATCGGGTGTTGGAGAAGAGCTTTGCGGATACCATGGACTGCAAAAAAGACAAATAATTGGGTGTTAGAACAAATTAAACCAGAACTATCACTAGAAGCGAAAATGATGAAACTGAGGTTATCATACTTTGGACACATAATAAGACATGATTCATTAGAAAAGATAATAATGCTGGGAAAAACAGCAGGGAGTAGAAAAAGAGGAAGGCCAAACAAGCGATGGATTGATTCCATAAAGGAAGCCACAGACCTGAACTTACAAGATCTGAACAGGGTGGTTCATGACAGATGCTCTTGGACGTCACTGATTCAAAGGGTCGCCATAAGTCGTAGTCGACTTGGAGGCACATAACAACAACAACATGCTGAGGATTCCCACTGGCACACCACAAAGGGCTGGAGTCACTGCAAGGTTTGCAAAATAAATCCTCAGTAGCCACCTGGCTGGTACTGCTGCAACATCTATGTTGTATAGTTTCTTGTGATCTACTGGACAGCAGCCCTGCTGTTCAGCAATTTGCCCTAGAACTTGGCTCTGCAGTTAGGCTTGTTGCCTTGCCTTATTCACTCAGAAAACTGTGAATCCAAGCCATTCAGCTTCCGTGTTGATGGGAATAGGACATCTAGGGCAGTATTCTTCTGAGGTGTCCCATTAGCACAAGGATTTCTCCTTGCACAACGGGACTCCCCCCTCCTCTCCCTGTGTTCACCCCACACCCTCCTGCAATCTGCTCCAGAGGGTTGGGGGAACCCTTAGAACAGATTTCTGGGGCATGCAGGAGAAGAAGTGAGGGAGAATGTTCTGTTTTGCAAGCTTGAGGTAATGGTATGTTCTCCTTGTTGCTATGTTGGATTCCACCCCTACGTTTCCACTCACAAGAAGTTTTTTTTTTCTTGATGGAGGAAAGAAATGGTACAATTAATTCTCCACCCTGATGCATGTGAAGACCATACCTTGTGGGTGAAGAGGACCAAAGAACACCTGAAAGGACCCTTCATGAACTACTGACGGTAGCAGGACTTCAAGTGATGTCAGGGCTCGACCCCAGAACTTGTTTTGGAAGACAAAGCGTAGCTTTGAAATATGTGATGTAACATGACTGCATGAGAATGCACAGTCTTTTCCCCTCCACAAAGTCACAACCAGTCTTCATTGAGCTGAGATTAAAAAGGTAGGGACTGCAGGCTTAAATCCATGTTGTACAGCCATGTTTGCATCCTGGTACCTTTGTCACTGCAGAAGACATTCCCAAGTGTTGGATTTGGGAGCAGGTGACTGTGGGCTTAGAATGCTAAGCTCAGGTTATACCTTAGTGAGGGAGCACCTATCAAGGCCTGCCTCCTCAGTGATCCACTCAACAGTTGAAAGAAACAATATGTACAGTTCAGTTTCCAGTTGTAATACTGACAGCACTGACCTGCATAGGCAGTGTTGTGTTAATGTTAAATTTCCCCGTGGAGGTACATGAACTGTCCATTCAACATGCAGTGTGCCTATGGCTGATTGTGAATGACTGTGAACTCATAGAACAGTATAGTTGGAAGGGGTCTATAAGATCATCAAGTTCAACCCCCTGCTCAGTGCAGGAATCCAAACTCAGTGCAAGAATCTAACCTGTTCAATGCATCAAATTTATTGTCTTGTATGACAGAAATAAATCATGCATGGCAATTGTGCATCCAAATCATTAAATGGGTTTCCAATATAATAATACAAAATAAGATATTCAGCAGTTGTACAAATGGAGAAGAGTGCCAAGGCAGCTCTTCACCTGGGGTGCTATTTGGTCAAGGCCAGCCTTAGATTCACATTGCACGAATTCCAGGGCCGGTTCTAAGGGGCGGCCAGGTTGGGCACTGGCCCAAGGGCCCTGCAGCTACAGGAGCCCCTGGGGGGCCCCTGAGGGGCCCTCCACTCCCCTTCTGTGATCCGCAGCACGAAACGTGCCACGGATAGCAAGACAAAACCTTCCAAGCCACCCACCATCCCCCGTACTTCAACTACCTTTCTCTGCTGTTCTTTGCAGCTGCGTGCACAGGGTTGCCATCAATCAAGATGGCGGCTGAGGTTTCTGTAAGGGACTGAAGCCTCTGCCACCATCTTGGTTGATGGCAGCAATGCGCACGCTAAATGCCATTAACCAAGATGGCGGCAGAGGCTTCAGTCCCTAACGGAAACCTCGGCCGCCATCTTGATTGATGGCAACCCTGCACGTGCAGTGCACGCAGCTGCAATGAACAGCAGAGAAAGGTAGGTGATGCAGGGGGGATGGCAGGGGGGTGGCAGGTGGCTCGGAAGGTCTTGTCTTGCGATCCACGGGATCACGGAAGGGGAGTGGAGGGGCCCGGGGCAGGCTAATGCCCAAGGGCCCCCGCATTCCTGGAGCCGGCCCTGACGAATTCACATTTTTACGTGTGATATCTTTAGATTCACATTTTTTGGGCATTTCTATCCAATATGAAAGTCAAATTTTCAACCATGATATTTGAGACATTCTTAGAGACTCACCCTCAAAAGCACAAACAAGACTGATACTGCAAGTCTGACTTCTCTTTTAACGGGCCTCAGATACAATTGCTCTTGAAGCAATTAAGTACATCCCCAGTCATAAGAACCAAGGAAAGCCTGCTAGATCAGGCCAAAGGCCCATCTACTCCAGTACCCTGTTCTCACAATAGCCACCCGGATGTCTACGGTAAGCTCCAAAGCAGGACCTGAGTACAACAGCACTCTCCTCACTTGTGATTCCCAGCAATTGGAATTCAGAAGCATACTGCCTCCAACAATGAAGACAGAACATAGCCATCACCAGGCAGGCATCACTAGAAACAGCTGCAGACAGTGTTGTTCTCTATCCCCTAATTCTTTAAATATTTTGTGAGCCCATAAACCTATCACAAACATTCCCAGAGTTTGAAAAATAAATATTTAACAATATAAAGCTGACTTCCTTCCTTGTATTCCTCTTACAAGTCTACCTTTTGGCTGCAGCAGCAGCTACACTGGAATGTTATGGATTATTTCCAAAGCTCCTGCAACGCCACTGGAATGTCAAGGATGCTCTAGGCCTTTTTCTTTCTTTTTTTTGTTCGCCTGGCAGGAACAACAAAGAGATATGTTTGTTCCAGTATTTGAACTTGCCAGACATGGTGTATTTAGACATAGAGAAGTAGCAGGGTTTTCTTCAGGGTCCTGATCATTTATGTGACACATAGGCCCAGTCATAAAATAATCAGGATCCTGTGTCCCTTTCTGCACTGGACGAACCACATATCTCCCATAAAGCCAATATCAGTGGCTACTTTGGTTATTTATTTTATTATTACAGCCTTTCCCAACCTTTGCATCCCCAGATGTTGTTGGACTACAACTCCCATCAGCCCCAGCCAGCATGGCCAATGGTCAGAAATGACGGCAATTGTAGCCCAGCAACATCTGGGGACACAAAGGTTGGAAAAGGCTGGGTTATTAAATTGATATCCCACCTCTTGCTTTTCTCCAGGAAGCTGAATGTGGCGTAGAAACATGGTTCTCCCCCGCCCGATTTTATCCTCACAACAACCCTGTGAGGCAGGCTAGGCTGAGAGACAGTGACTAGCCCAAGATCACCCAGACAGTTTCATGGCTAAGTGGGGGTTTGAACACTGGCCTCCCAGGTCCCAGTCTGGCACTCTAACCACTACACCACACTGGCTATAGCTTTGTTCTACCTCCACCATCCGAGGCCATATGCAGCTGAGTTTTCAGAGAAGTTCTTAATTGTATTGTTTTGTTGTTTGGGAGGAAGGGCAGGTAGGAAATCTAATAAATAAATTAAAAAACTCTTTCCCCCCCTTTGTTTTTTGCACACTGAAAATGCATTGCAAAATTCAGAAAAGTGTACAAATGGCCTCCTCATAACCACATATTTTAGCTTTGCAACCTGAGAGACTCTTCTCTAAGGAATCTGAAAAGGAGATGGAAAACTTAGAAATTCAGGTCAGAGTGTGAGATCTGGCAGCCTTTGGTACAACGGATGGCTCTTCTGGCTCCAATAGCATTGGCAGTGCCTGAGAAATGACACTCAATTATAGCATGACAAATCCAGTTCAAAACTACATAGGGGAGGAGGCCTGGGAGGAGAGTAATGGAAAGAGGAAGGAATGTGACTGTACAATTGTTTCTAGAGCAGTATTTAATACTCCCATGATGACTCAAATCAATCTACATCATTCATTATTATTATTTTTTAATATTACCTGGTGTTTTATAGCCGCTTCTTTTGAACCTGAACAAGAAGAGTGAGCACATTAAAAGCTGGAGCATTCTATTTTTTTTTTTAACATCAGACTGAATCTGACAGTAATTGCTTTTTTTCTTTTTCTTTATTCTGCTTTCTTCCAAACCCACTTTGTTGGCAGTAAAAGCTCTCAGATGTGAAATTGCATGTTCCGAAGCAAAATATGTACTGGTGTTCATTCAAATTACAGCGATCTTTGGTTTCTTGAGTGCTTGATTTCCTTGCATTTATATATATTTTGAGGGCTATATCATAGAGTGTGTTTTTTTTCTGACAACAGAGGTTGATCAGAAAAGTAAGTCACATGAATGGCAGCAGGCGGATTCCTGATCCGCTTATAGTAGGCTAGTCCTGCGCAACGTATAAGGCCCATTGTATTCAGTGGGTCTTACTCCTAGGTAGGGACGGGGTAGAAACTCAGTTTAGCTCACATTTAAAGGAGAATCTACCCGATTTGCATTTTACTAAACAATATGTGAACCGAAACACAGTCATCCCTCAAAATCCACATTGCTCTGAATTTTGCAGTGCAGTTCTCCAGGGAAATAACGTGGAAAACAATGAACATGGGTGAATAGAAATGTGTAAAGCATTGTATTAGGGAAAATATAAATAATAGGCAAAATAAGCTTTGCACAAAAAAGTGTATATTAAGCGAAATTACATGCAAAGTGTGCATATTAGGAGAAATTCTTACTAAAATATTGATGAATTTCAGTGATGACTTTTTTAAAAAAATGCAAATTGATGTGGAATGTGGTAGAGAACTGAACTTAAGACTGGAAAAAAGGGAAACTGAGACAGGCCCAGCACCAGGCATGTCACGGGCCTTGGGCACCAGCCTACCCCGGCCCCTGGCACTTGCATGCACACCCCACCTACCTTTCCCTTGAAGTGAATGCTGTCCGCGCTGCAGGCACATGCCTGCCATCACCCAAGATGGTGGCCGAGGCTTCCCTAAGGGGCTGATGCCTCTACCACCATCTTGGTCGATGACACACATGCCTGCTACATGAGTGCATACCTGCCATCAACCAAGATGGCAGCAGGGGCATCAGCCCCTTAGGGAAACCTCAGCCGCCATCTTGGTTGATGGCAGGCATGCGCCCACAGCACAGCCAGCATTTATTTCAAGGGAGAGGTAGGTGGGGCATGCAGGCAGATGTCATGAGTCTATGCGGTAGTAGGGGGTGCCTGAGAGCTCCTTTTCTGTGATCCATGGCAGACACTGCTGTGGATTGCGGAAGGGATAACTACCCACCCACCCTGAGGGGCCCTTCAGGGGCCCTTGGCCAGGGCCCAACCTGGCCACCCTCTGGTGCCAGCCCTGAACTGAGAGAAACTGAAATGGCCAGATTTCACCTATCCCTACTCCGAGGTAAGCATGTATAGAATTGTAGTCTGAAGTTTACCAGATGGGACAGAGGTGCTACACTAACCTCCTGGCAGGTGGGTCATGGTTTCTTAATGAGAGGAGAGACACTCTGTTTGGCATCAGGGGATGGCTATTTCCACCTGCCATGCCCCGCCCTCCAGCCCTGGGAGCCTTCAGAAGGGAGCTTCTTCTAGAAGAGTTTCTCGCCCTTTGGGTTGAGGCATAAAGGTCAGGGAGATAGAAGAGATTTTTATATCAGCTCGGTGGTTAGTTTTCAATATTTTTACTTTAGCTTTATTGTTGCGCTTTATGCTCAATTTTTTTTTTTTAGTGTTGTAGTGATTATATCTTTTTATTATGTATTGTGCTACAGTATTTGGGCCGTTTGTTTTTTGTGTGAACTGCTTTGAGCACGTATGTATTTTATGGGAAATGAGGTATATAAATTAATTGACTATGGCTATGACTATGATTTAAGGGAAGTGGGGAGGTGGCAGGGAGGTCAGTGCGGTGCAAAAGCACCTGCAGGAGCACCGGATTGGCTGCGCTGGCATTTGCACTGTGCCAACCTCCTCAACGCTCCCCTCTCTCCTTCCTTGAAAGCAGCAGTGACCCACCTGCTGGGAAGGGTCGCACAGCAGCTCTGCCTCAGCCGGCAAGCTGCTTCCGCTTGCAGTCTTAAGTAACGAAGCTCGGATCCTCCAAAAGCAATAGCTCAGAACAGGGGTGAGGACCCCTCAGGTCCAGGGACTGAATGCGGCCTCCCAAGTCTCTCGCTCTCTGTCCCTCAGGACTCTTCCCAGACCATATATCTGACTAAGGATGGAAAGAGCTGTCTGTTTCGGTTCTCTCCATTTCTCATTTTCCCAATGTTAAATTCAGTCTACATTTCTACAGCGATCAGCGATTTAAAAAAAAAAAAATTCATGAAAATTCTCCACCATTTTAGTGCAGATTTCTCCAAATAAACACATTTTTGTGGGCAGTTTTGACAAAGGTACACATTTTTACAAGCCATTTCTCATCATTTCATGCCTTTTGGGCATGTTATTTTCACTCATGTATTCATTTGTATGCACACTTTCCCCTAATATATGCATTTTTGTAAATGTTGCTTAGCTGGCAAACTGCATCCCAAAATTCTAATAAATGTGAATTTCGAAGGATGGCTGTGTTTAGGTTCTCATATTCTTTCAGAAAGTGCGAATTTGATGAATTCTGCTTGAAATGCAAACTGAATCGAAATCCTCAGCCAGCCCTACCCCTGACTGGCCCTGCTTTGGGACCCTGAGTGTTTTTGGCCCTATCTGTGCTAGACATTTAAAGCAGTCATGCCACTTTAAACCAGCATGTCTTCTCCCAAAGAATCCTGGGAATTGTAGTTTGTCCAGAGTGCTGAAAGAAGACCACCTATTCCCCTCCCAGAGCTACAATTCCCAGAATTCTCTGGGAAGAGCGATTGATTATTAAACCATGCTGGGAATTGTAGCTCTGGGAGGGGAACAGCTTTCTCCTAACAACTGTCAGCAGGAATTCAGAAGCTTTCACTTTTTTTTTTTTTTTAAGCTTGCCATGGAATCTCAACTTGAAATACTGTATGCAATTCCTTCATTGAACAGGGCATTGGACTAGATTACCTCTGCAGTCCTTCCCATTTTAAAATTCTTTGATTCTAGGATGGAGCTTAACCGCTAATACTCAGTGTTGGGAAGCATTGCTCTTTGGTTCAAGCCCCATCTTTAAACACCCCACACTAGAGACCACATATGATATCATGTGTAGGTCAGGTGAGCATGGCTTGGCCAAAATGGCTCTGCAGGCCAAATGGGGATGTTTCCCACCTGTGTACCAAATGGACCTTTGGTCTGATCCAGTCTGGCATGGCTCTTTTCAGTGAACACAAGTGGGGGGATAGATATAGTTCCTGCTGTTCCAACTTCCAGTCTCCATGCATTCCTCTGAAAGTCTGCATAGTGCTTACACCTGCACAGGTTGTACATGTTCTCTGTGCACCATTGTGAACCCTTTAAAAGCCAGACTCCCAATCATATGCAAAGATGTACAGGCTCAGGCTTTGTTCCGATCTTCAAATGAATGCATGGAGGTCAGGAGAAGGCAGGATCCTACCCCAACCCCACCCCAGATATAAATATATCCACTGAACATGTGAAAAGTGTTTATGTTCTCATGTTCTTTAATCAGTCCTCAGTTCCAGGAAATATTAATTCAAGAGTGTAACTTTCTTGTCTAGGGCTTGTACCTCTTTAAATTTCCAACATTAAAATGAGAAACAAGCTACTCTGTTGCTTCAGGGTGTGTGTGTGTTACAGTGATGGGAGCATACTGTAATTATGCCAGACTAATGGCATCACATAGCTTTTGAAGGGTACCAGGAGACTCTGCTCACTTCAAAATAAATGCAGAGGACCCCATAAGACTTCCATCTAAAAAGCCCATTTCACTGAGCTTAATTATCAAGCCTCATTATGCAGTAAACAACTGCCTACGTTTACAATGCTACGGCAGGTAATTGCCAATTGAGAAACGATTTCTTGTTTATGGGAACATGCAGTACAATGGCCAAGCAGTCAGAAACAAAACACAGGGTGTGTATTAAATCATCTTACTGGCATTAAACACATACAAAGTCAAAATATTCCCCAAGAGATGTCTCCATAAAAGGAAACTCTGACAGGAGAGGGCACGACCTTACGTTTGCATGGATTAATTGTTCTTAAAGGTGCTAAAGCAAGCCATAGAAACACGCATCGACATGCCTGAGGAATTATAAGAACACTTAAAATTTGGAACAAAACTGGGTGTTATCTACAAGCAGACAATCCACAGCCACTGCATTGACATTAGAACTTGGGCAGTTTTAAAGAGTACCTTTGCTATATATGAAAGCTTGGCCATTTATCATTTTATTATCCCTGGGAAGGACAGAATCCCAGACTGTTTTAAAGTCACAGACTGAGCTTCCTGTTTACCCACTGCAAATGTGAGCCTCAAAGAGTCACAAGGATTGAGGTTGCGCAGGCCCAACGTAAACAGCTCTTTTGACAGATAGCATCCCTCCAGTAGTTATTTGTTTAGCAATCCAATGCACACTTCCATGGGGGCAAGCCCCACTAAACACAGAGTAACTTATGAGTAAACAGACATACAATCTGGGCCAAATGTTAGTAGTCCAAATGAAATTTGTCCATAAGCAAGGCCATATTTACACCAGACTTTTATTCCACTATCATTCCACTTTAAACAGTCATGGCTTCCTCCAAAGAATCCTGTGAAGTGTAGTTTGTGAAGGGTTGCTGAAAGTTGTTAGGAGACCCCTATTCCCCTCACAAAGCTACACTTGCTAGAATGGATTACTAGTACATCCCTCTTCCCAGAGAATTCTGAGAATTGTGGCTCTATGAAGAAATAGGAGTCTCCTAACAACTCTTAGCACCCTTCACAAACTACACTTCCCAGGATTTTTGGGGGAAAGCTGTGACTGTTTAAAGTAGAATAATAGTGGAAAAAATGTACAGTGTGAATGCAGCCCAACTAAGGGGAACATCCCCCAGAAAGTTCTTTATGATAAGCCCCACTAATATGGGTTTGGGATTGTTACAATTCTCCAAACCACTTGGCAGAATGAAACAGGCCAGTTGCTTACTACGTGTTTGCATGAACACTTTTGTAGTTTACCAATTAGTAAATACTCATTTTATTAGCCCGGCATACTAGAATATTGGGTGCACTGCATCTCCTACCCTTTTAGGGTGAAATCCTCCCTTCCAGAAACACAACTGTAGCACCATTTAATAGCTACAATGTTTCCAAGCAAATTGTGTTTGAGTTGCGAGTATGTGTGTGGGGGAAAACCCTTTCTCTCTCTATCTGGGCATGAGCCCTTTTAATTAAAAGGTGATAAAGGTGACTGCCATATTGCATGTGCACCCTGGGACAATCATTTCATCTCCCCCTGCCAGGCACTCTGTCTGAGCATATAAATATTTAAATGTAATGCAAGTTGTTGCATTTGTCGTCATAGTTCCAACAAGATCTGCCTTCCATATTCATGTTTAACACCCTCTGTCTCAAAATAGTACAGACAGGATTATGGACTTCTGCCAAACAGCTCAGTAAACTAAATGTGCCTTAGTAGTGAAGCCAAGAAACATAAGAAGAGTGCTGCTGGATCAGACCATGGGTCCATCTGGTGCCCCCTGTTGAGTGTGTGAATATGTGTGTGAGAGTGCATGTGTGTGATAGTGTGAAAGCGAATGAATGTGTGTGTTTGTATGCTAATATGTGTATGTGTGCATGTGAATAAGTATGAATGTGTGTGTAAGATTCCACCTACCACAAGTCCCACCCACTCCTGACCCCAGTCATGCCCAATGGCTTATGGCCCTCAAATGCCTACCCAGAACTTGGAAAAGTTACTTTTTTGAACTGCAACTCCCATCAGCCCAATCCAGTGGCCATGCTGGCTGGGGCTCATGGGAGTTGTGTTTAAAAAAGTAACTTTTCCAAGCTCTGTGCCTACCCACCCCCATCTATGGCAAAAAGGATGCCCATCTCTGATCTAGTCCAACGTCCTGTTTCTGTTCCTGACCATCCAGTTGCCTCGAAGATAGCCTTTCCCAACCTTCCAGATGCTATGGGACTACAATTCCCATCATCTTTGATAGTCCAACAACATCTGAAGGGCACCAGGTTGGGGAAGGTTGCTCTAGGAAGTGAACAGGTAAGGCATGAAGGCAGAAGTTATTTTCCATTGTTTGTTCTCAGCACTCTTTGTTTCTGGTTTACAGAGGACGACTGACTTTGAACATGCATCCAATTAGTTATCGTGGCTAAAAATTCTTGATAAATCTATCCTCCATGAAATCTATCATTGAACTGCTAGCTGCATAGCTTTAATGGGCAATTATTGTCATAGGTACAGGGCAGCACATGGTTCTGGTTATAAATATTCAGCTAGGCCTCAATAAAGGTATTCAGGTTATCAGCATGAAGAAGCCGTCAAATCAGCCACGTTTCATAAACCTAACAGGGTTGTCAAAAGCGTTCCAAGTGTTTCTTCTTAGGTAACATCTCCTGGGCAATTCACAGCACAACATATGTTTTGCAGCTGTTCCCCCCCCCCCAGAAAACAAAACAAGAGGTTACACCTATCATTTCCTGATGGAATGTGTACGATATTTGGAGAGCGGATAATGAGGTGTTCTTGCCACAGGGATATTCTAAGTGCTGAATTAGTCTCCAAGCTGCTGACGGAAAGTTGTCAGGAAGAAGATTGTGCAAGGTTCTAAGGAGGACTGAAAAGTCTAGATAGATCAACAGGGTGAGTTGGGTGATTAAAGAAAGAACCCAGAAAGCCTTAGGAAGTGCAAGTCTCAAGCTTCCTGAGGAGTTGTGGTCTGCATGATGCAAAGAAACCAAGGCAGAAGAGCCTGCTGGATCAGGCCAACGGCCCATCTAGTCCAGCATCCTGTTCTCATAGTGGCCATCTATGGGAAGTTTGCAAGCAAGACTCTCCCCACCTGTGATTCCCAGCAACTGGTATTCAGAAGCATCCTGACTCTAACAGAGATGTTACTCAAGAGCCTGAGAGAGGAGACGGAGTCCCTGGGTTGTTTTGGCCCCTTGGAGAATATCAACAAAGTATGCTTGTTGCATAGAACTGCGAAGGAATTGTCATCTTGACAGTATGCAGTTAACAGTCTAGTTACCTTTGTTAGCTGAAAACGGAACAATAGGAATGCCATTTGTTTGTTCCCCAGAGCAATTATTGCATATTCATAGTTGGAAAAAGTTGTCAGGTAATTGCCAGATAAATCAGATTTTTGAACAGTTATTGCAGTTCTGTGATAAAACAAAGTTTCTGTGTTGTTTTTAAACCTAATACTTGATTGTTCTTCTACTGTTTTAAAAACCTTTCCAGCTGTTTTTAAGGATATCTTAGTAAATTATCATGGGACATATGTGGAAGGTGATTCATACTACCACGACTACGACTACAACTACTACTACTGCTACTGCTACTACTAATAATAATAACGGAGGCAAGTTGTGAAATTAAGACTATTGCAGAGAATGGGGATGGATGAATCAATAGTATGATCAGTTTTTTTAATGGATGAACAATTAAACCATTGACTCCACTGTCCCTAAAGTATTTTTGTTTATATATATATATATATATATATATATATATGTCTACAATCAAATAATCATAACTTTTTAATCATCATATATAATAAAATCTACATAACAAGCTTTTATCAGCGAAAATAATATATAGGGTTTATTTATTATTATTATTATTATTATTATTATTATTATTATTATTATTATTATTATTAAAGTGCAACTACACCAGTATGTCTGCAATGAAATAGTCATAACTTTTTAATCATCATATATAATCAAATCTATACAACAAGCTTTTAACAGCAAAAATAATATATAGGGTTGAATGTTATCTTTATATTTCATGTTTCAGTGATTTATAAATGCTCTCCACTTTTCAAGAAATATACCTAGTGAATGCCCTTCCTTAAATCTCTAATAAAATGCTACTGTCCATTTTTATTTTTTACATAGCCAAGGGAATGATATGCCCATTTGTGCCTTGAGAGAAAATATTTTAAAATAAAATACCCCCTCAGTTCTAAACTAGGAATGATATGCAGTTAAGCTGGACATGTGTTTTTAAATGGAAAACAGAAGAACCATTGTGTTTAGTATTGGAATAACACACACATTAAAATACCATTTTGAAAATCCTGCCTTTGAAAAAATTGCATAGTAACTCTTTGTGGATAAATGTCCTAGACATGCAATGCCACTTTTGGTAGGGTAGGAAAAAAAGTATTTCGGAATGTTTCACACCCTAGATTATACTTGCCTCCAGGCACAGAAGCATGTCTAGAAGGAGGCCATAAATGTGTTGAGGGATTGCATATAAGTATTTATTTAGTAGTCCACTTAAAGGAGGGGTGATGACCCTGTGGCCCTCCAGATGTTGTTGGACTGCAATTCCTCTCATCCCTTAATTGGCAGTATCAGCTGGGCTACTGGGAACTGGAGTCCAATAATCTATGGACAGCCACAGGTTCTCCATCACTGTTCTTCCTAGTATGGTACCCAGAATTGGTATTCTCATTGGCATTCCAATTCTGGAACTTACCTGTTGGTAATGTGAGGCTTGTGTATGGGTCTTCAGCCTAATAGCACTGGTGTACTGGTGGCCAGTGCAGGACAAGAAGCTATATAGTGAGGAGGATTCTGGCTGCCATTCCTTCTAAGTAGGGGAGTCATGTAGAGAATAGTGAATAGAGCTGCTGTAGCAGACTGAACATGTGCCAAAGATACAGATATCGCAAGAATGCATAGAGGAGTGTAGCTAGTATGGTGGCAGAGCATCACAGTGGCATAGAATAATTGGATAAGACCGTTGCTATGGCAATGATGAATGTAGGGGTATATATGTCTGTACCCAACTGCCATTTTTTAGTCGAGTTATGTACTTTACTCCAGTAAAGTGCTTTGCTGAATAAATAACCTTAAAACAGGCTTTGGCTTCGTTATTAAGTCTCCTCCAAAAAGAACCTAGTTGTATTGTTGACAATAGGTTTATGCTCCAAGTCAGGGATCATAACCAACTTAAAGCCCCAAACAATAGTAATCCTTCTACTTTGTTTCATCTGGAAAAAGTTCTCTTGTGTTTATGGACAGTATGATGAATCTAAATGTGATCTGGAATGAATTTGGGGCAACTGGATAAATTCCCGCATGATGTCTAGATATCTGAAAAGTTAGTCTGGATTGGATGTGAATCAAGAATGAAAACGCATTTAAAAATCAGTATTACAACAAACTCAGAATAAAAATTATTTCAATCTCAACCTCTCAGAAACACCGAACAGGCACCAAATGCGTGATGCCCTTTGGCACCGCCTTTCAACCATTGCCTTTGCCTTCTGAAAGTTAAATAGTGAGCATTCTGGGCCACACCCCCTGGATTCCTAGGTAGACAGAGTGGCCCTTCAGCTTCAGCAGTTACAGATGGCTTGCCTATTTCCTCACTGAATGGGTGTGATTGGCCTCAGACTCAGACATATAATCATGTGATAACTGAGATACACAGGAGTCTTGAGGCATCAATAGACTTAATCCTAACTTGTTTCAGACTGGCCCCAGACCATGGCCTGATCCAAACTGGATCCAAAGGCAGCAGATTCTCCAAATCTGGGTTGAAAAACTTTGAGTATGATTGAGGTCATGTTGACTGCCAACTCGAGTTGTGTCATATAACAGGAATCTGAGGGGGGGAATCACATTCTGCTTGTAATAGTGATACAATATTATCTGCTTCCTCTGCTCTTCTCACATTGTAACACTTATGGCATCCATTTAAGAAATCAACATCTGCTAATGATCACCACCTAGTGACAGTCCAAGACACCAGGAGTTCTAAATGCATAAAACAGAAGGTAACTCCGGTAAGGCACGGCAAAGGCCAATCTGAAAGGCGAGATCCCTGGCACAAGAATGAGAGAAAGGGGGAAGAAAGGACCGGAACAAGAAGCTTGTTCTGCCAATTTGTGCTTTATCATGCAAATCAAGAGTATGGTCAAGCATACTAGACAAGGTGCGCCTGGTGCCAACACTGTTACCTTTTCGGTGCCAAGTCAAGACTTTCCTCTTCTCCCAGGCATTTTAGCACGTGTTTTTAAATTGCTTTCTAAAAAATGTGTTTTAAATTTGTATATTTGTTTTTAATTTTTTAATTGTAAACTGCCCAGAGAGCTTCGGCTATGGGGCGGTATACAAATGCAATAAATAAATAAACAAATAAATATAGTGTAACCCCTATGGGTTATATTGGTTTGGTCCAGTGGGTGGAGAAACCTTATGGAAGGATTGTATTAAGGAGTTGAGTACAAACCGTGAGGAAGCTGAAGAGAAAAGGAGGTGTTAATGCCAGGGAGTAAGGACTAGGCCCTTGTCATCTTGAATTAGGTAATGGGGTTTTACAATTATGTGTGTAAAGGGGAGGGAAGAGTAAATTAATTCTTTTGTGGCTTTATGTATTTGAATTTAAATTATATTTTATTTAGGGCTTTGAAGTTTGCAATTGGAAAATTCCAGATTTTCTCTACTGGACTTTCTGCAAGCAACTTCTTCATTTATGTCTTGCTGAATGCATTGGACTTTGGGAATTATTATGTTAAGAAGATATATGATATATTATGTTGGCATACATGGTGTTATGTTCCTTTCAGTTATTGTTTAAATATATATATATATAAAACAAACATTGTAATTGTGTTTGCAGTATTCGTTTCAACGAGCCCCATAGGACCCAAGAAAGAGGTACAATAGCACACTAGGAAAGCAGACTGTAATTACAAAGGATAAGGGGTCATGCAGTCTATTGGGCTATTTTGCTGCAGTATATTCTGCTTCAGTGTTTGGAGCACTAGGGTGGGCAATTCAGAAAATGTAGAAAAATAGCCACCAAGACTACGGCACTGAGTGGGGAAAGGACCTGTGTTCAAAACCCCACTCCCTTTGCCAAAGCTGGCTGGTATTTTCTCAGCAAAACAACATACTGTGTTTTGAACCTCTCTCTCTCTCTCTCTCTCTCTCTCTCTCTCTCTCTCTCTCTCTCTGTTATGTCCCTTTCTATAGATGGCCAGTCCATCTGTTGGGAAGTTGGGGCCTTGATGCCAGGAGTCAGCATTATAATTCTAATGATTATAGTAGACCTTTGTTGCTACTGCCATTAGCAGCCTATCATAACCAGCCCTCAACACAGACCTAGCTGCAGGTTTATGAATCAAAGGGAAAGGCCATAGTTCAGAGGTAGGGCATCTGCTTTACATGCATAAGACCCTAGGAGCAATCCACACATCTCCAGGTAGAGCAGGGGAAGCCTCCCTGTTTGAAACCATGGACAGCCACTGCCAGTCAGCAAAGACCAGCCAGTCAGCATAGCCAACCTGGTGCCCTCCGGATGTTATGGACTACAACTCCCATCATCCATTGCTGCCAACCATGCTGGCTAGGCTTTTGAGAATTTCAGTCCACAACATTTGGAGAGCAATATCTTGACTACCCCAGGTGTAGACAGTACTGAGCTAGATGGACTGTTGTTCTGACTTGGGTTAAGGCAACGTCCTATGAAACAAGAACCTGTGTTGACATTGCAAAGCAACTATGAGGTTGATGGGACGGATGTATGAAACTGCCTTATGCTGGATCAGGCCATTAGCCCATCTAGCCCAGTACGGTAGGGTGTTGTTTTTTTAATCTTTCTATTTATTTAATCAAAAACATATAATTCAGTAACATACAGGAAATCAGGAAATAGCCCAGTACTGTGAGTTGACGGGCGACAGCTCTGCAAGGCCTCAGGTAGTGGTTACTCTTTGTTCCTGAGATCATTTAACTGGTGATGTTGGGGATTGAACCTTCTGCATACAAGGAGTGTGTGCTGCTACAGAGCTATGGGATAGAGTACAGCTAGTATTTACACTATAGCACCAAACAGAAGGGACTGCCCAAGCAATAGCTACTCAGGAATAGCATGGGGAGATGTTGCAGTCTGGAGTGTTCCTGTTCAGAGTTCCAGCCATTCATGCTCTTTTCAAGGATTCTCCATTCTACCACTACCACCCAGTTTTCTGTTCCCCACACCCAACAGTTAGTCAACATTCAGCCAGTCATGAGTTTTAAGTATCTTTTGGATGTGCTTTAAATGTATAGTGTGGAGTAGCTTTTCGTTTCCAAGCCTGAAGTGGCTACTCTAAATGTCATGCTTGCATTACTGTCTGAACGTAGGATACTGTTTACTGTTGCAGTTCAGTGTAAAAGCAGTGACTTTGGCAAGCTGATACTTTACAGTACTGCCTTGCAGTAGTGCAGTGGCAAATTCAGAAGTGCAGGGTCCCTTCATGATAGTAGCAGCCAAGCCCTCTCCCATCCTTCTTCTTTTATTTTTGCGCTGCTGGATTGAGAATGAAATCCATGTTAATGCCTTCTCCCACAACAACAGATATCCCTAGGAGCCAATCAGCATGAAAGGGGAGAGTGTTAACTACTGAAAAGAGTCTTCACAGTGGCTGACTCACCTCTTTTCACTCTGATTGTCTCCAATCAGCAGGAAAGGAGAACAAGGCATGTTAAAAGACTCTTCTCAGTGGCTAACATACTACCCTTTCATGCTGATTAGCTCATAGGATGCTGGAGACATAGGGACCCTGCTGGGACCTGGCTCCCAAAAAAGTAAGGGGTTTAAGACCACCCAAGACCCCAGACAATGACACCCCTGTTGCTTTGAGGTTGGTCAAGAAGGATTTACATTTTAAAAAATACAGAGTGACCCCAAAGGTGTGTGTGTGTTGGAGCAAAGGCATGCAACCTCCCTTTTCCAAAAACCTACTGGGCTTGTGCAGTTATTATAAAGGTGGCAGGGGGATGGCAATGATGACATTTTTTTCCAGAGAAGGGCTGTAGCTTAGGAGCAGAGCATCTGCCTTGAATGCAGAACATCCCAGGTTCAATCTTTTGCATCTCCAGGTAGGGATGGAAGAGACTCCTGCTTGAAGACCTGGAGAACTGCTTCCAGTCAGTATAGACACTACTGAGTTATTTATTTTATTTATTTATTGCATTTATATACCCCCTCATAGCCAAAGCTCTCTAGGCGGTCTACAACAATTAAGAACATTAAAAACAAGTATACAAATTTAAACCATACCAAATAAATAAATAAACCATACCAAATCAAAACCCATAAAAACTGATAGGCAAGTTAAAACACATGCTATTCAAATGCTGTTAAAAATGCCTGGGAGAAGAGGAAAGTCTTGACCTGGCACCAAAAAGTTAACAGTGTTGGCACCAGGCGCACCTCATCAAAAAAACCATTCCATAATTTGGGGGCCACCACTGAGAAGGCCCTCTCCCATGTTGCCAGACTCCCAGCTTCCTTCGGAGTAGGCACCCGGAGGAGGACCTTGGATGCTGAGCATAGTGTACGGGTGGGTTCGTGTTGGGAGAGGCGTTCCATCAGGTATTGTGGTCCCAAGCCGTGTAAGGCTTTATAGGTTAAAACCAGCACCTTGAATTGGGCTCGGAAACATACAGGCAGCCAATGCAAGCGGGCCAGAATCGGGTTTATATGTTCGAACCGTCTGGTCCCTGTTACCAATCTGGCTGCTGTATTTTGCACAAGCTGCAGTTTCCAAACTGTCTTCAAAGGCAGCCCCACGTAGAGTGCATTGCAGTAATCTAACTTGGAGGTTACCAGAGCATGGACAACGGAAGCCAGGTTATCCCTGTCCAGATAGGGGCGTAGTTGGGCCACCAGCCGGAGTTGTTAGAAGGCACTCCGTGCCACCGAGGCTACCTGAGCCTCAAGTGACAGAGATGGTTCTAAGATAACCCCCAAGCTATGGACCTGCTCTATCCAGGACAGGTTGGACATCTACCATCCGGTCAGAAGAACCACCCACTAGCAGCATCTCAGTCTTGTCTGGATTGAGCCTCAGTTTATTAGCCCTTATCCAGTCCATTGTCGCAGCCAGTCAGTGAGTTAGATGGAACAATGGTCTGACTCTGTATGAGGCATATTCCTGTGTTCTTTTATTTTTCCTGTTCTGTTTTTTAAACAGTTTCCTTCCCATTGGAATCAATGGAAGGGGGGAAAATGCCAGCTCTAGGGCTGACATTTCCTGTTCCAGGTAATAGTGAGGGGTGTGGATCCAATCTCCTCATATGCCCCTGACATGCTCCTTCTCTGCATTTCTGACATCAGCGAGGAACTGGCTGTTGACCTCCCAGCAGCCTCATGGAAAAGGCATCCAACCCTGGATCTCCCTTTCCGAGGGCGGACCTGTGGGATTGCAGTCTCAAACAGTAATCCCCTTTCAGTCTCTGGAAAGGGGATACCAACTTCAGCTGAGGATGCTGTAACTGAAGTGACTGAAGTAGAAACAAAGGACAGACTGCAGTTTGAGTGAGACTAGGAGAGACACAGGGCTGAATTTGGGATCTGTAAGCATCTTTGGTCGCTAGCAGATCTGATGTTGGAAGAGTGGACTTTATGGAATCCGTTGGAGCATTTAAGCTTGCTGTGTGCCTCCATCTGTGCTCAACCTGTATATTTGTAGATAAAAATAAATACTACAATATGCCAATAAGAATGCAGCAAACGCCTTCTATAGGAAGCCAAACTTGGGTAAATTCTGCAACCCTGGAACTTCTCACCAATAGGAGAAGCAGGGTGAGCATAAGAATATGCTGGTAAACTTGCCAGCCAAAATGTGCAGTTGAAAGCACACGTTCCTTTCCAAAACACATACAAACATTTCTGAGAAAATCAGCTAAATGCACCAGCAAGGCCAAAGAATTATGATAAACTCTTTGTCTGGGGCCTGCTCTGAAACCCCTCATATGAAAGCTTCAAATTCATCCTGTGTCCTAAGCCAAAAGTCTGGCAATATCTGCGACTGCCTGCCTTGCCTCTCAATGCACCTTTCCACAAGCCATTGGCTGAGAACATAGCCTTTGCCACAATTGGCTGAGAACATGGTCTTTGCCTGCAAGATGCAAGTGGACTGGGGATTTAGCTTGTTATCAGGATTGCCCACACAGCGACTGATAGTGTATCTATCTCGCCATCACCCTGAGCTCATCACCTATGCTGCCGTAAAGTAGAGGGGCTTGTGATATATCACAGTTGTCTTTTCAATCAGCAGTTGCAGCGTGTCAGTGAAGAACCTCTACAAAATGCTGGATCTTTTCTAACTGGTAGAAGGAGAACCCCAGATAAGCTCTCCTCTCCTAAATCTTTATCCTAGCTGTTAAAAAAAAATACTTATTCATTATTCCAGTTTTTCTCTGGGGGAAAATACAGAATACCAGAATGTTCTCTTTTTTTTTACCACCTTGTTTCAGAGCCTAACTTATCATCAAATGCACAGATATCCACAATCCCCTCCTCCCCATGGATTTAATGCCAGCTTTTATTTTGCTTAAAGTCTCAGCTGGATCATCCTGGGAGGAACAGGAAACAAAGTGATCCACAGCTGTATTTTCACAGAATAAAAGTGGTAGCCACTCCTGCCTCTTTGTTCAGAAAGGTACTCCTCCCACAGACATAATCTGCATGTCCTTGTCCATTGTAAAGAAGCTACATCCATGTATTTATTTATTTATTAAAGGTGAAGGCTATCCAAAAAGAATAAACAAGATTGCACGGCTGTGGGGTTTCCTCTCTCTCTGCCATCATTTGGTGCTGCCGTGGGACAACCGTCCACCAACTTTTCATGATCCAGGATTGGAAATAACAACAACAACAACATTTATTAGGAGCCCGGGAAGCTTAATCTTAATCAAATCTGAGATGAGCTGTCCAAGCCCCTAAATTCTTCTTTGGCTTCTGTGGCTTTAATCCAAATCAGAGAAGAATTTCTGGTTTCTCCCCCACCACTCAAACTTACTTCTTCTTTTGCATTAAATCTGCAGTGGCATGGAATGAGCACGACAGGTGAGTGGGGAGAGAAGAGAGAGGCTAACAGTATTCTGGAGCATGTTGGATTCTAGAAGATGTAGTTCCAGCTGTATATTATACATCTGTTAGTTTGTCAGGAATTGCCAATGTGGTGTCTTACAAATTTTGTTGGACTGCATCTCTCATCAGCCCCAACCTGCATAGCAAATGGTCAAGAATGATGGTAATTGTAGTCCAAAAAGATCTGGAGGGTACACATTGGCTGCCCCTGATTTATGTCTGCAAACAGAGCACTTAACAACATCAGAATTGTCTTGCTAGGTCAGAATAAGGGTCAGCTCACCCAGTACTTTGTTTCCAACGGTTGTCAACCAAGCCGTGAGCCCTAGTTCAAAGCTGGTGTCACTATCTGAACACTAGTTAAAACAGTTCTAGAGGATTGGTTCCCAGAGTCAAAGCATCTTGAGAAAGGAGATTGTTCACAACTAAGAAATATTCATAATTATGGACTGCACCTTGCTACAGTGTACTTTCTCATCATACTTGGATAGATCTTTTCAATTCATCCTGACTCCTGTTGAGCCTCAGCTCTCCCTGGAAGGGCAGGGAGGGGGGAGGCATGAGTTTCAGGCGCCTCAGCTGCCAGAAGGCGCAGAAGACCCAGGAGTTGTTGAGTCTGAGCAGGACCTTGGGGGGGGAAGCGAACCTGAACTCGAGTCAATTCCCACAGATGGTGCGATCTCCGAAGAGAAGAGCGTGCCGCCCCCAGTTGCTGCAGAGGACCTGTGGGGGGAAGCCCTGGAGAACTTGCCAACTCCTCTCTTGCCAAGCAGTTCCCAGGGTGCCACCAGTGTGATGCAGCCTCCTTACCTCGAGCCTGCTACTCAGGAGCAGGTGTCCTCCGATGAGCCGTTGGAAACACGCCCCCCGTCACCTCACTCCCGCCGCCGCGAGAAACACAGGGCAGAGACAGGACTTGCGAAGGAGTCAGAGATTACGCTCAAAAACGTTCCCTACTTAAGCTTGCAGCTCACAGTGGGGAGCTGCTGAGTCAACTTCCTTCATTCGCCGCAGAGCATGTCTAAAGTGTAGTTGGGGACTTTCAGTGAGTTAGTGCAGGCTTTTCTATGAAGCGCAATGCCTTTGATGTATCCATTACTTTAATAAAATGAGATTTAATTGTACCCGCGTCTCAGCCTCGTAGTTCCAGCTCTGGACGGGACAACTCCTATCATTCAAAGCCATTTCTCAGGAGCTTCTTACATATACCTTTAAAGGCCATGGTCCAAATGATGGTTGCTTTCACATCATTATATAAAATGGTCTATACGTTACACATAAATGGATGCAATGAAATCCCAAGAGTGTTTTTTTTTTACTTCCTTCATTTTAATGAAAAAATAAGAAGATACTGGGGATATGTGTTTCCTTGTCTGTAACTGAAAATAATTCCCCAAATGCTCTTTAACATTTCCCAAGTTCAGGAATCTGTTTGAAAATGGAATGGAATAGTCTAGGGATGGAGGAGAAATTCTGTTTGGATCACATTTGAAGTCAAATTTATCAAATTTGTACTTTCTATAACAATATGAGAACACATCCAAATTTTGCAATGCAAAACAAAGCAATATTTACAAAAACGCAAATATTATGGGCAGGGGGGGGCATAAAATGAATATATTCATGATACAACATACAAAAATGCATTATGTTAGGAGAGACTGCTTGCAAAAATGTGTATATTGGTCAAAACTGCCTTCAAAATGTGTTTCTTAGGACAAATTTGCACTAAAATGCTGAAGAATTTTCATGATTTAAAAATAACACCACAAATTGCTGTAGAAATATGGAGAACTGAATTTAAGATTGGAAAAATGAGAAACCGAAGAACCGAAACTGACAGATCCTTCCATCTGTAGGGTGAGCACATAAATGTCCTTGATTTTCCTTTTTAAAACCTCTCATGTCAAGCCTTCAACAGGTCATTCATTAAAAAATAAACTCGAGGTTTTACATTGCAGCTAGGCAGTTCTCAGGGCAGCTTCTGAATGGCAAAGATATTGTAGCAATCTATAATCTTACCCAGCTTGTAGTGGTGGTGGTAGTAGTAGTAATTTTCAGGTGTTCAAGGTACTTCACATGCATTAATCCAGCAACCAGTTATGCCAGTGTTATTATCTCCCTTATTGAGTAGGGGGTGGAACTGAGGCCAACAGACAGTGACTTGCTCAAGGCTGCTTGGGGGTTTAATGGCAGAGACTAGACTCAACCCTAATTTGGAGCTCAGACTCTTAGCCACTCCCTGCATGCCTGTAATCCCAATTAGACACCAGTCTTCCTTATGGCTCCTCCCACACCCACCTTATCTGGTAGCAGCTGCTGTGGTAATTCAAAATGTGCTTTACAGAAGCTAAACAGGAGACTGGATCCTACTGCATTCATTCTGGACTCATGGGCTCCATCTGCACCAAACATTTAAAGCACTATTATACCACTTTAGTAGTCATGGTTTCCTCTAAAGAATCCTGGGAACTGTACTTTGTGAAGGATGGTAAGAGTTGTCAGGAGACCCCTATCCAGCTCACAGTGTTACAGTTCCCAGAATTCCCTGGGAAGAGGAATTGACTGCTAAACCATTCTGGGAATTGTAGCTCTGTGAGGGGAAAAGGGGTCTCCTAACAACTGTCAGCACCCTTCACAAACTACCCTTCCCAGGATTCTTTGGGGGAAGCTACGACTCTTTAAAGTGGATTAATAGTGGAATAAATGTATGGTGTGAATGTGGTCCAGATTACAACTGCTCAGTGGATTTCTCTAGTTCAGGGATAGGGAATCTTCTTCAGCCTGAGGGCCACTTTCCCTTGTAGGAACCTTCTGGGGGCCATATGCCAGTAGGGGGCAGGGCTGGAGGAGAAAAAAATTGTAGTGATTCTTACAGTAGGCTATATTCTTGCCACAAAAAAAGCCAGAGGTTTCTACACATGCAGGCCCAACACCAGTGGGTGGCCAGGTTGGGTGCTGGCCAAGGGCCCCTGCAGTTGAGAGGGGCCCCTGCTACTGGGACTTTATGAGTATAGCTCCCACTCCATGATCCATGTTAGCATTGGGACATGGAGTGTGCACCCCATGACCCAATACTGATGCAGATAGCTGAGCAGGAGCCACTCGCCCATGTAACACCCCATGCCAGCGGAGCAGGCTGGGTATGTCACTTCCCACATTGCACTGCCGCTGCTGCTGAGGGCTTAAATAGGGCTGGTCTAACACGCTGATGTGTCCAGGCCTATTTAAGTCCCTGGCAGAGGCACTAAGAGGCAACTCAAAGGTGTGGAAGAGTCCAAGTAAGGGGTGTGCCTGGGGTGGGGCATGGTCTAGAGAGAGAGGCCTGAAGGGCTGCATTTAGCCCCCAGGCTGAAGTTTCCCACCTGTGCTGTAGTTATTTGAATACTCTTACTGGGGAAAACTGTTCTAAGAGATACACTCTCTATGTTGACAGTGTCCAGATGGCCAAGCCACTTGACTAAAGTTTTGAGGAAATAAAAATATCACTTGGCATCGCACAAGGCTGTACTTCCCAGTCAGCCATTAGGGGTCCTAACCCAGGGGACTGGACAAGTTTAAAAAAGCCAGATGTGGTGCTCTGGACACATGAAGATCTAAGAAGAGCCTTCTGGATCAGACTGAAGGCCTATGTGATCCAATATTCTGTTTCCCAGTGGCCATGCAGATGCCTATGGGAAGCCCACAAGCAGGACAGGAGAGTCGCATTCAGAATCATGTTGCCTTTGATAGTGGAGGTAGCTTATAGTCATCATGACTAGTCATATCTTCCATGAATTTCTCTAATCCCTTTATAAAGCCATCCAAGTTGGTGGGCATCACCATGTCATGTGGTAGCAAATGCCATAGTTTAACTATGAGGTGTATGATGAAGTATTTCCTTTTGTCTGTCCCAAATCTCTCACCATTCAGCTTCATTGACTGACCCCCAGATTCTAGGATTATGAGAGAGAGTGAAAAACGTATATTTCTCCACATCATACATCATTTTATAAGTCTCTGTCACCACCACCCCATTTGCTTTTTTTTCTAAAGCAGAAAGTCCCAAACGTTGTAACCTTTTCTTGTTACATCTGGCACATGGTAGAAATTTAATCATACAACATCAATGACATGGTTCTAAAGTTAAGGGAGGGCAGTGGCTTTAAAATATACCACATTAATTATATAAGAAAGTCGATGAAAATGCTATACTATATTTTTAATTAAACATGAATTAATAATGGCATGAACTAGAAGTCTAATCTAATTGAAAGAGTTTCTGTTTTGTCACTCAGCCCATTAAAGAGTAGGCAATGTGTACACCGTGGACCTGCTCCAATGGCTCCTAGACAGTAAAGAGAGGCACATGCACAGACATGCATAAGGCAAAGCCTGCTCAGTTCTCTCAGGCATTGGGGAAATGTTCCAGGCACACATGAGAAATGGACACAGGCCTCCCAAGTTCAGAGTTGTTAGTAGCATTGGAAAAAGAGCTTTGGAAATGTCCAATTCTGAGAGAAGCAATGGGGAAGGAAGGGGTGATTAACCCTTTCCCCACTGGCTATTCTTCTGCTCACACACACACACACACACAGAGAGAGAGAGAGAGAGAGAGAGAGAGAGAGAGAGAGAGCGCTTGGAAAAGTTACTTTTTTGAACTACAACTCCTATTAGCCCCAGCCAGCATGGCCACTGGATTGGGCTGATGGGAGTTGTAGTTCAAAAAAGTAACTTTTCCAAGCTCTGCACACACCCCACAAGCTATTTTCCCCACTGTTGGGTTCATGATGTGTGTTAGAAACTGAATGTTAAGAAGATTCAGGACTGATTAAAAAAAAGTAATTCTTCACATAGTGCATAGTTAAACTATGGCATTTGCTCCCACAAGAGTAGTGGTGGCCACCAACTTGGATGGCTTTAAAAGAGGATTGGACAAATTCATGGAGGATACGGCTATCAAGGGCTACTAGCCATGACAGCTATTGTCTACCTCCGCTGTCAGAAGCAGTATGCCTCTGAATGTCAGTTGCTGGGAATCACAAATGAGGAAAGTGCTGTTGTGTTTGGGTCCTGCTTGCGGGCTTCTCATGGGGATCTGGTTGGCCACTGTAAGAACCTTATAAACTTACCTTACCTTTGTAAGTAGGATGCTCGTAAGGAATAGCATTTGGGGTCTTCTTTGGTTTGTCACTTATTTCTCAAGAGAAATGCAGCAACCATACCAGGTAACAATTTTGCTCTCAACTTAGTAATTTTGTTCTCAATTTAGTAATTAAAACAGTGTGCCTAGACACCCATCATTATACTCGGGTTGAAATTAGATCCTTCCCGTTCTATTCTTTTGACCCTGCACCCGCAGTTACATCTCAATGACTGTGGCCTTAAATCTAAATATATTCAAGAGTTGTGCCCTTCAGATAATGCTGGATTACAGCCATAGCCAGCTTGCCCAGTGGTAACCTTGAAGACCCCATACTAGAGTGCAAGTCTCATTAAAATCAGAATGACTTACATCTCAATAAATGTGCTCTGGATTTCACGGGAAATCTTTAAGGCTGAACTGAAATCCTCCTCCATAAATTTACCATCCCATTTTCGGAAGCAGTGAAATTAGGGGACCATTTGGGGATTGTTTTGTCCTGGAGTTGAGATGGGTGAAATTGGGAATAGGCTTAAACTCATCCACAACAGAAGCATTCCCAATAGAAGCCACCAGGTGACGGCTACCATTTGCTTCCCCAAGACCCAGAACATGCCTAGACCAATACTAACATCCCCTGGACAACACATCAACAAATGGCATTATTCTAGGTGCATTCTGGGACAAAAAGGCAGGTGCTGTGGATACATTTTGCCCCCTAACCCCCCAATCTCATCATCCACCCAAAAATTGATTGGGGTGTCACATTTTGCCCCCAATTTCATCCACCCTAATACCCCACATCGAAGGGGATTTCAGCCCTCCTTCAGCCTCATCTCCACCATGAACATTTTGAGGCAAAAGTTCTCTGAGAATGTCTGCCTAACCCCACATTTTTGCAATCTATTTCTCCTAATCTAATGCATGTTTGCATGCTGTTTTCACTAATATATTCATTTTATGCACATTTCCCACTAATATATGCATTTTTGTAAACACTGGTTGGCAAACTGCATTGCAAAATTGGGTAAGTGTGAATTTTGAAGGATGGTTGTGTTTTAGTTCTCATATTGTTTTGGAAAGTGCAGATTTGATAAAGTCGGCTTTCAATTCAAACTGAATTGAATTTCTCCTGCATCCCTCCTTGTGATTCCCAGTAATTGCTATTCAGAGGCAAACTACCTCTGACAGTGAAGGTAAGTGGATGTAAGTCAGGGTGGACAACCTTTTTCTTCCGGCTGAGGCCGCATTCCCTGAGGGGTAATCTGTCTCATAACATAGTCCAGTGGTGGACAAGGTTAGAGGCACAGCCAGAGAGAACAGTATTCTGGATTAATTAAACTGGAATAAAGACCTCCTTGCTTCAGTTTTCACCGTGACCAACTCAGATTAGAATTCCCAGTCCTGGGCAGGCCTACTCAGAAATAAGCCCCGCTGCTTTTGACGAGATCACTCTCAAATAAATATTAAGAAGTTGGTATGTGGGGTTTTTTTTAGTACAATGGCTACTGTTCTGGAAAGCAAGCGAAAGTAATTCCTTTTTTGCCTGAGCGTGCTACATGCACACGTGACAGAAGCCTGCCAATATCTAAGTTAATGTTTTCTATTCACACCTATATGGAGAAGTAAAGAACAGCGGTGGCTGGTGTCCACTGGAACTGAGAGGGCGGAAGGCAGGCAGACCAACAGGCGGGGAGGCCAGAGCCAATGAGAGGCTAAGCCAGCTATTTATTTATTTATTATTTGATTTGTATCCCGCCCTTCCTCCCAGCAGGAGCCCAGGTGGCCAGGGCTAGTTCTAGTTTTGTCTCCATCCCCTTACCTGCTGAGTTCTACCAAGAGAGGAGGAAGATCATGAGCCAGTGCCACACACACCCTGGACTAGTTGTAAGCATGAAGGTAGGCAGGTGGAGGCTGGCTGAGGATAGGCTGGGGTTGGTGGAGCAATCCTCCATTCACCCTAATGCAGTAAAGAACTGTATTTGAACATAAGAACATAAATAATAAATAAAATAAAAAGCTGGGGGAAATCCTGAAAAACGATACTGTTCACATTGTTTTCCTTTTGGAAAGTAAAGGGTTTTTTCCTCTGCCCAGTGCCCGCCCATTGAATCTCCTCCCCTCCCCCTTCCTCCTGCTCCCCCTCCCTGCCCCTCCCCCAAGTCAGTTTCACCTATCCTAAGTATGATTGTACAGGAGTAAATCCCACTGAATTCAAAAAGCATGCAAATGATCATGCCTGTCTTCCCCTCCTGCTCCCTCCTATCCCCTCCCTCTTGCCCCTTCCCTCTCCCTTCCTTTGCCCCTCCCCCCTCCCCTTCCAATCCCCTCCCACTTTTCCTCCTCCATGATCAGTTTTACCTATACTAAGCATGATTGCATGGGAGTAAATCCCATTGAACTCAATAAGCATGCAAATGATCAGACCTGCCTTTCCCCTCCTTCCCCTCTCCTCTCCCTTCCTCCTCCCTTCTTCCTTCCCTACCCTCTTCCTTCTTCCTCCTCCCCTGCCCACTCCAGCCCTCCCTGCCGCCGCCTCCTTCCCTATGGTCAGTTTCACCTATCCTAATCATGATTGTACGGGAGTAAATCCCATTGAACTCAATAAGTATGCAAATTATCAAACCTGCCCTCCTCCTCCCCTCTGCCTCCTCCCCTCCCCTTCCCCTGTGATTCCTCCTCCTCCCCTCCCCATCTCCCCCATGGTCAGTTTCACCTATCCTAAGCATGATTGCATGGGAATAAATCCCATTGAACTCAATAAGCATGCAAATGATCAATCCATTCTCAGCAAACTTGCACAGGGTCCTGTTTCTTACATCCCAAATTAAAAAACAGAGAAATTCACTGATAGGCAAAAAAAAAAAAAAAACCTCTTGCGGTTTAAGAAAGTACCTATAGCCAACAGACATTTCTATCAAAAATTTAAAAGCAGGGACATTGGGCAGCTATAGTGAATGTAGCAGGGGAGCAGGAGACCTGACCTCCTCTCTGAGATATTGTAAAAATGGAAATGGACTACCTTCACTTGATCCAGACTTATGGCAACTCTAAATAGGGTTTTCATGGTAAGCGGTATTCAGAGGTGGTTTACCATTGCCTTCCTCTGAGGCTGAGAGGACCAAGGTCACCCAGTGAGCTTCATGGCTGTGTGGGGATTTGAACCCTCGTAGTCCAACACTCTAACCACTACACCACACTGGCTATCCTGAGATATTGTACTGCCCTACAAATTGGCCAAAATGCAAACACCATTTGGGTTGGTCTTTCACAGTCCAATCCACTTCCTGTGGAGCTTGGAAGAATTTGGTAACATGTGCCTCTGGACATATGGTGAGTGGTGGCAACACCTGCAATCGGTTCAAATAACAGAAACAAGACATGTGCTGTGCTGATCTTTTTTTTAGCAAGGAGGAAGCAACATTATTAAGACAGTTGATATAGTTCAGATAGGCACTTTAAATATGTTTGATTTACTTTGCAATTTTAATGAAGTTTCCTATAGTAAATCATTTTCTTTTGTTTCTGTTTCAGTTAATATGTGAAGTACAGCAACACTTTGCAAAATTTACCCTACAAAAAAACCTCCAAAAGCAATTGTGGAATAATGGCACTGACTATTCTGCAGAGTGGAGTGTCTCAGTTTGCACAAGATAAAACAGTGGGAGGTGAAATATATTCCAGCAAATTTCTAGATTTTCTCTATTTTTATTTATTTATTTATTTATTTATTAAATTTATATACCGCCCGACTAGCGATAGCTCTCTGGGCGGTGAACATAAAATAGTATAAAAATACAATGAATAACAAAATAATATTAAAATACAATCAACAATACAATAAACATTTTTAAAATTAGATCAATGTAACTTAAAATGCTTCAGAGAATAGGAAGGTTTTGACCTGGCGCCGGAAGGAAAGCAGAGTCGGCGCCAGGCGTACTTCCTCAGGGAGACTGTTCCATAGTTCGGGGGCCACCACTGAGAAGGCCCTAGATCTTGTCATCACCCTCCGGGCCTCCCTGTGAGTTGGAACCCGGAGGAGGGCCTTCGTAGCAGAACATAGTGCACGGGCCGGTTCATATTGGAAGAGGCGTTCCGCAAGGTATCGTGGTCCCGCACCGTATAAGGCTTTATAGGTTAATACCAACACTTTGAATCTAGCCCGGAAACATATTGGCAACCAGTGCAAGCTGGCCAGAACAGGTGTTATATGCTCGGACCGCTTGGTCCTTGTCAGCAATCTGGCCGCCGCATTTTGCACTAGTTGTAGCTTCCGAACTGTCTTCAAAGGTAGCCCTACGTAAAGCGCATTACAGTAATCCAAACGTGAGGTTACCAGAGCATGTACCACTGATGTAAGGTCCTCTTTACTCAAATAGGGACGTAGCTGGGCTACCAACCGAAGTTGGTAAAACGCATTCCTAACCACCGAGGCTACTTGAGCCTCAAGTGAGAGGGAAGAGTCTAAAAAGACTCCCAGACTACGAACCCGGTCCTTTAGGGGGAGTGTAACCCCGTCCAGGACAGGGTATATATCCACCATCCGATCAGAGAACCCGTCCACCAACAGCATCTCAGTCTTGTCTGGATTGAGCTTCAGTTTGTTAACTCTCATCCAGTCCATTGTCGAGGCCAGGCAACGGTTCAGCAAATCGACAGCCTCACCTGAAGAAGATGACAAGGAGAAGTAGAGCTGCGTGTCATCAGCATACTGATGACAACGCACTCCAAAACTCCTGATGACCTCTCCCAACGGCTTCATGTAGATATTAAAAAGCAGGGGGGACAAAACTGACCCCTGCGGGACCCCATATTGGAGAGCCCACGGTGTCGAGCAATGTTCCCCAAGCACTACCTTCTGGAGACGACCCGCCAAGTAGGAGCGGAACCACTGCCAAGCAGTACCTCCAACTCCCAACTCCGCGAGCCTCTCCAGAAGGATACCATGGTCGATGGTATCAAAAGCCGCTGAGAGATCAAGGAGAATCAACAGAATTACACTCCCTCTGTCTCTTTCCCGACATAGGTCATCGTACAGGGCGACCAAGGCTGTCTCAGTGCCAAAACCGGGCCTAAAACCCGATTGAAATGGATCTAGATAATCAGTTTCATCCAATAGCGCCTGGAGCTGGCCAGCAACCACCCGTTCCAAGACCTTGCCCAGGAATGGAACATTCGCCACTGGCCTGTAGCTGTTAAAATTGTCTGGGTCCAAGGAAGGCTTTTTCAGGAGTGGTCTCACCACTGCCTCTTTCAGACAGCCCGGGACCACTCCCTCTCGTAAAGAGGCATTTATCACTTCCTTGGCCCAGCTACCTGTTCCATTCCTGCTAGTTTTTATCAGCCAGGAGGGGCAAGGATCCAGTACCGAAGTGGTTGCACGTACCTGTCCAAGCACCTTGTCCACGTCCTCGAGTTGAACCAACTGAAGCTCATCCAACAAAACAGGACAAGACTGTGCTCCGGACACCTCACTAGGATCTACTGCTATAACTTGAGAGTCTAGGTCCCAGCGGATACATGAGATCTTATTCTGGAAGTGATCGGCAAACTGATTACAGCGGGCCTCCGATGATTCCACCGTGTCCGGAGGGTTTGAATGGAGAAGCCCCTGGACAACTCGAAAGAGCTCCGCTGGGCGGCAAAGAGATGATTTAATAGTGGCAGCAAAATGATGTTTTTTAGCTGCCTTCACTGCTCCTACATAGAGCTTAGTCGAAGCACTAACCAGCGCATAATTGTATCCGTCGGGAGTTCGTCTCCATTTCCGCTCAAGCCTCCTCCTATCTTGCTTCATCGCTCTCAGCTCCGGAGTATACCATGGAGCTGTATGAGCTCTACACAGGAGAGGGCGTGCAGGAGCGATCGTGTTTACAGCCCGGGTCATCTCCGTATTCCACAGAGCGACCAGGGCTTCAGCAGGAGCGCCAGTCCTATCAGCCGGAAAATCCCCCAGAGCCCTTTGAAAACCTTCAGGATCCATTAGTCTCCGGGGGCGGACCATTTTAATAAGTCCCCCACCCTTGCAGAGGGAAGAGGTTACTGAAAGTCTAAACTTCAGCAAGCAGTGGTCTGTCCATGACAAAGGGAGTGTTGTAAAACTCCCCACATCCAGATCACTTTCCCCATGCTCAGTAGCAAAAACAAGGTCTAGAGTGTGCCCCGATACATGTGTTGGACCACTAACATATTGAGACAGCCCCATGGCTGTCATGGAAGCCATGAAGTCCTGAGCCGCGCCAGACAAAGTGGTCTCGGCATGAATGTTGAAATCCCCCAGTACTATTAGTCTGGGGGACCTCAACAATATATCCGAGACCACTTCCGCCAGCTCAGTTAGGGAAGCCATTGGGCAGCAAGGTGGGCGGTACACCAAAAGGATTCCCAGCCTGTCCCTCTGGCCCAACACAAGGTGCTTGGTGAGTGAGATGGAACTCTTATAGACGACAGCAACCCCACCTCCCCGACCCTCAGATCTACCATGATGCTGGACCAGGTACCCCGGTGGGCAGAGCTGAGAGAGACCAACTCCTCCCTGCTCACCCACCCAGGTCTCGGTTATACATGCCAGATCGGCTGCCTCATCCACAATCAAATCGTGGACGAGGGAGGTTTTATTATATACCGATCTGGCATTTAATAACAGCAACTGGAGATCTGAGAGTTGGCTGATAGGACTACCAACGACCTTGCGGGTGTGGGAAGGACCGGAACAAGGCACAGCCACAACATGTCTGGACCGCGTTCCCCTTACCTGGCACGTCCTTCTCACAGCGCCATACCTTCCTTTGCCCGTCACTACGGCAATTGGGGCCCCCTCAAGTCTCCCCGCCTGATGGATAAAACTCTCTCTGAAGCACATAATACAACTAAAATATACAACAATTAAACTTATAAAAACAGCTATATATACAGCCATATATACAGCATATAAACAAACATACATTCATATAATCAGGCACCCATTCATCTCAAATTGCATCAACACACCAACAAAAAGTAAAAAAAAGAAAAAGAAAGGAGCAGCACAGCAGCAGCAGCAGCCTCTCCTTCCCTTGGGGGCGATGCTTTCTTTCTCCTGCAGGGCCTGGGTCTCCCAGGCCACCTCAGCCAGCCGGCTTATGTATCCCTCCAAAGAGGGACAGGTGGTAAGAATCAGTCCTGGCTGGCTGGGTACCTGGGGCCTGGTCCTGCCAGGCAGAAGTCCCTCTGGGAAGGGTGGTGGAGGTGGTGGTCCCGCAGCAGCAGCACAGCAGCAGCAGCCTCTCCTTCCCTTGGGGCGATGCTTTCTTTCTCCTGCAGGGCCTGGGTCTATGTTTTTAATTACCATGCCCTCCTTTCCTTAAGTGGAGTGGTTTATGCATAGCAGGCTGAACACATGCATCTTAGGCAGGCCAAGTTTGTTTTTTCCAACAGCTAGATTAATTGCTTAAGTAGCAACATATTGTAATCAGTATCCTTTATGCTTCTGGTATTATGCTTTCCTTGTTATTGTATCCAATATGTAATTTTATTATTGCACTTTATATTTTATATAGTATTCAATATTTTATATTGTTTTATATTTGTTCTTCATTGCTGCTTTGAGTATTTTTATAATAGAAAAGCAGGGTATAAATATTAAATCTAATCTAATCTGTCTGATTTTACATCAACCTGCAGTTTCAGATTCAACTGTTAATGCACCCAAAACAGAAGTAGAACCTAACCTCTAGTATGAAACACAAAAGGCTGTCTTCACCATCACATGACATTGACCAATTAAAAGGCTTTGAAATTAATAAAAATAAATTTCATACATATTTCTGGGATGAATAATAAAAAAATATAATTGTCTAGGTTAGATTCTCTGTAGAAACAGCAGTAACACAGAAAAGAAGCAAAGTAAGACGAACACCAACAAACATACAAAAATGTAATTTTCCATCTTTGGAGATGGCAGGTGTTGCCACCACTCACCATATGCCTAGAGGCACATGTTACCAAATTCTTCCAAGCTACACAGGAAGTGAACTAGACTATGAAAGATCAATCCAAATTGTGTTTGCATTTTTACACATTTGTAGGGCAGTACAATATCTCAGAGAGGAGGTCAGGTCTCCTGCTTCCCTGGTGCATTCACTATAGCTGCCCAATTTCCCTGCTTTTAAAAGTTTGATAGAAATATGTGTTGGCTATAGGTACATTCTTAAACCACAAGGTTTTTTGTCTATTAGTGAATCTTCTCATGTTCTTAAATCTGTAGAAGCCAAGGACTGAACTTAGTACCTTCTACATACAAAGCATGTGTTCTCCCACTGAGCTATGCCCTCTGTGTGGATGTCAGAGAATTCCAACAAAAATGGGAAAGGGAGCAGAAATTCCTGATGTTAGCTTATTCCTCCCTGGTCTGGAACAGAAATCAATCCAGAGAATGTGATTGATAATTGCTGTTGTTGCTGCTTTCAGCTTGCAAGCATTGCACAACTGATTACATTTCACCTAATATGTATTATGTTTCCTTTACACTGAAATGAACGTGGTGGAAAAATGCAATGACCATGTAACTGCATAATTTACATAAGTATATTGGCATAATTTTGCCACAGCAGACAGCAAAACAAATAATGTTGTGTTTGGTAGAAGAACTGCAGCAGAAGGGAAACAGTGCTGCATGTGATGAACACAGGGTGGTATGGGAAACAATGCTTTCTTATATCTCTAGTCCCTCCACCCCTAACACTAGATGGCACAGTCTTCAATGAGCGTGGCCTCCTGGGGTCATGCACCTTGCCTCTATGTGTACAGAGCATTGTGATTCACTGCCTCTCAAGGGTCCCAGCAAAATGCAACCCCCCCCTTTACACATTCCCTGCCTGTCATAACTGACAGACTTCTGGCTAGTATGAAATATTTAACTCATTTAAATAAATGCCTGAACACAAGAAGCATAAAGTCTGCATTGCCAAATGTAAGTGGTGAACATCCCTGAACCTTCAAGAACTTAAAAAAACAAAACTCAATCGCTGATACTTCTGCCTTAGAAGGTCAATCATTTTTAAAAGGTATTTTGCCTTATAAGAAGAGCATAGCCCAACAAAAGCACAGGAGAAATAACTTTGCAGAAAGCCCGTGATGAAACGTTCAGTAAAACCGCAGCGATCAATACAATCTTTGAAGTGCGGTTCTGAAGTACAACTGGTCTCATTTTCTCATCTTGCTAGGGAAAATTGATTTCTAAGCAACGCTTCATGGAAAGGAAATAGGGAGAAATGGCCATATTATTTATTTATTTATTTATTTATTTATTTTATTTCATTTTTAAACCGCCCATAGCGAATAACTCTCTGGGTGGTATACAAAAGATTAAAAATACAGAAATACAAAGTATCACAATAAATAAACTGAAACAAAGAGATTTAAAATTGTAACATGAAACACATTAAAATGCCTGGGAAAAGATAGAAGCGTCGGCGCCAGGCGTACTTCTTCGGGGAGGCTGTTCCACAATTCGGGGGCCACTACAGAAAAGGCCCTAGATCGAGTAACTGTCCTCCGGGCTTCCCGATGGGTTGGTACCCGGAGGAGGGCCTTAGACGCTGAGCGAAGTGACCGGGTCGGTTCATAGCGGGAGAGGCGTTCCACAAGATACTGCGGTCCCACGCCGTGTAAGGCTTTATAGGTCAAAACCAGCACCTTGAATCTGGCTCGGAAGCAAATAGGTAGCCAGTGCAAACGGGCCAGAACAGGTGTTATATGCGCTGACCGGCTGGTCCTCGTCAGCAGTCTGGCTGCTGCGTTTTGCACTAGCTGAAGCTTCCGAACTGTCTTCAAGGGCAGCCCTACGTAGAGCGCATTACAGTAATCCAACCTAGAAGTTACCAGAGCATGAACAACTGAGGCGAGGTCATCCCTGTCCAGATAGGGGCGTAGCTGGGCTACCAACCGAAGGTGGTAGAATGCATTCCTTGCCACCGTGGCCACTTGCGCCTCCAGAGACAAGGAAGGATCGAAAAGAACCCCAAGACTACGAACCTGTTCCTTCAAGGGGAGTGTAACCCCATCTAGAACAGGGTAAGCACCCACCATCTGGGCAGGGAAGGCATTCACCAACAGTGTCTCAGTCTTGTCTGGATTGAGTCTCAGTTTATTAGCTCTCACCCAGTCCATTATCGCGGTCAGGCAGTGATTCAGCACATCCACAGACTCACCTGTAGAAGATGAAAAGGAGAAATAGAGCTGCGTGTCATCAGCGTACTGGTGACAACGCACTCCAAAGCTCCTGATGACGGCACCCAGAGGCTGCATGTAGATGTTAAAAAGCATGGGGGACAAAACCGACCCCTGGGGGACTCCACAATGGAGAGTCCAAGGTGTTGAGCAATGTTCCCCAAGTACTACCTTCTGGTGATGATCCGCCAAGTAGGAGCGGAACCACTGCCAAGCAGTGCCTCCAACTCCCAACTCCGCGAGTCTCCCCAGAAGGATACCATGGTCGATGGTATCAAACGCCGCTGAGAGATCAAGGAGAATCAACAGAGTCACACTCCCTCTGTCCCTCTCCCGACAAAGGTCATCATACAGGGCGACCAAGGCTGTTTCAGTGCCAAAACCGGATTGAAACGGATCCAGATAATCGGTCTCATCCAAGAGCATCTGGAGCTGACCGGCAACCACCCGCTCCAGAACCTTGCCCAAAAAGCAATGGAGACCATCAGATGTTCGGTTCAAAACATTCTGCAACTTCTGAATCCACAAGCGAATACCCCTTGTGTGAAGAGGTGTTCATCTCTAGAAATGTGGAGAGATGTAATTGGAGACACATGGCAGTGGCAGTGGGGAAGGGAAGGGGAACTGGGCTCTTAGGATAAGATGGTTGAGAAACAGGAATGTCTTGGACTGTCCTATACTAGAAGGAGAAACATTGGGAGCGGAACCTCCATATTCAAAGGCAGTGTACCTCAATGACAAATGCTGGAATCAACAACAGGGAAAAGCTGCTGGCGAGTTTTATTGGAATACCAACCTGGCCACTTCTGGAAATTGAATGCTGGGCTAGATGTGCCTCTGATCTAGGCCTGCATAAGCCGCCTTAAATTAATTTATGCCACCTTAAATTAAACTGGCATAAAGTATGTCAGATCCAAACCACTTTCTGGAGCGAAGCTACTGCCAGCTGAACTGGCCAAAACTTGGCAGAGGGAAAACAAGCCTTTAAAACAGAGTGCCCTTTACGTCACCCTTTTTGTTGGTGTAAGTTCTGCTGGGTTGCCAGGTCACGTGACTAGGGGTGTAGACATCCAGGGTCTCAGGGGGCCTTAGACCCTTTACTTTTTTGGGAGCAGGGTCCCAGGAGGTCCTTATGTCTCCAGCATCCTATGAGCCAATCGGCATGAAAGGGGAGTGTGTTAGCCACTGAGAAGAGGCTTCTAACATGCTTCCTTCTCCTTTCCTGCTGATTGGAGCCAATCAGAGGGAAAGGAGATGAGTCGAGTCACTCTCCTCTTTCATGCTGATTGGCTGTTAGGGACATCTTTGTTGTGGGAGAGGGCATTAACAAGGATCTCATTCTCAACCCAGCAGCAAGAAAGGGGGAGAGGGCATGGCTGTGACTAACATGAAGGGACCCTGCACTTCTGAATTTGCTGCTACACTAGTGCATGTGACTGAGGTGAACAGAATTAGGATCCAGTGTAAATCCATCCCCAGAATGTGGGGCCTCGGCTGAGCTGACTTCAGTTAGCTGGGATTATACTTGTGGAACTCTGACTGAGCTGGGCTTGGGGACATATGCTGGTGTAGTCCTGGCTGAGTTAGGATCCACCAGATCCTAACTTGTTCATCCTGGCGGATCTTGGGTTTGGATTGCTCCCTTTGTAACATACTAATGCAAGGTGTTTTGAGGGTACTTCTTCTTCCGGCAAATGATGCACTGAGCAGCTAGAAAGCAGTGCTTTCAAAATAGGCTCCAAAGGAATGTTGCTGTAAATGTTGTTATGTGATCACATAATGCTGTTTGGAGGTCCACCACTGTAACATCTCCAAATGGTGTTCAAACAGCCTCCACTTAAAACCATCCAGTACAGAAGAGTCCACCACCTTCCAAGGCAGCCTGTTCCACTGTCAAGCAGCCTGTACAATCAGGAGGTTTTATTTATTAATTTTATTTATAAGTTGACTTATCCGCCCTTCACTATAAGGTCCAGGAGTGGGTTACAACAGCGGCTTGTATCCAGTATAGTTCTAAGTAACATGTTCTAGAGGCACAAATGTTTATGCTTGTGCAGTAGAACTTTCTTCCCCTCTCTCCCTCCCCTTCTGCTCCCCCCATATCTGTTCTGGGTGCTCCAGCAACCCTCCAGAGCAGATTTGGGGAAGACGGGAGGAGGAGGAGAGTCAGGGAAGGTCCATTTTGCAAGCATAAATCGTAGTGCTAATGGTATGAGTTCTTTAAAAACTGTCCAAAATAATCATTTTTCCTAATGTTTACTCAAACTCCCCTGCCTTTAATTTGCACTTATTGCTTCAGGTTATATTAAGGACATCAGAAGAGCCCTATTAGATCAGACCAAAGTTCCATCTAGTACAATGATCTGTTCCCCCAGGGGCCAACCAGATGCTAATGGGAAGCCCACAAGCAGGACATCACCACAATAGCACTCTCCCAATCATCTTCTCCAGCAACTGGTATTCTGAGGCATGCTGCTCATGGTACTGGTGATACTAAGCCTATAACCTACCCTATGGAGCAAGAGAAAATGAGTACGTTCCAGATACCTTACCAGGATGAGCCAGTGATCTCCAAGGTGGCACCTACCCTGTGGAACTCCCTACCCTTAAATATTAGGCAGGCGCCATCTCTGTTATCTTTTTGGTGCCTATTGAAGACCTTCCTCTTTCAACAAGCCTTTTAAGTTGAGACCTTAACCCAGTGTGTATCTATGTTGGAATTGCTTTTTAATAAGTTTTTAAAACCTTTTTAAAAACAGTATATTTTTAACCTTTTTAAGATGTCTCCAATGCTTTTTAAAAAAATGTTCTTAAAGATGTTTTAATGTATTTTAAAGTCTGTTTTTATGATGTTTTCAAGTGTTTTTAGTGCTTTAGTTTGCCACCCTGGGCTCCTGCTGGGAGGAAGGGCAGGATATATATAAATAAATAAATAAATAAATAAATAAATAAATAAATAAAGGCCAAGTAGAAGATTTGTAACCAGGTTTGCCCATGTCACACTGAATAATGTCAGAACAGCTTGCTGGGTCTGGCCAATGGGCCATGTAGTCTAGCATCCTGTTCCCACAGTAGACAAACGAGATGCCTATGGCAAGCAGGAACTGAGCCCCACAGCACTCTCCTCACTTATGAATCTCTTCCCACTTGTGAATGCAGCAACTGGTATTCAGAGGCTTATTTCTTCCAGCAGTGGAGGTACAGCATAGTCACGTGTAGCTAGTAACCATTGATAGTCTTACCATCATGAATTTGTCTAATCCTCTTTTAAGGCCATCCAAGCTAGTGGCCATCACTGCCTCCTCTGGGAGCGAGTTCCATAGTTTAACTATGCGGTGGGTGAAGAAGTACTTCCTTCCATCTGTCCTGAATCTTTTAATATTCAGCGTCAGTGGATGCCCCTGTGTTCTAGTCTCATGACAGAGCGAGAAAAACATCTCTGTCCACATTCTCTGTGCTAGTGGTTCCCAAACCTTTTTTTCCCCATGGACCACTTGAAATTTGCCAGTGGTCTTGGTGGACCACTTAATGATTTTTCTGCCTGTATTAGCTATTTTAGTATACTGTGCTAGATGCTTTATGATTTTAAACTGTATTTTATTGCTTCTTTTGGATTCTGTTCCCTCCTCTTGATCATTTTGGTTGCTCTTTTCTGAACCTTTTCCAACCCTACAATATTATTTTTGAGGTGAGGCAAGCAGAATTGTCCATGGTATTGGAGTGCGGTCGCACCATAGATTTGCATAATGGGGCATTATGATATTGGTAGTTTTATTTTCAATCTCTTTCCTAATGATTCTTAGCATGGAATCCATCTTTTTTCACATCTGTCACACAGTAGGTTGACATCTTCATTGAGCTATCCACTATTACCCCAAGGTTTCATTCCATGTCAGTCACCGCCAGTTCAGACCCAATCAGTGCACGTGTGATATTAACCTGACATTCTATACGACATCAGCACTCATAGAACTGCTAAAACTGTGCCTGCACAAGCCACTCAATGAGCCACTGGAGCTATGTGAACTGATGCATTCATTATAGTGGAGGTATTAGGCAATCAGCTGGAATGAAGACTTGTGATTTAACCATGGCAGAACAAATCAAGTACCATAATGCTTAAGAGTGTTAATAGAGAAGCTGACAGAAGCTAAACTCGAAAATCCCTGCATGTCAGTGCAATGATAACTGATACGTTGACATGTGGCCGCATAAAGCTCTGTAGCTGAAAGAATACAAACGAGGCATCTCTAGTCAATAGGCAGTTTGGAGACCAAGTGGCAGCAGTTGGCATAAATATTATACAGCAAATACCTTTGCTTTCGTTTTCACTCTCTGCCCATCCGTTTCTTCTCTCCTTGCTTGCAATTACTGTATATCAACCCCAAATCAACCATTATACACACACACATACACACTTGCTCAAAACATGACTCAATGTCAATCAAAGAGGTTCTAGAGCATTATTTAAAAGGACAGAATCCTATGTGCATAGTCATGCAACTAGACAGGACTACAAATGGAGCCATTTACATGAGGAATTATGGACTTGCTAATTGCTTTGTTTGAAACAACATCAAATGCACATGGAAGCACCGAATATAATTGCTGTTTGCATAGCTGGGTTAACCAAAATGTGGGCTTGTTTGACATTTTCAAAAGATGGATGCAGTCCATCTTTCACTGATGCCGCAGTGCCTTCATCCAATCCCACTGTTACTGTACTAAGAGTGTGTCTTGGAAATTCAAACCTGGATCAAATATGTATATCTGTCACTTGGTGACAATTGCTTCAAGTAATGATTTACAACAGTAAGAATCTTGGACTAGGAACTGCAAGACACCAGGAATTTCACTGGGTGACCTTAAACCACTCACTCAGGGCTTATCCACATGGGAGCATAACTTCGTGGTAAAGATGCTGTTTTTACCTCCGTTTTCTGTTTGCACCATCTACAGTAAGGGTTCAATGCCAGCTGCAAACATGGTGTTTTCTAGTTACACTTGAAGGGATGCATCAATCACACAGTTTCCTAAAGACCACTGTGATGTTCCTATATTAATGTATATATGGTAAGTGTTGGTTGTTTAGAAGATACATGGTAAGTAGAGTGAAAGAGGAGGGGGAGTGAATGGGCAGTAGAATGCTAGATGATTGGCTGAGTGTTTAAAATGGCTGAACGTATAAAAGGAAGAGTGAGAGTGGAATCTGGGGGGAAAAGAGAAAGAATGGGTTGTTTGGTGGGGTTGAGAGAGTGGTTTGCCAGGAGAGGGAAAGAGAAGGAGGGAGGTGGAGTTCGGATTAGTATTGAGTAAAACCATATGCTTATGTGCCTTAAGAAGAAATCTTGTTAATCTTGTTAGCTTTGTTATCTTTAATAAATACTTAATTTGGTTTACCAAAGGCCTGATCCTTGGCTGGGGTTTCACAGACCAGAAGGGAGGGTAAGGTAATGACCAAGGCTTGAAAGGAAACTGTAACAGATGGTGGCAGCAGTGAAGAGAATAACAATACCAGTATTCAGAGTCTCTAGGAATACTAGTATTAGGACGTGACTGGTGGTTGCTTAGCAGGGGGATCTGTTGAGATCTGTGCTAGAGCGGGGAGAGAAAGAATAAAAAAGGACAGTCCGGACTGGTGGAGTCCCTGGTGGTGCCTAGTGACAGGCAGTAGCCACGCGCAGGTAGGAACCTGACAGGGAGAGCCAGGGAAGGACGCCTCACAACCACACCCTCTAATTTAATATTCCCACTTCCTCTCATTACCTGGCAACCGAGCATGCTCAGTTCTACCAGTAAATTTCATTTTAAAACGACAACAACCGGAAGTGCGATTATTTGTATTTTCACATGTACCATACAGCTGAATACAAATCTTTGTTTGAGCAGTGTTATGCTTTTTTGCACAAGTTAGGGGGGGAAAGAAAATAAAGGCACCATTTGCAGCAACATAAAAGACGTTTACAGAACGGGAGAGAGAAGCAGAGTTTCTCTTCATCCCACAGGAAATGAAATAGGAGGAGGAGGAGGGAGTGGACGTGGAGGGGGGAACAACTGACATACCCTCCTAAAAGCATTGGAGCACAGCACCTGCAAGCCCTAGAGATACAGAGCAGAGACGTTTTTCCCCTCCTTTTTGGATTATCAGAGGATTGGTTTAGTACGGATTTAAAGGGGGGAAACTGTGTGACAGCTTCTGTTTGCCAGGAACGTCATGTGAACCATGCAAATGAAAAGGGGGTGCAAGTAGCACCAGACACACAATAAATCACTGTGTGGATAAGCCCTAACTTCCTCTCAGCCTAATCTATTTCACAAGGTTGTTGACAGGATAAAATGGGGGAAGGTCCACCTGGAGGTCTTTGGGAGAAGAGTGGGATTAAGCAATTGATGGAGCAATTTCTCCAACCCTTGCTGCCCTATAGAGTGAGATCTGGGCCAATGGGTTCAAATTATGAGATTTCAGTTGAGCATTAGGACATTTGTTAGAAGTGTTTAAGCAGAGACTGCATGGCCACCTATCAGGGATGCTGCAGCAGTGGATATCCTGCATTGGCAGGGGCTTGAGTAGATGACCTCCAAGGTACCATCCAGGTCTATGATTTTATATCCAGGGCCTCATCAATACATACAGCAGAATAATCTGGTGGTAGAATCAAGTACATTATTGCAGACTGGGGGGGAGCACAATGTTTGAATACTCCCCCAATTTTTTTAAAAAAAAAATGCAAATAAAAGAACTAGCATATCCAGGAGACAAGTTCAAGCTCAGCCCACTCCCTGCTGAACTATATGTATTCTTGTAGAGAGCTTTTTATGCAAAGGAAAATTCAAAAATGTGATCTCACCCTTGGAATGTAAAGTGACTCAATTCATTCTGCCATCTTAGAACTCTGCCACTTCATTCCCACTTCAGTCATCTGCAGGTAACATATAAGGCCAGGCCATGGTCTAACCTCCCTTGCACAATCATTTCCGAGGATAAAATGGGATAAGACCCATACATGCTTGTCCAGAGCTCCTCGGAGAAACGGTTGGTGTATTATTTCTTAATTGAATTTCTCAGGTCATTAGTACATAATGTGAAAGGCATTCCAGAGCATTGAGTGAATTGATTAATGAAACTTACTGAGCCACGGACAATTTATTTTTAAAATGTCATGGGGAACAACTAGATAGGCAACAGGAAAACAGGAACAAGTAAGTGTAATAGCAATTTATTTATGTACTTAAATAGTGAGGGTTCAGAAATGGCCAGACTAACAATGGCTGCAATTTAAAATATTAGATTTTACACCTTGTAAACCATAAAGCTCACCATTTCTTACTGTGTAATTTACATTTAGCCGTGTAATGCTTCACCTGCTGGTCTTTCCTTTCAGCTGTCTGCCTGAACAGGAATGTTAGATGCAGTGGCATTTGTTGCTGATTCTTCCTCTCCCCTAAAACATCTTATTTACCCCTGAGACCTGGAATTAAAATTGCTATTTTTCTTCTGACTGAGGATCCATGCCTTTAAAACCTGTACAGTATGCAGAAATTCAACCAGAAGCTGTTGCTTTATCGCTGTTATGGATAAGTACATTCCCCTGCTTCCATTCCCGTATTGTCCCATTGGCTTTGCTCATTTGCAGAGTGGTATAACAAATAATTCCTCTTCCCAGGGAATTCCCAGAGCTGGAATTCTCTGGGTGGTTTAACAGTCAATCCCTCTTCCCAGGGAACTCTGTAAATTGTAGCTCTGTGAGAGGGATAGAGGTCTCCTAATAACTCTCAGCACCCTTCACAAACTACACTTCCCAGGAATCTTTGGGGAAAGCCATGACTGTTTAAAGTGGTATAATATTGCTTTAACTGTATAGTGTGGATGTGGTGTCAGTTAGCAAATGTGGTGCTAGTTAGCTATTCTGGGGCAGAGCTTGGAAAAGTTACTTTTTTGAACTAGAACTCCCATCAGCCCCAGCCAGCATAGCCACTGGATTGGGCTGATGGGAGTTGTAGTTCAAAAAAGTAACTTTTCCAAGCGCTGTAATCTGGGGCTATTTAAAGTGGTATCATAGTGCTTTAAATGGTTGGTGAAGATGAGGCCACATGTGTTTCAATTTCTGAAAGCAACAATCTAATTAATCTCTTAAAATTGGCATTGCTTGCAAATGTTTGAATATTTGCATCCTCTTTTTTTGCAGGGCATTCTTGTAATATGACAGCACTGTATTCATGAAGTATAATCAGAACAATATTTGTTTAAGAGAGTGTCACACATATGCTCCTCAGGGTGGGGTGGGGGGTAAGGAGGATAGGCTCTTTTTTTCAAAGAACAAAGCAAGCTTAAATTGTACGTGAACACTCACAGTACTTGGGTGGCATCGGAATTTATATTCTTAGATGCAACATGGCAGCTCACAAACAGAGAAACATACTTCTGTCCTTCAAAGCCAGGGGTATTTTTTCTCCCCTCCCCTTGGAGTTGAAATGGTATTTTTATCCCTTGCCAAATGTCAGAATACTGTCCCCCCCTCCCCAATTTGGAGCCATTGAAAATTCAATGACTATTTATGACAGCCGGCGCCTAGCAAACAGATGTAAGTCTGGGGATGTGGAGGAAAGTTCATTAGAACAGTTTTCCTTGTGGCTTCCACAGGAAATTCTGTTATGTTCCCATCTGAAATGGGGCTCCTAAAATGAACCGATATAGCACATTCCCCTATTGACTGGGAGAAATGTAAGATTTTTGACCATTAAGCAGACTGGCTGAAATGGTGAGCGAAAGACTAACTCCCACCATGATAATGGCAGATATTCATTTGGAACATTAAAAAAAAAAATACCACTAGCATAATGCTTGTCACTGTGATGGATGGGATGTGTGCAGGAGGAGGGCTTGTCTATCACAAAGACCTTGGAACGGGTGGAAGGAGGAATACAGTGCAGTCTCTGTGAAGTTTGCACTCTGTGGAATTCCTGGCAGTGAGGACCAGGTCACCCAGTGTCGGAGGTGAAGGGCAGGTTTGGGCCTCACTGCACTAGGGTTCCCAAAAGCAGCAATTTAGCTTTCTCCATGGGGTGAATGGTAGAAAGTAAAAAAGGCACTCAAGGACACCACCCCAGTGAGGGCTTAGCCTGACAGTCTGCCCCCTGGTGACCACAGCCTTAGATTATCAAGCCAGCTTTGGGTATAGCCCCAGCTTGTCTTCTGGATAGCCCCATCCTGGATTCTTTCTTTTTTTTCATGGCCATGCTAGAACAGGATGGAATGTTGGAAGCTGCCTTTTACTAACAGAGAGAAAGAGAGACCACATTCACACCACACATTTATTCCAGTATTGTTCCACTTTAGACAGTCATGGCTTTCCCCAAAGAATCCTGGGAAGGGTAGTTTGTCAAAGGTTCTGAGAGTTATTAGAAGACCCCCATTCCCCTCACAGGGCTACAATTTCTAGAGTTCTCTGGGGAAGAGGGACTGACTGTTAAACCAATCTGGCAAATGTAGCTCTGTGAGGGGACTAGGAGACTCCTAATAATGCTCAGCACCTTTGACAAACTACCTTTCCCAGGATTCTTTGGGGGAAGCCATGACTGTTTAACGTGGAATAATAGTGGAATAAATGTATGGTGTAAATATGGACAGAGACAGAGAGATGCATCCAGTGTACCTATTATACTGTAATTATAGCTTCCAAGCAAGATAAAATGCTGACAAATTGTCATGAGGATTTGTGTGCGGGGGGGGGAAGCACAAACTGATGCGAAACATGGAGAACTGAACTTCAGGTTGGAAAAATGTGAAACGGAAAAAAACTGAAAGGGACAGATGCTTTCATCATTCCCTAACAATACGGTACGGGGAGGGACCATAGCTCAATGGTGGAATATGTGATTGCACACGAAAAATCCCAAGTTCAGTTCCTAGCATGGTCCTAGTCAAAAGAACCAGACAGCAGGTGATGAAAAAGATCTTTGCTGAAGAGCTGCTGCCAGTCAGAGTAAATGATACTGTACAAGATGGACAAATACTCTGGCTTGGGTCCATACTAAGGCACTTTTGGGCTTTATTGCTTTGGACTACAACTCCCGTCGTCATGGTGGTTGGGGCTGATGGGAATTGTAGTCCAAAAACTCTGGAGGGCACCAGGTTAGGGGAGGCTGGTTTGGGAATGTTTTAGGCTACGAGCCTTTTTTTTTTCCTGGAGAGGTTGTAGTGGCTGTCCAGTTTATTGAAGTGTTTTTACATTAAAATTGACTGTTGGAGTTTTTTTTCACATTGAACACCACTTTGGTTATTTAGTCTTTGAGCAGAAAAGTGACTAAGTGCAAAAACAAACAAACAACTTGTGCTATTAATCTTGATGAAGGCACAGCAGGATGCACTGCGGATACCTTTCTTGCTGACACACAACAGCAACTAAAACGTTTTTTAAAAAACTTTTATGCACTTCTCCCAGCAATTCAGGATGTTTAGTGAAAGGTAGCCATTGTAGTTCAGGAATGTCTCCTGAGCCCTTCAAGGGATTAAACAGGAATAGTCCCATCCGAGCAACTGCATCACAACAGACTTGCTTGTTCTCTATTACCTCTCCCTTCCTACAGGCATCAAAGGTGTGCAAGGATGTCAAGAAGGGGGAAGCAGGGAGAGAGGAAGAAGGCTGTGTCCCGGGAGAAGCTCAGGCTCTGAGACCATATGGCAGGACATGAAATTCCTAGGACAGCCTTCGCCAACCTGGTGTCCTCCAGATTTTTTTTTTTTTTAGGCTACAACTTTCTTCAACCCCAGACGCAACGGTCAATGATTAAGGACGATGAGAGTGTTAATCCAAAACATGGGGGGGGGCAACAGGTTGGGGAAGGCGGCTCAGACCAATCAGCTTTGTCTTTGTGCATGTGCTGGCTGGGGCTGATGGGAGTTGTAGACCCAAACATCTGAAAGTGAAGGCTGTCCAAGGATCATAGCCAGGGGATGGTAAAGGTGGGATTGTTTGCAGGGAGACTGAGCATAGTTAATTCTACAACTGGGCTGATATTTTCAAAAGAGCTGTTTTGACCCACAGCTTGCATGAGGTGAGATAAATCTCTCTCTCTCTCTCTCTCTCTCTCTCTCTCTCTCTCTCTGACTTAGGATCAAACTACATATGATCCTTTCTGCAATTCTGCTCTTGAGGGCAGAGGGGAAGTTTTCTTCCCCACAAAATGGCAGCATGTGTGTGTTGAATCGGATTGGGACCTTAGTGTGGGAGAAAAGGGGGAATTTAACCCTGTGCCCCACCTACTACAGTCTTGTTCTCAACCAGCCCCACCCAAGTGTACAATTTATATTGTAAAAAAACCCCAAACACTCCAATATAATCAAAGGGGACATTTGGTTTCCCCCCACCCTCCATCTGGATTGCGATTGCAGCAGGGACAATGGATTGAAGCCCCCTTATCCTCCTCCATGCTGGGGTTCCAATCCAGATTTGATATCCTCCCTCCCTCCCTGGAAATATCAATTTAATTAATTAATTAATTAATTAGTTTATTTAATTTATATCCCACCCTTCCTTCCAAAAGGAGCTGCACAGTTAAGTTCACATATAGATTGTCCCTTACTTTACAGATAAAGGGCTTATCCACATGGGAACATTACTTTGTACTAAAGATGCTGTGATTACCTCCATTTTCTGCTTGCACTGTCCACACTACACACTAAGGGCTCAATGCTAGCTGCAAACATGGTGTTTTCTATTCACACTGAGGGGAAGGATCAATTGCACAGTTTCCTAATAACCACGCCCTCTAACATTTCCACTCCCTCTGGATCCCTGGCAACCAAGTATGCTGCAGTAGGGTCCTTTAAAAAAAACCCAGAAGCACAAATATCTGTGTTTTCCCTGGTAGGATACAGCTGAAATACAAATCTTTGTTTGAGCAGTGTTATGCTTTTGTGCACAAGTTGGGGGGGGGCAGAAAATAAAGTCACCATTTGCAGCAACATAAAAATGCTAACAGAACAGGGGAGAGCAGCTGGAAGTTGCTTTTCACACTATAGGAAATAAAATGAATGAAGGGAGGAGGAGGAAGTGAGTGTGGAGAGGAGAACGATTGACACACCCACCTAAAAGCATCAGAGCAAAGATTCTGCAAGCACTAGAGGTACAGAGTAAAGTCGTTTTTTCCTTCCTTTTTCTTATTATCAAAGGATTGGGTTTGTACGGATTTACAAGGGGAAAACTGCATGATAGCTTCAGTTTGCCAGTAATGTCATGTGAACCATGCAAATTAAAAGGGGATGTGAGTAGCACCAAACACACAGTAAACCACAATGTAGATGAGCCCAAAGTGGCTAAGGTTAATTTTTTAAGAGCCTCCCTGACTTGCTGATAGCTGCACACAAGACTCCGTCTCAGTGTCCTCCTGATTTCTTCCAACTATATTTGCTCTTCCTGTGTCAGATCCCCATGGAAATGAAGCTAGTAGGTAGCATCATTTTCATGAGGAGGGAATCTGACTAGAATCATAGAGTTGGAAGGGCGCTATAAGGCCATTGAGTCCAGCCCCTTGCTCAGTGCAGGAATCCAAATTAAAGCATACCCGACAGGTGACTGTCCAGCTACCTCTTGAATGCCTCCAGTGTCTGACAGCCCACCACCTCCCTAGGTCATTGGTTCCACCATCGTACCGCTCTAACAGTTAGGAAGTTTTTCCTGATGTTCAGTCGAAATCTGGCTTCCTGCAACTTGAGAATGGAACAGCCAGATGGAACTCAGGAGTTTGCAGAGGTCTTCCTGGTTGTGATCAGGGTGGGGGCCTTGCTGGCTGTGGCATTGTGCTGGCTTTGATCAGGGAAAGAAAGGAAGAGGGGGAGACACCCTAACCTTGGCCACCTCATCTCTATGTTCAGGAAACCCCCCCCAACTACACACTTCTTAGAAATTCTTTCACCTTTATGAAAAAAGTCAAAATTTCTTCAGAACATTTACTGGGGGTGGGTAGGGGGAATAACTGGCCCTGCAAATATGGGGGATGAATTTTAGTTCACCATCAGCTAATTCACATTGCCAACAAATATGACACAAACTTAACTCAAATTATGCATGAATCCACAAGGAATTAAAATGTTTTCTACTCTAACCAACTCCTAATGGTTATGTAATGGGCATGCATAAATACATGCTAAGCAGGATACCTCAAGAAAGATCTTTATCACAAAATGGTTTTGCATTAAAAGAAAAGGAAACTTTCAAAAAAACAAATAGGGCTATAAATCTTGCATAAAAACCGTTCCTCCTAGAATGAACTTCTGTGAAAGAGCGACATGGATTGGAGGGTGGGAGAAAGGTACTGAAAATGAAGACAGGAACTTAATTTTCTGTAAGATATCAAATTTCCTATGCTGTCTGTAACCCCAAGAGACAGTACCTTTAATATGATTGCATAAAAGACTTTTAATCATATGATTTTACAATTGTGAGCGTGATGTGAATAATCCAACATTTTCTTCCAACCCCACCCCAAAAAACCTCACTGCAGGTTGATGGGGTGAAATATTTCCCAATACAGATGCCAACTCTGCTTTCAGTAAGTATCTCCTAAGAGCATAAGAAGAGCCTGCTGGATCAGTGCAGGGCCCATCTAGTCCAGCATCCCGTTCTCACAGTGGCCAGCCAGATGCCGATGAGAAGCCCACAAGCAGGACGTGAGCACAACATAACTCTCCTTCTGCAGTTTCTATAACAGGTATTCAGAAGCAAAATCCCTCCATCACAAACAGGAATGTGTGCAGAGGAAGGTGTCCAGTATGGTGTTTCCTGATTGGTCAGGAAGCCAAGCCTAATTAGGAACAAATGAAAGAGCTGGGCATATTTAATCTGGAGATTAACCCGATAAAGTTAATTAATCTGATTTAACCTGGAAAACCTGACAAGGGTCTTCAAATATCAGAAGGGCTGGAGATGGCACAGATTTGTTTTTGCTGCTCCAGAGGACAGGACTACAACTAATAGGTAGAAACTGAAAGGAAGCAGATTTTGTCTAAACAGTAGGAGAAAACTTCTTAATGGCAAGAGCTGTTTGACAGTGGAATTCACCGTCTTGATAAGGGATGGGCTTTCAAGAGGCTGGGTGGCCATTTGTCAGGGATGCTATGGCCACATCCACAGGATACATTTAAAGCAGGTGTGGGGGCCTTTGGCCCTCCAGATGTTGAACTATAACCCCCAAAATCCCTGGCCATTGGCCATGCTTGCTGGGGCTGATGGGAGTTGTACTTCAGCAACATCTGGAGGGCCAGAGGTTCCCCACACATGGTTTAAAGCATGATTATACCACTTTAAACAGTCATGGCTCCCCCCAAAGAATCCTGGGAACTGTAGTTTGTTAAGGGTGCTGAGAGTTGTTAAGAAACCTCTATCCTCCTGTTCATAGAATGACAGTTTCCAGAGTTGTCTGGAAAGGACTGACTATTAAACCATTCTGAGAATTGTAGCTCTGTGAAGGGAACAGGGGTCTCCTAACAACTCTCAGCACTCATCACAAACTCTAGTTCCCAGGATCCTTTGGGAGAAACCATGACTGCTTAAAGTGGTATGATAGTGCTTTAAATGTAAGGTGCAGATGTGACGATAGTTGCATCCTTTGTTTTAGGTCAACCATTTATCAGAGGGTTGGACTCCTAAGCCCCCTGCCAACACACTGATTCTATGAATCTATAACTAAGGGCGGTCTTGGGTCAGATTCCACTTACCTAGGGGAAAAAAATTTCTGAGGGCAATGAGCAGAATCTCCGCACACACCTCAGTGCTTTTGCCTGGCTGGAATGTCTCCTTAAATGCTGACAATGCCTTTAGGTTGCTGAGATGATGAAGGGTGTGGGTGTAGAAATTCTTGGCTTTTGCACGGCTGGAATGTAGCCTCCTGTAGCAAGGTAAGCATTAGAGCCATCGCTCCTCCCACTTTTGACTCTGGCCCCACCCACTTTGGGCTCTGATCCAACCCAACACTGTCAGATATAGAAATGGGGGAGAAATCCAATTCAGTTCATACTTATAGCAAACCTACCTAATTCATACTTTCCAAAGCAATCTGTGTACTGAACCACACACATCCTTCGAGATGTACACTTCTTCAAACTGTCCAATGCAGTTCTCTAGCCAAGTTATCTGTTCAAAAATTGTACATACTAGGCTAGGGTAAAGTGTGCATAAAAATGCATATATTCATGAAAAATAACATAAAAAATGCATTATATTGAGGAAAACTGCTTTGCAAAATGTGTGGATTAGGCAAAAATTACATAAAAAGATGTGCGTATTCGGAGAAATTTGCACTAAAATGTTTATGACTTCTTTTAAAAAAATCACAGACTGAGGGGGAAATGTAGAAAAGGGAATTTAAGATTAGAAAAATGAGAAACTGAGTATAAACTGAAACTGACAGATCTGCCCATCACTAGTCATGATAGGCTGCCCACAAAAGAATGTGTCCTTTGGCTGTAAAAGGTTCCCCATCCTAGTTTACACTGACTGACTGCAGTTCTGAAGGGTTTCACACAGACACTGTTACCAGCCCTATGACGGATATGACCAGGAACAGAACCTGGGACATTCTATATGCAAAGCATATTTGCCAATGAGCTATAACCCCAGAGATACCTTTTTACTGTGATTTATGCTTTACCAGAATGAGCATTAGAGCTGCTTCCCTATGCTCAGTGCCAATAACCTCTGTAGAGAGAAATCAAGCAGGTCAGATGAATGTAATGCCTCTTTTCGATGCCAACATCACCCCTTCTTTGGGAGCCAGTGATGCTGGCATGGGAACAAACCACATCATTTGGCCAAACCCTATAATGCCTCTAGAGAAATTGCCAGAGAGGCATGGAACCCAGTAGCAGAGAAAGAGCTCTGCCTGATTCCAGAACGCGTCCATGCATACACTTCACACAGGAACTGCCTCATCCAGGGAAGGAGATAAGAGTCTCTACTATTATGGATGTATGGACCATTTCTGGTCCATATCAAGTCCACATGCATTTATTCACAGTTCTTTTCTGTCCTGTTTCTGCATTGATCTGTAATTTAAAAAAAATAAAGCTGCACAAAAAAAGTATTTTGAATATATTTTCTTCAAAAATAGGTATTACTAAACATAATTTATCTCAGAGTATGCATTTCTAAATACCTACAATACATGCTCAATTTTATATGGATGGGCACATCTGTCAATCTGAGTTTCTCACAGTTTCTAGTTGTTCCAGTCTTAATTTAATTTACCACATTTCCACATCAGCAAAATTCAGAAAAAGTGCAAATTTGGAAGAATAGTACGTAAGATAATATCATCACCATCATCATCGTTGTTGTTTGGGAAATGTAAATTAGGTAGATTCAAATGAAAATGTGCATCAATCAAAAATCTCTCCCCTTTTTTTAGGTTTAGTACTTTTTTTTTGAACTGCAAACTGTCACAAATTTTTGAGAAGTGCAAACTCCAAAGCATAACTATGTTCTGATCTCCACAATAGCCAGAGGTACAGATCAAGCCAGTTATATCAGAATTTGCAAAGAACGAATCCCTCAAGCATCCCTACTCCTTAAATGCATGTACATGAACAATAAGGTCACATGGTGCCCCCAGCCTGCCCTTTTGCATACTATAGCTGGTATCTTTCACCTCAAGCACAAACTCTTGGTTTTGAAGTCCACAGAACATAGTGGCTACTGCAGAAAAATGAATGTGGCATCTAGTAGGCAGAGCAGAATTCTCAGGAATGTGTATTGGGATGGGGGAGATGTTGGGAAGTAGCTCAGTATTAGAGCATCTAGAAGGTCCCTAGTACCATCCCCAGCATTTTGAGGAAGGGATGAAAGAGACTGCTGCCTGAAAACCTGGAGACTGGCCCACCAGCAGTGGGTGTCCAGGTAGGGCACGGGCCTGAGGGCCCCTGGGGCTCAGAAGAGTGGAGCTCCTGCCCCATGAACCACTCCAAAGTTGGGTCGAAGGGTGTGATGTGTGGCACACATCAACCTCTTACCCCAGGCTGCAAATCATGCCCCGTGACCTGATGCTGGCGTGGATCACAGAGCTCCACCCTCCCAGACAATACCCCTCCATGCAGCCAGCACAGGCTTAAATAGGCCTGGCCATCCCGCTTCTTGTGGTGACACACCAGCAGGCGTGTGCAGGTAGCACGCTAGCACACTGACATGACGACATGTGAGGTGGGGCAGCCAAGCCTATTTAGGCCCACACCAGCTGCATGGGGGAGGGCTATTGGTGCCTGAGGGCCCCCTCATGCCTGGTGCAGGCCTTGCCCAGACGGCTGACGGTGTCATCAGGGTCAACAATGCTGAGCAAAATGGACCAGTGGATTTCTCTGAGATGAGGGCTTGACTGTTAAAATTGGGAATTGTAGGTCTATTGTAGGTTTGAAAACTACAGTTTTCAGGAGTCTTTGGGGGAAGCCGATATGATACTGCTTTACAAGTACAGCACAAATGGGGCCTTAGTTTAGGGGTGGAGTCCAAAAGTTTGAGAAATTTCATTACACTTATACGTCAGCTCAAATATATTACAGGTGAATATATAAATTTGCAAGTCCTAAATGCAGTCATGCTGCTTCTACATTTGTACAGCATCTAGCACTCTACACAGGCATGCTGAAAAAATAAATAAAATGGTAGCAACAGTCTCAGTCATCTAGAGTGCTGCTGTGATCTCAAACAGCTTGAGAACCCCCTCCTCCCCAATTTCTCTGTCCTATCTTTTCTGGGAACAATATATGTTGTTGTTTGCAATGGAAGAACTCTTGTTTTAAATTGCATAAACTTGTTTCAGTGTCCATGCTCCAAGTTAAGAGTAAACACTTAAGTTTTAAAATCAGAGCACTTCTCACATAAAAGAGAGGGGGTGTGCTGGCAGATTTACAATTATAAATAGTTCTTGGTAGGCACCACTTAAATGGAACACAGACATTGACTCGTTTCTTCATGATCACTACAGAGTATATTTTGGTAATTTAAATTGCAGATTAGCATCTGTTTTATCAGTTAGCAGGCTCAGTTTCATCAAATACAGTACTTTGCCCTGAAGCTGTAAGTGACCAGACCTATCCACATCTCAAGGAGGTCTGTTAAATACTGCATGTCTATTAAAGGAACCAATGAATATTTGCAGAATAAAAAATTGCTGTTCTCCAAATGATACAAATGAGTTGCAAGGAAGAAATCAAGAAAAGGAATGCTGTTCCTTCCACAAAAATATTTGCTTTTAATACAGCTAAATAATGCTGCAGACTGCCCTCCTTCCTGTGAGCTAGCTAACATGAAAAGGCTGGATCAGAACAAGGATTCATAGAATAGTAGAGTTGGAAGGGGCCTATAAGGCCATCGAGTCCAACTCCCTGCTCAATGCAGGAATCCAAATCAAAGCATTCCCGACAGATGGCTGTCCACCTGCCTCTTGAATGCCTCCAGTGTAGGGGAGCCCACTACTTCTCTAGGTAATTGGTTCCATTGTTGTATGGCTCTAACTGTTAGGAAGTCCAGTTGAAATCTGGCTTCCTGCAACTTGAGCCCATTATTCTGTGTCCTGCACTCTGGGATGATCGAAAGAGATCCTGGCCCTCCTCTCTGCGACAACCTTTCATGTACTTGAAGAGTGCTATCATATCTCTCCTCAGTCTTCTCTTCTCCAGGCTAAACATGCCCAGCTCTTTCAGTCTCTCCTCATAGGGCTTTGTTTCCAGTCCCCTGATCATCTTTGTTGCCTTCCTCTGAACCTGTTCCAGTTTGTCAGCATCCTTCCTGAAGTGCGGAGACCAGAACTGTACGCAGTATTCAAGATGAGGCCTAACCAGTGCTGAATAGAGGGGAACTAGTACTTCACGCGATTTGGAAACTATACTTCTGTTAATGCAGCCTAATATAGCATTTGCCTTTTTTGCAGCCACATCACACTGTTGGCTCATATTCAGGCCATCATCCATTCATCTAGTCCAGCATTCTGTTACCAATAACAGCAGTCAACCAAATGCTTCTGAAAAGCCTACAAGTGAAGCAGGAAGGCAACAATCCTCTCCCCATAGTCCATCCCCCACAAACTGGCATTTGCTTCTGAAGATAGAGTTCCCATTGCTGTCATGGTGACCAGATAGTGACAAAGAGCTGAATCCAGCTAAATAAATATTTGTGTGCAATTTCACCTCCCTCTCCTCCCCTGGCACATCCCCTGCACCCCACCAAATCTTCTCCAGAATGTTAAAAGAACCCTCAGACATATGGGAGGTGGAGAGAGACAGAGAGAGGAGGGGAAGTTCCGCTGTACTCAAACATCTGTTGTACTCAGGAAAGTCATTCTACACACACAATGATTGAATTGGCTACAACCCAGATTGCTTTTTGGTGACTTGGTCTAATCCATACACATACATAAATTGATTTCAAACATTTGTAGCCGGCCTGCCAATTAAACTTTTCAATGTGGCTTATAATAAGGAATAACAGAAGCATTTAAAATACATATATCAATATTAAAACACCATCAACGGAACAGTCAAGGTAATGCAGCACAATAAAAACTTAACGGCATCTAAGAAAACAAGCAGCTTAAAAACGAAAAGAAAAAGAGAAGGTAACCCCTCGCTAGTTACCTTCTTGTTAAGAAAACCTAGCACTCCAAATGGCAAATTTATTTCAACTGATGTATGTCCCATCATGTCCCCTACCCTTTCACAGAAAAAACCCCCCAGCACCCAGAACAGCTTGCATCAGCCTTCTCATGTCATCCTCAAGATGTTATTGGACTACAACACCATCATCCCAACCATTGGCCATACTGGGTGGGGCCGATGGAACATGTAGTCCAAAACATTGAAAGGACACAAGGTAGGGGAAGGCTGGCTTACATCATTTTTTAAAAAAATCATTAAGCAAAACTAAGCAGCACTAAAAGAGACAACAGGAACTGATAAACATCAATTGTGTGATCAGCCATTAAAAATCCTAAGGATGCAAATTAAAAGTTGGGCTGAATAATCATTATTGCAGGAAGGGCCATAGCTCACTAGCAGAGCCAGGGCTGGCACCAAAGGGTGGCCAGGTCAGGCCCTGGCTGAGAGCCCCTGTGGCCCAGAATGGCCCCTGAAGGGTCCCTCCTTGGTGGGGGGGGTAGCGCTCCCCTTCCGTGATCCTTAGCAGGGTCGACTCCCAACCTGCTGCAGATCACAGAGATGGAGCTCCCAGCCCCCCCCCCTATGTGCAGGACTGCAGTGCCCACCTGCTCCACCTACCACTCCTCCTTTTCTGTGAATGCCCTGTGCATTGCGCATGCATCTGCCATCAACAAAGATGGCAGCAGAGGCTTCTCTAAGGGGCTGATGCCCCTACCACCATCTTGATTGATGGCAGGCATGTGGACACACACAGCATAGCACAAATGTGTGCCACCAATGAAGATGGTGGCGGGAATATCAGTCCCTTAATGAAGCCTCCGCCACCATCTTGGCTGATGGCAGCGACCTGCACACCCAGTGTGCAGGGTCTGGGGGAGGCTGGGAGCAGTGTGACTGGGAGTAGGGGGCCTGGGGCAGGTTGGCACCCAAGGGCCCAGTCACACCTGGTGCCGGCCCTGAGCAGAGCATCTGATTTGCACATGGAAGGTCCCAGGTTCAATCCCTGACATCTCAGGCAGAGCCCGGAAGATCCCCCTGTCTGAAGCCCTGGAGAGCCCCTGCCAGTCAGTGTGGACAATGCTGAGCTAGATGGACCAGTGGCGTGACTCAGTGTAAAGCAACTTCCTATGTTTCTAAAGAAACAAGCAAACTACAAAGTCTTAGCGAGGCAGCAGAAGGCAGGTGGAGAGGACCAAACAGCCCTCCCAAGCAAGACACTTCCATAATTTGGAGTGCCTATTAAGAAAGCTCTCTCTCACACACCCATCAGATTCTAGGGAACTGGCAGGATGGTCTGGGAGGACACAGATAGCCTAGCCTTTGGCCATTTAGGGCTCTAAAGGCCCTGAATTGTCCCTGGAAACAACTTGGGAACCAGTTCAGCTGTTGCAAAAATGGGTGTGAAGTGTTAACCTTGCTGCAGCATTCTGAAGTAACTGAAGGTTCTGGAAACTTTTCCAAAGCTGCCCTATGCAGAGTGCATGACATGCAGAGTCTAGATGTGACTGAGAGATGTGTCACCAACAAGGTCAGTGCCTAGGGAGGGCGTTTCACAGCAACGAAGCAAACGTTCATGTAATGTCTCCTGTGTCGTGGCCGACTAATGGATCCTTCTTGTTTGCTGCTCATTGCTCAGTCTTGCTGAACGTAACCAACCAACTCTGTCTCCTTGTGACCCTCTTACAGACGCATGTTTCTCGCTTGATTTGGAGACGAAGGAGGCCTTTCTAAATGGTGCACCAAAAACATTTCTGTCTGTTCTCCACTGTAGTAGCCAAAAACGATCCTATTTTCCTCCTGGCAGCCTTTCACACTCTGCCTGCTTTCCCTAGCTTCTTCAGCTATCCAGTATCAACCGGGGAACCGAGAGTACAAAATGGAATGCGGCTTTTAAACACCAAAACAGTCGGGAGGAGAAAGCCCACCCTCGCACAGCATTCCCTACCTTTCCCCTCTCACTGGGTCAGTTTTCAGAGAGAGCTTCAGATTGCATCCATCTGTCGGAAGGAAGGCGTCCAGCGTTCTCTCTATTATGCCTTTGGGGCATCCCCGTCTAATGCCGCAGGCCTAGCAGCTTGGAGAGACAGTGGAGGTGGCAGGGCTTACAGGCGTTAGGTCTGTGCAATTAGCGTACCCGTGGCTAAGCAAACCTGACAAGAATGTCTTGGCGGAAGCTATCCACTTTGGAAAGAACAACCCCCTCCCCCACTGCCAGATGGAAGGAACACAAGGGGACCTGCTTAATAATGACACTGAGTTAAGAGAGAAATCATATGTAAGATCCCCACAGGTACAAAACAGTCTACCCAAATCTGTTACATTTTGTAGGAACATCCACCTTCCCAGCTGAAAAGACAACTATAAGTGCATGCAACTGCATTGCCTCACATTCATCCCTTTCCAGCTTTTGCAGTTCCCCTTCCTCCCCTCCCTTTATTGTCTCTGCCACTGTCAAAGCTGACACTGTAAGTATGAAAGCTTATGCAAGTCTCCTCACTTACGACACTCTGTGGCAGCCTTCCCCAAGCTGATGCCCTCCAGATGTAATTGGACTACAACACATCCTTGGCCACGCTGGCTGGGGCTGATGGGAGCTGGAGACTAGAACATCTGGAGGTCACCAGGTTGGGAAAAGCTGCTTTCTAATTCTAGCGTTGGGGGTTTCAAGTTACCTGAGCTTGTTCCTGGAGCAATGCAAACACATTAGCAATCTGCCATTTTTTTCAAGTTGGAGTCTCAGACTTTGTTCAGACGCGTGGGCAGTTTGCCTTAATTTTTAGTTTGCTCGTTTTCTTTTCTTTCTTTCTTTCTTTCTTTGCTTAAAGGTTACGGATGCACCCCAATGGTCACCTGGCAGCATTCCATCACAGGGCCTTAGTGGAAGAGATGGGAAGCAGAGCTCCTTCTATCAGCTCTGCTGAAAGACCAGCTGAACTGTTTCTATGACCGCTGGTCGTTACAAAAACTACTATTTAAGGATGGGTGCCTGAGTTTTGTTTTTTCTCTTCCCTCCCTGCCCCTTTTCCCTTGTGTTGTGTTTTTTAGATTGTAAGCCTGCAGGAAGGGACTGTCTTGTTCTGTCTGTATGTAAGCCACTCTGAGAGCCTGTTTGGCTGAAGAGTGGGTTATAAATGCCATAAATAAATAAATAAGTTCCACATTTAGTAAATCACAGAGGAAAAAAAGGAGACTTTAGATGTGACCATGCAATCACAATTTGTCCCACTTCCAAAGTTGGTTTAAGAAATTATCCACGTTAAACCAGAAAGCAGGCAGAGTAGAAATGCAGGGCAGAGCAAACCTGTGGAGCAATGCGGGAATGCAATTAAGGAAATCTGCTCATTCCAAACTGAAGTCCTGAAGGCAGGGACTCGTCCTTTTCTTGTTTATATTACCCTACCAAAAGAGCATTTTGTACAGTAACTGAACAATAATAGGTTGTAGTCAATTAAGCCCTGCTCAGAGTAGACCCATTGAAATTAATGAACCTAAGTTATGTCTAGCCACTTCAATGGGTCTATGCTTGAGTAGGACAAGCTTTCACCCCCCCTCCAATAATTTCAAATACTAAATTTGGTGTGTCCTTCTGTTCAAATATATCCCACCAGGGAGCACTTTGTCAACACAATGTGCCAGTTCTCACCTTTAATTTGAAGAGGAAGCACCAAGCTAGGGACGATTTTTCCTCATTATTTGCAAATGGCGAGCTTTTATGGTAAAGGTGCACCCTCCGGCTGAGACCTGGTGTTCGTTAACTAATTTCTGATCCAGTAAGGTGCCTGGGATGAGCTAGGGTCGGACATAATTCATCAACTTAGAGAGCATGATACCAGATAAGAGAAAGGCGAGAGGAATGATGTTGTTAACACAAGGCAAAAACATTCTCCCAAGCTCCTTTCCTCTGCAACATTCATTGGAGATTGACAGACAATTTCAATAGTTGTCAGAGCACCCAAATTCAATCACGTGTCCAGGAATTATTGACTGTCTGGCCTCTCTAACTTGTAGTACTTTGAATGGTCATACCCCACCTGGTATGTTTCCTGAAGACTCCCCCTTCCCTTTTATCATACCAAGAGAAGAAATCTTAATGTCAGTTCCCCCTCCCACCTTTTCCCAATATGTTCATAATGAATGAGGTAATGTAGCCCGGTGAATGGAGCTAAAAGCCAGGAATCCCTAAGTTCTCATTACAGATTGTCTTCCTGTCTCTGCAAGATGGATGAGGTATGGAAGAGAGCATTTCTCTGAAGCTGTTCTTTTAGTAACTTCCCACACATCCTCTCCAATTGTTTAAAATAATCCTCACTAGAGTGAGGAGCATAACAAAGCTGGAACGGGGGAATTTTGGGGGGAGGTTGCATAATATTTATTTATTGAATTTACAACCTACCCTTCCCGCAAAAAGGAGTCCATAATATGGACTGTGCAACAGCCAGCTTGGTTTCAGGAGCACAATATGATCCCGGGTCACTGTAAGAATGTGTGTGGGAAGGATCCACTTATGTGGGGCCAATGGCATGGATATTTCACATGTGAATGTTCTCCAGCTGGGAGGAAGGAACGTGTTTGAGTGGGAAGAAACCACATCACTGGCATGACCCACGTGCTTCCTCCAGATGTGGGTTCAAAAACAGGTCTGGGGTTATGTAATCAGCCCTTTCCCACACTGCCATGAGTGTGAAATCAACCAACTCCAAGTTGCTGCCTTCCATGCATTAGTGGAATGAGAATGAGGCAACCACTCTAGCATTTACAATAGGTCCATTATTTGATTTTAGTGAATTATACTAGTGGGACAGAGAGCACTCTTGGAAGAAACACCAGGACGGAGGCTGACTGTATGCACATATGGAATGGGAGGCATTAAAGCCTTTGTAAGCACTGAGCCTTAGTATAATCTGGACCGCCTGAAGAGGTTAGGCATGGGGGGCACTGTATTGCAGTGGTTCCATTCCTTCCTCTCTGGTAGGTACCAAAGAGTGGCATTGGAGGATGAGGTCTCGGATCCTTGGCCTCTCACTTGTGGGGTGCCACAGGGTTCCATCCTCTCCCCAATGCTGTTCAACATCTATATAAAGCCGCTGGGGGCAATCATCAGGAGATTTGGGCTGCAATGTCATCAGTATGCGGATGACACGCAGCTCTATCTCTCATTTAAATCTTCACCGAGGTTGGCTGTAGGAACCCTGTCCAAGTGCCTGGAATTGGTGAGTGGCTGGATGGGAAGGAATAAGCTGAAGCTGAACCCTGACAAAACTGAGGTACTGTTTGTGGCAGACAAGGGAAGGCTGGGGGATGTGGACCTGGTGCTCAATGGGGTACGATTGCCCCTGAAAGACCAGGTCCGCAGCCTGGGGGTCATTCTTGACTCTCAGCTGTCCATGGAGGCTCAAGTCTCGGCTGTGAGCCGGGCGGCGCTGTATCAACTCCATCTGATACGGAGGCTGCGCCCCTACCTTCCCAACCATCTGCTCCCACCGGTGATACATGCCCTGGTCACCTCTCGCCTAGACTACTGTAATGTGCTCTATGTGGGGTTACCCTTGAAAATGGTCCGAAAGCTGCAACTGGTACAGAATGTGGTGGCTCGTCTGATTAAAGGCAGTCGCCGGCAAGATCACATCACTCCAGTGCTGAAGGAGTTGCACTGGCTACCGGTTGTTTACCGGGCCCAATTCAAGGTGTTGGTTTTGATCTTTAAAACCCTACACGGTTTTAGCCCAGTCTATCTGAAGGAGCGCCTCCAGCATCGTCAGGGATGCCGCTCAACAAGATCAGCCTCAGAAGACCTTCTCTCAATCCCACCGGTTAAAACAGCTAGACTGGTGAGGACTAGAGAGAGGGCTTTTTCAATAGTGGCCCCCACCCTGTGGAACTCTCTCCCAAATGATCTCCGCCATGCCCCTTCTATGATGAGCTTCCGCCAGGCCTTGAAGACCTGGCTCTTCAGGCAGGCTTTTGGGGTGGGTTAGGTTTTTACTGTTATGGTTTTAAATTTTAACGTTTTAATGTATTGTTTTTTATCTTGTATGTCACCCAGAGTGGCTGGACAACCAGCCAGATGGGTGACTAATAAATTTAATAAATAAAATAAATAAATAAATAAAATAAATAATCTATTTCTGCAGTTGCCAGTACATGACAACACAAATCCATTAGTGGTACCACTAAGTATTTTCAGAAGGCCTGAGACTTCAGCTTTTAAAATGTTAGGAGAGAACCTCTGTACCGTCAAATAAAACAAAACAAAAAGAAAGGACTCCCTTGGGCAACTCTACTTTATATAATGTCCAAAATCTAATTTCTGAATGAGGATTTTTAAGTCAATCAGTTGTACAAGTGTTTAGCTTTGGTTGGAACAAGCTCTGAATTATGATGATGTCCCATACACTTGCTTACCCCTTAAGACAGTGGTTCACAAGCTTCCCCCCCCGCAGACCACTTGAAAATTGCTGAAAGTCTTGGCAGACCACTTAGTGATATTTCTGCCTATTGTAGCAACAGTAATGCACTGTGTAAGATATTTTATTGTATTATAATTTGCATTCCATAGACTTCAAATTGCAATACAATAAAATACAATGTAAGGAATAAAAGCAGCAATAAAATACAATTAAAAATCAATAAGAACATTTAATATGTACATGCCGCAAACCACCTGAATGAAGCTCGTGGACCACTGGTGGTCTACAGACCATACTTTGGGAACCCCTGGTTGCCAGGCCCAGCCTCCAAGAGGTCTTCTGTACCTTTAAAAGTTGTGCAGGGGGAAGGGAGAATTTCACCTTGTGGTTTTTCCCATTACAGTATTGCAAGAAAACCTGCACTTGGCTGAATTTTCTCTTCTCTTAAAGATACAGAATCATTCTCAGGCCCTGAGCCTGGCAGCCCTAGATTGCACTCCCTCTAAAAGAGCAGCTTTGTAGTTTGCGGGTGCTTCTGGGTCCATGTTTGTCATTGGAGGCTCAAGTAGTCTCACTGGCTCAGAGTGCCCTTTACCAGCTATGGCTGGTATGCCAACAACAGCCACTCGCAGACAACGCACGCCTGGCCATAGTGATGCATGCATTGGTAGCCTCAAGACTTGATTATTGCAGTGTGTTATATGTGGGGCTGCCCTTGGGCTGGTCCAGAAGCTCCAGCTGTTGTAAAGTGCTGTGGTTAGACAGTTGGTGGGTACAGAATACTTCTGGAAGATAACTCTGGTGTTTAAATGCTTGCACTGGATGCCTATATGGTTCCTGGGTGAAGTTCAAGATTCTTGTGTTAATTTACAAGGCCCTTGACAACATGAGTCCAGGATACCTTAAATACTGCCTGCTCGCTTATATCCCTGCCCAGTCACTGGGGTCTTTGGAGGAGTCACTGTTAGTGGTCAGTTTGGTTATATCCAATGTTGCGTGTGCAAAGTTTTGCTTGCACAGTAGGACTTCCCCTTCCTCTCCTCTCCCCACACACACCTAAAATCTGCTTTGGAGCATCAGTCTCCTTTTGAGGGACTACTATGTCCCCAAATTTCATGCCGCTATGTGGAAAAAAAGTTATGGTCCTTTTGGTTTCCCAGTGCAAGTCAGTGGAAGGACTGAAGAATGGACTTCCGAAACTTGATTCAGATTTGGGGTTTGAATCGATCCAAACTCAAATTGAAGCCCAATCGAAATCTCCTTATTGGGCCCCAAACTGTATTGGAGAGGATGCACAGCCCAAGTTTGCATATTGTTTCAGTAAGTGCAAATTAGGCAGATTCAACTTTAAGTGTGAACTGCATCAAATTTCTCTCCCATCCTTAAGCTCAGACCACTAACAGCTTGAGGATCAGAAACAGCATTTTGAATTGCACTCAGAAGTAAATAGACTAGCAATGCAGTTAAATCAAGATCAGACTGTGGATTTTCAGATTCGGCCCCAATAAACTAATCAAATCAGAATGACACAGAACAGACCTGAAACAGATCAGGTGGCTTCCGAATGCTACAAATACAGATATAATATTAATCTTGTGTTGCTGTACCCCCCTGTTAAATACCACTGAAAGGGGAAAAAAGTACTAGACATCATTCAATGCATGCACAAATCCAAAAGGGTCTTCATTAAAAAAAAAGGTAGCCATTAACAACAAAAAGTTTGTATAAATAAGAACTCAAAACGAATGCCTCTTTTAAGGAAGATATTTCATTTGTTTCATGTGTTTAGTCTATGAACATACAATACATTTAAAACTGAAGGCTCTACAATTTATTACTTGGGTAGTCAAGTGCATATTGCTTTATACAGACTAGGAAAGAAAACGATTCCATTTTCCCTGTGATGTTGCCTTTCTTTATTTTCTCTCTTTTAAAAATTTATGTTCTACTGTGTTTCTGCACAAGGGAGATAAAGTATCATCGGCGGGGAAGCTTGCAACATTGTGATGTAGCGCAGAGCCCCAGGGTATATATTCTCAAATGGCTCCCACATTTCATTCACTCATCTAAACATTTCTCTGAGATGCTGTACACTGTGTTGGAAATATAGAGCTGACACACTGACTTTAACAAGTGATCAGAGGTTGCAGAGGCTGAAGGTGTCCTTCAGAAAATAATTACTGGATGCAGCGTTGGCTGAATTATTTGAAATGCTAATGCCTCTGCTAGTACCAAGGTTTTTTTTTTTTTTAAATCCATTCCCACTAATGTTAGTCAAGCAATTTAAATATTGTAAAAATAATGTTCAAATTAAACTACACAAATTGACCGTTACCTTGGATTTAAGCTGGACCTGTATGTCAGAAGAGATATCCTGGGACATAAAGGAGCATGAGAATGGGGGAAGACCCTACCTACATTTTTAACATAGTCTCTCTTTCCTAAATTCAGAGATGAATGCCAGTCCTTAGGTAATCCAACAGCACTAGACACAAAAGGGATATATCAGTAGCCTGGGCAAACTCCAAGGTTTGCAGAACTACAAAAAAAATTTTTTTGCAGGGGGAACCTGGGGGAGGAACCTAAAAAAGCCTGCTAAGGACTGAGTATAGAGCACAAAATGCTCAGTGATGGTTGGGTGAAGGGTGGAAACAGGAAACCAGGTGAGAGGGATAATGGAATGGAGCATCCTGGAAGATATGGTGAACTGAACAGAAGCACTCTGCACTCCAGCATTTTGTATTTTGTTACAGGCCCCACTTGGACACTAAGATATTTATGTACCACTTTTCTGATTGCTCAAAAGGGTTTTCAACAATAACTAGTACATAGATGGAACACACATTCCTAAGAACATAAGAACCTTCTGGATTAGGCGAGTGGCCCATTTGTCCAGTATCCTGTTCTCACAGTGGCCAACCAGATGCCTATGGGAAGCCTGCAAACAGGACCTCAGTGCAACAGCTTTCTTCCCTTCTGCAATTTTCAGCTACCGGTATTCCAAAGGACATTGCCTCCAACACTGAAGTAACAACAAGCCAATAATCAAAGAGAAACAGAAAACCTTCATCCAATTCTATGATTCTATGACCACCACCCCAGATTTTGAGGGGAAATTGTCCTTTTAATTTGTGACATGCCAGGCAATGACAGCTTGGTTTAAGAACAGGAGCCATTTAAGAATAGGACCCTCTGAAAAATTCAGTGAATAAGGCAGGGCCTTATCTTGAAGTGACCCCAAAAGTCTGCTCACTCAAGACTTTCTCTGACTGAGGGTGGGTTTTTTATTATCACAGTCACCCTATAATTACTTAAGAGATCCTGATAAAACCAGCCTGGATCTTTAAAAGTTGTGCAGGGGGAAGGGAGAATTTCACCTTGTGGTTTTTCCCATTACAGTGTTGCAAGAAAACCTGCACTTGGCTGAATTTTCTCTTCTCTTAAGTATACAGAATCATTCTCAGGCCCTGAGCCTGGCAGCCCTAGATGGGAGTTGTAGTTCAGCAACATCTGGCAGGCCAAAAGTTCTCCACACTGGGAGTTACAGGCTCTGCTGAACTTTGAGTAACTCCAAGGGCATATTGTTTACAGGGCCGGCTCCACGCATGCGGAGGCCCTTGGGCATCAGCTTGCCCTGGCCCCCCGGTGGGTGAGTGAGTGTGCGCATGCGCGTGCCCCCATGACCCCCCTACCTGTCTAGTCTTTACCATTGCCCTTAATGAAGATGGCGGCCGCGGTTTTCCTAAGGGGAATGAAGCCTCTGCCACCATCTTTCTAGATGGCACATATGCGTGCTACGTGCGCACATCTCTGCCATCAACTAAGATGGCGGCAGCGGCTTCAGTACCTTAGGGAAGCTGCTGCCGCCATCTTCATTAAGGGCAATGCTAAAAAGCCGGCTGACAGGTAAGTGGGGTGTGTGGGGGGCACGGATCGCGGAAGGGGAGCGGAGGGCCCCTCAGGGGCTCCTGTATTTCCAGGGCCCTCAGGCCAGTGCCCAACCTGGCCGCCCTTTAGAACCAGCCCTGATTGTTTACTTTGGCGGCACTCATACTGTTTCACAGTCTAGCATTGTCTGTCTGGGTGCTTATCATTGTTGTTATTGTTTACAAATATTCAAGCTAAACAGTAGAGAGAAGAGTATTTTCTCATTGCAAGGAAATGGACTTGTAAAATGCTTCCACTCCTATTGAGAAGTATAAATACTGGTATTGGTTTACAACAAGTGTGGGGAACATTTGGCCCTCCAGATGTTGCTGAACTACAACTCCCATCAGCCCTGGTAAGGATGGCCAATGGCCAAGGATGATGGGAGTTGTAGCTCAATAGTATCTGGAGGCCAAAGGTTCCCCACAACTGGTTTTCAATGCGTAATGTTATTCTGTGTAGCCAAACTTGATTGAATGGCAACTTCTCATGGTTCTGTATATAAATGGAACCTATTGCTAATTTTTGTTGTTATGTGCCTTCAAGTCAATTTTGACTTATGGTGACCCTATGAATCAGCGACCTCCAAGAGCATCTGTTGTGAACCACCCTGTTCAGATCTTGTAAGTTCAGGTCTGTGGCTTCCTGTATGGAATCAATCCATCTCATTTGGCCTTCCTCTTTTTCTACTCCCTTCTGTTTTTCCCAGCATTATTGTATTTTCTAGTGAATCATGTCTCCTCGTTATGTGTCCAAAGTATAACCTCAGAGGCATTCATAATTTGCAGAATGAGCCAGGAAACAGCATAAGACAGTGCAAGAACTTCCGTGGCTGCCTCTTTTTCAAATTCCTATCTACTAAGCAAAGCAGAATGCTCTAAATAGCTAGGAGTGCATCATTTATTACAATTACTCATATCATAGATTTTAATTGTAATTTATAATTATGTATGCATTCATGATCATTTTATACCAGCAATAAGCAATTAGCTTTGCATAGCAGTGCTAGGGTTTTTAGCCAGTTATATATATATATAAAAGAATTCTTCTAATTCTTTCTGCTGTAAAGACACACATGGAGAGCAACACAACCCCAGAAATCTAAAACGGAAAGAAATAATCCCCCATCTCTTGGTAAGTGAAGCACCTAGAATTAACTAGGTGCTCTATGTGAACAAAATGCAGAGGTCTCTGCCCATAGGCTCCTCGTCTAGATATGAACATGAGGCAGAAGGAAGTCTGGAACAACACATAAGAAGCTGCCTTATTTGGAGTTCTTTGGTCCTTCCAGTGCCAGTGTTGTCTTTACTTGCTGGCAGTGGCTCTCCAGGTTTTCAGCAGGAGTCATTTCCCCAGCCCTACATGGAAATGCTGGATTTGCAACCTGGGACCAGTGGAGGCTGGTCCATTTGGGCAAATAGGGCACCGCCCCACCAACCTGAGCCTGCCTTCAGCCAGCCCCCACCTGACTGCCTTCTTTACAACCAGCCCAGGGAGTGGCCCTGGCTCCCAGATGCTTCTTCTTTTGTCTCCAGGATAGCTGGAGTTTCCACAGATCATTTCCAGTTCAGGGACCAATGGGACTTCTCTTTTGACCTGACCTCCATCTCCAGCAGCTCTGATGTGAGGCTGGCAGAACTCCAGGTTCGCCTGATGTCCTTCTCCCAGTCGAGGAATGTCACTATGAACATCTACCACAGCCACGACCGCACGTGTCATGGGAACCAGACCTGCACAGACAAGTTCTTCCTCGGCTCTTTTGTTAGCACCAACTCTTCCTCAAGCCATTCCTCCTGGAAAGTCTTCAACATCACCCGCATGCTCCGCTTCTGGCTCCACCAGGGGGTGTCATTTGGCAAGGATGCTCCAGATGATCAGCAGCAGGTCTGGGAAGAGGAAAACCTATCTGAAGATAATGGTGGGACAGCAGTCAGTGGGTTCCAGAACAAATGTGGGCACAATGAATCCAGACAGGCCCACGTCTTGACCAGTAGCATGACTGATAGAGTCCTACTGGTTGTCTTTTCCAAAGATAAGGAACTGGTGGAGCCCTCTCAGGGCCCAAGTCTCATCAGGACAGTGGAAATGTCCAAGCACATCATGTTGGACAACACATCCAAGGAGGCTGGGGCCCATCGGCACCGGCGGAACAGGAAGCAAAAGCAACGGATTAAATTGAGTAACATATTCACCCCCAGCTTTGGGAAAGATGGTAGATCTCTATGCAGGAGGGTAGATATGATTGTGGATTTTGAGCAGACTGGTTTTGGAAGTTGGATTGTGCACCCCAAGAAGTACAATGCATACCGCTGTGAGGGGGAGTGCCCATCACCTGTCAATGAGACCTTCAAGCCAACAAATCATGCATATATTCAGAGCTTGTTGAAGTTATACCAACCCAACCGGGTGCCTTGCCCATCTTGTGCCCCAGTCAAAATGAGCCCGCTGTCCATGCTATACTATGAGAAAGGAAAAGTGAAGGTCTGTCACCATGAGGACATGATCATTGAGGAATGCGGCTGCAACTGAAGCTGACGCATCTTGGCTACTTGATTGATGGGGTCTCCAGAGACCAGCTCTCCCAAACTCAATGTACCTTCACTTCTTGAAGCAGAGACCCAGGAAGTATCATTCTTAAATAGAAGCAGAAAGTGTACTCTTCGCCACATGGAGATCAAGCTGTTTCTCTAGGGTCTTGTCCATGTAATCCTCATCAGAACGGAAGACAGAGTAGGCAGAGGATTAGGGTAGGGGTCACACCTTTCTTATGGAACTTAGAGTCCCAAGAGGGTTCTCATAGAAATAACCACACCGAAGCTGGTTCCAGGTTTGGCAAAATAACCTTCTGAGCCCCCTCCTATGTCAACAGGCCTGTCTGGTGGGCTTATCTGATGGTGGCGTCATTAGAAGACTGCAGTAGCAGTGCTTTGATGCAGCCACCCTTTTAATTTCCCACAATGCCGTGAAGTAGTGCTAGTCCGGGGCATTGTGGAAAATTAAAATGGCAGCCTCAAGAGCCAACTGCCCATTGCAAAAGTGTGTTTAAAGGGCCCCCCAAAGCAGGCAACAACTGGGTCCCTGCTGGCTGAAGCATCTATAGCTCTGTCCAAAAGTCCCACCGGTGAGAGCTATAAATAAACCTATCTTTTGTATATAGGCTAGCAGTATATTGTGATCAGCAGAGGGTTGATAGATGCATGCTAAACCACTAGTGAAGACAGTTGTTTTATTCATGTCTGTAAAGAATGTGGCATCAGCCACCTCAAGTGGTTTTGAGAAAGTTGTTAAATATTCTTTAAAAGGTGTATCCCCACCCACCCACACATTCAAGGTATCGATTTTATTATCTTGTGTCCAAATTTTTAATGTTTATTGTATCTGTATGCTTATTTTCGCCCAGAGTGGCTGGATAGCCAGCCAGATGGGCAACTAAGAAATTCAATAAATAAATAAATCTCAGGGGTGCCCCTGTAGATCTCTGCAGGGAAGAAGGGGACAAAACTAGAACTACTTGGCTCTGCCTCCCATCGGCTCTAGCTTCACTTACTGTGTGGGCTCCCTGCCTTCTGCCCTACCAGTCCTGATTGGTACCAGCCACCACTGTCAGGGACCTTCTGCATGCCAAACAGATGCTCTACTGCTGAGCTATGGCCCTTCCCCTGCTTACTTGGTGGAAGTAAGTGGGGGGGGGGTATATTCATTTTATGAACATGAGTTTTGGGGGGTACTCAAATAGGCCTAACGGAAGTCTGATTTAGTGATAGCTGAGTTCCCCCATGATGGTTTAAACTGGAACTGGCTCAGAATAAGTCACAGTATAGCTGAGTCTGTTTCACCTACCTGGGCAGCCTCTAATTCTACCTTTCCTCCCACTTACCTGCAATCATGTAGTGGCAAATTCAGAAGTGCAGGGTCCCTTCATGATAGTCACAGCCACACACCCTCCCCCCTTTTTTTCTTTTGCTGCTGGATTGAGAATGAGATCCTTGTTAATGCCTTCCCCCACAAAAATAGAAGTCCCTAGGAGCCAATCAGCATGAAAGGGGAGAGTGTTAGCTACTGAAAAGAGTTTTCGCAGTGGCTGACTCATCTCCTGTCACTCTGATTGGCTCCAATCAGCAGGAAAGGAGAAGGAAGCATGTTAGAAGACTCTTCTCAGTAGCTAGCATGTTCTCCTTTCATGCTGATTGCCTCGTAGGACGCTGGAGACATACGGACCCTGCTGGGACCCTACTCCCAAAAAAGTAAAGGGTCTAAGACCCCCAAAAAACTACACCCTGGCTTACCTGGGTGTTATTGCTGCTCTGGTGGAAGTGATAGCCCACTGGCTGCCCATTAGCTCTCAGACCAAGGTCAAGGTTCTGGTTTTGGTGTACAAAGCCCTATACAGCTTGGGACCAGGATACCTGAAATATTGTCTTACCCCTTATATACCCAGTTGATCACTATGCTCTGCAGGTGAGGGCCTCTTGCAGATACCACCTTATCAGAAGATCCATTCCGCACAACATAGGAAACGGACCTTTACTGTTGGAATTCCCGCCCCATAAAAAATGACAGGCACCATCTCCTTTATCTTTTCAGTGCCTACTAAATTTCTTCCTCTTTCAACAAGCCTTTTAAGCAGAGACCTTATCTTAGTTTGTGTCTGTGTTGGAATTGTTTTTTAAGATGTTTTTTAAGCTTTTTTAAAAAAAGATTTTTAAAAGATTTTTTAGAAGATGTCTTTAACATCTTCTTTTGCTTTTAAAGATGATTTGTTTTAATGTGTTTTAGTATTTTGTTTTTAAGATGTTTTAGAGTGTTTTTAGTGTTTCCCACCCTGGGCTCCTATTGGGAGGAAGGGTGGGAAATAAATCCAATAAATAAATAAATAATGTTGGGGAGGGAAGGAGGCCAATCCCCTAGCTCTCACTTGGTACTGGGCATGTTGCTATGTGGTGTGCTGGGTGCAAGGTGCTCCTGAAAAATGTAGTTAGCCCAAGAGATGTCACAGTAGACCTTGGGAAAATTACATTTCCCAGGACTCCCTGCAGCATGCCAGACATGGGGAGGAATGGGAAGAAATCACCTCGGTCTTCATTGCTCCTGTTTGCCACTGTGGTAGCAGCAACAGCACCAGTGGGTGGGAAGGAGTGGGCGAGGGTATGGTGATTATTAGAGGGCTGAGGGCTTGCTGGAGGAGGCTGTGTAATGTGAGTAGGAACTAAAATGATCTAGAAATGGTTGTATGGGAGAAATCAGTTCTGGGAGAGACCGGGAGGGCAAGGAAGCTGCAGGGTATCTTACTAGTTTCAAATTTGTACATAGTTTTGCAGTAGCACACTGCAAACTAAAGTTTGTTCCTTCTAATCCAGCCTTTATGGATTATTTATAATCTTGCAAATAGTATAGGTGAAGGGGGGAATAGTTGAACGGAACTTCAATTTGTGCGAGCTATAGGCAGGTTTCTAGGAAGGATATAGTGTGTCAGTCAATTGCAGGGCGTTTTCTAATATGGATAAACATTGCTACGTTCTTGCTGCCCTTTTTCAGCCAGACTTATTCGACCTGATTCACAGATCAGAGCAGCCTCAACTGACAGATGGATGGAGGCAGAAAAGGAAGCTATAGATTTTCCTGGAATCCCTTTCAACATTTCTTAAATTAGCCATACAAATTGCAATAAACAATTTCCCCAAAAGAGAGTTCAGAGGGATTTATTGATGTTATCTCTCACTCTTGCCTTTCACTGCCTCAAGCTTCAAATGAGGGAACCATGCCATAGGAAATAACACATCTTAGAGCTGTGTCCAAATAGCCTCTTGAAATTTTCCACAATATCAGATAAAATGATGGAACAGGGGATTTCATCAAACTTCTGTAAGGGGGAGGGGAAAGAAATTTTGCAGCAGTTTCTTGGGGGTGGGGCCACCATTAGTAGTAGCGATAACATGGTTTCTTTTGCCCCCTTACTTTTATTTAACAGCTGCTGTTGTAAGTTTCTAGATCTCATATTTCTAGATATCATGGTAGAAAATGTGTTTATCATCTGATTTAACTTCAGGCACCAAAGATATAAACTTCGGACAATAAAGAAAGGTCTTCCTAGTAAAACGTCGCAAGACGTCACCCTAAGAGTCGGGAACAACTCGCACTACAAGTGCGGGGACACCTTTACCTTTTGAGTATTGGAAGTGCAACATAACAGATCTTTCAGTTTGTAACATAAGGGTTAATTCTGTTATTAGTAAATCAGCCAACCAAGGGGTTGTGGTGGAGACATTGCCTAGCAACCAGGCAGAGTGGCATGATCTAGGCTGTGACAGCACATTGTCTGATTGTCTGTGTAGTTCTAAGGGAGTTTCCGCCCTTTATATTTGGTTGTATGTCTCTCTGCTCTGTACAAGACCTGAATTAAGAAAGACAAAACCTCTTTATTTATCTTGAAATTATACACTGTTTTTGTCCAGTTTAGCCAGTAAAGTATTATCAGGATCTTTTGTCTCTGGACTCTGTCTTCATTATTTTAAAACTTTCAGTGGTGACAAAGGGTGGGATTTTGCGAGTTACAATTCATTCTTTCTGCTTGTATCCCACTATGTCTATTTCACCTTTACCCTCCAATATCCATGCACTGTGGCCTGATTTGGAATACTTATTTTATTTAATTTAAATATTTATAAACTATACTTTTATATAAAGTATCATAAGGCGGTATAGAGACTAAAAACACAGTATTACAATTAAAACATTTACATCAGTAAGAATTGATTGGCAAAGAATCTTAGATTTGAAAAGCCTGTCTGAATTATAGTTTTTAGAAGGCACCTAAAAACAAGTAGGTGTGACTCCTGCTGAACCTCTACTGGGAAGGAGTTCAACAGGGCAGGGCCACCCACACTACAGGCTTGCCCCTTGGTAAAGGTCAGCAGAATCTGAGGGGCATGTAGGACTGCTAACAGTGCCCCATCAGAAGAACTCAGTGATTGAAGTGGAGCATAAGAAATGAGGTAATTTTCAAGTAAAATGCAGCTATTTTCCTGTACTGTCTGCAAAACCTGTAAAGTTAAAGTATTATATATTAACACTGACTGAGGCTATTTTTAGTCGATTAATCATTTGCTTTGCAATCATTTACAATCAAATAATTCTGTATTTTGTCATCTTAAAATGAATGCATTTTTGAGGCTGTTGGAAGAAATGTGAAACAGCTTAATCTGCAAACCCTCCCGTTCATTGAGAAATGGCCATCTTTAATATTATTTGGAGATGGCTTTAAATAATAGTGTACCTTTCAGTCTCAGATCCACCAATTAAAATTTGCCTCCATTGATTAAACTCTCCTCAGTTAATCAACCAAAGCTGTAGTTGATTAATTTTCGATAAAACTGGGATCTGCAGACTTTATATCATCATAGGATGTCATCTGTGAGTTTGGATTCTCACCTACTACGCTAAACCTGTGGATTGATTGATTGACTGATTTCTTTTTCTCTCTCTAGAAATTTACCACTCTGTTGTTTTCCAGATTTCTGACTGTGTTTAGATATGATGTAACATTACAGATGACTGACTTGCTATGCGATCACAGGGCTGGCTCTATCATCGAAATGAGGAAGCGTTTTCAGGAAGATGATTTTGCTGGCCGTGAAGGGGCAGTAAATTATTGGCTATGTAATTCATTGCTATTTTATTGCCAGGGAAAGAACATAAGAATCCTGCTGGATCAGACCAAAGGCCCATCTAATTCTGCATTGTGTTCCCACAGTGGCCAACTAGATGCCCAAGAAAAGCCCGCAAGCAGGACATGAGCGCAACAGCCCTCGCCCTGCCTGCGATTCCTAGCAACAGGGATTTAGAAGCATACCTGCCACCTAGCTGTCATGGCTAGCAGTTTTTATTCATGTTGTAAGGAAGATAAAGGCCCTTGTGGGATTTTATGTCTCTGGTTCCAAAATGGAATGATTATCCTTGGGTACCACGTTGACACGGGTGGGTATGGTGGTGGTTAGTAGGGATGGAAGGATCTTTCCGTTTCGGTTCTCTCCGCTTCTCATTTTTCGAATCTGAAATTGAGTTTTCCTCATTTCTGAAGCAATTTGCAAAACGGCTTTTCTTAAGAAAAATCCTCATGGAAATTCTTCAGCATTTTAGTGTGAATTTCTCCTAATAAGGGACATTCTGTAGGCAGTTTTGACTAATGTACTCATTTCTGCAAGCAATTTTGTCCAAATATAATGCATTTCCATATGCTGTTTTCACTAATATATTCATTTTATGCACATTTTCTCCTACCATATGCATTTTTATAAACATTGTTTGGTTGGTGAACTGCATCACAAAATTCGGGTAAGTGCAAATTTTGAAGGATGGCTGTGTTTTGGTTCTCATATTGTTTTGGAAAGTGTGGATTTAATAGGTTCTGCTTTAAATACGAACTGAACCTAATTTCTCCCTCATGCCTAGTGGTGAGTGCTATCTGTTGTTCCACCTCAGGCAACAAAATGTCTGGGACTGGCCCGATGTGACATTTATGCTACCCAGTGCACCAGCATGATAAATGGATGCCTGTATTTACTCATGATGAGCTGGCTTTTAAATGACCAAGTGCAATGAACTCAGATCATCCTACTGTTCCCTGCCAGACTTTGGCTCCATAACATCTGATTCAGGGCCTCCTGCCATGGCCTGGAAGTAGAAAGATCAGTTTTGCCCAAATAAATAAAGCCTGCAGATATGCATAATATCAGATTTTTATTTTATTTTATCTCCTTCACTTCTGGGCCTACATCTACACCATCTGCTGGAGTGTATTTTTAAGCTGTGATTCGGTAAAATGAAAGAAAAGATTGCGTTGCCAAGATATAAAGTCACCATTTGTAAAATAATAATAATAAAATGGAAAGTTAGTATTTTTTTTTCAAAAAAGATAACCATTGTCAAATAATCTGGTGATTCTATGACATCTGTCTGCTCCTCTTTTTTTTACCTGGACTCCTCAGGTACTAGAAGGGTAGATATTGCTCCATTGTCATGGGAGTGGTCATCAGGAGTCTGGGGACATGGTGCCATCAGTATGCTGATGGCATGCAGTTATACTTCTCCATAACAGCTGAATTAGGAGAAGCTGTGCAAGCCTTGTACCAGTGCCTGAATGCAGCGGTGGACTGGATGAGGGCCGATAAACTGGGTTTGAAAACTGGGAAGATGGAGGCATTGTGGGTAGGTGGTGTCCTTGTCCAAAAGATAGGCCAATTGCCTATTCTGGATGGCATTGCATTCCCGCTGAAGTAGCAGGACCTCCTGGATATGTCATTAGAGCCCCAAGTGGCCTCTGTGGTTGGGAGTGGTTTTTACCAGCTTTGTCTGCTATGTCCGTATCTGGATCCGGATTGCCTGGCCATTGTAGTCTTAATAACCTCAAGACTTGGTTATTGTAGTGCGTTCTGGGAGATATGCCCTTGGAACTGGTTCAGAAGCTCCAGCCAGTGCAGCATGCAGCAGCTAGATCACTGTTCTTCAAACCTGGGTCCCCAGATCTTGCTGGACTACTACTCCCATCATCCCCAGACAGCATGGTCAATGGTGAGGGATGATGGGATTCGTAGTCCATCAACATCTGGGGATGCAAGGTTGAAGAACCCTGGGCTAGATTGTTGATGGAGGCATGTGGCCAACAGCATGTGAACCACTGCTAAAACATCTGCACTGGCTGTCCATATACAACCAGGCCAGATTCAAGTATCTTGTATTAATATATAAAGTCCTTAAGGACACCCTGAGCCCTTACATCCCAGGTTGATAACATAGATCATCAAAAGGAACACTGCTAGCTATACCCTGTGTTTCAAAAGCCTGACTGGCTTCAACGTTTGATGCACCAATCCCATGCTGTGGAACACTCTTCCAGCAAAGATTCTGCAGGCATTGTTGCTTCTAACCTTCAGATGGCTCTTGAAGTCTTTTGATGTCAACAGGCCTATTCAGTGGCTTAAACTTTTAAGATGAACCAGTCATTTTTATGATCATTCTGTATTGTTTTTAATAGTATTTTATCTCTTTTGTAAATTTGGATGTACACCACCCTGATATTTTGTATGAGGAGTGGTCTAAAAATATTTTATACCTATATTTATAAATAAATAAACAAACTGGAAAAGGACAGAACATCAGTTTGATTCAGATATGCTAAAATACTTCATGGTATGGTCCTTTCTGGACTGGCGCCAAATGGGATTATTTCATCCCAATACAAATAGCAGCTTCAAAGAAGCAATTTTCATCAGGACCACAGCAGGGGAAGAAAGGGTTAAACTCCCCATCTCCATCTGCTGTCATTCTGATAATGATTTCACACACATGCACACACAGAGAGAGCAGCTGCTGTTTTGCTTTTTTACATATAAAAATTTGCATATTAACTGCAAAGACACAGTTAATGTTTCATCTAGGTTGGCCCTTGTTATCTTTTTTCATAAAACTGTTTAAAAAACAGATGTACAAAAATGGTTAAAACACAAATAAAATTATTAAAACTTTTAAAACAAACATAGGTAACTACAATATCTGTCTGGGTAGGCCTGCTGAAAGAAACAAGGTTTCAGGAAGTGTCTTGTTCTATATAGTGAGGGCTCCTGCCTAATGTCAATAGGGGGTTCCAAAGCACAGGCACTGTCATACCAACATTAAACAATAAACAAAACACATACAGAGGTAGTAGAATAATTATTTTTATTCATAAGATAGCAATGGTGGTCTCTCCACTGGTAAGGGTGGTGGGGAGGGAGGCTGAGGCCACTACTCAGATCTTTGCACGTCAAACCAAGTGCAACCCCCCCCCCCTCAGCCAGCCAGCATAATCTCTCTCACTTAACCACATCCCGGACCCTGCCCTGCCACCAACTAAGGAACACTCACTCAAGCAAACATTTTCCCCTGAGATGCAAAAAAGTTAAAATACTGCAAATGCAGCACAGTAGCCAGAGAGGGTGGTGGAGGCCACTTTGTGTGCCAAGTGCAAACACAGTATTCTCTCTCCCTCTCTCTCTCTCTCTCTCTCTCTCTCTCACACACACACACACACACACACACGTTGTCATCTTTCACCTCCACACTTCTTTATCTCCATTCTGCTCTGCCTCCTTCTCCTCCTTTATCCATGTTCTTGACCACCAGTTCCTTTTTTCCTCCCCTCCATTCTTCACCACCACTATCCGTTTTTTAAATAATTGTTTTCTCCACTCCACCCTGTCTCACTCTCTGCCTCCTCCCTCGTCGCCTCCTACCCATCCACAAAACAGAGGAGCAGAAGACTTCCCCTGGTCCCCCCCCCAATAATGCCCCACAGTAATTCTGGAAATGTTACAATTACTCCACAAAAGTAGTACAATTACTCCTAGTTCTATTACAATCAAAATGTAAAGGAATTACCCAGTCGTTACTCAAAAAAGTAATGAATTACAAGTAATTAGTTACTTGGAACTAGTTACTTCCAAGCTCTGACTATACTTCTGTTAATGCAACCTAACATAGCATTTGCCTTTTTTGCAGCCATATAACTCTTGGCTCAAATCCAGCTTGTGGTCGACAACAATCCCTGGATGCTTCTCGCATGTAATATTGCTGAGCCAAGTATCCCCCATCTTATAACTGTGCATTTGGTTTCTTTTTCCTAGGTGTAGAACTTTGCACATCCCTGTTCAATTTCATTCTGTTGTTTTCAGCCCAATGCGCCAGCCTATCAAGATCCCTTTGAATTTTGTTTCTGTCCTCCAGGGTATTAGCTATCCCTCCCAATTTTGTATCATCTGCAAATCTGATAAGCTTTCCCTGTGCCTCCTCATCCAAGTCATTAATAAAAATGTTGAAGAGCACTGGGCCCCGGAACAAGCTCTGCGGTATTCCACTCGTTACCTCCCCCCAGTTTGAGAAGGAACCATTGATAAGCACTCTTTGAGTACAATTCTGTAGCCAAATGATGCCCCGCTCGCCGCGGAGCTGACGAGTGGGGCATGGTTGCAGATGGGGGCGAAGCTGCAGCCTCCATCTTTGTTTGGGGCAACGTCGCGCGTCGCACCTATTGTGTGCGTGCGATGTGCAGTGTGGAGGGGCAGGGTTTTGGGGGTTATTTAAGTCCAGCCGCCCCTCCTACCTTCCTCTTTGCCAGCGTGACGTTGAAGGACGACGAGGGCCGAAGCAGAGCAAGGAGAAGAGCGACAGCGCCCATTCTGGCTCGGCCGCATGGTTGGTGCCATTTCGGAGGCGCTTGTTTGCAGCGGCACAGGCCGCATTTACATGCCAGTTAGGTCACGTTTGTGGGCAGATTAGGACTCAGTTATTTTCCTTGGTGGAAGGTAGTATGAGGAGGCAGGCGGTCATGAGCCTGGAGGAGTGGCGGGGGCTGGAGCGGGTCTTTTATTAAGGGCTTGCTGGGCCGAATGCTGTGGTTAGGCTTCTGACTTCCTGCTAGGCCCAGGAATATAGTAGGTTGAAGTAGTTAATTCTATTATTATATTACATGTGGCCTTTGAGGGGCCAGGTGAGCCTTTGGGCCTTTCATATTTGGATACTAATGGTGTGCACAGATGACAGGGTTTGCTGGGAAATGTATAAATCATAACCACTATTTAGGTGACAGTGATCCTTTTCCAAGTGTCAGTTACACATTCCTTGTTAACTCTGAGAAGTTGCATTTATTTGAATTTGGTCTCATATCAAAAACAAGGCATATGGCATTTGTTATATTTACAGAAGGACATGCAAACTTCTGCAGGGAATTGCAGGTCTTGCAGATGATAGTGTGGCTGAATGGGTGGATAGCAATAAAGAGGAAAGACAGATCACTTATCAGGATCTTATCCTCATTTCCAAGATCTTGGACTTTACTGAAACAAGGGCTGCCTTGATGCAAGCTTAGACTCTGTTTTTGACACAGAGGCTGCATTTTAAGATCCAGGCAGACTCTTCACCCTTTCCTGATGACTTTACAACAATAACAAAACCTTTCTTTGTTGGGATTTTTGATAACAATTACCTGAAGTCTCTGCTTTAAGGGAACTGGGTTAGATGCAATGAACTAGTAGTTGGTAAGTGTACTTACTCATAAATGATTTCCTTCCCTTTGGCAGAAGGATATATGCAACAGTGAGATAGGAGGCAAGAGCCCTTCAAAGGGGTAAGTAGAAGCCCCCAGCATAAGCTGCTCAAGGACATGTGTCCCTCCCCGGTTAGACTCAAGGTACTACGAACTTTGCTTGCTGGCTACCCGGTTTAAGGGAAGGTTTGTCTGTTATGGTGTTTTCCTTTTGATAACCTAGTCCCATACTCCAACTCCCGACTGGCCTTCGTGGCCTCCAACTCCAGGCTGGCCTTCATGGCCTACAATCTTTGATCTGTTTGCGTTATGGCAGTAATTTGCCAGGGACAGAGTGTAAAGATGCAAATTACACCTGATTCACCACCAGTCTTATTGAAGGGGTTCGGCTGTAAGTGGTTCATACCTGATAGTCTAGGTACCATGCGCTACACTTCATTTAACATGGTGCACGCATGTGGCAGAAGTGCCTTATGCATTTATGCGGCAGAACATTGCCTATGGACTGCTATATTTCTTACATGGAGTGCTTCAGATTCTTCTGGGACGGAGCAATCAGGAGACATGTGGGCCCAGAAGTAGTGGGGCACTATCTGTGTGATTGGCTGTTCAGGGGTATGGCAGATTTTGGGATGCATGTTAGCACCTGAGGTCACAGCTTATAGTATGGCTATGTACCTGGGGATTCCCTTGACAGCTGAGAGTAGGGATGATCTACCCCAGTCGGAGATGGCCATAAGCCTATCCATTGGCCTAGTGTGATCACCAGCTCTCGGAATGCTGAAAGGGCTGTAGGGGCTGTGCAAACATGGCCTATTCTTGTGAACTGCGCGCTGGACTTCCCGTAGATTCCATTGCCCCCAGTACGCTCACCAGCTGCCACAGAGCAGGTAGGGCAATTCAGGAATTCTGGGCCGGCAAGGGCTATGTGCCAGAATGGCCTTTTCCGTTGTGTCACCCGCTGAAATTCCCAGTGGATGGCAGGAGTAGGGGCCTGTTAGTCCAAGCACTTCAAGGTAAGCTGGCGGGACTTTCCTTCATAGCTAGGCTGGTGGTTTTTTCCCTATCCCCGTTGCCCTTTCTCACTGGACATTTTATTGGGTATGGTGAGCCAGTGGGAATACAGTATGCTCCTCCGGCTATGAAGCCGGACTTTCCAGGCAGTAGCCCTTATGCTGGGCTTTTTGGAGCTTTTAGGATAGGTAAGGTGATGGCTGGATCCAAGTGAGACCTGTCTTGACGTGCCCTCCAGCTATCAGATGTCTCCGTGGATGGGGGGGTTGTGCCCATATACAATTGTGAAGGTCTCAGACGGACCAGAGATGTATGGGGCAGACCGTAAATTGGCCAGGGGGATCTGGAGAAGGATATTTATTCCCCAATGCAAGCGAGGACCCCCTCACAAAATACCAGTTTTGGGTGCTCACAAAGCGGGCTTTTACAGCTGCTTCTACGGCAGCAGGTCTTGGGTTTTCCCAGGCAAAGGTGCAGGCTGTTGGACGCTCGTCCTCAGGTTTATAATGGCTATATTCACCCCTTTTAGAGGGCCTGGGAATTTGGAAGCCTAACAAGTTATAATTATTTTGTCAGGCTGCTGGACGGGGACAGAGCAGACGCGTATCCTAATAGGCGGCCTCAGCATAGTCTTCTGGGCAGCCAGGAGGGCCTTGAAATCAAGCATGGGCTCACAGTTGGGCCTCAGTCGATGGGCTGCAATACAGTGGCGTGCCCGGAGAGGAATGCGTTTGGATAGGCTCCTACCCACTTTATTCCAGCATAATTCAGTACAGACGGTTTCACAAGTGGTGGTCCTTCCCCCGGGTGGCAATGACCTCAGTTGCTTGAGGCAAGACCCACAGATCGCTGGCAGGTGACGACATGCAGTTTGAGAGGCTACGACAGCCTCTGTTATTTAAGGGCAAGACCCTCAGTTGGCAGGCATGGGACAACATGCAGCTTGAGAGGCTACGACGGCCTCGGTTACGTAAGGGCAAGGCCCTCAGTTGGCTGGCATGTGTGATGTGCAGCGGAGAGGCTGCAACGGCCTCAGTTACTTAAAGCCAAGTCCCTCAGTTGGCAAGCACGTGTGACATGCAACGGAGAGGCTACAACGGCCTCAGTTACTTAAAGCCAAGTCCCTCAGTTGGCAAGCATGTGTGACATGCAGCAGAGAGGCTGCAACGGCCTCAGTTACTTAAAGCCAAGTCCCTCAGTAGGCAAGCATGTGTGACATGCAGCGGAGAGGCTGCAATGGCCTCAGTTACTTAAAGCCCAGTCCCTCAGCTGGCAAGCATGTGTGACATGCAACGGAGAGGCTACAAAGGCCTCAGTTACTTAAAGCCAAGTCCCTCAGTTGGCAAGCATGTGTGACATGCAACGGAGAGGCTACGACGGCCTCAGTTACTTAAAGCCAAGTCCCTCAGTTGGCAAGCATGTGTGACATGCAGCGGAGAGGCTACGATGGCCTCAGTTACTCAGGGCAAGGCCCTCAGTTGGCAAGCACGTGTGACATGCAACGGAGAGGCTACAACGGCCTCAGTTACTTAAAGCCAAGTCCCTCAGTTGGCAAGCATGTGTGACATGCAGCAGAGAGGCTGCAACGGCCTCAGTTACTTAAAGCCAAGTCCCTCAGTAGGCAAGCATGTGTGACATGCAGCGGAGAGGCTGCAACGGCCTCAGTTACTTAAAGCCCAGTCCCTCAGCTGGCAAGCATGTGTGACATGCAACGGAGAGGCTACGACGGCCTCAGTTACTTAAAGCCAAGTCCCTCAGTTGGCAAGCATGTGTGACATGCAACGGAGAGGCTACGACGGCCTCAGTTACTTAACGCCAAGTCCCTCAGTTGGCAAGCATGTGTGACATGCAGCGGAGAGGCTACGACGGCCTCGGTTGCGCTGGGCAAGGCCCTCAGTTGGCAAGCATGTGTGACATGCAGCGGAAAGGCTACGACGGCCTCAGTTACTCAGGGCAAGGCCCTCAGTTGGTGAGCATGTGTGACATGCAGCGGAGAGGCTACGACGGCCTCAGTTACTCAGGGCAAGGCCCTCAGTTGGTGAGCATGTGTGACATGCAGCGGAGAGGCTACGACGGCCTCAGTTACTTTTGGGCATGCTCCCACGCAGGGTTTGGCGAACGAAGGCTAACCGGCAGATTTGGTTGGCTCTTCTTGGGCATGGGGGGTTAGCCATTCCGCATTCCCATTCAGCATTAGAAGGGTGAACGACACAGGGCCGATGGCGTTCACCTGTCAGATGCAGGTAACGACATATTTGGGAGACCTGCAGAGGTGTCTGCGAGAGGTGCTTCTCGGCAGTGGGGTAAAGGGGTACTAAATAGAGATTTGTCCCCCTTTTGTGGCGGGAAGGTGCGGGAAGGGAAATAGGTAAGGACAGCTAGGTGGCCCCCTTAGGCACCTTTGGAGGTGATTGGCGGTTCCAGAGGGCCTGTCTCTCAGAGCTTTACGGCTCTAGAGCAGGATATGGGCTGCTTCTGGGGCCAACTTATCCTCATCTACCCAGGGGTTATACGGCCCCGGGTGGGGATGACGTGGGAAGGCCCCCCTACTCACCTACAAGGTGTGGCCGGGGTAAAGGGTAAGCAGATGGGCTTGCCCTTGCCCCAGCAGGGGCTGGTCGCCCAGAGCTGTGTGGCAAGCTACTTGTTTATAGACAGTTCCCGCACCTAGGTTTCCCTCTGCAGGTCACTTTAAATTGGGTTTTTGTTTGCTGTAATTTAATAAAGTGGCCCTTGTTCAACCCAAGCTGATGTCGCTGTGTCTTATTTCGCCCCTCGACTGCAAATGATGCCCCGCTCGCTGCGCAGCTGATGAGTGGGGCATGGTTGCAGATGGGGGCGAAGCTGCCGCCTCCATCTTTGTTTGGGGCAACGTCGCGCGTCGCACCTATTGTGTGCGTGCGATGTGCAGTGTGGAGGGGCAGGGTTTTGGGGCTTATTTAAGTCCAGCCGCCCCTCCTACCTTCCTCTTTGCCAGCGTGACACCCACCCCGCCCTCCCTCTTTTATGGTGTGCCTAGGGGTTGCTTCAGGCCGAGTAGGAATTTTTATCCTGCCCACCCTCGTTGGTGGGCAGGTTTTTTGCCTGCTCCACACCATGGGAGTGGGATGGAATTGGGTTAGGGGGCGTTGTGTTTAATAGGCAGTTTTGGCTTATTTGGCTAACTTGAATGTATTAGACAGGTCAATGCCCTACCGGGCTATGCATCTTTCACTGGTGTGGGAAGGTGCGGGAAGGGAAATAGGTAAGGACAGCTAGGTGGCCCCCTTAGGCACCTTTGGAGGTGATTGGCAGTTCCGGAGGGCCTGTCTCTCAGGGCCTTACGGCTCTAGAGCAGGATATGGGCTGCTTCTGGGGCCAACTTATCCTCATCTACCCAGGGGTTATACGGCCCCGGGTGGGGATGACGTGGGAAGGCCCCACTACTCACCTACAAGGTGTGGCCGGGGTAAAGGGTAAGCAGATGGGCTTGCCCTTGCCCCAGCAGGGGCTGGTCGCCCAAGAGCTGTGTGGCAAGCTACTTGCTTATAGACAGTTCCCGCACCTAGGTTTCCCTCTGCAGGTCACTTTAAATTGGGTTTTTGTTTGCTGTAATTTAATAAAGTGGCCCTTGTTCAACCCAAGCTGATGTCTCTGTGTCTTATTTCGCCCCTCGACTGCAACTGTGGATCCACCTGATAGTTATTCTATCCAGCCCACATTTGGCTAGCTTTTTAATCATAATATCATGGAGTACTTTGTCAAAAGCTTTGCTGAAGTCAATATATATTATGTCCACAGCATTCCCATAGTCTACCAGGGAGGTTACCCAATAAAAAATGAGGTATGATTAGTCTGGCAGGATTTGTTCTTGATGAATCCATGTTGGCTTCTAGTAATCACTGCATTGTTTTCAAGGTGCTTACGGACTGACCTCTTTATATTCTGTTCCAGAATTTATATTTACTCTGCTCCAGAATTTTTCCAGGGATCAATGTTAGGCTAACTGGTCTGTAGTTCCCAAGTTTCTCCTATTTGCCCTTTTTGAAGATAGGGACAACATTAACCCTTCTCCAGCCATTCAGCACTTCACCCATCCTCCACAGTTTTGCAAATATACTAGACAGTGGTTTCGAGAGAACTTTGCACTTTCCAAAACAATATGAGAACCAATACCTGGTTATCCTTTGAAATTCATACTTATCCAAATTTTGTGATACTTCTCCAATCAAACAATGGGATTTATTCAACTGACTCCTACTCAGAGTAGACCCAATGAAATGAATAAACCTAAGACAGTCCTATCCGTTAACATCAGTGAGTCTTCTATATGTATGACTAGTGTTGAATACTACCCAATGGGTACAAAAAGCATATATTAGGAGGAAAGTGTGCATAAAAATGAAGATATTAGTGAAAATAACATACAAAAATGCATTATATTATGAGAAATTGCTTGCAAAAATGTGTTACATTAGTCAAAACTTCATACAATAATGTGTTTGTTCAAAGAAATTGGCACTAAAATGCTGAAGAATATCAATTTTTTTTAATTGCAGAAATGTGGAGAACTGAATTTAAGAATGGAAAAATGAGGAACTGAGTAAACCAAAATTTACATCCCTAGAGCTGACACATAATTTTTCCAGATCTTCCCAAGGATCTGCCTCCCCTTTCTGGGGTTTCCATTTGAGCAACAAGACCAGGACATAGTCTGTGAAGCAGTTCACAGGAAAATTTCTGAAGCCTAACACTACTCAAGCACAATTATAGTCCATTTTCTCAGTAGCTTAGCCAAACACTACGGTAAAATCTTGGCATATTTGAGACTTCTGTTTACACTCACAACAAAGCACAGATCCACTTAATTAAGAAACATATTTGTTGGTTACAATACACAAGAGGTGATAGATTTAGAGCCAAACAAAGAAAAGAAAAACTATGATGTCTAGTGAATTATTTCCCTACAATAGAATTAAAGGAAGGAAATCTATCTCTACTATATATTGTGGAAAGTTGTTTGTCTCTTTGTCTCTTGTGTTTGCTATGCATTTGGACACCTCTCAAGATATTGTAACCAAATTCTGCATGGTGGTTCCTGAGATCAAGGAGCAGGTTTTCCTCATGTTTGGATACAGTTGGGTGCTATTTTGAATCAAGATGGTGGACTGAACATTTCAAAACTGCACTAATTTTTTTTTGTTTCTTAGAATTCCTGAGCAACACCAGGCACTTATTAGTATTCAACAGACAAGCCAGAGGCTACATTCCTCAACTCACTTACTTGGAAGTAAGCATTACTGACATAGGTTTGGCTTGATTGGTATAATAATTCATCCCCCTCCCCATGTTCCAGCCAAAATATGGTGAAGTGGACAGAGGAATTCAACAAATTCATGGGGAATGACTCTGTTAATGGCTACTAGTCATCATGATGGTGATATGCCAAGTCCAGATTTAGAAGCAATTTACCGCTGAATACAATTTCCTGAGAAGGAACCATGGGGCAGGGCTATGGACCAGGACTGGGCAGCCTGCAGGCCTAATTAGGCCTGTCTGGTTTGTCCATTTTTGCCAAGCCATGGCCACCTGCTCTACACTTGACATCATATATTATGCTAGCATGTAAAGATGTGGTTTAGAAGCACTTACCAAAGTGCTCCGCAAGATAGTGTTTTGAGAGGGACCTAGCAAGACCCAACAATCAGCTGAACTTGATAAGATTTTTGTAAGATTAGAGTAACAGACAGAAAAGCACTATGTGATTAGCATTCATTACCTTGTAACAACCCTACAATGTAGGCCATTATTGCCATCCCTATATTATATATGAGTGCTGGAGCCAAACCATCAGCTTGCTGAAGCACACTCTCTGTACTATTACTGATGCTAATGTGAAACTTAAGCCAAGTATTTCTAGTTTCTAGCTTGTGCTCTCAGCCACAACACCAGCTCTCTGGAGATTCAATTATCAGACTTAATCTCAGCCAGAAAAGTATTATTTTATAAATTAAGATGTTTTTTAATAAATCATGCAGCTGTTTGAGTTTTGCTTATGTTGGCTTAAGTTCTTTGTGGTTAAGCAAACAAACAAAGAGAGCAAAACATGTGCTCCTCTCTGGTGGTAGCCAGATGCATTTTGCTACCATGACTCAGCATTTCTCCCTCCTTCCATTTTCGTATTGAACAGTTTTAAAGGCCAAAGGAACATTGTGATAGAGTTTACTAGTCCTTTGCCGTGAAAGTCCAGCACAAGAATGTAGAAGGCTGACAAATCCAACCTGTCGCAAATTGGGTACCATTTCCTATTTGATTGAAGAGATCTGGAGTACAAATTCCACATCAAGGATTAAAGGTCTGGATTCAAGATTAAGGCTGCAGCTCATACCACAGCTACCTGGGAGTAAGCCTCATTGAATTCAACAAGGCTTATTTCTCAGTAGACATGGTTAGGACTGTTTTGTCAACTGGAAGTATCAGTGGTGTTCTTTTAGAAAGGTTAGTGGTGGGTACTTTTTGTTCCCATATACTGACTATAGCAATGTTTCCAACACAGATCAATCACCTTTTGAAAAAAATTAAAGCAAAAAGACTTGTGGTTTTCAGATGTACACCTAAAGCCTAGTATCACGTAATTGTTTATAATAATAGTAACACAGCCTACAATCCTATACACAGTTATATGGAAAGTAAACTCATTGAACAGTGGGCCTTACTTCCGATTCAATATGCATACCATTGTGCTGTATATGTACAGAGACTGGGCACATAGGTCCCATTTCAGTGTCAGAGGGCTTGTTTCGCATGCAGTAGGCCCCCTGTTCAATCTGTGGCATTTCCACCTAGGGCTGGGAATGTCCCCAGTCTGGAACCCCAGAGAGTTGTTGCCAGCCTGGTTAGACAATACCGTACTAGTATCTTATAAATTGCAGAAGCTGCATAGCAAGGCATATCCTGAAGTTAAAAAATATATTTCTATCTCTGACCCAGTCTAAAAATGAATACTTGGCAGGTACAGGTATGTAACCATTTGGAACAAATAAATGCCCATCAGTTTAACAGTGAACTTGGAGCACCTAGACAGTTTCTCTGCTGAAAGAAACCTCCATAGTTTCACACTTCAAAAAACAGGAAGTAATAGTCCATAAATTTAATAACACTCTGCTGCACAAGGGCTAATCCAAGGGTTGTGTATTGCCAACTTCACATGCAACACAGGAATAAGTAACTCAAGATTTCCTCCAACAAAAAAAAGGGGGGGGGGAAGATGGGTAACTCTCAGGAGATTGTAATTAGCAGGAAAGGAAACTAATTTGCTTACTCTCTGAATTCTAAGAAGGAAACTTTAATTAGAACAGGATCTAAGTATGGGTTGATAAGAGGATGCCACCTAACCTAGGCTAATAATGAAAATTTCAATTGATTTCAGTGGGTCATTTTTATTATTATTGAAAATGTATATTGTTACATATAATACAACATCTCTGTGTACATAAAAATAATATTTAACAATGACATGCAATAAAGTTTCCCAAAAGCTAAATAACAACAAAACAAAACTATGTATCATAAATAAAGCTGAGCAGTGTACAAGACAGAATTAAAAAGTCAGACTCCTGGAAAGGTTGGGTAAACATATACATTTTAAAAACAGAACAATCATTAAGTAATCCACCAAGACCACTGGCCATTTTCAAGTGGTCCACGGGGAAAAAAGTTTGGGAACTATTGCTTTATATGTCAACAACAAAACATTGAACTTGGCTTGGTAGCTAACAGGTAGTATCAGTTTGACAGTTGGTTCCGTTGATTATCACTTAGTTGGATACAATTCTCTATGTAACAGATCTGATGGGGTTACAGAGTTATGACAGACAAATAGTGGGTGAGATCCAACACAGAACGAGCAGTATGTCCCCTTGCCCGATGGGGTTTCTTCCTTTCCTTCGCCCTGCAGGCCCTTGTGTGCCCCCAAAATCACCTCTGGAGGGTTTGGTGACCCTCTGAAGCAGATTTTGGGGGAATGCAGGAGGCTGGGGAAGAAAAACTGAAAGTCTCATTGCACAGATGGATTTGCATTGAGCAAGCAGGCAGACATTATTAGATGTCACCCTTTATTTTTAAAGCATCAAACAGCAATTCAGGCAAGTTTTCTCTGGATCCTGGGAGGATGCAGTTAATAACTAAAACCACACATTTAAGACATTGACTAACAAATCAGAGATATAAGTCATTGTAATTATACAGCCATGAGAGTCGCTATATACTATAGCCAGCATGGATTTTTCACATTCCGCAATGTTAAATTGAAAATACCCCCATACCGTACTGCTGCTTTCCATAAGCTCATTTCAAAACAAAACCTTACCAGACTTATAGTCCTGAACTCAGAAATGCTTGCTTAACAACTCTTTAAGTTTTCATGGCAATATACAAAACAGTCAGAGAAAATCAAGAGTATAAAAAGTGTAAAACGAGAGAGAAAAATCCAGACCCCTGTTGGATTTTTTTCTGTGAGTGGTCTCATAATTTGTTGAAAATAATTAAAAACAGCCATGTTCACAGAATACTTGTAATGCTATTACTGGCCTTGCTCCATACTCTGACCATCTTCTGCAGTTTAAAAGTTCAAAAAATGCCTGGCTGATTTTTGAGTAATTTAAAAAATATTGCATTGAACTCAGTGATAAGGCCAGGCATGCTCAGTAAGAACCAACTATCAGTGTTCTAAAAACCAGACTCACAGCTGCTGGGCTTGCCTAATCAGGGGGCCACCCCCCCAGATCTTTATTTCACTTGAGACAGACTCCTGTTCCCTTGATAGCACTCCAGTGGTCAGAGTGGTTTAACAGTCAGCCGCTCTGAATGAAGGTCTGTGAGGGGAACAGGGCATCCCCTAGCAACTCTCAGTACCCTTCGCAAACTACACTTTCCAGGATTATTTGGTGGAAGCCATGACTGTCTAAAGTTAAATAAAGGTCTGATGTGGGCGTGGCCAGGGACAGCTTTGGTTTAAATTTGGGTGGGAGACTACATGTGCCTGCTGTAGAATAAAAAGGTGGGGAAAACCCTGAAAAACAATGATATTGTTCACAATGTTTTCCCTTTGGAGAGGGGCTTTCCCTCTGCCCAGTGCCCACCCACCCAATCTCCTCCCCCTCCCTCCTTCCCTCCCTCCCCCTATCCTTCATCCCCTTCTCTCCCTCTTCCTCCTCCTCCTCCCCTGCTCATCCCCAGGTCAGTTTCACCTATCCTAAGCCTAATTATACAGGAGTAAATCCCACTTAACTCAAAAAGCATGCAAACGGTCAAACCTGCCCTCCACTCCTCCCTCCTAACCCTCCCTCTCTACTTCCTTTGCCCCTCCTCCCCCTTCCCTCCCCTCCCTTCCTCCTTTCCTCTCCTCTCCTCTCCCCTCCCCTTCCTCCTCCTCCTCCTCCTCCATGGTCAGTTTTACCTATGCTAAGCATTATTACATGTAAGTAAATCCCATTGACCTCAATAAGCATGCAAATGATCAAACCTACCCTTCCCTCCTCCTCCCTCCTATTTCCTCCCTCCTGTCCCTCTCCTTCCTTCCTCCTACTGCCCCCTCACCCCTCCCCTTCCAACCCCCCTCTTTCCCCCTCTTTCTTCTCCCTCCCCACCCTTCCTCCTTCCTTCTCCTCTGGCCTCTCCCCTTCTCCTCCTCTCCCATGGTCACTTTCACCTATCCTAAGCATGATTGCATAGGAGTAAATCCCATTGACCCCAATAAGCATGCAAATGATCACACCTCCCTTTCCCCTCCCCCTCTCTCCTCTCCTCCCCGCTCTCCCCCTCCCCTCTCCTCTCCCCTCCTTCTCCCTTCTTCCTCCCATCCCCTCCTTCTTCTTCCTCCTTCCCTGCCCGCTCCAGCCATCCCTCCCTCTCTCTTCTCCTCCTCCCCCAAGGTCAGTTTCACCTATGCTAAGCATGGATGCAGAGAAGTAAATCCCATTGAACTCAATAAGCATGCAAATGATCAATCCATTCTGAACAAACTTGCAGAGGATTCCATTTCTTACCTCCTGGATTGAAAAGCAGGGAAATTCACTAATAAGCAAAACAAAAAACAAAAAAACCCTTGCAGTTTAAGAATGTACCTATAGCCAACAGATATTTCTATTAATCTTTTAAAAGCAGGGGATTTGGGCAGCTATAGTGAATGCACCAGGGGACCAGGAGACCTGACCTCCTCTCTATTGAACTGCCCTACAAATTTGTCAAAACAAACACAATTTGGGCTGGTCTTTCACAGTCCAGTCCACTTCCTGTGTAATTTGGAAGAATTTGGTAAAATGTGCCTCTGAGCATATGGTGAGTGGTGGCAACACCTGCAATCAGCCCAAATAACAGAAATAAGACATGTGCTGTGCTGATCTTATTTAAATAGGGAGAAAGCAACAATATTAAGACAGATGATATCGTTCAGATAGTCATTTTAAATATGTTTAATTTTTTTGCAGTTTTAGTGAAGGATTTTCTTTTGCTTCTGTTTCTGTGAATATGTAAAGTACAGCAACACTTTGCATAATTTACACTACAGAAACAATTGTGGAATAATGGCAGTGACTATTCTGCAGAATAGTCTCCAATAGACATAAGGAGTGTCTCAGTTTGCACAAGATAAAACAGTGGAAGGTGAAATATATTCCAGCAAAATTCTAGGTGTACTCGTTTTTAATTGACTGTGTCCACCCTTCCTTAAGTGGAATGGTTTAGGCATAGCAGGCTGAACACATGCATCTTGGGCAGGCCAAGTTTGTTTTTTCCAACAGCTAGATTAATTGCTTAAGTAGCAACATATTGCACATTTTGCATCAAACTACAGTTTCAGATTCAACTGTTAATGCACCCAAAATAGAAATAGAACATAACCTCCAGTTTGAAACGCAAAAGGCTGTCTTCACCATAATATGATATTGACCAATAAAAAGGCTTTGAAATTAATAAAAATAAATTTGATACAGATTTCTAAGATGAATAGTGAGAGGAATATAATTTTCTAGGTTAGATGCTCTATAGAAACAGTAGTAACATAGGAAAGAAGCAAAGTAAGAAGAATACCAACAAACATACAAAAATGTAATTCTCCATCTTTGGAGATGACAGGCACTCACCATATGCTCAGAGGGACTGTTACCAAATTCTTCCAAGCTACACAGGAAGTGGATTGGACTGTGAAAGACCAACCCAAATTGTATCTGCATTTTTACAAATTTGTAGGGCAGTGCAATATCTCAAAGAAGAAGTCAGGTCTCTGGCTACCCTGGGGCATTCACTATAGCTGGCCAATTTCCCTGCTTTTTAAAGTTTGATAGAAATATCTGTTGGCTATAGGTACATTCTTAAAACACAAGGTTTTTTTGCCTATTAGTGAATATATATTTAGATGAGTTTTACAGAATACCAGGCTAAATTAAGTATACCTTTTTCATCCACCCTTCACAAGCAGGTCCCAGAGTGGGCATGGCATCTCTAATTATATCGACTGTTTTAGACAAAAAAATGTGCCTTTCTTTCATTATGGGCAGACTAGCTGGAAGATGGCATCAATAAACTGAAGCTTAATCCAGACAAAATTGAGATGCTGTTGGTGCGTGGTTCCTCTGACTGGCTGAGTGGTGTGTGGCCTGCTGTAGATGGGGTCTCACTCCCTCTGAAGGAGCAGGTTCATAGTTTGGGGGTTCTACTGGATCCACTGCTGTCTCTTGAGGCACAGGTGCCCTCAGTGGCAAGGAGTGCCTTCCATCAGTTTAGGGTGGTGGCCCAACTGTGACCCTCTCTGGACAGGGATATCCTGGCTACAGTAATCTATGCTAACCTCAAGGTTGGATTGTTGCATTGTGCTTTACCGCCCAGAGAGCTTCGGCTATGGGGCGGTATACAAGTGCAATAAATAAAAAATAAAATACCCCACCACCATGACCAGCACGAGCAGGCAAGGTTTTGAAAGTGGCAGTTGAAAGTGTCCACACACAATCATCTCATTCCATAAATATAAGAACATAAGAAGAGCCTGCTGGATCAGGCCAATGACCCATCCAGTCCAGCATCTTGTTCTCACAGTGGCCAACCAAATACCTGTGACAAGCTTGCATGCAGGACCTGAGCACAACAGCATTCTCCCCACCTGCGATTCCAAGCAACTGGTATTCAGGGATATTCTGCCTGCAACAGTGGAGGGAGAACACAGCCATCATAGCCAATAGCAACTGACAACCCTATCCTCCACGAATTTGTCTAATCTTCTTTTAAAGCCATCCAAATTGGTGGTCATCCTGGGAGCAGGATAGGGGTGACAGGGCCAGGATGGAGGCTGCCATCTTGTAGGAGTGAATTCCACAGTTTAACCATGTGCTTGCCTGTTCTCAATTTTCCAGCATAAAGTCCACCTCTTCGCCTTTTGTGTCCTTCCGTTGGGGATCAGCCCACATTAGCCTTCTCTCAGTGTAAGATAGGCCACCAAGGACCTCCTCATCTGTCTCGGAATGAAGTTAGATTGGTGGATGCATCAGTCACGACAACTTAGTAAAAAGCTCTTGAGCTTATTGATTTATTTAACAAAATTTAAATATCACCTGATTATAGCAAACTTTTAACTGGTTTCCAAAAAAAGCTGCCTTTTTCCTACCATTGAAGGCACCACTAGTGACAACATGAAGCAAGATCATCTGAAGTCTGAAAAGTAGGGCTGGCCATTTGTCACTTGCTTCACAAGATGGCTGGCAGAAGGTGCTAAGAAGACTTCATATCTCTGTGAAGCAGTGAGATGTGGGGCTCTCTGGTGCCTATTCAAGCGCAAAGGCTCCCTTCCTGCAGACATTCATTCTGTCCCTGTGGATACCAGGAGGCCGGGCTAGTTGGCATGCCCAATGTCAGGGGTGGAGCTACTCCATGGGGCTTTCCCCAGACCATTTTCAGAGGTCTGAAAAGATATGGCTAACTTGTCCCATGGATTTAAATGGAACCTAAGTTCAACTAACTTGTTCTGGATCCAGCCCATAGGGTTTAGCAGGCCATAAGTTTGGGGAAGGTCTCAGTGGAAAAGCCTTGGATGCAGAAGGTCTCAGGTTCAATCCCCAGCATCTCCAGGTAGAGCTGGGAGAGGCTTCCTGTCTGAAACTCTGGAAAGTTGCTGCCAGTCAGTGTAGACAATACTGAGCTAGGTGGACCAATAGTCTCCCTAGGTATAAGGCAGCTTATGTTCCTCTGCCAGTGTAGTGTAGCAGACAGTGTCAGAAGAGGACTTGGGAGACCAGGGTTCAAATCCCCACTCAGCCATGTCACTAGGTGATAGGGTTACCAGGTGTCTGGTTTTTGCCTGGAGACTCTGGATTTTTGGGGTGCTGTCCAGGTAAGTCATCTGAATCTCTGGACTCTCAGCTTTATTTATTTATTTATTTTTAAAAATTAAGTTTCTAGGTGGTCTGGTTCCCGAGATATACACCAAAACGTCAGTCCCCACCCACAACTTCAGTTAAATGAGCTCGTAGCTGGCTGCTCTAATCCTGCCCTTTCAGGTTTGTAGCCCATAAGTGAGGTGATTGACAAGGCAGTAGCTACAGCCCTTTGCAAGTCAGAAAACTTGTTTTTTCCTGCTCATCTGAAAATCTCATAAATTGAGTAAGTATATAGCTTTCAATCTTTTTCTCTCTTGTGTGCAGCAGTCAAACAAGTTTAAATTTTCCTGGGCTGTTGAAGAGAGCATTGTTTGAAAACCTTCCGAATATTAAACTTTATTCCAGTACTTGCTTTTCTGGGAGTAAAGCTGCAGTGCTAATCCCACATACCCAGAGTAAGCCCCATTGAATTCAATAGGACGTACTTTTAAGTAGACATAGTTAGGATTGTGCTGTAATTAATGGGACTTTTGAGGGAACATAGCAAAGAACTGTGTTTGTGTTATAAATCTTTCTCTCCCCTCCAATCCAATTTTTACAGCAATTAGGCAGGGTTTACTTGGTATTGCTGCTTTTATTATGTTGGAAACGAATAGATTTTTTTTTTTTAAGTTCTGCAATGACCAACTGGTTTTGACAATAAACTAGAGACCTTATCTTGGAAGACAATTTAACTCGGCCCCAGATTAGGAGATTAGTCTGAGAGATGGTGAGTAGCCCATGGTCACCCAATAAACTTTAAAACTATTTACAGGCAGGCAAAGTTTATTAAGTAGATCCACACAATACATTTAAAGCACACCGAACTTGCATTTAAAGTACATGACTTCCCCTAAAGAATCCTGGGAAGTGTAGTTTCCCCCTCACAGTTATAGTTCCTACCACCCTTAACAAACTACAGTTCCCATGATTCTGTGGTGTGATTCATGTGCTTCAAATATGTGTTGAATGTGCTTTAAATGAATTGTATGAATGTGCCCTAGGTATGATGTGCATTCATTAGTGAATTGAAAAGAACAATTTTAAAAGATTTTTTTTACACAGGGGAAGGGTTTTAGCTCATTGGTAGGGCATAAGTTTTGCATGCAAAGGTCCAAAATTCAATTTCTGGAAAAGACTATTGCCTGGAATCCTGGAGAGCCAATGCTAGTCCATGTCATCAGTACTGAGCTAGATAGTATCAAATGACCTGAGTCGGCATAAGGCAGATTCCTTTGTTCCTAAAAATGGAAAGAGACTCAAGGGCCACAGTGACTCTAAAATTTATTTATGTATTTTATTTACAACATAATATAAACATTTCATATACAGCTTTATTGTAAAAAATCTCAAAGTGGTTTACAGAAAGAATTAAAACAATAAAATTATTGGCAAAAACAGTAAAAGCAAGATATTTAAAAAACATTCAAAACAATAAAACCAACAATGAGTTAAAAACAGATAAAAAACACAATAGCTTCTACATGCCTGGGTAGTCTTGCCTAAACAAAAATGTTTTTAGCAGGTGCTGAAAAGAATACAATGAAGGTGTCTGCCTAATGTTAATAGGCAGGGAGTTCCAAAGCATAGGTGCTGCCACACTAAAGGACTGATTTCTTACAACAGCAGAACAAGTACTGTGTGGCACCCATAACATGGAAAGCACTCTGAACTTGGCCTTGTGGCAAATCAGCAATCAGTGCTGATTTCAGAGGAGGTATGATGTACTAACAGGGTCTCACTCATGTGCTGCACGGGGATTTCTGTGACCTTGGCTGACTGGCTGCCAGGATTTTTTTAGTTTCATTTTTTGTTAGGAATCCTGACTGGTTGTGGGATGCTGAGTTTTCTGACTTACTCGTAGCGATCTTGTTATGGTTGGTATGGTATTGCATTTAAGAAATCATCACTGTTTTTTGTTTTTATTTTTCTATTTGCATTTCATTTAATTTAACCTCACACCCTTTCATCCATAGAAGCAACAACAGTGGTTACATGTGGTCAGCTCAACCCTCTTAAACCCACTGATGATGCACTTTGTTGTTTGCATGACGGTTTGTTTCTTGCCCAATAGTGGTAAAAGAGAATTCATATACTGGGCAGCATGGCTGCAATTGTTGTTCCCAAGCTGCTGCCTATGAAGGTAGACCAAACCATGTATGTTTTCTCTGTCAATTATTATTCACTGGAATTGGGTTGGCTGTCAAAATGAGTTTATAGCAGCCCACAGGGTAGACAGAAAAGAGTAGAGAATCTTCTTACTCTTACTCATTTCTCAGACCTCTTTCTGAAGTGAAGGGTCATATCTGTAAAGAAATTCGGAGCAGCCATGTTAAAAGGAAGGGGAAGGGCATTCCAGGCAGGGGGTTGCCAACCCTGCTTGGATATGGATATCTTTGCAGAGGATCCCTAGTCAAGCTTTACCAACAACACAATCCAAATTCTGTGGGGTTTAGTCCCTTAGTAAGTGTGTTTAGAATTGCAGCCTTCGGCAGCATCTATCTTTGCTCCTGAGTGCTCCCATCTAACATCTCCACAACACTAGGCTCATTTTTTCCTACAATGGCCTGATGACTGGCCTGGCCTGAGGGCACTTAAACCCTTCTTGCCAGAAGCAAGTAGGCTAGATTAAATGTTCCCTACCCAGGCTCCATCTTTTAGCTAAGTTTTCTATCTTAATTTCCAATAGGAGAAATGTTTTTGTTTGAACTGCATGCGCCAGACACCTGTGGTTGATGCTTAATGTATCATGCTTAATGACATCACTTGGGCCCACCTCTGTGACATCACTTGGGCCCACCCTATGACATCACTTGGCCCTGCCCCCATGACATCACTCAGGCCTGCTACCATGACATTACTAGGGCCTGCCCCCAAAACCTCAGGGTTTGGGATGCTTCTGACCTGGCAACCCTACTGGGTGACTTTGGGCCAGTCAGTCACTCAGCCCAATTTACCTCATAGAGTTGTTGTGAGGATAAAATGGGGAGATGGGGAGAGAACCATGTGTACCACCTTGAGCTCCTTGGAGGAAAGGCAAGATATAAATGTAGTAATAAATATAAATTAAAAATAGGCTGTATGCTGTTTTTACCACAACAACCTTTTGTGCAACGAACAGAAATGGCTCTATTCTGCCATGCTTCTGCCTGTAATACACCCATTCTAACAGCCAATCTACATAGAATAAGCTGCTAGATTTCTGAACTGTACATTTGAGACTGAAGATGGGATTGTTTTTTAAAAAATCATTCCCCAATATTAAAAAAGCAGCAACCTGCATGTAGTGAAGTAGCACATTGAAGATAAATGTTTACCACCATCCTCTCCCCAAAAAACTAATTTACTACATATTTATTTATTTAGACATTTATGTTCCACTCTTTGGGCAGTAGCTTCTCAGAGAGACTAAAGGCTAAGGTATAAATTTCCCAGAAGAGACAGGTTAATATGAGGTACAAAAGATCTACCTCTAACAATGGCACCACCTGATGCATTACAATTACCTTTTCCCAGCAAAGATGTCTTTAAAAAAAGTCATCCATTCAGCCTAGTGTGCAAATTGGATGCTAATTAAAACCATATGAGAACCTGAACCTTTGCAGCTCAAAGGTGTAAAGTAAATTAGCATTTTATTTACTGGTCATTAACATGAGGTGAGGAGCAGAAGATATTGCACTACTTTTAATAAGGTCACCACTACAGTAAATTACTTTGAAACAAATTGGTCACCTCCACCCAAAGAGACGTATTCTGGACTTGCAAAGGAGACATTATGTGTGTGGGAGGGATCAAAATGATCATACCTGACATTTCCTGGAGCATCCATGTTTTTAATTAATTCATTTTATTTTTATTTTTTTAAATAGCTTTTTGGAAAATCTAATTAAGAAAAGTTATATTTTCCATACCACAGAGGTTTGTTTTTCATTTTAACCATTGCACTAAAAAAAGAAGACCACAATAGAATACTTTTCTTTCTTTCTTTTGTTTAAACTTTTTGTCGCATTTTTCAGAATTTCAGTTGCTACAAGCTACTGAGACTGAATCTGTTCAAATTTGTTGAATTGTCAACAAATATGGAAAACTCAGCAATGGCCCAGAGACTGGAAATGTTCAATATACATCCCAATTCCAAAGAAAGGGGATCCCAGGGAATGTAGTAATTATTGAACTATTGCTTTAATATCCCATGCAAGTAAAGTAATGCTCAAGATTCTACAACAAAGGCTCTTACCATATATGGAGCGAGAAATGCCAGACGTCCAAGCTGGATTTAGAAAGGGAAGAGGCACCAGAGATCATATCGCAAACATACATTGGATAATGGAACGGATGGAAGGTCCTCAAAAGCAAAGATGTATCACTGAACACTAAAGTCAGGATCATTCAGACCATGGTATTTCCGATCTCTATGTATGGATGTGAAAGTTGGACAGTGAAAAAAGTGGATAAGAGAAAAATCAACTCATTTGAAATGTAGCGTTGGAGGAGAGCTTTGCAGATACCATGGACCACGAAAAAGACAAATAACTAGATATTAGAAGAAATTAAACCAGAACTATCACCAGAAGCTAAAATGATGAAACTGAGGTTATCATACTTTGGACACATAATGAGAAGACATGATACACTGGAAAAGACAATAATGCTGAGAAAAACAGAAGGGAGTAGAAAAAGAGGAAGCCCAACAAGAGATGGATTGATTCCATAAAGGAAGCCACAAACCTGAACTAAGTGTTTTTAGTGTTGTTTGCTGCCCTGGGCTCCTGCTAGGAAGAGCAGGAAATAAATAAAGGAAGGAAGGAGCTGGGCATTCCAAAGGAGGAGGGCGTCAACAATCCAACATTAGGCAAAAGAAACCATGGATTGTTCACATGTCTGTGAGCTGCAATCTGGCTTGTTCAACAAACCATGGCATAAGCAAACTATAGCTTATATCTAGACACAACCACTGTGAGTGGTGTAATACTGCCCCCCAGGATTATGTCTATCCAGGATATTGGAACCAGGTGAGAAACCAAGAATATATATAAGTTAATCTTCAAGGCTGCAGCAAGGGCTGACCCAAGACATTTTGCTGCCTGAGGAAAAGGACAACATGCCCCCCCCCACAATTCCCTGTTCAGAAACTGATCAGACTGGGGGATGAAACTTACTTCAACACTCATGATAGGATAGTGTCCTCCATTGCTCCTGAAGGCAGCACGGTGGCTTAGGGGGCACAGGGCAGGCCATATGGGACACACAGCTGTGTCCTCCACCAGGGGTTAAGGAATGACTGGGGTGCTCAGGAGGATCCACTAGAGGCCTGCTGCTGCTATCCCACAGCATCTGCCACTTGGGGCAGTTGCCTTACTCTGCCTAATGTTGGGGCTGACCCTGGCTACAGCTGAACCTGGTTGATTGCAAGTCAGTTATAAAGCCTCCAAACATTTTGGTCCTTCCCTGGACTGCTACTCCACACTGAACACTTGTGAGGAAAATAAACAGCCCTTCCTATCATGATGCTGTCGCCGCCAGATGATCAGGAAATAACTGAGGTTAGTCACACCCCACTGCCTTGAATGGAAACAATACACTAGGGACTATACAGCCCCTCAGTTCTTCTTGGTGTGTTGCCACATGGATGGACCAGACAAACAGTACTGGCAGCTTGTAGTGATTGTCACTTTTCTGTGACTGACTCTTCCCCATCAGCAGTTAGAATCTGTGACATTTTATCTGCTCAACTACTGTTGGAAGAGGGGGAGCTTGAAGATGACAAGCAAAGAGTCAGTCCTGGCACCCACCTTTCCCCAATCATGAATGTAACAAAGCTATTTCGTATATTGCAGTGACTTTCCTTGCATGTTCTGAATGACAAATTGCATCTCACACAGACAACATGACTATTCCCACTTCCACTGGAGCTGATGGGAATGTTGCCATTTATTATTTCAGTGGGAGCAAGGTCAAGCTCATTGTATTTTAAGCTCTTCAAGAAGTTAGCTTTTATGTTTCTCATGGAGTTCAACCTCATAAAGTCCCAAGTGGGGGTATTTGGGGGCCAGCAGGAAGTTTATTCGGCAGGCAACTTTTGTCGTCTCACACCATTCCCAGTGTGTCAAGTGCTCAGACTGCCAAAGCACAAATGTAGGAAGCTGCCTTTGAAAACATGGGACAAAGATCAGCACAGAGGAATGAAACCAGAAATTACTCAGATACAAGAGGAAACTTGATGTCACCTAGAATTTATGACTTACCAGAATAGCAGAGACATGACATGCTACCAAAAAAGAAATGTTTGCTCACTTGGGCTGCCATTCTTCTAAAAGTGTCACTAACATGATTATTAATAAGAAGACGATGAACCAAAGGGCAAGGCAATCATAGTGGCCTTGGTTGTAGTTGACTCAGTCCAATATTGGCTTATTGATTCATTCAAAATAATTATATGCCGCTTTTTCTGCCACACAGTGGCATTCAGTGCATCTCACATGAAAGTCAGCAGCACCAATTAAACAAATAAATGAAAAATACAACAACTCTTAAAACACAGCAGCAAATAAAATGAATTTAGAAGACAAGATTAAGGGGAGACTTAAGTGGACTTCATTCATGCATTTGAAATCTGAAAAACTGTCATGTAGAAGATAGAATAGACCCATTCTCTGTGGCTCTACAACAGGATTTCTAGGGGTCCGTGAACCGGGTGCAAAAAAAAATCAATTTCCAATGTAATAAAACTAACATTCGTGTATTTATGGGGGCCCATAGCTTTCATCAGATTGTCAGAGGGGTCTGTGATCCAAACAAGGTTAAGAACCACTGCTGTAGAGGGTATGGCTAAGAACCAATGGGTGGCAATTGCAGGGAAGACGATTTGGGCTAAATTGAGATCAGGGTCAACATAGGAATGGGCAAATATGTCAGTTTCAGTTTTTCTCTGTTTCTCATTTTTCCAACCTTCAGTCCTCCACTTTTTCACATCAGTTTGCATTTTTTTTATAAAAAAAAGTATTCATTAAAATTCATTGGAATTTTACTGCAAATTTCTCTTATTACAAACATTTCTGTTTGCAGTTTTCCCTAATATAATTCATTTTTTATGTTATTGTCACTAATATATGCATTTGATGTTCACTATACCAGATGGGCATAGCTGAGTGAGGCCAATCCCACCCTGGTCACCCATCCAGGTCTCAGTAATAGAATCATAGAATAGTAGAGTTGGAAGAGGCCTATAAGGCCATCAGGTCCAAGCCCCTGCTCAATGCAGGAATCCAACTGAAAGCAGACCTGACAGGTGGCAGTCCACCTTCTTCTTGAATGCCTCCAGTATTGGAGAGCCCACCACCTCCCTAGGTCATTGGTTCTATTGTCATACCACTCTAACAGTTAGGAAGTTTTTCCTGAGGTTCAGCTGAAATCTGGCTTCCTTTACCTTGAACCCATTATTCTGTGTCCTGCACTCTGGGATGATTGAGAAAAGTTCCTGGCCCTTCTCTGTGTGACAACCTTTCAAGTACTTGAACAGTGCTATCATATCTGCCCTCAGTCTTCTCAAGGCTAAACATGCCCAGCTCTTTCAGTCTCTCTCATAGGACTTTGTTTCCAGCTTCCCGTGATCATGAAGGATGTCTGCCAAGCCCTACCTCTTTACGTAGTTCATACTCTCTCACACCTTAACATTTTTGGGAGTAAGTGATATGTAACAGAGTTTTAATTAAGAAAAGCTCCTGGGCTCCTGCTGGGAGGAAGGGCGGGATATAAAACAAATAATAAATAAAATAAAAGTGCCTCTGCTATCAGGTATTTGGGAAACATACTACTAAAATACTATTATTTAGGGTGACACCGGATACACCATTACTTGGAAGCAAGTCCTACTGAATTCAATGGAACTAAAGTCAAGACATACATAGGATTGTGCTGTTAAAAGCTTACGATTAAATAGATCTGCATATATGCATGATCAAGGTGGCAGAAATTATTGGGGTTGTAGGAAGGAGTTACAGTTCATCTCTTGGTACAGCTAATTCCCCCTGTCCATCTGCTATATTTGGCCCCAGCCATGCAATCCTTTCAGAAATAAAAGGATATACAATTCTTTTATTTCTGTGAACAAAAGCAACACTGTGATCATGAAGAACTATTTTAAGGGGCTCTAAAGGTTGACGCTGATAATACCGTTCAGCTGTTAAAAGTTGCTGTAACTCTGAAACTGACTGGGGAATTCATAACTGAAATATCTGCCTTAGCATGATATATATCTGTCTGATAAAACAGGCCAGGCACTGCCAGGTCCTTTGTGGAACTCCACTGTATTGATTACAGATGAGTCAAGATTTATAATTTTCCATAGTTTAGTTTTCAAAGATAGCAATGTAGTTAAGAGCTAATGCAACATAGAGATAATGAACATACCTTGTAAGTAGGAATGGAAGAATCTGACAATTTTGCTTCTCTCAGTTTCTTATTTTCCTAATCTTAAATTCAGTTCGCCATGTTTCTCCAGCAATTTATATATTTTAAAAAATCCTCATGAAAAGCTTTCAGCATTTTAGTGTGAATTTCTCCTAACACATTTTTATATGCAGGTTTGACTATTGGACATATTTTTCCAAGCATTTTCTCATATAATGCATTTTGTATGTTATTTTCACTAATATATTCATTGTTATGCACATTTCCCCCTTATATATGCATTTTTGTAAGCACTGGATGGTTGGAGAACTGCATTGCAAAATTCAGGTGTGAATTTCGAAGGTTGCCTGTGTTTCAGCTCTCATATTGTTTCAGAAAGTATGATTTGACAAATTTGGCTTTAATAAGAACTGAAAATATTGGGAAATAAAAATTTAGTGTGGTTCTAGCACTCACACAGTATTCCCTGCATTAAACATTTATGAAACATAAGAATTTCTAAGGATATTTTTTAGAGTGTTTGTAGTGTTTTTGTTTGCTGCCTTGGGCTCCTACTGGGAGGAAGGGGGATATAAATATAATATGCAAATAAATAAATACAATAAGAGGTTTAGCAGGGGAAGGATGAGCAGGTTGGTTTCCTGTGCAAATGTGCAATAACAGTTTATCTGAACATTTCTGTCCATGCATATTCATTTTCAAGCCTTAAATCTTAAGTGCAGTGAAAGGAAACACAACTTTGTTCTTCCTCAGAATGTTCAAAGCCACTTTGATTCACACCATATTGATATTGTGTCTTGACCCCTATCCTCTCTGTATGGATCATCAAACATCTGCTTCCTTCTGTCTGTCACCTTAACCCTTCTATATCACAACAACTTTCTGCTCTTCATCTTGTAGGAAAGACTTTGGCCCTCATGAGTAAATCAACTAGCAGGGAAGATATGCAGCCTTTTGTGAAGCAGCACTAGTCAAAAAGGAACCTCCAATATTTCCCCCACCAACCTTTCGAAATAGCTAATTGTGTCACTGTGTGTATCTCTACATACAAAAGCCTGTTTCTGATATTCCATCACCCTCCATTATGACCAAGGAAGACAATCTGGAACACAAAACCCATACCCCAAAGATGTCCCCAATGATGTCTCAAGGGGGCCATATGTCCTGCTATGCAGATGACAGTCATCAATTTGTAGAGCAGTTGGAAGGAGGACCACTATTTGAAGAAGCCTTCTATTTGAAGGGCTGTCAGTGCAAGCCGAATTTAAAGATAAAGAACGCTATGATGGGAAAGCAGGGGTCTTAAAGTTGGTCATCAACAGCACTGGACAGCACACTGAGCCAGGCACACAGGTCGCCTGGTCCTATGGGGGAGATGTAGCATATTTCTGTTTAATTATAGTAATTGTCTCTACATTTGTATCTTAGCATATAAGCATAAGCCCATTTTATGCATATCTGTGTCCTCATTTGTCCTCTTTTTGGGCGATGCATAAACAGCCACCCTAGCAGGCCTTATATTCTTTGCCATGTAAGTGAAGAGTTGCCATTCAGCACTATAGGGGAAAGTAAAATGATAGATATGGATACAATGAAAGCAAAAGTATTGGGATCCCATGGTCAAACCTGAAGACATAGAGGTTCACTGTACACCTATGGGCCCTTATTGACCTCTCATCCACCTCCCCCCATGGGTAATTTGCTAGTAGACTATTTATTTCAGACTTCACCAGCCTGGTGCCCTCCAGATATTTTGGATTACAATGTGCATGCTGGCTGGGGATTGGAGTCAAAAACATGGCTAGGCTGGTTAGGGATGATGGGAATTATAGTCCAAAGCATAGTTAGGTTGGTTAGGAATGACGGGAGTTGTAGTCCAAAACATGGCTAGGCTGGTTAGGGATGATGGATGTTGTAGTCCAAAACATCTGGAGGGCAATAGGTTGGTAAAGGCTGGCTTATTTACTCAACACTTTATTTGCCCATGTCATATGTCTGCCAGCTAGGCTCAAGTAACCATAAGCTAGCTTGACTTCAGGGTACTTGGTTTTCATGTACTTGGCTTTGTACAGGAAAGATCTGCATTGGATGAAAAGATACATGGAATTGCCTTAGTAAGATCATTCACCTATTAAAACCAGTGCATTCTGTCTAAAGGCTACTGGCAATAGTCATGTAAACGATTTTCCATTATATGAAAGAACCTTTTTCCTCTTCTTCTTTTTGAATGCCTTTCTGCTCCCAACCTCTAATCCTGGTATTCTGTAACAGTCAAAAGATCTGGATACCCTCAAGATGTCTTTGCAAATCTGCGAGTTAAGGTTGCTGAAATCTGGACATGAGCCCAGAGTATTTTACTGAATTAGGTTTTGTCCTGGCATTGCAATTAAAGTAGCCATGCTGGAACATGCTCAGGACAGACCATTAAAAAAAAGGTCTCTGTTCAGAGCCAACAGGGTGTGTTTTTTTTGTTTTTTGTTTTGTTTTGTTTTAAACCACCCTCATCTTCTCTATGTCAGCAAGTCCCAGTCAGTGGGTTAGGACACTACATTATGTCAATGTAGCTATGTCAACATAGCAAGGTTGCCAGTGTTTGGTCAGGAACTGAAGAAGACTGGCACACAGCCGGAAATGCAGTAAGTGACCCTGGTAAAGGTAGGTATATTTTCTGCCAGGGCATCTCGATGTCGAGAATGGAAAGCCAGCTCAGGGCACACATTGGTACAAAGTCTGTCCAAATGATCTGCGTGGATGAGGATGGCATTCCAGTGTGGATTGAAGGATAAAAACGAGTAAAATGTACATTGTTATACACTTTTATAAGGGTGGGTTTGTGTCTCGCAATGACCTACTAGGAAGTGCAATTGCTTTTTGTGCAAGGAGAGACATTGTAGTCACCCCTGCAATCCCTGTCAGTGAGGGCTGGGCCACCCGGGTTCAGGGCCAAGCCTACCATTAGGCAGAATGAGGCAGCTGCCTCAGGTAGCAGATGCTGGGAGAAGCAATGGTGAGGGGTTGAGAGGACAGAGCTCTGTGCACTACACAGCATGCTCTATACCTCCCCCCCCAAGTTAGCTTGGTGTCCTCAAGTGTGGTGGAGGTTGCTGTTCCATCACCAGTGTTGAAATGTCATCCTTGTCAGTTTCTGTATATAGAATGGGGTTGTTGTTTTTCCAGTCCAGCATCCTGACCCATCCAGTCCAGGTTTCTGTTCTCACAGTGGCCAACCAGATGCCTATGGGAACCCCAGGAGCAGGACCTGTGCACTACAGCACTCTCCTCTCCTGCAGATTCCAGCAACTAGCATTCAGAGATATACCACTTCTAACAGTGTAATAGTAAGCAGAACATAGCCATCACGGCTAGTAGCCATTGATAGCCTTATCCATCATGAATTTGTCTAATTCTCTTTTAAAGCCATCCAAGTTGGTGGCCATCGCTGCCTCTTGTGGGAGCAAATTCCATCGTTTAACTATGTACTGTGTGAAGAAGTACTTTCTTTTGCCTGTCCTAAATCTTCCAACATTTAGTCCAGTACCTTTCTGCCCCACTCTTCCTACTCTATCCTCAAAGAGCTCAGGATGCCACACATGGTTCTCTCCCAGATACAAATTTTGTTACCACAACTACCCTGTGAGGTAAGCAAGGCTGAGAGAGAGTCACTGGCTCAAGGTTACCCAGTAAGTTTCATGGCTGAGTAAGGATCTGAATCCAGATCTCCACAGCTCTAGCCTGACACTCCAACCACTACACTACATTTCCTCTTTACTTTCCTCCATGGTAACTATTCACAGTAACACAGGAAGCTTCAGACCATCTAGTTCAATATTGTGTACATTGAATGGCAGAGGCTCTCCAGGATTTGGGGCAGGGTTCTCTCCTGGAGAATGTTGGGGATTGAACCTGCGACTTTCTGCATGTGAAGCAGTCACTCCACCACTGAGCTATAGCCCTTCTCCACTTATAAAACCTTGCTTCCAAGCTTTCCAGAAATATCTGGCTTCCCACTGTTAAGATGCTGGACTAGATGGTCTGTTCCAATGGATATCTCATATGTAAGCAGAAAATAAAGGTTAACACAATTGGGATGAAGACCAAACCTCCTTGCCAAAATTGGATTTTGAGCTAGTATGAAACTGCCTCCTTCATTTTCTTTTTAACTGCAATGATTTTTTTCTTAACTGTGTTGTTGATGATCATGTTGATAAAGAGTACAAGACAGTTGTATACGGTGCAAATCATAGGGAATGCTATGAAGGACCTGTTGTCATTTCACCTTGTTCCTAAAAATGCCCTCAGAGGGTGTAACAAGCCCACAATGGGGGCTCTGTGGAGCAGGAATGCCTGCAGGGCAGAGATCCAACACAGAGTGAGCCCTACAGCCACTACACCTTTGCCACACTAGCATTTGGTCATTTGTCCAAAGCAGGGTGGCCACACTAGCATTTGGTCATTTGTCCAAAGCAGGGTGGCCACGGAGTCTATCATAAATTGGACCCCTTCTGTGGTTTTGTTGCACAGGGATTTCATGGCACAATGTTTGCAAAGGAGTCGTCGTGTTGAGGTTGGGTGGTCCAAATGCCACTGATCAAAGAACGGAGCACCTTAAACAGGATGAAAAGGATGGCCGTCCTCTTCTGCTGAGTGCATAGCATCAGGAAAGATATGTACGGAGCAGCGAGGAAAGAAGGGGGCACCTGCCTAGCTGGCCAGATCAGCCGAATCAACCCTGGCGACCAATGGGGTGACACATCTTGCAGCTCTAATTGCCTTCAAGTGGTTGTCCAAATAGCTGAGAGCACAACATTTGGAACGTCCCATCCTTCAAAGTCCCCAGTGGTCTGCACTCAGATTCCGGCTGTATACAAATCATACATTGGGAGAAGTCATGTGCTTTAAATGTATGGCATGTGTGCAGCCTGTGCCCCTTGGCATCTGCATAGCAGAAGGTAATCAATGTAGGCTGTAAACTTTGCAAGACACAAAACTAGCTGACATGGGATTATCCTGTGCTAGATTGCATCTGTCTGGTTCCCCGACCAGAGAACTTTCTCTGAATGGTTTGGAGTTAAAATGCTGAAGAAGATTCCATTCATCTGTGCTCTCAGAAGACTGTGACGTATGTGATTAGAGACTAGAAGAAGCTCATTGACCATGGGAAATGACTCCATAAGAGAGATAATATACCTATTGCAACCCCTGAGGCCTTGCTTGAGATCTTTAAGTGCTACTATTCCTTCAAGGGCTTCCCTTAGTAAACATCTGCTGTGGAGAAATATTGGATTCCAGCTGTTTGCAGCTGTAAATCCTTGAATGTATAATACTTACACAGTGGGGGGGGAGAGGCTGCATTCACAGCCATATTCCCCTCCTGAATTCCTTCTTCCACTTGAACTCTCTCCCCCCCCCGTGAAACAAAAAACCAAAACAAAATAACTTACCCAAGAGAACTTTTGTTGTGCTTGAATCACTTGGAGTCTTATGACTCCACAAAATTGCAGCTGTGAGATTTTCAGGAAAGCTGTGCAAGGCCAGGCTGGATTGCTGAGCGGGGGTTGGGGAGAGCAATCTGCAAAGCTAGTTTACCCAAGACTTGCCATTCGAATGTTTAGAAAGGCAGCAGTTCAGAGGCAAGCTAGCGGAGGGGCAGCACATGAATGATGAGTAGCTTTCTGCTGCTCAGCCAGTTTCAAACAATTGGTGCGCGCACAACCCCCCCCCCAAAAAAAACCCTCTAGCACAAGATCAAGCCATTCTTCTTGTTATTTGTGTTCTAAATGCTTTACAGTCAAAAAGACTGCTCAGATAGTTTAATGCTACTAACAAAAAGCAGCATGCTTTTGAACAGCAGTTGCTAGAAACTGCAGGAGGGGAGAGCTCTTGTGCTCAGTTTATGCTTGCATGGCTCACATAGCCATTTGGTTGGCCACTGTCAGAACAAGAGGCTGGACTATGTTAAGAAGTAACTGCAAACAGACAAAACTACCAAGCGCTTAGCCAAAGAATGTGTTTTCTGTGCCAGGGTCTGCTCTGGAACATGTATAGGGGACAATATGCAACCAGTCTAGATTGTCAATACCTAGATTGTTGATCTAGTTTTCTAGATTGTTTGGAGCAAGTGGGATGTATGGGGAATGCAGGACACCTTGAAGAAGGTCTGAAATTCCATGAAGGGGGGAATTCACCTTCCTACCAGGAGCAAAGAATTGAATGGGCAACAGAATTCTCTGTTAGGGATCCTCATTGATCTACAATGGGTTTGCAGGGGGTAAAATGTGTGTGTGGGTAAAAGCAGATATCTGCATTGACTGGTACAATCCTGTATTTTTCTCTTCATGTGTATGCCATCTAGGATAGCTTATAAGAGGTGCTTGGAGAGGTGGACAAGAAATTTGGGAAGAGCTGCTACTCTGATGTTTTTGTGGTGTTTTTTTTTAATTCTTATTCTAATGAGCATTCCCAAACCTTTCCAAGGGTTTTGGAAGGAGTTGGAGAAATCCTATTCTATTCCTCTTCTGATGCCACTGTTGTAAACAGTGCTCCAGACAGTTAACACCTGCAAGCAACAACATGCAACATGCATGCAACTGCATGTGAGGATCTGCACATGTTCATCTGCAGGTGCTGAATTAGCTGGGGGGGCAGACTTTCTCCGTCACCCTTCCCCAACCTGGTGCTCTCCAGATGTTTTGGAATACAACTCCCACCCCCAGCCTGCATGTCCAATGGTCATGCTTGATGGGAGTTGTAACCCAACAACTCTTCTGGAAGACACCAGGATGGGAAAGTCTGTTCCAAGGTGCGTGGAATGGGGATCCATCTTTAAAACATTTGAGAAAGTAGTACAAGGGAAATAGTGCTTTTCATCATGTGCAGAATACGTATTTCCACTCACCACTGAGTAACCACAGCCATGCCCACCCACAGACATACATAAAATGAGAGAGGCTGGTATTTTAGATCAGAAGGTAGCTTCAGGGCATGACTGTGAGTCCTCCTAGTGCCTCTCATCTTAGTAATTAGCCATAGTCAGGAGGATCTGTTTAATAAAAAAAAATTGGAAATGTTCCAGAACTTGCAGCCAGTGGTTCCTTTCCCATAAGCTTTCTGCTTATGAGCTGCTTTTGGAAAATGTTCTACAGAGCTTTGGTCCAAGAACTCCCCTTCTTCTGTTCTTAGAAGAGATTGCTGAAAATAATGGGGAGGGGAGACAATCTCCCTAGTGTCAGGGTCACCATTTAGGAGCAACTTTCAACCACTTATTGCAGTTCCTGCCCTCCTTGTCTGAAAAGATATGATTTCCTTAATAAAAGAGTATGCTCACAGGATAAATTTAGATAACTATCTTATCTCCCATCCTTGGTCTGCTATTTGAAGAGGGCCAGTACATGATAGCCACCAGACCAACCACACTGTCTAACAACCGGGTGGAAAAACAAATCCACTGCCTATTTGAGACCAAATCTGAATGCAAGATGGGGATGATTGCAGACCTAAGACATAGCTCTGAAAGAGAAGAAAGTATGCAGAGGAAATCAGTGAATAACCTCCTGGAACCTGATGCAACAGGAATTATAGGTCAAATGAGCATATGAAGATGTTTTAGTCAGACTGTTACATAGGAAACTGCCTTGTATTGAGGCAGATCATTGATCTATCTGGCTGAGTAATGTCTATAGTACCAGTGTCCTTCAACCTTGGGTCCCCAGATGTTGATGGACTACAGCACCCATTATCCCTGACCATTGTCCATGTTGTCTGGGGATGATGGGTGTTGTAGTCCAACAGCATCTGGGGACCCAAGGGTGAAGAACAGTGGTCAGCACTGTTTGGTAGTGGCTCTTCAGGGTTTCAAAGAGGGAGTCTCTCCATTTCAACCCTACCAGGAGATGCCAGAGATTGAACTTGGGACCTTCTACATGCAAAGCAGATGCTCTACCACTGAGCCTTTCCCCTGTTAGTCCACCTATCTCAGTACCAACAGTTCTGACTGAAAGCAGCTCTTTAGGAATTCAAGTCTTGCTGCCTGAGATCTTTCAAATGAAGATAACTGCAAATGAATCTGGGATCTTGTGCATGCAAAACATATGCTCTGCCACTGAGCAATGGGTGGTTGACTCCTTATCCACTTGAGCAAATCCTGTAGTGGGAAGGTCTGGGAATGATCACATGTCTCAAGCCTTTCGGGGATCCCTTCAGAAGACTGTCCATTTGATTCCCACCATATAATGGACATAAAGATATATCTGGGGGCCAACTTCATACATTGCGGTTTCCCACAAGCACATCTATACAGAGAAAGTGTGAAACTTCAGCATATGTGAATGATCCAACGTGTGTCTGATTTGCTGTGGATATGTGCACTGGGAAGCCACTGACTGGCTGGAACTTCCCATTGCATATGCAACACACACAGTGAATATACACCACATGTATGCACAGTGAATTTAGAACTGCCAGACGTGTGTGACCATTCACACCCCAATTTCATGCATTTCCTGCACAAAAGCATTGTCTATGAAGGAATTTGTAATGTGTGAAAGTAGCCATGTATGTGACTGTTCAGATATACTTATTCTGCCAATCCAACCTCCAGAAAACATGCACATTTCTGGATCTCCATCCATCCACAGAGCTAATGGGCACAATTTCAGAACTAATGTGAGCTACACAACCGTTTCTGCAATCTTTGTAGGAGTGGGGAGTGTGCATGCGTATGTGTGATGGGGTATATCTGCCTTTCCCAGAATCACTTGCTGGACCTCTAGTTGTGCCTCAGAATGCCAACCGTCATGCCCTTTACATGTTTTCTGGGAAGTAAGCCCTCCTGAGTTCAATGGAGCATACTCACAAGGAATACAGCCCAAAGCAGGAGGATGGGTAGTTGCTGTGGGGGATGAGCTCCTGCATCACATGCTATAGCTATTGCTTCACAAACCCAGGTCTTGTAGCACCATAAATGGTGGACATTTATTGTGGCATAGACTTTCATAGACAAGAAGCTGCTCCATCACTGGCTCCACAAGTTATGCATTTCTTACATGGACTGAGCTTCTAGTGGGGGGGGGATGTCCAAGCCCACCATCTACATTTGCGGCACTCATACAAGAATGGTGTGCTAACAACAGGGATCCTGCATATGGCATCCTAAGGAGATTGCACATTAGGCATGTGATGATTTCCATGACAATTCCATGTTGCAAACGTGTAGCGTGCGAAGCACCCCCAAAAGTCCTTGATGAAGGGTGGAGGAGGAGTTGCCTGCATCCCCTCACTCCAATCCCCTCCTGTCACTGTGCCTGCATGTTCAAGTGTGCCACCTAAGAGATCTTCCAGGGGGCGCATTTTCATAACCTCCCGGCTTTGGCGCCCGCGCCTGATCAATTTCACACGTCATTAGCAATAGTTGGAGAAGGAAGGACACTCACCATCTCTCCGCAGGTTCGAGGCGCGCAAGGCTCTGATAGATCCGCTCTGGGAGCCAGCGGTGGAGCCCAGATGGGTGGAAAAGTTGGCCCAGATTCCAACGTAAAAGAGGAGAAGCTCAAGCAGTTGCATCGGAGCGCCTTGATGCTAGCACAATGACTTTATTTAAAAAAAAAAAATGGGGGGGGGAGAGAGGACGAATCCCTCTTCCAAATGGAAGAGCTGCTTCTCCACGGCGCTTTTAAAAGCCCAGCGAGGGTTCCTTCCTTCCCTCTGCCCAGAGCTACTTTCCAAACTAACCCCCAATGATGTTCAATATCAATGAACTTTTCGCCCCCCAAAGTGGCTGGCTGGAGGGACGAGGCCGTGGCCGGAAGTCTCTTTGCTAAGTTATAACTTGTAAGAAAAGGAGGCAGGCAGACAGGTTGCCCTCCCCACCTCTCCGGGCTCCTTTTACTCCAGCTGCAGCTCCGGAAAGGGGGAAAAGAGGGATTCTCCGAAGTAGGGAGGGAGTTGGCTCCAAAGCCTCTGCAGGGGGTGGGGTGGTTGAGCAAGCGAGAGGCTCGCAACGCCCCCCCCCCGCGCCGTCTAAAAGGTTTGCCGGGGCTGGATTGCCCCCCCTTCTCCCGCTAGGATCTGGCTCGATCCGCAGCGCTGCATGAAGCTTTCCCAAGACTTTGGAGGAGGGGTGGGTGGAAGGCTGGCTGGCTGGGGAAAGCGATCAGGAGCAGCCGAGGGTGTCTCACTGCGCGCCGAAGCGCCCGAGCAACGCGACGAGGGGCCAAAGGCGCTCGGCGCGGAGGTCTGAAGCGATCGCGAGCTCTCAGGCTCCTTTTTCGTCTTTCATTTGGAAGGAAAAGACCCCGGTGGCGGCGGCTCCACAAGGAGGAAAGGAGGCGGCACCGGCACCGGCCTTTCTGGCCTCAGGGGCAAAGGAGGCGGCGGAGCCACTGGGCAGGAGTGGTGGTGAGCAGGAGGGAGGGAGGGAGAAGACAGAGGGGTGTTTCTGCTTTCAGTGCAACCTGCTCGGTGACCCCCCCCTCCCGCTCCTCCCGGCAGTCTGCAAATAGATAAGACATGACAAGGCAGAGAGGCAGGCAGCCGTGCTGCCCTCCAGATGTTGTGGGCTACAACTCGCACCTCCCATGGACATTGGCTATGCTGGCTGGGAGGTGTAGTCTGCAAGGTCTGAAGGGTGACCTGTTGGCTACCCCTGCTATAAGGGGTCTTTGGGTGTTACACTCGAGGAGGGCACAACCTGGGTACACAGACAGGAGCTGAGCACCTACAGTTAGGCCCCCTCTGCACTATAAAGCACTATCCTTCTTTAAACAGTCATGGCTTCCCCCAAAGAATATTGGGAACTATAGTTTGTGAAGGACATAGGCAGTTGTTAGGAGACCTCAATTCACCTCACAGCACTACACTTCCCAGACTTCCTTGGGAAGAGGGATTGACTGTTAAACTGCTTCGGGAATTGTAGCTCTGTGAGGGGAATAAATGTAAATGTACTGCCTTCAAGTAGATTCCAACTTATGGCGACCCTATGAATAGGGTTTTCATGGTAAATGGTATTCAGAGGGGGTTTACCATTGCCTTCCTCTGAGGCTGAGAGGCAGTGACTGGCCCAAGGTCACCCAGTGAGCTTCATGGCTGAGTGGGGATTGGAACCCTGGTCTCCCAGGTTGCAGTCCAGCACCTTAACCACTACACCACACTGGCTCTCATGAGGGGAATAGGGGTCTCCTAACACCTCTCAGTTCCCTTAGCAAACTACATATTGTAGGATTCTTTAGTGGAAGCCGTGGTTGGAAAAAAGTGGATAAGACAAAAATCATCTCATCTGAAATGTGGTGTTGGAGGAGAGCTTTGCGAATACCATGGACTGCGAAAAAGACAAAAAATAGGTGTTAGAACAAATTAAACCAGAACTATTAGTAGAAGCTAAAATGATGAAACTGAGGTTATCATACTTTGGACACATCATGAGAAGACAGGATTCACTAGAAAAAACGATAATGCTGGGAAAAACAGAAGGGAGTAGAAAAAGAGGAAGGCTAAACAAGAGATGGATTGATTCCATAAAGGAAGCCACAGACCTGAGTTTACAAGATCTGAACAGGGGAGTTTATAACAGATGCTCTTGGAGGTCACTGATTCATAGGGGCCCCATAAGTCATAATCGACTTGAAGGCACATAACATACACACAAAGCTCAACAAGTACTCAGTCTGTGAATACAAAATCAACAAGTGTGCCCTCTTTCGCACCAACGTTTGCACATGTGTAGAGACAGCTTGTGCCTGGGTTCAGTGCAATATGTGAACAAGCCTGCAGAAAATTGAGGGACATTACACAGTGCAGGAGGAGCAGAAGTGAGTAAAACAGAACCTGTGGTGTTGTGTGAGCAAGGTGACAAAGCCAAGGCCAATGTTGGAGACTGGCCCCATCCACAAGATCTATATATCCCTTAATCAACAAAAACCTGTAAGCAGCTTACTTAAAGGAATTTTGTTTTTATTATTACACTTACATTACATTACATTTATATCCCATTTTTCCTCCAAGGAGCTCAGGGTAGCACACATAGTTATCCCCTTCCCCATGAAGACCCAGTGTGGTGTAGTTGTTAAAGTGTTGGACTAGGACCTGAGACCAGGGTTCAAATTTCCACTCAGCTCACTGGGTGACTTTGGGCTATTCACAGTCTCTCAGACAAACTGACCTCACAGGGTTGTTGTGGGGATTAAATGAGAAGGAATACAACAATGTACACCACCTTGAGCTCCCTCCTTGGAGAAAAGGTGGGATATAAATGCAATAAATAAATAAATAAATAAAAGTAATAATAATAATTTTATCCTGGAGGGCCTTTGCCAGTCAGTGGAGACAATCCTGAGTGAGGTGGACCAAAGTATAAGATAACTTCTTCTGACTGGGTGGCATAGCAGATGGAATTGGGCCCACCCAGAGGCAATAGGTGAGTGAGAGGAGACAGTGGCTGCTCTTTGCCGCAGTTGCTTGCTTGCCTACCCAAGGAGAAGCCTGGGTTAGGAGGCAGCCTGCTACCAGCCTGATTCCACTGAAAACGACCAGCATGTCATATATTTACATCCTGTTTCTAATGGCAGTTTCTTTCTTAGAACCCAGAGAGTAAGCAAATTAGGTTCCTTTCCTGCTAATTACAATCTCCTGAGGGTAAACTATCTTCTTTTTTCTCCCTTTTTGCTGGAAGAAATCTTGAGGTACCTCTTCCTGTGTTGTATATGAAATTGGCAATATGCCACCCTTGGAGTAGCCCTTGTGCAGCGGAGTGTTATGACGTTTATGGATTATTACCTCCTGTGTTTTGATATGTGAAATTATGGAGGTTTCTTTCAGCAGAGAAACTGACTAGGTGCTCCAAGTGCACTGTTAAACCGATGGACATTTATTAATCCAAAAGGTTACATACCTGTACCTGCCAAGTATTCATTTTTAGCATGGATCAGAGATAGAAATAGATTTCTAACTTCAGGATAAACCTTGCTCTGGAACTTCTGCAATGTATAAGATACTAGTGCAGTATTGTCTGCCCTGACTGGTAGCAGCTCTCCAGGATTTCAGACAGGCCACATTCCCAGCCCTACCTGGAAATGCCATGGATTTAGTGTGAGACCTTTTACACGCAAAACATGCCCTCTGACACCAAAATGGGATCTGTGTGCCCAGTCTCCATAGATATACCACATTATCCTATGGATGTTGAATCAGAAGTGAGGCTCACTATGTTCAGTGGGGTTACTTTCCATGTCACTGTGTATAGGGTTGCAGCCTGTGTTACTATTATTATAAGCAATTAAATACTGGGCCAGTGGTTCCCAAGTTGGGGGCAGTGACCCCCCCAGGGGGGCTGCGAAGTAATCCAGAGGGGGCCGCAAACAGTAAAGAAATGAATTGTTTATTTATTTATTTTTAAAAAAGATTTTCACTCCCTGGACACTGTCTGCTCTCCACTGCCGCAGCAGACGACACCTCCCCCTTGCTCCAAGTGAGTGGGGAGGACTTTTGCTGAAGCACCAGAGCATCTTTCAGGCATGCTGAGGACAGACATCTGCCTATAAAACATGTGGCAAATGCCAAAGGAGGCTGAGGGTAGACCTACCAGGAAGAAGGGGGGATTGCTATCACTGACTCCCATCTCCTCACACTGCCACTGCTGATGACACCCTTACTCCGAATGAGAGGAGAGGGCTTTTCGTGAAGCAAAAAGAAGCGAGGCTGCAAGGAAAAGCTGCTTTTCCTCTTCCTTCCTGGCAGCCAGCCTCCCTGTCTTTCTTGGCTCCTGATTCACTGCCATCTCCTTTTAAAAATTATTCTTATTTTCAAGGCCATCCAGATCTCACCTTCAGTCCAGACAGAGCCAAGGAGCAGTGAGGAAGCTCAGGACTTGCTCTCCCCCCATCTCTGCGGCTAAGTGTGTGAGCCAGTGTCCCCCCTTTCTACACTCTGCTCACCTCTCTCTCTCTCTCTCCAAGATGCTGCAGCAGTTGAGCGCTTCCCCCCTCCCACGCTCCCGAATGCATGCATGCCTGCAGATGCTTGCAGGAGCGGCAGGTGTTTTTGTGTGTATGTGTGCGCTGATCTGTCTTCTGCTTTACTCTCATTCCCCAAGTGCACGCTAACCAAGTCATCAGTTCTGATGATCATCCTAAGGCCTAAAAGCACTAACCCCCCTCCTCAGTCTATCTACCCTTTGGTCATCACAATCTAGCATCCCCACCATGACTACATTGCTTTATTATTATTATTATTATTATTATTAAAAAGGTCAGCAGGTTAGGTGAGGCTGCGGTCCACATACTGCAGCTGAAATGTATTTATTTAATGATTATTGCATTTATATCCCACCTTTCCTCCAAGTTTCTCAAGGTGGTCACATAGTCCTCCCCTCCTTTCCATTTTATCCTTATGCCAACCCTGTGAGTTAGGTCAGGCTGAGAGACTGTGGGCTTCATGGCTGGGTGGGGATTTGAACCTGGATCTTAGTCTTACACTGTAACCCACTGGTGTTGGGAGACAGGACTGTACATCTTCAGACTATGTGTGTGGGGGGAGTGGGATACCAGTTTGATGAACCTTTGCATTAAGAAAAGAAAGCAACACCTCCCTGTCTGCAGAGAGCTTTTTATGAAAAAGAATATTGGAGATGTGATTTTGCCACACACCATTTTTTCAATTAACAGAGGCTAAAATTACAGTTAGTGGGGGGGGGGGTCACAAAAAAATTGAGCTTAAAAAGGGGGTCCCATACTCATAAAGGTTGAAAACTACTGTACTAGGCTATAGGTATGCATCTGAAAAGCACAAATCTCTTTGCTTTAATTTCCCCCCCCAAAAGGTGATTAACATATGTTGGTAACATTGCGATAGTCATTATATGGGAACAAAAAGTACCCAACACTAATGTTCTTAAAAACAACAACTCTGATTCTTCCAACTTAATCTTGAATCCAGGCCTTTAATCCTTGGTGTGGAATTTGTACCCCAATTCTCTTCAGTCCAATCAAAAATGGTATCCAATTTGAGACAGGCTGGATTTGTCAATCTTCCACGTTCTTGTGGTTTTGTACATCTGCTGGGCATTCATGGCGAGTGCTAGTCAGCAATTCAAACCTATCAATCACTTTGTTCCTTTAGCCTTCATCTAAACAAGTTCATTACAAAAATGGAAGGAAGGGAGAAATGCTGAGTCATGGAAGCAAAATACATCTGGCTATCACAGGAGAAGAACACATTTTTGCTCTCTTTGTTTGTTTGCTTAACCATAAAGAACTTCAACCAAGACAAGCAAAACCCAACAGCTGATTTATTTATTTTTTAAAAAATCTTAATTTATAAAATAATATTTTTCTGGCTGAGATTTAGTCTGATAATTGAATCTCCAGAAAGCTGGTGTTGTGGCTGAGAGCGCAACCTACAACCTGTAAAAATCTGGTTTAAGTTTCACGTTAGTGTCAGTAATACAGACGTGTGCTTCAGTAAACTGATGGTTTTGCCCCACCCCACCCATATAGTAGTCATCTAGGTCTCGGGGGGTCTTAGACACCTTACCTTTTTGGAACAGGGTCCTAGTAGGGTCCCTATGTCTCTAGCATCCTACGAGTCAATCACCATGAAAGGGGAGTGAGTTAGCCACTGAGAACAGTCTTTTGTTTCCTTGTCCTTTTCCTGATGATTGGAAGCAATCAGAGTGAAAGGAGTTGCATCAGCTACTGAGAAGACTCTTCTCAGTAGCTAACATTTCCCCCTTTCATACTTATTGGCTCCCAGGGGTGTCTGTTGTTGTGGGAGAAAGCATTAACAAGGATATCTTTTCCAACTTGGCAGCAAAAAAGCATTGGGGGGGAGTGTCCTGTTCAGAGTGGGTCCCATGAGACTGAGATACTGGTGCAATTAAATCTTGTTTTATTAAAGTAATGGATACATCAAAAGCAGTGCGCTTCATAGAAACCCCTAAGCTATCTCACTAGAATTCCCTAACTGCACTCTAGAAATGCTCTGCAACATATGAAGAAAGTTGACTCAGCAGCTCGAACCTGAGGGCTGCAGTCTTAAATAGGGAACATTTTGGATCGTAATCTCTGACCCCTTTGTAAGTCCGTCCTCTGTCCTGTCCTTTTCTCATGGCGTTGAGAGTGAGGTGAAGGGGGGGCATGCTTCCCCCGCCTCATCAGAGAGAACCGGCTCCATAGCAACGGGCTCGAGGTCAGGGGGCAGGGAAGCGTTTGAAGTATCCCGAGAGCTGCTTGGTAGAGGGGGAGTCAAAGCGCACTCCAACTCATCATCCAACTGCCCTTCTGGCATGTCTGGGGGTGGTGCGCTGTCCCCTGCAGAGACAGCACCATCCGTGGGAATTGGTCCGAGCTCAACCTCGCTCCCCTTCCCAAGGTCTTGCAGAGACCCAACAACTCCTGGATCCTCCGCGTCTTCTGACAGCTGAGAAACCTGAAACTCATGTCTTCCCCCTCCATGGCCCCCTTGAGAGAGCTGAGGCTCAACAGGGAGATGCTGTGACTAACATGAAGCAACCCTGTTCTTCTGAATTTACCACTATATAAATTATATAATTTGCACCCATATATAATATAGGGATAATATTACCAGGTCTCCAGTTTTTGCCCAGAGCCTCCAGTTTTTGGGGGTCCTCTCCAGGTCTCTGGGTGAGTCACCCCAATCTCTGGACTGTTAGCTTGCATTAAAAAAATTAAATTTCTAGGTGGTCTGGTTCAAAGGATATACACCAATATGCCAGCTGCCCCCCCCACTGCAACTTCTGTTAGTACCAGCTGCTCTAATCCCCACCCTTTCAGGTTTTTAGACAATGTGAAGTTCGGGTTGTGATTGACAATGGATTTGCTGACTTCCAGGCAATACCTAAATCCCACTGCAAGTTCTGAAAATAGTTTCCTTTTCCTACTTGACGGTACATCAGGAATTCAGTAATTTATAGCTTTCAGCCACATAAAGAGTACTTTATCTGTGCCGGAGATCTGAATATATTGAGACTAGCTTCTGAGTAAACATGCATAGGATTGCCCTAGAACAGAAGATCACAGCAGGAAACAATGCACAGTAAATAATTTCAGTTATGATTATAATAAAAGTTTACACGCAGGTTTTTGAATTCCTTGCAAAAATAGCATATTATACATTCTGTCTTTTAAATAATTTTGAACAGAATTTTTTAAAAGTGTGCATGCTGCTGCTTATGATGCCACTACAATGTCAAACAAGTTTAAATTTTCCTGGGCTGTTGAGGAGGGCAGTTTATTTGTCTTATTTGTCTTATTATCTTTATTTATTTATTATTATTATTATCTTTATTTATACCCCACCATAATTATTATTCATAATATGTTTTGAAACCTTCCCAATATGAAGTTAAGCAGGGCTTAGGTATCACTGCTTTTATTTGGTAGGAAACTAATACTGATTTTTTTAAAATGTTCTGCAACGACCAACTAGTTTTGACAATAAATTATTATATGGGGTGTATGTATTTTTACATCTCCAGTGTGTGTGCATATAAAATATGTCCAACAACCCTGTGAGGTAGGGTTGGAAACCAAGGCAGCTCACAACAAGAAATAAATTCATTTAAAATCCAATAACCATAAAACAATTATAAAACAATTGCAAAATAAGGTATTTTGCCACCTTAAGGTATGATTCTGAATTTGGGGTTGGGAGAGTGAAGTTTCTTATCACTTAATTGCATCCTGTGCATGCTTCCCTGTTTGAGTAAACCTCAATGAATACATTGGGACTTACTTCTGAGTAAACATGCATGGGATTCCACTATAAATATACAGGTTGTGTAAATTACATCTTTGACATTCATGCTTATATAAATATTTATTCATATGATGCCTTGATATGTATCTGATTTCACACTATGGTTGTACATTATTATTTCCTCTACATTTTGTGCACTTCTTTCTTGAGGTGATCATGGTCCTCCTCTATTGTTTTCACCCTGAGGGGCAGATGAAGCTGAGAGATAGCAAGTAGCCCATGGTCACCAAGTAAACTTTTTAGCTGATGTCCATTTTAAACATTAATTAAAATGATTTATCTCCAGGCAAAGTTTATGAAGTAATGCAGATCCACATAATACATTTAAAGAACACCCAACTCACATTTAAAGTGCATGATGTCTCCCAAAGAATCCTGGGAAGTGTAGTTTCCCCCTCACAATTATAGTTGCCACCACCCTTAACAAACTACAGTTCCCTTGACTCTGTAGTGGGATTCATGTGCATCAAATGTATGTTGAATGTGCTTTAAATGATTGGTGTGGATCTGCCCTAGGTATCATATGCAACTTTAAAAGATACTTTTTTTACACAGGGGAAGGGCTGTAGCTCAGTGGTAGGGCACATGCTTTGCATGCAAAGGTCCAAAATTCAATCTCTGGAAAAGGCTATTGCCTGGAATCCTGGAGAGCCAATGCTAGTCCATGTTACCAGTACTGAGCTAGATAGTACCAAATAGCCTGAGTCAGTGTAAGACAGAATCTCAAAGGCCATTATGACTTCAAAATTTATTTATGTATTTTACTTACAACATTTATATCCCACTTTATTGTAAAAAAATCTCAAAGCGATATACAGAAGGAATTAAAACAATAAAATTATTGGCAAAATAATAAAACCCACAGAGTTAAAAACAGGTAAAAAGCATAATAGCTTCTACATGACTAGGTAGGCTTGCTTAAACAAAAATGTTTTTAGCAGGTGCTAAAAGGAGTACAATGAAGGTGCCTGCCTAATGTCAATTGGCAGGGAGTTCCAAAGTGTAGGTACTTCCACACTAAAAGATCAATTTCTTACAAGAGCAGAACAAGTACTATGTGGCACCTAGAACATGGAAAGCACACCTTGAACTTGGCCTGGTAGCAGATTGACAAACAGTGCAGATTTCAGAGCAGAGTTATTATGTGCTGACAGGATCTCACTCATGTCAGCAATCATGCCGCAGCATTCTGCACTAACTGTAGCCCCTGGGTCAGGTTGTACTGCATGATTTCTGTGACCTTGGCTGACTGGATGCCAGGATTTTTTAGATTGGGATTTTGGTTAGGAATCCTTACTGGTTGTGGGATGCTGAGTTTTCTGCCTTATTCATAGTAATCTTGTTGTGGTTGGTATGGTATTGTATTTAGGAAATCATCACTATATTTTGTTTTTCTTTCTCTGTTTGCATTTCATTTACCTTTAACTTCATTCCCTTACATCCATAGAAGTAGCAATAGTGGTTCTATGCACTCAGCTCAACTCCCTGATGATGCACCTTGTTGTTTGCATGACGGTTTGTTTCTTGCCCAGTAGTGGTAAAAGAGAATTCATATACTGGGAAGTGTGGCTTCAGTTGCTTTTGTTCCCAAGCTACTGCCTGTGAAAGTAAACCAAACCATGTGTGTTTTCTCTCTGTCAATTATTACTCACTGGAATTGGGTTGGCTGTCAATGTGAGTTTATAGCAGCCTATATGGCAGGCAGGAAAAGGTAGAGAATCTTATTAACTCTTACTCATTTCTCAGACATCTCTCTGAAGTGAAGGGTCAAATCTGTACAGAAGTTTGGTGCACCATGTTAAAAGGCAGGCAGGGCATTCCAGGCACGGGGGTTGCCAACCCTGCTTGGATATGGATATCTTTGCAGAGGATACCTAGTGTAGCCTTACTAACAGCACATGCCTAACCATATCTACTCAGAAGTAAGTCCTATTGAGTTCCATGGGGCTTAGAATCTTAGTAAGTGTGTTTAGAATTGCAGCCTTTAGGGGCATCCACCTTTCCTCCTGAGTATTCCCATCTAACATCTCCACAACACTAGGCTCCCTTTTTCCTACAGTGGCTTTCTGGTGACTGGCCTGGCCTGAGGGCCCTTAACTCCTCTTGCCAGAAGCTAGATTAAGTGTTCCCTACCTAGGCTCTCTAGCAGGTGAGAAGGAATGATCCTGTCACTTCAGCTGGATCTGGGAATGCCCTCATTTAGCTAAGATTTCTATCTTAAGATCAGAGAAAAAAATTTTGTTTGAGTGTTATGCTCCAAGCAACTGCGGTTGATGCTTAGTATATCATGCTTAATGACATCACTAGGGCTCGCTCCTGAAATCTCAGGGTTTGGGATGCTTCTGACCTGGCAACCCTATAGGGCTGACAATAAGGACCTACATTATAGGGTTGTTGTAAGATAATGAGTGTTAATCACATAGAAAAGCACTATCTATTACTGTAATCTTACTAAAATCTTAGCAAGATCAGCTGATTGTTTGTTTTTGCTAAGTCCCTCTCTAAACATTTCCTTGTGGAGCACTTTGTATAGGCCTTGCTAGGTGCTTCCAAAACACATCACATCATAGATAAGTACTATCTATTATTGTAATCTTACCAAAATCTTAACTAAATCCGCTGATTGTTGAGCAAAGCCAGGTTATCCATAGTGCAATTGAAGTAATTGCACCCAGGCCCTGCCTGCAAGATGGCTTATCCTCTGAGCTTTCATTTTTTGAAAAGTAAGTAAATTGCCCTTTTACTGAGAACTTTAGGAAGCAAAATATGGAGACAGATGAATTAGCCTTGCTTTTCCCACCTTTTCAGCTTTTTTAGTGAATGAGTGAAGTCAAGAGTTGTGATTGACAAGCAAACACCAGGATACAGAAATCCCTGGGTCTTAAAAAAGCAGCCATTTACCTTGTCCCTTTACTTTCTGTTCGTAGTCTATCTCTGTAGGTTGCCCAGGCCCTGCAGCAACAGTCAGTCAGATCAGGGAACACTATGTACATTTGTAATTAATATGAAAAATGGGAAATGGACTGCTTTCAAGTCGATTCCGATTTATGGCGACCCTATGAATCGGGTTTTCATGGTTAGCGGTATTCAGAGGTGGTTTACCATTGCCTTCCTCTGAGGCTGAGAGGTAGTGACTGGCCCAAGGTCACCCAGTGAGCTTCATGGCTGTGTGAGGATTCAAACCCTGGTCTCGCAGGTCATAGTCCAACACTCTAACCACTATGCCACACTGGGTCTCTAATTAATATAGTAATTCATTCATTCATTGGCGATCACTCATGGCCGAGTAAGATTGTCTTCCAGGGTAAGGTCTTTAACAGTGGGTCCGTAAGTGACTGTGGAGGCCAATTCTGGATCCACACGGCCTCCCTCAGTGAGGACATAGGTTTCCATATGGAAAATGGTCACAATGATGATTTGCTTGATGTGCCTTCCGCTTAGCTCGTTTGTCCCGTTCGCCCTGTACTCGTGCTTCTTCAAAGTCCATAGCACCTTTGATAATGGCCGGCCTCCAATTGGGATGCTCATGGGCCAAGGCTTCCCAGTTCTTGATGCTCGTGTTACATTTTTTAAGATTAGCTTTGAGAGCATCTTTAAACCTCTTTTGCTGTCCACTGATATTCCGTTTTCCATCGTTAAGTTGGGAGTAAGTAGCTGCTTTGGAAGACGGTGATCAGGCATTCGAACAACATGGCCGGTCCAGTGAAGTTGATGTTGGAAGATCATTGTTTCAACATTGGTGGTCTTTGCTTCTTCCAATACCTAACATTAGTTCGCCTATCTTCCCAAGTAATTTGCAGAATTTTCTGGAGGCAGCGTTGGTGGAATCTTTCAAGAGGCTGGGAGCAGCGTTTAGAGATGGTCCATGTTTACAGGCGTACAGTAAGGTCGTTTGTAAATAAGCATTTTGCATTTATTTGTGAATATCCCAATCCTCAAACACTCTATGCTTCATTCGGGAGAATGCGGCATTCGCAGAGCTCAGACGATGCTGAATTTCAGCGTTGATGTCAGCTTTTACAGAGAGATGACTGCCAAGATAAGAAAAGTGATCAACATTCTCCAGCATCACACCATTAAGCTGGATTGATGGTGCTACAGAGGGATTAGTTTGCACTTGCTGATGAAGCACTTTGGTTTTTCTGATGTTAAGCGAGAGGCCAAGCTTTTCATATGCTTCTACAAAGATATTTAGGATAGTTTGAAGATCTTCCTCTGAATGTGCAGAGACTACATTATGATCAGCATATTGAAGTTCTACGACAGAGGTTGTAATTACCTTAGTTTTTGCTTTCTGTCTACTGAGATTAAAAAGCTTTCCATCTGTTCGATATGTGATTTCCATGCCTGTGGGAAGTTTCCCCTCCACAAGGTGTAGAATCATGGCAATGAAAATAGCAAATAAGGTCGGAGCAATGACGCATCCCTGTTTGACGCCTGATCCCACTTTGAACAGATCACTTTGAGAGCCATTGTTATCCAAAATTGTCGCCTTCATGTTGTCATGGACAAGTCGCAAAATATTCACAAATTTATCAGGGCATCCAATTTTCAGAAGGATGCTCCAGAGAGCGGTTCGATTTACAGTATCAAAGGCCTTAGTCAGATCAATAAATGCCATATACAGAGGTCTGTTTTGCTCCCTGCATTTTTCTTGAAGCTGTCGTGCAGTGAAGATCATGTCCACTTTCCCCCTGGAAGGTCGGAAACCATTTTGGGATTCAGGGAGAATGTCTTCTGAGATAGGTAGGAGGCGATTTGCAAGGATCCTTGCAAGGATTTTACCTGTAGTAGCTAGAAGAGAGATGCCTCGGTAGTTCCCACAATCTGTTCTATCACCCTTCTTGAAAAGAGTGATAATTATGGCATCCCTATAGTCTTCCGGGATCTCCTCCCTCATCCAGATTTTTTCCATGAGTTTATGAAGTTGTTGTGTAAATTCAGGCCCACCTTCTTTAAAGACTTCAGCAGGAATCCCATCAGGTCCACTAGCTTTGTTATTCTTCATTTGATTAATGGCTTTACTGACTTCATCCAAATTAGGGGATACTGCAAGCTCATATCTGATTTGCTGTTGTGGGATTTGCGAGAAGAGCTCACATAAGAGTTACAATTAAGGAATAATGATAATGCTCTTTCCAATGCAGTGCAATAGACTCTTTGTCCTTTAGAAGTTTGGTACCATCTATTGAACGTAAGGGATTTGTACCATAATTTGTTGGTCCGTAAATGGCCTTTGTGGCATTAAAACAGCCCTGTGCATCATGAGCATCTGCAAAGTGCTGGATTTCTTGAGCTTTCTTTATCCACCAGGTGTTCTTAAATTCTCTAGTTCTTCTTTGGACCTCAGCCTTTGCACTGGCATAGATGTTTTTCTTAGCAGCACAGTTAATGTCTTTTTGCCATATCTGGAAGGCTTTCCTTTTCTTGTCAAAGATTTGTTCAATCTTACTATCATTCTCATCAAACCAGTCCTGATGTTTCTTAGTTTGGTATCCAATAGTTTGTTCACATGCTGCAATAATGGAGGTCTTCAATTTAATCCAGTGTTCCTCAATGTTTTCAGGGAGTTCTGTTGGTAGATGTTTCTTGAGAGTTGTTTGAAAGCAAGCTTGCTTAATAGGATCTTGAAGAGCGTGGATGTTCATTTTACACCTTGGTTTTCTTCCTTGGAGCCTACACTGAGGAACAATATCAGTGGCGTCACTAGCAGGAGTGCGGGGGGGGGGGTGCGGACCTCCGGTGTGTGCCCTCCCAGGGGCATGGACGAGGTGGCTGGGCTTGTGTGTGCATGCCTGCTCACATGCACTCAAGGCCAGCCACCCTGTCTATGCCCCTGGAGGACACACGCCAGAGGGGCACCCAGCCGGAGAAGGCCTGGGAACGCCGGTGCGCCTCCCTCACCCCGCCAACGCTGCTCCCGCTCTCATCCACCTGCCCACCTGCCTCCAATGAGGAGTCGGCGCAGCCTTGCCGGGCAACGGCATGGGGCGGGGTGGCTCTGGGTGTCACCCCCCTCATGGTGACACCCGGGTGCGGGCCGCACCCTCAGCACCCCGGTAGGGACGCCCCTGAACAATATTAATGGCCATAGTGGATTGAATTAATCGGCGATCTGTCCAGCAGTCATCGGCACTCATCATGGCCCTAGTGAGGAGTACATCACAATGATCTCTGGCAATTAACATAGTAATTAATATAGTAATATTAATATAATTAATATAGTAATAGTAATTAATATAGTATAGTACAGTAGGGCCCCGCTTACCGGAGCTTCACTTCCCAGTGTTCCGCTAATGCAGCGGCTTTCATTCCCCATTTTAAAGCCGATTTTGCCGCTTTTGCGGCATTTTGTGGCATTTTTGCGCAATGCACCCCATTATACTCAATGGGGTTCTGCTTTACGGCGATTTCCACTTTACGGCGGGGGTCCAGAACAGAACATGCCGTATAAGCGGGGCCTGCCTGTATGACAATTAATATAGTACAGCCTTTTTTATCCTAAATGTTTTGGTTATCTCTCTCCAACCACCCAAAAAAGCATTCTAATAAATGAGGAGGTTTGGGAATAAGAAGTGGTTTATAGTGTTTTATGTGAACAAGAGTTTGGTTAAATTTAATCTGAACAGGATTAGACTTTGCATGTTGAGTTTTGTGTCTGACTTCTGCACAAAGTGACAATGGGAAGAAGTGTGTAATAAGACTGAGATGGATGATTTTTAAAACATTTAAGGTTTTATTATTGATCATGATTTGTCTTATCACTGATATTTGTGGGCCCCTCTGGAAGCCTTTTTTGGCTGAAGAGGGAGGTTAAAAATGCTGTTTTTTCCTGTCAGTAGTATAGTATGCAAAATCAAAATATTGCTGCTTCAGAACAGTGGGGCCTGCTTGAGTTCTTGAAGCAACAAAATGTGCTCACAGGTGGGTTAAAAAAAAACCCTCAACAAACCAGAAACAATAATTTTTTTAAAAAAATGATGGTGGTGGGTGGAACTGAATATAAGGGCAACCAGACTGGATGGAATGCAAGGTCCACCTAGTCTAGCATCCTGCATCCCACAATGGCATCAGGAAGCTCAAAAGTAGGGTTTGAAGCCAATAACCTTTTGCTGTTGTTCATCTGACCTCCCTGAGCTTAATCAGAGATAGACTACCTCTGAACCTGGAGAAGGAAAGGTGTCCATCAATGGATATTTAGACTGTATGGAGCCTCCAGGTTCAGAACCAGTCTATCAGTGAATAAGCTGAAGTTGTGGAGGCTAATAGGAAAAGGCTCTTGGTCTCACACCCTGCTTTGTTTAATTACCTTTAAAAAGCTGGGTCAGCCAGTGGTCCACAACACATGATGTGCAGTGTAAAGACGTCCTGTCTGTATAACAATCATCAAAAATGGTAAATTAATTTATTTTGTCTTTGCTGCTTTGCTACAATGCTGCTTTGCATGGACTTTTTCAAAGCTTTGAGCAACAAGCACTTGACCTTAGTAGTGATGTGGTAAAGAAAGTCTTCAAAAGCCAAAAAACCCTAAACACTTCTGTAAGCTGATGCCTGATGAAACACAGGAGAATGACGTTAACTTGAAAGGTTCTCAAAAGTTCAGAGTAGAATAATTTTATCCAATTATTGATAAGTTGTCCATTTGCATAAATTCACATCTTAATGCCTATAAAACTGCAATGGACAAGTTTGGATTCCTCAGCAATTTTATTAAGATTTCAAGTGAAAACATCTTCAGCGCTGCTGCAAATTTACAAGAATGTTACCCAAAAAAGTCTTGATAAATCTTTTCCTGCAGAATCTCTTCAGTTTAAAATTTGTGAACCAGTCATGTTTGCCACTACAATCCTTATAAATTATAAGAAATAAGAAAAAGGGGAGTGTTTTTTCAAATATAGATGTTGCCCTCAGAACTTACTTGTGCCTGCCCATTACCAACTGCAGTGGTGAGAGATCATTTTCAGAATGGTATGTATAAAAAATGAATGGAGGGCAAGCATGCTGGATGCAAGACCGAATGCTCTGGTGCTGATGAATGCAGAAACAAGTCTGCACAGTGTAGATCTTGAGGACACAATCAAGACTTCGCAGCAGCAAAAGCAAGAACAGGTTGATTATCATTTCATCTGATATTAGACACATACCCACACCAACTTTTTGGCACCTACTTACATTTCTTTTTATTCTGACCTTTTCTAGTGTATAATCTGCCACTGTTTTATTATTGCTGTTTATTAGTGTATTTTCAGAACTGTACATCGTTCAGATCTAAGTATGCATGTGTTGCAGCACAAAATACTTCTAATAAAATAAATATAATCATTAATTCAATTTTTTTAAAAATGCATTCCTTTCTGGGGGTAGGGGTCCCTTTTGGGGAACTGCACCAAGCCCCCCAACCACCTTAATCCAATTTTGTTGTCAAGTCTAGCTACGCCCCTTTCTTTTGAGCATTTTGCACAGGCCTTGGCAGGTGTTTCCATAGCCCCTTTCAGCTGAAGCAGGTTTATTCCTGCCCTACACCTGACATCATATATGACATCAGGTGAAGAGCAGGTGGGTGTGTCTTGGCCGAAATGGCCCCAGCACAGGCCAAATGGACAAACCAAGCAGCCTGCAGGCTGGAGGTTCCCCAGCCGTGGTCCATAGCCTTGCCCCATGGTTTCTCCCCAGGAAATGGTATTGAGCATCATATTGCTTCTAAATCTAGAGTGTGCATATCACCGTCATGATGGCTAGTAGCCATTAACGGAGTCATCCCCTATGAGTTTGTTGGATCCCTCTTTTCACTGCACCACATGCTGGTTGGAAAATGGTGGTGGTGGTGGTAGAATTATGACACTTGAACTCTGATCCAAAACATTTACTTCCAAGCAAGTAAAACTGATGCCAGCAATGTTTACTTCCAAGCAAGTGTGTTGAGGAATATAGCCCTGGCTTGTTTATTAATTGTCCGACTTATTTGATTTATAGCCTGTCCCATCCTAAGGACTTGGGGAAAGCAACAGTATGTTGTTTTATCACAACCCACTCTCCTTATAATACTGATTAAATTCTAACCCCCCAGGGCAACCCTTATGTACAGACCACAACTTTAAAAGCACATTTAAAGCATACTACTCCCCCTAATGGATCTTAGGAACTATAGTTTGTTAAGGGTGCTGGAAATTGTGCTCTGTGAAGGGTAAACTACAGTTCCCAAAATTCTTTGTGAGGAAACCATACACTTTAAATATGCTTTAAATGCATAGTACGTACGTAGCCTAGGTACACCAGATTTGTGTCTCTAAGAGGATTCTATAGGTCTTTTTTCCTCCAGTGATTGAGCAAACTCCCCCCTCTCTTTTTTTTTTACATTCCCTCACTTTTAAAAAGTGGCTTCTTTTTTCTTTCTTTATAGTCCAATAATAGTTGCCTCCTGACGGTCACTATTTTGTGGCAGGCATTCAAGTGCATACTGGAAATTTAGATTTGCACAATTAAAAAGGATTAAAGCAATGTGTTACTCTAGGAGAGCCAATCCACACTTTTTTTAAAAAAAAACTGACTTTTTGCAGTCAGGAAAGTGACATGAAAAGGCACTGAAAAGTGTGGGAGGAAAGAATGATGAATGGGAGCAAGTGTGAACGCTCTGCAAGCAATCAGAATGAATGCACAATAAAGACTGGACATAGTCTGACCTCTATACAAACAAATCAGGATGAATGCTCAATAAGCAGGCTGTCTGGAGGTGCCTCAAGTTGTATTCATACGTATTATCACCTGTATGCAAGTGCATACTAGATGTGGAATGAATGTTTTATTAAATATATATATATATATATATATATATCTCAGGAAGTCTGATACTTGGGTACTTTCATATTATAAAATGCTTGGATTTCCACCCCTCCTCCTTGCCAATTATGGTACCAGTGTGGGTGAAAGGACACAATGCAGGCTAAGAGTGCTAGAACCAGAAGAGCAAAGGGATCAAGTGAACTCCAAGGATGACAGCTGTTGGATGAAAGCCAGTCACATAAAGATACTGCCCCCCAAATACCAGAAGCGACTGGCATACATCCCAGATCAATTAAGGGAAATTACTGCAGCATAGGCTATATACTTGTCTCCCACAGAAGAAAATGTAGATATCAAAGCTAAAAAGAAAATGCAGAGAAATGTTAACTAATGAAATCAAGAAAGGAAACCTATGGATACTTGAATGGCAAAATTAGATATGATGCTTTTGCTGTTGTTTTTTTTAAAACGAACTTAAACCTGACAGTAGGGTATGAAATTCTCACATACATGGTATAGAACAGTGACTTCTTGAGGGTCTGGCATATACTGAAAAGATTTGGATTTGCAACTTTAATAGACAGATTTGTAGAGCTCCAAATCTTACATGATGATAGCATAATAATCCCTCAAGAGAAAACCGCTTCATTTAAGCAGTGAAGTACTGTCAGTAAGCACGAATGCCTTAACACTCTGGTGCATTTTTTTTTTAAATGAAAAAATATTTAATGGAAACTTAAAAGAAAAAACAAGCAGAAGGTAAACACTATGATCAAAACATTTATTCAGCACTAGCCTTCCTCAGCCTCATACCCTCCAGATGCTGCTGGACTCCCTGGCCATACTGGCTGGAGCTGGTGGGAGTCCAAAACTATGTGGCAGGCACCAGAGTGGGGAAGGCTGGTCTAACCAAAGCTAAGCAAGCCAGATTTCAGTTTGAAGTCTACCTCTGGTAGCTACTACAGTTTTGCCCCCTCTCATTCTTTATACTTTGATGCCTTGAGGTTCATTGGCATTCACCATTTTATTATTGTCTGTCTATTTGTTTCAGTTATATCTCACCTTTCCTCCAAGGAGCTCAAGGTGGCATACATGGTTCTCTCTGTCTCTGTTTTATCATCACAACCACCCTGTGAGGTAGGTTAGGCAGAGGCTGCATTCCGACGGGCAGTTTATTTTATTTTCCTAACATTTCCTCTACCTGATAATTTCCACATTTTGTCTGATCTTTCAAAAGTCACTTCTGAAAAATCTAGCGGAATCTAGTGAAAGTTCCAAGCTCAATTCTGTGTCAATTGCTTTCAGAAAAAAATCTGTTTGCAACCCCATTAACTCAGAAAGTGTTGGAATAAAGTGATGAAATGTGGGGTCAGTATACTGTTTTTTCCCACCAGGGGAATCATGAAGAAACATGAGCTAAGAGTTGTTAGGAGACTCCAATTTCCCCTCACAGAGCTACAATATCCAGAGTTCCATGGGAAGAGGGACTGATTATTTAGCCACTCTGAGAAGTGTAGCTCTATAAAGGGAATAGGGGTCTCCTAACAACTCTCAGCACCCTTAAGAAACTTCAGTTCCCAGGATTCTTGCCATGATTGTTTAAAGTGGTGTCATATTGCTTTAAATGTATAGTGCAAATGGGGCCTGAGAGAGGACTGTCATCTAAAAAAGAAAGATTTTTTTTCCACTTGAGGCACTGGTAAAATGTCTTGTATGGATTGGGTAGGGAAAACAGACTGTTTTGAACTTCCCCACTAACACTGGATATTTACATAGAGATTACACACTGAGGTTTGTCCCAGAAAACAGAAATTATATTTTAAGGATCTTTTTTCACGTAGTTAGATGGAGGACGGAGTGGGTGTGGACTCACAAAAGCATCGGAACTAAGCATCTGCAAAGCCCTAGAGATACGAAGTACAGACGGTTTTTCCTTCCCTTTTCAGATTAGAACTGGATTGGTTTGATGCAGATTTAAAGGGGAAAGTAGTGGCTTACCTTCGCCTTGCCTTATGTCATGTAAACGCTGCTAATTAAATGGGGCTGCAAGTAGCGCTGGATTCACACTAAACCTCCGTGTGAACCAGCCCAAGAACACTGAAGCTGATATCAAAAGAAAGGCAAGAGGAAAAGGATCAGCATCGACACAGTGAGCATTTCTTACCTACACATGAACTGTGTTCAGGAATTCATCTTGGTTTGCTTCACATGTTTCACTGAACAAAGGTACAAACTGTCTCTGCCCACATATAAGTGTTTGTGTGAAAGAGTGTACACTTGTTAATTTGTACAGCTCAACAATTGTATTTCCAGATACCCAGACTCTACACTTGATGAATGGTACATGTGAATCTGCACAACTCAACTATTTGTGTACATAGAATGTAGGTACACAGATTGTACACTTATTAAATATAATGTATGAACACCCCTTTCCATAAACACAGAAGGAGGGGTGGGGGCATGCATTACTAGCAAGGTCTGAAGGGGGATCTTCACACATTTGTCTGAGTACACTTAGAATCTTCTATGTAAAGGGCAGGAAAACCTTTTTTTCAGCCTGAGGGCCATATTCCCTCATGGGGAACCTTCCAAGGGCCACATGCCGGTGGAGGCAAAAGTTGGTGGAGCAACAGGTGTGATTTTTACAATTGCCAGAAGTTTGCACATACACACATACTCTTACCTACCTACCTACCTACCTCTCTCCATCCATGCAGGCTACAGGCATTATCACTGAAAGACACATCCCAGCCAGACAAAAGCACTTGGGAAGGATGTGCAGTAGGGCCAGTGAAGGATGTGGCCTGGGGAGAGTCCCAAGAGAAACATTTCAGGCCCGGGTCTAAGGTTCCCCGTCCCTGTTCTGTGCAATCAGAAACCCCACATGCATGGAGGATTCTGCATGCATTTGGCTGAATGCGCACAAGACTTCCCCTTCAGACCTTTCTGCTCAATGTGCAAGTTTTGAGGCTCTAGCTGGGAGGGGTGAAGATGCTGGGTGTGTGGCTGGCGCTCCTGCTTCACACATCCTCAGTGAATGCCTGAACAAAGGTACAAGCATAAGTGTTTGCATGAAAGAGTGTAGATCCCTCTGTGGTAGAACATGGAAGCAGACCTCTCCATCATGTGCAGTTCTCCTCACCATGCTTGGTAAGTCACATCTGATCTTGATCTTGACGCCGGCATGTACTGATGCACGCAGAAATTGCCCGTATCAACAAGCCTACTCTGGTTTCCTCCTAGGAAAGCTGCAAACCCAAATGCTTTGAAACATGCAGTTTTTCATCATTCCTTAACTATCGGATCACCATTTATAAACTCACTTGATTACTATTCTTGAGGGACCAGAATGAAGCCACAGACTTTTCCCACCTTTCATGTCCGTTTCCATCAGTGGTGACAATTACCAGTGTTGTTTCTTAAACAGAAAAGACAGACCTTCAGCTCCATGGGGAGTTTTTTTTTTTTTAAGGCTATTGTTAAGTGCCACATTCTGAATCTGGTTTGAGAAAGTTGGCATTCCTGATAGCACAGCAGCAATTATTCCTGAACTGAGCCAAATCTTCTCTGAACCAAATCAATACTCCTCTGGTTATAATTTTCCAAGTACAGCACTTTGGCAAGTAACAAATGTACTGATGTGGAACATTGTTTAATAAATAGCTATCAATGCTGGTTTGCTGCAAAAAAAAGTGCCCTCAGCTGGTTTTTGATGAGATTATTATAATAAAGAAAGAAATGTAAAGGACCACATACCTCTGTTATTACAAAGAACATCATATTGAAAATGAATGCCAGTCTACTCTTTCCAAGTTTGGAAGAGCCTCTGTGTGGGAAGAGGCTATGCATGGTAGATGAACAGGATTGTGAGTTTGCTCCCTGCCTGGTGGATTAAATAGTTCTGCCTCTGTGTCCACATATAAAATCTAGGAAATCACCCTGCGCTGCAGGCTTACCTGTTGATAAGGTGATCAATGGCTGCTAGCCATGATGACTATGCTCTGCCTTCATGGTCGGAGGCAATAAGTTTCCAAACACCAGCATCCCTTTAGGAGCATAGGAAGCTGCCTATATTGAGTCAGACCATTAGTCCATCTTACTCAGTATTGTCTAAACAGACTGGCAGGAGCTGTCCAGGGTTTCAGACAGGGGCTTCTCCCAACCCTACTTAGAGATCCTGAGGATTGAACCTGGAACCTTCTGCGTGCAAACAGATGCTCTACCATTGAGCTATGGCCCTCCAGAGCTTGGAAAAGTTACTTTTTTGAACTACAACTCCCACCAGCCCAATCCAGTGGCCATGCTGGCTGGGGCTGATGGGACTTGTAGTTTAAAAAAGTAACTTTTCCAAGCTCTGGCCCTCCCCCACTGTTTCCCATAGTGACCAAATAGTTCCTTCTGTGGGAAGGCCACAAACAAGACAGGAGAGCAATAGTCCTTTCACACCATTGTTCCAAACAACTGGCATACAGAGGCATGTTGCCGTTGACTGTGAAAGTAATATATAGCCATCATGGCAAGTAGCCATTAGTAGTAGCCTTGTGTTTTGAAGATCCCCCATTCCATTTGGTTAAATGGGGTTGTGCTTTGTGATCGGTATTTCAGTGGGAGGCATACTGGCAGTGGTGCTTGGGCAAACAATCACGTTCAAGCAAATTTATCCTCCTCGCAGTAGCATGTTGCAGAAAGTGTTGGAATATGTGGTTCAACTCCAACTTGTGGGTTGAGGCTGCATGGGGTTAAAAGGGTAGCTAGAGAGGAGACCTCCTGATTGCTAGGCTAATACCTATCCTTTGATCTCCTGCTGACTCTCCCTTCCTGCTAGACTGATATGCATAGGATACTGACCACATCTCCTTCCTCCTTCCTTTTTCTTCTTCCTCTTGAGAAGGAGAGCAGACATATTCTCTTTGTCTCTCCTTCTCCTCCAAGCATGAGGGCAAACACTAGGCTTAGTGTCCAACTTAGCTAGTTAGCTAGATGTAGAACTCTTTCCTATCATGTATGTACTTCCAGAATAAAGTAGTTATTTCTTATTTTAAAGCTTAAAGTCTCTGTCTGGCTAATTTGAAGGGAAAGTGTAATCTTTAGCAAAGATTCAAACACATAAAGTCTCACTCAGTCTCTCCATTCTCAATTTCACCACTCTGCAACAGAAAGACCATGTCAAAACCAATGGCATAAAATTTGAAGGTGAAAATCTTCCCACTACCATAGCCATATTTTCCTCTCCTATCAGATCTGACAAGGAAAACAAATATGAAGAAAACAGTTTCACTGTCTTTGTTCTTTAGTTCCATTAATCTTAATTTAAATCTGATAGGAACACCAAGAAGCATCAATCCTGTTTTATTTCTCAGAGACTCGCAGACAAACAGTATCTTCAATGGGTTACAATTGCTCAATCCAAGTCTACCATTCAGAGCGAAAAATGGAAGCGAGGGAAGAAACAGAGAGGAAAGAACAAAGGGTAAAGATGATTATTGAATCAATACTTAGGAAAGCCTAACTTCAGATATATACAACAATATAAACGAGGGTCACCTAAGCCTCATCCACTCACACCATCCCTAAGTAGAATGGAGTGCAGGGTATTGGCAGCAGGACCTGCCCCAAACTATGGGAGCTGGTAGAGTGTGTGAACAGATGCAACACTGGTACCAATTAAGTTCTGCAAAGCCTGGGCAAAGAAGGACCCACCATTGTCAGGTCTGATCTATGGGCAAGTTTCGGGTGAGCCAGGAGCTGTGAACAAGCTAGCTGTCAAGACCAAAGAGCAATAGTTGCTGGTGCCCGCTGGGATTGGTAGGGCAGAAGGCAGGAAGACCGACAGTAAGTTGAGCCAGGGCTAATGGCAGGTAGAGCCAACTAATCCTAGTTATATTGCCATCCTCCTGAGTTTTCCAAAATCAACACTGAGACCGAGGAGGAAGCTGACCGGCAGTGCCACCCTTGGGACTAGTTTTAAGCAAGAAGGTAGGCAGGTGGGGGCTGGCTGAAAGCAGACTCAGGTTGATGGCATAGTTTGTCATAATGGACCAGCCTTCACCAGTTCGAACTAGGAACATAGGAAACTGCCTTATACTGACTCAGACCATTGGTCCATCTAGCTCAGTAAACAGCTCTTCAGCACCCTTTATCTGTCTGCAGTGTGCAGAAAGGGGAGGGGGACCCTCAGAAATCCCAGTAGAAGCATGCAAAAACTATAGATGCACACCGCTGAATTTCAAGACCTACCTTACAGGTATTCAAAGCCTCAAACTTTAAAATGCAATTACATTCTGAAAATTACATGCATGTAATTGCAAAATGCATGGATACTTTTTACATATTTCCAAGGAACAAAAGTCTGCCTCTCTGCTGAGGCATTTTCCTCTCTGCTTTGATTTCTTGGCAGCATATCTTCTTGCAGAGGAAGGAACTGCATTTGCACACTTTGCACAACATCAAAGCCTTTGCCTCTTGTTACTCCCCTCTGAACAGCAGATGGATGGGAGGGAACCCAGAGGGCTGAATGAAATTAGGCTACGGGCTGTATCTGACCTGTGGGCCAGAGGTTTCCCCACCTACATATTAAAAGTAAGTACTCCCCTGAAATAGTTTGGGATAGTTCACACACACACAGACACACCTACCTAAAAATCTTTCCTCATTTCAGTACCATTATAGCTGCCAAAACTGCTTGGGGCCTAGCTAACATGACCCAAACCAGTCCCCTCTTAATATAAACCCATCAAAATTGTTTTGCTGTTGTTGTTGTTGCAGACGTTTATCTACATACATCTGACATAGAGGATGTCAATGACAAAAATTAGCTGAAGAAAGTGAAAGCGGTGGCAAAGTGTGTCTGTGCAGTGCTCTATCCAAAATCCAGAAATATATTGATATATAAAAAAATCAAACAACAGAACATTCCTAATGCATTGTTTTCAAAGTGAAACCAAAAGCAGGTAATTTCATATTCAAAAATGAGGAGAAATTTGGACAAGAGGAATGTTGGAAGCATCCTTAAGGTGTGATATTCTGCACTGAACATTCCTGTAATTTCAGCATGATGTCCTGGACTACTTCACTATGCCTGTGAAATGTCACAGGAATTGACACCGGTTGTGGGCCACTCATGATAGCTTCTCTGCAGGTCTAGTGGCTCCTCTGCCTTTGCGATCAGACCATTTTTTTTTTAAAAAAAAATACACTTTATATTTTTTTTAACAAACTACAGCAACAGGAAACCAGAAGGGATGATAAAAATAGGCATAATTTATTACAGTGAAATTCACAGCATTCTTTATTTATATAAAGAAATGAAAAAAGAAATTATATTGGCGAGTTCCGCTGGAGGTTTGAAAGCTGACATGGAAACTGATTAGGAAATTTCCATCCATGTAAACATCACAGAAAATTACTATATGATATATAGTGGCATTGTACCTTTTGGAAATTTAGAGAACCATGACATTGGCAAATACTGGTAATCTAATAATTAAAGGGATTTTATTTTACCTATTTTATTACAAATATTGGAAACACTGATTAAAGTTATAAAGGACACCATTTTTAATTCTCACAAGGCCCTTACAATAGTATCACTCTGGGTCATTGTGAGAAATTAAAATGGCAGCTTCCAGCTGCCTGGTTCCTATCAAAGTTCTGTTTGCTCTTGGTGCCATTGCCAGATAAGCCTGCTGAGGGTCACCCACGTCAAAAGGGGCACACAGGCAGCAGAGGAGGGGATTACCAGATGCCACTTTGCTGAGAGATCCTTCAAACCTGGAGGGAGCTGCGAAATTTCTGATGATGTTTATGAATCAACTGCATGGTCCAATCATTGCCTTTGTGAGAATCAGATAAAATCTTTAGAAAAGATGAGGGGAACCTTTGGCCCTCCTGATGGTGCTGAAGTACAATTCCCACCATTCCTTGCCATTGGCCATGCTTGCGAGGGCTGAGTTGCTGCTGCTGCTGCTGCTGCTGTTGTTGATGATGATAATGATAATGATAACAACAACAACAACAACAATAATACCTTCGTTTTCTTAACCCAAGAGTGGAACTTTTTCCGCCCAAGAGCCATACTCCATCATGGACAACTTTCTGAGGGCCATTCAGTGGCAGATGGGTTCGGAGGGAAAAGAAGGTGGAACAATAGATGGAACTCTTACCTTTGCTCAGTAGGCTCCATTCCAGCCATGCAGAAGGCAGAGGGTTTTGTACACAGATAGCTTTCTTCATCCTCCATCCAGGCAAGTGAGGGGCATTATCACAGTGCATCCCAGCCAAGTAAATGTTAGAATAAGCAAACTTGCATGTTCCCTTTAAGGGATATTTGGGGAATATCCCATGTACCTGTTTACTAGTGATGTAACTTTATTTATTATTATTTATTTATTACTAGTGTTTATTAGTCCCTTTTTTAAACAATAGAACTCAAAGCAACTTACAAAAAGGAAGCAAGAACACAATAATTGAAATAGCTTGCAACAAAAGCAAACAATTACAAAACAATTTCAAGCAAAATAATACAACCATAATAGAAAAAATAACAAATAGCAAATATTACAACACAAAAACTATTTCCACACGATAAGTATACCTTCCTAAAAGGTGGGGTTACCTGGCTTTCTCTTCCTCCTCCTTTGTCTGGTAGTTTTTGCATATTCTCCATTAAGCTTGAGGAGAGAGAATCATGCACATGCTAATGGACTAAGACTAATGGACTCCTTTTCTTTTATCTAAGCTAGAGCCTATGTTTCCTGAACATATGAAAGGTTCTGAGTAAACATTCTTTATCTTTTACCTAAGAAGATTGTGTCTGTTATTATTTGTGTCTGAGGGAAGAAAAAAGTGGGCTGGTTGATTCTCACCCCGCTGCTTGCATTTATATCTCTGCTAAGAAATAGGACCATGCAACTGTTCCTATTTCACATATTTTTAAAATACCAAACAGTACAAGCACTCAAGGAGGATGCAAAGCAGAGGAGTGTGGCCTGGAGAAAGTCACAAGGATCAGAAAGAGAGGCCCGAAAAGCCACATTCAGGTGCCAGGACTCAGGTTCCCTCAGTGGCAACTGGTGACTTCATGTCAGTGGGGTGGTGGAATCCACTCTGAGTTTTAGTCCAAACTTTCAAGGAGCTGTCCAAGGTGTAGATTCCACTGCCCCACTGACATGGAACCACCAGCGACACTGGGTTCCCGACACCTGTCTTAAACTCACAAGCTATTCTAAATTCAGCTCTATTGTTTGGCTCAAAGCCATGGTGTGCTACCAACAACAAGCAGAATGGGATCACTCTGAGAGCTGTAATTTCTTCTTAGATAGTTGTCATGTTCCCTGTTAATTATGACCTGTGTGACATAGTCAAGTGGCGCTATAGTTATTTGTTAGAACTAGTATGTTTGGATAACCCTTTCCATACGATTAAAGACTCAATCCACTCCCAAATGGTACATTTTCAGAGATATTTAAGAGATCAAAGGAGTATTTATGCACAGTGCATCCGTCACACTAACATGGATGTCCAAATCCCCAGAAATGAAAGCATTCTTAGGAGGAATGTGCCAGGGGAAGATGAACAAATTAATGGGGGATGGAGAGTCATGAGACTCTGCTGGTCATCCTTAATCCTGTAACTAACTGGAGCTAATAGGTCTTTCAGGTCAGAACAGCTCACAGAAGGGGTAGAGTCCCAGATCTGCCCCATTACCTACTTGTAGTAGTATCTTTTGCAGGCTTTCACATGTTTCCACCCAAACTCCCTCGGGCTCTGCAAAAGCGAAGTAGCGTCACCAATCTGCAGGAAGGAAGGGAATGTTGGGCTGTAAAGTGTGTGGTTGTGGCAATGCCCTGGTGTGATAGAAACGGGGCAGCCTAGAATGCATAACAAGTTCCATTGAAATAACTTTTATGACCCAAGCTAACAACTTCAGCAGCTGCACACAAGCGTGCACACATGCACAACCCATGCTGATCTCTCTCTTGCCTTCATCACCTGTTCTTTTCCTAGAGGAGGGGAGAGAGAGCAGGCAGAACAGGCGGAGGAGGGGAAAAATCTTTGGCCTTACACGGTGAAAGAGAAAGGCAAGTTCTGGCTCTACATGGAGTGCTGCCCTTAGAAAATAATCCTGCGCACTGTGCAAGCATTTCTTCAGACTACAAGGTGCTGCTTTTCCCTTCCAGTTTGCTTCACGCCACCCCAGCGGAAGGGGAAAAGGAGCAGCTCCAGGGAAGCCTGAGCCACCTCCACATCTTTCCAAAACCACAACATTGCCTAGCCCCAGATCATTCCTTAAGGGATCCCCTGAATGTCAAAAAGACTAAAGTAATGACAACAGAAGATTTATGTAACTTTAAAGTTGACAATGAGGACATTGAATTTGTCAAGGATTACCAATACCTCGGCACAGTCATTAACCAAAATGGAGACAAGAAATTAGAAGAAGGCTAGGACTGGGGAGGGCCACTATGAGAGAACTAGAAAAGGTCCTCAAATGCAAAGATGTATAATTGAACACTAAAGTCAGGATCATTCAGACCATGGTATTCCCGATCTCTATGTATGGATGTGAAAGTTGGACAGTGAAGAAAGCGGACAAGAGAAAAATCAACTCATTTGAAATGTGGTGTTGGAGGAGAGCTTTGCACATACCATGGACTGCGAAAAAGACAAATACTTGGGTGTTAGAACAAATTAAACCAGAACTGTCACTAGAAGCCAAAATGATGAAACTGAGGTTATCCTACTTTGGACACATCATGAGAATACATGATTCAGTAGAAAAGACAATAATGCTGGGAAAAACAGCAGGGAGTAGAAAAAGAGGAAGGCCAAACAAGAGATGGATTGATTCCATAAAGGAAGCCACAAACCTGAACTTACAAGATCTGAACAGGGTGGTTCGTGACAGATGCTCTTGGAGGTCACCGATTCATAGGGTTGCCATAAGTTGTAATCGACTTGAAGGCATATAACAACAAAACCCTTGCTCACATGCAGGCGATTCTGCAACTCTTGCAAAGCAAGATAGTTTTATCCGCCAATTACCGGAGATGTGACAGAAGGCGTACAGACACACACTGTCTCCCACTATAAAAATTGCATTTCATATGTAGTTAATACTTAATTAAAAAGGGTTATTTTTACTATGAATGTGTCAGGAGGAAAGGAAATTGACAGAAAATAGTTTTTTGTGTCAATTGCACCCCTCACCTCTCAGGCATCAGTGTGCAATTGTCAAAAAACCCCTCCCCTTCTGGATTAGCAATATGGATACTCCGGAGGGAATAAACATATAGATTTGGGGGCGGGGCCACAAGGAAACAATGATACTAAACCTTTCCAAATGAAAGTGAACTAGTGTGAATGCAAAACAGTGGATTGGAAGGTAGGAGAGTAGGAAGTGTATGAGCCCTCCAAATCGATCACGATGGGAAAAGCTGCATCTTTAATCCGAAGTTTAGCTCCCATGTGAACCAGCCCTATATCCAGAGCTTGGAAGATTACTTTTAAAAAGTAATAAATTACAGTTACAGTTACATGGCCCAAAAAAGTAGCAATTACTGTTACAATTACAATTGCTCTGAAAGTAACTGATTACTTTACTATTACTCAAAAGTAATCACTACAATTACCTTTTAGATACTTTTTTTTAAAAAAATGCCTACAAGGTGCTGGCCTTGGCTGCTGCACATCTAAGTAGCCTAAAACACATTAAAATTAAGCGTGCACACACACACACACACGCAGAGGGTAGTAGAATATTTTTTTTTATCCGTAAGGTTAACAGAATGGCATAACAGAATCTCACATACCCCCACACCACCCCAACAATGGTACCCCAATATAATTCACTTGAAATCAAATTTTACACTTGAAATACTGCTTTTACAATACATTTCTGTTATGTCTCAAAAGAACAGGATGCTCAAAGAGCATGTCAGACAAGAAATGCCTTTTTACAGATTACTTTGCCACCAGTACTGAGCAGGCATTCTACTGTGACACTTGAAGGCATGTGCTGCAAAAAACAATGCAGCTCCCCTTTCAACTAAAATATGTCAATCCCTTATCATCAAAGAAAAATGCAAACTTTTGTACTTTACTAGTTGCCTTTGTCAACAGTGTAATTTAGAGGTAACTTAATCCTGTACATACTTACCAGGAAGTAAGTCCCTTGGAACTCATTAGGTAGACGTGTATGTAACAATTGAACTGTCAGAAGTAGAACTTAAGAGACATAACGTAGGTAAACAGAAAATGCACATATCAAAAGTAATCCACCAGAATAAACGTTATCCCTTCTCCTGAAATTAAAAATGTGGTCTTGCCCAGCATATAGTGAAAATATGGAATTTACTATCACAAGAAGCAGTGATGGGCACCAACTTGGATGGCTTTAAAAGAGGATTGGACAAATTTATGGAGGATAAAGCTAACAGCAGCACCTAGAAAAGATGGCTGTGTTCTACTTCCACTGTCAGAGACAGTATGCTTCTGAATATCAGTTGCTGGAAATACAAGTGAGGAGAGTGCTGCTCGTGCACTCAGGTCCTGCTTATGGGCTTCCCTTTAGGACATCTGATTGGCCACTGTGAGAACAGGATACTAGGCTAGATGGGCCACTGGTTGGATCCAGCAGGCTCTTCTTATGTTCTTGTATGTATTGCAACAAACAACAAATGTTACTTGTGGGGCCTTACAGATCAGGGATAGCCAATGTGGTGCCCTCCAGGTGTTGTAGGACTACAATTTCCATCATCCCTGATAACTGATTATGTTGTCACAATGCTGAAGTTGATTCCTAGTTCCCAGTTCCTTATTTGCTTGAAAGTTCAAAACACTACAAAACAAGAAAAGTTCACAGCTACAGCAACTCCATAGAAAAGTTAACATGTATCTGAACCCCAAAGTATATGTTGGGGTACCCCATATCATATATTGCTGTGGTATGGGGACTCTCCCCATCAAGAATAACAACAAATTGTTCAGTCAAAATTATCAGGCTTCTGAAATGTTCATAAATGCATAATGATGTCATAAAATCATACAAAATAAGTAACTGAGGGTGTCCACCCCAAACTCTGCTCTGGGCTGGGACAAATCATACACCCCAGGAAAGGGGAGGATGTCTTTCACGAGATGCCAGTGCTTCCCACCTGGCCCACAACTTTTGCTAGGTGCAGAGCAGGGATAAGGGCATCTATGAACAACCAAAACCGACAAAAAGATGCAGAAAAAAATAAGTAACTGAGGGTGCCCACCCCACAATCTGCTCTGGGCCAGGACAAATCATACACCCAAGGAAAGGGGAGGATATCTTCTATAAGATGCCAATGCTTCCCACCTGGCCCAGAGTTTCTGTTGGATTCAGGGCATGTATAAGGGCATCTATGCACAACCAAAAGAGACAAAAAGCAAAGCAAAGAATAAATATCTGGGGGTGTTCATCACAAAATATTCTCTGGGCTGAGACAAATTAGACACCCCAGAAAATGATAGAGTGTCCTCTATGCTATGCCAGTGCTTACGACCAGTGCTTATGATCTATGTGGATTTAAAAAAACCTTTGTATTGGTCTTCTCTGTTACTTACTTTGTTATAGCTCAATTATTATTATTTTTAAAAGCCATTGATGTTGGTGACAGGAGGACTTGTGGCAGGGTCAACAAACAATGATTTCTTGAACAAGATGTAATTTCATAGATGACACTCTAAAGTATGCATGGATGGTGTCTCATACAACACACTCTCCCATATGCATGGAAATATATGTGGTGCCCCAAATCATCTTTTAGGATAGGCACTCCAGTTTCTTATTTTCCCCCTCTATATATTCACTATTTTTCTAATACATATATGCCCTTGACTATACCATGCTTACAAAAGAAGCTCTGAACTATGTGGGAACCCTCTCCTGCATGCATGGATGTGTAGTGCCCAAAACATGTTTTGGGGTGGGAACCCGCAGTTCCTTGTATACGTTCTACATTGCTTGTTGTGCATAGATACACATATCTGTTTCATGTGTCCACAAGAAAATCCATTCCAGGCAGGATGCAGTGGCATCTCATTGAGGACACTCTCCCCTTTGCTTAGGTGAATGATGTTTCATGGCACACAGCAGATTTTGGAGTGGTCACCCCAAATTACATATTTTTCTCTACTTACTCTTCATTATTTTAGTTCTGCACAGATGACCTTATAAATGCCCTGCACCCATCAGAAACTATGGGCCAGGTGGGAAGTACTGGCATCTTGTAGAGGTCACCCCCCCTTCCTGGGATGTATGATTTGTCCTGGCACCAAGGGTTTAGTTGTCCAAGGGAGTCCTAGACCCCTTACTTTTTTGGGAGCAGGGTCCCAATGTCTCCAGAATCATATGAGCTGATCGGTATGAAAGGGGAGTGTGTTAGCTACTAAGAAGAGTTTTCTAATATGCTTCCTTGTCCATTCCTGCTGATTGGAGCCAATCAGAGTAAAAGGAGGTGAGCCACCCACTCAGAAGACTCTTTTCAGTAGCTAATACTCTCCCCTTTCATACTGATCATCTCCTAGGGACATCAGTTGCTGTGGGAGAAGGCATTAACAAGGACCTCATTCTCAACCCAGGAGCAAAATAAGGGGGGGGAGGTCTGGCTGTGGCTGAGACTATCATGAAGGGACCCTGCACTTCTGAATTTGCCACTACACTACTGCCTGGCACAGTGCAGATTTTTGGGTGGGCACCCCGTTTCTTACTGTTTTCTGCATATTTTTGTCGCTTTGGGTTGTGCATAGATGCCCTTATCCCTGCCCTGCACCCAGCAAAAGCTCTGGGCCAGGCGGGACACACTGGCATCTTGTAGAGGACACCCTTCCCTTCCCTGGGGTGTATGAGTTGTCCTGGCCCAGAACAGATGTGGGGTGGGCACACCCAGTTACTTCATTTTTATGATTTTATTACATCATTATGCATTTATGAGCATTTCAGAAGCCTGATAATTTTCATGCAATAACTTTGCTGTTATTCTTGACAGGGAGAGTCTCCAGATTACAAAGATATATGATACAGGTACCCCAACATATATATTGGGGTTTAGAGACATGTTAACTATAGCTGGCCTCCAAGAGGTCTTCTGTATCTTTAAAAGTTGTGCAGGGGGAAAGGAGAATTCCACCTTGTGATTTTTCCCATTATAGTGTTGCAAGAACACCTGCACTTGGCTGACTTTCTCTTCTCCTAAAAATACAGGATCAGTCTCAGGCCCTGAACCTGGCAGCCCTATTTACAACCCTGGTTGCTTGCTGCTGCAACTTCTGCCTGCTCCTCGCTCACCCTCTGCTCTGCTCACATCTCTCCACTGATAAGAGAGGGAGTTTTGTGCACCACACACATGCACGCACGCAACCATCTCTCACCTCTGCAGCCAGTTCTCCATTCCTGTCTATTTTTAAACAATTGTTTTCTCCACTCCATCCTGTCTCACTCTCCACCTCCTTCCTCATCGCCTCCTAAACACCCATAGAGCATGAGGGAAGAACAACACTGCACTGAAGCCCAATTTGAAGCACATGATTTTCATCCACAAATCAGAGGAGCAGAAGACTTCCCCTGCTCCCTCCCCCCCAAGTAACACCCAAAGGTAATGCTGGAAATGTTAAAGTTACAGCTCAAAAGTTATAAAGTTACTACTCGTTCTATTACCAGCAAAATGTAACAAAGTTACCAACTCGTTACTCAAAAAAGTAATAAATTACAAGCAGCAACTCGTTGTTTGTAACTAGTTACTTCCAAGCTCTGCCTATATCTTTATCTATATCTATATCTATATGTGGAACAGGCACTTTTATAAGTGCCACTTAATGTTCGATCTGCACTTGTAAGGAATTTATCTTTTAACATAGCAGCACCTACACTCTAGAACTCCCTGCCCATTGATATTAGTCAGTAACTTTCACTGCAGTGTTTTTGGCTCTTGCTAAAACCTTTTTTGTTTGTTTAGGCAAGCCTACCCAGGTTTGTACAGGTGGCATGCATGTGTAATTTTAGGTTACAATGTATATTTTGGACATTTGATTTTGTTTATATTTTGAAAAACCTTTTAGGCTAACTTTTGTCTCGCTTTTATTGATAATTTTAATGCACATTTTGTTTCATGTAAAGCTCCTATAGGTCTTTTACAGTTAAGGGTTATACAAATGCTGTTAAATAAAATAAAATGAATGAACAGATATTGTTTGACAAGAAGGTGGGCTAAAGAATGGAGCAATTTATGGCTGCTCTTTTTAAAAATAAAAATTACAGTGACAATTGTGTCACAATAATGAATACATTTCACAGGAAAACTGAAGTATAATGAGTCATTATTACATTCAAGATCATAATAATAATAATTTAATTTATATGCCGCCTATCTGGCCGATGGCCACTCTAGGCGACGTACAATTTAGTTGCAATAAATGCATCATAATAAAATACACATAAAATACATATAACAATAAAACTATGAATAAAGAACAATAACAGTTCAGAGAATAGGCGATTAGTCCTAAAAAATTAACCCTCCCCGGAAGTCCCAAAGGCCTGTCTGAAGAGCCAGGTCTTCAAGGCTTTGCGGAATACATTCAGGGAAGGGGCATGCCGAAGATCATATGGGAGGGAGTTCCAGAGAATGGGGGCCGCCACTGAAAATGCCCTCTCCCTAGTCCCCACCAACCTAGCTGTTTTAGTTGGTGGGACTGAGAGAAGGCCCTGAGTGGCTGATCTTGTTGGGCGGCATAATTGGTGGCGCTGGAGGCGCTCCATCAGGTAAACTGGGCCGAAACCATGTAGGGATTTAAAGGTTAATACCAACACCTTGAATTGAGCCTGGAAAATAACTGGAAGCCAGTGTAGATCGAACAACACTGGGGTGATATGTTCCCGGCAGCGACAATTTGTGAGTAGTCGAGCCGCAGCATTTTGTATCAGTTGTAATTTCCGGACCGTTTTCAAGGGTAACCCCACGTAGAGCGCATTACAGTAGTCTAAACGAGAGGTGACCAGGGCATGTACTACCAGTGGGAGCTGATGAGCAGGGAGGTAGGGTTGCAGCCTACGAATGAGGTGTAATTGATACCAAGCTGCCCGGCTCACTGCCGAAATCTGAGCCTCCATGGACAGCTTGGAATCAAGAACAACCCCAAGGCTGCGGACCTGGTCCTTTAGGGGCAATCTCACCCCGTTGAACATCAGGTCAACATTTCCCAACCTTCCCTTATCTCCCACAAGCAGCACCTCAGTCTTATCGGGATTTAACTTCAACCTGTTCCTTCCCATCCATCCACTCACGGATTCCAGGCACTTGGACATGGTCTCCACAGCCAACTCTGGCGAAGATTTAAACGAGAGATAGAGCTGAGTGTCGTCATTGCACATTGTGTGATAAATTCACTTGTTGTAGTTTCATTTCCAAGATCTTACCTTCAAGACACCTTCAAGACAAGAAATACAGACGAAAATCCAATGTGTGTGTTCCTTTCTATCTCTGATTCTCAGAAAAAAAAGTTTAGTATTAATGATGCTGCTTGCACAGAGATAGCCAAATGTAAGAAAATACACTCAAGTTGCTTGATCCAAGCTTAGCTTTCTAGACTAGCTTTCACCACCCTGGTACCCTCTGGACATTTTGGACTACAAATTCCATCAGCCACAGCCAGCATGACCAGGTTTGCAAGGGGAAGTACAAACTATGGCAGACAGCACTCTCAGAGTGACTTACATACAGTGGAGGCTAGTGGCTCCATGTCAGTGGGGCAGTTTGGACAGCTGTTTGAAAGTCTGGACTAAAACTCAGAGCGGATTCCAATCCCTCACTGACATGGAGCCACCAGCCACCACTGCTTACATAAAACAATCAGCTAACTAAGGGATTAGTAAAACAAGATCAGTTCATAGAAATATAGCTGCAGAGTGAAAGCAGTCAAACTTCCAACAGGGAAAATTGTCTTGAGCTTCCATTGCTTAGGGTAATATATTACTCTTTAAAACTGGTAGGGATGTCAAAATCAGACACTTATTGTTATACTAGGAAAAATAATGTGAAACGCTGTGTAATGGTTTCACTATACCACAGGAGACAGAGAAATCAAGCAGGGACATCAAGTAATGATTAGTTTTGCCAGTAACCGTCCAAAAGAACCAATAATTGTTACATCCAAATAGCAATTTGTTATTGTGATTTCCAGAATGCAATGTGTTAAATCATTTTCATATCATTAAGGCTTTATGAGCAGAGGAACATGATGAGCTTGGCGTCAAATGCTACCAAATAACATCCAGCCTTCAAATAAGGCAGTCATACATTTAGAAAGGCAACTGGGCAACAGGATGCATTAGGCTGTCTAAGTGTTTAAAAGACTGGCTGGGCTGTTCCTCCTGGAATTAATGACAGCATGGTGTCTGAGTCTAGCCCAGCTGTGACTGTGGGAGGACCTCATCCAGGAAAGAGGTGTGGAACTCTGCAGAGCCATCCAGTGTCATTGGGGACCCTGCAGAGCCTGCTGTCCCTAGGGACTGGTAAGACAGAAGGCAGGGAGCCTGTAGATGGTGCCAGAGCCAATGACAGACAGAGCTGACTCATTCCAGTTTTGTTCCCATCCTCCTCCCTGATGAGTTCCACAAGGGGAAAACTGAGACTAAGAAGGAGAAAGATGAAAGGCAGTGCTTGTAAGTAAGAGGGCAAAGAGATGGAGGTTGGCTTGGGGTAGACTGAGATGACAGAATTGTAGAACAGTAGAGTTGGAAGGGGCCTATAAGGCCATCAAGTCCACCCCCTGCTCAATGCAGGAATCCAAACTAAAGCATACCCAGGAGGTGACTTCTTGAATGCCTTTGGTGCTGGAGAGCCCACCACCTCCCTAGGTCATTAGTACCGCTCTAACAGATAGAACGTTTATCTTGAGATTCAGCTGAAATCTGGTGGGGCAGTGACCCATTTGCCTGGTTGGGCCAACCTCTGCTGATCATAGTTCAGTAGCCTGAGTTACCCAGCCCCCAAAGTTATACCACACCTAGTCCACCCACTTAACCCCAGGCTCTCCCCCTTCATTTCCAGTCCCCATAAGCGTAGGCAGCCAGAGGACTTCACTACCAGGAGTCTACCTGGGAAGCCAGGGAAGGACAAGTTGTGTCTTGGAAGTCAGCAGATGATCAAAAAGGAGCAAAGGTTCCTGAGAGGCTATAAACCTGTAGCTTTTTTGGGAGATCACTTTCCATCGGCATCTTCTAGCTCCAACTCCCAGGTATGGAGCCCTGTGACAAGTCTTGTCCAGCTTTCTGCAAGAAGAAATCAGTTCTTGAGGTGAATGCTCCTTCTAGCCAGATCAAGTAAGTACTGTTTGCACTGAGCCAAAAGGAACGCAGCATGAAGGGAGATTATGTGTGGGACCCTTTCAGGACTGGGATGAGAATTAGATGGAGCACTGGGGCAAATCCAGGACAGTCAACTCAGAGGCACGATTGATTGCAGGCCAGAGACCAAACTAATAAATCCGTACAAGATGTCATGCAAAGGATGTTGGAAGATAGTTGGGAAAAGGGCTGACAAGTGGAAAGGAAGGCTATCACACTGAGGCCACAGCCACCCTATACATTGAAAGTGGTACTATACCACTTTAAACAGCCATGGCTTCCCCCAAAGAATCCTGGGAGCTGCAGTTTGTTAAGGCTGCTGAGAGTTGTTAGGAGACCCCAATTCTCCTCACAGAGCACAGTTTCCAGAATTCCCTGAGAAAGAGCTTGATTGTTAAACCACTCTGGGAAGTGTCGCTCTGTGAGGGGAATACTGGTCTCTTGACAACTCTCAGCACCTGTTACAAACTACAGATCTCATGATGATTTGGTATGATACTGTTTTAAATGCAAATAGTGGAAATGGAGCCTGGGAGGGGAACAGGCTTCTGTGGGCACAGAACATGGGCAGGGAGATACATTTGTGCAGGGCTACAAAGCCACACAATCAACACTGGAGACTGGCTGAGGCTCAGGACAAAGACAAAGACCTAACCAGAAACATTAATAGCCAGAGTAGGTCAGGAGGAATCATTTAAATCCTGGAATCATGCTGGAACTTGGGAGGGCAATGCTGCTTTTTATTCCGCTGTTCCACTGCCTCACGCAACTCACCTCAGTGGATATCAGTTCACCAACTACGAGGCTCCTGCTTTGGAGTCCCAGCTGATTCTTATAGCAAGCACATAAAAATAGGATCCAGCTGTTCTTGACTGCATCTGAGTCTACACCTTCTTGCAGCTCATTGGTAGAGCATCTGCTTTGCATGCAGAAGGTCTCAAGTTCAATCCCTGGCATTTCCAGATAGGGCTGGGAGAGATTCCCTGCCTGAAAGCTTGGAGAGCTGCTGCCAGTCAGTGTAGACAATACTGAGCTAGATAGACCAATGGTCTGACTCAGTATAAGGCAGCTTCCTATGATTCTTCTTCTTCTCCTTCTATTATTGTTGTTGTTGTTGCTGTTAGTATTAGTACTGTATTAGTATTAGTCCTTCTACTGCCAATATTAAGGGTTAAATATTGTTTCATGTATTGTTACTGAAACAGAAAAGTTGGTGTCTTTGGAAGGAATGTTTACCTTAATGAGAATTCAAGAAAGTTTGATACACTTACATGCACCTTCTGGTGAAACTGAGATGTGTCTGTGGGAAATGTGTTAATTGGTTACATATCTTGTAACTATATCTTAATTGAATCAAGTGGGAGTACATTTATAGGGCAGATGAATTACAACTATAAGTGACATTTCCATAACGTTGCCCTCTAAAAGCTAGAAATCTCTTTAGTCTTTATTTATTTATTTATTATTTATTATTCAATTTATATACCGTCCTTAGCGAAATAGCTCTCAGGGCGGTGAACAAACAAAATAAAATACAATATATCATAATAAAAATACAAAAACATATACAAACAAACAACGAAAAGCACAGCAAAAACAAAATAAATACTACAAAAATTAAAATACAGATTAAAAGATTAAAAAAGTTAAGAAGATTAAAATGTCTGGGAGCATAAAAAGGTCTTTACCTGGCGCCGAAAAGATGGAAGTGTAGGCTCCAGGCGTAGGCGCTAGTCTTTGTCTTAATTTTCATACACTGTATATATAATCACATGCATACTAACAATAAACTCACCATCCACAAACAAGAAGGAGGGGTCAGCTGGCTTAGAGGAACTCCACGTTTTGCATATGTACAAAAAATATATTTAAGAAACCACACACAAAAGAACCCATGTTCAATGACCATGGAATGCTGGCTGATTGCTCAAGGGGTGGATGAAAGGAGGAAGGGGGAATGATGTAGAGTATCCTGGAAAACGCGAGGGCTGGCTAGGATACTGAACAGGAGTACTCCACTGCTACATTTTGTTACAGGCTCCACTTATTATTTATGGAGCATTGCGCACAATTTCAACAAACCCTGTTTGCACTATATTAGAAGCTCAACTGGAGTGCATACCGCAGATCAGAAAAGGTACCGCCAGGGCCAAGAAGATGCCAGCATGGTTAACAAGCAAAGTCAAGGAAGCTCTTAGAGGCAAAAAGTCTTCCTTCAGAAAATGGAAGTCTTGTCCGAATGAAGAAAATAAAAAAGAACACAAACTCTGGCAAAAGAAATGCAAGAAGACAATAAGGGATGCTAAAAAAGAATTTGAGGAGCACATTGCTAAGAACATAAAAACCAACAACAAAAAATTCTATAAATACATTCAAAGCAGGAGACCATCTAGGGAGACAATTGGACCCTTGGATGATAAGGGAGTCAAAGGTGTACTAAAGAACGATAAGGAGATTGCAGAGAAGCTAAATGAATTCTTTGCATCTGTCTTCACAGTGGAAGATATAGGGCAGATCCCTGAACCTGAACTAACATTTGCAGGAAGGGATTCTGAGGAACTAAGACAAATAGTGGTAACAAGAGAGGAAGTTCTAAGCTTAATGGACAATATAAAAACCGACAAATCACCGGGCCCGGATGGCATCCACCCGAGAGTTCTCAAAGAACTCAAAGGTGAAATTGCTGATCTGCTAACTAAAATATGTAACTTGTCCCTCGGGTCCTCCTCCGTGCCTGAGGACTGGAAAGTGGCAAATGTAACACCAATCTTCAAAAAGGGATCCAGAGGGGATCCCGGAAATTACAGGCCAGTTAGCTTAACTTCTGTCCCTGGAAAACTGGTAGAAAGTATTATTAAAGCTAGATTAACCAAGCACATAGAAGAACAAGCCTTGCTGAAGCAGAGCCAGCATGGCTTCTGCAAGGGAAAGTCCTGTCTCAGTAACCTATTAGAATTCTTTGAGAGTGTCAACAAGCATATAGATAGAGGTGATCCAGTGGACATAGTGTACTTAGACTTTCAAAAAGCGTTTGACAAGGTACCTCGCCAAAGGCTTCTGAGGAAGCTTAGCAGTCATGGAATAAGAGGAGAGGTCCTCTTGTGGATAAGGAATTGGTTAAGAAGCAGAAAGCAGAGAGTAGGAATAAACGGACAGTTCTCCCAATGGAGGGCTGTAGAAAGTGGAGTCCCTCAAGGATCGGTATTGGGACCTGTACTTTTCAACTTGTTCATTAATGACCTAGAATTAGGAGTGAGCAGTGAAGTGGCCAAGTTTGCTGACGACACTAAATTGTTCAGGGTTGTTAAAACAAAAAGGGATTGCGAAGAGCTCCAAAAAGACCTCTCCAAACTGAGTGAATGGGCGGAAAAATGGCAAATGCAATTCAATATAAACAAGTGTAAAATTATGCATAATGGAGCAAAAAATCTTAATTTCACATATACGCCCATGGGGTCTGAAGTGGCGGTGACCGACCAGGAGAGAGACCTCGGGGTTGTAGTGGACAGCACGATGAAAATGTCGACCCAGTGTGCGGCAGCTGTGAAAAAGGCAAATTCCATGCTAGCAATAATTAGGAAAGGTATTGAAAATACAACAGCCGATATCATAATGCCGTTGTATAAATCTATGGTGTGGCCGCATTTGGAATACTGTGTACAGTTCTGGTCGCCTCATCTCAAAAAGGATATTCTAGAGTTGGAAAAGGTTCAGAAGAGGGCAACCAGAATGATCAAGGGGATGGAGCGACTCCCTTACGAGGAAAGGTTGCAGCATTTGGGGCTTTTTAGTTTAGAGAAAAGGCGGGTCAGAGGAGACATGATAGAAGTGTATAAAATTATGCATGGCATTGAGAAAGTGGATAGAGAAAAGTTCTTCTCCCTCTCTCATAATACTAGAACTCGTGGACATTCAAAGAAGCTGAATGTTGGAAGATTCAGGACAGACAAAAGGAAGTACTTCTTTACTCAGCGCATAGTTAAACTATGGAATTTGCTCCCACAAGATGCAGTAATGGCCACCAGCTTGGATGGCTTTAAAAGAAGATTAGACAAATTCATGGAGGACAGGGCTATCAATGGCTACTAGCCATGATGGCTGTGCTGTGCCACCCTAGTCAGAGGCAGCATGCTTCTGAAAACCAGTTGCCGGAAGCCTTAGGAGGGGAGAGTGTTCTTGCACTCGGGTCCTGCTTGCGGGCTTCCCCCAGGCACCTGGTTGGCCACTGTGAGAACAGGATGCTGGACTAGATGGGCCACTGGCCTGATCCAGCAGGCTCTTCTTATGTTCTTATGTTCTTATGTTCACAGTCCACGTGCACCCAGAGTGGTGTAGTTTCACTTAAATGACTAGTACCAAATCAGGAGCAAGAGATGCTTCTATGCAGTAGGAGACTGGGTGGCTGTGATTGGCTTAAACCATAAAAAGATTAAGGCAATGACTTATTCAGTTGGTTATTCTCCAAAGTACTGCCAGTAATATATTGCTTGGTGGACCAGTGAGACATAATAATGGACTCAATTGTTAGAAAGGTTCTGGACTTCCCAGGAGGAATCGCTCCACCTGTGCAGCCTTTGAGATGAGCTCCCGTCTCAGAGGAAGCTTTTTCAGTTATAAAACCAGTCAGAAGACTTTTTGACTGGAAAAGATTTTCTCCCAGGCAAGGGAGAAACGAAGAGATTATCCACAGAAAGCTTCGTTTTGTTTGTTGGACTGGAATTCATTGGAATCGCCTATGAAGGGAGGTAGCCAGCAGCGTCGGACGGAGCCAGGGATTACAAACAGGCTCTAACTGATTAAGCGAGATGTTTTTTTTTCTTCAAAGAAAAACAGAAATTAACAGGCAAGCATCCTCCTGTCTATTATCATCATTTTGTTATCATTACTGCAAAAGAGATTTGTCAAAGAGTCAGCAACAAAGAAGCCCTGGGTGAGTTATAACTTTCTCTTTTACATACGGAATTAAGGAGGAAGAAAATCGAAATAGCTTATCTTTGTTTTTTATTGCAAAAAGCTGGCATGGAATTGAGCATTTTAAAGATATAAACGGATGAGAGGCATCTAATTTGAAGAGAAGATTTGATTTATCTGATATTTGAGTATTATATGTCTGGGACTATTTTTTCTGGTCTACTTTTTTTTTTGGTGAATCTGCTTATTCCTTATGCCACTAATCATTTGGACGCTGTGAACTAAATTTGTTTTGGACATATAAGAGATAAGGCAGTTCATGCTGTCTAGAGGGTGATGTCATCTGGCTTGGAAGATTAACTCATTTGTGACTGGAAAAAGAAATAAACTGTTCTTTGCTTGAGAATAGTGACTATATTGGAATTGAAGGGGGTTTGTTCTTTTGGTTTTAAGAATGACAATCAAGGAGGGGGCTGAGACCTTGGATGTTCAGGAAGGGGTTCTCTCTCTAAATGTGTTTCAGAAAATAATGAATGAGATTAAGCTAACGAAACAAGAGCTGGGACAGAACAGACAAGAGATGAAAATTGGATTTGGCAAAATGAGACAGGAGCTGAAAGAAATTCAGGATTCTATAACTGGACAAGAAAAAGAAGATGAAAGAAAGATCAAAGGGAAGGTTCAAGCCCTGGAGATTGGAATAGATTTATCAAATATGGACCTGGAAAAAGATTTGGATTTTATGGTTGTGATGGATCCTAAAGACAAATATTACTGTTTGGAATTCAACGCTGTCCCTGAAGGAATTGGTGAAGAGATTAGAGATAAAGATACCAACGACTCGAAAAAATTCCTGGATTGGAAGGATTTGATGGAACTTGAAATAGAGAAAGTTTATAGAATAAATTCCAGATATGTGACAATGGAAAAACTCTCAAGAGATGTGTTAGTGCATTCTGTAAAAAAGAGGAACAGAGATACAACTTTACAACAACATTTTAGTAATACATTCAGAATTGATGGCAAGAAAATATATGTGATGAAAGAAATCCCTATCAGACTCTTATTATATGACTATGGCAGCAAGACCAAGATTATTGGGTGTGCAAAGATGGAAGATGGAATCAATACTGATAATGGGAGAATGGGAGAAGAGCTATTGAAATTACTGGACTTAGTAGACCTGAAGAGATGGATTAAATGACATGTCTATTTGGAGAAAAATTGATGGATATATATCTCAAGGATTAGAAACTTCTCTTTGACTTTTTGTGGAAAGAATAAAATGATGTTAATGAGATTTGATACCAATTAAGATAACCACTGGAGGAAGGTGATTGTATAATTTTATTAAGAGACAGGTTTGTTATATATTATAGACTTATAGCTAATCTACGACAAATCGGAAGTCAATAGTTTTTATTGTAATAGTTATTAATTTGTTTTGTTTGTTTTGTTTTGTTTTTGAAAATTTGAATAAAAATTAATGATAAAAAAATGTTAGAAAGGTTCTGTTGCATTTTAATGGATTATTTACAAATCATTATATATGGTAAGGAAGTGGAGCATCCTCTTAGACCCACCATGTAAACGTTTAGGTCAGATGTCTCTAGATTAGGAAAGACTGAGAACTATACTTACTCTCAACTGGAAAAATAATGTAGACCTTCCTCTCTGATGAATGACATGCTAAACGTAGAATGGCTTCAGCCCTTGGGACTGGGGCAAGTCATCTTCCCAGCTCTCCAGACGTCATCGGGGTGTTGGCAAATTTCACCCAAAATGGTGGCAGATAAATAGAATAGAACCAGAACAGAATCCATAATTATCACCACCTGATGCAAGCCTAGAAAGCTTTCCCAATTTTGTAGGCCACAGATGGGGAACCAGTGCCCCTCAAGATGCTGTTGGACTCCAACACCTATCAACCCCGGGCAGCATGGCCAAAGGTCAGGGATGATAGGAACTGTAGTCCAACAACATCTAGAGGGCCACGGATTCCCCATCCCTGCTGTAGGCCATGCACAGAAGCTTCCTACATGGCCTGACACAATGACATCACTGTATGACATCAGTGCAAGAACATCCAATAGCAGTGTATACCATGATCTTTTTTTGGACACTTGGTCTTTAGTTCTCACGTATGGCAATCACGAAGGAAGAGGAATCTGCTCACTGATTCCATGGCACTCACTTTGAATTGATACATTTGAGGGAGGTGAACTCTTTTCATTTGTTTGCATTTGTTTACATTGAAAACTTGGGAACATAGGAAGCTGTCTTATTCTGAGTCAGAACACTGGTCCATCTAGCTCAGTATTGCTTACACTGACTGGCAGCAGCTCTCCAAGGTTTCAAGCAGGAGTCTCTCCCAGCCCTACCTTGAGATGCCAGGAGATTTCTGCATGTGAGGCAGATGCTCTACCACTGAGCTACAGTCCTTCCCCAGTACCATAGTTTAAAATGATGGCTTATAGCTGCCCACCACTGTTACCAGGTAAACTTGGGGAGCAGCAATGTACGTGACATCTCAGAGATGCACTTTGCCAAATGCCCCCTCATCGCTGGAGCCATTCATACATGCATGCACATCACTTGACTGAGCTGAATGCATGACCTGACTCCATTGAAAAGCACCATGTGGCAAGTGATAAGAAAGTTCTGCCTGTGATGTCATATCTGTAAAGGCCCATTCGTGCATGGAAGTCATAATTGTGCCACAGTTATTATGTGAAGAAATAAATGTATGAACTGGGCTGTAGAGTGTTACATGACACAGGTATAATTTGATATCACTAGCCTGGAAGAGAGATGATTAAGAGGCATTATGGTGAAGTGCTGATTATCAAGCTGTTTTCTGTTGCTCCAGAAGGCAAGAGCTGAACTAGGGGGTTCAAATCACAAATGAAAGATTTAGACAAAACATTAGGAAGAACATACAAGCTGTTTGAAAGTGGAACAGGCTGCCTCAGTAAATGTTGGGTTCTCCTTTGTTAGAGCTTTTTAAGCAAAGAATGGATCTTATCAGAGGGATGCTATAGTAAGGATTTCCTGCATTGGCAAGCAGTTGGAGTAGATGGCCTTTGAGGTACCTTCCAACTCTATTTTGCTGTTCATGCTCTCACTCTCTCTCTCTTTAAGAAGTAATTTCACCAGGAGATTAATCTGATTTAATTAATACATTTGATGGAAAAATCTAGGGGTTGGGACATAAAAATGTCAAAGCTGGAATAGTTAATAGCCTGATCTGTGACAGCTAATGAATGTCGGTATTTGGATAGCAATCTTTAGGAAATCATTTTTCCAGCTGGTGTTACTGACGGAGTTTTCATCTGTCCTCTGCTGAAATCTGAGTAATGCTCCTATTCAATGTCTCCCTCTTTTTTTCTTCTTCATCTTCATGGAAACATTTTCAGGAGCTTTCGAGGCAACAGAGACTAACTGAATTTCCTTAGCTGTGCCAGGCTAGAGGGCTGTGGTCCTTTTCTAATACCAAACCAGGAAAGCAAACTAAGTGTGATGCATGTGTGTGTGTGTGTGTTGGTTATAGGAAACCCAGCCATCTCTCAATTGACCATTGGGGAAGGTCTAGTTCAGTGACAGAGCATTTGCTCTGCGTGCAGAACATCCTAGGCTCAATCTCTGGCATCTCCAGGTAGGGCTGGGAATGTCTTCTGCCTGAAACCCTGGAGAGCCGCTGCCTGTCAGTGCAGACAATACTGAGCTGGAAAAACAATGACCTGATTCAGTATAAGGCAGCTTCCTATGACTTCTGAGAGCCTAGTCCAGACATAGACAAACGTTCATGAGACATTTCGAGCAGAGCAATAGCTCATCAGGAGTCACCCAGTCACACATTCATCCTTTTTCCTTCCAGACAGTGCTAAACAACAGAGGCATTGCCATGACAGAGGGTCTTCTAGGTGCAGTGGTGGCTGATGGCTCCATATCAGTGGGGCAGCGGATTCCGCTCTGGGTTTTAGTCCAGACTTTCAAGGTGCTGAAGCTTCAGCACCTTGGACATATCCTTGAAAGTCTGGACTAAAACCTAGAGCGAATTCCACTGCCCCACTGACATAGAGCCACCAGCCGCCACTCTCCAGGTGCCTCTTAACCCCTCCCACTCCGGCCACTTCACCCCCCCCTATGATTGCTCCACTCACCTCTGAGGCAAGGAAGGGGTTGCTCTGCTGGTTTCTATCCTTTCAAAGAAGGGGATTGTGCTGCTCACAGTGATATGAGCTCCTCTGTGCCCAAGTCCTTCCACCATCACCTACCTTTCTGAGCCATTCTTCAGAACCATGCCAAACAAAGTGTGTGGCTTTGCTTGGCCACCTTGCACATGTCAAGTACGTGGTGGCCCATGCTCTTCCCCTCTCTGAGAAGGGTCAAGCCCCTCATCCCACTTGGAGGCCCCTTGGGCTGCATGGCCCTCTGTGGGTGACACAGAAGCCTGGACCTGTGCCTGCACATCCAGCCCGTAAAATGAATTGCATCCTGTATAGGAGCAGCAAATGGGTCTGCTTTGGGCCAATGACTGCTCATTGCATGGCTCTGAAACTGCCCAGCTCATTTGCACCAACTCATTTGTCATCGGAAAGCCTATCCCCTCTCCCATCAGCCTCAGCCAGTTTGACCAGCAGTCAGGGATGTTGGAAGTTGTAGTACAGCGACATCCAGAGGGCCAAACAGGTTCCCTACCCCTCATCTATAACAATCTATTCTCCCCCTCTCCCCCTTTCCCATCAAATCTGGGATTGAGCCATGTAGAACAGAGAGTCCAGTGCATATGGGGGAGCTTGGTGGCTCTTCCAGACGTTCTCTGTCCTGTCCACCCATGTAGGCTTCTGAGAGCTGTGGAAGTGGATGAGGGGATCCCCATGTTTGAGGGGGCCCTGGCAAGTGGCACTCTGGAGGGCCCTCCTTCTGTCCGTGAGCTCCCTCTACCATAATTGTCCCATGGCAGGCATATCTGCCAGGCTCCTCTACCAGCAGCATTTTGAACAGTGCCTTGCAACTTGGTTTAGCTATCGTTATCATTTTCTACAATTTGGGATCTAGGGGAAATTCAGTTCAGTTTGCATTTTAATGCAGATTGACCTAATTCGCAACAGGCAAACCGAAATGCAGCCATGCTTTGAAAATCACACTCCTCCAAATTTTGCAATGGAGTTCTCCCACCATATAATGTGTACAAAAAAGTGTATATGAGGGGAAATGTGCCCTAAAATGCTGATGAATCCTCATGATCTGATGTGGAAATGAACTTTAGGCTGGAAAAATGAGAAACCAAAATTGACACATTTGTCCATTCCTACCCACAATTCCTAAGACATAGCGTTGTTCCAAGCTATTGTGGAAAATTAAAATGGCAACCCCCACAGCTTGTCTGGCAAAACTCAGAAGGTTGTACTGGGGAAAAAAGAAAATGGAGGAAGCCTTTCAGGGTGTTGGGGCCTGGCAGCTACTCAGGTATGGTAGTTGCTGATGCTAGGTCCAGGGGTGGAAGAGGAATCACAGGGAGTGTACATAAGAGGGGAGAGTGCTCTTGTACTCATGTCCTGCTTGCGGACTTTCCGTAGGCATCTGGTTGGCCACTATGGAAACAGGAAGCTCTACTAGATGGGCAACCTGGCCCATCAAAATTGCATAGAGCAATTGCAGACACTGAAACGATCTGAAAACACCACACAGCAAGGAATATTTTGAGCGTTCAGCCTCGGAGCCTGAGCTGACTATATACCAATCTAAGAACCATGTTCCAGTATTTCCTTGCCTGAGATATCTTTGCAGATTAGAATCAAGCCCAAAGGGTTAGAAATTCAACATCTGTGCTCTCTTAAATGAAGAGCAGACTTGTCATCCCAAAGTAACATCAGTGGCTTTTCTAGAAGGTGCAGTGTAGCGGCTAAGAGACTGAGCTACAAAGGAGAAGATCTCCGGTTTGATTTTCACCTCTGCTGGAGAGGTGGTGGTGGTAGCTTTTTCTCAAAAAAAGAAAAGGAAAAAGGAAAAGCACCACACACAAAAAAAGGACCACAGAGAACATGGCTTCGCATAAAATCTGCTTATGTTAATTTATATGTATAAATGGCAATTTAGAAATAATTACTATAATTTAAATAGAAATACAATACAACATAGTGGGGAACAAGACTGTGACCAGGTGACTCATGTACTTGCTCAGCCTGCTGTGGTGGTACTAACTGTTGACGGGCAATTATTTGCCCTGTTCTTAGGACTCTTAAACCAGACTTGGAGCAGACAACCTTTCAAACAGAGAACTGTCCTCTGTAAAGGACACATGCTCACCCTAGCCTAGCCTGCCACAAGCTCACAAGATGACATCAGGAAAGTTGTGTATCCTTTCATCCTCAGCTTCCCATCTGTATCATGGGGATAAGAATCTGACAGGAGCTGCTGGATCTGTTTGCAGCTAACCCGTGTAGTGAACCATTGAACTGCAGGTGGCAGCTTCTGGGTGATACAACTTCAGGCCCTGGACTGACTCCTCACACTCGGGCTAGATGCTGGAACCTCCTAGACCGGAAAGAGTATGAGGGAGCATCCTGTTCCAGTTGAGCCTTGCTCAAGCAACAAGGTCTTCCTGAGAGCTCTGGTGTGTTCCTGCATGCTCGATTTCTTGGTCCTGAGGCCCGGTTGGTCCTGTGGCTCCTGGTCCCTAGCTCACTTCGGACTGCTTCCTACCATCCGCCATGCCAACCTAGATTGTAGGATTGCTGTAAGGATTACTGCAGCACAGTAGCACTCTTCACACGTTACGTGAAGAGGGGAAACAGGTAAAGTGGGGCTGTGGTACTATGCTTTTCACCTTGCTCTGATGGTATGTGGCCTCATGAGGTGAGGAACCCTCTGCACAGAGGCCTCCCTGGATTCAGCCATTCTATGTGATCAGGTCAGAGGAAGTGCCAAGAGGCATATATGTAAAGACACCTGTTTTAAGGCTGGGGGCAAGCTACATGTCATGGGGGTTGGGGCAAAAGCATTGCTCCCTCCCCCACAATTTCTCTCTTCTTGCTTTCCTACTTTGCAAGAGTAAGAAGGCTTGTGTGAAATGCTTTGAAAACTCTTGAAGTGCAATAGGCTCACCATGATGTTTATAGTATTATTACACCAACTACTGGGAACCTATGAAGTACTGTGAACATCCATGTAGTGTGCTCCTATCTATCTATCATCTATCATCTGTCTGTCTGTCTAATAACATTTATTTATTTATTACATGTATATCCCACCTTTCCCCCAAGGAGCTCAAGGTGGCATACATGTCTCTCTCCCTCTCCATATTATCCTCACAATAAGGTAGGTTAGGATGAAAGTTGGTGATTAGCCATAAGGTCATCTAGTGAGCTTCATCGTCAAGTGGGGATTTGGGCTCTAATCTCCCAGATCCCAGGCCAACAAAATAACCCCTTCACTACACTGACTTACAGCTGCAGTTGTAGCTTCCAAACAGTTTTTAGCCATGTACAACACATTACAATAATCCAGTCTGGGGACAGTGGCCAGATCCTTCTTGCTCCGGAGAAGGCACAGCAACTAACCAATCATGTGATGGTCTGATTAAAGGCAATGAAAATGCCATATAAAAAGAAAAGAAAAAAGGGGGGAGTCAAAATAATTTCTTTGCTAGCCATCAGGCATGCTTTATTATTGCCTGACCTTTGTGCCACAGCTGAATTGATTTATAAGCTTCCCCTGTCTGTGTGACACATTTTATTCGTCAACCCTGTTGTCGGCCTGGTTTGTTCCCGATTAATTTATTATGGCATCATTCAATGCAGAACTGATTTGGTAGAAAATTGATTATTGCCTTTGATGAGATGGCTCGCCTGTCTCTACCCTGCTCCAAAAATGGTGAGTCATCTTTCTCTGTCAGTGGAACATCTGTAATGGAATTAGAAATGTGTGCTCAATGCTATGAGCATCAATGAATGGTGCAGATTTGTTTGCCGCTCTGCTGACACTTTTTGCAGTTGGAAGAGGAACATGCAGAAGCAGGTGCCGTTATTATTTATAAAGTATTTTGGAGAAGCAAAGTGGCATTTTACTCAATAAAGATCTAAGAATGGGTTCTGGCTCCTGATGACCAAGTCAACTCCACTTTGCAGTGTAATGTCAGAACCGTGAGATCACTGCTTCTCTTTGACAAATGTGAAGAGTGTGGTTTTTGCAGTTCAAGGGTGAAGAGCCACAACATTGTGTGAGTTCACAGCTCCAACACTGCATTGCTCACATGCATAGGCTGCTTGGGTGAGGAGTTATTAGTAGAAGTGACCTACTGGTCATCAGAACATGGGAACCAGTCATACCTCTAAGGGAAGGGAGTTCCATAACTGGGTGCCAACACCAAGTAGGCCCTATCCCATGTCACTGTACAGTAAGCTCCAGCCAATGGCAGGACCTTGAGAAGGCAGGACCTGAAGCTTTACCCAATGACAGGACCCCTGCAGATTTTAACACATGGACAGATTGTGATTTATTTGTGGGAGGTGGAGCACACAATTTTTGTCAATCTGCCCTATCCACTACAGTCCCCTGTATCACAAAAAAGGTGCTTCTGAAGACGGGCAGACCCTTTGGAAGAGAAAGGCATGGAGAGTTTACAGTAGGTGTGTGTGGGATCAGTGCGAACCAGGTGCCATGCCTTGCATGAGCATGAAGTGCTTTCTGCTAGGACAAAGCCACCACTGCATATAACCCTTTGCTTTTACTTTAGGCAACTATTTATTTATGTATTTGTTTTCTTCCTCAGTACAGAAGCCACCGTGAGTTTCTTTTCTTTAAATAACTATTTATTGAGTTTTTATGAAAGATACACATGAAGAAGAACAGTTCACACAAGGAAAAAACAGTGGTCTGATAACTCAAGTAGGTACCCTTGGTAGCATAGCTAGGTCCACAAGGTGGTAAGAGTGGCCACTTACTGAAGCCCTAAGGCAGTGATCGCCAAACTTTGGGGGGCCATGAGGACATCTGCAAACAGGTGGAATTATCATACCCCCCTACACACATACTGCAACCAAGCATATACCATAACCTGTTCTGTTGGCTACAACAGAATGTTTCTTTCAAGCCTAATTTCAGTAAAAGGAGGGGCAAGTGAAGGTATCTTGTGGGAGTCAGTGAAGGCCTCTGCAGGCATATGTTTATTTATTTATTTATTTATTTATTTTATTTTATTTTATTTATATACCGCCCTAAGCCCGAAGGCTCTCTGGGCGGTGTACATAAAAGGTAAAAGCAGCACAATATATAAATACAATAAATACAATAACTCAAGAAACAAAAACACACAAACAATACGAAAACCAAACAACATCCAGAATACAACATAGTAAAAAAATACTGTAAAAATACACTTTAAAATTCCTGGGAGTATAAAAAGGTTTTCACCTGGCGCCGAAAAGATAGCAGCGTCGGTGCCAGGCGCACCTCATCGGGGAGACCATTCCACAGTTCGGGAGCCACAACCGAAAAGGCCCTATTTCTAGTCACCATCCTCCGAGCTTCTTGATGGGATGGTACTCGGAGGAGGGCCTTAGATGTTGAGCGCAGTGTACGGGTAGTTTCATATTGGGAGAGGCGCTCCACCAGGTATTGCGGTCCCATGCCGTGTAAGGCTTTATAGGTCAAAACCAGCACTTTGAATTTAGCCCGGAAACAAATAGGAAGCCAGTGCAGACGGGCCAAAACAGGTGTTATATGAGCGGACCTTCTGGTCCGCGTCAACAATCTGGCCGCTGCATTCTGGACTAACTGTAGTTTCTGAACTATCTTCAAGGGCAGCCCAACGTAGAGCGCATTGCAGTAGTCCAATCTAGAAGTTACCAGAGCATGAACGACTGAGGCGAGGTTGTCACTGTCCAGATAGGGACGTAGCTGGGCTACCAATCAGAGATGGTAGAAAGCATTCCATGCCACTGAGGCTACCTGAGCCTCAAGAGACAGGGAAGGGTCGAAAAGAACTCCCAAGCTACGAACCTGTTCTTTCAAGGGGAGTGTAACCCCATCCAGAACAGGGTGAACATCCACCATCTGGGCAGAGAAGGCACTCACTAACAGCGTCTCGGTCTTGTCTGGATTAAGCTTCAGTCTGTTAGCTCCCATCCAATCCATTATCGCAGCCAGGCAACGGTTTAGTACATTAACAGCCTCACCTGAGGAAGATGCAAAGGAGAAATAGAGTTGCGTGTCATCAGCGTACTGGTGACAACGCACTCCAAAACTCCTGATGACCGCACCCAGCGGCTTCATATAGATGTTGAAAAGCATGGGGGACAGTACCCATCCCTGTGGGACTCCACAGTGGAGAGTCCAGGGTGTCGAGCAGTGTTCCCCAAGCACTACCTTCTGTTGACGACCCACCAAGTAGGAGCGGAGCCACTGCCAAGCAATACCCCCAACTCCCAACTCCGTGAGCCTTCCCAGAAGGATACCATGGTCGATGGTATCAAAAGCAACTGAGAGATCAAGGAGAATCAACAGGGTCACACTCCGCCTGTCCCTCTCCCGACAAAGGTCATCATACAGGGCGACCAAGGCTGTTTCGGTACCAAACCCAGGCCTAAAACCGGATTGAAATGGATCAAGATAATCAGTGTCATCCAAGAGTCCCTGGAGCTGGCTGGCCACCACCCATTCCAGAACCTTGCCCAGGAACGGAACATTCGCCACAGGTCTATAGTTGTTCAAGTTATCTGGGTCCAAGGAGGGTTTCTTCAGGAGCGGTCTCACTACCGCCGCTTTTAGGCAGTCAGGGACCACACCCTCTCGCAAAGAGGCATTGATTACCTCCTTGGCCCAGCCGGCGGTTCCGGTCCTGCCAGCTTTCACCAGCCAAGAGGGGCAAGGATCCAGCACAGACGTGGTCGCCCGCACCAGTCCAAGGATCTTGTCAACATCCTCAAGCTGCACCAACTGAAACTCATCCAATAAATGAGGACAAGACCGTGGTCTGGATGCTTCATTGAATCCAACTGCTATAATATTGGAGTCTAAGTCCCGACGAATGCAAGCGATCTTAGTTTGGAAGTGTCCAGCGAACTCATCACAATGGGCTACAGATGAATCTATAGTATCCCAAGGGCAAAAATGTAAAAGCCCTCGTACAGTTTTAAAAAGCTCCGCTGGGCGGGAGAGTGATGCCTTAATACTGACAGCAAAATAACTCTTTTTTGCTGCCCTCACCGCTGCTGTATATCGCTTAGAGCAGGCACTCTATGTGTGCTCCTGGGCACCACACTGGTAATCCCTGCTGTAAGGTCAAGAAAGAGCCTTATCCCTCAATAGTACCACCAATCGTATTACGCATGGAGCACCAAGAAAAGGTCAGAAGTTTCCATGACTTACCTCTTCTAATTAAGGGAACCTGTTTTCTGACCATTAAAAAAAACAAACTTGGTTGTATTCAGCTAAGTCCTACTCAGAGTAGACCCACTGAAATTAATGACTCTATGTTAGTCAGGTCTATTAACTTGTAGGGATAGAAGAAAAATTCAATTCAGTTGACATTTAAAGCCAAATCTATCAAATTCTCATTTTCCAAAACAACATGACAACTGAAACACAGCCATCCTTCAAAGTTTGCATATATCCAGATTTTATGATGCCATTTTCCAGCCAAAAATGTGTACAAAAATGGGTATATTAGGGGAAAGTAATTTTAGGCATAAAAATGAATATATTACTGAAAATAACAAACATGCATTATATTGGGATAAATTACTTGGACAAATATGTACATTAGTCAAAACTGTATATTCCCAATCGGAAAAGGTGTGAGACAGGGATGTATTTTATCACCCTATTTGTTTAATCTATATACAGAAGATATCATACGGAAAGCAGGATTGGACCAAGATGAAGGAGGTGTGAAAATTGGAGGGAGAAATATCAATAATTTAAGATATGCAGATGATGCCATACTACTAGCAGAAACCAGTAATGATTTGAAACGAATATTGATGAAAGTTGAAGAGGAAAGCACAAAAGCAGGACTACAGCTGAACATCAAGAAGACTAAAATAATGACAACAGAAGATTTATGTAACTTTAAAGCTGACAATGAAGACATTGAACTTGTCAAGGATTATCAATACCTTGGCACAGGCATTAACCAAAATGGAGACAATTGTCAAGAAATCAGAAGGCAGCTAGGACTGGGGAAGGCAGCTATGAGAGAACTAGAACAGGTCCTCAAATGCAAAGATGTATCACTGAACACTAAAGTCAGGATCATTCAGACCATGGTATTCCCAATCTCTATGTATAGATGTGAAAGTTGGACAGTGAAAAAATTGGATAAGAGAAAAATCAACTCATTTGAAATGTGGTGGAGGAGAGCTTTGTGCATACCATGGACTGTGAAAAAGACAAATAATTGGGTGTTGAACAAGTAACCAGAACTGTCACTAGAAGCTAAAATGATGAAACTGAGGTCATCATACTTTGGACACATGAGAAGACATGATTCACTAGAAAAGACAATAATGCTGGGGAAAACAGAAGGGAGTAGAAAAAGAGGAAGACCAAACAAGAGATGGATTGATTCCATAAAGGAAGCCACAGACCTGAACTTACAAGATCTGAACAGGGTGGCTCATGACATGCTTTTGGAGGTCACTGGTTCATAGGGTCACCATACGTCGTAATCAACTTGAAGGCACATAACAACAAAATTTGGAGCAATTTGCACTAAAACACTGAAGAATTTTCAGGAGGATTTTTTTAAAAAAAAGCAAATTGCTGCAGAAATGTGGAGAACTCAATTTAAGAATGGGAAAATGAGAATGTGAGAGAACTGAAACTGACAGATCCTTCCATCCCTCACTCTGAGTAGGGTTAACGTTGAATACCAGTCTGCATAAAAAAATCAGCAGTCTAGTCCAGGATCTTCTGAAAATAAGCAGAAAGTGTAGGTGTTGTGAATATTCAAAATGGGTATAGTTTGAGGATGTCTTCTCTCCCTTTCTGTTCCACACAGTATATCCTTCATCTGCTTCTGAGTGCTTTCTCTTTTCTGTTAGCTACAATCTTCTCTTTTCTCTCTTTTCTATAGATCTCCGTCCTAATTTGGGAGGTAAATAAAGAGAACATCTGTGTTATCTCAAGTACAAAAGCTACAGGAAAGTATAAAAATAACCAAAGTAGGCAGTGCCAGAATCCAGACATAACATCAGCCTCATCCAAGAACAAATTATAAGGAAGAATGAAAACAATCAAGAAGATATCAGCAGATGGTGGTGGGATCTGGAAGCAGATGAACTGAGATCTTTGTTTGGGATCTATTTTTAAAGCCCTGGCCAGTCTGCGTCTAGTTGTACAGAGCTTGTAAGACCGCTGTGATGCCCCTGTAAATATTGTACAGTAATTATGATAAGTGTTGGTTTTGTAGGGTAAATGTGGTAAGTAGAGTGAGTGAGAGGGGGGAGTACATGTGTTGGAATGTTGAGGAATGCAGAGTGGTAATTGGCTGAGCGTCTGGGTGATTGAAGGTATAAATGAGGAATTACAGTTGGAGAGGGAGTTGGTTACTTGTAGTTGTTGCTGGTTCTGGGTTTTGGAGGTGTGGATTTGTGTTTAGGCGGGTAGTGAGGCAGGTTTTAGGACTAAGAGATATAAAGAGAAAGCTATTTTATGTAACCACACACATATTGACTGAACTTAAAGTAATCTTGTTTATTCCTTGTGTTATTATATAAATAGTTTTGGTTTAACATCATGCTTGATCCTTGGCTGGGATATTACAGACCAGAAGGGTGGGCAGAGCAAATACCAAAGCTGGGAACAGTATCAATGGTGGCAGCCGTGAAGGGATAGTGCAACAGAAGCAGATATCCAAAAGCAACCCAGGACTGTAATATTTAAAGGCAGAAAGACAGAGGGGGGTTGTGGCCTGTAAGTGCACCCAGACACTACGTAGCAATCTGTGGAGGAGACTAAGGCAGAGTCTCAGGGCAGTATTGTGTTACAGAGTGTCAGGTGGTGGTGCCTAGTAGTGGGATCGTGAGAGACCTGTGCTGGGGCCAGTGGGAGAGATCCATTACGAGACGGGACCCAGAGTAGGGGTCTGACAATGGCCTTACCTATGTGCCCTCGTGAGCACTTCGATCTGCAGAACAGGCACTGTTACAGGTGCCACATAATACTTGTTCCATATTTGTAAGAAATTGCTCTTTGTGTGGCAGCACTTACTCTTTGCAACTCCCCCCCCACCTACTGACATTAGGTAGGCGCCTTCGCTGCATTCCTTTTGGCACCTGCTTAAAACCTTTTTGTTTAGGCAAGCCTATCCAGACACATAGATATAGATTTGTTTTTGACTTTTTTTAGTTAGTACCTGTTGTAAATGTTTTAAGTACTTAGGTGTCTTATTGATAATTTTTATGATTTGTGGAAAACCATTTTAGAGGTTTACATTCAAGTGGTATATATATTTTTAGAAAATAATAAAAAAAATTGAAAGCATCTGTTTTGATTTAATGATTTAGATCTAGAGTGGACAATCCTTTCAGGATCTGGAGGCAACATGGCCAATTTGAAATTGGTTAATGAGCTGTGTGGACACACACAAAAAGTTAACTTGTGTATCCATGACACAGGAATGCAGATACTGCGTGCATTCTACTTCACGCAGTGCATAATTAAACTATGCTCCCACAAAATGTTGTGATGGCCACCAGCTAGGATGAATTAAAATGACAACTGGACAAATTCTTGGAGGATAAAGCTTTCAATGGCTAATTTATACCACAAAAAAATTCAGTTTATACCACCAGAAAATTCTTGCCAGGGCTGGACTCCATTTTGACAGTGTGCACATGAAGAGAGCCCATGTGACTGCCTGTGGCATGCACTGACCACAACATAACTAAGCTTTTAGCAACCAGGTTACTTCTGCTGAATTGTAGCTGTTCAGAACCTGGCACCGGCCAGTGTTGGTCACATGACAACCCCCCTCCTTCACATCACTAGGCTTAAATTCAGCACAGGCTGAGTAGTTACCCATAGGACCCAGTATGGTGTAGTTGATGGTACCTGTTTCCTTGGATGAGAGACAGGAGGGGAGTGTGTGCACCTGAAGGGAGAGGTAAGGGTGACTTGATGGATGATTTTTCTGTTTGTTTGCTGCAGGGTTAACTGGCATTAACATATATCCAGTGCGATTTGTCAGTATTTTGTGATTTTGCAATTGTATATTGTTTTATTTGATTGCATTTATTGTACTGTTATTGTATATTGCTTTTGATTTAATATGCTGTTCACTGCTCTGGGGGACTTTGGGCCCAAAAGTGGTATATAAATGATCCATAACATAACAAATCCTCATACAGTTATGAAGCTCATTGGGTTACCCTGGCATTCTCTCTCTCTCTCTCCTTAGCCTACCTCAAAGACTTGTAAGGATAAAGTGGAGTCACCTATCCTGAGCTCATTGGAGAATGGGTAGGATAGAAGTTTGATTTATTAACAATTCACTGATGGGGTGTTGGCACTTATTAAATCACTTTTGAACCCAATAGTCAAACTATTCAGTCCCTTTGCAATCATTTTTGCCACCGTCACATTTCATACAAAATTCTAGTAGATGGCCGTGATGTCTGGGGCTGATGGGAGTTGTAGTTCAAAAAAGTAACTTTTCCAAGCTCTGATTCTACCTTTCTGGTACCCAACACAATGATAATAGCAGTCCAATATTTTAGTTAATCTTTCCTTCCACAAAGGCCACTGAAAGGTTCAAAATATCCCACTGCCAGTAACATTAAAAACCTTGTACACCTCTCCCCATCTCAATGTTCAGCTATCGAGCTATTGTACAACAACAGGAAATTGGAACGGGCTGATAATTGATAGGCTGAGCAATTTTAGTTTCATCTGAACTCTTCCATAAATATAAACAACACCTGATCATCTGGATTGAAATGGCCCTCAAGAGGATACCTGGGCCATCTGCTTGAATCTTAGCAGAATTGATGCAGCCGAGCCTAATAAATGCCAATCAAGTACCTGTCCAAAAATCTCTCCAACAATAGGAATCAGTGAAACTCTTCTTAGTCACAATTCAGTTTTGCTTCAGTGCAAAATGCTGGGCTGGCTCACATAGGTACGTTCATCTTTTAAGGAATGCCTTACCTGTCTATCCCAGGCTGATCACTGTGAGCTACTGGGGGAGCACTATTAGTAGGCTCCCATGAACCAGAAGCACGACACATGCCAACAAGCAGTCATGCTTTCAGTGTAGCTAGTATCATCGTCATCATCGTTATTTTATTTATATACCGCTTATATGCCAAAATGGCTTCTAAGCAGTTTACAGCTCCTGTCAGCACAAGGATTACTGTCAGCACAACAGGATTTTCCTCCATCTCCTCTCCACACTCATGCATGCCTCATGTACACCCACATCTATTCTTAAGGGTTGGGGGAGCCCCTGAACAGATTTAGGGGGTACATGGGGAAGGAGAGGGGTAAACGTTTCATTATGCTAGCAGTAATCCTTGCACTGATGGAACACATTCCTTAGGGCTACTTTAGATACAACCTCTGATTTCCAGACGGCGGGTTAAAATGGTTTTATTTCAGTAGGCTTTTGCACTAGGAATGCTATTCTTGTGTTTTCTGTTTCTTGATGTTTGCGTTTTAAATTTTGTAGATAGCATGTTTTATTATGTTTTGTAAGCCATTTTGAGGCACACAGTGACAACTGAGGCATAAATTCCTTAAATAAAAATAAAACAAATGGATAGCTGTGGAGGAAAGTGTCAATGAGTCATCCCATATCCAACACTGCAGATAGCATTTTCATAGCTTCTTGCATTCTCTCCCAGTGTTTTTCATTTGACCCACTTCACATGTAGGGCAGTGAGTCGTCAGGGTGTGAATGACTCATCGCCCTAACCTTCAGCCTGTCTGCCACTCTTTTCATTTTTCCACTCTCTCTAGCTGCCTCCCCACAACCTATGGGGATGCTTGAAGAATCTGACTTCTACAAATTCTAATGCAAACGGACAATGATCCACAACTCCCATGCTAACATGTTGCTCAAAATGGAGTTATCCATGGACTTTTGCTCTTTTCCAAATGTGGTGACAGATTTCTCTGCTTGGAAGGTGTATCTAAGATGACAAACCTCCTAGGTCAGGGGACAGATCATATCCAGAGACTCGCTGGGCAGAGCAGCATTCCTGTACTCTTTCATCCTTTTCTGGATTTTGTGTGTGTCTGTTTAAACATTTCCCCTTCTATTGTTTCCAATGTGTTTTAACAAAGAACAATCCAGAGCTCTTCAGTGCTCTTCAATCCAGTGCTCTTAAGCAGCATTCTGGACAGCTTCACTTCTTGGAAAGTCCATGGACCTAGAGATGCACAGAAATATTATGTAGGGAAACAGAGCTGTATCAGTCACCACAGAAAAACACAAAAACAGAGAAACCGAGTGCTCCGTGAAATTAGGGAGGGGGCGCTGATCTGACTGGGGGAAGGTTTTGACATCACACTTTGATGTGTGTGCGTGGGGAAAGAGACCTGCACATCACCCTGATTCACCTCATTTTTAAGTTCCTATACAGAGCCAATGCACACTGCTAATATATATTTGTAAGTTTTTATGCTCTATTTTGCCATGTGAAATAGATTATTTCCTACATATAATTTTAAAATCGAAAATCTTTATCACTGTTTTTTGTATATGAGCACTCCTGCCCCTTCAGATGTACGTATACCGCTTCCATATACTGCATTGTGCATTACAGTGACACATATGTACTAATGTGTCCATGTGGGCAGGGTGATATCATGGGTCTTTAGCCTACATTCAGGCTGCATACACACTAACCTGTTTGTAGCACAAAGATGTCATTTTTCTCAATCCAGAATCATTCATGCTTGTCCTCAACATGCTGTTTTCAATCTAGATTGTTTCTAGATCCTGTCATCCACAAGGGATTTTATGTTCACCGCCCAGAGAGCTATCGCTAGTCGGGCGGTATATAAATTTAATAAATAATAAAATAATAATAATAAAGGGTGGGTGCAGTTACTTGATATGCATTTAAAAACCTTAATCAGGTTATCCACACCATTTCCTCCCTGCACATGCTCCAGGTATATGAAGAAGGAAGTGGTGATTGCAATCTTGCTATACACTCACCCACAATGTCATCGGGCAGGTGTGAATACCCCCCCCACATTGCTGGGATCACCTACATCTGTTTTCAAATGGACACACTGTGAAGTAATGCAGAATCAATCTACAATTGAGCATTTATTTTTGTAATGAAACCTGTGTCTCAAGAAATGGCGCCCCGCTCGCCGCGCAGCTGACGAGCGGGGCTAGGTTGCGGATGGGGGTAAAGATGCTGCCTCCATCTTTAAAGGAGGCAGCGTCGCGCGTCGCGCGTACAACAAAGGCGCGACGTGTAACGTGAGGGGCGGAGTCTGCAGGACTATTTAAGTCCAGCCACCCCTCCTACCTTCCTCTCTTTGCTGCGCGACGACGTCGAGGGACAGACGGAGGCAGAGCAGAGAAGAGCAGCGGTGGTGGCCATTTTGGAAGGCCGCATGATTGACGAGTTCGGCGCCATTTTGAAGCGCTGATCTGTTGCAACACAGGCTGTGTTGTCGGCTGTTGCGCCATTAGGCGCTGGTTCCTGACTCCGGCCGCTTCCGGTGGGCCGTTTAGGCCCGTGATTCCAAAGAAGAGGGGCTGGAGAAGCGGCTGCAGCTGAGCAGGCCTTAGAAAGGCTTGTGGAGCCAAACGTGGCTGCCCCCCCCCCCACGGTGGGAGGGGGAGGGGGAGGGGGAGGGAGGTGCCGCTTCCAAGGCTATTACTATAGCCTGTTAAACCAAGATCACACTATAGCCTGTTAAACCAAGAATCACACTTCGTTTTTCAAGGCTGTTTTTTACAGCTGGTCAAACAAGGGCGGCTGGGCTTTGAATATTCAAAGTTCATTTTGCAGCCAGTTAAACAAGATCACGCCCACATTGCTTATCATATACATTGCCTATATCACATATTGCTCATAATATTACACTTACTATCCAGTAATAATATCTTATAATAATAATAATAATAATTTTGGATTTGTTTAAAAACCAAGACAACTGTCATGCCATCCAAAAAAGGAAAAGGGGGGGCTAAAGGTAAGGGGAGAGCCTCCAGGCCTCCACAAAAACGCCCTCCCCCGGCGCCTGGCTCCTCGGATGAGGAGGAGGCACCACCATGGGCTGCCATCTTAGCGCGCCTTGAGCCATTAGAGCAGCGAGGGAGGGTGATGCCAACCCCTGCGCCCAGGTCTACCCCAACTGCTTCAAACGAAGCTGCCAATCCTGGAACTTCCACTGGGGGGGTTACCAGGCCAAAGCGAGCTACTGCTAAGGCTCAGGGTGGCACACATAAGGGTCAACAGCAAGGGTCTAACCGTGATGTCCTTGCATTGGTTTTAGCGAGGCTTGAGGCGCTTGAAACCCCTCCTGATTCCACACAGACGGTGAGCGATGGGCTGGTGGCTCCTCCTGCTCCAACAGCGGCGGTGGGGACTGGCAGTGAGCTGACTACACCCCAGGCTGGCATGATATCATCTCTGACTGGGCAGCTGGTAGGAGCGGGTGAGTCTGCCTGGTCTGCTCAGGCTTCTGGGCCTACAGGTTTGGGGTGGCCTCCTCAGCGTGCATCTCAACCGTCACTCCAGGCTGCATGCTGCCAAATTTGGCAGCAGGCAGGCAATGGACAGGTGATGACATCAGCTGTGTCGTCTGAAGGGTTGGCTCCAACAGCTGTTTTAGATGCGGCACAGATGCAGCCAACCACGACTGCAAGTCCCTGTACTATTTCAGACCCTTTAGGGTCGGTGGCAAGCAATGCTATTCCTTTTGGGAATACATCGGTCTCCTTGGGTTTCCACCTGCTCCCTTCCACAAAAGAAAAATTTTGGAAAGGAGAGTATGTGGATGTTTTTTCGCTACTTTATAGGGAGCACCCCAAAAGAGACAAAGATAAGGAGACTGAGAGTGACATAGACAGGCCCAGGCGCAGGAGGATCGACCGCACCTGGGCTAATTGGCTACCAGCGTATTTGATATACGCAGGAGTGCTGATCGAGAGACAGCCTCAAAGGGCACTGTCTCTCTTTAAGTATCTGGACATAATATATAGGGCGTATGTAGAATTCTCTGGTATGGCATGGCTGTCTTATGAAGAGGCATTTCATTTGCAGGCGGCGTGCGATGTGACCCTTCCATGGGACAAGAAGGAACCTGAACTATGGCTGCAGTTTATGACTGCGGCCCGTGCCATGACTGGAGATAGGTGTGATAGTGGGCATCTTCTGAGCAGGCAGTCGACCGCCACCCTTCCCCGCTTTAATGCGGGGCAAGGGGTTCAACAACGGCTGCTATGCTGGGAGTTCAATGCCCGTGGAACCTGCACTCACAACCCGTGTCGTTTCCGACACGAGTGTGCGATTTGTGGAGCCTCACACCCTTCCACCGCCTGCAACAGAGGCAGGTCGTACAGGGGAGGCGGCAGGGACCAGCAGTGAGGCAGAAAACAGCCCCCACCTGGGGCTAATCAAGGAAAAGGGCCCCTCCCCAATTAAGTTGCATGTTTTACAGGGCTTGTTAGCCGGTTATCCAGTAGCTGGAGATGCCGGTTTTCTTTTTAATGGTTTTTTGTCAGGTTTCCGCATTCCCTACAATGGTCCTAGGGTTTCTTACATGTCCCAAAATCTAAAATCTGTCATAGGCAGGGAGGCAATAGTGCGAATGAAAATCGACAAAGAAGTGCAAGCAGGGCGGGTGCTTGGCCCGTTCCAATCACCCCCTCTCCCTAACCTTCGAGTATCCCCATTAGGAATTGTACCCAAGAAGGTGGCAGGGGAGTATAGGCTTATTCACCACTTGTCCCACCCGCGTGGACACTCAGTTAATGACTTCATTCCTGACAGTATATGTACGGTCCACTACACATCATTCAACTCTGCTGTGCGCATGGTTCGGGCGTGCGGTATAGGAGCATTAATGGGCAAGTGTGACATTAAGTCCGCTTTCCGACTACTGCCCGTCCACCCAGCAGATTTTGACCTGCTGGGCTTTAGTTTTGCCAACAAATTTTATGTGGACCGCGCCTTGCCTATGGGTTGCTCAATCTCTTGCGCAGTTTTTGAGCGCTTCAGCACTTTTTTAGAATGGGCTATCAAGCATAGGGCGGGCAGGACTTCTGTCGTTCATTATCTGGATGATTTTCTATTTGCGGGTGGGGCGGGTACAGGCGAATGCCTACACTTAATGGCCCAGTTTCAGGATTTGACAGAAGAACTGGGGGTTCCTCTAGCCATAGAAAAGACGGAGGGACCTGCTCCAGTTTTGACATTTTTAGGCATCGAAATTGATTCTGAGCAGCAATGCTGTAGGCTACCCCAGAACAAGATGCTAATCCTCCACAACAGGATAAATGAAGTTACAAGGGTGAGGAAAGTTTTCCTGTCCACCCTCCAGGAGCTAGCAGGGCACCTTAATTTTGCGTGCAGGGTCATAGCACCTGGCAGAGCATTTTTGAGGCGTGTATATGAAGCCATGGTCGGGCTCTCACGACCCCACCATCGATTTCGGGTTACAGCGGCTTTACGCGCCAACCTGGCTGTGTGGTCCTCTTTTCTACAGGATTTCAATGGTACATCCTTTTGGAGGCAGGACCGGCTCCTGGAGGCCGAGTTACAGGTCCACTCCGATGCGTCTGGGGGTTATGGCTTTGAGGTAGTCTTTGGGTCTTCCTGGTGTAAAGGACAATGGCCACAGACATGGGTTCAAGAGGGTCTAGACAAGGATCTGACCTTTTTGGAATTTTTCCCTATAGTGGTAGCAGTCTATTTGTGGGCTGTGGAGTTGCAGAACTCCACAGTCCACTTCTGGTGTGATAACATGGCTACAGTACATGTTATCAATTCCCTCACATCCAGGAACGCCAGGGTTATGGGTCTTGTCCGCTCTTTTGTTCTCCAGTGCCTGCGTTTTAATGTTCTTTTTCGGGCACGGCATGTTCCTGGCATTGACAATAGTGTTGCTGATGCTCTGTCACGGAACCAGATGGAACGTTTCCATCAGCTGGCGCCGCTAGCCAGGGCTCAGCCGGAAGCCGTGCCCCCTGCGCTATGGGAGATTGGAGAGCGGAGTCGGAGAGAGCCATAAGCCTTTCCATTGCCCCCAGTACGCTCACCAGTTACCAGAGAGCAGGTAGGGACATGCAGGACTTCTGGGCCTTCAAAGGCTATGCACCGGAGTGGCCTATTCCGGTAAGTCACCTGCTTGAATTCCTGGTGGATGGCAGGAAACGGGGCCTGTCAGTCCGAACACTGCAAGGTAAGCTGGCGGGGTTTGCCTTTTTAGCGAAGGCAGGTGGTTTTCTGGATCATACCGGGGACTTCAGGGTCCGACGCATGTTGGCTGGATGGGCTAGGGAACACCCCGCCACACCTGATTCCCGTCGACCTTTCTCACTGGACATGATACTAGGGATGGTTCACCACTGGAAAACGGTCTGTACTACTAGTTATGAGGCCAAGCTATTCCAGGCAGTAGCCTTTACGCTATTTTTTGGAGCCTTTCGGATAAGTGAGGTGGTGGCTGGCTCTAAACACGACACATCTCGACATGCCCTCCAGTTTTCGGATGTCTCCATAGAAGGAGGCTACGCTTGCATAACTTTGAGATGGTCTAAAACGGACCAAAAATATAAAGGGAGACAGGTGCGCTTGGCCCCATCATCAGAGCCTCACCTCTGCCCAGTACGGGCTTTAAATGATTTCCTAAGAACCAGGGGATCAGCCCAAGGCTATTTATTTAATAATAAATAATAATAATAATAATTTAATTTGTGGGTCGCCTATCTGGCCAATGGCCACTCTAGGCGATGTACAATTTAACAACAATACATTACATCATAATAAAATACATCATAAAATACAATATAAGAATAAAACAATAAAACAGTTCCAGTACAGAGTAGTAGGCTATTGGTCGTAAAAATTTAACCCTCCCCGTAAGTCCCAAAGGCCTGTCTGAAGAGCCAGGTCTTCAAAGCTTGGCGGAATACATTCACAGACACTAGAGGCAAGATAGCCACAATGACAAGCAGCCAGTCTGACCCTCCATGAATTTGTTTCATCCCTTTTTAAAGCCATTCAAGTTTGTGGCCATCACTACAACTTGTGGGAGTGAATTTCCTAGTATGAAGTGATCTCTGTGTTGTTTTGCCTGACCTGAATCTCCCACTATTCACCTTCACTGGAGAGCCCTGTGTGAGAAAGATGGAGAAAAATGTTCCTCTGCCCACTTTCTCCACACAGTGCGCAATTTTATACACCTTTCCTGTGTCCTCCCTTACTTGCCTTTTTTTTCTAGAATAAAAAGCTCCAAATGTGCATTAATTTGCATCCATGAGCTGGGCCTCCTTGTAAACATAGGAAGTCAAGTCAAGGAGGCTGCCTACTGCATGCCTGACCGTATTTTTAAAGAAATGGATGTGGAGTAGGGATGGGAGAGAAATTCGATTCACTTCTTATTTGAAGCTGAATTTATTGAATTTGCACTTTCTGAAACAATATGGGAACCAAAACACAGCTAGCCTTCGGAGTTTATGCTTATCTATATTCTGTGATGCAGCTCTCCAACCAGTGTTTACAAAAAATGCATGTATTAGGGAGAAATGTGCATAAAAATGAATATATTCATGAACATAACAGACGGAAACATTATGATAGGAGAAATGGCTTGCAAAAATGTGCTCAGTCAAAACTGCACAGGAAAATGTGTTAAGTGGAAGAAATTCGCAATAAAGGGCTGACGAATTTTCATGAGGATTTTTTAAACAAAAGTCACAAATTGCTGCAGAACTGAATTTACAACTGGAAGAATGAGAAACTGAGTGAACTGAAATGGACAGATCCATCCATGCCTAGTGTGGAGGACATTTTTTTTTAAAAAAAGATCAAAGAAATGACTTCACTTAAAAACAAGTGAGTGCACCCAGTTCAGGCCCTTGGTCAACCTCCTGGTTCACTAACGCACAGGGGAAGATGTCACAACGTAACTTCTCTCATACGGCTTTTTCAGATGAAGAAGCACAGGCAGCCAGGGAGGCTGCAGAGCCCTGAAGAAATGTCTAACAGAGAGGAAAACACATACATGAACAAGCTCAGGCCCACATCCACTAAAATGCTAAAAGATATTATAAAGTGCTCTAGGAAAGAGAGAAAAAATGAGGCCTCTATTGCAGAGCAACCTGATTCTGCAGAAGACAGCTATTCCCCTGAAGAGTGATGAAGTAGTAGAATAAAATCATAATAATTGTGATTATTATTTATTGCCCTGGCAGCATGTTTTTCTAGCGATGAGACAAACAGAGCTCTGCTGTGCTTCCGCTAACACGGTTGGAGATCATTAGCTCATTTTTCAACACTTCCCTAAATGTCACTGGAAGAGACAGCTAATGCTTCTCTGTCCTTTGGAGAACTCTTCCCACCCTTTGCATAGGTTTTGGGTGGTACCAAGAGGGAAATGAAGTGAGATCAGGCTCCAGCCATTTGCCAGCCAATCAGTGAGTTTTTCCCTTTCATACTTGCTCACCAAATGTGCACAGGGATGTCGCTGCCAAATTTCTTGAATGAATCAGAGCAAACGTCTCTTTAGAAACCCAGGCATTAGGGAAGACCCATGCCTCAGTGGAAGAGCATATGTTTGGCACACAGAAGGTCCCAGGTTAAATCCCTAGCATAAGAACTTAGAAGAGCCTGCTGGATCAGGCCAGTGGGCTATCTAGGCCAGCATCCTCTTCTCCCAGTGGCCAAGCAGATGTCTATGGGAAGCCTGCAAGCAGGACCTGAGGGCAACAACGCTCGCTCCACTGGTGATATCCAGCACCTGGCATTCAGAAGCATACTGCCTCTGAGAGCAGAGGTAGAACATAGCCATCATGGCTAGTAGACATTGAAAGCCTTATCCTCTTTTAAAGGCATCCAAGTTGGTGGCCATCACTGCCTCTTGTGGGTGCAAATTCCACAGTTTAACTATGTGCTGTGTGTCCTGAATCTTCCAAAATCCAGTTTCATTGGACGTCCATGAGTTCTAGTGTTATGAGATAGGGAGAAAAACTTTCCTCTGTCCGCTTTCTCCATTCCATGCATAACTGTGTACACTTCTATCATGCATCTCCAAGTAGGCCTGAGAGAGACCCCTGTTTGAAATCCTGGGGAGCCATTGCCGGGCAGTATAGGCAATATTGGACCAATGGTTTGATTCAGTATGAGGCAGCTTCCTATGTTCTTATTTGTTTCTCATTTATGACACTTACACCCACACACCCACACAACCCACATGCACACTTGATTTCTTTACACCAATAAATATGCCAAATTCAATTATTGACTATGATTTGTGGTGTTTGTATAATTATAGAATTTGCATACTATGGACATGTTTTATGACTCGAAAAAAAGACAATGAAGTTACTTCTGTTTTTAATTCTCTTGTTTGCTTGTTACATTTCTTTTGAGTTATTCTTTTTGCCAGTGGCTGTCTTGGTCCAGATGATCATTGCAATTATAGATCTGTTTTTGATGGCACTCTGAATAAAATTAACGGGTGCTGATAAATAGTTGCTACTTTTAAAGGGGGCAAATGGAACACCTTCCTGAGGGTGAAGACTCGGAAGCAGAAGGAGAAGGGCATGCAGGACCAGCCCTGGAAGCACTTCTACCAGACGAGCCTGTGATGCCAATGCCCCTCTAGCCTGAGGATTCAGCATTGGCATCCTCATACTTGGATATCTCCATCACAGAGGCTCAGTGAGTCCAGAATCCCCCCAGCTCCATCAGAGTAGATGACTAATGCAGCAGGCTGGGGCTCTTTAGCTAAAAAGGCACCTTCCAGTGAGAGTAGGAGTAGCAACAGAGATGCAGCTCCTGCCGCTGCTTGCTGAAGCAACATCAGAGCTCTGCTCTCCTATAGCACAACCTGAGCCTGCCAGGGAAGTCTTGTGTGGACTTGCCCAGACTTGTCTTGCCCTGCACAAGGCATCACCTTCCCTGAGATTAATGCTCACCTCCCAACACAAGGACAGCCTTCCCTAACATCTGGTGCCCTCCAGGTGATTTGGACTACAACTCCTATCAGTCCCAGAGATCAATGGGAAAGGTTTTTTTTAAAAGCTAAAGAAAGCTAAGGAAAACAAGCTAAACAAAGTAAAGAAAATAATATAAATAAAAGACTGGGGATACAAAGAATTTGCCTTGCACCAGAAGAATATCAGAGGGTTGTAGCCCAGGCAGCGCTAAGTTAGGGTCTCATCAGCACAAGGATTCCTGCTAGCGCAATGGGACTTCCCCTTCCTTCCCCTGTGCACCCCCAAAAAGTGTTCTAGGGAGTTTCCCAACCCTCCAGAACTAATTTGGGGAGGTGCACAGGGGTAGGAGGAGGGGGGAAAGTTCTGCTACGCTGGCAATAGCTCTTTCACTGATGGGACGAGTTAGTTGAATACTGCCCCAAGCAGGCATTAGGTGAGCCTTTCTGGGGGGAACATTCCAAAGACAGGAGACCACCCTGAAAAATCCCTCTCCTCTGAAGCCACCCACCACATTTCATATGGTGGGAGATCCCAGAGAAGGGCATCTGACATATGGGCAGGCAGGCACTGGAGGGGATAAGCAGGGACAGCCCATGACATTTGGGGGGGAGTTTGTCCCTGCCTCACCACCACTGGATTAGGTGAGTTTAACCATCTGTCTGCTCACTGTTGCATCCTCCCTCCCTCCTTTCTCCTTCCCCCTACATGGGGAAAGTATGAGACATGCCAGTCATCAGCTAACCACTGCCAGCAGAAGAGAGCACCTCCTGCCCTTGAGTTGAAGAGCCAGCCATGCTACATAGATCCCAGCTGGTGGGTTTGCTGGGCATATTTTTCCTTTCCCCTGCCTGCTTTAGAAATGCCTGAGAATGCCAGCTTGATCATCATCGGCCAGAAAGACCCTCCCCCCTTGTACTGATTAATAGCCCTGTTGGTTTAGACATTTGGGGCTGGGGGTTCAATAGTTGAGCTATTCAATAGCTGCCCCCTTTGGAGGCTGTTGGAAATAATATTGTTAAGTTATAGTCAGAGTATTTTATTTGTTTTGGGGTCTTGGGTGTAGATATGTGTCTGGGGTGGGATCACTTGGGGAGATAATGAGGGGCAATTGCAGTGGTCCAGGAAATTGAGAGGTATGGTGTGAGAGGAGGGACAAGCAAGTTAAGGGGCATGCAACACAGACAGTTGGTGGCTGTGCCATAGGCCAGCCCCTCCTGTAGCCTGAGCCATTGTGGCTGTTCTATTAGTAAGCCCTTGGGCCTGCAGATGCTGCTACTGAACGCTAGGTTGGTTTCAAATAAAATCTCCCTTGTTCATGATTTGATTGTGGATGAGGTGGCTGCCTGGTCCAGTTTGTCTGCACTTTAAGAAGGATGCAGACAAACTAGAACAGGTTCAGAGGAGGGCAACGAGGATGATCAGGGGACTAGAAACAAAGCCCTATGAGGAGAGACTGAAAGAACTCGGCATGTTTAGCCTTAAGAAGAGGAGACTGAGGGGAGATATGATAGCACTCTTCATGTACTTGAAAGGGTGTCAGGACCTCTTCTCAGTCATCCCAGAGTGCAGAGCATGGAATAATGGGCTCAATATACATGAAGCCAGATTTCGGCTGAACATCAGCAAAAACTTTCTAACTGTTAAAGTGGTACAAGAATGGAACCAATGACCTAAGGAGGTGGTGGGCTCTCCAACATTGGAGGCATTCAGGAGGCAGCTGGACAGCTACCTATTGGGTATGCTTTAAGTTGGATTTCTGCATTGAGCAGGGGTTAGACTCAATGCCCTTATGGGCCCCTTCCAACTCTACGATTCTATTATTCTTTTACTGAGACCTGGGTGGGTGAGCAGAGTGGAATTGGCCTCACTCAGCTATGTCACGTTGAGTACATTGAGTACATTGTCAGCAATATACTGAGGGTAAGCAGCTCTATTTCTCCCCCACATCTTCAGGTGTGGCAGTGGATGTGCTAGATCGATGTCTGGCCTTGGTAATGGTCTGGATGAAAGCCAACAAACTGAAATTTAATCCAGATAAGAATGAGGCGGTCTTAAAGGGTGGTACTCTAGAGTGGATGGGTGGGGCATGGCCTGCTCTGGATGGGGTTACATGCCCTCTGAAGGAAAGGGTGCATATCTTGGGGCTACTTCTGGATCCATTAGCCTAACGTCTGTTCTCCATGCTCTGCCAGCCTCAAGATTAGACTACTGCAATGTGCTGTACATGGAGCTGCCTTTGAAGACGGTTCTAAAACTGCAGCTGGTGCAGAATTCAGCGGCCAGATTACTGACAGGGACAAGATCGTCGGTACAGTAATTCTGGCATGGCTACACTGGCTACAAATTAGTTTCTGGGGCAAATTCAAAATGCTGGATTTGACTTATAAAGCCAAACTCAGGACACCAGTACCTCAAGGGCCACCAGTCCCTACATGAACCAACCCAGACCTTGAGTTTGTCATCTGAGGCCCTTCTCTGTATTCCCCCTCTGAGGGAGATGCGGAGGGTGGCAACACAAGAACAGGCCTTTTCAGTGATGGCTCCCCATCTCTGGAATGCTCTCACTAGGAAGGCATGCCTGGCACCGTCACTGTGTATCTTTTGGCACCAGGTAAAAACGTTTTTATTCACCCAGACCTTTGGAGTTTAATTTTCTGTTTGTTTTTAGTCAGGTGGGGAGAAGTTGGATTTTGTTTTTATTTAGTCTGAGTACTTTTGGATGTTTATATGTTGTAAGTTTCTTTGAGTTTTCAATTTGGAAAAGAAGTTACTAATAAATATAAATCATTCTTATTCTTATTGGCAAAGAGCAAAATGGTGCCCCTCTCCCATTCCATGTACAGAAACCAGATAGACACTGAAGTAATCTTACTTCAGTACTAGCAATGGGATTAGAGATTGGTGAGAATTTCAATTTGGTTCGCATCTTTCAAGTTTGCACTTCCAGAAACAATATGAGAACTGAAACACAACCATCCTTTGAAATTTGCTTTTATTCGAATTTTGTGATGCAGTTCAACAATCAAACAATGCTTACAAAAATTCATATATTAGAGGAAAGTGTACATAAAAATGAATATATTAGTGAAATATGCATTATATGATGGCAAATGGCTTGCAAAAATGAGTGCAAGTCAAAACTGGCTACAAAAGTGTGTTTATTAGGAGAAAGATTGTGCTAAAATGCTGGAGAATTTTCATGAGGGTTTTTTTAAAAAAAAATCAGAAATTGCTGCAGAAATGTGGAGAACTGAATTTAAGAATGGAAAAATGAGGAACAGAGAGAAACAAAACTGAGAGATCTTTCTATCCCTAAACAGGACAACATCTTCTGCCATACCAGAGGGCAGCTAGGTAGTTATGAGGTGCAGGATAGGCCACATGGTACATACAGTTTATCCTGCCAGCAGAAGGATATGGCCAGTAGGTTCAGGAGAGCAGCTGTGTGGCTTCCACCACTGCCTCCCCATCATTTGGCACCTGAGGCAGCTGCCTCACTCTGCCTAATGGTAGGGCTGTTTCTGGTGACAAGCAGTCCTTCCTTGGGGCAGACTTTTGGACGTCTTCAGTGTCAAATGACTCAGCTCCCAACCAAGCCTATAGAAAGACTTGTCTTTGAATCCTCTTAAGAACATAAAAACATAAGAAGAGCCTGGATGAAGCCAATGGTCCAGTATCCCGTTCTCACAGTGGCCAATCAGCTGCCCATGGGAAGCCCACAAGCAGAACCTGACTGCAAGATCATTCTCCCCTGTCTTGTCCTCATTTTAATGCAGAATGATATTCACTGCAACACAACAGAACACTTTTTAACAATGTCTACTTGCCTGGAATGAAGCATCTGCCAAGAATTCTTTTTTAGTACAGTCGATACATCTTGGTATATTTTATTGGGATGCTTATCGATGTTTGGAAATAATTGCCTGTAGGTATTTTCAACAGGAGAAAAACTGAGGCCAGATGCAAAGGAAAACTGAACTCCTACATTGTTCACTGCAATATAGAAGAGGCAATTTTGGCTGATGCAGGCTTTCTTATGCAGGAAAGTGAGCAGCACTCATCAAAATTCCATCTTCTGTACATTAAAGGTGTAAGAGCTGTCTACCTTTGCCTCTGGTCCCCTTAGTGCAGAGATGGGGAACCTTTACCCATCCTGGTGTTGGACTCCCAAGTCTTATCCACCTCAGCCAAACAGTCAGGAATGATGGGAGTTGTAGCCCAGCAACATCTAGAGGGTCAAAGGTTAACTATCACTACTTTAGAGAGAGGGTAATTAACAATGTTAAAAAAAATAAGACTGGGGTATCTGATGGGCTTCATGGATGGTCTGAAAACAGTGAAACCACTCAGACCACTATATGTTGGAATAGTGATGGCAGGGGAATCAACTGAAAAGCAGGAACATCGGAAGATGTCTCATATCAGGTCAGACCATTGGCCCATCTATCTCAGCATTGTTGACACTGACTAGCAGACCTTGACATTCCTAGCCCTGCCTGGAGATGCTGGGGATTGAATCAGGGACCTTTTACATGCAAGTTGCATCCTCTACCACTGTGCTACAGCCCTTCCCTGTGGTCTTTAGTGCTCAGTGCTTAGTGTGAGACAAGTATTAATTTGTTCCTAATTTGAGCTTGAAGGCCATTATTAGGTGCAATAGCAAGGGGGCACTTAGAGCACAGAGCTAATTATCAGCTCTGGACCCACAGAGCTAATTATCAGCTCTGGACCCACAGAGCTGGGGCTGCAAAATGGTCTCTCAAAGGGGGTTGGTACTGCTTAGCCACTGGACGATGCCAGAGAAGGGTCCTTCCGCCTGGGTTTCTTGTGTATAAAACAGCTAATGTTCAGCATATTCTAGCTGCAGTAGTAGTTTCATCTTGTTAGAAGCCTGACCAAACCTGCTCAGCCTGACTGTTTATCCAGAGGGCTCTCTATGCTGTTATTTACAGCAGTCTTACTGTTACAGTTTTGTTCAGCCAACCTGTTTAAAACTCAATAAAGTCTGCCAAGGTCTTCACTTTTTGGGTTCTGTCTGCTTTGTTCAGCCACTTCTGCTAACAGTGTATTTCTTCAAAAACAAACAAAACAAAAACAATCCAGCACAGCAACACGTCTTGTTTCCTGAAGAGCAGCGCTCCCACAATAGACTCTGTTCAGAGGCCAGAATTTTATTCCTGTTTCTTGATCACTGTGTAGTAATTAAAAACCCTTAAAATGAAGCAAACCGCTATTCCAGTCAAGACAATGAAGGAACCCTGCTGTGGTTCTTCTACTTCTTTGATTTTTCTTTCTGTTTCCAGAAACTTGCTATTCTGAGTAATCCAAAATGGCTTCTGTGACCTCATGTTCATGGGCATAGTTTGGAAGAGCACAGGCAATAGCGCCATCTGGTGAGTCTGCTCCAAGATTATACAAACTAAAGTCCTACTCTGCTTCGAGTATATATATGATTGTACACAATGGAACAACTTTACATTAACCCCATTGGAGTAGCTGTTTTTTTTTCATTTTTAAGGTTATTATTATGCTATAGAACAAACAATAATGACACCCTGCAAGGGCATTGCAAATCTGGATTTTTTAAATCACCATTGGCTATCACAATAGAAGAAGACATCTGAAGTTCATCAGCCAGGAATTTTATGAGGGCTGTTTTGTGCCACAGCCAACTGGTACAACGGACCAAAATCTGTCAATTTTAGTTCTCTCCATTTCTCATTTTTCCAGTTTTCCAGGTTTCTGCAACAATTCACATTTTTTTTTAAAAAAAATCCTCATGAAAATTCTTCAGCATTTTAGTGCAGATTTCTCCTAATAAACACTTTTGCATGCAGCTTTGATGAACATACACATTTTTGCAAGCAACTTCTTCTCATGTAGTGTACTTTGTGTTATTTTTACTAATATATTCATCTTTATGCATGCTTTTACCCAATATATAAAGTAGCTGGTATAGCACAGTGGGGAGGAGAGCCTGGCTGGGAGTCCAGAGTCTGTGAGTTCAAATCCCCGCTCTTTTCTCCTGGATGTCAAGGGCCAGCTAAAGATCACCCCCACAGTGAGTGGCTCAGGGGTTACGTGCCCTGCTGCCTGTGCAGTCATGGGCAAGCTGCATAGTCCGAAGGAGCCCAGTTGCTCCCCAGCTGGCAGTTGCAGACAAGGAAGGGGCTGGCTTGTGCAGCTGTGGCAAGCTGAGCAGGCCCTAGCCAGCTGGGGAGGACTAGCCTCAGAGGGAGGCAATGGTAAACCCCCTCTGAATACCACTTACCATGAAAACCCTATTCATAGGGTAGTCGTAAGTCGGGATCAACTTGAAGGCAGTCCATTTTTTTCACCCAATATATGCATTTTGATTGGAGGACTCCATCACATATTTTGGATGCATGTGAATTTTGCAGGATGGATGTGTTTTGGTTCTCATATTGTTTCAGAAAATGTGGATTTGATAGATTCAGCTTTAAATGTAGACTGAAATGAATTTCTTCCTCATCCTTATAGATAGCCCACATATCTCCCACATAAAAGAGTTTCTTGTAACATGTCAGCAGCAGCAAATCTATTTTCTTTTTTCTGCTGCTGAGACTTTGTTAATAATGTGTAACATAAAGGGGTCTTTTCTCTCTGTATGTTTCTTGGCTGTCTTCCCTCTCCCCCTAAGTAAGGCTCCAATTCTCTTCCAATGCTAGAAATATCTAGCTCTAAATGGTGTTGCACTGCCTCTGAAATAGCAGGTCCGTAGTCTGGGGTTGCTCCTGAATCCATCTTTGTTGCTAGAGGCCCAGATGACCTCAGTGGCTAGGAATGCCTTTTACCAGCTTTGGCTGGTAAGACAGCTGCAGCCATTTCTGGACTGGGGTAGCCTGACCACTGTTGTCCATGTACTGGTAACCTCCAGGCTGGATTACTGTAATGAACTCTATGTGGGACTGCCATTGAGATTGGTCCGGAAGCTGCAGCTGGTGCAAAATGCAGCGGCGAGACTGCTCACTGGGGCAGGGTATCGCCAACATGTCACCCCACTGCTGAAAGAATTGCACTGGCTGCCCATTAGCTACCGGGCCAGTTTCAAGGTTCTGGTTTTGATATACAAATCCCTATATAGCTTGGGACCAGGATACATGAAAGACCATCTTATCCTTTATATATCCAGTCAATCACTGTGCTCTGCAGGTGAGAGTCTCCTCCAGATATATTATCAGGAGGTCCATTCCATACAACATAGGAAACAGACCTTAAATTCCCTCCCCTTAAATATTAAAGAGGCAACATTTGTGTTATCTTTTCGGCACCTACTGAAGACCTTCCTCTTTCAACAAGCTTTATAAGTTGAGACCTTATCGCAGTCTGCTTCTGTGTTGGAATTGCTTTTTAATATGTTTTTTAACCTGCTTTAAAAAAAATAGTTGTTTTTAAACCTTTTTTAAAAAGATATTTTAAACGTTTTAAAAATGTTTCTAAAGATGTTTTGTTTTAATATACTTTGAAGTCTGTTTTTATTATTTTTAAAGTGTTTTTAGTGCTTTTGTTTGCCGCCCTGGGCTGCTAATGGGAGGAAGGAAGGGATATAAATCAAATAATAAATAAATAAATAATTTTTTTGTTAAGAATGATCTAGAACCCTTATATAGTATAAATGCTCATCAAACGTTTCAGTGTCTCTTTTCTATATAACTAATTGTGGGTTTCATGGCAATTCAAAATATGGTATTTGACTGTTTTATGTATGCTGACACATGCACCTGAGTCTTCTTGTTTTGGATGCAATGAGCTGCCACGTTCTGATGTGTTGCGTGTGTCTGCGTAGTGACTAGAGATGAGCAGTCTGTTAATTTCAGTTTTTCTCAGTTTCTCATTAAGTTCCGCACTCCACATTTCCACATCAGTTTGTGATTTTTTTTTAAAAAAAGAATTCCTCATGAAAATTGAACAGTATGGCTAATTTCTCCTAATTTTTGTTAGGCCAGTGGTTCCCAACCTTGGGGCCATGACCCACAGGGGGACCGTGAAGTGATCTGGGGGAGCCACAAACAATAAAGAAATTTATTTATTATTATTATTATTATTATTATTATTATTATTATTATTATTATTATTATTATTATTATTATTATTATTATTATTTAAAGTCTTCCCATCCTGGATGCTCTCTGCTCCCTATTGCTGCTGCAGACAACACCTGCCCCTCAGTTCTGATGATCATCTCAAGGCCTAAAAGCACTAATCCCCCTCCTCAATCTCTGCATCTTGTTGTCTGCAGTGCACAATCTAGCATCCCCATCACCAACACATTGCTGCTTCTTGATTATTATTTTTAAAAAAGAAAAAAAGCTCAGCAGGTTGGGTGAGGCTGGGGTCCACATGCTGCAGCTGAAATGTATTTGTTTATTTAATTATTTTTGCATTTATATCCCACCTTTCTCCAAGTTGCTGAAGGTGGTGCACATGGTTCCCCCCTTCTTTTCATTTTATCCTTACACCAACCCTGTGAGATAAGTCAGGCTGAGAAACTGTGTCTGGTCCAAGGTCACCCAGTGGGCTTCATGGCTGTGTGGGGATTTGAACCTGGATCTTAATCCACCACTGTAACCCACGATGTTGGGAAATAGGACTGTACATCTTCAGACTGTGAGCGGGTGGGAGGGGGATACCAATTTGATTGGATCTTTCCATTAAAAAAAAAAGCAACACCTCGCTGTCTGAAGTGAGCTTTTAATGGAAAGGGATATTTGGAAATGATTTTGCTGCACACCATTTTTTCAATTAACAGAGACTAAAATTACAATTAGCATGGGGGGGTCACAAAATTTTTTGAGCTTACAAAGAGGGTCCCATACTCATAAAGGTTGGGAACCACTTTGTCAGGCAAAGCAATTTCCCCTAACATTGCATTTTTGTACTTTATTTTCATACAATAATTTATGCATTTTATGCACGCTTTACCCTGGTATATGCATTTTTGTACACATTACTTGGCTGGAGAACTGCATTGTAAAATTTGGAGACGATGTGTATTTCAAAGGACAGTTGCGTTTCGATTTGCATCCTATTGCACAAAGTGTGAATTAGGTAGGTTCTCCTTTAAATATAAACTGAATTGAATTTCTCCTCTATCCTTAGTGATGGGTGACGTGATGCACCACGAATGTGCAGCTTCGTATCCTTTGTGGAATATTGTTTTTAAACTCATGTACTAAAAGCATTTCAAGTGCTTGTTATAAAAGGATTAGGGGAGTGAAATAAAACCTTTTTTAAAATCCCAACACCCCTCCAAAATGATTTGTAATGTTGTCATTTAGTTCCTCCTATATATTTTGACAAGGCTGGAGGGTTGGTCATTACATGGCCAGTAAATTGATGAATTTATTCCTCTGTACTATTGGCAGATTTTAATAATATATGGCCCCAGGTTAGCCTGATGAATCTCCCACCTGGAACACCAGTTGTTGTGCTAAAATTGATAGTGCAGGGAGGTTACAGGGCTATTCAGTCATTTTATTGCTGTATAAAATATACCTTTTACAGTTATGTGTCTATCAATAAAGCAGGTTATTTTGATAGTTTAAAAATCAGTTATGTTCTTGTATTGAGGCTTTAACTCACAAGTTAACTCCTGGGAAAGACTGAGAGAGAAACAAGAAAAGAAAAGGGGTGTGTGAGAGAGAATATTGTACTGTTGCACTGTACAGCCTGAAGCCCCGAGTTAGCCAAAATGCTTACACATGATGTATTAAAACCATTTGTTATATTGGAGTAATTGTTTCACTGTATTAGCTTCCACATTACTAAATATAAAATGATAACATGGTTAAACTGAATAATGTCGGCAAATGAGATGTACCTCAAAGACACAGGCTTGAAAAGTAGGTTTTAAAATCATTTCCTCATTTTCTAAAAAATATTGTGGCATCCTGTCAGAGTCTGGCTTTCTCCAGATTTGCCTTTTCTTGTAGAAAAAGTGAAACCTGAAATAGTTTGGCCAGATTAATGCATTCTATTAGCAATGCAGTGGCTGCTTCAAAGCACAGCTGCATTTCGTGGGTCAAGCCATTTAAGGCGGGTCAGAGGAGACATGATAGAAGTGTATAAAATTATGCATGGCATTGAGAAAGTAGATAGATGACAGTTCTTCTCCCTCTCTCATAATACTAGAACTCGTGGACATTCAAAGAAGCTGAAGGTTGGAAGATTCAGGACATACAAAAGGAAGTACTTCTTTACTCAGTGCATAGTTAAACTATGGAATTTGCTCCCACAAGACGCAGTAATGGCCACCAGCTTGGATGGCTTTAAAAGAAGATTAGACAAATTCATGGAGGACAGGGCTATCAATGGCTACTAGCCATGATGGCTGTGCCCTGCAACCCTAGTCAGAGGCAGCATGCTTCTGAAAACCAGTTGCCGGAAGCCTCAGGAGGGGAGAGTGTTCTTGCACTGGGGTCCTGCTTGCGGGCTTCCCCCAGGCACCTGGTTGGCCACTGTGAGAACAGGATGCTGGACTAGATGGGCCACTGGCCTGATCCAGCATGCTCTTCTTATGAGAAGTAGCACTCCATGAGCTTCTGATAATTCTCACCCCACCACAATCTCTCTCTCTCTCTCTCTCTTTGCCAAGCTGGTGCCCTCCAGATGTTCTGGGCTACAACCCCACCAGGTCCAGCCAGCACTGAAGTGCTCACTGTATGAAAATGACTACCCAAAGCCATCCTGTTCTGATGTTATCAGGTAGGGTGGCAACTTAACATATTGCCAAAAAAGAGGTCAAAGAGGGCACAGATGTGCATAAATTTGCATATACTTACTTACATTGTTAGAAATTATAGAAAGAATAACCACTGTGGTTTAAATAGAAGTACAATACATCTCATCATAGCAGGGGAGAGTGTGACCTGGTGGTGACCTTGGGTGCCTGCTCAATGTGCTCTCTAGGTGCTCACTGTTGATGGGCAACTTCAAAACCCCTCCTGCTCTCTCTTCATATGTTTAGACAAGACCTGGACTACCCAGCAATTCAAATAGAGGACTACCCTCTATTTATTATTATTATTATTATTATTATTATTATTATTATTATTATTATTATTATTATTATTATTATTATTATTATCCTGTCCTTGTCAAAAAACAATGCCAAAACAGATGCAGAAATATCTCTGCTTAAAAAACTTGTTGGAGAAGGAAGGTCTTCAGTAGATGCCAAAAAGTCAACAGAGATTGTGCCTGTCTAACTTTTATGGGGAGGGATTCTCAAAGGGTAGGTGCCACAACACTAAAGGTTCACTTCATATGTTGTGCAGAACAGACCTCCTGATGAGATGGTATCTGCAGGAGGCTCTCACCTGCAGAGCACAGTGATTGACTGGGTACATAAGGGGTAAGACAATCTTTCAGGTATCCTGGTCCCAAGCCCTATAGGGCTTTTTCTACCAAAACCATGAACCTACCTGATTTGTGACATCAGATCACAAATGAGCATTACAAGGCCTTATTTGGGGTGGATCAGTACTCCACCTCCTGACCATTAGACAAATTCATGAACGACAGGACTATCAATGGCTACTAGCCATGATGGCTGTGCTCTGCCACCCTAGTCAGAGGCAGCATGCTTCTGAAAACCAGTTGCCGGAAGCCTCAGGAGGGGAGAGTGTTCTTGCGCTCGGGTCATGCTTGCGGGCTTCCCCCAGGCACCTGGTTGGCCACTGTGAGAACAGGATGCTGGACTAGATGGGCCACTGGCCTGATCCAGCAGGCTCTTCTTATGTTCTTATGACCAGGGGTAGAGTCTTCCAGGGAAGGAGGAGGGTCTTAGACCCCTGACTTTTTTTGGGAGCAGGGTCCCAGACAGGTTCCAATGTCTCCAGTGACCTATGAGCCAATCAACATGACGGGGGAGTGTGTGTTAGCCACTGAGAAGAAACTTTTAACATGCTCCCTTGTCCCTTCCTGCTGACTCAAGCCAGTCAGAGTGAAGGAGATGAGTCAGCCACTGAGAAGGCTCTTCTCAGCAGCCAACACACTCCCCTTTTATGCTGATTGGCTCCTGATCTGCTATTGTGGGAGAAGGCACCCCCAGGAAGGACTGAGGAGTGTAGAGAGGACAACAGAGAGCAAGCAAGCGAGTGAGGGGGCGTGGCTGTGAGGGGGCATGGCATGGTCATCAGAAAGGCATCCTGCACTTCTGAATTTGCTCATATACTACTGCTCCTGACCCACTGTGATCACACAAATAGATGCAGGAAGAACCTCACACACCTCCACTAGCTAGGACGTGCATCTCCTTAGGAGGCTTGGTTTGCATTTTGAGGCCTCAGAGTTTTTTCTTCTTTTCTTAATGCAGAGGTTGAGAGGTCTCAATGAGTACTTTTTGGATGCGTGCAATGCTCTTACGTCTTACTGCTAACCTGAGTCACCATGACTGGAGTTGTCGCATTTTGTTAATGCGCTGTCCCTGTGAATAAAGAATGACCTGTCAAAATTGTGAAAAGCCACAATGAGCAAAGAGCTAAAACAGTTCTTCCTAATTGTTCTCAGTATAGCCTGACAAGGAATCTCTTCTTCCTTTAGTCATCGGGGGAAAGAGTAACAATAGACAATTTTGCCGAGTTGGCACAAGAGGGTTCTGTGCAAGGCCCCATCTGCACTATACATTCAAAGTATTATCATGCCACTTTAAACAGCCATGGCTTCCTCCAAAGAATCCTGGGAACTGTAATGTGCCCTGGGAAGTGGGATTGATTTTTAAACCACTCTGGGAATTGTAGCCCTGTGAGGGGAACAGGGCTCTCCTAAGAACTCTCAGCACCCTTAACTGACGATGGGTCCTAGCATTCTTGGGGGAAACCTTGAGTGTTTAAAGTGGAACAATACTGCATTAAATGTATAGTGCAGATGGGGCCTTAGTCTAACCCAGCCTTTCCCAACCCGTGTGCCTCCAGATGTTGTTGGACCACAACTCCCATCAGCCTCAGTCAGCATTGCCGATGGTCAGGAAAGATGGGAATTGTGGTCCAACAACATCTGGAGGCACATGGGTTGGGAAAGGCTGGTCTAACCAGAAGCTATATTTCAGGTCCTGGTACATTTCAATCCATTCATGCCTTCAAGCTACAGCAATTTGATGTCTCTTACAGGCTTGAACCAGCAATGGCCAACCTTTTTGTTCTTCTGGGCTGCTGCGGGAAGACCATGTCCCATGAACATCACAAAAGGGTCATCATGGGGCATGGCATTATGGCTGCCTACCAGGAGATGCCAGGGACTAAACCTGGAACGTTTTATGTACAAAGCACACACTTTACAACTTTACCATTGAGTTATTATGTGCCACCATAAAACTTTCCTGTTTGAGATGGTCATACGTTACAAATGGTGGCAGCACATTGACTGCCCTGAATCCAGAATGATCAGTTTACTTTCTACTGGAAAAGTTCATCATCTTAGAAAATTGGAAAATGCCCTAATACATTATCTATTTCTTCTAATGATCTGATTAAATAATCATTATATCATTTAGACATGCCTAATTTCCAGTCTTGTTTTTGCATTGTAAAAGTGATAAATCTTTCAAGGGTACATTTCATTTATCAAGAAATGAAATTCATTTTAATTTATTTTCACAAAGAGGATCATAGCAATTTGTATGCAAAGCACAATTAGTCTCATAGTGCAAAGTTTCAATGACTGCTGTAGTATTAATTTTTATGTAATCTGCTTCTCTTTCATTTTCAGACTGACCGTTTTTTATGCTTTCTTCATCCCTCTCTTCTATTTAAGCTGTAGTATTAGTTTGATTCTCATTGATACTAAATAGTTTAAAATTCTCTTGGGCCTTCTGGGCTGAATATGTCAGCCATTCATTCTATGCTTGACAGCATATCATTCAAGTGAGTATACACTGCTGTAATCCCGAGCAATTGAATGCAAATTAAATTAATACAATATCTTGAAAGAATGTTGCCCTTTGAGAGATTACAGTTTATCACTTGTTCAGAAATTCTTTATCAAATGAACCTGTTTTGACTTAAAACCAAACAAGTGTTCCCTTTGAAAATCACAGGTGCATTGCATGATCCTAAACTGACTCTTAAACTGTTCATCAACAAAGAAAATGGCACTGTAATCAAGATGAGAGGACCAGAACTATCTGGTTTCCCCCTAATGCATTGGTTGCCAATGTGGTGCCCGTGGTGCCAGTGCGCCCACCACTACCTCCTATAGCATCCATGAAACCTCTCAGTAAATATCTCCTTTAAAATCCACAGTACAGGAGCTCTTCCTGCTCAGCTCCTGTTTGTACTGGCTTGGCCGTTCCTATATTGAACATCCTTATTTCATTGGATACCAGGACAAAGGGGTCCCCAACTTTTTTGTCCAATGGGCACATTTGGAACTTTGAAAAACAATAGCTGCCAAGGGGGAACATGGCATAACACAAAATGGCTGCCACATCAAAAAGGGGGGGGAAAGAGACAGGATGTCAAAAAGGTGCAGGCAAGGTACCATCAATGTGGGGGAAAGCACCTATATCAGCCACTTGCTCATTTGCTCACAGACAGAAGCTCTTTGCAGTTCCCCTCTGTTCAGAATGGATGGGAGAATGGGTGTCGATAGGGGAATGATGAGAATGTCATTTCACTTTGTACCCTGCTGGCCACAAAAATTGCGCTCAGACGAGCATAAAGAGTGATAAAAAAAATAACCAGTAAAACAAATAAAGCATATCAGAAGTACAATGTCAGGATCTATAATTTGAGACAAATAAAACAGAGACCAAAGCAAACTTAAAGTAGCAAATCACCGAACAGTAAAAGCCTGGCTTTAAAAAAAAGTGTTCAGAACCTGCCTAAATGCAAGAAGGGATGGAACTTGTCAAATCTCATCAGGGAGGGTTGTGTGAGTCTGCTGTGTAGAGACTAGGCAATTGTCGAAAGGTGTCACTCTTGTTGCTCTGCTTACTTTTGCTTCCGGCCCTGCCCAGCACTAACATGTGGACCTCAATAGGTTGCCCAGATGAGATTATGGCCCTCGGTCTAAAAAAAAAGGTTCCATACCCCTGCTTTAGAGGCTAACATCAGTACCTGACTTTTTTTCTGTTTACTTAAGACAGTTTTATACCACCATTACCACAATGATTTCATATCCATTTACAGAACTTGAAGTTAAATACTGAATAAAACAACAAACTGTGCAATAAAATAAGCAGCAGATCCTTGCTGGAGAGATTAAATATTTAAAATGTTTAAAATACCTAGCTGAATGAAAGAAGACATCTTTGCCTAGAGCCTGAATGTCAATAAGTCTTGTCTCCTTGGAGAGGGCATTCCACAACTGGGACACCAAGAAAGCCGTCTCCCTTGTCAATCTTACCTCAGATGGAGATGATATTTGGCCGATGACCTTCAAAGTGCTAGCGTGTTAGATGAATCCGGGAAACAAATAGGCAATGAATATAGCTGGTACAAGATCAGAGTTAAATGGTTGAACCTCCGGGCTCCAGCCAACACACTGGCAGCTGCATTTTCATTCCTGTTAAAATATTAGTGTTATGTTGTACACCAGTGTCCCCATTTTTATCTGTGAAATGCTAGTGGGTATGCTCTCCACCCCATTATTGCTGGCACAAGGTGGGTGAATCTGTTGGTTTTGGTTTCTGGCTGTTTCTCATTTTTTTCCAGACTTAAGTTCAGTTCTACACATTACCATATCAGTTTACAATTTATTTGTGTGGTTTTTTTAAATCATCATGATAATTAATCAGCATTTTAGTGCAAATTCAAATCAGTTTGCATTTAAGGGCAAACCAACCTAATTTGCACTTAGTGAAACTATACATCAGCTGAAACACAGCCACTCTTGAAATTCACATTTCTCCAGATTTTGCAACATGTACAAAAATGCACACATTTGGGGTATAATGTACATATAAATGCATACATTCATGAAAATAACAACATTGCTTTACGTAGGGGGAAAACACTTTGCAAAAATGTGTATATAAATGTGCATCCGTCAGGACTTAGACTCCAGTGTTGTAGCAGGTGAATCAAGCGAGGTATCCAGAGCACAGCCTTGTCCCGATTTCTTGGATGAGTTTCAGTTGGTACAGCTTGAGGACATTGACAAGGTGCTTGGACAGGTTCGTGTAACCTCTTCTGTGCTGGATCCTTACCCTTCTTGGCTAATAAAAGCTAGCAGGGATGGAACAGCCGGCTGGGCCAGGGAAGTGATTAATGCCTCTCTGCGAGAGGGGGTGGTCCCTGGCTGCCTGAAAGAGGTGGTAGTGAGTCCACTCCTGAAGAGACCCTCCCTGGATCCAGAAAATCTTAATAATTATAGGCCAGTGGCAAATGTTCCATTCCTGGGCAAGGTCCTTGAACGAGTGGTGGCAGGTCAGCTCCAGACACTCTTGAATGAGACTGATTATCTGGATCCATTTCAGTCGGGGTTCAGGCCTGGTTTTGGCACGGAAACAGCATTGGTCGCCCTATATGATGACGTATGTCGGGAGAGAGACGGGGGAGTGTGACTCTGTTGATTCTCCTTGATCTCTCAGTGGCTTTCGATACCATTGACCATGGTATCCTTCTGGGAAAACTGGCTGAGTTGGGAGTGGGAGGTACTGCATGGCAGTGGTTCCGCTCCTACTTGGTGGGTCGGCTCCAGAAGGTGGTGCTTGGGGAGCATTGCTTGGCACCCTGGACTCTCCAGTATGGGGTTCCCCAGGGGTCAGTTCTGTCCCCCTTGCTGTTCAACATCTACATGAAACTGTTGGGTGCAGTCATCCAGAGCTTTGGAGTGCACTTTATTTCTCCTTTTCATCTTCTTCAGGTGAGGCTGTCAATGTGCTGAACCGGTGTCTGGCTGTGACAATGGACTGGATGAGGGCTAATAAACTGAGGCTCAATCCAGACAAAATTGAGATGCTGCTAGTGGGTGGTTCTTCTGACCAGATGGTGAATGTCCAACCTGTCCTGGATGGAGTTGCCCTCCCCCTGAAGCAGCAGGTTCGTAGCTTGGGGTTTCTTCTAGAACATCTCTGTCACTTGAGGCTCAGGTAGCCTTGGTGGCACGGAGTGTCTTCTACCAACTTCGGTTGGTGGCCCAGCTATGCCCGTATCTGGACAGGGATAACCTGGCTTCAGTTGTCTATGCTCTGGTAACCTCCAAGTTAGATTACTGCAATGCACTCTGTGTGGGGCTGCCTTTGAAGATGGTTTGGAAACTGCAGCTTGTGCAAAATGCAGCGGCCAGATTGGTAACAGGGACCAGATGGTTCAAACATATAAAACCGATTCTGGCCCGCTTGCACTGGCTGCCTGTATGTTTCCGAGCTCGATTCAAAGTGCTGGTTTTAACCTATAAAGCCTTACATGGCTTGGGACCACAATACCTGATGGAATGCCTCTCCCGACATGAACCCACCCATACGCTCAACATCCAAGGCCCTCCTCCGGGTTCCTACTACAAGGGAAGCTTGGAGGATGGCAACAAGGGAGAGGGCTTTCTCAATGGTGGCCCCCAAATTATGGAATGATCTTCTTGATGTGGTGCGCCTGGCACCAACACTATTATCTTTTTGGCGCCAGGTCAAGACTTTCCTCTTCTCTCAGGCATTTTAGCATTGTTGAGCCCCAGCTCCCACAGGACGATCAAGGAGGGGGGCTGGATGAGCATCAGTGCTGGCTGCTAGGGCAAGAGGAAGAATCAGAGGGTGTTGAGACTTTCGAGGACGAGGCGGGAGGGGGTGTGTTTGACACTGTGCCACGCTCAAATTCCAGACATTGGCGCATGCCAATGCCAACACCCCCTGAGCTCCCCCCTTGGCACTTCAAGTGCTTCCTGGCTTCCGGAAGCTGAGTCGGCTCCTATTGAGACTGTATTGTCAGATGAGCCAGCAGAGGCACACCCCCTTTTGCCCTGTGCCAGACGCCGGGAGAAGAGCTTTGGTCAGAGGGAGAGTCTTTGAAGGAGTCAGAGATTACGGGCGAAGACATTTCCTACTTAAGCCTGCTGCTCTCTGACCTGGGTGCTGAGACAACTTTCTTCACACTCTGCAGAGTTTACTTAGGTAGCCTAGTTAGGGATTGCAGTGAGTTAGCATAGTGTGCCTATGAAATGCATTGTCTTTGATGTTACTTTAATAAAGCAGGAATTAATTCTATCCTCATCTCCGTCTCGTGAGTCTCACTCTGGGCAGGACAAACATGTCCTTTCGAATTGTTTTTTTTTTTAAGTGTTTTTAAATTTGTATATTTGTTTTTAATGTTTTTAATTGTTGTAAACCGCCCAAAGAGCTTCAGCTATGGGGCGGTATACAAATGTAAATAATAATAATAATAATAATAATAATAATAATAATAATAATAATAATAATAATAATAATAATAATGGGAGAAATGTGCACTAAAATGCCGACTAATTTTTATGAGGATTTTAAAAAAATAAATTGTAAACAGACCTAAAAAAATGGGAAAACATTTTAATCAAAATCAACTTCTTGTAAGATATTTCTCTTTTGTGGACAATTTGCCCCTGTATCCTTCTGTCTGGAGAGGGGAAGGAAAATTAACTGTGTACATGCATCACCGTTTGCTTAGAAATAAATTTGCTTCATACCTAGCACGTGGTCCTGCAGGACAGAGGTCATTAAATCGCAGTAGTGTAATGGCAAATTAATTGCAGGATCCCTTCATGATAGCCATAGGCGCACACCATCTTTTTTGCTGCTGGGCTGAGAATGAGATCCTTAATGCCTTCTCCCACAACAACAGACATCCTTAGGAGCCAACAAGCATGAAAGGGGAGTGTATTAACTACTGAGAACAGTCTTCTCAGTGGCTTATCACTTCCTTTCATTCTAACTGGCTCCAATCAGCAGGAAAGGACAAGCAGGGATATCAGAAGACTTCTCAGTGGCTAGCACACTCCCCTTTCATGCTTACTGGCTTGCAGGATGCTAGAAACATTGGGACCCTGCTGGGACCTGGGTCCTAACAAAGTCAGGGTTCTAAGACACACACACCCCAAGACCTGGGAGACTACATCCCTGCTAAACTGACAACAGGGGAAGAATTATTATTAATATTTATTAAATTTATATCCCGCCCTTCCTCCCAGAATGTGCCTGTGAGAGGAAGCCAGTACAGGGACAGACTGGGGAGACCTTGGTTCAAGCTTCCAAGCAGCCATAAGGCACACTGTATGACCTTGGACCAATCCTGTATCTCATGAGGTTGCTGCGAAAATAAAATGGGCTGGTAGAGAACTGTGTCCTCTGCCCACCACCTTAAGCTCCTTGGAGGCTGGTTGAGGCATAAGTGTTTTGGTAATTCTGACTTTATTTCACCTTTTATTTTACAATGATGTGGGGACTGATGCCATTATCTTGTTGTTTCTGTTAGGGCTGTGCACTGGATTCAGCCAAGGCCTGAGTCCCATACCAAATCAGGCTGATCTGGACAGGATCCAGACATCAGTTGAGTCAAGCTGAGGCAGCTCTGGATTGCTGTGGGTCAGGGAGATCAGAGCTACTTAGGATTGTCAGGGGGCAGGTCATGAGGCAAGAAGGAGAGGCGGGCATCAGGCGGGCAAGCCGTGACAAGGCAGAGACCTACCTGAGTTCTCCTGAGAGAAGGCAGGAGCCTGATGCCGCCAGACTCTCTTTCCTGTCTGACGCCCCACCCCTGAAGCACCACACCACAGGATTGATGCCTTCGCTCAGCAGCAGTTGGGTGGAGGCATTGATTCTGTGGGGTGCAAGGAATTCCTTCACAAGCATACCTTCCCTGCAGAGAAGCCGCTTGCGAGGCAGAGACTGCAGAATTGAAGCCCCTGTTCTTGGTGTGTGTGTGTGTGTGTGTGTGTGTATGCAAGTCCTAGTTTTTGTATTTTGCGTTTACACAATCACTTCGGGATTGTATTTTTTAAAAATATATTAAGGTCATAAATATTCTTAAATCAATGAACAATACAACCCTCTCACTGACTTGGAGGTTCTCATTTTTCTTACCTGCATAGCTTGCAGAAGCCCTGCAGGTGACTGATGCAAGTGGGTCCTCAAGGATGCTGGGCATCTGTGGGTTAGAGGCATGTATTGTTCTGCACATAGCATGGTGTTAGAATGGGTTAGGGGGCAGGAATGGCCTTTTCAAGGGCTATGAACTAGCAGCATTGGATCCAGCGACAAGGATGCAGCTCTTGTACCTAATTGTCCTCAGTTTGATGAAATGTTACGGGCTTCTTCCATTCCGCAATGATTAGCCATGAATTTAGGCAGCTAGCATCACTTGTCAGACAAGATTTGTGTGCTGTGAGAATCCATTTTGCCCCTGTAAACAACATCTCAGAGTTGATTCACAACTATGAAACAGCTGTTCCAAGTCAGAAAACAGATCTTCCATTGATTCATTTTTCTAGTTTCAGTTCAGCTCATTATACCCCACCACTTGCTTTAGAAAAAGCCTCGGCTAACTAGGATACACCCACGGCTCCATTGCTATCAACCCTTGGGATATGGGGGAAGTGATATTTGCACTGGGCTTCGTTATAGAAGGCTCTGAGCTGATTCAGCGCCAGCCCAAGGCATTTTGTTGTCTGAGGCAAATGACGAGATGGTGCTACCACCATTCCATGTACAGGAAACAGCTGGGCTGGCAGTCAAATCTTATTCCAACCAGTACCGGCAGCAGGGTAGTGTCTCCCACTACACTGGAGGGCAAGGGGCAATTATGGGTTGAATGACAGGCCGTGCAGAGCACATCGCTCTGTTCTCCAACTGAACAGTTCATAGGAGCATAGGAACCTGTTTCAGACCATTGGTCCATCTAGCTCATCACTATTTCAAGCAGGGGACACTCCCAGCCCTACCTGGAGATGCCAGGGACCTTCTACAGGCAAGGCAGATGCTCTACCAGTGCCACTGAGCTATGACCCTGCCCCAAGCATCTGCCTCCTGAGGCAGTTGTTTTACTCTGCCTAATGGTAGGGCTGGACTGGACCTGGTTTATGTGTTACCTTTATTGAAATCATTGCCACTGTTTCTGTGGTTGCCCCCATAAGGTGTTGCCTAACATGGTTCCATCCACATGGGCCACATCTGCACATTGCCTTTAAAGCAGTATTACATCACATTCATGGTTTTCCCCAAAGAATAATGAGAACTGTAGTTTGTTAAGGGTGTTGAGAATTGTTAGGAGATGCCTATTCCCCTCACAGAGCTACAATTCCCAGGGTGCTTTAACAAGCAATCCCTCTTCCCAAGGAACTCTGGGACTTGTAGCTCTGTGAGGGATTAGGGGTCTCCCAACAACTCTCAGAATTCTCAACAAGTTACAGTTTCCAAAATGCTGTGGGGGAAGCCATGACTGTTAAAGTGGTATCACAGTGCTTTAAATGTATGATGAGGATGTGGGCATGGTTCGAATTGATGATCATGTGGCTTATTAGCCACATCATTCCCTCCATTTCCACTGTTCAGGTTGTATCATTTGTTATATAGCCAAAAGGTATGTGGGCATCAGCAGGCTTGGGGGAAAGTCAACATTTGCAGAAGTACAGCAACCTTTGAAAAAATAAATTAGGCTTTGTGTGTGCGCGCGCCAAAAAACCACAGCCAAATGAGGATTGAGTGTGTCTAGTAGTCATGGGATGCTGATTGAATACTGGGTGGGAGGGGGAATGGAATGGAGTGGAGTGGCTGGAATTCTGAACAGGCAGATCTCCACACGGCAACATTTTGTTGCAGTTCCCACTTGTACATTGTAATGGCACAGACACTGTGCTCAACTATAAAATCTGACTTTACCATATGGTTAGAAAATATATGCCTTATCCAGAGCAGCATGGGACCAACCACAGAAGTAGTGTAACGGTGATGGTATAATGTAAACAAACCAGGCCTACGTGTATGGCAGGTTCAGATAACTAGACACTTTGGATAACTGAAAGCAAATTAATGTCAGTGTTACTGTAATCCTCTGAGAGATGTAAGGCAAGGGGTGTGGAAAGATCAAAGCATCCTCCCTTACTGGATGCTTGAAAATCTACCGGAAATTATATTTTGGCAGTCATTTATGACCACTAAGCAACCTTGGGAATTCAAGTAGAAAATCAATTTCAGGCGTTTGCAGATGAATGCGTAAGACTTTCTGTTGGCCATCTTAAATAGGCCTGCACACACACAAAAGAAAATAACTTTTTAGAGGCCATAGCCTTCAACAGCAGAGAAATGTATTCATGTGGTTAATTCAGGATTTCACTACTGACCTTTTAATGCGAAAGCAGGGAGTGTGCTGAACACCTGATGGGAAAGAACAATGGGGTGCTGTGTGTCCTTATCACTTTTTAAAATCTCTCTATTACCTGAACTAAATCAAGTGTGCAGAAAACAAACTGTAGTCTGAAAACAAAGTGATTATTTTATTCTCTAGGCAGGTCTTATGTTCATTCACACTTAGAATTAGCCCTGGAAATAACACTGCTGTTCAAGTCCTCCAAGCTGCCAGGCAAGGGGTTGGATAAGACAAAAGTGTACCTCTGTCCAGATTTGCCTGGCTCCACTGGCCTCCATTGGTGGGGTAGCTCCACCAGCATGAAGTGCCTTTTGCTTACCAGAATGCTGAGTAGGCAGAAGCGAATGCCAGTGGCATCCCCACCAGCAGTAACTGCCTTAAATCCCTGATATTGAGTGTTTGGGGGGGTAAGGAGGAGATGGATCTGGGACAGCAAAGAATCTGCTAGATCGCATGATTGTAATGGGCCTGGTCCAGGCCTCACCACTGTGCCAGCCTGGGAGCTGGCATGGCAAAGGGCAATTTTCTCCTGTCCCCCCCTTCTGCCCAAATTGATGTGAGAGGCGGGGTTGTGGATATGCTATTGCTGGCCAGGGTTTTGAATTGCTCTGTTAGTCAGGGCTGCCAACAGGATTTCCTGGGCCTGGTAGACTGTATGTAGATTGGGCCCCCTTCATTCCCAACCCCCCACCTCCCGGCAATCTATTGGAATAAACTGCTGCTGATGTACATATATTACCAATATGAAAAGTTATTCTGAATCTACTGTCTTGACGTATTTATTTAACAGATTTTTAACCTGCCTTTCAGAGTTTCTGCCCCCACAAGGCATTTTACAACAATTCCAAATAGATTAAAAAGATAGGAATAGCTAAAAAAATCTAGTGCATCTTGGCTGAACCAACTCTCAGCCTAACCAATCTTACAGGGTTGTTGCAAAGATAAAATATGGAGGGACCCAGGAAGAAAACGGAGGTGCAAATATGTTATATTCACAAACCATGCAGTGAAGGAAATATGCATAAAGGCAGCCCCCCATTGCTTTAGCTGCAACATTCCAAAATTCTGATATTTTTACAGCAATATATCAACAAAAAAGCTTGCCAACACACACATGCACACACAAACACACTGAGCATGTGCAGCTAACCTACCTCACAGGGTTGTCGGAAAGAATCCATATATATATATACACACTGGAGATGTAAAACTACATACACCCTCTATAATATTTTATTGTCAAAACCAGTTGGTCATTGCAGAACATTTTTGAAAAATCAGCATTAGTTTTTTGCCAAATAACAGCAGCGACACCTAAATAAGCCCTGCCTAATTGCTTAAAAATTAGTATTAGAGGGAGAGAGAAAGATTTACAACACAATGCTTTGCTATATCTACTCAAAAGTCCCATTGATTTACAGCAGAATCCAAACTATGTCTACTCAAAAATATTGAATTGCAGCTTTACTCCCAGAAAGTAAGCATAGGATTAAAGCTTCATATTGGGAAGATTTTCAAAACAGATTGTGAATTAGACCAATAAACTGCCCTGTTCAGCAGCTCAGGAAAATTGAAACTTGTAAAACATCTTATATTTAAAAACTATACCGCATTGTAATGGCATCATTATAATAATAATTGTAATGGTGCCATTATAATGTGCTATAGTTTTTATTTTATTTTTTTTGTTTCTGTTCAAAAATTATTTGATAGATAAAACATGTAATATGCTATTTTGCAAGTAATTAAAAAACCTGCATATACACTTATCATCACTGAAATTGTTTACTGTGCATCCCTACTAAGATCCTGCTGTGAGCTTCTGTTCTGGACTTCATGCTGGATGTGCACACAGAGAGAAAAGTGGCAGGCACACATGCTGCTGCTGAAAGCTATAGGAGTACTCAACTTATGTGATGTGCAGATGCACACTATTAACTAATATGCAGACACAAGCAGAAAAAGATAGCTCTTTTCAGAACTTGCAAGGATTTCTAGCTATTGCCTGGAGTTCAACAAATTCCTCATCAATCACAACTCTGACTTCACTTATTGGCTAAAAACCTGAAAGGGTGGGATTTGGAACAGCCAGCTAGTTCATTTAACAGAGGTTTGGAGGGAGTGTGCTGACATTTTGGTGTATATCTTTTGATCCAGAGCTCTTAGGCACAGCTTGGAAGATTACTTTTAAAAAGTAATAAATTATAGTTACAGTTACATGGCCCAAAACTGGTAATTACCGTTACAATTACAATTGCTCTGAAAGCAACTGATTACTTTACTTTTACTCAAAAGTAATCACTACAATTACATTTCAGTTACTTTAAAAAAACGACTACAAGGTGCTGGCCTTGGCTGCTGCACATCTAAGTAGCCTAAAACAACATTAAAACACACACACACATTCAAAGGTAGTAGAATAATTTTTTTTATCCGTAAGATAGCAATGCTGGTCTCTCCGCTGGTAAGAGTGGTGGGGAGGGAGGCAGAGGCCACCACTCAGATCTTTGCACACTAAACCAAGTGCAACCCCCCCCCCTCAGCCAGCAAGCATAATCTCTCTCACTTAACCACCTCCCGGACTCTGCCCTGCCGCCAACTAAGGGACACTCACCCAAGCAAATATTTTCCCCTGAGATGCAAAAAAGTTAAAATACTGCAAATGCAGCACAGTAGCTAGAGAGGGTGGTGGAGGCCACTTTGTGTGCCAAGTGCAAACACAGTACTCTCTCTCTCTCTCTCTCTCTCTCTCTCTCTCTCTCTCTCACACACACACACACACACACACACACACACACACACACACACACACGTTGTCATCTTTCACCTCCACAGTTCTTTATCTCCATTCTGCTGCTGCCTCTTTCTCCTCCTTTATCCATGTTCTTGACCTCCGGATCCTTTTCCCCTCCCCTCCATTCTTCACCACCACTATCTGTTTTTTTTAATAATTGTTTTCTCCACTCCACCCCATCTCACTCTCTGCCCCCTGCCCATCCACAGAGCATGAGGAAAAAGTGACACTGCACAGAAGCCCAGTTTGAGGCACATGATTTTCATCCACAAATCAGAGGAGCAGAAGACTTCCCCTGCTTCCCCCCCCAAGTAATGCCCAAAAATAATTCTGGAAACGTTACAATTACTCCACAAAAGTAGTAAAATTACTCCTAGTTCTATTACAATCAAAATGTAAAGGGATTACCCACTCATTACTCAAAAAAGTAATGAATTACAAGTAATTCGTTACTTGTAACTAGTTACTTCCAAGCTCTGCTCTTAGGCAATGATTTTTTTTTAGAAAAGCTAAGAGTCTGAGGCCTGTGGTGGCCCTGGGCCTCGTAGAAATGATCCCTTTTTACCCATCTGTTGGCAGCCCTGCTGTTAGTCCACAAAAGTTACTGGCCTCCTTTTTTTTTTTTTACTTGTTGCATTCCCAGTATACATGTATGCTAGATATTTGTGGTCTATCCGTGACCTGAAAAAAGGGGGGGATGTTTCCAAATTACAAAACATTCCCTACCTTTTCCCCAGAAGACGTTTTTTAACACAGGTAACATCTTCATACATAGATCTTCATCACAGACTCAGTTTCATACCCCGTAGTCATTTGAATACGATTCAGTATAGGGCGCCTTGGTGATGGCACCCATTTTGTGAAATTCTTTGCCCTTTGAATATCTGGAAAACCTTAAACGTTCCATAGCTGAAAATGGGGATGTGTGTAACATCCTATTCTCATATCAAAGATGACTTACAAATCCCCCTTATACATCACTGAAGATTCTACTCTGTCAGTTGCATGCAATATTTATTTACTTGGCAACAGCATGCTCTCTGCTCAGTTAAAAGTAGAGCTGAGCTAAACATTCTCAGAACTGGGGTTGAGTGAAGATGAAAGGTTTCATAGACCACCCCAGTCTCGCTCATCATTTTTTCAAGGGGAATATTTGTACTCAGAAGACATTAGAGTAAGGGATCAATCCTAACTATGGGAAGACAGCACAATTTATGCCTACTTCAATTAAGCACCACCTTGTCCTGCCCCGGAACACCCCTTTTGGGGGGATTTCCTTGGCTAAGCAAGCTTCAGCTGAGCCCTAGCTGAGCCAGCTGAACTATGATGGGGAACTTACATCAGCATATCTTTGACTGAGTCGGGGTTGGGGATTTATACTTGCATAGCAGTAGCTGAGCCGGGATTTAGCTAGCTGAGCTGGAGTTCTGCCAGATGCTAATTTTCTTGTCCTTGGGGATCTTGTGTTTGAATTGTTCATTAGCGTCAGGAAACATTACTTCTTTATTCTGCCCTCACTCGCATTTGACTTAAAGACAGATACCATCAGAGTGAGGGCAGCATTAAAACCAAAGCTTCCTGTTTGTGGAGGCAGAAACATAACCAGGAGCAGCAAAGAGAATGAAGCCTCTGCCAGCAACTGTGATGAAAACTCCATTCTTATTTGCATCCCTGAAAGATAAAATTGCCAGAACTTTGTAGCTGGCAAATGGTGTGGTAAACCTCCAGGCGTTGGGGTGGGCTGATTTCAGTTTAGCGCCATTTAAAATAGGGTTTTGTTTGTTAAGTACGTATTAGTAAAATAATTATAGTATTGTTATGCATATGTGCCCTAGTTCTGAGCAGTGAGAAATTTCCAGGAGGAAGAGAAGGATCAGCCTTTTCCAATCAATGTCAGGTTTGCATGTGTTTATTGAAGAGTCTGTTCTGTTCCATTCCTGCATTAATCTGTGTTTTTTTTAAAAAGTCTATATGAAAAATTTCATTTAAATAATATTTAAATACATATTTTATCACAAAATATGTATTTAAATATGCATTTTATCTCACTGTGTGCATTTCCAAACATATTTTATTCTAAAATACGCATTTTTGAACACAATCTGCTACAGTTTTTGAGCCAAGTACCCTGTCACAAAAATCAGAAAAGTGAGAAATCTGAAGGATAATGATGCTCTGATCCATGTTTTAATCCAGGAGGTGTGAATTAGGTCGGTTTCAGTAGAGTTCAGTTAGGGAGAATGGGCACCTTAGTCTGTCCTCAGCGAGCCCCCTCCTGCCTATCTTCTTTCTTACAGTCAATCCAAGGGGTGGCCTTGGCTCTTTTCTTCCTTAGTCTATAAACAAACCAAAATTAGATGGCTCTGCTCCATCTGCTATTGGCCTTTTTTGCCTTCTGCCCTACCAGTCCCAATGAGTACCAGCCACCACTGGTCAGTATGTTTACCAATGTGGACAAAATGAGATTCTTCTCCATCCCTACTCTAAGGGGCACAATGTTCACCCACAGAAGGAGGTTCCAGGAAGCTTATGGCATTTTGTAATACTGGTATTTATTTACAAATAATCTAAGCATAGGATGGAGGCTCACCAGCAGCATTAACTCTCCAACAGATCCTGCTATGCTATTAGGTCTCTAGAGGAGCATTGCACACTAAAGATGCTTGCAGAGCTCCATGCTCAGCTGTCTCCAGCTGCAACTCTCTAGCTGTTTTCTTTCCCCCACCCCCATACCTTTGGGCCCATCCATACCTAACTGCCAAATCCGCATTTACCATATTTGGTTGGTGGCCTCGAGATCCATACATGTCCTGTTTGTGGTCAGATTATTGTAAAAACCAGATCAAGCATCCACATGTGTGGGCTTTTGTTGTTGTTGCCTAAATTGCTTTACCATTGGCCACTCCCCTAAGTCCACCCCTTTTCAGTGATTGGTCCATAATGATTGTTTGCTTTTTGCGAGCTTTTTCGGAAGAGTGCAGAAACCTATATCTTTTTCCTTTTTATTCCCACGCATGTGCAGGTTTGTGGAAGGAGACAAGGGGCTTGGCATATGACAGAGGAATGCCCATGGACCACCTATTGCAGGAAAGTCCGTGGCATTGCATCTGAGCACACAGACGTTAATGCAATTGATTATCGGTTGAGGAAAGTATATTGGTTTTTCGGTAGTATTTCTAATGCGGATTTGTGAACTTGAAAATCCTTACTAGCTTGCAACATCATATGGACGGCGATGAATTAACAACAACACAAAGCTATAACATTGCAGATTATACAGCTGTATGGATGGGCCCTTTGTTCACACAGAGATCAAATTAGCACATTCCTTAAGAGAGGGAGAAGAGATGAATCAAGCTTGTCATCTTCCTATTCCCAAAGGTGGCTGCTGAGCCGGGGCAAGTTTTGGCCAACCCACAGACTCACAGGGCTAAGAGGGAGGGATTCTTGAGAAATCATTCAGACCAACCATTCCCCTCCCCACAATACCATTACAATATTTTGATGATAATACACATTGCACAACACCTTAACTCCTATGTTCATGCATTTTCCCTTTCAAGGCTGCTAGAGACAAAATGGATCCAACATAGTAATGTGCCAAACCTTCACATAGCAATGTGGGGTTGTGGTTTTTTTAACCATCTGATGGGATGCTGAGGAAAAGCAAAGATCACTTAGAAAAGGGGCAGGTGGTGGGCAGAATTTCTCAATAAAAATAAATAAATTGTGAAGACCCAGTGAGAGCTGCAAAGAGTCTCACACCACTGAAAGCATGCACAGGGCTTTCCTAAATCCTCTGAGGATTAAGAAAGACTCACCAGTCACCTTGTTAATGCAGGTAAAGGTTAATGCAATACATACACACTGTGAGGTCCTACCATTTTTATTTACTTCCATATTTATTTAACGTCATGGGATGGGTGTTTCTAGGAGCAAAACTGAAACTGTCTAATTTCCTTTTATTTTTGCCATATTGCCAAGAAACGTAATGTTGCCTGCTAACAGATGTAATGCTGCTGCATTTGCTGTGATATTTGCTGTTATGTTACTGGGTTTTTTTACTGCTCATTGATTATTTTTGTTATTATGACATTGGTTTTGCAATTGCTGTTTACTTTGTTGTAAGCCGCTTTGCGCACATTTTTGTGTGTGGAAAGGTGGCATACAAATAAAAAGGACGATGATGATTCTTACTTTATGACAAGAGACAGAGAAAATAACACATCTTTCATGAGGACCAAAGATCTTCATGAGAAAAAGAAGCACCACAGTATGTGGCTCAGCACTAATCCAATCCATTCTCAGAAGAGACTTCTAGGGATCGTGGGGAGGCTGCTGAAGAGTGACAACTCTAGCAACTCATAAAAGGGTGGACCCCAAAGGCAGAAACAGGGGGAAAAATAGGGGGAGTGATGTTCTAGGAAGAATTCATGGGAAATAGCAACAGCTGGAACATATGCATCTAGTTTGATCTCTTCCGCATTGGGAAACCTGGTCAATATGCCTCTCTTTCTTTTGGTGTGCTTTCAGCCTAGGAGAATTGACTATTTCCTTAGTCTTCTGTCTTACCAATGATTTCCTCCTGGGTTTGCTGCTTTTCACCTTGCCTTGCACTAATTGGTCCTTTATTTGTAATGAAGGTGCATGTTTTAAACTCTATTTTTATGGTTTTTTGTGACTGATACGTTATTCCCTTGCAGACCCACATGGATGGAAAGGTGGGGATAAACATTTTAGTGAATAAATAAAATAAAGTAGGTGTGTTTGGTTGTTTACACTGTGATAACCAAACCTGTGCCCTTCAGGTGTTATCGAACTCACATCTTCCCTGACCATTGGCCATGCTGTCTGGGAGTTAGAGACCAACAACATCAGGAGGACTCTATGTTTTGCTATTCAAGCATACTGAGCCTCCAAGCTTTGCTTTGGATTTTTTCTGGTCTGTTGGTCATAATAAATTGATGATGTATCTCCCTTCTGATTTGTCTTGCCCTCCAAGTCTTCACAACAAAGGAGGAAATCCTTTCCCAGGTATGGGAAAACTGTGGCCGCTCCATATGTTGTTGCATTTCAGCTCCTATCAGCCTGGCCAGTGTTCAGGGACGATGGGAACTGTAGACCAACATTTGTAGGGTCACAGATTCCTTCGTTCCATGGCTGGGGAAGTGATTTCCAAGCTACTAGTAGGAAACAATGGAGACATCTAGAATTTTAATGGAATGAATGAATGAATGTTCATGTGGTCCTTATTTCACATGCAAAAGAAGAAGAAAATATGCACACTGATATTCCCTCCAGACCATGTAAAAATTTACTTCCAGGTTAAACTGGAAGCCAGGTGCATTGTGTCAATCTTGTCTAATTCTATGAGCATTACCTTCTCTTTAATAGGATAACCAAAGATGGATTTAGGGATTAAGCATGTCCAGACTGCTTTCAATGTAAATGAGGTTGCAGTTTTATACACACTTACTTGGGATTGGGAGTATGTTCTAAAGAGCATAAACATGCTTAGGATTGCATCTGTTATAAGCTTTGGTGGGAATGTGATCTTGTCCAAATGTTAGAAGTGCTCTCCCCAGTGAAAGTGACTTATGCTTAAATTACATCAGTTAGTGACTCACAGCTCCCATTGATTTCAGAACATTATGGTGACCATGCTTAAATGGTATTTACATTATTCTACCTGGCACACCTCAAGCAAATGCACTACGTGGCTTTGGCTTTTGTCAGCAGAAGCCTGAAAGTTTCCTTAGAAAATGGTTGCATTTGTGAATGAGTAAATTTAATCCGTTTGACCTGATAATGTTTTTAAGCTGACTTTGCATGTCTTTTTCAATGTTCTCAGCTTCTGGGTACATAATGGCAAGCAGACTTCTATGAATTGTCGGAGGGGGTGCTGGGGGGCAGGTTGATGAATCGAAGAGGGTGTATATTATATAGATAAGCACTTTTCATTCTCTTGCAGTCACTTTCCCATAAATGATGCATACAACGTTTTATGAATTGGCACTTTCAATATCCAATATTTATAAGCCCAAACTGTGAAATCTTCCTTTTGCACATCTACCTACAAAACTGCACATTTTTGATCACATTTGTTAGAAGAACCTGCAGGTCTTCCCATAGCTCAGCTGATTGCTTTGGCATAGGGATTTGAACAAATGAGATCACATGGAATTTACATCTTCACTGAGGCTTCTCAGTGTATTCATTTTCTCCACATCCACTTTACATAATTACATTACACATAGAACACAATAGGAAGCTTATATGCTGCCATGGTTCATTTTCACATATTACAGAATCCTGAGCTTTTGGAAGGGCTGGAGCTCAGTGGTAGAGCATCTGGTTTTCATGCAGAACATGCAAGGTTCAATCCCTGGCATCTCCAGGAAGGAAAACCCTGGAGAGTTGTTGCTAATGATCTGAGAGTGGACTCCTACACACTGGTGTTCTGTTGTGGGTGTATTCTGCAACCTGTCCCTAACACAATAACAGTGCATTAGTGGTAGCTTTATTCTGCTTTAGCTCGTTCTGCAATGCGTCCCTAATGCTACCACATTATTGCCGTCCAGAGAGGCTATAGCTCAACAAAAGCGGAGCAAAAGTAAACCAGAACATTGGTGTTAACAAAACGTTAACAGGATAGCAGCAGAAAGTTATGAGATTGGAAATGAAGCAGTGTGGCCACCCCAAAACTTTGTAGGCGCAAACAGTATTGTGAAAGCGGGATCATGTGTGACACTCCAATAACATCATGAACACCGATCATCATGAATGTGCAATAAAAAAAATGTCTGGAGGTGAGCAGTATAAGGCACCTTCTTATGCTCTATGAGCTATCTCCGCCTAGACCAGGGGTAAGGCAACGGTGGCCCTCCAGATGCTGTTGTTTTTCAGTTTAGAGAAAAGCTGAGTAAGAAGGGACATGATAGAGTTATGTAAACTTATGCATGATGCAGGGAAAGTGGATAGAGAGAAGCATTTCTCCTCCTCTCATAATACTAAAATTAGGGGCCATCCAATGAAGCTGAATGTTGGACGATTCACGGCAGACAGGAGAATGTCTCGAGCTGTTTCCTTTTTAGAAATGGTTTCCAAAAAGAAAAAGAGAGAAAGATGTAGAATGCACCTTGTGATCATTTTTTAAATCATCCCTTGGTTACAATTAGTGCTGTGCTGAAAGTTTACCCTGTAAGTTGTGCTCAGCCATTATCCATCAATTAATGAGAAAAGAAAATTATCAAATGGGATAGAAAGTTTTGGTGAAGTTCTCATGGCTGGGATGCATGGTTTTTATGTGCTTCCTGTACTGTCAAAAGCATCTCATTAGTAGTCTGCACTCTGCAGCATCTCCGGCTTCCCACACTTCATTAAAAGTCCAGGGGAAAGAAATCAAGAGAACTCTTCCCATGGGGCTTTTTCAGATGAGGAAGCACAACTAGCCAGGAGGCTGCAAAATGCTGAAGAGGCATTGATGGGAAAGGAAAACTCATGTCCGACCCTTGTTTATTAATTATTTCTTTATTAAAAAAAATTAGCCATCCTTTGCCATAAAGATCCCAATTCGGGCTACAGCAACAGAAAACACAATGATAAAAACAGTTAAAATCATTACAATTATAAAATACATAAAACTGGTTGAAATAGAACCAAACCATATCAATTCAACAAAAGAGACGGGTCCCACAAGAGGTGGTGATGGCCACAAATGTGGATGGCTTTAAAAGGGGATTAGACACTTACATGGAGGATAAAGCTATCAGTGGCTACTAGCCACAATGGCTCTGTTCTACCTCCATGGTCAGAGGCAGGATGCTTCTGAATACCAGCTACTGGGAATCATAAGTGGGGAGAGCGCTGTTGCCCTTGGACTTCCCATGGCTATCTAGCTGGCTGCTGTTAGAACAGGATACTAAACTAGATGGAGCTTTGATCTGATCCTAGAGGGCTGTTCTTATGTTCACTGGAGTGGCTGTTCCATCGGATTATTTGTTTATTATTTGATTTATATGCCACCCTTCCTTTTGCGTCTGCAGTGCGAGGGCAACTGGTTGTTGGAGCAGAGTGGGTTATAGTCAACTAAGTCCCACTCAGAGTAGACCCACTCAAATTAATCAACCTCAGTTAGTCATGGCTATTAACTTCAGTGGGTCTACTCTGAGTAGCACTAGCACTGAATACCACTTCTTTCTTGCAAACAGGAGCAAACAATCTCCTTCTCTGGCCAGTGGATGGGACCAGGTTGATATCTCCCTTGCCAAAGAATTCCTTTGAAACATGGAGTAGGCAGTCAGAGAAATGAATGAAAGCTTAAAGGCCGCTCATTGTGATATAACAACTGATTTTGAAATTCCGTCCTAGAGAAGCCCACCAAGCAGGCTCTCTCTCAGTCTCTTTGGAAGGATGCTAAAACCTATCTTATACTACCATGTTTTAAAGAAATTTAGATTTCATTTTAATGTTCTTAAAATGTGGCAATTGTATTGCATTTTATACATTTTTAAAAAATTATAAACTTACGACTTATGGCGACCCTATGAATCAGCAACCTCCAATAGCATCTGTTATAAACCACCCTGTTCAGATCTTGTAAGTTCAGGTCTGCAGCTTCCTTTATGGAATCAATCCATCTCTTGTTTGGTCTTCCTCATTTTCTACTCCCTTCTGTTGTTCCCAGCATTATTGTCTTTTCTAGTGAATCATGTGTTCTCATTATGTGTCCAAATAGCCTAAGGAGTTTAAACAAACTAAAGCTTTGTTGCACTGATGTATCAGATTGAAATGTGGGGCTTCTCAGTTTTTCACAGTTTAGACCTGCCAAGGACCAGCCCCCCAAACTCAGGAACCAATTCTTGTTGTTTCAGCAGTTGCCAATTGATCAGGGTTTAAAACCAATCCTGCAAAGTAAAACATTGATATCACTCCTTCTGTCCAATCAGACTGGGCCAAGAGACACCCAGGCTTTATCAGACATCCTTAAGATTCCTAGAAGCAAGAGCTAAGAACCAGAGTCTCTGCTCCTGTACCGTTAAGCTGACATAATTACTCAGTAGCAGTAACCAAGATGGTAGACACTGGAATTAGTACCAATCCTTCACCCAAATAAAAACACAAGGTATAATTAAGGTATAAATGATTCACTAGAAAAGACAATAATGTTGAGGAAAACAGAAGGGAGTAGAAAAAGAGGAAGGCCAAACAAGAGATTGATTGATTCCATAAAGGAAGCCACAGACCTGAACTTACAAGATCTGAACAGGGTGGTTCATGACAGATGCTATTGGAGGTCACTGATTCATAGGGTCACCATAAGTCGTAATCGAATTGAAAGCACATAACAACAACAATTGAGGTAGATTTAATAAAAATAGCAGCATAATAGGAGAACCAAAACCATTAAGAAATATAGTTAAGAAATTCAGTTGGGAATAAAAACCAGAGTAAAACAATAAAGCTAACTCGTCCTAACTCTACATACATATCAAAAAAAGTATTTGACCCCATAGGCACAAAATGCACAGCACACATAGTTGATGCCCCGGTAACAGGCAAAGGTGTGGGACACCAGAACAAAGAATGAGACTAGGGGCTGGTTCACATGGCGACGTACTGTGAGATTGGTGCTACTTGCATCTCTGTTTAATATTCATGGTTCACATGACATTGCAGGCAATCAGCAGCTATCACACAGTTTTCCCATATCAAACCAATCCAATTTTAATGCGAAAAGGAAAGGAAAAACCATCTCAGGTTCACTGCACTCCTCCGTGTAGGCGTTTGCCTCAATGTTTTTTTTAGTGGGCGGGCTCTCTTATGCCCCATCAGCAGCTCCCCCTCTCTCCGTCGCTGGCAAAAGCTGCCTTTCACTCACTCCCCCCTCTATTCAGTTTCATACAGTTTCCTGTCAATTGCACTCCCAGCTCTCTTGACTTCATCAGGAGAGTCATACAATTGACAAGAAACAATGAAACTGACAAATAACACACCTCCCCTTCTCCATTAGCAATATTGGTACTCTGGAGGGAGTAAGCATGTAAAATTAGGGGCAGGGCTACAAGGAAACAGCAATACTAAACCTTTCCAGAGGAACACCTGCTTGTGTGAAAGGAAAACAGCAGATCTGAAGGTAGGGAGTGTGAACTTTGCAAATCTATTACAACGGCAAAAGCTGTATCTTTATTGTGAAGTTCACCTCCCACGTGAATGACCCCTAGCTTTATAGTAAAAAAGCTGGAATGAATCTTATTACCCGATCAGAAGGCTTCTAGGCTGGAACTTCCGAGCACTTTGCTGGGCTATGTTCCCACAGCTGAACCAGCTTTCCCAATTAACAGGCCTCCTGAGTAACCTTGGAGCATAGTGGAACTAGATAACACAGGTGTCTCCATCATGAGATCATTTCCAATGACTAAGAAATGACTTATCTCCAAAAACCACGTTTTACCCAGGGGCCTGAATAGGGAAACCATTTTCTCAGCAAGAGGCCTAAGCAAAGAATCATTTTCTTGACAAGCCCTTCAGTCACAATGCAAAGGCTGGCTAAAGTTGAAGGGGTTCAACAACAACTGGAAGGTACCACATTAGCTATCCCTGTCCTGTCTTCTTGCTCAGCAATGTCCTTGCTTGCTTGTTGCCTTGAGCATTATTATTGGAAGGCCAAGGGAGCACTATCTTAGATAATACATCATTTGGAATGCAAAGAAATGGTTACAGAACAGTTTTGCATTCAAGCAATTGTACTGTAACTGTTTGGTGAATTTGCCCTTTTTGAGGGAATTTGCTTTCCAATTTTTTGCATTTCTGTGAACCTCTAGGTTCCCCTAAACATGACAACATCTTCCTTCTTTTGCGTGAATGGTGCTGTTTGGCTTCATATGCGTTGATACTTAGGCTGTGGAGTTGGAAAATAGAGAGAACAATTAGACAGTTCACACATGATTGGTCTATTGATACAGTAGTGATTAGGCAATAGGCATGATAATTGAATGAATAGCCATGTTCAAAAGAGGTATTATTGTTGTTGTTATAACAACTACTACTACTTTTTTTGTAGTAGTACTCACCCGTATGATGTACCAGCACCTCTGTTTTGGCTGCCTGTTGCAACCATTGGGTGCGGGCACCCAGAACACTTTTATCAACGCACCTCATTCTTTACTTAGAAAGCACTAATTATTATTGTTTATTACCCACCCCTCCCCCAAAGGTCCAGGCGGGTTACAACTATGATGAAATACAGTATGAAAATCAATTAAAAATAACCTAAAACCACAAAATAGGGTGTGTCCTAAAAATATACACCTCAGGTTTCAAAGGCCAGGGTAAAGGGTACAGCTCTGGTTTCCAGATACTGAGGGGAGGAGGACGCCCTGTTTCCAGAGATATCTGACTCACCACAGCAGGAAAAACTGTTAGGCTAGATCACACTTTGCCAACTTGATACTCTCTAGATGTTTTGGATTAGAACTCCCATCAGTCCCAGCCAGCAAGGGGATAATGGGAACTGCAGTCCAAAACATTATTTGTATTTATTATTATTTATTATTTATTACTAGTATTTACTAGTTGCTTTTTTTCAACAATAGAACTCAAAGCGACTTACAGAAAGGAAGCAAGAACACAATAACTGAAATAGCTTGCAACGAAAGCAAACAATTACAATTTCAAGCAAAATAATACAACCATAATAGAAAAAATAACAAATAGCAAATATTACAACACAAAAACTATGTCCACACTAGAAGTATAACATAACTTAGGAGACTGCATTACACGTCAAATCAATATTGCAAGAGTAAAAGAAAATTAAAGCAGTTTCAACTTAGCTACTAGAGCACCCCAACCATGATGTTATACGCAGTCTCATTCTTTCTAACAACAGAAAGTCCCTTTAGTCTTCGCCAGTCTCCATCAGCCACCACCCTAGCTCTTCCCGGCTGCCCGATCTCAAGCAGTGGCGTCAAGTGGCATCGAGTGGCCGCCGGTGCGTCTCTGGGGAAGTCCTGCTCACGGCTCCACCGAAGCAGAGAAACTCCTTGGTGGCGCTGGGCAATAGGCGACGAAGACGAGTGTGGGGGGCAGGTCGAGAACCAGCACTGCTGTCACTATCTCCCCTCATGTGTTGGAACGGCGTACCTGTCGGTTGGTCTCCCTTGCATCCCCCCTCTCCATGGGGAAAAAGCCTCCTAGAAAGTGAAGCCACGGCTGCAGCAGCCGAAGCCAGGTCGGCCTTCAGACACCCCTCAGCCAGCTTCCCTCATGGGACAAAACTACCTCAGCGGCCTCCGTGACAAACAGGAGGCAGCTGCCACTCAGCTGAGGTAAGGGTCAAAACTCCATCATCCTCCGGTCTCTCCCGACCCATTTTCATGTCACCGCGTCGGTAGTGTCTTCTGTGGGGGACGGGGTGGGTGGAAGCAGCCGCCATTACAGCTGCCATTATTATTATTTATTATTTATTGGATTTCTTAGTCGCCCATCTGGCTGGCTAACCAGTCACTCTGGGCGACGTACAAAATAAGCAAAATAGCATAAAATGACACATCAATACAATAATATTAAAATCTGAAAGCAATTATGTTAAAATCTAGCCCACCCCAAAGGCCTGCCTGAAGAGCCAGGTCTTCACGGCCTGGTGGAAACTCATTGTAGATGCCTAATTATCTGTATTTGTTACAGTTATAAAATACTGCCCATCCAACCAAGTTCCCTGGGCATTTTACATAAGGGATGAGGAGCCTTTCTCATCCTGAGGGCCACATTCCCTTCTGAGCAACCTGCTGAGGGCCACATGCCAGTGGTGGGCGGAGCCAGGATAAAAAAGGAGTGGAGCAACAAATGTAAAGCTTACCTTTGTGCAGCAGACTAGTGTCTATATACACTCACACAACCTCTCTATCCACACAACCAAGAGGCATTATCAGTGTTCAAGGAAACATTCCACATAGACAAAAACACTCAAGGAGCATACTAAGAAGGGCCAGTGAAGAGTGTGGCCTGAGGAGAGGAGATGTAGGTAGGGAGGAGGCGTGGATCAGAGTGAGTCCCCAGGGCCGGATTGAGAAGCCTAGGGGACTGGAGGCCTGAGGCTCCCCTGGCCTGGCTCTCCATCTCTGGGCTACATGAATAATAAAATACCATTCACAATAAAACTCTAGAGCCACAGCAAAAGAAAACACAATACAAGAAAAATCCCAGCTAAAATCAGCAAGAAGCATAGCTGCTACAGCTTAAAACCCAGCAAGCGGAGGAGTTGGTGCAAAATGTAAAGCACCTGATGTATTGCTAAATATCTGGACTGCTCCAGGTTTGGGAAGGCTGAACTAAATGATCCAGCAACTCCATTGTTATGCTCTTAACCTGTGGCTCTGATACGTCAAGAGAGCGTTCACATGACCAGTCAACTCTTGGTTAGCTTCACTACCTTAGCTGTTCATCTGCATCCACCCTAGGACAGCCAGAGGAAGAGTTTGGGAGGAAAATCATTTTCGTTGTAATTAGGGTAGAAACATACTCATTACTCTGCTGGTTCCAATAAATTTCCATCTCTCTGTTATGAAAACTGGAGCACACAACGAACCCGGCCCCTTTTTACTGTAAAACCCAGTGGGAGCAGCTTTTATGTTGTTGTTTTTAATTCACTTCAGAGAAATTTTGCAACTGATTGGCAGATCAACCCGTTCCCCCTCCTGGTGTGGCCAATGGAAGTGCTTTGCTGTAGGCGACTAGAGTGCTCCCAGCCTTAGCTTCTCTGCTCATAGAACGTGATATGATTTGCATTCTTTAGGATTATTAAAGATGTCCATGGAATTTTCTGCTCCCCCCACCCCACACCTTCATGCTGTGCAGAGTGTGTGTTGTGTGTCAGGGGAGGATATATAAGGTGGAAAGAAAATCATTACATTATTTATGGGGTAAATAATGTGCAATTTGATGAATAAATTGTTCAGATATTATTATGCATAACCCTCTTATTCTGGGTCCACGCTAGTGAGTGAATAGCAAATCATGGGCACGGAAATTCTCTATGGAAACAAAACATTTTCTCACCTCCTCTAATGCAGTAAAAATGAAAGAAGCGGGGCCGAAGGAAGCACTACTTAAAGGGTTATTCAAGGATTCCCCTAAATCTCAGTGCTGATTCATTATTTATGCTTCCGCTGAAGTTTCTCAACTTCAACTGTGCCATGTCTTGCTGAGCTGCAGAAGTTACACTTGGTTTTTCTGCCAGCTTGCAACATCACTGAGTCTAGGTTGGGCCATGCTTCCAGAAAACACTAGTTGGAAAGTTGGTCCAAGCCTGGCTTGGGAACAAACTTCTTGGGTCCTTAACAAGCCAGCTCAAAGGAAAGGTGACCTTTAAAAATCCATCCTCCAATTCTTCTCTGGCTTGTATCAATATCTGGGCCAGGGAAGGATTTCTAACTTCCCTCCATCACTAGTTGTCTCCTTCCCCCAAAAGCTCAGCCTACCATCCCTGAAACACCCTTCCCATATTCCCACTTTTTTTCACAGCAGAGATTGGGAAGAAGGGCTTCTTACTTCTCCTATGACATCATAATACATTCCATAGTGTGTCGGGATGGAAAGAGTGGCGACTTTTTGGATTTCTCCCTAGGGCTACTGCAGTGGCTACTGCAATTTCCTCCTTCTCCCTCTCCACCACTGTAGAAAAATTTAGGAAGCTGCTGTATACTGAATCAGACCATTTGTCAACCTAGCTCAGAACTGTCCACACTGACTGGCAGCAGTTTTCCAGGGTTTTAGACATGGGACATTCGCAGCCCTACTTGAAGATGCCAAGGATTGAACGTGCATGCGAAGCAGACACTCTAGCAATAAGCTGTGGCCTTCCCCACTGCTGTAAAGATAAGGAAAAGGCATAGTGGGGATAGAATTTTGATGGGAGGATGGCAGAGAGGGTGCTATTACTTTCCTAAGAATCACTGATTGGTTCAGAAAATGACCTGATTTGCTTTTCAGTTTGCTGGGCAGGGGTGGGTGGGGACAAATTACTTAATTTTGAGGTGAGTCTGATGAGAACCCAGCAGAGTCCACACCTTTTAGTTGTTGTCATTCACAAAATGCAATGTTGGAATGTTTAACCACTAAAGATTTTGTTTTAGAACGGATTATCTGAGAGGCAGTGTGGTGTAGTGGTTAAAGTTTGGACTACGACCCGGGAGACCAGAATTCGAATCCCCACATAGCCATGAAGCTCACTGGGTGACCTTGGGCCAGTCACTGCCTCTCAGCCTCATGAAAACCCTATTCATAGGGTCTCCATAAGTCAGAATCGACTTGAAGGCAGTACACACACACACATCTGATTGCAAAGTTTAACATTTATCAACTAAATCAAAGATGCATCTTTGCTTTTCTCAAGCACCTAGCCTACTTAGGGGTAGGGTTTTGCCCACAGACTTCAGATTTTTGGCGTGTTGTCCGGGTCTCTGGATGAGTCACCTTAATCTCTGGACTCTTAGCTTTCATTTAATAAAAATTAAGTTTCAAGGTGGTCTGGTTCAAGAGATATACACCAAAACATCAGCTGCCCTCCCAACTTTTAAAGATACAGAAGACTTTTGGTTGCCAGGCCCAGTCTCCAAGAGGTCTTCTATATCTTTAAAACTTGTGCAGGGGGAAGGGAGAATCCCACCTTGTGGTTTTTCCCATTACAGAGTTGCAAGAACACCTGCACTTGGCTGACTTTCTCTTCTCCTAAAAATACAGGATCAGTCTCAGGCCATGAACCTGGTAACCCTATGTAGGAAACTAATACTGATTTTATTTTTAAAAAATGTTCTGCAACGACCAACTGGTTTTGACAATATTATATGGGGTGCATGCATTTTTACAGCTCCAGTGTGTGTATGTATATGGAGTCTTTCCAACAACCCTGTGAGATAGGGTTGCCAGCTGTAAACCAAGGCAGCCCACAATAAGAAATAAATCCTTTTAAAATCCAATAACCATAAAAACAAGTATAAACAGTTGCAAAACAGCTTAAAGAGGCATGATTTGGAATTTTGGGTTGGGTGAGTGAAGTTCCTTATTACTTGAGGTTGCAGCACTGAGCACGCTTCTTTGTTTCAGTAAGCCTCACTGAATACATTGAGACTGGCTTCTGAGTAAACAAACATAGGATTACACTATAAATATCTTTACAGGTTGTGTAAATAATAAACATCTTTGACAGTCATACTTATATAAATATTTCTTCATACGATGTCCCTATAAGTATCTGATTTCACACTATGGTTGTACATGATTATTTCCTCATAGCTCATTTCCATTTTAAAAAAATAATTAAAACGATTTACATGCGGGCAAAGTTTATTAAGTAGATTCATACAATATGTTTAAAGGACATCCAACTCGCTTTTGAAGCGCATAACTTCCTCTAAAGAATCCTAGGAAGCAAAGTTATAATTCCTACCACCCTTAATAAACTACAGTTCCCATGATTCAGTGGTGTGATTCATGTACTTCAAATGTATGTTGAATGAATGGTGTGGATCTGCCCTAGGTATTGTTGGAAGCTGGCGAAAATGTAGTCATGTAAGACACAGAGGGAGGTAGCAATAATATACAGCAGTCTATGTGCAAGAATAGCGTTCCTGTAAAGGGGCGTATTTTGCCTTCACCCCAATTAGGGAAGACGCGGGAAGGTTCTCGAAGTTAAGGCGTGCCGCCACGTGAGATCGCTCATCCAATCTGGAGGGGTGTGGAGCAGTGGATATAAAGCTGCTCCTTCCCTCACGCGCTTGCCTTTTTGCCTTGCGGCACTTACTGCTGGTTCGCGCTTGCAGGGGCTCTTTCAGCGTTCCGTTGGTGATAGTTTCCTTGCTAAAATACCTCGTTTACCCTTCTCTGCTCTTTCCTCCCTTTCCCGTTGCTCTTTATCATTCTCTGTTGTTGTTTTGAGCCCTGACGATCAGCTGGGCTGCAGGCCTCCGCCCACGCGCCCGCCGGCTTCTCCCCGGCTCGCCGGCCGTTTTCCCTTGTATTGCCTGCACTTTACAGCGTTTGTTGCTCGTGAAAAGCCCAGCTTGTTTTTTACTTATGGTGTTTGTGGGTGGTGACGTTCCTGGTTGTTATATTCCCTTGGTTATATATATAAATTTTGATTCCATTTGTTCTGCCCCCCCCTTTTCTTCCGGTTTGTCTTTAAATTGTTAAAGTTGCTTGTGTTTGGGTGCTTTGTTAGTTAGTTTCAGTGATCTTTGGTTCTTAGATAAATATATATTTTGATTGTTTATATATATATTTTTTTATTTATTTGCTATTGTATTATATTCAGTGATAATTTGAAGGCAGTTTTGGTATATTAATACCCTTTAATTCATAGCTTCCACCACCCTTTTTGTTTCCCTTCCCTTACTTTTCCTTTAATCCCCCCCTTTTTCATTTTCTGGGCATTTAAAGTGGTGTGTCGATCCTCTGGATTTCTTGTGCAGTTACTTAATTATATTTGTTGGGTCCAAATCTAAGCGCCCCTAGTTATTAGAGGGGGCGAGCTAATGCACCCCTCATCCCTGGATAGGGGTGCAAGCTTTTGCTATTTAATTTACCTGTTTTAGTGGTTCAGCCAGATATCAAAAGTAAAGCAGACACACAGACAATTACTTGCTTGATCAAGAAAGGGTCTCTAACCTTACAGACCACTGTCTGTCAGGAGAGAGAACAAACTTTATTAGCCCAAAGCTTCATTTATATAGGTTTCATAAGCAAAACAAGATGCAATGTTTACTAAAATCATAGAATAAAAATACAATATTACCGAATAAAACAAGCGCGTTTTCTTATCCTTTGTTACATTTCTCATAATTCTAAAAAGCGAGAGTTTGATAAATAATTCATACACATGTCAATCTGAGCAGCTTAATATGAGATAAGAACTGAGGAAATGCGAGTAAGAGGGTTAGATTGACATTTGGTGAAAAGGTAAACATGAGGCTTTAGTGTGCTTGTGTCAGTAGTATGACGTAAAACTATGGATTCATTCTAGCAAAGTGTTTAGGAACACTTGTTCTGTTATGCTATTTAGCTACAATGTCAGGGTGTGTATGAAAAAATGAAGCAAGACAAGAGAAACTATCAACAATCAACTGGGATACATTTTATCTTTCCAAGATATTATTATTCCAGCCAGAGAGGCGCCTATGGGTGTTATTTCTCATGGGAAGAAACTGAACTTTGAGTTGTATTTCTCCCCCTCTCTGGGTCCCAGAATTCAGTGCAACATTGGTTCAACAGAAATGTAGGTTCTTTTAAACCACTCTTGACAACCCTAGGCAATATTTTGGGGTCGAGAATAAATTTATTCCTAACATATTTATAGCATAATATTGCATAAATTCATAATTATAGCTTAGGTAATTTATTCTTAAGGTATATTGTTAGTTAAAACTCATTTAAAAGTTGTTGTTTGTTCATTTTATTGAGTTTAATAAATACCCTTTATCAAACACCCCCCACTTCCCTTTCCCTTAAATCCTCCACCCCCCTTAATTCCAGATTATAATACTTACCTGGAAATAAAAATAAATAAATAATAATTAATACGTGTAATAATAATAATAGGTTAAGTTAATTGGTGGATTGTAGTTATATTGCACTGTACGTGCACTGTTTTAAAAAAAAGAGTTGGTAAATTCATAATTAGGTCACACTTGCATTTGGTATGTTGTATAATTGTTGTTATTTGGTCTTTACAAATATGCCACCCAAGAAAGCTCAGCAGAAAAAAGGGGTGCGTGTTGTGAAGCAGACTACAAAGCGCCCGCCAATTCAGCAGGACATGTCTTATGATGATGAGGAGGATTTGGGGACCATCCGTGCGTTGGTAGCTAGAGTTGAGGCGCTGGAAAAGGAACGCAGGCAGCCGCTGGACGCTGATACGGGTACAAGTACCGCTCCAGCAGGTAAGAAATCTGCACGGTTGGCTTCTAAAGTGCCTAAAAATCATATTCTTGCTGATTTGGTTTCCAGGATTGGTGTTCTTGAAGCTGCAGTACCCATTGAAGAGCCCTTAGCAGCTGGGTCGCCAGCTGCTTTGCCTGCGGTTCCAGATACCATCTCTTCTCCTGCGGTTCCAGTCATACCTGCTGTTGGGCCTCTTCAAGCGCCACTGCCGTTTTCGCCACCGGCGGCCACGGCTCTGCCTGTGGGAGCTTCGGGGTTTGTCGCACCCCCAGTGGTTGCCTCTCCGGCTGCTTATGCAGGTGAGCAAATTGCACAGTCACAAGCTCTTCACACACAGGTTCAGGATTCTATTGCTCCTCCTCGTGACACTCCAATGGCAGGTTCTCAGTTCCCTAGCAATACTACTCACCCGTTAGTGTTTATGGGTGGTGTGTTGGTTTCGCAGCAACCCCAGTTACCTTGGCCGACGGCGGCCGTGACTCCGTGGCAGCTGCCGGTGGCTTCTTCCGCACAATCTCCTGCGTATTTGCCTCTCCCTCAGGGAGTTTATCCACATGGCGATATTTCCCTTCCACTGGGCGACCATTTACTGTTAGCTACTAAAGAAAAAAATTGGCGTGGGGAATATATTGACCTGTTCACTCTTTTGTTTCGTGAAAATGAGATAAAGCCCAAGGAAGGTCAGGAACTTAAGGAGCGTGAGGCGGCCATGAAAAGGAAGGTCGATCGATTGTGGCCTAATTGGTTGAGCGCCTATACTATCTATATGGGCGTTATGACTCAAGCTTACCCATCGAGGGCTTTGTCCATGATTAAATATCAGGACATTGTTCATCGGGCCTTCCGTGAGTTCTGAGAGCGCTTGGTTGCGTTATGATGGAAATTTTAGACAGAGAGCGGCGTTGGACCCCACCCTTCGTTGGGATATCGAGCACACGGGCCTGTGGCTCCGCTCTATGACTCCCGCCAGGCCCACTTTAGGAGACAGAGCTGATAGTGGACATATATTAGCACGTGCACAAACTTCCGCCTTCGGCTCAGGCCAAGGCAGGCGGTGGGTTCAATCCCAGCATGTCTGCTGGACATTTAATAGTACAGGCCGTTGCCTCAGACGGCCATGTAAGTTCAGACACGTCTGTGGTTCATGTGGTGGCAACCACCCCAGCTCATCATGCCAGTGAGCGCGTACAGCTCGACAGGGTACAGGGGAACAGCAACAGCCCAAATGAGGGCCTGGCAACAGCGGCGGTATGTCGCAAGGCCAGTAGCCCGATTAAGTTAATTCCTTTGGAAGGGTGGTTGTGGTTTTACCCCAATAGGCAAGCTGCTAGTTTTTTGCTTCATGGTTTCAAGGAAGGCTTCCGTATTCCATTTGAGGGTCCTAGGATAGCTACTTCCTCATCAAATCAGCCCTCTCTCAGCAACATGGCTTCGGTGGTGTTAGCAAAAATTAATAAGGAAATAATTGCTGACCGGATATCTGGCCCTTTCTCTGTTCCACCCTTAAAAAATTTGAGGATATCTCCTATAGGTATTATTCCCAAGAAGCAGCCTGGGGAATATCGTTTAATCCATAATTTGTCATTCCCAAAAGGCACCTCTGTTAATGATGGGATTTCTCAGTCATACACATCAGTTAGATATACGTCTTTTGATGAGGCAGTGAGAGTAGTTCGCAAAGCCGGTAGGGGCACTTTAATGGCTAAGTGCGACATAAAATCCGCTTTTCGCCTCCTACCTGTTCACCCTGAGGATGTGGATTGGCTTGGTTTTAAATTTCGGGGTCAGTTTTATGTAGATAGGGCTATGCCAATGGGTTGTTCCATGTCGTGTGCTGCTTTTGAAGCATTCAGCACATTTCTTGAATGGGCATTGAGGAGGAAAGCCTCTTCATCCTTCTCTGCTCATTATCTGGACGATTTTTTGTTTATTGGGCCAGCTGGGTCTTCACATTGCCTCCATCTGATGCAATCCTTTGCAGCTTTAACTAAAGAACTGGGGGTTCCTTTAGCTCCAGAAAAGTCTGAGGGTCCTACTACTTCTCTAATTTTTTTAGGGATCCTGTTGGATACTGTGGCTCAGTCGTCCAGTTTGCCACAAGAAAGGTTGCTTGCCCTTCGGCAACGGCTTTGCGTGGTGCTAGGATTGAAAAAGATTACATTGGCTCAGTTGCAGGAAATTGTGGGTCATTTAGTATTTGCATCAAAAGTTATTTCACCTGGTCGTGCATTCCTCAGGCGTCTTTGTGATGCCATGAAGGGTGTTTGATCTCGCCTCCACTTTGTCAGAATTACTTCTGGGATGAGAGCTGATTTAAAAATGTGGCTTGAGTTTTTGATGGAATTTAACGGCCTCTCTTTCTGGCAGGAGGAATTATTATTGGAAGCTGAATTACAGGTGCATTCCGATGCTGCGGGAGGCCTTGGCTTTGGTGTAATTTCTAGATCCCAGTGGTGCGCTGCAAGATGGCCTGCCAAGTGGCAGGCATCCCGGATCACTTCTGATTTGACATTTTTGGAATTTTTTCCAATAGTAGTAGCGGTTTATATCTGGCCGTTTGTATTTCAAAATCATACAGTGCGTTTCTGGTGTGACAATTTGTCCACAGTTAGCGTTATCAATGCTCAGACTTCCAAGTTGCCGCGTGTTATGTGCTTGGTGCGAGCCTTTGTCTTGCAATGCTTGCATTTCAATATTTTATTCATAGCCAAGCATGTTCCAGGTTTACAGAATTGCGTTGCTGATGCTCTTTCCCGCTTACAGATGGCGCGCTTTCGGGAGCTTGCACCTGGAGCGGAACTGGATCCAGTCCCAGTCCCACCATTCCTGTGGAACCTTGGCAATTAGAAGTCGGGGCCGCTATTGCAGCCGCCCTTGCTCCCAGTACTCAAAAAGTGTATGAGCGTTCTTTTGCAAAGTTCCAGCGTTTTCGCACCATTTCTGAATTGCCTATGGCGTGGCCTATTCCTGTTTCGCACTTATTGCAGTTTATGATATATTTAAAAGGGCACAACAATTCTGTTTCTACTATCGCTGGGCAACTTTCAGCGCTGGCCTTTATCTCTAAGGCGCAGGGACTGCCGGATCATTCTGTAGATTTTAGGGTCAGAAAGGTCCTTGAGGGTTGGTCGCGTTCCGCTCCCAGGCCCACTGACCGGAGGAGGCCAATCACACCCGATGTCCTTCTCCAGATCCTGGCAATGTTTCGTTGTTTATGCTCATCTCAGTATGAGTCGCACCTTTTCGCCACAGTAACTCTGACAATGTTCTATGGTGCTTTTCGCCCTAGTGAAGTATTGGTCCCCTCTAAGCGCGATGTTGCCTACAGGGCCTTATGCTTTTGCGTTTGCACGCTAGGTGCTGATATTGTGAGGGTTTCCCTACGAGTCTCTAAGACGGATCAAAAGGGCCATGGCAGTATTGTGTCTTTGCGCACTTGCCAGGTCCCTGAATTATGCCCTGTGTCTGCAATGCAGAAATTCTTGTCTATTCGGCCAGCATGCCAGCGTTATCTGTTCATACATGCGGATGGTACAGCCCTGACTCAATTTCAATTTTGGGCCGTTGTTCGGCAGGCCTTGTTGGCCAGTGGTCGTGATGCTGGAGTCTATGGGCTACATTCATTGCGGATTGGTGCGGCCATGGCCGCGGCCCTCGGGGGCTTAAGCGTTAGCGATATCCAGGCGATTGGCAGGTGGCGTTCCGATGCATTTAAGTCTTATGTCAGGTTTTAACTATAATGCACTGTGTTTTTGTTTCCATTAGGTTTGTTGAGCCTTTCAGTCCACGTGAGGATCGTACTGTGTGGCCACTCTATCTTGTTTTGGGCGCACCGGCGTGCCTCTTCGTCGATACCTGGAACACAGCTGCAGCTTTCGGCCGTAGCTACGGTTATTGGATGTGCTGTTGCCATCAGTTTGCCGGATTATGTCTTCGGCAGATCGGCCTCATGTATTGTTGATTCATTTGGGGGAAAATGACTTGGTGCAGCGTCCAGGGATGGACCTGCTTATCAAGGTCACTCGAGATCTCACGTGGCTTATTAGTTCATTTCCCAACCTCCTACTGGTTTGGTCGGATATGTTAGTTAGGAGGGTGTGGAGGGGTGCTTTTCATCCTAATAGGATCAACAGATCCAGGAAATGGGTGAATAGGAAAGTCAGGGGTCTGGTCTTATCTCTTGGAGGGGCATATATTCCTCATGGTAGGATTAGGTTCCATGTCCCACAATTGTTTCGGGATGATGGGGTCCATCTTTCCGAACAGGGGTGTGATTTGTTTTTAGAGGATTTGATGCTGGGATTAAGGGGTTTGTTAAATTCTTTGGGTTGAGTGGACCAAGCTTTAGCTGATCCACTCTTGTGGCATAGAATTCGGGCAGGTGAGGTATTCGGGGGATAAATTGAGGTGTTTAAGGCATTCTCGAAAAGACTGCTTAGGGAACCATCAGAGCTTCATGTCTGGGGGGGATCTGGGTAGTGTCCTTGTGGAACCGGCTTGCGCATCATGGTGAACGCTTGTACGGCGGGGCCATGGTGTGGAGGTTGGAACCACATAACTGGCTCTAAGAGCAAGGAGGGAGGAATGCACCCATGTCCTTGACTCTGGAGTTACAGACTGAGGAGAATTGTTGCCTTTAGAAGGTGAGGGTATAATCCCTCATAGTTAGGCATAGCCTCACCTGCCCGAAGTATTTTAATCTGATAATTGGCTGTATTGCATTTGATCTAGTATGTTATATTTAATAAATATAACATTATTCCAGTCTTGTGTCACGAGTCTTCCTTGGTGTGGGGGCAATACTTTACTTGTGCGTTCACCATACAGCGTACAGCATACTGGTTACAGATTACAGGATACACGGCAGCAGCATCTTACTGGCTTCGTTCTAGCACACTGCACTTGCTTACACTTTCACCTCTGAGCATGCACAGACTACAGTGTGAGCTCTGGGCCCATAACCCTTTGTTGGAAGCTGGCAAAAATGTAGTCGTGTAAGACACAGAGGGAGGTAGCAATAATATACAGCAGTCTATGTGCAAGAATACTTTACTTGTGCATTCAGCATACAGCATACTGGTTACAGATTACAGGATACACAGCAGTAGCATCAGTCCCCAACAGCATACAGTCTCGATATACGTAGCTCACTGTTAACTCCATCCAACTTTCCCCCACACTCAACACATTCCCTCCTGCTGGATTTATAGGGCCTTGGGCTCATTAGTGGTTACAGCTGCCTGATAGCGGTAACCTGAGTCTCGTTATCTCCCTGGCTCTGCCCAAGAGTAGCTTAACCCTTTCTTACCTTGTTTGTGAGGGCAACTGCTGGCTCTATGATAGCCAACATTCCCCACTTGGCATCACAAACATAACAATCCATATTTTTGCAGGGTGTGGTTACTATGCTATACATAATACATGATATATTTTTATAACATGGGGTACATTTTCACATACATTAATATATAGGTTTACATATCTATATATTCAGGTTCAAGTACATTAGGTTTCATCATATTCTAAGTGGTCAATCCAATCCCTTCCCCCATCCAACATTATGAACCAATTCCTATAGTCTCGTTCTGTCCAGTCATCTTTCTCTGGTGTTTCCTTTGTTACAGGGGTAGGTACTATTTTCTGTGTTGCTGCTTGCCTTTTTCTTTTGTCTACACTTGGTAATGTCTGCTTGTCTGCTTTGTTTTTGGGTTTTATCTTTTCTTCACTCTCTGTTATAATAGACACTGTAAATCTTTCTGGTGGTTGTCCGAAATTGGACCTTTGTGACCGGCGTGGTCCAGTTTCTTGCTCTGAGCTTTCTGAATCTTCACTGCTCTGTTCTGCTCTAGCTACTGTGCTGCTTGTCGGCTCTTTATCATCAGCCGACTCAGCCTCTGCACTTTCTTGCTCTGAGCTTTCTGGCTCCTCACTGCTCTGTTCTGCTCTAGCTACTGTGCTGCTTGTCGGCTCTTCATCATCAGCCGAGTCAGCCTCTGCACATTCCTGTTTCATTCCAGCAGGTTTGCTTTCTTTTCCTGCTTCACTGAGCACTTGAGGTTTTACTGCACTATCTTGTGAAGCCGTGCTTTCTAAATATACCATGTCAAAGTGCTCTGTTTCTTCCCATGCTTTATCATTTGCATAAACACTCCTACTGATAATAACTCTTTGTTTGCCAGGCACCCATATTCTATACAAACCACATTCTTAACCTAAAAGGTTTCCCTTTAATGCTCTTGCAGCTAATTTACCCTTCCTTTGCGCTTTAGGTATATTAGCCCAACAGGTGGTTCCAAAAGTTCGAATGTGGTTTAGCTTTGGCTTACATTTATACAACATTTCATATGGGCTGCAATTTACTGCCTTTGCATAAAGCCTATTCTGAACATAGTTCGCATACATTAGGCTTTCTGCCCAGAACATTGAGGGTAATACAGAGTCTTTAAGCATAGCACGTGACATGTCCTGCAGGTATCGATTTCAGCGTTCCGCCAAGCCGTTCTGAGAGGGTGAAAAGGGGGCTGTTAGGGAATGTTTTATCCCTTGTTCTTTAAAGAAGTTTTGCAGCCCTTGAGATAAGAATTCACCTCCTCGGTCTGAGTATAGCTGTGCTATCTTTTTACCAAACTTGTTTTCAACCCATTTAACGAAATATTTAATTTGCGCAGCAGCTTCTGCTTTGTTTTTCAATAAATATACAAAACCATATCTTGTATATGCGTCAACCAATATTAAATAAAACCTGGCTCCACCTTTTGATTTCCGGAACGGACCGGCTAAATCCATGTGGAGTAACTCAAACTCCCTTGACGCTTTTATATTACTTGTTTTCTCTACAGGCGCTGCAACAGATTTATGTTCTCTACAGACATGACAGTCTACATAATGGTTACAGCTTTTATAGGTTACGTCTAAGCTGTGCTTGGGTGTTGCTTGTAAGGTTGCGTAGCATGCATGCCCCAGTCTTTTATGGTACATGTGAATGCATCCATTATGGGGTGGCTTGTTAGTTATAACATTAGCAGTTCTCTCTGGGGTTTTAGCAATTACATACAAGGAATTTCTTATAGCGCCTCTAGCAACAATATTCCCACATTTCCTTATCTCACAAATCCCTTTAGAAAAGTTTACATCATAGCCCATTTTGTTTAACCTTATAACAGATAATATATTTGAGTCAAGCTGAGGCACGAATAGAACGTTTGTTAACAAAGTATTTAGACATGGCATATACAACGTGCCCCTCCCTGTTACCTCTATAGTTTTCCCATCTGCCAAGGTGACACTTTCACTTGCAGGAGTTAACGTTTGAAAGAGAGTCTTTCATGTTGCAATACAATGGCTTGCTCCAGAGTCTATCGCCCATAACATTTCTTCTTCAGCTTGATTGGAGTCCTTTCCTGCTCTTACTACACACACTTGGTTGAGTTCCTTCAGCTGTTTGTTCTTCTTCCGGGTGCAATCTTTACGTAGATGTTGACTTGAGCCGCATGTGTAGCATAGTCTCACAGCAGGCGCTTTCCTTCTTGCTTCTTTTGGCTCTGGATAGCTGGTGGCTTGCTTCTGGTGCTTTTCTTCTTCTCTCCTTTCCCATTCTTCAAAAAGTTTTCCTTTTACATACTCTAGAGTAAGAGTAGTCTCATCGATAGTCTCTAATGCGCAGACCAACGAATTCCAGGAGTCATTTAATGTTGACAAGAGTAAGTATACCTGTTGCTGGGGAGAGTAAATAACATCCCTCTCCTGCAGCTCCGATAACAGGCTACTTAAGGTATGTAAATGTTCATGCATTGAAACCCCTTTTTCTAGACGCAGTTGAAACAGCCTTCTAGCAATTCTTATCTTGCTCCCTGCTGTTTTCTTAACATGAATGTCCTTGAGGGTTTCCCAAACATTTTTTGCAGTTTGTTGATTTCTTACGTGGAGCAGCTGGCTGTCCTGTAGTCCTAAGATAACGCAGGCTTTGGCTTTCTCGTCCATACGAAGCCATTCAGCAGAGGGTGGAGCTGTGGGAGGAAGACTTTCTATAACACACCACACTCCTTCTCTGTGTAGGTACATCTCCATTCGGACCTTCCACGTGGCATAATTGGAGTCGTTGAGCCTCTCCAGGGGCAACAAAGATGCATACGATGACATCATTGCTTCTTACTGGCTTCGTTCTAGCACACTGCACTTGCTTACACTTTCACCTCTGAGCATGCACAGACTACAGTGTGAGCTCTGGGCCCATAACCCTTTGTTGGAAGCTGGCAAAAATGTAGTCGTGTAAGACACAGAGGGAGGTAGCAATAATATACAGCAGTCTATGTGCAAGAATACTTTACTTGTGCATTCAGCATACAGCATACTGGTTACAGATTACAGGATACACAGCAGCAGCATCAGTCCCCAACAGCATACAGTCTCGATATACATAGCTCACTGTTAACTCCATCCAACTTTCCCCCACACTCAACACATTCCCTCCTGCTGGATTTATAGGGCCTTGGGCTCATTAGTGGTTACAGCTGCCTGATAGCAGTAACCTGAGTCTCGTTATCTCCCTGGCTCTGCCCAAGAGTAGCTTAACCCTTTTCTACCTTGTTTGTGAGGGCAACTGCTGGCTCTATGATAGCCAACAGGTATGATGTGCACTCATTAGTGAATTGAAAATAACAATTTTAAAAGATACTTTTTTAAACAAGGGAAGGGTTGTAGCTCAGTGGTAGGGCATGTGCTTTGCCTGTAAAGGTCCAAAATTCAATTTCTGGAAAAGACTATTGCCTGGAATCCTGGAGAACCAATAGTAGTCCATGTCATCAGTACTGAGCTAAGTGGTACCAAATGCCCTGCGTTGGTATAAGGCAGATTCCTTTGTTTCTAAAAGTGGAAAGAGACCCAAGGGCCACAGTGACTCCAAAATTAATTTATGTATTTTATTCACAATGTTTATATACCACTTTATTGTAATAAAATCTCAAAGCAGTTTATGGAAAGAATTAAAACAATAAAATTATTGGCAAAAACAGTTAAGGACAGGTATTTTAAAACATTCAAAATAATAAAACCAACAATGAGTTAAAAACATGTAAAAAACTCAGTAGGTTCTACATGCCTGGGTAGGCTTGCCTAAACAAGACTTTTTTTTAGCAGGTGCTGAAAAGAATACAATGAAGGCATCTGCCTAATGTCAATAGGCCAGGGGTTCCAAAGCATAGGTGCTGCCATGCTAAAGGACTGATTTCTTACAAGAACAGAACAAGTACTATGTGGCACCTGTAACATGGAAAGCACACCTTGAACTTGGCCTGGTAGCAAATCAGCAACCAGTGCAGATTTCAGAGCAGAGGTATTATGTGCTGATAGGGTCTCACTCATGTGAGCAATCATGCCACAGCATTCTGCACTAACTGCAACCCCTGGGTCAGACTGTGCTGCATGGGGATTTCTGTGATTTGACTGACTGGCTGCCAGGAATTTTTGGCTTTGGTTAGGAACTCTGACTGGTTGTGGGATGCTTATTTTTCTGCCTTACTCATAGGAATCTTGTTGTGGTTGGTATGGTATGATTAATTATCAATTTATTTATTTGAAGTGGATATATATAGACAGATTTGAAAGCAGCAAACAGAACTTCACCCAAGCTTGCGCTGGATCCCTATAAGGATTCTGTTACTCACCTACAAATATATGCATGTTATTGTAATTAACAAAACAGTGATTTTTATTCTTCTACCCCAGAAACCACAAATTGGCAATCTTGACAAAAAAAAGTACAGCAACCAGTTGCAAAACATTTCAACACTGAGGGCCACTGCCTGTTGGACTTTTCTATAAGAGCTGTAGAGATGCCAACAGATGCATCAGCATTGACTAAGAGGGAGAGCTTTTTGATTTACTGTTGCATGCCACCCCAATCTTCGAGCGGTGAGAGATCTCCAGGAGTCTCTGCGCTTACCCAAGGTTTGGTTTCCTTGGAAAGAAATTCAGCAGAAACGGTGGTGTCTTTATGAAATATGGTTCATTTATTTACACACATTTATTTACAACCTGCTCTTAAGATGGAGGGGTTCAAAGCATCAGCAGTCCAATAGATCTTGCATTTTCCATCAGGCTTACAGGAGGTAGTCAGGAAATACCTAGTTAACCTAAATGAGTTCAAATCTCCAGGGCCTGATGAACTGCATCCCAGAATATTGAAGGAACTTGCTGATGAACTCTCGGAACCTCTTGCCATCATCTTTGAGAAATCCTGGAGAACGGGAGAGGTGCCGGAGGATTGGAGACGGGCAAACGTTGTCCCGCTCTTTAAAAAGGGTAAAAAAGAAGATCCGGGGAATTACAGGCCAGTCAGTCTGACTTCAATACCGGGAAAGATATTAGAACGGATAATAAAAGAGTCCATTGGCAACTATCTAGATGACAATGCTGTGATTAATAGGAGCCAGCATGGGTTTGTCAAGAAAAAATCCTGTCAAACTAATCTCATCTCTTTTTTTGATCGGGTCACTAGCTTAGTAGATGGTGGAAATGCTGTAGATGTCATCTATCTAGATTTCAGCAAAGCGTTTGACAAAGTCCCCCACGACCTTTTGATTAGCAAACTGGTCAAATGCGGACTAGATGGAAATACTGTCAGGTGGATTCACAACTGGTTGGAAAACCATACTCAAAGAGTGGTCGTCGGTGGCTCTGCTTCGGACTGGAAGGAGGTTTCGAGTGGAGTGCCACAGGGTTTGTCCTGGGGCCGATACTCTTCAACATTTTTATCAATGACTTAGATGACAGGCTGGAGGGAAGCCTTATGAAGTTTGCGGATGATACGAAACTGGGAGGGATAGCTAACACAATGGAAGACAGGAATAAAATCCAAAGGGACCTGGATAGACTAGAAAATTGGGCTGGAATTAATAAAATGAAATTCAATAAAGACAAATGCAAGATTCTGCATTTAGGCCACAAAAACAAAATGCACGGGTACAGGATGGGAAATACCCAGCTTAGCAGTAGTGCATGTGAGAAGGACGTTGGAACTGTAGTGGATCACAAGTTGAACATGACCCAGCAGTGTGATGCTGAGGCAAAAAAGGCAAACAAGGTTTTGGGCTGCATAAACAGAGCTATAGTTTCCAGGTCGAGGGAAGTAATAGTCCCACTATATTCTGCATTAGTCAGGCCTCATCTGGAATACTGCGTTCAGTTCTGGGCGCCTCATTTTAAGAAAGATATAGACAAGTTGGAGCGGGTTCAGAAGAGGGCGACGAGGCTGATAGCCGGTATGGAGAACAAGTCTTATGAGGAAAGGTTGAAGGAACTTGGCATGTTCAGTCTGGTGAAGAGAAGGCTGAGGGGTGACATGATTGCACTCTTTAAGTACCTGAAGGGCTGTCACATAGAGGAGGATACAGATTTGTTCTCTGCTGCCCCAGAGGGTAGGACTAGGTCTAATGGTTTTAAGTTGCAGGAGTGTAGATTCAGATTGGACATTAGAAGGAACTTCTTGACAGTAAGGGCAGTTTGGCAATGGAACCGACTGCCTAGGGAGGTGGTGGGATCCCCTTCACTGGATGTCTTCAAGCAGAGGCTGGACAGCTATCTGCGGGAGATGCTCTAGCTGTGGATTTCCTGCTGTTAGCAGGGGGTTGGACTCGATGGTCTACAAGGCCCCTTCCAACTCTATGATTCTATGAGGCACCATAAAGCCTCTGGTTCTCAGCCTTTCCTCAGACTCAACTAAAAACACAAGCCTCTCCTAGGTCCCAGGAAGGGGGGGGGGCTCTCCTGAAGAGTCTAAATAACAATGGGATCTCCCTGGCCCAGTTAATGGGCACTTGATAGACCCATTAACTCACCTGGCCACTCTATTAGACTAACTGTGTGTGTATACTCACACACACATGGAGCAGTGAGGAACAATCAGCAAACTAGTGAGTCATTTTTCATAAGAATTAAAAGCAGGAACCAGCTGGACTAGAGCATTATGTTCCTTTTGATAAAGATTCCTAATCCTTACAGCTTAGAAGAAACAGCCTCAGTTGTTTAATTCCCATGTCACCTTCTGATTAAAGTATTCAGTTGATTTGCTGCCAAGTTCTATGCATTCACACCTGACAAAACCAAGATTGGTTGCAAAAGGTCCTAGGCAGTACTTGTAATTCAGCAGTCTCAATTTGGCATCTCTCTGGGATTGAAAGCCTTGAGTTATTTCCTTTTTAGAAATGGCTTCCATAAAAAGAAAGCTGTAGAATGCGGCCTGTGATCATTTGTTTAATTAAGCCTTGCTTATAATTAGTGATGTACTCAGAATTTATCCTGTAAGATTTGCTCAGCTATTCTCTATCAATTACCGTAGTAGGAAAAGAAACTGCACTCAAAAATTATCAAATGGGATAGAATGTTTTAGTGAAATTCTCATGGCTGGAGTTCAATGTTTTGAATGTGCTTTCCGTACTTTCAAGATGGCCTAAGAGCGTTTGTAAGTATCGCTTCTTTCATTCTCAAAAGCATCTTACCAGTAGTCTGCACTCTGCAGCCTCCACAGCTTTCCGCACTTCAATTAAAGTCCACAGGGCAAACATTAAGAGAACTCCTCCCATGGGGCTTTTTCTGATGAGGAAGCACAAGCAGTCAGGGAGGCTGCAAAATGTTGAAGAGGCATTGACCGGAAAGGAAAACTCATGTCCGACCCTTGTTTATTTATTTATAAAATAATTTAGCTGTCCTTCACCATAAAGATCTCAGGTTGGGTTAGAGCAACAGAAAATACAATTGTAAAAACAGTTAAATTCATTATAATTATAACATACATAAATCTGGTTGAAATGGAACAGAACCATATCAATTCAGCAAAAGAGGTAGATCACACGAAACAAAATACTTTAAGTGTCAAAGGCCAAGTTAGCCCTTGGCCACCTTGCAATGATAAGGTAAGTTCAAAACTGAAACATCAACTGAAATTCTCATGCATCCTGAGAATGAGGCAGCAAAATGAAAGCCTTTTTCACAGAAAAAAACCTTTTGACAAACTGGAGGGCATATTTTGGCACAGCACTTATTGCAATATTGTGAAACAAAGAGAGAAGTAATATTGCAACATTATATCTGGGAAAAGGGTCAGGCTATGTGGAACTGAGAAACTGCAATAGTCCTATCAAAATTCTTTTGCTCAGAGAAGGCACATTCACTTCCAATTTCACTTGGTGTGCGTGGTCTATATGTGTGTGTAGAGCTCTCCTTATCTAAACAGTACTCTTTTGCCTTCCTTAAGAATTTCTCAAATGTTTTCACCCAGTGAACGAGCCACAAATTTGCTTCAAATTTTATTGTAGTTGACATCATTGCTCAAATCCACAGCCTAGGCAAAGCCACAGAAGAGAGTGATGATATTACACACTATTACAAAGCAGGGTCTTCCTTGCTAGAGCTGTTGAGAATTGTAGTTCATCAACTTTTAGCAAATCAAAATTCCGCACATCTGGTCTAAAAAGTGCACGGAAAATGTGCTCAATGTAGTAATAAATATACAGAGTGCCTCACTGCTATTTGGAAAGTTCATTTTAAAAGTTCATTTTAAAAAGGAACTAGTTCTAGTTCAAATTCAGCATGTCCAAAAGGGAAATATTTCGAGTTCATTTTGGCTCTTTACAAAATGAAGTAGACTGCATTCAAACAGCAGTTTATTCCATTTTCCTGATGTTCCCTTATCTGATAATTTCCACATTTTATTTGCTGTTTCACATGTCATAAAAGCCACTTCTGGAAATATAATGGAAGTTTTACACTCATTTTCATGTTAATTGCTTCCAGAAAAAAATCCGTTTGCAACCCCATTAGCCCAGAAAATTGTGGGAGTAAATTGGCAAAATTTGGGGCAGTATACCAGCATACAATCCTTTCCCACTGTTTTCATGGGGGAATCATGGGGGAACAGAAGTGTGCGCATATGTGGAAAGGATGGTGTCAATGAAATTTAGCACGACATGGTGGTATACTGGTCAAAAAGCCATTATTCCATAATGCAACAGGTACTGCAGTGTGAAAAGAATGTTAGAAATCGGGGCAGAAGCACTACTGTTATAATCAGCAAAACTAAAGCAATAAGCCCCATGTCTGAAAGCAGCCCTAGTTCAGCTTACAGTTCAATACAAGTTCATCAAATCATCCTTGGCTTTTTTTTTCCAGTATGCAGAATGTTACAAACTGCTGTGCTAAAGTATATAATACACTTCTAAAGACTAGGAAAACATCAAAACACATACATACACTGTGGAATGTAAATTGTTTAATTTATTTTCCCACCACAATTATGATCTTTAAACTTAAAGGCCCAAAGAGTCTAAAAAGTAAAAGAACGCCTGTATGAGAATGAACTTGAAGATGAGCGAGAAATCATTTCAGGTTCTACCTCAAAATTAATTTAATTCATGTTCAGTTCACCAGGCATTATAGGAACTACTTTCAGGTGCAGTTAAGAGATTTTTGAACTAATTTAGTAAACTTCATTAAACCGAACTAGTTAATTCCAAGCATTGGGTATAGGTACAAATGACAGACCAACTGTTACAAGAAGTTACAGGAAGACGGATTTCAACTGAACATCAAGAAAAACTTCCTGGTAGAGCGGTACAGCAATGGAATCAATTACCTAGAGAGGTAGCTCTCCAACACTGGAGGCATTCAAGAGGCAGCTGGACAGCCATCTGCCGGGAATGCTTTGATTTGGATTCCTGCATTGAGCAGGGGGTTGGACTTGATGGTCTTACAGGCCCCTTCCAACTCTACTATTCTATGATTCTATTCATCAAATGATGAAGCTGATGGCTGGGTAGGGGGCAATTTGTCCCCAGATGAAAGCAGTCTTGTTCTTTCTTTATAGAACAAACTGTGCCCTGTCCTTTTGAGCTGTGTAAAGGGGCCTTAGGCCAGGGTCCTTCTGTGGATGGTGCCAGCTGAGACATGCTTGGCTGGAATGGGACTGGCGAGGCTATTCGGGTTGGCAAAGTTTGAATGACTGCATTGAGGCAACACAATCATTCATAACCCAGTGGAGCATGAAAGGGCACTGTCCTGGAAATTTGCAGCTCTTTAGCAATTGTTTTTATATTGTTTTATATTGCTTTAAATTTTAAAATTGTGTTTTAAATTGTATATTTGTTTTCACGTTTCTGATTGCTGTAAACCGCCCAGAGAGCTTCGGCTATGGGGCGGTATACAAGTGCAATAAATAAATAAAATAAATAAATAATAATAAATATCTACTTTATCCCGCACCCACATCCTTTTTAATGCCACTGCCAAAAGCAGTGAGATCTTGGGAAAGGCATAGAAATTTGTTTGGTGGCCACATTGGGCCCCTGAATGGGAGGTTAGTCACCCCTGGTGTAGTGTCACCAGTTCTACATGCATCTGTTACAATGTGTACACCAGATTCCTTGTAAAACGAGTGCTGTTCAGGTATTCTAGCCTTCATGTGAGGGGAGATGGTCTTATAGGCCCCTTCCAACTCTATTATTCTATGATTCTAGACAGACAGACAGGTAGATAAGTTGGAATAATATATGAGAGACAAACTGACTTGCTTTAAGGGAATACTTTAGATAGAACTGGGAAAGACTCTTTGAAACCCTGGAGAGCCGCCACCAGTTAGTATAAGCCTAGTGCCCTTCAGATTTTTTGGGCTATAACTCCCACTATACCTGACCATTCTGGCTGGGAATGATGGGAGTTGGAGTCCAAAACATCTGAAAAGCATCACACTGGCTACCCTTACTCTAGAACCTGCCCCACCTAACATGGCCAATGGTCAGGGATTATGGATGTAATCCACTTACTGGTCGGTCCAAATCGGAGCCTCTCTTTCTTTCTGTATGCTTTATGTTTAGCAGTCTCTTAGGGACTTCTCAAGTCCCTGTATTGCAAGTAAGTGTTAAGTATTATGGCCTGTCCATACAGATGACTGAAAACACCACTGTTTTTCCAGTTGCACTGTACATGACTTGTCGGCTGTGTGGCTTGGCGGATCACAAGTTGTACAGTTTATTTATTCATCTTATTTCACTTATGAATAACTTTCCATAAAAAGCGAATAACAATAAAAATATCAGCAAGAAAAACATATTGTTACTCTTCGCCAAATGGGGTATTATTTTATATAAGTAGGTGGGCCTGACCAACTCTTAATGGAACCTTTTACAACTGCCAGTTTTACTCAGTAACCTATTTTGATGCACTCAATAGGCAACAGACACATGGGATGGCGCTGATGCTTTATTTACATCTTATAATGAATCCAGTCCTATGAAACAATATTTCACACTCACACTTAATCTTTATACCTAAATCTATTAACTTGATATGTAGACAAAACAGTTAGTTTACCATTTCCACACAGACAGCATTAATTTTTTTTATCCAGGTGATCAGTCTGGATAAACAGGTAAAGAATCTTACCAAGCTAGGGGCATATTATAGGTGTGATGCAGCCCCTCTTTCCTGGGTGTGATGTGATATGTGTGTCTGCTGCCATCGTTTATATAGGGCTTGCTATACCTACTCCACCCCAGGTGTTCCCTTGGGTTTTCTTTGGGGCTTTCTACCTTATCCTGACCACTTTGCCTGTAAAGGTTACACAACTTGTTTTTCTCAGTCTGGCATGTGTCCTAATGACCTAATGTATTTTGGCTATTTCTGCATGTTATTGAACCCTTCTTCATAAACATGTTTACAATTATTCTTTATCACTCCTAAACATTCTACCAAGCTCCAGCTGGCTAATGTTCCTATCAGCTGTTCTTAGTTGCTTCAGCCATCCTAACTATTTCATCATCCTAATTAAAGGCCCTGCATGACCTTTTCCCAAGCTGTTATTCAGGGCTGGTGCCAGAGGGCAGCCAGGTCGGGCCCTGGCTGGAGCCCCCTGAAGGGCCCCTCCTTAGGGTGTGTGGGTGGGTAGCACTCTCTTTCACAATCCACAGCAGCATTGGCTCCTGACCCTGCAGCGAATCACAGATAGGGAGCTCCCAGGCACCCTCTACTACCATGCAGGCCTGCAATGCTCACCTGCACCCCCACCTACCTTTTCCTTGAAGTAAAAGCTGTCTGCACTGCGGGAGCATGCCTGCCATCAACTAAGATGGCAGCTGAGACTGCCCTAAGGGGCTGATGCCCCTGCTGCCATCTTGACTGATGGCAAGCATGTGTGTATAGCCCAGCCAGCATTCACTTCAAGGGAAAAGTAGGTGGGGCATGCAGGTGGGTGCTGGGGCCCAGGACAGGCAGGTGCCGAAGAGCCCCGGCATGCCTAGTGCCAGCCCTGCTGGTATTTTATCTAATATACTTCTATTTAGAGGTCTCTTCGAAGAGTATATTCTGGGTTCCAGGCTTCTCCAGTATTTATTTATTTATTTAAAATATTTCTATCCTGCCCTTCTACCCTACAATAGGGCACTCAGGGCGGCTGCAATAAAATCGCACACATATATAATAAAATACACAATAAAATACACAATAAAACATTAAAAATTACAGTAAATTAAAATGTATAAAATACTATTAAAATACATAAAATGCATTATGCATACACATACAAACATAAAACATGTATATATGTGCATACACATACAAGAAGGTGAGAATAAAAGAACTTAAAAGATAAAAATAAAAGATAAAAAACTTAAAACAGTGTCAAGCTGACCCGTCAGTCCCAACCAAAGGCTCTCCGGAACAAAATAGTTTTTACAAGTTTTGGAAGACCATCAGGGAGGGAGCAAAGCGGGCTTCTTGGGGCAGGGAATTCCAAAGTCTGGGAGCTACACTCTCCCACGTGCCTGACAATCTAACTTCTTTCATTCCAGGCATGCAGAGGAGACAAGAGGTAGATGATATTAAATCCAGGCTAGGAACATATGGGCATAAGCGGTCCCTTAAGTACACTGGTCCAAGGCTATTTAGGGCTTTAAAGGTCAAAACCAGCACTTTGAATTGGGCTCGGAAACAAATTGGGAGCCAGTGGAGTCGATAAAGCACAGGGGTGATATGCTCCCTGCGCCATGCTCCAATTAACATTTTGGCTGCTGCATTTTGGACCAACTGTAGTTTCTGAATCATTTTCAAAGGCAGCCCCATGTAGAGTGCGTTACAATAATCGAGCCTCGATGTCACCAATGCATGTGTCACTGTGGCCAAGTCAGCTGCTTCCAGGAACAGACGCAGTTGGTAGACCATTTTGAGATGACCAAAAGCACCCCTGGCTACCGCAGCCACCTGATATTCCAGCAGCAGGGCAGGATCCAGAAGAACCTCCAGACTGCAGACCTGCTCTTTCAAGGGGTGTGCAACCCTATCCAGAACAGGTTTCAACCCTATCCCTGGGGCAGTTTTTCCCTTGGCCAGCAACACTTCTGTCTTGTCTGGATTAAGTTTCAGTTTGTTCGCCCACATCTAGCCCTTCACAGCCTCCAGGCACCAGTTTAGGATGAACAGTCCCACCTTGCCATCAGATGGAAGGGAGAGATAGAGTTGAGTGTCATCAGCATATTGATGACATTGCACTCCAAATCTCTGGATGACTTCTCCCAGTGGTTTCAAATAAATGTTAAAGAGCATGGGAGACAGAATGGAACCCTGAGGTACCCTGTAGGCCAATGGCCAGGGAGTCGAGCAGAAGTCTCCCAGCACCACTTTCTGGGTCCTGTCCATTAGGTAGGAATGGAGCCACTGTAGAACAGTGCCTCCTAGGCCCATCCCAGTGAGACAGCCCTGAAGGAGACCGTGATCAATGGTATCAAAGGCCACTGAGAGGTTCAGAAGCACCAACAGGGATGTGCTCCCCCTGTCCAATGCCCGACATAGGTCATCAAGCAGGGCAACTAGGGCAGTCTCTGTTCCATGACCAGGCCTGAAGCCTGATTGAAAAGGGTCTAAATAATCCGATTCATCCAGGAAAACTTGGAGTTGAGCCGCCGCCACCCTCTCAATCACCTTGCCAAGAAAGGGGAGATTAGAGACTAGCCGGAAGTTATTAAGATCTGCAGGATCTAGTGAAAGCTTTTTTAACAAAGGTCTAATCACAGCCTCCTTCAACAATGTTGGCATAGAGCCTTCCCTTAGGGAGGTGTTAATCAGATATGTCAACCAACCAGCTACTCCCAATCTGGGGGATTTAATTAGCCAGGATGGGCAAGGATCAAGTGAGCAGGTAGTGGCCCTCATTTCTCCCAGAATCCTGTCCACATCCTCAGGTTTTACAAGCTGAAAAGTATCCATGGAAAAATGACCAGAGGGAGCAACGGGGACATCTGGCACAACTGTAATTAATGAGGAGTCCAGGTCAATCCGAATGTGAGCAATTTTATCTGCCAAGTGCCTCGCAAACATTTCACAGTGAGCAACTGATGGTTCAGAGTCTGCTGTCAGGCCAGATCCCAAAAGACCCCAGACCACCCGAAAAAGCATCGCCGGATGGCACTGGGCAGACGCAATGGTGGCAGAGAAGTAAGCTTTTTTCGCTGCCAGCACCACCGCATGTTAGGCTTGAAAATGAGCCCTAACCAGTGTTTGGTCAAAGACAGATTGAGTTTTTCTCCATCATCGTTCTAGCCATCGTCCCTGCCATTTCATCAGGCCCAAGGTTTGAGTAAACCAAGGTGTACTATGGGCCTTCCCTGGTGGGAGAAAGCGCTTTGGAGCTATAGTGTCCACCACCCCGGTCACCTCTGTATTTCAGAGGTTCAACAGGGCTTCGGCAGTAGCGCCAGCCATGCTGGGAACATCCCCTAGAGCACTCAGGAAACCATCAGGATCCATAAGTGTCTGGGGGCAGACCATCTTAATCGGCCCATCACTCCTGCGGGGGTTATCCAGGGCACAAAGTCTAAACCTAAACCTAATCAGGTGATGATCTAACCATGACAACGGAGTCACCGAGAACCCCTCCACCCTCAGATCCCCGGCTTCCTGTCCCGAACAGAACACAACGTTGAGCGTGTGTCCTGCCACATGAGTTGGTCTAGAGAAATTAAGGACAGCCCCGTGGTTGTCATGGCAGCCAAGAAGTCCTGAACTGGCCCTATGAGATTAACCTCAGCATGCATAAGAACATAAGAACATAAGAACATAAGAACATAAGAACATAAGAAGAGCCTGCTGGATCAGGCCAGTGGCCCATCTAGTCCAGCATCCTGTTCTCACAGTGGCCAACCAGGTGCCTGGGGGAAGCCCGCAAGCAGGACCCGAGTGCAAGAACACTCTCCCCTCCTGAGGCTTCCGGCAACTCGTTTTCAGAAGCATGCTGCCTCTGACTAGGGTGGCAGAGCACAGCCATCATGGCTAGTAGCCATTGATAGCCCTGTCCTCCATGAATTTGTCTAATCTTCTTTTAAAGCCGTCCAAGCTGGTGGCCATTACTGCATCTTGTGGGAGCAAATTCCATAGTTTAACTATGCGCTGAGTAAAGAAGTACTTCCTTTTGTCTGTCCTGAATCTTCCAACATTCAGCTTCTTTGAATGTCCACGAGTTCTAGTATTATGAGAGAAGGAGAAGAACTTTTCTCTATCCACTTTCTCAATGCCATGCATAATTTTATACACTTCTATCATGTCTCCTCTGACCCGCCTTTTCTCTAAACTAAAAAGCCCCAAATGCTGCAACCTTCCCTCGTAAGGGAGTCGCTCCATCCCCTTGATCATTCTGGTTGCCCTCTTCTGAACCTTTTCCAACTCTAGAATATCCTTTTTGAGATGAGGCGACCAGAACTGTACACAGTATTCCAAATGCGGCCGCACCATAGATTTATACAAAGGCATTATGATATCGGCTGTTTTATTTTCAATACCTTTCCTAATTATCGCTAGCATGGAATTTGCCTTTTTCACAGCTGCCGCAAACTGGGTTGACATTTTCATCGTGCTGTCCACTACAACCCCGAGGTCTCTCTCCTGGTCGGTCACCGCCAGTTCAGACCCCATGAGCGTATATGTGAAATTAAGATTTTTTGCTCCAATATGCATAATTTTACACTTGTTTATATTGAATTGCATTTGCCATTTTTCCGCCCATTCACTCAGTTTGGAGAGGTCTTTTTGGAGCTCTTCGCAATCCCTTTTTGTTTTAACAACCCTGAACAATTTAGTGTTGTCAGCAAACTTGGCCACTTCACTGCTCACTCCTAATTCTAGGTCATTAATGAACAAGTTGAAAAGTACAGGTCCCAATACCGATCCTTGAGGGACTCCACTTTCTACAGCCCTCCATTGGGAGAACTGTCCGTTTATTCCTACTCTCTGCTTTCTGCTTCTTAACCAATTCCTTATCCACAAGAGGACCTCTCCTCTTATTCCATGACTGCTAAGCTTCCTCAGAAGCCTTTGGTGAGGTACCTTGTCAAACGCTTTTTGAAAGTCTAAGTACACTATGTCCACTGGATCACCTCTATCTATATGCTTGTTGACACTCTCAAAGAATTCTAATAGGTTACTGAGACAGGACTTTCCTTTGCAGAAGCCATGCTGGCTCTGCTTCAGCAAGGCTTGTTCTTCTATGTGCTTGGTTAATCTAGCTTTAATAATACTTTCTACCAGTTTTCCAGGGACAGAAGTTAAGCTAACTGGCCTGTAATTTCCAGGATCCCCTCTGGATCCCTTTTTGAAGATTGGTGTTACATTTGCCACTTTGCAGTCCTCAGGCACGGAGGAGGACCCGAGGGACAAGTTACATATTTTAGTTAGCAGATCAGCAATTTCACCTTTGAGTTCTTTGAGAACTCTCGGGTGGATGCCATCCGGGCCCGGTGATTTGTCAGTTTTTATATTGTCCATTAAGCTTAGAACTTCCTCTCTCGTTACCACTATTTGTCTCAGTTCCTCAGAATCCCTTCCTGCAAATGTTAGTTCAGGTTCAGGGATCTGCCCTATATCTTCCACTGTGAAGACAGATGCAAAGAATTCATTTAGCTTCTCTGCAATCTCCTTATCGTTCTTTAGTACACCTTTGACTCCCTTATCATCCAAGGGTCCAATTGTCTCCCTAGATGGTCTCCTGCTTTGAATGTATTTATAGAATTTTTTGTTGTTGGTTTTTATGTTCTTAGCAATGTGCTCCTCAAATTCTTTTTTAGCATCCCTTATTGTCTTCTTGCATTTCTTTTGCCAGAGTTTGTGTTCTTTTTTATTTTCTTCATTCGGACAAGACTTCCATTTTCTGAAGGAAGACTTTTTGCCTCTAAGAGCTTCCTTGACTTTGCTTGTTAACCATGCTGGCATCTTCTTGGCCCTGGCGGTACCTTTTCTGATCTGCGGTATGCACTCCAGTTGAGCTTCTAATATAGTGTTTTTAAACAACTTCCAAGCATTTTCGAGTGATGTGACCCTCTGGACTTTGTTTTTCAGCTTTCTTTTTACCAATCCCCTCATTTTTGTGAAGTTTCCTCTTTTGAAGTCAAATGTGACCATGTTGGATTTTCTTGGCAATTGGCCAGTTACATGTATGTTTAATTTAATAGCACTGTGGTCACTGCTCCCAATCGGTTCAACAACATTTACATCTCGCACCAGGTCCCGGTCCCCACTGAGGATTAAGTCCAGGGTTGCCGTCCCTCTGGTCGGTTCCATGACCAACTGATCTAGGGAATAGTCATTTAGAATATCTAGAAACTTTGCTTCTTTGTCATGACTGGAACACATATGCAGCCAGTCTATGTCCGGGTAGTTGAAGTCACCCATTACTACCACATTTCCTAGTTTAGATGCTTCCTCAATTTCATATCTCATCTCAAGGTCTCCCTGAGCATTTTGATCAGGGGGACGATAGATCGTTTCCAGTATTAAGTCCCTCCTGGGGCATGGTATCACCACCCACAACGATTCTGTGGAGGAGTCTGCCTCTTTTGGGGTTTCGAGCTTGCTGGATTCAATGCCTTCTTTCACGTATAGAGCGACTCCGCCACCAATACGTCCTTCCCTGTCCTTCCGATATAGTTTATATCCAGGGATAACCGTATCCCACTGGTTTTCTCCATTCCACCAGGTCTCCGTTATGCTCACTATATCAATGCTCTTCTCTAAGACCAAGCACTCCAGTTCTCCCATCTTGGTTCGCAGGCTCCTAGCATTAGCGTACAGGCACTTGTAAGCAGTGTCTCTCTTCAAGTGTCTTTGGCACTTGTGGTTAGGCCTGTGGTAATTTTGCTCTTCTGAATTTATATCCTGTGCCCCTGCTCTCACAATGCCTACTTCTAGGCCTACCCCTTTTAAAATTTCATCATTTCTTTGGTTTTTATCCCAGGGGGGAGGTTTATTCCGAACCGGACCTTTCTCAGCTCCTGTCGGGTTTCCCCCCTCAGTCGGTTTAAAAGCTGCTCTGCTACCTTTTTAATTTTAAGTGCCAGAAGTCTGGTTCCATTCTGGTTCAAGTGGAGCCTGTCCCTTTTGTACAGGCCCGGCTTGTCCCAAAATGTTCCCCAGTGCCTAACAAATCCGAACCCTTCCACCCGACACCATCGTCTCATCCACGCATTGAGACTGCGAAGCTGGGCCTGTCTGGCTGGTCCTGTGCGTGGAACCGGTAGCATTTCAGAGAAAGCCACCTTGGAGGTCCTGGCTTTCAGCATCCTACCTAGCAACCTAAATTTTGCTTCCAGGACCTCACGGCTGCATTTCCCCATGTCGTTGGTGCCAACGTGCACCACGACCACTGACTCCTTCCCAGCACTGTCTACCAAACTATCTAAACGACGGGTGATATCCGCAACCTTCGCACCAGGCAGGCAAAACACCTTGCGGTCTACACGCCCATCACACACCCCACTGTCTATGTTCCTAATGATCGAATCACCCACTACAAGGATCCCTCCAGCCCCTGGAGATATATCCTCGGCACGAAAGGATAGCTGCTCATCCCCCAAGGAATGGGTCCCTTCAAAGGGATCATTTCCCTCTTCCTCAGCTGGATGTTCTCCTTCCCCGAGACCATCGTTCTCCATGATAGCAGGAGAGCTATCATCGTTGGAGTGGGACACAGCTATAACGTCCCTGAAGGCCTCCTCCACACACCTCTCTGCCTCTCTCAGCTTTTCCAGGTCCGCCACCTTGGCCTCAAGAAAATGAAGTCGTTCCCGGAGAGCCAGGAGCTCATTGCACCGAGAGCGCACCCATGACTTCTGTCCAACAGGCAGATAGTCGTACATGCTGCAGGCTGTGCAAAACACTGGAAAGCCCCCACACCCCTGCTGGCTTCTTACCTGCATAGTTTTGTTTAAGGTTTATTACATCAATGGGTTGGAGACTGCGGTTTAGTTGAGGTCAGGGAACAGACGGGCAGAGTGGGGGGCCCTGGCCTCCTCGCCCTGCTGCCGAACTCGCTCTGCTGCTTAACTCGCCTTGACGCTTTGTCAGCTGGGGTTCCCTCTAGCTTGTGGAGCAGGCTCCCTCGCTAGGGTGCTCTGACTTTATATGTGTGGCTGGTTCCTCCCAGCTACTGCTGCCAGCCAATGATGTGTTACTTGAGGCTGATGGCTATCAGCTGGGGCTTAACACTTTAGTATTCTCTCAGGCTTCCTTCCTTCCTGAGCGAGGGGCGGGGCTGTTTAAGCTTTTGGCTGCTTTTAATCTAATCAAGAGGCTGCGCCTTCCAGGCAAGTCTTTTGTGTTTGTTGTTTTCCCACCTAGAACAGCCTGACCTTTCTTTAACCTAGGGAAACAGAGCTTGTGGTTGTGTTTCAGGAAGGCTGAAGCTGCCCTTTTTAGCAAGGACTGAGCTGACTCTCTCCCTGTATGTGTCGGTGGAGTTTCCTTTTCCCCCTTCTCTCCGACTGGAATTTTTTTTTTTTACAATAATTTTTATTCAAATTTTCATAAAACGAACAAAACAAAATCATAAAACATTCAAAGACAAAAAACAAAACAAAAATGATTAAACAAAAAAATAAAATGTTGACTTCCCATTTGTCACAGATCAGTTATAGGTCTACAATATATAACAATCCTGTCTCTTAAATTATATTATAAAATCACTTTCCTCCAGTAGTTATCTTAATTAATCATCAAATCTCATAAACATTACTTTATTCTTTCCACAAAAAGTCAAAGAGAGGTTTCAATTCTTTAAGAAATATATCTATCAATTTTTCTCCAAATAAACATGTCAATTAATCCATCTCGTTAATAATAATAATAATCTTATTGTCATAACCATAGTCCAAATAAACATATCGATTAATCCATCTCATCAAATCTGTTAAATCCAATAATTTCAATAGCCATTATTCCATTATCCATATTAATTCCATCTTTCATCTTCAGTAGTCCTGTTAAGTCCAGTAATTTCAGTGTCCAATCTTCCATTATCAGTATTCCATAATAATCTTGCTGTCATAGCCATAGTCATATAATAAGAGTCTGATGGGAATTTCCTCTATCCCAAATATTTTCTTGCCATCGATTCTGAATAATTTGCTGAAATATTGTTGTAAAGTCATATCTCTGTTCTTGTTTTTTACAAAATGCACTGGCTCATCTCTTGAAAGTTTTTCCATTGTCACATGGCTGCAGTTAATTCCATAGATTTTCTCTATATCAAGCTCCATCACGTCATTCCAGTCCAGAAAATTATCCAAGCCATTGATAACTTTATCTCTAATATCTTCATTAATTTCTTCAGAGATAACGTTAAATTCCAAACAGTAGATTTTATTTCTAATATCCATAAACTCCAGATCTTTTTCCAATTCCACATTTGTTCCAATCTCCAGGGCTTGTATCTTCCCTTTATTTTTTCTTTTCTCATCTCTGATCTCATTCTCCTCTCTCCCAGGATCCCCTATTTCTTTAAGCTCCTGCGTCATTTTGCTCAGTTCAATTTTCAGCTCCTTACTGCCCTGTCGCAGGGTTTGTTTCGTTATCTCAATCTCATCCATTATTTTCTGAAACATAATTACTTCCAGATTCTCAGCCTCTTTCTTGATTGCCATTTTTAAAACCACGAAAACAAAACAAAAATAAAGAAGAACCACTTCTTATTTCAGCAACAATTGGGTTAATATTCCAGGCTTGATGACATCACAGTATAAACAGAGCAGCCTGCCTTATCTCTCTATGTTCAAGAATACAAAACAAATTTAGTTCCCAGCATCAAAACAGTTAGTGGCGTCGTGAAGAAGCAGATTCGTCAAAATAAAATAGACCAAAAAGAGAATAGTCCCAGACAATATAATGTTCCAAAGTTCATATTTTTTATTTTTTTCTCCTCGGAATAGAAATCCCTCTTCTGTTTATATCTTTAGAATGCACTTCCAGGACAGCTTTTTGCAATAGAAACAGAGATAAGCTGTTAATTTCGTGAATAACAGAGAAGAGTTATAGCTCACCCAGAAGTTCTTTAAAGCTGATTCATTTGACAAATCTCTTTTTGCTGCAACAATTTAAACCAAGTAAAAAAAAAAATAGAAAGAAGGTTGCTTGCCTGTTAGTCCGTTTTCTCTTTAAAGAAAGGATAAACGTATCGCATTGATCAGATAGAGCTTGTTCGGAAGTCCGTCCGGCATTGCTGGCTGGACCTTTTCTCATAAATTAATGAAATCCAGTCCTCCCAACAAAAACAGGCTTTTGAGGTTGATCTCTACATTTCTCCCTGCCCGGGAGAAATTTCATCAGTCAAAAAAAAAATGTTCTGACTGATTTATATCTGAATAAGCTTCTTCTGAGGCGGGAGCCTGTCTCAAAAGCAGGCACAAGCGAAGTCACCCTTCCCGGAAGTCCTCTCCGACTGGAATTTAGCCTTGTTTACAGTGTCCCCTGAAGCTTTCCTGCTAGGGTGGTGTTGAAAACTAGCTTTCTATGGGCTTCCTTCTCCTAGGATCTGTCTCCTAAGATATAGGTTCTTTCAGGATTTGGCTCCTAGCTCAGGGTGACCTTGGGCTGCCCTTATTACTTATTGCTCTGAGCTGTTTTACTTCAATTAAATAATGGAATAAATGGGAGCTACTTACCCTCTTTTCGCTCTGCTGCTTAACTCGTCTTGATGCTTTGTCAGCTGGGGCCTTGATGCTTCGTCAGCTGGGGCTCCCTCTAGCTCGTGGAGCAGGCTCCCTTGCTAGGGTGCTCTGACTTTATATGTGTGGCTGGTTCCTCCCAGCTACTGCTGCCAGCCAATGATGTGTTACTTGAGGCTGATGGCTATCAGCTGGGGCTTAACTCTTTAGTATTCTCTCAGGCTTCCTTCCTTCCTGAGCGAGGGGCGGGGCTGTTTAAGCTTTTGGCTGCTTTTAATCTAATCAAGAGGCTGCGCCTTCCAGGCAAGTCTTTTGTGTTTGTTGTTTTCCCACCTAGAACAGCCTGACCTTTCTTTAACCTAGGGAAACAGAGCTTGTGGTTGTGTTTCAGGAAGGCTGAAGCTGCCCTTTTTAGCAAGGACTGAGCTGACTCTCTCCCTGTATGTGTCGGTGGAGTTTCCTTTTCTCCCTTCTCTCCGACTGGAATTTAGCCTTGTTTACAGTGTCCCCTGAAGCTTTCCTGCTAGGGTGGTGTTGAAAACTAGCTTTCTATGGGCTTCCTTCTCCTAGGATCTGTCTCCTAAAATGTAGGTTCTTTCAGGATTTGGCTCCTAGCTCAGGGTGACCTTGGGCTGCCCTTATTACTTATTGCATGTTGAAATCACCCAGGACTATCAGCCTGGGAAACCACAACACCAACATCGAGGCCAGCTTCACCAGCTCAGGGAGGGAGACTGTTGGGCAGCAGGGTGGACGGTACACCAACAGAGTCCCAACTCTATCACCCTGAGCCAACACCAGGCACACACACTCAAAGCCAGAGGAGTTAGGGACAGGATACCTGACAGGGGAGATAGATTCCCTACAGACAATTGCAACACCACCTCCCCATCCCCTGGATCTGGGCTGCTGGAATGCCACAAAACCTGGGGGGCAGAGCTGGGAAAGTCCCATTCCACCCTGGTCATTTAGCCAGATCTCAGTAGTACACACAATGTCAGTGCACTCATCCAGGATTAAATCCTGGATTAAAGTGGTTTTATTAGCCACTGACCTTGCATTCATCAGCAGAACAGTAAAATCCAGGGAGTTCCTTACATGAGTGCCAGTGTCCTGTGGGTTGGGAGGGGGATCGGGAGGGAAGCAAGCACGAAGATGTCTTATATCCCTTCCCTTGTGATGACTAATCAACCTCCCGCCACTGTAACGTCCCCTACCCAGAATTACCTCAATGCCAGATTCCCGACTACTCTGGCCCCAATGCATGTTAAAAGAAGCCTGATACTGAAAAACTAAATCAGCAAAGGTGATCTGATTATTAATATAATCCCCAAAATGGGAGTCTGGAGCTTCATTTAATCATCCAGTGATATTCCAAAGAAGAGATGATATAATATCATTTATATATGAAATATCAGAAGGTAACAATATAAACAATTTCCATCCAATGCAGACTGAGATAAAAATCTCCACTTAAAAGACTTGTTGAAAAAGGAAGATCTTCAGTAAGCACTAAAAGGGCAATAGAGACAGCACCTGTCTATGTTTAAGGGGAGGGAGTTCTAAAGGGTAAGTGCCACCACACTAAATGCCCAATTCCTGCATTATAAGGAACAGACGTCCTTATGAGACTGTATTTCCAGGAGGCTCTGTCCTGCAGAGCACAGTGATAGTTGGGTGTATATGGGGCGAGACAATCTTTTCAGCATCTTGGTATCCAGTTCTGTGCTAGAGGATCGCAGATTGATTCTATCATTTGACAGCAGCGTTTGCCAATGAAAACAGGCATATCAGCTTAGCACATGAAAGGATCCTGTTTCACTTCATTGTGTGATTTCACCTATGCTAGCACACTGTTAGGTTTTAACTGTTCAAATTATACCGAGATTTATATCCCCATAAAAAGCCTGCTACTGTACACTTATTGCTGAATCTTTTAAAGGCATTAAAAGGGAATCAGAGCGAAGGTTGGAAGTTAACATTTTCCCCTAAATATAAGAATGATCAAAATGATGCACAGGCCTATTTTGAAAAGTGATGTGATAAAATAAAAATGGCATCCATATTGCACACTTTTCCATGATGGCTGTACAGGGAATTCACAGCAGCTAGGAGTGATATAACATTGCATGCCAGGAAAAAAAAATGTACTATTTCTCACCGTCCTTTATTTGGCATACACTGTACATTTTACAGAAAGAGTATTCTGGAAATGTGTCACATATTTGAAACAATTGGAACATTTTTAACCACTTCCCATAAATTCCAATGCTCTTATATACACTTAGAAGTATTAAGAGGAAGAAAGAACATGGCCCTTTAAAGACTGGCTCCAACATTCCATCCATACACAAAGTGCATCCTGATGTGGGAAAGGGACAATTCAGATTCCTGTTTAGCAGGTGGGAACCTAAGGATAATTCTGCTTACAACATCACAGGATGATAAAAATGACTAAGCTACCCAGGGTGAGAACCCTCAACCAGGGGCAATTTGATTATCTATGTGAGATCTCTGAAAGATCCTCCTTCATTAGAAGCAGGTTTATACTAGGTCAGACTTTTTGCCTAGCTTGCTCAGTATTGTCTACACCAGCCTTTCCCAACCTGGTGCCCCCCAGGTATTTTGGACTACTCAGGCCCAGCCATCATGGTCAACAGTCAGACATGATTAGAGTGGTAGTCCAAAACATCTTTTTTACACTGACTGGTAGTTGCTGTCCAGGGTTTCAGAGAAGGGTCTTTCCTAACCTTACCTGGCGATGCTGGGACCTTCTGCATGTGAAGTGTGGCTTTACCTCTGAGCTGGCAAGGAGGATGGAGCTGGTGCAGAATGCCACAGCCCAGGTGGTGAGTGGTACTCCTTCCTGGGCACATATCTTGCCAGTGCTGATGCGTCTGCACTAGCTGCCTATTAGCCACTGAGCCAGTTTTAAGCCAGATAGGCGACTCAAAAATTAAATTTATTATTATTATTATTTATTAAGGTTCTGTTACTAATAGACAAAGCCCTAAATAACTCTGGACCAGGTTCCCTCAAAACCCGTCTTCCACTCCGTTGCATGGTAAGGGCATGACATTCAGCAAATGGAACCGTTTTGCCACCGCCTCATTATCGGCTTGTGGTAACATAGAGGTGGGCTTTTTCACTGGTGGCACCAGTATTGTGGAATACCCTCCCTGTTGAAATCCTGAGACGCTTCATCAGTATTGGCATTCTGCTGGCTCCTGAAGACACAACTGTTTAGGCAAGCATGGTCCTGCACTTGAGCTTCTGATTTTATTAACTGCCTTGTTTGTTTTTAACTGTTTTAATTATGTTTTTAACTGGTTTGTTTTATTGTACATTTTTTTATTAAGGATGTTTTGATGGTCTGATTGAACTATAATTATTTTTATTGTTGTTGTTGTTATGTGCCTCCAAGTTGACTACGACTTATGGCGACCCTATTATGTATGTATTTTATAATTGATTTTATGTTGTAAACTGTTTAGGCTTATAAGTGGTATATAAATCAATTCATAGAATTGTAGAGTTGGAAGGGGCCTATAAGGTCATCGAGGCCAACCCCTGCTCAATGCAGGAATCCAGATAATAATAATCATAATAATAATTCACCACATTGCTGATGAGTTTATTTCTGATCAGGGGATTTCTGATGAGGGAAAGTTCTTTTCATCATTAGGCTAGTGAAGGTTGATACAGATGTCCATTGTGGCACACATCTGTGCTAATTTGCGTTTAAAATTTCCTTATCGTTTGATGGGATGATTCAGGAGACCAAATTACTCTGAGGTGAAAGCTCATCCTGGGGCAGTGCGATCAACGTTATGGGCTCAGACAACAAGCAACCAAAGGATGCATGAGCATGAAAAATTAATGCATGGTGCATTTGCCCATAGATTGTTTGGAACGCTGGTGTGCCTGAGTTTGCCTTTATACACTTCAAGGATTCTGCCTCTCATGTAAGTTTTCCTTTGTTTGTGTTTTGAGTTTGGGGAACATCCATTATGGTGTATATGTTTGTCCATGAGTCAGGATGCCAACATCTCCATTGGTGTTCCTGATGCAAGTTTCAGGATTAATATATTTACATGGCCATTCTTATGCTTCACACATGAGAGCCAGTATGAGAACCAGTGTGATGTAGTGGTTAGGACATGGGAGACCAGGGTGCAAATCCCTGCTCAGCCATGAAGCTTGCTGGGTGACCTTGGGCCAGTCACAATCTTTCAGCCTAACCTACCACGCAGGGTTGTTGTGAGGACAAAAGGGAGGGAGGAGAACCATACATGCCACCATGAGCTCTTTTGAGGAAAGGTGGGATATAAATATATATGTGTGGAATTTTTTTAAAAAAATACAAATAAAAATAGAGATAATCTGTGTTTGGAAGGAAATGCAGAATGTCACCTGCAAGTGCAAATATTTATTTTGCAGTGAGTAGCAATGGGTGGATCAATATATTTCCAACCCTTTTATATGTGTGTTCACCCTTAAATCCACTTTATCCTGTTTGTGTGAATTTTTTTCTTAAAAAAAACTTACATGAAATTCACATTTAAAGTCACATTTTAATGTGTATACTCTCAAAATACACATTTCTAAATATGTTTTCTCTCAAAATACACTTTAAAAATGATACAGTTTTTGAGCTGAGGATTGTGTTGGAACATTCAGAAAGTGTGAGTTTTGATCTGCACTTTAGTGTGGGAGGCACAGAACCTGGGGTGGTGGTGGTGGTGTGGAAATGAGTGATGGTTTAGAACAGCATAAAAACTGTAAAACATAAAAAGTGTAAAAATGAAAATTTGGTGCCATGGCATCATAATGCAACTAATGTGAACTTGGGAACAAAGGAGGGGGAATTGGGAATGGTGGCTACATGGAAAATGAAATGGGTGGAGTTAAAAGTGCTGATACAATAATGCAGAAACATTAGGGCATTGTTGCAGAATGATAAAGCAGGATGATCCAGTATAAATCCACTTCAAATGCACAGTTAATACATCAATGACATGTTGCTGCATACCTCCACAATTAATTTTGGGATGGATAAAAAAGGAATTACTTAATCTCCCCTAGTATTTTATGGATTTCATCTGAAATGATCCCTACCAGAAATCTACAAAATAGCATACAATTAAATTTCATAAGTGGCTTTTGTGCTAAGCACCTGTAAATTAGATTAGGGCGGGGGGACTAAAAGGGATTCGCTTTCCAGGTAAAAGCTTTCCCTCTGATTACATGACTGACCTGACAATCACAAAAAACTGTCACACGGGTATTTGCTCTTACTTCCCCCATCACCCCACCATACCATTATTCCTTATATGATAAGCTTTTTTTTGCAGATGCTTGTCTGCAGAATTTCTTTGACATATGGATTGCCAAGGAGCCAGAAAGTGCTTCAACGGTTCCCTCAATGTCTTGTGTCACCTCCTACAGATTCCACTTCACATCTGACTAGCCCAAAATAGGTCTGAGGCACATCCCTTTGGGTCACAATTTGGCTGAATCTGATGCACATCCTGCGCATGTGGAAAATGTCAGTTGAGATGCTCTGGTTGTGTAGCCTATAAAAAATCAACATAGTTCATCAAAGGGGGGAATGAGGACAAACTACCATAAAATAAAATAGAAGAGTAAGGAGAGGAAAAGCAAGCCTCTGGGCTTGGTTCACATTAAAAGAAATTACTACTTGCTGGGTTTGTAGGATAAGAAACACCTTGAAGGGACTTGTCTGTTATAACGCAGTCATTCTTCTTCTTCTTTAGATACATATGATTTAGATATTTTGCTTTAGGGAAAGCACAGTATATATATCTAGCATCTGTGCACCCTGAAAAATACTTATCCAAGGGGATTTAAATATACTCCTGTGGCTGAGTCACTTTTTTGGGGGGGGGATGACAGAGAGGGGAAAGCTCTTAAAGCAACAGGCAAGATGGTAATGTGGAGTTACTGCAGTCCCTTGGCCAAAATGAAAAACAGATTATACAAGTTTGACATTCTTTAGTTGAAAGGAAACATTTGAAAAAAGATTGAAGAACTTAAGCTACTGATCCCCAAGGCTGCACAGAACTTCTGCCAGATCTTTCCAGTGAAAGAGGTTGCATAATGAAACATGATGAAGTAAATCTCTTGGGGCTGTTCTTGAGATCCCAGGCAGAAAGGTAAAGGGGACTGAATTTGAGAGCAACCACAATAGCAACAAAAGAGCTGGGCTGCTGCCTCGGCTGGGGCCTGGTGTTCTTTATTATGATTGGATTTTTGACTGCCAGGGAGGGGGAGAAGCCCTTATGGGATTTTCTGCTACAGGTGGCATAATGTCTTGACCTGCCTTGGCATCATTTGCAACTTGGAGAGGCTGAGGTACCATTTGCTGCTCTGTAGGCCTCATTTCGCATGCTATTTCTGGAATGGCCTGAAACCTGGTGGAGTCCAAAGCCTATTCCAGAAATAATTCTGCTCTAACAGAAAATCCTAGTTTACGTGGAATTCACCTCTATATCACCCACCTTGCTATTTCCCCAAGGATATAGGAACATAGGAAGCGGCCTTATACTGAGTCAGACCACGGGTCCATCTAAGCTCAGTTTTGTCTACGCTGACTGGCAGTGGCTCTCCAGGGTTTTCAGGCAGGGATTGAACCTGGGACCTTCCGCATGCAAAGCAGATGCTCTGCCACTGAGCTGTGGCCCTTCCCTGACATTTTGAGGGGGGGGGAATCATGTGAAAAAGGAACCACAGATGAATACACAACTTCCCTTACCTCTGGTCCTGCCCACAGGTGATATCATCATGATCATCATCATTATTCACCTTCTGCAATCGTCTCAAGGTGATGTACAATAAAAACATAGTTAAATTAAAAACAGAGAAAACAACAGCAGAGAAATTTAAAAACAAGACCAAGTAGATACCAATGGCAGAGACCCGTTCTTCCAGCTAGGAAAGTCTGTTGGAACAGTGTCTTCAGTTGTTTCTGCTAAAAGCATCTGTCGTAACTTGACAAGAATGCTATTGCACAGAACAGGGGCAGCCACACTGAAAGCCCTGCTCCAAGTTATGGTGGAGAAGGCTTCTGAGATCTATGGAACTTTCAGGAGATGCTCTCCTGCAGAATGCAGGGGTCTCCTGGGTATATAAGGGGTAAGGCGGTCTCTCAAGTAACCTGATTCTGAGGTCCATAGGGCCTTATATGTTAGTATCAAAACCTTGAACTTGGCACTGTAGCAAATCAGTAACCAGTGCAAATCCTGCAAGCAAGGTGTTATATGCTTCTGGTGGTTTGCCCCAACAAGCAACCTAGCTGCTGCATTCTGCACCATGCTGGCCACCCTGCTCTTCTTCAGGAGAAAGGGCAGGATGTAAATTTAATAATAAATAAAAAACAACTTTGTACAGGGGCTTAACATTCTTTGGCAGGGCATGCCACCCGACTCTTTGGGCTTGGCTTACAGCCTTATCACATTGACAGCTTTATTACATTGTTAAGTTTTACCATTTCTGGTCTCTATATCTCTTCCACAGTAGTTATTAAACAACGAGATCCAACTTCCCTGCTCACTTCTGTCTGGTGTAGCTCCTTTTGAAGCTGAGTGTTAAGTTTTCTTTTGAGCAAATGCTAATGTCTGTTTGCTATTTCAGGAGCATAAGAACTCAAGCTGTAAAGTGTTGTAACTGGGAGCCAATTCATGCAAGGAGTTGCCGCTCGCTACATTTCAACTTTACCAAGACATACAGCAGTAGGGCCATTGTCAAATGTCCTCATTTAACTCAGCGGGAAGCAAGACCCAAGCCTTCAAAACAGTCTGCTGGTGAAAGAAAGCAGAAAAGTGAATATATTGTGTAAGCATGCACTGTGTTCTAACGTTTCGGAGTTACCATTTCCTTGTTTAAGGGTGGAATGTAGCATGGATCACAGGGTCAATACCCCCAACTGCACCCAGGTACCTTTTCTCTCATCCGAGGAAACAGTGTTGCATCATCTGCTTCCTCTGCTTCCTCCAACAGGAGACAATATGTGGAGTTAGGAGACAGAGATTTATAATGTGATTTTTTTTTTGCGAAAGGTTATGGGGAAAGGAGTGGGAATTGGGTGCAAGATAGGCAGCCCTGCCATTAGAAGTGGCCACCTCCTCAGGTAGCTGATTTAGGGTATCATAAAAGGACAGCAATTGGTTAGTGATTTATTTTATTATGGTATTTTTCTGCCAGGGAAGAGGGAGATCTGTTGGTGGTATTTTCTGCCACAAGTGTCAAGATAACTTGGGTAAAATGCACCTAGATTGGAAGGGTTTGCTGCACTGCCGCAGGTAGCAAAATGTCTTCAGTTGGCCCCATTGACTGCTGTTAATTCTGTCAGGATTGTGGCATCAGCAGCTGTCTTTTGCAGCTGGCAGTGCTTGTTGGTGGCTGTAGAAATCTATGCTGTGGCAGGAGGGAGGTGTGAGAGACTGCCTCCTGCCACTGCTCCTTCCTTTGGCCCAGTTCACACCATCTTTGAAGGGCCAAGGCTGGGGAGCCACGCAGCTGAACATCACAGCTGGCACACCGCTGCTATCTGGCCAGAGCTTCTGGATCAGTGTGGAGCTGCCCCAAGTGGTGAGCCACTGAACTGCAAGGGACAGGCATCTCAGTGAAGAATCTTCCAGCCCTGGACGGACTCCTCCTACCCATTTTACTAGCCAGCTAGCCATCTGGGCAGGAGGATGTATAAAGGGCTACCTGTTCCATTTGGACCATGCTGAATCAACATAGTCTTCCTTGACCTTTGACGTATTTCTGTGTCCAACATTTTTTGAAATATAGGAAGCTGCCTTATCTGTAGTCAGACCACTGGTCCATCTGGCTCATTATTCTAGCTTGTCAATATCCTTCTTAAACTGCAGTTTAGTGTGATCTAACTGAAACAAAACTGGAAGAATATAGATGTATGATAAGCATGAAGATTAAGAGCTTGTTGGTGCTTGCATAGTGCTGCATTGCAGAAGAATTTTAAACTGTTTCTTACACATTGAATCTGCAGCAGCATTATATGTTACATGAATTGTACATCTAAGTCCGCGCACAAGGAGAGGCTCTCCAGATAGACGCCACTGAAGACTTTTCAAAGTCAAAACGTGTTTGGCAAGTCATTTAGAATGCATTTTTTTTTGTAATCATTGTTTACCTTTTGTATTTCAAGGCTTTTGACTATAATATATTTGTATTCTACTGCTGTGGTGTCATTGGTAGTTATAAGATATATTTTGCCAGCACAGCTAGAGCTCAAAAGCATTTCATGAGAGATAGCACACTGTGTTTATAGAGGAATGTTTTAAAGCCATATAAGATCATTTGACACTTATTGTATATTCTACTGTCTATCAGCCATAGATCATATTGTGGTGTAGTTTCAAAGCCTAGCATATATATGTTAAAGCAATATATTAGGTTCATCTAGACCATGATTTCATTAGTTTATCTCTAATTGAAACTGAACCCCACTTTCCATATATGTTAGCACTGCTGCCAGTCAGGAAGCTGATGGATGCACAAGGGAAGCAAATAGTTTGGTAAGGATTTGCAGCACATTGTGGCTTGGGCTGTTGTGTGATTAAAAAAAAATGAGTCACACAAATGTCAGCTGATTAATTCATTAATTGATTAATAAGACTATCTTATGCGTGTCTCATTAGAAGTAAGAGCCGCTGGGCGGCATCCAGTGAAATACTTCCATTAGTGCAAGGAGTTTTAGATGCATGGAACTTCCTCTGCCCTCTCCTGTCCCCCATGCTTCCCCTGTGCCCCCTGTACATTTGCTCTGGAGGGTGGGGAAAACCCCAGAACAGATTTAGGGGGTGCACAGGGGGCGCATGGGGACAAGAACGGGCAGGGAAGTTCCATTGCTCAGCTAAAACTCCTTGTGTTAGTGGAACTGTTATTTGGATACCCCCCTCCATTGGGTTTAAGGGTACTTGATCCCAAGTAAGCATGTATAGGACTCCAGCCTAAATCTGCATATATTTCATAAGAATAAAAAAAATAGCTATGAAGATTTTTTTTGTTTTTAAAGTATTATCTGTTTCACATGATGCATGTATGTGTCAATCAGAAGAGGTCTTCCCCATCACATGCACTCTGAGATCCTTTTAACCAGAGATGCCAGGGAGCGATGTGGCCACAAATGCAACCTAGAAGATAGGAAGCTGCCTTATACTGAATCAGACCATTGGTTCATCTAGCTCAGTATTGTCTCCACTTACTGGTAGCAGCTTGCCAGGATTTCAGACGCAGGGGTTTCCCCCAGTCCTGTCTGGAGATGCCAGGGACTGAACCTGGGACCTTCTGCATGCAAAGCAAAGGCTCTGTCCCTATGCTACAGACCTTCCCCTAAGCAACCACTGTTAGCATGGCACAGTGTCCACTCTTTTATATGCAGCACTGCCACCACAGTGACTCTGACAGGTGCATTTGTTTGGAGCGCAATCTCACCAAACTAATGGCTAAAAAGACAGAACAAACATCCCATGGTAGAAAATGAATATTAATTCTCAAGGAATTAATGAAACAGAGATACAAATTGCTGAGCAATTAGAGACCAATGAATACGTTAATTACCAAACAAAGAAAAAGGAATATTTGTAGCTTTAGCTGAATAGCAAAATGCCTCTGGTGCAAGCCTTTCAAGTTTACGACAGCAAACAACAGTGATTAACCAGTTAAGGTCAGAGCTTGTTAACGCAGCAAAACTGGAAGAGTAACAGACAGAATAATTAATTTCTTGCCACTAGTAGTGTGCTCTGGCAAGAAAATCTGTTTTTCTGAAGAACAGAACTAGCGCCGGGATGATTAATGGTATGTTGAATGCTTGTGAGCATGCAAATTTGAATTGGATTGCTTCAGCTACTTTTACGTTATCAAAGGCTACATTTATGCCAGCCCATGTGACTGTAGGCAGGGCTGTTATCAGCCACATGGGCTGAGGTTAGGGAGGGGGGCAGAAATTTGATTTTGCTTGCATTTTAATGAGAAACTACCTTGAACCAGTATGCAAACTAAAACACACTTTCCCCTATTCCCCTCACAGAGGTACAATTCCCAGAGAGGTTTGATCTCTCTTCCCAGGGAACTCTAGGAACTGTAGTTCTGTGAGGGGAATAGGGGTTTCGTAACCATTCTCAGCACCCTTAAGAAACTACAGTTCCCAGGATTCTTTGGGAGGAGCCATGACTATTTCAAGTAGTCTGATTCTGCTTTAAATGTATAGTGCAGAAGGGGGCTTGCTGTTGTCTTTTTGTCAGTTTGTAGTCTCATCTTGTGTTTTGATGAGTGGGAAAGCCTTTCCTCCCCCCCCCATTTTTTTGCTTTGTTGCTAATTATAATTCAAGCACATTGGCATTCTCAGAATCTTGTACAAAATCTATATTTAGCAGGAAGGCATGTTGGTTTCTCTAGGAAAATGCAATCATAGGTACAAATGCTTTCCTGGGTTAAAAAAAAGTTCTTAAAATAGTACCTGCAATTTCAGAGGAATCTTTTTATAAATTTGTTCTGCTCTTACAGTGATTAGATATCATTGCTGATGGATGTCATAAGAGCACCTCCCCTGATACAGAGGTAATCAGCATCCTGTCATTTTACCTTACCTCTTCAAAATGCAGATGGTGTGTAATATCCTGCTTAACGTAAGCTACAGTTGCCAGTAAATTCTGGCTATTTGATAGTAAATCTGGAACTGGTTTTCATGACTGTGGGAGAGGATTCATGGGGTATTTATCAAAATCTAGCTGAGGTCGGAGTCTCTTTCCTCAGCATGCCGGTTGAGGTTCCCTGCTCCATTAACTTGTATTCTGGCACATGGGCTGAGCAATCCTATTTCCTTCTGCAGGAGAGATCTCCAGTGGAGCCACCACCACATTCATAGCCCTGCCAGCTCTCTTTAGCCAGGGCAGAAGGAGGGTAGCTTTGGCTATGGGGCGGTATACAAGTGCAATAAATAAATAAATAAATAAATAAATTCCTCTGTTTTCCCCCTGCAGTGGGGAGGGCTAGTGTATTCCCACAGCTTATTTGAGGGGGGGTATCCAGGGACAGAGGAGGCTTAGGGACATAGGAAACTGCCTTTATACTGAGCCAGATGATTGGACCAGTGTTGTCTACTCTAACTGGCAGTGGCTTTCCAGGGTTTCAAGCAGGAGCTTTTCCTACCTCTCCTTGGAGACACTAGGGATTGAACTGGGGACCTTCTGCATGCAAGGCAGATGCTCTACCGCTGAACTATGGTCCTTTACCCAAGTCTTTCCTATGTTCCTGTAGATCCACAGCCTCTTGCAACATGTCTTTGGAACTGTGACCCCACCAGCAGCAGCAGGGCTTCTGTGCCCACAACAAAGAGACTTTGGTACACTGACCTTATCCATACAGGTACCTTCCTCTCTGCCAGAGGGAAACAGGGTAAATGGGGCACTGCCCTACCAACCTCAGTCTTGATTCCGCCAAGCCCACCTGCCTTCTTACTTACAACCAGGGGTGGCCCTGGCTGGCTGCTTCCTCCTCCTCCTTAGCCTCAGTTTTGCCATCGTAGAACTCATCAGGGAGCAGGACAGAGATACAAAAAGTAGGGTTACTTGCCTCTGCCCATCACTGGCTCAGGCTCCACCTCTCATTGGTTCTGGCTCCACCTGCTGTTGGTCTCCCTGCCTTCTTCACCACCAGTCCCAAGTGAGCACCAGCCACCACTGCTGTCAGGTTCCTAAGCCCTCCTTCCTGGGAGCTTAAGAGTGGTCCCTAAGGCTGCAATCCTAAACACAATTACTGCGTACTAAGCATCACTGAGTGCAATAGGACTTACTTCTCAGTCAGGCTGGTGAGCTGGGTTGCCAGGGCACCAAGCTGAGCTGATGAGGGTGCCAAGCTGAGCCTAGTAGCTCTGTGGTTTTTTTTAATGTACTGTCTGCAGTGAACTGGGGTGACAAAAAGCAAGTGTCTGTAATCTATTTTTCAATGTTCTGCAGGTTGTTTGGGTTCTAAGTACACAAGTGATCTTCTTTCAACTAGCGTTAAAATGTGTTTAGTTTCCACTTTGATGTCATTTATGCTAGGTAAAAATCAGTGGAACACAGCTTTACTTTGAGGCAACATGACCAAGTCCCTTTAAGACTGGTTATACCACTCCAACAGAGGGTCTGCATCTTACAGCTGAGGAGGGAGTGTTGGAGCTTAAGGAGGGGAGCTTGCAGCAGGACCCATTTTGTGTGCGTGCCAAACATAATAAAGAATATAGGTCTACAAATCCATGAGAGTCATCCTTGGAGACCCACCCACACCACATTACAGAAACTTTGCTGGGATTCCACAACTGGAGCAGGAATTCAAAGCAGAGCAGCAAATAAGAGGTAGCTCACTCTGGGCTATTTTCATAGAGATTGCTGGGGAAAATGTTTTGCAATCCTGTGCAAGCCATGCAACTTGGCAATACTGTAAAGCTGTAGGGCTGCCCAGAGGAGGGGGGATACAACTGGGGCAATTTGTCCCAGACCCTCACAAAGCAAGCACCGCACCTCAGTTCCTGCATGTACCATTGACCCCTGCGCTGACTCTGCCACAATTCTTAGTAGTTTGTTTAAAGTTTTCATTAAAAAGAGGAAATGGTACATTAGAGTGTAAGATAGCACTAAACCTTACAATGTAATGATGATATAATGGGACCGCTTCCCGGTCATGATATTTTACATAGTTGTGTATGAAACAAAATAGATGCTAATTAGAGGCTTAAGCTGGCTGTAAAATGTATCCTTGGGAGGCTGGAAGGGACCTGCTTATTAACTAGGCCTGCAGCTTAACTGTAAGGAAGTCTAAACCAATCACAGTAAAGTAAAATCTTTCTCTATGTCTGGGCATCAAGAATTGGTTAGGTAGGCTTATGAATGCCCCTGGCCAAGTAGCCCTGGTTACAGAGTTTGTTGTAAGGAGAGAAGGAACAGGGAAGGCTTTCAGGACAGATTCTGTGGCAGAGCAGGTGGCCTGTTCTTTTCACAGAAAGAACTCCAGGCCTACAGGGGAAAGAGTTTAAGGAGTGAGTGAGTGAACATTACCTAAGATTTCCAGGCAAGTAATTTTTTCTGGCAGTTACCACAGGCAAAGGCATAGGAGTGGTGTGAGACCAGGCCTCAAGGGAGGGATCATTCCTGAGTGAATAGTGGAGAAGGCCAGCAGAAGGCCACAACCAGAAGACCTGTGAGATTGAGTCCCAGAAAGCAGAAAGAAACTCTGCTAGAAGGGGTTTGGAATTTGGAGGAGGTACTCCTGAGAAGCACAATCTGATCCAGATTCCCTTATCCCCTTTTAAGAAAAAATGAAGCACATCTATCATTCTGCTTGATCCCAGGACAAGAAGGAGCTGCAGGCAGAATTCTCACATGTAGTCCATGCATGCAATAATTCTCACATGTGGCCCAAAGCTTTATATACACTTATATGGATCCTTGCAGGGATCAGCAGCAGGGCCCCCAACATCACACCTGCCGGGCCCCATAAACCCTCTGGGTAGTCTTGTAAAGCTGATCATGGGGATCATGCACCAAAGGCACTCCTCACCCAGGGCACTATTTATCCTAGGTCCAGCCCTGTTCTCAGTAAACATATTTGGATTGTACTATTTGGCTGCAATCTTATGCAGACTTACCCGCATGCGTCCCATTGAATACAGTGGATCTTACTTCTTAGGAAACATGCTTAAATTGCCTTGAGGTGAATGCATTAAAGCAGGAATGGAGAACTTCAGGCCCAGGGATTAAATGGTGGCCCTTTAGGCCTTTCTGTCTGGCCCTTGGAAATCATCCAAGGTCACACACCCCATTGGCCCTGCTTCTCACCCTCCTTGGGTGTTTCTGCCTGGCTGAAGTGTGTCCTGGTACTCTAATAAAGCCTCTTGGTTGGCTGGATGGAGAATGTGTGTAGCAGCTACCTTACTATACAAAGGTTACTATACAAATTCACCTTACTATACAAATTCACACTGACTGCTTGGTCCCCTTTTGCCTCTGGCTCTACCCACCACTGGCATGTGGCCCCTTGAAAGGTTGCCTAGGGGGGAATGTGGCACTTGGCTGAAGAAGGTTCCCTTCTCTGGCAAGAAACAGTCACCCAGTTTGGATGGAAAACACCACTCAAGTTTAAAGTTTTAAGCAGAGACCTTATCCCAGTCAGCTTCTGTGTAGGAGTTGCTTTTTAAGATGTTTTTTAATTTATTTTTTTAAGATGTTTTTAAAGATGTTTTGTTTTAATATGTTTTCAAAGATGTTTTGGTCATCTTGGGCTTTAGCAAACAGCACTATTGGGAACTTCCAAGGGTCAGGCTTGTGAGATCATGTTGTGGTTTTGACAATCATTTGGTGAGCTCTTGCAGTGGCTCTCCAAATGCTGTTGGGCTCCAGCTCCCATCAGCCCCAGCCAGCACAGCCAATGGACAATGGGAGCTGTAGTCCAGCAACTTCTGGAGGGCCGCAGGTTCTCCCCCTCTGTTGTAGAGCTATCCTGTTGAGAACAATGCTAAGGTCTTTGGTCTGCAATCTAATTTGTATTCAACTTCTTAGATTTTTTGTGTGTCAAACATCACTTGGATTTTTATTTCATGACTGATTGCTCTTTTGGTCTATTCACTGGGATTCTGTCACGGGGCAAATCAAGCCCTTTGATGTCCCCCTTCCTCTCTTCCTCAGTCTCACCATTTGGAAAAGAGGAACAAATTTAAAGGTGTTTTCTTTTAATATGTTTTTAAAGGGGTTTTGATTTAATAAGTTTTGAAGTCTGTTTTTAGGATGTTTTAAAGTATTTTTAGTGTTTTGTTTGCCACCCTGGGGTCCTCCTGGGAGGGTGGGTGGGATATAAATTTAATAAATAAATAAATTTCACAATTCAAGGACACATTCTAGCCAGGCAAAGGCACTGAAGGCAGGGCTGGAACAAGGCCAATAAAGCCAGCCGGAGGTGGAGAAAGGGAAGAGATATAGTCTGGAGAGAGTCCTGCGGGCCATCACCTGTTGCATTATGGAACTGTGGCTTTTTGACCAATATACCGCTATGTCATGCTAAATTTCATTCGCACCAGTGAGTAGAGTGTGACTCAACAATGAACGTCACTGAACATATCGCTACTCCCCCCACCTTTTCCGTACAAGCGCACTTCGGTTTCCCCATGATTCCCCGATGAAAATGGCAGGAAATGACTGGTATACCACCCCACATTAACTCCCACAATTTTCTGGGTTAAAGGGGTTGTAAATGGAATTTTTTGGAAACAACAAAGAAATGAGTGCTAAACTTCCACTACATTCTGCTAGATTTCCAGAAGTCATGCGAAAGATCAAATAAAATGCAGAAATTTTCAGGTAAGGAAATAGCGGGAAAATGAATAAACTGCTGTCAGAATGCAGCCCTACTGAACACAGTGAGATTTGCTTCCAAGTAAATATACAGAACATGGAACCAGGCCAGGCCAGGCTGGTCTGCTACTACACCCATGATTAATTCAGCAATGCTCCTTGACATGCCAGACCTACGTGATGTTTAGTAGCAGCCTGTGGGATGGGGCGGAGCCACTTTCCCAAGACCAGCATCACTGCAGCATATCCGGATGGCGATGTGAGCACACTGGCAGAGCCAACTCAGAGCTCCCATTGTTGCACCTGCACAGCCTTTAGGCTGCCACCATACAGCTCCACGCTGCAGCCATATCCAGGTAAGTTGGAGCGGTGCTGTTGTGAGGGCAGCTCTGAGGCTCCACTTACCTTGATTCCATTAGGGAGCTTGATAACACAGGGGTTCTGTTAAGTACTACTTCTTTAGAATGGGTGGGCTACAGACTAAGTTAAGCTCAGGTCTCACAGAACTCAGTGGAACAAGTTAGTTATGAGTTAACTTACATCCCATGGATTCCAGTGAAAACATAGTTCGGCTAACTTTATTTGTATATTTTATTTATGCATTTATTATCTGCATGTTCATAAGAATATATCGAGGTGAAATGCAACATATAAAAATAAAATCAATAAAAACAACAATTAAAAGGTTATCTTGTTAGTGCCTACTGAAAACCTTCCTCTGTTAACAACCCCTTAAGTAGAGACCTTATCCCAGTTTGTGTCTGTGCTGGAATTGCTTTTAAAGATTTTAAAGAAATTTTATTTTTGAGGTTTTATTTTTAACATGTTCTTAAGATGTTTTGTTTTTGAGATGTTTTAAAATGTTTTTAGTGTTTTGTTCTTTGTCTGCTCCCCTGGGCTGCTTCTGGGAGGAAGGGCAGGATAGAATTTTAATAAATACCTAAAAGATCGTCTTACCCCTTGTATACCCAGTCAATCACTGCACTCTGCAGGTGAGGACCTCCTGTAGATATCATCTTATCAGGAGGTCCATTATGCACAACACAGGAAGAGGACCTTTATTGTTGTGGCACTGACACTTCTGAATTCCCCCGCCCCTTAAATATTAGACAGGCGGCATATCTTTTTGGCGCCTATTGAAGACCTTCCTGTTTCAACAAGCCTTTTAAGTAGAGATCTTATCCCAGTCTGTGTCTGTGCTGGAATTGCTTTTTAAGATGTTTTTAAAGTTGTTTTTTAAAAAAAGATTTTTAAAGATGTTTTGTTTTAATATGTTGTTAAATATGTTTTGTTTCAATATGTCTTAAAATCTTTTTTTTAGGATGTTTTAAAGTGCTTTTAATGTTTTTGTTTGCTGCCTTGGGCTCCTTCTGGGAGTAAGGGTGGGATATAAATTTAATAAATAAATAATAAACACAATTATAAACATCAATAAAATATCAATAAATACAGACTGGTTAAAAAGAAAAAAAATCACTTTACAAAGGGCTGTCTAAGCAATACAGTTTTCACAAATCTGAAAAATGGGAGAGATGGTTCCTGTGAAACCTATAGGGAGTTCCACAGTGCAGAGCCTACCAAACTAAAAGCTCAGTCCCTGATGGAGGCAAACTGAATCTCAGGCATGGGGAACCACCAAGAGTGCCCCATCAGAAGATCTCAGTGATCAAGGTGGAGCATCAGGAATCAGATAATCCTTAAACCCTATTTGTTAGGGCTGCACAAGCACTCCTGCTGAACCTGAACCTGAATTCGGCCAATTCGGATTGATCCAGGATTTGGCCAGAGCAAGTTGAAGGGAAACCGGATTGCCCCAAGCTGGATCAGGTCCACTAGAGCAATCCTGCAGGCTCTTTTTATGTTCTGAAAGCACCATGTTGATGCATTTAAGTCTTCGCCAATGCAGATAATCTAACCCTACTCCCTGCCCAATTAGCAAACTAAATATTTTCCCTCAATCCCAACTGATCTGTAATATGGATTAGTCAACAAAAGGTGTGCTCACTGTAGGGATGGAAAGATCTGTCAATTTCAGTTCACTCAGCTTCTAATTTTTCCAATCTTAAATTCAGTTCTCCACATTTCTGCAGCAATTTGCGATTTTTTAAAAAAATAAACCTTGTGAAAATCCTCCAGCACTTTTGTGCGAATTTTTTGTAGACAGTTTTGACTCATGTGCACATTTTTGCAAGACATTTTTCATCATATACTGCATTTTTGTATGTTATTTTCACTCATTTTCATTTTTATGCACACTTTCCCCTAACATGCATTTTTGTAAACACTGGATGGGTGGCGAACTGCACTGCAAAATTGGAATAAATGAGAATTTTGAAGAATGGCTGTGTTTCAGTTCTCATATTGTTTCAGAAACTGTGAATCCAATAGTTTTGGCTTGAAATGCGAACTGAGTCAGATTTCTCACCCATCCCTACCTCACTGCCAGTCAGAAAGCACCTATAAAATTTGTATTCAGCCCCCAATGTGCAGGTGGCTCATCCCTTACTGCTACAAAGAGATGGGAAGCTGGGGTGCTGATGATCTCAGGATCATATGAGGAAAGGCAGATTAAATGTTCATTTAGTCTCCATAAGGAATGCCTGAATCAGCCTTAAGTCTAAATCCAAACCATTGTGACCACATGGCTTTCTAATGGCTGCAACAAGCTGGGTTCGGCCTTTGTTCATTGTTTTTTTTTAAAGTTGAACATGATGGTATTGGGTGAATGGGGGTTGTATCTAACTAAGCCCTACTCAAAGCAGACCCAATGAAATTAATATTAACTTCAATGGGTTTACTCTGAGTAGGACTTGCATTGAATACCACCCTGGATGTGCTAACTTAAAAAAAAGTTAACTCCGTTATGTGTATTATTTTAATGAGATATTAACCACTGTCAAGACTGTTGCTTATGTCTAATTTCAGCACTAATACATGTGAGTGAAAATGCAAATTTTATTATTTCAAAGGGAAAATATAAACAAAGATTGGGCAGCATCTGTCCTTTGATAATATGCACATTTGTTATGGTATTAAAACTCTATGCTTATGAGTTTTTTAATGGAAAGAAAGGAATTAAACTATTATAAATAATGAAGGCTAGAACTACATTGCAACCGTTTAAGTAAAGTCACAGTCACAGTTCGGAGCTTGAGAGAGTTCTATATGCAAATTTCAATTACAGGCTATAGAATATATTGAACAAAGTGTATTCTATTTCTCTGGAAGATTAACTGTGAACAATTGAACTCACCAAACACAGCGTAGTTTATTCCTGGTGGGTGTCTTGTGCTAACATCCAAAACTGACAACCCCCTGGTACAAATGTCAGGTATAAATGTTTACGGTCTGACTCTAACAGCATGAGCACATGTTATAATTGATAAAATGGCATCCATGTGGCATATTCTCCCTACCACTACATGTAATATGTACCATTCATTGCCATACAATGGCTGGCAATTATCATGTGCACTCCAGACTAAGGTGATTGCTGAAAAATGAATTCAGATTGGTCAAGAATACCCTGTCCAGCTCTGCAGAGGCTTATTATAAGAATGCAAACACCAAAGCAACTTAAGACCCTAAGAACTTCTCTCTCCACCAACACAGGCCCATTGTGACATCCAAAGAGATGAGCAAGTGGGTGGGGCAGACAGAAAGGGCAGAGGTCAAGCAGGGTGAGGAGAAGAGGACAGATTCAGAAAGGATAGCTGACGTGGTGGTCTTCTGATTTTGTTGGACTACAACACTCAACACCCCTGATTAGAGATGTAAAATGTCTGAAAATTTTGAAGGTTTGGGGGGGGACTCCAGTTTTTTTAATTGAGAAAAAAATGGAATTGGGGGGGGAGGGAATTGAAAAATATGTGGTTTTTGTAGCACACTTTACAGATCAAAAGTCACTTTTTTATTTTAGGAACATAAAATGTATGATGTATATATTGGTTTGCCACTAAATTATCATGTTTGGTATATTAAAAGTCCAGTTTAGTCAAGCAATAATTACACATTGAATCTACTTTTTAAAAATATTAATTTTATTTTGCTACAAATGGAGCTACAAGCTGCTGAATTGTAAGAATCCAGGCATCTCTTTTGTTTTGCCAATTTATGAGGAGCAGGCAAACAACAATAAAAACATGAGAAACCATCAACGCTATACTATTAAATTTTTATCTGTTCTGAAAGTTATTGTGACTCCTTCAGGCCTCCACAGAGTCATGCACACATAAAGCACTCATTTCCACAGCAAGAGCTAAGAAAAAGATGGGCCAGGGGAACCAAGATTCAGTGAATACTGCATGAAATGTAATGTCTCATTTATCACTATCCGTTTCTGCTTTTTCGGCTTCTTCATATTTCTCGTGATATTTATCGCAGACTTTCAAAAACTGAAGCTTTGTCCAGATTAAAACAAACTTCTTTACCCTTTTACATTTCAGAGCCCAACATTTTTCTATTTTGTTTTAATTTTGGGGAAAAAATAAAAGGCTTTGGGGAAACAGAGGGGGGAATTTCCCTTCCTAATTTTTCCATTCCCCCCTCCAGGCCTTCACATCTCTGTCCCTGACCATTGGCCATGCTGGCTGGGGAGTTGGAAATCAGCAACATTTGGAGGACGCCACCTGGGTACATATCCTTCAGATACAGCCTTGACAGTGACTTGACAGCTGACCAAAAAGTTGTGAAACTGACATGGTCATTTGAGGAGAAAAGCATTTGTGAAAGTGTGTATCACACCTTTTAATTTGCACATTTACTTGGGAGAAAATTTTACTGAACTCTGATTCATCAGCCCATCATCAGGACTTGTATTCGGTGGCATTCTGGACCAGAAGGTTCTGTTGAGCTGCCATGGCTAACAACCACTGGAAAGACCCATCCTCTGTGTATGCATGTAATCTTTTAAAACCACCATGGCCTCATTGTGTTGCTCTGCAATACCACCCACTCCTCCTCTCAACAAAACCAATGTGGCTGCTATGGAGAGAACACATATGCATGCTGCATAGGAATGGATGGACAGGCTTAAGTTCACTCTGTGTCAGTTTTGCTGGTGTTCATTCATAAGTCTTTCCAAAAATAATGCAAGAATCATTCATTATCTGATTACACCCACTTCTTCAATAATGGGGAAGGACAGTAGCTCAGTGGCGGAGCATCTGCTTTGCATGCAGATGGTTTCAGCTTTAATCCCCCGCATCTCCAGAAAGAGCTGAGAGATTCTCCCTCACTGAAATCCTGGAGACCCGCTGCCAGTCAGTGTATGCAATACTGAGCTAGATGGACCAGTGATCTAACTTGGTATAAAAAGGTTTCCTATGTTCCTAAAGCATAAAAAATCTGCATGTACATTATGCACATTTTGTATGTTCTCTTCCCACAAAATGGACATTTTTCAATGCATTTTGATGCTTTTCAGTGCATTTCCCCTAAAATACACATTTTTAATGTGCATTTTTGGGACCAAAACTTGTATTGCAAAATCTAGGTAAGTGCATAATTTAACGGATACTTGCATTCCAACCCACAAGCAAATTCAGGAGCATCAAATCAAGTCAGCCTGCTGCAAAAAGCAGACTGAACAAATTTTTCTTCCATCCCTAAGGCATTAGCGTGCAAAATGGTGTGTTGGGCTGAAATCAATAATCCGGCATGTGAGTGCATGATCATTGGCTATACCAGGAATGGAGAATCTTTTTCAGACCAAGGACCACGTTTCCACATTTCCTTCTGGTCAGCCTTCCAGGACCCACATGTGCCAGTGGTGGGCAGAGTCAAAGACAAAAAGGCTGCAGAGCAACACATGTGAATGTTTACCTTTGTACAAGAGGCCAGTTTCATATACATTCACACACTCCTCCCTGTCCTCCATCTAGACAAGCAAGAGACACGATAAGAGTTCAAGGACAGCTTCCAGCCAGGCAAAAACATTTACACAGGGTACAAAGCAGGACTGGTGAGAGGCGTGTCCTGGGAAGAGGGGGCATGGCTGAGGAGAGTCTCAAGGGTGAAAGAGAGAAGCCTAGAGGGCTGCATTTAGCCTCTGGGCCTCAGGTTCCCCACCCCTGGGCTATACAGGTAAACCCAGTTCAGCCACATGCTTGCATGTACACTAGGGATGGAAAGACTGTCAATTTCAGTTCTCTCTGTTTCTCATTTTTTCCAATCTTAAACCCTGCTCTCCACGTTTCTGCAGGAATTTGCCATATTTTTCTTTAAAAAAAGATCCTCGAGAAAATTCTCTAGCATTTTAGTGCAACTTTCTCCTCTCAAAATACATTTTTGTAGGCAGTTTTGACTAATGTACACATTTTTGCAAGCAATTTCTTGTCATGTAATGCATCTTTGTATGTTATCTTTGCTCATACATTCATTTTTATGCCCACTTTCCTCTCACATATTCATGTTTGTAAACATGGTTTGCTTGGCAAACTGCATTGCAAAATTCAGGAAAGTGCCAATTTCAAAAGATGGCTGGGTTTTGGTTCTCATCTTGCTTCAGAAAGTACAAATTTGATAGATTCAGCTTGAAATGCGAACTGGATCAGATTTCTCCGCCATCTCTAGTGTACGCACCAAAGGGGATGAGCACACTATGCTGTACCTCCTGTTGCTGTGCCCATTCCTCTCCATAAGTTGAAAGGCACAGTCTGAAGTGAGGTACCTCCTCTACTAGCGGAGGCTCCTGGTGTGATTTAGGGCCCTGCAAAATGAGGGTTCTAAATCATGTAGGGAAACATAGGAAATTGCCTTATGCCAAGACAGACCCATTGGTCCATCTAACTCAATATTGTCAACCCTGACTGGCAGCGGCTCTCTGGGGTTTTAGTCAGGGCACATTCCCAGTCCTCCCTGGAGGTGGCGGGGATTGAACCTGGGACCTTCTGCATGCAAGACAGATACTCTGCCATGAGCTACGGCCCTTCTCCAGACTTTTCCCTGGATACAGGCCCTTCACCCTGCTTCAGGCTTTGCCCTCCAACTCACGGAAAGTATGGGCACAGCAGCGTGAGGGTGGCAGAGCCTAGCTTGCTTATCCCTGCTTGCCTTGCTTGTGCGTAGCCTCTGGAAGAAGTGCCAGGCATTGTAAGCAGCGTCTCCGTTCGCCACAATCCCAAACCTAATCTCGGAAATATAACTTAATCAATTGAATGGGGGGGGGAACAGTAGAGGGGTTTAGGGGTGGAGGGGGACAGAAAAGCACATTAACTCTGGGAAAGAGCCCCAGGTGCCTTCTTTGCATTATGTCCAAATGAGATGCAGCTGCTTCAATGTAAATATTAAACAAGGAAGAAGAGTTCTTTAATTAGCCTTCCAAAAAAGAGGCAGGGAAGCTGTAAGAACACACCTGACACTAAGCAGGGCAAGATAAACTCATCCCAGCTGTCGTATCCTGACTGTCTGAAGGCAGAGCACTGCTATTTTGTGCAAACAATGTAAAATGCTTAGGGAAGCTGCAATTAGCATTAACATGCATAGAGCAAATGAATAGAGCTTGATGGTGTTTACTTGGCATGGGACTGCCAGAGTTCTGAGGTAGGGTGGAGGGCCGGGGAGGAACAGTCGGTATAGGATGAGGTGCGGAGCCAGAATGTGGCCTTAGAACCAGAGAAATGAAAGGGACCCACTGCAGCCTCTTGTCTCTAGTCCAAGGTTGGCACCCAGGTGGCCTGTGGATCTGTTCTGACGATCTGGCTCCTGCTAGTCATCCAAAATTGAATGAAGGTTAGCAAATGTTTTTCACAGCTTCCTTGATTTTCAAAGGCTGGGGGTCTGTTTCTGGGACAGTGGCTCAGGGATAACGCATCTGCTTTGCATGCAGAAAGTCCCAGGGTCAATCCCTGGCATCTCCAGGTAGGGCTGGGAGAAAGAACCAGGTCTGAAATTGTGGAGAACTGCTGCCAATCAGTGTAGCCAATACTGAGCTTGATGGACGATAAGTCTGACTAGGTATAAGGCAGTTTCCTATATTCCTAGGAGAGAGGGAGAGGGATTCATTCCATGCTTCAGTGTTATCTCTCAGATTTTCTCTGCAGTGACCTGAATGATAGCAACCTGAGACACTAGGTATGTTTCAGGGCCCCTCCAGACATCCTCTTTATTGTGCATTCATGATTATTTGTTGTCACGGTGGTATTGGGGCAGTTATGCACAAACCAGTTTTCAAGAATGTTTGCAGCTGCAAAGCTCTTGGGGCAGACATGTTGCATTTCCAATCGGGGCATGCCCCATAGCTTCCTGCTAAAATCCTATAACTTTATACCACAAATGTTCCAGGGTCTGTTTGTTTTTGTCCCACTTTTGTTGTGCTCTAGCACAAGGGTGGCCCTCCATATAGCAATAATGCAGTAACATTGGGGAAGCATCACAGAACGACTAATAATGCAGAATGAAATGTGGAAAGTCCAGTATAAATACATCACTAAGGGACTATTAATGCATCAGTGACATGGCGCAGAATACACTGGGGGAAAATATCAGTCTGGAGGGGGCCCCATACAAATTCTAGTGTGTATTGCTCTCATATGTATTCTAGGAAAGGAAAAAGACCCCTGCCAGTGTGCCTTTTGCAGGGATGGGCAATTTTTCTATGCTCCATAACTGTGATATTCTCCAAACTATGGCTTTGTTTTATGTAACCTCTTACAGGATTTTGAGGGTTAAGCAGTAAATAATTCCTCTTAAAACAAATAAACAAGATTTTTTCCCTGTTGGAATCAATCCTGATAGGGCAGTAGTGCTGAGGCCCTCCAGATGCTACTGAATTACAGTTCCCATCAGCCACAGGAAGCTGGGGCAGGGATTATGGGAGTTGCAATTCTGCAACATCTGGAGGACCAAACATTTCCCACACCTGTGATAGGGCCATCTATGAGAGCAATAAAGTGTCAGCTATAGCCTGGCTACTTTCTCTTCCCCTATAAATGGTCTGATGTGGACCAAATCCTAGCAGAAAAACAATAACAGAGGAGCAATTCAAATATATTTCAAAGTTATCCATTTAAAATTTGTAAAGTATGTTACTGAAGTCAGATGTAAGAATTGCATTCATTTCTTTCTGTTGCTGTTCTTAAATTCAACAGTAATACATTCATTCATTCATTCATTTCATGAGCACCATTTAGTCCAGCTTTGCTTCCACCCATAATTTAAGCAGAACCAACAAGTAATTTCAGAGGACAGAAAGAAAGCATAACCCCCTGGCCTGCTAAATGATGCATAGTGATGTATATAATTCCAGGTATTCATCACTGTTACCCTTACATGCAACTATTCTACCTCTTTGTCATCCCTTCCTGCATCACTTTTTTTGTAGGTGGATATGAATATATTTTACACAGTTGGCAGGAGATGGGGGGGTCTTGATGTTGGATGATTCCCAGTTGTTATCCTCCTGTATGCGAAACAAACAGATTTGTATGAGAGCAACAATATTCTTGCCTGGCAGCTGTTCAGACCTCTTTGATAGTTTTTCTTCTTTTTCATTTTGTCCCCACGGAAGGATAAATGCTTTTGCCTCCTTCTTTGCTGGAGAAGACTGCAAATAACTAAGGAGCAGCAGCAGCAGCATTTGTATAATTATGCATTCTTGTCCAGGGACGTACCTGCTGCCTAGCATTGCAAGAGAGCTCCTGCAGATCTAAATTAGCACTGCTGGTGTTGGTGCTTCCCTCTTTGAGCTTGGTATTCCTGCCATGTGCTTCCATCAAAGAGACAAGGGCCATCCGTATATGTGCTCTGCATACCTTGATTGTTCTTGTTTAGATATTGTTCAGAAGGGTTGCCCACATCCAAAGATGGGGCATGAATATAACATTGACCAAGAGCTGCCATAAGGATGTCTAATAGGCACTCGCTATAAAATATAATATCTGACATGGGAGTTCTGGGGATTAGCTTTGTTTATTTATTCAGCTTAAATGATATTCCCTCCTCTACCACTGTCACCGTCACACCCGACCACATTAGTTCACTTGGAAGGGCATGTTCAGGAAAAAAATATTCCTAACATCAATCATAGCTAAATTTTTCATCCTACCCATAGTGCTGTTGGAGAGATATCACTAAAGGCCTTCTTCTACAGCCCGTGATGTGCATGTCGGCATCTTCGTTATTGGTGCATGCAGGTAGAATGGAACTGGGTCATAAGCAAAGTAGCTGTGTATGCCACGATATTCCCAACACATGTTTTAAATAAGATGAAAATGTAAATATGTAAATGAAGACAAAGAACATTACAATGGAGAAATAGTGCCGGGCCAATTGGGATGCTTATTTTGGTAAATAGAAAAATGGAAAGAATAAAATGAGAAGACAATACTAACTTCAGCTCAAAGGCAAATTGATCATCTCACACAATGGGTATGTACTACCTCCGCTGATGGAGGCCTCTGAATATGAGTTGCTAGTGGGGAGAGTTCTGTTCCATCCCACTCCTGTTTTCAGGCATCACAGAGGAACAGGATGCTGAATTAGATGGGTCATTGACCTGATCCAGCTGGCTTTTCTGATGTTCACTTTAGATATCATGATGAAATTTCCCAAACACCAAAACTTTCAGTGGCAAGCAATCATGTCAATGTAGATTTCTTTTAATCTTTTTAAATTTTTTGTTAATTTTCATTATTTTTAAAATATTTTAATCACTTGTTTTTAACTTTTTGTTGATAATTTTCATTTGTTTTTGTAAACCTCTTAGAGATTTTATCTCAATCAGGTGGTATATATTTTTTGTAAAAGAAAAATAAACATAAATTATAAAAGCACCCCTATATAAAGTGCATATATATAAATGTTAAATTTAGAATAATTTAACCCTTGGAGTTGCTAATTTTTAATTCCAAAGGCATGTCTATCTCTGCACCAGGAGTGGAAAACCTCAGGTCTTGTGCCCAAATATGGCCCTCCAGGCGTCTCTCTATGGCCCGCAGGATTCTCTCTGGGCCATATCCCTTCCCTTTCTACACCTCTGGCTGGTGTTACTGCCCTTGTTCCACCTCCTCCTTGTGTGTCTTTGCCTGGCTAGAATGTGTCCTTGAATTGTGACATTTATTTATTTGTTTGTTTGTTATTTGTTTATTTATTTATTTATATCCTGCCCCTTCTCCCAGGGGGACACAAGGGCAGCAAACAAAACACTTTAAAACATATTAAAACATAAAGTCTTTAAATTTGTTCCTCTTTTCCAAATGGTGAGTTTGAGGAAGAGAGGAAGGGGGACATCAAAGGGCTTAATTTGCCCCGCAAAAGAGTCCCAATGAATAAACAAACAAACAAAAAATCCAAGTAATGTTTGACACAAAAAAATCTAAGATGCTGAATACAAATTAGATTACAGACCAAAGACTTTAGCATCGCTTTCAACAGTATAGCTCTACAACCGTGGTGGAGACCTGTGATCCTCCAGATGTAGCTCCCATAATCCCCAACCATTGTTTGTGCTGGCTGGGGCTGATGGGAGCTGGAGCCCAACAGCATTTGGAGAGCCACTGCAAGTGCTTACCAAATGATTGTCAAAACCACAAGATGATCTCACAAGCCTGACCGTTGGAAGTCCCCAATAGTGCCGTTTGCTAAAGCCCAAGATGACCAAAACATCTTTGAAAATATTAACAAACAAACAAAAGCTTTAAAACATCTTAAAAAACAACTCCAACACAGATGCATACTGGGAAAAGGTCTCTAGTTAAAAGGCTTATTGGAAGGAAGAGGAAGGTCTTCAGTAGGTGCCAAAAAGATAGCAGAGATTGTGCCTGTCTAATATTTAAGGGGGGAATTCAAAAGTGTCAGTGCCACAACACTAAATGTCCACTTCTGTGTTGTGTATAATGGACCTCCTCATAAGATGGTATCTGCAGGAGATCCTCATCTGCAGAGTGCAGTGATTGACTGAGTATATAAGGGGTAAGACAATCTTTCAAGTATTTATTAAAATTCTATCCCACTCTTCCTCCCAGAAGGAGCCCAGGGCAGCAAAGAGCAAAACCCTAAAAACATTTTTAAAACATCTCAAAAACAAAACATCTGCCAACTGTACAGCTTATCTCTTTGTATTAGTGCATCTACACTGATGCCTGTTATATCTACTTTGGACATTTAGTAATCTGAATCTTGAATTTATGACAGGTGTTGAACATTAGCAAATACATACACCTGACATTCTATAGCAGGGTTGGGAAACATTTACATTTTCTTGCCCTAAGTCAGTCATCCCTCCAGTTATACTCCTCCTTCCTAAGAACGGTCCATGTGGTTTAAAATCTTGGTCATCATGGAATCCCCTATAGATAGTCTGCGTAGTGAGTCTTGGTGATTTGCTGTACCTGGTGCTGGAGATATGAAGGGCTGGGGAAAAAGTGGAAACATTAGGGAAAAAACTATTTTTCCTGATTTTTTTCTCACTTTCCCCCCCAAAACCTTCTTATCTTTACCTGGGGCTCTAGGCTGGAGCCTGAAAAAAGTGTTGGATAAGGCAAGTAATGCACCTTTAAAAACAGCAGCATTCATTTTTAAGTGGGGGAAGCAGATTCCCATTTTGTTCTCTACTGTAATCAATAAAGCTGCTGACTTCAAGGACATGTCGCTTATATAAATGCACATTGGGGGGGAACGACACAGTCCTGTTTTTGTCTACCTTCAAAAACCCAGAGTTCATTTATCCCAATCTTTTTATAGGATGCTGCTGGGTGAAAAAGCAGAAAGGAAGGGTGCTGCATGGCTAAAATTTGTTTACATTTTTCTCCAAGAGGCGGCAGAGCTATAGTTGGCATCCTTGTTGCATTGCAATTAGGGATGGACAAATCTATCAGTTCCAGTTTCTCATTTTTCTAATCAGTCTTCCAAATTTCCACACCAGTCGTAACTTAAGGGGGGAAATCCTCACCAAAATTCATCAGCATTTTAGTACACATTTCTCCAAGAATACACATTTTTTCCAAGCCTTTTCCCCTAATTGCGGAGGTCCTCTGATGGCTGGCCTTTACCAGGGACTGAGCCATTTATGTGGCAGGTTCTGCCCTGTGGAATTCCTTACCGACAGAGGTTCAGCAGAAGTCATCCCTGCTCATTTTCAGACTCTTTTTGAAAGCAGAATTGTTTAAACAGAATGTTCAAACCTGAGATTCTTTGTCAAACAGCTTTTACTGATGTGTTTGATGTTATTGTTTTATTGCTATATTGTGTTTTTAGGTTGTATATCTCCTTGCAATACTTTTTAGATGCAAGTGCACTTTGAAAATATATTTAAATAAATAAAAAACAACATAATACATTTTGTATATGATTTTCTCTAATAAATGCATTTTATGCACATTTTCTCCTAATATGCACCTTTTTATACTTTTTTTCGGGGGGGGAGGATTGGAGAACTGTATTGCAAAATTTGGAGAAGTGTGAATTTTGAAGGACAACTGTGTTTTGGTTTCTGTACAGTCTTGGAAAGTGCAGGTGGGATAAGATGGCTGCTAATCACTTACTGAGCCAATTGCCTTCCTCTGAGGCTGAGAGGCAGTGACTGGCCCAAGGTCACCCAGTGAGCTTCATGGCTGTGCGGGGATTCAAACCCTGGTCTCCCAGGTTGTAGTCCAACACCTTAACCACTACACCACACTGGCTCTAATGGGCCTTGAGGACCGTGCATATATTGCCTGAATTTTGTACATTCTCCAGCCATTATTCATAATCCCCAATTTTGTACATTCTCCAGGCAATACACACATTCTCTGGTCATAAAACATTTAAAGTCAGTTAAAAACCTCTAAAAACAGTACACCACAAGAAAACATTGAGTGCATTAATGAATGTGGCAGGGCTTCCAGGCCCCACATCCTCTTGTGGTCAACTCTCTGGTGGCTGCATGCCAGTGATGGGTGTGGCCACTCCACATGTAGTGTCTTGTACCCAGACACACTCTCACAAAGGCACGTGGCCCACTTAGCTGATCCATGCACTTGAGCAGAAGGTTATCCGCCTCTTTTCACTCCCCAGCTGATTGACTGATCTGATGAGCAGGGAGGGCCAATTTGCAACATCATCAGCATTTACATCTCTCCACCTGAGCAATATATCTGCCAAATTCAGTGGGGTCTTGTGGAGGGATGAGGAGGGAGAAAAATTTGCCAGGGAGGACCTGGATTAAGCTCTCCAGTATGGAATATGTTTAATGGATCATTTCCATCATAGGTTTTATGGAATGCTTCCAGAGTGGATCTCCCTGGTTTCAACATCTGAGGGGAAGGGCTGTAGCTCAGTGGCAGAGTACCTGCTTTGGATGCAGAAGGTCCCAAGTTCAATCCCAGGCATCTCCAGGCACAAGGCTGGGCAAGACTCCTGCTTAGAACCCTGGAGAGCCACTCCCAGTCAGTGGGGGCAATACTGAGCTAGGTGGACCAGTGGTCTGTGTTGATATAAGGCAGCTTCCCATGTTTCCTAAATGATATAGCTGCAGTAGATAGAGAGCAGGACAGATAAATAATAGAAAAGGGGCATACTGAAGTGTGCTTTGTGTAATGGATGGACACCTTGTGAGATGATGCATGATGAAAACCCACAGGTCTTTCAGAGATTCTAAGAGACACAGCACAGCTAACTCAATCGCCATGGATTTCCATGTTTCCAAATAATTATTTATTTTTGTAAATTGATTTACCCTGGGACTAGCTCACACTGGCAGCAAGGCCTTATTAAATCCTGGTGTATTTTAGCCAAATCCTTAGAGGCATCCAAACAGCTTCTATTTGCACTCTGACTAAACCCGACTGTGTATTCCCAGAAACGAAACACACACAAGGTTGTTAACAGGATGGACCTGTGAGGCAGTGCATTTAATCAATCAAGAAGAAAACCTTTATGGAATTACTCACACTCCTTGTAAAGATAAAAATATTTTGATTGTATACTCTTTCTCAAAAGGACTTTGAATAATCTCAACAAATTCTCCCAAATAATGTTGCTTAAAAATATGTTGTCTTTCTTATTTATTGTTGTTTAAATTATTTTTGACTATTTTAAATGCTCAAGTTGGATTGATGGAACAATTACCCCCCGAACATTTTTAAGTTACCTGTCCTGATTTAAGTGCACAGTCTCAATGTTATGTGTTATCTTGCCCTGACATCCTGAAAGAAGACACAATTGTTAAACATTTTTTAAAATTACAATCCAAAACATATAACCACAAGATAGCACATAAATGAACAGTATGGAAGTTGAGGATGGGCATGGATTTTGCAAAAATCAGACATGATATTGGATTTTTTTAAAAAGTCCACATGCCCACTATATTTGTGAACTGATCCTGAATGTTTCAACTTTCCACAGAAAATACACAGATTTTTTTAAGTTTAAGAAATGTGCCCCCCATCTGTTTACAACAGTAATGCTGAAATATCTGAGTACTTGTGAGGGATGCCAAAACAGAGGGGTATAGCCAATCAATTTCTACTCAGAGTTTGTTGTTGTTATGTGCCTCCAAGTCGACCCTATGAATCAGCGATCTCCAAGAGCATCTGTCATGAACCATCCTGTTCAGATCTTGTAAGTTCAGGTCTGTGGCTTCCTTTATGGAATCAATCCTTCTCTTGTTTGGCCTTCCACTTTTTCTACTCCCTTCTGTTTTTCCCAGCATTATTAGCTTTTCTAATGAATCATGTCTTCTCATTATGTGTCCAAAGTATGATAACCTGTTTCATCATTTTAGCTTCTAGTGATAGTTCTGGTTTAATTTGTTCTAACACCCAATTATTTCTACTCAGAGTAGACCCATTGAAATGAAAAGACCTAAGTTGGTCATGCCTACAGCCATACTACTCTGAACATGTCCAATCTCATTTCAGAAGCTAAGCAGGGTCAGGCCTGGTTGGTACTTGGATGGGAGACAGTCTGAGAATACCGGGTGCTGTAGGCTTAGAGGAAGGCAATGGTAAACTACCTCTGAATACCTCTTACCATGAAAACCCTATGAATGTATCCAAAAAAGTGTCATAGGGTCACCATAAATTGTAATCGACTTGAAGGCACATAAGAACAAACAACAAAGTTGATCATGCCTTTTAATTTCAGTGGGTCTACTCTGAGGTAGAACTTAGACTGCTTTCACACTGCACTTTATTCCGTTATTCTAATGATTTCTTACCTGGTAATTTGTGCATTATACTGGATCTTTCACACGACACACAAGCTAGCTCCAGAATTCTAGAGGAGTGTAATGGAAGTTTAGTGCTAATTTCTGTGATAAATGATACCAGAAATATTCAGTTAGCGAAGCTGGGAACCTGGAAGGTTGCAGGAGTTTTTCACTAGCTGTAGCCACTCACGTGACAGGCATCCCAGCATGCAGTGCGTTCCCGCCCTTTAGTCGCTTGGGGTTTTGTTTTTGCCTGACTAACATTGTACTGGTATTCCGGCATCGGCGCAGATAGCAGCAGCATTTCCCACATACAGCCCTGTCTTGATACAACTAAATAAATTTAAAAAGTCAGATCCTATAGGGAGAGGGCTTGCATGGTGACAGAATGAGATCTTAGACCTCCTACACACTGGGGAACAGTACGCATGTGTATAATGGGCGAGGAACAAAAACAAGCCGTGTGAAAGACAGTTGGTGAAATGCCGGTATATTGGCTGAAAAAGCTGATGTTCCTTAATGTAACAGGTACTGCAGTGTGAAAGGGATTTTAGAAATTGGGACAGAAGCGCTACCTTTTTAATCCGTTAAACTAACGCAATCAGCCCCATGTATGAAAGCAGCCTCTGTTGGATACAGCTCAAAGTGTTTCTGGGTGGTTCCTCCCTCCCCCCAATTCCTATTTACTACCTATAAAGAACACCAGAAGCTGCCTTATAACAGGGCAGTCTATTTGTCTGTCTAGTCTAGTATGATTTGCTTTCTAACAGGCAGAAGCCCTCCAGCGTTCCGGGCAGAAAAAGGCTTTCCCATCACTTGCTACTTGAGATCATTTTAACCGGAGATGCTAGTGATTTGGTGCAGGGCTACTGAGCTGTGGTCCTTCCCAGTCTCACTAATGCATGCACACACATTAATAGGGATGATTCGCAAATGCATCTCTCATCATTTTATTAGTCACCACTCATTTGACGCTGCTGAATGTGAATGGTTTGTGTTGCAACTAATTTTATTGGCGACTATAACAAGCAACATGAATATTTGCTGTAGATCTGTTGTGATTCATGACAGCTGTTTCACATATGCAAATCACATTTACTAGAGCTCTACATGATCCCCCAATCCAATTTGGGGCCTGATCTGGTGCTTTGGAGCAGTCCTAATAAAATATATCATCAGGAGGGGTGGAAGAAGAAGACACTCATTTATTTATGGTTTAAACCCCTGATCGAACACGTGTGTGTCTCCTTTTCTCTTCTCACCACTTAACTGCCTTCCCCTTTGACAGCCCTGGATTGCTCCAGGTGCATCTGATCTGACCCAGGGTGATCTGGGGCTGCCTCAGCCTTCTCTGACTGAATCCTGGTTCAGCCTGTATCAACCTGATTTGGTTTGGGATTGGGATTCAGCCAGAGCCGGTGCACAGCTCTAACATTTACATTACATAATGCTGCTTCATGCTTATTAGGGAGGGGGTGTAGGTTAGCAGTGGAACACATGCTATGCATGCAAAAGACCTCGGGTTCAGTCTCCAGCATCTCTGGGTTGGGCTGAGAAACGACTTCTGCCAGTGTCAACAATACCAAGCTAGATAAACCAATGGCATACAGTAGTTTGCTGTGTTCCTAAGCATGTGTGACTTCAGCCATAGTTTTCTGTTCCATGTTATTTCATTTTCTTTGCTGTCTGCAGTGTCCAAGCATCTTTTTGGCACTGAAAGGATCTTCCCTCTCCAAGCACTGAGAGGCCTTTTTTAAAACAAAACTTCATTTTGTTAGAATGTGTGGAACAATAGAACTGATTCACCTGTCAGTCCTATCTGTTCTATAATTTGGTCCTCATTTGGCAGAACATAATAATAAACTATCCTCCAATGGAAACACACGAGATTTTGTCTCACCTACATGGGTGGAATGCAATCTCATGTCAGAAAAGTGTCTTGCATCCACCCCATGGATTATAGAGGGGACCAATAGTACAGACAGTTTTTCATCTTTGTTTTCCCTTATAGTGGCTTTGAGAAGACATCCACAATCTCTTAAGAGTGAAACAGCAGTACAGAATGGAATGATTGGGAGGAGGCCGCTTCCTTTAATGGTTCCCTCACTTGCTGCTAAGATCTCACTTGTATTGCTAGTTCCTTTTCCCATTCCTCTCTTATATTCATGGGTATATTAGTTTTGGGGTGACTCTATTTCTTCTATACATATTTTTTAGTATATCATACGAGTTGTGGTTGAATGCTCATGAATAGTATTTTGAGGGGGACCCAAATTCCCTCTCCATTTGCGAACAGGGAAACAAACATCCCAAGAAAGCTACACAACTGCCAACTTCTCCATGACACACTAAGCTTATATAGAGTACTACTAGAGGAAGCCTGCCCTCTGCAAAGAGATATGCAAATATCTGTCATCTGCTGGAAATCTTCTCAAGATAGATTCAAATTTGTGGAGTGGCACAGAACTCCCCCAGCCACAAGAATGTAAGAATAGACCTGATGGATCAGACCAAAGATTCATACAGTCCAGAATCTTGTTCTCAAAGTGCCCAACCAGATGCCTCAAGCAGGACCATGAATGCAATAGCATTCTCCCACTAGTGTTTTCCAATAACTAGTATCCAGAGACATAGTGCCTCCGACAGGGTAGGTAGAATGTAACCATCATGTCTAGCTGACATTGATAGTTTCATCCTCCATGAATTTGTTTAATCCTCTTTTAAAGCCATCCAAGTTGGTGGCCATCACTACATTGTATGGTAGTGAATCCTACAGTTTAACTATGCTCAACTTATGGGGTAAATGTCATGCCTTGACGTTTGACGTCTTACATGTAAAAAAATTTATCCTTTCCCAATTTTTCTAGCAATCAGGGCAATTGGCTTACACGTGTACCAAATTTCAATTTTCTAGCTACTATATAAACAGCCTGACAATTTTGTAGTACACTTATTAGTCCTCTGTTTTGAGGAGTATATCTACATAATCCCCCTTTTAGAAAATCTTTGTAACCACAATATGTTTGGTCATGTTCATCATGGGAGTATTTCAAATAAATATCAGTTTTCTGGATAATGTAGAAGTTCTAGAGATGTGAAGGACCAGAAAAAACATGTGTGTGTGTGAAAAAGGCTTTCACATCTCTAGGAAGAACCCAAACAACTTTGATGCCCCCACAAGTGTTCAAATGACTGCATGAATCAGTCATTTAATCCGTATATTTATTTCTCTATTATTTATTTATTTATCACATTTATATCCCACCTTTCCTCCAAGGAGCTCAAGGCGGTGTACATGGTTCTCCTCCCTCTCCATTTTATCTTCAAAATAACCCTGTGAGGAAGGTTATCCAGAGACATAGATAATAGCCTGCAATCCTGTTATTGGTGTGTAGCAGCTTTCTCCACATTCCTACTGAACATTTATTCCATTATTATTCCACTTTTAACAGTCATGGCTTCCCCCAAAGAATCCTGGGAAGTGTAGTTTGTGAAAGGTGCTGAGAGTTGTTAGGAAAGCCATAGTCCCAGACCTGTAACTCGCAGAGTTCTCTGGGAAGAAGGACTGGCTGTTAAAACTGCTCAAGGAATTTTACCTCTATGAGGGGAATGGGGATCTCCTAGCAACTCGCAGCACCGTTCACAAACTACACTTCCCAGGATTCTTTGGGGGAAGCCATTACTGTTTAAAGTGGAATAACAGTGGAATAAATGTTCAGTGTGAATGTGGCCTTTTGATTTAAAATAACAACAACACAGGTACAGAGACATGCACTTTATTTCAGAAGTCAGACTTTTGTGGAGAAGGGACAAAACTGAAGCAGAGACAGGCACAGAGAGAAAAACCTTGGCCAAATGAGCTATTACTCAACTCAAACTAGAAAAAAGCACTGGAGAAGATCAAAAGATCACTTTGGAGACAGAAAGGAAAGAACTGATAAATGTCAGTCTTTATATGGAAAACTACAGTCGAGATTAATGTTGCCTGCAGATGCAGCAAAATCTTCTGAAAGGATTTCTGGTGTGATTCATAAACCTGAAATTCCATCAGTCTCACTCACTACTTCCATGGCTATTCCATGCCTTTTTCTTTTCCATTCCTTCCTGCCTGAGTGGCCCAGAGCTCACTAAACTTGTGTCAAAGGCTGTACAATTTCAGAATGCTTGTGAGGACTCATATGATTAAATGCCCCTCCTCAGGCAAAGTTTCTATCCACATAGAAACCCAGACATCAGACAACTTCTATCCTAGCCTTCTTTCTCACTAATAATCTGCATAGGTTTGGGAGCTGGCAGAATGCTATAACACAGGGAGTCCCTAACCCTTTTAGGACCAGTGGGCACATTCGGAATTGTGACAGAGGCAGCATCAAAAATGGCTGCCATAGGGAGCATGCTCATTCACAAAATGGCTGCTGTGGCTGTGGTGGGCCTGAGTTCAGATAATTGGTCAGTTGCCTGCTTTGGATGGGGTCATACTCCCTCTGAAACAGCAGGTTTGTCATCTGGGGGTGCTCCTGGATCCATCTTTGTCACTAGAGGCCCTGGTGACCTCAGTGGCTAGGAGTGCCTTTTACCAGCTTTGACTGGTAAGACAGCTGTGGCCATTTCTGGACCGGGATAGCCTGACCACTGTTGTCCATTCACTGGTAACCTCCAGGCTGGATTACTGTAATGCGTTCTATGTGGGGCCACCCTTGAAGTTGGTCCAGAAGTTGCAGCTGGTGCAAAATGCAGCAGCGGGACTGCTCACTGGAGCAGGTTATCACCAACATGTCACCCCTCTGCTGACAGAATTACACTGGCTACCTATTAGCTACCAGGTTAAGTTCAAGGTTCTAGTTTGGTGTACAAAGCCCTATACAGCTTGGGATCAGGATACCTGAAATACTGTCTTATCCCTTATATACCCAGTTGATCGCTGCACTCTGCAGGTGAGGGCCTCCTGCAGATACCATCATACCAGGAGGTCCATTCCACACCCTTTGGAATTCCATCCCCTTATTTATTTATTTACGTGTGAGAGTGAGGGGAAACTTGGACTCTGTCACCATTATAATTTATTATTTGGCATGGAGGGGATTAAATAACTATGTGAGCACCCTGGTAGGTTTACGTGGGCACATGGGTGCCATCTTGGGGACCTCACCTATTAAAAGAGGCTTGTTGATCTTTAGCAAGATGTAATAGTGGAGAGTTTTCTCTGAATGCCACTTTCATGGGGAAGAGTTTCTCTACTTAAAATAGATGCCTGGTGGATGTTGCAGCTGATGACATGTGGAGGAGATCCTCTGTGCAGAAGATGCTCTTTAAGTTTGTTACTTTCCTTTGTTGTTGTGGATGCATTTGATTCTGGGAACCAAATTGCAGATGATGTTTCTCTCAATATGTGTGACATCGCAGGATTTCTAGTTGAGGCAGGTATGGTCATCAGTGCAGGGCTGGCACCAGAGGGCAGCCAGGTTGGCCCCTGGCTGAGGGCCCCTGCTGCCCAGAGGGGCCCCTGAAGAACACCTCCTCAGGGTGGGAGAGTGGCACTCCCATTCCATGAACCACAGCAGCACTGGGTCCTGCAACCTGACCCTGCCACGGATTGCAAAGAAAGAGCTCCTAGGCACCCCGACAAGAGAGACAGTGTGGGCTTCAATAAGCCTGCACGCATGCCCCGCCTGCCTCTCCCATCAGTGTGAATGCCATGCATGCTCTGTGCGCATGCCTGCCATCACCCAAGATAATAGCAAGAGCTGATGCCTGCACTGCCATCTTGAGTGATGGCAGGCATGCGCGCTACATATGCATATCACTCACATGATACAAGTGCTAGGTGGAGTGTGCAGGCAGGCTTATTAGCCCTGATCTGCCTGTAAGGGGGGTATTGGGGTACAGCACCACAGGCCTGGGGCAGGCTGGTGCTGGCCCTGCATGTGTAGGTCCTGTTTGCTGTTCTTAATGGGGAGGAGGTCACTGAGGAAAGAAATGTGTGCATTTTCAATGGTGCTACTTGGTTGTGGGATAAAAGAATGGATGTAATATTTTAATTGCTCCAACCTTTCTGGCATTTGTCCAATTCCAGACCACAAATATGTTATCAGTAAGTAGTATGTTAGTGAGCTCTTTCAGGATGTTCTGCTCAGATTTTCCCATGAATAGATTTGCATATGACAAATTCTAGAAACAAGGTGTTTTTTTCTCTCATATTGGGTGAGTTTGGAGTAATGTTTTCTATGACCCGAAGGCCAGGGTTCGAATTCCCACACAGGCATGAAGCTTGCTGGGTGACCTTGGGCCAGTCACTGTCTCTCAGCCGAACCTACCTCACAGGGTTGTTGTGAGGATCAAATGGGGAGGGGAGAATCATGTACACCACCTTGGTCTGCTTGGAGGAAAGGTGGGATATAAATGTAATAAATAAATAAAAATAAATTTCTCACATTTGAAACTTTAACAGGGGCTGTAGTTGCACCCTAGAGCCAATTAGTGTGTTGTCTATTAGTCCATGAAATAATTGCACTTTATCCAAGGCAATACTGTTTCTATGATGATGGCTGGTCTGGATCTATGCAGGAATTACAGTGCATTGCTATATACTCACCAGTTTGCAGTTTTCATGCTAATCTTTGGCATACTGAAATCACTGCAATGGAATTTTTACACATCATTTCCAAGTGTTGAACATCATGCTGGAATGCACGCCTACGTGGAGAGACATGAGATTTATCATGATCTGGTGAAGTTTTGCTTGTGGTAGAACTATGGAACACAGTCAACTTTCCAGCAGGGCCACAGTCAGAGGTGAAGTGCATCATATGAAAATGATTGTCTTGCAATTTATTTATTTATTTGGCCCATTCCTATGCTGCTTAATTTATAAAAATATTTCTAAGCAGTGTGCAGAAAACTAAAACAGAAAATGACAGAAAACTGAAACAACAAACGTTAACGATACACCATAAATATGTTAATATAAATTATTAATAAATCCAGACTGATATTGGTTCCTTCTCCTGGTGACACACCTCCCCATCAGCCTCCTGACTCTCACCTAGGACTCCACCCACCCACTCTGGCTCCCACCCAGGGCCCAAACAAACTCTCAGAATTTCATGACAAAAAGGGTTTCTGGAACCTGGTGGCATCACCCTAGTCTCTCACTCTGTCTGTGCTTTTATGGGCGGGCATCAAGGCTTCATGGGCTGCCTCAGGCTGCCGACAGCTATGTCTCACGTAGCAGTCCATCAGCTGTGTCACACACACATCCAGTTCCAAGTTACAGCAGATTTAGTTTGGTGAGTTTCCCGGAGGTATCCAAAAGATGGCAAATAGGACACCCGTGCACTCAACAGTTCTGCACACCTCTCCAGCAACAATATTTCTATTCTACCTGTCAATAATTAATCTGAGAATCAGGTCAGGTACCATGATACTAGGAAAGCGAGGAAATGAAAACATAAGGGAATTCAGAAAGGCAAATGTTTGCAGCAAGATGTTGCCCTGTCATGGTACTGGCAATAAAGCTGCCATTCCTATCCCACCACACTCCCACTCATTCATTAAGATCTCAACTTATGGGTAACTGAAGTTACAGAATATTGAAAACAAAAATGGGAACAACATTTGCGTTCTTAGAGTTGGTGCTTTTTGCTCTCCTCCCACATCAAAACCACAAGCCCATTTCAGACAGGAAGAACTGCAATGTTTGCACATTGCAATTATGTTGAGCCAGCTAAAATCCATTCCCAACCACAATCTGGTCCCAAGACATCATGTTTTTGAATTTGTTACAATGGCTTAAACATTTCCAGCATTAATCTGTTCCTTCAATTTCCAGTTGCAATATAGTCTTGGGAGATCAGCCTGTACTTCTTTTTGGGCTGACTAATCATTTTCTCAAAATAACTTGAATCAAACATTCCTAAATAATGATAGTTGTAGACTATCACACTTTAAAATGATCTTTAATGCCCTTCCTTTAAAACGGAGGGGGATTCCAGATGGAGATCAGGTGACCAGGTGAAAAAGAGGAAAGGGCTCTTGCACCTTTAATAACTGAAGAAGAGCAACTATTAAAGGTGCAGGTGTCCTGACCTTTTTTTTTATCTTACCACCTTAGATTGAGAGCTATATGGCAGGAAAAAGAGAGATGGTGATCCCCCCCCCCAATGCCACAGCATGGTCACCTGGTCTGGACTTCCATATGGTATCTAAAAGGGAGATGGACTCAGCTCTTGTTCAGTCAAACTGTGGACCTTTCCCAACCATAACTGTTTGGGGCTACCTTAGGGACACTACAGGTGACATTTCCCTCCCAAGGCTGTGTATCTTCCCAGACCAAAAGAATGAAATTATAGCTTTTAAAAAAAATGTTTTTAAGATTGTTTTGTTTTAATGTATTTTAAGATCTGTTTTTATGATGTTTTAAAGTGTTTTTAGCATTTCTGTTTGCCGCCCTGGGCTAATGCTGGGAGGAAGGGTGGGATATAAAGCAAATAATAAATAAATAAAAATAAATAAAATCATTGGAATGTCATTAATAGATACCTACAAAGCTGACAATTGTTTTAAAAGGTTACATTGTACACATACTGACACTTCTGCCTTGGTTAGGAAAATAACTACTAAGAAAGCCTGGGTGTTTATTTGCCTTGTAGAACTGTACATAGATATATCAGCATATGATTAATAGAACAGCATTACTGCTGCACCTTTTAAAAAAAGCATAGGATGAGGTAGCCAGGTTATGTTAAACACTGTGAGCACTTCACATCTAACACACTCTGGCAGCACTAGATCTAAGAGGAACCCCACTGTCCTCCCCACCCAACCCTGCATCCACAGCAGCGGTCAAGCTGCTACAGTGCCCATGTGCTCCACTGCAGCCAGTCACCCTCAGCAAGGACTGACCTGCAGGGTGAACCAGCAGCCTGCCTAGCCTTCAGGTTTACAGTTTCATGTGTGGATAAGAGAGCATCAGGAAGGACAATTTATGTTCTTCCCTGACTCAGACTAATACCTGAGCTGGAAATGAACTTTTTGAGGCTACAATGCTCACTTCATATTTGAGGCAAGCATCAATAAAAGCCTCTGAAATTTGCATTTTTGCATCAGGAAATATGAATTCTGATGAGCTCCCTAATCCTCACCCCCTCCCCAACTGCTGTTCAGCTTAGCCTTCTGCAGAAAGCTGCCTGTACCATCAGACTGAAGGACAGACAGGCTGCTGGTGTGTTCTCATCCAAGGGTGGAGAACCTCAAGGCCAGGGACCAAACACAGCCCCCCAGGCTTCCCTATTTGCCCCTTGGGACTCTCCCCAGGCTACGCGCCTCCCCAAACCACACCCATCACTAGCCTTGCTTCAAACCATCCTTGAGTGATTTTCCCTGATAAGATGTGTCCTTGAACTCTGATTAGGCCTTTCGATTGCCTGGATGGAAGACAAAACGAGAGGGATCTTTGAGTGTGTATAGGAACTAGCATACTCTACGAAGGTAAAATTTGCATACATCACTCCACCCACTTTTGCCTCTTGCCTGTCCACAACTGGCATGTGGCCCCTGGAGGTTGCCCAGGAGGGAATGCAGTCCTGAGGATGAAGAGGGCTCTCCCACCCCTGTCCTAAGCAAACATGAGCGACCCCTACTGAGATGAAGTGCTGGCTGCAATGGTGGTACAACAGTGGCTCACCCAGTGCAGTGAAAACAGGGTGTAGAAAGGAGTGTTGTGCTTGGCTCCAGTAGGGAACATAGGAAATTGACTTATACTGAGTCAGACCATTGGTCCATCTAGCTCAGTACTGCCAGCCTTGATTGGCAGCAGCTCTCCAGGATTTCAGGCAGGAGTCTTCTCCAGTCCTACTTAGAGATGCCAGGGGTTGAACTGGGGACCTTCTGCATGCAAAGCAGGTACTCTGCCACTGAGCTATGGCTCTCTCTGTCTCAAACCTGCTCTTCACACATATGAGCACATGCATCTAGGCACAGTGGGGGAACAGAACTGTGACCTTGGAGGTTTGTCCTAGAGTGGGTCATTCATAACATAGGGAAGATTAGAATCTCACCCATTACATTGGGGTTTGTATCAAAATATTTGCTGGTTGAGGAAGTAATTTACGCAGTGCGGATTCAGCACCTTCTTGAGTAAACATCCCCAGTGTTTAGTTAATTTGCTCAATAGGACGTTTGTGCCTTTGACCAGACAGCTCGCTTATAAGAAGGGATAAGCAACATTATTAAATAAATGGCCTTTCCCCATCCACAAAGATTAAAGATTTTATTGAAATGGGTTTCACAAGTGGTTGTCACTTAAGTATGTACTAATTTGTTTTTCTCGCCTTCCATTTAATATTGGCTAGTGCTGTATCCAGAGAATACAGTGTGAAGATGGCAGGGTGTATATCTTCTGAGTAAAGGACTCAGCTGGAACAAACAAATGAAAGCGCAGCCCAACCGAAGTCGACAAAAGTTTTTACTGTAGATTATAATGGAAACAGGTTGTTAAGTCAGTGACCGGTTTGTAGATTCCTCAAAAAGTTGCAGCAAACCCTGCAAAACACAGTGACCTGGTTTGCATGACATGGTAGGCCAAACTCTGGCTTATGAGGATCATGCAAATATGTGGGCTCCTAGAGAAGAGGTTGCAGATGCTTAGATTTTCCCTGGTCATCTTTACTCCTGTGTCTTGCTGATTTAAACCAATATTGGGCTCAGCATGTCCCCTGAACATGCTGTCCTTCATGGTTAAGCTGTATCTTGGCTACCTCCACTGTCAGAGGCAATATGTGTGAATACCAGTTGCTAGGAATCGGAGGTGGGGAGAATGCTGTTGCACTCAGATTCTGGTTACTGGCTTCCCATAGGCATCTGAACGGCCACATGAGAACAGGATGCTGGCATAGATGGGACATTGGCCTGATCCAGCAGGCTCTTCTTATGTTCCTTGCCAACCACATGCTGTAACCAAGGTTTTCTCTTGATTCCAACTCATGGTTAGCCTGGAGAGAGCTTAATTGTGAGCCCAGGTTTGGATGACATGCTAATCCAAACCTTGGTTTAGCTCAGTGTGGTATGGGAGAAAAAAAAAAGGACCAGGGAGGAGCACAGCTGCTACAAGTCGTCTCCAGGAGCCCACATATTTGTGCAGTCCCAGTAAGCTATAGTTTGCCTTACAGTATTGTATGATATTGTACATTATTGTATTGCATGACAGTATTGAAAACAGCCAATGTATTGAATGCCAGCTCTGGATATAAATCTATTCTCAACTTCTTTTGACAATGCAGAGAGTCAGTGTGGTGATGCACCCACAAGCCTTGTTCAGGTATTCAAGCAACTTGTGGATGGGGGAGTGTGTACAGAACATGGGGCCACCCCACCCCAATATTCCCATACCCCTTGTCTTCTTAGTGTGTTCTTCTAAGGTGTCTTCTAAGTACGTTCAGGTACACGCACTTAAAAGCCCCCATGCAATCAGAAACCCTGGTAATTTATTTATTCATATTTTGAAGCATTTTTAAACTACGCTTCATTGCAAAGCAACTTCAGGCTTCCTGATAATGCAGGCTTCCCAGCTGTGTGGAAGCTTCTAAACACATCCAGCTGGTTAGAGTTCCCCTTCAGATATTCATGCTCAATACACAAAGGTCTCCATGGGAACATGAACATTAGCAATGGGGCTTGCATGGGCAATCCCACTCCCTTCTTCACACATTCGCTTTGAATGACGGAAGAGGGCTACCATGTTCCTGCACATGTGTGTTTCTCTATTTGCGTCAGTGTTGGAGACATCACTATGCATATACATCTTTTTGTGCACAACTGAGCTGCCCCCTTTCTTGAAATGAATGCAGGAAACCATTGAAATCAGTGGGAGTTACACACAGACAAGCTGTAAGCTGGGCTGTAGCCTAGGAATGTTTGCAACATCAGAATTCTTTCACTTGATGAATCACAAACTTGGAAAGGATCTTGAGGACTGTTTAGTCCATTGGCTTATACCATGAAAGAGCCTGTTTTTAATGTATAATTAATACATTCTAACCATCCTCACCAATGCTATGATGTGAAGTAGCTCAGTCACATTGCTCTCATGGTATGGATGAAGAAATGAAGGTAAGAAATATTACTTCTCTAGGGCTCCCCAATGAATCCATGGCAATCTGTGCCCAGGTTGCTCCTGACTAAGGATGGAACACTCTGTCAACTTTGGGTCTCTCAATTTCTCATTCTCCCAATCTTAAATCCAGTTCTGCAGCAATCTGTGGTTTTTTTCTAAAATCCTCATGAAAATTGTTCAGCATTTTAGTGCAAATTTCTCCTAATAAACACATTTTTCTAGGCAGTTTTGACTAATGTACACATTTTTGGAAGCAATTTCTCCTTATGCAATGTATTTCTCTCTGTTATCTTGGCTAATATGTTCATTGTTATACATACTTTCCCCTAATATATCCATTTTTTAAAACATTGGTTGGTTGGAAAACTGCATCGCAAAATTCAGATAAGTGAATTTCAAAGGCTAGCTGTGTTTCAGTTCCCATATTGTTTCAGAAAGTGTAAGTTTGATAGATTCAGCTTTAAATGCCAGCTGAATTAAACTTCTCCCCCATCCCTAGTGAAGGCTTGGCAGGTTGACTGAACCTGGGAGTTTACCACTGAGCTATAGGTCTTCTGAAAGTGTTCTGCCAACAGGACTCAGGTGGTCTTGATAAAATGCAGGAAAATGCAGTCTCCTCTGTGGCACTCTTCTCTAGCTCTTTGAGGGGAAAAACATGGCTGCCCCCTTGGAACCATGGATGACACCATACAAAGTAATTGGGAGGGGCTTTGTTGAACTGTAGTGAGGAAAAAAGGGTTTGTGTGTGTGTGTTTAGTTTTTTATTTTAAAGTGTTTCTTACCTGCTCTTCATTGCAAATGCAATTCCAGAGCATGTTACAAATTAAAACAAAATTGGATACATCATACAAGTACTAAAAACAAGGCCAACACAGACAGAGCTATAACTAGCCAACTAAAATATTCAGCTGGCATTGAAAAGGTATAAGTGTAGGCATCCACTGTATCTCCAAGGGAGAGAGTTCTGTTGCCTCCCGGAGTGTCTGAAGCTGCACCACCACCGCCTCTCAAGCACCTTTCTTAAAAAGGGGCTGCTTGTGACCAGATGGTAATGGTTAAACCTCCAGGCCCAATGTAGTTTGTTTGGAGTAGGGATCGTCCCATTGCCTCCTTGAAGACAGCAGGTACCATCCCATCCTACAATGATGCATTCACTGCACATTGGATCCACATGGTCAATCCCTTCTGGCTGGATTGTACCAGCCACAACTGACAAGTATTAGGAGGCCACATGGTTAGCCACACCACTGCAAGCATCTTGTCTATTTCCCCAGCCTCAAAAGATGAAACTCAGCATATAAAACCAGAACAGACAGTGCACTGGACAGCTTCTTTGGACCTGTATCAACTGTGGCATCTAACCCACCACAATGGTGAGCAACGTCATATTCAATGTGAGTTACAAACCTGTCAAGTAATGCAGAAACATTAAGGGAGTAACAAATGCAAAAAGGAAATCCTTTAGAAATAGACTGATACATTCATAGCTACCTCCAGGATCAGACGCACCATACCTCTAAATACCAGTTGCAGGAGAACAACTGTGGGAGAGGATTTTGCCATAGACATCTGGTTGATCACTGTGGGATGCAGGATGTGGATGAGATGGACCATTGTTTTGATGTGGCAGGCCACTGTTTATGTTCTTCTCAGTTTAAGAAAATTGTTCTTTCTGTCATTAGTGTCTCACAGAACCTGTACTATTTGTCAGCATTCTAATTGCTGACACCTTCACCCTAAGCAGTTAGAATGTTTATACAGATTCAGTGGAAAGCTCTCATATGGCAGCCAAGCATGTAGCAACCAGATTTTACTTCTAGCTTATAAAGTTTTATTTAATGGTCTTCATTTCTATCTGCAATGTTCTAAACATACATTTAATAGTCTCTAATACTGCCTGATTTTTTTTAAAAGGATAAAACATACAATATTGCAAAAACACATAATTTGTCACTTCATAATATAATTTATTGCCATACTTATTCTTGCTTCTAAATTTGCATTCATGTAGAATTTTGTTTCCTTGTCACAAAATATGGGCAGGGACTTCCGGGAAGGGTGACTTAGCCTGTGCCTGCTTTTGAGACGGGCTCCTGCCTCAAAAGAAGCTTATTCAGATATATCAGTCAGTTTTTTCTTTTTTTTTTGACTGATTAAACTTCTCCCGGGTAGGGAGAAACGAAGAGATTAACCTCAAAGCCTATTTTTGTTGGGACGACCAGATCTCATTAATTTATGGGACGAGGTCCAGCCGACGAAGGTGGGACGGATTTTCAACAGCAAGCTCTATCTGTTAAAGCGAACGTTCATCTTATCTTCTAAGAGAGAACGCACTAACAGGCAAGCACCCTTCTTTCTATATTTTTCTTTTACTTGACTTAAATTGTTGCTGTTTAAAAGAGATTTGCCAGATTGATCGGTTTTTGACATCTCACTGGGGAGCCATAACTTCTCTCTGCTACGCACTAATTAATAGCTTATCTCTGTTTTTGTTGCAAAAAGCTGTCCTGGATTTGCATTCTAAAGATATACACAGAAGAGGGATTTCTATTCCAGATTTTTATTTTGAAGAATATTATACTGTCTGAGACTACTCTCTTTTTGGTCTATTTTATTTTGACGAATCTGTTTTTTGACGACTGCCATTAATTGTTTCGATCCTGGGAACTGCATTTTGTTTACTTAACTATGGAGAGATAAGGCTGTCTGCTCTGTTTATACTGTGATGTCACCAAGTTTGGAGTATTAACCCAATTGTTGCTGAAATAAGAAGTGGTTTTCCTATATTTTTCTTTTAAAATGGCAATTAAGAAAGTGGCTGAGAAGCTGGAAATAACTATGTTTCAGAAAATAATGGATGAGATTGAGATAACGAAACAAAACCTGCGACAGGGTTGTAAGGAGCTGAAAGTTGAATTGAGTAAAATGAAGCAGGAGATTAAAGATATAGGGGTCCCTGTGAGAGAGGTGACCCTGGAAGGGGTCCCTGTGAGAGAGGAGACCCCGGAGATTGGAACAAACGTGGAACAGGAAAAAGATTTGGAGTCTATGGACTTTAGAAACAAAATCTATTGTTTGGAGACACAGGAGATTAAAGACATAGGGGTCCTTGTGAGAGAGGAGACCCTGGAGACTGGAACAGGGGTCCCTGTGAGAGAGGAGACCCTGGAGACTGGAACAGGGGTCCCTGTGAGAGAGGAGATCCCGGAGATTGGAACAAACGTGGAACAGGAACAAGATTTGGAGTCTATGGACTTTAGAAATAAAATCTATTGTTTGGAACTCAATGTTATCTCTGAAGAAATTAATGAAGATTCTAGAGATAAAGTTATTAATGGCATGGATAATCTTCCGGACTGGAATGATGTGATGGAGCCCAATATAGAGAAAATCTATGGAATTAACTGCAGCCATGTGACAATGGAAAAACTTTCAAGAGATGACCCAGTGTATTTTGAAAAAAAGAACAGAGATATGATTTTACAGCTGTATTTCAGCAACCTATTCAGAATGGATGGCAAGAAAATATTTGGGATAGAGGTAATTCCCATTAGACTCTTACTATATGACTATGGCTTTGACAGCAAGATTATTATGGAATACTGATAATGGAAGATTGGATACTGAAATTACTGGACTTAACAAGACTACTGAAGATGGAAGATGGAAAATGGAACTAATAGGGATAATAGAACAATGGCTACTGAAATTACTGAACCTAACAGATTCTGATGTGATGGATTAATTGAAATGTTTATTTTGACTATGGTTATGACAATAAGATTATCATAATTAGTAATGAGATGGATTAATCGATATGCTTATCTGGAAAAAAAAATTGATAGATATATTTCTTAAAGAATTGAAACCTCTCTTTGACTTTTTGTGGAAAGAATAAAGTAATGTTTATGAGATTTGATGATTAAGTAAGATAACTACTGGAGGAAAGTGATTTTATAATATGACTTAAGAGACAGGATTGTTATATATTATAGACTTATAACTGATTTGATCTTTGACAAATGGGAAGTCAATATTTTACTCTTTACTTTTTATTTTTGTTTTTTTTTTCTTTTTTTCTTTTTGTTTAACTATTTTTGATTTTGTTTTTTGTCTTTGAATGTTTTATGATTTTGTCTTGTATGTTTTATGAAAATCTGAATAAAAATTATTGAAAAAAAAACAAAAACAAAATATGGGCAGGGGAAAATGGGAACAAAATAATACTATCTCTATACTTAAAAGCTGCTATTGCTGTGTACATACAATGTAAGTCTTTCCTGGAAGAGCTGTTAATTCATTGTATCTGATTGCATTGATTGTCCAAAATGACAGCGATCTAATCTGGACTTTCATATCTGGATGTGCAGCTGTCTGGGTAGCTTTCAGAAAGATGCCTGCAGGGACTTCCTGAGGGGTTGATGGGGGCTACGTTATCTTGTCAAAGAGCATTGCTTTCTGGGATGAAATGGTTCAATGAGTAGTGAAAGCTGTGCTTTAGATGTCAGCTGCAGCCTTTTATTTGCAACACACCTGTGCTTATGCCTGTTATTAACACAGGATGTAGGAGTTATAAATGGATGTTGTGTCACCTTGAAATTAATTAGAATTTATTAGTAAGCAGATGATGTTCCAAGACCACTTTTCACTGATCAGCACAATGTTCTCATTCTTTTCTTGAGATTCCCTCTTCCTCAGGCTGTGGATGTCATTGCTTATGTTGCCAAAACAGCACCACTCATGCACACAAGGAAGATGTAAAAAGGCTTAGAGGACCCCCAAGGTTTTATTATTCATTATTTATTTATTTAATTTGTATTCCCCTTCATACTTGAAAAGAAGCCTCTACGCGGTTTACAGTGTTGAAAAATAATCAGACCAAATTACACATTTATAACAATACAAAACATTTAAAAGAAAACATCTTAAACACTCACATCTTAACATTAACAATAAACATCATAAGAACCAAAATACACGTTTAAAACAATACAAAACATTTTTTAAAAAAATCTTAAATATTAATATAACTTAAAATAGCTAACATAATAAATCATAATCACTACTAAGAGATTGAAAATGTAAAAAACACAAATATTCCAGGAAGACAAAATCCCACCCACCAAACACATGAGTGTGTGTGTGTACAGGTAGCAGCATCACTTTCACTTCTGCTGCTACCACCCCAACTTATGCTGTCACCAAAAGATGGGGCAACACTCCCCACCCCTGGAGCTGCCTCCTCTCACCAGGGAGCACCCACAATCATTCCACCCACACACAACACCCATAACAACAGGGGGTAGCACCATCCTTGAGGATAATGCACAAAAGTGATCTGCAGCAGTAGCACAAGTTGTATGTCCATGGACAGGGATTTGAAGATGCATCATGTCGAAACCATTCAGGGACTATACTTGGCTTCCCACCACTAAGCTGGCACACTCCATTAATGCCTTATGGGCCAGAATCTTGTGCTCAGACTTCTCCCCCCTGGTTGAGAGCTGCAGGATGAGAGCCCTTTTGCTTGTGCCCTTGCCAGGCACGAGTTTAAATAGGTACCTGAGGAAAGGGGGAAAAAACACACTGTCTTCATTAAGGGCTTCAGTTGCACCTCCTTTCAGGTTTGTAGAAGCAGAAAACAGGAAGGACCTCAAAAACAATCCAATGAGGACTAAGCATGCTCATTGGCCATGAAATGCTGAGGGATGGTTGGGGAGGGAAAATGGAAAACTGGGCAGAGGGGAAATGGAAGGGAGTGGCTGAAATCTTGAACAGCAGCACTCCACACTGCAACATTTTGTTGCAGTTCCCACTAGTTCCTTCTGTTTAGTTCTTTTGTTTTGTCTTCTACTTGTGATTAGGGATGAGCTGCTGTTTCCTCCATTTCATTCCTTTATTGTTCTGGGAGTTCACCCTGGCCTGCATTCCACTCCTCTTGAGTTGGCTTTTAACAAGGAAAATTACTAAAATTAATTCCAGAATTGGAACATTATCAGCCTTCTCCAGGCTGGTACCCTCCAGATGTCATTGGACTGCGACTCCCATCAGCCCCCGTGGGGATGTTGGAGAATTCCAGATGGTGAAAATAGAAATAAGAGTGGAAATTGCCACAATTCACATGTTCATGTGAGGTCAGTTACAGAAATCACACAAGTGAATACGAGTATTAATGGGGGCTTTTTTAGTTTGCTAACATTACAAAAATTATTATGATTTCTGCATTGTTTTTGATGTCTCCCTTCCACTGAAATGCACTGAAATTAATTACGTTAATTTCAGCCATAGCAGGTAGTGAGCTGAATAACATAGATTTTAGTGGAAGCCAAACGCTAGTGGAATGGAAAGAGTGATGATTGTGACCATCATAGGCCCTTTCTCCTTATATCCCTAAGCCCCATCCAGTATAAGCCAATAGTCAGGGATGATGGGAGCCGTAGTCCAACAACTTCCAGAGGACACTAGGTTGGAGAAGGCTGTATGTCACCATACCAGTTTGCTCTGCTCTTCATTGTATGCCTCCTGAATTTTGGGTTTATTAGGAGAATTTCTTAAGCCCAATTTCCCCCCTTTCCTCTGTGGATTTTCATGATTCTGAACTTTCATTCAGCCTTCATTCCACTGCACATTTGTACTTCAATAATATGTTATCAGCAGTGGAGGGGGTGGCTCCAATGTCAGTGGGGCAGTGAATCTGCTCTGAGCTTTAGTCTGAACTTTCAAGGAGCTGTCCAAGGTGCTGAAACCGTTCTCCACTGATTATCAGAATTTCTTTTTGTTACTCAATGTAAAATATGGCAGCAAAAGCAGTGGAAGGCCTCTCCCCACTGCTGTCTCTCATGCAATGTTGTTCTTATTCCAGTCATTTACTCAGGGACAAGGTAGAAAATATTGTATTAGAGCAATAAATCATCTCTCCTAACTGTGCTTACCACTGACAAGTTTATCCAGCAAACTTAAATCTGTTTTGACTGTTCTTGACCCTTAAGAATCTTGGGAATTGTAGTTCTGTTAAAGGGCTAAAATTCCCAGGATTTTAAATAACAATATGAAATGGCAACACTGGCTTGGTAATCAATTTACTGGAAATGCAATTTAAGCTGGTGGAGTAGGCAGTGTATATGCCTCATGTTTGTTGGTCTTAGTTATAGACAGAGAGAGAGAGAGAGAGAGGCTGCATTCAGACAGCAGTTTATTCAATTTCCCTGACCTTTCCTTACCTGAAAATTTCTGCGTTTTATTTGTTCTTTCCTACGATGTAAAAGCCACTTCTGGAAATTGAGCAGAATATAGTGGAAGTTCAGCACTCATTTCCATGTTAAATGCTTCCAGAAACAATCCTTTTGCAATCCCATTAATCCAGAAAATAGTGGAAGTAACATGACAAAATTTGGGGTGGTATACTGGCATGCAGCTCTTTCCTACCATTTTCATGGGGAAAGCATGGGAGAACAGAAGTGTGCCTGTGTGGAAAGAGTGGGGGAGTAGCAACATGTCCAGTGATGTCCATTGTTATGTCACACCATGCCCACTGGTGTGAACAAAATTTAGTGCAACGTGGTGGTATATTGGTAAAAAAAAGCCATCATTGCATAATGCAACAGGTAGTGCAGTGTGAAAGAAATGTTAGAAATTGGGACAGATGCACTACCATTATAATCAGTAACACTAATGCAATAAAACCCATCTCTGAATGCAGCCATACTAAGATGCCTCTTTAGCCTATTGATAGCTTCCAGGCTGCAGGAAAGCAGTTCAACACAACCAACAAGTTATTATTTCTCTCCAATATTTATAGAATTCTCTTGTGGGGGTCTTCACATGATGGCTGATAGGCAGGAGGAGTTTATCTCTAGAGTGACATACACTTTCTTATCAGAAAAGTTAAAATAAAACTCTTTCATTAGCCATCCCATCTGTGTTCGAAATAATCACTGGCATATAAAGCCCTAACCACAATCTGATGAAAATGCACCTGTTTACATAGGCATTCCCTCATTATCTCGACCTGAGCCTCCTGTTTTCACTGCTGTGTTTGTTTTAACGCGGTTGTTTTATTGTTTCTTTTACGCATGGATGTTTATACTTTAAGTTTGTGTATTTTGGCATTAGGCTGCATCTAAATAAATAAATCTTCTTGGGGGTGCCGTTTTAAATTGTAATGTGAATAATTTAATTTATTGATCTCAAAGAGACTTACAAAAGTGCAACAAATAACAGATAAATCAGCTAAAGCAATCATTAGGGCAAGGGCTGTCGCTCAGTGATAGAGCAACTGCTTTGCATGAAGCAAGTCCCCGGTTCAATCCTTGGCATCTCCAGGTTGGGCTGGGGATTTCCACAGTCTGAAAGCCTGCCACTGCCAGTCAGTGGAGACAATATGGAACTTCATGGACCAATCGTCTGACGTGGTATAAGGCAGCTTCCTATGTTCCTAAGTTGTTCCAAACAATCAATTAACAAGAAAAAAATAGCCTCCCACACACAACTAAAAGATAAACACCACTACTACCTAGAGAGGTAGTGGGCTCTCCGATACTGGAGGCATTCAAGAGGCAGCTGGACAGCCATCTGTCGGGAATGCTTTGATTGGGATTCCTGCATTGGGCAGGGGGTTGGACTTGATGGCCTTATAGGCCCCTTCCAACTATGATTCTGTGAATACCAAAATGACCAGTAAAACCAAACCAAATCAACCTACACCTAGAATGTCTCCTCGTGGTGCCAAAAAGATGACAACGTTGGTGCCAGGCCAAACCTCCCTGAGGAGAACATTCCACAAGCAAGGGCCCATCACTGATGAAGCACACTGTGACCTTCCAAGGGGGCACACAGAGAAGGGCCTTCAACAACAACCTTAGAATCCTGGTACATTTATACGAGGAGAGGTGGTCCATGAGGTATTGGGGTCCCAATCCATGTAAGACCTTGTAGATCAAAGTTAATTTGTGCAGTGCTCCTTGTTTTCACTGCTCCGCATTACTCTGTGGAACAATAACTATTTCATAATGCTACAGATTTGGAATGTAACCCAGACAGTTCTTTCTACGGAAGCCTGAATATAATCATCCTTGCAAGCGGTCTGTGTGTACCAGGAAGGGAAGGGAAGATGAATAATAACTTCCCTAAGGCTCATGTAAGCTTTGAATCAGGGACTTTCTAAACATCCTACCCCCATTTATGGAATGCTGTCCCTCTGAGTTATGGCTGTTGCCATATCTTTTTGCTTTACGGCACCAGCTGAAAATGTGGTTGTTTGCTAAGGCTTATACAAGATGATATTGTCTAGAAGTAGATGATTATGTTTTTATATGCTATTGATCCCGTGCTTTGTTTTATCTGCCCTCGTTGTGTTATATGGTTGTATTTAGTGTTTATTGCATCACTTGCAATGAAATTAGAAATATATTAAATTAAATAAAATAAACTCCACCGAGGTATGGTCAGTGCATCTCTGTGGAAGGAAGTGGTCGCAGCCATCCTGAAAAAGCCCACCCTGGACCCATTGGTTCATGACAACTACCACCTGGTTGCAAATGCCCCCTTTTTAGGGAAGGTGGTCAAGAGGGTTGTGGTGCAGCAATTGCAAGTACTCTTGGATGAAACAGATTATCTTGACCTATACCAGTCTGGGTTCAGGACTGGTTATGGGGCTAAATCAGCCTTCATTGCCCTGATGGATGACCTTTATCAGGAGAAGGACAGGGGGAGTGTGGCCTTGTTATTCTTACTTGATCTCTCAGCAGCTTTTGATACCATTGACCATGGTATCCTTTTGAACCAACTTGGAGAGGCAGGTATTGGAGGCCCTGTTTTACAGTGGTTCTAATCCTATATCCAAGGTCGCAGAGCTTGGAAAAGTTTTTTTTTTTTTAACTACAACTCCCATCAACCCAATCCAGTGGCCATGCTGGCTGGGGCTGATAGGAGTTGTAGTTTAAAAAAGTAACTTTCCAAGTTCTGGAAGGTCGTTTTCACAAAATAGCATTGGGTGACCATCTTTTGGCCTTGTGGCTCCAGGGTATCATCTTGTCCCCAATGCTGATTAACATCTACATGAAGCCATTCAGATGGTTATCAGGATATTTGGGAGTATCATCAGCAGTGCACTGACAATACCCAGCTCTATTTCTCTAACATCTGAATCAGGAGAGGTCATTCAAGCCCGGGACCAGTGCCTGGCCTCAGTGGTGGGCTGGGTGAGGGCCAATAAACTGACACTGAATTCTAGCAAGGCATTGACTTATTGCAGAGGAGGCCTGACCAAGTGGATCCAGGGTATGCTCATTGTGGAAGCATTGTGGGTTGATGGTTCTGCATCCGGATAATTGGTCAGTTGCCTGCTTTGGATGGGGTCATACTCCCTCTGAAAGAGCAGGTCCATAGTCTAAGGGGGTACTCCTGGATCCATCTTTGTCGCTAGAGGCCCACTTGACCTCCGTGGCTAGGAGTGCCTTTTATCAGCTTTGGCTGGTAAGACAGCTATGGGCATTTCTGGACTGGGACAGCTTGACCACTGTTGTCCATGCCCTGGTAACCTCCAGGCTGTATTAGTGTAATGCACTCTATGTGGGGCTTCCCTTGAGGTTGGTCCAGAAGTTGCAGCTGGTGCAAAATGCGGAACCATGTCTGCTCACTGGGGCAAGATATTGCCAACATGTTTTTCCACTGCTGAAAGAATTGCACTGGCTGCCCATTAGCTACCAGGCCAAGTTCAAGGTTCTGGTTTTGGTGTACAAAGACTGTCTTACCCCTTATATACCCAGTTGATCACTGTGCTCTGCAGCTGAGGGCTTCCTGCAGATACTGTCTTATCAGAATGTCTGTTCCGCACAACATAGGGAACGGACCTTTAGTGTTGTGGCACCGACACTTTGGAATTCTCTCTTAAATATTAGACAGGCGCCATCTCTGTTATCTTTTTGGTGCCTATTGAAGATCTTCCTCTTTCAAAAAGCTTTTTAAGGAGAGACATTATCCAATTTGCATCTGTTGTAGATGCTTTTTAAGATGTTTTTAAAGATGTTTTTAAAATGTTTTTAAGATGTTTTATTTTTAAAGCGTTTTTAAGATGCTTCATTTTTAATATGTTTCAAGATGTTTTTAGTGTTTTGTTCCTTGTCTGCTGCCCTGGGCTCTTTGTGTAAGGGCAGGATAGAAATTCAAATAATAATTATCAATTATTAATTAATAATATTTTTAAATGCTTGTTTTCCCTCTGCCAGACTGAAGGAGTTTCGAATAGGAGTAATTTACTCCAGCATATTTTAGGCTGGTGTAAATCTCTACAGTTTTGGTTGCTCTACCACTGTTCTACACTGTTAGATGTGACTGTGTACTAAATATGCATGCAAATAATTATATATCTGCATGCCAAAGGTGCTTGTAACAGGTAAAAAAGAGGGGAGTTGTTGCTGACTTGTGTTTACAACATTGCTGGTGACATAGCTATTAGGAAGTCTTGGCTTTTGTAATTTATACATTCATATCTTCAAGAGCATTGCTGTGAATCATCTCCCCTCCCAGCTGAAATGGTGGTGCTGTTTACCACCATGGAAAGCAGGTGGGATGTGCCTCAGACTGAAAACCAATTTGCACAGCCTTTTACATGTCTTTCAGAATTTGAGTGAGTGATGAAGTAGCACTGTAAATGCTTCACCATACACTTGAGCTGGACATATTGGTCTGTTTCTATTCCGTTCTATCCCGTTCTCACTGAACAATGTGTTTTTAAAACCATTTTAAAGTGATAGAGACATTTTTTAGCATAGGAATAAGTAATTTCCATGACCAAAAGCACAACACACAAACACACAAAATAACATAAGCATATGCCATGACTTTTGAATATGAAATTAATTGTTTTCCTTATCCTTTCATTCCGAATCACAGAGACAATTCAAAAATATGTTGATGACTACAGTTCCACATGGAATAAACATCAATTTTGCAAAATCCCCAAGGCCTGGAGTTTTGGATGCTTTGTAAATGTTTGTTGTGATGTATATGCAACAAAAGTTTTCCATGTCACATAGAAGGAGTCTGGTGTGTCATGTACAAGTCTTACTTGATGAGTTATTTTTTCCATTATAGCAATATTCCACAGGGATTGGTGCCAGCAGTCTACATTAAGGTCTTGCACAGTTTTCCATTTATTGGCTATGTCCAAATACATACATATGACTACATTTCATATGTTTGAGCTGTGTTTTCTTGGAATATACAAATTTTCTTCGATATATCGCTTATAAAATGCATTTTATGTGTGTTTTCAGCCAATAATCAGATCACAAAATTTAGAGCAGTTTTGTTGCATCTTATTCTCTGTGTTAGTTGAAATGATGGGGGTTTGGCCCACATCAAGATCCTCTGCATCACCACACAAAAACATTGAGCATCTTTAGCACATTCCTAGCAGTCTTGGTCAGCCTGTGATTAATGGAGTACATGTTCTAAAACTCAGCACACTACACTCATCCTGCCCCTGCAGATTCACTTCAATGCAAAGAGGAGCCAACTCACATTTTAGCAAATTCACAGAATCCTGTGAATTTGCCCCAAGGTATTTCTTACAAATGACAGTTGTACCCAGTCTTTCCCCCTGTATCCCTGTGAGATTCGTGGCATTTGAGCCGAGGTTTTCCCAGTCTGAACTAGGGATAGGGGAGAAATGTAATGTTTGCATTTTAATGACAAACAATATGCAAACTGAAATACAGCCATCCTTTGAAGTTCACACTTACCTGAATTTTGTGATATAGTTCACCAGCCAAACAGTGTTTACAGAAATGTACGTAATATTAGGGAAATGTGGCATAAAACTGAATACATTAGTTAAAATAACATGCAAAAATACTCTATATAAGGGGAAATTGCTCGCAAGAATCTGTACATTAGTCAAAACTGCATACGAAATATGTTTATTAGGAGACATTCACACTAAAATGCTGATGAAGTTTTCATGAGGATTTAAAAAAAATAAAATTTTGCAAATTGCTGCAGAAACATGGAGAAATTTGATTGGAAAAATGAGTAACAGAGAGAACCAAAATCGAGAGATCTGTTCATCCCTAGTCTGAATCAAACACTCTCTCCAGCACATCACACTGAATCTTGTGGGAGAACTGTGAGCACAGAACCATTTTAACTTTCTAAGCAATATGAAAGGCACAATAGCCTATACTTAACGAGGAGAACAATTCCTGCTTTTATACAACAGTGAACTTCCCTTCACCCCGTCTGTTTAAAACTGCTGTTATTCTTCTTTTCTCTTTCTTTCTTTTTAAAAAAAATCTTTTTTGCAACATCAGCTGCTGTAGAGCCCTGATTAGCCCATCTTTCCATTATATCTTGCAAAATTACAAGGAGATTAGTGCAATTGCAACAAATCTCCGAACAATGATAGCAACTCACAAGTTTGATCTTGTACACACACATTCTTCAGGGTGACTTGACGATGCCGTTGTAACAAGCTGCGGCCCCTTCTGCCTTTTCCTCCCCCTCCGAGCGAACAATATGATAACATAGCTGTGGGCATTGAAATAATTTCTCAAACCGCTAAACAATGTTGCCTGCCAGGTTGTGAGAGATAGGGAATTTTCTTACTTAAAAGAAAAAGAAAAAGAATAACTAAAACTAAAGAATAAAAAGCCTTTTGAAACAAAATAAAATAAGTATTCACAGTCTATTAAGAAAAATGTAGATCAGTGTGTTAGTCGCCACATTGGTCCCTGAAAATGAAGAATATGGTAGGCCTTGGGACATCAAGGTTCAGAGTGGCATCATGCCACGTCTGTCCAATCCTGGCCACCACATGATCAACAGAAGGTCTGGATGGATCTAACATGCAGGGCTGGACCAAGACATTTTGCTGTTTTTTCAGGTCAAGATGCACACCCTTTCCCCGTTCCATGTACAAAACCTGATCAGACTAGCAACTGAGTCTTACTTCAACACTGATGATGGGAATCCTTGCCTTAGGGGGTGCAGGACAAGCCATGAGGCACACAGAGCTCTGTCTTCCAACAGCTTGCTGATGGTCTCCAGCATCTGCCACCCGAGGTAGCTACCTCACTCTGCCTAACGGTAGGGCCAGCCCTTCCAATGTGTATATAACTGTTTGGCAAATAATGACTTGGTCCCTGCACACATGATCAGGAAACATGCACAGCCCCTTTCTCATTAATTCTCTACACATTTACTGTTTGTGTGGAGAGGAGCAGGACTGTGCTGGCCCGGCTCACGATGTCCTTACACTGGCTGCCCCTGCTCCTGACCTTCATGCAGTGAGACAAAGATGAGATTCAAGTTTCTAGATGCATGTAGTATAGACAGTGGTGGCCGGTGCCCACTGGAACTGGTAAGGCGGAAGGCAGGGAGACCAAGAGAGTCAGAGTCAATGAATCGGGCTTCAGGACTGGACATGGAACTGAAACAGCCTTGGTCGCCCTGGTGGATGATATGAGGAGGGCATTGGATAGGGGAGAATGTACATTCCTCGTCCTCCTGGATCTCTCAGCGGCTTTCGATACCGTCAACCACGGAATCCTTTTGGATCGCCTGGGGGGAATGGGAATAGGGGGCACTGTTTTACGGTGGTTCTGTTCCTATCTCTCAGACAGGCATCAACGGGTAGCATTGGGAGATGAGGTTTCAGACCCTTGGCCTCTCAATTGTGGAGTGCCACAGGGTTCTATCCTCTCCCCCATGCTATTTAACATCTATGTAAAGCCACTGGGGGCCATCATCAGGAGATTTGGGTTGCAGTGTCACCAATATGCGGATGACACTCAGCTCTATCTCTCGTTTAAGTCCTCACCAGAGTTGGCTGTGGATACCATTTCCAAGTGCCTGAAGTCTGTAAGTGAACGGATGGGAGGAAATAGGCTGAAACTGAACCCTGACAAGACTGAGGTGCTGCTCGTGGGAGACAAGAGAAGGTTAGGAGATATAGACCTGGTGTTGAATGGGGTAAGATTGCCCCTGAAGGACCAGGTCTGCAGCCTCGGGGTCATTTTAGACTCCCAGCTGTCCATGGAGGCTCAGGTTGTGGCAGTGAGCCAGGCAGCTTGGTATCAATTACATCTAATACAGAGGCTGCGACCCTACCTTCCTGTCCATCTGCTGCCTCGAGTCGTACATGCCCTGGTCTCCTCTCGCTTAGACTACTGTAATGCGCTCTACGTTGGGTTACCCTTGAAAATGGTCTGGAAACTACAGCTGGTACAGAATGCGGCGGCACGTTTGATTAAGAACAGCCGTCGCTGTGATCATATCACTCCAGTGTTAGGAGATCTACACTGGCTACCAGTTGTTTACCGGGCCCAATTCAAGGTGTTGGTGTTAACCTTTAAAGCCCTATATGGTTTCGGCCCAGTTTATCTGAAGGAGCGCCTCCAGCATCACCAAATATGCCGCCTGATGAGATCAGCCTCACAAGACCTTCTCTCGGTCCCACCAGTTAAAACAGCTAGGCTGGTGCGGACCAGAGAGAGGGCATTTTCAATTGTGGCTCCTACCCTCAGGAATTCCTTGCCCTATGACATATGCCATGCCCCCTCCCTGGCAAGTTTTCGTAGAGCCTTGAAGACCTGGCTATTCAGGCAGGCCTACAGGATTTCAGGAGCGGATTAGTTTTATCTGTTATAGAAGTGGGTGGTTTTAGATTAATCATAGATTGGGCTTTTTGGCTTATATGTTGTATTTTATTCTATTATGTACGTCACCTAGAGTGGCCGTTAACTCGGCCAGATAGGCGACTCAAAAATAAAAATTTATTATTAATTATTATTATTATTATTATTATTATTATTATTATTATTAATGATAGGCAAAGCCAAGTGATTCTTTTGTCTCCCTCCTCCTCCTTGCTTAGTTCTGTAAGAGCAACCCTGAGACTAAGGAGGAGGAATCTGATTGGCAGAGCTACCTCCTGGACTGATTGTAAGCACTAAGGCAGGCAAGCGGAGCCTGGGCTGATGGCAGGCTGAGGCTAGTGTGGCAGCACCCCTTGGCCATAACGGGACAGCCTCCATTGCAGTGTAGAACTGTCCTGTGCCAATCAGTGCTTTCTTTGGTTTGTCCTGAATCTCCCACCATCCAGCTGCATTGGAGCATCCCAGGTTTAAATATTGTTAACATTTCTCTCTATCCATGTTCTCTGCACCATTCATAATTTTATATACCTCTGTCATGTCCCAACATAGTTGCCTGTTTCCCCCAGACTAAGTAGCCCCAAACATTGTAACCTTGATTCTAGACCCCTGGTCATTTTGATTGCCATTTTCTCTACTTTCCCAGGCTCTATAACATCTCACAGGAAGCATCCCAAGAAATGTTCATATTCACTAGTTAGCCCCGTGGCTTTGAAGCTGTCTTAAAAGCTGCCTTTCATCAACCCTGACTTGCAGTGGTTCTCCACTGGCTCCCCTCCCCATCCTGATATCCTTTTATTGGACATGCCAAGGACTGAACCTGGGATTTTCTTATATGAAAAGCATGTACTACCTCCCTAGCACATCCTCCTTCTGAGGCCAGCCCAAGACACATTGCTGCCCCAACAAGATATTGTGTGCAATCTACTAAATATCTAAGCAGTACAACAGGCTCACCACATGTGTATTATTAGAATTATTATCATCGTCACCATCACTCACAACTAAATTAATAGCATATCCGTTTATATATCCATTCACCTAATGCCTGTTTGGCACTTATCTGCAACAGCTAATAGGTGGGGTTGTCTGTCCAAGAAGCAGGAAATCATGGATACTTGCAGTGTCACTATACATGTAAAATGTAAATGCTTGGCATAGACTTTTCCATTACATCAGCCCTACCTTGAAACAGCTAAGCAAATGCGAAGTGGAACAACCAAATAGTACTTTACCAGCTGATTGCAAGTAGTAGGTTGCAAAGCAAAAACCCCAGACAGAGTTTTTAAAGCTAAGTGCTCTTTGAGCCCTTGCCCATTTAATGACCTTTTCAGATTCATGGTGATGCGGTCCACAATCTAAAAACCTTCCTTTCATGCCATGCCTTTCAATGTTATGCATGTTTGACTAATGGTTTTTACAGTTGCACCATTTTCCGATTTAGCCTTTCGTGGAGCACAGCAAATGGTTTGCCTTAAAAAATTAGGTGCATTTCTCTCTTGTGCATTGGTAGGACAGAACAGATTTTTGGATTAATTATTTACCAGTCATTTATGAGCCAGGATTTGCAAAGCCCAAAGCAATGGCTTAGGATATACCACAGTACCTCTTACTGCGCTTTGTCCCAGTTTGTTTCTGCTTTGTTTTGCTTTATTTCCATGGGAGGGATATTATATTATTATAGTTGGGCATGGAGTTTCATTGTCCATTGTGCTCCTTCAGTCTTGTTGATTCTGGCAGAGAGAAAAAGAGACAATAGATTTGATGTTCTAAATCAGAATTCATAGAATAGTTGGAAGGAGCCCCTAAGGCCATTAAGTCCAACCCCCTGCTCAATGCAAGAATCCTACAGATGTACAACGAAGCGAGGAACCTGTGGCCCTCTAGATGTTGTTGGACCACAACTCCCATCAGCTCCTGGCAGCATGGCCAGTGGTGGGAATTGTAGTCTGACAAACATCTGGAAGGCCACAGGTTCCCCATTCATCTTGTATCACAACAGTGTTGTGCACTGCTATTTCCAAGGTTGGCTCCAGATTTTGGGGGGCTTCAACAAGATGCTTCAGTGCGGGGTCCTGCATGAGTGATTCCCCCCCCCCTTGCTACTGTCACCACTGCTTGTTTGGTCCTTCTGGATCGAATCTATACCACTGCCCCTAAAGGAGAGGGCAAGGCAAAGAGAGGTCATGCTACTCTTTCTCCTGGCTGTTGCAGCTTGCAGGGCAGATGAACAGGTAGCATCAGTAAGGAGGAGAAAAAGAAAATGGGGGCCGATGGCTCTGAGGAACAGCAATGGATCACAGCAGTCATTCAGTGATGCCAGCCACTGACACCGCCCCATGCTTCCCACCGACATTTTCATTTGGCCTGGTCTCTGATTCACACTGTATTGGCAGAGCAGCGAGCAGCACAGGAGCTAAGCTGTGCATGTATGGGACTCTCACCTGAAGTAGCTCACCTTTTTTTCTGGATATAATCACACTGAGACTCTAGGCTGAGGAAAATAAGAAAGCTTAGTTGACTGCCGGAAATGCACGCTTGATAGTAAAGAGTTCCTAGTTCTAGCTAAGTTGGAGATACAAAGAGCCATGCTTGCTCTTTGATCCCTGCTGCTGGAGACAATGAGACAAAGGAAAGCTGTTGCCTCTTCCAAGGACAGATGAAGGAGAAAAATGAGATCAGCAACCCTAAGAGTATCAGGTTACACCTGAAGGGAGATCAGCACAGTTTAGGTCAGAAAGACAGTCTAGGAAGCTTGGAGGTTCCCCCCCCCCATGCAAACCCACCCAAGCAGTGTCGGCTGGTGGCTCCATGTCAGTAGGGCAGTGGAATCCGCTCCAGGTTTTAGTCCAAACATCCAAAGAGCTGACCAAGTTGCTTCAGCACCCAAGTTGAGTTGCCTCCCAGCACTTCCAACGCACTGTACATCCTTTATGGATAAAAGGCAGCTACAAAAGTTCCGTGGCAGGGTAAAATTTTTTGGAACAAATGAATACAGTTTGCATACTGCAGTGTTGCATCACTGCTTCTCGTTGCAAGCACATTAAGCAGGAGTGGGGAACCCCTTTCAGCCTGAGGGCCACAATCCCTCTTGGAGAGCTTTCTGGGGGCCACATACCAATTGCCATCCTCTATCTAGGCAGGCAAGAGGTATCAGCACAGTTCAAGGACACAATCTAGCCAGGTAAAATTATTGGAGGGGGATAGGGCAGAGCCAGGGAGGGATGTAATTTTGGGGGATTATGGCCTGGGTAGAGACCCAAGGTCTGGATAGAGTCCTGGAGAGGCCTTTTGACCCCTGGACCTCAGGCATAAAGACTGTATGACATACAACAACTTTTAACACCTCTGCATGAGCACACAGGCACCTTGGCCCAATCAGGTTTCCTAGACACAGATATTTGTAGGTTTAAATATGTGTATACATTGTCCACGCTGTACGTGTTTGCAGCTGGGAAAAATGAAGTCACACTGGTGTCCATGCAGCAGTTTTATTTACCATGAAAAACTCTGGGCTTCCCAAATCTGCCTTGGAAATTCAAGTTCAGACTTTTATCTGAAAGTGGCGGGGAGAAGTAATGCTCGTGATGAATTTGAGCAGAGGAAGAAAATATGGCGGAGAGCTTTCGGTGCATTGGTCTGGCAAGAAGAAGCCTGGGGGCAGCAACAGCCAATGTGGTGGTTTGCTCAGCACAACTGCAGCCAGCAGTAAGCGAGGGCGAGTGGAATTTATAGGCTAGGAGTGGAATTTCCATCTGTGCATTGAAGCACCTGGATGCAGCACAGTGGATGCAGGGGTGCCACAGTAGTTCCATACAAGCATATGGCTGCTGCCTGTCAGAACCAGAAGCTACGGGACAAGTCAACAGTCTGGACTGAAGAACAAGTCAGGACCAAAGGCAAACCAGGAGGCAGGACTAGGGAGTGACCATGGACATAGTACTCAGGAAGACCATGTTATGTTGTGAACCGCCCTGAGAGCTTCGGCTATGGGGCGGTATAGAAATATAATTAATAAATAAAATAAATAAATAATAAAAAGAAGTCCTTTATATGCCTTCATGCCCAAAAGGATTCAATGGCCAGCATGAGTCAGTCTAAGGCAGGGATGGGAACCTGTAGTCCTCCAGATGGTGTTGGACTCTGATTCCCATCAGCCCCTGCCAGGACGCCCAATGATCAGGGATGACAGGAGTTGCGGTCCAGTAACTACTGGGAGGCCATAAGTTCCTTGTCCTTGGTCTAGGGCCTGAAGGTACTTCACTGAGAAACTGCTGCCTGCAGTTCAGTGGATCACCACAGGGGGCAGTCGCACACACAGATCTAGCAACAGAGATAGTTGCGCCTGCTGACATCAGCTGACTGCATCTGCACCAGGGAAATTATCCACCCAGCAACTTTGCATTTGCACAATGATGGCTGCAGCTCTCCCTGTCTCTGCTGTTGCCTCCCAGTGCCTAAAGGTATGACTGAACTCCCCCCCACTTCCACCTCTGTTGTCATGCAGCAGATGCCACTGGTTTCACCTTGCAAACCACCTCACTGGCAGCTGCTGCTTAGTTGGAAGGCGATGGAATTTGCAGGCACAGGGTGTGGCGATGACCACCAACTTAGATGGCTTTAAAAAGTGGATTGTACAAATTCATGGGGGATAAGGATACCAATGGCCACAAGTCAACAAAGCCTATATGCTACCTCCAGCATAAGAGATAGTAGGTGGTGAAATAGGGCCTTTCCTTGGCCTTGATTCACCATTAAGTCAGACGAGGAGGATGAGGATGATCAGAGGTAGTATGCCCTGAGTAGCAGCTGCTAGGGAGCAACAGTGGGTGAGTGCTATTGCCCTAATGTCCTGCTTGTGGACTTCCTAGGGGTGTCTGGTCAGCCACGGTGGGAAACAGCAGGGCTCTCCTTATGTTCTTCTGAGGCTTCAAAGGAGTTTCTCTTGCACTAGAGGAACTGATGCTTCTGTGGGGTTGGCGACATGCCTGTTTCCCCCATCTGCTGTGGCCTGTAGCTTTGCAAAGATATTACTATTATAAAAGTCGCTATAAGTGCAAAGTGCTGGACTGAATGGATGTCCTACAACTTTGGGAAAGGGGTGCATGAATCAGGAGGGCACAACAAATCCAGTCATAAGATTCTAAAGAGAAATCCTGCCCTCTCCTGTTAGCTTAACTCCAAACACCAAAAGCCAACACCGATTTTTACAAAAGCTCTTAGCAATGCTTCCTGGAACTTGGTTTTATGTGTAGGTGGGGATGATTCCACAACTGTGGCCTGCCTTCAACAGTATATCGTTTCATGGCTTTACTGCATAAATCATGAACTGGAGGGTAATTTTTTCCTATGCTGTTAGTGCTCACTAAGGATGGTGTAGAATATTCGCAACATCAAATATGGTATCAAATTCTGGGATAATCTGCAAATTCGTCCCATTGTCAAACAGGCTCCCACTCTTCACGTGTGTTCACAGCTGTTGGCAACACTGTAATTTTTTTTTTTAATCCACAGCAAGAATCACATAATTACATAATTATTTTTGTAATCTGCTGCTGCTATATACAATATATACATTTGCAACAGCATAAGGAATAATGGAGAAAATTACATAATTTTTGGGGGGAAAAATAACCAAAAAAAGGGAGAACCAGAGACTGAGATAACTAGCGGGACACAATTTATAGCAAATAGGAACTGTCAGCCCATCTGATTAATTGAAAAATGGAATGGAGTCAGATAGCAAACCCCATCCCTAGTGCTAACTCGCCTGGCCTTCTTAGTGTGTAATCCATTCTCACTCTGCTTTCATCTAGAAATGAGCCAAATGTTTCAGCCACTCAGTGGTTTAATGTAGATGTTAAACAACATGGGAGACAGAACTGCCTGCTGTAGGACACCTTACTGGAGAACCCACAGAGCCTCTCCCAGTATACACCAAGCTGATAATTAAGAACTTCTGAAGAGGCCGTGCTGGTTGTTCTATGACCAGCAGATTGCCACTTGGTGACAACCCAGGTGCAATGTCTTCCCTCAGGTATTATGAGACAGAGACAAAAATGACATTTAAACGCCTCTTTAAAACCTATATGTTTCTGGACTTTCAATCTTAATTTTTAATAACTGTTTATCTGTTTTGTGCATTGCTCAGTTTTATCTGTGATATATAGTTTAGTTCTGTTTTTCCCACTCGATGGATCGCCACCTTGTAGTGGTGAGTGGGCTTGTGAGCGATGCCATCGGGAGTCATGTACTCCCAGCAGGGTCACCCACGGCAGTAAGGTCAAGGGAGAGGAACCAGACAAAGAACGATCCAAGAAAGTCCTCAATGGCAGAACAGGCGTAGGATAACAATGTGTATGTTCCAATGGCTGTGAAGGCAGATGAAGGCTGCAGCAGATAAAAGACTTCCAATCATCGTGGTATCCATGCCATTTGATCAAAGCCTTTTTCTGTCAAGATTGTGTGTTGATTGTTGTGCGCCGATCTCCCCACATAAAACAAATTCATGCACAGGCGTCTTCCAACCAAATTATCTTGGAAGACAATCTTACTCAGCCTTGAGCCAATGAATGAAAATGAGTTCTGTTTTTCCAGAAAATTGATTATCTGATGACTCTTCACTGGTATTCATAGCCGGAGTCAGCTATTTTCTCCAGCAACAGTGATATCATCCTGTAGCCAGTCAGAAATCACTCAGTATGAACAAAGCTAATTCAGACTGAGGGCAATGCCTATGGAGGAAATACTGTTATGAGTCTGAACTGGTTTTCTTTGCTTTCTGTGACATCATCGCATTGTCAAATCTGATTGCTCATATGGTAATGTCACTGTTACTAGGGAAAAAAGAAGGCTGATTTTAAGAAACAACATGTTCCTGGGTGGTGTGGTGAAGTTACAATGTGGTGAAGCCACTACTGCTTATACGCCAGAGATAGGGTGTGGCTGTCTGAATGTGTGTTGAGCTTTTTGAATGTGTCAGGAGTGCTTCTTTTGCCAACACACCTGAGGGGGGAAATCAGCACAGCTCTCTGAAGAAGTTAGTGCTTCCCGCCCCCCAAGGATTCTCCATAAAAGGCTCCGTAAGACAATTCATTCTGAATTGAGGTGAGTGAATTTCACTGGGGATGTGGGAGAAATTTGATTCAGTTAGTATTTAAAGCCAATTGATCACATTTTGACTTATGAGAACCACAACACAGCTGTCCTTTGAAATTCACACATCCAAATTTTGTGGTGTCATTCTCCAACCCAAAAATGTTTATGAAAATGTGTGTATATTTGGGGAAACCTTTCATAAATATAAATATATTAGTGAAAATAAAATACAAACATGCATTAACTGCTTTCAAAAATGTGTACATTAGTCAAAACTGCATGCAAATATTTATTAGAAGGAGTTCACATTAGAATGCTGAAGAATTTTCACAAGGACGTTTAAAAAATGGCAAAAATGTGGAGAACTGAATTTAATAATGGAAAAATGGGAAATGGAGAGAACCAGAACTGACAGATCCTTCCATCCCTAAAGTTTGCCCATCTTGATCTAGCATATGGGTTGCACCTTGGGTATGGATACAGCAGCAACCAATTGGATTGGTGGATTTCAACTCCCATCAGCCCCAAGTAGAATTGCCAGTGATCTGGGATAATGGGATTTAGGGTGCAATCCAACTAGTATTTGTACCAGGTTGGGGAGAGTTAGATGTGGCAGGCCTCTGGCTGAGCCAGCAGACTGCCAGCACCAGCCCTTCATCCTGACTCAGCTGCAGCACTGCCAGGACCCTGCCAGTGCAGCTAAGGGTTCACTGGAGCCAGCCAGCCTAGCGGATGGAGAGCCAGCAGAAGCCAGTGGTAGCCCCAGAAACAGGGCATTCCAGAGCATGGTGGGGGAGTAGCTGCGGGAGGAGACTTACATGGCATCCAAGCCCCCCCTCAGAACACTCCCACAGGTCCTGATCCACAAGAAAATTCTGCCATCAAAAGGGTCAGCGGAGGAGAATAATTGCAATGTTGGTTTACAAGGAGTGTGAACTCCCTGATAGGGCTCTTTGTGGGAACCAGCTCTTCCCTGCCAGCTCCCGTGTGCAGCTCCCAACAGAGCCTGCGTTCAACTGGGCCAGTGGCTCTGAGTGGCAAGTGGATCCCGTGGAGGTTCCCACTGGCTCCTCTTCCACCAACCCCCCTTCCACCGGTTTCCCTGCATTTGGATTGCTCTGCCCAAGTTCACCTTTGGGGCATCTTTGCTACCTCAGAGATAGACTTACCTTTCTTATATATATTTAATTCTTTTGAATGCTATCTTTTTTTTTTCTTGTAACCATGGAAGCAACCTGGAGCAATGAGGTCCATCAGTTAAATACACATACCTCATCTGAAGTACTTGCTTTTTTCTTAAAACATCTGCTGTTTATTTCAGACTTTGACCCTAAATTGTTTTATGGAGAATGAATAAGATGTTCCTATTCATACTGCTTACATCATCTCTGAATTTATTGTATCTTTTTACAGTCTTTTAGGTCTTTTTTAGTAAGCTTTAAAATCCCCAAACATTAGTGGATTTTCTTTATAGCAACAATAATTCTTTCACTATTACAAAGGCTTGAATTTCTCATGCACCCTCCCCAAAAGAAAAAAAAACCCTAAAGTCTAAAGTGCAATTGATTTTCACTTTTCCGCTCCTAGAATATGTACATATGGTTTTAAAGGAATTAAATCTCCTTGGGGTTTGAAAATTCGCTAGTACTGTGCCTCCACATAATTCACACACCCCAGATTCTAGAAAATATAATTATAGTAAATCAAGCTTCATTAATATGTTATGATGTTAGGTTTTACATCAAATCTAAAATGCTTTTATAAATTAGCAAGATGGCCATAGGGGAAAAAAAGAAACCAATTCTACATTTTTATCAAGTCATTCCTAAATTATCACATATTGTTGTCAGTACCTTGGGGTTTGCAGAACAAACACATAAATAAGTGTGCAGTATTAACAAAAGGGGGGATGGAAAGGGGAAATGATACCCTTCAAGATAAACTAGAAGAAAAAAGGGTGCTGCTTTATAACAAAGAAAAGGCCAATTAATGTAATGAAGGAATGTCCACAGCTAGCTATGTGGGCCATACATGCTGGATGGGGAATTGCATATATGAATGGGTGCCATACAGATGATTCTCCAGCCCAATCAAATAGCTGGATCTGCACATCTGTAGCCCTTTAAGAAAAGCTGTAATCTGCTGGCCAGCTGTTTAGAGGAGAGGGGAGGCTGGGTTAAGTCTCCCCTTCTTTCCCTCTCTCTTTCACACAGCTCATAGCTAAACTGTGGGATTAGCTCCCACCATGTGTGGTTCTTTCAAGCAGATTACATCAGGGATAGCCATTGGTCATGTGGGCTGGGGTTGATGGGAGTTGCAGACTAACATCTGGAGGGCACCAGGTTGGCTACCTCTGGATTACATAGGCTCTGTTCAGAAGCTTGGCTGAGCACGTGGGTTGGGAGGGGGCTGGGACAGCAGCTAGGACAGTAGGTGGGACCCCCTCCCCCTATTCATTCTGCATTGGTAAATGTATGGATCGAGTTGCATGGTGGCTCTGAGGTCCATCCATCTGCTGCTGATAGCCATGGCGCTCCAAGGTAGTGGTGAAACTTATTTATTTATTTGATTTCTATCCTGCCCTTCCCCCCCAGTATGAACCCAGGGCTAGCCACAACATAGGATACCAAAATATATCCTTAATTGCTTAAATGACATGTTGGTTAATGGTGTGGCCCTTAAGAGCTGCAGTTTCCTTGCATCTTGTTAACAGAATGGTGCAGAGGGCTTTGCCAAGTGATAAAACATTCTTCTCACTGCTGTTTTTATTCTTCAAGTGGCACTTCTCCTTCATCATGCTTGTTGCCATCCTCTGAATTCCCTTCAGCTAGCCTATAATTTTCTGATAGTTTGATGTCTAGGACAGAGGTCATATTGAGCTGCACAACGAGATTTGAAAGGCGGCTTGAGGCCAGTATGATATATAGTCACAGGCTGCTTTGTAACTAAAGCATCTGCCTTGATTCAGACCATCTCTGCCTAAAGCAATCTATGCCCAGTCAATAGAAAAGGTATTATTTGTTTTATGAAGGGCTTGCTTTGGGGGAGGTGTGTGTATAATTTTTTATTTATTTATAATTTATTTATTATTTGATGTATATCCCACCCTTCCTCCCTACAGGAGGAACACACACACACACCTACAATGAAAAAGTATTATACAGCCACAAGAGTGGCTGTATACTATAGCCAGCGTGGATTTTTCGCATTCCGCAATGTTAAATTAAAAATACCACCCATGCCATTCTGATGCTTCCCATAAGCTCATTTCAAAACAAAACCTTACAAAACTTAGTCCCGAACTCAGAAATGCTTGCTTACCAACCCTCTAAATTTTCATGGCGATACACAAAACAGAGAGAATCAAGAGTTAAAGTCTAAAAAGAGAGAGAAAAGCCCAGACCCCTTTTGGATATTTTTCTGTCAGAGTTTCATAATCTGTTGAAATTCATTAAAAATCAGCCATGTTCACAGAGTACGCGTAATCATATTACTGACCTTGCCCCATACTCTGACCTTCATCTTCTGCAGTTTAAAAGTTAAACAAACGCCTGGCTGATTTTTAATTAATTTAAGAAATTTTACATTGAACTCAGTGATAATGTCAGGCATGCTCAGTAAGAACTGTTAGTTTTCTAAAAGCCAGACTCACAGCTGCTGGGCTTGCCTAATCAAGGGGCCACACCCATGCCAGACCTTTATATCACTTCAGAAAGTCATGGCTTCCCCCAAAAGATCCTGGGAAGTGTAGTTTGTGAAGGGTGCTGAGAGGAGACTCTTATTCCTCTGACAGAGCTCCAGTGGCCAGAGTGGTTTAACAGTCAGCCACTCTGATTGAAGGTAAGAACATAAGAACATAAGAAGAGCCAGCTGGATCAGGCCAGTGGCCCATCTAGTCCAGCATCCTGTTCTCACAGTGGCCAACCAGGTGCCTAGGGGAAGCCTGCAAGCAGAACCTGAGTGCAAGAACACTCTCCCCTCCTGAAACTTCCAGCAACTGGTTTTCAGAAGCATGCTGCCTCTGACTAGGGTGGCAGAGCACAACCATCACGGCTAGTAGCCATTGATAGCCCTGTCCTCCATGAATTTGTCTAAACTTCTTTTAAAGCCATCCAAGCTGGTGGCCATTACTGCGTCCTGTGGGAGCAAATTCCATAGTTTAACTATGCGCTGAGTAAAGAAGTACTTCCTTTTGTCTGTCCTGAATCTTCCAACATTCAGCTTCTTTGAATGTCCACGAGTTCTAGTATTATGAGAGAGGGAGAAAAACTTTTCTCTATCCACTTTCTCAATGCCATGCATAATTTTATACACTTGTATCATGTTTCCTCTGACCCGCCTTTTCTCTAAACTAAAAAGCCCCAAATGCTGCAACCTTTCCTCATAAGGGAGTCGCTCCATCCCCTTGATCATTCTGGTTGCCCTTTTCTGAACCTTTTCCAACTCTATAATATCCTTTTTGAGATGAGGTGACATGAACTGTACACAGTATTCCAAATGCGGCCGCACCATAGATTTATACAATGGCATTATGATACCGGCTGTTTTATTTTCAATACCTTTCCTAATTATCTCTAGCATGGAATTTGCCTTTTTCACAGCTGCCTTACACTGGGTCGACATTTTCATCGTGCTGTCCACTACAACCCCGAGGTCTCTCTCCTGGTCGGTCACCGCCAGTTCAGACCCCATGAGCGTATATGTGAAATTCAGATTTTTTGCTCCAATATGCATAATTTTACACTTGTTTATATTGAATTGCATTTGCCATTTTTCCGCCCATTCACTCAGTTTGGAGAGGTCTTTTTGGAGCTCTTTGCAATCCCTTTTTGTTTTAACAACCCTGAACCTCCAGCGTCACCAACTATGCCGCCCAACAAGATCCGCCACGCAGGGCCTTCTCTCAATCCCACCAACAAAAGTAGTTAGGTTGGTGGGGACTAGAGAGAGGGCTTTTTCGGTGGCGGCCCCCACTCTCTGGAATTCCCTCCTGTTCGATCTTCGACATGCCCCTTCCCTGGATACCTTCCGCCGAGCATTAAAAACTTGGCTGTTTGGTCAGGCCTTTGAGACTATCGGGATGGGCTAATTATATACTCAATCCCCGCTGCTATGTATTACAATTGCTGCTATTCTGTCACTGACGATTATTTGTATTTTATTGTATTTATTGTATTTACTGTATTTTGTATTTTATTGAATTTAATATGTACGCCGCCTAGAGTGGCTTCGGCCAGATAGGCGGCCTAAAAATTAAATTATTATTATTATTATTATTATTAACAATTTAGTATCGTCAGCAAACTTGGCCACTTCACTGCTCACTCCTAATTCTAGGTCATTAATGAACAAGTTGAAAAGTACAGGTCCCAATACCAATCCTTGAGGGACTCCACTTTCTATAGCACTCCATTGGGAGAACTGTCCATTTATTCCTACTCTCTGCTTTCTGCTTCTTAACCAATTCCTTATCCACAAGAGGACCTCTCCTCTTATTCCATGCCTGCTAAGCTTCCTCAGAAGTCTTTGGTGAGGTACCTTGTCAAAAGCTTTTTGAAAGTCTAAGTACACTATGTCCACTGGATCACCTCTATCTATATGCTTGTTGACACTCTCAAAGAATTCTAATAGGTTAGTGAGACAGGACATTCTCTTGCAGAAGCCATGCTGGCTCTGCTTCAGCAAGGCTTGTTCTTCTATGTGCTTAGTTCATCTAGCTTTAATAATACTTTCTACCAGTTTTCCAGGGACAGAAGTTAAGCTAACTGGCCTGTAATTTCCGGGATCCCCCCTGGATCCCTTTTTGAAGATTGGCGTTACATTTGCCACTTTCCAGTCCTCAGGCACGGAGGAGGACCTGAGGGACAAGTTACATATTTTAGTTAGCAGATCAGCAATTTCACCTTTGAGTTCTTTGAGAACTCTCGGGTGGATGCCATCCAGGCCCGGTGATTTGTCAGTTTTTATATTATCTATTAAGCCTAGAACTTCCTCTCTCATTACCACTATTTGTCTTAGTTCCTCAGAATCCCTTCCTGCAAATGTTAGTTCAGGTTCAGGGATCTGCCCTACATCTTCCACTGTGAAGACAGATGCAAAAAATTTATTTAGCTTCTCTGCAATCTCCTTATCGTTCTTTAGTACACCTTCGTGAGGGGGTCTCCTAGCAACTCTCAACACCCTTCACTAACTACACTTCCCAGGATTCTTTCAGAGAAGCCATGACTTTCTAAAGTGAAATAAAGGTCTGGTGTGGATGAGGCCAGGGACAGCTTTGGTTTAAATTTGTGTGGGAGGCTACATGTACCTGCTGTAGAATAAAACAGTGGGGGAATTGCTGAAAAGCAATGATACCTTTCACAATGTTTTCCTTTTGGAAAGGAAAGGGGCTTCCCTCTGCCCAGTGCCCACCCACCCAATCTCCTTCCCTCCCCCTCCTCCTCCTCCTCCCCATCCTCCCCCTCCTCCTCCTCCCCCCTCCTCCCCTTCTCCTCCTCCCCCTCCTCCTCCTCCCCCTCCTCCCCCTCCTCCCCCTCCCCCCCTCCTCCCCCCTCCTCCTCCCCCTCCTCCCCCTCCCCCCCTCCTCCCCCTCCTCCTCCTCCCCCTCCTCCTCCTCCCCCTCCTCCTCCTCCCCTCCCTGCCTCTCCCCCTCCTCTCCCCCCTCCTCCTCTTCCTCATCATCAGTTTTACCTATCTTAAGCATGATTGAATTGGAGTAAATACCATTGAACTCAATAAGCATGCAAATAATCAAACCTGCCCTTCCCTCCCCGTCCTTTTGCTCCTCCCCATCCAATCCCCTCCTTCCCCCTCCTTCTGCTCCCCTCCCCCTCTTCCTCACCCATGGTCAGTTTTACCTATCCTAACCATGATTGCATAGAAGTAAATCCCATTGAACTCAATAAGCATGCAAATGATCAGACCTGCCTTTCCCCTCCTTCCCCTCTCCTCTCCCGTCTTCCTCCCCTCTCCTCTTCCTTCTTCCTTCTTCCTTCTTCCTCCTCCCCTGCCCACTCTAGCCCTCCCTCCCATCAGTTTTACTTATCCTAAGCATGATTGCATGGGAGTAAATCCCACTGAACTCAATAAACATGCAAATAATCAAACCTGTCCTTCTCCTCCCCTCCCCCTCCAGCCTGCTCCCATCCCCCTCCTCCCCTCTGCCCTTCCTCCCCTCCTTCCTCCTCCTCCCCCTCCCCAACCCCTGAAAATTTAGAGGGTTGTTAAGCAAATGTTTCTGAGTTCTATAAGGTTTGTAAGGTTTTGTTTTGAAATGAGCTTATGGGAAGCATCAGGATCGCAAGGGGGTATTTTCAGTTTAACATTGCGGAATGCAAAAAATCCATGCTGACTATAGTATACAGCCACTCTTGTGGCTGTATAACCAATAGTATCATCTTGGCCTGGTAACAAATGGGCAACCAATGTAGGGGCTTATCCACATGGGAGCATAACTTTGTGCTAAAGACACTGTGCTAAGGACACTGCGTATAGGTATGTTCTTAAACTGCAAGGTTTTTCCCCTATTAGTGAATATATATACTTTACATTACTTAGCTTCTGCAAATGAAGTCCCTCTGAGCATTCCATCCTCAAAGCTCTATAACTGCCACCTTGGGAACAGCATTTGTATGATAGCAGCTGATGAAGGAGGAAGCTGAAACGTTTTGTTAATACAATAAAAACCTCTGTTTGGTTAATCACAATTATGTGTATATATTTTAGGTGATTAACAAAATCATTATAGGGATCCAGAGCAAGCTTGGGTGAAGTTCTGTTTGTTGCTTTCAAAACTGTCTATACTTTTATATAAAAATATACTTTTATATATTTTTAAAAGTATATATATACATATGCAATGAAAGAGAGAGAGAGAGAGAGAGAGAGAGAATATGTTTTATTTTTTTCATTGCCAGATACGTGTATGAAATGCTTTTTGACAAACTATTTGTCATGACTATTGCTTTCACATATAAAGCAGTGGAAAAAAACATTAACACTTAACTTTTATTAAGAAAATAAATTACTGTGGAAGATAGCTCAAATACTTCTAAAAGAAAACATCAATCATTACCTCATTTCAAGGAGGACAGAGTAAAGGACAGAAGAAACAAGACAAATATTGTTGAAGGGAGAGAAGTCCAGATTTTAGTATAAGGGCTATAGTCCAACTTGCAAACTCCCAAAGCGGGGGTTGGATCCAGACTTGCACTCAGTGTGCACTGGAGGAAGGGAGCAAGGTGAAGACTTTCATTAAATTCTTCTTCTCCCTGATAAAGCTGAAGTGGGTTTTAGCTTTTCAAAGCAAGAGTGGAATGCAAGTAGGGATGAGTGAATTTGGCAGTTTTGGCTTCTCTCAGTTTCTCATTTTTCCACTCTTAAGTTCAGTTCTCCACATCAGTTTGCATTTTTTTTTTAAATAAGAAAGTCCTCATGAAAATTCATCAGCGTTTCTGAATGGATTTCTCCTAATATACACATTTTTTCCTGTGTTAATTTGCCTAACATATACAGTTTTGCACAACAATTCCCCCTAACATAATGCATTGTATGTTATTTTCATTTGTGTTTTATGCACATTTTACTGTAGCATATGCAATTCTGGACACATGACTTGGTTGGAGCATTGCACTGCAGCGTTTGGAGAAGAGTGAATTTTGAGAGATGGCCGCATATCAGTTTGTGCGTTGTTTCACAATGTTTGAATCAGGTAGTTTCACATTTCAATATGCACTGTATCAAATCTCTCTCCCCCCCCAATTAAGTATGAACCTTCCTTATAACAATGAATGCTAAGTTTCTGAAGAATGGCAGCTACAGTTGGGGCTCATGTGTTCTCTCTACTGTGGCTGGCCTGATAGGATGTAAGTGTGAAGTGGCCAGGTCTGGCAGCTATCTCCTTGATGCTCCTCTACCCAGAAGAGTAAGTGGAATCAATGGGGCAGTGGAATCTGCTCCAGGTTTTACTCCAAACTTTCAAAGGGCTGTCCAAGCAGTGCCTTGAAAGTTCAGACTAAAACCCTGAGTGGATTCTCCTGCCCCATTGACATGAAGCCACCAGCTACCACTGCTTCCATCCTCTCCACTGCTGTCTAGAAAGCAGAGGCAGCCAAAGAGATTGCCACGTGAACACTGTTAGCACTGTCTAGACCAGAGCTTGGAAAAGTTACTTTTTTGAACTACAACTCCCATCAGCCCCAACCAGCATGGCCACTGGATTGGGCTGATGGGAGCTGTAGTTCAAAAAAATAACTTTTCCAAGCTCTGGTAGACTAGCTAGGACCACCTCTCATCCCGGGGATAAAATTTGAAAACAACAACTGGAGACCAAGACTTCCAAGTTTGGGTACGGGACATCCTGGTCTGAGCCAGGAACTGAGGAGGGGCAGGAGAAGTACTGTGTCTGGGGTAATTTGGCAGGGGAACTTTAAGGTTTTTACGTTTTCATTTAAAGCTTATGTGAAGCCAGCTGAAACTCTTTGGCAATTAAGAGATGGGTCAGGTGCCTGTGGTGTGCTGGACTGCCTGACTCTGTATATAGAACAGGAAAAGTCATTTTTGGGTCATCTGGATGAAGTGAATTTAGTCCAAAAACAGAGACTGCATTTCACACTTTTATCCATTAAATTGTGTTATCATCTAAAGTGCTGTGTGTTTTTAGAATATGTTGTGTTCTGAGAGAACAAAAAAGGTGACAAATTAAAGGACAGCCCAATTTTTGCAGCTTAACTCTGGGCCGAATGCTATCTGTCTTGACCTTTTCATTTAATAGCATTGGATTTCAGCTTTGACAAGTGGAGAGGAGGGGGATTTATCCTTGAGCCTTGCTCTCATCATCAAGAGTATTGCCAAATAGTTCAGGCTACCTGATCTCTTTGGGGGGAAATACTTTAAATGAAAAGCTTGGTACTTGAAAGAAAGAAAAAAGAAGTCCCTCAAATGGCTGCTCTCCTTTGTACACTAAATTCTCTCATCAGCATTTGATGGGGAAGAAGCCTTGGAAAAAATCAAGAAAGGTGTTAACAAGGAGCAATGTGAACAGAAGAATGTTTCTTTGTTCATGAAGTTCTGAACACAGGCAAGCTAGCATTTGCTTTAAAAAGGAGCAGAAAGTTTGCTCACCTATTAAGGCAAGGCATCTGGCTGTCAGTGGGTCTTTTTTCAGAATAATTGAAGATATTATTGGTAGTATTGTTGAGCTCCATTGGGAGGAAGGGCTGGATATAAATTTAATAAACAAACAAATATTCATATCATTTATTCACAGCAAGGAAATAAGAATTGCCACCAACACTTGTGCGCATAAGCCTTTCCCTCTTCCCTAGAGAAATGTCCTTATTTGCTTCCCTTGACATTAGCAGGCTGTTTCTCCTGAAGTGGGATTTTCCTGTGTATTTGTATGGGTGCATCCATGTACATGTGCAAGTGGTTGGTTGGATGGAGGAGGACTTTTGTCCCTTTGTTCCCATCTCCTCCACCAACCATGAACTTCCTCCCTAATACCTGCACAGTCTTCCTTCTCCTTAGATGCTGTTCTTCTACCATCAGGAGATAATGCTTTTCTCTAGCAAGGTGTGGCACTTCAAGCTGCCTACTTTTTAAAAATAAGAACCTTGCTGGACCAGGCCAGTATTGCAACAGCACTCTCCCCACCTGTGATTCCCAGCAACTGCTGTTCAGAGGCAGAGACCTTGCAACAGTGGAAGGAGAATGTAACCAACATGGCTAGTAGCTATTGACTGCCTTATTCTGCATGCATTTGACTAATCCTCTTTTAAAGCCATTCAAGTTGGTGGCCATCACTTCCTCTTGTGTGAGGAAATTCTATAGTTTAATTATGCACAATGTGAAGAAGTACATAAGAACAGTGTCTTGATAATTTCTTTCAATGTGACCACTATCGGTGGTTTTGATTTTATCTGCTCTTCTTTTTTATTTTATTCATATTAACTTTTCTCTTTAAAAAAAAAGTTTAATCTTTATTGTAGGCCAGCTTGGGAGCCGTATGTAGAAAAGTGGAAAATTAATTGAAATAATAAATTAATATGCATGTCTGTAGGAGGGCAATGGGACATACAATAGGGCCCCACTCATACGGCAGGTTACGTCCTGGACCACCGCCGAAAAGCAGAACTCATTGAATAGAATGGCACGCGATGCCCGGAAACCGCCGTAAAAGCGGAACAAGCGCAGTATGAGTGGGGCTTTAGTCTAATTGCGTCTAATTGAGACCGCCACATTAGCGAAGTGCCGTAAAGCGAAGCACCATAAAGAGGGGCCCCTGCTGTAGTATGTAAGCATTTGAACAAAGGAAACTGCATTATACCATGTCAGACAACTTGTGCATCTAGCCAAGTGGTGTTTACTTTGACTACCATTGGTCCTCTAGGTCTCAACTGGAGATTTTTCTATCACCTGCTATCACAGCCTTCCCCAACATGGTGACCTCCAGATGTTTTGCATTCCAACTCCCATCAGCCCCATCCAGCATGTCTCATGGTCCCCTTCATACTCAACCAATTCCTACATTCTGAAGGAATAGGCATCTTGTATGGTGGCATCTACCCTTTGAACCTCCCATTATATATCAGGTACCTTTTCTATTGTCTTTTTTGTGCTTGCTAAAAATGCTGTTCTTTCAATAAGCCTTCTAAATGGAGATCTTCATTACAGTTGGCATTAGGGTTGCCAGGTTCTTGGCCTGAGACTAATCCTGTATCTTTAGGAGAAGAGAAGGTCAGGCAAGTGCAGGTGTTCTTGCAACTCTGTAATGGGAAAAACCACAAGGTGGAATTCTCTCTCCCCCCTCCAGACCTTTTAAAGATACAGAAGACCTCTCGGTTGCCAGGCCCAGCCTCCAAGAGGTCTTCTGTATCTTTAAAAGTTGGGGAGGGGGGAGGGAGAATTCTACCTTGTGGTTTTTCCCATTACAGAGTTGCAAGAACACCTGCACTTGCCTGACCTTCTCTTCTCCTAAAGATACAGGATCAGGCCATGGACCTGGCAAACCTAGTTGGCATCTGTGTTGAATCTGAACTGATTTTAGGTATGTGGTGTTGTTGCGTTGTTTATTTATGCATTTTTTATTAAGTGTGTGTGTGTATTATGAAAATCAGTCTTGATTATAGTCAATGACTACAACATAATAAAAAACTACATAAAACATATTCTCTAAATATATAAGTCAAATAGAATAAAATAAAGTCAGAAAGCATAAAACAGATAGAACATAATTGTTTGGGCAGCAGTATTAGAGTCATAATCATAATCATATTGCAAATTCCAGAAAAGGAGATCATAAAATGGCTAGAATTAATTCCTGATGCATTTTACACACTGCAGCATAAAATGTAGCTACAGTAAAAAAAGTGGCTGCATTTTGATTGAAGAGGAGCGAGTGAGTATAAAATATAAAATCATCCCAGCTCTTTTAATAAAAGAGTGTCATTGAAATGTTTTTGTACATCACAGTAGAAAAGACAATACAGAAGAACGTGGGTCACTTATTCAACTTCTACAGAAACATGGGGACACCTGCTTTCACAATAGGGTTTTGTTTTTGTTGTTTTGGTATCTTCCATCCAAAACTGCCAAATGAAAGACACTGAAGCGCACCAATGTGAAGACTCTGGGATACTTTTGGATGGGGAGTGCATCAAGATAGTTAGCTGGTTTATTTAGCTGGAGTGCTCTATCAATTAAGGTATAATTGGAGGTTGAGCCTAGATTGTGTTGGTGTTCAACATCTACATTAAGTTGCCTGAAAGTTGCTCTGGCCGTTTCGTATCCCACAGGAATGAGGTAATCCAGGGAGAGTCCATATAGCTGAAGCTTTGGGGGCAGGATTTGCTTCCATACATACTGGAAGTCATCACATAGAGTTAATGGAGCTTGACCAGTCTGAAAAAAATATTAACTACAGCGAGAAGTTAAAGATGGGAAGCCAGGCCCTGGATTCTACCTTCTACAGTGCAGCCTCTAAGTGTGAGGCGGCATTTGAGATGCAGTGAGGCACTTGCAGGATTTATTATTATATTGTAAATCGCTTTGGGATGCCTCATAGGAAGTGATCCATAAATGGAAAAAAAAATAATGGTCAGGGATTATGGGAGTTGCAGTCCAAAAACAAAACAAACATCTGGACGGCACCCATTTGGGGATGATTGTGCTATCTGATCTTTTTAGTATGGATCGAAGCTCAGGCATTCTGCATGTAAAATATGCATTCTACCACTGATCTATGGTCCCTTCATATATACGTATATCTGCATGACAAGGAGAAAGTATGCCCATATGGAAGAGAGTGCTTTTGTATTAGCAGAGAGAGCAGGCAAAATTCTGCACCTTCCTCTGCCCTGACAAATTATCCTGCATCCCATACCCCCTATTTCAGGCAACATAAATTGTAATGTCTGTGCATGATACATTTCTTTATATTCCTGCTATTATAATCAAATTAATGAACAGTTAAAATAGGAGTGCATGCTTTCTATTGTACTTCTGTGTATGAAAAGAGATTCTGATTCTTCAGTTTTAATAATTTACCTGTAAGACGTTGCACCTAGTATTTTCAGCAAAGCTCTCTTCTGTGATTACACAACTTGAGCTACAGATCTGAAAATCATTGCACTGCTGAAGCAACTCACCTTCCTTGCCAGAATAGATTGATTTCAAATTAATTCCCACTGAATAAAAATAAAACTTTTGCTTTTTATGTGAAGAGTCATGACACAGTTAGACTTTCATAAAACATTTCAGAAGTTGAAACACTCTTTCCAAATTAACACTGTTATATCTGGGTTTTGAACTCTTGAAAGTATGGCAGTTTCAGCTAGGAATGGAAGAGAATTTTGTTCGGTCTGCATTTTTAAGTGAGCCAACCTAATTTGTACCTCTTGAGCTAATACATGGATCAAAACATAATTATCCTTCAAATTTTGCACTTAGTTTCACTGTAACAGTTCTCTGCTCAGAAAATCATACCAAAATCACAAAAGGGTTATTTTAGGTTAAAATGCATTTAGAAATGTGCACAGATGAAATAATAATTACAGGTTGTATCCAGCATTCTCTGTCCACTAGTGCAAGGGTCTTGTGCTAGCAGACAGGTTCAGTTCTAATTCAGTTTGGAAGCCACTAAAATCTGAAAGTTTAGTGAAACTGAATAGAAACAAGAGAACATAGGGCTACATTACACAGTAATTCTTAGAGTTTTTGCAAACCACCAGTCTTTCTGAAAAATGTCTTAACAAAATCTCTCTGGTACACTGTGAAATTCTTTTTTCATAAGAATCCTGCTATAGAAGGGCATGGATTTATTCATTTATTTATTACATTTGTATACCGCCCCATAGCCAAAGCTATAGTTCCTCTGCCATTTAATGAAGCAAACTCGTTTCCTCATTTTCTGTATGGATGACAGTGGGTGCTTTGACTGCTTTCACATTGCACTTTATTCTGTTATTCTGATGATTTCTTACCTGGTAATTTGCGCATTATATTTGATATTTCACGCGACGAACACGCTAGCTCCAGGATTCTAGTGGAATGTAGTGGAACCGTGATAAATGATACCAGAAATAATCCGTTAGCTAGGCTGGGAACCCAGAAGAAAGGTGGAGTATTTTTGCTTAGCTGCAGCCGCTCACATGACAGGCATCCCAGCATGCAGTGCGTTCCTGTAGTCAAGCAGGGTTGTGGTTTTTTGCCTGATGAATGCCGTACCGATATTCCAGCATTGGCACAGATAGCAGCAGCATTTCTCACACACAGTCCTGTCTTGATACAACTAAACAATTTAAAAAGTCAGATCCTAAAGGGAAAGGGCTTGCATGATGATGGGACAAGATCTTAGACCTCCTACACAGTGGGGAACAGTGCGCATGGGTGAGGGACAAAAACAAATAGTATGAAAGACAGTTGCGCGAAATGCCGGTATATCAGCTGGAAAAGCTGCTGTTCCTTAACGCAAGAGGTACTGCAGTGTGAAAGGGATTTTAGAAATCGGGACAGAAGCGCTATCTTTTTAAGCCATTAAACTAACACAATCAGCCCCATGTGTGAAAGCAGCCAGTGTCAGCTTGTGCATGTGCAGCAACAGCTGACCAAGACTTAGCATTGGTTTTAGTAGATTCTAAACAGATCAACTCCTTACACTGAACCACTGCAGACGATGCTTCAGCCTGTGGCTATAGATCATAAGAAACTGCAGCAATGACGGCTTTCTCTGAAGTGGGTTCTGGAGAAATATGGGGTGGTACAGCTGGTTTGGGGTCTGTTTTTTGTTTAGGTGCAGAGGCAGCAGCAGTGCAGGTGAATAAGGTTATTTCCTGCTGAATTGTTTGTTGAGCATCTTTCCGCAGTGTTTTGTTTTCCTCCTCCTTTTTGTCTAAGTCACTCAAATGTGAACTTTGTATTGTTAATACTATTCTTTAGATGCATAATGCACTTTTAACCTTACAAGCCATGGCTGCCTGGTGGATTTTTGGGAGGAAATGGATATTTGTCCCAGAGAGGAAGCCGCAGGAGTCAGAACAGAAGAGTCATCCATAGGGGCAGACTAGAGGCAAAATCCCCCTTTGTACAGCACAACAGAGCAACTAGTGCCATTTTTCTGCAACTATGGGGCTGCTCAGGGGACAGGAGACCAGAGCTTGGAAAAGTTACTTTTTTAAACTACATCTCCCATCAGCCCCAGCCACCATGGCCACTGGATTGGGCTGATGGGAGTTGTAGTTCAAAAAAGTAACGTTTCCAAGCTCTGCAGGAAACTTAACTTGGTGGTTGAGCAACAGCGGATTGAGCCTATAGCTGTCTTAAGGCAGTGGGTCTCTTGGTCAAATGTCTCTTTGATGGTCACCTTTCCAAGTTGTAAGGTATTGTTTATTTAACTAAATGAGTGATTATCTGATCTGTGAAAAGTGTGCCAGAGAACTATTCCATCCCACCCTCTGTGTTGTTCCTGTTTCCTTTTTTGTTAGGGTTACTTTCTGTGATATGGTCCTCCGGATGCAATATTACCATCAACGGCCCGCTGTAATGAGTTTGCGAGGCACTTCCAAGATAAGATCATAAACATCCGTCGGGACCTTGACTCCAACATTGTAACAGTTGAACCTAATGAGGTGTCCAGAACACAGTCTTGTCCTGTTTTACTGGATGAGTTTCAGTTGGTACAGCTCGAGGATGTGGACAAGGTGCTTGGACAGGTGTGGGCGACCACTTCTGCTCTGGACCCTTGCCCCTCGTGGCTAATAAAAGCTAGCAGAAATGGAACAGCCGGCTGGGCCAAGGAGGTGATTAACGCCTCCTTACGAGAGGGAGTGGTCCCACTTTGCCTGAAACAGGCGGTAGTGAGACCGCTCCTAAAAAAGCCCTCCTTGGACCCTGACAATTTTAACAACTATAGGCCGGTAGCAAATGTTCCATTTCTGGGCAAGGTTCTAGAGCGCGTGGTCACTCACCAACTCCAGGCTCTCTTGGATGAAACCGATTATCTGGATCCATTTCAATCCGGCTTTCGGCCGGGGTTTGGTACAGAAACAGCCTTGGTCGCCCTGTATGAGGACGTCTGTCGGGAGAAAGATGGAGGGAGTGTAACTCTGTTGGTTCTCCTTGATCTCTCAGTGGCTTTTGATACCATCGACCATGGTATCCTTCTGGGGCGACTCGCGGATTTAGGAGTTGGAGGCACTGCTTGGCGGTGGCTGTGCTCCTATCTTGGGAATCGTCTCCAGAAGGTGATGCTTGGGGAACATTACTCGAGTCCCTGGGTGCTCCAATATGGGGTTCCTCAGGGCTCAGTTCTGTCCCCCATGCTTTTTAATATCTATATGAAGCCGCTGGGTGAGGTCATCAGGAGTTTTGGAGTGCGTTTCCAGCAATATGCTGATGATACGCAGCTCTATTTCTCTTTTTCATCTTCTTCAGGTGAGGCTGTTGCTGTACTGAACCGCTGCCTGGCCGCGATAATGGACTGGATGAGAGCTAACAAACTGAAACTCAATCCTGACAAAACTGAGATGCTGTTGGTTGGGAGGCCCTCTGCCCAGATGGATGATGTCAGACCTACCCTAGATGGGGTTACACTCCCCCTAAAGGAACAGGTCCGTAGTTTGGGGATCTTATTAGATCCGCTCCTGTCACTCGAGGCCCAGGTAGCCTCGGTGGCACGAATGCATTCTACCAGCTTCGGCTGGTAGCCCAACTACGACCCTATCTGGACAGGGAGAACCTAGCCTCAGTTATTCACGCTCTAGTAACCTCTAGATTGGATTACTGTAATGCTCTCTATGTAGGGTTACCTTTGAAAATGATTCGGAAACTTCAGCTAGTGCAGAATGCTGCGGCCAGAGTTCTTACTGGGACGAAGAAATTCGACCATATAACACCTATTCTGGCCCAACTGCACTGGCTTCCAATATGTTTCCGGGCCAGATTCAAAGTATTGGTTCTTACCTATAAAGCCCTTAATGGCACTGGACCGCAATATCTGATGGAACGCCTCTCTCGCTATGTACCTACCTGTTCACTCCGCTCGACTTCCAAGGCCCTTCTCCGGGTCCCAACTCATAGAGAGGCCCGGAGAACAGTAACTAGATCTAGGGCCTTTTCGGTGGCGGCCCCCGAATTATGGAATGCCCTCCCAGATGAGATACGCCTGGCGCCTTCTCTGTCATCTTTTCGGCACCAGGTAAAAACCCACCTCTTCGCCCAGGCATTTTAAGCTTATTTTAATTTTAATTTATTTTTATTTTATTTCTGTTTTAAATATGTTTATAATTGTATAGCGCAATACTCACCTGCTTGTATTTTAAATATTGTGATTTTATCTTGTTGTACACTGCCCTGGGAGCTGTTAGCTATAGGGCGGTTTAGAAATGCAACTAAATAAATAATAAATAAAAATATGGGAGGGAATTCTGTATGTGCTCTGTGGTCAGGCCTTAATTCCTTAGTGTTAGGGCTCCAATGTTTAAAGCTGTCTGAAGACCATGCCATCTGCCCTGAAAGCTCTGGTGCTTAATTTGATCTAATGCATAGGTCTATGACAGCGTTACCCAATCTTTTTTGACGCAACGCCCCTTTGCAAAATCTTTTTGTGCCCAACGCCCCCCTCAGATTAAGTATATGCCAATGCTTCCTATTCTTCCCTTAAAATATCCATAAAATACATGCAAGAAACAAATTGCAGATATAGGAGTTGTTTCTTATTTCACAAATCCTAAAAACATAAGCAAAAACTAATTAAGTCCATACTTATGACACTGGCCGCTATTCAGCGTTGGGAATCGCTGGCCTAGAGACACCTGAACACATATAAGGCCTTTACCGGAAAGAAAAATCCATGCGGGGGCAAGGAAAGACCTGCTAACACAAGCAAAGCGAGTGCCATGTCTCTTCACTGCCACAAACAGGGCACAATGATACAGACAGAATTACAACAGCCTGGGCAAACAACGCCTTGTCAGTCAGACACAGTAACGACTTCTTAGACTTAGTGCTTCCAAGCCTGGGAGGAAGGCAGAGGGAGGTGCGCGAGTTGCAAGATTTGCAAGCGTCTGCAGCAGCAAGAGACTGCGTACTGCAAAAACTTCCTACTGCAAAGGCGCATGCCGCTCCTGCAGGGTCTTGCCATCTGACTCAGACCCCCTCATATGTTGATGAGTTCACAACTCTGTAGTTCTAGCCTCCAGCTTACATGTCTTGAGAAGGCGAGATGTTTTGAAAACAGCTATTAGAAAATGTGCATGGAGAATATGTAATGAAAGAGAGAGAACAACTAATAAAGGAAGCTCAACTGGAGTGCATACCGCAGATCAGAAAAGGTACCGCCAGGGCCAAGAAGATGCCAGCATGGTTAACGAGCAAAGTCAAGGAAGCTCTTAGAGGCAAAAAGTCTTCCTTCAAAAAATGGAAGTCTTGTCCAAATGAAGAAAATAAAAAAGAACACAAACTCTGGCAAAAGAAATGCAAGAAGACAATAAGGGATGCTAAAAAAGAATTTGAGGAGCACATTGCTAAGAACATAAAAACCAACAACAAAAAATTCTATAAATACATTGAAAGCAGGAGACCATCTAGGGAGACAATTGGACCCTTGGATGATAAGGGAGTCAAAGGTGTACTAAAGAACGATAAGGAGATTGCAGAGAAGCTAAATGAATTCTTTGCATCTGTCTTCACAGTGGAAGATATAGGGCAGATCCCTGAACCTGAACTAACATTTGCAGGAAGGGATTCTGAGGAACTGAGACAAATAGTGGTAACGAGAGAGGAAGTTCTAAGCTTAATGGACAATATTAAAACTGACAAATCACCGGGCCCGGATGGCATCCACCCGAGAGTTCTCAAAGAACTCAAAGGTGAAATTGCTGATCTGCTAACTAAAATATGTAACTTGTCCCTTGGGTCCTCCTCCGTGCCTGAGGACTGGAAAGTGGCAAATGTAACACCAATCTTCAAAAAGGGATCCAGGGGGGATCCCGGAAATTACACGCCAGTTAGCTTAACTTCTGTCCCTGGAAAACTGGTAGAAAGTACTATTAAAGCTAGATGAACTAAGCACATAGAAGAACAAGCCTTGCTGAAGCAGAGCCAGCATGGCTTCTGCAAGAGAATGTCCTGTCTCACTAACCTATTAGAATTCTTTGAGAGTGTCAACAAGCATATAGATAGAGGTGATCCAGTGGACATAGTGTACTTAGACTTTCAAAAAGCGTTTGACAAGGTACCTCACCAAAGGCTTCTGAGGAAGCTTAGCAGTCATGGAATAAGAGGAGAGGTCCTCTTGTGGATAAGAAATTGGTTAAGAAGCAGAAAGCAGAGAGTAGGAATAAACGGACAGTTCTCCCAATGGAGGGCTGTAGAAAGTGGAGTCCCTCAAGGATCGGTATTGGGACCTGTACTTTTCAACTTGTTCATTAATGACCTAGAATTAGGAGTGAGCAGTGAAGTGGCCAAGTTTGCTGATGACACTAAATTGTTCAGGGTTAAGACAAAAAGGGATTGCGAAGAGCTCCAAAAAGACCTCTCCAAACTGAGTGAATGGGCGGAAAAATGGCAAATGCAATTCAATATAAACAAGTGTAAAATTATGCATATTGGAGCAAAAAATCTGAATTTCACATATACGCTCATGGGGTCTGAACTGGCGGTGACCGACCAGGAGAGAGACCTCGGGGTTGTAGTGGACAGCACGATGAAAATGTCGACCCAGTGATTTTTATGGGGACTTCCGGGAAGTGGTGCTGGCTGGTGGTTGTCTCTGAGGGAGCTCTGCCTCAGAGGAAGCTTTTTTCAGGTTAAAAGTCAGCCAAGAGGAATCTTGGACTGGCTTAAATGTTCTCCAAGGTACAGGAGAACCGATCAGATCTTCCACAAGACTTCGTTGAGCTGTCGGCGGCTGGAATTGATCAGGAAATTCCTGAGATAAGAAGGCAAGCCGATCGGCTGAAGACGGAGTCAGGATTTTCACGCAAGCTGGACTGGAATGAAGCGAAGCGTTTTTTCTTTTCTTAAAAAAAAAACGTTCTTAACCAGCGAGCCCACTTCTGCCTAAACCTTATCATTTGGCTTAAATTACTGCAATAAAAGGGATTTGTTTATGAATCAGCAATTGAGAAACCTGGGTGAGTCATACTTTTTCTCTTTTAAATATAATTAAGGAAGAAAGAAAATATAAACAACTTATTTACTTTTCTACGACAAAAAGCTGGCTTGAATTTGGACTTTTAAAGTTTAAAAACGGATGAGAGGTAATTATTATATTTTGGACTATTTTTCTCTTTGGACTATTTCTTGTTGGATGAATCCGCTGCTCGTATATGCTACTAATTGTTTAGTCTTGGCAACCAGAATTGTTTTGCATTCTTGGATGCAGATAAGGACTGTGTTGTGCTGGCTGGATTCCAATTACAGGCCTGGAATATTAACTCTTCTTTTTGGTGGAGGGAAAAAAAGAAGAAATAGACTGCCCTTAGGTTCTGAAACAGTGATTAATTTTAGAAATTAAAGGCCTCTTTTTGAAAATGACAACTAAAAAAACAACTAAGGCCCAGGGGCGAAGAGGTTCTATTGATACACAGGAAGAGGATATACCCCCAGAAATGTTTCAAAAAATAATGGAAGGGATTAATGCTATAAAACAGGAAATTAAACAGGAAATGAAAATTGAATTGACAGATATAAAAGACTATATTAAAACACAAGTGGATGAGATTAAAGGGACAATTGGGCAAATAAAGGAGGATGCAAAAAATACTAAAGAAAAGGTACAAACCTTGGAGAATAGAACAGATATACTAAATCTGGAACTAGAAAAAAATTTGGACTATTTAGCTATGACTGAAATGAGAAATAAAGAGCATTGTTTGAGATTCCGTGCAATCCCTGAGGAAACAGGTGAAGACATTAGAGACAAAATTGTTAATGCTTTAGTAAAATTTCTGGACTTGAATGAAGATAGGATGGAATTTGAAATAGACAAAGTTTATAGAATTAACTCCAGATATGCAACAATGAAAAAAATTCCAAGAGATGTGCTTGTTCACTTCGTAAAGAAAACGACCAGAGATATGGTTTTACAGCAACACTTTAAATATACCTTTAAAATTGATGGTAAGGAAATACTGGTGATGAAGGAAATTCCTATTAGACTTTTACGTAAGAGAAAAGAATATGCTTTCCTTACAGAAAAACTTAAGCAATGCAAAATTCAATTTAGGTGGGACGTTCCAGAAGGAGTGATTTTTACATTCAGACAACAGAAATATAGATTGAATACTGTTCAAAAAGCAAGGGACTTCTTGAGAAAAGCTTCAAAAGATATGGAAGAAGATAAACTCAAAGATATGGATACAGTTCCTGGGAAACAAAGTCAACAAGGATACGCAGAGGAGGGGAAGGAAGATGATGGATCAAAAGGAGCATCAGGCAAATTTTAAAATACACGCTTAACGATGGATTACAAATACCTAACTTGGAATATAAATGGAGCCAACACGGCGCAGAAGAGAAAGAAAGTGTTTCATTATTTGAAAAAATTAAAATTGGATATAATTTGTCTACAAGAAACTCATATTCAGAAGAAAGATTCTAAATATTTGATTTGTAAAAATTTGGGTGAAGAATTTATTTCAGCTGGACCAAAAAAAAAAAATGGAGTTGTTCTCTATATTAACCCACAATTGCTTCCTAAATTGGTATTATTGGACGATAGTGGTAGATTTGTGGGGGTTGAAATTACTTTACAAGGTACAAACATTTTGATAGTGGGTATTTATGCCCCCAATGAAGATAAAACAAGGTTTTATACAGGACTTATGGAAAAATTGTCAGAGTTTTCATATGAGCATTGGTGTGTCATGGGTGACTGGAATGGGGTAATCTCACCAAAAATTGATAGGCTTTCTGAAAAAAATATCAAAGAGACACAAGGTAAATTACCGAAGATTTGTTTTGAACTCATGGAACATCTAGAATTGGTGGATACCTGGAGATATATAAATGATAATGCAAAGGAATTTACTTATTTTTCAGAAAGACATAAAACATTTTCGAGGATTGATATGATTTGGATGTCAAAAATTTTAGCGAAGGATATTTTTAAAATGGATATATTACCAAAAACTTTTTCGGACCATAATCCTGTGATATTAACTTTAAAAAAAAAAAATCTTGGATTTAGATGGAGACTAAATGAATCTTTATTACAGAATGATAAAGTAGTACAAGAATGTAAGAAGAAATTAAAGGAGTTCTTTGAATATAATTTACATAAAGGAACAAGTGAAAATATTGTTTGGGATACAAGTAAGGCATTTATGAGGGGATACTTTATTAAATGTAATTCTGAATTAAAAAAAAAGAAACAACAGAAAATGCAATTAATTTTGGAAGAAATAAAACAAAAAGAGGAAGAATTGAAAAAGAATCCAGCTAAAGTTTCTATTGTAAATCAAATTAAAATGTTACAGAAGCAAGTATCAATGTTGACAGTTAGAGAAATTGAAAGGAAATTAAATTTTGCTAAACAAAGGACTTTTGAATTTGCAAATAAACCTGGGAAATGGTTAGCATATAAATTAAGAAAAGAACGTCAAAAAAATATTATTTTAAAGATACAAGAAGGAGATGAGACGCTGACAGACAATGTAAAAATTAAAAAGATTTTTCATCAATATTACTCAACATTGTATAAGTGTCAAGAAATTCCATCTGAAAAAATAGAAGAGTATTTATTTAAACAGAATTTGCCTAAAATTACAGATTTTCAGAGACAAGTTATTAATGGCCCTATTACGTCAAGAGAGATATCTGAAGCTATAAATAAAATTAAATTAGGAAAGGCACCAGGACCAGATGGGCTATCTGCAATGTATTATAAATGTTTGGAGGAAGAACTCCTGCTACCTTTACAGTCTACAATGAATTCTATTTTGCAAGAGGGAAAGATACCGGATAGTTGGAAAAATGCTAATATAACATTAATACCTAAAGAGGACCAAGATTTAACTAAAACAAAAAATTATCGGCCAATATCTCTACTGAACAATGACTATAAAATTTTTACAATGATTTTGGCTGAAAGATTGAAAATAATATTGCAACAATTTATTCAGGAAGATCAATCAGGGTTTTTACCTAAAAGACAATTACGTGACAACGTCAGGAATGTTTTGAATGTGTTGGAATATTTAGAACAACGAAATGATAAACAAGCAGCTCTGATTTTTTTAGATGCTGAAAAAGCATTTGATAATTTGAATTGGAAATTTATGTTCCAGGTTTTGGAGCAAATGGGCTTTGGAGACAACTTTATAAAATGGATTAGATCGATTTATACATCACAGAAGGCCCAGATAATTGTTAATGGAGACTTAACGGACTCATGTGAAATACAAAAGGGTACAAGACAGGGATGTCCATTATCTCCCCTTTTATTTATTTTGGTTTTAGAAGTGTTGCTTAGAGATATAAGGCAAGATAAAAGGATTTCGGGATTAAAAATAAAAAAAGAAGAATATAAATTGAGAGCATTTGCTGATGATTTGATAATTGTACTAGAAAACCCTTTGGAAGGAATTCATATACTGATGGACAAATTAAAAGAATTTGGACCTTTAGCAGGATTTAAGATCAACAATCAAAAAACAAAGATGTTGGTGAAAAATTTAACTTTAAGGGAACAGAAAGAGTTAATGGACAAGACAGATTTTACAATAGAAAAAAAGTTGAAATATCTAGGCATCATCATGACAAATAAAAACTCAAAGTTGTTTCACAATAATTACGAAAAATTATGGACAGAGATTAAGAAAGACTTGCTAAGATGGGATAAACTACAACTGTCATTAATGGGTAGAATATCTGTGATAAAAATGAATGTATTACCGAGAATGATGTTTTTGTTTCAAACAATACCTGTAATATCCTCTGATTTACCTTTTAAACAATGGCAAAAAGATATTTCTAAATTTGTATGGCAAGGAAAAAAACCAAGAGTTAAATTTAAATTACTTCAAGACGCTAAAGAAAGAGGAGGACTGGGATTACCAAATTTGAGACTTTATTTTGCTGCCTGCTGTTTAGTCTGGATAAAGGAATGGATCTTATTGAGGAATAAAAGACTATTGGATTTGGAGGGCCACAATCTGAAGTGGGGATGGCATGGATATCTATGGTATGACAAAGTAAAAGTAAATGTAGACTTTAATAATCATTTTATAAGACGTCCTCTGTTGAAAATATGGAATAGATACAAACCAAGGTTTTATTCGAAAATACCATTATGTGTCTCAAGTCAAGAAGCTTTTTATAGAAGAGAAATGTCTGGAAAAGAGAAATGGTTAACTTATCAAGAACTATTAGAAAATGTACATGGAGAATACATAATGAAAGAGAGAGAACAATTGATAAAGGAAGGATATAGTTTTCATTGGTTTGCCTATTTACAATTGTTAGAAAGATATAAAATGGACAAGAAAATGTATGGGTTTGAAATAAATAAATCTGATTTTGAAATAGGTTTGTGTACAAATGATGAAAACATAATTGCAAAAATGTATAAACTTTTATTGAAAATGGATATGGAGGAAGAACAAGTAAAAGAGTGCATGGTAAAGTGGGCAAAAAATTTTGGTCATAACATACAAATGGATCAATGGGAAAATATGTGGAAAAAAGGCTTGAAATTTACATTATGTTATAATCTTAAAGAAAATTTTTATAAAATGATGTACCGTTGGTACATGACTCCAGAAAAGCTGTCAAAAATGTATAGTAATGTCTCTAATGTTTGTTGGAAATGTAAACAACAAGAAGGATCTTTTTATCATATGTGGTGGTCATGTAAAAAGGCGAAATTATTTTGGGCACAGATAGGTAGGAAGATGCAAAAAATTCTAAAGATAAATATTCGGTCAAAACCAGAATTTTTCTTATTGGGTTTTATGGATAAACAAATAGAAAAGAAATATGGAAGAATAATATTATATATGATTACGGCAGCAAGATTATTATATGCACAAAAGTGGAAAATGGAATCAACACCAACAATGGAAGAATGGTTATTGAAATTAATGGACTTAGTAGAAATGGATAAATTGACATGTTTACTTAGAGAAAAATCGACAGATACATTTCTTAAGGAATGGAAACCTCTCTTAGACTTTTTGTTGAAAGATCAAAATAAAATGATGATACTGGGATTTGACGATTAATTAAGACAGCCTATGGAGAAAAGGGACTCTGTATGTATACATTAAGGGACAGGTTTGATGTATATTATATACTTATAGCTGATCTGCGACAAATCGGAAGTCAACTATTTTATTTTCATTTTTTTGTTGATGTATTGTTATGTCTTTTTGACTTTGTTTTGTTTGTTTTTGGAAAAATTTGAATAAAAATTATTAAAAAAAAAAAAGAAAATGTCGACCCAGTGTGCGGCAGCTGTGAAAAAGGCAAATTCCATGCTAGCGATAATTAGGAAAGGTATTGAAAATAAAACAGCCGATATCATCATGCCGTTGTATAAATCTATGGTGCGGCCACATTTGGAATACTGTGTACAGTTCTGGTCGCCTCATCTCAAAAAGGATATTCTAGAGTTGGAAAAGGTTCAGAAGAGGGCAACCAGAATGATCAAGGGGATGGAGCGACTCCCTTATGAGGAAAGGTTGCAGCATTTGGGGCTTTTTAGTTTAGAGAAAAGGCGGGTCAGAGGAGACATGATAGAAGTGTATAAAATTATGCATGGCATTGAGAAAGTGGATAGAGAAAAGTTCTTCTCCCTCTCTCATAATACTAGAACTTGTGGACATTCAAAGAAGCTGAATGTTGGAAGATTCAGGACAGACAAAAGGAAGTACTTCTTTACTTAGCGCATAGTTAAACTATGAAATTTGCTCCCACAAGATGCAGTAATGGCCACCAGCTTGGACGGCTTTAAAAGAAGATTAGACAAATTCATGGAGGACAGGGCTATCAATGGCTACTAGCCATGATGGCTGTGCTCTGCCACCCTAGTCAGAGGCAGCATGCTTCTGAAAACGAGTTGCCGGAAGCCTCAGGAGGGGAGAGTGTTCTTGCACTCGGGTCCTGCTTGCGGGCTTCCCCCAGGCACCTGGTTGGCCACTGTGAGAACAGGATGCTGGACTAGATGGGCCACTGGCCTGATCCAGCAGGCTCTTCTTATGTTCTTATGTTCTTATGTAAAGAAGGATATAGTTCTCAATGGTTTGCCTATTTACAATTGTTAGAAAGATATAAAATGGATAAGAAAATGTATGGGTTTGAAATAAATAAATCTGATTTTGAAATAGGTTTGTGTACAAATGATGAATGTATAATTGCAAAAATGTATAAATTTTTATTGAAAATGGACATGGAAGAAGAACAAGTAAAAGAGTGTATGGTCAAGTGGGCAAAAAAAATTGGTTATAATATACAAATAGATCAATGGGAAAATATGTGGAAAAAAGGTTTGAAATTTACATTATGCTATAATCTTAAAGAAATTTTTTATAAAATGATGTATCATTGGTACATGACTCCAGAAAAGTTGTCAAAAATGTATAGCAATGTTTCTAATGTATGTTGGAACTGTAAACAACAAGAACGATCTTTTTATCATATGTGGTGGTCGTGTAAACAGGCAAAATTATTTTGGGCACAGATAGGTAGGATGATGCAAAAAATCTTAAAGATAAATATTCAGTCAAGGCCAGAATTTTTTTTATTGGGTTTCATGGATAAACAAAAGGAAAAGAAATATGGAAGAATAATACTATATATGATTACGGCAGCAAGATTGTTATATGCTCAAAAGTGGAAAATGGAATCAATACCAACAACGGAGGAATGGCTATTGAAATTAATGGACTTAGTAGAGATGGACAAACTGACATGCCTTCTCAGAGAAAAAACGACAGATACATTTCTTAAGGAACGGAAGCCTCTTTTGGACTTTTTGTTGAAAGAAAAAAATGAAATGATGATAATGGGATTTGATGATTAATTAAGATAGACTGGAAAAAAGTGAATTTCGTATGTTTTAGAGGATAGGTTTGATACATATTATATACTTATGGCTGATCTGTGACAAATCGGAAGTCAAGTTTTTCTTTTTTATTTTTGTTGTATTGTTATTGTTGTTTGATTTTGTTGTGTTTGTTTTATGAAAATCTGAATAATAAAAATTATTACCAAAAAAAAAAAAAAAAACAGCTGCAAAGCAGATAAACATACTTCTCCTCCTCACCCCGACCCTCCAAAAGAACACAGCTTTCTCAGCTTTGAAATGCCTTCTTATCCTGGCTTCTCATTAAATCCTCACAGAAGGAGTGAGGGTATGAGGATATTTAAATTAGGGCGAATCAGAACGTAGGAGAGAAACCTACCTCAAAGAACAGGGCAAAATCAACACCGTAAGGTAATAATAGAACCCCCTCATTTTTTCCACTCTGCCCAAAGAAATCTGTAGGTTACTTACCAGACCGAGCTTACAGTCTCCCTTCTTTTGTCTCTGGGGGTATAAGCAGATCATGGGGCCTTTCCCCTACAGCTCAAGAACTCCCGCAGGCAACCCTTGCCTCCATTCCCCTAAACATATCTATAGCCACCATCAATGTTACTGGCAAAATAACCCGCTTTACTCTGAAGTAGCATACATGTGACTTCAGGTACAGTTAAGTAAGCCTGGATTGGATTCGCTACATCCTCCTTATGTTTCAGTACTTTAGCTGTGGTAGGTTAGTGTGGGGCAAAGAATGACGCTGTGCTTCCGCCCTTCTTTCTACTCTGTGGACAGCAGACTTAAATGCTTCAACTTCAGACCGCCAAATGTCAATGCCCCCCTATTGAACCCAAATGCCCCCCTAAAGTTTGTAGTGATGCAACGCCTCCCTGAAAGGCTGTAACGCCCCCCAGGATTCCACATTGGGAATCGCTGGTCTATGGCTATTTACTTGGGTGGTGTGGGAGGGCTTGCCCTCTGAATATGCCTAGAGGGTCCAAAGGGATTTTACTATTAGTGACTCAATTTGGTATTGAAACCACATTGCTCCAAGATTGAAACTGGGCACAAATTAAGCCCATACATGTTCTGAGAAAAACGATGTATTCGTGTGTGTGTGTGTCCAGCTTCAACTACAAAGCCTTGCTCTTCTGAAGAGAAGTAGGGGGCCGGGGGGGGGAGCAAAACCATCATCTGGAGAAAGGTAAAGCACTGCTTTTTAATACAAAAATGGAATAACAAATATTTTCTTTTCAGTGATCTTAAAGTTCTGGTGCTAGATGATTAAGCGTTTTTAGCTTTTATTGTGTGCTATGCAGTTTTTAAAATACCTTCTTTAAGTTACTGCAAAACAAAATCAAAAACAGTCCCCAGATATATTTTTGTAATATCAGAAGAGCTGTGCTTTAACCAATTTTTCTGAGTTTTTGAATTAGAGTTTTAGAGATGATGATGATGATGAATTATTATTATCATTATTTTGCTTTTTATTTCATGTATTTACTAGGTGGGTGGGCAGGCTAGTAAGAATTTTGTTTGGCTAGTAACTTGTGTAAATACATACGCAATGCTGTATTCACTCTCTGTTTTTGTTTTATTTTTCAGTTTGAACCACTTTCATCTCAATCCAAATGTCAGGGTTTATACATGGTAGAAAAGCTTCCACATGAAAGTCATTTGCATGAAAAAATGGACACCCAGTAACAATTCCTTAAAAAATGTCCTGTTGAATATTAATCCAGAAATGGAACTTGTGAATGAAGAAATGAAAGCGGTTGGACCCTTGGATGGCAAGGGAGTCAAAGGTGCATTAAACCAAGATAAAGAGATAGCAGAGAACCTAAATGATTCTTTGCATCTGTCTTCACACGGAAGATATGGGGCAGATCCCTGTGCCTGAACTAACCATTTCAAGAAGTGAGTCTGAGGAACTGAGGCAAATAGTGGCCACTGCAAGAACAGGATGCTGGACTAGATGGGCCACTGGCAGCTTCCTATGGTCCTATGCCTGTTTAAACTGGCTTCCTTCTGATGTCCCAACTCTAATTATTTTTTAATATTTATTTATTTCTATTTAACAAAATGTGTATGGCACTCAATTGTAAATAAAACCTCTGAGTGGATGTGCGCTAATAAAAATGCTTATACTGAATAAAAAAATTCCAAAGGCATTCCCCCTTTCTTTCCATCTAAAAGCGAGGGAAAGCATCTAAGATGATGCTTACTATGACATGTAATCTAAAAACAAACAAGTCTCCTTGTGCTTCAGAACCCACATGAAAATTTATCCAAGTTTAATTGGCTAATTAAGTAATGATTTGACTGAAACTTTTATATGATTTATCAACTATGTTCGCCCCCAATTAAGGCAAAAGGCCTACTTATATATTGTAATAATTTCACAAAGAATAGCCAAATCATATTTTTCAAAAGCTAATAACAGTATGTTGGTGCTGGGTTGCTTTTGCTGCCCTTATACTTGACTCCTCTCTCTTCTCATCATTTCCTAGGGGAATACTTGCTGCTTTTTCTGTCTTGTGAACACTTTAATAGAGATGTTTTTTAAAAGGCTGGATGAAACAGCAGCCGGAGGAAGGCGATGGAGTTTGTCAATACTCATTAATATTTGCATACTTCTTTCAATTAATTTTTGGGTTCCATGGTGTCATGTCTCCATTGGATGAGTCCTCAGAGGAAAATGAGGAGCAGGGGATTGGCACAGCAGACCCAGAACAGGGAACAAGCAGACCCACCCCAGAAGCAGCTCCAGACCTCCACCACTAGAAGATGTTCAGGATGCAGCTGGGGCCCTTCAGTCATGGAGTGGAGTAGCAGAGCAATGCAGGCATTCTGGCCGTTTAAGGCTACAAGCTCCTGGGAGTCGGAGGGCTGATTGCTACCACCTGAACCAGGAAGGGGAGCTTAAAAGGCAGTGAAACACCATTTGCCCTTTGGTGGAAGCAACTTCAAGATGCCAGCATCAGACCCTCACCAGCCATGCCTTGAAACCCGGATTGCTTTTGTTAGAATATCAGACCTTGCTTGTTCACTGACTTTGCCTTTTGGAATGCAACCTAGTACATTCACTGAGACCCCTTGACCCTCTCCCTTGCTTATCTGCTTTACAACCAAGCCCCTGTATAGGGAGCTGACGGCTAGTTATGTTACAGCACCATATATCACCTTGGTGCAGCCAACAGAGAATAACATGTGATACACTCCTCATTGAAGGCAATTTGAATTAATATTGCAAAGATGACTTAATCAGATGCTTTAAGAAATGCTTAGATAATGGGCCAGTGAATTGTATTTGCCAGCTTCCTTTCCACTAATTTAGTGGCCCTATTGGGGGAAAAATCAATTTTGACTGGTAGGGCTGGTTCTTTATTTGTTCTTCATAGATAAAATAACTGCACTGCAATGAAGATTGCAGGGAGACAGAATGCAACCCCCCCCCAAAAAAACACCCCTCATTTACCTACTAAAGGAAAGTCAGATTTCTGGAATGACCTTGCATGTGGCTTCCTTCTTGGTTTGTGATGCTTTATTTTGCCCCTGTTGAAGTTCTGCTCATGGAGATGCATCTTCTGAAGTCCACTTCACACATTTTAATGATCCCAATTAGCGATGGGTGAACTTATCCCATCAGAAATTGTAATTAGCACATTGAGTTAAAAATACCACATTGCAAGCTCAGATGAAAGTTCTTGGTTAGTTTGAGATACTGTAAGTATATTTTTCCCCAGTATGCTCATCAAAAAGTGTGTCATGTACATAGCATGGCATCATGTTGTACATATTAACATTATGTATCCCTGCTTTCCCTTCTCTGGTTGGCTGTTTTCATCTGGGCTATCTGTTTGAAGTCAGTGTCCATTTGACATGGAGCCACTGGAGCCAGAAGGAGTGTCTATCGCACAAGCAAAAAAAGCCAGAGCCAAACAAATGTGATGCTTAGTTGTGCAGAACATGAATGTGCAGAACTAGAAATTAATTTATAAACAATCTCATTATGAATTGCAACAATATTATAATTTGGGCTTGGCATACATTGTGGCATTAACAAACTGAATAGATCCAACCTACCACATGCCTAATCAGTGGTGACTAGTCATGATGCCTATTCTCTGCTTCCACAGCCAGAGGCATATGCTTCTAAATACCAGTTGCTGGAAACCACAGGGGAGGAGAGTGCTATTGCACTCAGGTCCTCTTTTCAGGCATCTGGTTGGCCACTATGAGGCTAGGATGCTGGGCTAAATGGGCCATTGGCCTGATTCAGCACACTCTTCTTATGTTCTTAATTTCAAGTTTTGGTGGCATCCCTAATCTCTATGCAAGGATACGCGTCTAGTATGTTCACTTGCCAGACTAGAATACAGCATACCTGATCATACTCTGTTAAGAGTTGACAGCTCACTTCTTATTCAGCTCCATTCAAGTCCCTGGTCCCATAGGGATGAACAACGTGACCAGGGTAACATACCCAAATAAATGAGTTTTTCAGCCCAAGTATTTTGCATTTGAAGTGTCATGGCCCAGTAGTAACTTGTGTTTATTCTGATTCATTAGGATGTCTCCAGTGGTGGCTTTGTACTAGCAGAAAACAAGGTGAGGCACCCAGGTTTCACCAACCCCTTTATCTACTGCAGCACCCTTGAGATATTCCTATAATGGTCCAGAGGGTCTCCTAAACCTCAAGAGCAGCTGTTGGGCAGGCACAGAGGGCGGCAGTAGATGGGAGCAGGGAATCAATGCAAATCCTCACCTTGCACATAGTATTGCAGGTAGGGCTGAACCTCGAGGCTGAAGTCCAGGAGCCCCTCAAATCACCACCCAGAGAATGGCAGGTGAAGGATCAGTGAGATCAATACCTGGACTAGCAGAAGCACCTCACCAGGTGGGGCAGAGCCGCTATGTTAGTTTACTGGAAGAAATAGGGGCAGGGAGGTTGGTACTGTGTGAACACCTCAGTGGAGCCAATCCACTGCTCCTGCCACTGCATTTGCACAATGCTGATCTTCCTGCCACTGTCATGCCTCCTGGTGAGCAACAGCCATTCATCTGCCAAACAGATGGTGGCTCTGCCCCACCTGGCAAACTGCTTTGATGGGCTGCCATGAGCCTGACAATAGCATCCTTCTCCCTTTTTATATTTTTATAAAAACATTTTATAGTCAGGGGGTGCCCGGGTGAGCATGGACATGATTGCAGATGCTCCATTTATTTATTTATTTTATTTTTAGTTTACTTTTATTCTCCTTTTCTACAACAGAATGGTGTTTATTCCCAAGTCAATGTGTTTTAACATCAAGGCAGCAGAAACAAACTCCAATTTCATTCTTGATGCCTTGGCGCTGCCTTGATTTAAGTGAGTTCAAAATGTGAATCTGCACATACTGAAGAGTACAGGGCTTGCAAACTGTTTATCTGTTTGCTTTAAAGGTTCAGGACTGCAGCAGCAGTTGTAAAGCATGGGGTGGTGTTGGTGAGGAGAAGATACATAAGAAGAGCCTGCTGGATCAGGCCAATGGCTCATCTAGTCCAGCATCCTATTCTTATAGTGGCCAACCAAATGCCCATTGGAAGCCTACAAATCGGATCTAAATGCAAGAGCGCTCTCCCCACTTGCAATTCCCAGCAACTGGCATTCAGAAGCATACTGTCTCTAACCATGGAGCCATTGATAGCCTTATCCTCCATGCATTTGCCTAATCTTTTAAAGTCATCCAAGTTGGTGGCCATCACTGCCTCCTGTGGGAGCAAATTCAATAGTTTAACTATGCATCATGTGAAGAAATATTTTCTTTTGTCAGTCTTGAAATGTAAATTGCGTGCTTCACAACTTCACAAGTAATAACACATGGCTATCTAAACAAGGAGATTTAAGTTCAGGGTCTAAACTTATCTAGCTGCACCACTGGTTACACAAGTCAAACTGCTTTCTGCTAGTTCAAAGAGACCGTTGGATACAACCTATTATTTATAACCGTGGGGAGGGGATGTTGTTATGAAAAAAATAAGACGCAGCTGTGATTTCTGGAACCTTTTTGGCCAAACGTCAAAAGACACAATGTTCTTTCTCTGTCCATATTTTGAATTCTTTGAAAGTTACTTTGAACTCTCAATTAAAATCTGCCTGTTTATCAGGGTGTTTTCTTAAGCTACAAATGCATTGCACATAGTTTAGATGGGTGAAACATTCTGCACTAGGACTTAAAAAGAAAGCTTTTAAAAAGAGAGCTTTCCCTAACTTCCTCATGTTGTTTTGGAGAAGGATCAAAAGTGAAAACCAATGGTTTTCAAATGGATTTGATTCTGCATCCAGTCTTAGTACACTCTGAAGTCAAAACACAAAAAACAGAACAAAAGCTCATCATTCGGTGAAGGATTAAAACATAGAGTTGGGACAACTGATCTACTAAAAAGAAAGGAAATGTCAGTTTGAACGTTGTGTGTGACATAATAACCTTAACATTCTGCCTCTCCCCCTACATCCCACAGTTATCATTTAAGACCTGCAGTTCAGTGGTTCCGACACTTCCCCCCCCCTCGACCACTTGAAAATTGCAGAGGGTTTTGGCAAACCACTTAATGATTTTTCTGCCTGTTGTAGCAACTGGAATGCACTATGCTAAATGCTGTATGGTTTTTAATTGCATTTTTATTCCTTTTATTTCTTATATTGAATATAAGAAATGAAAGAAGCCATAAAAATACAATTGCAAATCATGATGAATATGTAATGTGGCCGTGCCACGGACCACCTGAATTAAGCTCACAGGCTGCTGATGGTCCACGGACCACAGTTTGGGACCCCTGCTGTAGATGATGCCACATGCCTTGGGGTAAAGCATACTGTGACTCGAGCACATGCTTTCAGCACTGTAGTGCTAGTTCTCTGGAATTTTCTTTCCTTCGAGCTGAAGCAAGCTCCTTTCTTTCCTTCTCAAGCTTTCCCAAATTAGGCTGCAATCCAAACTCCTGTTACATCAGGCTATAAAAGGGGGGGTTGGATTGAGCAGAGGCAGCTCTCCACTAGCTTCTGCCAGCTCAGGCCACTGTTAGAAGGACACTTGCATCACACTGCTGGCACAGACCTCTCCCACCCACCAAATGTCCAGGCAGGCAGAAGGCCTGCTGGCAGTATCTTCAGCAGCCCCCAAATGGGGCATTCAAAGGCTGGGCAGGGGTGGGGCTGAATCAGCCCAGGATCCACTGTATCCCAAGCTGCTCTCACAGCAGGACTGGTTGGCATCAGGCCTAATTCAGGCCTGATTGCTGCACCAACCTGACCAGTCTGCCTGACCGCCCCCCCACACACATACACTTTCTATCACTGCAGCCATGAGTGGCAGAGTTGCAGGCACAGATGTAGCTGTGCTGCTGTACAGAACTGCTGCTGCAGCAGCAAACAGTTTGGACTGCTCTGCCCACCTGTTTTATTTCTGCAGTTTTAATTCTTGTTGGGTCTTTTTTAAAAAAAAAAAATCTTGTCTTGATATTGGTTTTTGTTATATCTATTATGTTTTATATTCCGTTTCTGTACTTCACTTTTTATGCTGGTTTATTGCTTAGTTAAGATCCCCCGTGGCGCAGAGTGGTAAGCGGTGGTAATGCAGCCAAAGCTCTGCTCACAGCCAGAGTTTGATTCCAACAGAAGGAGGAAGTCGAATCTCTGGTAAATGGGGTCGAGGTCCACTCAGCCTTCCAACCATCCGTGGTTGGTAAAATGAGTACCTGGCATACGCTGAGGGGTAAAGAAAGGCTGGGGAAGGAACTGGCAAAACCACCCCATATATATGGTCTGGTCACAAGACGTCACCCTAAGAGTCGGAAACGACTCGCACTACAAGTGCGGGGACACCTTTACCTTTACTTATTGATTAGTTGTACCATATTTTGTATTCTGTTGTCAGGTGGAGTTGGTTTACATTGGAGAATGTAAGCTGCTTTGTGGAGGAAGTTACTCAAAAAGCTGAATCTAAATGTTAACATAATTAAATAAAAGAAATAGTCTATAAAATTTGCTGAATTGTATCACACATCTATACCTGCTCTAGATTCCAGGGCCTGGTAAAATTCCCTTTGCCTCTTAGCAACACATCACAGAGACTTGCTAGAGATGGTCATTGTTTTGTTTTTAATTGGTTTGTTTTTAACACTGTATTTTAATATTGTTGTAACCCACCCTGGGACCTCTGGGTGAAGGGTGGACAATAAATGCTAGTGCTTATTATTATTATTACTGTTGGTGGTGGTGGTGGTTAAAGTTCTCCATATCATTTAGCAAGATGATACTGGTGGCAATCAGCAACCTTGGGGACACTCTAAACTATTGAAATGGAGATCTTCCTCAACAACATTAGGTACACTGTGCTCATTTGCACCCACAACATGTTGCCAAACATCATGACATGCCACATTGTCAAAGGGGAATAAAAGGCTCATACTGAGAAAAGCCATTTGGCCCATTTAGCTCAGTATTTTCTATACTGGCAGGCAGTGCGTCTTCAGGGATTCAAGGTCTTTCCCAGCCCTACCTTGAGATGCCAGTGATTGAACCTGGAAAGCCTAAAGCATTCTTTTCAATCTTGGGTCCCCAGATTTTGTCAGACTACAACTTCCATCATTCCCAGACAGCATGGTCAATGGTCAGGGATAATGAGAGTTGTAGTCTATCAACATCTTGGGACCCAAAGTTGAAAAACAGTGGCATAAAGTATAGGCCTTCCTGCTAATGGATGGGAAATCACAGCCCCTTCCAAGCAAACTTGAGCTACAGTTGGGAATGGAGTTCTCATCACCACCAGTGATGCTCTTCAAACTTTTGTAGCTCCTGAAAAGGCAGGATCACAAGGAAGCCTCAGTTCAGCATCAGTCTTTACTAGGGAAGAAATTCAATTCAGTTTGCATTTGAAGCCAAATCAAATTTGCACTTTCTGGAAAAAAATATGTGGACAAAACACATCCATCTATTGAAATTCATGCATCGCTGAATTTTCTGACACAGTTCTCCAACCAACCAATGTTTACAAAAATGCATATATCTGGGGAAAGTACGCATAAAAATGAATAATCAATAACATACAAAATGGATTATATTAGGAGAAATTGCTTGCAAAAAATGTGTACATTAGTCAAAACTGCCCACCAAAATGTGTTTATTAGGAGAAATTCACACTAAAGTGCTGACAAGTTTGCATGAGGATTTTTTCCCTGCAAATTCCTGCAGAAATGGGGAGAATTGAATTTAAGACTGGAAATGTGAGAAATTGAGAAAACTGAAATTCACAGATCCTTCCATCCCAAGTCTTTACTCATATTAGGATCTTTTCAGCTGTGCTTGGTATCCAACTTGAGAAACTTTTCTGGTTATCCCCCTGTTATTACTATCCTCTCTGCTTGTAAAGGATGCCATATGGTTTCCCATCCTGTCATCAGCGTTCCTCCATCATCCCAAGTCAATCTGGGCAGAGCAGGGCAGGGCCCAATCATTGGGACATTACCCAGTTCTGCAGGTGTAGGGGTATCTTGTTTTGCAAAAGTCCAGGCTGGCAGTGGTGGGGGCAGAGTTGCAACCTGACTTCCAGGAAATCTCATAAATTCATTCATTTGCATATACTTTTCATACTGCTTATCTAACTGTGTTCTCTAGGCAGTTCACATAGGGGTAGGGTCTTGGTGAACAAGGTCACACCAAGCAAAGTGTGATAGCAAGGTCTCATCAAGGACAGCCAGAGTAGGCAGAATCACATTTTGTAAATGGTAATTCAGGGAGCTCTAGCGTGGTGTGTATTCAGGTTCAGGGAGACCGGATCAGAGTGTGGCCATGCTGATGCTTTCCCCCTCATTGAACATATTAGAGAGGTGTTGCCCCAACAGGGAATGGATGCCTTATAAAGGCGAGGAAGACCTGTTCTGCATTAGCCCCCACACCTCTTTGAAGAAGCCAGCAATATTACCTTTAAGAGCTCTTGCCTGATTCTTCATTCTTTGGCTCCTGTGAGGTTGAGGAGATGAAGGTGTTACTGGGGACTTATCATCCAAGGATGACAGCAGGGCCATATTCTCTGGATGGAAGGTCCAGGAGAAGGTACAAACGGTTATCCCCTGGAGAAAGCAGCTTCAAACTCATGCTTATCTGAACCTTCTGTAGAGTACTGTGGATCTCCAGGTTTGGGGACTATGATTAGGAGGCCTAGTCTGAGATGAACTACCTGAACATTGGTTGGGGAAAGATGAGGCTAAATTGCAAATCATGCATGTGGATGGTTGTGCACATTTATTCCCTTTACCTAGGTACCAGTATGGAATGTCAAGATCTTGTACGTCAGAACCAGCATTAGAGCAGGGGAGAAACAATATTTATTTATTCATCTTTAACATAGTTATAAATTTCCTTTCAGGCATAAATACCTCCCAAGATAGTTTGCAACTGCAACACTTTTGCACATGGAAGGGCACAGGGAGGTAACAGAGATAGGGATGGCCACTTATGCATCTCTTAAAAAAAGAGGAAATGCATCACTAAAAAGGAGGATATAGATCGATATAAATTTGCATGATCTATGGATTCAAACTGAGGAATAATTACTATAATTTATTAAGAACAACAGCAACAATTTAATTTATTTATATGCCATTTTATTGCCAAAGTGGCTTCTAAGTGGCATATAAATGCAGCTCATCTTTGTTGGGGGACAAGAATGTGACCAGGTGACTGTATACCTCCTCAGTCTTCAGTCCAGGCTGTTGATGGGTAACACTGAGACCCTTGATCACCTTTATTATAGTTCTTTAAATTGGGCTTGGACCAGAGAGCCCTTCAAATAGAGAACACCTTCAAATAGCGATCTCTCCTCTATAAAGTATGCTGCATGATGACCCCTTGATGGAGAATCCTTTTGCCACTACAAACCTACCTCTGAAGACAGGAATAATGCTGTTTACAAATAAACTGTAAATATTCCCCCCATAAAAGCAGCTAGATTGGTGAGGACCAGGTCAAGAGCTTTCTCAGTCGTAGCCCCCTCACTTTGGAACTCCTTGCCAACTGACCTCCGCCAGGCCCCCTCCCTGCTGTGTTTTCAACGGGCCTTGAAGACCTGGCTCTTTAACCAGGCATGGGAGGGGGGTTAGGCTGTCAGAGTGCAATTCTATGGGTTTTTAACTTTTTAATGTTTTAATGTTTTCTGTCTATGTTTTTATATGGATTGTATTTGTGTTTTTGTTGTACGTCACCCAGAGTGGCAGACTAATCTCTGCCAGATGGGCGTCTAACAAATCTAATAATAATAATAATAATAAAACTGGAGAATAACTAAGATGGAGCAGAGTGACCACTAAAGCATTATTAAAAGCTCCTACTTTCAAAGCCACGACCACATATTATGCTGGTGTCTGTGTTGCATGTTGTGCTTATGTAGTGAAACTGACCTAACTATGCAAGGCTTGGAACAGCTTATGGGAGAAGGCATCTGAATAACAGGGCAAAATGAAAGCTCAGAAAATCTTGAACTCCTCAGAAGACAAACATTTCAGAATCCTTATTTAAAAGAAAGAAAAGAATGTCACTAGTCTTCACTGCTGCTAAGATCGTCTTGAAAATACAATTGCAGCTTGTGTCCTTCCTTTTTTGTTTAATTTGTACTGCCTGTAGCTACCTAAGGATTGTTTGTCCTCTCTCTCTCTGGCTGCCTTTCTTTGTCTAGCTGCATATGTATGGATCTCTCCGTTGGGTGCAGCTGAGAGTTCTCAAACCTGCAACGGTCAAGCTGAAACAAAAAGAGGCTGAACTTTTTGAAGTTACTGAGCTGCATACAACTGCATAATACAAACAGATTATCAAGTTGACTACTGTGAGGGATTGCATTTTCTATACTGCTTTGAGATGACGTTGTAAATTTAATCTGTGTCATTCTTTGAGCTATCTTTATTGAGGAATTGTTCTTTGTCTGGCTTTATTTTTTAGCCTGATCAACTGATTGCTACACACATACAGCACCACACAGTCTCATTCATTCTTTCATTCATACATTCATTCATATAGTTCTACCCAGTCCCATAGGATCCAAGGTGACCATTAACAGAGGTAATTTAGGAACAGCACTAACAAGAAAAGCAAACATAGTTACATAAGCTGAAATGAAAAGCTAAGGTTTTACTAAAGCCAGGATCCCAACATACTAAATGGGTATTAAAAGAATTAACTGCTCAGTTAACAGTCCCTTTGCTCATCTTTACATTCTAGAAATGAACAGTAGTAAGAGTGCTCTGGAGTGAGAATGTTTTAAATGGCTTTCAAAAGCCAAATGTGCCTTCACACCAGACTTGTTATTAAACAGAAAAGGCATCAAAAGCTCAAGAAATCTGAAAAATATTGAGCTATAAACAGACAATACATTATACCAGTATTTCTATTTTTAAAAAGCACTCTTCAGTGTACACAAGGGCTTTTTACATTTCTCATAATTCAGCTTATATGGTTCAAGCATAGATGTGCTTCTGAGTGTCCCCCCCTCCATAATCTAAGGATTGTTAAAGACCTACCTTCCTGCTGCACTGCAAATTATGAGCTTGCTTCAAGTGCATGATGATAGCACATTCATAAGGGCAGATCCACACCATTAAATCTATGGAATTCAATGCATTTTTAAAGCATTTGACTTCCTTCAAGAATCATGGCAATGGTAGTTTCCCCCTTCTAGCACCCTTAAGAAAGCACAGCTCCCAGGATTCTTTGGAAAAAATCATGTGCTTTAAGTGTGCATTGAATGTGCTTGAAATGTATGGTGTGGATCTACCCTAACACACTATTCTGTGCATTACAGATGTTTAAACACAAACTTCTACATTAGTCTCAAGTTTCACTTCAGCATGTTTTAGTAGTTACTCTAATCTACATGTTATGGAGCCTACATGAGGTTGTCACCAAGCAGCTTCCATATCGTGTTTGTCATGTGAACATCTTCCCTAAGGACAACTTTGGTTTAGACAGAAGACTTACTACTGAAATTTCATCTAGTGCAAAAATGCGGAAGCAAATGGGCTCCTCCTCCAGTGAAAAATCTGAGGAAAGTTTGAAGGAAGCCAAGAGTTTGGATAAGCCTAGTGATATTTCTTGGGTGAGGCATGGGAGAAGGTGATGGGGCAGTCTGCACATTCCCTGTAAGGTCATCTGATTCTTCCCTAAAGCAAAATAGGGGGAAGGGCACTAGCAGGGATGGGGACCTGTAGGCTCTAGTCCTCAAGATGTTTGGTATGCTCCCTTTCTGACCCTTGAGATTTGAATGCACTCACTTTGCCAAAGTTCAAAAGCTCCTGGAATACAACCATCCCCACACAATGAAATCTAGATGTTTATTTTTGATCTTAAAATGAACACAGTGGTTTTGTGACTCTGTACTATGCTGGAAGTCTTATTTCTGGGAAGGAAAAAGAATGGAGCCAAGGTTTATGAACATTTTTTTCCAATTATTTATTTGAGAAATTTGCGATAAATGGGCAGTTCACTCACTCTTACTTTTCTTGCCTTGATGAATTTGTATCAGTGAGTCTGCCACATGATACTCAGAAGGGGCAACTCTTGGAAATGACACTTTCCAAATGTCACCCATCCTTGAGCCTTGCAATGTCAGCAGAAACACAGCCCATTGCTCTTAGAGTATGTCCAGGATGGATTGTCTTATTTAAATTTGAGCTGCATCAATGGAACTGCCATATCATCTTTGAAAGGCATTGACATATGGCTCATTTATTTCAAGCCTTAAATAACCTTGACAGGTTTTAGTTTTTGTTCATTTTTGGCTGCTTCCTTCAGGTATACATGACAATTTGCTTCATCATCAGCAGAAAAAAATGAGTTAAGTATAAATAGATTTGCATATTGACAAGCCCACAAGACAGGTGCTTTTCTGCAGATAGTGAAAGAAACATGTCATTTCTCCTATGCTTGCGATAACGTACAATTTAATAAACACACATCCTGATCCTGTAATATGTTTTCTTAGAAGTAAACTTCACTCTGTTCAGTTGAGCTTGTGCTCAGGTAAGTGTTCATAGGATTAGACACAGTTGTTAGATAGTAAGTCCTATAGGATAGCAGCACTTACTTTTGAGTAAACATATGCAGAATTGCACAATGAGGCTACTATATGTGGTTAGAAGGAAAGGCCCGTCTTTAGTATTTTCATCAGCTTAACAATATAAACTATTTGAGAATACAGTAGGGCCCCGCTTATATGGTGGGTTCCGTTCCGGACCCCCGCCATAAAGCGGTAATCGCTGTAAAGCAGAACCCCATTGACTTTAATGGGGTGCGTTGTGCAAAAATGCCGCAAAAGCGGCTTTAAAATAGGGGAGGAAAGCCGCTGCATTAGCGGAACGCCGGGAAGCAGAGCGCCGGGAAGCGGGGCCCTACTGTACAGAGTAAAAAGAATTATCGGAGCAGAACATCAGAGACAAAATGATTTCAAACATGAATAAGCTTAAAGTACTCAAGTACAGCAGCATGGGGAAGGGTCATCGCTCAGTAGTGGTAGAACAATTGCTTTGCATGAAGAAGGTCCCAGGTTCAGTCCCTGGCATCTCCAGGTAGGGCTGGGAATGTCCCATCTGAGACCTTGGAGAGCCAGTGCCAGCCAGTGGAGACACTACTGAGCTAGATGGATCAATGGCTATCTGATTTAGTATAAGGCAGTTTCTGTTCCTATGGCAGAAGATTCAGATTTGAAAGATACACTGACAGATTAGTTTGAATGCAGAGGTGTAGTTGTCTGGGGTCCGGGGGGGGTCTTGGCCACGTTACTTTGGGGGGGCAGGGTCCCATCAGGGTCCCTATGTCTCCAACATCCTATAAGCCAGTCAGCTTGAAAAGGGAGTGTGTTAGCCACTCAGAAGGTCTGCTATTGACCTTGTGTTTGTCTCGGGAGGGGAGGGAAGTGTTCTGAAAATGGGGGCTGTTTCTTCTAACCCTGTGTCATGGTCAGATCACTATCTGGTGAATATAGATCTCTCGATGCCGCACACCCTCCGCAGGGGACAAGGACCTATTAGGATGGTCCGCCCCAGACGCCTGATGGAACTGCAGGGATTCCTGAATGCGCTGGGTGATTTGGAGCTGACTGAAGGACGCCCGGCCAAAGCCCTGGTGATGGAGTGGAACAGGGAGATCACTGGGGCTTTGGATAGGGTGGCTCCGAAACGTCCTCTCCCCCTGAATAGAACTCAGACAGCACCCTGGTATACACCACGGTTGTAGGGTCTGAGACAGGAGGTGAGACGACTTGAGCGCCGGTGGCGGAAATCTTGCACTGAAGACGATCGGACACTGGTTAGAGCGGCAATAGCTGCCTACCAGGTGGCAACAAAGGCAACAAAGAGGGAATTCTTTGCTGCCTCTATTGCGTCAGCAGAGTGTTGTCCCAGGAGATTGTTCCAGGTGGTCCGAAGCCTGGTCGGTCCAGTTGCTCAGGAACCCATGGAGCAATCTAAAATCTCCTGTGACATTTTTGCTAAACACTTTGCTGGTAAAATCGAGCGCCTGAAGAGAATGATTCCGTTCGCCGTGGGTACAGGTAGTAGGCCAGGGTCGGCCAGTTGCATTCCGGTCTGGTGGGATCGGTTTCAGCCTCTTCCCTCTGAGGAAGTGGACAAGGTGCTCAGTACTGTGAAGCCAACCACCTGTCTGCTTGATCCTTGCCCTTCGTGGCTTGTCACGAGTTGCAAAGAGAGACTGAGCGAAGGGATCAAGGCAGTGGTAAATGCATCCTTGAAAGAGGGTGCAATGCCATCAGCCCTCAAGGAGGCGGTGATAAAGCCCATCTTAAAAAAACCCTCCTTGGATCCCCAAGAGCTGAATAACTTCTGCCCAGTTTCTAATTAACCATTCTTAGGCAAGGTAATTGAGCGAGTGGTGGCCAGACAGTTACAGACACACTTGGAGGAAACGGATTATTTAGATCCATTCCAATCGGGTTTCAGGACTGGACATGGGACTGAAACAGCCTTGGTCGCTCTGGTGGATGATATGAGGAGGGCATTGGATAGGGGAGAATATACCTTCCTCGTCCTCCTAGATCTCTCAGCGGCTTTCGATACCGTTGACCACGGTATCCTGTTGGATCGCCTAGGGGGATTAGGAATAGGGGGCACTGTTTTACAGTGGTTCCATTCCTATCTCTCAGATAGGCACCAACGGGTAGCTTTGGGAGATGAGGTATCAGATCCTTGGCCTCTTAATTGTGGGGTGCCACAGGGCTCTATCCTCTCTCCCATGCTGTTTAACATCTATGTGAAACCACTGGGGGCCATCATCAGGAGTTTGGGGCTGAAGTGTCACCAATATGCGGATGACACTCAGCTCTATCCAGAGCTTGGAAAAGTTACTTTTTTGAACTACAACTCCCATCAGCCCCAGCCAGCACGGCCACTGGATTGGGCTGATGGGAGTTGTAGTTCAAAAAAGTAACTTTTCCAAGCTCTGGCTCTATCTCTCATTTAAGTCCTCACCAGAGTTGGCTGTGGATACCATGTCCAAGTGCCTGGAATCCATAAGTGGATGGATGGGAGAGAACAGGCTGAAGCTGAATCCCGACAAGACCGAGGTGTTGCTTGTGGGAGACAGAGGAAGGCTGGGTATTACGGACCTGATGCTTAATGGGGTGAGATTACCCCTGAAGGACCAGGTCCGCAGCCTAGGGTTCATTCTTGACTCCAGGCTGTCCATGGAGGCTCAGGTCTCGGCGGTGAGTCGGGCAGCTTGGTATCAGTTACATCTGATACGGAGGCTGCGACCCTACCTTCCTGTTCATCTGCTCCCACGGGTGATACATGCCCTGGTCTCCTCTCGCTTAGACTACTGTAATGCGCTCTACGTGGGGTTACCCTTGAACACTGTCCGGAAGTTACAGCTGGTACAGAATGCGGCGGCACGCTTGATTAAGCACAGCCGTCGCCGTGACCATATCACGCCAGTGTTAATAGATCTTCACTGGTTACCAGTTGTTTCCCGGGCCCAATTCAAGGTGTTGGTGCTGACCTTTAAAACCCTATACGGTTTTGGCCCAGTCTATCTGAAGGAGCACCTACAGAATCACCAATTATGCCGCCTGACAAGATCAGCCTCACAAGACCTTCTCTCAGTCCCACCGGTTAAAACAGCTAGGCAGGTGCGGACCAGAGAGAGGGCATTTTCGATTGTGGCCCCCACCCTCTGGAATTCCCTTCCTTTTGATCTCCGACATGCTCCCTCCCTGATGGGTTTTCGCCAAGCCTTAAAAACCTGGCTATTCTGGCGGGCCTATGGGATTGGGGAGGATTAATTTTATAAGGTTTTAAATAGAAATTGGTTTTAAATTGATTATGATTGTGTTTGCTTGTATTTTATTTTGTATTATGTACTGCTCTCTATTATTGTAAGTCGCCTAGAGTGTCCACTAACCTGGAGAGATAGGCGACCAACAAATAAAATTTATTATTATTTATTATTATTATTCTCACATGCTCCCTTGTCCTTTCCTGCTGATTGGAGCCAATCATCATGAAAGGAGGTGAGTCAGCTAGTGAGAAGGCTCTTCTCAGTAGCTAACACTCTCCTCTTTGGCTCTGATTGGCTCCTAGAGACGTCTGTCACTGTGGGAGAAGGCGTTAACAATGATCTCATTCTCAACCCAGAGGCAAAAAGGGGGGAGTGGGAGTGGCTGTGAATATCATAAAGGGACCCTGCATTTTGGAATTCACCACTATGCTACTATAATTGCATGGAGTCGTTCCAACTCCATGTTGTATTTGGTTTGTATTATTCTATGCTATGTTTTGATTTTTGTTTTAACCCTAATTATATGTTGCCAAGGGAACTCATGTTACAAGGTGATGGACAAATACAAGCAAGCAGGCAAACTTCAGTTATCTGTAAAAATGGGCAAAAGCTGCTCATGTCACTTTGGAATGGAAACTTTCTGGTTCATTTTTGGGGGCAGGTGGGCTGCAGAATTCCCAGAATAAGCTGAATTATATCTGTAACGCCCATCATGATGGATGGAAAGTGTATGGAGAGAGGACCAATAAGTACCCCTTGGGAGATGCAATGAGTCTGTGAAACCTGCACACAGATACATGAATGTCCATATAAGCCCACATACACAGGAAGCTGGTTTATACTGAGTCAGACCATTGGTCCATCTGGGTCAGTACTGTCTACACTGACTGGCAGTGGCTCTCCTGGGTTTTAGGCAGGGGGCATTCCCAGTCCTACCTGGAGACAGCAGGGATTGAAACTGGGACCTTCTGCATGCAAGGCAGATGCTCTGCCACTGAGCTACAGCCCTTCCCCATCCATAGGATCCCGCTTTGTGAGGTTCAGACTATTGTTGCATCTAGCTCTGACTACCCTGAAATGCAAGGGAAGTTCAGTTTTCCCTCACCACCGTAATGCCCCCACTGCAGTGCTGTACATGTCCCCTTGGGAGTGAATATGGAATTATATTCATGGACGAAAGTAAAGAGGTACACAGATCGTTGGGGTGGGGGATAGAGCTCTGGTTCATGTTGCCTTAGAGACAGTGAGAATCCTCTCTACATAGCTTCGCGTCTTCATCTGCATAGCCTTTCCCTAGGATCTATTTTTTTGGTCACACTGAAGCAGTAGTATAGTGGCAAATTCAGAAGTGCAGGGTCCCTTCATGATAGTCACACCACACTCCCCCCACAGCCACGCCCCCCTTCTAAGATTATATGACCTTCTACGATTACACAATAAAATGAGCTTTCAGTCTCTTACTTTGTTTGGAGTATTTTCCTTTAGTAATGCATTGCAACCATGAACGCAGATCTCCATGTGTTGCCTTTCAGCTAGATCTACCATTTTCTGTGCACGTACATGGGCAAATGTATTAAGAAGCTGCAACATAAGGAACTTCCTTTGCTGAGTTTCCTTTCTTGGTTGCCATACTAAGACTAAAGGGGAGTGTGTTAAGCTATTGAGAAGAGTCAGTGGCTGACTCACCTCTTTTCATTCTGATTGGCTCCAATCAGAACGAAAGGACACTGAAGACAAAAGGACCCTGCTGGGACTCTGCTCCCAAAAAAGTAAGGGGTCTAAGTACCCCTGGGACCCTGGATGACTGCACTGCTGCACTCAAGTGATGGGATGCTTGGCACTGGCTTTTAGGGGGACTGTTGGTTGCACTCGGGTCCTGCTTGCAGACTTCCCACAGGCATCTGGCTGGCCACTGTAAGGACAGAAAATTAGACTAGATGAGCCTTTGGTCTGATCTAACAGGGCTCTTCTCATGTTCTCAGAAAGACAAGGGGTTTCTGAAACAAACTGTTTCAGTGAGACAGGAACAGAAAGCTTCTACCTGCCAAGGTAGACCATTAGTCCATCTAGCTCTGTCTAACCTGGCTAGCAGCCGCTCTTGAGGGTGTCTGTCCCATCCCTATCTGGAAGTGCTGGGAATTGAACCTGGGACCTTTGAAAGGCAAGTCAGGTGCTCTTCAGCTGAGCAGTGGACATTCCACTTCTAATGTGCAGTGCTCCAGTTCAGAATTCCAGCTAGCCAACTATCCCTTCATCCAATTACTCTATTCCCCCACCCCCAACAGTCAGCATGCTCAGTCCTCGTTGACTTATAGGCCCTTTCCGACTCTACTATTCTATGATTCTATGAGCCACTTTGGGTTCTCCTTCCTTAGGGTTTTTTTGCCCCCTAAATATTTTTTATACTTCTGGAAACAAACCCTGCTGATACTTCCCGTGCAAGGGAGTGCTGTTTTGGTCACATAATGATTGGCACTTGCTGGATAAGTTCGCTGTAGGATGGAGAGAGAGAGAGAGAGAGAGAGCAAGCTCTCAATTCAATTAGGATATTGTACAGCTAGGAAAGGTTCAGAAAAAGGCAACCAGAATGATCAGCTCCCTTATGAGGAAAGGTTGGAGCAACTCCCTTATGAAGAAAGGTTGCAGCATTTGAGGCGTTTTAGTTTAGAGAAAAGGCAAGTTAGAGGTGACATGATAGAAGTGTATACAATTATGCATGGCATGGAGACGGATAAAGAAAAAGTTTTTCTCCCTCTCCCATAACACTAGAACTCATGGACATTCAATGATGCTGAATGTTGGAAGATTCAGGGCACAGAAAAGAAAGTACTCCTTCACTATTGAATTCACTCCCACAAGACACAGTGGATGGCTTTAAAAGAGGAATAGAAAAATTCATGGCAGATAAGGCTTTCAATGGCTACAAGCCATGATGGTCATTCTCTCTCTTCACGGTTGGAGACAGTATGCTTCTGAATTAGGGATGGAAATATCTGTTCAGTTTCTGTTCTCTTAGTATCTCATTGTTCCAGTCTTAAATTCAGTTCTCTACATTTCTACAGCATTTTGCTATTTTTTTAAAAAAATCTCATGAAAATTCTCTGGCATTTTAGAGTGAATTTCTCCTAATAAGTACATTTTTGTAGGCAGTTTTGACTAATGTACACATTTTTACAAGCAATTTCTCATCATAAAATGCATTTGTGGAGCCCCCAAAGCCATAGCTTTGGTTCAATTCAGAGAGCAAGGCCGCCCTTGTGATGCGTCCTTCCCTGGTTCTCCCTCTCAGGTTCCTACCTGCGCGTGGCTACTGCCTGTCACTAGGCACCACCAGGGACTCCACCAGTCCGGACCGCTCTCTCTTATGGTTTCTCTCCCCGCTCTAGCACAGATCTCAACAGATCCCCCTGCTAGGCAACCACCAGTAACGTCCCAGTACTAGTATTCCCAGAGACTCTGAATACTGGTATTGTTATTCTCTTCACCGCTGCCACCATTTGTTACAGTTCCCCTTCAGCCTTGGTCATTACCTTACCCTCCCTTCTGGTCTGTGAAACCCCAGCCAAGGATCAGGCCTTTGGTAAACCAAATTAAGTATTTATTACAGATAACAAAGCTAACAAGATTAACAAGATTTCTTCTTAAGGCACATAAGCATATGGTTTTACTCAATACTAATCTGAACTCCACCTCCCTCCTGGCAAACAACTCTCTAAACCCCACCAAGCAACCCACTCAGTTCTCTTCTCCCCCCCAGATTCCACTCTCACTCTTCCTTTTATACATTCAGCCATTTTAAACACTCAGCCAATCATCTCGCATTCTACTGCCCATTCACTCCCCCTCTTTCACTCCACTTACCATGTATCTTCTAAACAACCAACACTTATCATATATACATTAATATAGGAACATCACATTTCCCCCCCCTTAAACAACAGCAGAGTATTATTCCTGTTCCAGGATTTATATGTCCCGTTAACAAATAAAAGTCTCTATGGGGAAAATGTCTTTCTTTGTTCCTCTGTCTGGTCACGTCACTGCAGTCCCAGCCACTTGCCTGGAAAGCCCATCGGCCAGTACATTGTCCTTGCCTTTTATGAACTGGAAGTCCACTTGATAGTCCTGTAGGGCCCAGGACCACCTCTGCAGCATAGTGTTATGGTTTTTCATAGTCTGCAACCATAACAAGGCCCGATGATCCGTAGTCACTGTGAATCTTCATCCCCACACGTATGGGCGCAACTTGTTCAGTCCCCACACGACCTCTAGGCACTCCTTCTGGACCGACGAATAGTTTTTCTCCCTCGGCGTCAGCTTGCGACTCAGGTACGCCACTGGATGTCTGGTGCCTTCTCTCTCCTGTAGCAAGATGACTCCCAGCGCCAGGTCCGACGCATCTGTAGCCACGATGAATGGTTTCTCATAGTCTGGTGCTATTAATATGGGTCCTTGGCACAAGGCTTGCTTCAGTAGATCAAAAGCCTTCTGACATTCATCCGTCCATACCACACGCTCAGAACACTTCTTACTTGTTAATTCATGCAAGGGTGTTGCTATTTCCCCAAAATTTCTCACAAACTTCCTATAAAATCCAGCCACACCCAGAAATGCCCTTACTTGTTTTTTGGTTAAGGGGATCGGCCACGCTTGTATTGCCTCCACCTTGCTCCATAAGGGGGTGATTTTCCCACTCCCCACCTTATGTCCTAAATAGATTACTTCCTTTAGTGCAAACTGGCATTTCTTAGCTTTTATTGTGAGGCCTGCTTTTCTTAAGGCCTCCAATACTGTTGTCAGGTGTTGGACATGCTCAGGCACCGACTTGCTAAAAATGGCCACGTCATCGATATAGGCCACTGCAAAATCTGACATGCCTCGCAACACAGTATTGATTAGCCTCTGAAATGAACTTGGGCTGCCCTCTCTTTCTCTTTCCAACTCCGGACCAGACTAGGGAGGGAAGGGGAGGCCTACCCCCTCCTGAAAGAGCTTCACCAGCCAACTGTTCTTATTTGTCCTTGAGTAGCTCTTTTGACATATAAATATGGTACTCAACAGGTCCAGCCAGGCCCACTAACTTAGCAAAACTCCTGGCTTGGCCAGTTTAGTAGGTTCCTTCCACTACGGATCCAAACCTTACAGATACTGAATCACAGACTTGGACATCACCCAGAGCAACCCCCAATCCTATAACAGTATGCATGCATGCATGCATGCATGCATGCATTCATTCATTCATTCATTCATTCATTCATTCATTCATTCATTCATTCATTCATTCATTCATTCAAGAAGCACGTCCTATGAAGCATCTCAAAGCGATTTCACATTCAAGAATTAGGACAATTAAAACATCTGCAAAACAATTCATATATAAAAACAATCAAAACAACTTCAGATACAATACAGATACTGACCTGAGATTAAAAAGCTCCAGTTAGAAGGCTTGTTGAAAGAAAAAGGTCTTCAGTAGGCACCAAAAAGGCAACAGAGACAGACCCTGTCTGGTGTACAATGAGAGGGAGTTCCTAAGGATAGGTGTCACCACATTAAAGGCCCAATCCCTATGTCGTACAGAACAGACCTCCTGATGAGATGATATCTGCAGGATGCTCTCTCTCCTACAGAGTGTAGTGATTGGTTGGGTATATCAGAGTGAGACCATCTGTAAGGTATCCAAGCCACAAGCTGTATTAGCCTTCATGCACCAGTCCCGGCACCCTGAACTTAGCCCAGTGGCCATTTTGTTGGGCATTCATGCAAGTAAATTTACTCAGCAGCATATTTACTCAGCAGCCTGCATACTGCCATGCCACATTGTTAGAGAATTTTTCAGGTGTATCCAAGATTAATGAGTTGAAACACAAGTGTTTGACTAAGCTAGGATCACAATTTATTAACTATTCACTACAGATCTACAACTCAGCAGGTGTCAGCTTATATATTATCTCCCGACTGAGATAGCTTCTAAACAGAGAGAGCCACACTAGGCACTACATCTGGATAAGTCAATTACTACTTCTTCCCCAGTGGCCAGATCTTTAGAGGTACTGAGGGAGGCCTTTCAGAGCTACTTCTCCCTCCAGGCCCCACAACTCTGAGTTGGTAGCCCAAGTTGGCCCCAAAGAGAACCCATATCCTACCCTCCAAGTCCTGTAGCCCTCAAAGACAAGTCTCCAGAATCTCCCTTCACTTAAAGGTGCCTGTGAATGCTCGCTAAATCCCTATCTATTAATGATTTCCCCAACAGCCTAAAACTAAACAGACACTATACCTGTCTATAAAAAAACCCTCACCTCATTGCTACAATGTAGAATAGAGGGGGGGACCCTGAAGGTATAGGCCAATTCTTCTTGACAGACAGAAGAAATGCTACTTGGCCTTGAAATGACCAAACAACCTACACTATGCAGTACAGCAAATGGAGATGTTGGAATACCAGGTGGGGGGGGCTTTTATAGCCCCTTACGCTCCACCCCTTTGGTCCAAGTGCACTGTAATGTGCATCCATTTTGTCATGATTTGCCTTACTCTGGAGAAGTAAGGAAGCCCAGGCTAGGGAGCACATAGCCATCAGCTCCTGAAGGGACCATCAATGACCATTTGAACTAAGAGTGTGCCCTAGTCTATTCTCCACAAATAGCTACACCATGCACAGATTTCAGGGAAGACATGCAAGGGTTCCTCAGCAGATGTGTGTTTGGGTGTGTTCACTATATGTGTATATATGTCAATTCCCCTTAATATAGGAAATTTGAAAACTAGGCATTATAACCTAAATATGCAAGTGAAGCCTGTTGAATCCATATTGGGATACAAGTTTACAATCCTCAGTTCAAAGAAGAGGCAAGAATTAGGAGCACCATATTTTTCTGCAGCTCACATTAAAATTTGATCCAGGGAAGAATCCTCAGCTAACTCCCCACACTAGGGTTGCCAGGTTCTTGGCCTGAGACTGATCCTGTCTCTTTAGGAGAAGAGAAGGTCAGCCAAGTGCAGGTGTTCTTGCAACTCTGTAATGAGAAAAACCACAAGGTGGAATTCTCCCTTCCCCCTGCCCAACTTTTAAAGACACAGAAGACCTCTTGGACAACACTTATCTGCTGGGATAATAGCAGCAGCATTTCAACCACGAAGAGAGAGAAGGAAGTCCTTTGCAGGTGAATATCCCAAAGCATGGACTGAGGACACAGGATGCAACTACCTTGCTGAAGCTAAGCAGGTTTGGATTGGGTCAAAGCCTGGATGGGAGACAACTGGGAACCCCTATTCTATGTTGAATTCTATGATAGGATATAAATGTAGTCTTTTGTTGTTGTTTTTAAAGGAGGACATTCCCCCACCCCTCTTCGGCATAATGCTAGGGAAAAAAATCCCCAATAGCTCTGGAGAAATTCAAAAATAAGCTAAGCTATTTCCCATTTATGGAAAAATAGTTTGGCTTATTTCCAATCCAATCCAACATGAGCTTTGGGGACATGCTCGTCTCTATAGTAATCATGCAGAGGATCAGATTGTACATTATGTTCAAAATACTGAAAGTGAGTTTTTCGAGTTAAAATGAATGTCTGTAGATTCAAAACAAACATAATTAAAGAAAATGTAATTTGACATGTCCAGGCTAAATGTTAAGTCAGACAGACTGCTTGAGTGGGAAAGTTTCAAACAAATGAAATGGTGTGTTCCCTTCTTGGAGACATCTGCCTTATTTGGAACTACAGATCCACCTTTAAATTTCTGCAAAATGCACCTACAGATCCACCATTAAATTCCTCCAAAAAGCATTTTGGTGTTGAGAATAAGGGTACCAGAGTTTCAGTTATGCTCTTCTTCCTTCAGATTTCAGAAATACAAGTGCAACATTAATCACAAAAATGGAAGACAATGAATTCATCCGTGAGAGATCTTGGAAAAAGCTTGCCAAATTAGCAAATCTGATCTGGAAGTCAGAGAAGTACAGTGCAATTTGACCCAGGAAATAAATCTAATACAAAATGGCAGATTTCCAGGTTGACTTATCTAAGTGGATCCACATTTCATGTTGAGTGATTAGCCACTTATTCAGCAGAAATTGCCTTAGGTCTAGCTGACCTTGGCAGCATTACTAGGGTTACATTTGCATACTTATTTACATGCATGAAAGTAACTCAAATTTTCTGGCACATTAAACACAAAGAGGTCTTTCTTCCTTGTCTTCAGACATGAGTGATTTATTTCCACCATATATGTCTTGCAATGAAAACAGCAGGTTGCTTCAATATTTCAATTCTCAAGTTCCTCCTCTGAAGGCAGATGAAGTTCCAAATTTGTTGTATGTTATATGTATGTTGTATGTCCGGTGCTATGATAGAGCTTGTGATCCAATGGAAGGAGGGTTGGATCAGGATCTTGGAAACCTAGGGTCACTTCTACCATTTGGTGCTTTGCATGGTCTTGGGTTAGTCTAAGGTGAAGGACAAGATGACGCCCCTCCTGTTCTGCATACAAAAGTTAATTGGACAGGCGACTGAATCTTCTTCAATACTATTGATGCGATAGCATCTTCCACTGCATCTGAGGGCAGCAGGGTATCTTAGGAGGCACCAGGCATGCTGAGTGGCACACATACTTTTATCCTTCAGTATTTCTCCACCACTGCCTACAGCATCTACCACTTGAGGTGGTTGCCTCACTTTGCTTTATAGTATAGCTAGCCCCAGGGAAGTCAAATACTCTCAGTCTCAGTGGTTCATCTGTAAAATGAAGATAATAGTGATCTATCTTAACAGGTTGTGGAAATGAGAACAATAAGAACTCAATAGACTGTGTGAGTTACAAGGAGCACTTTCCACCTTAACTGCAACTGTCAACGGCAGTCTCATCTGGCAGATTTCTTTTGTTAAATTGTACCGCTTGAGATTGCAGATGGGGATCAACCATTTCAATACTTCCCCATATAAACCCTGCCTGCTTCCCTGAAACTAGAATGTCAGTGAGAAAAGTAGATGATGGTGGGTTATTTTTTAAAAAAGTACTGTTTCTATGGAACCAGTGCTCTTTTAGAGAAAACGTTGCACCCCCTGAAATGTCACCTTTCCTTGTGGGGAAAAAAATCCACCCCCATGAAAATTCAACACAGCACTAGAAATACACTCCGTTTGCCTTGTCTTATCCCTCCCTCGCATTGGTGGTAAATAGAAAGATACTGTAGCATTCCTCAAAAGAACGGCAATTTAATATCTAGTAGCTTGGAGGAAGGTGCTGTCATGGGAAGCATGGTGATGACATTTCCTCTTTCATTATGTGTAAACACTCCTGCTGTGACCCTGTTTATAATGTCTGTCACACAGGCATTCCAAGAGTCAGGTATGCCACAAGCCACTTAAGACAGTTATTTTCATACCTCTGCTAGGCAACCTGTCTCAGGCCCAATTTGAATACTTTTTAATGAGTCATTACATTAACAGGAGCCTCTGCCCACCTGTAGAGGCTACTGTTTTGTTTTTCCTATTATTTTTTATTTATTTTATCTATATAGCATACAGAAACAAAACTGAACAGATATACAATAATAAAGGAATGTGCAGTTGGTTGTGATTGTCTTTTCCGGTAAGTGCTCACCATTTTTCTCTTTTATACCTTTCAAGTGTATTTCTATGTTCAAACCCTGTACTGGAATCTGTAGGACAGGTTCATACCATACATTTAAAGTGCACGCAACACACTTTTAAAGTATGTTACTCTCCCCAAAGAATCATGGGAAGTGTAATTTGTTAAGGGCGTTGGGAATTTGTAGCTCTGCAAGGAGGAAACCACAGTTTCCATGATTCTTTGGGGGAACTCATGTGCTTTAAATGTGTGTTGGATGTGCTTCAAATGTATGGTGTGGATCTGTCCTATGTCTCTATCAGCAAACAATCAGGAGCTCCAGATCGAGACATGGGAAGGTAGTCCTCTGTCATTGGGCTTATCTACACAGGGTTTTATTGTATGTCTGGTGCTACTTGCATCCCCTTTTAATTTGCATGGTTCACATGATGTTACTGGCAAACAGAAGCTATCACACAATTTCCCTCCCTGTAAATCTGTACTAGCCCAATCCTTTTATAATCCAAAAAGGGAAGGAAAAAAACATCTCCACTCCATATCTCTAGGGCTTGCAGACACTGCTCCAATGCTTTTAGGTGGGTGTGTCAATCATTTCCCTCTCTACGCCCACTCCCTCCTCCTCCTCCCTTCTTTGATTTTATTTCCTGTGGACTGAAGAGAAACTTCCACTGCTTCTTCCTGTTCTGCAAGCCTTTTTTATGTTGCTGCAAATGGTGCCTTTATTTTCTTCTCCCTCCTAACTTTTGCACAAAAGCATAACACTGCTCAAAGATTTGTATTTCAGCTATATTGTACCAGTGAAAATAATCGCACTTCTGGGTTGTTGTTTTTTTAAAAGAAATTTACTGGTAGAACAAACCAAGCATGCTCGGTTGCCAGGTAACCAGAGGGAGTGAAAATGTTAAATTAGGGGGTGTGGTCTTTAGGAAACTGTGTGATTAATGCATCACCTCAAGTGTGACTAGAAACACCATCTTTGCAGCTGGCATTGAACACTTACTGTGGATGGTGCAAACAGAAAATGAAGGTAAAAACAGCGCCTTTAGAACGAAGTTATGCTCCCATGTGGATAAACCCTTAATCTCTTTTCTTAATGTATGTAACAAAGTCTTGGAGGCCGGGCTTGGCAACCAAGAGGTCTTCTGTATCTTTAAAAGTTGTGCAGGGGGAAGGGAGAATTCCACCTTGTGGTTTTTCCCATTACAGGGTTGCAAGAACACCTGCACTTGGCTGACTTTTTCTTCTCCTAAAGATACAGGATCAGTCTCAGGCCCTGAGCCTGGCAACCCTAATTGACATCATAACTCATGAAAAGGATTCTGTCTGAAACAAGTAACATAATAAGGCATATCAGCAAGTGACATAGCATCCAGGCTCTCTCATTAAGGAAAGCATCGTAACTGCAAGCATTTCTGAAGGGGGGGCGGTGGATTGTTCTGCTATCATACCTCTGTTTCACAATCAATGTTTTCTTGATGATCTAGGACTTTTCTTTTCTCCCATGGATCACTTGAAAATTTCTGAGGGTCACAGATCCCCAGTCTATAGCCTCCTAGAGAAAAACCACCCCTCTGGATGGGTTCCAACCATTGTTGAGCTTGTCTGTCTGTTAGGGAAAGGGGAGAAATTTGATTCAGTTCACATTTAAAGGCAGATTTGTGCAAACTTGCACTTTCTCAAACAATATGAGAACCCAAACACAGCCATCCTTCAAAACTCCCAAACACAGTAGGGTTGCCAGGTCCATGGCCTTAGACTGATCCTGTATCTTTAGGAGAAGAGGTCAGCCAAGTGCAGGTGTTCTTGAAACACTGTAATGGGAAAAAACACAAGGTGGAATTCTCCCTTCCCCCTGCACAGCTTTTAAAGATACAGAAGACCTCTTGGTTGCCGGGACCAGCCTCTAAGAGGTCTTCTGTATCTTTAAAACTTGTGCAGGGGGAAGGGAGAATTCTGCCTTGTGGTTTTTCCCATTACAGTGTTGCAAGAACACCTGCACTTGGCTGACCTTCTCTTCTCCTAAAGATACAGGATCAGTCTCAGGTCAAGAACCTGGCAACCCTAAAACATAGCCATCCTTCAAAACTCACAGTTATCTGAATTTTGTGATGCAGTTCAACAAGCAAACAAAGTTGACCAAAATTCATATATTAGGGGAAAATGTGTATAAAAATGAATATATTAGTGAAACGAATATGCAAAAATGCATAATGTTAGGAGAAATTGCTTGCAAAAAAGGTGCACATTAGTCCAAATGGCATACAAACATGTGTTTATTAGGAGAAATTTGCACTAAAATGCTGAAGGTTTTTCACAGGGATTTTTAAAAAAAAGAAAACGCAAATTACTGCAGAACTGGATTTAAGATTGGAAAAATAAGAAACAGAGAGATCTGAAAATGACAAATCTTTCCATTCCTACCTTCTATCTTCCCTCCCTCCACTTTCCCTCCTGAGGCTATTAAACCCTCCTCCTTCTTCCTGCCAGTTCTCCAGCTCACATGCACCAGATGCGCCTCTTTCCATCCATTGGACTAGTGCGCACCAGAATTCCACACTGCTTGCTTTCATGACATGGGCAGAGCCTCTCTTCAGTGTCCCCACATGGTGTCCAAGAGGCCCAACCCACCATATCTGGAGGGCACCACATTGGCCACCCCAGTCCCAACCAATAAAATCCATCCTAAATCTACTATTGGATATTGTTAGTTGGTATGCATGCATACAGTTCAAATAGTTTTCTTTACCAATGGGAGTTTAGTAAGAGGCACTGCAATAACAATGGGTAAAAACTCAATTTAAAAAATGGTCACTTTACTGTAGGGTTTTTTTTACCCTTTCATAATAAATTAGTTTGAGTAACATGAGGACTTTGCGTTTAATAATTAAACTCTCTAATATTTCTAAAAGTCAGATTTGTTTGGGGCATTAGGCAGTTTAATAGCTCTCACATTATTGGTACTTCAAGTGCCTTGGCAATATTATTGTTAATTAAAGAAATGCACATGATTCAGAGGGATCATAACACAGACATTTCATTTTGGAAGGAGATTATATCGTCACAAATGTTCTTTGTATGCAAGACACCAAATTCAGACCCTGCCAGATATGTATATTGAATTTAAGATTTTTCTTTCTTTTGTGTTCTGCTCGGTTATACATCCAGAAACATCCATTAAAGTACACTTGCCCATGGATGATTTTTTTTAAAAAAAGTTGTCTTTATTTGAGCTATTTTTTAATTTTCTTCCAGAATTGTACTCTTGACTCTCCTTGTCAGCTAATGTTCTGTGGGTGGAAGTAATTATGCCAGCCTTCGCCAGCCTGGTGCCGTCCAGACACTCTCGTTTCCATCTCCTATCAGCTCCCATGGGAATGGAAGTCCACCACATCTGGAGGTTTTGTTATAGGTAAGATGGGGCTGCTCTCCCAAATGGTTGCCATCCCTGAGTTTTCTCTTCTTCTCTTACCAGAATAGCTTACCCTGTATTCTGATATAATCTCATTATCCATTTCCCTGTCCCGGCTCCGTATCACTGCCTGCCTTGATGGAGATGGCGAGAAGTCTGGCATGATGATGCCACAACACAGAGCAAATGAGCACACATGTTATGGGAAGGGCCATAGCTCTGTGGTAGAGCATCTGCTTTCTACGTGGAAGGGGTTCAATCCTTGGCATCTCCAGGTAGGGCTGGGGATGTCCTCAGTCTGCAGCCTTGGAGAGCTGCTGCCGGTCAGTGTGGACAGTACTGAACTAGGTGGACCAATGGGAAGCTGCTCCTAACTTGCAAAGGAGCTGCCGTTTCCTGTGGAGGCACCATTTGAGCATAACTGATAGTTCCACCCTATGAGATGCAACATTCAGACTGTTGGAAATAGGCAACCTCACATCCTGCCATGAGGGACCAGGGTTATACGTGCTTTAGGACAGTTAAAAGGAAGAAATGCTGATTCTAGCCAGACTCAAGAAAAACTCTATAGTTTCCTGTAATATAGCTTCCTTTTGGTGGTTGTTTCCTCTCCTTCCTTCTTGCTTGTGCAGCATGTGCCTTTTTTGAATCCTCAATTATCACACAGAGCAAGCAGATGTGGGGCCGCTTGCTAGAAGCGGAAAAACTATGGACTGAAAGAGGCCCCCTTTTCTTCTTTCTGGTTTCCTAAGCTGTGCCCGGATCACTATATACAGGAAGTGTTTGTGAGTAAACTATTTTGTATTACTTTACTGGAGACAGTTTGTGTAAGCCAAGACAAAAGGGGAAAGGTGGGGCTGGTTATTGCTTCTTCCTATTTTTGTGTGTGCCATTTTACTTTGCTAGAGATGGAACCACAGAGCCTCCCAAGGCAAACATGCGACCCACCCCCATACCACCTCCATGCAGTCCAAAGTGGTGCAGGCCCATTTTAACACCTGATCTGCCAATTATATAGACCCTCATGGTCCCTAGGTTTTTGGCCACGGCCCTTTAAGGAAACTGTGTGTGCAAGAACAAACATGACCTTGCATTTTCAGCAACCTGGTCACAGGTGGATTTTGTTAATTAGCCTTTTAATTAAACTGGGTCTGTTCTGTTCAGAATGTCACCTTTGTTCTGAACATTGCTGCCTGTGTGCATCCTATTAGGCCAAGGTAGAAAGTCCCCACGCCCTTCTGTAAGTTAAGCTGCTCCATAAGGGTTTTCAACAGAGCAGAGACAAAAACAGCACCCTCTCTCACGGTGAGAGGAGTCAAACCCCAAAGCTCTGGTGAGCCAGCCCTATATTTCCAACAGTAATCTCACTTCAGCAACAACCATGTGTAGATTCTTTTAATTTTATGGTGCTACTCTGATTTTACAATGTAGAAACTAAGCTGTTGGTTATACATCAGACCTGTAAAATACAAGAGAGAAAATCCTACACAATGTCCATTTTAATTTATTTTTGTGTGTGTGTTTCATCCTGCCTGCTTTCACACTGCACTTTATTATGACAATTTCTTACCTGGCAATTTGAGCAATTTATTTGATCTTTCTCGCAATATAAAAGCTAATTCTGGAAATCTAGTGGAATATAGTGGAATGCTTATTGTTGTGATACATAATTCCAGAAATAATCTGTTTGCAAGCTGAGGAACCTGGAAAATTGCAGGACTTTTACACTGGCTGCAGCGGCTCGCGTGCCAGGCATCCCAGTATATCATGCATTCCTGCCTTTTAGGTGCGTATCCTTTTTTTTTTTTGCTAATTTATTTGCCTAATTAAAACTACTGGCATTCTGGCGTAGGTGTGGGTAACAGCTTTTTCTTATTCCTTTCCCCCTGTACACACCCGTGTCCAGACAACCCACAAAAATAATGTCAGATGCTAAAGGGAGACGGGTTGCATAGCAACCGGACGACATCTTAGACCTCCTACATATATGGAGTGAGGGGGAAAAACCAGTTTCCATTAAGGAGCAGTCAGCCTCACTTTGTAGCTGAGGAACTAACAGTGTGTTGGCATACACCAGCAGAAATGGGGGGGGAGCCCATGCTAACTCGCATAGTGAATTATGGGGGAACTACAGTGCACATGTGTATAACAGGTAAAGGGCAAAACCAGAGCACTCTTCGTTGCAGCCATGTGAAAGACATTTGAGTGAAATGCCAATATATCAGCCAAAACAGCTGTGGTTCCTTAACACAACAGGTACTGCAGTGTGAAAGGAATTTTAGAAATTGTGACAGAAGCACTATCGTTTTAATCTGCAAAACTGACGCAATAAGCCCTATATGTGAAAGCAGCCCCTGAAGGACTTGTGAGTTTGAATCTGTCCTTCATTCAAAACAGTCCTAGGCTGTGTATGCAACATATCTTTAAATCACATCCCCAAGAATCCCAAGGACTGTAGTTTCTTAAGGGCGCTGGGAATTGTAGCACTGTGAGGGGTAAACTACAGTGCCTGGGATTCTTTGGAGAGGGTGCTTTGAATGTCATTGATGCAGCCTTTGTCAAAGCCTCTTGCTCAGCTAAGCCAGAGTTCAGATTAGGACCACAGGAACTTGCCTTACACTGATTCAGACCAGTGGTCCATCCAGCTCAGTATTGTCTACACTGACTGGCAGTGGCTCTCTAAAGTTTCAGATAGGGAGTCTTTCCCAGCCCTACTGAGAAATGTTGGGGGTTAAACCTAAGACCTTCAGCATGCCAAGCAGATACTCTACCAAAATTATGCACAAAGCGACGGAGGGTCTTCCACTGATAGATGTGCATATAGCGTGCATGTATGAAACTGTCTTACACTAAGTCAGACCGTTGGTCCATCTAATCCAGTATGACTAGGAGACAGCAGCTCTCCAGGGTGTCAGGAAGTGGTCCACTCCCAGCCTTACCAAATCCTTTTACTGGACATTCTGGGGACAGTACAGAGTGGCCCCTTACACATCCCCAAAAAAGAGGACAAAAGAAGAGACAGATTTCCATAAAATTTGAATGTACTAATTTACATCTGTAGCAGCAATTTCAGAAATGATTGCCATATCTTAAATAGGAATGCAATATATCTCATGATAGTGGGGAAGACTGTAGCCTGTGTCCCTGCTCACAGTCTGCTTTCCAGGTGCTATCTGTTGATGCAGCAACTTCAAGGGTTTCCCTTCCTATGGCCTTTATCTTAAAATCAGACTTGGTCTGGACAGGCCTTTAAATAGGGGACTGAACAAGCACACAGGTCAGCTACCCACAGTTTTCCCTACTATGGTGACATCTATTGAATTTCTGTTTAAATTATGTCGTTCCTAATTAGGGGCGTATTTGCCTCCACCATAATTACAGGGAAGACTCGGGAATATTCTCGAATCATATGCTAGGAGCCACGTGGGATCAATCATCCAATTAAGGAAGGCGCAGAGCAGCAGATATAAGGCTGCTCCGTCCTTCCCGCTCTTGCCTTCTTTGCCTCGCGGCACCCACCCTCCCTCCCATGTCAGTATGGGCTTTGCTGGTTGCCTGAATGGGGCCGAGTAGGAATTTTTTGGGGGGGATCCTGATTTCAGAATCCCTTTGGTTTTGCCTACTCCATACTGCTTGGGTTTAATTCAATTGGCTCCTCGGTTGTGTGGGATGCGTCTGCTTTGGCTGGCATAGAATTCGGGCAGGTGAGGTATATGGGGGTTAAAAATTACGTAGTTAAGGCATCATGAAAAAGGGGCACTCCCTAGGGAACCATCAGGGCTTTGTGTCCGGTGGGGATCTGGGTTGTGTCCTTGTGGGACCTGCTTGCGCATCATGGTGAACGCCTGTACGGTGGGGCCATGGTGTGGAGGTTGGAACCACACAGCTGGCTCCAAGAGCAAGGAGGGAGGAATTCACCCACATCCTTCACTATGGAGTTACGTGATGATGAGAAGTGATACCTTTAGAAGGTGAGGGTGTAATCCTTCGTAGTTAGGTTTAGCCTCACCTGCCCGAAAAGATATAGATTTGAATAATTGGCTGTATTGCATTGGATTTAGGATGTTATATTTTAATAAATATAACATTATTCCAGTTTGGTGTCACGAGTCTTCTTTGTGTGGGGGCAATAGCACTTTATATGAGTATATTCAAATTTTATGGAGATCTGTGACCCCTTTTGTCATCTTTTTAGCTGATGACTTTCCTTTTTGGGGGTAATGAGGCCATCCTAAACACTAGCAGAGCAATCCAAACCTGAGTCAGGTAGCAGTGGAGCATAATAGAGGGCTGTAGCCGCCACCACCACATCCGCAGCCCCATCGTTCAGACCAGCCAGGGTGAAAAGTGTGGGCAGTCAAGCACCACCAGCCTTGACCTTGCATAAAGATCAGGCTTGGATGTGATAGCACTGTGGCCATCTCAGGATCTAGCAGATCCAGGACCAGGTTAACCCTTCCCTGACCTTGGAAATTCCCATTTCGGGGCTTTCCGTGGACCACCACTGGTAGGAAGCCCACTGGTGGTATCCACCTGCCTGGAATTTTGGTAGGGAGAACAGAGAGCACTGCCCCAGTGGAGTGATGCTAGTGTCACTCTCTGGGCAGAGGTTAGAAGTGGCAGTCCTCTGCCCCATTCCACCAGCACATCGGGTTGGGAGTTTGGATAACAAGTGGCTGGCTGAGAGAGGGAAATGGCAAGAGGCACATCTACAGTGATTCAGGAGGCATAGTGGTCATCTTACACATTCATCTGCACTAGACATTAAAGCACTATGATATCACTTTAAACAGTCCCCCAAAGAATCCTGGGAGCTGTGGTTTGTTAAGAGTGCTGGGAGTTGTTGGGAGACCCCTATTCCCTTCACAAAGCTACAATCCCCAAAGTGGTGTAACTATCAGTCCCTCTTCCCAGGGAACTCTGGGAACTGTAGCTCTGCAAGAGGAATAGGGGTCTCCTAGCTGCTTTCAGCAGCCTTAAGTTCCCAGGATTTTGGGAGGGCCGCCATGACCATTCAAGTGGCATCATAGTGCTTTAACTGTATGGTGCTCATGGGACCACACACCCATCTGTGGTGTGTGTTCATTGCTTTCCAATCCACCACATGTTTCCAGCCCCCTTGCTTTTCTTCCGTACGCCTTCATTTTTTACTTGACACAGTATTGAATTTGCTTTTGGAATTGACCATTTCCCTGTCTCCCGCTCCTCTTCCCATATGTTGTCTCATTTCATTCATGAGCCCAAGAGCAGGGATTCTGCTTCTCCTTTGTTTTATGTGCAAAGTATTATGTTTAAGACAAAGAGGAGGGTGAGAAGGGAGAAGAGAGCAAGAGCCATCCCGGTGCTCTTCAGCAAAGGCGAGAGATGGGGAGAGAGAGAAAACACTCAAACTCATAAAGCATTAGATGAAAGAATTATGCCAAGAAATAAACCGTCTGGCTTTGTTGACGGTATTAAAATTTAATTTCTATCACTTTGTGTGTGCAGTGATATTTTCCAATTTTCACTGTTCTCCACACAGTATATGAATCTGTATTATCACATGATTGGTGCTTGTGGCTTTTCATTTTATTACTCAGTGCTATTAACATTTTAGCATCCTGTTTTACAAATCTCTTGTTTGCACAGCACTGAGAAAGTACTTCAAAACCTGCCGGCTTGTGTTTATTTCAAAGTTCTTCACATCTCAGATGACGCTTTATGTAGTGATATTTATGATCTCCATAACACAGTTTTTTAAAAGTTTTTTTTATTGTTTCATAACTACATCTTTGCAAGTGTTAAGGCAATACTAAAAGATGGGGGGGGCAAATATATGCTGTCTAAAATCTGACCTTTCAGAAGAAAGAAATATATTGTCACGGGAGGATGAGCCCACAGTGGCTAGAATCTATCCAGCACTTTATGAAAATCCAGTTCGCCACACTCGAATGCAGACCTGGATAGACAGGAATTTCCCCCAGGGAACCATTGTAATTTTGCCAAACACTCACCCAAGGTTTGGAAGATTCCAAAAGTACATCACAAGGTCTTTTGGATCAATCAATGTGGTTATGAGGCACATAGACAGGCTCAACCCACAGCAGTTGACCTCTGTATCTCAAAGTACCAAAATCCACTTCAAAGCACAATAAGAGGTACCAGGAAGTGAGTCAACCTTTAGTTGTGCCCTCAGAGGTAAAACAGAAAGCTAGCTTTGTGCAGTAACCACAAAGCAGAACTTAAAGTGACAATTATTTGCTTAGCCACAATATTATGAGGCAGATGATGCATTTTAATGAATAGAAATCATATAAGAAAATCCAAGTAGCTTTTGTAGCTCATGGTATAAGATATGCTCCTAAAATCCAATAATTGCTTAATAGGAACCCATCCAGGATTGTTAATATAAGACAGCAGTTTAGGGGAAGTATATGTTTTGTTGTAAGGCAAGGCATACATTGCTTAGTTTCACCACGCAACCCGGAAGAGCTCTGATGGTTCAGCAGGCTAAACATCTAATTCCTTGAGGCTTCAAAGGACCACTGAGTAAAGTAAAGTTTAGTGGTAACTTGAGATTCATTTTAATAAAATTATGCATTTTATCTATAGATGTATGACATCATAAAATCAGTATAAGAACAGGTACTCTTGACTGAAAGGGTTGCTCATGATCAAAACCTTGGCTGTGTCCAAGAGATTGAGTCCCAGGCTTGGTAAGACATACTCTTATATTGTAAGACCTGATCAATGTTCTTTTAATCATTTTTAGGGATTAATAAATAAAATTTAAGATAAATAAAATACAGTTGTAATATTCATGGTTGTTCTTGCTGGCTCTTCAAAATAAGTTGTCTCTCCTATAATACTAAGAAAGGTATTGGATGCTCTTTTATAAGGCCTTGCTTACTCACAAAGGGAACCATTGTTCTTAGGAACATTAACGCAATTTGGGGCACAAGTGCCTGAAGAAGAGGTTACCACAACAATATTCTCTGTCTTTATAAGAAGACAATGATTTTCTTCCCCTTCACCAGGAGCTGTAGTCTAAAACATCTGGGGAAAATCAGTGGAAAGGACCATAGTTCAGTAGTAGAGCATCTGCTTTGCATGCAGAAGGTCCCAGGTTCAATCCCCACCTTCTCCAGGTAGGACTGGGAATGTCCCCTGCCTAAAACCCCAGAGAGCCACTGACAGTCAGTGTAGACAATACTGAGCTAGATGGACCAATGGTCTAACTCAGTATAAGGCAGCTTCCTTTGTTCCTAAGAAGGTTGTCATACTCTCCCTGTTAGTCAAACATTATAAATGAATTGTTTTGATGTGGAGATGGTTTGCATTATGTATCTATTGTGAAACTGTTGTGAAGTATTTTTTATAGGGAGATGCTATGGATTACAATGTATTGTTATATAAGACAGGATAAATTGTCTTATTTTGTTTAGCTCATTTTTCTATGTATTGTTTGTTTGATGAAATATGTCAAGATGATCTGTACTTCTATATGTGTTGAACTGTGGTGGCCTAAGGCTCTGAACAATAAAGATTCATTCATTCATTCAGATAGATTGCTGTCTTCAAAAACTGAAAGGCTACCATGCAGAAGATGGAATGGACTTGTTCTTTGCTGCTCCAGAGGACAGGATTAGAACAAATGTCTGGAGATTGCAAGGAGCAGATTTTGGCTAAGCGTTAGAAGAAACTTGCTAACGGCAAGAGCTGCTCAACAGTGGAACAGAGTGTCTTGAAAGGTGGTGGGCTCTCTTTCATTGGAGGTATTTAAGCAAAGGCCAGACGGCCATCTGCCAGGAATGTTATAATTATCTCATGTGCTTCAGATCTGCATTTTGCAGGGGATGGGCTAGATGACCTTCAAGAGCCCTTCCAACATTGATTCTATGAACTGCTTTGTGTGTAGTATTTACAGAAAAGCAGTATACAAATAAAGTGATTATGACTAGTGGCAAGGTATCTGTTTTTGGCAGTTTCACCACATCCCAGTATTTATATTTGTATTTGGGGTTGAATACCTCCTGCCCACTTTTGTTTAGAGTAGGAAATGGGGAAGAAATTTGTTTCAGTTCACATTTAAAGCTGAATCTATATAATTTGCACTTTCAACAACAATATGAGAACTGAAACACAGGCATCCTTCAAAATTTCCACTTATCCCAATTATGTGATGCAGTTCTCCAACCAATGTTTACAAAAATGTATATTAAAAGTGCACATAAAACTGAATAGATTAGTGAAATTAATGTGCAAATTCAGTACACTACCCACCAGTACTAGGTACCTGTGTCTTATTCTGAGAGAAATCACTACATGTGTTTAATCTGTGGGTTTACACAGGGTTTTTGTGGAGGGATCTGAGATAAGGAAGAGCAGGTACCACTTCTCTTTGGACATATTCAAAGAGCCATTAGGTTGTCCTGAATAGGATGGACAAATCTGTCCATTTTGGTTTCTTCTTCTTCATCATTATCATCATCATCATCATCATATTGCCTGATATATACATTTTTGCAAGCAATATTGTAATGTTATTTAGTCCTCTTGCAAATTGCTCAGCATTTTAGTGCAAATTTCTCCTAATAAACACATTTTGTTAGCTCTACGTGGGGCTGCCCTTGTAGACGACTTGGAAATTTCAACTGGTCCAAAACGCAGCAGCCAGATTACTGGCTGGGGTTCCCTTTAGAACTCATATAGTCCCTGTTTTAAAACATCTGCATTGGCTGCCAGTTCATTTCTGGGCCCAGTTTAAGGTGCTCATATTAGTGTTTAAAGCCCTAAATGACTTAGATCCCAAATATCTGGAAGACTGCCTTCCCTACAGACCCTCTCGGGTCTTTCGATCAGCAGAGGGGGCCCTTTTGGTAGTTCCGCCACCCTCGGAAGCTTGGGGGATGGTGGCCCGGGAGAGGGCACTCTCTATGGCAGCCCCTAAGCTGTGGAACTCTCTCTCCACCGAGGTGCATCTGGCAACTTTATTTTACAACTTTCAGCAAATGCTGAAGATGCATCTCTTTACCTAGGCCTTTGACACCTGAGATATATATTTTTAGAATCCAACCTATTTTCTGTGATGTTGTTTAGGTTGTTTTTAACTGTTTTTAATTATGTATTTAAAATTGTTGTAACCTGCCCTGGGACCTTTGGGTAAAGGGTGGGTGGTCATAATAAAAATGATGATGATGATGATGATGATAAAATAAAAAAGAACACAAACTCTGGCAAAAGAAATGCAAGAAGACAATAAGGGATGCTAAAAAAGAATTTGAGGAGCACATTGCTAAGAACATAAAAACCAACAACAAAAAATTCTATAAATACATTCAAAGCAGGAGACCATCTAGGGAGGCGATTGGACCCTTGGATGATAAGGGAGTCAAAGGTGTACTAAAGAACGATAAGGAGATTGCAGAGAAGCTAAATGAATTCTTTGCATCTGTCTTCACAGTGGAAGATATAGGGCAGATCCCTGAACCTGAACTAACATTTGCAGGAAGGGATTCTGAGGAACTGAGACAAATAGTGGTAACGAGAGAGGAAGTTCTAGGCTTAATGGACAATATAAAAACTGACAAATCACCGGGCCTGGATGGCATCCACCCGAGAGTTCTCAAAGAACTCAAAGGTGAAATTGCTGATTTGCTAACTAAAATATGTAACTTGTCCCTCGGGTCCTCCTCCGTGCCTGAGGACTGGAAAGTGGCAAATGTAACGCCAATCTTCAAAAAGGGATCCAGAGGGGATCCCGGAAATTACAGGCCAGTTAGCTTAACTTCTGTCCCTGGAAAACTGGTAGAAAGTATTATTAAAGCTAGATGAACTAAGCACATAGAAGAACAAGTCTTGCTGAAGCACAGCCAGCATGGCTTCTGCAAGGGAAAGTCCTGTCTCAGTAACCTATTAGAATTCTTTGAGAGTGTCAACAAGCATATAGATAGAGGTGATCCAGTGGACATAGTGTACTTAGACTTTCAAAAAGCGTTTGACAAGGTACCTCACCAAAGACTTCTGAGGAAGCTTAGCAGTCATGGAATAAGAGGAGAGGTCCTCTTGTGGATAAGGACTTGGTTGAGAAGCAGAAAGCAGAGAGTAGGAATAAACGGACAGTTCTCCCAATGGAGGGCTGTAGAAAGTGGAGTCCCTCAAGGATCGGTATTGGGATCTGTACTTTTCAACTTTTTCATTAATGACCTAGAATTAGGAGTGAGCAGTGAAGTGGCCAAGTTTGCTGACGACACTAAATTGTTCAGGGTTGTTAAAACAAAAAGGGATTGCGAAGAGCTCCAAAAAGACCTCTCCAAACTGAGTGAATGGGCGGAAAAATGGCAAATGCAATTCAATTGGATGGCTTTAAAAGAAGATTAGACAAATTCATGGAGGACAGGGCTATCAATGGCTAATAGCTGTGATGGCTGTGCTCTGCCACCCTAGTCAGAGGCAGCATGCTTCTGAAAACTAGTTGCCGGAAGCCTCAGGAGGGGAGAGTGTTCTTGCACTCGGGTCCTGCTTGCGGGCTTCCCCCAGGCACCTGGTTGGCCACTGTGAGAACAGGATGCTGGACTAGATGGGCCACTGGCCTGATCCAGCAGGCTGTTCTTATGTTCTTATGATAAATTTTGCCTGATATATACATTTTTGCAAGCAATTTTGCCTAAAATAATGCATTTTACATTATATGCATTTTATGCACAATTGCCCCAATATGCATATTTTTGTACACATTATTTGGTTGGGGAACTGCATCACAAAAGTCAGAGAAGTGCAACTTTCAAAAGATAGCTGGGTTTCAGTTCACATATTGTTTCAGAAAGTGTGAATTAGAGAGTTTTGTATTAAAAATGTGAACCAAACTGAATTTCTCCCCCAACCCTCATCCTGAATGAGTTATGCTAACAATCTGCCATATCTGTTTTTTCTTCCCAGTATGCAAAGAGTGCAATTAAAAGAGCAATGGCAGCCTTTCACATGGAAGACATCGCTACCACTTCAGAAAGTAGCTGAAATATTTGAGATAATAATCTCACTTCTGGTTCATTGTCAAAACAGTTCCACAGTTAGGAATTCCGATCTGTTCATTTGAACAGCCATTTAATAAGAAGATGCTGTTAAAAGAGAGCGGTTCCACCAAGAAGTAATTAGCTGTGGAACAATTCATTTTAGGAGACCAAATGTCAGTTTCGTCAGATTGCGTTAACTGTCCAATTATGCAGACAGTGTTATGGAAACATTTTTTCCCTATGCTTGCATCCCTCTAGATGTTGTGACACCTTCTTTGGTGTCTCTTAATCCTTCTTCAGGATGCACAACATAATTGGAGCCAAAAATAATATTTTCAATCTTCCACTTTCCACAGTCCATCTATCCCTGGCTAGATTTCCTGACTAGTTATTTGTTTTCACAAGAGGAATTAAACTTGGCATGTTCCTGTATTCACCCATCTTCATTTATAATATCTCAGTACCATTGCCAGAGTGCAGCCCAGAGACTCTGCCTGTTACTTTAAGAGCTGGAGAACAAGAAGTCACAAGCAGGACTGTAATTCCTGCCCAGTAATGTGGCAAACTGTCCTCCCATTCTTTGACTATTGTTGTTTTTGTTGTTAGATATTGCACTGAAGCATTACAATTCTTAATTAAATGTTTAAAAATCAAACTTACTATATTCCAAAAATGGTCAAAGCTATCAATCTATAACAAATATCCCCAAGGAATGGCGGTGTACTAGATGAAAATGGTCTGCCCCCAGATACTAATGGAATCCACAGGATTCCTGGATGCCTTGGGGGATTTCCCAGTGAATAGAGCAAGTGATCCTCTTGAAGCCCTTGTCACACTGTGGAACAATGAGACATGTTGTGCTCTTGACACGGTGGCACCTGAGCACCCTCTCAGGCATTGTGGAGCCTGGTTTGCACCTTGGTACACCAGTGAATTAAGGGCAATGAAACAGGCGGGACAACGGCTGGAGTGCCAATGGTGAAAGATGTGCTGTGAGGCTGATTGGGCAGGAGTAAAACATCATAACTGTACCTACTGTATGGCATTGAGGGTGGTGAAGAAGTCCCACTTCTCTGCCACCATCACATCCTCAAGTAGCCATCCAATGGAGCTATTCCATATTGTCAGGGGTCTGTTGACATCAAGTCCAGGAAATGGAGAATTGTGAATTGAACACTGAATTGTTTGCAAGGCACTTTGAGGGTAAAGTTGCTCACCTCCATAGAAATCTTGATGCCCCATCCACATTTACTGTAGTCCCCAGTGAGGTGTCCAGTGCAATGTCTGCTGCAACTTCTTGGGATTGGTTTCAGTTGATGTGGTCTGATGATGTGGACAAGGTGCTTGTGTTGATGCAGCTAGCAACATGCCCTCTCGATCTTTGCCCTTCTTGGCTTATTAAAGCTTGCAAAGGGGATATGACCCAGTGGATCCAGGATGTGGTCAATGTGTTGTTGCAGGAAGGAGTGGTCCCAGCCACCCTGAAAGAGACAGTGATCCTAGCACTCCTGAAAAAACCCACCCTGGACCCATTTTGTGACAACTGCCGCCCGATCACAAATACCCCCCTTTTAGGGAAGGTGATTGAGAGGGTTGTGGTGCAGTAATTGAAAGTACTCTTGGATGAAACAGATTATCATAACCCATTCCAATCTGGGTTCAGGCCTGGTTATGGGACTGAATCAGCCTTGGTTGCCCTAAGGGATGACCATTATTGTGAGAAGGACAGGGGGAATGTGACCCTGTTATTCATAGTTGATCTCTCTGCAGCTTTTGATACCATTAGCCATGGTATCCTTCTAGGCTGACTTGGTGAGATGGGTATTGAAGGCACTGTTTTACAATGGTTCCAATCCTATCTCCAGGGTCATTTTCAGAGAATAGCATTGGGTGATTGTCTTTCAGCCTCCTGGCAGTTGTGCTGTGGGGTACTGCAGGGTACCATCTTGTCCCTGTTGCTGTTTAACATCTATATGAAGCTCTTGGGAGGTGTCAATCAGGAGATTTGAGTGAGGTAGTACGCTGATGATACCCAGCTCTGTTTCTCTGTAACATCTGAATTGGGAGAGGCCATTCAACTGGACTGGTGCCTGGACTCAGTGGTGGGCTGGATGAGGACCAAGAAACTAAGTCTGAATTCTAGCAAGACAGTGGTACTGTGGGTTGATGGTTCCTGAGTTGGGATAATTGGTTAGTTGCCTGCTTTGGATGGGGTCAAACTTCCTCTGAAATAGCAGGTTTGTAGTATGGGGATGCTCCTGGATCCATCTTTATCACTAGAGGCTGAGGTGACCTCAGTGGCTAGGTCTGCTTTTACCAGCTTTGGCTGGTAAGACAGCTATGGCTGTTTCTGGACCAGGATAGCCTGACCACTGTTGCCCATGGACTGATAACCTTTAGGCTAGATTACTGTAAGGTACTCTATGTCAGGCTGCCCTTGAGGCTGGTCCAGAAGCTGCTGCTGGCTGGCAGCACTGGCTGCCCATTTGCTACAGGGCCAAAGTCAAGGTTTTGGTTTTGGTGTACAAAGCCCTATACAGCTTGGGACCAGGATACCTGAAAGATCATCTTACTCCTTATATATCCAGTTGATCACTATGATCTGCAGATGAGGGCCTCCTGCAGATCAGGAGGTCTGTTACACACAACATAGGCAGTGGACCTTTAGTGTACTTGCACCTACCCTTTGGAATTCCCTCCCCTTAAATATTAGACAGGCACCATCTGTTATCTTTGTGGTGCCTGCTGAAGACCTTCCTCTTTCAACAAGCCTATTAAGTAGAGACCTTATTCCAGTCTATGTCTGTATTGGAATTGCTTTTTAAGGTGTTTTTAAAGCTTTTTATTTTTTAAAAAAGTTGCTTTTAAAGATGTTTTGTTTTAATATATGTTAAAGTCTGTTTTAAGATGTTTTAGTGTTTTTTAGCATTCCAGTGCCCAGAATAAATCCTGCTTTATCCTTGTTGTGTTTACGTGTTCAAATACAACCTAAATAATACTTTAACAGTGCGATATGAAGTATGACTATTCAAAACAAGTCTCATGGAATTCAGTAAGGCTTACTCTCAAGTATGTGTGTATAGCAAGGTTTGCCAACACTTTTGGGGCCAGTGGGCGCATTTACAAACTGGAGAAACTCTGGTGGGCACCACAGTTAGGCCACATCTGCACAATACAATTAAAGCTGTATCACACCACTGTAAATCATCATAACTTCCCCCAAGGAAACCTGGAAAGGGTAGTTTGTGAAGGGTGCTGAGAATTTCTAGATGATCCTTATTCCCCTCCCAGAGCTACAGTTCCCAGAGGTCCCTGGAAAGAGGGATTAATTGTTGAACCACTTTGTGATTTGTAGCTCTGGGAGGGGAATAAGGGGTCTCCTAACAACTCTCAGCATCCTTAACAAACTTCAATTCCCAGGATGCTTGGGGTGAAGGCACAGCTATCTAAAGTAGTGTTTTAAATGTATAATGCATTTGGCTGAATCCTTCTCTCAAGTCTAGTTTCACTAATGGGAGGGACACCAGGGAATGCCTTTGTGGCTGCATGTGCATCTTATGTTCAGGAAAGGAGGTTCAAAAACAAGAAGTCTCTGACTTCCGGGAAGGGTGACTTCGCTTGTGCCTGCTTTTGGGACGGGCTCCCGCCTCAAAAGAAGCTTATTCAGATATAAATCAGTCAGAACATTTTTTTTTTGACTGATGAAATTTCTCCCGGGCAGGGAGAAACGTAGAGATCAACCTCAAAAGCCTGTTTTTGTTGGGAGGACTGGATTTCATTAATTTATGAGATAAGGTCCAGCCAACAATGCCGGACGGACTTCCGAACAAGCTCTATCTGTTTAAGCGATACGTTTATCTTTTATTTAAAGAGAGAACGGACTAACAGGCAAGCACCCTTCTTTCTATTATTTTTTTTACTTGGTTTAAATTGTTGCAGCAAAAGGAGATTTGTCAGATTGATCGGCTTTGGACAACTTCTGGGTGAGCTATAACTCTTCTCTGTTATTCATGAAATTAACAGCTTATCTCTGTTTCTGTCGCAAAAAGCTGTCCTGGAAGTGCATTCTAAAGATATAAACAGAAGAGGGATTTCTATTCCTGATTTCTATTCCGAGGAATATTATATTGTCTGGGACTATTCTCTTTTTGGTCTATTTTATTTTGACGAATCTGCTTCTTCACGACGCCACTAACTGTTTTGATGCTGGGAACTAAATTTGTTTTGCATTCTTGAACATAGAGAGATAAGGCAGGCTGCTCTGTTTATACTGTGATGTCATCAAGCCTGGAATATTAACCCAATTGTTGCTGAAATAAGAAGTGGTTCTTCTTTATTTTTGTTTTGCTTTGTTTTCATGGTTTTAAAAATGGCAATCAAGAAAGTGGCTGAGAATCTGGAAGTAACTATGTTTCAGAAAATAATGGATGAGATTGAGATAACGAAACAAACCCTGCGACAGGGTAGTAAGGAGCTGAAAATTGAACTGAGCAAAATGACGCAGGAGCTTAAAGAAATAGGGGATCCTGTGAGAGAGGAGAATGAGATCAGAGATGAGAAAAGAAAAAATAAAGGGAAGATACAAGCCCTGGAGATTGGAACAAATGTGGAATTGGAAAAAGATCTGGAGTTTATGGATTTTAGAAATAAAATCTACTGTTTGGAATTTAACGTTATCTCTGAAGAAATTAATGAAGATATTAGAGATAAAGTTATCAATGGCTTGGATAATCTTTTGGACTGGAATGATGTGATGGAGTTTGATATAGAGAAAATCTATGGAATTAACTGCAGCCATGTGACAATGGAAAAACTCTCAAGAGATGAGCCAGTGCATTTTGTAAAAAAGAAGAACAGAGATATGACTTTACAACAGTATTTCAGCAACTTATTCAGAATGGATGGCAAGAAAATATTTGGGATAGAGGAAATTCCCATCAGACTCTTATTATATGACTATGGCTACGACAGCAAGATTATTATGGAATACTGATAATGGAAGATTGGACACTGAAATTACTGGACTTAACAGGACTATTGGAGATGGAAGATGGAACTAATAGGGATAATGGAATAATGGCTATTGAAATTATTGAACCTAACAGATTTTGATGAGATGGATTAATCGAAATGCTTATTTGGACTATGGTTATGACATATCACATTACGTGACGTCATGATGGTTATGACAATAAGATTATTATAATTATTAACGAGATGGATTAATCGACATGTTTATTTGGAGAAAAATTGATAGATATATTTCTTAAAGAATTGAAACCTCTCTTTGACTTTTTGTGGAAAGAATAAAGTAATGTTTATGAGATTTGATGATTAATTAAGATAACTACTGGAGGAAAGTGATTTTATAATATGATTTAAGAGACAGGATTGTTATATATTGTAGACCCATAACTGATTTGATCTGTGACAAATGGGAAGTCAATATTTTATTTTTTTTGTTTAATTATTTTTGTTTTGTTTTGTTTTTTGTCTTTGAATGTTTTATGATTTTGCTTTGTATGTTTTATGAAAATTTGAATAAAAATTATTGTAAAAAAAACAAAAAAAAAACAAGAAGTCTCTGGACATTGATCCATAAGGTCTCTGTCCCTCCACAATCCCCTCTTTCATGCCTCAAGGCACGACCCTCCTCCTCCGGTCCTTCAATTTCCTTCTCCCCCCCCCACAGCCTCAGGGGTCTTGTTCCATGGCCAATTACCCAGTGCTGAGTCCAGACTCTGAAGGACAGATTTCAGCCTTGCTGCCTATCACCTCAGCTGCAGTGGCTGATACTCATAGTGGGCAGGGCCTCCCTTGCCCATGCTCCTGCTCGTGCTGCCCATCATCTTTGGGGAAAGTAGAGGGTAGGGGGTTGGCAGTAGTTATTCACTGACCCCGGTGTTCATGTGGGCAGTCAGCTCCCTGCCATGACCACGTTCCCCCACTGTTACTCCAACCTGGCCTGCAGTCTTGACTGTCTCCCTCCATCTTCGGGGGCCCAGAGGTGCTGACCGTGACTTTCAGTCCAATGACAGCCAAGCTTGGTGAGGGAGTTAAAAGAGAGGTCTTGCAAGAGCCAAGACATTCTCATTGACATTGTAGGTCAGTGGTGCGAGCCAGCAATATGTTTCTGGTACGGCTGCACCTGGAACTTGCAAGCTGTAGTGTTGTTCTTAACTGTCAGTTGAGAATCAAAGTACACATTCTTGCAGGCAATAAGCTAACATGGCATACATGACAAATGTCTAGGGACATTTAAAATTAAGACAATCTATATCTTACATGGGTTTATTTTGAAGCAGAGATGCTTATTATGTTGGAAGAGGGTACATAATGTCGTGGACAGAGTCCGGTTGCCTTGTATTAGAGATTGAGGGGAAGTTTAGTTCAGTTCACATTTTAATGTACACCTGCCTCTTTTGCTTTTCGCCAACCTGGGCTCCTTCTGGGAGGAAGGGCGGGATATATATCTAATAAACAAACAAACAAACAAATAATAACCTAGCTCTCCTTTGACATTTGTACTTCATTAAATGTTGTGATGCACTTCTCCAACCACAAATGTGTACAAAAATGTGTATATCTGGGGAAAGGGTGCATACAAATGCATATATTAGTGAAATTAACATACAAAAATCCATTGGAAAGTATCTAATGCTCACGTTCTGCTAGCACAAGCGACGTCCATTAATGAAAGTGAACATTTCCTTCCTCTCCTCTTCCCTGAAGCCCCCTGTGCACCATCAAAATGAGCTCCAGAGGGTTGGGGGACCCTCCAGAGAAGACTTGGAAGGGACAGGAGAAGAAACAGAAGTGCCGCTGTGCCAGCAGAACTCCGCTAGGGAAAGTGCCCATAAAAATGTGCATGTTAGGCACAATTGCATACAAAAATGTGTATTTTAGGAGAAATGTGCATTAGATTATGGTGAGGTTTCATGATTTTTTTAAAAAAGAATTAACAAACTGATGCAAAAAGGTGGTGAATTGAAGAGTGGAAAACATGAAAAAAGCCCAGAGAAAATCCATAATTGACAAATCTATCCATCCCTGCTCTGTACAAATCATTCTTGTTTTACTATCTTCAAACTTTCATTCTGCTTGCTGGATGTATAAAGTAGTAATAATAGATTAGAAACATCAGCTTGCATGGGAATCAGAGTCCTGGCACAATTGGAGTTCACAGATATGTACAAATGTGTACTTAAAGGCTCATGCCTGTCATTTACAATGTACGAGTTTGCTGTATAAAACACTGGTGTAAATGTGGCATATTCAATTTAGGGCTCAAATCACAGAGGCAGGGGAGGGGACAATCTTCTTAGCTACTGCTTTTCATGAGATTATCGGGTCATGATTTGCCTAAAATTGGGAGGAGGGAAGGCAGCTTGTGGATTTCATTAAGGACTCCCCCTGTCTTTTCTCCCATAATTCAAGCCACATTGAGTGTGAACTGGGGATGGACAAATTGCTCAATTTCAGTTTATCTCCATTTCTCATTTTCTCCACATTTCCATATCTGTTTTTGATTTCTTTTTTTAAAAAATGCTCATTAAGATTTCATCAGCATTTTAGTGCAATGCATTTAATGTTTTCGAAAGTGTTAAATTAGGTAGATTCACCTTTAAATGTGAACTGAATAAAATTTCTCCCCAGCCCTTAGTGTGAAGCCGTCTGCAAATATTGGGTACCCCTGCCCATATTTCTGAACATTTTATGGGGGATGCTGTGTTGCAAACTGGTTTGTCCTTGGTGTTCTCTCTGTTGAATTCAGTTAAGCAAACTACCTGCAAATATCTCAGTATCCAGCATGGGATAAGAGAGGAGACTGGACCTTGGGGACACAAAGCCAGAAGTACTCTGTGCATTTCCTCAATAATTCTAGGAATAGAAACAACTGACAGCAATACAGTTTCAATTTTTAAACTATATTCCGATTCATCATTATGTGAGGCAGGAAGTAAAATATGGCCCATTGGTGTATGACAATAGGATTTTCTTGAGCCCCTATAAAATATGTTGCTTCCTTGATGCTTCCGCATCTAATATGGTTTTATTTGGGAAGTGTGTGTGTGGGGGGGGGGGGCTAAATATTTCAGACATAAAGAAGTTCAAGCTTGTTCCTGCACAAGTTGTGACCTGTCCAATCTGAATGTAGTCAGCCAGCCATATATGGTGGTTTGCTGTGCTAGATGCTTGAGGAAGCACCATAGTTTAGGTTTTGTGCAGGTCCTGGATTCATTACCTGGCATCTCCAGGGAAAGGTTGCCTGAGACCTTGGAGAACCTTTGCCAGTCATAGTAGATAATACTGGAGTAGGTGGAGTACAAGCTTCACTGTCCTGGCTCCTATCAACAGAATCAGAGATGGGACTCTCAGCTTGATTACTGCCAAGGGCTTTAATCTACAGGTTAGCACACAACATAGATCATGATACAGCTTACAAAATCCAACATCACTACAAGGCATGAATTGGCATGGTGACTCAAGCAAAGATGTTCTGCAACACTTAACACACCCTCTGGATGCCCTTAATAAAGGACAGGGAAGGCTTTTCTCTCAGCTAGGGACTGGGCAAGCAAGCAGGCACTTCTGACAGGCTCATTCTCACCTGCACAGCTGATTGTGCATCCATGGTGACAAAGATGGAATGTCTCTGCCAGATCCTCCTCTGACATCCCCTCCTGGGCTGTGGGCAGGCTCACTGTAAGGGGTGGACTTGGCTGCGACTCAGCTATTGCAGGTGGTATGGTCAGTTGGGCCGGTGGCTCAACCCCTTCAGCCACTACGGCATTGACCTCAGGGGCAGGAGAGAGAGATGTGATGCATCTCATGGTCCCTGGGACATCCTCCCAGGAGCACAGAGCCACCATACAGAGACTGTGAGCTACATTAAGTTTGGTGCACAGTGGTGTCACTAGGGGGTGGGGGGTGCAGACCGCACCAGGTGACACCATCAGAGGGGGGTGACTCTCAGCTTTAATTTTAAAAAAAATTAAGTTTCTAGGTGGTCCGGTTCTTGAGATATACATAAAAACGTCAGCCGCCCTGTTAAATCTTTTTTTAAACTACTGTATAGCACTTCGTAGCTTTAACCCCGCCCATTCAGGATTGTAGTCAATCAGTGAAGTGTTTGTTTGACCTGTGGCAGTGTCTAGTAAACCTCATTGCAAGGCCAGAAAATGGTGGTCCCCCCCCCCGTTTATCTGAAAATCTCATAAATTGGGTAAGTATATATATTTCAGTTTTTTCCCCTCTTGTGTGTAGGAGTCAGATCCTGGGCAGTGTTTTCAAAACCTTCCCAATACTTGCTTTTGTGGGGGTAAAAGCATTGCTAATCCCATATCTCCAGAGTAAATCCCATTGAATTCAATAGGATTTACTTTTGAGTAGACATGGTTATGAACATGCTGAAAATCAATGGGACTTTGGAGTGAATGTAAAAAAGAATTGTGTTTGTGTTCTAACTCTTTCTGTCCCCTTCTCCAGTCCTATTTTAAAGCAAGTAGGCAGGGCTTACTTAGGTATTACAGTTTTTATTCTGTAGGAAACGAATACGGATTTTTTTTAAACTAATACCGATTTTTCTGCAATGACCAACTGGTTTGACAATAAACTATTATATGGGCTGTATGTATTTATACATCTGCAGTGTGTGTGTGTAGTCTTTCCAACAACCCTGTGAGGTAAGGTTGGAAACCAAGGCAGCTCACAACAAGAAATAAAGCCATTTAAAATCCAATAACCATAAAGCAAGAATAAACAGTTGGAAAACAGCCTAAAGAGGCATGATTCTGAATTTTGGGTTGGGTGAATAAAGTTTATTTATTTATTATTTGATTTATATCCTGCCCTTCCTCCCAGTAGGAGCCCAGGGCGGCAAACAAAAGCACCAAAAGCACTTTAAAACATCATAAAAACAGACTTTAAAATATATTAAAACATCTTTGAAAATAGTTTTTAAAAGCTTTAAAAAACATTTTTTAAAAAACAAAGAAAAGGCTTAAAAACATATTAAAAAGCAATTCCAACACAGACTCAGACTTGGATAAGGTCTCAACTTAAAAGAACAAGTTGAAAGAACAAGTTCCTTATCACTTGAGGCTGTAGTTCTCTGCACTCTTCCCAGTTTGAGTAAGCCCCATTGAATACATTGGGACTTGCTTCTGAGTAAACAAACATCGGATTGCACTATAAATATATTTAAAGATTGTGTAATTCATAAACATATTTGATAGTCATGTTTATATAAATATTTCTTCATACTGTGTCCCAATAAGTATTTGATTTCACACTATGGTTGTAGATGATGTTTTCCTCTACATTTTAAGTGTGCCCTTCTTCCTGGGGCTGGTCATGGTTCTCCGTTGTTTTCATCCTGAGGGGAGGATAGGCTGAGAGATGGTGAGTAGCACATTTAAGGTCTCTTCACCTCCCCCCCTTCTTTTATTTGTATTTATTTTATATTTCTCCAATATCTTCCCGTGGCTGTTTTTATGTATTTTAAATATTTTTAGATTAAATAAATAGGAAATCATAATTGTGAACCTCCCTAAAAGCAATTTACGTATCCTTAAGTTTTGGCAAAGTGATGGTGTGAAGGCATGCTGGTAGAACAAGAGACCATGTTTGAGGCATGTTATAAGGTGTTTGAGGACTTTGTCACACATTACTTTTTGAGACCTGTAGATTCATGTTGGAAAGAACACGTGCACATATTGAATGGTGGCTTGGGTGCTGTTTTTTCAGTCTACGCTGCATGCGTAGGGAAGGTGATACATCATCTGGCAGCTAGCTTCATAACGTGAGAATGAAAAACATTTGGATCACCATTCACTTGTTTACTTTTCTCACTATTGAGACCACTTCATATATTACTTTTTCATACACAGAAATTTAATCTTTGTATAGGAAAAAGTATTTTGTAAAATGTGAAGGACAGTGGCTGCCCAGTCAGTATAACCACTGTACAAGATCTACTCAGCCACTGTAATTACCTTTTTGTTTTGAGTGCCCTTTTGTCTGGGTCTTGGTTCAGGTGTGTATCCAACTTTGATGTGCTTATGGAAGGGGTGTGCAAGTAGTGCCCCCCCCCAAGTGTGGAGGCTTGGACAAACATTGTGTTATGGAAAACCAACGTCTGTGTGAAAGTACATATTTGGGAATGCCATCAGTGTAATCCTAAACACACTTAATAAATAATATCAAACTTGCACATCACAAAATATATTACGGTCATGTCCATAAGCACCAGGAGGGTAGTCGCCCAGGGGATCTTAGTCCCTCTGCTTTTTTGGGAGCAGGGTCCCTATGTCTCCAAGCATCCTACAGTCAGCATGAAAAGGGAGTGTGTTAGTCACTGAGAAGAGTCTTCTAATAGGCTTCCTTGCCTTTTCTGCAGATTGGAGCCAATCAGAGTGAAAGGAGGTGAGTCAGCCACTGAGAAGACTCTTCTCAGTGGCTAACGCTCTCCACTTTCGTGCTGATTGGCTCCTAGAGATGTTTGTTGTTGTGAAAGAATGCATTAACAAAGATCTCATTCTTAATCCAGGAGCAAAAAAGGGTGTACGTGGCTGTAACTATCATGAAGGGACCCTGCAGCTCTGAATTTTCTACTAAACAACTGATAAATACCTATGTAACTTTGTGTCTGGAGACTTATTATTAAGAATCACTTTCCATAATTGTAAGGAGGTGTGTCCACACGCATGCATCCCAGGCACCTAAATGAGGGGAGAGAGCAGCATAGGGACATAAGCAGGTGTCTTATTCCAGGGGTTCCCAAACCATTCTTCTACATAGACCACTTGAAAATTGCTGAGGGTCTGAAAGTATCTGAAAATTTACTATGGGCATATGCAAGATAATTAACTCCCATTAGTAATAAGAGCAAGAATTTGAGCTGTGCGTATGATATTGTAATTTAAAGGTGTAATTTTAATTTTGCTAGTTGTTTATGTCACTACTATTGCCATTACAGTGATATATGGGAATTATGATTTATGAGTAACATTAGTACAAAAAACATTACTAAGGATTCTGTATGGTCTGATACGGGAGGAGGTCCATGGGGGTGACACCATGAGTTACCGCACCGGGTGACACCAACCCTAGTGACGCCACTGTTGGTGCATCACAGACTGGGCAGGCCTGTCGTTGATAAACAGGGCTCCTGATTGCATGTGCCTTGCACAAGGAAGAACCTTCAAGAAGAATAGAATATTTCTGCAATTTTTAAAAGCTTTCACTTGTTTGGGGTTTTTCTCCCAGTGTTGACGGGGGGAGGAGAGGATGGAGGCAAGAAAAAAGAATATCACATAAATGTTACCATCTTAGTGAACCTTTGCTGTGTTCTGTCATGAAAAGCTTGACTGTTTAGATGAGATTTTGACAGGAGGTCAGCAACTCTACTTGTACCTGTGTACATAAGTGTGGGCAGAATAAACTCATACTGTCATAGCTTGTTATGATAGATCTTTCTCGGTGTTTATGTCTGTTAACGACTCTTGTTCACATTGATCTTTGCGATACTCCAGAGATCTAGCACTTCAATTGAAAAAGAAAGAAGGGTCTATAAAGACTTTCAAAGGCTATGAAATTGTTACAAGACATTTTTTTTAACCACACTGACGTTCTTTGTGGGAAAAATAGATTTGTGTTTACCTGAACATAATAGCAACAACATTTTGGAATCAATATGTCAACCTAAATACTTGGTGTTCCATTTGTCTCATTAAAATGTGAGTACTTTGAGGGTGGGAATGGGGAGTGAGATTGCATTTTCTAAAATGGAAGATGCTTATTTTTCTCTTACAGATTCACACCTGAGATCATGAATCCCATAGAAAAGCTGGACAGATTTTAATGGGGCAGATTTAAGCACATGCATGATTCTTTCACTGAAATGAATGGACCTAAAAGTGTTTACATTTCACTGTATCTTGTCTCTTCGTGTGTGTGTGTGTGTGTGTGTGTGTGTGTGTGTGTGTGTGTGTGTGTGTGTGTGAGAGAGAGAGAGAGAGAGAGAGAGAGAGAGAGAGAGAGAGAGGTGGTAGCTTAGATGTTAGATGCAGGAGTCCTTACGATGTAAGAAGACATTGTTTTCCGTTCCATCTTGTATTTGTCGCATGTAGCACTGTTTCCATTCTGCTGCAGTTCATCTTCCACCAAAACCTACATTATTCATCTCTCAATCCACTGTGGCAAAATTATGAAATATATGTAATTTACATAATTCATTACATAAATTGTGTTGTCTTTACCTTATTCCACCCCATTCATTTCAAAGGAAAAACAATGCTAATGCGAAAACATGCAATCAACTACATGTTGTTTGCGGACTGAAAGCAGCAACAGTTGTATTCTCTGGATTAATTTATGTTCTGGACATGGAACAAATAAGGGAACATAGGCAATTTCAGATTCCGTTACTGTTTTCATCAGAATTCTCCAACATTCCTAGCAATCCCTGGCACAGCAACTGGCAGAGACTGTTAAAGAAATGTCTGCAATGTATTTGCAGACCTGTTGGGGACAATTAAAACTTTTAAAATGATTTGCTTTCACATAACAAAGAGACTTCTGTTCTGTCCAGACATTCCATGTGCCATAAGACAATGCAATTGCTAAACATGAACATCTTTTCAAGGACAAGTGAAATAAATATGTGTTGGACCATCCAGTTAAATATAAGAGGTGGTATTCAGTGCTAGTCCTACTCAGAGTATACCCTTTGAAGTTAATGAAGATGGCTAACTTAGCTTCATTAATTTTAATGGGTCTACTCTGAATATGAGATAATTGACTACAACCCAAGGATTCATTATGTATCTTTTAGTATTTATGAGGAATCAGAAAACATTCTGAGGATCCTTAGGAACAGAGCATCAGTGAGATGTGGATGAGAATAAGAGAATGTGGAAGGTATTTTGAAATAAATAAATAAAAAGAAGTAAGGCTGACTCACTATTTCTGGGATAACAAGTTTGGACTCACAGATACTTGGCCAAAGTGAGTTCTGTGAATGTCTGAATCAGAAGACGGATGATTTGTGAATAGTAATACATGGTATTACTTTGATTCAATACTAAATGTGGAAGAAGCATTTACTGCTAGCACAATGCTATATATCTTATATTAAAAGCCTCCAGATCCAAGTGCCCACCAGATGTTGTTGGACTACAACTCCCATCAGCCCCAGCCAGCTTGGTCAATGGTCAGTGATGATGGAAGGTACAGCCCAACAACATCTGGGGAAGATCACGATGGGGAGGCTGGACTACACAATCATCCCGTTTGAACTGAAAGTATGAACTGAAACAAGCCAATAATGTAAAAAGAGATGTTGGAGATATGTGAGTTTTGAATTGACCCTGTGTCCATCCTGCCTTCTGAAAGTTTGTGGTTGACCTGGAGGAGATTGATTCAGGTAGAGGAGGAGGTGAAATCAGGCGAGGATGACTTGATGGGATCTTTGAATTTTTGTAAGCATTGTTGCTTGGGGAACGGCATTGCAAAATTCAGACAAGCACGGATTTTAAAGCATGTCTGTGTTTCAGCTCTTATTGTTTTAGAATGTTTTAGTGTGAATTGGATAGATTCAGTTTTAAATGCAAACTGAATTGTATTTCTCCCCAATCCTATTTCTGAATAAAGGATATCTTTCCTTTAGTTTCTCCCTCCATTTTGAGTAGCACAGATACTATGGAAGTAAGAAGTCTCATTAGCATCTCTAAAAGCTTTGAGCTTGTCAAGTACTTATGTTTAAAGAAGTATCAATATTCCCCAAACTTCAGTTTAAATTCTTTTTTCTATCCCATGCCTTCCTTTGCTGGGTTCTTCTTTGCTGTGTTTCTATAGGTTGGAATCAACTTTGTGCTCGTTATTTCTCATACAATGGGTAGAGGGGATTGTTGTAGGCAGAGAATTGATTCTGTTTCCCGAACATGGTAGCTGTTCTGAGAATGGCTTTTAAACCAGTCTTGGGAACAGCGGAGCTGTTAACTTAAAGGTCAACCTCCAGTTGTGAATGGGAGAGTCGGCCTGTGGCTGGTTAGCTGGATCTTTCTCTACCTGAGGGACTGGAGAAACATTTATCAGACTCTTGCAATTGTAGGGAAATGCACTCCTGCATCTTTCCCAAACCCTGCTTTTTTCATGGGACTTGGCCCTCTGTTACACATTCCCTAGCAGCTGGCAGCAGCTATTCCATCAGACTGCAGCAAAGAGAGACTGGAAGCAAGGAAGCTGCTGAGAGATCAGGGTTTCCATTCCAAGAAGTTGTTAGAATGTTGAAGAACCGGTACCTGAGTGTATGTGTGTGCTTGTTTTTCCTCTTCCCTCCCAATCCCTTTTCCTTTTGTATTGTGTCTCCTGGATTTTAAGCCTGAAGGCAGGGACTGCCCTGTTACTGATATTGTAAACTGCTCTGGGTGTCATTTTTGTTTCTGAAGAGCAAAGTAAAAATGTTCTAACAGCACAATCCAAACCTGAAATCTGCCAAGAGAGTTTGGATTCAGCAGATCTTGGGCCTATGATGGTATATGTCCCTTACCCGTTGCAATTTATGCCAGCAAAAGTCCCATAAAAGGGCATTCTAGGGATGCAGTGGGATGGAGCAAGGACTTACACCTATTCCAAACCCTGTTCAGGTCAGTCATGTGTCCTAGGGCCCAGTCTTCATAGCACACTCACCTGCTGGCTCAGCTGGCAGTAGTCCCACTCAGAGGCCCCTGAATGGGGTTTGGAATAGTGTGTTTTATTTATTTATTTATTTATTTAATACATATCCTATCTTTCCTTCCACAAGGAGCCCAGGGTGGCAAACAAAAACACTAAAAACACTCAATCTAAAACATACTAAAAACAGAAGACTTTAAAACATATTAAAACAAAACATCTTAAAAACAACTTTTTAAAAAACAGCTGTAAAAATATCGTAAAAAGCAATTCCAACCCAGACACAGATTAGGATAAGGTCTCTACTTAAAAGGCTTGTTGAAAGAGGGAGGTCTTCAATAGGCACCAAAAAGATAACAGAGATGGTGCCTGTCTAATTTAAGGGGAAGGAATTCCAAAGTGTCAGTGCCACAACGGTAAAGGTCTGCTTCCTGTGTTGTGCGAAATGGACCTCCTGATAAGTTGGTATCTGCAAGAGGCACTCACTTGCAGAGTGCAGTGATCATTTGGGTATACAAGGGGTAAGATGATCTTTGTACACCAAAACCAGAACCTTGAACTTGGCCCAATAGCTAATTTACACTGGCATAAATTATACCAGCCTCAATGATGATGGCTTCCTATTGTAGGATTACTCTGAGTATATTTCATTGTTTCATGTTCCTGTATTGAGTGCCCTCAATGATGACTTTAATTGGGAAATCTTATGGAGTGAGAGGCACTCTCTAATATTAGTAGTCACTGGTCTGTGACCAACAAGATATATTTGAAAGACGGCAAGGTGGTATCACCACGACCTCATGGTTTTTAATTTACCATCCATTTTGCATGATGACAATTTATTCTGAATGCACAAATGTACATGAGCACCCCACACATACATAGGGTTGCCAGGTCCATGGCCTGAGACTGATCCTGTATCTTTAGGAGAAGAAAAGGTCAGCCAAGTGCAGGTGTTCTTGCAACTCTGTAATGGGAAAAACCACAAGGTGCAATTCTCCCTCCCCCCTCCACAACTTTTAAAGATACCGAAGACCTCTTGGAGGCTGGGCCTGGCAACCAAGAGGTTTTCTGTATCTTTAAAAGTTGGGCAGGGGGAAGGGAGAATTCAATCTTGTGGTTTTTCAATTACAGAGTTGCAAGAACACGTGCACTTGGCTGACCTTCTCTTCTCCTAAAGATGCAGGATCAGTCTCAGGCCAAGAACCTGGCAACCCTATACATACAGTAGTGACATCTGAGAGTGACTTTGAACATTGCCACTGAAAAACCCCTCATCTTCCAGTGGGCAATCCAGATGGTGAAATGCAGCATATAGCTCTTCCACATGTGCTAGTATAAACATGTGAAGGCCTTGCACACACCATTTGTGGCCCCTTGAAAACATGCCTTCCAATTTAGTTGTATGGCACTGATGCCTTCAACACTTAGCTTTTTAAAAAAAGGATATCTCAAATTTCAAAACACAATTTTTATATATTTATAAACAGGTCCACATGAGTAGAAGGGCCAATTGGCCTGAGGCATCAAGATGAAACAGGCCCTCAGATTTAGAAACTTGTTAATTTTTGGCATTTGATAAGTTTTGCAACTTGGTTTTATGCAAATCAATCCAAAATGTGACACACTTTCCCAGCTTAAAAGCTACAAATGTATACAACTAAGAGATGTGTTTTGGTAAAAGACACAATTATTTTTGTTCACTGATAGATTTTGTCATATTAACATTTAAAATGTTCATAAATATTAATGAAAATGTATCTGTTTTGATGGCACAAAATTGGGCCATGATGAACGTGTCTTGTCAAATCAGCTGATTATATAAACAAACAACTACTGGTGGCTGGTTCTGGATCAAATGCATCTTGAAAGGTAGAGAATTATTACATTTGAGTGTCTTTGGCTGTTTGCTTGTGTTGTCATTTTTTATTTTCAAAAGCTGGAAGTGGCCCCGGCCTCTCTGGACCTCTGAGAGGGCCTGTTTATAAATAAAGATTTAAATTTGAATTCCAATATTTTGCGAAATTGCACAAAATGCCACCCCCACTGTAGAAAAGATATATACAGAATAAGGACTAAATGCAACTTGTTTGAAAAAAGATAAACAACAGTATTTAAGGGCTTTGGAATGAGCTTAATGCAGCTGTTACCTCAGCTGGAGAAACAGACATTTTTGTGAAACTGGAGATCATTATGTTAGGGAGAATGCAGCTCTGCAAGAGCCTTTGTGTTGAATGTGTGAAACTTTATGGCTAATCTGGAGTGTGGGCTTAAAAAACACCCCAAATTCATTATATAAAACTTCTGTCATGTGACCACGAGACAGGAAGTGTTCATTACTCAGGCACCCGTTTGTAATCTGTGCATATATGCATGAGATCATATTTGGAATCCAGGATTATTTCAAAACCCATGCATTGGGAATGCAAAGAAGAAAGAGCACTGATAAAGCTAAATGCTGGTGGAAGACCATGTTCTACATTTTAAGTGTCAGTAAACTTATAATAGAAAAGCCATTGCTGAAGCAATGCCTTTCTAACAAGACCAAAATATAATTCTTTTGTTCAGATTCAGTTTTGGTGACAAATTTGGCTGGAGTTATCTCTTTGGGTTAAATTAGGGCATTTGGGTGTAATTCTAACCCCGACTGCTGCCAGGGGGGGGTGGTAATGCTTCATTTGCAGCCCTGCTAAGCATGCCGGCTGGGGAAGACGGTGGTGGGAGGCAGGCAGATTGCTGCACCAGACTGGAGTTGTTGCAGCAAGTGGGCCCCCATTGGATCTAATGGATCTCCAGTTGGTGTAATGATTAGTGTATTAGACTATGACCTGGGAGACCAGGGTTTGAATCCCCACTCAGCCATTAAGCTTACTGGGTGACCTTGGGCCAGTCAGTGCCCCTCAGCCTAACCTACCTCACAGGGTCGTTGTGAGGATAAACCAGGGAAGGGAGAATAATGAACATCACCTTGAGCTTCTTGGAGAAGGGTGCAATAGAAATGTAATAAATAAATAATTATAGCCCTTGTCCCTTCCTGCCCCTGGGATCTCCTGTTTCAGGCCTTTCCACTGGGTCGAAGGTGCTGGTGGAGCAATGCTGGTGTCAGTCCATAGGGGAGGCTGGGGGAGGCCAGCAGAGCTGGGTAGTGGGTCAACTCTGCCCAATTCACACACCCCACCAAAGGGAGTTTGGATTGCTCTGCCAATCCCTGGATGTCAGTATTGCAGATTAAGCCAAAGTCACATCAGAACTTTGGCAAAGTCCAAAGAAGGGAGGCTTGCCCGGCTCTGGCACAGTATACATTCATTGACTGTTTGCAGAGTGTGTTCAAACAAAGGAGTTTGCATTTGGTATGATAAAGCTAATGATTGCATAATGAAGGTTCTTTTGCTAGAGCAGGGATGGGGAATGGCAATTTCCACTCCTGTTTTCTGGCTTTGTAAGAATTCTTCAAGACCCCTCCTCACATTGGGGGTGGTGCACCCATTTGCCCCACTCTGGCTACAGGGCTGGATTGAACCGGAAGCCTTCTGCAAGCAAAGCGGATGCTCTGTCACTGAGCTAGGGCCCTTCCACAGAGGCAGCACTGTAGCCTTCAGGCCACTTCATAACTTCTTTTATGTTTATTTTCACTTTTGTGTTTCTCTGCAGACCTTTAAGGATTTCCCCTTAAAGATCCACCTGAAAACAAGACTGGACAGAACTAGGGCAGGATAGAGTCTAAAGGGTCTGTCAATTCCTACCATGTGCAGAGGCCCCATATTGCTGCTTACCCAAACAACAGGAAAGAGCTGTTGTTTTTATGCCCTGCCTGCAAGCTTCTTCAGAAGCACTGAGGGAGTCACCACTGCAGACAGGAAGCTGGGCTATATTTATTGCTTTATTTAATAGCATTTTAAATTGCTATTCTGAGTTGGACCATCCAAGCGGCCTGCAACATTTAAAAGCTCACAATGGGTGAACAACAGGCTATTAATGAACAAGCTTTGAGTTTACTAGGTTTACTCTGAGTGTGACAAATGTAAGATACAACCCAATATAATCTAGCCCAGGGATGAGGAACCGGTGGTTCTCCAGATGTTGCATGACTCCAGCTCTCATTATCCTTCACCACTGACCATGCTGGCTGGGGATGATGGAGTCCAACAGCATCTGGAGGGCCACAGGTACCCCATCATTGATTTAGCCAATAAAACAGTAAAACTTTGGGTCTGATCTAACAGGGTTCTACTAATTTTCACCCATTACAACCTATGTGTTGACTAGCCATTACTCAAAGGACTTTGCCCTATATTCACAGGTTCCAACTTCCCATAACAAGACTTGCTTAGTTTGCCAAGACTTCAATACCAGCAGCCTTCCAGAACATGGTTTTACTGGCTGGAACAGTAAAACACTGGAGGCTTTCTGGCCCCCTTAGCCAGAAAATGGTTAAAAGATTGAATGAAATGCCCATTTGAGACTTTCATCATAGAAGTTATTGTCGGCCTGAAACTGCCCATGTCTCTTTATTAAAGCTTTTTAGCAATTAAATTGACAATGAAACTGTACCATTATTTGGGCTAATTAAATTAACAAAACTGTAATCTATCTTGACTCGGTTGAGCAGCGAGCGCAGAGATTGAATTCCTCCTCATCTTGAAAGGCCTCCAAATCCCAAACATTTCTCTCAGTAATGCGGTGGGAAGAGACTACCCATCACCAACCCTGACACATCCTTTGGTGATAGATCACTCTAACAATATCTGGGCTTTAAGGGTTATTATTACTGTATATAGTAAATGAAAAGAGGGAGCTGTAAAATGTGCAAATATGTTTTTAAAAATTATACCAGAGTCTCTATACTAAAATGCAATAGAACATCCCATATCTGGACATCTCTGGAGTCATAAAATTTGTCTTCCAGAGAGGGGAATGGGAATGGAGGGAGATATAAAACATGTCAGTGTACACAGAACATTTATAGGATATAAAACATGTTCGGAATACAAAACGATGTGGTTCAAAGCATTCTGAGTAAACAGATTTCACTGTGTTATTATTTTAAAAGGAGATGGAAACATGAAGAATGACATAGCATCTGAGAGTCAGAAGAAAATGTTCCCTTTCTCATCTTAGTCATTGGTCCTGGAGAACTGACCCATAACCTGGGATCAGAAGGCCATAAAGATCCAAACCGATTTCATGAATTCAGGGAGCCGGTTCAAACAATAAGAGCTTGCTTGTGAGTTTCCCAAGGCAACAGACTGCTCACTGTTAAAGACAGGATGTTGCATTAGTTAGGAATAGTTTGATCAGATTAGGTTTTCCGTTCTGTTGCAGTTTTGTGTGTATTAAGTCATGAGTCCATTCCGTCCTACTTCTGGAGATTTCTAAATTTAAAAAACCTGTCCCAAAAATTGCATTTAAATTGTACTGTTCTTCTAGACGCTTTCCTTTAAATACACATTTTGTATCATTTTCCTCCTAGAATATGCATTTTTGTATATATTTTCCTGAAAAATATACATTCTTGGTATAAATTTTTGAACCAACCCTCATGTAAGTCCAGGAACTACACATTAGGTCAGTTCTTTTTCAAATTCTTTTCCATCCTTACTATTAGATGGACCTTGGTACGATCCAGCAAGGCAATGGGTTGGATCCAGACTAGCAGTGCAATTCTAACAAGAAGTAAGCCCTACTGAATTAAATGGGGCTTACTCCCAGGTAAGTGGTGTTAGGATTGCAGCCTAATGGAGCAATCCAAACCCAAGATCCTCCTGGATGAGTGAGTTAGGATCTGGCAGATCTCTGGCTTAGCTGGCTGAACCCTGGCTCAGCCGAGGATCAGCTGACAAAGGTCCCCAACCCTGGCTTAGCCAGAGATACACCGGTGCAAGACCTTCATCCCAGCTGAACTGGGACCCCAGCTCAGCCAGGGCTATGCCAGCTTAAGTCCCCAGCTCTGGCTCAGTCGGAGATAATTCCAGCATAAATCCATCATCCCAGTTCAGCCAGCTTGTCTGAAGCCGGCTCAGCCAAAGCCAGTGTAAGTCCCCCCAAAAAGTGGTGTTCCAGGGGTGGGAGGGAGGACTTACACTGTCTGTATCCTAACTCCATTCAGCTCAGTCTCGCATCTTAGCAACTCAGCAGAACTTACATTGGGGAAAAGGGTGGTGTAAGTCAAACTCTGTTTTAAAGGCTTGTTTTCTCTCTGCCAGGTAGCCTCACTCCTGAATGGGGTTTGGTTCTGGTGTACTTTACACTGGCTTAACTTAAGTGTAAATTACACTGGCTTCCCATTATTAGGATTGGTCCCTAAACTAGTAGAGCTTAATTCCCACTGAAGTCAATGGGACTTAAACTATGACAAACTTGTCCCATTGAATTCAGTTCGGCAGCCAGTGCAGATCTCTGAGCAGAGGAGTTATATGCTGAGAGAGTCCCACTCCTGTCAGCAACCATGCTCCAAAATTCTGCACTAACTGCAGTTTCCAGATCAAGCACAAGGGAAGCTCCATATAAGAGTGCTTTGCAGTAATCTAGTCTTGAAGCCGCCAATGCCTGAATTACTGTAGTGAAGCTCTCCTAGTCCAGGAATGGCCATAGCTCTCATACCAGGCACAGCTGGTAAAAGGCACTTCTAACCACTGAGACTACCTGGGCCTCCAGAAGCACCCCCCCCCCTTAATGCTACTTCTACCTGTTGTAGCAATTGTAATGCACTGTATTAGGTGTTGTATGATTTTAACTATTTTTACAGACATGCCACTGACCACCTGAATGAAGCCTGCAGACTGCAGTTTGGGAACCCCCAATCTACATTAAACAGCAAAAGCTTGGGCAAACAGGAATGTCTTAGCCTGGCACCTAAAAGCAACAATATTGGTGCCAAGCATGTTTTCCTGAGGAGAGCATTCCACAGTTGTGGAGCCAACACTAAAAAGGCCTGTTCTCTCATTGCCACCCTCTGCACCTCTCTTGAAGGAGGCACATGGAGAAGGGCCTCCGATGATGATTGTAGGGTCTGGGTAGGTTCATATGGGAAGAGGCAGTGCTTGGGACCATAGATGGCCTTTGGAAATTGCATAGGAAGAAATGAGGCCAGCGAATCCAAAGCAGTAGTGGTGATAACATTGCAGGGAAAGCTGGGTTCAAATCCTTCTTCAGCCTGAAGCTTTTCAAGACAGTAATTATCTCTTGCCCTAAAGGGAAACCTCTGTTTCACCATCACTTCCAATGGAAACCGCTTCACCCTCCTGGAGCAAGACATGCCCCCACCAGGCATTAGTTGATGGGTAGGCTGCCGGAGCATGCCTTGCCCCAATACAGGAACAATTAGCAGCTCACTTTAAGCTCTTGATTGTTCCTTTGAAGCCACACCGATAGCCACCCTGCACCTGACATAAGAACATAAAGAACATAAGAAGAGCCTGCTGGATCAGGCCAGTGGCCCATCTCGTCCAGCATCCTGTTCTCACAGTGGCCAACCAGGTGCCTGGGGGAAGCCCGCAAGCAGGACCCGAGTGCAAGAACACTCTCCCCTCCTGAGGCTTCCAGCAACTGGTTTTCAGAAGCATGCTGCCTCTGACTAGGGTGGCACAGCACAGCCATCATGGCTAGTAGCCATTGATAGCCCTGTCCTCCATGAATTTGTCTAATCTTCTTTTAAAGCCATCCAAGCTGGTGGCCATTACTGCATCTTGTGGGAGCAAATTTCATAGTTTAACTAAGCGCTGAGTAAAGAAGTACTTCCTTTTGTCTGTCCTGAATCTTCCAACATTCAGCTTCTTTGAATGTCCACGAGTTCTAGTATTATGAGAGAGGGAGAAGAACTTTTCTCTATCCACTTTCTCAATGCCATGCATAATTTTATACACTTCTATCATGTCTCCTCTGACCCGCCTTTTCTCTAAACTAAAAAGCCCCAAATGCTGCAACCTTTCCTCGTAAGGGAGTCGCTCCATCCCCTTGATCATTCTGGTTGCCCTCTTCTGAACCTTTTCCAACTCTAGAATATCCTTTTTGAGATGAGGCGACCAGAACTGTACACAGTATTCCAAATGCGGCCGCACCATAGATTTATACAACGGCATTATGATATCGGCTGTTTTATTTTCAATACCTTTCCTAATTATCGCTAGCATGGAATTTGCCTTTTTCACAGCTGCCGCACACTGGGTTGACATTTTCATCATGCTGTCCACTACAACCCCGAGGTCTCTCTCCTGGTCGGTCACCGCCAGTTCAGACCCCATGAGCGTATATGTGAAATTCAGATTTTTTGCTCCAATATGCATAATTTTACACTTGTTTATATTGAATTGCATTTGCCATTTTTCCGCCCATTCACTCAGTTTGGAGAGGTCTTTTTGGAGCTCTTCGCAATCCCTTTTTGTTTTAACAACCCTGAACAATTTAGTGTCGTCAGCAAACTTGGCCACTTCACTGCTCACTCCTAATTCTAGGTCATTAATGAACAAGTTGAAAAGTACAGGTCCCAATACCGATCCTTGAGAGACTCCACTTTCTACAGCCCTCCATTGGGAGAACTGTCCGTTTATTCCTACTCTCTGTTTTCTGCTTCTCAACCAAGTCCTTATCCACAAGAGGACCTCTCCTCTTATTCCATGACTGCTAAGCTTTCTCAGAAGTCTTTGGTGAGGTACCTTGTCAAAAGCTTTTTGAAAGTCTAAGTACACTATGTCCACTGGATCACCTCTGTCTATATGCTTGTTGGCACTCTCAAAGAATTCTAATAGGTTACTGAGACAGGACTTTTCCTTGCAGAAGCCATGCTGGCTCTGCTTCAGCAAGGCTTGTTCTTCTATGTGCTTAGTTAATCTAGCTTTAATAATACTTTCTACCAGTTTTCCAGGGACAGAAGTTAAGCTAACTGGCCTGTAATTTCCAGGATCCCCTCTGGATCCCTTTTTGAATATTGGCGTTACATTTGCCACTTTCCAGTCCTCAGGCACGGAGGAGGACCTGAGGGACAAGTTACATATTTTAGTTAGCAGATCAGCAATTTCACATCTGAGTTCTTTGAGAACTCTCAGGTGGATGACATCAGTTATGGGGCAGGTGGGTGTGGTTTGGGGAAAACAGCCTCACAGGCCAAATTGGGACCCCTGTAGGTCAAGTTTGGCTCAAGGACTGAAGGTTCTCTACCCTGGCCTAAGGTATCTGACAGTGCTGTTGGGAGATGAAAATGGGGCAACCCCATCAATGCTTCCCTGAGGTAACCCATGAAATATAAAGTGGTTGGCCAGTCAGTCCCAATACCAGAGGTTTGTTTTCTGAGGCTGGAATTGTATGCCCACGTACTTGAGAGAAAGCCCCATTGAACTCATTGGGACTTACTTCTGAGGAGACACATATAGGATTGCACTCATTGTTAAAGTATGGAATTTGCCGCCACAAGTTGCTGCGATGGCTGCTAAGTTGTTGGATTTCTTTAAAAAGGGACTAGATAAATTGCAGAGGATAAGGCTATCAATAGCTACTCGTCATGATGACTATATGCTATTTCCAGTTTCAGAGGAAGCTGCTTTACACTGAGTCAGACCAGGGGCAGCCCTAGACAAGCTTCCAGCAAATGACGCCCTAGGCAAACCACGCAATCAGTGCCCCTACCCCCAAACCCCAAGAGCAGATCCAGGCCGAGGATTTTGGTAAACATTTTGCCCAATATTCTATTTAATGTTTTTTAAGCATATTTATTTAAACAGAGGCATCATTATTCAGATTGTCCAGCCATCCACCTAGTTTGCCTATATGGACGGGCCTCCCCCAAGTCGGACCATTGGTCCAGCTAGCTCAACATTTTCTCAACTGACCGGCAGCGGCTCTCCAGAGTTTCAGACAGCAGACATTCCCAGCCTACTTGGAGATCCTGGGGATTGAACCTGGGACCTTCTGCATGCAAAGCAGATGCTCTGCCACTGAGCTATGGCCCTTTCTCAAAGGAAAGATGCCTCTGAATTACCAGTCATTGGGGAATGAAAGTAGAAGATGGGATATTGCACTCATGTCCTCCTTGCAGGCTTCCCAAAGGAATCTGATTGTCCACTGCTGGAATCAGGGTGCCAGACTAGATAGGTTTTTGGTCTGATCCTGGTCTGATTGTGCTATGTGTTATGTGGCATATATAACAAATGCTTGCAGGTCTCTTTTCACTCCCTCCCTTCCCCAGATTCTAAATGAAATTTCCAAATAAAACTTCCTCCCAGTTCTTTCCAATTTTCTGGAACTGCATGCTCACTTTTGAAATTGCATTGAATTACATGCCTCTCAAATCTCCACAACGCTTTGGTGCCCATCATGCTGATTGTTAGAGGAAGCTATCTGGATCAAACTGGCTTTGTTTCTATTTCGATAACCTCCTCCCTAAAACAGTTGGCAGGAACACTCATGGACACAGCTGCTTCAATGAGACGTTTAGATCCTTTGCGGCTTACAATGAGTATTACACGGAACACCCCAATCAAAAGCTTGGGTGTGATGTGGTACAATAGTTCTCAACTGATGTATTGGGAAGTGGGGCTACCTAGCTAAGGCAAAGTCTTTTGATTGGAGACAATTTACGGGCTATTGAACCCACTGAGATGAAATTGGCTCAAGTACTCATTCTTATGCCAAATTATGTTGTGCTGCCCTGGAGGGGCATCCTGTAAATGTTGACTTGAAAAGCTTCAGCGTAAGAACGAGATAATAATTAATTGCTGACTGCATTTTTATCGGCAGGGACACATCTGGCTTTACCCATAATTCAGAACAACTTCTAGGGATAAATTTCTAAAATGCAACTCAATTTTGCCTAGAAATGTTATGCTTTGCAATGGAAGCTTTGTTCCCGATTTGTAGATATGTGATAGGAAAGTGCCTTATATTAAATCAGATCATTGCTCCATCTAGCTCAGTATTGTCCACACTGACTGGCAGCAGCTCTCCAAGGTTTCAGGCAGGAATCCCTCCCGGCTCTAACTGGAGATGCCGAGGATTGAACCAGGAACTGTCTGCAGGCAAAGCAGAGGCTTCGCCACTGAGCTATAGCCTTCCCCAATGTTGTGTGGCTGTGGTTAGTTAGGGGTGAAGAAAAGCCCATATGGACCTACTCATAGAGCCAAGTCATATGTGCAGCACCCCTACACAATCACCTTTGGGAGTATGCAGGAGTACCTCTAGGTATGCATCCAGGCTGGGCTCATGTGATGCCAGAGTTCATGTAAATTCTGTGAGTCATATAGATGCATCTCTCCAGTTTTTGCAGAAGTCCCTTGGAAGAGGGATTGATTGTCAAACCCTCCATGAACAGAGGTCTCCTCACAACTCAGAGCACCCTTAACAAACTGTAGTTCTCAGGATCCTTGGGGGGGAAGCCATGACTATACTGATATGATACTGGCATTCCCGCCCTGTGCTGGGACGTGTTTGCCGCTCCCCCCCCCACTTTTTGGAAGACTTGGGAATATTCCCGAAGGTTTGAGTGGGGTCAGGTGGTGTCTCACGTCCTATAGGAAGGAAGGGATGAGTGGGGTTTAAAAGCCTGCTCCTCCCTTGTAACTTGTCTCTTTCACCTTGCGGCACCCTCCCTCCCTCCCTTGTCAGTATGGGCTTTGCTAGTCGCCAGTTGGGGCTGAGTAGGAATTTTGGGGGAGGGATTCTGATTTCAGAGTCCCTTTCGTTTTGCTTACTCCATACTGCTTGGATTGATTCAACTGGCATTTCGGGGGGGGAAGAGGTCGTCTAGCTTTGGCTGGCATTGAATTCGGGCAGGTGAGGAAGCAGGGGGTAAAAACAGGAGACTGAGGCATTTTGGTAAAGGGCACTCGCTAGGGAACCATCAGTGCTGAAGATCTGGTGGGGATGTGGCGGGTGTCCTTGTGGGAACAACTTGTGCGGCGGGGTGAACGCCTGTACGGCAGGGCCACGCTGCGGAGGTTGGAACCACATACCTGGCTCTACTAGCAAGGAAGGATTGGTTCTCCCACATCCTTGACTGGTGGGTTACAGTCTGCGATGACTGACATGAACAGAGGAATGGAGGGAATACTCCCTCACAGTTAGGTTTGTCCTCACCTGCCTGAAGTGGTTTGAATCTGGTTGTTTGGATTAAATTGGCTAAGATTTCATTATTTGTTATATTTTAATAAATATAACATTATTCCATCTCTGTGTCAGGAGTCTTCCTTGGTGTGGTGGCAATGTTTTAAATGTATAGTGCCGATGGAGTCTTTGGATAAGGCAGTTTTCTGTGTCCCTGTTTCATGCTAATGTAGGGGCTAGCCCTTCCACAGAAAGCAGAACTGCGTCCTACAACACATGAAGCCATGATGTATGCTCCTGCAGGAAGTAAAAGTATTGGGAGAATATAGATGGGTCACTTTCCTTCGGGAACGGCAAAGCAAATGCAATCGGCAATTGAAAAATGCTTTCCTTCACTCACAAAAGCATCATTAAGCAGCAGAGGGAAGAGACTGTAATAAGACAGTTATTCCCTCCATGGATCCCCTTCATCACCCCACATTTATTTATAATTTATTGTTATTTATTTCTTACATGTATACCCTGCCTTTCTTTCATCATAGAAACCCAAGGCGGCATGCGCTCCCTAGGCCGTCTCCCATCCAGGCACTGACCAGACCGGCTTAGCTTCAGCAAGGTAGTGGCTTCATAGTCTGGGAAATGGGTCTGTGTGGTCTGTATTTTTTTAAAAAAACTTTATGGGTTTAAAGACCGGAGGGTTAATGTCCCCAAAAATGAAAATTATCATTTTATTTACTTATTTATAGAATCACTATAAAGGAAAAGGGGGAGGGGAACTTGACTACAGCTTGTCCTCAGGTGAACAATGAGTGGATCACAACAGTGACTGCTGGACAATTCTTGTTTGAAGAGAGTCATTTACCTTCTCTGCAAACCCTTTATAGAGTAAAGTCTGGCACAGTTGCTCTGCTGTGTTAAGAGTTCCTGCCACAATTCCTTTCTAGGAAAACTCTTTTCTCTTCCAAGCCCTTCACAATCGTTGTGTGGAAAGCAGCTGGAACAATTGGCAGAAGGAAGGACCCCCACTCCTCTATGACTTAAGCAGGGCCAGCCCTACCATTGGGCAGAGTGAGGTGGCCTCCTCATGTGGCAGATGCTGGCAGCTGGGGAGCAGGGACAAGAGGTAGGAGCTGTGTGTGTGTGTGTGTCACAGGTGCCCCCTAAGCTAGTTGTTTTAATGGGGTGGCTTTATTGTGGAATAACAGTAGCTCATGCAAGAGCATCGGCTTTGCATGCAAAAGGTCCCAGGTTCAGTCCCTGGCATCTCCAGGTAGGGCTGGTAGGGCTGGGTATATCCCCTGCCTGAAACCCTGGAGAGCCACTGCCAGTCAGCGTAGACAATATTGAGCTAGATGAGCCAATGGCCTGACTCAGTATAAGGCAGCTTTCTATATTCCTGTGTCTATTTTAATTATGCCCGCATATATGTTAACGTTTTAATGGGATTGTTTTATTGTCTATTTTAATAATGGATGTTTATGTTTTAGTGTTTGTATAAATGGTCTTTATACTTGGTAAGCTGCTTAGAAGCCTATGTAAGTGGTAAAAAAATGACGACGTGCTTCTCTCAGGTGCAGGGAAAGATGTTCGTCCTTAGCAATGAAGTAAGATTGGTCCAGTTGATTTCTATAAATGATTTTTGGGGGGGGGGGCTGCCATCTTATAATTCACCTCATGCAACAAAATGTCTTCAGCCAGTCCTGGAGAGAAGGTTGGGCTCTCACGTGTGTATTCATCATTTCTTCCCTGTGTGTTAATAAATAATCAGAGGCAGACATTTTACATCAGCTCTGTGATAATGTCTTTAAGACTGAACCAAAAATCCCGCCCCCCATTTCATGACCTCGTTTTCAGGGTGTAAAGTATATGTGTGGGGAGGGTATTTCAAGGATTCTTTTTTTCAGAGGTGAAGAATTTACCCGTCAGGACAGAAACTCCCTTAGTACTCCCAGTGGCCAACATTTTTTTCCAATCCATTGATTCACTAGAGTGAAGGCCAGAAGTTTGCCCTCGCTCTAATTGGCTTCACGTCTCTACATGGAATCATGCTGAAGCCAGTTTGATGAGGACAATGCTTCCTGACCTTACTCCAGGGAATTATGGGATGGGGGAAAAATGGTGGCCCAGGACCACTGGAAATAGGTGTCCAATCCTACTGCTCTCCCCAACATGCCAAGGGTCCTATTGTATCAAGGAAATCTGAAATGGACTATAAGATTGTGGCTTTACAGGGTGATGGAGGGAACGTTTCTATATTCTATATTGTCTGTGAACACTCTGGAGATGTGTGAAAAATATTTGCTTTCCCTGGTTTTGTACCTCCGCACATCATTTTTACCCACAGCCTTGTGTGAGCTGCTTGTTGATGTCAAAGTTATAAGTGAGAGGGATGGAGATAAGTTTCTGAGCTATGCAACACGTTTGTTTAGGCTCCTAAAAGCTGCAAATGAACATTTATGGAAGTTCTTTACTTGTAATTGTTCAGGGGGGGAAAGTAGGCCAGCTGTTCTGTACTTTTCAGGAGGCATCTAGTTTAGCTTCGGATATACTAGATGTCAGTGTTACTTTTCAGTCCCTATAAACTTACGGTGTGCTGTAACTGCCTGATATCTCTGCTAAAGCTGTGGTGATTTCTTTGCAGTGTTAAAGTGCAGTTTAGCCTTCTTTGGAATAAATATTTAACTAGCAATTCTGACCAAGATTTAGTCCCATGAACCTGGGCTAAAAAGTATAGCTGGGCATTATAATGGAAGGGCAAACTGTTAAGCCACTATGGGAACACAGCCTCTCTGCTTAATCGTCCTACAAACGGAAGTGTTTTTATCTTTTATCTTTCTTCCTCTCCTGTCCTGAAAGATCGATTACAAATGTTTCACAAAGACACAGCCGAACCACTCCACATTTTACATTTTTAAGCATATACCTGGGACAGAACTGGAGAACCTATGGTCCTCCAGATATATTGTTACATGGCAACTCCCATGATCCTTGGCCATGGGTTGTGCTGGCTGGTGCTGTTGGGAGTTGGAGACCAACAACATCTGAAGGGACATAGCTTTCCCATCCCTGATCTGAGACAGGGATGAAAAGGCTGCGGCCTCACATGTGACCCCTCAGGGCTCTCTCTCTCATCCCTGGGACTCTCCCCAGTCCACACACCCTCCTGAGGCACATTCCTCACCACCAGTCCTGCTTTTGCACCTTACTGGAGTGTTTTGGCCTGGCTGGAATGTGTCTTTGAACTCTGATAAGGTCAACAGAATCATAGAAGAGTAGAGTTGGAAGGGTCCCATAAGGTCATCGAGTCCAACCCCCTGCTCAATGCAGGAATCCAACTTAAAGCATACCTGACAGGTGGCTGTCCAGCTGCCTATGGAAAGCCTCCAGTGTTGGAGAGCTCACCACTGCCCTGGGTAATTGATTCCATTGTTATACTGCTCTAACAGTTAGAAAGTTTTTCCTGATGTTCAGCTGAAATCTGGTTTGAGCCCATTATTCTGTGTCCTGCACTCTTGGACGCCCGAGCAGAGATCCTGGTCCTCCTCTGTGTGACAACCTTTTAAGTACTTCAAGAGTGCTATCATAGCTCCACTCAATCTTCTCTTCTCAAGACTAAACATGCCCCATTCTTTCAGCCTCTCATCATGGGGCTTTGTTTCCAGTTCCCTGATCATACTTGTCGCACTCCACTGCACCTGTTCCAATTTATGTGCAAGATGTGTGTGAAGATACTAGCCTACTGTGGCAAAGGTAAAATTCACACCCATCATTTTGCTGGCTTTTACCTCTGAACCCACCACCACAATATTTATTTATTTATTTATTGCACTTGTATACCGCCCCATAGCCGAAACTCTATGGGCGGTTTACAGCAATCAAAAACATTAAAACAAATATACAATTTAAAACACATATTTTAAAAAAAAATTAAAACACAATTTTAAAATTTAAAACAATATAAAAACAATTTAAAACACATGCTAAAATGCCTGGGAGAAGAGGAAAGTCTTGACCTGGCACCGAAAACATAATAGTGCTGGCGCCAGGGGCACCTCGTTAGGGACTTCATTCCATAATTTGGGAGCCACCAATGAGAAGGCCCTCTCCCTTGTTGCCACTCTCCGAGCTTCCCTCAGAGTAGGCACCCAGAGGAGGGCCTTTGATCTTGAACGTAGTGTACGGGTGGGTTCGTATCGGGAGAGGCGTTCCATCAGGTATTGCGGTCCCAAGCCGTGTAAGGCTTTATAGGTCAAAAACAGCACCTTGAACTGAGCTCGGAAACATACAGGCAGCCAATGCCAATATGTGCCAATATGTGGCCCGTGGAAGGTTGTCCGAAAGGGAATGTACCCCTTGGGCTGAAAAAGGTTCCCCACCCTGTTACCTAGGGTATGATCCTTCCAAAAATGGGCACTGTGACCATGCAACAGAGAGATCCCCATAGGGATCAATAGAGGCTTGTTTTTCCCCACTACCCCTTTGGCATGCATGGATGGGTGCGTGCAGAGAGAGCATGCCAAGCTACAATGGGGAATCGGATGTCTGCATGCTCTCCATTTGGTGCAAGTGACATGTTTGCCTCTGTTTACTATGTGAAATGGCTCCTAGATTTTAGCAAGTTGCAGGTGAAACGTTAGGTACATTTAGGGTAGATTGCCTTGTATAGAAATGCAGTATTGCCCTTTTTTGTGTGAGTCAAAAATATGTTGCATTCATGTATATTTGAATGTCTGCTCCGTGCCCTCCTTAGGGATCAACATTGTGGTAAATGCCAAGCTATGAAAATGATTCTCAAAGAAAGAACACACAGCAGTTTGTCCAGATAACTAAAAGCCTGCTGAAACCTACGGTATATCAATGTAAAGTCTTAAAATATTGCTGAAAAATACCGTGGCTAATACTGTAACGCTTTCACTGCTGTGGGTTGTTTCTAAGGGTTTCTAGATAAATTAGCAAAATCGCAAAGAGAGGAAGGTCAAGAGACATAAGACTGTGTCGCTTAATGCAGATAATCACTTATGTAGGGAGATAAAGTGATATTATTCATGAAGATCAGCTGCAGCATCAAATTTCCATGTCTGGCTCACAGAGTGAATATCCCTACTTCACAGTATGTGACAGTATGTTGAAGATGACTTCGTTACCCCTGAATATGATTTTCTGCTCATCACTTCCATTGACAATATTCCAAGTTTATGTTCTTATCCCCAAATTGCAGGTTGGTGCATGTGTGAGGGAGAGTAAAAAAAGAAAGAAAGAAACAGTGTGGCTGACACAACAGCTGTGTAGGGAAGTACAGAATTTGTTCCTTCTGCTCACAAGCTCATCTTCCACATCATCTTTCATGCGGGCGAGGAGAAGTTTACGTGATGGAAATGAAATCGCTCGTGACCATTAAAAGTAACAAAGACGAAGAACAGCATTCCAGCAACATCATTGTCCCATGTCCTTTAACGTCATATCTTCAGGACGGGAGTTGGAACCCAGAAGCACAACTTTTAAAGGGGTTATGGTCAGATCAGGCTGCCAATCTCCCAGGCTTTCCACCTGGAAAACATATGAAAGGAAAGTCAGGAAGAAGGAAAACGACTTCCTCCTCTTCCCTCCTGTTAGCCGCTCCAATTCTACAGGCTGTAAATCCGGAGTCGCACCTGCTTCAACGGAAGGAGGAATGGCAACTTCTTCAATGAAGGGCTTGGGAGATGAACCTCATTTGGAGCAACAGCTCTTGAATTCCCAAAACTGAGAGGCAGGGGTAGGTGGGCACACAAGGCTACTTGAAAATTTCTCCGTTTCTCTCTGCTAACAACCCCCGGTGTATTTATGTTGATAATTATTAGGGCTGCCTTTAAAACAAAACAAAACACAACACAACACCATTGCCTTGTACGGAGACTTCATGCGTAGGCCTTATCAGAGGGTGACATGGATGTCCATCATGTGCAAAGCCCAACCAGCTGCAACTAAGGAGCTGGTTATTTAATTTACTTTTTTGTACAATGTATTGCTTATTGATGTATTGCTTTTTTGATGTATTGCCTCGTTGATGTATTTTTATATTTGTGTTTACTTTTTCTGTAAGCTGCCTTGAGGGCCTTGCAGCCGAAAGGCGGGGTATAAATAAACGTTAACATAACACAACATTAACATAACATCTTCCCAGCCTGCCACACCTGCCCTGACAGGAACCCACACGATCACTTACTTCAGGGTCAGGGAATCTCAGGGCTGATTTACACGGGAGTTGAAAGACATAGTAAAGAAGCAGCTTTTGCCATCACAATAGATTTGCAAGGTTCACACTTCCTATCTTCAACTCCACTGTTTTCCATTCACACTAGTCGGTGTTCCTCCGGGAAGGATTGGTGTCACTGTTTTGTGCCCCTGTCCCCAAATTTACATGCTTATTCCCTCTGGTGTATCGCTATTGTTAATGGAGAAGGGGAAGGGTTTTTTTGTCAGTGTTTCTTGTCAATTGCACACCTTTCCCTGCTGAAGCTGCACATCTTTGGGGTGCAATTGACACCACACTAATTAGAGGGGAGGAGATGCTTTTCTTTGTCAGTTTCATTGTTTCTTCTTGTCAACTGCATGCCTCTCCTGGGTTAAGCCCAGAGCATTAGGGTGTAATTGACATGAAACTGATTAGAGTGGGGAGGAAGGAAGGCTGTAACAAACTCTGATGTAGGAGGACAGAGAGGGAGGCAGAAGTGGCTGGTTAAGCCTCCAGAAATGAAATGGAATTCATGGAGAGTTTAGTGGGTGGAGAAATGGAAGTATCCACCTGCGCAGCAAAAACATTGAAACAAACATGAATTAATGTTGAAGCGCCTACATGGATTAATGCTGCGAAGCGGAGACAGTTTTTCCTTCACTTTTTGCATTATCCCCAGATTGGTTTAATGCAGATTTAAAGGGGAAAACTGCATCCTAGCTTCTTTTTCCCTACAACGTTTTGTGAACCATGCGGATTAAACGGGGATGCAAGTAGCATCGATCTCACAGTAAGTTGCCGAGTGAACAGGCCCTCAGCCCTGAGAGCCTAAAGCGGCCCTCCAGTCCTCTCTATCTGGCCCTAAGGATTCTCCCTAGGCCATTTCCCTTCTCTAAGCCATGCCCATCACCAGCCCTGCTCCATGCCCTCCTCAAGTGTTTTTCTCTGGCTAGAATGTGTCCTTGAAACAGAGCTTGGAAAAGTTACTTTTTTAAAACTACAACTCCCATCAGCCCCAGCCAGCATGGCCACTGGATTGGGCTGATGGGAGTTGTAGTTCAAAAAAGTAACTTTTCCAAGCTCTGCCTTAAATGCTGAATGCCTCTTGCTTGCCTGGATTGACATGTGCGTGTGTACAGAAATCTCTTATTTTTGCATGGCTGGGATGCAGCCAACTGTACAAAGGGTGGAGTCACATCCATTGCTCCTTCCACTTTTGATGGCCCCACCCATCCTTTCATATGGCACAAACCGAAAACATTCCCCACAAGGGAATGTGGACCTCAAGCTGAAAGAGATTCCCTACCCCAACTTGCTGGGATCAGGCTCTGCTTACACCCAGGAAGGATGGGGCATAAATTGTGGGAGCTGAGTCATGGCAAGAGGGACTTCCTTGTAGGGGGCAGCTGCTACTCATCTGGCTCTCAGCAATGCTCTCCACCCGCCCTCTTCTTCCTTTCCTCTGGGCAGCAACTTTCCCCATCCTGAAATCGGTCACCTGGATATAAAAAGATTCTTGATCCCTTTGTTATTTGGGGTCAAACTAGATATGATGTTTGTTGTGTTGTTTGCCCTACCGTGCTTGACATTTGCAAAGCACAAATAGCTAGAAGGTGCATGGGGTGGACCAGATTGGGACCATGGCATGGGGGCAGGGAGTCTTTAATCTTTTCTCACCACTAGCACCACTATTGTCCTGTTTGAATTCCCCAATAGACACAGATACACACAGACCACTACTTTCATAATGGGAATAGCAGGTATCACAATCCCTAAGGGATAATCTGTCAGGACTGCTAGGGATGGGGGAGAAATTTGATTCAGTTTGCATTTAAATCCAAATCTACCAAATGTGTGCTTTCCGAAACAATATGAGACTCATCTCCATGGCTATCCTTCAAAATTCACACAGCTGAATTTTGCAATGCAGTTCTCCAACCAATGTTTACAAAAATGCATGTTTTTGAAAAATGTGCATGGAACTGGATATATTGGTGAATGTCATGTAAGAATGCACCATATTAATAGAAATTGCTTGCAAAAATGTGTAGATTACTCAAAACTGCATACACAAATGTGTCTGTTAGGAGAAATTTGCACTAAAATGCTGAAGAACTTTCTAAGGGTTTCTTTTTTAAAAAAAAAATCACAATTTGCTGCAGAAAAATGTAGAACCAAATATAAGATTGGAAAAATGAGAAATGGAGAGAACCAAAACTGTCAGATCCTTCCATCCCTATGGGGTGTGTACAGGCAGTAGAGAGGTCCAGAGCCCAAAGTGAGTGAGAAGAGAGTCAAGACTGCCTGTGGAGTACGCTTTTACTTTCTGACATCCCCTTTCCCTTTCTTTTTCTGCCACTCTTCCCTCTCTCTCAGCCACCCCCTTTTCTCTAATTCTCTTAACTGTCCCCTCCCCCTGATTTTCCCTCCTTGCCATCCACATTAGGCCAACTATCACATAAAATTTAGCCTAGGTCCATGTGCAGCCCTAGGGATACAGGTTTTCCACATGTGCAGTTGTAGTGTGTTGCATCAGAAAAATGAAACTTGCTCAATCCAATGATGTTCTTCGGCTTGAGCTACTGTTTGTGCAGCCTGTTCTGGAAGCATGAGACCTGTTATGTAACACATGATGGCACTGCTTGAACTCTTGCACAAGCATTTCTGGACCACAGCTATTGGCTGTTTTCCTTCTGCTTTCAGTTCTTTGGATAACTTTTTTTGAACCACAAGTTTTTATTACAAAGCTGGATGGTGGCTATATAAAGCACCTGTTGAAATGTTTCATTTGTATAATTAGCATCTATCATTATCTTGCAGCTTTCCCCCCCTATTGTTATGGCTACAGCAAATAATAATGAAATGAAATTAGCCATAAGACAGATACAGACCTATCCACTGAACAGCCTGAGCAGAAGCACAAACTGAACTGAACTGTCTCAGGCAAGAAAAAGGACATTGTCTTCTGGAACCCTGATTGGCTTGGCCACAGACAAATAGAGAAGATTTGTCAGACTACTCTTTCAACTGTGTGCAGCTGGGCAAGCCTAGAGCTTCTTCTTAGGCTCTATGAGCGGCCTGCATAAGATCAAGTAGCTGCCTTAAACTGTATCATACCATTGTTTCATCTAGCTCAGTATTATCTACATTGGCTAGTCATAGCTCCCCTGGGTTTCAAGCAGGTGACAATCCCAGCCCTACCCTGAGATGCTGGGGCTTGAACCAAGAACTTTCTCCATGCAAAGCATGCACTCTATCTGTGGCCTATCTAACCCAATACCATCTAGGCTACCGGGCAGTGGCTCTCCAACAACATAGGCAGAGATCTTTCCAAATCTCTTTTCCCTAAGATTCTTTTAAAAACAGATGCAAAGAATTGACTGGGGGGGCTTCTCCATGCAAACCACGTGCTCTAACATTGACTAATGATCCCTCCTCTAAAAAGCAACTCCTTCAAGCTGAAGCTGAACTATCAGCTAAAGAATCTTTTTAGGACTTATCATCCTACGCTTTACTAGCTGAACTATTGGAGGGAAATTTTTCACATGGGTGTGTTTTTGTGGGAGAGGGATAGCCTGTGGGGCCACCACCAAGAATCTCTCTCTCCTTCAAATGTTTTTATGATTAGAAGTTGGTCTATGCACAAGGGGCAATAAAATTTACAGTGTAGTCCTGTACATGTCTGCCCAAAGCAAGCCCCACATTGAGTTCAATGGGATTGAATACTAGAAAGGACTTCCTGGTGGCACAGGTTGTTCAATAATGGGACAAACTGCTTTGGAAGGATCTAGACCTCACTGGTGGTTCCCTATTTATGGAATGCCCCTTCCTGGTGTGGTGTGTATCAGTCTCCCTCATTCTTACCATTTAAAAACATGTTCACTAAAATTCACCCAAGCATTTGATGGCAGAAAGATACTGGACTGTATTCAACTAAGCCCTACTCAGAGTACACCCATTTTAAAAAATGAACCCAAGTTAGTTCTGTTCATTAACTTCAATGGGTCTACGCTGTGCAGGACTAGCATTGAATAGCATGCACTGTTCCTGGCAACCTTGAAATTATTAGCTGTAAGTATATGACTGTTTTAAGATTTATTCATTTTCTTACATATTCTTAATCCTTTTACATATTTTCATTTATTCTGTTGTCAGTTGTAATTTTTTGCTTCTTTCTTGTTTACTGCTCTGGAACTCTTTGGGAGGAAGGGATGGATGGAATAATAATAATAATAATAATAATAATAATAATAATAATAATAATAATAATGCATTTCTGCCATTCTTGTTCATCCCACTGAGGAACCCTTAGAAAACGCCCTTCCAAGAAACCTCAGGATATTCCAGAATGGTTTCAGCACCCTATGCCAGGTGAATTTTAAAAGCAAACTGTGAGCTCATCCTCCCAGCAAACTACTTTGGCTACCATTCTGGTGCTTAAACTGGCACTTTCAGTGGCTGTAATGCTAGCACACCTGCCTCTTGGATTTTATCACTAGAATAATAGAATCAGAGTTATAGGCCTTCTAGTCCAACACTCCATTCAGTACAGGAAATATAAGGCTGCAGAAACCCCAACAAATGGCTGTCCACTTGTGACTAGGGTTGAGGGAGAAATTCAGTTTTGTGGTTCTTACTGTAGTTTAATGAGAAACTACCTCAAACCAATATGGGGACCAAAACACTTTGAAATTCTCCAAATTCTGTGACACCGTTGTCCAGCCAAACAAAATGTACAAAAATCCATATATTAATGAAAACAGCGTGCAAACATGCATTATGTTAGGGGAAATTGCTTGCAAAAATGTGTATATTACTCAAAGCTGCATTAAAAATATTAAAACTGCATTATTAGAAGAAATTCACACTAAAATGCTGATGAATTTCCATGAGTATGTTTTTAGGGGGTGGGAAAGTAAATTGCAGCAGAAATGTGGAGAACTGAATTTTGTTCAGCATAACACAGAAAGCAGACCTTTAGTGTTGTGACACCTACCTTTTGGAATTCCCTCCCCTTAAATATTAGATAGGCACTATCTCTATTATCTTTTTGGCGCCTACTGAACACCTTCCTCTTTCAACAAGCCTTTTAAGTAGAGACCTTATCCCAGTTTGTGTCTGTTTTGGAATTGCTTTTTAGGATGCTTGCCGCCCTGGGTTCCTGCTGGGAGGAAGGGCGGGATATAAATCAAATAATAAATAAATAAATGTTTTTAAATATATATATTTAAAAATATATTTTAAGATGTTTTAATTTTATAATGTTTTTAAGATGTTTTGCTTTTGAGATGTTTTAAGATATTCCTACTGGGAGGAAGGGCGGAACATAAATGTAACAAATAAATAAATAAATATTTTTAGTGTTTTGTTCTTTGTTTGCTGCCCTGGGCTCCTTCTGGGAGGAAGGGTGAAATAAAAGTTTATTATTACTGTTGTTGTTTTGTTGTTGTTATTTAATATTAGAAAAATATCCAAAGAGTCACAGGTTAGCCACTATTATACTAGGGCAGCCAAAGCAGTTTCTATCTGAAAGGCAGGATAGAAACTAGAGTAATATTGATCCAGATAATCAGTCTCATCCAGGAAAAACATGAGGACAAGAATAGAATATTTTAAACTGGTGAACAATTTTGTTAGAGCGGCCTGTGGTAGGGTTATTCAAGAGGCGACATATCACTGCTTCTGTCATACCGGCAGGAATGGTTGCCTCACGTAACAAGGGATTAAGGACTTCTCCTATCCAATGGGCCACCCTCATCCTGGCTGCCTTAATTGGAGAAGAAGGTAATGGTTTGAACATGCAAATAGCTGTTCAACACTGTTTTGTTTTAATGTATTTTAAGATCTGTTTTTATGATGTTTTAAAGTGTTTGTAGTGCTTTGTTTGCCACCCTGGGCTCCTGCTGGGAGGAAGGGCGGGATACAAATTACATAATAAATAAATAAAATAATAAATAAATAGCAGGACTTACCTCTCCAAGAATTATCTACAAACATCAAGGTCAATAAGAACATGATAAAGGGGAGTGACAGATATAATCAGCATAGATCCCGGTAAAGAGAAGAATTCTAGTCCTCTATCACAGTGGTAGGTTCTGAAGTATACAACAGGAGAGGAGAACCTCAGGCCCGGAGGCCAAATTTAGCCCTCCAGGTCTCTCTGTCTGGCCCTCAAGATTCTGCCCACTCCGAACCCCTCACTGGCTCTGCTTTGCACCCCACAGCTGCAGGGCACCAGGTTGACAAAAGCTGCTGTAGGATAAAGAAAAGCAGAGCAGATGATTATCCTGCTTTGGCACTTCCAAACATGTCAGTGTTACAGCTTGGGTGTACTTTTATCTATTTCTGAAAAGAAAGAATCAACCTTGATTGGCACTTGTGCTGTAGAAATGTATGAAAGTGTTCTAAGAAAGCACCCATTAGCATCTACAGGTTAACTATAAAGCTGTTCAAGAATGCTGTGATGTGATCATTATTTGCATAAAGAGAAGACAAAAGAGGCAGGTGCCTTCACTGTCTCTTGGGTAACTGCATATGCTCCAGTCTTTTTGCCCACATGGACACAACATTTGCAGACAAACAAGTACAAGTCCTGTTTGGCTACCCTTTGGCTTAAATCCTTGATGAAATCCCCGTCTACGACTAATTTCTTGAAAGTCAGTTGCAGGCTGCTTTCAGATATTCTTATTGGTTGTATTCAACTAAGTCCAGTAGACCTATTGAAATTAATGAACCTAAGTTAGTCATGTCTATTAATTTCAAGGGGTCTACTATGACTAGGACGAGCACTGAATACCAACCATCATCATCATCATCACAAACTTTTTTGAACTCAGTATGCAGTCAGTATACTATGTACAGGCAGTATGTTGAAAGACTGTGCAGCACAGGTCCAGAGTGTTCAAAAGAGACCTTAAATATTGCCATACTCAACTGTTACCCCCTCCCTTTGTACTGGATGTTGTATGAGGAGAGACTGAAAGAAGTGGGCATGTTTAGCCTTGGGAAGAGAAAACTGAGGGAGATATGATAGCACTCTGATCCACAACCTATACTCTGGACAAGTGGCTACTGTAAGGACAGAATATGGAGAAACCGATGGGTTCCCCATCGGAAAGGGTTTGAGTCAGGGGTGTATTTTATCACCCTACTTGTTTAATCTATAGGCATAACATATCATACGGAAAGCGGGATTGCACCAAGATGAAGGAGGTATGAAAATTGGAGGGAGAAATATCAATAATTTAAGATATACAGACAATACCATACTCTTAGCAGAAACCAGTAATTATTTGAAATGAATGCTGATGAAAGTTAAAGAGGAAAGCACAAAAGCAGGACTACAGCTGAACAGAAGATTTATGTAACTTGATTTATGTAACTTGATTTATGTAAAGTTGACAATGAGGACATTGAACTTGTCAAGGATTATCAATACCTTGGCACAGTCATTAACCAAAATGGAGACAATAGTTAAGAAATCAGAAGAAGAGGGCAGCTGTGAGAGAACTATACAAGGTCCTCAAATGCAAAGATGTATCACTGAACACTAAAGTCAGGATCATTCAGACCATGGTATTCCTGATCTCTATGTATGGATGTGAATGTTGGACAGAGAAAAAAGTGGGTAAGAGAAAAATCAACTCATTTGAAATGTGGTGTTGGAGGAGAGCTTTGCGGATACCATGGACTGCAAAAAAGGCAAATAATTGGGTGGTAGAACAAATTAAACCAGAACTATCATTAGAAGCTGAAATGATGAAACTGAGGTTATCATACTTTGGACACATCATGAGAAGACCTGATTCGCTAGAAAAGACAATAATTCTGGGGAAAACAGAAGGGAGTAGAAACAGAGGAAGGCCAAACAAGAGATGGATTGATTCCATAAAGGAAGCCACAGACCTGAACTTACAAGATCTGAACAGGGTGGTTCACGACAGATGGTATTGGAGGTCGCTGATTCATAGGGTCGCCATAAGTCATAATCGACTTGAAGGCACATAACAACAACATGATAGCACTCTTCAAGTACTTGAAAGGTTGTCACACAGAGGAGGGCCAGGATCTCTTCTCAATCGTCCCAGAGTGCAGGAAACAGAATAATGGGCTCACATTACAGGAAGCCAGATTTCGACTGAACATCAGGAAAAGCTTCCTAACTGTTAGAGCAGTACAACAATTGAACCAATACCCCAGGGAGGGGGTGTGCTCTCTAATACTGGAAGCATTCAAGAGGCAGCTGAACAGCCACATGCCAGATATGCTTCAAGTTGTGTTCCTGCATTGAGCAGGGGATGGGACTCGATGGCCATACAGGCCCTCCCAACTCTCCTATTCTGTGATTGTCATTCATGAAGTAGGTCTGTGGCTCAATGGTAGAGCCCGAGCTTGGAAAAGTTACTTTTTTGAGCTACAACTCCCATCAGCCCAATCCAGTGGCCATGCTGGCTGGGGCTGATGGGAGTTGTAGTTCAAAAAAGTAACTTTTCCAAGCTCTGGGTAGAGCACGTGCTTTGTATGTAAAAGGTCCTGAATCCAACCCTGGCATCTCCAGATAAGGCTCAGAAAGACCTCTGTCTGAAACCCTTGTCAATGAATCTACCAAGAAGCTGCAAAAACATAGTTAGTGAGCTGCATGACACTGAGTCAGACCATTGGTCCATCTGCTTCAGTACTGGGGTCCGTAGACTACCAGCTGGTCCATGGCATGTCCACATTTACTATTCATATAGATTTGAATTCTATGGAATGCAATTTACAATACAATAAAGTGCAGTATAAGGGTAAAAGCAATAAAATACTATTTAAAATCATACAGCATCTAGCACAACACATTACAATTACTACAACAGGCAGAAAAATTGTTATGTGGTCCACCAAGACTATCAGCAATTTTCAAGTGGTCAATGGAGGGGAAAGGTTGGGGAACTACCAGTCTACACTGACTAGAGGAGGCTCTCCCAGGTTTGAGACAGAGGAAATGCCCAGTCCTACCTGGAAATGCCAAGGATTGAATTTGGGGCACTCTGCACATAAAGCAGATGAGCTGCGACCCATTTTCTAATGTGCTACTCTTGCTATGCCACCTCCTTTTCCTCCTTCTGCTTTTGTGCCTTTGATACCATTAGCAAGACAGCATAGGATCCCAGCTGCTTTAACTGGGGGTAAGCCCTGGCATGGCCATAGCTATTTTAGTTGCACCGTGGATTGGCATGTGATTGTGCCTAACTATATGGATTGTGGCCATTGCTTTTAGTGGGATCACATTGGCTTGGGGGCATCCACTTCAACTTAACTATTTTATAGCTGGGCTCTCTGTTAAAAGACTTTTGCTTCCTATTAACTTGTGTACTAAACATGGGCATAGTTTTGAATTGCAGTACACTGGCCAGAAAAATGTTGGCAGTAATTTTAGGATATTCCTAGATGTTGATGCTGTAAATCCATGATAAACACATCCCCCCAATATGTTGCCTTATTCCACATGCTGAGTGTGCTGCATAATCCCAACATTTATTTAATGGTGTTCTGTTAATAAAGGATAATGAGATACCATAACATGGCAGTTCCGTTTACAAGGATCTAACGAAGGCTTGCAAAAACAAAAAAACTAGTCACAACGGCAAAATTGCCATCTTCAATCTATAACTTCACTGCGTTGGGAAATTAAATAAAAAATATGGAAGGCCCTATGACAGGAACATGGTGTACCGGCTGTCTCAGGCAGCTGACTAATTGACCTCTCTGTCCAGCAAATCAGCAACATTTGCTACTGTTTATGCACAGCAAGCAGGAAAGCATTACATGAAATTTCCTGTTTTTATTGGTTCTTGTCTTTTAGGAGATTGTTCATGAGAGAGATGAAAGAAAAAATAAATAGAAAAACAACAGATCTGTCCAAAGCTATCATCTGTATGCAGCATCCTCACACTTAACGGGTTATTTCTTCTTTGGTTTTCATCCAGCTACATTTTACTGGGGCCCCACCTGCACTATACCTTTAAAGCATCATCATACCATTTTAAAGAGTCATGGCTTCCCCCCCAAGAATCCTGGGGAATGCAGTTTGTTCAGGGTGCTGAGAGTTGTAAGTTGACACCCCCCCATTCCCCTCACAGAGCAACAATTCCCAGAATGCTTTAACAATAAATCCTTCTCAGGGAACTCTGGGAATTGTCGCTCTGAGGGGAAAACGGGTCTCTGTACAACTCTCCATATCCTTAACAACCTACCTTTCCCAGGATTATTTGGGAGGCGCCATGACTATTGAAAGTGGTGTGATAGTGCCTTAAATGTATAATGCAGATGGGGCCTTAGAGCAGACTCGTTAAAATTAATGAAACTAAGTTTGGGTAGGACTAACATTAGTCCTACCCAACCCTTTGTGCTGTTTCCAAGCAGGTCCGATCCCAACAAAGGGAATAAGAATAAGCTGATTTTGTTTAATCTACATGTTTAAAAGTATGCTTGTTTTTTAACTTGTTTTTTATTTTATTTTTGAAGGCTAGGGGATATTTTGTTTAGTCTACTATGTTATGATTTTTTCTTGTATTTCTTGTACTGGATTTTATATGCAAAGTTTATACTATGTGCTGATACTTGAATTTTGCAATGCAGTTTGCCAACCACACAATGTTTACAAAAAAATTGATAAACATTGGACGAATGCATGGTTAGGGGAAAGTGTGCATAGAAATCAATATATTAATGAAAATGACATGGAAGAATGCATTATATGATGAGAAATTGCTTACAAAATGTGTACAAAACTGCCTACAAATTCACACTAGAATGCTGGAGAATTTTCATGAAAAAAATATTTTTAAAAAATCACAAATTGCTGCAGAAATGTGGAGAAGTGAAATTAAGATTGGAAAAATGAAAAACTGACAGAACTGAAACTGACAAGCTTTCTATCCCTGCTACTGACCTGGATCAGTGATCAGTCCTCTCTGCAGAGTTTGTTTCCACACTGTGGTAAGTTGACACCAGGAATGTTTAGTAATGGCAATAGAGTGTAGACAAAGCAACAGTTAGGTCTGCTCCATGGCTGAACAGTTTGTTATGTGGAAATGTGTCCTGTAAAGACCATTGGTTACCATCACCCTGTATTGCATTGTAATAGAAGTAGCCCTCATTGGGAATGATGGTTTTAGACCACACCTCTTGTTTATAGCTTCATTCAAAGAAAAATAATATATACATTTACTAGAGACTCATGAATTCCTCTTTAAATACGTACCACCATAAATGCTGGCAGGCATGTGGAACCTTCCTCAAAATTCCTCAGAAGTTTGTCTAAGTAGAACCCTGCAAATTCATTTCACATTTCATTTTAGACTAAACTGGGTGATAACCAAGGTGATGTGCAAAAATCTCCCCTGAGCAATTTTTTGAAATTCCACAGATGGTTTGCCTGAGGGTTTGCTGTGGAAAGTATTTCAGTTTTTCTACTATTTATATATAGAGAGAATATTTGTCTTTAGATGTTTGAATTCTATGGAGTGCTTTTTGTTTCTTTATTGTGATTTCTTTTCCTTGTGTGTGGTTTTAACCCAGATCCCTTGTTGCAAGATGCACGGATAAAGAGGAAACAGCCCTTAGGATTGTTATGGTAATAAGTTACTGGCTTTGAATTCTCAGGGCCTACAAGTCTTAACAACAGAAACCTAGTCCCATTTCGTTGTCACAAAAAACTATGCAGTTGTTGCCATGACAACAAGCTGAGTATCTCTTCCCCTGATGATGACCTGTAAATTGGTCTCTTTACCACTAGATTTCAGAGGGTTTTTTTTTTTTTTTACCAAGCATCCATTGTTCTTTCTAACCCCACAGGGGCCTTCTACTGTTGAACAAACTATGTGAGACATCATGTGTTATAAAAAAAGGTGTTTTTTTTTAAATGAAGAGCAGCTGTCAAGGTGGGGGGGAAGAGAGAAAGAAGATGCTGTAGATCTGAATGAAGCAGCAGTGAGGAGAAGGGGGCTCTTAACCTTTTTCCCTTGGGGGCTTTTCCCAATCAAATTGCCCCCAACACACCCTCCTTTACAATCAGCAGTAAGGGAAAAACAAAGGTCCCTGTATCTTTTCTCCATAGGTGAGAAAAGCAACTGGGGGGATGCATTTTGATCGGGACGATATTCCATGGGGAAAGAAGCATTTTATATCATCTGGCCTAGTTTGACAATCTGTTATGCCATGATAGCAAACAGGCTTGATTTTATTATTATTATTATTATTATTTCTTACATTTGTATACCGCCCCATAGCCAAAGCTCTCTGGGCGGTTTACAACAATTAAAAACATTAAAAACAAATATACAAATATACAAATTTAAAAACACTTAAAAAAACAATTTAAAAACATACTGATCAACAGATCAGTATGATTGGTAAGAATTAAGAAATTACAGCCATCAATTACTAATTCATTAAAAAAAAAATCAAGCAGGGGAAAGGCATACATGAGCATTTTTGAGCCTTCATCCCTTTATCAAAGAGCTTCTATACCTTGGCTTTAACAAGATGAAATTACAGTCTATCAAATGATCTGCGAAACAATTTTTTATGGATTGGCATAATTAGAATCAGTAGCATACATGCTGAGTGTGCATTCTTCAAATCATTTTGAAATCATCTTATTGACTACAATGGGATAACTCTAGAATTGCAGTCCAAAGTATGATAACCTCAGTTTCATCATTTTAGCTTCTAGTGACATTTCTGGTTTAATTTCTGGTTTTACACTGAAAATAAAGCCAAAACAGGTCAGCATATGTCCAGAAGTATCCTCCTATTTTTATCTTTGTTAATCTTCTTTGTATTTGCACAGTGAGAATGTCATATAAGTTATGATGGCTATGTAGGCAATACAAGGCTACTGGGAAAAAAGAAGCAGGAATCTGTACACTCAGTGAAACCCCAAGGTATGCAGATATAGACAGTAGTGTAGTGCAAAGTCAGAAGTGAAGGGTCCCTTCATGATAGTCACACCATGCCCCCTCATAGTTACACCCCCTTCCCCACTTTTCCTCATCTTCCTTGCTCTCCATGTCATATCCGAGTACAACAATCAGCATGAAAGGGAAGGCTGTATGTTAGCTAGTGAGAAGAGTCTTCTCAGTGGTCAACATGTTCCCCTTTCATGCTGATTGGCTCATACATAGGGACCTGGCTGCTCTAAAAAAAGTAAGATATCTATGATACCCAGTGACCCTGGATGATTACACCCCTGGATATAGACAAAAAATATCTTTAGAGGAAAACTTAAAATGCAATATATCTCCAAAATATACAGCCCAATGAGATCTGGGCGTATTTAGTGGCCACAGAATGTTGGGTGTCTTGTGGGGAAAACAGAAACTAGAGGTGGTGGTGATGGAATTGAGTATTCTGAAAAAAGGCATGGCTGGCTGGCCGTGCATTGAATAGAAGCACTACATTTTGTTGCAAGCCCTACTTGTGCACAAATGCTGGTCAAAATCCAGAAAGCTCATTTAGCCATGTTGCACCAAGGGCTTTGGATAAGTATAGGGACTTCTGTCTCTCCCTTAGCACTTACATTGCAAATTTTTCCACCCCCACAAGCAGAAACCAATGCAGTGGAGTAAGGAAATGAAAACAGAATCTGGGAAAGGAAACCGTGGGAGGGAAGAGTGCTCTTGCACTCAGGTCCTGCTTGTGGGCTTCCCATGGGCATCTGGTTGGCCACTGTGGGAATAGGATGCTGGACTAGATGAATCGTCGGCCTGATCCAGCAGGGATCTTCTTACGTTCTTATGAAGACTCACAACATAATGATGCCTTTTGGAAAAGTAAATGTGTAAATGCTATTGGAGAGAAGGGGGGGGAGAGGAAGCTTTTGCAGGTGCCATGCATACTCCATGGCATAACAGCTTTTAAGGCATTTGAAAGCGGTAGCTGTGTTAGTTTGTCACAGCAAAAATGCAATTATGCTTGTGTTATCATCATAAGAACCAGTGAAGAGCCCTGCTGGATCCAGCCAATGGGCCATGTAGTCCAGCATCCTTTTCTCACAGTGGTCAGCCAGGTGCCTCTGGGAAGCCCACAAGAAAGCGCAAGAGGGCTCTTTCCACTTGCAGTTCCCAGCAACTGGTATTTAGGGACATACTGCCTCCAACAGTGGAGATACTCCTAGACCATCGTGGCTACTAGCCATTGATGGCCTTTGCTTCCATGAATGTGTCTAACCTTCCTTCTTTGAAAGTCATCTAAGTCGGTGGCCATCACTACATCTCGTGAGAGCAAATTCCATGCTCTAACTATGTGCTGTATAGAGAAGTACTTTCTTTTGCCTGACCTGAATCTTCCACCATTCAGCTTCATTGGATGGCCCCAGCTTCTACTGTATAATTATGACAGAGAGAGAGAGAGAGAGAGAGAGAGAGACTTGTCTCTGTCCACTTTCTCCACAACATTCACAATTTTATACACCTCTATTATGCCCTCCCTTACTTTTCCTCTTTTCTAAAAACTAAAAAGGGCAAAATGTGGTAACCTTTCCTCATAAGGGAATTGCTGCAGACCCTTCACCTTCAACCCTGCTCTGTGAATAGTTACTGTAATTGTTTTACATGTATTTAAACTTTAATATCCTTATAGCCAGGCGGTGGATGCATTTCTTTTCTTTCTGACTTCACCGCTTACATTTTTTTCTCTCTCTCTACACTCCATATGTATATATAGGTGGCAACTTAGATTAAGTTCATGCATCTAAAGAAATCCACAACAAAGTGTGCCCTAATAATTTTTAAGTGTATTATGACCCTTTGTTGTTTTAGCTTTTCAAAAGTATTTGTGTATCAAATCATATTGTGTGGGTTTTGCTTTGTACAGTTTACAGAGACAATACCAATGACAATTCCTTGTGTCCTCAACTACGTGGATATCAGAAAGGATATTCTTTCAATATCACACTGGGGGAGGGAGGAGGGATAAAGTCCACAGACATGTTGAAATGGAATAATATATCAATCCTCTGTCATCTATCATAGTGGTTCCCAACCTTTATGAGTATGGGGACCCCCTTTGTAAGCTCAAAAAATTTGTGACCGCCCCCTCCCAATTGTAATTTTAGTCTCTGTTAATTGAAAAAATGGTGCGTGGCAAAATCACATCTCCAAATATCCCTTTCCATAAAAAGCTCCCTGCAGACAGGGAAGTGTTGCTTTCTTAATGCAAAAGTCCACTCAAACTGGTATCCCCCTCCAGCTCTACACACACAGTCTGAAGATGTGGGTTACAGTGTTGGACTAAGATCCAGGTTCAAATCCTCACCCAGCCATGAAACCCACTGGATGATCTTGGACCAGACACAGTCTCACAGCCTGATCTATCTCACAGGGTCAGTGTAAGGATAAAATGGAAAGGAGGGGGAAAACCATGTCCACCACGTTGAGAAACTTGGAGGAAAGGGGGGATACAAATGCAATAATAAGTAACTCAATAAATACAGCCGCGGTATGTGGACCTCAGCCAACCTGCTGACCTTTTAAAAATGATGATGATGATGATGATAATCAAAAAGCAGCAATGTGGTAGTGGTGGGGATGCTAGATTGTGAAGACAAAAGGGTGGATAGATTGAAAAGGGGGGTTAGTGCTTTTAGGCCTTGGGATGATAATCAGAACTTACGACTTGGTTAGCATGCACTTGGGGAATGAGAGTGGAGCAGATCAGTGCATGCACACGCACACACACACACACAAGCATCTGCAGGCATGCATGCATTTGGGCATGTGGGAGGGGGGAAGCCCTCAACTGCCACAGCATCTTATAGAGAGAGACTGGGGGGAGGAGTGTAGGTGGAAGAAAAGGAGGATGCTGGCACACGCACAGCTTCAGAGATGGGTGACAAGTAAGTCCTGAGCTTCCTCACTGCTCCTTGGCTCCATCTGGGCTTAAGGCAAGATCTGGGAGCCTCGCAAATAAGAATAATTTTTAAAAGGAGGTGGCAGTGAATCAGGAGCCAAGAAAGGCAGGCAGGCTGGCTGTCAGGAAGGAAGAGGGAAAGCAGTCTTTCCTTGCAGCCTTGCTTCTTTTTGCTGCATGAAAAGCCCTCTCCTCTCATTCAGAGTAAGGGCATCGTCAGCAGTGGTAGTGCGAGGAGATGGGAGCTGGAGATAGTAATTCCTTCTTCTGCCTGGTAGCTCTACCCTCAGCCTCCTTTGGCATCTTCCACTTGTTTTATAGGCAGATGCCTGCCCTTGGTGCACCTGACAGATGCACTGGTGCTTCAGCAAAAGTCCTCCCCTCTTGTCTGGAGCAAGGGGGTGTCATCTACAGTGACAGTAGGGAGCAGACAGCGTCCAGGGAGTGAAGAGGTTTTTTTAAGAAAAATAATTTCTTTACTGTTCATGCCCCCCCCGGATTACTCTGTGTCCCCCATGGGGGTTATAGCCCCCAGGTTTGAACCACTGATCTATCAAATCGACATGATCCATATTGATATTTATATATCACATCCAGACTCAGCCCTTGCTTTCTTAACGAGGTTTATGAGGACTGTCAAACACTGTGGCATGAATGCCTAACCATGGAAGAGTGTCCTTGAGAGCGCAACTCCAAACTACAAGAGCATCTGGGAATCAAGTCACATTATTGAAATATAAAGTGCCCTTCAAAGGGTTAGGAACATTGGAATATAAGAAGCTGGCTTATACTGTGCCAGACCATTGGTCTGTCTACCTCAGAACTGTCTGCACTGACTAGCAACGGCTCTCCAGGGTTTTAAACAGGGGTCTCTGCCAAAGCCCACCCGGAGTTGCCAGAGATTGAATCTGGGACCTTCTGCATGCAAGGCACATGTTCTACCACCGAGCTACAGCCCTTCCCAAATGAGCCTGGCCTTATTTATACTGAAATCAAGATAGGTGATACCAAAATAATAAGTTGTGTTCGCAGCAAATGTTATTTTTAATATTGATACAGATGAGAACCAGACACATTCTCAGATTACTATACTCTAATAAATTTGATAATAATCTGATAATAAGATAGCAGTTATTGGTATTTGATATAGTTCTATCAGATGTGCCTATAATTATTTCTCTTTGAAGATAGTAGATTGTGTTTAATAAAAATGGTTGCAAAAGTTGCTATGTATGTTACCTTGGCATATGATTTACGGAAGTCTTTCATGCAGAATGCAGCTTTATCTTTCTTTGATAATGAAGAGAATCAGCAATTTAGGAATGTTTAGGAATGCGTCATAAAGTTATCTTCTTCAAAGGAAAGATTTAGTATAAATATCCCTTACTTTGAGCATCTGTCCTTTTTAAGAGGCACCTATCACCTTGCTTGCATCCTAGATAGCCTTGTTGATTCCGGTAATTATGATTTAATAGGGTTTCTCAGCTCTGCATCAATAATTTATCTGTAATGACAGCAATTGTATTTTAAAATACTTCTATGTTATTAAATAATCTAATTTATTTTATTTTCTGTAATGTTTGATTAAGTTCTGTTAAGTAAGGGAAATGTATTTATCAAACTTCTATGCTAAGACTCATCCATAAACCTTACATTTCTATGTGCTAATACAAAGGGGAGGTTAACTCCTTAACATGGCTTCTGTTGCAGAGAGAGGTAAGGTGTAGCTTAACTGCCACGCTCAGTGTCTGCTATATAGAAATCATGCTTAGAATTTCTCTCTGCACAGAGCAAACTTGCCATAATTCAATTCAGTTCACATTTTTAAAGATGAATCTATCAATTCACACTTTCTGAAATAATATAGCTGAAACACAAAATTTGCACTTATCTGAATTTTGTAGTGCAGCTCTCCAATCAAGTGTTGCACACCTCCCCAATCTCCGAGCAGTGAGATTTCAGGGGTCCCTGCGCTCATCCAGGGTTTGGTTTCCCTTGGGAAGAAGATCAGTGTCTATGGTGTCTTTATGAAATATGGTTTGTTTGCAACCTGAGCTTAGGATGGGGGGTTCAAGGCATCAGGAGTCCAATATCCAGTTTTTCCATCGGTGTTACAGGAGGCATCTTAAAGGCATCATGCAGAGAGATAGCCTCTCTGCCTGCCTCCGGTTCCCAGCTTTTTCTAGACACTCTAAAATACTCAAAGTACAAACCTCTGCTAGCCATCGGGGTGAGGGGAGAAGGCTCTCCTGAAGAGTTTCAATGACAAAAGGATCTTCCTGGCTCATTCACCAGTTGCTGGGCACCTGAAAGACCCATTAGCAACCTGGCCATGCTATTAGCTTAAAAGAAATTCATCTGGCCAGCAGAGCCAGACCCAAGGCACAGGATTCCAAATCAGAGGCTGGAAGAGGACTCACAGGGATCATCCATTCCAACCCCCAAACTCACAGCAGAAGCAATGTTTACAAAATTCATGTAGTGGGGGGAAATGTGCATACAAATTAATGTAATAGTGAATGTAACATACAAAAGGCATTATATAAGTCAAAACTGCATACAAAAATGTGTTTATTAGGAGAAATTTGCACTAAAATGCTGATGAATTTTCATGAGGATTAAAAAAATGCAAATTGCTGCAGAAATGTGGAGAACTGAATTTAAGATTGGAAAAACTGAAATTGACAGATCCTTTCATCCCTAATTCTGAGCAACCTATATTTCATACTGTGTGTAACTTAACATGCTTAGTACTTGAATGCTGGGTGCTTTTATGACTGCCTTATGTTACATAAATTTTGAACTATGTAACATAAACATGTCCCATTTAACATGCATCTGGCAATAAGGGTGTCTTGGACTACAGGTAGCAAATTTCTACTTCCTATCTCTTGTTGATGATTCTGTTGATGGTCCTTCAGTTGGTAAGCCCCAAGGGTGAAGATGTTATATTTAAATTGTATATATAATCCAGCAAATGAAGCGTGCATTCTTTGTAAGCATAGATATATGTCCCTTCCTGAAATCCAAGGCTGAAGGTGCAACAAAACTCCCACATCCCAACATTCTGTCCAGACACATTGTGGCTTGCTCTCTTACTAGAATGCTGACTTCTATGATGAGATAGTCATCAGGTTCAAGGATCTGAGTATTAAGTGCTGAGTGTTAGAAGCATAGTAATAGATTATTGAGCTCTTGAGTATTAGGTACTACTGAGTATTAGAAATCTTCAGGCTTTTCTAATCATCAGTGTATTTTGAACACACACTAAATGGTAGGGGTCCAATTTGTGGGGGTCTTCAGACCAACCTGCCCTGGATTGTTCTTGGGACCATCCCCATACCCCGCCTCAGATTTGCTCCCACATAAGTTTGGGGGCATGGCTACTGTTTAATTAGGGTTTTAAAACTGTGATCAAACACGTAGCAGGGGAGCTGTGGGAAAAGGAGACCTTGCTCCCTACAACTGAAATGGGGGTCAATTCTGCAGGGTAAAATGATGCCTCTCCCCACAATGAATGCCCCAGCAGAGGCAATGGGGAGGAGACATTGCAGCACCCTGCAGAATTACCCCCTCTGCTGAACAGCTGATCAGCAGAGGGAATGATACTGCACTGGTGATGCTCTGCCAATGGCTTTCTAAAGGAAAGCTGTTTGTAGAGCATAACCCCCACCATGCAGAATCACCCCTTGCGCTGAACAGCTGATTAGTGGGGGGCAATTCTGTGCCAGTGAAGCTGATCAAAGGACTTTCCTTTAGGATGCACAGCACCCCCCTTACCATGCAGAATCACCAAGGGATCTATCCTGCTGGGGGCAGGGAGGGGGGAGGTGGCAATCAGGCCAGAAGCTAGGCCTATCTTCTCCAGGAAGACACAGCCAGGGATCAGAAGCAGGTCTTAGCCTTGTTTTCCTCCTCTGCCTTCCTCTTCTACCTGCCCTATGGCCCACCCCTTGACAGCCAGAGATTGCTCTGGTTCATCCAACCTGACCTGTAGTGATCCGTGGCTATCTGAACCTGACTCAGCTAAGGCCCAAATGCCTCCAAAGAGGCCCAATTTGCCTTGGGTCTCAGCTGAACATGGAGAGCAGCCCTACTAAATGTAATGTGCAAGATCCACAATCTCATATACGGATTCTTTTTCTTTGGTTAAAAACACTATGGTGATAATGGTGGCGGGTGCTTCCATTTTGTAGTTACAGTGGTAGAGAAACGAGTTAATCCTTCCCTCTCCCCACTGTTGTGCTGACTTGTCTGCCTCCCCTCCAGAAAAAGCTGCTGTTCATCATTAGGTGAGGAAAGGACAGGTACAATAAGGATGAGAGCCAGAGACAGGACCATTTTTGCGGTGGTGCCCCAGTTGTGAAATAATCTCCCTGGCTTGGCTAGCATCAACTCTTGTTAGCTTTTAGGTAAAGACACTTATTTTCTCCAAAGCTTTTAATGCATAGTGTTTTGAATCAGATGTTTCCTGTTGAATTGCTTCTTGTATTCTTGCCTTACGGTTTGGATTATTTTACTGCTTTTATATTTTGAATTGCTGCTCTTAAAACTTTTTTGCTAGTAGAGTTTTTATCTGTTATGGATGTTTTTATCATGAAAGGTGGGTTTAATGTTTTAAATCAGCCTTCCCAAATCTGGTGCCCTTCAGATGTCTTGGATTTCAACTTCCATCATCCTTATTGGTCATGGTGGCTGGGGCTAATGGGAGTCAGAGTCCAAAACTCTGGAGGGCACCAGGTTGGGGAAGGTTGACTTAAACACTTATTTTTCCATGAAGATAGCCTCACACATCTGCACCATCATTGTAGCATAGGTGGCACTCCACCATTGTCAAACCTTTGTGGTCTAGTATATATATATAGTATACATATATAGTACCTTGACATAACTTGGGAAAGATGAATGTAGCTCAGTGACTTGCATGCTGAAGATCCCAGATTCAATCCTTGGCATCTCCAGGTAGGTTTGGGGAAAAAACTTTCTTGAAATCTGGACAACTGCTGCTACTTAGGTTGTGGGCACCTTAGTCACTTCAAAAGCAGCCAGAATGGTTTTTCTGGCTGCTTTTGAAGCCACTCTGCCCTCTGCTGGCCACACCTCCCTTCCCCACTGCTAACCGCAGACCTTTCAGGACTGCCCACAACAAAGCATTGGGCCAATCGCTGCCTGAGCCTGCAGCAAAGCATTTCCATTGGTCACACCTGGAAGACAAAGGGGTTGATCTACCAATCCGTTGCAAAATCTGCCTGAAGCTGAATTTTTAAAAATTGGCTCTACCTTTACTATAGGCCAGAGGTAACATTTGGGTGGAGACCAAATATGGCACTCCAGGTCTCTCTATCCAGCCCTCAGGATTCCCCTCAGGCCACACCCCTCAGTAACCCTGCTCCACTTCCTCCTTGAGTGCTTTTCCCTGGCTGGAATGTGCCCCTGCGCTGTGATAATGCCTCTAGCTTGCCTGGATGGAGGATGGAGAGAAGTGTGTGCATGTGCAGCCCTTTTAAGTAGCTAAAATGTAGCCTACTGCACAAAGATAAGAGCCACATCCATTGCTCTGCTTAGTTTTCCCTCTGATCCCATTCACCACTGGAATATGGCCCCAAATAAGTTGTCTCTGAGGGAATACAATACTGAGCCAGAGGGATCCATGATCTGAGTCGGTTTAGGCAACTTCCTAGATTTTGGGCTTCCCCCAGGCATCTGGTTGGCCACTGTGAGGACAGGATGCTGGACTAGATGGGCCATTGGCCTGATCCAGCAGGGCACTTCTTATGTTCCTTTATGACTTCCTAACAATGGGATGGTTCCCTCGATTTCTGGAACCATTAACTTGTGGTTGACTGACAGTGAGGATAGCATGCTGGGTTTAGATGTGAGGGGCTTTTGCCATTTTTCAGACATCACAGGACTGTTTAAAAAAATCATGAAAGAGATAAAAAGGGGAAAGCGTTCTGTACAGCAGTGTAAAACACAGAAATTGCATCTATATAAAAACAGCAGAATATAAAGCAGAATATCTGTTATTTTATGCCTACTCCTAATTTTAAGGAGTGTTTTCAGTTTGCCAAACACTGGTACTTAAGCAGTTGTACAGCATTACACACCAGAACCATCAAGTATGGATAATGCCATACATCTATTTAAACCTGACCTTCATCTACTCTATCAGATCAAAACAGTCTCTTAACCATTCTTTGGATAATGGATATTTAGCACATATTATGTGCCAGGCAGATTGTGGATCAGCATCTTCTACATTAAGATGAAAAAGGGATGAAAATGTTTTGTTTTCTAATAATAAAAAAACACTCCTCAACCTGGATTGAAAGGGGGAGGGAAGAGGCATTTAGATGGATTCAGCTGCATCAAACACAGCCTATTCATTTGCACAGGGGCATACGAATGACAGAATGAAGTTTAAACCTGGCAAGCTGCCAGCTTAATTGAGACAGATAAATATTCATATTAAGACCAGCAGCCATCTGGCGCATTATTTGTGGATTTTTGTTCCTAAAAATTCTACGTGGAGAAAGGTGCCTAAACGTTGTTGTGTTTAGTGCAAAATCAAACCTTCTCACCCCCCTTAATTTCTTCAGCACCCTTGGCCTCAACTGTGTATTTCTTATATTGATACATTCTTTCTCCCTAGTTAGAGAGAATGGCCAGATGAAAAAGCAAGACACCGAACTAAAGGCATCCTTAGTAGCCGAGCAAACACTGGCAACAAAATGGTAACCAAAGGGACCAGGAGTATAATGAGGGATGGGGAATAAATTCAGTTCAGATTTTAATGTGAGCCTACCTAATTTGCAATGCTCCAGGGGTCACGTGTGGGAAATCAAAGTAAAATGGCAGCAGAAAATTGCCCAGTGCTCCCCTGCCTCCCCCAGACAAAAGTGCTGGTATCATTACGCACATACCAGAAAGCCACTTTCAGACAGGGTAGGGGTGACGGGATGAGGGTGATGGCTGCAGTGCTCAAATGAACACAAAGCACCTTGCAGAAAGTTATGCATGTTACCCATTTCCCCCCCCAGCTGAAAGCTGCTTGGGCCTCATCAGCCATCCTGTGGCCACTTGCATGCCTTCCTGCCAGGTAAGCCCGCCAGATGCCTACCAGTATCACTGGGAGCCCACTAGAAAATACATTTCCCAGGGGCCCCTCAACCTCTGAGCCCACATTTTCCTTACCAGCCCAGCTCCATGGCCTTTTTACATGCTGAGCATTGTGGATCTTAAAACTCTGTGTGGGATCCACATGCTGGGATCGTGCATGCTAGCCTAAATGCATGGCACATTTGAGCATAAATGCTTCTTCTCTTATTTAGAAAAATGTGTTGGGGGGGATGCAGATCCATCTGGAAGATGAGTGAATCACGAAGCAAAGACTGTATTGTAAGTTTATTCTATCTGAAAAAATCATTCTGTTTTGAATCTGTACTTTTAAATAATTACGACATTTTAAAGATATCTGGCATGCCCTCAAGTTATCATCTTTATACCCCTCTCTCCCCCCAAAACTGAAGAGATTGGTAAAATGGGCCCAGCCTTGTTTTTTAAAAAATGTTTCCTCAAGCCAAGTGGTGGCTATTCTCCTGGACAATAAAAATGATGCATTGGAAATACTAAGGAACGATGATCTTGCATAATCATTAAGACTAGATGGTGCTTCCTGTGTTAAGACAGGTGTTTTAAATCAGGCATAAGCAGATTAACTCTGAGAAAGACAATATGCTCTAGTGAGTCTAGATTTCAGCATGAATTCACCTGTGTGATGAGTCTATGTTTCTTCTTGATTTATGCTTTCAAACAGTCCAAGGCTGGGAGGACATCCAAGCTATTAACAGCCAGGTGACTGTAGGCCAAATGGCTTCTTCGGAGTTCTATTAAAGACAAGATTGGAATGAGCAATTTGTTTTTGGATTCAGTAAATTTTGCGGCTGTGTCCCATCTTGCTACTACTGCACTCCAGTCAACCACAGCTAATGGCTTCCTTATGCTCTTGTTCTAGAAAATCTAAAACGCTTACAACCGTTTCTGAAAGATAGCCCATGGGCCTTTTTCCAGACAGTAAATATATAATGCAAGACATGGGACATCGTTAGTTTGCTGCCTACAGTCCAGATGTGTAAATGCTTCTCTTTGGGGGGATATCACACTTGCTTAGCTCTGTGGAATATTGTTGGCAGGATAGTATTATAGTTGCTGTTATTTATTAGGGCTGCATTCAGACATGAGGTTTATTGTGTTATTTTTGGTATTATTTTTCCTGATTATAATGCTAGAACCTTTGTCCCAATTTCTGATGTTCTGTTCACACTACAGTACCTATTACATTATGGAACTGTGGTTTTTTCCATCAATATACCACCATGTGATGCTAAATTTCATTCACACAAGTGGCCGTGGTGTGACACAACAGTGGATGTCATTGGTCATGTCAACCCCTCCACCTTTTATGTGTGTGTGCACTTCTGTATGCCAGAATACCACCCCAAATTTCATTATGTGAGTGGCGGTGGCATGATTCCAAAAAAACACCAAATTCCCACAATTTTTCAGGTTAACTGGGGTTGCAAACGGATTGTTTCTGAAAGCAATAAATGACTACTAAACTTCCACAGGATTCCATTAAATTTCCAGAAATGGCTTTGCATCATATAAAAAAATCACATAAAAAGATAATATTAACAGGTGAGGACACACTGTGAAAATGAAATAAAGTGCTGTCTGAATGTAGGCTGTATTTTTAAATCCACCCTATCACCCCAAGTATTCCCAGGGTGCTAGACAGACAATTTGTTAAAATACAACAAAGCAGTATCACATAAAATCATACAAACAATAAATATAATAAATCAGTACTCCAGAGGCAGAGGAAATCAATTCTTTAATCACCCATCTCCATAGACCTGAAGGAAGAAATGTGTCTTAACTTGATTTCTAAAACAGATAACATGATGGGGGATAGCCATATCTCCAGTATGAAGGAGATCCATATCCAGGGTACCATAACAGAGAAGGCCCTGCTCCATGCTGTTGCACAGCAAACTACAGCTCTAGACAGTATGGTAAGCAGGGAGTTCCTGCAGATCTCAAGGCACCAGCTGGCAGTAATGGTACAAGAACTCCTTCAAATACTATAATTCTTTTCCCAAGTAATAAATTAGGATTTTTTTTACTTGTAGAGTGCTTAATCAGAAAATTCTGAGCAGTGTACATAATAATAGTATTGATAAAATATAGCTGAAATATGCAAAACTGTTTTTTTTAAAAAAAAATACATAAAATAATTGTTAATGGATTTTCATTTTTTGTACCTTATTATACCAGGACATAACAAAAACACTCCGTTTTTCAAGAAAGATATTGTTGTTCTCTTTCCTTGACTTTTAACTGTTTTAGTCTATTGTTCCATATATGCTACATCCCATACTTTTGATATCTGTTCCTCCAAACTCAGGGGTCTTTATTCCCTCCCTCCACCCGATGGGTACGGCTAGCAATTAGTTAGCGTTTAACTCTCTGTCCAGTTGACTTCTGTACACGGAATGGTGAGAGCACCATCTTGCCCTTTGCTTTAAGCAGCAAAATGTTTTGGCCAGCCCAGATCTGAACACTGATTGAAACTCGAGAACATCAGTGGTACGTTTCTAATTGCGACCTGTTAGAGGCCTCTGAAGGCCGGGTAGCATTCTTGCAGCTGTTGCTGCCATTGCCGTTACTTTACCAGTCAGCTTGCACTCGCTTTGTCCCGGTATCAGCTGCGCCCACACCCCAGCACCTCCGCTTTCGGCTTCGGCTTCGGCTTTTTAGGGGAGAGCATCTCGGTTGGTCTACAACCTCAAGAGGCTGTTCATCTGCCCCCCCCGTCCCCACTGGAGCTGTTGGATGGATGCTAAGACCAAGAGGGGATGCCACTTTTGGCCTCGTGAACGGACTACCATTTATGTTGCTCCTATGCTAGGTGCAGGAAGACTCACACCATGAACTTTTCATCTGAAGGTGCACCCTCGGGATGGACACAAGTGAGACGCCCTGATATTGTATTCTGAACTTGGTTTTATGACATTGTTTAATGTTTCCTTTTGGCCCCTTCCAGTTTCTGAGCAACCTCAAATTCCCTGCTTAAGATTTGATTTTGGATCCCGACCCCCAAATTTGTTTGTTTGATGGAGAAAATTGCATCCATTAGCTACTAACTGAAAAGAGGAAGAAGAGAAATGGATGCCTGTTTTATCCTGCCACCATACCTAACTAAGCCTTCTCTGATTGTGCTTGGGGTTTTTTTTTAACCGTAACCCTCCCAGGAGACAGAGGGCAGAAGCATCTACTTCTAAGAGAAGCCTCTCAGTGAGTAAAAATGTACTAAAATTACTGTGGGTTCCAGAGAAAGGCTGGCCTATGGCTTTGAAGGTTTGGGGGGTTCAGAATCTTAGGAGGGCTATGCCCCACTTTGCCCAACAAAGGAGCCTCCCCTGGCTTGTAAACATTATACCTGATTGACCAATTTAAGGTGCTGGCTTTAAACTATAAAGCCTTATATGGCATGGCAACACAATACCTGACTGAACATATATATAATAACGACAACAATAGCAGCAGCAGCAGCAGCAGCAACAACATGCACTGAAGTATGAATCTCAGTTTTATTGTGAAGATACTCAATCATCTGATAGGTAACCCAGCCTGTTTGCTAAATTAATTGCTTTCTCAATCTGAAAAAACAAATAAACCATTAAGTAATGACAGTGACTGGATTTAGGATTAAGAATCCATAAACTCTCTAATACGTGTAACCCTACTGTTAGTATTAATATACTTGGTGATGTTATAACCACCAAAAATAACTACTAATTAAAAGTTGGTTGGCAACCTCTTTTGGAATTGGTGGACAGTTTTTAATATCTTCAACAAATGAGCAAATGACCTGCATTTGTAAAGCTCTTGAACTTTACAGTTGCTAATCTTGTAGCCGCTCAAGAACAGTGCCTATAAAATGAGATGTGTAATGTGGCACATGTAATGAATTTTGCAGCTGCTAACTCCTGGGCTACTTTACATATCTAAATTCCATAATTACAAATATAATTATGATTATTAACTTGTTCCATTTTTATATTTGCTTCACCAAGATTTATTTCATGCTCCTGATACGCAGACTTTTCCTTAGGAAACAATTTCTGGAACATTTTCTAATTTGTAGGACTAAGCCACATTCTTTTCAGTTAGTTTATTTCATTGTGAAGTGTGGAGAAGCAGCACTGAATGTGTTCCTGATTTAGTAAGAAGAAGCAGGATCTGCTTTGTCATCAGACAAAGCAAAGGAAAAAGCAGTATACACAATTCTGCAATTTTAAAAAAATACTTTGTTTAACAGTCACCTCACCTGATGGTCAGTGGAGTGGCACAAAGTTTCAGTTTCCACAGCAAAATTCTGATTTGAACCTAGTCTGAACTGAACTGGGCAATTTTCCAAAGTGCTAAAGGGGGGTTCAAACAGAACCTTGTGATCATTGCATGTACCGAAAATTATTCTGCATTTCAGTTAGGTTTCACTCTCAGCCATGCCGTTCATTTAAAGCACTGTTATATCACTTTTAGAGTTGTGGCTTCCATCAAAGAATCCTGGGAACTACAGCTTGTAAAAAGAGCTGAGAGTTGTTAGAAGACCCTTAACAAACTACAGCTCCCAGGATTCCTTGGAAGAAACTATGGCTCTTAGTGATTTAAGAGTGAGTTAAATATTTATTTATTTGATTTATATCCTGACCATATGATGTGGATATAACCTTAGTTAGCTGCAGAGCAGTCTATCCAGTCCCTTGCACTGAGCTATGGGGTGGTGGAGGGTGGACTGGGCAGAAGTAGCTTCTCTACTTAGTTCTTCCACCTAACCTGGCTTTCCTCAAGCTGCTGCCAACAGAGTGACCCAAGCCTCACTTTTGTCAGCATGGAGCTTCTGGCCCACTGAATGTGCAGGGCAGCCAGAAATGCTACTGGTGGGATCTCCGTTGGCAAAAAGCCAGTGAAAGGCCCCAAAATGGAATGTTCTGGAGGTGAGGAAGGGCTTAGCTAGCCCAGAATCTGTTGGACCTTGAGCCAGTCCTGCTGCCGTGACATAATGGCACTGAGCCTGATCTGGGCCTGCTTGAGGTTGGCACAATGATCATCCTTCCCCACCCACCTTCCACCCTGCTATCAGGGGCAACAGAGCTGAAGATGCAATGCTGGCCACCACCACTCCATAAAGCCCTGCCAGTTGGTGCCTGTGGTTTGGATTGCCCCCACAGTTTAACAGGATTATTAAAAAAGCAAATTAAAGGCACAAATCCAATAAAATATTAAGTAGCAGGACAAAACCAAATAGAGTAGAGAACAGAGATGGGGGAGACATTTGATTCATTTTGCATTTAAAGCTGAATCTGTCAAATTTGCACTTTCCAAAACAATATGAGAACTGAAACATAGCCATCTTTCAAAATTCGCACATAACCGGATTTTGCAATGCAGTACTCCAACCAAACAATATTTACAAAAATGAAAAAATGTGCATGAGAATGAATATAGTCATGAAGATAACATACAACTTGTATTATGTTAGTAGAAATTGCTTGCAAAAATGTGTACGTTAGTCAAAATGCATACAGAAATATTAGAAGAAATTTGCATTAAATTTGCCATGAAAATGCTGAAGAATTTTCATAAGGATTTTTTAAAAAATAGCAAATTGCTATAGAAATGTGGAGAACTAAATTTAATATTGGAAAAATGAGAAACTGAGAGAACCGAAACTGATCCATCCATCCCTAGTAGAGATTAGCACAATTCCAGCCACAGTCATATAACATAATGCCACAAAATCATTCTCGAGAGCTAAAACTGCAGTGAATTGAACAGATGGAGTATCCATGGTGGAAGAACTGCTAAATCCATACTGCTGCAGTGCTTGCACCACTATGGCAGAAGGTGGAGGAGGACCTTTAAAAAAAACCAATTTTATTAGACACAACAGTCTCTTTTCATTTCAAAAATACACTGGCTCCAGGACTCACATACATTCCCCCCTTTTCTAAGGTGTGTGTCTAGGAAACAAGGTACCTTTTGATCTTTCCAAAGCCACCCCAATACACTTCCCAAACACATTCACATAGTGCCCCCTTTTTGTGCTTACTGCCAATAGATTAGTGATGCTCGGGCAGACATGGTGTCAAAGCTTCCAGCTGCAATCCAAGAAGGCCTCCAAAACTAGCCTTTCTGCCCACAGGGAAGGGCTATAGCTACTGGCCTAAGTTCAAGCTTCTAGTTTTGGTGTACAAAGCCATATACAGCTTGGGACCAGGATACCTGAAAGTCCTTCTTACCCCTTATATACCCAAGCAGATCACTGTGTTCTGCAGGTGAGGGCCTCCTGCAGATATCATCTCATCAGGAGGTCCGTTCCGCACAATATTTTATTTATTTATTTATATACTGCCCCATAGCTGAAGCTCTCTGGGTGGTTTACAGTAACTAAAAACATTAAAAACAAATATACAAATTTAAAACACATCTTAGGACATATAAAACACAATATAGGACGCAGACCTTTTGTTTAGTAGCACCTACTGTTTGGAATTCCCTCCCTTTAAATATTAGACAGGCGCCATCTCTGTTATTTTTTCGGCATCTTCTGAAGACCTTCCTCTTTCAACAAGCCTTTTAAGCAGAGACCTTATTCCAGTCTGCATCTGTGTTGGAATTGCTTTTTAAGATGTTTTTAAACCTTATTTTTAAAAATGTTTTTAAAGACGTTTTGTTTTAATATATTTTGAAGTCTGTTTTTATTGTGTTTTAAAGTATTTTTAATGTTTTTGTTTACCACCCTGAGCACCTACTGGGAGGAAGGGTGGGATATAAATTTAATAAATAAATAAATAATAAAATAAAGTTTTCAGGTAAGTTCAGAACTATCTCTACTCATTTGAAGTTATATAAGATTTCAAGTCAAACCCCTTATGTCACTGAATCCTTGATAAAAGTGATGTGCTATTTTTGATAGGTGGAGCCTTAGGCGTTCTGTGTGTGTGATGTCTTAGGGTTGTGGTTAAAAAGATAGTATTATTAAACCTGCTAATTAGCAGTGCCATCCATAATTGAATGGGAGCACTGCGCAATCAATGACCTTTAATGATAAGCTGAACAGAGCAAAACAAGACCATTCACAACAGAACTGTTCATGCAAAATGAATGTATGGTTTCTTCAATGTGCTGTGCCTGGGCAAAGGAGATCAGGAAATGTTACAGAGAGTGGATACAATATTTGCTTTTTTAACAATCATAGGATGAGAAGCAGTGCAAGACATGTCATCGTTCACTCAACAGAAGCCTGGAAAAGACAGAAGTTGACCTGCTGTTAATCCCTATACCACAGGAATATAATTTAAAAGTACATGAACAAATATCAAGGAGTACACCAATACAAAGTTGATATGGACAACATCTTCAGACCAAATGGGGCTAGACTACAAACCTCATCATTCCCCATGGGAACTAACGTTCAAAGCAAATGGGTACAAGTTGAATTGAGGTAGAAGTCTGCTCTCTATAGACTGTGCCCACTTCAATTCTCTTTTCTGTAATTCAAGCAAGGATGCTCACTAGTAGCTTTCGAGGCAGCATGCTTCTGAAAACCAGTTGCCGGAAGCCTCAGGAGGGGAGAGTGTTCTTGCACTCGGGTCCTGCTTGCGGGCTTCCCCCTGGTTGGCCACTGTGAGAACAGGATGCTGGACTAGATGGGCCACTGGCCTGATCCAGCAGGCTCTTCTTATGTTCTTATGTTCTTATGTGGTGGGGTACAGCCACCTTCTAACAATGACATTGCTGCAGTTTACCTGGGTGGGGGACAGTGGCAAGGCCAGGCTGTGGGGAGGCACCAATGGAGCAAATCTGGTACCCACACAGCCCTGGCCTTGCCACTGTCCATGGTGTAACTAAACAGAGGTGCTGCTGAACAGAGATCAGGTTTATCTATGTTGGTGACCAAATTCATAGGCCAAATACATTGTCCAACCGCTGTCTAGCCTACTGTTTCCATTGTATGAGAATCACTGTGATGTAATGAATGGTCCTACTTTAGGAAGAACCAGGCTCAAACCCTGCTCAGCCTTGAAGCTCTCTGCGTGGCTTTGGGCAAGTAACTATCTCCCAACAAGGTAACCCCTGTAAAGACAAAGTAAGACAAGCCCATGCCTTGACCTCCTGGGCAAGAGGGCAGGATACATCAGTGATAAATAACAAAATGTAGGATGAAGTAAGTGGAACACAGAGCCGCATTCCCTCTTTCCCGTCTGTGAACATCTCAGCAAAGGGATTCATGCCAGGAAATTGGTTTGGCCATTGAGCCTGTTGCTCAGGATTGGAAAGCTGTAGATTTTCTGTCCTAAAGGATTTGAAAGGGAACTTGTTTTGTCTTGGATAGGAGTTTGCAGACTATACTACTGCATCTCAAGATGAAAACTGTAATCTTGGTCAACACAAACAGCAGATGAAGTGGTAAAACTCTTCCTCAACTGCACCACTTCAGGCTATAAGTGGAGCGGTACACAATTGAATGGTCCCTCATCGTTTAAAAAGACCTCTCTGCACTTAGAAAATGAGATTTTAGAGAGAAGACCTTAAATGTGATTTTTCACTAACATGCTCACATATGCCGCATCTCTGTGTGTATAGGAATGTTTAGATAAACAGCCCCCTTACCATTTCCACCTACAATATGAATAAGTCAGAGCTTGGAAAAGTTACTTTTTTGAAATACAACTCCCATCAGCCCCAGCCACCATGGCCACTGGACTGGGCTGATGGGAGTTGTCGTTCAAAAAAAGTAACTTTTCCAAGCTCTGGAATAAGTATAACCCAGGAACAGTTTTACCACCTCGTCTGTTGTTTGTGTAAAAAAAGCTTAAGGCCAAGTTTGAACATCCTGATAAACTATGGTTTATCATGACAGGAATGAGTCCCCCTGGACTCACATGCTTCCTCTCCCCTTTCCTCCTTCAGTGTGGCCAAAATGAGTTTGCTTCTGGTTTTGATTAAGCCCAATTTAGCATTATGTCCAAATCCTAAACTGTGGTTAATCTTAACTATGGTTTGTTGGAACAAGCCAGGTTTCATAAACCAGAGCTTGGAAGATTACTTTTAAAAAGGAATAAGTTACAATTACTGTTACATGGCCCCAAAAAGGAATAAATTACTATTATTGCTCTGAAAGGAATTGACAATCGCTCTGAAAGGAATTGATTACTTTATCATTACTCAAAAGTAATCACTACAATTACAGTAAAGTTACTTTTTTAAAAAATAGAGTGCCTTCAAGGTTCTGGCCTTGGCTACTGCACACCTAAGTAGCCTAAAACAACATTAAAAATAAACACACAAACACACAGAGATAGTAGAATAATTCTTTTTATCTATAAGATAGTAGTGATGGTCTCTCTGCTGGTAAGGGAGGTGGGGAGGGTGGCAGAGGGCACCACTCAGATCTTTGTGTGTTAAACCAAATGTAACACACACACATTCAGCCAGCAAGCAAGCATCATCTCTCTCACTCAACCACCTCCTGGACACTGCCCTGCCACCAGCTAAGGCACACCCACCCAAGCAAACATTTTTCCCTGGGGTGCAAAAAAGTTAAAACACTGCAAATGCAGCAAAATAGCTAGGGAGGGCGGCAGTGCCAAGTACAAACACAGTATTAAGACACACAAACACACACATACATCATCATCTCTCATCTCTTTTTTTTTTCAATTAATTTTTATTCTAATTTTCAAAACCAAAATAATACAAAAAGAAAACAACACAAATCAATAACTAATACAATACAAAAAAAATACATATATATAAAAATATTGACTTCCGATTTGTCATAGTTCAGCTATAAATCTATAATATATAACAAACCTATCTCTTAATAGATTATAAAATCACCTTCCTCCAGCGGTTATCTTAGTTGGTTTCAAATCTCATTAACATCATATCATTTTAATATTCCACAAAAAGTCAAAGAGAAGTTTCCAATCCTTGAGATATATATCAATCAATTTTTTTTCTAAATAAACATGCCAATTAATCCAGCTCATCAAATCTACTAAATCCAGTAATTTCAAAACACTATAATTCAACTATAAATCTATAATATATAACAGACCTATCTCTTAATAGATTATAAAATCACCTTCCTCCAGCAGTTATCTTAGTTGGTTTCAAATCTCATTAACATCATATCATTTTATCCTTCCACAAAAAGTCAAAGAGAAGTTTCCAATCCTTGAGATATATGTCCATCAATTTTTTTTTCTAAATAAACATGTCAATTAATCCAACTCATCAAATCTACTGTGTCCAGTAGTTTCAAATCGCTCTTCTGTCATTATCCATATTGGGTCCATCTTCCATCTTTACGCACCCAAAAATCTTGCTGTCATAGTCATATAATAAAAGTCTGATAGGAATTTCCTCCATCACAGATATTTTCTTACCATCAAATCCAAACGTAACACTGAAGTATTGTTTCAAAGCCGCATCTCTGCTCCTCTTTTCCACATGATACACTAGTACATTTCTTGAAGGTTTTTCCATTGACACAAAACAGGGATTAATTCTATTAACTTTCTCCATTTCAAGTTCCATCAAATCCTTCCAGTCCAGGAATTTTTTTGAACCGATAATATCTTTATCTCCAATCTCTTCAATTCCTTCAGAGACAGCGCTGTATTCCAAACTGTAATATTTATCTCCAGGATCCGTCACAGCCAGGAAATCCAAATCTTTTTTCATGTCCATATTTAAGCCAATCTCCATAGATTGAACCTTGCCTTTAATTTCTCTTTCATCCTTTTTTTGTTTTCCAGATCTATCTTTATTCTCCTTTCTCATAGAATCCTGAGTTTCTTTCAGCTCCTGTCTCATTTCATGAAATTCAGTTCTCCACGCTTGTCTATTATTTCTCAGTTCTTGTTTTATTGAGTTAATCCCATCCATTATTTTCTGAAGCATGTCTAGAAATAAAGTCCCTTCTTGTACATCCATGATCTTCTTAATTGCCATTCTTAAAACCAAAAGAACAAAACTCCTTCAATTTTCAATGTCCCAAGCAAAGAGCAGTTTATTTCTTTATCCAGTTACAAAGGAGTTAATCTTTCCAACCAACTAACGTCACACGCTAGACAGTCCTTATCTCTTAAATGTCCAGAAGTGCAAAAACAGCATTTAGTTCACAGCGTTCAAATAACTAGTAGCAGAGAGAATGAGCAGATTCGTCAACAACAACAACAAAAAAGTAGATCAGAAAAAATAGTCCCTTATATATATTACACAAAAGTCTTGTAAATCAAAAAGATTTCTTATCTCTCCCAATCAGAAAGCTCTCATCCGTTGTAATCTTTAAAACGCAATTTTCCATGTCAGCTTTTTGCAATAAATAAAAAAAAAAAGATAAGCTATTTATATTTTCTTCCCCCTTAGTTCCGTAAATAAAGAAGGAAAGTCTTACCTCATCTAGGTTATCTTAATTGCTGTTACTTTGACAAATCTCTTTAGCTATATAGATAAGAAAATGATAAATGTAGACAGGAGGTTTGCCTGCTAGTCCGTTAAAAAAAAACGGGTCACTTATCCAGCTGAGCTAGCATAAAATCCTCGCTCTGTCTGAACTGCTGGAAGACAGACAATTCTGACGAATTCCAGGCTCCAACAATCAAAACAAAACTATGTGGCAGATCTCACGCTTCTTCCTTATCCGGAAGAAATCATCCCCAGTCAGAAAAAACCCTTCTGACTGAATTTAAAACTGGATAAGTTTCATCCAAGACGGGAGCCCGTCTCAGAGGCAGCACAGGCGGAGGGATCCTCCTGGGAAGTCCTCATCATCATCTCTCATCTCCACAGTTCTTTATCTCCATTCTGCTGCTGCTTTCTTCTCCTCCTTCATCTACGTCCTTGCCTCCAGCTCTTTTCTCCCTCCACTCCATTCTTCTCCACCACTATCCATTTTTAAAAACAATTGTTTTCTCCACTCCACCCTCACTTCGCTCTTCACCTCCTCCCTCGTTGCCTCCTAAACACCCACAGAGCACGAGGGAAGAGCAACGCTGTGCAGAAGCCCAGTTTGAGGCACATGATTTTCATCCACGAACACCTCAAAAGTAAAAAATTGCGCCTTGTTCTATTACAATCAAAATGTAAAAAATTGCCCACTTATTCCTCAAAAAAGTAATAAATTACAAGTAATTCGTTTGTTGTAACTAGTTACTTCCAAGCTCTGTACCTAAGTAGCGTACCACAACATTAAAAATAAACACACAGAGAGAAGGTAGTAGATTTTTTTTTTTAATCCATAAAATAGAAGTGGTGGTCTCTTCTCTGGTAAAGGAGGCAGGGAGGGAGGCAGAGGCCACCACTCAGTTTTGCATGCCAAACCAAGTGTAACCCCTCCACACACACATACCCTCTCAGCCAGCAAGCATCATCTCTCTCACTTAACCACCTCCCAGACCCTGCCCTGCCACCAACCAAGGGACACCCACCCAAGCAAACATTTTCCCCTGGGGTGCAAATGCAGCAAAGTAGTCAGGGTGGGTGGCGGAGGGCGCTTTGCATGCCAAGTGCAAATACAATATTCGCACACACATGTTGTTGTCTGTCACCTCCACAGTTGTTCATCTCCATTCTGCTGCTGCCTCCTCCTCCTTCATCCACATCTTTGCCCTCTGGTTCCTTTCTCCCTCCACGCCATACTTCACCACCACACCCCATTTTTTAAAACATTTTTTCTCTCCACTCCATCCCCATCTTGCTCCCCAACTTCTCCCTCGTAAACACTCACAGAACCCTAACCAAGTGACACTGCACAGAAGCCCAGTTTGAGGCACATGACTTTCATCCACGAGTCAGAGGAGCAGAAGACTTCCCCTACTTCCCCCTCCCAGAACGCCCAGAAGTAATGCTGGAAACATTACAATTACACCTCAAAAGTAATAAAATTACTCTTGTTCTATTACAATCAAAATGTAAAGGTTGGCTTCCCCACACACACACTTCAAAGCAATCAGTTTGTCTTGCTTCAGAGGAGGCAGCAAGCAGCAGCAATCAAAAATGGATGTGAAAGCTTCCAACTCTTTGAGCCAGAGCAGGAGTGGGGAGGGACCCTGTGGAGACACTCATTACCATCACAATAAACCATGGTTTATCCTGACATACAAATGCAGTTATATCACTATCACCTGAATCAAAACAAAACCCCACAAGTGATCTATATATTTGGTGGTGGCTTGTGGGTGGGCCTTCTCCATGGTGGCATCCCAATTTTGGAATTCCCTGCCCCTTGAAATTTAGCTGGCATTGTCACTATTGTCATTTTGTCACCAGATCAAAGCATAGCTTTTTTGCAAGCATTTGGGAGATTACGCTGATGTTCAGCTGATCAGTTTGTGGCGCATAGCGTTTTATGTATTTATTTTTCCTTATTATATGGAGACTGATATGGCTATTTTATTGAAATGGTTTCTTCCTGCGTTTGGATGAAGGGCAGGATAAAAATAGGCCAAATAAATAAATAAAACAAAATCCCTCCTCGTTTGTTCTTAGTCCCAGCTTGTTGCTGCTTTCTTTTGGCAGGTGAATAAGGCTGTAAAGTCAATGGCTGGCATAATGGAGATTGCCAAATTCAGAGTGAAAATAAAAGCTGAAAGAGGGAATTGGAAAAACAAACCTATTAGGACAGGAGGGCAAATGAGATTTTATTGGAAATTAGCCTTCCCAGAGCCACAAGCAAAGCAAACAATTATCAGACGCTAATATAGAGCTGTGAAGAAGACAGCACAAAGGAAAATAACTATTTTCCAGGATCAAGTGTGGTTACCGTATAAAAAAAACCAGCAAGAGATTCCTTTGTACGACAGCCTCAATGCTAACTAGCCGCAGCAATCTGCATATGAGGACATGTTTTTTCTCCATGTGCACCCACAAAGAGCCATGTTATATGTTTCATTATCAAATCTTTGCTGGTACACAGCCATTTGACCCAGTATTATTAACAGATGGCTGGGTGGTTTTTTTTCCTGGACTTTAAACATCAAAGATGTACAAGAGAACATCTGAATTCCTTTGCAGGGAACAGTGGTAGTTTAAGCAGTCATAGCAACTGGGGGACATTAGTTGCAACAGATGTTTGGTGTCTTCAATTAGAGTGAGAAGTAACGCTTGAAGCAGAAGCCTTTAAAGTTCAAGCCACATCAGGGAAATGTGAGGACTTCAGATGAAATGGGAAAGAACATTAAAAACAGCCTGTACCTGGTTTCTTTAATAGCCTTGGGATTCTGCTCTGTCATTTAAAGCAGGCGCATAAAAACATGCAGACCACCAAGGGGTTGAAAGTGTCCTCTTAAGGAGAGAGAGAGAGAGAGAGAGAGAGAGAGAGAGAGAGAGAGAGAGAGAGAGAGAGACTTGCTTCCCACAGAATGGTGGTGCAATCTCAGCTCTCCCTAGTTGAGTCTAACTATCTGCACAATATCTCTCACTCCATCTTAGCAAGGCTTTTTCTCTGTGCCCAAGAACTTTTTTTTTCATGCTCCATCATTTCTCTTCCCTTAAAATCTGTCCTGCTCTGGGGCTACCCAGAATCATCTGGTTGGCCACGGTGAGAAACGGGACACTGGACTAGATGGGCCAGTGACCTGAACCAGCAGGGCTCTTCTCCACTTCTTATCATCAGGGGTAAGGAAACATTTTCAACCTGAGGGCCACATTCCCCTTGGAACAACCTTCTGGGGGGCAAATGCCAAAGTGGGCAGAGCAATGAATATGAACGTTACTTTGGTACAGTAGACTAGTTTCTACACATACACACCCTTCTCTATCCTCAATCCAGGAGGGCAGGAGTTCAAGAACACATTCCAGTCAGGCAAAAACCATAAAGGAAGGTGCAATGTGGGATCAGCAGGAGGGGTAGCAAGGGACGGGGGGTGGCTTGGGGAGAGTGCCAAGGATCAGACGGAGAGGTTTGGAGGACTGCATTTGGCCCCTGGGACCAGAGTTCTCCACCCCTAAGATGGTTCTTTGGTATGATCTGGCAGGACTTTTCCTACATTCTTGTATTAGTCTTTCTGGGGAACTCAAAAGTTTGCTCACTACTTCTGCTTTGAGACATTTTAATTATTCCAAATAATGGTGCTACCCTACTCTTGCTGTTGGGTTGTGTTTCCTATTGGATCAACACTGCCATTTTTAAGTGGACGAAAGGTTAAATCCAGTTTTGTTTTTCTGTAACCATAAGACCATAAAAAAGCTGAGAAATAGTTACCTGCCCAGAGCCCCCCTCCCCCAGAAATTCATGGTCAAACTTGCACAATTTAGGATTTTTTATGCTAGCATTGTTCTTCTGAACCTGATTTGGAAATGAACTTCTGAGATTCTTAGAAGGGTTCTGCCTACGACTGCAGAAAATAGGGGGGAGAGAAGGTTGTCAAGCACCTGGTAGGGCAAAACACATCCATAATCAGCCCAGTTCAGCTGGATGGGCCACATCTTGTGCAGGCCTGGTTTATTGCCCCAGGTTATAGTCTGAAGGCACATGAGGCCACATGAGTGTCGTTTTCAGAGAATAGCATTGGGTGATTGTTTTTCAGCCCTCTGGCAGTTGTGCCGCAGAGTACCATCTTGTGCCCAATGCTGTTTAACATCTATATGATGCCCAAGCCCAGGGCATCAAACAAATGATATTCTAAAAACATCTTTTAAAAAATCTTTACAAAAACCAATTCCAATACAGATGCAGAGCAGGATCAGGTAGATCTAGGAAATACTCCTACCCAAGGTCCTGAAATGCTGCTGCCAGTCAGGGTAGACAATCCTGAGAGAGAAGGACCAAAGGTCTGACTTGATATTAGGCCACTCCCTCTGTTGAGCTTGCATTGGCCTTTCCTTTTTTCCTTTCGAGTTTAGAACTGTCAAGTGTTTACACTCTGTTATCATGTCCCATTCAGCCATTTCGGAGCCAAGCTCTGCGTCACACTTTTAATCATTCCCCATGCATCCATCATGCCAGGCCACCTAATTATTTGTGCAGTAGGTTTTCTGATATTCCTCCAGCTTATGACTGTGCTTCGAACAACATGATGCTCAGAACTCAGCACAATGCTTGTACATTTCAGCTGGTGTTAAGTTTAGACAGCAGTGTTCAAAACTTTGATTTGCGCTAGCTAACATCTTTCCTAGTAAATTACTGAATTTTAGAATTTTAGAGTCATAGACTTGGAAAGAGTTGAATGGCTGTCTAATATAGCACCATTCAGTTAGGCAACAGCAACTTTCATTAACAGGTCAAGTCACACAGTCTAAACCACAAGCAAAAGCAGCCAACTGCAGAACAGGAGCTGCAGAGCAAACATAATAAAAACCAAGCTACATTATTCAGAGGAAGGCACAATAACCCTAGGATCTCCAGCTGATTTGTGTTGGGGGGGTATTATTGAGCCAAATGTGCTGATTAATCATGTTCAGAGTGGCTACAATCCCATTCCAGGAGCAGGGCAAAGCCAGCAGTGCAGTTGTCTGCTGCTCTTATGGTTCCAACCTGGGCTTCAACCTGATGTTCAACACACTGATGACAAAGTGCTGACTTCAGGATTGGAATGTAAATCTCTTAGATACTTAGAACCCGACAGAACCAGTAATGCTAAGGCCTGGATTGGATTTAACACTACCTCATATTTCAGGTATGGTTAAGAGATCAGTGATACCCTGCGGTGTAGTGATTTCTCCAGTTAGCTGTAATGATGGCATAGTTTTACTTACATCTGCCTTGCGTAACCAAGACTGCCAACATGAGCCCTTCTTAACATGTGAGGATGTGCTGTGGGGATGAGCATGTTAGTTCCACCTCCATCATCATAAGTGGGAGGTCACATGGCTGTGTGAAGTGAAAAGTGTTCTATACTTGTGAAGGTTGCATGTTTTAGAACCTTGGAAAGATCAGGGTTCAAAACCACATGGGGAGCTTGCATGAGGAGAGCAAGCTTCCCACTTCCTCCAACTCATGAAGATAAAAATGATGTGGTGTGGAGCAATTCATCTAGTTCACATTTTAATGTGCATCTACCCAGTCTGCTCTTACTGAAACATTTCTTCTTCTTTGGTTTAGATTGTGTTTTTTTCAGAGCTTGGAAGATTACTTTTAAAAAGTAATAAATTACAGTTACAATTACATGGCCCAAAAAAGTAGTAATTACCATTACAATTGCAATTGCTCTGAAAGTAACTGATTACTTTCCTTTTTCTCAAAAGTAATCACTACAATTACATTTCAGTTACTTAAAAAAATGCCTACAAGGTGCTGGCCTTGGCTGCTGCACATCTAAGTAGCTAAAACAACATTAAAACACACACACACACACACACACACTCAAAGGTAGTAGAATAATTCTTTTTATCCGTAAGATAGCAGTGGTGGTCTCTCCGCTGGTAAGGGAGATGGGGAGGGAGGCGGAGGCCACCACTCAGATCTTTGCACATTAAACCAAGTGCAAACCCCCCCTCAGCCAGCAAGCATAATCTCTCTCACTTAACCATCTCCCGGACTCTGCCCTGCCACCAACTAAGGGACACTCACTCAAGCAAACATTTTCCCCTGAGATGCAAAAAAGTTAAAATACTGCAAATGCAGCACAGTAGCCAGAGAGGGTGGTGGAGGCCACTTTGTGTGCCAAGTGCAAACACAGTATTTACACACACACACACACACACACGTTGTCATCTTTCACCTCCACAGTTCTTTATCTCCATTCTGCTGCTGCCTCCTTCTCCTACTTTATCTGTGTTCTTGCCCTCCGGCTCCTTTTTCCCTCCACTCCATTCTTCACCACTACCATCCATTTTTTTAAATAATTGTTTTCTCCACTCCACCCCATCTCACTCTCCACCTCCTCCCTCGTTGCCTCCTACCCACCCACAGAGCATGAGGAAAAGAGTGATGCTGCACAGAAGCCCAGTTTGAGGCACATGATTTTCATCCACAAATCAGAGGAGCAGAAGACTTCCCCCTCCCCAAGTAATGCCCAAAAGTAATGCCAGAAACATTACAATTACTCCACAAAAGTAATAAAATTACTCCTAGTTCTATTACAATCAAAATGTAAAGGAATTACCCACTCATTCCTCAAAAAAGTAATGAATTACAAGTAACGAATTACGTCCAAACTCTGGGTTTTTTTATTTTTTAATTCAATAATAAAATAAAACCAAACTAAAATACAAAATGTTTCATCACACAGATGAGTAAAACAGACAACCTTAACATTTATATACTTTTTCTCCATTAAATCATCTTTACATTAAAAGGTAAAAAATATTATCACAGTATTCCCAGTACAATTTGAAGCTCCACCTGTTCCTGTGTCTTATTAGCTCAGTATATAACAAAAGGTGCACATCTTTCAATAAAATGACCCTCTGCTTACCTCACTCTAAAAATGTTGGTTAATGTTGGTTTAACTTATTAAGTGGCAAAAATATTAATCATTTTTGTATGGAGTGAGAAAAAGCCGAGAGTTACTGAGAAGACTTTACTGAGAGTGTTTGAAAAAGGCAGATTGGCATTTCCATTCATTTCAAAATATTTTGAAGCAAACTTGTTAATGCATATCAGATTTTGGTATCTTTGCATTTGAGGACCTTTTCTAGTTCTCAGTTTAAATTCATCTCTCCCAATTTTAACACTCTTTTTATAAAGGCAAGATCTAATCACCTCTGTGAGGTGCTCTACAGACAATGCAAACCAAAAGGGGCATAAGGGTCTACCTGGATGCATCCCCCTATATAAACTAAATAAGTCAGATTTTACCCCATTTGTTGATACTGAAGCTGATGATTAGCACAGATCAATTAATCCAATCTGAAGTTGGCAAAAATGTAAATATTAAGCACAATTGCATTAAAAACTTTTACAAATTTTCATGCAGACTTTTTAAAAAAACCAAACTGATGTGGAAGCAGGAAGAACTTACTGGAAACTGGGAGAAACCAAAATTGACAGGTTTGTCCGTCCCTAAGTGGAGCTAGAATGCCCCCAACCCCACCTTTGTGTGTTAACTTAACCCAGAATCTGCATACCTGATTGTGGCTATAGGCAGTTTTTAACAGAGTATCTAATCCCAATCCCAACCCTCTGCTTTAAAATATAAGATATTCTGCTTTGAAAGCTAGTGAGATCTGTGATTATACCAGGACTGAAATAATGCTCTTACTGCTAAGCATAAAAGGGAGGAGAAGGATGCTTCAGCCCAGGGCAGAGGAAAGGCTGTAGCAAGGAATGAGGGAGAAATTCAAGTCAGTTTGCATTTAAAGCCAAATCTATCAAATTTCCACTTTCCAAAACAATGTGACTACCAAAGCATAGTCATCATTTGAAATTCACACTTACCTGAATTTTTCAATGCAGTTCTCGAGCCAAAGAATGTTTACAAAAATCTATATATTAGTGGCAAGTGTACATAAAATTAATTTATTAACAAAAACATACAAAAATGTATAAAAGAAGTGGTGATCCAACCACTTCTGAAGAAGCCCACCCTGGACTCATTAGTTTGTGACAACTACCACCCAGTTGCAAATACCCCTTTTTATGGAAGGTGATTGAGAGGATTGTGGTGCAGCAGTTACAAATACTCTTAGATGAAACAGATTGTCTCGACCCATTCCAGTCTGGGTTCAGGCCTGTTATGGGACTGAATTGTCCTTGGTCACCCTGATGGATAACCTTTATCAGGAGAAGGACAGGGGGAGTGCAACCCTGTTATTCTTACTTGATCTCTTGGTGGTTTCTGATACCATTGACCATGGTATCCTTCTGAGCCAACTTGGTGAAATGGGTATCAGAGGCATTGTTTTACAGTGGTTCTGATCCTATCTCCAAGGTCATTTTCAGAGAATAGCATTGGGTTATTGTCTTTCGGCACCCTGGCAGTTGTTCTGTGGGGTGCCGCAGAGTACCATCTTGTGCCTGATGCTGTTTAACATCTATATTAAGCCCTTGGGAGTGGTCATCAGGAGATTTAGGGTGAGGAGTCAGCAGTACACTGATGATAACCAGCTCTGTTTCTTAGTAATATCTGAATCAGGAGAAACAGTGCAAGCCCTGGACTGCTGCCTGTACTCGGTGGTGGGCTGGACGAGGGCCAATAAACGGAGTCTGAATCTTAGCAAGATGGGGGCACTGTGGGTTGGTGGTTCCCAAGTTTGGATAATTGGTCAATTGCCTGCTTTGGATGGGGTCATGTTCCCTCTGAAAGAGCAGGTTTGTAGTCTGGGGATGCTCCTGGATTCATTTATGTATCTAGAGGCCGAGGTGACCTCAGTGGCTAGGAGTGCCTTTTACCAGCTTCAGCTGGTAAGACATCTGTAGCTGTTTCTGGACCAGGTTACCCTGACCACTGTTGTCCATGCACTAGTAACCTCTATGTGGGGCTGCCCTTGAGGTTCATTTGGAAGCCGCATCTGTTATAAAATACAGTGGAACAACTACTCACTGGGTCAGGGTATTCCCACATTTCATCCCGCTACTGAAAGAATTGCACTGGCTGCCACCAGGCTAAGTTCAAGTTCTGGTTTTGGTGTACTATTAGAAGAATTTAATTAAGTCCTTACTTTTTTTCAAAGTATTTCAAAGAATGTGCAAAGAGATGAAGAGAGACCCATTTGATTCTTTGCACGTCTACCTTTTTTTTAAAGTCCTTCTTATAATTTTTAATGAGATGCATGCTGAGTGAATCAGGAAAAAAATTGCTAACTCAGCAATACCCTTTGAAGTGAATTTTTAAACTTTTTTTTTAAAAAAACCTGTCATCCTACTGTATTCTTTGAAAATGACGGTCCTGCCCATTTGGTAGGGGCGGGTTTGCCTACACCCTATTTCTAGGAAGGCTCGGGAAGGTTCCAGAAATTGTGTAAGAGGTCAGGTGGGGTATCTTGACCAATGGGGTAAGGGTTTTGAGCGGCTATATATAGCCTGCTCCACTTTAAGAGCGTGCCTTTTTTGCCTTGTGGCACGCTTGCATTTAGCTCTTTTGTTGGATGGCTTCAGCTTCCCTCGCTGGATTTCTTCGTTCCTGTGTTTCCTTCTTCCCGTTGCAGCGAAGCAGCTGGGCTGTTACAGAGTCGGTGTTGGTTTGTGGCGGTTTTCCCGCCTTCCTTGCTGCGTGTTCCCCTTCACTTGCTCCCTCACAGATGCCACCCCAGTGTGTTAGGGAGTGTGTGCGTGTGTAGTTTCTTTCTCCTCATTCCCGCTTCAGCTGTGCTGCGGGTGAATAAATTCCCTGTGTAATAGCAGGCAGGCGTTGCTTGCTTGGCTTTTGTTGTTGTCGTTGTTGTCTGTTTTTCTTTGCCTGTTTTGCTCCCTGCCTGCTCCGGCGTTATTTAGAGCCTGGGGTGTCGTTTCCTTTCCCCTTTTATCCCTGCCCGTCAGCTGGTCAGCGGGTAGATAGCGGGCAGTTTCAAAAAACTGCGAGCAAGCGTTTCTTTTTTGTTTTGTTTTTAAAATCTTGCTGCTTGCTCTGCAACAGTTGGTGAGTTATAGTGATTCCCCCACCCCAATTTTTTTTTAGGGGCCTTTTGAGCAGCATGTTTTGTGCTGGTCTTGTTGGAGAGGGCCTTTTGATAGTGCGTTCCAGCACCATTCCTCCCCCCCCCGTTTGTTTTAGGGGCCTTCCTTGCGCCTTACTGGGGCCTTCCTGGACTGGGATTTGTCGAGGTGTTTTGCACGAGCACCCCCCACTTGTTGGTATCCTCTGTCACACACCCCCTTCCATTCAGCCTGCTCTGTAATTCTCCCACCCCTTATTGGGTGTTGTGGGAAGTTGGGTCGTTTACCACCTCCCCTTGCACCTCCTCTTGTTCCTTTTGCCGCTTTCATGGGGGAGGTGTGAGTTGCTTCAAAGGGTGGTGGGGTGTCTGTTTTGTCTTATTAATTTATTATATATCATACAATTTTATGATTATTAAATCAATGGATAATTGCATAATTTAATTTTAGGATAATTATAGATATATATTTTTATTATTAAATAAATAAATAGATAAATACATGAATTCATTTTAATATATTTATAGATATATATGTAAATTTAACACACACCCCGTTCCTTATGTTTAATGCTTTTCCCTATATCAATTTATATTTAGTTCTGTTTGTACTCCTACATTCATGTTTTGGTTTTTAAAATGCTGTTCTTGATCATTTAGCTTCATAATTTTGTTGCATTTATTGTGCATGAGAAAAAGTATAGATGCTTATGTAATATCATCTAAAGGGCAATAGATAATTTATTTTAAGGTGAGTTCATTGGAATCCCACATCTCAGACTTCTTATGTGGCTTCAACATATGTATAAGTGTGATTCACAGGAAGGTAATTTATGCTATGCAAGCATAAAAGAAATGCTCTATAGCCAGGTGAACTCATTGTTGTGGCTTTCTGAGAGCCAATACGTTAAGGTTAATGGAAAAATAAATAAATAAATCAGTAAATAATTATATATATATATATATATATATATATATATATACATATATATATATATAAGTTTGCTAAATCAGTGTTTGTTGGCTTTTTGAGTGATTAAGTTTTAACTGTAATTTTCTTTATGGATCTCTAGTAGTTAATAAGCTTATAACAATAGTTTTTCTATAGCTGGAGTGTAGCAGGAATGTTTTAATACGTTGGTTGCTTAAGGCATTCTATTGCCTGTAGTTTTAAATGCTTTGTTTTATCCCTGAAATAGCTAAATGAAATATAAAATATGCCTATTTTAGGAATGATAGCTTATTGGTTCTTGCTTAAACTGTTCCTCTAGCATTTGGTAAATCTATATCATGAAGCTTTTCCAAGGCATTTTTAATTCAATTTAACTTTATTCCAAAAATATGAATAGAATACTGCTTGTTTCACAAGATACAGGTACCCTCTTCAATCACATCTATTTCATGGCAGTCTCGTGCATACTAGGCGCTGCTACCTGTTAGATTCACATTCATTCATACGTCGGGATGGCAGCACTTGTTTACATCATATGAAGAAGAACCTTCTGTGGGAAACCTGCATAGGTTGTGTGGGCTTTTGCGTTATGGCCAGGCCGTCGTCTAGATCCTGATCACTTCTACTGGGTTGTGCAAGTGCTGCTGGCCAGATGTGACTTCAACGGCCATTCTTTCATAAGAACATAAGAAGAGCCTGCTGGATCAGGCCAGTGGCCCATCTAGTCCAGCATCCTGTTCTCACAGTGGCCAACCAGGTGCCTGGGGGAAGCCCGCAAGCAGGACCCGAGTGCAAGAACACTCTCTCCTCCTGAGGCTTCCGGCAACTGGTTTTCAGAAGCATGCTGCCTCTGACTTTCTTCAAGAACAAAGGACTTGCTCCTGTAGCTTGAACTTTAGGTAAGCTTTGATGCAGTCGGTGGTTGGTATTTTGGTGTCAATTCAGGATCTTGGGTGTGCCGAATAATGGCTGGCTGCTTTTAAGGTGCCAGGGGCTCACAATAGAATTTATTTTCTGGACTATTTTCCAACAGTGCTTGCGGTATATATGTGGCCTTCTGCCCTTCTGATCCGCATGATACGTTCAGTGCAGCACTTGGCTATGGTTATGTGGTAAATCCCCAGAACCTCAACGTGATTTGAGCTATGCGCCTTGTGCATGCGTTTATTTCGCAAAGTACAGTTGCATTTTACCCGAATGCCGCCTGATCCTATGAGGTCATCCATGTATGAATGATGTACACCTTGTTGCAGCCCATGCTCTACTAAGGAGGGCAGGACATTACCGTTGGGAATATATCCTGCCTCCTTTTTGCCTTTTTCAGGCAAAATTTTCAGGCCAAATGTATTCAAGAACCCATTTTATGAAAACCGAAGGAGTCTAGTCGCATTCCACCCTGAGACCGCCTGGTCCTATGTGGCCTGTTATACTGTTGATGTTCCTGCCTTCGATGATTCTTAGTGCCCCCCCCCTCTTCCAGGCCAGTTATCCTGGGCGGTGGCCTTACCAATAATTTTAGGGAGCCTTTTGCCCTGGTAAAATTAGCTTTCCAGGCAAGTCATTGTAATATTTGAGCCCTGCACTTATATTGCTGTGCTGTTGTCAGCGCATATGCTTAAGACGGACCAGTGGGCTTGTGATTGAGTGGTGAAGCTGAGGGGCTGCCCATCGCCCTCTCTGTCCCTGGTTCGCTGAGGGACCTTTCTCTCTGTTAGGCCAGTGGGCCAGTACTATCTTTTCATGTATCAATGGCTACGCATTGATTCAGTTTTGATTATTGCTATGTTGTTCGCAAGGCCATTATGTTTAAGGATTACATTTCTTTCATATAGGAGCAGCTGCAACAGTTGCCATCGTGCACACGTGTTCTGGAAGTATTCTGCTATTTATGCTGTATTCAAAGGGCAAAAACTTATTTCTGTCATAACTATCGCTTGACACTTCTCGGCGCTGGCCTTTAATCCAAGGCAAGAGGAATGCAGGATCATTCTGTGGATTTAGGGTCAGTAAGGTCCTTGTGGGTTGGTCGCGTTCTGCTCCTAGGGCCTCTGACCGGAGGAGGCTAATCACGCCCAATGTCCTCCTTCAGATCCTGCCTTTATTTAGGTCAATGTGCTCATCTTGTATGAGTCGCACCTGTTCGCCGCAGTAACTCTGACGATGTTCTATGGTGCTTTTCGCCCTAGTGAATTATTGGTTTCCTCAAAGCGCGATGTGTCCTATTGTGCCTTATGCTCTGGCGATTGCACGTTAGGTGCAGATTTAGTGAGGTTCTCCTTAAAAGTCTATAAGACTGATCAAAAGGGCCATGGCAGTTTTGCTTCTTTATAGTTGCCAGGTACCTGACTTATGCCCATTTTCTGCTATGCAGCAATGTTTGTGTTTCAGGCCAGCTGGCCAGCATTATATCTTTATACATGCAGATGGTTCTGCCCTGACTCAGTTTCAATTTTGGGCCGTTGTTCGGCGGGCCTTGTTGGCCAGTGGTTGTGATGTTAGAGTCTATGGGCTGCATTTCTTTCAGATTGGAGTGGCTACGGCCACTGCCCTTGTGGGCTTGAGCATTGAGGATGTCCAGGTGATTGGCAGGTGGCGTTCTTCAGCTATAACTTCTGCCCTTGCTCCCAGCACTCAGAGGGTGTACCAGCTTGCCTTGGGGACGTTCCAGGCATTCCGTGCCATAAGTGCTTTGCCTTCTGTATGGCCTATTCTTGTTCACATTGGCTGCAGTTTATGTTATATCTGAATGGGCAATCTCATATTTCTACCATCGCCGGACACCTCTCTGCGCTGGCCTTTATTTCCAAGGCAAGAGGATTGCAGGATCATTCTGTAGATTTTAGGGTCAGGAAGGTCCTTCAGGGTTGGTCGCATTCCGCTCACAGGCCCACTGACCGAAGGAGGCCAATCACGCCCGATGTTCTCCTTCAGATCCTGCCTTTATTTAAGTCTCTGTGCTCATCTCAGTATGAGTCGCACCTGTTCGCCGCAGTAACACTGACGATGTTCTATGGTGCTTTTCGCCCTAGTGAAGTATTGCCTTCCTCGAAGCGCGATGTGTCCTATCAAGCCTTTTGCTTTGGCGATTGCGCGCTAGGTGCAGATATAGTTAGGCTTTCCCTTTGAGTCTCTAAGACTGATCAAAAGGGCCGTGGCAGTATTATTTCATTGAGAGTTTGCCAGGTCCCTGAATTGTGCCCAGCGGCTGCAGTGCGTTTATTTCTGTCAATGAGGCCAGCGGGCCAGCGTTACCTCTTTATACATGTGGATGGTTCTGCCCTGACTCAATTTCAATTTTGGGCCGTTGTTCGGCGGGCCTTGTTGGCCAGTGGTTGCGATGCTGGAGTCTATGGGCTGCATTCCTTTCGGATTGGGGCGGCTACGGCCGCCGCCCTCGTAGGCATGAGCGTTCAGGATATTGGAAGGTGGCGTTCTTCCGCTTTCAAGTCTTATATCAGTTATTGATTCTAATGTGTTGTTCTTTCCTTTCTTAGGTGTGCTGAGCCTTCCTGTGCCTGCGAGGGTCGTCCTGTGTGGCCACTCAATTTTATTTTGGGCCCATCGGAAAGCCTTCTCTACGCTTGCCGGGACACAGCTGCAGCTTTCCGCTAGAGCAACGGTTGGCTGGGAGGCTCAGAGGGGCATGTTTTGGGATGCGCTCATGCCTTTGGTGTGTCGGCTTATGGCATTGCCTAACCGGCCACATGTGTTGGTCGTTCATTTAGGGGAAAACGACTTGGTGCAGCAGCCGGGTATGGATCTGCTGCTTAGGATCATCCGGGATTTTAATGCTCTTTCCAGTCATACCCTGACCTGTGTGGTCCGACATGCTGGTGCGTCGTGTTTGGAGGGGTGCACGGCCCCCCAACAGGATTGACAGATCCAGAAAGTGGGTGAATAGGAAAGTTAGGAGTTTAGTTTTGTCATTGGGTGGGGCATATATTCCTCATGACAGAATCCGTTTTCATGCACCGCATCTGTTTCGAGATGATGGTGTCCATCTTTCGGATATTGGGTGTGATTTGCTATTGGAGGATTTTAGGTTGGGTTTGGGGGCTTTGTTTTCTTTGGGTTGAGGGGACCAAGCTTAAGCTGATCCCCTCTTGTGGCGTTGGATTCGGGCAGGTGAGGTAATTGGGGTTAAAAATGGAGGTGGATGAGGCATCTGGGTAAATGGCACTGCCTGGTGAAACATCAAGGCGTAATGCCTGGTGTGGATCCGGAGGGTGTCCACGTGGGACCGGCTTGCGCATCATGGTGAACGCCTGTACAGTGGGGCCAGGATGCGGAGGTTGGAACCACAAACCTGACTCCGATTGCAAGGAGGGAGAAGTTTTCCCACATCCTTGTCTGGGGAGTTGCAGTACGATGTGACTGACTTGCCTCCTGGTTTGGAGGGTCTAGACCCTCATAGATAGGTTGAGCCTCACCTGCCTGAAGGATTTGAGATTATTAATTGGCGGATTGGAATTTGATTGATTATGTGTTATATTTTAATAAATATAACATTTCAACCATACATGTGTCACGAGTCTTCCTTGGTGTGTTGGCAATGAAAGATTTTTATTTTTTGCAAAATCTGTCCAGTAGCAGGAGTGAAACACCTCTTAGCTCATGCTTTTTGTTCTCTGCTGGTTCCTTGTTGTTGTTGTTGTTGTTGTTATGTACCTTTAAGTTGATTACAACTTTTGGCTATCCTATGAATCAGTGGCCTCCAAGAGCATCTGTTGTGAACCACCCTGTTCAGATCTTGTAAGTTCAGGTCTGTGGCTGCCTTTATGGAATCAATCCATCTCTTGTTTGGCCTTCCTCTTTTTCTACTCCCTCCTTTCCCCCCCCAGATTATTGTCTTTTCTAATGAATGATGTCTTCTCATGATGTGTCCAAAGTATAACCACCTCAGTTTCATCAATTTAGCTTCTAGTGATAGTTCTGGTTTAATTTGTTCTAACACCAAATTATTTGTCTTTTTCACAGTCCATGGTATCTGCAAAGCTCTTCTCCATCACCACATTTCAAATGAGTTGATTTTTCTCTTATCAGCTTTTTTCACTGTCCAACTTTCACATCCATACATAGAGATTGGAAATCCCATCAGATATGACCATATCACATTCCAGAAGAGCAGGTGTGGCTCAGCCAATCCTAAGCATATCGACTCATGAATAACCCCCCCTTAGTTCAATGAAGCTTATTCCCAAGTCACTGTGTATAGTGCTGCAGCCTTAGCCTCTTGCAACAAAAAGTTTTGTGGCTTATTAAAGACTAAACACATTTACTGTGGCATAAACTTTCATAGGCAAGAGCCCAACTTCATTAGATGCATTGAATGAAGTAGGATCTTACCTATGAAAGCTCAGACTACATTACAGGTGATTGCTTGATTTAATAAAGTCCCCTGAGATTTTCATGCTGCTACTAAATCAGCAACTGACATTGCAATTTCACAACTCTTTGCCCAAGGTGAATCCTATGCCGCCACTATTTTCTCTTTGTGTTGCTGCCTAAGTTTTTAGAGTGTGAGAGAGATGGAGACAGAAGGAGAGAGATAAAGAGCAAACGGAAAGAAGCAGAAAGACCAGAGAAAAAGAAGTGGCAGGATAAGAAAGAAGGTATAGTCTACTGTTAATTTTCATCTAGTCTAGCATTCTGTTTCCAGTGGTGGGCAGCTAGAAACTACAGGGAACATTACAGTGTCCCAAGTGCGCAACTCTCAGATTGATAATGTACCTAGAACGGTAGCTGAGGCTGGGGATGGGTGAATCTATCCATTTTGGCTTCTCTCCATTTCTCATTTTCCCTATCTTAGTTCTCAACATTTCCACATCACTTTGCAATCTTTCTTTTAAAAAACCCTCATGAAAATTCATCAGCATTTTAGTGCGAATTTCTCAAATATGAATATTCTTGTATGCAATTTTGCCTAATATACACATTTTCCCAAAGCAATTTCCCCCTATACAATGCATTCTTGTAATGTATTTTCACTAACTGATGCATTTATATGTGCAGTTTCCCCTAATGTGTGCATTTTTGTACACATGAATTGGGTGGAGAACTCCATTGCAAAAATTCAGAGAAGTGTGAATTTGAAGGATGGCTGTGTATCACATTCAGAAAGTGCAAATTAGGCAAGTTTGCCTTTAAATGCAAACTGAATTTAATTTCTCCCTCAACCCTACTTGAGACCAGAGCTGGTAATGTTACCCTCTTCCTTGAAAATGAATACTTAATACAAATGCACTGTACATAAGTCACATGAGGCTTTTGAGGTGCTTAAAGAAATGTTCTGTCTCCATTCTTTGGCAGCATTTGAATGCAGACAACAGAGCCCTTCTAATCTCTTGTCTACCACTTAAATGCAATCCACTGCAAAAAAACCTTAACAGAAGTAATAGTCAGGGGGGAAGTATATTCATGAAATAATAATATTAATAATAATAATATAATTTATATCCTGCCCTTCCTCCCAGCAGGAGCCCAGGGCAGCAAACAAAAGCACTAAAAACACTAAAATATCATAAAATAGACTTTAAAATATATTACAATAAAATATCCTGAAAAACATATTAAAACAAAACATCTTTAAAAACATTTTTAAAAAGCTTTAAAACATCTTTAAAAAAAAAAAGCTTTAAAAACATATTAAAAAGCAATTACAACAAGATAAACGGTCCTGATGATGAATCCCTGGCAACTCCAGGTAGGGCTGAAAAGATTCCTGTCCAAAACCCTAGAGAGCCACTGCCAGTCAGTGCAAACACTACTGGGCTGGATAGAATAATGATCTGACCCCCAACAAGACAGTTCCCTATGTTATATTAGGGAGAATAAGGACTGGACAGGGCAAAGGGAAAAGGAAAGACCTGTCCTGAGTAGGAGTTTCTGGGAGAATGAAGAGGTCATCATGTAAGAGGGGACATGACAGAAGTGTATAAAATAATGCATGGTGTGCAGAAAGTGAACAAAACCAGTTCTCCTTCCTCTCTCATAATACCGGAACTCAGGGACATCCAACGAAGCTAAATGCTGGAAGATTCAGGAAACTAAAGGAGGTACTTCTTCACACTGTGCATAGTTAAACTATGGACTTCACTCCCACAAGAGGTAGTGATGGCCCCCAACTTGGATGGATTAGGCAAATTCATGGAGGATAAGGCTATCAGTGGCTACTTACCATGATGGCTATGGTTTTCCTCTACCGCAGGAGGTGATATATGCCTCTGAATACCGATTGCTGGGAATTGCAGGTGAGGGAGAGGGCTGTTGCACTCTAACCCTTACTTGCAGGCTTCTTATGGGCATCCAGTTGGTCACCGTGAGAACAAGATGCTGTTGGCCTGATCCACCAGGGCTCTTTGTGATCTTCCTGTGTCTCTGGGGTTACCTCCTCCTGATTCCCAAATGCCAGGATTAGGAAATACCCAGAACGTCTGCCTCAGTCTGGGGCAGATATGCTCTCTGAACCACAAGCTTCAGCCTCACCACCTTTTCCCCCAAAGTTGACCAATGATGTAATATGTCTGTAAAATTGGTATAGATATAGGTACAAAATAGGACCTTAATATTATAGCACTCTTGACCAAGGTGACATGTGGGATTTTGAATCAAACAAATAAACTTTATTATATACAAGATGTTAAATGTGATAGTAAATGAATAAGTTATTGTCCCTATCCTACCTACCTATCCTACCCCACTAATCCCAATGAAATCCTCCCCCCAAATCGCAGCCCTTCCAACTTCAGGTTCTCTTCTTGATCCCTAATCCCAGCTCACTCTAACTATCCAACCCCAATGGCTTTTCTCTTCGAAACTCACCTCTGAATTCTCACTCATACATCCCCTACCACCCGTTAGCCATACATCAACTGCAGCTACTAATATTCTATTAACAGTGTCCTACCTGAACACAATTTTAAAACAGTTTTAAACATATAAGTAATTCTGAGTTCATTACACTCTTCTTGTGTTCTTATGAGTGAAAGCTTTTCTCTGTGTCAGGGATGGCTAACCTGTGGCCTTCCACATGTTGTTGGACATGGACTCCCATCAGCCCTAGCTTATTTGGCCTTCCTGAAACAATTGCAGAGTGATACAGAAATGTGGCAAACTGGACTTTCCATTGGAAAAATGAGAAATTGAGAGCACTGAAACGAGAGATTAATCCATCCCTAGTCCTAGGCAGCATGTCAAATGGTCCAGGATGATAGAAGTTGTATTCCAGCAATATCTGGAGCACCGCAAGTTACTCACCCCCTTGCTATAAGCCAGAGATGAGGAACCTCCAGCCTATTGGCCAATCTTGGCCCACCAAGGGTCAAAGTTTGCCCACAAAGCCATTTTACTCAAACCATACCCGTACGTCCATCACTAGGTGACATCAGCTATGGGGAACGCCCTGGCAAAGCAGAACCCTGCAGCCAGCAGGATTGCACTCTTCACTCACTAGCTGGTGAGCAGAGAGTGCAATGCTGCTGGGGTCTGCTTTGTCAGTACATTCCCTGCAAGAAATATGCTAGCAAATCAGACCCCTCTCCCCACCCCTGCAGGTTAACTGTGACAGGTAGGTGGAACCACCCACCCATCAGTCACCTGGCATCATCACGGCATCAGAAATTGACAGGTGGGTGACCCTTCCCACTTGTCAAAAATGGCCCATGGGAAGGGGGTAAAGATCCGGCCCACTGGGCCAAAAGAATTCCCCAACCCCTGGTCTAAGCTGAGGTTGGCTAATGGTCCCATAGCCTTACCCCTTTCTACATTTCTTTAGAAACAAGAGTGCTCATTACATGCTCAAACATTAGCACATGTAAAGAGGTCCTTTGAGCACAGGTGCTCTGCCATATTGCCCTCTAAGTGAAGGAGTCCGAGACAAAACATGGCTTGGACTTGGAATAACCTCCATATTTTTATAGGGATGACTGCATGGGAAATTGCAAAAAGGAGCTGAGTGCTAGAATATGGGAAGGGGATATAGAGTTGTCAAGGTGCTTTTTGACAAGGTACCTTGTGACGTTCCCATATGTCTCTGTGACTCCACCTCCTGATTCCCCATGCCTGGATCAAGAAATCCCCCAGGAAGTCTGCGTCAGCCATGCCCTCTGACTCACAAGCTTCAGCCCCACCATCTTTTCCCCAAAAGGTGACCACTGGTGTAAACCATAGTATAATTAGTATAGTTATGGGTATGGAACAGCACTCTGATTTTGTAGCACACGTGACCAAGCTGACACTCAGGATTTTAAAACAAACAAATAAACTTTATTATTTACAAGAATTTAATGTTGATAATTATTAAGAAGTTGTTGTCCCTACTCTGTCTACTTATCCTACCGCCCTAACCACAATAAAGTCTCCCTCAACATGCCAGCCCCTCTACCTAGATGTTCACTTCACAATACCTAATCCTATCTCCTCCAAGTCAATTCCCTCCCTAATTCTAACTGTCAAAACAAATCACTTTTCACTTTCAAAACCCACTCTGAACTCTCACTCACAGACCCCCTCCCACCTGTCAGCCTTACATCATCCACTCCCCCAGCATTCTATTGATTTTTTCCTACCTGAATAATAATCAGTTTCAAACATATCAACAAATCTGATTTCGTTACATTCCTCACCGAATTCCACATCCCTTGTTGAACAGCAACTAGCTAGGAAACAGGAAGCAGAGAGTAGGAGTAAATGGATAGTTCTCCCAATGGAGGGATGTAGAAAGTGGAGTCCTCCAAGAATCCTTAGAGAAAGACCATAGCTCAGTGGCAGAACATCTGCTCTGCATGCAGAAGGTCCCAGGTTTAATCCCTGGCATCTCCAGCTAGGGCTGGGAATTACCCAGTCTGAAATCCTGGAGTGCTACTGCCAGTCAATGTACACAATACTGAGCTGGATGGACCAATGGTCTGACTCAGTATAAGGCAGCTTCCTATGTTTCCTATATTATCGGGACCTGTGCTTTTTAACTTGCTCGTAAATAATCTAAAATTGGGGGGCAGCAGTGAGGTGGCCAAGCTTGCTTTTTCCCTTTTCAAACACAAAAGGATGCCAAGAGCTCCCAAAGGACCTCTCCAAACTTATCTTAAATATCTTCATTTCACATGTACACTCGTAGGATCTGGACTGGTGGTGACTGACCAGGAACAAGATCACGGAGTCATCGTAAACAGTTTGATGGAGATGTCAATGCAGTGTGTAGCAGCTGTTTTTTAAAAAAGGCAAATTCAATGCTAAGGATCATTAGGAAAGGTATTGACAATGAAACTGCCAATATCATAATGCCACTATGCAAATCTATGATGCTATCACATTCGAAATACTGTATACAGTTCTGTTTGCCTCACCTCAAAAAGGTTATTGTAGAGTTGGAAAAGGTTCAGAAAAGGGCAACCAAAATGACCAAGGGGGTGGAACAACTTCCCTATGAGGAAAGGCTGCAGCATTTGAGGCTTTTTAGTTCAAAGAAAAAGTATGATAGAAGTATTTAAAATTATGCACAGCATGGAGAAAGTGGATAGAGAAACATTTTTCTCCCTCTCTCATAACTCTAGAACTCATGGATGTCCAATGAGGCAGAAAGTTGGAAGATTCAGGACAGACGAAAGAAAGTACTTATTCACACAGCACATAGTTAAACTCTGGGATTTGCTCTCACAAGAGGCAGAGATGGGCACCAACTTGAATGGCTTGAAAAGACAATACATGGAGGGTGAGGCTATCAATGGCTACCAGCCATGATGGCTATGCTCTGCCTCAATAATGGGAGGCAGTATGCTTCTAAACAACAGTTGTTGGAAACCGCAGGTGGGGAGAGCGCTCTTGCACTCAGGTCCTGCTTGTGGGCTTCCCATAGGGACATCTGGTTGGCCACAGTGAGAACAGCATGCTGGACTAGATGGGCCATTGGCCTGATCCAGCAGGTCTCTTCTTATGTTCTTAAGGAGAAACTGTTTAGAGTTGCATACCATAGGGCTCTGCACAGCCCCCTTGATCTGCCCTGTAGCCCCAATTCAGCCCCCCCAAGAGGCCTACCTGCCCTGAGCCAACCCAAGGACCATCTGTCCCACCCTGGATCCATCCCCAAAGTAATTCAGGGGACAGAGCTAAGGGTTTTTTAAACCCTACTTTTAAGACATGGTTGGGTGGGGGTCGGGGAAGGGGGAGATGCTGCATCTCCTCTTTCCTCTTTCAACAAGCCTTTTAAGTTGAGACAAATCCCAGTCTGCATCTTTGTTGGAATTGCTTGTTAATATGTTCTTAAACTTTCTTTTTTAAAATGCTTTTTAATCTTGGAAGATGTTTTGATAGCTTTTTTTAAGTAACATTTTTGAAGGTTTTTTTTCTGTGTTTTAAAGTTTGTTTCTATGATGATTTTATGTTTTTACTGCTTTTGTTTGCCGCCCTGAGCTCCTGCTGGGAGGAAAGGCGGGATATAAATCAAATCATCATCATCATCAATCTCCTTCTCCCCAACCTCCCAAAGAAACATCAACCAGTGCTGCACAGGTTCCAATCCTCCTGCTTACCACGTGGTAAGTGGGAGGATTTGATCCTGTGTGGTGCTGCTTCAAGGGCAGGAAGAAGGAGAGGCCTGGTGGGAAGAAGGAGAGATCAGCCAGGAGAGACACCCACCTGACTCCTACCTTCTCCGCAAAGATGCAGCTGTCGAGTAGGTCCCCCCTTTTCAAATTCGTTTCTCCTTTTTCTCACTCATGCCTGCCACTCCTTCCTTCCTGACACCCTGCTCCCTGATGGCTCCAGATCACTCTGGGCTGCCCAGCCCAACCTGCTGCAATCTGGAGCTTTCTGAATCCAACTTAACCGAGTCCTGGATCCCTCCAAATAGGCCTGAATTGCCTTGTGCCTCGGACGAATCCGGTGCACAGTCCTAGCACTCACTTTTCAGACTGATGAACAAGACTGCACCCTTGAGGTGTTCTTAACAGAAGTTCTCCTGTTTATGAAAGCGTCAGAAACCAAGCAATTATTTTAGCAAAACCACACTGAGCCACATTTTTGAATGCAAAACTCATTTCAGCAAAAGCTCACTAAGCCATGTTTTTGAGTGCAAAATTCTCTGAGGGAATGTGCTTGCAACCAGCGCCTGGGAGGATATCTCTTTGTATCTGCTTTGTATCCTCCTTCTCCCAGCACCCTTCTGATGCTTTTTACTTTGTCAAGCAAATCTGTAATGCATTTTCTTTATCTCCTTGAAAACGTTGAGTTTTATTCTCAATTAGATAGCCGAGGGATTTACAGAAGCAATTCTAATTAATGCCAATGAGAGAGTTACCCAGTTTTTATAACCACACTTACTGATAATGGGAATAGACTAAACTTCTAAATGGCAGACAGGCACTACGAAGCAAGCCTGCTAACTGACAATGTAGCAGAAAGGTTAGATTGATAGTGACAAAGTAAGCATGATGTGTATTTGTTTCCTTCATTCTAATCCATTACAATTCTTGTCTTTTGTGACTATGGCAACTGGTGGCTGCATGTCAGTGGGGCAGTGGAATCCGTTCTGGGTTTTAGTCTGAACTTTCAAGGAGCTGTCCAAGGTGGACTAAAACCCAGAGCGAATTCCACTGTCCCCCTGTCATGGAGCCACCAGCCACCATTGATTTGTGGCCACAAGTGCTGGAAACATTATTTTTAAAAAAGTAGTCTGTGAGATTCATGAAACTGCCCTACATGTCTGTACACACATCCCCAAATCTGCTTTGGAGGGCTGGGGGGAAGCCAAGAACAGATTTAGAGGGCGCACAGGAGAACAGAGGGAGAGATCCTTCTGTTGCACAAGGATAAATCCTTGCACTTACAGAACAATCTGCTTGATGCTACATTGAATACAACCCTGAAGGTCGTAGCCAATTCTAGCCCTTCTCAGAGTAGGCTCATTGAAATTAGTGGATATAAGTCACTTAGGTACATTAATTTCTATTGGTCTACTCTGAGAATTTATGACATTGATTGGTTTTGGCTCAAAATATTTCACGGTTCTTGTTAAACCAAACACAACTCTTTCTCTATGCAATGAATCCTGAATCTATTAACTTTACGCTACATGGGTTCTGTGCAAATCATCCCCTTAAAAGTTCAGGCTAGATTTCAGGGGGACATAGAATCCAATAAATAACACAGAGGACTGCATCTTACATGTATCATCAGATGAAACCATTTTTTAAAAAGGCTTGATTTTTATTCTTCATTTCTTTAATTTGAATAACCATGCTCTCTAAGGGCTGGTTCACACAGAGTTTTAGTACGGGTCTGGTGCTACTCACAGCCCCTTTTAATTTGCATGGTTCACATGACATGACTGGCAATCAGCAGCTAAAACGCAGTTTTCCCCTTTAAATCCATAGTAAAAACATGCTGTTTTAATCCGAAAAGGGAAGGTAAATATTTCTCCAGTTTGTATCACTAGGGCTTGTAGACACTTTAATGCTTCCCCTTTCCACGCCCACACCCTCCTCCTCCCTTTGTTCATGTCATTTCCTGTTCGGTTCCTGCCTCCAGTTCTTCAAGCCTGCTGCAAATTGTGCTTTATTTTTCTCCTCCACCCATCTGTGCACAAAAGCATAACTCTGTTCAACCAAATATTTGCATTCCGGCTGGATTGTAGCAGTGAAAACACAAATAATTGCACTTCGGGAGGGGATATGAAACTCCAGAACAAACTGAGCATGCTCGGTTGCCAAGGTAACCAGGGGAAGTGAACTCTTGATCTTAAGAGGGCGTGGTCATTAGGAAGCTGCATGATTAATCTTTCCCTTCCCTGTGAATGAAAAGCACCCTGTTTGCAGCTGGCTTTGAGCCCCATATGTGGACTGTGCAAACAGAAATCGAAGGTAAAAGCAGCATTTTTAATATGATGTTTTGCTTCCATGTGGATAAGCCCTAAATTGGAGAACTTAAAGGGAAGAGGCACCAGAGATCATATCGCAAACATACGTTGGATAATGGAATGGACCAAGGAATTTCAGAAGAAAATCACCCTGTGCTTTATAGACTACAACAAAGCCTTTGACTGTGTAGATCATGAAAAACTATGGAATGCTTTAAAAGAAATGGGGGTGCCACAGCATCTGATTGTCCTGATGCGCAACCTATACTCTGGACAAGAGGCTACTGTAAGGACAGAATATGGAGAAACTGATTGGTTCCCCATCGGAAAGGGTGTGAGACAGGGTTGTATTTTATCACCCTATTTGTTTAATCTATATGCAGAACATAACATACGGAAAGCGGGATTGGACCAAGATGAAGGAGGTGTGAAAATTGGAGGGAGAAACATCAATAACTTAAGATATGCAGATGATACCATACTCTTAGCAGAAACCAGTAATGATTTGAAATGAATGCTGATGAAAGTTAAAGAGGAAAGCACAAAAGCAGAACTACAGCTAAACATCAAGAAGACTAAAGTAATGACAACAGAAGATTTATGTAACTTTACAGTTGACAATGAGGACATTGAACTTGTCAAGGATTATCAATACCTCGGCACAGTCATTAACCAAAATGGAGACAATAGTCAAGAAATCAGAAGAAGGCTAGGACTGGGTAGGGCAGCTGTGAGAGAACTAGAAAAGGTCCTCAAATGCGAAGATGTATCACTGAACACCAAAGTCAGAATCATTCAGACCATGGTATTCCCGATCTCTGTGTATGGATGTGAAAGTTGGACAGTGAAAAAGGCGGATAAGAGAAAAATCAACTCATTTGAAATGTGGTGTTGGAGGAGAGCTTTGCGGATACCATGGACTGCAAAAAAGACAAATAATTGGGTGTTAGAACAAATTAAACCAGAACTATCACTAGAAGCTAAAATGATGAAACTGAGGTTATCATACTTTGGACACATCATGAGAAGACATGATTCACTAGAAAAGACAATAATGCTGGGAAAAACAGCAGGGAGTACAAAAAGAGGAAGGCCAAACAATAGATGGATTGATTCCATAAAGGAAGCCACAGACCTGACCTTACAAGATATGTGCAGGGTGGTTCATGACAGATGCTCTTGGAGGTCGCTGATTCATAGGGTCGCCATAAGTCGTAATCGACTTGAAGGCACATAATAACAACAACAACAGGGAAGTGAGAGAACCTGAAGGGTGATGGAGGAAGCAGCAATCAGTTTGAAAATTGAGTGTTGAAGATGTCAGATGATGTTATGTCCTAGAGAGGGGGGTCCCCTGAACAACTATGAGTTGCTTTAAATTACTCCGCATTTCAAACAGGAAATCATCCAGTTAGAGTAACAGCTGCAGAGATGTGAATAAGCCTTGCACATTAGGAAAATAAAAATGAAAAAACATAGCTGAGCAGTACTAAAGTATATAAAGTAACTCCTCCCCCCTTTTCTCTACAATAAAATTTACTCTGTTCCCAAATTCCTCTTGAGGGCATTTAAAGATAATTTGAGGATCCCCGGTTTGCTCTTTCGGGGATTCTTTTGCGGAGCGGGGAGTTTGACATGCAAGTTATGAAGATATGCAGCCTGGCCAAGGCTTAGGTCTGTTTGGTGCTAGGAATTAGATTGGCAAATGTGTAAAGTTGTAGCATTATTGAGGTTAAATGGTTTTAGACTTGCCTGGATGGGACACTAGTGGCAATCTAGGGGAAGTAATTCTCATTTTCAGGGAACTTTAGAATTTCTTTAGAATTTTTATAAGTGGGCAGCAGGGATGGAAGAATCTATTAATTTTGGTTTATTTATTTATTTATTTATTGCACTTGTATACCGCCCCATAGCCAAAGCTCTCTGGGCAGTTTACAGCAATCAAAAACATTAAAACAAATATACAATTTAAAACATAATTTTAAAATTTAAAACAATATAAAAACAATTTAAAACACATGCTAAAATGCCTGGGAAAAGAGGAAAGTCTTGACCTGGCGCTGAAAAGATAACAGTGTTGGCGCCAGGCGCACCTTGTCACAAATATCATTCCATAATTTGGGGGCCACCACTGAGAGGGCCCTCTCCCCTGTTGCCACCCTTCGAGCTTCCCTCGGAGTAGGCACCCGGAGGAGGGCCTTTGATCTTGACCGTAGTGTACGGGTGGGTTCGTATTGGGAGAGGCGTTCCATCAGGTATTGTGGTCCCAAGCCGTGTAAGGCTTTATAGGTCAAAACCAGCACCTTGAATCGAGCTCGGAAACATACAGGCAGCCAATGCAAGCGGGCCAGAATCGGCTGTATATGTTCGGACCGTCTGGTCCCTGTTACCAATCTGGATGCTGCATTTTGCACAAGCTGCTGTTTCCGAACCATCTTCAAAGGCAGCCCCACGTAGAGTGCATTGCAGTAATCTAATCTGGAGGTTACCAGAGCATGGACAACTGAAGCCAGGTTATCCCTGTCCAGATAGGGGCATAGCTGGGCCACCAACCGAAGTTGGTAGAAGGCACTCTGGTTCTCCCAGTTTCTCATTTTTCCAATTTTAAATTCAGTTCTCCACATTTCTGCAGCAATTTGCAAATAAATAAATAAATATCCTCACAAAAATTCATAACATTTATCCTAATTAACACATCTTGTATGCAGTTTTGACTAACGTACACCATTTTGCAAGCAATTTCTCCTAACATAATGCATGTTTGCATGTTATTTTCACTTTCATTTTCAAGAATATTTCCCCTTAAGACTTCCGGGAAGGGTGACTTAGCCTGTGCCTGCTTTTGAGACGGGCTCCTGCCTCAAAAGAAGCTTATTCAGATATATCAGTCAGATTTTTTTTTTTTTTGACTGATTAAACTTCTCCCGGGTAGGGAGAAACGAAGAGATTAACCTCAAAGCCTATTTTTGTTGGGACGACCAGATCTCATTAATTTATGGGACGAGGTCCAGCCGACGAAGGTGGGACGGATTTTCAACAACAAGCTCTATCTGATAAAGCGAACGTTCATCTTATCTTCTAAGAGAGAACGCACTAACAGGCAAGCACCCTTCTTTCTATATTTTTCTTTTACTTGACTTAAATTGTTGCTGTTTAAAAGAGATTTGCCAGATTGATCGGTTTTTGACATCTCACTGGGGAGCCATAACTTCTCTCTGCTACTCACTAATTAATAGCTTATCTCTGTTTTTGTTGCAAAAAGCTGTCCTGGATTTGCATTCTAAAGATATACACAGAAGAGGGATTTCTATTCCAGATTTTTATTTTGAAGAATATTATATTGTCTGAGACTACTCTCTTTTTGGTCTATTTTATTTTGACGAATCTGTTTCCTGACGACCGCCATTAATTGTTTCGATCCTGGGAACTGCATTTTGTTTACTTAAGCATGGAGAGATAAGGCTGTCTGCTCTGTTTATACTGTGATGTCACCAAGTTTGGAGTATTAACCCAATTGTTGCTGAAATAAGAAGTGGTTTTCCTATATTTTTCTTTTAAAATGGCAATTAAGAAAGTGGCTGAGAATCTGGAAATAACTATGTTTCAGAAAATAATGGATGAGATTGAGATAACGAAACAAAACCTGCGACAGGGTTGTAAGGAGCTGAAAATTGAATTGAGTAAAATGAAGCAGGAGATTAAAGATATAGGGGTCCCTGTGAGAGAGGTGACCCTGGAAGGGGTCCCTGTGAGAGAGGAGACCCCGGAGATTGGAACAAACGTGGAACAGGAAAAAGATTTGGAGTCTATGGACTTTAGAAACAAAATCTATTGTTTGGAGACACAGGAGATTAAAGACATAGGGGTCCTTGTGAGAGAGGAGACCCTGGAGACTGGAACAGGGGTCCCTGTGAGAGAGGAGACCCTGGAGACTGGAACAGGGGTCCCTGTGAGAGAGGAGATCCCGGAGATTGGAACAAACGTGGAACAGGAACAAGATTTGGAGTCTATGGACTTTAGAAATAAAATCAATTGTTTGGAACTCAATGTTATCTCTGAAGAAATTAATGAAGATTCTAGAGATAAAGTTATCAATGGCATGGATAATCTTCTGGACTGGAATGATGTGATGGAGCCCAATATAGAGAAAATCTATGGAATTAACTGCAGCCATGTGACAATGGAAAAACTTTCAAGAGATGACCCAGTGTATTTTGAAAAAAAGAACAGAGATATGATTTTACAGCAGTATTTCAGCAACCTATTCAGAATGGATGGCAAGAAAATATTTGGGATAGAGGTAATTCCCATCAGACTCTTACTATATGACTATGGCTTTGACAGCAAGATTATTATGGAATACTGATAATGGAAGATTGGATACTGAAATTACTGGACTTAACAAGACTACTGAAGATGGAAGATGGAAAATGGAACTAATAGGGATAATAGAACAATGGCTACTGAAATTACTGAACCTAACAGATTCTGATGTGATGGATTAATTGAAATGTTTATTTTGACTATGGTTATGACAATAAGATTATCATAATTAGTAATGAGATGGATTAATCGATATGCTTATCTGGAAAAAAAAATTGATAGATATATTTCTTAAAGAATTGAAACCTCTCTTTGACTTTTTGTGGAAAGAATAAAGTAATGTTTATGAGATTTGATGATTAAGTAAGATAACTACTGGAGGAAAGTGATTTTATAATATGACTTAAGAGACAGGATTGTTATATATTATAGACTTATAACTGATTTGATCTTTGACAAATGGGAAGTCAATATTTTACTCTTTATTTTTTATTTTTGTTTTTTTTTTTCTTTTTTTCTTTTTGTTTAACTATTTTTGATTTTGTTTTTTGTCTTTGAATGTTTTATGATTTCGTCTTGTATGTTTTATGAAAATCTGAATAAAAATTATTGAAAAAAAAAAAAAAGAATATTTCCCCTTAATATATGCATTTTTGTAAACATTATTTGATTGGAGAACTGCATCACAAATGTGAATTTTGGCTATGTTTTGGTTTGCATATTGTTTCTGAAAATGTAAATTTGATAAATGTGGCTTTAAATGCAAACTGAATCGAATTTCTCCTCCACCCCAGTGGGTGGTTATAAGCTTACCATATTTTTCTAAGGTGATTGAGAATTGTTGCATTTGATCTTGCCTTTATTGAAATGTAGGCAGCAGCCTCATACCAAGTCAGACCGGTGGCCTATCCAACTGACTAACCATAACTCTCCAGGGTTTCAGGCAGGGGTCATTCCCAATCCTTCTTGGCGATGCCTAGGATTGAATTTGGGACTTTTGCATGCTCTGCCGCTGAGTTACTGCACTTCCCCTGTATGGTATGTAAGAATTATTGTCTCTCTGTTGCAGGTAAGGGCTGCAGTTTAATTCACTAGGCAGGACTGAAGGTGCCTAATGTGTCATGGTAGAGGTGACATTTGAAGTGGACTTTCTGGTTAGCAGCTCGGGCTTTGTCACAAAGTTCATCATTGGACAGCCATCTGTCAGGAATGCTTTGATTTGGATTCCTACATTGAGCAGGGGGTTGGACTTGATGGCCTTGTAGGCCCCTTCCAACTCTACTATTCTATGATTCTATTATCATTGTGTAGCTGATTTTTGTTAAACAAACAGTAGGGGAAGAAAGATGAGGCTCATGTCCTACTGGGCTCCTCATGGGCTCCTACTGGGAGGAAGGGCAGGATATAAATTAATTAATTACAGCTGTTGTTTGAGTGACACATACGTTCACATGAGTCACAGAAGCGCAGTGCTCTGAGCCTCTTCTGCGTAAGTGTAAAATATATTGCAGACCATTATTATTCTCTTATTAAGCTCCACACTTTAAAGAGCTGCTTAGATCAGTGGCCACTCCTCCATTAGGGCACATGGGACACCACCCCACCAGCCTCAGTCTGCCCTCAGCCAGCCCCCATCTGCCTGCTGTCTTGATTACAACCAGTCAGGGAGTGACTCTGCCTATTGTTGGCTGTGGCTCCACCTGATAACTCTTTACCTGTTGTACAGTAGGATCATTCCAGCCACAGAAAGTCAGACATTTCTAACCCACCCACTAACCTCTCCATAAGATCTGGCCAAAGGACCATCTCATCCAGCATCCTGTTGTCACAGTGGCCAAGCTGATGCTTAAGGGAAGCCTGTAAGCTAAGAGGCAATATCATAGTTCAAGGTTATATTCTGGCCAGGTAAAAATACTCGAGGAGGGCATGGAGGAAGGCCAGTGAGGGGATGGGCCTGGGAAGGAGGCATGGTCTAGGAAGAGTCCTGAGCAGTAGTGTAGTGGCAAATTCAGAAGTGCAGGGTCCCTTCATGATAGTCACATCCACAGCCCCTCTCCCCCTTTTGCTGCTGGGTTGAGGATGAAATCTTTGTATAATGCCTTTTCCCACAACATCCTTAGGAGCCAATCAGCATGAAAAGGGAGAATGTTGGCTATTGAGAAATGTCTTCTCAGTAGCTGACTCACCTCCTTTCACTCTGGCTCCAGTCTGCAGGAAAGGACAAGGAAGCATGTTAGAAGACTCTGCTCAGCGGCTAACACTCTCCCCTTTCATGCTGATTGGCTGATAGGACCCTGCTGGGACCTGTTCCCCCAAAAGTAAGAGGTTTAAGACCCCCTGAGACTCCGGATGACTAGACCCTTTGTTCTGAGGACCAAACAGAGAGGGCTGGAGGGCCTCATTCCACCTCTGGGCTGAGGTTTCCTACCCTTGTTTAAAGACATGCCCCTGCTTTATCATAGACTTCAAATACAAGAGAGAGAAATACCCACTTTAGGGTGTCTTAAATATCTAGTGAACTAGCAAAATGGATCAGATGAGGGAAAGCTATTTTTAAAAAGCAACCTACAATCACCCCCAGGGATATGTCAGAACCTTCTCTGCTGGCAGTCAAAGCACATAGTCGCATCCACTTTATTGGAGAGGTAAGCATAATTCCAGCTCCAGGTTAGAAATGCTATCAGAACCTGCATGTTGCTGCCCAAGATTATGGGGACAGGCAAGCACAATTGCTTTGCTGGATATTTGACTTCTTGTTTGGAAGGGCAGAAATGCTATTAAGCCTTACCCCCCAGGATTGATCTTAGAAAGTGAGTTGAGAACTAGCACTAACATCAGTTTAGCAAGAACAAATTCTTTTCCCAGGAGGAACAGTGTGAAATGGTGCACCAGTGGACAGGGCAGTTTATAGGTCTTGAAATGAAAGTCAAAAATGAAATGAGAGCAAGCAAAAGAATCCAGGTTTATATTTTGCTCAGAGAAACAGTTGTGAGGCTGACAATCTGCCTCCTCTTTCTCGCCCAGCAATTGATCTCTTTAACTGGAGTGCAAATTAATTTGGAAGTGGAGATTGGATGCAATCCTTTATATATTATTTACCTGTCCCCTGTCAAAATAGGTTTTTCCAATCTTGAATGCATGAGGCTTTCATTAATATAATAGGCCTCCCCACTGAAGCAGAGATATTAGCTTTACATGCTTATTTCAACCATCAGCTACACTAACTTTGCTTCCCATGCTATTGGCTATTAACATTTTGACCAAAATTGTGACTTCATTTGATATTTCTGTTTTATACTGCTGATTCAGTGGCTCAGAGAGAACTTGAAAAGTCAGGTCAACTGAAAATCCCTCCCCAATTTTGTGGGTCTATTTGTCCCCTGTGAAACTGGGGAGCAAATTTCTGCACCTCTCAAGGGGGAAGGAAAGCAGAAAAACAGCAAAGAAATTTGGGGGGGGTCACACTTACCTTATTAAGTGTCCAAAGTGATGGAGGAATCTTTATTGCTCTAGGGATGTTGGAGACTTCTGACTAAAACAGAAATGGAAGTAGAACTTGCTGATGTTTGCTTATTCGTCCGGAATGAAAATCAATCCAGCAATTACAATTGGTATTTGCTGGTGCTGCTGCTTTCAATCTGCAAGTGATAAATAATAGATTACTTGCCCCCACTTGATTTGCATTGTGTTTCCTTTGTGTTGAAACAAATGGGGTGGGATAATGTAATAACAATGTGTTTTATTTGTTTGTTTGTTTGTTTATATCCCCCCCTTCATCCCAGCAGGAGCCCAGGGCGGCTTGTAATTACTTACAAAAGTTATATCATTTTACCACAATGGACAGGGAGACAACTAACATCATTTTTGACAGAAGACAAACTGCAGTGGCATGGGAACAGTGCTGCATGCAACAGACACAGGGCAGAACAGAAAACGATGCCTTCTTACATCCCTAAGTACCTCTCAGTTCCTGTTCTTCAGGTCAATGCCTAGAGCAGGTAGGAAAGACTGCAGGGGTTAAATAGAAGAGCATTTTTGCTGTTTTGTGCATGTGAAAATAAAACTTTACTTCTCCCAAGCTTGTATACAAAAAGATTCTCACATACAGCATTTGCAATGCACACAAACATGTATTTTCAAGCAGTGGTGCATCACACATAGGGCTGCTGTGTGGTGAGGATCCCAAAAATGCACAATGTCAGCTCTTCACTGACACAGCAGTGTCGGTGGGGGTGCAGGCAGGGCTGGAGATTCCTTGGTAATTGCCAGGCCGTAAGTCCTCAGCCAGCAGCTTGGCTATAAATCTGCCAGGCTAGCAAGGAGGAAGCAAGATAAGGGCAGAGGCTATTTGAAGCTTACGTGCCAAGCCAGAAATCCAGAAGAGACATCAGTGAAGATCCAGGTCTAGTTTGCCGAGAGATCAGTCCAAGTCAAGGTTCAGGGGATAGGAAGACACACAGTGGTCACGCCTGACATTGTAGTCAGCAACAAGCTGAAGCCAAGGTTTGACTTTTAAGGAGCAGGTTTGTCAGCAGGTGTGAGCCCTCAGCATTTTGGCCTTAAGTGGACAGGCCTGCCCCTCTTCTGCCTGACCTTCTGCTGTCTATGTTCTGCAGGTGAGGGGGGAGTCTCCTGTTCACTGCCTGCGTCTGGCTGAAGGGCTTCAGCTGTGACTGGGGTGCTCTGCAGCTGAGGGGGAGAAGGAGCTGGGTTCTCAGGAGTTTCCTCCGTTTCTCCTTCTGGGTCTGCTGCTGTTACTCCTGAGTCATCCTTGTCTGATGAGTCCTCTGACAGGGCCATGACACACAATAGAAAAGGAGAATTGTTAATGTATTGAAAATTGGCCCAAGCAGTTGTGACTCTATTGAGCTGTCACATTTCTCAGCCATTGAAGAAGAGACATAGGGTGGTGTTCATTGCTAGTTCTACTCGGAGTTGAAGTTAACTGACATTACTAACTTAGATTCATTAAATTCAAAGGGTCTTCTCTGAGCAGGACTGAATACAACCCATGCCTACCTTCCTCCTTTTTTATTGATTTACTATTATATGTATTTATAGCCTGCTGTGCATCAAACAGTCCCAAGGTGGCTTACTATCTCAAAATAACTGCAATGCAGAATAAAAATAATACAATAAAACCATGAAACAGAGCAGCGGCACAGCAATGCTGGGGGAGAGAAAACACCCACTCAACCAATGGTGTGGATAAAGAGGTGCATATTGACCAATTGTTGAAAAGCATGTCATGATGGGACAAGATGCACCTCAAAGGTGCATATATTAGTGCAAAATATGCATAAAATGAATATGTTAGTGAAATTAAGATGCAAATGCATAATATTAGGAGATATTTTTTGTAAAAAACAGTCAAAACTACATACAAAAATATGTGTATTAGAAGAAATGTGAACTAAAATGTTCACTAAAATGCTGAACAATTCTCACAAGGATTTTTTTTAAATGCAAATTGCTCCAGAAATGTGGAGAACTGAATTCAAGACTGAAAAAATGAGGACTGGAATTGACAATTCCTTCCATCCCTTTCCATTTTCCCAAATAGTATGCATTTTATATGTTATTTTCAATAATACCTTTTAATGCACATTTTCCACTAGGAGCCCTGGGCTCCTACTGGGAGGAAGGGCGGGATATAAATCTAATAAATAAATAATAATAAATAAATAATATGTGTATTTTTATAAACATTGTTTGGTTGGAGAACTGCATAACAAAATTTGGATAAGTGAATTTCAAAGGATGGCCATGTTTCAGTTCTCATATTGTTTCAGAATGTACAGATTTGATAGATTCAGCTTTAAAAGCATCTGAATCAAATTTCTCCCCATCTCTAGCCAGTAATAGATCGGCTATCCGTATAATCAGTCACATCTCAGCTCCATCATCCTGTTTTATCCTCATAGTCACCACAAGGCTGTGAAACAGTGATTGACCCAAGGTCACCGAATGAACTTTGTGGCTGACCAAGATTTCTGACCCAGGTTTCTCCCAGTTTAAGAACAACACTCCATTCACTATACCTAGGAATGTCAGAGAATTCCAACAGAAACAGGAGCAGAAATTGTTATTTGCTTATTTGTCCCATGTCCAGAATGGAAATCAATCCAGCAAATACTGTTGGTATTCCCTATTGTTGTTTACAGTCTACAAATGATACGGATTTTATTATATTCCCCTCTATTTGCACTGTGTTTCCTTTGCACTGAAATGAATAGGGTGGAAAGATGTAAAGACAATGTCAGCATAAGTTATGTAGGTTACATAATTTTGGCACAGTAGGCAGAAAGACAAATAACATAGTTTTTGGTGGAAGACACATTGCAGCAGAACAGAAACAGTGCTGCATACAACAAATACAGGGTGGAACAGAAAACCATGCCTTTTTACATCACTAACTACACCACACTAGTTCTCAAGATCTATAAGCCTGAAATTATTGCTCCATATTTCCAAATGTTGAACCAACTTTAAAGGCTCTTGTCTTGTAATGGCTGTTGAGCAGTTCATTTTTCGGGGTATAATTTATGGTTGCTTACACCATGTCTCACATTTAACTACCATGTTCAAACCTTTTAGTTGCAGCTGTTTTCTTTCTTGCCTTCAGATGATATAACTTGGATAATTATATTTTGGTAAATTGGTTACACATTGAGATTGAATTGAACCAAAGGAAACAGGGCCACTGCTGAGCATAATATCTGTCTTAGGATAAATAATTATTGTTTTTCCACATGCAATAAAAATTCCAAGACTACAAGGGCAAACAGGGCATGGGGGTGGGAAGGAGAAGGAAAGAGAGCAGTTAGATTAAAAGACTAAAAGAGTATTTGTGACTGTGTATTCAATAAGCACACTAGCAAGGGGAGTGCGACCTAAGTGATGTTCACATGGGTTTGAAGGAGGGATCAGGCAATTTCTCCGACTTTGTTCCATTATTGTTCTGTGGGTTTGCCTGACCTTGTGTTCCACTCGTCATGATTTCATGTTTCACTTGAAGAATTCTAAAATTAATTCCACAGCTGAAGGATGCACAGCTTGCTGCAGCTTTCAGTCCCTTCAGTGTATTTGCATTGCCCTCCCCTTCTACATTACCACTGTGGACGTATGCATTGAAAAATGCAGCCCCCCCCCCAAAAAAATACCCACCATGAAGTGTGTGTATGATCACTCCAGAGTCTTGAAGCCTCCACATCTTCTGCACCACCTGGACATGAACCCACCTTTTTCACATCTCTCCTCTTCTGTGTGGTTCTGTGAAGTGGAGAGGATGGCAGGGAAAATACACCCTGGTCATTTGGCAGGAAAAATACACCCTGGTCATTTGGATGATATTATCAGGCATGAGATAGGGCAGGGGTGAGGAATCTATGGTCCTTCAGATGTTGTTGGACTCCAACTCCCATCAGTCCCAGCCAACATGGCTGATGGCTACGGATGATGGGAGTTGTAGTGTGGCAACATCTGGAAGGACACAGGTTCCCCATCCCTGAGCTATCTCCTGGATCCATCTTTGTCCCAGGTGATCTCAGTGGCTAGGAGTGCTTTTTATCAACTTCGGCTGGTAAGACAGCTGTGGCCGTTTCTGGACCGGGATAGCCTGACCACTGTTGTCCATGCACTGGTAATCTCCAGGCTGCATTACTGTAATGCACTGTATGTGGGGCTGCCCTTGAGGTTGGTCTGGATGCAAAATACTGCAGCATGACTGCTCACTGGGGCAGGGTATTGCCAACATATCACCCCACTGCTGAAAGAATTGTGCTGGCTGCCTATTAGCTACCGGGCCAAGTTCAAGGTTCTGTTTTTGGTGTACAAAATCCTATACAGCTTCAGACCAGAATACTTGAAAAAATGTCTTACCCCTTATATACTCAGTCAATCACTACGCTCTGGAGGTGAGGGCCTCCTGCAGATACCATCTTATCAGGAGGTCCATTCCACACAACATAGGAAACAGACCTTTAGTGCAGTGGCACCTACCCTTTGGAATTCCCTCCCCTTAAATATTAGACTTAAATATTAAAGAGAAAAATCAACTCATTTGAAATGTGGTGCTGGAGGAAAGCTTTGTGCATACCATGGACTGCAAAAAAGACAAATAATTGGGTGTTAGAACAAATTAAACCAGAACTCTCACTAGAAGCTAAAATCATGAAACTGAGGTTATCATACTTTGGACACATAATGAGAAGACCTGATTCACTAGAAAAGACAATAATGCTGGGGAAAACAGCAGGGAGTACAAAAAGAGGAAGGCCAAACAAGAGATGGATTGATTCCATAAAGGAAGCCACAGACCTGAACTTACAAGATCTGAACAGGGTGGTTCATGACAGATGCTCTTGGGGGTCACTGATTCATAGGGTCGCCATAAGCCGTAATCGACTTAAAGGCACATAACAACAACAAAATATTAGACAGGCACCATCTCTGTTATCTTCTCGGCGCCTAGTGAAGACCTTCCTCTTTCAACAAGCCTGTTAAGTAGAGACCTTCTCCCAGTCTGCCTCTGTGTTTGAATTGTTTTTAAGATGTTTGTAAAGATTTTAAAGATGTTTTGTTTTAATGTGTTTTTAAAGATGTTTTATTTTAACATGTTTTTAAAGATGTTTTGTTTTAATATATTTTAAAGTCTTTTTTATGATGTTTTAGACTGTTGTGTTTTTGTTTGCTGTCCTGAGCTCCTACTGGGAGGAAAGGTGGGACATAAATTTAATAATAAATAAAATAAAATAAAATAAAGCCCTCCAAGTCAGGAGCCTAATCTGAGTTGTTACGTGGCCCGGGCAAAAAATTAACCTGGGCAGTTTTGTTTCTTTCTTTCTTTGTTTAACTTTGGGGCCAGTTTCCAGAAGATCAAGGGAAAAGTCTCGTCCAATATCCAACTTTCTGCCCCTATCCACCATAGGTGGCTTTTGCATTAGGTTCTATATCTGAATGGCTCCACCTGTAGAACTGAAAAAAAAACAACAGTGACATTTCATCCATTGATCTGCTGGGCTTTGTCATTTGACTCAGAGGGCACCCTATATTGCTTTCAGGTACCAGAAGGATTTTCTGCATCAAGAGTTTGTCCAAAATGTAAAGACAAGTGAAAGTTAAGGCCAAAGTATATATACATATTTGCACTTAACATGCAATTTAAAAAAAAGCAGCTGTGGGAGCTAATAATAATTGAAATAACAGCAGACAGAGACGATGATATTAACCCTTTCCTCCTCTTTCTGCAGGTCTGAAGATAACCCTCCTCTGAAGGTACCATTTGTATAGGGAGGAAATCCTCCATGCACTCCAAGAGGCTGCTAGCCTGGTTGGAGGATGAGTGATAGTCTGCTCTGTTATGCCTGTTGGAAAAGTTTCCAAATACATAACAAGGCACTTTACCAATAATCCACCCATCAGGTTGCTGGTTGGATAATTTTTTAACTGCTTTGTTATGCCAGCTTGAGAGACCCTCAAGAGTCTGTTGACAAATCTGTTGTCTGGTCAATCATGACCATGCCCTGCAGTGTCTGAAAGACTTTGAGCTGTTTTGACTTTGATTAGAAGCAGGGGGGGGTGCACGGGAAGCATAGTTGTCTTGCGTTGGATGTTCCCTAATTTTTTCCATTACATCTCTGGCGGAAGTTGCTTGTCTATGTCCCTACTGGGCGGTTGCAAAAATTCCTCTTCAATGCAGAAATGTCCTCTTCATTTTGCTCAGCATCGCATCTGAAACTATCCCCAGAGGGTTAGGCAGCTGCTGCACTTCTGGGCGGATGGTTTAGTTATGTCTACCTGGGAGAGAGAGTGAGAGAGAGCAGTGCTTATTCAAAGTCATGTTCATATTTTTAGTTGCTTAAAATTATCACTCCAAAGGAAAGAAGGGATTCTGAAATCGTGAACCCTTTGTTTTTCCACAAGGGTTAGAATCCTACAGGATCCTACCTGTGGCCCTCTACATGTTGCTGGACTAAACGCCCATCATCCCTAACCATTGGCTATGGTGACTCAGGCTGATGTGAACTGGAGTCCAACAACGTTTGGAGGGCCACATAGTCCCCACACCTGCCTTACATGAGGTTGCATGTGTAGCCTTAACAGTTTCTGTGACTGCTTATCAGGAAACACCTCCACCTGTCTTCTCCAATATTGGACTAGCTGGATTCCCTCCATAGCTCACTGCAAATTATAATAATGGGTAAAAGGGCACTCTGTACTTATGCACTCTGTGACAATACAGCAGGGAGCAATTGAGAGGCTCTATCGAAAACCATCTGGCTGCAAATAAAAGGGGGGGGTAAAAAATCTGTATTTCCTGCACCAAGTTACCCATTTTTGTGTGCTGTCTCTGTGAGTTGTTGTTCACCCGGCTGTCAAGTGGAACAAAATGTGCTGCAGTTATTCTGGGGGTTACAAGCAGCATACCTAAAAGGATAAAAATGTAATTCACAGCTCAGCAGCTGAAAGGTTGTGACAACAGCTATGAAAGAAAGAAGTACTGAACATTTGGTTGTATGATAAAGCTTCATCATTTAGTGCCTGAAAAGTATCCAGGATAATGTCCCAGGTACTGGACCACTGCAAATACACAGCAGAAAACACAACATTAGCATTCCATCGTCAGAGTAAATTTAAAAAGTGGGGAGGCAATTCAGAGGTCATGTCCAGTATTCAAAGTCCCTTTGAATATAATGGAGCTACTGCAATAGCTATGATTCATCCCTAGGACTCATAAAATGTTTCAAGCAAAAAAAAAAAAAAAAGCCACACACACCAAAAAACGTGCTGAATAAAAAACTAATGATGTTTTTCAATTTCATCTTTGCTGGCCAGAAATACGAATCTCAGTAGCTTTTAATGCTCTCCTCAAATACGAGATTGAGCATTAGCAGCCTGCAAGTTCTTCTCCGGCTTGGATTTTAATGCAAGCTGGAGAAGAAATTATGTTGCCTTTCCTGCCTTGCTCTCCAATACATGCCTGCCTCCAAACCCCATCAGACTAGGTGTGTCAGGGTTCAGTTTAGCTTAGAATTTACCTTGGAATAATAATAATAAATAATAATAAAATTTTATTTTTGAGTCGCCTATCTGGCCGAATAAACGGCCACTCTAGGCGACGTACAATATCATGATAAAATACAATATAACCAAAAATATAGTAATTAAAATTAAACAGCATTAAGCCAATCTATTTTTCATTTGAGGTGGGGCTGGATAGTTTGGGTTTCGAAACCTTACTAGGGGTGTTAACTCAGTCATTAACATGCCTATGAGAAGCCCACAAGCAGGACCTGAGTGCAATACCGCTCTCCTCACTTCTGCTTTCCAGCAGCAAGTATACAAAGATATACTGCCTCTTGCAGCGGAGACAGAGCACTATCTCAGATTCTGCTTGCAGGATTCCCATTGAGGCATCTGGTTGGCCACTGTGAGAACAGAATGTTGGACTAGATGGGCCATTGGTTTGATCCAGCAAGCTCTTCTTATGTTCTCATGAAGCTGTATGTAGGCTTAAAGACTTGGTGTGTGGTAGGCTCCGCCTCCCTGGAAGGATGGGCTGGGTGGTTAAAGGGCCCTCAACTTATTTTGCAGGTTTTGACTTGGAAGATTTTGAAGCACTTGGAAGGTATTGCAAGGGACCTGATGGTTCTCCACCCAAGGAAGCAACTTGAGCCTCATCAGAGTTCTCCACTGGCCACTGCAGGGTCCTCAGGCATGAGTCTTGGGGCCGTATCCAACATTCTGTGTCTGCTAGCCCTAGCACTACAGGCTGGCAGAATTTAAAGGCTGTGCAACAAAGGAATCAAATGCAACAGTTTCACTGGCGGAAGCTTACTTACAATAGTCGGTTCTTGTTGTGCAACAGCTGATTCTTGCTGTGAAATCTGTTGCGCAATGATCTTTGGTAATGTACTTGCATTTTCCCTTACACAACAACCCTCCATCAGTGCAGCACGTATACCTCTAAGTGACTTTAACTTAGCCCTAGATTGGATACAACCAGGGCCGGTGCTATCATTAGGCCAACTAGGCAGCCGCCTAGGGCGCAGACCTCAGAGGGGTGTAGTACTGACCTTTGAGGGGCACAGTTTTATATAGTTTAGTTTTTTTTAACCCTTGTAAAAATGCAACTGACAATTTATATTTTTTATTTTAAGATAAATACCACAACAGTGCTATGGAATATAATTAATTATAAAGTATTATGAAAAATTTATATATTCTGTTTTTTACAGTAGGGCCCCACTTTATGGCACTTCGCTTTACGGCGCTTCGCTAATACAGCGGTCTCAATTAGATGCAATTAGACTAAAGCCCCACTCATACAGCGCTTGTTCCGCTTTTATGGTGGTTTTCAGGCATCGCGCTCCATTCTATTCAATGAGTTCCACTTTTCAGCAGTTTTTGCTTTTCTGCGGGGGTCTGGAACGTAACCCGCCGTATGAGTGGGGCCCTACTGTATTTGTCCTTTTTATACGCGAGTGAGTAACAGTGTGTTTGTGCAATTTTAGGAATATTGACAATTTAGAAAACTATCAGACCTGGAGAGAACTTGAATTGCACTTATCTAAAGGAAAAACAATGGATGATATTAACCAGCAGAAAATTAGGCAAGAAGAATAATATTGGTGACAAATCTTGGAACACTTGATTGCTTTGGTCATAGTTCTTGACATACAAAACTTGACATTCTGTGGTACAACTGAAAAGTTGTACAGTGCTAGCAATGGAAATTCTTTGAAGTTTGTAGAATATCTTGCCCTTTTTGATCCTATCATGAATTTATTTATTTTATTTATTAATTATATTTCTATACCGCCCAATAGCTGTAGCTCTCTGGGCGGTGCACAACATAGAAACATCCAATATACAAATAAAAAATATATCAACAACTTAAAAACAATATACCAAAAGTAGTAGAACATAATTAACATATAAACAACTACAACACAAGCCTAAAAAATATTAAAAACGTATTAAATCAGTTAAAAGTATTAAGATGTTAAGATGTTAAGTAATTAAGATTACTAAAATATTAAGAGCGTAAGTGCAAATGTAGGTGTTACAATAGATGTTAAAAGTGTTGTTAAAATGTTGTTAAAAAGCCTGGGAGAACAAAAAGGGTTTTACCTGGCACCGGAAGGATGAACATTTGTGCAGAGTTAAAGATCAAGAAACAATGGTTCACTACCTAGGAAAAGATATCCAAAATGAGCTTATACAGCTTCTGATGATGATGGACTGCCTTCAAGTCGATCCCGACTTATGGCGATCCTACGAATAGGGTTTTCATGGTAAGCGGTATTCAGAGGGGGTTTACCATTGCCTCCCTCTGAGGCTGAGAGGCAGTTACTGGCCCAAGGTCACTCAGTGAGCTTCATGGCTGTGTGGGGATTCAAATCCTGGTCTCCCAGGTCCTAGTCAAACACCTTAACCACTACACCACACTGGCTCTCATATACAGCTTCTAGCAGGTGCTATAAAGCAGAATATTTTAGCACATGCAAATTCAGCCAAATACTACTCAATTATTCTGGACTGCACACCTGATATTAGTCATATTGAACAAATGACAATGATTATACGTTATGTTGATGTAATCAAACCATCAGTTAATAAGATGTCTGAGCCTGAGGTTATCATAAGAGAACATTCTTCTTGGACAGCTTGAACAAATGGGATTACCCATTGAGAATCTGCGTAGTCAAGGTTATGATAATGGAAGTAACATGAAAGTCAAAGAAAATGGCATACAAAAGAGAGTCCTGGACATAAACCCACATGCCTTTTTTGTGACCTGCAATGCACACTCTTTAAACTTGGTAGTCAATGTTGCTGCTAAGTGTTGTCTGGAAGCAACTAGTTTCTTCAGTTTGGTTCAACAGATCTATAATTATTTCTCTGCATTGACTCAGTGTTGTCAAATTCTAACTAGCCATGTATCAGACTTAGGCATAACTGTTAAGCCATTGAGCGAAACAAGATGGGAGAGTCGGATCAATGCTTTGAAACCACTGAGATATCATCTTGGTAGTATATATGATGCTTTAATAGAGATCTTGGATGACACAAGCCTAAAAGGTTTATCTGGAAATACTTCCCGAATTGAAGCTAAGGCCCTTGCTGATGCAATTTGTAAGTTCATGTTTGTGGTATCCCTTGTTACATGGTACAACATCCTTTTTGAAGTCAATCTTACAAGCAAGCTACTACAAAATAAGGAAGCTGATTTAAATTCAGCTACAAGCCAATTGCAAGTGACCAAGAATTACCTTGTGGGCTGCAGATGTGATGAGGGTTTTCAACAAGTTTTGTTAGATGCTACTGAGATTGCAAAGGAGCTAAAAAATACTACCAAACTTTGAGACAGAACAGGTTAGAGAAAGGAGAAAGAAACAGCAGTTTGAGTATGAGACCCAAGAAGAGGCACTGCAAGATCCAAAGCAGAAATTCAAAGCAGGTTTCTACTATGCTGTCTTAGACATGGCCATACAATCTGTTGAAGAGAGATTCCAACAGCTACAGCAATATAATTCCCTATTTGGCTTCCTGTATGATATATACAGTATCAACAAAAAATCTACTGAAGATGTGCAAGAATTTGGAAAAATCATTGATGCACAATGGAAACAAAGATATTGATGTTGAAGATCTGTGCTGTGAACTTATAGCAATAGCTTGAAGACTTCCAAAGTCTATGACACCACTTCTCTTCATGCTACAACAAAAACTCCTGGATAATGTGCCTAATGTTTCTGTTGCTCTAAGGATCCTTCTCACACTTCCAGTGTCAGTGGCAAGTGGTGAACGCAGTTTCTCAAAGCTCAAACTTATAAAAACTTACATACGCTCAACAATGTTGCAAAAGATACTAGTTGGCTTGGCAGCTATATCAATTGAATATGCCCAAGCATCAGCATTTGACCTGAAGGAATTGGTGACAAAATTTGCAAAGGGAAAGGCACGCAAAGTGATATTTTGATGTGCCTGAAATTGAAACTTTTAAGAGAGTTAAATTTTAACATCACATTCACAAGATTATTCAACATGATTTGCGTACTAAAACATTTTCTTTTGTATTTGAGAAAGATAATCAAAGATTCTTGTATTACTTATTCTTGCAATTAAAAATAAATTTGGCCATTTCAAGTTTTGTGCTTTTCATTTTTTCTACAAGACATCTGTTTTTGAAAATTGAAGTGAGCAATTTTTTTGGGGGGTGCAAGTAGTTAGCCTTGCCTAGGGCGCAAAATATCCTGGCACCGGCACTGGATACAACCTATGGTATATGTCTGCATTGCCCCAAAAGTCGCACACATTGATGATGAATGTCTCTACATTTGGATGAGATGGAGACGTGAAGAAACAGAAAGCCAAAGTGCTTGAACCTGGCATTGGTGTTGCATCCAAAGCTGCTCTCTGGTGCAATATTCACACAGGTTTTTTTGCACTTCTCGTATCTGTAATATCAACATTAAACCAGGGGCTGGAATGCACATTTTACTTTTAAAAAACCCTCTTTTATTTTCTAATCCACATTCAGAAATGGTGCTTACCATATTAAAAGACATTTTTAGCATAATTTACAAAAACACGTTTATGAAACAGACTTAAAGTTTAGGTACTTGGGAGCAAGTCAGTGGGATTTACATTCCAGTTAGTGTGCTTTGGAATGCAGGATTACAGTGCCCAGCACACCTTACTGACACTAAGGCCACCTCCACCCAATATATTTAAAGCACTGTTATGCCCCTTGAAACAGTCATGGCTTGTTGTTAGGAGGCCCCACTCCCCTCACAGAGATACCAATTCCCAGAGTATTTTAGCAATCAATCCTCTTCCCAGGGAACTCTAAAGTGTTAGCCCTGATGGCCCTTTTGCTGATTGCTGGAGGGGAAGGGAAAACTAAGACCTGCATGGGTATCCCTCGGGGCCTTTTGCTGAGTGTTGGCAGAGAATTCCTTATCATGGAGGATAAGGCTATCAGCGCAGAGGATAAGGCTATCAATGGCTATTAGCCATGATGGCTACACTCTGCCACCATAGCCAAAGGCAGTATGCTTCTGAAAACCAGTTGCCAGAAGCCTCAGGAGGGGAGAGTGCTTTTGCACTCAGGTCCTGCTTGTGGGCTTCCCATGGGCATCTGGTTGGCCACTGTGAGAAAAGGATGCTGGACTAGATGGGCCACTGGCCTGATCTAGCAGGGCTGTTCTTATGTTCTTAACTGTTGGTCCCCTCTTCTGCCACTGCCACCTCAGCCATATACCTGATAACATCAATAGAGAGGTGGGTTGGTGGACATTTTTGCATCTAACCAAGTGGAGAGGGAAAGAAAAAAGTGGCCACTGTTTGGGTGTGGGTACATAGGCAGAAGGATTTAAATTTCTGTCTTATATTTACCAAACATCTCATTCTGTCTGAGGGGATGACCAGTGACCGTTTGGGGCTGGGGAAGAGTGTAAGGAAAGGTTCAAAAGAGTTTCTAGTGTGGTTCTTACCTGAGTGGGGATTTGAACCCCGATCTTCCAGGTCCTAGTCCAATGCTGTAACTATTACCTTCATACAAATACAGACAGTCATTTTAAATAGTTTTAATTTAAAACATATTGTCAACTTGCCCAAATGTGTGTTTTCTTTTGTTTTCACTCTTAAGTTGAATTCTTTGCATGGCTTAGGGTTGGCATTGGGGGAAAGCCACACTCATATGCCTTTAACAGCTGTGTGGCAGGCAGAAATTATTATGGACAAAAAAGTGCATTTGGATGAACTTGAGTGAAATGAGCTTTCCAAGCACTGGTGGTTACTAACAACACCCTTTTCATTTTACAGAGGGCTGGTTCACATGGCGATGTAATGTGAGGTAGTAGCTACTTGCATCCCTGTTTAATTTGCAGGGTTTACATGATGTTGCAGGCAAAGGGAAGTGTCACTGTTTTTCCCTTTAAATCCAAATTAAATCAACCTGCTGAAAATGTGAAAAGGGAAGGAAAAAACGTCTCCGCTTCCCCGCATTCCTCCCATGTAGGTGCTTTGCTCCGATGTTTTTTTGCTGGGGGGTGGATCATCACTTTCAGATACTCCCCTTTCTCCACCCACTAAACTCTCCATTTTATTTCTAGTGTCTCAACAAGCAACTTCCGACTGACTGCTCCTGAACTACTGCAGCCCTCTTTTGCCCCTTTCTCACCCAGTAAACTGCCTTCCTTCACTCCTGTTCTTTCTTCCTTTTTTAAAAAAGCTTCGGCACAGTTCAAACTCTTTCCACCCAAACTCCTCAGGCTTTGCAAAAGCAAAGCTGAAGTATCCCCGCAATTTTCCCGCTCAGCACCACTGATCTGCAGGAAGGAAGGGAATGTTGGGCTGTGAAATGTGTGGGGGCAGAGGTGATGGTGTCTACTTTTTATTGTAGCATCGTTAGTCTCTCGCACACACACATAAAACCTGTCTACAACTACCTAATTTTAAAAAAGAGAAAAAGGAAGAAAGGGTTTTACTAGGAATAGGAGGGGGGGTCTAGTAAGTGTCATGTCAATTTCACACCGAGGTGCTCTCCCATCTTCAGCCTTGAAGCCCGAACAGTCATGCGAATTGCACCCCCCTCTCCATTCTGAGTTCCATAGTCTCTTCTTCCGACCACATCGTGAGTGTGTGTGTATGTTATTTAACAGTCCCCTGCATGGTGGTCGATGGAACCTCCCCCCAAAATATTGTTGCATCACCCAATTATCAATGTGACAGAAGGCACACACACGCACTCTTCCACTAAAAATTGCATTTCATAAGTACTTAATAAAAAAGGGGGATTGCTATAAATATGTCAGGAGGAAACAAAACTGACAGAAAATAGTTTTTCATGTCAATTGCACCCCCAACATTCTTCTGGCTTCAGCTTGCAATTGACTAGAAACAATGAAACAAAACCCCCTCCCCTTCTCCATTAGCAATACTCCGGAGGGAGTAAATGTAAATTTGTGGGTGGGCCCACAAGAAAACAGCGATACTAAATGTGAATAGAAAACAGCGAATTGGAATGTAGTATGAATCTTACAAATCTATCGCAAAGGGAAAAGCTGTGTCTTTAATCCAAAGTTTACCTCCCGTGTGAATCAGCCCACAGAGTAAGTAAACCCTACCGTGTTTTTTAGGGCTTACTCACAGGCTTTACTATTGGGGGGGGGAAGGACTAAAGTCTTTTGCAGCAACTCACTTACTTTGTGCTCTCTTTTTTTAAACAAGATTGAGAGCATTATTGAACAAGCAACGATCTAGGTTTCTGTTCACTACTGCGGAGGCATGACTTCAAAACCCCCTTCTTAACCAAAGGAAGTCACTTTTAGTTTAGTTAGGTGCTATCTGTAAAACTGCAGTGCTTAAGTGTTCACAGAGTCTTTCAAGGGAGGGGGAGGGGGAGAAAATGAGAGTTTGGCCGTTCCCCTGTGACCTCATTGGCCACATCCCCATTACCTCATAGCAGCCCCACCAGTTTTAGATGACACCTGCTGCCATTGGGAACAAACCTTGGAAAATTGTACTGTATGTGCTTTTTCTCACCCCACCCACGAATGTCTATATCAGTTCTGTAGAGAGACTGCGTTGCTCCTTTTCTTTAAAAAAAAAAAGGCAGATAAAATTTGTAATTATACTCCATTGTCCAAGGCGCTAACCCTTATTACAGTCTAAATGTAAAAATATTTGACATTAGTAACCAAGGAGTGTTTGCAAAAAATAAATACAACCTTCACAAAGATAATGCAAGCTTAACAGAAACGAGGAAAGCAATTTTATTTAGGGAATGAAAATACACCATGAGGATATGGTACTGTATATCTCATTTTGGTTTGTTTCTTTATTGACCAAGCTGCTACCAAAAAAAAAAAAGTAATTTCCCCCCAGTGTGGGTAGTAAAGTGTGATTAAAAAGAAAATCATTTTTGTCATCTATCACCATTCAGGATAACACATCCGGAAATGCATCTGCTGAATACACAAAAATGTGTCAGGGGGAAGGAATAGGTAGGGGGAACTTGTTGCAAACAATGCATATACCAGACAAAAATGCCAAATACTTCAGTGTCCACCAGCAAGGGTATGGATTGATAATGACAGTTCATGCTTTGCTGCACAATAGGCAATTGGAAGCAACGGGTTCAATGATTTCTGCCTCAGACAGAAAAGAAAGAAAATGCAGCAAATAAAGAGGCTTGCTGAGAAGATGGGAATTTGCACAACAGAACTTCAGTCGTGTCATTGTCGAGATCCAGACCTGCACGTGTTGATTGGGGGAAGTTTAATTACCAATCAGTAAATTGTTAAGGACAACAAATAGCACTTCCTTTGTCAATTCACTGTTGATTAAGATTGGAGGAGTAAATTAAAGCAAAGAACACACATGGCTAGGGGTGCGGAGGAGGGGACAACAACACAATAACTCCACGACAATTTGGCTCATTCTGTCACCATCTCTTTCCCCTACGGTAATTGCCTCCTTAGGAAACTCAGCACAGAATCAAAATAGACCATCTGGGCAGTGTTTTCTTTTCATTCATTGGTTTGATTAAGGATGGAGAAAGAGCAAGACAGAGATTAGATATTTGCCTCTTTTGCCAGAGAGGAGTCAGGGATGGAACTGTAGCACAAGATTTGAACTCAAAGCTCAGCACTCATAGGCAGGCTCCCCCCCACACACACACACACACTTGCATCTAAGGGGCACATCAGATTCTACCATTGGACCCCATTTTCAGTCTTGGAAGCAGTCAGCTCACATGGACAGAGAGGCACCAGACCCTCAGTTCTATGACTCTAAGGTGTGATTCCTAGTTTTCATTTTTGTATTAGAGTATGTATAGCCAGGAAGGAAATGCATGTATGTCACATCAAGCATGAAATGCAAGTAAATATAGAAAAAAATATTTTATATATATATATATATATAAAGAAATATGGGAAATCTGGGAAAGGACCAGTGCATCAGTTCTGTGTGTGTGTGTGTTTATTGTTACTGAGCTTTTGAAAGGAATTTTAAAAAAGACTGGCCAACTCACTACTGTCACACACAAAAATACTATTATAACATTTAACTGGCCTTATGTACTTGGTACATATGTGGAAAGCACAAATCCCTTTGTCTCACATTTTGAAAAAATTACATAGTTATTATAACAGTGGGGCTTTGGTCACTGCGTACTTTGCGTGCCAACCCCATCACCAAACCTCTGGAACAGGAACCCCAGGCACTCCCCACCCTCCTCAGCAAACCCCATTGCCTCCAGGTGTTGGTGCGTGGTGGCCACTGTCACTTTGGGTGCCTGATGCAGGGCCCCTCACACTCCTCAAACACTTGCTTGCACACACTCATGCCTGTTGGCCGTGCGCCTCACTTGCCCTCCTCGTGCACTCTCTGTCCTGCCTTGCTTGGCCTAGCTGCCACCATGGAATGCTGCAGATCATCACACTGTAGTTCACAGTGCCATCTGTCTGTGGCCAAGTGAACTAAAGCATGATGCTTACATTTTTATTATACAGTGTATCAAATAGCAACTATAACAAATGCTTTGATGTTTAATTTTGAATACATACAAGAACAAGCCTTTAAATGTTGCTGAGAATCTTTCTGTGCCCTATTGAAACTAACCCTGGAGGATTTGATTCCCCATCCTTGGGGAATGAGGCAATAATTCCAAGTGGGAGAAGGAACTACCCTTACAGCTAGCCTCAAATGTTCTTACTACCTAGTGCAAGAGAAGCATCTCTCCAACACAAGGAGGCCATGTTGCTATGTCTGTGGACTCTGGCCCAGAAGACCCAGCAGAACCATGGTTTCTCTTGCCCTGTTGGAGCCAATGGTCAGGTTCCTTTAACTGAAGAGTCAGAGCTAGATGGAGCTGCAGATCTATTTAAGGCTCAGTCTGAGATTACCTGGAAATGAAGCCACTTCTGACATTTCCAACCAGTGTGTTGCATGGAACTGTCCAGGGTAAATCCTGAATCTTTGCTTTGCCTTTCTTGAACCTAGACTTTTGGTTAGCCACCCAGGGAATATGTATTGATGGGCAGCCATATGAAATAATGACTGATCATTTGCATGTGAGACTGGGTCAGCACAGATCAAATCCACAGAGATACCAGCCATCAGATACACAGACAGTAAGCAATGTGTGCAGAAATCAAGTGGTGTATGTATATGCATGTATGAATAGTAATGAATTACAAGTAACTTGTTATTTCTAACGAGTTACTTCCAAGCTCTGGTATGAACCAACTCAAGCAGTACATCAGCTAGTATCTGATTCATCAAATGAAGATTTATTGTACAAACTTACAACACAATTATGTTGATCTTCATTTTCATCATAAAGTATTGCCATGCCATGGCTGAATAGGTGCAATTAATGGTCAAATATGTGGCCTGCAAGCAAAGCTTTTCTCCAGCTCAGCTCTGGCTATTATATAACCATGAAAGTGTTTCTGGACATATATATAAAGCAATTATTTCACCACTAAGCTAGTGCAGCCCACCCCACACATTTGTGATTAGGAAGCAACATTTTCATTTAGATGTTACAGTGAACCCACCATCCACATGCATACAGAAGCTGCTGGTGGGGCAGTGACGGTGGGGTTCCATTACTCCCCCAACTTCCTGACATTGTGGGTTGCTGTCGTAGACTGAGAGGGGGAAGGTCAATACATGGGGAGCTTAGTACAGTGCACCATGTCACAGCAGCAGTGAACCATGTGGCAGCACAAGAGTTGGATGTAGCAGTGTGACAGCACAAGTGGAGCTCCCTTGCTCTCTTGGCTTCCCATGGGTCACTGCCACAGACTGAGAGGAAGAGGGGAGGCGTAGGGAGCTCAGTGTGCTGCATACCACACTGCTGCATACTGTATATGTACACTATGCTTGAAATGACCATGTGCCATTCAACTTCTCAACTAACAATAATGATGAGTCTGAAATCAAGCCTGATGTTTATTCCCTGCCCAGCTTAGCGGCTGGTCAACCCTGGTATTATGGGCTTCCTCTGGTCTTATGGATTTTGGCTCTCATGAGCTCTCTAGTGGCACATAAGGTTTGTAATTGGTGTAAAGGTGTGTAGATTTCTCCATAGTAAAACACAAGCTGTTTTTAAAGAGCTTCTGACCTTTCACTCCCCTTTTCCTCCCCCATTTCTGGGAAGCCAGTGAGCGTGCTCTCTGTTAATGTAAACATCAGATAAGTGACCAGGAAACCTACCAGTATTATGGTAGCTGTTCTTGCTGGCTGCAGCCATGTCTTCAGCAACACACAGATTTTACAGCCTAGTCCAGACAACAAGAGTGGCAGGACAAGAGCACCATAGGTCAACAACCTTGAGCTAGTTGGCCTTGAGTTAGTAAGTTCCAGTGTCTCATCAAGGCTCCTCATCAAGGAGCAGCCTCCAGAAGTATACACAGTAAGCATACACCAACCCCCAGAGATCCTCCTCTTCTCCCAGGCATTTTAGCATGTGTTTTTAAATTGCTTTTAAAAAATGTGTTTTTTAAATTTGTATATTTGTTTTTAATGTTTTTAATTGTTGTATACCACCCAGAGAGCGTCGGCTATGGGGTGGTATATAAATGCAATAAGTAAATAATAAAAATAAATAAATAAATCTACAGATGGGATCTTTATTCATTCATTCATTAAATTTATATCCCACCCTCCCTCCTAGAAGGAGCCCAGGGAGGCAAACAAAAACACTAAAAACACTCTTAAGACATATTAACAATAAAAGACTTTAAAACATATTAACACAAAACATCTTTTAAAACATATTAGAATCATAGAATAGTAGAGTTGGAAGGGGCCTATAAGGCCATCAAGTCCAACCCCCTTTATTAAAACAAAGCATCTTTAAAAACATATTAAAACAAAACAGATCTAAAATATTTTTAAAAAATTTAGAAACATTTTAAAAAGTAATTCCAACACAGATGCGCACTGTCTCTACTTAAATCTCTACTTAAAAGGCTTGTTGAACAAGGAAGGTCTTCAGTAGGCACCAAAAAGATAACAGAGATGGTGCCTGTCTAATATTTAAGGGGAGGGAATTCCAAAGGGTAGCTGCCACTACACTAAAGGCCCCCTTCCTATGTTGTGCAGAACGGACCTCCTGATAAGATGGCAGTAAAGAGCTATATATTTAGATAATAAAGCGCTATATAAGACAGACAGCCCAAGACAGTTGACCAGTGCTTTACGCCTAGTCAGAAGAATGTTGTTCTGCGTGTTGATGATCCACACACAATGAGGGTGAGGTAAGTCCATTACCTACTGTATTGATATTGTGATTAACAAGCTAGCTAAATGTGGGCTGGATGAAACAACTATCAGATGGATCCACAGTTGGCTCCAGAATCGTACTCATAGACTGCTTATCAATGGTTCCTTCTCAAACTGGGTGGAAGTAATGAGTGGGGTACCACAGGGCTCGGTCCTGGGCCCAGTGCTCTTTAACATTTTTATTAACGACTTGGATGAGGAGGTACAAAGCATGCTTATCAAATTTGCAGATGATACAAAGTTGGAGGGCATAGCTAATACCGTGGAAGACAGAAACAAAATTCAAAGGGACCTTGATAGGCATTGGGCTGAAAACAACAGAATGACATTCAACAGGGATAAATGCAAAGTTTTACACTGAGGAAAAAGAAACCAAATGCACAGTTATAAGATGGGGGAGACTTGGCTCAGCAGTACGACATGTTAGAAGGAGCCAACAGTGTGATGTGGCTGCAAAAAAGGCAAATGCTATATTAGGCTGCATTAACAGAAGTATAGTTTCCAAATCGCGTGAAGTACTAGTTCCCCTCTATTCAGCACTGGTTAGGCCTCATCTTGAATACTGCGTCCAGTTCTGGTCTCCGCACTTCAAGAAGGATGCAGACAAACTGGAACAGGTTCAGAGGAGGGCAACAAAGATGATCAGGGGACTGGAAACAAAGCCCTATGAGGAGAGACTGAAAGAACTGGGCATGTTTAGCCTGGAGAAGAGAAGACTGAGGGGAAATATGATAGCACTCTTCAAGTACATGAAAGGTTGTCACACAGAGGAGGGCCGGGATCTCTTCTCAATCATCCCAGAGTGCAGGACACGGAATAATGGGCTCAAGTTGCAGGAAGCCAGATTTCGACTGGATATCAGGAAAAACTTCCTAACTGTTAGAGCCATATGACAATGGAACCAATTACCTAGAGAGGTAGTGGGCTCTCCGACACTGGAGGCATTCAAGAGGCAGCTGGCCAGCCATCTGTCGGGAATGCTTTGATTTGGATTCCTGCATTGAGCAGGGGGTTGGACTTGATGGCCTTGTAGGCCCCTTCCAACTCTACTATTCTATGATTCTATGATGAATAATGTAATGTGATGTATGGCATGTACTATTATGAGTTGTAACATGATTGGTGTACATCCCCTGCAATGTGATGTGTATTATCTGAGATTCTTATTCTCTGGCTATGGCTACCAATAGTATCATTTGTAACAAAGGGATTGATAAGTAAGAAATAAATAGAACATTGTAAGCAATCTGCTGTCAACTTTCCATTTATTTTCCTGGGACATCCCAAAACCCAAGGATACTTTAGTGGGGTCTCCAACCAACCACCTGCCTGTCTCAGACTAGCTGCTGTTGGTGATGGTACAAGCTTAAGTAAATGCCACAATGGACATATAAGCGGTCTAGATCTCCGCAAGGCAAATGAGGAGAAAGTAAGAACCCTCAATCCTGTGCATTCACAAGAAGGGGGCTGGCCTTGCTGGTTTCCCCGGGCATTCTTGTGGAAGATGCGAACAAGAGTACTAATATCTTCGTCTGCTGTTCAGAAGATCTTAAACATTAATTAAGTCTCTTCGTGCCTTGCGACAGCTATGCAAAGACCTCAGTAAGCACTCTATGAGGAGACTCTAAAATGAAATGCTACAGCTTTTCTAGCTGAATGCACATCCCCTGTTTAACATTCTAGGGAAAGGACATTGAGTGCATATGGGGGCAGGGAAAGAGCTGACTTTGCACAAGGGGAGGGGCACCTTCTAAGTCTCGCCCTACAAGCATAATTGGCCACTTCTCTCACACAAAGTGCCTTCATCTCCCATTGATAACTGGCTAATGAATGTGTGTTTGTTTTTTCACACAGGGCTCAAGCAAGTGGGCTGCTGTATACAGTGAGATGCAGGAGGAAACTTTGGGCTCACACACCCACTGAACATCATATACCCTATCTCAGCAGCGGCAGACCTTTTCTCCCCTAGGGGCCACATATGGTACTGGGTTTAGTTGGTGATGGGGAGGACAAGTAACTAGGTATTTCCATTGAATGTTGGGTTTGTTGCAATCAGCACTGTTTCTGTTCCACTACAATTCAGCTTCCACTAAAACCGATGTTATTTGCCTCACTATCCACTATGGCTGAAACATATTTATGTATGTATTTATTTATTAAATTTATAGCCCGCCCTTCCTCCCAGTAGTAGCCCAGTGCGGCAAACAAAAACACTAAAAACACTCTAAAACAACATAAAACCAGACTTTAGAATATATTACAACAAAACATCTTTAAAAGCATCTTCTTCTAAAAAAGCTTTAAAAGCATCTTAAAAAGCAAATGTAATTAATTATGTAACTAACTTTAAAATGAGGAAAATAACAATTACAATTATTTATGTAACATTCATGGGCTGAAAAAAATGGCAAATAGCATCTGTATTTATTTGCGTAATTTCTGTTCCTGCCTTTAGACAAGCATGCAAATTGTGGCAGTTTCTGCTCCCATTTCTGTTTCCCTTAGAATTCTCTGACATCCCTACCAGTAAAACACAAATCCAACCAACGTACACACTTTAACATCCCCATTCCACTCCCCAGCCATCCATTGCAGGTAAAATTAGTGTTCCTGTGCTGCTTGCTGCAGTAAAAGAAGAGCAGTCTTTTCTTCCATCTGCCCAGCTGGTGGCTGATTGTGAAGAGAGTTGCTTTATGCAGCAGAGTTCATTGGAGATATCAAAGAATATGAATGAGAGTGGTGTTGATCTTAAACAAAATAAACATATTTCATTTAGAAAGTACGCATAGATTGGAAAGCCTAATAATCTACACTAGCTGAATTCAAAAGGGTAGGGAGACAGAGAATTGTGGGCAGAAGAAGGAGGAACTAGAAGTGATGATAGCACTGAGAATATCAGTCTAACCAATCAGAGGCATGCTTAAACATAAGGAGAGTATTCAAGCAGTGGCCCTTTCAACTGACTAACTATATCTATTGCCCCTAATGGTCAACAGATTCAGCTCAGACAGCAACACAAAGCATTGATTGAAGTAAAACTTCCAACAGATGGGCTGGGTGGCAGAGGAAGGCTAAAGTGGCTCCCAAATCACTGGAAGAGGCTTCACAGCCACTACAAAAATCGCACAGTGCATCATCATCATAATCATCATTATTTATTAAATTTATATCCCACCCTTCCTCTCAGTAGGAGCGCAGGGCAGCAAACAAAAACACTAAAACAACATAAAAATATATTGAAACAAAACATCTTTAAAAACATCTTTTTAAAACACCTTTAAAACATATTAAAAAGGAATTCTAACACAAACACAAACTGGAATAAGGTCTCTACTTAAGAGGCTTGTTGAAAGAGGAAGGTCTTCAGTCTTCAGGCACCAAAAAGTTAACAGAATTGGTGCCTGTCTAATATTTAAGGGGAGAGAATTCCAAAGTGTCGGTGCCACAACACTAAAGGTCTGCTTCCGATGTTGTGCAGAATGGACCTGATAAGATGGTATCTGCAGGAGGCCCTCTCCTGCAGAGCGCAGTGATCGACCAGGTATATAAGGAGTAAGACGATCTTTTAGGTATCCTGGTCCCGAGCTGTATAGGGCTTTGTACACCAAAACTAGAACCTTGAACATAGCCCAGTAGCAAATGGGCAACCAGTGCAATTCTTTCAGCAGCGGGGTGACATGTTGGCAATACTCTGCCCCAGTGAGCAGTCTCGCCACTGCATTTTGCACCAGCTGCAGCTTCCGGACCAACCTGAAGGGCAACCCACATATAGAGTGCATTACAGTAATCCAGCCTGGAGATTATCAGTGCACGGACAACAGAAGTCAGGCTATCCTGGACCAGAAACAGCCGCAGCTGTCTTACCAGCCGAAACTGGTAAAAGGCACTCCTAGCCACTGAGGTCACCTGGCCCTTTAGCGACAAAGATGGATCCAGGAGCATCCCCAGACTATGAACCTTCTCTTTCAGAGGGAGTACAACCTCATCCAAAGCAGGCAACTGACCAATTATCCAAACTCAGGAACCACCAACCCACAGAGCCTCCGTCTTGCTAGGATTCAGATTAAGTTTATTGGCCCTCATCCAGCCCACCACCAAATCCAGGCAGCGGTCCAGGGCTTGCATGGCCTCTCCCAATTCAGATATTACAGAGAAATAGAGCTGGGTATGGTCAGCGTACTGCTGACACCTCACCCCAAATCTCCTGATGACCACTCCCAAGGGCTTCATATGGATGTTAAACAGCATGGGGAACAAGATGGTACCTGAGACACCCCACAGCACAACTGCCAGGGGGCTAAAAGACAATCATCCAATGCTATTCCCTGAAAATGACCCTGGAGGTAGGATCAGAACCACTCTAAAACAGTGCCTCACCAAGTTGGCTCAGAAGGATACCATGGTTAATGGTATCAAAAGCTGCCAAGACATCAAGCAAGAATAACAGGGCCGCACTCCCCCTGTCCTTCTTCCAATAAAGGTCATCCATCAGGGTGACCAAGACCAATTCAGTCCCATAACCAGTGTGAACCCAGATTGGAATGGGTCAAAATAATCTGTTGCATCCAAGAATACTTGCAATTGCTGCACCACAACCCTCTCGATCACCTTCCCTAAAAAGGAGGTATTTGCGACCTAGCAGTAGTTGTCACAAACCAATGCATCCAGGGTGAGCTTTTTCAGGACTGGTCAGATCACCACCTCTTTCAGAGTGACTGGAACCACTCCCTCCTACAATGACATGTTGACCACACCCTGGATCCACTTGGTCAGACCCATTGGCAAGCTTTAATAAGTCAAGAAGGGCAAGGGTTGAGAGGACACGTTGCTGGCCGCATAATTACAAGCACCTTGTCCACATCATCAGGCCGCATCAACTGAAACCAATCCCAAGAAGTTTCAGCAGACATTGCACTGGACACCTCACAGTAGATGTGGATGGGACATCAAGATTGCTACGGAGGCGAGCAACTTTACCGTCAAAGTGCCTTGCGAACAATTCACAGTGGGTCTCCGAAGGGTCTAAAACTCCACTTCCTGGAGCTGATGACAACAGACCCCTGACAATACAGAAAATCTGCTCCACTAGACGGCTGCTTGAGGATGGGATGGTGGCAGACAAGTGGGCTTTCTTTGTCACCCTCACCACCACACAGTAGGCACGGTTATGATGTTTTACTCATGGCCAATCAGCCTCACAGCATGTCTTTCGCCACTTGCTCTCTAGCTCTCGTCCACCCTGTTCCATTGCCCTTAGTTCACTGGTGTACCAAGGTGCAAACCAGAATCCTCAATGCTGGAGATGGTGCTCAGGAACAACCCTGTCAAAAGCCTGACATGCCTTGTTGTTCCACAGTGTGACAAGGGCTTCAATAGGATCAGCTGCTCTATCTACTGGGAACTCCACCAGGCCATTCAGAAATCCAGCGGATTCCATTAGTCTCCAGGGGCCAATCATCTTAATTTCTCCACCATCTCTGCAGGGGAGGATCGGAGCCATAAGTCTAAACTTCACCAGGAAGTGGTCTGACCATGACAATGGGGTGACATCCACCCTGCTATCTCCAGACCACCCTTTCTCCATCTGGAGCAAAAACCAAGTCAAGAGTGTGCCCTGCCCTATGTGTCAGGCCTGTAACAACTTGAGACAGCCCCATAGTCATCTTGGAGGCCATGAAGTTATAAGCTGGAACTCTAGAGGCAGCCTCAGCATGGAATTGAAATCACGCAGGACTGTTGTTCTGGGCTCCTCCAACACCACAGCCGAGAAGTACTCCACCAGCTTTGTTAGAGAAGCTGCCGGGCAGCAGGGTGAAGAGTACACCAGCAGCAACCCTAGTTTACTGTCTCCTTGGCTTCACACCAGGCGCAAGCCCTCACAGCCAGCTCCAAGACAGAGTGGTTTCCTGGTGACAGAGATGGAAGTTCTGTAGACTACAGCAACCCCTCCCCCCCCATCCCTGCAGCCTGTGCTGGTGTTGCACCAGGTAGCCAGGTAGACAAAGCTGGGTCAGATCAACTCCTCCCAACTCACCCACCCAGGTCTCATTAATACACACCAAATCATCACCTTCCTCCATGATCAAATCATGGATGAGTGTTGTCTTAATCCCGATATGGCATTAAACAACAGCACACCCAGGCGAGTGGTCACAGCAGATGAGCAATGAGGAACCTGTCCATAGGAGGAGTGGGGGCAAGGAACAAGGTAGAAATAGCCTTGCCTTCGACTTCTGTGGTGGCTCACTGTCTCCCCATGTACATCTCCCTCTACCCGCCTATCTGAGAGCCAGTGTGGTGTAGTGGTTAAGGTGCTGGACTATGACCTGGGAGACCAGGATTTGAATCCCCACACAGCCATGAAGCTCACTGGGTGACCTTGGGCCAGTCACTGCCTCTCAGCCTCAGAGGGAGGCAATGGTAAACCCCCTCTGAATACCGCCCACCATGAAAACCCTATTCATAGGGTCACCCATAAGTCAGGATCGACTTGAAGGCAATCCATTTCCATTTTCACCCGTCTATCATGTTATTGGGTTTTGCACATCTTGGGTTCTCAAAGTCTTGTGCAGATATAAGATCGACCAAGACATTAGCCCCTTTAAACCTAGACGAAAGCCAGCGCACATTGTTCCAAGTATAACAGCATATCCCTAAGAACCAATTCAATGTCAAACTTTAGCCTAGAGTATTGAGCATGAAGCTATAACCTATGAGTAATGTACTGACTAATGTAAGCTGGTGGTCTCCCAGGAGTACTTTGCAGCTCTTGAAGTCAGCTGTGATTAGTGATTGGCAAATCAAAAGGAGAAGAAATTGCTTCAGTCAATAGTGGAAAAGGCCAAGGTATGATTTGGGTCCAGAATGTCATTATTATGACAGAAATGATGTGACCTGATTCTTAATTCCCCGAAGTTAAGACTTGCATTAGCAAGGAGGGGTCGATGAAAGGGGCATTGTCAGGAAGAGCATACCCAAAAATATTGCTAATGTTTGGGTCAGAAGGCAAGAAAGGGGACAGAAGGTGGTCACAGAAGCCAACGCGAGAAACGGGAAGCATGAAGTTCATTCCTCTTTGAATAACCTTCTAAAGCTGAAGCTTCTGACACAACTGCAGTCTGAAAGGGGAATAAAGGCCTCTGCAGCACATATTAAACTGACACAAATTAAGCTCTGCAACACTAATTAATATCACTTTGTCGAGCAATTGTGACAGAAATGCAGGCCGCATTCACACTGAATTTTAAATCGTGTTAAAAATGCAGCTCTTTAACATTGTTTCACAAGCTTCAAGGAGTGAGAGCCAGTGTAGTATAGTTGACAGACTGATAGCCCTTTTCACAGATTCAGGGAACGTGTGGGAAGGAGGGGGAAGAAGTCAGATACAGCTTGCTGTGCCTGCTGCTGGCTGGCACACATTCATCTCAAGGTAACCGTATGATCCTATGCAATCAGGAATGCCAGTTGTGTGCACAGCTCATAGAACAGTAGAGTTGGAAGGGACCTATAAGGCCACTGAGTCCAACCCCCAGTGCAACTTAAAACATACCCGACAGGTGGCTGTCCAGCTGACTTTTGAATGCTGCTAGTGTAGGACAGCCCACCACCTCCCTAGGTCACTGGTTGTACTGTTCTAACAGTTAGGAAGTTTTTCCTGATGTTCAGTCAAAATCCGGCTTCCTGAAACTTGAGTCCATTATTCCATGTCCTGCGCTCTGGGACAATTGAGAAGAGATCTTGGCCCTCCTCTGTGTGACAACCTTTCAAGAACTTGAAGAGTGCTATCATATCTCCCCTCAGTCTTTTCTTCTTAAGGCTAAACATGCCCAGTTCTTTCAGTCTTCTCACAGGGCAGTGTTTCCAGTCCCCTGATCATCCTTGTTGCCCTCCCCTGAACTTGTTCCATTTTGTTTGCATCCTTCTTAAAGTGCGCTGTCCAGAACTGGAAAGTGCGGTGTCCAGAACAGGAACTAGTACTTCACACGATTTTGAAACTATGCTTCTGTTAATACAGCCTAACATAGCATTTGCCTTTTTTAGCCACATCACACTGTTGGCTCATATTCAGCTTTTAATACAGGGCTCATATAGCGGTACATGCTAGGGATGTGCATGAGCCCCACACTTTGTCTTATATCTGTCTTGTATCTGTTTGCTTCAATCTGTAGTTTTGGTCCCAAGGTGCTCTGTATAAAACAAAGCTGTTTAGTCCCCTCCCCCATCCACTGTATATGGCAATTATAAAATGGCTATAACCTCTCTCCCCTTTTGCCAAAGTGGATGAAATTTGCAGGCACAGGTGCCCCTCCAGAGTGGTTTAAGCCTGCTGAATTGCAGACAAATATGGCCAGGGTCTTTTTGTGGGGGAATGAAAGGGTTTCATTTTGTCCATAATTCCTTTGGGAGGGAAGCAGGGGTTTGTCTTTTGTTCTTTCTTACATTGGATTCCTTGGAATGGAGTTCACAATCCTCCCACACAAAGATCTACTCCTGGTTACCCCTGTGAGCGTCTTCTTTTTTCATTCCATTTGCATAATTTAGGGTAGGAGGATTTTGTTGCTATTGTTAAACAGTTAGGAGCCCAAAATCCTTGCTGATCTACTGCAAGTCACTCAGAGATCTACCAGTAGATCCTGATCTACCTTCAGCCTACCCTCAATATATCACAAACCCTGCTATCTGAACCACTTGTGGCAACCTTGCAGAAGGCTAGCCAGTCAACAATTGGATGGATGTAGTAACTAAGGCTGCATTTCTAATGCTACTTACTTGGGAGTAAGCCCCATTGAATCCAATAGCACTTGTTTCTGAGTAGACATGGTTAAGATTGCACTGTTCTTCTATGTGCTTAGTTAATCTAGCTTTAATAATACTTTCTACCAGTTTTCCAGGGACAGAAGTTAAGCTAACTGGCCTGTAATTTCCGGGATCCCCTCTGGATCCCTTTTTGAAGATTGGCGTTACATTTGCCACTTTCCAGTCCTCAGGCACGGAGGAGGACCCGAGGGACAAGTTACACATTTTAGTTAGCAGATCAGCAATTTCACATTTGAGTTCTTTGAGAACTCTCGGGTGGATGCCATCCGGGCCCAGTGATTTGTCAGTTTTTATATTGTCCATTAAGCCTAGAACTTCCTCTCTCGTTACCACTATTTGTCTCAGTTCCTCAGAATCCCTTCCTGCAAATGTTAGTTCAGATTCAGGGATCTGCCCTATATCTTCCACTGTGAAGACAGATGCAAAGAATTCATTTAGCTTCTCTGCAATCTCCTTATCGTTCTTTAGTACACCTTTGACTCCCTTATCATCCAAGGGTCCAATCGCCTCCCTAGATGGTCTCCTGCTTTGAATGTATTTATAGAATTTTTTGTTGTTGGTTTTTATGTTCTTAGCAATGTGCTCCTCATATTCTTTTTTAGCATCCCTTATTGTCTTCTTGCATTTCTTTTGCCAGAGTTTGTGTTCTTTTTTATTTTCTTCATTCGGACAAGACTTCCATTTTCTGAAGGAAGACTTTTTGCCTCTAAGAGCTTCCTTGACTTTGCTCGTTAAGCATGCTGGCATCTTCTTGGCCCTGGCGGTACCTTTTCTGATCTGCGGTATGCACTCCAGTTGAGCTTCTAATATAGTGTTTTTAAACAACTTCCAAGCATTTTCGAGTGATGTGACCCTCTGGACTTTGTTTTTCAGCTTTCTTTTTACCAATCCCCTCATTTTTGTGAAGTTTCCTCTTTTGAAGTCAAATGTGACCATGTTGGATTTTCTTGGCAATTGGCCAGTTACATGTATGTTTAATTTAATAGCACTGTGGTCACTGCTCCCAATCGGTTCAACAACACTTACATCTCGCACCAGGTCCCGGTCCCCACTGAGGATTAAGTCCGGGTTGCCGTCCCTCTGGTCGGTTCCATGACCAACTGGTCTAGGGAATAGTCATTTAGAATATCTAGAAACTTTGCTTCTTTGTCATGACTGGAACACATATGCGGCCAGTCTATGTCCGGGTAGTTGAAGTCACCCATTACTACCACATTTCCTAGTTTGGATGCTTCCTCAATTTCATATCTCATCTCAAGGTCTCCCTGAGCATTTTGATCAGGGGGACGATGCATCGTTCCCAGTATTAAGTCCCTCCTGGGGAAGGGCATCACCACCCACAACGATTCTGTGGAGGAGTCTGCCTCTTTTGGGGTTTCGAGCTTGCTGGATTCAATGCCTTCTTTCACGTATAGAGCGACTCCGCCACCAATACTTCCTTCCCTGTCCTTCCAATATAGTTTATATCCAGGGATAACCATATCCCACTGGTTTTCTCCATTCCACCAGGTCTCGGTTATGCTCACTATATCAATGCTCTCCTCTAAGACCAAGCACTCCAGTTCTCCCATCTTGGTTCGGAGGCTCCTAGCATTAGCGTACAGGCACTTGTAAGCAGTGTCTCTCTTCAAGTGTCTTTGGCACTTGTGGTTTGGCCTGTGGTAATTTTGCTCTTCTGAATTTATATCCTGTGCCCCTGCTCTCACAATGCCTACTTCTAGGCCTACCCCTTTTAAAATTTCATCATTTCTTTGGTTTTTATCCCAGGGGGGAGGTTTATTCCAAACCGGACCTTTCTCAGCTCCTGTCGGGTTTCCCCCCTCAGTCAGTTTAAAAGCTGCTCTGCTACCTTTTTAATTTTAAGTGCCAGCAGTCTGGTTCCATTCTGGTTCAAGTGGAGCCCGTCCCTTTTGTACAGGCCTGGCTTGTCCCAAAATGTTCCCCAGTGCCTAACAAATCTAAACCCTTCCACCCGACACCATCATCTCATCCACGCATTGAGACTGCTAAGCTGGGCCTGTCTGGCTGGTCCTGTGCGTGGAACCGGTAGCATTTCAGAGAAAGCCACCTTGGAGGTCCTGGCTTTCAGCATCCTACCTAGCAACCTAAATTTTGCTTCCAGAACCTCACGGCTGCATTTCCCCATGTCGTTGGTGCCAACGTCCACCACGACCACTGACTCCTCCCCAGCACTGTCTACCAAACTATCTAAACGATGGGCGATATCCGCAACCTTCGCACCTGGCAGGCAAAACACCTTGCGGTCTACACGCCCATCACATACCCCACTGTCTATGTTCCTAATGATCGAATCACCCACTACAAGGATCCCTCCAGCCCCTGGAGATATATCCTCGGCATGAGAGGATAGCTGCTCATCCCCCAAGGAATGGGTCCCTTCTAAGGGATCGTTTCCCTCTTCCTCAGCTGGATGCTCTCCTTCCCCGAGACCATCGTTCTCCATGATAGCAGGAGAGCTATCATCGCTGGAGTGGGACACAGCTATAACGTCCCTTGAGGCCTCCTCCACACACCTCTCTGCCTCTCTCAGCTTTTCCAGGTCTGCCACCTTGGCCTCAAGGAAATGAAGTCGTTCCCGGAGAGCCAGGAGCTCATTGCACCGAGAGCACACCCACGACTGCTGTCCAACAGGCAGATAGTCGTACATGCTGCAGGCTGTGCAAAACACTGGAAAGCCCCCACACGCCTACTGGCTTCTTACCTGCATAGTTTTGTTTGAGGTTTATTACGTCAATAGGTTGGAGACTGCGGTTTAGTTGAGGTCAGGGAACAGACGGGCAGAGAGGGGGGCCCTGGCCTCCTCGCCCTGCTGCCGAACTCGCTCTGCTGCTTAACTCGCCTTGACGCTTCATCAGCTGGGGCTCCCTCTAGCTCGTGGAGCAGGCTCCCTCGCTAGGGTGCTCTGACTTTATATGTGTGGCTGGTTCCTCCCAGCTACTGCTGCCAGCCAATGATGTGTTACTTGAGGCTGATGGCTCAACTATCAGCTGGGGCTTAACTCTTTAGTATTATCTCAGGCTTCCTTCCTTTGAAGGCAGGAAGGCAGGCTTCCTTCCTGAGCAAGGGGCGGGGCTGTTTAAGCTTTTGGCTGCTTTTAATCTCAGCAAGGGGCTGCGACTTCCAGGCAAGTCTTTTGTGTTTGTTGTTTTCCCACCTAGAACAGCCTGATCTTTCTTTAACCTAGGGAAATCTTCCAGGAACTAAAAATTGCTGACATCTTTGACTGAATTTCCTATAGGCCTCATTTAAAAAATAATTTCTATATAACTGATGCACTTGTAAACTCCAGGGAAATTTTGCTATGCTCAAAGAGCGAGGCCTACTATTTGCAAAGAAGTGAATACTGTGTTCTTCAGATGTAACAAAATGGCAACATTCATGTTTTTAGATCAAAACAAGTCCAGCCTCTAAGCAGCCTTTCCCAACCAGTGTGCCTCCAGATGTTGTTGGACCACAACTCCCATCAGCCTCAGCCAGCATTGCCGATGGTCAGGGAAGATGGGAGTTGTGGTCCAACAACATCTGGAGGCACTCTGGTTGGGAAAGGCTGAATGCGATATGAGTCGTACCACACTAGCGGCAATGTAGTACAATCAGGTTATGAGTGGATGGTTAGATGCAGGTCCTGCAGCATTGCTTCTGTATTCAGATGCAGTGGTTAGTGCAAGCTTTACCAACATCACAATCCAAACCGTATCTACTCAGAAGTAAGTCCTATTGAATTCTATGGGACTTAGTCCCTTATAAGTCCCCCCTGGGTTCCATGGTGCTTGCTGCCTGCTATTCTAGGTGTGCTAAGGTGTGTTGACAAACTCAACAAGTAAATCAACATGCAGGTTCAAACCAGCAGAGAGAAACTAGCTTTATACCATCATATTCTAACAACAAATTCTTACCAACACCTGGTCTTGTAGGTAAAAGTATTATTTTGCCTCTTTATTTCTGTTATAGAAATGTACAGGTCTTGGTATTAGAAAGCAAATCCAGACGGCTGGCTGCATCCTTTATGAAGCGAGTGGAGCGATTGCTTTATGAGTGGCAGTCAAATCCGTCGCAGGAAGGTTTTTCATGTTGGATACAATGATATGGAGGAGATGGAGTGTGATAGATGTGATATGAACACAGATTCCCTTGCCTGTTCCTAGGCTTACGAAAACAGAACATTCATTTTCCTTTTGCTAATGATGTCAAAAATGCATTACTCATTGTACATAGGTTATTGCTCAAATCCGTCACTCTTCTTTCTTATGGGCGCATGAAGTCAGAGTTCATCTGTCTGTTCAGGCTGGTGTTATCAAAATGCATTATCCTCTTACCAAGGTTTTTACTGTATTCGGTATGCATCGTGTATCTTGTTTAGAGTAATGATTTGACAGAAAAGCATCCTCCAGTCAGGAGATTTGAAAAGAAACTGAGAATGTCACTTCCTCACCTCGGGCTAATGATGTCACATACCATGGCTTCCTTTGCCTTATGGTGTGCCCTGCATCCCAGTGGATTATGAATCCCAGTATGTCACATTTTCTTCTGAAAGTGCACACATAGTATCCACCAGCTGTTCTTCGCTATTGTGACGACTCCATCATTTAATGAAAAAATCGTTCATATAACAGCACATCAGTTGTATTTACAGTGAGACCAGTGAGGAACATCCACAGGGGCTCAAAACAGCTTGCGACCAATTTACTTACATACTCTACAATAGGTTGGGACTGGTTTACTTGCAGGATTGCCTTACCCCATATATGCTCCTCAACCTTTTTGATCTGTGGAACTGGCACTGTTACAGGTGCCACATAATACTCATTTGGCATTTGTAAGAAATTGATATTTTAGTGTGGCAGCACCTACGCTTTGGAACTCCCTGCCTATTGACATCAGGCAGAAACCTTCACCGTGCTGTTTTCGGCACCTGCTTAAAAACATTTTTAAAGAAGCCTATCCTGGCATATAGAAGTTACATGCTTTTTAGCCTTTTGTTGATTTTAATTATCATAGAATCATAAAATCATAGAATAGTAGTGTTGGAAGGGGCCTATAAGGCCATCGGGTCCAACCCCCTGCTCAATCCAGGAATCTAAGTTAAAGCATACCCAAGAGGTGGCTGTCCAGCTGCTTCTTGAATACCTCTAGTGTAGAAGAGCCCACCACCTTCCTAGGTAATTGGTTCCATTGTCATACCACTCTAACAGTTAGGAAGTTTTTCCTGATGTTCAGCTTCCTGTAACTTGAGTCCTACACTCTGGGATGATCCAGAAGAGATCCCAGCCCTCCTCTGCGTGACAACCTTCAAGTACTTGAAGAGTGCAATCATATCTCCCCTCAGTCTTCTCTTCTCCGGGCTAAACATGCCCAGTTCCTTCAGTCTCTCCTCATAGGGCTTTGTTTCCAGTCTCCGAATCATCCTTGTTGCCCTCCTCTGAATCTATTCCACTTTGCATCCTTCTTGAAGTGCGAAGACCAGAACTGGACGCAGTACTCAAGATGAGGCCTAACCTGTGCTGAATAGAGAGGAACTAATAATTCATGCGATTTGGAAACTATACTTCTGTTAATGCAGCCTAAAATAGCATTTGCCTTTTTTGCAGCCATATCACACTGTTGGTGCATGTTCAGCTTGTGATCAACAATTCCAAGATCCTTCTCACATGTAGTATTGCTGAATCAGGTATCCCCCATCTTATAACTGTGCATTTGGTTTCTTTTTCCTAAGTGTAGAACTTTGCACTTATAAATTTCATTTTGTTGTTTTTAGTCCGATGCTCCAGCTTATCAAGATCCCTTTGAATTTTGTTTCTTTCTTCCAGCAATCCCCCCCAATTATGTATCATCTGCATTGATAAGCATTCCCTGCACCTCCTCATTCAAGTCATTAATAAAAATGTTGAAGAGCACTGGGCCCAGGACCGAGCCCTATTGTACCCCTCTCATGACCTCCCCACAGTTTGAGAAGGAACCATTGATAAGTATTCTGAGTACGATTCTGTAGCCAGCTGTGGATCCACCTGATAGTTGTTCCCTCCAGCCAACATTTAGCTAGTTTGCTCATCAGAATATCATGGGGCACTTTTGTCAAAAGCTTTGATGGAGTTGAGATATATTATATCCACAGCATTCCCACAGTCTACCTGAGAGGTCACCCGATCAAAAAATGAGATAAAATTAGTTTGGCAGGATTTGTTCTTGATAAATGCATGCTGGCTTCTAGTAATAGAAATCACCTTCAAGTCGATTCCAACTTATGGCGACCCTATGAATAAGGTTTTCATGGTAAGCAGTATTCAGAGGGGGTTTACCATTGCCTTCCTCTGAGGCTAAGAAGCAATGACTGGCCCAAGGTCACTCAGTGAGCTTCATGGCTGTGTGGGGATTCAAATCCTGGTCTCCCAGGTCATAGTCCAACACTCTAACCACTACACCACACTGGCTCTAATCACTGCGAGCGAAAGTGGGCTAAAAAGGGGGGGCTCGCCCTGTCTCCTTGGCCAGAAAAGGCATGAGCAAGTTGTCTCATGGGGTACTGGTGATCCGCACCAACGCCAGGAGAGGGGGCACCTTGACGCCCTCCTCCGAACCGTCTTCTGTCTTCGGGCCGGACTCTGGGTTGCTGGATAGAGGCTACGCGGGCTCTTACTCAGCCATGCTGAAAGTGGCCCAAATGTTATTGCTGCTAATTGGATTCATCTGCATAAGATCTTCACGGTGGATAGATCACAGTACATACACCTACTTCAAAATTATCTCCATGTATGACTTAGTTATGATTCTAATTTTCTACATTGTCTACGTCTTCAGAATTTACCGAATGCTGGCCTGCATCAACTGGCCACTTGCAGTAAGTTCCTGTCATAATTAAAATAACTTTTGTTTCTAATTTCCAGAGGGCTAACTGGTTTTAATAAATTGCACCATGGCAGTTGTAAAAACTAACAAAACTTCTTTTTTAAAACAATTAGTAAAACAGTGGGATAAAAAAACCATGAAAAGACCATGAAATGTGACAGTAAGAGCCAGGCCAAGTCCAAATGTATACAAAATTAAATCTGAGCAATCAGCTGTCAGTTATACATGTCCACAGTAAGAAAGATATAAAGAGGAACCTCTGGGTTCCTTCTTCTCCCCCCCCCCCCGCAGGTCCTTTCTTGGGAACTTCTGAATTGGCAGGATTCCCATGACTCCAGACTGCACCAGGGCCTTTGAAATGTGATGGACTCTGCAATCTGCATTTGTAGCTGGAGTGGGTGCATGTGTGTTGGCTGAGCTGCTTGACTGCCATGGTGATCCAATTTAGCTATCAGTTTGTAATATGATTTATTCTACATCAACAAAAATGGTTGATTTTTGCCTTATTTGAATTTACTGTTGGCTTTTGTAAACTTGCTTCTCTACGCACCCCCAGCACTTTGTATTTTGATATTTTGAATGTTCGTTGTGAGCCACTTTGAGCACAGCATGCTGTAGAAAGGTGGCATATAAATAAACTCAGTCAATCAATTATTTTCAAGGTTATAATTTGCTCCAGAATTTTCCCAGGGATCGATGTCAGGCTGACTAGTCTGTAGTTCCCAGGTTCCTCCTTTTTGAAGATTGGGACAACATTAGCCCTCCTCCAATTATCCAGCACTTCACCCATCCTCCATGATTTTGCAAAGATAATAGACTGTGGGTTTTGAGAGTTCTTTAGCCAATTCCTTCAATACTCTAGGATGCAGCTCATTGGGCTCTGCAAATTTGAACTCATTCAGAGTGATTAGGTATTTCTTGACCATTTCTCTATCAATCTCAAGCTGCAATGCTGCCGCTTCACATTTACCAGGAGTGTCATAGACCCTCTTTTGGAAGAAGACTGAGGCAAAGTAGGAACTGAGCACTTCTGCCTTTTCTTTGTCATCTGTTATCATTTTGCCATCCTCACTGAATAGTTCTACCACCATTTCTTTTCTCTGCCTTTTACTATGGATGTACCTGAAAAAAGCTTTTTGTTGCTTTTAGAATCTCTTGCTAACCTCAGCTCATTCTGTGCTTTAGCCTTCCTGATGCCATCCCTGCAATTCTGTGCTACTTTTCTGTACTCTTCCTTTGGAGTCTGGTCTTCCTTCCACTTCCTGTATGTGTCCTTTTTTTTTTTCAGATAATCTCTAAACTTTTTGTGAAACCACATTGGCTTCTTCTACTGTCTTCCTCCTTTTTTTCTTCATGGAATGGTTTAGAATCATAGAATCATAGAGTTGGAAGGGCCTATAAGACCATCGAGTCCAACCCCCTGCTCCATTTGTTGGCAGCGGTGTATCGATTGCGTGTGCCCAGCAGGATAGAGCAGTTGAAAGGATACCCACACACAGGCCGTTAATTGTTAAGAGTCTTTTACTGACAGGATTTCGTACAGGAACGGTTACAATACAGATACAAATACTTTCCTTTACTCTCCTAACACCCCCACACCTTGTAGTTTCTTTTTCAAGGCTTTATAGACTGGGTTTGCTCTGTGCCAGCTGCAGCCTCTGCTGTCCTTGAGCTGCTGCACACCTTAACCTTAAATACTTGTCTTTCATTTCTGTCTTTCTGGAAAACTAGACAGATAGACTCCTCAGCAGCCTACAGCTCCCACCTTTTCCATAAAGACACAGTTCATATAGTAGTTATTGTTTTTTTCACAATTACAGTCAGTACATACCAAGCTTAATAACCATTCGGTTGTATTTCTCCCCACATATTGGTTTGGTCATGACATCTGCCAACATATCATTCGTGTTACAGTAACTTAATGTGATAAACCCTTGCTGTATGCATTCTCTTATGTGGTGGTATCTCACACTGATGTGTTTTGTGCGCTTGGTGTTCGCTTCTGACGTTGCCAATCTAATGCATGTCTGATTGTCTTCATAAACCAGTATTGGCTTCTTGACTTCTATACACAGTTCCTGTGTTAGGTGTTCGAACCATTGCAGTTCGTTGCATGCGGTAGACAAACTAACATATTCAGCTTCTGAGCTGGATATAGCAACTACCACTTGCCTTCTGCTACACCAGTCGATTACAGACCCATGTAGTAGTATCACAATGCCAGTGGTGGACTTACGGCTCGTTAGTTCACCCGCATGGTCTGCATCCACGTAACATTCCATGCCACCCTTTCCTTGTCCAGACATAACCAGCCCCTTCTTGCTCGTGCCCTTAAAGTATCTGAGCACTCTCTTAACGCCTTGCCAATCATGTTCTGTTGGTGTTTCTACCTTCCTGCTTAAGATGCTGACTGCATTGCAAATGTCAGGGCATGTTACCTTCACCAAATATTGTAACTTGCCCATAATGTGTCTGTATAGATCCGGGTTCGTACATGGTATCTCGTTTGTTTCCTGTAGGAACGAGACAGTCATGGGTGTACTCACTGGTTTACATTCAGACATGCCACATATATCTAGCATCTGCTTTATTTTCTCTTCCTGTCGTAGCATAAAGCTACCGTCTTCGCTACATATCGTGTCAGTTCCTAGGTAATGAGTTACTGGCCCCCAAACACTTCGTATCCACGTGTTGTTTGAGGCTGTTATGGAAGCTTATCTCATCCTTCTCGTCGTGGAAAACATGCAAGATATCATCCACATACACAGAACAATACGTGGTTTTGGTCCCACTGTTCTTTACATACACACATGCATCTGCAATGCATCTTCTAAACCCCATAGACTTCAAAACTTCGTCTAACTGGGGCAAAGACATCGTCATAGTCAGTACCATACTGCTGTGTAAACCCTTTGGCTACTAAGCGCGCTGTATATCTTTGCACATCCCCTGTGCTAGTCCTTTTTCTCTTAAATACCCACTTGCAGCCAATTGCCTTCTTTCCTGTGGGAAGATTTCCCAAGGTCCATGTACCGTTTTTGTCCATGGCATTTAGCTCCTCATGCATGGCTGCCTGCCATTTGGCCTGCTCAGCCTCAAACAACCGCCTGATGTCATTGATGCTGGAGGGGTCCTCCTGTATCGCATCAATTGATGTTAAAGCGGTAGTGAATGCCAGAGACGATCTATCACTGGGCACGTCATTGGTACGCATTCTGGGCTTTTGCTAACTTCCCTTTGTGTTGTCACCTTGTCTTCCACCCCTTGAACAAACCTCAAAACACCCAGTTTGATATGGTATAGTGCGTTCTTGAGATACCCTCTCAAACAGAGTTTGTCCCCTTTCTTTATCTCACATGTCCCTTGTCTAAACGTGACGATATATCCCATTGCGTTCAGTTTCGTAACAGACATGATATTACTTTCTAAGCCTGGTACATATAATACGTCAGTCATTACAGTGTTAAGTACGCTTAACTTTACAGTTCCCCTCCCCAATACCTGTCTGTGCATGCCATCCGCAAGCACAACATCCTCTTTCGTGGGAAGTGTAGTTTTGAATAATGTTTTGTCCTTTATCATACTGTGGGTAGCGCCTGAGTCTACAACCCATACAGTGCAATCTCTGTCCTCTTTTCTTGAACCTGATACTCTGACTATGTGTACTTTCGAAGGCTTCCTTCCTTGTCCTTTCCGCTTCGCTTCACAGTCTCTTTGTAGATGAGTATTAGAACCACAGACGTAGCAGGCCTTAAGTCCGAAAGATTGTGCTTCTGTGTCCTTAAAGTTTAGCTTCCTGCTTTCTCTTTTCTCATTTCGCTCCCTTCCTTCGGCTTCCTTTCGTCTCTCCCACTCCTGTAGCAGTTTGCCCAATACATACTCGACTGTCAGACCCTCGTCTGGCATAGCTTCCAACGAGCTTACGATTGGATCCCAGGACGAATTCAGTGAAGAGAGAATGATGTACACTTGTTGCAACTGTGTGTGCACCACATTCCTTTCTTTCAGCTCCGCAAACAGTTTCTTTATCTCCAATAAATGGGCAGACATTGTCCCGTCATCAGGCATCTTCATCTGATAGAGTCTTCGTGCTAAATGGATTATACTGCTGGCTGTTTTTCTTACGTGCACCTTGTTTAATGTAGTCCATATAAGCCTCGCTGTCGGCTTATCTTGTATATGCAGCAACTGGGAATCATCTACTGCCAAGATGATAAACGCCCTTGCTCTTTCATCGATTCAAATCCATGGAGCCGGTTGCGGTTCCGCCAGTGGGTTGGTCACAATCACCTGCCATAAATCTTCCTTAGTAAGGAACGCCTGTATCCTTAATCGCCAACAGGAATAGTTTCGTTCGGTGAGCCTTTCCAAAGGCATCCCGGCTGAAAGTGAGACTACCATGCCTGCAGCCACGTCTCCTGAACACTTCTGGACACTATTCCGTCTTTCTTCCGTGGCACTGTGGACCAGCTGCGCTTTCTAAGCCTCTGGGCTTCCTGTGCCTGCTGGACTAGCTGGGCTAACTGGGCTAGCTGGGCTAGCTGGGCCCATAACCCTTGTTGGCAGCGGTGTATCGATTGCGTGTGCCCAGCAGGATAGAGCAGTTGAAAGGATACCCACACACAGGCCGTTAATTGTTAAGAGTCTTTTACTGACAGGATGTCGTACAGGAACGGTTACAATACAGATACAAATACTTTCCTTTACTCTCCTAACACCCCCACACCTTGTCGTTTCTTTTTCAAGGCTTTATAGATTGGGTTTGCTCTGTGCCAGCTGCAGCCTCTGCTGTGAGCTGTCCTTGAGCTGCTGCACACCTTAACCCTTTACTTGTCTTTCATTTCTGTCTTTCTGGAAAACTAAACAGATAGACTCCTCAGCAGCCTACACCATTTAGGAATCCATGTTAAAGCATGCCTGAAAGGTGGCTCTCCAGATGCCTCTTGAATGCCTCCAGTGTTGGAGAGCCCACCACCTTCCTAGGTAATTTGTTCCATTGTCGTACTGCTCTTAACAGTCAGGAGGTTTTTCCTATGTTCAGCCGAAATCTGGCTTCCTGTAAGTTGAGCCCATTATTCCATGTATTGTCACTGTGCCTTTAGAATTTTCTTTTTTAGAAACACCATCTTGGACTCCTTTTCTCATTAGGGTTGCTTGCCATGGAATTAGTTATCACTGTTCTGAGTTTATTAAAATCAGCTTTCCTGAAATCCAGAGTACGTGTACGGCTACTATTGGCAATGTGCTTTTCAAAAGTTTCATCCTCATCTTCTCCTTGATTGGGTGATCAGCAGTAGACTCCAACCACCATGTTCCTTTTATTCCTTGCCCCATTAATTTTAATCTAGATACTCTCAGTGGAGCTAACTAAGCTCATTCTCCTGTATTTCTGTGCAGGGATATATATTTTTAACATATAGTGCAACTTCTTCCCCCTTTCTATTCCTTCTATTCTTTTTGAACAAGTTATATCCTTCAGTTGCTGTATTCCAGTGATGGGAGTCATCCCACCAAGTTTCAGTTATACCAATCAAGTCTTATTTACTCTCTTGTATTAAGAGTTCAAGTTCATCCTGTTTGTTTCTCATACTGTGGGCATTAGTATATAGACATCGAAGAGCATGTGATTTACGAACTGGCTTCCTTCCTACATTTTTATGAAGAGTATTACTGGGGCCCATTAGAGTCGTTCCCTCAGTTCCTTTTACTGTGCACAAGCCTTTGTTAGTTGTTACCACCAAGTTTACATCTCCCTCCCCCTTAGGATTCAGTTTAAAGCTCTCCTGATGAGGTTCTCCAAGCTGTGGCCAAACACATTCTTCGCAGTCCTTGTGTGGTGCAACCCACCACTTGCCAGCAGTCCATCTTCCAGGAAGTGTAGCCCATAGTCCCAGAATCCAAATCTCTCATGTCAGCAACACCTTCATACCCAGTCATTCACCCTGAGTATTTTTCTTTCCCTTTCTACTCCAAAGTCCTTGGGTTTCCTTCCCAGAGCTTCGAAGTCTGACATGATTTCTTTGCAGCTCTGCTTGGCAGTATCATTCGTTCCCACATAGATGAGAAGAAAGGGATACATGCCAGTGGCCTTTAAGAGTGATGGCAACCCTTCCGTCACATCTCTATTCCGTCCTCCAGGGAGACAGTATAAGTGGCGAGTCTATGGGTCTTCTTGGCATACTTGGGTTTTGTTGTGGGCTTCCTATGATTCTCTTTATATTTGGTCCTTCGAAGTCTCCAGGAGTAAACAAAATGTGTAAAAGTTTCATTTGCAGTGGGAAAAAACCCAGTTAGAAATACAGCCTAGCTGCTTCCAGGCTTAGCTGTTGCAAGGGTTAATGTTTCTTTCACTTTTCACTTCCTCCTCCGTTTCTGAAGACTGGCACTCCCACCTGGCTAGGAAGATAGCTGGCTAGGAAGTCTGCCAAGAGTTTGGGCACTTCCCCCTCCTTTCAAAAACAAGAAGTAGATCGAGATGCAAACCTGTGAGGTTTTAAGGAGACAAACTGTGCTATTGACAGCTTTCTAAAGCATCACAAGACCTGTCAACTTTTTAACTAGTTCCAGACTGTGACACTGTCAAAGCTTTGAGAAGCTTTGCAGTGTAAGCAGTTAACCCTTTAAAGAGACACATAGGGGCATAGTGAGAGTTTATTTATTTATTGCACTTGTATACCGCCCCATAGCCGAAGCTCTCTGGGCGGTTTACAGCAACCAAATAATAAGAATAAGAAATGAATAACTGTGCTTGTTATTAGATAAATCCTTGAAGAAAAAAGTTGTTTGCATAAAGCTGTTACTAGAAAAAATGTTATTTGCCAGCCACCTTAAGGAGTATAACTGCTGCATAAATATAAGCCTCACAGTTATAAGCACTAATTAGTGAACTTAATAATGCTACCTATGTTCCTATCTAACGCATGCTATGTGCCTATCTAACCCATGCAAAGTAAGATAGAGTTTAAGTATTATGCCCTGGCTATAGCCAGCAAAAATGGCTGTTTAACTAATTAACTATTAAGTTACTGACAAAGGCCAGAGTTCCTCAGCAACTATGAATACACAATTTTTGCACTGGTTGCAGCCAGTTACTTGTAGTTCTAAACTGTAATATATAAATAAAGAAATATATATTTGTATTTTCTACTGTGGAACTCTATTATTATATTTCCTGATACATCCTCAACCCCAAGAGTGTCTTGGGTAGGATTTCTTTTTCTAGGTTTACCTAGCCAGTCGTCTGCTGTTGATAACAGGACTCACTTAGCTGCGGTCGAAGTTTGACATATAAGGCTCTGACTAGACATAAATCTAGAAAGAATGTATAGAACCCTCATCTTTGTGCATCCATGAGACAAGGGTCTGGCCAGTAACAGTTTCAATCCCACACAAGAGAGAGTCTCCCACTACTACTACCCAATCAGTTTCTGAATGTTTTAAATAATTGTTTTTAACTGTTTTATTACAATCAAGCATTACATAAATGTTGTTAAATAAACAAATAATGAAGTCCCTGTGGGCACTTGAGATGAAGGAGAAAGGTATCTATCTATCTATCTATCTGTCTGTCTGTCTGTCCGTCCGTCCGTCCGTCCGTCCGTCCGTCCGTCCGTCCGTCCGTCCGTCCGTCTGTCTATCTATCTATCTATCTATCTATCTATCTATCTATCTATCTATCTATCTAATCTATCTATCTATCTATCTATCTATCTATCTATCTATCTATCTATCTATCTATCTAATTAGCTGATTCATACTTGACAGCAGTCTCCCCACAAACATCTTTAGAAAAATCCCTGCTCATCCATGAAACTCACTGGGTGATTTTGGGCTTGTCACCATCTCTCAGCCTAACCTGCCTCATAGAATTGTTGTGAGGATAAAGTGGAGAGGAGGAGAACCATGTGCATCACCTTCACCTCCTTCAATGAAAAGTGGAATATAAAAATTAATTATAAATTAAATAAATAAAATCTAAGCACCAAAGTAAATATGACCTGCTTTATGGCAAGGGTGGGGAACCTGAGACCCTCCAGTTGTTGTTGGACTCCAACTCCCATCAGCACCAACTAGCATGGCTAAAGGTCAGGAATGATGGGAGTTTTTATTTATTTATTTATTTATTCAATTTATATACCGCCCCATAGCCGAAGCTCTCTGGGCGGTTTACAACAAGTAAAAAACATCTGACATACAATTAAAACCTCATTGAGCAGTTTAAAAATAAGTTAAAAATATCAAGAATTAAAACATAATTAAACACACACTAAAATGCATATTAAATACTACTAAAATGCTGAAAATGCCTGGGAGAAGAGGAAGGTTTTTATCTGACGCCGAAAAGATAATAATGTTGGTGCCAGACGTATCTCATCAGGAAGAATATTCCATAGTTTGGGGGCCACCACTGAGAAGGCCCTTTTTCTTGTTGTCACCTTCCGGGCTTCTTTCTGAGTAGGCACCCGGAGGAGGGCCTTCAATGTTGAGCGCAGTGTGTGGGTAGGTTCATATCGGGAGAAACGTTCCATCAGGTATTGTGGTCCCATGCCGTACAAGGCTTTATAGGTTAAAACCAGCACCTTGAATCGAGCCCGGAAACATATAGGCAACCAGTGCAGGCGGGCCAGAATTGGTGTTATATGTTCGGACCGCCTGGTCCCAGTTATCAGTCTGGCCGCCGCATTTTGCATGAGCTGTAGTTTCCGAACCATCTTCAAGGGCAGCCCCACATAGAGTGCATTGCAGTAGTCTAATTTAGAGGTTACCAGAGCGTGGACAACTGAAGCAAGGTTTTCCCTGTCCATATAGTGGCGTAGCTGGGCCACCAACCGAAGCTGGTAGAACGCACTCCGTGCCACCGAGGCTACTTGAGCCTCCAGTGACAGGGATGGATCTAAAAGAACTCCCAGACTATGAACCTGCTCCTTCAGGGGGAGTGCAACCCCATCCAGGACAGGTTGTACATCCACCATCCGGTCAGGGGAACCACCTACTAACAGCATCTCAGTCTTGTCTGGATTGAGCTTCAATTTATTCGCTCTCATCCAGTCCATTATCACAGCCAGGCACCTTGACAGCCTCACCTGATGAAGATGAAAAGGAGAAGTAGAGCTGCATGTCATCAGCATACTGGTGACAATGCACTCCAAAACTCCTGATGACAGCACCCAGCGGCTTCATATAGATGTTAAAGAGCATGGGGGACAGAACTGACCCCTGCGGAACTCCATATTGGAGAGCCCAGGGTGCCGAGCAGTGCTCCCCAAGCACTACCTTCTGGAGATGACCCGCCAAATAGGAGCAGAACCACCGCCAAGCAGTACCTCCAACTCCCAAATCTGCAAGTCTTCCCAGAAGAATACCATGGTCGATGGTATCAAAAGCCGCTGAGAGATCAAGGAAAATCAACAGAGTTACACTCCCCCTGTCTTTCTCCTGGCATAAGTCATCATACAGGGCGACCAAGGCCGTCTCCGTGCCAAAACCGAGCCTGAAACCCAATTGAAATGGATCCAGATAATCGGTCTCATCCAAGAATGTCTGGAGCTGGTCCGCAACCACTCTTTCTAGAACCTTGCCCAGGAATGGGACATTCGCTACCGGCCTATAATTATTAAGATTTTCTGGGTCCAGTTAGAGTACAACAGATTCCCCATCCATTCTTGCTGTGATCTCTCAACATTTTTTTTATTAGTTCAAATCAGTCACAGGTGTGGAGTGGCAGAGTTGCAATGGATTATATTTTAATGAGTGATGATGATGATGATGACATAATCTTTGTAAGAGGTCACGTTACTAATAGCTTTGTATATCCCACCAGGTAGATCCAGGATCACCTTCCACATGCAAAAGTGTAATATACAATGTGAATACAGAGATCCCACTTGCATTTTATTGAACTGAGCATATAGGAGAGCTTATACCCCTCTGCCCAGCTGGAGTTGTCACCAGTCCTGAAGTGAATAATGCTGCACATGCAGGAGCTCTATTTGCATACTGGAGCTCGTATGGAGCTTTGGTCTTAAGCCCATATTTGGAGGACCAAGCTAGAGCACTAACATGTGCAGCACACCGAAAACATATTTGTTTGTGGAGACTAACAGTACTATTCTTCAAATCTGATATGGCACCCCAATGCCAACCTATCACTTGTCCCCCAGACCAGTCCTTCCAGCAACGTTCCAGTCCTGGCTAATAGAATGTTGTGCATGCAAAACCTCTGTGGCAATGGCTGTCTGTACTGGGGGTGGATAAAGCATACCACTCAGCTGCTTAGGTACCACAGTGGAAGGGAGCCCTATGTGGTTTCTGGAGGGTGTCATCACGGGGCAGGGTGGGGGAATGGATAGTACTGTACAGGTGCCATAGTATAGCACCTGGAGAATAGCCAGCAATATCCACCCCAGGCAGAAGCTAATGACATTATCTGCAGTGGGTTTTCCTGAAACTGCTTTAGAACCTAATAAGAGCAAGCCTTGGCTCACATCAAACATTTCCTACTCAAGAGTTCAAGCTGATTGAGCCTTGTTTCTTATTTTATATCTCCTGGATTATATTGATCTCATGCTGTTTTGACTTTGAAAACCTAGCTAGCAGCTCAGCGCATCACCTCCTTGCCTTTTTCATTTCCCCCCAGAAATGATTGTACTCCAGGAGGCTTAAGAGGGAAAGGCAAAAGGTTTCACAGAGAGGTTTTTTATATTGTCAGCAGAGATACAGAATTCAGTTTGATGCCTGTGAATAAAACAGTGAAACCTGATCTTACTTGGTCGTCACAGTTCTTCTGTACCAGCTTCCAGTGTTCTAAAGAGAGAGAGAAGCAGAAAGGCAAATATATATAGTAAAGAATCCTGTCCAATCAGGGTTGCTGTCTGCATGGCAGGAGCCCTTCACGCATACATCCATTTGTGTGTGAGGCTCTATCACAGGTTCGCTGCACCCTGACCCATGTGAGGAAGGGGGATCAGGCCAACCAGCGTGTCCCTCTGTTTGCCCTCCCTTCCTATGAACTTTTCGCTGCTACCAGGTGGAAGACTTTATCTCTCCCAGATTGCCTCCACCAAACAGCCTAAACTCCCCTGGGTCTCCTTGAGAACACCTCTAGGGAGTGTGGGTTTCGGCTCTTAAGTGTGGGGTGGACAAAATAGTAGAGACCACAAGCTATTATGAACCAAGATTTAAAAAGTTTACTGAAAAGATAAGAAAGGTTATTCTTAGGAAAAGGGTTTCAGCTTATGAATTGTTACATGAATAAACACAAAACCATTCCAAAAGGAGAAATAAGAACAAATCAACTCTCCCGGGTCTCCTTGAGAACACCTCTAGCTGGTATCGTCGTCGTCGTCATCATCATCATCACTGATATCCCGCCCTTCCTCTCAAAGGAGCGCAGGGTGGCAAATAGGGTACAGACAATTAAACCAGAAAATCTCATCCATCTAGTCCTTACTAAGGGAGCAGCCCTAACTATGGGAAACCAATACACCAGATCCAGACTTCATTCAGAGGTGAAGCTACTGCCAGATGAGCCGGTCCAAGCCTGACAGAGGGAAAACAAGCCTTTGAAACAGAGTTTGACTTACATTACCCTTTTTGCTGGTGTACGTTCTGCCAGGTCACGTGACTGAGCTGAACAGAGTTAGGATCCAGTGTGAGTCCCACCTGCCCAGTCCTGCACCTACTATGTCCCTTTTTAGGGATTTATGTTGGCCTCGGCTGAGCCGGCTTCAACTAAACTGGCTGAACTGGGATGAGGGACTTATGCTGGAGTTATCTCCAGCTGAGCCAGAATTGGGCTTAAACTGGCACAGCCCCAGATGAGTGGGAATTCAGCAGGTGGAGCTGGAGATCAGCCAGATCCTAACTCACTCATCCCAGAAGATCTTGGGTTTGGATTGCTCCCTAAAGCAGTGTCATAACGGTTAATTTTTTTCAAGCAAAGTTCTTCCATTGGTTCTTCCATTAGATTTCAGCTCATTTCCAGTGCCATTCTGTGACCTTTTGTTCTTCTGAGATCCTCCCTGATCTGTCATCTCTACAAATAGCCCCTTAATGATATCCTTAAGGTACCTTTGTTTTACATTTCAGTCCCCAGCCAATCAGAACATTAAAGAACTATACTTTTGTCTTAATCTCATCTGGAGACTAGGTGATTTACAATGCTCATGCCTGCCTCTCCTTCCTGCCTGACACCCTGTTTCCTGACAGATCCGGATTGCTCTGGGCCGCCCAGCCCAACCCATAGCGATCTGGGGCTATCTCAGCCCAACTGTGCCAAGGCCTGGATCCCTCTGAATAGGCTTGATTTGATTTGGGCTTCAGCCACCTCCAGTGCAGAGCCCTTGCCAGAACACTCTGTTGTCTTGCTAAAATACAGAGAACATGTCCATCAGTGTCAGAGATGGAATGGCTGAGCTGCAATACTCGCAGAGCTTATGGACAAGAATTTACGTAACTAATCCTATTACCCAAAAGCACTGGGCTGTGGCCAAACCTTTTTTATTATTGAAATTCAGCACCACTAATGAAATGCAAAGACAGGTGCTAGGAAACGTATGGAATAGAGATGAAAGGGGAATGATGTTGGGATCTTTTCCTGTCCCTCACTTTGCACATAATGTATGGTTGGGGGAGGGAACTTGTCAGATTTTCACACCATTTTTAAAGTCTGCAAGCTAAGTACCAAATGCAAAAAAAAAAATGCATAGGGTTTGCCTGGGTGGGATGCAATTAAATGCAGAAGAGAGTGAAGATGCTTATCTGGCAGATATTGTTCAGGAAAGGCAAATCATACATCATTGCGCGTGTGTGATTTGGTCCCTTGTTTCTCAGTGCTCCTCACCCTGCACAAGATCAGGCCAAAACAGGTCATTTTTTCAAAAAATGAACGATTTGCATTTTGTGTTATTGGGTTCTCAAGAAATGATATCGTCATTACATAGCCCAGTAATTTCATATGTTGTGAGATACTGGAATATTGATTTTAATCAGTAGGATTAATACATTAATTTGTTAAAAAGAAAGACATTAAAAAATTTAAAAATAAAATCTGCTAAGTATTGGCAGCCCTGAAATTATGTTTGGCAATAACATTTCAGCAGAATGAAGAACTACAAATACTATATTACATTGGGAAAAGGGCATTGCGCAGTGGTAGAATATCTGCCTTGCATGCAAAGGTCCCTGGTGCAGCCCCTGGCATCTCCAGTCAGGGCTGGGAAAATGCTCCTGTCTGAATTCCTGCAGAGTCGCTGATAGTCAGTGTCTAATGGGGTGGGGAACCTCCAGCCTGTGGGCCTAATTAGCCCTGCCAAGTTTCCCATTTGGCCGACGAGGCCATTTCAGCCAGGCCAAGTCCCCTGCCCTGCACCTAATATCATATGTGACATTGGAGGGAGGGATCAGGTAAAAACTTGACTCATCTGAAAGGAGGTTTGCAGGCACCATAAATCAGCTGCAAATCCCTGTGCAAATCCCTGGGCAAGGTAGCTCTGTGAAAGGACCTTTGCAAGACCCAGGAATCAACTGACTGTGGGGTCCTGAGAAGTCTCTGTTGAAGAGCTATCTTGCGGAGCACTTTGCAGAGCTCTCTGCAAGACTCCTGATGTCCCAGTGATGTCATTTATTTATTTATTTATTGCACTTGTATACCGCCCCATAGCCGAAGCTCTCTGGGCGGTTTACAGCAATCAAAAACATTAAAACAAATATACAATTTAAAACACATATTTAAAAAAAAATTAAAACACAATTTTAAAATTTAAAACAATAGAAAAACAATTTAAAACACATGCTAAAATGCCTGGGAGAAGAGGAAAGTCTTGACCTGGCGCCGAAAGCATGACGGTGTTGGCGCCAGGTGCACCTCGTCAGGAAGATCATTCCATAAATTGGGGGCCACCACTGAGAAGGCCCTCTCCCTTGTTGCCACCCTCCGAGCTTCCCTTGGAGTAGGCACCCGGAGGAGACACTTTGATCTTAAATGTAGTGTACAGGTGGGTTCGTATCGGGAGAGGTGTTCCATCAGGTATTGTGGTCCCAAGCTGGGTAAGGCTTTATAGGTCAAAACCAGCACCTTGAATCGAGCTCGGAAACATACAGGCAGCCAATGCAAGCGGGCCAGAATCAGTTGTATATGTTCAGACCGTCTGGTCCCTGTTACCAATCTGGCCGCTGCATATTGCACAAACTGCAGTTTCCGAACCATCTTCAAAGGCAGCCCCCCGTAGAGTGCATTGCAGTAATCTAATTTGGAGGTTACCAGAGCATGGACAACTGAAGCCAGGTTATCCCTGTCCAGATAGGGACGTAGTTGGGCCACCAACCGAAGTTGGTGGAAGGCACTCCGTGCCACCGAGGCTACCTGAGCCTCGAGTGACAGAGATGGTTCTAGGAGAACCCCTAAGCTACGAACCTGCTCCTTCAGGGAGTGCAAGAAATCGGGACAAGGCTGTGCTCTGGACATATTGTGATGTCGCAGTGATGCCATCTCATGGGCTCCTGTCACACTTCGCCCACAAGGGGTGGGAGAGACAGTGATTTGTAGGCAATACTGAATAGATGAACCAATGGCCTGACTCAGTATAAGGCAGCTTCCTATGTTCCATGAAGAGAGACTGGGGGAACAGGAGTTCTCAAGAGCGACTCCCTAACCTGGAAAGAGCTTCATACTCACACGTTACACTATCTGCTGCTTGGGCAAAAGATCCCACATATGTATTTATTATTTAAGTATGAGGTTTATATCCCGCCCTTCCTCCCAGTAGGACCCCATCGCCAGACATATGTGGGATGACATTATAATTTTTTGCTAGTCTGAGGTTACTCTTATAGAGTCAGCAAGTTTAATAGAAATCATTCTTTAAATTCCTAAAAGGCCATCTGGCAGGGGGACCCACAAATCCTTTGCTGTTTACACAGGCACTCCTTCAAGCTCTGCTTTGTCTTGAACAAATGGGAACTTGTACCGGCAAGGCCTTTTGAGGCTCAGACACCCAAATTGCAACATCAAATAAATCTCCCCTGTGGCCCTGGGCTTGTTGAGAGATGACATTTCTGTTCTCTTAGTTACTTCACATAGAGCAATGCTAGCAAATCTTAATGCCAGTGCAAGGGAAACGAATCCCCCTGGCTCCTAGCTTGTCTTCATCCCAAGTCTCTATCCTGACATTTTCCCCCTGTGTTTTTACAAGTGTTGCTTCCTTGGTCATTGTACTGTGTTTTTATGAAAAGAAAAGAAAAGTAATCATGCAGCGGGCAAGAGAATAAAACAGCTGTAGCAATGGAAAAGCTACTGAAAGCAGGGCTAATGTGAAACAATGAGCAAACTGAGGGTTCCTAGAGACAACCAGTTTATTGAGCATTCATTCTGATTTGCTTGCAGAAAGCTTAAGCGGATGTTAGACTATGCTTGGTCTTTATTGAGCATTTATTCTGATTCCACCTCAAGAAGCTCTGCTTTGTCTTGAATGCCTGATTTATTGGGTATTCTTTCTGATTTGTTTATGGGATAGTTATACGACAACAATCATTCATCCTGCTTTGCTTGTGGGGTGTTTATATGTCTCCCCATTAATCATTCATTCATCCCACACTTTTCAGTGGTTGTCACTTTCCTAACTGCAAAAAATCTGTTTCTTTTTTTTTTAAAGTAGCATTGTTGTGCTGGGGTGTCAGAACGCTTTAACCCACTTTGGTTGTGCAAACCTAAATTTTTGGTATGCGCTTGAATCCCTCCCACCAAATAGTGGCAACCTGGAGGCACCCTGAGATGAGCAAACTTCCTTATGATAAACTCTCTTCACTCCTCAATATCTTGCATCTTTCTGCTAGGTAGGGTGACCCTGAGTCCTATTTTACAGTCCTCAATCTGTTTGAAGGCATTCTCTATTTGAAGGGCTATCCAGCTTGTAGGAGAATTCATCCCTGTTATTCATATCAGGATAATAGGTGATAACATTTGATCAAGAGATTCTGGTTGAACAAGTGACTTAAGTGCTTTCTTGCAAATGAAAAGCCTGAATTTTGCTGAAGTGCTGCTTCTAGGCTCAAAAGGAGAAGTAAGAGAAGACCAAGTATCGAAAATAAACTAAGCTGACAACATCCTGGTATAGTGAGTGGAAAAACATGGGCCAGAAACATGGGACATACTAACCATATGGACAGAGAAGTAGGGTCTCATGCTGATCACCAGAACAGGGCGCACATGCACACAAAAACACAGGGATAATCTCAGAGAGAAGTCCAGGTGACACATTTATTTGTGCTGAACCAGTAAGATAGCTAGACGTTCACTCATTGGTCATGCCACACTGGGTTTGACAAAGGCAATTGGAAAGGATATTTAATTTAGTGCAGGGGAAATAATCAGGGTCTTATCTTCGGAATCTGAGAGGCCCCACATCCAGGAGTGCAAATGTCTTCACATGGGGTTCTGTCATTCTAAGAAGCTCTGGACTGTGTGAGTATGTATATTGATTTAGTGCTGGTAACCTTAAGCCAGCATTGAACTGTGATAACTGAAGGACTGTCTGCAGTCAAACTTATAATTAAATTGTAACCACTCCTTTGAGAAATTAGACCTAAAAACAATTCCTTCCCAGTCCAAATTTAGTTAAAAGCTAAAACACCATAAGGAAAAGAGAGCAGGAGGGGTCTTGAAGTTGCCCATTAACAGTGAGCACCCAGGCAGCAGACTGAGCCAGCACATAGGACACCTGGTCACAGTCTTCCCTGCTAGTGGGAAGATGTATTGCATTTTTATTGAAATTATAGTCATCGTGCCTGAATGTGCATATATACCTCTTAATTAGCACATGCCAATTGGTAACCTCTTTTTTGTGTGATGCATTTCCTCTTTATTGGCAGTGCCTGAGCAGCCACATGTCTACTATTGACCATGTGTGGTGGAACACGCAGCAGCATGCACTCTGTATTCAGCAAAGTATTTCTTCTGCATGCAGGATCTCCATATTGCTTCTTGCTAAGCAGATTATCTTCTTCACCTTCCTGAACTCAGTGGTTTATCTTTTCTGCAAGAGAGAGAGAGATGCTAAGGCTGAGTTGAACATTCTCCACAAAGTCCATCTCCCCAGCTTTTTTTCACTGGTGACTGTTTGGGCCCAGGTATGATTTGAAGGTGCATGAGGCCATCTTCTTGATGAAGCGAAGCAGGTGAGCATCTAGTCAGTGCCTGGGAACTACATGCATTTGTTTTGTATTGTTTTAAATGTATTTATGTTGCTGTACACTGTCCTCATGTTTTGTGAGAGGGCAGCGTATAAATACTTTCATATGCAAATAATAGGGATGGGTGAGAATACTGTATGTGCTAAATTGGATTTAGTACCAGATTTTGACATAATCCGATAATCTGCTGTCTTTTCAGACCGGCATTGATTTCTTGTGGTGGATCACAGCTGTCATCGGCATAGATTTAAAAAAAAAAATCCACTCCAAATTTACGTTATTGTCTGGCTTTCCTCTAGGCTGATGTATTCTTAACTGCTGTCTAGGTGATAATGATCACCATTTACATCCATGAACCTCCCTTCTATTTTAGGCAATTATCTGCCTAATTAATATGTAAATAAAAAAAGATGGAACAATATAAGCATTTTCATAACCATTTTAGTTAAAAATTACGGGATTTTTTTGCTTTAAAAAATCACCAGATTGGCAATTGTGAAAGCAAACAAGTACAAAAAAAGAGCAGATTGACAACAAAAGCTGGACTCTCGGAATTCAAGTAGGTCAGAACTAGGCAGCAAACCCCATCCTTAACTAGGGTTGCCAGGTTCATGGCCTGAGACTGATCCTGTATCTTTAGGAGAAGAGAAGGTCAGCCAAGTGCAGGTGCTCTTGCAACTCTGTAATGGGAAAGACCAAAAGGTGGAATTCTCCCTTCCCCCTGCACAACTTTTAAAGATACAGAAGACCTCTTGGAGGCCGGGCCAGGCAACCAAGAGGTCTTCTGTATCTTTAAAAGTTGTGCAGGGGGAAGGGAGAATTTCACCCTGTGGTTTTTCCCATTACAGTGTTGCAAGAACACCTGCACTTGGCTGATTTTCTCTTCTCTTAAAGATACAGAATCATTCTCAGGCCCTGAGCCTGGCAACCCTAAGATGACACATAGTGGCCATCATCCACTGCACGCAGGAAGGTGCCTTACAATTTTTGCCTGCCTGCTGCATATGCAGAATCTAGGTGGTTTGCAAACTGCACGTGCTTACTTGATCAACACTTGCAGCTCCATGCCTTATCTAGAGACTCTAGCTCACTTTCTGGTTGAGCCAGCAAGGAGAAGCAGTCTTCATCTCAATTGTTTCTGTGTCTTAGGGTACATGTCTTAAGAGGTGAATGCAATGGGGGAGTCTGCCTGCCGTCATGGAGAATGGAATAAAGGGGTTTGAATCCACCAAATGCTCCCTCCCCAAACAAATACAAGATATAAAAGCAACCCTCTCTGTAGAAAAGGCTGTGGTATTAGTATTTGCATTTTTGGCCCTACCCCCACCCTGTTAAATGGTGCTTACTCTCAAGTAAAGTTGTGTTAGAATTAGGGATTGGCGAGAATTTTGATTCAGTTTGCATTTCAAGCTGAATTTATCAAATCTGCACTTTCTGAAACAATATGAGAACCAAAACACAGCTATCCTTTGAAATTCACACGTATTCGAATTTTGAGATGCCGTTCACCAACCAACCAATGTTTACAAAAATGCATATACTGAGGAAAGTGTGCATAAAAAATGAATATGAGTGCAAATAACATGCCAAAATGCATTAAATGATGAGAAATGGCTTACAAAAATGTGTACATTGTTCGAAACTCCCTACAAAAATGTGTTTAAAATGCTGGAGAATTTTCATGAGGATTTAAAAAAAAAAAAATTGCAAATTGCTCCAGAAATGTGGAGAACTGAATTTAAAATTGGAAAAATAAGAAACTAAGAGAACCGAAATTGACAGATCTTTCCATCCCTAGTTGGAATGCAGCCTCGCTCACACTCTCGCCCGTGGCAGAGGTTCTGTTCAGCAATTCAGAAAAGGCTAAAAAGTATTTTTTTTAATAATATCCTTCTTCAAAATATCTGGCAGGCATCTCCCCACCAAAGATCATCATACTTCATTTCCTCCCCTGGGATGGATGGATGTGTGTATATATGTATGTATAGTCTTGACATCCTGTTCCTAAACACTTCATGTGAAAGTAAATTCCACAGTTATCAGTGCATTTTACTTTCATGCAATGTGCCTAGGATCAAGGAGCAAATATTAATATGAATGGATAGAACTGAAGAAGAGCATAAAATGAACCTTGGCATGATTCACTGGGCATCTGCTTTGATGGCATGGGTCATGTAAATGAACTTCATCGATTCTCACACACCAGTTGTTGGGAGTTTTACAGGAATCCAGCATTTGCTATTAAAGCTTATATGATTTATTTACTGCCACTCTTTTGCAGAAAATACAATGTCTGAGATAATGAGATTTTCTAGTGTTTATTGTAAGGAGTGAATTTTTTTAAAAAAAGAATCTTGCAATATATTGGGTGATATAGCATAATGTGTTATTGTTTAAGAGTTCTTTTGAATCAAAATGTGTCTTCACATTTCCCAGGGCACACCAGGATGATGAGGTGATGTCCTACATTAGTATTCCACTTCCAGATTTGTTGCAGGAAAGTTTGTACCTCATTACAAAGGTACAAAGTTTCTCACAATATTTCTTGTAATTTCGGGCAGACATGAAGAACAGTGTTCCCTGCAAGCTTGCTTGCTTGAAATTGCAAAGTAGGACACTTACTGATAGATCTGCTTGAAGGTCAGTAGCTTGTTTTGGCATGACAAGCAGCAGGATATAGCAGCATTCACCTGTCAGCAGATCTGGAAATGATCATAGTGTGCTGAAGTGCCTTTCCTGCACTATTCTTTCCATAGGATGAAAATAAAGATTTTGAGACTTGAACTCACAACCTCGGCATTGCACCCTCTTGTACTGCTTTGTAAATATCACACACTGGCAGATTGTGCCACTGGATCTGTACTCTCACCCTTCCCTCCGTACCAAAAATAGACAGATTTTTCACCCACTGTTTATCCCTCTGCTTATCTGAATCCCATGTCTTAAAATTGCACCAAACTTAGCAGGAGCTCTTTGGCATTAAAGGTGAGGGTAGGAATCTATTGAAGTTGGATTCCAAAGTAGAGTCACCTGATTTGATCCAGGCAGATCATGGCTTGGGCCAGATTGTGAATCCTTTTTGGAATCTGGAGTCCAGATCGGATCCCTTTTCAAAGTGGATGAGGGCTGCTGTGCTGCCTCTTTCTGGTAACAATTTTTTTCTTTCCTTCCAAACATTTTAGAGCCCAACACCTAGAGTAGCTAGCATGTGGGGCTCTTTGTTGCTGATTGCTTTAAATACAGTAGAGCAAGTGTCACCGGGAGCAATAGGAATTCATGACATTCCATGGCTCTCAGACGGAATTGTGCAGGGAAAATGGCATCAAGTCCTGTTGCTCCCAGGGGACATGCGCTACCATATTCAAAGGACATGGCAGCAAGGGGCCCTGTTCACTAGCTGCTCTAGGCTGTGGGCAACTGTTTTGGAGCTTTTAAAAAAGAAAGGCACATTACCAGACAAAAGCAACACTGTAGCCTTCGGACTGCCTCATAAATAGGGATAGACAAATCTGACCATTTTAGTTTCTCTTGGTTTTTCATTTTTCCAATCTTAAATTCAGCTCTCTGCATTTCTGAATAATCTCCTGTATGCAATTTTCCCCAACACATAACAAAGTTGGATATAGCAACCACTGGTTAGGCCTCATCTTGAGTACTGAGTCCAATTCTGGATACCACACTTTAAAAAGGATGCAGACAAACTGGAACAGGTTCAGAGAGAGGCAACAAGGATGATCAGGGGACTGGAAGCAAAGCCTTATGAGCAGAGACGGAAAGAACTGGGCATGTTTAGAACTCCAGGCATGTTTAGCCTGGAGAAGAGAAGACTGAGGGGAGATATGATAGCACTCTTCAAGTAGCTGAAAGGTTGTCACACAGAGGAGGGCCAGGATCTCTTCTCGATCATCCCAAAGTGCAGGACACGGAATAATGGGCTCAAGTTACAGGAAACCAGATTTCTACTGAACATCAGGAAAAACTTAGAGTGGTATGATAATGGAGCCAATTACCTAGGGAGGTGGTGGACAATCATCTGCTGGATGTGCTTTAATTAGGATTCCTACATTGAGCAGGGGGTTGGACTTCATGGACTTATAGACCCCTTCCAACTCTACCATTCTATGATTCTATAGATTGCAGAAAACATCATTGTGGGTTACACTTCTGAAGAATGTCAATTGCTAAGCAACAGAAACTGGACTAGCTGAAATTAGACTTTTTTTCTGGTCCAGAAAAGTAAGACTGAGTTGATTTCTGTTTTCTGTTAGGTGGCATAATCTTTGGGCTAAGCAGAGTTAAAACTTAAATGGTTAAAAACCAGGATGTGTTCAATTGCTTTATATATGAAGAGTGTGCTTGGAAGATAAAGAAAAACCATGCAATACAATTTTGTATCTACTTGGTTAAAAGAACAAAAACAACTCTTCAAGGGATTCTCAGGTTGTTGTTGGCTTATAGGTTTGTTGTGTGTGAAGAAAGAAAAAAGCTGCATTATTTAATGCCTCCTTGGGTTGAGTACTCAAAATGCTATTTTTAATTCCCTGCAAAGGATTTCTAGCTTTTGTTGATGCAGCAAGGGGAGTCCTAAGAAAAGTCTGTGAAAACAGACTTTGCGTAGTTTCATTGAGGAGGTATCAATAGATATCTACAAGAGAGAGGCTTCTAAGGTTTTGTCACACTAGCTTGTTCAAGCCGGGCCAGCTCAAAACATCTTGTTGCCTGAGGGGAGGAAAAAGATGGTGCCCCCTTTATGTCATGCACAGAAGTGAGCTTGATTGTCACTTAAATCTTGTCACTTCAATACTGCAGACAGGATAGCATCTTCCACTATTCCTGAGGTTGGCAGGCTGCCTGAGAGAGAGCAGTACAGGAACACACAGAAGGGTACTGGGCTCAGGAGGAACAACGGAAGGGGCTACCACTCCCCCCATTATATGCCATTTGAAGTTATTACCTCACTCTGTCTAATGGTAGGACGAGCCCTGCAGCCAAGAGAAACAAACCCTAGCATAGAGGGTTGCCCCCCCCCCAGGATTTGAGGTGCTTTATAAATAATGCTAATTAATATTAGGAATATGAACGGGGAAAGCAAGCATCATTCCCAAAGTTTGAGGTCTAATGCACATCAAGTGAGGGGTTCAAATTCAGCAGCTGTGTTGTCTGTTGAAACTTAACTACTGAATTCAGGTTCCACACAGGTTTGGGTTACATACAGGTTTAGTAAACAGGTTTTTTACTTATTATTTTGGTGGTGGACCCATATTTGTGGCACTCCTTCAAACGGACAGGCATCCAGCATTCCATTCCAAGGGATAGGCATCAGAATGGGTCTTGAAATGGGTCTTGAAAACCCGTCCATTCCAAACTGCTTTTAAATGAGACACAATCAGATTTCAAGTTTTAATTGTTTGTTTAGTCAGCCATTTCTTTACATAGTTTCTCAAAAATTGTTTACTTTAATTCTAGCAAAGGTGAGGAACCTCTGACTGAAGGGACTGATGTGCTCACCCTGCTTAATTTTATCCACCCTTTGGACATTTCCAAAATTGCATTAGATTTTTTTATTTTTATTTCTATTTTTGACTGACACTCCCACCTTTTATCATTAACTCAGGACTGCTTATACAGTCACAAAGTGAACCCATTTGCCATACAGAAACACAAAACATCTTTGGGGGTGGGCGGAATCCTAAGGGAAAACAGCCCAGTGAGGATTGAAGGCTCTATACACACCATACATTTAAAGCACATTTCCTCTCCCCCTCCCCAGAATCCTGGGAACTATAGTTTATCCCTCACAGAGCCACAATTCCCAGGACTATGGTTCACAGGCTTAGTGGCCATAGAATGCTGACTGATTGTTGGGGAATGGAATGGAGCATGGTGAAGGAGGATATGGCTGCCTGAACAGGAGCCCCCCACCGTACAATATTTTGTTTCAAGTTGCGCTTGGTAATCACAATCATAAACCACAGAAATCTAGTATTAGAAAATTGAAAATGGACATAGCAATGAAAAATGATAATGAAAATTTTATATAATGGAATATAAAATCTAAAGCACGCACATGATTGTGCAGAACATGGAAGAGTAAAAAAATGGAAGTAGTTGATAAAATTGTGATTTGTTTCTTTCAAGTTGCCACTGTTTGTTCTTTCTGGATTCCTTTTGCTGGTTCCATTTTCTCTCTCTTATGTGCCTTTAATAAATCCTGTTTGATTAGAGTAGATCAAATAGTTCCTATCATTTGAGAGACAGTTGATCATCATTCGACTTGATGAAGGCTGTAGGAGAATGTGTAACATCAACAATATTCAGAAGCGGTTAGTGGCTATTTACTGCCCAGTCTGAAATGCCTCTGTGGTATCTACAGTTCAGGGGCCATATAAATAATATTGGAGAAAAGATCATGATCATCATCTTGGGTTTCCAGCTTGGGGAAAAATAGTAGAAGCTTAGTAGCAGGAATTCCCCTACAGCCTCCAACAAGCTACAAGCTCATGCCCTTAATTCGTACACTACAGCAGCTTTAAGAAAAAGCAAATTGTTTAGGGGGTGCAATGTTTAATCAATCAATCGCTTATATTAACCTTGAGTGCAATCCAATCCATGTCTACTTAGAAGTAAGTCCCACTGAGCTCAGTGGGGATAACTCCTAGATAAGAGGGAAAAGGATTGCAGCCTTAAGTAGAATAAGTGCTCTGATTAATTGGGAAGTGGTCCATGGTATGTGCAAAGCTCTTCTCCAACACCACATTTCATATGAGTTGGTTTTTCTCTTATCCACTTTTTTCACTGTCCAACTTTCACATCCATACATAGAGATCAGGAATACCATGGTCTGAATGATCCTGACTTTAGTGCTCAGTGATACATCTTTGGAATCTGAGGACCTTTTCTAGTTGTTTCATAGCTGCCCTCCCCAGTCCTAGCCGCCTTCTAATTTCTTGACTATGGTCTCCATTTTGGTTAATGACTGTGCCAAGGTATTGATAATCCTTGACAAGTGCAATGTCCTCATTGTCAGCTTTAACGTTACATAAATCTTCTGTTGTCATTACTTTAGTGTTCTTGACGTTCAGCTGTAGTCCTGCTTTTGTGCTTTCCTATTTAACTTTCAACAGCATTTGTTTCAAATCATTACAGGTTTCTGCTAGTAGTATGATATCATCTGCATATATTAAATTATTGATATTTCTCCCTCCAGTTTTCACACTTTCTTCATCTTGATCCAATCCTGCATTCCTTATTATATGTTCTGCATATAGATTAAATAAATAGAGTGATAAAACACAGCTCTGTCTCACATCCTTTCCATTTGGGAACCAATCAGTTTCTCCATATACTGTCCTTACAGTAGCCTCTTGTCCAGAGTATAGGTTGTGCATCAAGACAATCAGATGCTGTGGTACCCCCATTTCTTTTAAAGCATTCCATAGTTTTTCATGATCTATACAATCAAAGGCTTTGCTGTAAATCAATAAACACAGGTGATTTTCTTCTGAAATTCCTTGGTCCCTTCCATTATCCAACGTGTGTTTGCGATATGATCTCTGGTACCTCTTCCCTTTCTAAATCCAGCTTGGACGTCTGGCATTTCTCACTCCATATATGGCAAGAGCTTTTGTTGTAGAATCTTGAGCATTACTTTACTTGCATGGGATATTAAGGCAATAGTTCAATAATTACTGCATGCCCTGGGATCCCCTTTCTTTGGAATTGGGATGTATACTGAATGCTTCCAGTCTGTGGGCCATTGTTTAGTTTTCCATATTTGTTGACAACTTTTTGTCAAAATTTGGACAGATTTCACCTCAGTAACTTGTAACAACTCTGTTGGTATGCTATCTGTTCCTGGTGATTTGTTTCTTCCAAGTATTTTAAGTCCAGCCTTCACCTCACATTTCTGGTTCTTCATCATACGGTTCCTCCATGAATGAATCTGTCATCCTTGCATCTCTTTCACAGAGTTCTTCAGTGTATTGCTTCCATCTTCCTTTTATTTCATCTTAGTCAATCAGTGTGTTCCCTCTTGATTATTCAGCATCCCTATTCTTGGTTTAAATTTCCCTTTAATTTCTCTAATCTTTTGGAATAGGGCTCTTGTTCTACCTTTTTTGTTGTCCTCTTCTATTTCTATATAGTAACTATTGTAATAGTTCTCTTTGTCCCTATGTACTAGTTGCTGTATTATTGCATTTAGGGTACTGACTGTGTTTCTGTCTCCTTTTGCTTTTGCTTTCCTTCTTTCTTTAACCATTTTAGGAGTTTTCTCAATCATCCATTGTCTTTCTCTCTTTTTAACTAGAGGTATTGTCTTTTTTGCATTCTTCCTTGATAATTGATTGACTTCAATCCATAGTTCTTCTGGTTCTCTATCAACTAAGTTTAAAACCTCAAATCTGTTCCTTATTTGATCTGTATATTCTTCTGGGATGTTATTTAAATTGTATTTTGGCATTATGATTGCTTTGTTGTTGTTCTTTAGCTTTACTCTGATTTTCGATATGACCAGTTCATGATCTGTACAGCAGTCTGCTCCTGGTCTTGTTTTCGCAGAAAGTATGGAACTTCTCCATCTTCTGCTACCAATTATGTAATCAATTTGATTCCTGTATTGACCATTTGGTGTTGTCCATGTGTACAGTCATCTTTTCGGTTGCTGAAAAAATGTGTTTGCAAGAAACAAATTACTGCCTTCACAGAATTAAGTCTCCCTCTTGTTTCATTTCTATCTCCTAAGCCCCATTTCCCCACAATTCCTAGTTCTTCTTTGTTCCCTACTTTTGCTTTGCAGTCTCCCATGATTATTAGAAATTATTATCATTATTATGAGAAATCGTGATTATGAGAAAAGGTATTCCCCTTTTATCTCAGCCAGGCAGGAATGCTCTTTGAAGAAGCTACCTAATTAAGAAACAATAACAAGATTTTGCATCAGAGCTATTGTTTTTAGATGACTAAAACCATCTTACAACCTGATTCTATGCATGTCCACTTGGAAGCAGGCCCCACTAGTTTCAATGGGGTTTGTTCTCATATACTATATAGTATTCTAGTTTAAGATTTATTTAATCAAGTGAAGCTCCCTTATATATCATTAAGCAGCTTTGCAGTCTCCTTTGAAAGAACAGTCAGGTCAGAATTCAGCAACTGAGCAGTCATCCAGTGTACTGTGGCGCTGGGAGGATAGAACAGAGGTCACCAAACTTTCTGGGACAGTGGGCACATTTGCAAACTGTAGGAACCATTGTGGGCACCACACATGCACACACACTGCAACCAAACATACATTGACTACAATAGAATGCTTCTTTCAAGCCTAACTTCAGTGGAGGATGGGAAGCCATGTCTGCCAGGGAAGACCTTTGTGGGCATACAAGCACCATGCTGTAAACTCCTAGGTTAGAATGTTGCCTGACATAAGAAAAATGCAAATTAGGGAGGAAATAATTGGCAATGAAGAATGGTCCGACTGGAGATCTTTTTGGGATATTGAATTTTGCTTTAAAAAAAAAAATGTTCCTTTTCTGCATGTAAAATAATGGATTTGACCATTTTATGGAGGGGGATCAAATACCCAGCAGAGAAAGACTGAAATGTCTTATCAGCATAATCATAAAAATATAGAAAACTGGACAATATTTGTTCATATTTATAGGCTGTGTATATCTGGGGCTGCACAAATAAAAGAACTAAGCAGTGTGATGCTCTATGGAGTGCAGGAATCATAGAAAAAGAAACAGCCGGGGAATTTGGTTTTGTGTCTTTCAGAACACCTGGCTTATTACACTGTTCAACATAACAACTGTACACAAATCAAAAGGTGTCCCTTCAGGGCATGATTTCCCTTATTACTTATTATTAATATTAATTTAGCCTTTCAGTTCCACTTAATAGGGTATGAAATATTTCCATTGAAGGCAGAGATTTATTTGTCCATTTATGACCTTCAACAATATATAACTTGCCTTCTAAACCTCATTCCCCTGCAATGCCTCACCTTCTAAAGGCTATAATAATTTAGCTCCTGGTAGTATTCCATTTACTTGCAGGCACAGCAGTATCACATTCTCAACAGACTTGCTCTTGCTGGAGTTTTTACTCACTCTTGTCTCATTTGCTGAGGAACTGTGGACAGACGGAGGGGACACACCTGGAGAGGAGTGATGGGTGGGGACAAACATCTCCCTTTTCCCACTGATGGCAAGCCATGATGTCACTCTTAGCCCACAACCTCCAGTCACAGACCCGCCGAGATTCGAAGATGGAAGGACTCAACCTTTCCCACTCTCCAAAATTTCCCACTCTTTCCAGTTTCCCAAGATTCCTCCTACTGTGAAAACAGAGGCTGTTCTGCTGCTTTTTTTCAGGAAGGGGGAGAGATTCCTGAAATTATGAGGTGGAAGGTGGGTTGCCTTTTGCTTTAATCAACCTTATGAGCTGGTGCAGAGTTTTTCATATTTTTCACTTGGTTTTTAATTTTATTTAAAAAGGCCCATTTAACACGCAGAGGCAGAAGGATCTCTTCAAGGGTCCCCACCACCCACACTTCCTTGAGATCAATGACACATTACCAAGGCATTCTGCAAAGGGTGGCTGAAAGCTCCACTTGGCACCCCCACGAGGCCTGCTGTGTTAACAGTGCATAGTTACACTATGGAACTCACTCCCACAAGAGGCAGTGATGGCCACCAACTTGGATGGCTTTAAAAGAGGATTAGACAAATTCATGGAGGGTAAGGCTATCAGTGGCTACTAGCTGTGATGGCTATGTTCTGCCATTGATCAAAGGCAGGATGCTTCTGAATACCAGTTGCCAGAAACTGCAGCAGGGGAAAGTGCTCTTGTGCTCAGGTCCTCCTTGCAGGCTTCTTATGAGCATTTGGGTGGACACTATGAGAACAGGATGCTGAACTAGATGGGCCATTGACTGATCCAGCAGGCTCTTCTTAAGATAGCATGTTTGATTTCTGCTGGCTTTTTAAATTGTGATGAACTGCTAATTGCTATAACTGAGGCTGATAATAGGATATGGTGTAAGGGCACCAAAGTCAACACTTGAATGACTGTGGATTTGTAAATATGAGTTCAACTGCCCTAAAAAAATAATTCACATTTTTTGAACTTTTCAAATTTATATTGTTCAAGCTTCCAACATACTAATTTAACATTTACTTTTTATCCTTGAAATTTCAGCTGAATCCACCTAATAAAAGAAGCTTTCCACCTAGGTTAAAACATATATTTCTTCTACTTGCTAGGATTTCTTGCTTTGATTCAGTCACCTACCAATCTCAGCCTGATTGATCGACTGGGAAGAGAAGGGTCACTGCTTTTTCCACTGTAATGCTTTGTCTGAATTCAAGGTTTTTGAATGAGAATTTGTGTTATGTCACTTCCCTCATGTTTTCCTCCAACTAAAGGTGATTGCATTGTTTCTGCTCCAACGGCTGCTCAAATGAACATATTTAATTCTAGAATTCTTGAATTGCTTTCTTTGTGCAAAACAGCTCTATCAGTGCTGCTCTTCATAATTTCTCTTACCATCTTACTGCAATTGTTTTATGTGTTTATAAGCATCCTCGCCTATCCAACACATCCCCCCAAGTGCATCCTGCAGTTACTTTCTAACTCAGTGAAATAAAGCCCTAAAATGGTGCTACTTTCCGCATCACACAGGAATGGAGACACGCACACACACAGAGACCATGCACATCTGAGCGGTCAAAGCAATCAATTCACACAAGAATGTCCCTTTTGTCCCATTAGTGTCTTGTAATTTTCCAGTTCACAGAAACGAGCACATAGGCCTGGTTGAAACATAATGGGAAACCACAGTTTCCTGCTGCATGAATGAATGTGCACAAGCCTCAGGCTTGCACACTCCTCTCTTCCCTACTGTAGCAGAACCGCAAGGAGGAGATTGAAAGCATTCATTTCTCCTTTTAAACAAACCACTGTTTCTTGTTATGTCTGGATTTATGGAACTGTGGCTTGTGGAAAACTGAGAACAATGACTTCTGATTTCTTCACAGCTATGCAAGAGGAGGGGGTGGGGAAGCAGGCAAGCCTGAGGCTCATGCAGACTTGTTCACATAGTGAGAAACCACAGTTTACTATTAAGTCTGAACCAGGCCACATTCTCACTAGCATTGATGGCTCTGCTCGTGGCAATAGACCACTTGCATGTTAGGGATGGAGAGGTACAAAAGTTGCCTGCTAGCATTGCATTGCAACAGACCCTGGAAATGTGTGAATCACTCTAATACAAGTACATAAGAAAGGTTCTGCTGGATCAGGCTAATGGCCCATCTAGTCCTGCACCCTGTTCTCTCAGTGACCAGTCAGATGCCTGTGAGAAGCCCCCAAGTAGGACTTGAGTGCAACAGCACTCTCCCCACTTGTGATTCTCAGCAACTGGTATTCAGAGGCATCCTGAGACAGTGGAAGTAGAACATGAGCGATAGGGCAGTTAGTCCCCACCCCACCCCAGCAATGGTGTAGCACTATCCCCATTGAACCATTACATGGGATATAGGAACACTGCTGGTCTGCTGATTATAGGATTTTTTGTTGTTGTTAAAGAAGAAAAGTGGGAAATAACCTCTGCCACCTCCTTCAGTGAGGGTAAGCACCCTGCCCTTCCCCAATTAACTGATTTCATCAACAGCCACAAGAAAGTCAATAGAAATGCCCCCTTCTTTTGCTGCCATCAAATGGCTCTGCAAAAGTATAGGGGTATGTTTGCCATAACATACAAATTTGGCCTTGAATTTTAAAAAGTGGTCTCCTTCTTTACTTGGGGCCTGTAGCAGCACCAGAAAAAAAACTGGGGGGAGGCACGGAAGGGGCAAAGTATGTTTCTAGGTGGGCAAAATATAATAGGTGGGGGAGCAAGCTCCTTGTTCTGGGGGTGCTTGCCCCCCCCCCTTGCCACCACCACTGCTTGGGCCCAAAAAGTGGGAAAAGATTGTGATATTTTTCTTTACATGAAACTAAAAGGTGTGGACACAGAATGTGTGTCACTATACTGCTGTTAAAGTGAAATGAGAGATGGGATGTTTCATTAACCTTTCTGCCCCCAAACAATGTTCCTAGAAATTTAGAGCAACCTAGAGAAGGGAGTCAGATCCACGAGGTTTAGGGAGCCCCAGTTGACGAAGCATCAAGGCAAGTTAAGCAGCAGGGCAAAGAGGTTAGGGCACATGGCTCTGCTTTCCTTGGCCTTTATTTTTTATTGATTTTTTAACTGCTGTTTCACTGAACATGCCCACATCATAAGCCTCAATGAGGCATGTCCAGCATTGCACCTCCAGCATCTATCTGAATTAGCCAATGCCTTCCTATAAAGATGCTGTGGAGTCCAATATACCCAAAATACAATTTTTTGCTGAATCAATCTCAATTTTAAATCTACAGAAACATTTTGTACAGATTCTGAAGCAATTTTCCACTGTTTAGGCTGTATAGCATTTTCTAACTCCCTGTTCCACTTTCCAAATTCTTGAACATGCCTGCAATAAATATTTATCAACAACATTTGTGGGTTTGGCACACAGCAGTAATTCAGAGAGGCCAAAGCATCATAGGCCAAAACACAAGTGCCAAAGACACTTGAGGAAAGACACCGTAAATGCTAATGCTAGAAACCTCCAAGCCAAGATAGGAGAACTGGAGCACTTAGTCTTAGAGGAGAGCATTGATATAGTGGGCATAATGGAAACCTGGTGGGATGGAGAAAACCAGTGGGGCACAGTTATCTCTGGATAAAAATTCTATAAGAAGGACAGGGAAGGATGTACTAGAGGTGGTGTCACTCTGCACATCAAAGAGGGCATTGTGTCCAGCTAGCTAGAAATCCCAAAAGGGGCAGACTCCTCCATGAACTCATTGTGGATGGTGATACCAGGCCCCAAGAATAATTTAGTACTGGGGATGTGATATTGAATCCCTGATCAAAATGCTCAGAGAGATCTGGAGATGAAGAATGAAATCAAGGAAGCAACCCAAAGATAAAATGTTGTAGTAATGGGTGACTTCAACTACTGGCTACGTTTGTGTTCCAGTTATGACAAAGAGGTAAAATTTCTAGACACCCTAAATGACTGTGCCCTAGAATAGTTAGTTAGAAGGATGGCAACTCCGCTTAATGATGACTTTGGTATTGGACAGAAGGAACACTGTGTCCCTATGAACTGCATGGCCATGTTAAAAACATGTCATAAAAATGTAATTAGAAAAACACACAAGTTTTATTTGGAATGCTGTAAGCACTTCATTAGAATTTTATGGAGCCCTGAAGTACTCTGGACTTGGTTCATGGTCTGCTAAATGTGTTTTCATCTTCCTTGACCAGTTGAGCAGAGCAAAAAGGGGATGTGCACATAGAACAAAATGAGCTCAGTCTTGCAATTCTTCAGGGGAAGAAACAGAATGCAGAAATGTCAGAGGAAATCCAAATAAATTGGCTCTGCTCATACCAAGACTGCGCATTGCTGCAGGCCATGTCTGTGTGAACGGAGCACATTTCTGCATCTCCATGCGCTACTAATAAGAGCATCATCTGCGGTGAAAATATAGCTGCGGTGACATTCACTTGAGTTATGCCAGTTCACATAGCCGCGGGTATATTGTAACTTGTAAAACAGTCTGGGTTACAGATAAAAGGTTGCCTATTGGCTGAAGCTGCTCCTTGGATCACAGGCAGCCTGTGCCTAGGAAGTAGGATTTAAGCTCTTTAAAAAGCAATAACTTCCCTCCCAGCTGCCTGGATTTGTTAAGATAACTTTCAGCAACCTGGTGCCCTCCAGGTGTTTTGGACTACATCTCCCATCAGCATGACTCTGCTGGCTGGGGCTCATGGGAGTTGTAGTCCAAAATCTGGAGTCTGTATTCAGATTTTCCCCTACATGTGACCAACATAACATGCTCTAAGGGCCAAGTTACACACTACAGTAATCTATCTATCTATCTATCTATCTATCTATCTATCTATCTATCTATCTATCTATCTATCTATCTATCTATCTATCTATCTATCTATCTATCTATCTATCTATCTATCTATCTATCTATCTATCTGTCTGTCTGTCTGTCTGTCTGTCTGTCATTATTGTTGTTGTTGTTGTTATTAAGAAGGAATGGCACTGGATTCCCAGTTTCAAACATGTTCTTGAACCAGTTTCCTTCTGACAAATTCTGCTGTTTTTGTCCCCAAAGGAACTATTTACTAAAAACAGCACCTTCAGGGTCAGATAGCAGTTGGGGGGAGGAGGGAATGGTGTGGAATTCTAATCCAGATCAGGAACACATTCCAGATGCAGGTGTTGTGGCTGTCCCCCACCTCTCCCACCCTGAAAAGCAGCCTGTTTAAGCAAGTGTTTAAAAAGCATGTTTTATCATAACATGTAGTTTGGTTCTGAGGATATGCTCTGAAAGTCGCAGGGAGGGAGGGCTATATTAGAATGGTGTAATCTTTTTGTAAGTTTGAACTCTGTAGTCAGGGCCAATCCAAAACATTTGCTGCCTTTGAGAGGCACCTGTCAGGTGTGCTTTAAGTTGGATTCCTGCACTGATTAGGGGGTTGGACTCAATGGCCTTATGGGCCCCTTCCAACTCTACTGTTCTATGATTACTGCAGTTCAGATGGTGTAGGGGCATGGAGCAGCTGAGAATCTCCCTGGCAGACCTCAAAAGGCAAGCAGAATCATGCACCAGCAATGTCCTGGACCCAAACCATTTAGGGCTTTAAAGATGATAGCCAGAATTTTTTGAATTGGTGCCAGAAATACCCTGGAAGCCAGAGCAAACAACAAAGGAAGCATTTGGAGCTTTGTGAACCAGCCTCAACTTCCAACACACTTCTAAAACATCCCCATGTACAGAGCACTGCAATGATCTAAACAACACATGACCAAGGCATGTCTGACAGTGGCCACATCGCTGTGCACCAGGCACACCCCTGTGGCAGCCATTTTGTGACTGGTGCTCACAGTGCTTTCTTAACATTCCAGATGTGCCCTCTGGCCCCCCAAAAATGGGTGACTCCTAATTTAAACACAATAGGACATGGGCATGTCTGACAGTGCCGGATGTGCCTTTTCTAAGAAAAGCCATAATTATGCACCAGCCAGTGAAGGGTGGTTCATTAGGGCAAATGGGGCCTCACCAACTTCAGCCTTGATTCCTTCTAGACCACCTGCCTTCTTACTTACAATCAGTCCAGGGGGTGCCCCCCCTTACTCTCCATTTCGCCATTGAAGAACTCAGCAGAGGAGGACGGAGACAAAAAGTAGAATTATTCGGTTCTGCCTGTTGTTAGTTCTGGCTCCGCCTACTGTTCGCTCTCCCCAGAGCTTGGAAGATTACTTTTAAAAAGTAATAAATTACAGTTACAGTTACATGGCCCCCAAAAAGTAGTAATTACTGTTACAATTGCAATTGCTCTGAAAGTAACTAATTACTTTACTTTCACTCAAAAGTAATTGCTACAATTATATTTTAGTTACTTTTAAAAAAAGAAATTGCCTACAAGGTGCTGGCCTTGGCTGCTGCACATCTAAGTAGCCTAAAACAACATTAAAAATAAGCGCGCACACACAGAGGGCAGTAGAATAATTTTTTTATCCATAAGATTAACAGAATGGCATAACAGAATCTCACATCCCCTCACCCCACCCCCAGCAAGATACCCCAGCACACATATTTTTTGTATATATATATTGCCTCCAGCTCTTTTCTCCTCCCACTCCTGTCAATTTTTAAACAATTGTTTTCTCCACCCCGTCTGCTCTCCACCTCCTCCCTTGTCACCTCCTAAGCACCCACAGAGCATGAAGGAAGAACAACGCTGCACAAAAGCCCAATTTGAAGCACATGATTTTAATTCACAAATCAGAGGAGCAGCAGACTTCCCCTGCTCCCCCCCAAGTAATGTGCAAAAATAATGCTGGAAACATTACAATTACTCCTCAAAAGTAATGAAGTTACTACTCATTCTATTACCAGCAAAATGTAATGAAGTTACCCACTCGTTACTCAAAAAAGTAATAAATTACAAGTACTTCGTTACTTGTCACTAGTTACTTCCAAGCTCTGGCTCTCCCTGCCTTCTGCTCTACCAGTCCCAATGGGCATCAGCCACCACTGGCACCAGCCAAGGCTGACCACAGCCATCACCTGACCATTCAGAAGCAGAGTTGAGTTCAGGACTTGCCCATCTATAGCCTTCACAGATCTAGGCAGCCTGAGTTTTTTTAAAAAAAATTAAAAACTCTCAACAGCTTTTCTATTTAAAAAATAATCAAAATATTACACCTGCACACCAGAGCGTAAGGCACCGGCCTTGAAAGAATTCATCAGCAACATTCAGCTAGGCCATTAATTTCTCTAGGATTGCTTTTCCAATCTGAATTGTGGATGTGTATTTAAAAACTGAAGCCTTGGAAGTATTGCCTGTGTTACTAGCATGCATAGAAAATGCCTGTTAGACTTTAGGGCTAGTAACCAGTGAGATGGGGGAGCGAATTATATCACAACCTTATTTGTGTCTAAGAAATGCTGCTTTCGCTTCCCATCACCATCTTGCCATTTGAATATGTACCTTTTATAAGAGCTCTTGAGGTGTAAAAGCTAAAGTGACAGCAGAAGCAAATATCTTGAAGCATGTTTGGTGTGTGGGCTCTATGTGCCTACCTGATTTGCTTGCTGGTATGTGTTATTGACATTCCTGTGATGACAGCAATATCGAGAAGTGATATGCTGCTGTGATGCTGGGCTTAAGTCAGAGTTAGTCTCTGCCCTCAAAGAGCTTCCAGTCTAAATGATCCCATGCAGGACTGGAGCAAGTGACACCATGGGGCGGAAACAGAAAGCAATGTCTGCACCAAAGCAGAAAACAATCAGTGCTGGGACTGGTTATGAAAGTTGTAGTCCAACAACGTCCCGAGGGCCACAGATTTCCCACACTAAACACTGGGGTCTTCTCTGTTTAGATGTTAATGTGCATTACTGCACTTGCCTCCAAATATGGTGAGACTGCTTCATTGATTGGGAGGGGGGAGAGTAAGGCTCCATCTTATGCTGCAGTTTGGGGGCCTGGACCCCTGCTTCAAAATCCTGCCCCTACACAGTTAGGGATATTGGTAATGTTCTCTTAAACCAGCCATGGAAATGAACTTCAGGAGCTCTTAAAAGCCCACCACAAACAAGAGAAGAGCTTTTGAAGTCTGACACAGATTATAATGGGATTGTCCCATGATCCTTCAGGCTTTGTGCCCTAATGTTCTGTTAACGCAAGCATCAGAGAAAGGGAAGGGTAAGGGAACCTCCCTCTGATAGACTCCTCACTCACCACCACTGAAGCTTCCTGCTCTAGTCCCCTCAGTGGTCACAACTGCAGCCACCATCTTTGTTTTCCCAAAATGCAATGCACTGAAAGTTGTGGTGCACTGAGGATTTAAAAAAATGTAGGTTGGTAGCACCCATGTTTCACACACACACACACGCACACACAAAATGTGGCAGAACCAGAACTTGGGGTACTTTACATTTTAGGAAAATAAAGATGGTTAGGCAACGATGACATCCAACCATGAATTGTGGCCACCCATATGGCCTGTTGGGGGGAGGGGGAGAGAGGACAATACCCTACCAAAGGCCTTCATAACCCTAGAACTAGCTTTGATATGGCCCCTGTCATTACTTATATCTTGCTTATCCTTTAGAACTTCCAGAGTAACTTATATGAGGCACTCAGAGATCTCTCACCAGGGCACTGTTCAGGTCAACACTTGCTCCGCTACAGCAATGGAAACACTCAAGACCATTAAGTGGTCTGTCAAGGTAACTTCCAGAACTTATATATGCTGGGTCTGATCAGTTTTTCTTATTATTTATTTATTTATTATTTCAATTTATATACCGCCCTTAGCAGAATAGCTCTCAGGGCGGTGAACAAACAAGATACAATATATCATAGTAAAAAATCACAAAAACATGTACAAACAAACAACAGAAAGCACAACAAAAATGAAATACAACACAAATTAAGAAGGATACATGTTAAAAGTAGAAAGATTAAGAAAATTAAAAGATTAAAATGCCTGGGAGCATAAAAAGGTCTTTACCTGGCGCCGGAAAGATAGAAGTGTAGGCGCCAGGCGTACCTCTTTGCGGAGGCTGTTCCACAACTCAGAGGCCACCACAGAAAAGGCCCTAGATCTAGTAACCACCCTCCGGGCTTCCCGATGAGCTGGTACCCGGAGGAGGACCTTAGATTCTGAACGAAGTGAACGGGTAGGTTCATAGCGAGAGAGGCGTTCCACAAGGTATTGAGGTCCCACGCCGTGTAAGGCTTTATAGGTCAAAACCAGCACCTTGAATCTTGCCCGGAAGCAAATAGGGAGCCAGTGCAGACACGCCAGAATAGGTGTTATATGCGAAGACCGACTGGTCCTCGTCAATAGTCTGGCAGCCGCGTTCTGCACCAGCTGAAGCTTCCGAACTGTCTTCAAGGGCAGCCCTACGTAGAGCGCATTACAGTAATCCAATCTTGAAGTTACCAGAGCATGAACAACGGAGGCAAGGTCATCCCTGTCCAGATAGGGGCGTAGTTGGGCTACCAGACGAAGATGGTAAAATGCATTCCGTGCCACCGAGGCCACTTGGGCCTCAAGAGACAAGGAAGAATCGAAAAGAACCCCCAAACTATGTACCTGTTCTTTCAGGGGGAGTGTAACCCCATCCAGAACAGGGTGAACATCCACCATCTGAGCAGGGAAGGCATTCACCAGCAGTGTCTCGGTCTTGTCTGGATTGAGTCTCAGTTTATTAGCTCTCATCCAGTCCATTATCGCGGTCAGGCAACGGTTCAGCACATCAACAGACTCACCTGAAGAAGATGAAAAGGAGAAATAGAGCTGCGTGTCATCAGCATATTGATGGCAACGCACTCCAAAACTCCTGATGACCGCACCCAGCGGCTGCATGTAGATGTTGAAAAGCATGGGGGACAAGACCGACCCCTGAGGGACTCCACAATGGAGAGTCCATGGTGTTGAGCGATGTTCCCCAAGCACTACCTTCTGGTGACGGTCCGCGAAGTAGGAGCGGAACCACTGCCAAGCAGTGCCCCCAACACCCAACTCCGCGAGTCTCCCCAGAAGGATACCATGGTCGATGGTATCAAACGCCGCTGAGAGATCAAGGAGAATCAACAGAGTCACACTCCCCCTGTCCCTCTCCCGACAAAGGTCATCATACAGGGTGACCAAGGCTGTTTCGGTGCCAAAACTGGGCCTAAAACCGGATTGAAACGTATCTAGATAATCGGTTTCATCCAAGAGCGCCTGGAGCTGGCCGGCAACCACCCGTTCCAAAACCTTGCCCAAAAAAGGGACATTCGCCACCGGTCTATAGTTGTTCAAGTTATCTGGGTCCAAGGAGGGTTTCTTTAAAAGAGGTCTCACTACTGCCTCCTTGAGGCTACCAGGGACTACTCCCTCCCTCAAGGAGGCATTAACCACTTCCTTGGCCCAACCGGTGGTCCCAGCCCTGCTAGCTTTCACTAGCCAAGATGGGCAAGGATCCAGAACAGACGTGGTTGCCTGAACCATTCCAAGCACCTTGTCCACTTCCTCGAGCTGCACCAACTGAAACTCATCCAATAATGAAGGACAAGGCCGTGCTCCGGACACTTCAATGGATTCATCTGTCGCAACATCGGAGTCAAGATCCCTGCGGATACATGCAATCTTATCTTGAAAGTGTCCAGCAATTTCGTTGCAGCGGGCTTCTGATGTTTCCGTAGTATTGTGGGGGCCAGAGTGTAAGAGCCCACGCACGACTTTAAAAAGCTCCGCTGGGCGGCATAGGGATGATCTAATCGAGGCAGCAAAATAAAGCTTCTTTGCTGTCCTTACCGCTTTTGTATACAACTTATTGGTGGCACTTACCAAGGCATGATTGTATCCACTGGGAGTTTTCCTCCATCTGCATTCCAGCCTCCTCCTCTCATGTTTCATCGCTCTCAGCTCCGGGGTATACCACGGAGCTGTATGAGCTCTACAGCGGAGGGGGCGCATGGGAGCGATCGTGTCAATAGCCCGGGTCATTTCCGTATTCCACAGTGCGACCAGGGCCTCGACAGGAGCACCAGTCCTATCAGCCGGAAAATCTCCCAGAGCCTTCTGAAAACCTGCGGGATCCATCCGGCTCCGGGAGCGGATCAACTTAATAGATCCTCCACCTTTGCAGAGGGAAAGAGCCGCTGTAAGTCTAAATCTCAGCAAGCGGTGATCTGTCCATGACAATGGGGTAGATGAAAAACACCCCACCGCCAGATCACCTTCTCCATGAGAATCAAATCAAGAGTATGTCCCGACACATGCGTTGGGCCGGTAGAAAATTGAGACAGCCCCATTGTTGTCATGGAGGCAATGAAGTCCTGAGCTGCGCCAGATAAGACAGCCTCGGCATGGACGTTGAAATCCCCCAGTACCAAAAGTCTAGGGGATCTCAAGAGCACCTCTGAGACTATCTCTGTCAGCTCAGCTTAGGAAGCTGTTGGGCAGCAAGGTGGACGGTACACCAACAGTATTCCTAGTCTGTCTCCCTGGCCCAATACAAGGTGGAGACATTCCAGACCAGTCGTCATCTGGACAGGGTGCTTGGTGAGAGGGAAAGAACTCCTATAGACCACAGCGACCCCTGCTCCCCGGCCCTCAGATCTACCACAGTGCTGAACCAAATACCCGGGTGGACAAAGCTGGGAAAGAGCAACTCCTCCCTGATCAGCCACCCAGGTTTCGGTTATACATGCCAGGGACTTTCTTAAGCAATGGAGGTTTGATACTATCCTCCAGAATGGTTGAATGGAGATTTAATGATGAGGAATGCAACTTGCAGAATGACAACCTATCCAAAGATAAACTGCTGTTCCACATGTAGAAGCGGAAGACTCAGTCATTAAAATGTACCCTGCTGTGACAGGGAGGTATGAGCTTCTACATGCGGCTTACTTAATGCACCTCTACTCTTTTGATCTTGGAGGCCATGGTTGGCTTTTTCTTCGAGGCCCCCAGTGGGAAACATGCCTAGATATATTGACTCCCCCCCAAAAAAGTTCTTTTTTGCACCATGCCCCAATTACAGGGAGGGATTGGGGAGAAACTCCATCTTTTCCACTAAGGATGATACTATAAATCCCAGCAACCCAGGCAGGAAAGTGGTGCAAATAATCTATGACTAGCCCCATGTTCAAAACTTTAGTCTGCCAAGAAGGACTTTAATACCCATATGGCTCTATAACTAGAGTGGGGGGGAAATTTGCCCAAAGCTTGGAAAAGTTACTTTTTTCAACTACAACTCCCATCAGCCCCAGCCAGCATGGCCACTGGATTGGGCTGATGGTAGTTGTAGTTCAAAAAAGTAACTTTTCCTAGCTCTGAATTTTGCCTTGGTGCATAGGCTAGTTTCTATGCACACTCTCACACACCTCCCTACGCTCCATCCAGGCTCCAAGGCACATTCCAGCCAGGCAAAAACATTCAAGGAAGCTGCAAAGTAGGGCTGATGAGGGGTGTGGCCTGTGGAGAGTCCTGAGGGCCAGGTAGAAACCTGGAGGGCTGCATTTGGCCCTCTGCCCTGAGGTTCCCCACCCCTGATCTATACTATCCAGTAAAAGGTATTGCTGTTTGGCCATCCTTTGTCATATTTAGATTGTCTCTGCTTCTGTGCAAGATGCCATGCAGCAATTCATTTGCTTCGCACAATTCTCTTCATCATACAGTGTCACGTATGCCCATGACATACCATAAAGAACCAGTGGAGGCTGGCGGCTCCAATGTCAGTGGGGCAGTGAATCTGCTCCAGGTTTTTGGCCAAACTTTCAGGCAACTCCTTGAAAGTTCCGACTAAAACCCAGAGTGGATTCACACTGCCCCACTGACATCAGAGCCACGAGTCTCCATTGTGAGCAACCTTTTCCCACATATGCCCCAAGACACATCGCCATAACATGCAATTGTAACAAACAGCTTTAATCCCTAGTTAGTCTCTTGCATACAGCTTAGCAAAGCCAAAATAATTGAATTTACTAAAGACAAGAACTAGGTGAGTCATGGAGGCAAATGGAGCTGAGCAAAAAAGGAAAAGAACTAAAATTAGCAACATCGTGTCCATCGCCTAGGGCAGCAAACAGGTGATGCGTGGAAACAGATGGAACTTCAATCTTCTTCTCCCTTCTGACAACTGGGGGAAAAATCAGTGCTGTCATCAGCATAAAATTTGAAGGTTGTACCCAGTAACATCAGGGATGTAGGGAAGTTGTATCTCCAGTGGGGATGGGACAGAAATTTGATTCAGTTAGCATTTAGAGCTAAATTTATCAAATTCAAACTTTCCAAAATAATATGAGAACCGAAACCCAGCCAGCCTTCGGAATTTCTACTTATCCGAATTTTGTGAAGCAGTTCTCCAACCAATGTTTATAGAACTGCATATATTAGTGGAAAATGTGCCTAAAAATGAATATATTAGTGAAAATAACATATACAATGAATTATAGTAGGAGAAAGAGGTGTACAACAATGGAACCAATTACCTAGAGAGGTAGTGGGCTCTCCAACACTGGAGGCATTCAAGAGGCAGCTGGACAGCTACCTGTCGGGAATGCTTTGATTTGGATTCCTGCATTGAGCAGGGGGTTGGACTTGATGGCCTTGTAGGCCCCTTCCAACTCTACTATTCTACAATTCTATGAAAGTAGCAAAAATGTGTACATTAGTCATAACTGCATATAAAAATATATTTATTAGGAAAAATTCACTCTAAAATGCTGAAGAATTTTCAAGAGGGTTTTTTTAAAAAAATGCAAATTACTGCAGAAATGTGGAGAACTGAATTTAAAATTGGAAAGGGCAAACTGAAAGGACCGAAACTGACAGATCCTTCCATCCTTAACTTCCAAAATCCCACATCAGTTCTCTCTGACTTTTGATGCAACCTTACTGTTTTTTATAAAAGCTTAATTTCATTAGATATGAACTGATTTTTAAAGAATTTAGAAAAGCCGCAGAAAACCCAGGCCTTCTTTCTATCTTGTCTTCTAAAGATGGTTCATCCTCGCTATTAGGGATGGGGGAGAATATCCGCTAAATCGGACATAGTTCCGGATTCCGACTGAATTCGACAGTGCACTGACTTTTCAGACCGGCACTGATTTCTTGCTCCAGGCTTTCTTGCAGCAGGCCATGTCTGTAATTGGGTTTTTTTTCTGAATTCCCCCCCCAGTTTTACATAATTCTCTTGGTAATTTCCTCAAAGTTGATGCATTTGTTGATGCATCAGTGTGTAGGTGTGATAAATAGGAAAAAATAAAGCACAGGGAACACCATAATCATTTACATAAGCATTTGTGTTAAAAATTACACAATTGTTTTTCGCAACCAAAAAGCCCCAGTGGATCAAATTGGGAAGAGCCAGAGCAAGCAGGAACAAAAAAAGGGCAGATCGGGATTGAACGACGGACTATCAGAAGACAAGCGGATCAGAACTGGGCAGCTAACCCCATCCCTACTCGCTACTGGAGATCTCTACAGACAATTTTATGTAAGCTCTTGCAAAATATTTTCTAATGATTACTTAGTGATGTATGAAATGCTTGCATTTTAATGCTGTATTTTCTGAGGTGATTTATAATTGTCTATTTTTATGTATTAATGTAGTGTGCTGCCTTCTTTATAGTCTCAGATGAAGGCTCAAATCATCAGAGGATGAAACGCATTGGCCTTTCCCAAGAAATAATTTTTCCTTCAGCATTTTGAGATTTTTCTGAGTGGTTTAACAGTCAATCCTTCTTCCCAATGAACTCTGGGAACTGTAACTGTGTCAGGGAAATAGGGATCTACTAACTCTCACTACCCTTAACAAACTACAGTTCCCAGGATCCTTTGGGGGGGGAGCCATGACTGTTTAAAGTGCTATTACATGATACTGCTTTAAATGCCTAGTCCCTATGGCCACACGGTAAAATGAGAACACCACATAAATTCAGCATCTGCTTAAATGGGGAAGGAAAAGAGGAACGTGTTTGCGGGGGCTGGGTGGTGATGAAGATGGTTTTGGGGGCAGAAGGGCAGTAGAGATGGGAGGTGCTGCGAGAAGGATGCTATTCGCCACTCGCTATCTTGGAAAAGGAGGAGGTGTCCCCAGGTGGAAGGATAGAGAGGCTGCCATGGCAAATGCTTCCTGGAGCAGGGCCAGGCTGCAGAGGAGTAACAGGAAGAGGAAGAGCCACACCACAGGGCAAGCAGACTAGGGTGGGCAAAAATCCACTTCATTCAGCGGTCAGAATTAGTTTAGCAGCCATTTGCCCATCACAGCTTGCAGCCTGTCACTTGCTCTGTGATGTGGTACCTCCTCTCCCTGATCTTCTTCCTTCTCCATGGTCTGGCCCTTCTGTGGAGGCTTTTGCCACAACAGCAGCTCTGTCTTTCCACCCGGGGAGGGCCTCTTCTCTCCTGCCTCCTCCTTCACCATGAAGCCAGAGATGAGCAGGATGGAGCGGATTGGTGGTCGTGGACGAATCCCATCCCTGTGCTGCGACACCTTTCTGAACCTGTGTGTTGGCTCAGGAACATTTTTTTATCTTTCCCAATCCGGTGGGGAAGGAATCAGAAAACCCCCAAGCCAATCTGAGGAAAGCCTAGGAGATTATCATTCCCACTCATACTGGGGGGGACAGTGTCTCCACCCCTCCCCCTGGGGTATAAAGAAGACTTGGGAGAAGGGCTCCCATAGGGCGTGAGAAGGGGAAGAGAGGCCACATGCTTGTCACTGGCCAACTGGAAAGGGTTTAGAGCATGGCTTTATAAGCCCGCTCCTCCTCAGAGTTCTTCCACCTTTTTCCTTGGCTCGCCCTCCCTATATGCAGCGTATTCTAATGGGCCGAGTAGAAATTTTTTGGAGGAAGTCCTTGATTAGCCTTCGTAACCCTCCCTTTTCATCTCCTTCATACTGTTGGGAAGAATTTCATTTGGGAATGGTGCAGACTGGATGCTCTTTGGGCATTGAGTCCAGGAAGGTGAGGAGAGAAACATTAGATATATTGAGGCCCTCTTGAATTAAGGGCACCCTTCAGCAACCTGCCAGTGCATCATGCCTGGTGGGACTTGGGGGTTCGCTTTAGGCCTGAAACACACATTTTGGATGAAATGGGTTGTTGGGCTCACCCAGCAAGGAGGAAGGACATTTCTCCCTATCTATCACATGCCCAGGGGTCTGGAGAGATGTTTCTATATCAGAATTAGTTAAAATCCTCACCTACCTGTACTTCCTGAATTTGGCTGATTTGGTTGCTTTGCTTTATAATTCCTCAAAATTGTTATATAATAAAAACAAATATTTTACCATGTTTTGCATCATGAGTCTTCCTTGGGGGGGGGTGGAGGCAATCGTCCATTTTTGGAAAACACCAGTTGGATCTTTGGTTGCTTGTTAAACGTAGAAATGTTAGTCACTGTGGTGGGTTCTGGGGAGAGGGGCACACTGAAACACCCAAGGACCATTCTGGGTCCCACCAAAAAGACACCAAACCCAGGTTGCCTTCTGCAAAGACTCTTCTATTGGTTGTGCTATACAGTCTGGAATCTGGCCCCTAGCAGTCCCTGGAGTCCCATTCCCCTCATGGGTCCACCTCTGCTGCTCTCAGGCAGCTCCTGAAAGTCCATGTTTTTTCAAACCCCTTCAAGGGAGAGAGCCCCTGCAACCTCGCCCAGCAGACACCACACCTTTATCAACCTTCCGGTTGTCTTGTGGACAGCAGCTTCTGCCTCTCCTGTGGACCTGCTTCCTCCTTCACAAGCCATCTTCTGCTGCCAGCCACCATCCTTGCTCTGTAACAGCTCTCACAAAAGCTAGGGATATGCTCTGTTGCTCTTCCTGCTCTGTTCTGAGCAAAGAGTGGGCTGGTGCAAAGAAGAGCCAAGGGGAACAGCCACCCCTCCATCTTCCTGGACTGTTGTCTCTACACTCACCTCACCCTTGGATGTGTCCCTGGAGAAGCAGCGCCCCGCCTTGGTCTTCCAGCCACTTTTAAAGGGGTTGGCCCTCGAGTGGACTTGGCTGTGTTACTGCAAGGGCTGGGCTGATAGGTCCTGCCAAACCTCCTTTGCCATTGCCCAGCTCCAGTGGCTGAATAATGACTTGCACCTGCTGACAGAGGAGAAGGTAGAGGCAAATCCACAGCTGCCTATCTGGGGTGCTGACTCGGTTGTCAGGTTCAGGGCCTGAGACTGATCCTGTATCTTTAGGAGAAGAAAAAGTCAGCCAAGTGCAGGTGTTCTTGCAACACGGTAATGAGAAAAACCACAAGGTGGAATTCTCCCTTCCCCCTGCACAACTTTTAAAGATACAGAAAACCACAAGGTTGCCAGGCCTGGCCTCCAAGAGGTCTTCTGTATCTTTAAAAGTTGTGCAGGGGGAAGGGAGAATTCCACCTTGTGGTTTTTCCCATTACAGAGTTGCAAGAACACCTGCACTTGGCTGACTTTCTCTTCTCCTAAAGATACAGGATCAGTCTCAGGCCCTGAACCTGGCAACCCTAGTGCTGACAGTCACAAAGAAAAACTTACCATGCATTTAAAACATGAGAGGAAAAAAAGAAAAGTCTCTCAAGATATATGTCAGCTAGCTCATAACAACAACTGATGGAGAATGAATCAAAGGATCAGGAATTCTTACCTGGAAATCTTCATTTATTTTGGGAACAAGTGATTTTCAAGATTTACTAGATGCCTACCTGGCTCGATATATAAAAATGGGATCAGCAATAACTGTGTCAAGTGAAATTGTAGGAAGAAGAAATGGACTTCATACATCTCACTTTGAGACAACCCTATAGCTCAAATACATACTGGGTAGAAGTCAGAAAGAGGTTTCTTCCTTTCTTATTTATTTATTTTATTTATTTATTATTTGATTTATATCCCACCCTTCCTCCAAGCAGGAGCCCAGGGTGGCAAACAAAAGCACTAAAATCACTTTAAAACATCATAAAAGCAAACTTTAAAATACATTAAAACAAAACATCTTTAAAAACATTTTTAAAAGCTTTGAAGACACCTTTAAAAAAAGGTTAAAAACATATTGGTTTTTTTAAAAGGTTTAAAAACATATCAAAAAGCAATTCCAACACAGAAGCAGACTGGGATAGGTGTCAACTTAAAAGGCTTGTTGAAAGAGGAAGGTCTTCAACAAGAGCCAAAAAGATAACAGTGATGGCACCTGTCTAATATTTAAGGAGAGGAAATTCCACAGAGTAGGTGCCACAACATAAAAGGTCCATTTCCTATGTTGTGCAGAACGGTATCTGCAGGAGGCCCTCACCTGCAGAGTACAGTGATCGACTGGGTATATAAGGGGTAAGACAGTATTTCAGATATCCTGGTCCCAAGCTGTATAGGGCTGTATACACCAAAACTAGAACCTTGAACTTGGCCCGGTAGCAAATGGGCAGCCAGTGCAATTCTTTCAGCAGCAGGATGACATGTTGGCGATACCCTGCCCCAATGAGCAGTCTCGCTGCCGCATTTTGCACCAGCTTCAATTTCTGGCCCAACCTCAAGGGCAGCCCAACATAGAGCACATTACAGTAATCCAGCCTAGAGGTTACCAGTGCGTGGACAACAGTGGTCAGGCTATTCCAGTCCAGAAACAGCCAAAACTGGTAAAAGGCACTCCTAGCCATGGAGGTCACCTGGGCCTTTAGCGACAAAGATAGATCCAGGAGCACCCCCAGACTATGAACCTTCTCTTTCAGAGGGAGCACGACCCCATCCAAAGCAGGCAACTGACTAATTATCTGAACTCAGGAACCACCAACCCACAGAGCCTCTGTCTTGCTAGGATTCAGATTCAGTTTACTGGCCCTCATCCAGCCCACCACCAAGTCCAGGCAGCAGTCCAGGGCTTGCATGGCCTCTCCCGATTCAGATGTTACAGAGAAATAGAACTGGGTATACTCAGCATACTGCTGACACCTCACCCCAAAGCTCCCAAAGGCTTCATATAGATGTTAAACAGCATGGGGCAAAAGACAATCACCTAATGCTATTCTCTGAGAACGACCTTGCAGATAGGATTGGAACCACTCTAAAACAGTGCCTCCAATACCCATCTCACCAAGTCAGCCCAGAAGGATACCATGGTCAATGGTATCAAAAGCCGCTGAGAGATCAAGTAAGAGTAACAGGGTCACACTCCCCCTGTCCTTCTCCTGATAAAGGTCACCCACCAAGGCCGATTCAGTCCCATAACCAGGCCTGAACCCAGATTGGAATGGGTCAAGAGAATCTGTTTCATCCAAGAGTACTTGCAATTGCTGCACCACAACCCTCTCAATCACCTTCCCTAAAAAGGGGGTATTCGCGACCTGCTGGTAATTGTCACAGACCAAGGGGTCCAGGGTGGGCTTTTTCAGGAGCAGTCAGATCACAGCCTCTTTCAGGGTGCCCGGAACCACTTCCTCCCACAATGATGTGTTGACCACACCCTGGATCCACTTGGTCAACCCCCCTCGGCAAACTTTAATAAGCCAAGAAGGGCAAGGGTTGAGAGGACACATTGCTGGCCACATCATCGGAAGCGCCTTATCTACATCATCAGGCCGCATCAACTGAAACCATTCCCAAGACGTTGCAGCAAACATTGCACTGGACACCTCATTGGGGACTACAGTAGATGTGGATGGGGCATCAAGACTGCTACGGAGGTGAACAACTTTACCCTCAAAGTGCCTTGCAAACAATTCACAGTGGGCCTTCACAGGGTCTAAAACTCCATTTCCCAGAGTTGGTGTCAACAGACCCCTGACAATACGGAAAAGCTCACTGGACAGCTACTTAAGGATGCGATGGGGGCAGAGAATTGGACCTTCTTTGCCACTCACACTGCCACACAGTAGACATGGTTATTATGTTTATTCATGCCCAACCAGCCTCACAGCACGTCTTTCGCCACTTGCGCTCTAGCCATCGTCCAGCCTGTTTCATTGCCCTTATGTTACTGGTGTACCAAAGTGCAAACCAGGCTCCACAATGCCGGAGAAGGCGCTCGGGGGCAACTGTGTCAACAGCTCAAAGTGCTTCACCATTCCACAGCATGACAAAGGCTTCAAGAGGATCACTTGCTCTATCTACTAGGAACTCCCCCAGGGCATTCAGGAGACCAGGCCTGGCAACCAAGAGGTCTTCTGTATCTTTAAAAGTTGTGCAGGGGGAAGGAAGAATTCCACCTTGTGATTTTTCCCACTACAGTGTTGCAAGAACACCTGCACTTGGCTTACTTTCTCTCCTCCTAAAGATACAGGATCAGTCTCAGGCCCTGAACCTGGCAACCCTAAAGCACCCAGATGCTCAGATACTCACTCCCAGGGCAAGTCGTCTTCAGTCCCCCTAGTGCTGCAGCTGTTCCCCATTAGATAATGACAGCTGGTGGCTCCATGTCAGTGGGGCAGCGGAATCCGCTCCAGGTTTTAGTCCAAACTTGAAAGCTCAGACTAAAACCCGGAGCAGATTCCACTGCCACACTGACATGAAGCCACCAGGCACCACTGAGATTAGGGAAGGAGTCACTAAATGTTTTGGGTCAGTGGGCACATCTGGAATTCTGAGAAAGTGCTGGAGTGGGGTCATGGCATAACACAAAATGTCTGCCACATCTTACAAATCTGAAAAAGAGACAGGATCAGATAGGAACATAGGAAGCTGCCTTATAGTGAGTCAGACTGGTGGTCCATCTAGCTCAGTATTTTCTACACTGACTGGCAGTGGCTCTCCAGAGTTTTAGGCAGCCCCATCTGGACATGCCGGGGATTGAACCTGGGACCTTCAACATGCAGGCAGCTGCTCTGTCACTGAGCTACGATATACAAAATGGTGCAGACATACCCTCCCTCCTCATTATCTGCTTCATTCCTAGGGGAAAACTTATCTGCATGAGTCACTGCCACATTCACGCACAGAGAGAAGCTCTTTGCACCTCTCCTGTGTTCAGAAGAGATGGGAAGGTGGGTGTCCAGTCCTGGCATTCAATGAAATGTGGGCATATTTATGCAGGAGAGAGTGCAAACAGGACTGAGCAAGAAAAGCAAACAATCTCTTGTGTATTGTGGATTTTTGAGGGGATATTTATTTGCTGATATGATTTGCAAATGCCATAGGAGGTACTGGTGGGCACACTGTCACTGGCGAGCACCACACTGGTGGCCCCTGAATTAGAGTTCCTAGTTTTATGCAACAATCACACAGAGGGAGCGAGTGGTGCTGTGCCTGCTGCCCCCACCCTGCCATTGCCCTCCATTGTCTGCACAAGAGAATCCTGCTGTATATGCAGAGGCTCCCTTTGTGATTTGGAGCCCTGATCGCACAGGGTCCCAAACCATGGAGAGAACCAAGCACAAACAGCAGGCTCCCCTCTACAAATGCTCTCCCATGCATGGACAGCAGGGGGCAGCAGAGTGGTGGTGTGACTGGAGACTCTATTCCACTCTCGCTTCAGAGTCTGATCATGTGAATAAATGCCCAAATAGGGCTGCCGAATTTCAATGATTAAATACAGATGTAAAACTGTGGGGGGGGGACTTCCACTAGAAAGCGACTGCCTTCCCCTTTCATACAACTCTGCTTGCCTGCCTGCCTACCCCTATCTGTCACATCTTATGAAAGAGTGCACAGTGCAGCAGTAAGTTCATTTTCGGAAAATAAAACTGTCGGCAAAATCACCCCCAAACCCATTTCTGAGGTGTTATTGAAGAGCGAGTGCACACACAACGGGAACGGCAGAGCATAAAAGGCGCCACGCAGCACATCCTCTTGAATGGCACATTTTGAATATGATTCCCCGCATTCTCATTAGAAAACATTGTATTATATCCAGGTTTATTCTAGCCTCAGGTTCTGAAGTGATTCTGTCGCTGGATATAAGTATATACCCGAGCCAGCCCAAAGCCTTTGACTCCTCGTGGTTGATGTGAAATTCATGTACTAATGTTGTTATTATGCGACAAACTGCCTGCAGCTTTTGGAGGGTAAAGTTGCATTTTCCACTGAGGACAATAATTAAGTTATCTGGGGAAAACTCCATTTGTTGATGCCCCTCAGCTTTCATTTCTACACATGCCACATTCTCGCTCCCTGTTTAAATTACCTGTGTGCACAAGTAAACACTGTTGAAGGCCCTTACTGCACCATCCAGTACCTGACAGATTATTTATTGTACTTCTTGATTCTTCCATTCTTTTTCCATACAAGAAGTCACGATTCCTTTGCAGTACTTCTCCTTCTCCTTAGCCATGGGGGTGAAGCTAAAATTGGGAGAAGTTTTTTTCCCCTCTCTCATCATCCTAGAATGAGGGGGCATCCAATGAAACTTCAGGACAGGCAAAAGACAAAACTTCTTCACGTGGTGCATAGTTAAACTCTGGAATTTGCTCTTACAAGAGGCAGCCATAAAGGAAGCCACAGACCTGAACTTATAAGATCTGAACAGGGTGGTTTATATCAAATGCTATTGGAGGTTGCTGATTCATAGGGTCGCCATAAGTCGTAATCGACTTGAAGACACATAACACAGAGACAGCCAAATTTATGGAGGATAAGGCTATCCATGGCTACCAGCCACAATGGCTATGTTCTACCTCCACTGTCAGAGGCAGTCTCCAGTAACCATGAAGGCTAGGTGATGGCAATTTTATCATTACAGAATCTCACCACCTGCCATGAGGTAACTAAGATGTTCCAACCCCTAGACTAGTCCTGGAGGATGAGGCATCCTCTGAGAATGCAGATATTGGAGCACCTCTGCCCTGTGCATTCAATGGTTTATTTTCCATTGTGCTGTCTCTATAGTTATATTTGATATATGTATCCAGCAGTATAACAACACCTTATTTCATGTAACCTCACTGCTGCTATAGCTCTTTGGCCTCCTGTTTATTTACCCAAGTCTCCTCAGAACCCAATAATGAAAACCACATTTCTTCTGAAAAGTTGCTACAGTTTTAGTATCCAAAGGTTGATCTGTATACCTCATGGAAGAATAATGCCAGGGATTCTTTTGGTAATAAAGATGCCTTTCCCTCTAACACAGCCATTCCCAACCAGTGTGCCTCCAGATGTTGTTGGACCACAATCCCCATCTTTCCTGACCATTGGCAGTGCTGGCTGAGGCTGACAGGAGTTGTGGTCCAACAACATCTGGAGGCACACTGGTTGGGAAAGGCTGCTCTAACAGATAAAAACAAATAAACTGAAACAAGCAGGTACAGGGAGGGGAAAAAACCCTTCAGTATTTCAGATCTGTTTACTATCTCCTCCCAAAGCCCTTTGTTGACTGTCAGAAGAGGTCTCCAACAATGAATAATACAGATGGTCTTTATGGAACTAATGCTGAGGACCAAGCAACTAAAAGCATTGTTCATGTCTGACAGATGTCTATGGTGAAGCTCCCTTTGTTATAAAGTGGTTGTGGGCTGTGCAATGAAGATATCTATTCCTGATTCTCAAGGAGCTTTCTAACAAGCATGAGGCAGCCATATAGGCCTTGTTCAGGCCTAAGAGGAGACCCACACACACATTCATCATGTCTAGAGCAAAGGCAGGCCAACTTTTTTGTCAAATGTGCTATAAGACAAGTTCAAAGCATGCATCAATGCCATTCTGGGGGAAAGTTTAGGCCTGTCTGTATGCCACAATCCTAGGCCCTCCTCAGGGCCATCCCAAGACATTTGATTGCCTGATTCACACAGACCTACCACCCTTACACAATCAAGGTGCATAACACCAAAGATTTGTCAAATTATTTTGGAACCTGAGGCAGAAAATCTCAGAACACCTTTCTCTGGCGGTATAAATACCATAATAATAACCTAAATGACTAACCATTTGATGTCCTCTCATGACACACAAAACCAGCTGCCTATGGCAGCTGCCTGTCTCGGCCTATTGGTAGGGCCACCCCTAGCTCACCTGCTTCTGTCCAGGCATGCAACAAATTCACACTGCTTTTGCACCTGTGTCACCCATAGTCTCAAGTTACTGCAGCAATGCAATGCAACAAGTAGACTCCAAGAAAGAATGGGTAGCTTATATGTGGAGCTTTGTAGTAGCAACTGTGTTCAGGGGAAAAACCCTTACCACCGACCCATAGATAAAGGGCTTTTTGGCAAAGAGGGTTCTTGCTTACAATCCGGAGATGCTATTCCATTGCAGTATTCCAGAGTAAAGCAAGATGGGAAAAGAAACCCAGTGATGTCTCTTCGCACAATTCATGAATTATAAAATGCTACTTTGGAACAGCCACAGCACTTTTCTAGCCAGATGACTCTGCAATCTCTCCTGCCAAGGAGAGAACGTGATTACCCTCTTGCTCCATGTGGTGGAACTATCACCATTCTCTCTCTCTCTCTCTCTCTCTTTTAAATCTGGTCTAAGAGTCTTCATTAATTACTGTCAATCTAAGGAATGGGGGGAAATGGTGTTAAAAATTCACAATGCAGCACTAATTTAGCTTTCAGGCAATGTATTAGATTATCCAGTTTGGATAAACAGAAAACAAATTAAATGTGTGGGCTGCACAGATGTAAGAGGGAGCAAAGGCCTCGTCACATGTTATATGCAGGAAGAGTGTGCCACACTCTCAAGGGGAAGTGGGGCCATGCCACGGATCCTACCCCTGAGGTCACATGGCTTCCCCCAGCCCTGACTTCCATGTATTAGGTCTCTAGGTGAATAGGTTTCTCCAGGAACTGGGGCTGTTGTGCTTTCAAGAGTTGTCAGAGGGAAAATTTCTACAACTGCAGCTTTTCTCTATCCTGAGTAGTAAACTGCACCTGCTGGAATTCCAGAAAATGCGTCAGTGTTGAGCACTTCCTATTGATATAAAGGAATACAGCCAAGGCATAACTGTCCTTGGATAACTCCTCTGCATTCACTGACCTTGTTGTGTCTCCTTCAGAACTGCGTTTATTGATTCCTTCCTCCACCCCCCAGCTACTGCTTTCCTCACCTCTAGTGACTTGCATCATCTTGTTTCGTGGCCACAGGTGCCTGTTTCAAGAGGCTAAAAATAGAATGGACGCCTAGCAATTATTGGATGGATGAAATTAGGATGACTAGATGCAAGGGAGGATAACAGGGCAGCTGGACGAAGCTGGGGGGGCTTTCAATGCTGAAGGGCAGGGATGTCAGTATCCCACAATGTTCCTCTGTCTTTCCCTATGCTCAGCACAAGCAAGATGAACTGAGCACATGAGCAGCTGTATATACATCTGTGAAAAGCTCCCTTTCTGATAAGACCACTCAGAGCCTGTTTAGCATCTCTGCAGCTCCTAAAAGAGTTTTCCTCAATAATTCTCAGTCTTGACCCTCGCTTGAAGAGGGCTGACATATCAACAAAGACAAAAGCTTCGCTATGACTACACCCCAGCTTGGCAAATCTGCCTTCTAGTTTTGTCACTCCCCACCCTGAGATAACAAAGGTCATAGCCACCACGTTATGCACTTAAAGCACATTTAAAGCACACAACTTCCTCTAAAGAATCCTGGGAACTGTAGCTTACCCCCTCACAGAGCTTCAGTCCACAGCAGTCTTCACACACTACAGTTCTCATGATTCTTCGGGGAAAATCATGTGCTTTAAATGCATGGTATGGATGCGCCCAAAGTTCACTGTCTAGACCTCCACTCAGCCCTGTACCCAGTCTTCCTTGTTAGGGGAGTCAGCCACATTTCTAGGTGGGGCATGGGGGGGGAAGCGCATAGTACCAGCCAATCCCCCACCCCATTCGCTGGTAGAGAGGATGTGAGGGCCAGGCCGGGGAAGGGAAAGGCAGTGATCCTCCTCCTTACTCCTCTGCTGTGCAGAGAGTATGTTAACTTCCTACCTACCAGGGTTAGGGTGGGATATAAATCAAATAAATAAATAAATACATCAATAAAGGGCTATGTAAAGGTTAACAGAAAATTTAGTATGAACACCAGGAATTAAATGGCTGGCATTTTTTATTTGTTTGTTTCATAAGAAAAAAATGATGTTAAAAATACAGTGAACAAGGGGATACCAAAAGGTGTCACACAAACAATAGTTTATGATATAGATAAGAAATTTAAAACTAGTGTTTTCTCAAAAATTCAGTTTTAATCTTGTGTCACGACAACACCCCGAAAAACCCAGATATAGAAACAGAGTAAGAGCACATTACAATGCAACCCCTTGAGTTGAAGAATTCACCTCCAATCTATGCTGAAGCTAAATCCAGCAGGATTACTACCCTGTCGGCTGGCGTGGACGTGGATTTACGAGCTGTCTACATCCGCTACTGTGGTCTGCGAGCAGGAGTTTCGGCTGGCGTTTGTCTTCGATGTCGACCATCTGGTGCTACTCTGGACGGAGAGAGGGATAGCTGAGACGATGCTGCTTGATTCATCTTTCCATCACTAGGGCTTCTTAGCTGCAGACTGGCTTTTGGTTGTTCTGTTGCTGACTGTGAGTGTGTATGTGGTGACTGTTTGTCTAATGTTTGTTGTATGCTGTAAGTGTGTGTGGACGTTTTATTATGTGCTTGGGAGAGAGGAATTATAATCAGGAGGAATGTGCAGGGGCCCCAATAGGCGTAGTGACGGGTAAAGGGAGATATCACGCTGTGTGGAAGACAGGCCAGGTGAGGGGAACGCGGCCCAGACAACTGACGGCTGTCCCGTGTTCCGGTCCTCCACACACCCACAGGTATGCGGGATGTCCTATCAGCCAGCTCTCTGATCTCCAGATGCTGCTTTTTAATGCCAGATCGGTACATAATAAGACCGCCCTCATCCATGACTTAATAGTGGATGAGGCAGCCGATCTGGCATGCATAACTGAGACCTGGGTGGGAGAGCGGGGAGGTGTTGGTCTCTCTCAGCTATGCCCACCTGGATACTCAGTGCAGCATCATGGTAGATCTGAGGGCCGGGGAGGGGGGATTGCTGTGGTCTATAGGAGTTCCATCCCCCTCTTCAAGCACCATGTCCACGTAACTATGAGCCTTGAGTGTTTGCACCTCGAGTTGGGCCAGAGGGACAGATTGGGGATTCTGTTAGTGTACCGCCCACCCCGCTGCCTAACAGACTCCCTGACTGAGCTGACGGAGGTGGTCTCGGAGGTTTTGCTGAGGTCCCCTAGACTGTTGGTTCTGGGTGATGTCAACATCCATGCCGAGGCCACCTTATCTGGGGCGGCTCAGGACTTCATGGTCTCCATGACGACCATGGGGCTGTCCCAATATACCACCGGCCCAACTCATGTGGCAGGTCACACTCCGGACCTGATTTTTGTTACGGGACATGATGATAATGATCTGTGTATAGGGAGCCTTACATCAACTCCCTTGTCATGGACAGATCACTGCTTGTTGAGGTTTAGACTCACAACGACTCTCCCCCTCTGCAAGGGTGGGGGACCTATTAAGATGGTCCACCCCCGGAGGCTGCTGGATCCTGATGGTTTTCAAAAAGCCCTGGGGAATTTTCCGGCTGATAAGGCTGGCGCTCATGTCGACGCCCTGGTCGATCTGTGGAATGCGGAGATGACCCAGGCAGCTGACATGATCGCACCTGTGCGCCCTCTCCTTTGTAGAGCTCATACAGCTCCATGGTATACTCTGGAGCTGAGGGCGATGAAACAATGTAGGAGACGGCTTGAGTGCAGATGGAGACAGACTCCTGACAAATGCAACTTTGCACTGGTGAGTGCTTATAATAAGACATACTTTGGGGCGGTACGGGCAGCAAAGAAACAACATATCACTGTCTCTATTCAAGCCTCTATTTCCCGTCCGGCGGAGCTGTTTCAAACCGTCAGAGGGCTCTTACATTCTGGCCCTAAGGACGTGATGGAATCTTCTAAAGCTCGATGTGACAAATTTGCAAAGCACTTCCAGAATAAGATCTCTTGCATTCGCCAAGACTTAGACTCCAAAGTTATAGCAGTGGAATCAACTGAGGTCTCCGGACCACAGTGTGGTCATATTTTGTTGGATGAGTTTCAATTGGTACAGCTTGAGGACGTTGACAAGGTGCTTGGACTGGTGCGTGCAACCACTTCTGTGTTAGATCCTTGCCCCTCCTGGCTAATAAAAGCTAGCAGGGTGGGCACTGCCGGTTGGGCCAGGGAAGCGATTAATGCCTCACTAGGTGAGGGAGTGGTCCCGCACTGCCTTAAGGCGGCGGTGGTGAGACCGCTTTTGAAGAAATCTTCCCTGGACCCAGATAATTTGAATAACTATAGGCCGGTAGCAAATGTGCCATTCCTGGGCAAGGTTCTGGAGAGGGTGGTTGCATCCCAGCTCCAGGCACTCTTGGATGAAACCGATTATCTGGATCCATTTCAATCGGATTTCAGGCCCGGTTTTGGTACGGAGACAGCCTTGGTCGCCCTGTATGATGACCTGTGTCGAGAGAAAGACAGAGGGAGTGTAACTCTGTTGATTCTCCTTGATCTCTCAGCGGCTTTTGATACCATCAACCATGGTATCCTTCTGGAGAGGCTTGTGGATTTGGGAGTTGGAGGTACTGCCTGGCAGTGGTTCCGCTCCTATCTGGCAGGCCGTCTCCAGAAAGTAGTGCTTGGGGAGCATTACTCGATACCCTGGGTGCTCCAATATGGAGTCCTGCAGGGATCAGTTCTGTCCCCCATGCTCTTTAACATTTATATGAAGCTGCTGGGTATGGTCATCAGGAGTTTTGGAGTGCGTTCTCATCAGTATGCTGATGATACGTAGCTCTACTTCTCCTTTTCATCTTCTTCAGGTGAGGCTGTCAAGGTCCTAAACTGATGCTTGGCCACGATAATGGACTGGATGAGAGCGAACAAATTGAAGCTCAGTCCAGACAAGACTGAGATGCTGTTAGTAAATGGATCCCCTGACCAGTTGGATGTTCGACCTGTTCTGGATGAGGTTACACTCCCCCTGAAGGACCAGGTGCGTAGCTTGGGAGTCCTTTTGGACCCGTCCTTGTCACTTGAGGCACAGGTGGCCTTGGTGGCATGGAGTGCTTTTTACCAACTTAGGCTGGCCCAGCTATACCCGTATCTGGACAGGGAACATCTTACCTCAGTTATCCATGCTCTGGTAACCTCAAGATTGGACTACTGCAACACACTATACGTGGGGCTCCCCTTGAAGACGGTTTGGAAACTGCAGCTTGTGCAGAATGCAGCGGCCAGAGTAATAACCGGGACCAAGCAGTCGGAACATGTGACACCAATTCTGGCCGGCTTGCACTGGCTGCCTATACGTTTCCGGGCCCAATTCAAGGTGCTGGTTTTGACCTATAAAGCCTTACACGGCACGGGCCCACAATACCTGGTGGATCGTCTCTCCCGATATGAACCCACCCATGCACTATGCTCAACATCGAAGGCCTCCGGGTGCCTACTCAGAAAGACGCCCGGAAGGCGACTACAAGAAAGAGGGCCTTCTCGGTAGTGGCCCCCGAACTATGGAACACCCTTCTTGACGAGGTACGCCTGGTGCCTACTTTACTATCCTTTCGGCGCCAGGTGAAAACCATCCTCTTTGCCCAGGCATTTTAATATTTTTAATATTTTAGTATTTTAGTATCTATATTATTGTTGTATATGTCAGTTACATGTTTCATCTGTTTAATTGTTGATTTGATGATTATGTGGTTTTAAAATTGAAATGTAAATTTATATTTTTATTGTTGTACACCGCCCAGAGAGCTTTGCTATGGGCGGTATAAAAATTGAATTAAATAAATAAATAATAAAATAAATAACCATGGTCAAGCATTTAGGGAGAGTGGTACTGAGAACAATATGTATAACTTTCTTGTCAATGAGTCAATGAGATTGAGTCCTTATCTTTGAAAAATATTTAATGCATTATAGACTTTGTGTCATACGCTTATAAAAATGCTTGATAAACGTGCAAGAAAGCTTTCTGAATGGTAGGTTCACGATACACCTTTTCAGAAAGAAAGAAAAATGCATAGCACCTAAAAAACAAACTTTAGAGCTGTTGCAGCTTTTGGTTCCTAGAGATAAGGTAATGTAAATTTTTAGTTAAACTGAGGCTAGTTGCCCTTTCTTTTCCAAATGCAAGAAAAACCAAATTTGCTAAATGCAGGTGAGTCACGGAACCCTGAAAAGGCTCTCAAGTTGAGCTGTGCACATTGGGAATATCAGAAATTACAGCCTGGGTAGCCAGCTAGCCAAACGGCTAACTGTACTGCATACATCAGTGTTTCTATTCCTCTAGGGCTGTTTTCCTTCTCTCCCAAGTACTCAAGACAAAGAAAAAATATAGCCACTATGACTGTGAGTATAGTGAGTGCTTTAAAAGACAAAAGGGCAACATAGTGTAGATATTTTTTCAGATCACTTTAAGTTATCTCTTTATTTCACTCTTTAGCAATAAGCACCCAATCCTGATCTACTCATCATAATAACTGCAGAATAAACAAACTCTAACTTCTTACTGCAGGCCAACAACCATGCTTCTTTATTGCTGGCTGGGTAGAGAACACAACTGAAACTGAGACTGAGACTGAAAAACAGAGAAAAGGAAAGTCCAAGGGTAAAGTCTTAACTTTAGTCCATAACCCAAAGTTCTAATATTTAACTCTTCAAGGGTCATGTTACTAGAGTGGCTGTTTTTCCTTCTTTCCCTGTGCATTCAGTTATATTTCAGCAGCTGTATCGGGCAGTCCGCAGTGTAACAGCCTATACTCTAACCTTTCAGATATGTCTTCATTCTACCAGAAGCTGAGCTGGAGGAAGGAGAATGGATTTGGATTTCTAGGGGGAAATGGTTTATCTAATACTTACTCTTTCCTGTTTCTTATGCTTACAACCAATGCCAGGTGAAAACAAGCACCCACCTCAGTAAAATGTAGATTTATTTATTTAGTTATGTTGAATTACTATCCCGCCCTTCCTCCTAAAGGACCCCAGAATAGCAAACATAGACAAAACAATTTAACAAGAAAAACATAGTAACAACAATAGAAAACATTCCACAACAACACTTACAATTAAAAATATTCTAAAACACAGAAGGGGGAGTTGATTCATATGTACATCCACACATCAGTTCACATTCAAGCTGGATCTGTCAAATTCTCACTTTCCAAAACATTAGGAGAACCAAAACATAGCCATCCTTCAAAATGCACACTTATTCAAATTTTGTAATGCAGTTTGCCAACCAACCAATGTTTACAAAAAAGTCTATGTTAGGGGAAAGTGTGTGTAAAAATGAATACATGAGTGAAACTAACATACATAAATGTATTATATGGTGAGAAATGGCTTGTAAAAATGTGCACATCAGTCAAAACTGCCCACAAAAACGTGTTCATTCAGAGAAAATTCACACTAAAATGCTGGAGAATCTGCATGAGGAATCTTTTTTTTCAAAAAAAAAATTGCAAACTGCTGCAGAAATGTGGAGATTGGAATAATGAGAAACAAAGAGAAGTGAAATTGACATCCTTAACCCCCATCAATCAATACCACACCATGCAAACCCAGTTCCTTTATGCTCAGCCCAGCAATGGACTCCATGGGGTAGTGGAGTTGTTTAGACACCCCTTCCCTTCCCTCCACCATAAAGATATCATCACTTGTAACCAAGGAGTTTGCACCATGCCCAATTACAAGGAGGCCCAGGATGGGGGAGGGATTCAATTTAGTTCGCATTTAAAGGCAAACTTATGAAATTCACACTTTTCAAATCAAGGCATGAACCAAACACAGCCATCCTTTGAAATTGACCCCCAAATTTTGTCATGCAGTTCTCCAGCTTACTAATGAGTACAAAAATGCATATACTAGGGTAAAGTGTCCATAAAAATGTATATATGTGAAAATGACATATAATAATTCATTATATACTGCAGAAAATTGCTTTGCAAATGTTAGGAACAATTGCATTCAACAATGTGTCTATTAGGAGAACTCTTAGGTCCAAAAGTACTGAAAGCAATGAGATGCAAGAGATGGGTCTACATCCTCCATTTCAGAAAGCCATGGCTGAGGAGGGATATTCTTGCAACATTATTGCTTTGATGTGTTTCCCAATTAAACGTTCTCATAAAGCAAGACTGGGCATCATGTCAGAAAAATAATTTGCACTGCAGAGAGAGATTTGTTCAATTAATGATGCACTAAGTCAAGATCAAAGTCAACCAGGTTTAAGAGGATGGAACATTTCCCCGTAAAACAAATTTTATGCAGGGATTACGAAATATATGGTGACTTCAGACAACACTCAGATTTACTGAGAACCTTGGTGGCACTAGTAGTCTTTTGAGCTTTTGTTTTCATTTTTATCTTGGAGAAACATCAGATACAGAGATAATGGCCCAGGCCCCAGAGTTCTTCATACGTTTGTTTACATAAGTATTTTTTACTAAGTTGGGATTTGATATTTTAATGAACATGGAAACTGTAGGGAGTGTACACACACACACACCTTATCTGTTTTGAATATCCTTGTTAGAATATACAAACATATGGCCTTATTCATACGTAACACTAAGCCAAACCATAGCTAAGCATGAACAAGCTCTTACTCCGGTCTTGCTGCTGCCACACTTGCAAGACCTGAGACATGGTTTCATTACCTGCAAATCCTGGCTTATGATTAATCTTGCTACAAATAAACCACAAGCAGTAAACCAAGACCAAACCTTTGCTATAGATCATGCAAACCATGACCCCCAGGTTCACATGCAATGCTAAGCCAAACCATGGCTTAGCTCCTGTTAGCAGAGCAGCAGCAAAACCGAGGAAGAGTGAAGTGACTGTGATTTTTATTCCATGTACTAGCATGTTTGCTCATTCATGCTAAGCCATAGTTTGGCTTAGTGTTACCTGCAAACCAGACTGTTAGCTAAATATTTATTTCACAGAGAGTCAGTGTGGGGTAGTAGTTAAAGAGTCAGAATAGGACCTGAGAGAGACCCAGGTTCAAATTCTTGTTCAGCCATGAAGCATGTTGGATGACCTTGGCTCAGTTGCACTTTCTCTCTCAGCCTAGCCTACCTCACAATGTTGTTGTGAGGCAAAATCACGCATTTCACCCTGAACTCCTTGTAAGAAAGGTGGGATGTAAATATAATAAAAATATTTGAAATAGTATAGTAGCTACATTTGTGAAGTGTCATTCAGGAAATCTTTGATTCAGTCCTACTTCTGCCATGGTGTTGTTAGCTGGCCTTGAGTACCAGTGCTTGTGGGGGCTGGTCCGTTAGAGCAAACAGGACAGTGCCTCACCAACCTCAGTCTTGATTCCTCTAAACCCACCAACCTGCTTCCTTATTTACAACTACTCCTTCGTCTCAGTGTTGCCCTTGTAGAACTCAGCGAGGAGGAGGAGGAGGAGGGTGGGGACAAAATCAGGATTAGTTGGCAGCACCTGTCATTGGCTCTGGTCCACCTACCATTGCCCCCCCCCGCCTTCTGCTCTATCAGCCCCAATGGGCACCAGCCACCACTGGGTACCACTGATTAATAGGACTGATACAAATATTTTTACATAAATCATGGATAAAACGTGGGGTTAGGACTACTGTCCTACGTTACAGAGCTGTTATAAGGATTACTGACAAAAATGTATTGCAGATTCCAGATGCTGGACTACAACTCCCATCATCCCCAAACATTGGCTGATGGGAGTCGTAATCCAAAACATGTGCAGTGCACCAGGTTGTGGGAGGCTGATATGGTGGCTCCTCAGTTGTGGAATTCCCTGAGAGGCTTTCAATTCTGCATGCACTTAACTTGGGAATAAGTCCCAACGGATCTTACTTTTGAGCAGACGGGTCTGCACTGTTAATGTCTTTTTGAAAGGGCTTTTTAAAAAAAATTCTCAGACCATTTAAAATCTAATTTTAAAAAATCTCGGCAGTATGCTCTGTTTTAAGCATGGTTGTTTTCAGCTTCCCTTTGTATTAATTGACTGTTGGTATGATCCAGTTGGAGGCTGGTGACTCCTACATCAGTGGGGCAGGGAATCCACTTTCAGCACTTTGGACAGCACCTAGCAAGTTCAGACTAAAACCCAGGGCAGATTCACTGCCCCACTGACATCAGAGCCACCAGCCTCCACTGCTATGATCTTTGCTCTCTAGCTGTCTGCCTTGGAATAGCTGCTTTGTTCTTATGCTTGCTTTATTTGCTGCTTTAATTATGTAGTGCTTTATCAGTATCTGTGTGGATTTGAAATTGTTCTAATACATATGCAGTTGTTTTAACTATTCCTATGTCCTGCTGGCAACATCCCACCAACAGTTCAGGGGGAAACTGGATGGGTCATGGGGTATCCTGGGGGAAGGTGTAGATATACCAGGTCCAAAGCCCTCTCATTTCCCCAGCCACAGAACCCCATGGAAGAGGGAGAACACTATGGCAGCTGTGCTGACATCATTCTTGGCAGTGGCAGCAGGCGGTTCCATGTCAGTGGGGCAGTGGGATCTGCTCTGGATTTTAGTCCACACTTTCAAGGAGCTGTCCAAGGTGCTTGAGAATTCCTTTGGAATTTCTGTGGGTGTGGGGGATTTGATCTCTTATCACGGCCATGTGGCCAAGGGTAATGTATGTTTTTTCTCTCTAGTGAATACATCTCCAGTACTTTGCAGCCTCCCCAGCTCTCTGTGCTTTCTGATCTGGAAACAAAAGCCCAGGGAAGGAGTTCCCTCGTGATGTCTCCACTTAGACTTTGGTTGAAGTGCAGGCACCTGGGACAGCTGCAGAGTGCAGACCGCTGGCGAGATGATATGTAGGATGAAAGAAAGGATACCCACAAATACCTCTCAGCCACCTCAAAAGTAAATTAACCATGCTGAGGCCCTTTCCCTGATGGCCACCTGCCTAAGCTCTGAAGGCATTTGGAGAGAGAGAAATGCCTCCAAGGGGAACGGCTGTAGTTCAGAGATAGAGCGTTATTTTTATTATTTATTGAATTTATATCCCACCTTTCCTCCTGAAGGAGCATCTGCTTTGCATGCAGCAGGTCCTCAGTTCAGTTCCCAGCATCTCCATGTAGGGCTGGGAGAGACTCCTGCTGGAACCCTGGAGAGCCCCGCCAGGCGTCGTAGACAATACTGAGCACAATGGAACTATGGTCTGACTCAGAATACGGCAGCTTCCAAGGTCCCTTTGACAAAACCCTGCACCTCACCCATAAGAATGTCACCATATTCCCCCTAACCTTTGAATCATTCTCAAATGCAATTTCTTTTCTCATTGATTAATGGAGGTTTTGTAGTTCCTCCGCCAGTGGGCCACTCCCCTTTGTCTTGTTGCACAGTTGGATTGCTGTGCCCCATCTTAGATATTAGAATCATTCATAAAGGTCACAGAGCTGGGGGACCTTTGGCCCTCCAGATGTTGTTGCACTATAGCTTCCACTATTCCTGACCATTGGCCATGCTAACAAGGGCTGATGGGAACTGTAGGCCAACAATGATTGCAGAGCCAAAGGTTCCCCAGCCCTAATGTGGGAGATGCACTGGTAAAGTGGCAATAATAACCACTAAAGTAAGAAGCCTAGTCAAAAGACATGCTGCATGGATAGTCTAAAGCAGGCTCCACCAACCTGGTGCCCTCCAGATGTTTTGGAATAGCCCTATAGAGTGTTGTAGATACCATTGTGCCCTCTATGTCTTTGTTAGAGTTCAGCTGCCATCATTCCTGGCTATTGGCCATGCTAGATGGACAATGAGTTGACAATGAGGACATTGAACTTGTCAAGGATTATCGATACCTTGGCACAGTCATTAACCAAAATGGAGACAATAGTCAAGAAATCAGAAGAAGGCTAGGACTGGGGAGGGCAGCTATGAGAGAAGTAGAAAAGGTCCTCAGATTCCAAAGATGTGTCACTGAACACTAAAGTCTGGATCATTCAGACCATGCTATTCCCAATCTCTATGTATGGATGTGAAAGTTGGACAGTGAAAAAAGCAGATAAGAGAAAAATCAACTCATTCAAAATGTGGTGTTGGAGGAGAGCTTTGTGCATACCATGGACTGCAAAAAAAATGAATAATTGGGTGTTAGAACTATCACTATAAGCTAAAATGATAAAACTGAGGTTATCATACTTTGGACACATCATGAGAAGACATGATTCACTAGAAAAACAATAATGCTGGGAAAAACAGAAGGGAGTCGAAAAAGAGGAAGGCCAAACAAGAGATGGATTGATTCCATAGGGAAGCCACAGACCTTAACTTACAAGATCTGAACAGGGTGGTTCACGACAGATGCTATTGGAGGTTGCTGATTCATAGGTTTGCCATAAGTCGTGATCGACTTGCAGGCACATAACAACAAAGATGGAAATGATCAGATTTGTAGTCCAAAATATCTGGAGGGAACCAGGTTCGTGAAGGCTGATCTTCAGGTATTTTATTCCCGTGTCAAAGTAAAGAAACTCATGAACCAAGTTCGTGTGCCAGGCTTTCCATCTACCTTACCCTTTATCCTTTCTTTCTAGCTTTTTAAACAAACCATAGCTTTGCTTTTGTATTCAGGATGCATCCATTCATTTAAAAACTATTATTTTGTTTGACTTTATCAGTGCAGAGCCTGGAAATTGCTATTCACTGATGCATCTCTCTGGAAGAAATCTATGTGTGATATTTCATCTTTATATGGACTCTTTTAACACAGGAATCCATTTGAGTGAAAATGGCAACAAAGGACCAGACTGAAAAGAAAGATGCTCTTGCTGAGAACAGGAAGGCTGCACTGTTAATGCCGAAATTATGAGCGCCACCTCTTGGCAGAAAATGTAATTAAGAGAGGCTGTGAGCCGAATAGAAGGAGATGAATCCCACTGAGCTCAATGGGAAGTATAACCAAGAAAACATATTTAGAGTAAGGCTGGTAAGACTGCGGGGAAAAACAGCTACTATCTTGCATTTTTCAGTATGAATTTTAGAATGAAATGTCTTTGACATGCTCTGTTCCACAAGGCCTGGTCCTTTATTCTGTTTGTGCATCCTAACTGTATTGCCATACATTTGATTTAGAGACCAGGGTTCGAATCCCCACACAGCCATGAAGCTCACTGGGTGGCTTTGGGCCAGTCACTGCCTCTCAGCCTCATGAAAACCCTGTTCATAGGGTCGCCATAGGTCGGAATCGACTTGAAGGCAGTACATTTACATTTTTTCTTGTTGTGAACTTTTACACCGAGCCAGATCCTTGCCATTAATTCTGACTTCCTTTCCCTACTTCTCTTCCTGCCCTAATATTTCTAGATAAGATCCTGTGTCACCTACTCTTTGGACTTGATGCTAGCCAAGATCTCCTTCTGCCAAGATTACCCTTCTTGATGATGGACCTGCCAATCATACTCATGCCCTGATGCCCCCTAACATCCTACTACTTCACTGTTGTATAATGGAGCAGGAACAGGGAGAGCACAGCTCTGGGGCTTTTTTCAGAGCAGGAGCAGTGATGTCACCTGCTAGGGTGCCAGTGTAATTGATGGGCCCTCTTTGTTCGGGTAAGAAAATGAAGAAATTATGAGGCTTTTGAGTTTTACTATTTTATATCAGATTAGATTAGATTAATTCAATTTATGTATCACGTCACACAAAAAGGAATCCTAAAGTGATTTAAAGGGGCAACAATCCACAATAAAAATCCATTAAAAAACAAATATACTAAAAATGCTCACCCACAAAAATCACCCAGCAACATAAAATAACCACCCCACCCACTTAAGAGTGAATATCAAAAATAAACCAGACCATTGGTGCTGTCCATAAATGCTGCCACATCATTAGCACAAAGGAAGTCAGAGAATGAGCGAAACAATCCAGGAAATGCATCGTTCCTTGGTTGGGGTTCCTACTTCATGTTACCAGTTTAAGTGGTAACACTTCTTGCAAGTTTGTTTGCAGTTTCTAATTAAAAGCTAAAGGCTGCATTTCAGCTGGCTGGAGAGCCATTGTTAAAGCACAGTGTATTTTACAAGTGGAACCTACACAGTTAGAAGGAAGCACTGCTGATTTCAGCACAGCTTATTCCCAGGTAACTGTGCAAATGGTTGCAGACATGCCATGTGGCTGAACTAGGGATGTGAGAATCTGTCGATTTTGGGTCTCTAAGTTTCACTTTGACAGTTTCCTATGTTCTTGACAGTTTCCTGTGTTCCTATTTAAATGGGGTGCAACTGGAACCTCAGGGTCATTCATTTTGCTGTGCTCACCAACAGGGAGCCTTACTCACCCGCTCCTTCTCTCGATGGCCAGCAAGGCCGGGAAGCAGTGAGATCAAGCACCAATGACAATGGCTAAAGGTTTGAAAAATCAGGGCAGCAGGGACAGAGAGGGGAAGAAGAGAGCAGTGAGACAAGGCAACCAGGATATCAGGGAACCCCCGAAGGCACCTAACCTGGGGGGCTCTCAAACCTGGTAGTGTCTCTTCCTGTTAGATCTAATCCTGTCCTCTGGGGAAAGCAGAGAACAAGGTCACATCCACATTGAACATTTAAAGCACATTTAAATGACATGGCTTCCCCCAAAGAATCCGTTTACCCCTCATAGAGCTACAGTTCCCAGCATCCTTAACACACTACAGTTCCCAGGATTATTTGGAGAAATGCCATGTCATTTAAATGTGCTTTTAAGTGTATGGCATGGATGTGATACAAATATTTGCCCTCTTCTGTATGACTGCCCTTCGGGTAATTGAAAACTGCTGTAATGTCCCCCGCCCCTCAGTCTCCAGACCAAATAGACCCAGTTCCTTCAAACTTTCCCCCAAGGACTTTTTTTCCATACCCACCATCTTCACTGCTTTCTTCTGATGGCACTGCAGCCTGTCTACATCCTTCTTAAAGGACAGAAACTCTCTCCATCACTCATGCAACAGCAGCAATTCTTTGTGGCCTATCTGTCCAGCTCCATCATGAAAGCACAAGCCTCTGCGCAGAGCAGCAATCAAATTCATAGAGCATCTCCTCAGAAAGAAAGCCAGTTAAGGTCAGCGATGAAAGAAGAGCAGAAGGAAATGAGTCTTGACGATATGCCTGAGTGAGGTGCATTATGGCAAATGAGCTGAAGAAAGATGTTCTATCAGGCCCATTCGACACCAGTGTTTTCAAAAGTTGCCTAAACTGCTTCATGCCAAAGGATCAACACAGCACATGTGAAGTAGCTAGTATTTCATGCACATAGGCACAGGGATGTAGTCGTCCAGGGTCTCGGGGGGGCTTAGACCCTTTACTTTTTTGGGAGCACGGTCCCAGCAGGGTCCCTATGTCTTCAGTATCCCATGAGACAATTAGCATGAAAGGGCAGTTAGAAGACTGAGAAGAGTCTTCTAACATGCTTCCTTGTCCTTTCCTGCTGATTGAAGCTAATCAGAGTGAAAGGAGGTGAGTCAGCCACTGAGAAGGCTCTTCTCAGCAGCTAACACTCTCCCCTTCATGCTCATTGGTTCCTAGGAACGTTTGTTGTTGCAGAAGAAGGCATTAACAAGGATCTTATTCTGAACCCAGCAACAAAAGGGGAGGCATGGCTGTGACTAACATGAAGGGACCCTGCACTTCTGAACTGGCCACTATACTACTGCATAGGCAGTGGAGGTTAGCACAGTAAACAGGGCACTGCCCCACCAGCCTTGGTCTGTCCTTGACCTGCTCTCATTTGCTGCCTTCTTACAACCAGGGGGTTGCTCTGTCACTGGTTCTGGTTTCACCTACTGTGGGTCTCCCTACCTTCTGCCCCACCAGTCCAAGTAGACTCCAGGACCATTGAACATAGGCTTCTTTTTAAAGTGCCACCTATCGATCTCTCATCAGAGGAGGGGAGAACTGAGTCCAGTCTCTTCCCCTCCCCATTTCCAAACAGCCAATGAATGGAATCTCCGTTTTTTTAAAGGAGCTATGTATATGCAGCTCCAATTGTCAGGCGTACAATACCTATTTACGTGAAAGTTCCTCCTCATGCTATGGAGACAAGATAAGGACTGGGAAGAGCAAACAGAAAAATATGAATGCAACCTCCTGCACTGTCATCACAGATGATTTGGCAATACATTCTTCCATCCATGCTGAGTGAGAAATTATATCTCTGAACCTGCTGAACCCATTACAAAAGCAACTTCCTAAATGCGGAAATAGAAAAGATTCTAACAGCTTTCTTCCTTGGCATGGGAGAAACGGAGATGGAAAAATCCATTTTTTTGGTCTGCATCAGTTTCACACATTGTCATAACCCTCCCTGAGCCCTCTGATGAGGACGAGGAATGGGAGGAAGAGGCCATGGACAAGAGCCCCCTCGCGCTAGCCCCTGACTCAGAACGGGCCTTTCCTATTGAGACTCTCCATCTGAAAGTCTTGCAGGCCCCCTCTTCCTCGGCTTAGGGGGAGGAGGTGGGCCCATCCAATGCCAGGAAGGCCCCTGCTCTGCTAGGGGAGGGGAGGAGCTGTATGGCACAGACTGAGCTGTCGGGAAGAGGAAAGCCAGGCATCATCTCCAAGGCAATGGTGGTGCCTCAAGAGGCAGAAGTAGAGCCAGGCCCCAAGAAGTAGTGCCCAGCAGAAGGCGCTCTCGATAGCTGGACCTTCCCCACCTTCATTTAAAAGTGAGGCAACCTCATGCTCCTGTGCAGTCTCAGATCACAGCTCCTGATCCTGGCATCCTGGCCCCTTGAACCCTGAAGCTCCTCTCGTGTGTTGGTTTGACCCTTGCCTCGTCACTGGCGCCTCAAGGCATCTGGACGCATTTCTGCTCTTCTCCTGTTGCTGAAGATACTTAGGCTGCTACACTAAAGCTTGGCGTCTTTACTTACAAGAAAGTAAGTAAACCTGTCATTGTTCTTGGGTGGGAGCCAGGATGCTCATGTTTATTCACAAGGCCATTGCCTTTCTACAGCATTCTGTTAATTTTTTTAAGAACAGAGCAAAAAAATGTGCATTTCAATGTACATTGTTTCACAAAAGACACATTTTTGTATGTATTTTATCCTAAAATATGCATTTTGGTAGTTTTCTTTTCTTTTTTTTAGCATAGCAGCTCTGCAGGGACTCCAGCAGATGCATTTCTCATCATCTGCTACCTGGTCCTTTTTCTTTAAGTGGAGATGTCAGGGGTTGGACCCGGGACTTTTGGTATGCAGAGCACGTGCCCTGCCACGGAATTATGGCCTCTCCCTATCCAAACATTCTGAAACATGCCACACGCACACACTGGCAGTCTGATTAGTTGCTACTGAATTTCACCTAAAGTGAACTTTGGAAATAAACTTTCAGGATCATTCATCGGCAAAGTGTCCAAAAAATTCTGGGGAAGCCTAAGTTTTATTTTGTTTTGTTTTTTAATAAGATTAGCGACATTTTTCAGGATGCTTGGAAATCTATGTTCAACTCATGGTTATGTTGACCCTACATGCCTCTATTGTATAAATGACAGCAAGGTTTACCTTTTACCATAAATAGAGATTATAGATGCATTCCTTCAAGAGGACTGGGCACCGCTTGCAGAGGTCACCCAGAAATCTGGAATGCTGTGTATTCAGCATGCTCTTGTTTTTTATTTAGTCATGATTCAAAGACAACAATCTTGTCCCTAAGGTAGTTGAAACTTATGAAGGGAGTGGATAAGTTTGGGACAACTTAGACTGTTCAGGAAGCAATGCCAAATGCCAGAGTTTGGAAAAGTTACTTTTTTGAACTACAACACCCATCAGCTCAATCCAGTGGCCATGCTGGCTGGGGCTGATGGGAGTTGTAGTTCAAAAAAGTAACTTTTCCAAGCTCTGGAAATCTGTCCATCTCACCTCCAGAGATGAGTAGCCAGTTCAGTGGATGTGGTCTACTACTGAGGGATCATGCCCATAGTTTCGGTATGAACTTGAATCCCAGGGAAACTATTTCACATGCTTTTTCTGAATGCACACAATCTAGGACAGCATTATTACCCCACTTTTCAAGGTGGGGGAAAGCTTTCACTACACAGCTTACAAAATAGCTGAACAAGTATGATTACAATGTAAGAACTTTTTTTCAAAAATCCCTGAGTCTCTTCCAGTTCTATGACTAAAGACTCCAGTAAAGAAAAACAAACATGCTAGAGAGGTTTAAGAGATTTGGGGGTAAAGGAGTCCTGATTCAGAGCAAAAATGTTTGGGTTGTATCCATCGTAGCACTAAATAAGCATCCCATCAGCACAAATATTACTGCTAGAGCAATGGGACCCCTCCCTGCTCCCCCGTGCCCCCTAACCCTCCAGAGCAGATTTGGGGAGGGCACAGGGGAAGGAGAGGGGGGAAAGCCCTGTTGCACTAGCAGTATTTATTTATTTATTTATATCCCGCCCTTCCTCCCAGCAGGAGCCCAAGGCGGCACTAATTTCTTGCACTGACAGGATGCATTAGTTGGACCGGATCTTCTCTGAGACTGCACAGGAATACAGGAAACTGCAATATACCATTGGCCTATCTAGCTCAATGCTGTCTACACTGACTGGCAGTGGTTATCCAGGGTTTCAGACAGGACCTCTCTCGCCCCTCCTGGAGATGCCAGGGATTGAACCCGGGACCTTCTTCATGCAAAGCACATGCTTTACCGCTGAGGAGCCTTTCACGCCATGGTCTGATCATGCCATAAATGGGAATGTGGCACCAGTAGGTACTCCACAGTTGTTGTCTTTCATGGACATGGAGATGCAGCCTCCATTTCCCCAGTAGGTGGACCAGGAGTTCCTGACAAGCCAGTATAGTTCTCCTTGGAGAACACCATAACCTACAGCTGGGACTGTATAATCTAGCTCACCCCATTTCTTTCTACATTTGGGCTCATAGTAGACACCACTGGAATACCAAGAGAAGGTTCTGTGGAAGGTTCTTGGTGCTTAGACTAGAGATGGAAAGATCTGTCCCTTTTGGTTCTCCCAGATTCTCATTTTTCCAGTCTTAAATTCAGTTGTCCTCATTTCTGCAGCAGTCTGTTAATTTTTTATTTTTTAAAAAACACTCCTCAAGGAAATTCTTCAGCATCTTCGTGTGCATTTCTTTTAATAAACACATTTTTGTATGCTGTTTTGACAAAAGTACCTTTTTGCAAACCATTTCTCCATATAAAATACTTTTTGTATGTTATTTTCACGAATACAGTATATTCATTTTTTATGCACACTTTCCCCAAATGTATGCATTTTTGTAAACATTGGTTGGAGAACTGCATCGTAAAATTCAGATAAGAGTGAATTTCAAAGGATGACTGTGTTTTGGTTCTCATAGTGTTCTGGAAAGTGCCAATTTAGTAGATTCAGCTCTAAACTTGAATTGAATCAAATCCCCAACCCCCAAATCGCTATCTAAGACTAACGGTAGTCAGGTTAGGTTTACAAAGGTACAGGATGAATGAGATTACATCCTTGTTTTGCCTTTATATCTGGTTTCATCCACTCTGAGCTGACGAGGGACAAGTTGGGAAGAAATATAAATACATAATAAACAGCATGAACAACATTTTTAATCAGATGTTAAGCTGCTTCCCACACCACCCACCCTTCATAAGAACTCTGTAAAACTTGGATTGGAGCAGGCCCAAAATTATGTAGCTGAAGTTCCCGGGGCAAGATTTTCTGCACTCGTCACAAATTTAACAGCAGCAATAAACCCTATTTAAATATCATGGAGGGGGTTTGGATAGGGAAAAATGACTTAAATTAGAGAAATACAAATTGACTACGTAGCCGAAGGGGAAATATGACAAACTGAGTTTTAATTCTTCCTCAGTGCACATATAGTGATGAGATAGACCTGAGATTTGCATGTAAAATATGCCTATCACACACCCACATAGTAATATTCTCTTAACCATCAAGTTAACAATATCCGATGCTGATCCTTGCTTCTCCTGAAATACCTTCAAGAGATATGGCTGTCTCTAAGTCTTGAGGAAGAACCTCAAAGATGTTAATGGGAGTCAGGGGAAATCCATCTGGTCTCCAATAGCCCGTAAGAGTAACATGATAGCATTTTAAACCACATGGACAGAGCAATCCACATCTCAATCCACCATTCTGGTGGGACACACCTCTGTTCAGCTCTGCAGGCATCCATTGGCCTCTGCTACCAGGGGAGTGCCCCAATATGCCCACCCAAATGAGTGGGTGGAAGCTACAAGCTGCTGCATTCCTGCCTGAGGTAGGTAACAGAAACCCCCAAAATGGAGAATTGGGGGTGGGTGGTCAAGCAGGCAGGGCTGGCACAGGATTCACTTAATCCTATGCCAACCCTGCTGGCATCATGTGAAGGCAATGTGCCCAGTTTGGACCTCTTTGCTAGGGCAAGCTTGGGAGCTGGTGCAACAAGTAAGTATTCTTCCCTGCTTGCCCATCTTCCACCCTGGCCGGCATGAGCAGTGGAGCTATTGAAGTGACAATGTCCACACTGCTCCATCAGTCCCAGCTACTGCTAGCCAGGGGTTTGGATAGACCCCTAATTTGGACTGCAGGTGGGGTTTTAATATTTTTGAATGCCCCCCACACCAAGGAACATACCAGGAGAAAGGTTCAGCTAGCCCCCTGAATGCTGTGCTAGCCAGGGAGATTTTTAGATTTGTTGTTGTTGTTATGTGCCTTCAAGTCGATTATGACTTATGGTGACCCTATGAATCAGTGACTCCAGTAGCATCTGTTATAAACCACCCTGTTGAGGTATTGTAAGTTCAGGTCTGTGGCTTCCTTTATGGAATCAATCCATCTCTTGTTTGGCCTTCCTCTTTTTCGACTCCCTTCATTTTTCCCAGCATTATTGTCTTTTCTAGTGAATAATGTCTTCTCATTATGTGTCCAAAGTATGATAACTCATCATTTTAGCTTCTAATGATAGTTCTAGTTTAATTTGTTCTAACACCCAATTATTGTTTTTTTTCACAGTCCATGGTATACCCAAAGCTCTCCTCCAACACCACATTTCAAATCAGGTGATTTTTCTCTTATCCACTTTTTTCATTGTCCAACTTTCACATCCATACATAGAGATTGGGAATACCATGGTGTGAATTATTCTGTGTTTAGTGTTCAGTGATACATCTTTTCATTTCAGGACCTTTTCTAGTTCTCTCACAGCTGCCCTCCCCAGTCCAAGCCTTCTTCTGATTTCTTGACTATTGTCTCCATTTTGCTTAATGACTGTGCCAAGGTATTGATAATCCTTGACAAGTTCAATGTCCTCATTGTCAACTTTAAAGTTACATAAATCTTCAGTTGTCATTACTTTAGTCTTTTTGATGTTGAGCTGTAGTCCTGCTTTTGTGCTTTCCTCTTTAACTTTCATTAGCATTAGTTTCAAATCATTACTAGTTTCTGCTAGTGGTATGGTATCGTCTGCATAACTTAAATTATTGATATTTCTCCCTCCAGTTTTCACACCTCCTTCATCTTGGTCCAATCCCGATTTCTGTGTGATATGTTCTGCATATAGATTAAACAAATAGGGTGATAAAATACAACCCTGTCTCATACCTTTTCTGATTGGGAACTAATTAGTTTCTCCATATTCTGCCCTTACAGTAGCCTCTTGTGCAGAGTATAGGTTGAGCATCAGGACAATCAGTTGCTGTGGCACCCTCATTTCTTTTAAAACCTTCATAGTTTTTGATGATCTACACAATCAAAAGTTTTGCTGTAATCTACAAAGCACAGGGTGATTTTCTTCTGAAATTCCTTGCTTCATTCCATCATCCAACGTATGTTTGCGATATGATCTCTGGTACCTCTTCCTTTTCTAAATCCAGCTTGGACGTCTGGCATTTCTTGCTCCACATATGGTAAGAGCCTTTGTTGTAGAATCTTGAGCATTACTTTACTTGCATGGGATATTAAGGCAATGGTTCGATAATTGCTGCATTCCCCAGGATCCCTTTTCTTTGGAATTTGGATATACATTGAATGCTTCCAGTCTGTGGGCCATTGTTTAGTTTTCCATAGTTGTTGACAAAATGTGTGTCAGAATTTGGACAGATTCCGTCTCAGTAACTTGTAGCAACTCTATTGGTATGCCATCTGTTCCTGGTGATTTGTTTCTTCCAGGTATTTTAAGAGCAACTTTCACCTCACATTCTAAAATTTATAGTTCTTCATCATACGCTTCCACTGTGAATGAATCTGTCATCCTTGTATCTCTTTTATATAGTTCTTCAAGTGTATTGCTTCCATCTTCCTTTTATTTTATCTTGGTCAGTCAGTGTGTTCCCCTGTTGATTATTCAACATCCCTTCAATTTCCCTTTAATTTCTCTAATCTTTTGGAACAGGGCTCTTGTTCTACCCTTTTTGTTGTCCTCTTATATTTCTATACAATAACCATGGTAATAGTTCTCTTTGTCCCTATGTACTAGTCGCTGTATTGTTGCATTTAGAGTTCTGTGTTTCTATCTCATTTTGCCTTTGCTTTCCTTCTCTCTTGAGCCATTTTAAGAGTTTCTTCAGTCATCCATTGAGGTCTTTTTAACAAGAGGTATTGTCTTTTTGCATTCTTCCCTGATAATGTCTCTGACTTCAATCCATAGTTCTTCTGGTTCCCTATCAACTAAGTTTAAAGCCTCAAATCTGTTCCTTATTTGATCTTTATATTCTTCTGGGATGTTATTCAAATTGTATTCTGACATTGTGATTGCTTTGTTCTTCTTCTTTAGTTTTACTCTGATTTTCAATATGATGAATTCATGATCTGTACCACAGTCTGCTCCTGGTCTTGTTTTCACAGAAAGTATGGAACTGCTCCATCTTCTGCTACCAATTATATAATCAATTTGATTCTTATATTGACCATTTGGTGATGTCCACATGTACAGTTGTCTTTTCGGTTGCTCAAAAAATGTGTGTGCGAGAAACAAATTATTGGCTTCACAGAATTCAATAAGTCTTTCTCCTGCTTCATTTGTATCTCCTAAGCCCCATTTTCCCACAATTCCTAGTTCTTCTCTGTTCCCTACCTTTGCATTCCAGTCCCCCATGATTATCAGCACATCTTGTTTTGGTGTGTGATCAATTTCTTCCTGTACTTCTGTGTAAAATCTCTCCAGTTCCTCTTCTTCTGTGTTTGCCGTTGGAGCTTAGACTTGGATGATGGTTATGTTATTAAGTTTCCCATTTAATCTTATTAATATCACTCACTCAGACCTTGTGTTATAGCTCTTAATTGCTTTTGCTACATCACTTCTCACTATTAACTCCATTTCTTCTTAATTTCTCATTTCCTGCATAAAATATTTTGTAGTTGCCTGACTGAAAATGTCCCATTCCCATCCATTTTAATTCAGTCATCCCAAGTCTTGTAATGCTGATGTGTTCAATTTCTTGCATGACAATTTCTAACTTTCCCTGGTCCATGCTTCTCACTCTTCATGTTCCTATTGTGTACGTCATACAACTCCGGACTCTCCTTTCACATCTGTGCGCATCAGCCTCTGGGCTTCCATTCCACTTTGACCCAGTGGCATCCATTAGTCACAGAGCTACTTGTACTTGTCTGTTGTTCTTCCCCAGTATCTCGCTGAGTGCCATCTGACCTGGGGGTCTCATCTTCCAGAACTATCTTGTGTTGCATTTTGGACACTCTGTTCGTAGGGTTTTTGTTGGAAGTGGGGCAAAAGCAACTCTTGTTTAGGTACTTTTGTTTATATTCCAGAAGGAAGACAGAGTTAGGGTCCTCCAGCTGGCTAGGCTTGCCTCGCTTTACCTGTGCTGTTCTCTACCTAACTTCCTTCCATTGTAAACTTCTTCCTTTGTTCTTTTCCTTGACTGTCCGAGGAGAGAGGAGACATCTTTGTCTTTGCTCCCTCTTGTGAGCCATGAGGGCAATACCCACGTCTGGGCATTGTGCCTCCAACTTAGAACAAGTATGCCTTTCCTAACTACTATGTATTTCTATAAATAAAGTAGCTTTTCTTATTTTACTAAGTCTTAAGTCTCAGTGATCTAAATTCAGGGTGAGAGCCTGCTACTTAGGTAACAACACACTGGCACACACGCATCTCAGACTGGTGACCATCTCTGCATAATATACAAATTTCCATAACAGTTTTCAAGGTAAGAGGTATTCAGAAGTGGTTTACCATTTGCCTTCCTCTGAGTTTGGATGCATCTTAATCTGGTGTCTCAGCTTTGACCTCTCTGTCTTGGGTGTCCCTGCTAGGAGTCTAGCCTCTTGGTCTAGACTCCTGATGGCATTGCTCTCAGCTTCTTCGAAGCTCTCAAACTCCCTCACCACATTAAGGTGTGCATCCTAGAGGAGGTGAGAGGCACTCAAAAATATGTCTTCCCACTACTCCATGCTACCTGAGGAGGTACAGTCTGGAATCCCACCACCTACACAATATATGTTTCTTTAGATGTTAACTAAATCAGTGTAGCAGATTTAGAACAGGGAGCAGAGCCAATTTTGGTTATTCTCCCTGCCCTTTTCAGCTCCCCCTCCCCTAAATCTGCTCTAAATGGTTGGATAACTCTTCAGAGTAAATTTAGGGGGCATGAGGGCAAGGGGAAATTGCCAGATTTACTATCCTCCCTGTTTCACTGTCAGAAGCCTTACTATCAATCAGTGGAGACTAGTGGCTCTGATTACATCAAGGAGCTGTCCAAGGTGCTGAAACCCAGTCCCCAAATAGGTTCAGCATCTTGGACAGCTCCTTCAAACTTCAGACTGAAACCTGGATTGGATTTACTGGGCCACTGTCATTGGAGCCACCAGTCTCCACCACTGTCAGCTGAGCAATACCATTAGATACAAGCTGATATGCGTCAAAGACCCTGTTCATTCATTTAGTTACTGTTTTTATTAGTCATCCAACAGCTAACATTCTCTGGTTGATTCACAACATAAACCAAAATAAAATTAAAACAATAAAACTACAGAATGCAAAATACTATCCTAAAATGCAGCATTAGAGCAATCAATGTAAAATGGGGGGTGGGAAATAAAACCATATCAACAGCATATAATCACATCCTAAAACAATCCAGAAGTAAAACGGAGGTGAAAGATCAGACTTAAAAGGCCTGTGAGAATAGAAAGGTTTTGACCTGGCAGTAAAACAAAATGCAGGTGCCAATTAAGACTCTCTGAAGAGGGTATTCCACAAAGGAGGGGCCACTGCTGAGCAGGCCCTTTATCTTGTGGCTACCTGCCGTAATTCAAAGCTCAGTGCTAGAACATCAGCTTTGCATGCAGAAGATCTCTGTTTTAATTCCCAGCATCTCCTAAGAAGGACTAGGGATGCCTCCTGCCTCTCCAGGGATCCTGGAGAGCTGCTGCCAGTCAGTGCCTGCAATACTGAGCTAAATGGTCTAATGGTCTCACATGGTATAATGCAGCATGAGTGGGGGCACACAGAGAAGGGCCTCCAGTTATGATCTTAGGGCATGGATAAGTACATGCAGAGGGCTCTTTTCACAAGTTCAGAAACCCTGGAAAAAGCAGGGGTCCTGATCACACACAGAGAGCCACTGTGCACACAGTTATTGTACATCCACACATTCAGATAATTTCCTCTGAACAAGATTTGTGTGGAATGGCTTTGACGAGCAGAATAGAGGATAAACCTCAAAGGGGCACAAGAAACAGAGTAGTTTGCCAAGGCCTATAATAGCCGTAGGCTCTTCTTCAGGGGCAGCTGAAGCTATTTCTTGAAAAGAGCTGCTTGGGATATGCTCATATGTTGTCATATGAGATAGTCATATGTTTGGATAATGCCTATCAGTTTTTTCAGGGTTACCTTTCAGCTTTTCAACCCACAAACCTGAAACTCCCCCTGGGTTGTCTTTGCTAACTATTGTCTTGAGAGCCGGTGTGGTATTGTGGTTAGAGTGCTGGACTGGGACCTGTGAGACCAGCATGCAAATCCCCACTCAGCCATGAAGCTCTCTGGATGACCTTGGGCCAGTCACTGCCTCTCAGCCTAACCTACCTCACAGGGTTGTTGTAAGGATCAACTCAGGAGGGGGAGAATCATGTTTGTATGCCACTTTGAGCTCTTTGGAGGAAAGGTGGGATATAAATGTAATAATGAAATATTTCAACAAACAGGAGCACCTGACTGTCTCAAGCAATCTAAATCCATTCGCTTTAGGTTGGTGGGGATTGAACTGGTGCTTTGTTCCTTTTTTATTAAAATTATTTTGAGATGCTAGCTTACAACTTAATATGCAGGACCTTTCATAAACATGTTCAACTCAATCCTCAAACTAATGAGGTTCTTTGCTCTCGTGGCTGTTTCAAAATGAGAGTTGCAACCTGATCCCCAAAGCCTTTTGCTCACACAGTCCCGACTTGCTTCAGTGAAGCACACTGTACATTACACTGCCCATCTGCTAAGTTGTGTAGGCAGTTTCCAAAAGTTTGCCCCAAGCCACAAACTGAAGTATACCCCTGCTAGTTCCTCCATTCAGCCTGACAATGCTTTGCATGTATTCAAAGTTACAGTGGTGCTCTGGAAATGTGAAGGACTGGCCCCAGAGGGTATAATTTTGAAAGCACTGAAAAAGACATCCTTCTGTGCAATTAAGAAATGAGGTTTCAAGGGAGGTTGATACATTTCTGAAACAGCCTTTGGAAATAGGTCACTAGTTTGATCCTTTGTACATTGAGTTATTCATTGGACTATTTGCAATTATATCTGGAGTTTCTATGCTTCAAACACCTCATTTTTTGAATCTGGAAGAAGAAAGATCTTAGGAGCTATGGTGTTAGAGGACCATTCTTCTGGAATCTAAAATAGGTCCTTAAGAACTACTCAGCTCCTATCACAGTGAATACACAGGAAACGTGAATTAAGCTCCCCATGGTATGAACCTACAGGTGATTGGAACAGCCACTTTCATAGACCTCCTTTCCAACCATGTTTAGCCCCAGCTACTAGCTCAGTCACCCTTTCATCAGCAGTACCTTGCTTCTTGGGTTTAGAGTAGCAGAAGGAAGGAAGAGAGAAGCTATTTCCTTATTCCTCTCCCAGCTTCTCCAAATCCAAACAGAAACCATGTGGTACAAGAGGAGTGGGCTGGTAAGAGAAAGGAATGAAAGGCAAGTTCCTAATCTGCACTTCCTGAACCAACATCCAAACTGAAATATAGTTGTCCTTCAAAACTCACAGTTCTCCAAATGTTGCAATGCAGTTTTCCAGCAACACCACCTCCCATGCATATATCAGGATAAAACTGCAGACAAAAGTTGGGCATATTAGTGAAAATAAAGGCCCTCTCAGATGTAACATTTATAGCACCATTGGTGCTGTTTGTTCCAATGTGGTTATTTGGGAGCAAAACTGTAGTGGACCGTCCAGCCTACCAGTTGCATGTCACTGTTTTTTGGATGGTGGTTTCACTTTTTTCCGTCCACGCCAATGATGGGATGTGTTCAGATTGAGACAAATGACACACCTTCCATTCCCTCATTCCACCAACCTGTAAATGTTGGATTCATTAGCTTGCACACAAGATACTCTCTCCCCACCCCCTGCCTGTTTTGGGGTGTATAACACCTGGTATTCCAGAATTCTGACCATGTGAGAGATTAGGAAAACAGACAACAGGAACAATTTGAGTTCACTGTGCCAGTTTGAGCTATTAGGAAATTGCGTAAAACACTTTCCACACAATGAAAATATTGTGAACAATTTTGGATCTGTCACCAATGTCAGAATTCCTCCATTACTAGCAAGTGAGCAGGGGGGCAGTAGCACTGAGAAACAGAGCTGATAAGAGGCTCACCACTGAATTCCACCCAGTTCAGATTTCGTATTGAATTGTCCATTTATTCACTTATTCTCTGTTGTTGTGGATTTGATTTTTATGTAGCAATTTTCTGTGGTTATTTTTGAAAACAGTTTTTTTTAAAGTCTCTAAAATATTGATATTGATAATTTTATCGATATTTCCTTTCCAAATATTGATTTCCTTTAAAATTATCAATATTTCCTTTCAAAATCTAAAAGCAGCAGCTAGCTCACAAAGAATAACTCAAATCTATATAAGCCTGTTGGTTTGATGGAATGCTTTCTAACTGGTACCAGCCAATGGATCCCATCTCTACCACTGATGGCTGTGGCAGTTGATGGAAATGCAAGTTGCCACTGTCAGCTGGAGACTCTCTTGCCACGTGGAACTTTATTCATGGGCTCCTGTAAGAACTAGCTTAAAGTTATTAAATGCAGTGATATAGCCATCTTGTCATCTGTCCAATAAGGGAAAATCAATATGGCTTATTCTCTAGTTATTTGTTTGTGTGATAGATAATGATTTTCATTTAATCAAAAGCAATTCCTTATTTTTTATTTTTTTATTTTTAGTAATACACTTTATGTAGTAATTGCATTCAAGCCACAGGTGCTTTAGTTGCACTTATCAAGCCTTTAAGTTGCTTGAAGTACGGGCAGGGCATATTTTAAAAAGCACCACTCACCAAGATCTGCTCTTCCACAGCCCCACTTCATTTTGATACAGACTACATGGGTGATGCAATCCTTGCATGGCAACTTTCAGTTCAACATTTGACTGTCCATAATTAATTGTTTGAAGCTTGTAAAGCTATAGATATTTGAAGAAAGCTGATTGGTGTAGAAGCAATAATTGAGATCCATTTCTCCTTTAATAATTCTCAGGGGTGTAGTCATCTGGGGTTGTAGGGGGTCATAGTCCCCTTACTTTTTTGAGAGCAGAGTCCCAGGCAGGTTCCTATGTATAACCCAATCAGTATGAAAGAGGAGCACGTTAGCTACTGAGAAGTGTCATTGTCCTTTCATGCTGATTGGAGCCAATCAGAGTGAAAGGACATGAGTCAGCCACTGAGAAGACACTTCTCAGTAGCTAAACACATCAGTAGCTAAACACAGTCTCCCTTTTCATGCAGATTGGCTTTTAGGGGCATCTGTTGTAGTGGAGTGTGGACTCAGAGATGACAAAGAGAGCAAGGGAGATGAGGGAAAGGGGAAAAGAGGGTATGGCTGTGAGGGGGTGCGGTGGGACTATCATGAAGGGACCCCACACTTCAAAATTTGCCACTACAGTACTGATAATTCTAGAACATGCTGCTGTACTGGACTTTAGTTTAAATTAATAATGGACAGATGGCATACAGAAGATTTTACGGGCAAATCAGCCCTTTTGCCTGCAAAAGGCATCCATTTCCTTCTTAGCTCTGAAGGTAGGATTGTTTGACATTATGTTAAGAATTGAATGAACATGGTGAGGGAGGAGTGGGGCCCATGGACATGAGGGGGCATTAAGTTGTTCTCCTCCACAGGTGTTCAGCCAACAATGAATGTAGCATCTGTAAGTCCTGGTATTCCAATCATTTGTATAGGACAGTGGTGGTGAACCTGTGATCCTCCAGATGTTGCTGGACTCCAAATCCCACCAGCTCCAACCAAGATTGCCAATGGCCAGGGATGAGGGGAGTTGTAGTCCAAAACATTTAGAGGGTCACAGACTCCCCATCCTATGCTTACCAACGCAGTTGCAGTACTGTGTATTACAGAATTACCCAGCATCCTCTGGATGCTGTTGAACTACTTCTTTTTCACTCCTTTTTAAAATCCATTTGTTCCTTATGCTTTCATTTGCCTTTTTTTTAACAAATTTGCGCAGAGACCCTTTTCCGTATTTCTTCAGCGGTATAATGGTTGTTTCCTTTCTGCAGACACCAGAAACAGCCACTTTGGACTCTTCAAAAGTGTGCTATTCTGGTGCACAACACCCAAGGGGCAACTGGATTCACCATCTTTTTCCCATTCACCCTGTATTTTATCTGTAAAATAATGTCAAAGCCATTGTTGTCACAGCAGCTACTAATGTTTCTTCTGGGGAATGTCCCTTATCAACTGTTGATCTCTTCAGTAACTTTTAAATGTCTAGAAATTGCTCACATTTATAACAGAGTAGTTATATGCTGGTTGCGTTGGACATGGGCTTTATTTATTTATTGTTACATTTATATGCCACCTTTCCTCTAAAGACCTTAGTTGTTAGAAGACCCCCTATTCCCCTCACAGAGCCACAGTTCCCAGAGCTCCCTGGGAAAAGGGACTGATTGTTAACCTAGTCAGATTGTTAAATCTGAAATTTGTAGCTCTGTGAGGAAATGGGTGTCTCTTAACAACTCTTAGCACTCTTAACAAACTACAGTTCCCAGGATGCTTTGGGGAAACCATGACTGCTTAAAGTGATAATATGTCTTTAAATGTATAGTGGAGATGAGGCCCAACTTTCATTTAAAGCCCATTGGATCCCACATTGCTTTTCCAGGATAGGCCCAAGACATTTTGCTGCCTGAGGCGAAAGACAAGATGGCGTATCCCCACTCTCATTCCATGCGCAGAGGTTGACTGGATTTCAGCTGTGGTGATGGGACAGCATCTTCCACCACACCTTCAGAGTACAGGGTCAACTGCATGACACACACAGCTCTGTTTATGTTCATGTTTCAAAGGGAAAATGATACCACAGTGATGCTGCCCATCACCCAGCATGCACTCCCTGAAGCAACCACCTCATTCTGTCTAATAGTAGGGCTGGCCATGGAGACAGCTATGCCTCATGATGGCGTATGGACTCAATATTTGATGCCTTCTGCTTGACAATGAAAAAAGTATTATGCTGTGGGTATTTAACAGTCATATTTTCCTAACTGATTACCAGTATTTGCAACAGTTAATGAATTTCACCTCCGGCTAGCTAAGCATTCTGTATTTCACAAATTCAAGCCATTTTCCTAATCCCTGCTTCAGAATATATGTCTGGTGTAACATATCTGGCTAAGCCAGGTTTTTAAATGTTTCTTTTTATTTTCTTGCTTGCTTGTTTTACTTTTTATGGTAAGTTGAAGAGAATAAAGCTTTTCCTCAACCAGATGGCTACATAAATCAGCATTACGGAAAAATGGCTGAAGGTTCCTGATTAGGTTTATATTCTGGCAATGAAGTTCCCTTATCAATTCAGCAATTACAGGAAACACTAGAAATTGTACACAGAATGATTGCTAGAAGGCACACACACTAACTCACTCATTCAAACACACACATGCACACACACAGCTTCTGAATAGCCCAGCAACTCCAGAAGGTAAAAATGAGAAGGAAACAGAGATATGGGTGAAAAGTGGGGGACAAGTTGCAACCTATCTAGGGGCCAATTTTTGCTCATGGACTACCAGTTGCTGAACAACAGACTTCATGCGCATGGTTCACTCTGTTTTCATTTGTGACTTTGTGTGATGGGCTGCAGGGGCTCACCAGTCATTCCCAGCACCTTGGGCCTTTAAGTATGCCCTGATCCACACCACCCAGGCCACCCATGGAACTACTTAGTGCTGTGTTGACTATGACTATGTTGACTACAACTCAGAGTCTTGCCATTTTGAGTGGCTGTCCAGGGAAAGTGCAAATATTTTCAAATGCATAAAGGGCAGGGCTTCTTAGGATCTCTTGGCAAAATTGACCTGAATATGCAAATGAATGGAATGTCAACAAGAATGAAGACTCTCTTGAGGAACTCTGGGAAAGCCCAATCAACTGAGCTGTTTTAGAGCTAACATAAAAATCAGGATAGAGGAAGGTCTGGGGGAGAGCAAGACTACGTAAATAGATAGTGTAACTGACCCACTTCTCCATTGCCATTCCTGAGGTGCCATTTTAACCCACAGTCATTGCTCCACCTTGGAAGCCATGGCTATGACATTCCAGTGACACAAGATAGACCCATTTGAATTAGGAACTGCATTACCGAGGGAGGCATTTCAAAGAGGCAATTCAATTATTTCTATGGCTGTTAAAAGCCGATAGCAAAATTTAAACGGCCAGATTGACATGACACTTCTGAAGGCTTTTGGCTTTCCTTTTTTTATGCACTTCATAGTCAAAAGATTAGCTTTCTTTCCCCCATCCAAATTTTATGACTACCTGAACAAATACAATCATGTGTGGCACCCATATGATCGTGTGATTCCCTTGGAACAGAGCACAAAGACATTTTGACATATGGCTCATGGCTCATATGGCATTTGGTTTACTCTTCCCGGTGGAATTAGAAGTCATACTAGTACTGCTGAGCAGTTTTGAAGGAGATCAAGCAGAAAACACTCGTCTGCAATGAAAAGAACAGAGGGAAAAGAAAGCGTGCCTTTCTAAAAGAAGAGAAACAAAGCACAGGCTAAGCATTTTGCAATAAATGCATTCAACTGCTCGTATATGTGTTTACATTATAAAAGTATCAGCTTTTTTTAAATGTTAAGAAAGCCATAAAGATGGGTTGGATCTAGACAGTAGGGTAGACCCACTGAAATTGGTAAGTTACAGCACAATCCTATGCCTGTGTAATTAGGAGCAAGCCTCGCTGAGTTTAATAGAACTTTTACTCTCAAGTGTGTACAGGATTACAGCCTTGGTTATTTTCATGTCTACTTTCATATGAACAAGTTTGTACGCCAATGCAGAAATGGAGCAACCTGAACTAAAGACTGGAAAAATGAGGAACTGAGACCAACCATTTATTTATTTATTTATTTATTTATTTATTTATTTATATCCCGTGCTTCTTCCCAGACTCATCCATCTCTTCCCATGAATTTCTCTTAATTTCTCATTATCCCAATACACATTTCCACATCAGTCTGCACATTTTTTAAAATAAAATCCTTATGAAAATTAATCAGCATTGTATTGCAAATTTCTTCTAATCTATACTTTTTTGTATGCAGTTTTCCTTTACACTTTTTTGCAAAGCATTTTGTCCTAACATAATGCATTTTTGTATGTTGTTTTCAACAATATATTTATTTATATGCATATTTCACTGTGTCACATGCGTTTTTGTAAACGTTACTTGCCTGGAGAACTGCATTGCAAAATTCAGAGAAATGCAGATTTCAAAGGATGACTGTGTTTTGGTTTGCGTGTTGTTCCAGAAAGTGCACGTTAGGGGGGTTCACCTTTAAATGTGATCTGAATTGAATTTCTCCTCCATCCCTAGATTATGGGATATAGTTTTCAGTAAACTAACATGGTCTCTCTGGGTGAGACCAGGAAAACGAAATGAAAATGGCTTTCAAATTGTCTGGGACTGTTTTTATATGGTATTGGAATGCAAGACAAAAACCCAGAAGTGGGAAATCTGTTCCTTTTCTTATGGTTGTTCCCCCTTTTTTGTATTGTCTTTCCTTCTTTTCAATTTGTCAGGTAGCTTTTTTTCCTATTTATATATTTATTATTTGCTTTATATCCCACCCTTTCTCCCAGCAGGAGCCCAGGGCGGCAGACAAAAGCACTAAAAACACTTTAAAACATCGTAAAAGCAGACTTTAAAATACATTAAAACAAAACATGTTTAAAAACATTTTTAAAAAGCTTTCAAGATAACTTTTTTTTAAAGGATAAAAACATATTTTTTTAAAAAAAAAAATTAAAAAACATATTAAAAGAATTCCAACACGGACGCAGACTGGGATAAGGTCTCAGCTTAAAAGGCTTGTTGAAGGAGAAAGGTTTTCAGTAGGTGCCGAAAAGATAACAGAGATGGTGCCTGTCTAATATTTAAGGGGAGAGAATTCCAAAGGGTAGGTGCTGCCACACTAAAGGTCCGTTTCCTATGTTTTGTGGAATGGGTCTCCTGATAAGATGGTATCTGCAGGGTGCTCTCACCAGCAGAGCGCAGTGATCGACTGGGTATATAAGGAATAAGATGATCTTTCAGGTACCCTGGTCCCCAGCTGTATAGGGCTTTGTACACCAAGACTAGAACCTTGAACTTGGCCTGGTAGCAAATGGGCAGCCAGTGCAGTTCTTTCAGCAGTGGGGTGACATGTTGGTGATACCCTGCCCTAGTGAGCAGTCTCACCACTGCATTTTGCACCAGCTGCAGCTTCTGGACCAACCTCAAGGGCAGCCCAGCATAGAGTGTATTACAGTAATCGAGCCTAGAGGTTACCAGTGCATGGACAACAGTGGTCAGGCTATCCCGGTCCAGAAACAGCCACAGCTGTCTTAGCAGCCAAAGCTGGTAAAAGGCACTCCTAGCCACAGATGTCACCTGGGCCTGTAGCAACAAAGATAGATCCAGGAGCACCTCCAGACTACGTTCAGAGAGAGTATGACCCCATCCAAAGCAGGCAATTGATCAATTATCTGAACTCGGGAACCACCAACCCGTAGCACCTCCATCTTGCTAGGATTCAGACTCAGTTTATTGGCCCTCATCCAGCCCACACCGAGTCCAGGCAATGGTTCAAGGCTTGCATGGCCTCTCCCGATTCATATATTACTAAGAAACAGAGCTGGTTATCATCAGTGTACTGCTGACATCTCACCACAAATCTCCTGATGACCACTCCCAAGGTCTTCATATAGATGTTAAACATCATGGGGGACAAGATGGTACCCTGCGGCACCCCACAGCACAACTGCCAGGGGGGCAAAAGACAATCACCCAATGCTATTCTCTGAAAATGACCCTGGAGATAGGATGGGAACCACTGTAAAACAGTGCCTCCGATACCCATCTCACTAAGTCGGCCCAGAAGGATACCATGGTCAATGGTATCAAAAGCAGCTGAGAGATCAAGTAAGAATAACAGGGTCACACTCCCCTTGTCCTTCTCCCAATAAAGGTCATCCATCAGGGCGACCAAGGCCGATTCAGTCCCATAACCAGGCCTGAACCCAGACTGGGATGGGTCAAGATAATCTGTTTCATCCAAGAGTACTTGCAATTGCTGTGCCACAACCCTCTCAATCACCTTCCCTAAGAAGGGGGTATTTGCGACCTGTCGGTAATTGTCACAGACCAATGGGTTCAGGATGGGCTTTTTTTTCTCTTTAATGTTTGTCATAAAGCACATGCTTTCAGTGCAGCATGCCCCAGGTTCAGTCCCCAGCAGATTCAGTCAAAACGATTAGGTGAGGTTAAAGACTGTCTCCTGGGACCTTGGAGGGCTGCTGCCATTCAGAACAGACAAGCTGAACTAATAGTCTGACTCAGTATAAGGCAGCTTCCAATGAACTATAGGTGACCTGTCAATTTCTTTAAACCAAAGATGTTGATGCCACAGCTTTTAATAAAGAAAAAAAGCAAACCATCATAGAAATTCAATAGTACTCACTTAAGAGTAATGTATGAGATATTCTTTCCGGTTGTGCCATTTCAACACATTAAGAATGTCACTTTTATGGGAGAGGGAGAGAGAGAGAGAGAAGGGCTGGGTAAAATTATAACAAAAGCCAGGGGATACACACATATTATAGTATTATGTGTACAAAATTTACTGGGAAGCATAATATGGTTTCTGTGCAATAATTGCTATTGTGCTTTAACAAACCTTTTTATTGATCACATCATTACTGCTTTTGTTTTGCATTCGTAAACAAATTCCTGCTACTTGGAACAATCACTTTTGAAGTGATTTTTTGTTCAGTTACCTGTTCCTTGTTACCTGGGGGCAGGGGTGATTGCTTTTCTCCTTCTTCATTTGAATGGCCTGCTTTGACAATGGAAGGGTTGTGAAGGCAGTAAACCCTGCTAGTAGTGAAAGGGGTATAGCTCCATGGTACATAAGAACACAGATATTAATTAATTAATTAATTTAATTGAAATCCCACCCTTCCTTCCAAAAGGAGCCCAGGGCAGCAAGCGAGTGATAAAACAATATGAACATCCTACAAACAAAAAGCTTAAAAACAATTCCAGTACAGAAGAACATAGGAAGCTGCCTTATGCTGAATCTGACCATTCGTCCATCTAGCTCAGTATTATCTATGCTGACTAGCAGTGGCTCTCCAGGGTTTCTGGCAGGGAGTCTGTCCCGGCCTGACCTGGAGGTAGCAGGAATTGAACCTGGGACCTTCTGTACACAAACCACATCTCTGACCACTGAGCTACAGCCATTCCCCAAACTATGTCCCTTTAAGTAGACACTGGTTGGCCACTGTGAGAAAAGGATACTGGACTAGATAGGCCACTGCCCTGATCCGGCAAGGCTCTTCTTATGCTCTTACAGGCTTGTTGAAAGAGGAAGGTCTTCAGTAGGCATGTGAGTAGGGTTGCCAGGTTCCTGGCCTGAGACTGATCCTGTATCTTTAGGAGAAGAGAAAGTCAGCCAAGTGCAGGTGTTCTTGCAACTCTGTAATGGGAAAAACCACAAGGTGGAATTCTCCCTTCCCCCTGCACAACTTTTAAAGAACACCTCTTGGAGGCCAGGCCTGGCAACCAAGAGGTCTTCTGTATCTTTAAAAGTTGTGCGGGGGGAAAGGAAACCAAACCCTGGAGGAGCACAGGGACCCCCAGAAATCTCACTGCTCGGAGATCGGGGGAGGCGCGCAACAGTATTTTGAACACCTCAGTGATGGGAGGACAATATCCCATTCAGCAAACCAAAAATGTATGCAAAACTCCATACTGAAGATTCTGAACTAAGAATCTGCATGTGTTAAAGAACATGAGCAGCCTTCTACCACTACTGAAATTCTCTTGGGTGAGTGAATTTATATTGGAGCTTTGATAAATACTCTCCAGTTTCAATTTATGGGTAGAAATAAGGAATTTTTGTGTACTAGAATCCTCATCCAAATCCTTAAGGTAGCCTTCACCATTCTGCTGCCCTCAATATGTTTTGGACTACTGTTCCTACAGGGGTGTAGTGGTCCAGGGTCTCAGATGGTGTTAGAACTCTTACTTTTTTCATAGCAGGGTCCCAGCAGGGTCCCTATGTCTCCCGCATTCTACGAGCCAATTAGCATGAGTAGTTGCAGACCAGCTCCAGACACTCTTGGATGAGACTGATTATCTGGATCCATTTCAGTCAGGTTTCATGCCTGGTTTTGGCACGGAAACAGCCTTGCTCGCCCTGTATGATTACCTATGTCGGGAGAGAGACAGGGGGAATGTGACTCTGTTGATTCTCCTTGATCTCTCAGCGGCTTTTGATACCATCGACCATGGTATTCTTCTGGGAAGACTGGCTGAGTTGGGAGTGGGAGGAACTGCATGGTGGTCATTCTGCTCCTACTTGGCGGGTTTGCTCCAGAAGGTGGTGCTTGAGGACCATTGGTCAGCATCCTGGATTCTCCAGTATGGGGTTCCGCAAGGGTCAGTTCTGTCCCCCATGCTGTTCAACATCTACATGAAACCATTGGGTGTGGTCATCTGGAGTTCTGGAGTACATTGCCATTAGTATGCCAATGACACGCAGCTCTGTTTCTCCTTTTCATCTTCTTCAGGTGAGGTTGTCAATGTGCTGAACCGGTGCTTGCCTGCGACAATGAGGCTCAATCCAGACAAGACTGAGATGCTATTAGTGGTTCTTCTGACTGGATGGTGGGTGTCCAACCTGTCCTGGATGGGGTTGCACTCCCCCTGAAGGAGCAGGTCCGTAGCTTGGGGGATCTCCTAGGACCATCTCTGTCACTCAAGGCTCAGGTAGCCTCAGTGGCACAAAGTGCCTTCTACCAACTTTGTTTGGTGGCCCAGCTATGCCCCTATCTGGACAGGGATAACCTGGCTTCAGTTGTCCATGCTCTGGTAACCTCCAGATTAGATTATTGCAATGCACTCTACATGGGGCTGCCTTTGAAGATGGTTCGGAAACTGCAGCTTGTGCAAAATGCAGCGGACAGATTGGTAGCAGGGACCAGACAGTTCGAACATATAAAACTGATTCTGGCCTGCTTGCATTGACTGCCTATATGTTTCCGAGCTCGATTCAAGGTGCTGGTTTTAACCTATAAAGTCTTACACAGCTTAGGACCACAATACCTGATAGAATGTCTCTCCTGACACAAACCCACCTGTACATTACACTCAACATCCATGGCCCTCGTCCAGGTGCCTACTCCAAGGGAAGCTGGGAGTCTGGCAACAAGACAGAGGGCCTTCTCAGTGGTGGCCCCCAAATTATGGAATGATCTTCCTGATGAGGTGCACCTGGCACCAACACTGTTATCTTTTTGGCACCAGGTCAATACTTTCCTCTTCTCCTAGGCATTTTAGCATGTGTTTTTAAATTGCTTTTTAAAAATATGTTTTAAAAATTTGTATATTTGTTTTTAATGTTTTTAATTGTTGTAAACCACCCAGAGACCTTCGGCTATGGGGCAGTATATAAATACAATAATGATGATGATGATGATGATGAACTTGCTTCTGAGAAGACTCTTTTCAGTAACTAACACTCTCCCCTTTCATGCTTATTGGTCCTAGGGATGTCTGTTGTGGTGGTAGAAGGCATTTACAAGGATCTCATTCTCAACCCAGCAGCAAAAAAGGAGGAGGGTGTGTGGCTATGACTATCATGAAGGGACCCAGCACTTCTGAATTTGTCATGACACTACTGGTATTCCAACGTCCCAGTTGTTGGGAGTTGTAGTCCAAACTATCTGGAAGGCACCAGGTTGGCCAAGACTGGCTTAAGGGATGATCCCATCCCTGTCTTGTGTCCTGGACACACAGGAGAAGATTGCTAATAAATAAAGCCCCCTGTGTGCACAATGGGCTGGATCCTTCCCTTAAAGTGTGCAAATATTCACCTTTTGAGCCTGTTTGGCACAATCCCCCCCCATGCTGCTGCTGCTGCTGCTTCCTCTTTCCCTTCTCAATTAATCACAGAGATGATTCCACTCAGCCAGGAATTATTTAGCTTATGGGATGATGTCACAACACTATGTAGCCAATCAACTTCAGTTATCGGATGACAATACTGAGGGCAAGTAAGGGCAATTAACAATGAGGGCCCTATTAATTTTTGCAGGATTGCCAAAAAAATTTCTAAAAACTGAAGATGTTTTTCAGCATACCTGGAAATATCCTCAAAAACATTGTAAGTACTTATAGAACATCATTAATTGATTTAATCAAGCAGCCTAAATAAGCAAAGTTTGGCTGTTATAACCCTTCTTTATACAGTTCTTTATACGAGTACAACTGTAATGTTAGGGTAAGAGTCTTGCTAGCATCCAGAAATGTCATGCTGTAAAGAGAACTTACTCAAATTCACTCTAGCTGAAATTCATGCACTTTGGGCAGAGTTCTGGGCATCACATTATCTGAAGTGCATGCTAATTTGCTTATCAAATTTGCAGATGATACAAAATTGGGGGGCACAGCTAATACTGTGGAAGACAGAAACAAAATTCAAAGGGACCTTGATAGGCTGGAGCATTGGGCTGAAAACAACAGAATGAAATTTAACAGGGATAAATAGAAAGTTCTACACTTAGGAAAAAGAAACCAAATGCACAGTTATAAGATGGGCGATACTTGGCTCAACAATACGACATGTGAGAAGGATCTTGGAATTGTCATTGATCACAAGCTGAATATGAGCCAACAGTGTGATGTGGCTGCAGAAAAGGCAAATGCTATTTTAGGCTGCATTAACAGAAGTATAGTTTCCAAATCACATGAAGTATTAGTACCCCTCTATTCAGCACTGGTGAGGCCTCATCTTGAATACTGTGTCCAGTTCTGGTCTCCGCACTTCAAGAAGGATGCAGACAAACTGGAACAGGTTCAGAGGAGGGCAACAAGGATGATCAGGGGACTGGAAACAAAGCGCTATGAAGAGAGACTGAAAGAACTGGGCATGTTTAGCCGGGAGAAGAGAAGACTGAGGGGAGATATGATACCACTCTTCAAGTACATGAAAGGTTGTCACACAGAGGAGGGCCGGGATCTCTTCTCAATCATCCCAGAGTGCAGGACACGGAATAATGGGCTCAAGTTGCAGGAAGCCAGATTTCGACTGGATATCAGGGAAAACTTCCTAACTGTTAGAGCCATACGACAATGGAACCAATTACCTAGAGAGGTAGTGGGCTCTCCAACACTGGAGGCCTTCAAGAGGCAGCTGGACAGCCATCTGTCAGGAATGCTGTGAGTTGGATTCCTGCATTGAGCCTTATAGGCCCCTTCCAACTCTACTATTCTGTGATTCTATGATAAGTGTAGCCACAAGCTGGAGGAGATCAGGAACACACGACATAACCAATTAGGCACCTAGTATGAGGAGTGATTAAAAATTCAGGGTGTAAAAATGTGTAGGAGCTGAGTGAGCTGAGATCAAAACAGGATTCAAATGTGGCTTGGAACAGTACAACAGGGATACGCAGACACGAAGCTTTCCTACCTGCTGCCAGTCTGAACCCCTGAAGATTTAGTGACCACTAGGGTTATTTACTCAGGCAGATCAATTCTGGGTACATAATATTGACCACCTGGACCAGGACTGCACACCATCTGACCATTTAAGCTGAATTCAGCTCATCAACCACATATTGTGGCCAGCTAGGTAATTGACAGCCTGTTTTTGCAGTTCCAGGCCAGCAGCAAAAGCATAAGGTTACCCAAGCCATGATAGGTTACCACACATGGCTGTTGGGCTATGTTCAGATTGGTGGGTCACCATTTGTGCAGGCCTAGCCTAGACTTAAGCACTTCTATTGGAAATGATTTGCAGCTTTCCTTTGTACACCATATTGCTCTGGCAGAAAGAGGCTAACTCAGTCATCATTGCTCATCACTGTAAATTGCATCTAGGTAAACACCAGCATCTGCTTCCCATGCACACAGAATTTGTCATCATAGGAAGCATCAGAATATACTGATCAAGCAAAAAGATTTTGCATTCACTAGAGACAGGCAGTAGCAAGAACCAGCTTCCTCCATTTGCAAAGGAGATGTGAACAGGGCTCAGTGAATATTGGCTAAATACAAGAGATCTTTTCTGTGGTTTGCATGAGCAAGCTTGACTTCACCAAAACCCAACTTGGATGAGATGACCTTTCACTATTATTTTCATGTAAATCTTACCCATACGTCCAGTGAAACTCAAGCAATCATCATGGAGCACATAGACAGCTGCTGGACTCACAACCTGGTTGGGACCACATGAAGGCATCACTGATGCCTCCATGTGGATATTGTATCCGTGGACATCCCATTGCTCATAATGTCAGCACTCAAAGTATTGCTTAAGATGGTGGATCATACAAACCATGCTTCCGTGATAATAGCCCAACTATGCTGTAAGTCCCTTAGTAGCCCTGCAAACTCAAAAGATGATTCGGTGGAGACCGTCACATACAGTATATGAATCGGTCCAGATTGTTTCCAAACCAACTTCAAAGTGACCTTCAAAGCCATAAAAACTTTGATCTAGATAATCTGTTGGACCTCTTGTTTCCATATAAGACTAACCACTTGTTGAGGTCTTTGTGGGTAAGGTTTGCTTTGCAAACTTCCTTTGATCAGGTTGGTGGGTTCTCAGATGTGGTCGTCTCTTCAGTGGTACCCAGACTTTGAAGCTTCCTCATTCTGGAGGAATGTTCTCATTTTGACAAAAGGTAAAAAGCATCCTTTCCAGTATTAAAAACACTTTTTAACACTTAGCATTTTAACACTTAGCATTTTCCAGGACATGGACCACATTTGAAGGAAACTATGTAGGAGACATCTTTGCAATGCAAAAATTGCTGAGATTATTTTGCAAATTGGGCTGCTATGTATGTGTCTTCTAGCCAGCATTTTTACAAGCTTTTTGTATAGGTTTTTTATTCTCCCCTTCCCACTAGCTCAAAGGCAAAAGAAATGCCTAATACATAAATGGCTTTAGGAGTACACAGAGGCTGTTGCACAAGAAGAACATGGATAGAATGGTCCAGCAGGGCTTCAGGTCTTGAGAGTATAATATAACATGGACCAGGTATGGGGAACCTTCAGATGTTGTTGGACTGCAGCTCCCCTCACCGCTCGCCATTAGCCATACAGGGAGTTGGACTTCAACAATATCTGGCGGGCCACAAGGCTCCCATCTCTAACATACCCCAAGGACGAAGAATCTTTTGGGCAGCCTTATCACAAATCAAGTCCAAGGTATATGACAGTGTCACTGTAGTACAGTATCATGCTGTGCAACTGCATGTTACAGAGCATCTTTTTCATTTTTTTATTTAACAAAATTTACATACCACTTGATTGGTTTAAAATAAACCCTCTACGCAGTTTGCAAAGTGATTATGGCATAATCTGTGCCTTGGAATGGCTTTACCTCTAGTATTCTGACCTTTGGAGCAGGCTGTGAGTACAATACAATGGTAGAGTCATCCAGGAAGTATAAACTTGTGATCTAGAGACTGGCCTCAAGTTTTCTTGCTCCTATCCAAGTGTGCCACAGACATCTATGGCTGGGCCACCTGTGGCAACTCTGCAGGTAAAACACACACTGAGGTTTTCTTCTCTTTTTCCTCCCCTCTTTCCTTTGACCAGTAGAGGCATATGGCTCACTGGATATGCATTGTGAATTTGAGTCCCACACATAACAAAGGGGTTGTGTGATTTCATTATACTGAAATTAATACAATTTGTGCTTATTGCTGCAGCAATTCTAATAACCTTAATGATGTTGCTCTACTGTTATTTTTCTTTTCTCATAAAGATATGTTCTGCATTTACAGAACACACAGAGACAAGACCATATGCAGTAGAGTGCACACTTACAGTATCTGTGCAGGCATAAAAAGTGTCCAAGTGGAATAAGATACTTGAGGAAAGAGTCCAGAATGAAAACTCATTTTCATTTATTTATTAAATTTATAGCCCACCTTTCCTCCAAGAAACTCAAGGTGGCATACAAACATGGTTCTTTCCCTCCCAATTTTATCATCACAACAGCCCTGTGAGCTAGTTATGGCTGAGAGACAGTGACTGGCCCAAGGTCACCCAATGAGCTTGTTTTCAACATTATCCATACTGAGAGTAAATCCATTGAAATTAATGGATATTGTTGTTTTTCTACTGTTTTCTATGAAGGAAAGTCCATAAATTTCAGTGGCTTTCCTCTTAGTATAACTAACATTGGCTACAACCCTCTATCACCAGACACCAGTGAGCAGAATACATTCCAAACTCCAATTCTAAGACTTTGGGGAAGGTTGACTAAAAAAATTCATATGCAAATATAATTAATTAAATAAAGCACAAGATTAAACCATTGGCAGAACTATAACAAATCCATCCAGTTACGACTCTTTCTTTCAAAAGCTTGCTATGAAATAGAAATGTATAATCCTAAGAATCTCCCATTTTCCTTTGCATTTTTGTATTTGACAAATGACCCCATCCATGAAGCAGATTCCTTTTCCACTGGCATCAAATGCTCAGCATCTTGTCATTCAAAAAATTGAAGTGTTTGGGAGGCAAAGTCCTGATCCAGAGACTTCAACCTGTAGATGCCTAAGAAAAACAGGTAAGCCTCCACCCCAAAAAGAAATCAGTCTACTCTAAAGAGTAAAAGAAATGAAGTCTTTGCTCCAGGTGAGGCTCAAACTCACAACCTCGACATAATAATAAATAATAATAAAATTTTATTTGTTAGTCACCTATCTGTCCGAGTTAATGGACACTCTAGGCCACGTACAACAATGCAAAATACATACATCAATATACAAATCAACAAGTCATAACATCAATTCATCTAAAACCATCCTTCAATTAATACACCGTAAAACTAGTCCACCCCAGAAACCCCATAGGCCTGCCTGAATAGCCAGGTCTTTAAGGCTCGGTGAAAACCCATCAGGGAGGAGGCATGTCGAAGGTCAAAAGGAAGCGAGTTCCAGAGGGTGGGGGCCACGATCGAAAATGCCCTCTCTCTGGTCCACACCAGCCTAGCTGTTTTAATCGGTGGGACCGAGAGAAGGTCTTGTGAGGCTGATCTTGTTTGGCGGCATAATTGCATCATCCTCCCATCCTGATGTGTAAGAACCTCATACTGACCGCTGGAGCCACTCTTGAGCTCACCCCCATTTTTTTGCCCCTCTGCCAATCACTACTCCCATTTTCCAAGGCCTCGGCAATCTTAGCAGGACACCCAGTGTGTTTTGATGCTCTTGAGCCAGCCATACCTTCACATTCGGAGCCTTGTTTCCGGCCTTCCTGTTCTTTTGCACCTGGCATTTAATTCAAAGCTTGATTTTCAGAGAATTCTGCAACTGGATCCTAGGCTGACAAAGGTCCACCAATACCTGCCAACCACTGTTGCCATTTTCCTCGCTGCTGCTATTGTCACTTTGCCAGTCAGCACCCTCCCTGCTGGCTGCTGCTACTGCCAACTTTCTGATCCTGCCACCCACCCCGCAGGCTTATTGCTGATGATCTATGTCTGCCTGAGCCCTGCCCAAGGAAGCTGGATCATTTCTTATCTCACCAGATCCACCTGGCACACTAAGATCCATCATAAGGAAGATGGGGAGGCAAGTGGAGGGGGTGAAAGCATGAGAAGGGAGGCTTGAGTGGAAGCCTGCTGAGCTGTCCAGTCAGTTCCTTCAGGGGGCTATACTGGCACCATGTGAACAATGGAGGGAGAGGCTGCTTCACTGCAAGGCAAGGGCAGATACAGCATGAACGTGTGGCCATCACAGGAGAGGCGAAACAGACTGCTGCTGAAAACCGCACATGCCATCGCCGCATTATGTTAAAAACTTAAGCAATTCTCCATTTTTCACTGTTCTGATCATTGCAACCCGATGCAATCTCTTCACGGTGCTGTTCCAACCCCAACCCCCCATGATTGGGCAGACCAAGTGTCTTGCTCGTCATTCCAAAACTGGTTCCAAAAGAAATCCAGATCTGTTGCTAAACTCTCCAGTACAGCCCAGTGGATGCATTGTACATATTTCCTTGCTGGTGTTACTCTTAAACATGTGCTGGGGACAGCATGCAAGGGGGAGGGGACAAATGGACGGATGCCAGAGGGTTAAAAACACCTGTTAGCAGCTAGCAAAGTTAGTTGTCGAGTGTTAAAAATGTGCCATTCCCATTAGGCTTGTAGGGAGAGGATAAGTGGAGAGGTTCACTTGTTAAGGTTCTTTTCACAGTAAAAGCCCTCTCAGGTGTCTTTTAAAAGCTGCGCTTGAGTTGCAAGCTGTAATTCTGATGAAGTCAGATGTGAGCTCCTCTTGTGTGAAAACGCAATGCAGACTTGGAGCATATGTGTCATTTATTTAGAAGTTAATTGATGAACGCAAGGATTTGACAACATGCAGAAGTCTAAAAGAAGTGAGTTGGGGGAGGCAGTGTTGTGTATTGGTTAGTGTCGGAGAGAAATTCCATTCAGTCATGAAACTCTGGCCCAGTCACTCTCTCTGTCTCTCAAGCCAGCCTACCTCACAGTGTTCTGGTGAGGATATAATGGAGAGGGAAAGAACCATATACGTTTGCCCTGAGCAACATGGAGGAAGGGTGGGACAAAATGTACTACAAAGCCATGAACTAGGGGTTACCAGTGCTTTTTTTCTGACAAAACCGACAGGTACTCGGTGTTGGCCCCTCTATTTTTGCCACTGTTCCACCGCCCTTTGTGAGGTAAGTGTTCCCCAAACGGTGCAATCCTGTGCCTCTTTCCCCCTTCCCCCCCTCCCAATCAAGAAAGCCTTCCTGGTTGCCTGGTTGTCAAAGGAAGGAGCAACAGGATGACTCCACTCGCTGTTTGCAGGCACTTTCTTTGCACCAGGAAGGGGCTTTCTTGATTTTCAGATCATGTGTGCGTGTACTATTCACTATGCCATGTGTTTGCCCTTGCAGGTGTACCACAGAAAGCTAGATTTCTGCTGAGACAGATGGAGGGACACATTTCTTGGCTGTGTGTGTCCATGTGAGAGAAAGACATGTATGTATGTATGTATGAATGAATGAATGAATGAATGAATGGTCTGGGAAGAAGGGGAATGTGTGATCTGTGTCTTTAGAGAGAGATACAGAGAGAGATGTAGGTTTGTTCTGGGAGGGAGGGAATGTATGTGTGATCTGTGTGTGCGGATGTGTGTATGTGTGTGTGGGAGAGAGAGAGAGAGAGAGAGAGATTCTTTACCTTTCTCTGGCCTCCCATCTATACAGTTAGGCAGGCATGGTAAGCATGGGAAACACTCAGTTCCTCCAGTGCGTCTGTGAAGGATCCCAGCTCAGGCTCTGCAAGCTCCAGATTACCAGCCTCAGGTTCTGTTGGCTACCTCAGCAGCCTGGTCCAATTTCCCAACTGGTAGTACAGCAGTCTGAAAGTTGGCTGGCTCCTCTGACTTAGAGGTCAAGGCTGGAGCCAGAATACCACACCAACACTCTCACTACAGTACTGATTGTCTTAAAACCCACCAATTTATTCTATAGAAGATTAAGGAGAAGGGGAAGGGGAAGGATTGTTTCTTCCTCTGTTTGGGTAGGGTAACTGTTGAATCTTTTTATGCAAATACAAATCCGTGTTGTATATAAAAAAGTACCCATCGTTTCCATTAAATAATTTGCTCAGTGTATGTGTGAATTTGCAGGATAAAATGTTTGCAAACAAAGTTTAATTTTTACCAAATTAAAAGCCCCCATTTCCAGCTGGAAGGAACAAATGCTTTTTAATCAGGTCTCATTTGGCAACAGTTTGATCACACATTTCTTAAGCATGTTTTAATGTGCTATTTGAAAATAGCTTGCTAATGTATATAGCAATGTGACAAATTAAAAAGCAGTATGCTACTCTTAATCTGTCTGATTTCTTTATACTCATGCTGAATACTTAAGCCATATTATGTCTATGTATGCTTGTCCGGCATTGAATTTTCACCCACAAATATTTCTAGAGCAAAAAACATTATTTCAGGTGCAGGCAAAAGGGTCCCTAAAGAATACCTACCTTTCACTTTCCCACACAATATTTTTCCATTCCTGTTTGCACAGTTCCACAGTAATCTGCCATTGTTATAGCACCATTATTTAACTAGAAAGGCTTTCTTCCTTTTCCTTCATAATATGATTCCACCCAATCAGGGATCACATCATGACATCACAGTGCCATAGCACCAATACGATTTGGCTATGTGAGGATGTTAGTGAAGGCAAATGAAGCCAACCTCCGAATGAGTGTGTGGAGAGAACATATTCGGCTGATTACCAAGACAGCCAAGAGGCCCCCACCATGCCAGGATTCAGGTGAAGCATTTTCTATGAAATGCTATATATGTGACTCAAGCTATGTGTGTGGTCCCCAGACTTAATTCCTGACCACCTGTGCCCCCTCCCTGGATACCACTTGCAAAATTATGCTCCCGAGCACCCACAGTGGAAGTGGCCAGAGGTATTGCCTTCAGCTGCGTGTTCATTTTTTCCCTTTGGTTTGCTTTATTAACCGCAGCAAGAGACAGGATCATTGGTAGGGATGGGATTCCCTTGTTATTGCTGATCCAAGTCGATTCGGGTGAACTGGAAGTCTGTTCTGTCCTGCGTTTTTTAGTTTCCACCATCTTCTGCCCCCATTTATCTTGTTTGGTCCCCCTCCCCATTTATCTAGTTTGGTCCAGCAACGGTTGAAGGACAGCTTGCACTGGCTGCCTGTATGTTTCTGAGCTCGATTCAAGGTGCTGGTTTTAACCTATAAAGCCTTACATAGCTTGGGACCACAATATCTGATGGAACGCCTCTCCCGACATGAACTCACCCGTACATTACGCTCAACATCAAAGGCCTTCCTCTGGGTGCCTACTCCGAGGGAAACTCGGAGGACGGCAACAAGGGAGAGAGCCTTCTCAGTGGTGGTCCCTAAATTATGGAATGATCTTTGCGACAAGGTGCGCCTGGTGCCAACACTGTTATCTTTTCAGCGCCAGGGTAAGACTTTCCTCTTCTCCTAGGCATTTTAGCATGTGTTTTTAAATTGCTTTTTAAAAAATGTGTTTTTAACTTTGTATATTTGTTTTTAATGTTTTAATTATTGTAAACCGCCCAGAGAGCTTTGGCTATGGGGTGGGGGGTATACAAATGTAACAAATAGATAAATAAATAAATAAATAAATAAATAAATAATTTAAAGGGTTAATAATACAGCTATTGCAAGGCAAGCCAAGAGACAGTGCAAGGCAAGGCAAGTGGCCACTTTGGCCACTGACTTAATGTCCATGTTAAGGAGATTTTCTGGGCTTGCCTTTTCATCTCTAGCATTAACCCTTTAAATGCCTTCCAGCAGAAGAATGGTTGGAAAGAGGGGCAGCAGCTCCAAGCCAGGCTAGATTGTGTAGAAGGAAGAGGATGTGTCCTTGCAAAGCACACTTTGCTGTGGGGCAAGCAGCAGTGGCTTGGCAGCAGCGAGGGGCTCCAGAGCCACAGGGGGGGACTGCACGGGAAGGCCCATGGCTCACTCGTAGAGCATGGGAGAGAAGAGGAGGGAAGGGTAAGTTCCATTGCACAGCAGAAGTCTGCTGCATGAGCAGAATGGCCGTGTTAGATACCGGTGGAGACTGGTGGCTCTGTTGCAAGTGGGGCAGTGAATCTGCTCCAGGTTTTAGTGTGAACTTTCAAGAAGCTGTCCCAGGTGCTGAAAGGACTTGGGGCAGCTTATTGAAAGTTCACACTAAAACCTATTGCCCCGCTGACATCAGAGCCACCAGTCTCCACTGCTGGAAACAACTGTATGAAATTCAGCAACATCACAAAGACAGTTCTTCATGGATCAGCTTCAAACAGCCCAATTCCACTCTACTCTCTTCGCTAGCTGCCTGTAATAGTTGCTGGAGTGGGGTGGGGGTTGGAAACAACAACTTCATTATCTCGCTCCATACATACCACCCTCCTGAGCAGCCCAAGGGAGCCCAAGGAAGCCATCCTGACTTTATTAAGATGAATGGAATGTTTGCTGTGGATTTTGCCCATCATTGGCTATTTAATTAGCATCTGAACCAAATTGTTGCATAATTTTGCCTTTTAGCTTCTCACTTTTAACAAAGTTCAAGCAAACCAACAGGCCAATTTCTACAATTCACCAAAGCTGAACATAACTGACTAGCTGAAGAAAACAAATGTTTGTGGGAGACCACCATGCACCTTGACAATTTTTCATCAGACAGGTTGAAATTAGATAAATTAAGCAGTTACTGTGACTTAAACCCAGGAGGTTTTACTGTCTGTAGGAGGCAACAAAAAAAATGCAGAAGATTTATGGCTAAATAAGTCTTACAAATACAGGTATAATACATTGGAGACTAGCTGTATGATGTGGTTTTTAATCATACAAACTTCTCACTTGGTTTCTTCCAGTAATGCAATAGAAGTATTTCCCTGTCTGATCATAACTCATATTGAAATCAGTTCCAACAAATCCACAGTAGGGCTCAGTTTCGAAGTTCATGAATCGGAAGCCTTCATCATTTAAAAGTGTGTTTATGAACAAATGATGGCAGAAGAATTTCAAAAGACATTTTGCTGTAACTTTGGTTTGCATTTACAGCTCTAGCAAATCAGTACTGCTCAATGAGACATTCTCCTTCCATCTTGCACCCATTTGACTTTTTAAAGTACATAACCAATCTATAGAAGCTGTTTACAAAGATTGATTTATTCTAATGGTGGGTAAAGAGGTACTAATAGGCTTCTTTTATATCCTCCATTTGTACAGGGGCTTCAACGCTATTTCATATTTTGTGCAAACTGTCCAAATCAGTGGATATAATATGGCAAGAGATTCAGTTCAAAAGTACTTAAAGCTCACATTCATGAATTTATAGGTTAGATCAAGCACACTTTCAGAAGCAAATGCTGCCCAAGAGGATTGATACTCCTCTGTGGAGGCAGAAAGCTATTCCGAGAAATGCTTGGATACAGCAGCTTCCTGATGTATATACATCTGTAGTGGTTAGAGTGTCAGACTGGAACTAGAGAGAGCAAGGTTCAAATCCCTGAGGCTGAAAATCAGTAAAATGCCTAAATCAAGTATCTCCCAACCTACGTCACAGGGTTGCTGTGATGATAAAGGAGGGAGGAGAACCGTGTATGTTGCCCTGAGCATACACTGCATAAAAGTGGAGTAAATAAATATATGTCCAAAAAACAAATCCTATGCTGCTATTCCTACATTTCCCAGTGAATATTACCAGAAGACATATTCCAAAAAACCCTTTGAGCTTAATACTGCTGATAATATAAGCAAGGGGTGTGCAGTGGCTCTGTGTAGAGTCTGATTTGGGGGTGATTTCCTCCTCCTCTAGTCAAACTGTGTTGTCAGTATAGCACCCCAAGTTGGTTCAGGGCCCCCACAAAGCTTTGTGTATGTTTCTGTAGAATATAGCACTGTATTTTCTGTATCTCTGTGTTTCTCCAGGTCCATGGGCTTTGCAAGAAGTGAGGCTGTCCTAATTGTTGCCTTGGAACACTGAAGGGTTCTGGATATTTTATTTACATATTTGTTTTTGGTGAAGCAAGCAGCAGAGGATTTTTTGGAAAAAAAAAACCAGCTTCATTTAAGGTGCTTTTTTTTTAAAAAAATCCTGCATTGTTCTTCTTTAACTAAACAAAAACCCCAAAGCCTCACAGGCAACATTCTTGTCAGCCTCATGCTGTAAGGCCTATTAGAAGCATGTAAGACCTATTAGAGGGCATGATAGCACCAGAAAAGACTGGTGTGAAGCTGCAAAGGTATAAAAAAAACTGCAAATAGAAATGGGAGGATCTGTCAGTTGTGGTTCTCTCAGTCTCTAATTTTTCCAATCTTAAATTCAGTTCTCCATATTTCTGTAGCAACTTCCGATTTTTTATTTTTTTTAAATCCTCATGAAAATTCTTCAGCCTTTTAGGGCAAATTTCTCCTAATAAACACATTTTTGGATGCAGTTTTGAGTAAGGTACACATTTTTGCAAACAATGTCTCTATATAAAATACTTTTGCATGCTATTTTTATGAACAGTTTCCCCTAATATCTGCATTTTTGTAAACATTGATTGGAGAGCATCACAAATTCGGATATATGCGTATTTCAAAGGATGGCTGGTTTTCGGTTCTCAAATTGATTCAGAATGTGTGAATATGACAGATTTGTCTTTAAATGTGAGCTGAATAAAAATTCTCCACCAACCCTATGCCCTATCAAGAATACATGCTATTTGGCCACCTGTTCACTATTTCAAAGTAAAATAGAACAAGAGACAAAGCCTTGCTCCCCCCCCCCACACACACACAGATGATGTTAACACTCATATAGATTTTGAGTTTTAGGGTCGCTTGAGACATAGTTTTTGTTGTGCATTCATGATTATTTGTGTTCATGATCCCACTTTCAAGACTGTCTGCACTTGCAAATGTTTCAGTGTGGACAAACTGCTTCACTTCCAATCAGTCCATGTCCCATAAAATCCTGCTGACATCCTGTAACTTTTTATACCACAAATGTTCCAATTGGTATTCCCCCCACACACTTTTGTTACGTCTTAGTGGAGAAAGCCTCTCCAGACAGCAATTATGCAACATCATTGGGGAAGCATTGCATAACAACAAATAAAGCAGAACAATGTGTGGACAGTCCAGTATAAATCCACCACTAATGCACTATTATTGTATCAATGACATGTTGCAGAATACACCTGCCAAAAAAAAACAAAAAACCCACCAGTCTGAAGGAGCCCTTAGTGGGCCAAATAAAGGTATTGCCCTAATATTAGGGTTGCCAGGTGCTTGGCCTGAGACTGATCCTGTATCTTTAGGAGAAGAGAAAGTCAGCCAAGTGCAGGTGTTCTTGCAACACGGTAATGAGAAAAACCACAAGGTGGAATTCTTTCTCCCCCCTACACAACTTTTAAAGATACAGAAGACCTCTTGCTTGTCACGCCCGGCCTCCAAGAGGTCTTCTGTATCTTTAAAAGTTGTGCAGGGGGAAGAGAGAATCCCACCTTGTGGTTTTTCCCATTACAGGGTTGCAAGAACACCTGCACTTGGCTGACTTTCTCTTCTCCTAAAAATACAGGATCAGTCTCAGGCCAAGAACCTGGCAACCCTACCTAATATGGACTATGGAGGAAAGTGAATTCCTTTTACTTCCCCCACCAAGACCCTGGGCCTATTTCTCTGCTCTTTACCCTGGGCCATCTCTCTCAAAGTCAGCAATTGTCAGGCCCATTGCCCACCAAACTAGGGTATATGAAGACATTCCTAGTATTTTAGCCACCCATGCACTAGAGTGAAAAATGCTGCAAATTTCATCTAATTCTGGGAGAAAATGAAAAAGTTATATTTTCCTTTCTTTAAAAAAAATTTCAAAATTTAAAGGTGCTCTGTAACAATCCCTGGAGGTACCTGCCCATAATTGGGCAAGTGTAATCCACTCTGATCAAAAGGGGAAAATGTTATAACCATTTTTAGATTTCCCCATCTTAACGAAAGGGAAACACAGAGCTTCTTTTTATACAGAGTGGCTTGGAATCCAAATTACAAATTGATGTGAAGACGGCATAGTGCAACTTAGAAACAGATCAGAATGTTTTAAAATGCACAGATACTGATTAAAGGCTAATTCTGGCACTTGTACATACCTGTAATATAATTTAATAATAAATAAATAATAGTATAAACTGTCCCTCACAAATCTATGGTTGCATAAAGACCTGACTTTATAAGCAGGCATTTAGTATGCATCTGTTTGAATATTTTCTTGCAACAGAAGACAACATCTAAATAATGTTAAGCATGAGGCAGATAAAACATTTGCCTTTCTTTAGATGGAATTTGGGAATTAACTTGATTTCTATGTCCTGCCTATTTCCAACCAATATACTACAGTTCAGCTTTGACTGTGTACCTCTACACCAGGTGCCCCCCTAATACTGAATATCTGCACCTCTTGATTGAACAAATGCAAACTGATTTTGACAGCAAAGGAGACAATGATTTAGTAACATTGGCAGAACACATAACTCTTAGCTCTTTAGGAAATGCATGGCAACATTGCATGATCCAAGTTTTCAAGGGCAGATTTAAAACTCTCCTTTCACAGGGTGCAGACATTAATCAACAAAGGGATGGTCCTGTAAACAAAATGCAACTGACAAGCTCTTCTGAATCCCTTTATGCCTGATTTTCATTGCGGATCTTGAGCAATGCTGGTTTCTAAAAATGAACCTTTGAAATAAAGGGTAATATGATATTACAGCCAGTACATGTTTTTTTTAGCCAGTAAAGAGTACCATTACCTCTTTTTTGCCGCCCGTGGAAGCCTTCCTTTGTGCTGGCACCTAGGGCACTTTTATCAAGATATGAGTAATGATGCCTCATTTTTTACCAGAAAAAAACCAAAATCACAGATTACAGCCAAAACAGCACAAATGAACTACTTTTCTTAGAAGCAGTTCTAAGAAAAAGCGCCTCTTGCTACACATCTGGCCCAACACATTTTTCTTTATTTTCTTTATTAAATTTATATCCTGACATTCCTCCCAAAGGAGCCCGGGGTGGTCAACATCAAAATGTTAAAACAATACCATTTAAAATGAAATAATATAAAAAGTATATAAAGCATTTAAAAACTATTTAAAAACCAACTGAAAACATTTCAAAACCATTTTAAAACCATCTAAAACATTTCAAAACATTTCAAAACATCTACAGCATCTAAAATCATTTAAAAGCAACCACCCTCAGAGTTGCAAATTTCATGACTGCCATCACCAGTATCTTTCAGCCATCAAAGGTCTGGGTGAACAGGAATGTTTTTTATGTTTCTCCTGGAATTCAACAATGAGAAGAAGACAGACACACCAGAATAGAGAGGACATTCCACAAAGAAGGAACCACCACCGAGAAGGCCCTGTCATGGGTCAACACCAGCCAGACAGCAGCCAGTGGAGGCATCACCAACAGGGATTCCCATTGAGCTTCAGAGGGTGCAAGAGCAGTGTGGGTGACTCTTCCCACCACCATACAGATAACAGAACTTGTTTGGTATTTCATGTAATTATGCTTGGGTTGTGTTTGCTCTCTCCTCACCTCCTCTAAGGCAGGGGTAGAGAATCTGTGGCCCTCCAGTTGTAGTCACACTACAAGCCTCTTCATGCTGGCTGAGGCTGATGGGAGCTGTAGTCCAATATCTGGAGGGCCACCCTTGCTCTAAGCAAAAGAACTGTGCTCCTCCATCACATGAAGGTTGTTACCAACCCTAGTCCATATGGTCCAGACTGCAGAGAAAAGAAATATGAGGATAGTTCACATGTCAGTGAAATCAAGTGATATGAATTGTAAGATAGGATTGAAGCCAGGGCTGGTACTTCTAGAAAAGCAGACCGCATTGCATATTTTATTTTGTCTGCAAAGGGAGGTCACTTTCATTGGTCTTATAATTACTATGGGCAGCACCATATATGATTAAATTACTTGCAAAACACTCCTTCCCGATTCTAAGTACAATTTCTTGGAAATAATTCTCACTGATTTCAGTGGAAGCCATTTGCTTCAAGACTTAGGGCACAGGATGGGTAAACAGGTATTAAACAGGCAGCTAGACTTGCAATCCCATGGCCCTTAGAAGGGCATCCAAGGGGTGATAGGATAGATTGGATCTACCTCTCTGGTGTTAGAAATATGCGTCCACAGAGCCTTGACCTTGCTGCCGCCTTGCCCTTCACCCTTCTGGTAAGCAGCAGCAATGCTGCCACTGAGTAGTTATTGCTGTGGCTCTGCCGCACCAGATCAAAAAATAAAGGTGATTTGTGGGGTCCTTGTTAGGACATCATAGAAGGCTGGTGAGCTGCATTGAAGCAGATGGAGGGTGTTACAATCCTGCACAATTCTATTTTTTAGAAGGGCATTTTACACTCTTGTCACTCCACTGTTTCAAACTGCATATATATGAGAAATTAAACCATCTCTGGATTTTTGTTCTTAGGCAATGTAAAAGCCTACCAATTTAGGTTTCTGTGATTTCCAAGGTTCAATTATATCTATGCATAGATAGGACAATGTTTCAGCAAGAAAAATAATGATCATGGAAACTAATCATAAACTATTAGGCCTTTCCTATCCATTTATTTCTCTAATCACTCTTGTTACATGATATTCTAATTATTCATCTTTGTCAAAATAGACTTTGTCAGCTGTTGGCTCACTATGAACATCAAACATGAATGAGTGGTCTTATACTAAGAAAGTATCAAAGCAGACCATGGAGCTTGTTAATTTGGTGATCTAATTGTGGTTCGAATTAGCACATTAGCAACCCAGTGAGATCTGCAGTAAAGCATAACCAGTGACAAAAGACCACAAACTCGAGAAGGTGACTAAAACAAATCAATTGGGTTATTGATGTGCAATGTTTCATTCAAAGCATAATACCCATCTGGACTCCTTCTAACATCCTCCAGACCATCTATTGGGTAAACAGAAATCCTAAGTTCTGCAGCATGACCCAACTTCTAAGCATCCTAGCATTGTGAAACAAAGTTCACAGTTACTCTGGACCAGAATCCTGTGGACTTCAACTGGGTAACAGCGTGTAACGAATCGTTAGGCAGCAAGCACAGAGAGAATAAGAGAACATTTTAGATGGAACAGGAACTAGACCAGGAAGAAGAAGAAGAAGAAGATGATGATGATGATGATGATTTGATATATATCCCGCCCTTCCTCCCAGCAGGAGCCCAGGGCGGCAAACAAAAGCACTAAAAACACTTTAAAACATCATTAAAACAGACCTTAAAATACATTAAAACAAAACAACTTTAAATACATTTTTTAAAAAGCTTTGAAGACATCTTAAAAAAAAGGTTAAAAACATATTAAAAGCAATTCCAACACAGACGCAGACTGGGATAGGTCTTAACTTAAAAGGCTTCTTGAAAGAGGAAAATCTTCAATAGGCACCGAAAAGATAGCAGAGATGGTGCCTGCCTAATATTCAAGGAGAGGGAATTCCACAGGGTAGGTGCCGCCACACTAAAGGTCTGTTTCCTCTGTTGTGCAGAACGAACCTCCTGATAAGATGGTTTCTGCAGGAGGCCCACACCTGCAGAGCACAGTGATCAACTGGGTATATAAGGGGTAAGACGGTCTTTCAGGTATCCTGGTCCCAAGCTATATAGGGCTTTGTACACCAAGACTAGAACCTTGAACTTGGCCCAGTAGCAACCAGTGCAATTCTTTCAGCATCGTGGTGACATGTTGGCGATACCCTGCCCCAGTGAGCAGTCTCACAGCTGCATTTTGCACCAGCTGCAGCTTCCAGACCAACCTCAAGGGCAGCCCAACATAGAGCACATTACAGTAATCCAGCCTAAAGCTTACCAGTGCGTGGACAACAGTGGTCAGGCTATCCCGGTCCAGAAATGTCCGCAGCTGTCTTACCAGCCAAAGCTGGTAAAAGGCACTCCTAGCCATGGAGGTCACCTTGGCTTCTAGCAACAAAGATGGATCCAGGAGCATCCCCAAACCACGAACCTGTTCTTTCAGAGGGGTACGACCCCATCCAAAGCAGGCAACTGACCAATTATCCGAACTTGGGAACCACCAACCCACAGTGCCTCCTTCTTGGTAGGGTTCAAACTCAGTTTATTGGCCCTCATCCAGCCCACCACTAAGTCAAGGCAGTGGCCAAGGGCTTGCATGGCCTCTCCCGATTCAGATGTTATGGAGAAATAGAGCTGGGTATCGTCAGCATACTGCTGACACCTCAGTCCAAATCTCCTGATGACAGCTCCCAAGGGCTTCATATAGATGTTAAACAGCATGGGGGGAAAGTTGGTACCCTGCGGCACCCCACAGCACAACTGCCAGAGGGCTGAAAGACAATCACCCAATGCTATTCTCTGAGAACGACCTTGGAGATAAGTTCGGAACCACTCTAAAACAGTGCCTCCAATACCCATCTCACCAAGTCAGCCCAGAAGGATACCATTGTCAATGGTGTCAAAAGCCCCTGAGAGATCAAGTAAGAGTAACAGGGCCGCACTCCCCTGTCCTTCTCCCAATAAAGGTCATCCATCAGGGTGACCAAGGCCGATTCAGTCCCATACCCAGGCCTGAACCCAGACTGGAATGGGTCAAGATAATCTGTTTCATCCAAGAGTACTTGCAATTGCTGTGCCACAACCCTCTCAATCACCTTCCCTAAGAAGGGGGTATTTGTGACCAGTTGGTAATTGTCGTAGACCAATGGGTCCAGGGTGAGCTTTTTCAGGAGTGGTCAGATTACCGCCTCTTTCAAGGTGTCTGGAACCACTCCCTACCGCAATGATGCATTGACCACACCCTGGATCCACTCAGTCAAACCCCCTCAGCAAGCTTTAATATGCCAAGAAGGGCAAAGGTCGAGAGGACAATTGCTGGCTGCATCAGCACAAGCACCTTGTCTATGTCATCAGGCTGTATCAACTGAAACCGTTCCCAAGAAGTTGCAGCAGACATTTCACTGGACACCTCATTGGGGACTACAGTAGATGCGGAGGGGGCATCAATACTGCTATGGAGGCAAGCAACTTTATCCTCAAACAGTTTACTCATGCCCGATCAATCTCACAGCACATCTTTCGCCACTTGTGCTCTAGCCATCGTTGAGCCTGTTTCATTGCCCTTAGTTCACTGGTGTACCAAGGTGCAAACCGGGCTCCACAATGTTGGAGAGGGCGCTCGGAGGCAACTGTGTCAAGAGCCCAACGCGCCTCGCTGTTCCACAGCGTGACAAGAGCTTCAACAGTGTCACCTGCTCTATCTACTGAGAACTCCCTCAGGGCATTCAGGAATCCAGTAGATTCCATTAGTCTCTGGGGGTGAACCATCTTAATCTGTCCACTACCGCTGCCGGGAAGGATCGGAGCCATATGTCCAAACTTCATCAGGAAGTGATCTGACCATGAGAATGGGGTGACATCCACCCTCCCCTCTCTCCAGACCACTCTTTCCTCCATCTGGAGCAAAAACCAAGTTGAGGGTGTGCCCTGCCCAATGTGTTGGGCCAGTGACAACTTGAGACAGCCCCATGGTTGTCATGGAGGCCATGCAGTCCCGAGCCAGAGCACTAGAGGCAGCCTCAGCGTGGACATTGAAATCACCAAGCACTATCATTCTGGGCTCCTCCAACAACACAGCCAACACGGCCTCTCCCAACTCAGTCAGAGAAGCTGCCAGGCAGCAGGGTGGATGGTACACCAACAGCAACCCTAGTTTACTGTCTCCTCGGCCTGACACCAGGTAAATGTAAATGTAAATGTAAATTTAATTTTCAGGTCGCCTATCTGGCCGAAGCCACTCTAGGCGACGTACATATTAAATTCCAATAAAATACAATAAATACAGTAAATACAATAAAATATGATATACTCAGCAATAACAAAAATAACAACATATGCAGTACATAACAACGGGCATTCAGTATGTAAATTAGCCCACCCCGGCGGTCCCAAAGGCCTGTCCAAACAGCCAAGTTTTTAAGGCCCGGCGGAAAGTATCCAGGGAAGGGGCATGCCGAAGATCGAACGGGAGGGAATTCCAGAGAGTGGGGGCCGCCACTGGGAAAGCCCTCTCTCTAGTCCCCACCAACCTAGCTACTGTTGTTGGTGGGATTGAGAGAAGGCCCTGCGTGGCTGATCTTGTCGGGTCGCATAATTGGTGATGCTGGAGGTGCTCCTTCAGATAAACTGGGCTGAAACCGTATAGGGATTTAAAGGTTAACACCAACACCTTGAATTGGGCCCGGAAAACTACTGGAAGCCAGTGTAGATTGAATAACACTGGCGTAATATGATCACGGCAACGACTGTTTGTAAGTAAACGAGCCGCCGCATTCTGTACTAGTTGAAGTTTCCGGACCGTTTTCAAGGGTAACCCCACGTAGAGCGCATTGCAGTAATCTAATCGAGAGGTGACCAGGGCATGTACTACCAGTGGGAGCTGATGAACAGGGAGGTAGGGTTGCAGCCTGCGTATGAGGTATAATTGGTACCAGGCTGCCCGGCTCACTGCCGAAATCTGAGCCTCCATGGACAGCCTGGAATCAAGAACAACCCCAAGGCTGCGGACCTGATCCTTCAGGGGTAATTGTACCCCATTAAACCTCAGGTCAACAGGGCCCAACCTCCCTCTGTCTCCCACAAGCAGCACCTCGGTCTTGTCAGGATTTAGCTTCAGCCTGTTCCTTCCCATCCATCCACTCACGGATTCCAGGCACTTGGACATGGTCTCCACAGCCAACTCTGGTGAGGACTTAAACGAGAGATAGAGCTGAGTGTCATCTGCATATTGGTGACACTGCAGCCCAAATCTCCTGATGATGGATCCCAGCGGCTTCACGTAGATGTTAAATAGCATGGGAGAGAGGATAGAACCCTGTGGCACTCCACAAATGAGAGGCCAAGGGTCTGAAACCTCATCGCCCAATGCTACCTGCTGGTGCCTGTCAGAGAGAAAGGAACGGAACCACCGTAGAACAGTGCCTCCTATTCCTAGTCCTTCCAGGCGATCCAACAGGATACCGTGGTCGATGGTATCAAAAGCCGCTGAAAGATCCAGGAGGACAAGAAAGGTGAATTCTCCCCTATCTAGTGCCCTCCTCATATCATCCACCAGAGCGACCATGGCTGTTTCAGTTCCATGTCCAGTCCTGAAACCCGATTGGTATGGATCCAGATAATCCGTTTCATCCAAGTGTGCTGACAATTGGTTAGCCACCTGTGACGCCCTTCCCTGGCTCTCCCTGTCAGGTTCCTACCTGCTCGTGGTTACTGCCTGTCACTAGGCACCACCAGGGACTCCACCAGTCCGGACTGTCCTTTTTTATGGTTTCCCTCTCCGCTCTAGCATAGATCTCAACAGATCCCCCTGCTAGGCAGCACCACCAGTCACGTCCTATAACCAGTATTCCCAGAGACTCTGCCTGAGTCTCCCTCAATTAGGTTACCTCTGTGACTGCGTGCTTAAGCTGTCCCAATCCCTTTGATTTACTCAGACTGCTTATAATTCTGGTTTGCTCTGAATACTTGTGGTGTTATATTCTTCCCTTCACCCGCTGCCACCATTTGCTACTGTTTCCCTTCAGCCTTGGTTATTTACCTCACCCTCCCTTCTGGTCTGTGAAACTCCAGCCAAGGATTAGGCCTTTGGTAAACCAAATTAAGTATTTATTAAATAACACAGATAACAAGATTACTTCATAAGGCACATAAGCATATGGTTTTATCTAATACTAATCCGAACTCCACCCTCTCCTCACATCCACCAACTCTCCACACAATCTCCTCTCAAAACCCACCAAAACAACCCACTAACATTCACCCCCCAGATTTACCTGACATCCTTCCATTTATACTGTCAGCCATTTTAAACATTCAGCCAATCATCCAACATTCTACTGCCCATTCACTCCCCCTTCCTCTTTCATTCCACTTACCATGTATCTCCTATACAAACAGCATTTACCATATATACACTAATAGAGGAACATCACACCACCACTCGCTCAATGATCTTGCCCAGAAATGGCAAATTCGAAACTGGGCGAAAGTTGTTCAAAACTTGGGGGTCCAAGGAGGACTTCTTTAAGATAGGCTTTATAATTGCCTCCTTGAGGGCCAGTGGCATTACACCCTCCACTAAGGATGCATTTACCACCGCCCTAATACCTTCGCTCAGTTTCTCCTTGCAATTCACAAGGAGCCATGATGGGCAAGGATCAATCAGACAGGTGGTAGGCTTCACAGATGAAAGCACCTTGTCCACTTCCTCAGAAGGAAGAGGCCGAAACCGATCCCACTGGACCGGATTGCAAATGGTCAACTCTGGTTCATTCACTGCATCCACGGCGTACGGAATCGAGCTCCTTAGGTGTTTGATTTTATCAGCAAAGTGCTTTGCCAATTTGTCACAGGAGGCCTTAGAATGCTCCAAGGGTACCTGAGCAACTGGACCGACCAGGCTTCGGACCACTTGGAACAACCTCCTGGGACAGCACTCCGCGGATGCAATAGAGGCGGCAAAGAACTCCTTCTTTGCCGCCTTTACTGCCACCTGGTAGGCAGCTACTGCTGCTCTGACCTGTGTCCGAGCACCTTCGGAGCGAGATTTCCGCCACCGGCGTTCTAGTCGTCTCACCTCCCGCCTCAGATCACGCAACCGGGGTGTATACCACGGTGCTGTCTGAGTTCTGTTCAGGGGGAGAGGACATTTCGGGGCAACCCGGTCCAATGCCCTGGTGATCCCCTCTTTCCATTCCATCACCAGGTTTTCGACCGAGCGACCTTCAGCAGGTTCCAATTCCCCAAGCACAGTCAGGAATCCATCTGGATCCATCAAGCACCTGGGACGGACCATTCTAATAGGTTCTTTACCCCTGCGGAGGGCGTGTGGCATTGAGAAATCTATATTCACCAGAAAGTGATCTGACCATGACACAGGGGTAGAAGAAATAGCCCCCAACTTCAGAACACTTCCCTCCTCTCTCAGGACAAATACAAGGTCGAGAGCATGACTGGCTACGTGGGTTGGTTCAGTGTTACTAAGGTGCAGTTCCCAGGAAGCCATGGTTTCCAGGAAATCCCGAGGGGCTCCAGCGAGAGTGGCCTCAGAATGTACGTTGAAGTCCCCGAGAATTAACAGCTCTGGGGACAACGCTCACACATCCGAGACCACCTCAAGCACCTCGGCCAGTCAGCTCCAAGACAGAGTGGTTTCCTGGTGACAGAGATGGAAATTCTGTAGACCACAGCAACTCCTCTCCTCCCCCCCATCCCTGCAGCTTGTGCTGGTGTCGCACTGAGTATCCAGGCGGGCAAAACTGGGTCAGATCAACTCCTCCCAGCTCACCCACCCAGGTCTCAGTAATGCACACCAAATTGGCACCTTCATCCACACTCAAATCATGGATGAGAGCAGTCTTATTGTGTAGCGATCTGGCGTTAAACAACAACACACCCAGGCCAGTGGGCACAGCAGATGAACAACAAGGAATCCAACCATGAGAGGTGTGGCAGCAAGCAACAAGGCACAGATAGCCTTGCCCTCATCTTCTATGGTAATTCACCACCTCCCCATGGGTATATTTCCCTCTACCCATGATCACTGAAATTGGGGTGGCCTCACCCATGTTCCTCCATACTAAGACTCCTCCTAAACACCTGATATGGACGCAACACGAGTCCACCAACAAAGCCTGCTGGAGCCAATGATCCCAGAAGGCCTCTGCGAGTATTGGGAACAGTCATACCCATTCCAACTTTTTCACACAGGGCCCATCTACTCCCCCTTCTGTCTCACACCCAGGAAGAGCCAGCCTTCTGCCAGTTACTGACTCTCACTCTGAAGGCATCTGGCGACTTTCTTCTATCATTCAGTTCACTGCACAGGCTCTCACCCTGCATAGGAACTACACATGCACCACAAGCCCTCCCCACCACCAATCTCTTCTAGATTTGTTTAACAGAAAAACAATAAAAATAATAAAACAAATTAAAGATGCAATTCTCCACCCTGTACATCAATTTCATTACTTATGTAGGCAAACATAAAAGGTCATCTCACCCCTTTTATATGCAACTGATCACTGCACTGTGCAAGAGAGGGTCTCCTGCAAATACTTTCTCACTTGGAGGTCTGCTCCACACAATGTAGGAATTCAGTGCTAGATCTACCCAGAATAGACCCAATGACGTTAGCAGACATGACTAACTTAGGCTCATTAATTCCAGTGGATCTTTGCTGAGCAGGACTTAACCAAATACAAGTTCAGAGGAGGGCAACAAACAAATCCCTATAAGGAGAGACTGAAAGAACTGGGCATATTTAGCCTTGAGAAGAGAAGACTGAGGGGAGATATGATAGCACTCTTCAAGTACTTCAAGTACTTTGCCGCCCTGGGCTCCTGCTGGGAGGAACAATATAAATAAAATAAATAAATAAATAAGTACTTGAAAGGTTGTCACACAAAGAAGGGCCAGGATCTCTTACTCAACCATCCCTGAGTAAGTTAATAATATAGTCATTAACTGGCCACAGAATAATGTGCTCAAGTTGCTCAAAGCCCGATTTCAGCTGAACATCAGGAAAAACCTCCTAACTGTTAGAGAAGTACGACGATGGAACCAATTTCCCAGGGAGATGGTGGGCTCTCCAACACTGGAGGCATTCAAGAGGCATCTGGACAGCCACCTTTCAGGCATGCTTTAACATGGATTCCTGCATTGAGCAGAGTGTTGGACTTGATCGCCTTATAGGCCCCTTCCAACTCTACTATTCTATGATTTGATGAAGGCACTAATGAGGAATTCAATATACATAAACAATAAGCAAAATATATTCTTCTATAAAGCTATAAAGGTTCATAACATTTCAATAGTTTAGTAGGAAACCAGACCCTTTTCTCTTTGGAGCTGTCTCCCCTGACCATGCTGGTTTGTTTGGAACTACTTGTACTCTAAACAACTGATAACACTGTGTTGAATATCTCGGTATCCCTAAGATGTAAAAAGAATTGCAGTAATAAAATGCGTAACTAAATTGCTTTGCTCATTAGCGGGAGTGCTTAGCTCACTGTGAAAATGTACTTTCATGTGAAGTACTGAACATTGCCAAATTCACTAGAACAGGATGAAAAAAGTACAATATACCTGTACAAATGCCTGTGTAATACTGTCGTGCCTATGTCAGTGTCTATCTCATTCTGATGTGTTAAATCCTGATTGGTAGATACCAAACTCTTTGTCCTAAAATGTATAAAAAACCCAAGCAAACAGTGCCTCAGGGCAGTCCCTCTTGGATACTTCCTGGACGTGTTCTGGGCGACTGACCTTGAATATGCTTGTTTTATTTTTTTAATAAAAGCCTACCCTTCTACTTCAAGCCTGTCTCAGAGATTATTTAAGGAACCCCCATTAAAGAACCCACAGGAGAAATACAAAATTCTCCAACAGCACTGTGTGGTGGCAACTATCCCTTGAAATTCCCTTCCATTAAATATCTCTATTGTGTTTTCAGAGCCTACTGAAGACCTTCCTTTTTCAACATACCTTTAAAATAGAGATATTTCCCAGTCTGTATTGAAATTTTTAAAAAGAATTATTACTGTTGTTGTTATGTTTTAACCAGAGCTTGGAAAATTTACTTTTTTGAACTACAGCTCCCATCAGCCTAATCCAGCGGCCATGTTGCCTAGGGCTGATGGGAGTTGTAGTTCAAAAAAGTAACTTTTCCAAGCTCTTAACTGTTTTATCATGTATGTTTGTTGCCCTGGGCTCCTTTGGTAGGAAGAGCAGGATATAAATTTAATAAATACATAAAAACAAGCCCACCTAAGATGTAGACTATGCTTATCCATACTAGCTGAGGGACAGCATACCTGATTAGACTGATTAGACCACCGAATTTAACAGAGTTTACTTCTACCTTTTCCCATCTGGATTAAGAAGCCTGGTCTACACTTTCAGTAGAATGAAATGGTAGAATTTTGAGGTGGTTAAGTGGTCTGTATTTTATTTTATTTTATTCCACTTGTGAATTACTTCCCATACAATATCTCAAAGCAATCTCACAGTAAAAACAGCAATAAAAATAATTTCAAACAATTCCATATGAAAGCCATTAAAAACAATTTGGGAAGGGCCATACCTAAGTGGCAGAGCCATTGGTTTGCATGCAGAAAGTCCCACGTGCAATCCCTGGCATGTCCAGGTAAGGCTCAAATAGCCTATAACTTTGGAGGGCCACTGTCAGTCAGTGTAGACAACAGTAAACTAGATGGAGCAATAGTCTGACTCCATATGAGGCAGCTTCCTATGTTCCAGATTCCATATTTACAGACAGTTAAAAACAATTCCATATATAAAAAGTATTTCAAATTCAGTACAAGTACAGGCTGGGATAAAGATCTCCACTTTTTTAAAAAAGAAAAAAACTAGTTGAAAAAGGAAGGGTCTTCAATAGGCACCAAAAATTCAATGGAGATGGTGCCTATCTGATATGTAGCAGGAGGGAGTTCCAAAGGGTAGGTGCCACCACACTAATGGCCTGATTCCTATATCATACAGAACGAACCTTGTGACGGCATGGTATCTACAGGAAGCTCTCTCCTTCAGAGCTCCCTGCACCAATGGATCTTCCTGAAATTTGGAAGGCTTCAGATTCAAATAAAGAATCAAATTGGAAAGACAGAGTACACCTAAAACAGAATGGGCTGCTTCCAAATGCTACAGATGCAGACATAAGTCGAGTCTTGTGGTCGCTCCACATCTTTAGCATTTGCAAAGAAAGGTCTTTCAAATGTGTTCACTCTTAAGTCCATTCTGTTCTGCTTTCACGTTAATCTATGATTTGCTCTATTTTAAAGCTGCATGAAAATTTTCATTTCAATGTTGACTTCAGGTATATTTTCTCTGAAAATACATATTTCTCAATGTTTCTGAGCCAAGCCCTGCACTACAAAATTTGTAAGAGTGTGAAATCCCAAGGCCGATTGCATCCCAATCCATACATTAGTTGAGGAATTGTGGATCAAGTCCAGTCATATCAGAATTTGCAAGGAATGAATTCTTCAAGCATCTTTATGGCTAGGATTAAAAGAATAATAATTAAAAAGTAGCAGGGCTAAGTGTGGACAGTCCTGGAGTAGATGGACCAAGTAATCTGACTCAGCACAAGGCAGCTGCATACGATATCCCAAGTTCTGATGCTTCCTGTGGCTATCAGATTTCCTATATCAATACTTATCTTAATGCAGGCATATAACATTATCAAATTAATCTGCTCCTGTCAGACTCATTAGTGCTTTGCTTATTGTGAATCATTACCCACTGTCAAATATGGAACTATAAAAAATGAGGAGATTGAAATGCAGGAGGCATCCCTCCTGAACGCTGTTAATTTCTTCAACCCAAATAAATTATTCCAGTGCATGAACTTTGTGATGCAGAATATGGGTGCTAATACATGACTACATTGAAAGGGAGATGGAGCCGGATCTCTTTGAGGGCCTGAAATATGTGTCAGACGTGAAGGAGAGAAATTAAGAAGGGGTCTGTTAACAAGAGTTCATTTCTGAAAAAACAAACTGCAAAGGAATAGGCTGGTGTGCACGCACACACGCACATACACATATCCCACACACGCACACAAAAGGAAGCTTGTGCGTTGCTGGCTGAGGAAGCTTCAAAGCGTTCAAAAGACATAATCACCACTTTGTTCTTCCACTTTTTTTCCTCCTATCCGACATGACAAGACACCCACGCTCCTATGAAGCCTCTCTTGCAAAAGTAAAGGCAGTGAGAAAGGGCTGGCTTTTTGAACGCATTTTCCCCCCACTCACCAGAGGATAATCCTTTTTGTTTGCTCCTATGGGGGGGTGGGGGAATACACAAAGCCTAACACAACAGTGCAACACAACATTATATTTTATTTCTAGGCCGCCTTTTGGCCCAAAAGGCCCCCAAGTCGGCTTACGCACAAATAAAAAACACAAATAGAAAATACAAATAAAAACAATACAATTTACAAAAAATCAAACTAACAGAATTATAGCATTTCTAAAGAGTATCAACAGCTATCCAAAAGCATTCATCTTCCTGGTAAAGGTCAGTCCCCAGAAAAACAATCATGGAGTGTTTTTTCTGGCCGCTTCACGCTTCCCAGCAGCCCCTGAAGCAAACGTCTCAGGCACATGTGGGGCCATGGTTGGAAGTGTGGACAACTTGCATGGAGGTGCTGTTGGTGTGAACCCAAATCTCCAGGTAAGGCTGTGCTTTGCAAAGTCTTCATGCTACTGTTCTTTGTAACATCTTAAAAATGTCTTGCACAAGTGTTGCTGTGATGGCAGAAATCATGGCAGCCAAGTAGGCAGTCCCTGATCCGCATAAATGGCAGCTCAGCGTGAGTGTTGTTTTTTTATAGAGCACCACATGTGCTCCTGAAGTGCTTGTGTGGTAGCCATGAGCAGGTGTGAACAAGGCCTATGAGCAAAGAAATGGCTGATGGCTGCTAACAGACCATACCTTTGAAACACATGACTTCCCCCAAAGATTCCTGGGAAGTGTAGTTTCTCCCTAACAGAGCTACAGTCCCCAGCACTACACTTCCCAGGAAATGTATGGTGTGTCTACAGACTGCATCTGGCAGTTCACACATTTTATATATCCCCCAGTTATCTTATACCCAGGGATGTCAAGACTAGAGTTGGGGAGGGGGGAACAGTGTCGAGGTAGTTTCATGTGTCCATTGAAGTATGGAATATCTCACACACCTATTTTAAAAACTCTTTTCTTTTCCTTAAAATTGAAATTGTACGCACATTATTTTTCTACAGATATCCCTAATATATATATAGCCCCCCATATATATTAGGGATAGCTGTAGTAAAATAATAGGGGCTGATATAGCACAGCGGGGAGGACAGCCTGGCTGGGAGTCCAGAGTCTGTGAGTTCAAATCCCTGCTCGTGTCCCCTGGGTGTAAAGGGGATCATCCCCACAGTGAGTGACTCAGGGGTTATGTGCCCTGCTACCTGTGCAGCCGTGGGCAAGTTGCATAGTCCCAAGGAGCCCAGTTGCCCCCCAGCTGGCAGTTGTGGACAAGGAAGGGGCTGGCTTGTGAAGCTGTGGCAAGCTAAGCAGGCCCTAGCCAGCTGAGGAGGACTAGCCTCAGAGGGAGGCAATGGTAAACCCCCTCTGAATACCGCTTACCATGAAATCCCTATTCATAGGGTCGCCATAAGTCAGGATCGACTTGAAGGCAGTCCAGCCCCACATCTGCACTATATATTTAAAGCAGTATCATACCACTTTAAACAGCCTTGAGGTCCCCAAAGAATCCTGGCAACCACAGTTTGTTAAGGATTCTGAGAGTTGTTAGGGACCCCTATTCCCCTCACAGAGCGACAGTCCCCAGAGTGATTTGACAATCAATCCCTTTTCCCAGGGAACCCTGGGATTTGTCGCTTTAAATGTATAGTGCAGATGGGCCCATAGTTTTTACAAAATTCCACTATTCCATAATCCATCACAATTAGCATTTGCAAAATAGATAAAGATTTAAAATAGACAGTAGCTGCTGAATACCTCCCTTTACTTCTCATATAGCAGCAGGGGGAAAAACCAGGCTACCTCATTTGGCTCAAGTCATCAATTCATTATTCCACCCCATTGTATAAAACAGAGTCAAACCTTTGAATATGAGCCTTTTGTTCCTCTCCTTTTGGCACACCATGTTTTACTGCCCCATGATTTATATTTGGCTGGGCTGTTGAGGGCTGGATAAAATTGCTTCCTGAACCCTGAATTAGCCCATGGGGCAATGGTTGGCCACCTCTGATCTATGTATAGCCCTTTCAATAGGAGAGCTTTGGGACAAATGTATACACCAAGCTAAGCACCAGCATTTATCATCCTCTTTTCAGCCCATCGTAATGAACAGTAGAGGTGCAACGCTTCCTAAGGACACTCTTCTGTTCAATCAGGCAGTAATTGCAGGGCAGCTAAAGATGCTATTAATATTGTAGCCAATATGTTCCCAATGGAATCCTGCTCAAGTGTTTGGTGGCACAAACGTCTATGAAGATTGCAATTTATTTGGTTCTTAAACCCTTTGACTTCTTCAGGTAATAGGCCACTTTTTCATAATAAATAAAAAGCGACACACATCTATTAGGAGTTGTGATGCTAGAGGGGTTCACAAGAACGAAGGTGGCGAATGGAGCCATGTAGGACTTGTTGCATCCTTTTTCAGTTTGACTTGGTTAGTTAAACATTTTTGGGCACAGGATTTTTGGAAGCATCAGGTATACTGAGGCTGTAGTCCTACATAAGCATACATTGAGTAGGGATGGGGGATAAATTCAATTACCAAATTTGCACTTTCCAAAACAACACAATTGGCACTTACCTGAATTTTGCAACACAGTTCTCCAGCCAGTGTTTACAAAAATGCATCTATTTGGGGAAAGTGTGCATGAAAATGAATATATTAGTGAAAATAACATACAAAAAGTGCATTAGATTAGTCAAAACTGCATACAAAAATGTGTCTTTTAGGAGAAATTTCCACTAAAATTCTTTTCATGAGGATTCAAAAAAAAAAAACAATCACCAGTTGCTGCAGAAATGTGGAGAACTGAATTTAAGACCGGAAAAAGGAGAAACAGAGAGATTTGAAATTAACATATGGGGAAAAGCCCATTGAACTCAATGGAACTTACCATCAAGTAGCCATGCATAAAGATTGCACTGCACATCAAGCCATGTAGAGATAGTGCCAGTCCTCATATCCACAATGGCGTCACTAGGGTTGGTGTCACCCGGTGCGGCCCGCAGCACCTTCTCCCTGAGTCTGTGAGTGATCGCACGCACACAGCCGAACAAGAGGGCCTGGGAGCGCGCTGCCGCCTCACTGCCACCGCTTCCACCTTCTAACAGTCGAGGAAGGCAGCCGGCGTGGCACACGAAGGCTCTCGGTGCCTAGGCGGTGCCTGGGGGGGCAGCTCTGGGTGTCACCCCTGTCTAGTGGTGTCACCCAGTACGGCCCGCACCTGCCGCACTGCCCTAGTGATGCCCCTGCATGTCCAGTGGGGATTCAGAGTGGGGGTGGGGTGATATAGTCCAAATCAATAGTCCTAGCCCAGGGTTCTTCCCAAATTCTCCTCTGGGTTTCTCCCTGGATTCAAAGTCCAAAACTAAACGGTCTTGTTTACAAAGCAAAACCAATATGTTAGAAAGTCTCAGTTGTTCCAGTAACAATTCTGACTATGGCAGAGTCCTGCGCTTGCACAATTTCCTGTCATTTTTAGCTCCTTCATTTCATCTTTATCTTTTGCTCCTCTCCATGAGGTTAACGATTATCTCTAGATCAATTTCAATCTGGCATCAAGCCTGGGTTTGGCATTGAAATGGTCTTGGTCACCTTGGTTGATTACCTTTACCAGAAGAGAGATGGGGTGAGTGATCCTGTGGATTCTCCTTGAGCACTTAGCAGCTTTTGATACCAATGGCCACTGTACCATTTTGGATCAGCTGTGTAGCTTGGGCATGGGGGGGATGCATTATGGTGGTTCCACTCCCATCTGCAGGACAATACCAGAAAGTAGCATTGGGGGACTTCTGCTTCACCCTTATTTATTTATTTATTTATTACAACCCTGGACTTAATCCTCAGTGGGGACCGGGACCTGGTGCAAGATGTAAGTGTTGTTGAACCGATTGGGAGCAGTGACCACAGTGCTATTAAATTAAACATACATGTAACTGGCCAATTGCCAAGAAAATCCAACACGGTCACATTTGACTTCAAAAGAGGAAACTTCACAAAAATGAGGGGATTGGTAAAAAGAAAGCTGAAAAACAAAGTCCAGAGGGTCACATCACTCGAAAATGCTTGGAAGTTGTTTAAAAACACTATATTAGAAGCTCAACTGGAGTGCATACCGCAGATCAGAAAAGGTACCGCCAGGGCCAAGAAGATGCCAGCATGGTTAACGAGCAAAGTCAAGGAAGCTCTTAGAGGCAAAAAGTCTTCCTTCAAAAAATGGAAGTCTTGTCCAAATGAAGAAAATAAAAAAGAACACAAACTCTGGCAAAAGAAATGCAAGAAGACAATAAGGGATGCTAAAAAAGTATTTGAGGAGCACATTGCTAAGAACATAAAAACCAACAACAAAAAATTCTATAAATACATTCAAAGCAGGAGACCATCTAGGGAGACAATTGGACCCTTGGATGATAAGGGAGTCAAAGGTATACTAAAGAACGATAAGGAGATTGCAGAGAAGCTAAATGAATTCTTTGCATCTGTCTTCACAGTGGAAGATATAGGGCAGATCCCTGAACCTGAACAAACATTTGCAGGAAGGGATTCTGAGGAACTAAGACAAATAGTGGTAACGAGAGAGGAAGTTCTAGGCAAATCACCGGGCCCGGATTGCATCCACCCGAGAGTTCTCAAAGAACTCAAAGGTGAAATTGCTGATCTGCTAACTAAAATATGTAACTTGTCCCTTGGGTCCTCCTCCATGCCTGAGGACTGGAAAGTGGCAAATGTAACGCCAATCTTCAAAAAGGGATCCAGAGGGGATCCCGGAAATTACAGGCCAGTTAGCTTAACTTCTCTCCCTGGAAAACTGGTAGAAAGTATTATTAAAGCTAGATTAACTAAGCACATAGAAGAACAAGCCTTGCTGAAGCAGAGCCAGCATGGCTTCTGCAAGGGAAAGTCCTGTCTCAGTAACCTATTAGAATTCTTTGAGAGTGTCAACAAGCATATAGATAGAGGTGATCCAGTGGACATAGTGTACTTAGACTTTCAAAAAGCGTTTGACAAGGTACCTCACCAAAGACTTCTGAGGAAGCTTAGCAGTCATGGAATAAGAGGAGAGGTCCTCTTGTGGATAAGGAATTGGTTAAGAAGCAGAAAGCAGAGAGTAGGAATAAACGGACAGTTCTCCCAATGGAGGGCTGTAGAAAGTGGAGTCCCTCAAGGATCAGTATTGGGACCTGTACTTTTCAACTTGTTCATTAATGACCTAGAATTAGGAGTGAGCAGTGAATTGGCCAAGTTTGCTGATGACACTAAATTGTTCAGGGTTGTTAAAACAAAAAGGGATTGCGAAGAGCTCCAAAAAGACCTCTCCAAATTGAGTGAATGGGCAGAAAAATGGCAAATGCAATTCAATATAAACAAGTGTAAAATTATGCATATTGGAGCAAACAATCTTAATTTCACATATACGCTCATGGGGTCTGAACTGGCGGTGACCGACCAGGAGAGAGACCTCGGGGTTGTAGTGGACAGCACGATGAAAATGTCGACCCAGTGTGCGGCAGCTGTGAAAAAGGCAAATTCCATGCTAGCGATAATTAGGAAAGGTATTGAAAATAAAACAGCCGATATCATAATGCCATTGTATAAATCTATGGTGCGGCCGCATTTGGAATACTGTGTACAGTTCTGGTCGCCTCATCTCAAAAAGGATATTATAGAGTTGGAAAAGGTTCAGAAGAGGGCAACCAGAATGATCAAGGGGATGGTGCGACTCCCTTACGAGGAAAGGTTGCAGCATTTGGGGCTTTTTAGTTTAGAGAAAAGGCGGGTCAGAGGAGACATGATAGAAGTGTATAAAATTATGCATGGCATTGAGAAAGTGGATAGAGAAAAGTTCTTCTCCCTCTCTCATAATACTAGAACTCGTGGACATTCAAAGAAGCTGAATGTTGGAAGATTCAGGACAGACAAAAGGAAGTACTTCTTTACTCAGCGCATAGTTAAACTATGGAATTTGCTCCCACAAGATGCAGTAATGGCCACCAGCTTGGACGGCTTTAAAAGAAGATTAGACAAATTCATGGAGGACAGGGCTATCAATGGCTACTAGCCATGATGGCTGTGCTCTGCCACCCTAGTCAGAGGCAGCATGCTTCTGAAAACCAGTTGCCGGAAGCCTCAGGAGGGGAGAGTGTTCTTGCACTCGGGTCCTGCTTGCGGGCTTCCCCCAGGGACCTGGTTGGCCACTGTGAGAACAGGATGCTGGACTAGATGGGCCACTGGCCTGATCCAGCAGGCTCTTCTTATGTTCTTATGTTCTTATTCATTAAGCTATTATATATATATGATAGTGTTAAGATAGCTTTTTTGCAGGCTTTGAACAATAAACCTGTGCACATTGGTAACTGCAAGAAGTGGAAGCAATGACCAATTCAGCATGCTCCAATTCCAAAATTAATTTTAGGAATTCTCCTATTTAAAATGGAATTCAGGAGGACTGAAAGGCAGAGTGGACCAGAAAAGGTCCAGAGGAACCTTCCAAAGTGCCCTGTGGAGCACTTTCAGATCATGGAGCATCAACTGATTGTCAGACGTTGTCATCCAACCTCTGCCCTTGCTTGCCCCTCACCTGTGGCTTAGCCCAAACAGTCTGTCAGGCCAAAGTGTCCCCACTCTTGTAATAAAGGAATGGAATGGGAGAAGTCATCTCATCCCAGCAATAGCGTGAACCACCACCAATGCCAGCTAGTTCCTCTTCATGGAGATATCTTTTCTCTGCTTCTGGTTTAAGGCAAACTGTGGGAAGCTGCAATCCCAGAATAGCTTTAAATGTTGCATATCACACAGAGCATCGTATATGCTAGTAGCCATTTCATTCTCTAAATGTGGATTTTTATGTAGCTAAAGCAGCACCCCCCATGCACAAGAGGGAGGTATCAGCAGTCTTGGTGAAACCCAGTGGTGTGCTAAAGTGAAAATAAAAGCTTTAGAAAAAAACACCTTAAGGGGGAGATGTCAAAAATACCCCAAGGAGGACTGAGAATGTTCATCGGATACAGAATGGTGGCTGGCTGCTAGAGGAGGAGGCAGAGAATGGAAAACCAGGACTGAGGGGAAAATGAATGGAGTCTCATACAAAAGGGCATGGCTGGCTGGCATGCTGGAGAGGAGCATCTGCACTGCAACATTTTGTTGCTGGTCCCACCTGTTTGGAAGAAGACTCAGTGTTAGCTGCTCAGAGGGTCAGGTGACTTGGCTGTATTCCCTATGAGAAGGAAGGAAGGTGGTCACTTCAGGTTATGTACTGCACCTGCTACATCACTGGCACTGAACAAACATTAAATAGTAGTAGAGTTATAGAGTAAGAGTTGCAGCAGTACTTCTGCTGGCAACTATTTTTACTATCATTTTTATTTGGTTATTAGCACAAATACGTCTGTGGCAGCTCACTGCAGCTCACTACAGCTCACTGTTGATTCAGAAACACTAAGTGCGCCATTTGACTCTGATTATAGATTAGGCATTTAAAGGTAGCAGGATAACAAAAAATAAATAAAAGTGATTTATGGACAATCAGAGAAGGAAATGTCCGTAAATCACAAGTGGATTGGAAAGCCTTGTTTCATATCAGAGGCATGCAAGATAGTTCATCGGCTTTTCAGCCAGTGCTGGGATTGAAATGGAATGGTCAAGCATTGCTAATGAGATTAAGATATTAGTTTCATGGTATTAAAACAGTGAATTAGCTGAACCAGATGTAGGGACACGTGTCCATTATGGGTCAGTAAACAGCAACTGTTGAAGGACAGATTAACCTTGAAACACTTTTGGATTTAAAACTGGTTTGTGCTCCTGCAGAAGAGTTTAGTTTCAAAGTAGAATGGAAAACTTTCTTAGATGCAATTTGTATGATTGGAGGTACACTGGTACATCAATATTAAAACCAGCTAAAAATTGTTTGGGAAGGAGGGAACCTATGAAGTGTTTGTGACTTAACAGTACTTTCTAAGAATGTGCAAAATCCTTAGGAGAAATTTCACTTGAAATTTCTCAGGCCCCAAGCAGGTGATTTTAATGGAAAATTCACCTTTCTGTTTGAATTCTCTCTGCCTCCACGTGCACTGCCAGCTCCTCAAAAATTGCTCCTTTTTTGGTAAAGATGTTTCTGTGCATTTTTGTCACAGTTTCACTGTAAGATGCATAATAAACTCTGCATGCATTCACATGTTATGATAAACTATGGTTTATCATGGTAGGAGCAAGTCCGGCCTCTGCTTGGGCTCACACACTCTCCTCTCCCATCCTCCGCTGGTGCAGCCAAAACTTTTGCTTCTTATTTTGGTTAACCACAATGTAGTGTTAAGTCTGAACTCAAGACTGTGGTTAACCTCAACTGTGGCTTTTTTTAAAAAAGCCAGCTTCATAAACCATGGTTTCAAACAAATCACAGTTAAGATCAAACACAGTTTGTCAGATTCAGATGACACAACATTGTAATTGCCATAGCACATGACAACTCCTCAACTACATCAAGAAGCGTTCTTATACTCCTTTTTATCCAAGAGGTGGCTCTGCCCATCTGTCAAATTTGGCCCATGAGGGGTTTGTTGTTATGTGCCTTCAAGTCGATCATGACATATGGCAACCTTATGAATCAGCGACCTCCAAGAGCATCCGTCATGAACCACCCTGTTCAGATCTTGTAAGTTCAGATCTGTGGCTTCCTGGATGGAATCAATCCATCTCTTATTTGGCCTTCCTCATTTTCTACTTCCTTCTGTTTTTCCCAGCATTATTGTCTTTTCTAGTGAATCATGTCTTCTCACGATGTGTCCAAAGTATGATAACCTCAGTTTCATCATTTTAGCTTCTAGTGACAGTTCTGGTTTAATTTGTTCTAACACCCAATTATTTGTCTTTTTTGCAGTAGATCTGGGCCACCATGGGGTAGGGGCCTAGGGCCTGAGGATACTTCACTGTACCACCTACAGTTCCATGGTTCATCACATGAGGAAGCTGTCCACATATCGCAGTAGCTCCTGACATAGCCGCAGAGAAGGCCCTCTCCTTCATCCACTTCTGGGAAATGAAAAATATCCTCTCCAACACATTTTAGGGAGTGGGAGATGGTACGGGAGAAGACAGTCTCAAATACCCTGGACTAAAGGAGGGAGAAACAGAGAAGAAAATGGACAAAATACTAGCGACAATGCTTTATTGGGATCAAGTATCAGGAAATAGCATCTAATTTATTATGTACCCTCCCCATAAAAATCCTTACCAAACCAGGATATCAAGTGGTGCAATATCCATGGGAAATCCATTCATTCAGATAATTTGCTTGTATGCCAACATTGCTGTGCACTGCTGAATCCTGCAGCAGGAGAAGCTTGCCCACTGGGACATAGCCCCACCAATAGCCGCTGTTGTTCTGGAGTGTCCTGGCTCCTGGCCCCAAGAAATCAGGCTCCATCCTGACATTTTCATTATAAAAATTAAAGCTTTTTTTAAAAAGATGTTTTTAAAGATGCGTTGTTTTAACATATTTTAAAGTCTGTTTTTAAGATGTTTCAGAGTGTTTTTAGTGTTTTGTTTGCCGCCCTGGGCTCCCCCTGGGAGGAAGGGCAGGATATAAATTTAATGAATAAATAAATAAATAAGGGCTATAACCAGTGTTAATCCAACTCAAGTAGACTTGCTGAAATTAACAGACATCGCAAACTTATCCGATTATTCCAATGGGTCTACTCTGATTAAAAGTTAGTTGGCTACAACCCCAAGTTATTAGCCTTGTAGAAAACATGCAGGGAAAGTGTGCAGGGTGTATTCGAGCCAATTGTTCATTTCCCAGTTTACATCTCCTGCCTTCCAGTGCTCTGGTCCTTGAGCTACTGAGACAATTGACAGAAAATAGTGCCTTCTTGTTGAGATTTGATTAAATGAAATACATTTCTATTTAATCAAATGAAACAACGTTAAGCATTTTCAGGGTCTCTGTATGTAAGTTCTGGCTGTTTTGCAAGACCTCCCTGTCCTCTTCAAGCTCCTTACCACACACACACACACAAAAACAGTGGGCAAAAGGCCTACAGATACAGCATGAATCTCCAGCTGCCTGGTTTCCCAAGTGAAATGACACGCCTCTCCCTCATTTTTCTTCTTCTTCTTCACTTGAACCATTGGGGCTGTACATCAGATTACAAGCCATAATAGATTTCTGCCCGGGCCTTTCACAGGGATTTGCAACTCGTCACACTAAGCCAACCAAATACCTCTGAGACTCACAATTTCTTTGCTTATTGTCTTGGCTTCTCATGCCTGACCTCTTCACTGGCTGTACTGCAGGGAGGGGAGAAGGGTGGCATGTTTCAGCAATCGAGGTTTGACTCCTGAGTCCTGACAGGAGAAGCAATGTGGGATTCGTGGCAGAATCATCAAGAGGATTGTAGCAGGGAATAAATAGGGTTTCTAAATCTTGCTTTATGCTACAGATGGGGGTGATATTTGATTCAGTTGCATTTAAAGCTGAATTGATCAAATTTGCACTTTTCAAAAATATGAGAACCAAAACACAGTCATCCTTTAAAATTTGCACTTATCCAAATTTCACGATGGAACACAGCAAGCCACATTTTGCTGAGTCAGACTAGGGTTGCCAGGTTTATGGCCTGCGACTGATCCTGTATCTTTAGGAGAAGAGAAAGTCAGCCAAATGCAGGTGTTCTTGCCACACTGTAATGAGAAAAACCACAAGGTGGAATTCTCCCTTCCCTCTGCACAACTTTTAAAGATACAGAAGACCTCTTGGAGGCCATGAACCTGGCAACCCTAAGTCAGACCATTCTAGTCCATCTTGCTCAGTATTGTTTGAACCCGGGACCTTCTGTATGCAAGGCAGATGCTCTACCACTGAGCTATGGCCCTTTCCTAAAAATATTCTAGGGTGTATGGTTCTAATAAAGGGCCTAATTAAATAGGATCATAGGAAGCTGCCTTATGCTAAGGCATAAGTTGGTCACTATAGCTCAGTATTGTCTACACGGATGGGCAGCATCTCTCCATGGCTTTAGGGAGGGATCTCTCCCAGCCCTACCTGGAGATGCCAGGGATTGAACCTCAGACCTTCTGCATACAAAGCAGATGCTCTAACACTGAGCTATCGCCTTCTCCTAAACATTAGCATGCCCTGCATGCACACCTTGCAGCTGCACCTCAGATTAAAAAGGCCACATCAGCACAGAACAAAATAGTGTGACAGCATGTCGAGAGTATTGCCTATCACCTATTCAAGTAATTTATAAAGCTGCCCCTAATGAACAGATATAGTTGGCATCATCAGAGGGCATAAATCTTCTTCAGACAATTACATTTTTCTCCCCAAACCTCCCCCTTGTACTACTTGGTTTGCAAATAAAAATTGGCACCAAAAATGCTGAGGGCGCTGTGTCTCTCTGTTTACATGAACTATAATATTCCCTTCTACTTGCACAAATTAGCAGTATCTATCAAGGCTTACAATGCCCTTTGCAACCATTTACGAATCTCCACCTTGCCACATACCTGTAAAGGTGGAAATTGAGGCACCAAGAGATTAATTACCACCTTACAGTTCTGAAATGGTGAACACCCCCAAACCCACTGAAGTCCAGGCCAGCTGAAGGCATTCAACAATACTATATAATTAGGCTGGAGGTCCTTCTGAAGGTTAAGCCACACTGGGGATCTGCAAAGAGGCAATTATTCACTAAATATACAAACAGCCTCACAGGGTCAGAATATAGGTCCATCTTGCCCACTTGCCCAAATGGGATGCAATAGGGAAATGGTAATATGGACAGTATACGTTACAGGTTCCTGTATTTCCAGCTGAAACTTCATTTTGAGTTTCTTCCAGGATCAGAATAGATCAGGACCGGGATCAGGCAGAGGACCAAGGCTATCTATTATTTATTTTATATGCTACCTTTATATCCTGCCAGTACACTCAAGGCCATTCACAACTTTAAATAATGGCTTCCCATTATCAGAATACAAAAGGAGGAAAGGCCAGGGAGGGAAGAGGGAAAGGATCAGTATGGTATGGCCACAGCCGATACACTTCTGGGAAGGGAAGAGCCAAGTAGGAATTGATCCCAGCCAGACTGACTGAGAGGACCTTACGGCTACAAGGAAGTTGTCCCCAACTGGGCCGATGGAGGGGGCCTCTCTGTCTTCCCTCTCCTTCTGATGCAACCAGGCAGAGCGATGGCTGATGGAGACACTTCTGGGAGGGGAGGACCCACATGGAATTTGGCCTCAGCTGGAGGAGGGTCTCACTGTCTCACCTGTAGCCAAGTGGAATGGTTGCTGATAGAGGCAATTCTAGAAGTTGAAAATCCAAATGAGTTAGAATGAGGTAAAACAGACTAGAGCTTTGTCATTCATGGGGAACTGGGGGGAAAAACATGAGATCACAAAGCAATCCTCTGGGCCAGGGCTCTTATCACTTTTGTGTTCCTTACAATCTCGGTGGCAAAGACAGATGGATGAACCACTAGCCCTTATTTTATAACCCTTAACTCTCAACCCCCCAAAAAAATTGGCCCCTGGGCCCTTTATATATGCACACCTGAACTTGTACATCAGTGCAGTGGGGCATTCATTGTCACTTTTGATCAGGAGCTACATTCCACAAGCAGCTTTTTAAACTCAAGTAGGAGCCCTTATTCAGAACAGATCTGCCTGGGCCTGTTCAGATCCCTTCTGCACTTTCTGTATTACCTGATATTATTACTTTAACTCTGGCAACTCTTCTGTAAGTAACAAACTCCTGGGATAGGTACTTGATTAAAATCAAGTTTACCGTATGTTAAAAATGTAGCAGGATTAGAAACAGGGTATTTTGGAAATGTTCATGATCAAAGCCACCATCAGCTAAGCCTGCTGGCAGGAGTGCATTTTAAGCAGCGTCACGATTTCCACTAGGAATAATAATGTATAAATAGCTCACTTTATTTAATTACGAATTAATGAGCCATGACGAAGCTCCAGAATAATTGGAATATCCTCAAATGTAAGATGCACTGCATGGGTTTCCCCTGTTTTAAGGGACAGAATTAGTGCCCCATAAAAGGAAATGGTTGTTTTAAGCCGTACCTCTGCATACATAATACAGCTTTGGCTGCAACAGAAAAAGGATATAAATATATTGCCATTTCTGAGCTTTAGAATAGGAACCTAAGACCCAAGGCCCATCTGGTCATAGCCAGTATCCAGAGATCAGCATAGTAAGGCTTCTGCCAACGGCCCACATCCTAGCAAAGGCTCCACTGACCCACTCCCCTTCAGCTTTGCAGCCTGCTTGTTCACTGGCCTCTCACTCTGGTCCAGACAATGCTGGAGCAGGAATCAGGATGCAGAAGAAATTGGATTCAGGTTGCATTTCCCAAAACAATATGTGAACTGAAACACAGCCATCCTTCACTGAATTGTGTAATGCATTTCTCCAGCCAAGTTGTGTATACAAAAATGCATATACTGGGGTAAATTATCCATTAAAACGTATGTTTGCATGAAAATAACATACAAAAGACAACATATTAGGGAACATTGCTTTGCAAAGATGTGTATATTGGGAGAAATTCACACTAAAATGCTGCTGAATTTCCACGAGGACTTTTTTTTTTAATCGCAAACTGATGTGGAAATGTGGATAACTGAATATTGGAAAAAGAAGAAATATTAAGAAACCAAAATTGACGGATTCACCCATCCCTGAGCAGGAGACAAAGGAGGGGGCTCAATAGATGCCGGTGCCTGCTTGCTCATTGGCTCTCTTCCTGGCAAGCCAGCAAATAGCAGCCACACTGAGGAAGAGGAGGAACAGCTGGTGATAATGATAAAGTAAGACTTATGGTGGGAGGAGTGGCATAGAGGGAATCTTGGCCCAAGACCCAGTTATCTAGCCTAGCATCCTGTTTCCCATAGGCATGGGGCCACAACCATCTCTTGCTGATGTTCCCCAGCAGGTGGTACTCAGAGGCACACTGCTTCTGAACCTGGCTTCATGCCTAGCAGCCATTGTTTGCTTTAAAGCAGCGTTATCCAACCTTTTTTGACCCAACGCCCGTTTGCAAAATCTTTTTGTGCCCAAAGCCCCCCTCAGATTAAGTATATGCCAATGCTTCCTATTCTTCCCTTAAAATATGAGTAATGCATAAAAGGTATTTTCAATTATTACTGGTCGTTTTTATCATGCCTTTTTATTGCACTTAGATTACACATTGAATTCTTAGTATGATTTATTAATATACATACATAGTTATAGAAAAGTAATAAAATCAGATTTATTATAAAATACTAGTGTGATCCTTGAGCTTGATGAGTTTTGGCTAACTTCACAATATCCGGAGTATACTTGGATAGTAATATTCTTAAGTCACCATGACTAATAATATCCAAACAGTTTCGATTCTTCACTAGTATGCAATTCACTGCACTAAATCCTCATTCAATGAGATAAGAACAAACTCATTACCGGCATTGTTTCGTTAAACAAGTTCATTTAAACATCACAGAAACAACGGGTAGCGAGTGTGTCCCATTCCTGAAGAAAACCTGCGAATAACTGACTGTCTGTGTCACCCGTTTGCACACGGCACTCATCTGTTGCAAGAATGCGCCCTCCACCAATACACCCAGCTTATCAAACACTCTCTCGTGATTGGTTCCAACATCGCTCAAGACAGCATCAGAACATTACCTAGTGCCGGGGCATGGCTAATATCCCCATTCTTTGATATGACACTGGCTGCTATTCAGAATTTCTTTACTAGAGCACACACTATTTATAGTGTTATTTCCATGAATTGAGACTATTAAATACATTCTAACTGGGAACAAAACAGTTTAAAAAATAATGATTTGTGTCTTAAATAAAATTAAACTTAAATGCTTCAACTGTTGCATCAGACCGCCAAATGTCAATGCCCCACTAATGAACCCCAATGCCCCCCTAAAGTTTGTAGTCATGCCAACGTCCCTCTGAAAGGCTGTAATGCCCTCCAGGGGGGGCTACCACCCACGTTGGGAATCGCTGCTTTAAAGCAAGCCAGTGGCCAACACAACATATAAGCCGTAGGAAACATAGGAAGGTGCCTTATACTGAGTCAGAGTACTGCTGCAACTAAGCTCAGTATTGGCTACACTGACTGGCAGTGGCTCTCCAGGGTTTCAGGCAAGAGTCTGTCCCAGCCCTATCTGGAGATGCTGGGGATTGAACCTGGGGCCTTCTGCATGTAAAGCAGTTGCTCTACCCACTGAGCTACAATCCCATTCCTTCATACCAGATGACTGACTTTCTATGTTTGTAGTCTCAGGAAGGCAGCAAACCCAGGACATTTCTTGAGCCAATCACAATCTTTTCAGACCTGGGATCCACTTTTAACTGAAACATAGCAATTTGAGACCCATTTCTTAAAATTGTTACCATATACTTGGACCCACCTTGGATTAGGCCACAACCAGGTAGTGGGTCCTGACCTACCAGTTGAAGACCAGTGTTGTAGATCACATATCATTATTAATAATAATTATTATTTAATTATTTAATTATTTATTTAATTAATTAATTAATTAATTAATTAATTTGTATCCTCCCCCTTCCTCCCAGCAGGAGCCCAGGGTGACAAACAAGGCACTAAAAACACTTTAAAACATCATAAAAACAGACCTTAAAATACATTAAAACAAAACAGCGTTAAAACATTACCAAAAAAAACTTTAAAAAAGGGTTAAAAACATTATTAAAAACATATTAAGCAATTCTGAGACAGACACAGACTGGGATAGGTCTCAAACTAAAAGGCTTGTTGAAAGAGGAAAGTATTCAAAAGGCGCCAAAAAGATAGCAGAGCCTGCCTACTATTGAGATCTAACTGCCCACTTAAGTACCTAGGCAAACTTATACCAGCCTAGTTAGTGGCTAAATCTAAATCTTGACCAACCAGAATTAGGTCTTGTGTTATAAAAACAGAAGAGGATCCCTGCTGGATCATACCAAAGGCCCATCTAGTCCAGCATTCTGTTCCCAAGAGGTACCATCCAGATGCCTATGGAAGTCCACAAGCATTTGCTTGCTCATGATCCTCAGCAACACATATTCAGAATGTCTGTTATGTGTAAGTCACATTATTATTTATTTTATTATTTATGTATTGATTTGATTTATATCCTGCCCTTTCTCCCAGTAGGAACCCAGGGCAGCACTTTACCTGTATCTAGTGCATTGATGTTACATGGGCAATATATTCAGTGACTTTGATGCTTGGAGCACCAACAGAATTAAACAACAAGAACCACCACTACCAGTGGCAATGCAGAAGATGAGCTGTGTTAATTAAGCCATGACTCTGGTGCAGCAAAGGGTGGTGCTGGTCGAGAGGCTTAAAGAAGAACCTTGCTTTGGATAATTTATTTGTACATGCTTTGAGGAATGGAATAGACAGTGACTGCAAGAACAGAGAAGAGTGATTGAAATTGAAGACAGTGTTTACTGATCCCATTCTCTTACACAAAATTCTAATTTTATCTGCCCTAAACAACTTGATCCTTTTAATCTGGTCCAATACCACTAAATTGGGAGGAGGGAGAGGGAGGGAGAGGGGGGCACCTGCACACATACCAGTGTGGCATAGAGGTTAGAGTATTGGACTAGGACCTGGGAGACCAGGGTTCAATTCTGCAGAAGCCATGAAGCTCACTGTGTGACCTTGGGTCAGTCACAGTCTCTCTCAGCCTAACCTACCACATGGGGTTGTCATGAGCATCAAAGGGAGAGAGGCAGAACCATGTATACCACCTTGAGCTCCTTGGAGGAAAGAAGGGATATAAATAAATAAATAAAACACCACTAACAATCTAGGAGCTTCTTTCCAGTTGCAAGATCCTGCAACAGTGTGGAATATATACAGATGCAGGAGAAATTAGATTCAGTACACATTTAATGCCAAAACTATTAAATTCGCACTTTCCAAAACAATATGAGAAATGAAACCCAGCCATCCTTCACAATTTGCACATGACTGAATTTTGCAACGCAGTTCTATAACCAAAGAACATTTATAAATGCATATATTAGGGGATACTGTGCATGAAAATGATTCTATTCGTGAAAATAAACAAAAATGCATTAAATTAGGATAAACTGCTTGCAAAAATGTGTACATTAGTCAAAACTCATACAAAAACATGTGTATTAGGAAAAATTCACACTAAATTGCTGAAGAATTTTCATGTGGATTCACAAATTGCTGCAGAAACATGGAGAACTGAATTTAAGACTGGAAAAATGAGAAACTGAGAGAATCAATATTGACATATCCTTCCATCCCTAAATATGTGTGAATAGCCAGACACATATTTGCAGGACCTACTCAGTGGGCTTCATTATATGGGCTTCAAATGTCTGCCCATGTGCAAAAGTCTTACATGACGATGTAGAAAACGGTGTTTGGGAGAGGGGATCCCATAAAGGTGGAGCAACTACTGTGGATACTTCCATATTCTATTTATTTATTGCATGTTTTTCTACCCTGCCCTTCCTCCAAAACAGCAACACAAAGTGGCTTACAACACAGAATATGCAATACAGAATAGAATATGAAAATATACAATAATAATAATAATTATACAATAATTATACAATAATAATAATAATAATTTTAGCATGTGTTTTAAATTGTTTTTATATTGTTTTAAATTTTAAAATTGTGTTTTAAATTGTTTTTAAAATTATGTGTTTTAAATTGTATATTTGTTTTAATGTTTTTGATTGCTGTAAACCGCCCAGAGAGCTTCGGCTATGGGGTGGTATACAAGTGCAATAAATAAATAAATAAATAAAAACAACCCTGGAATTAACAGCAATAAATAGCATCATCTGCTCCAGAATCAACATCAAGTAAAGACCAGAAAGTCTGGACAAATGAATATGATTTTATTCACTTGAACAGAGTTTAATATATGTGCTCTTCATGTTCAAGTATGGCTCACAAATGGTGCTTCTGTCTCTTTTCAGACAGACTTATCCAACTGACTCAGGTGAGTCTATAATATTCAATTGTTCCTTTGGCTGATGCAGAAATAGGAAACCTGATGCTGAGGGGAGGGGGCCAATGCTGCCCTTCAGGTATCTCTGTCGTGCCCTTGGGACTATCCCCAGGCCCAACCTCCTTAGCCACACTCCCTCCCCAGATCATACTCTTCACTGGCCCTTGCAAAAGGGTGCACCTTACTCAAAACTGCATACAAAAATGTGTTAGGAGAAATTTGCTCTAAAATGCTGAAGAATCTTCATGAGGATTTTTATTTTTTTTTAAAAAAAATGCAAATTGCTGCAGAAATGTGGGGAATTTAATTTAAGGTTGGGAAAATGAGAAATGTAGAGAACCAAAATTGGCACATCCTTCCATCTCGGCTGGTCAATGGCAAAGGCCAGAGTGTGCTTTCTGGTTTTTCTGCTGAAGGAAGCCTTATTGCTAGGACTAAACTGGGCCTCCCTATATACCTTAGCTCTACGAAGTTTCAGTACCTCCTTAAAAGAAATGCAAACACAGAATCCCTTTACTTTTCGTACTGTTCCTTTGCAGCTTGCGTTGGTTCCCTCCCTCTCCTGAAGGCCCACATTTGCAATTTTGCTTGTTCTGCTGCTTTGCAGAATTCTATGGCTCTTTCCAGATTTAACTCCCGCCCTCAGCAGATGCTCACATGTTTTGCCGACACTTCTGGGAACCTTCTATAAATATGACCTTGTGAATAGAAAGAACAAGGCTTTGCACTTTTGGTCTCAAAATACTTTTCTGTATAAACAAGCCAAAGCGGTCTGGGGCTTGGCAAACAAATTCTGTTACTTAAAAGGTGTATAAAGCATGAATAAAAGATTCGGTCCATGGACTAAGGCAATAAGTGAGCATTATCGTTTAAGGCACAAATGTATCGTGGCTGCAAAACAAAGAATGGGAGTGACAAAGATATGATCAAGATTATAGTAATGAGATTATGCAGTGACTGAGGGTGTCAGATAAACATATAACATGTTGTAATATATTTTTAAACTCTTTTTTTAATCCATAACATTTTTCCTTGTTCAGCCTATTTGACTTGATTGTTGCAATGTGCTCTATGTGCCTGGTCTGGAAGTTCCAGTTAGTGCAAAATGCTGTGGCTAGACTGTTGATGGAGGCAGACTACCGCCACCACATAACTCTGGTGCTTAACAGCTTGCACTAGCTGCCATACGCTTCTGAGCCAGGTTTAAGGTTCTTGCATAGCTTGGAAGATTACTTTTAAAAAGTAATAAATTACAGTTACAGTTACATGGCCCCCTAAAAGTAGTAATTACCATTACAATTACAATTGCTCTGAAAGTAACTGATTACTTTACTTTTACTCAAAAGTAATTGCTACAATTGCATTTTAGTTACTTTTTTATAAAAAAAATTGCCTACAAGGTGCTGGCCTTGGCTGCTGCACATCTGAGTAGCCTAAAACTACATTAAAAATAAGCACACACACACAGAGGGTAGTAGAATTTTTTTTATCCATAAGATTAACAGAATGGCATAACAGAATCTCACATCCCCTCACCCCACCACCAGCAATGATGATAGCCCAACACACATATTTTTGTATATATATATTGCCTCCAGCTCTTTTCCCCTTCTACTCATGTCAATTTTTAAACAATTGTTTTCTCCACCCCATCTTGCTCTCCACCTCCTCCCTTGTCGCCTCCTAAGACCCATAGAGCACGAAGGAAGAACAACACTGCACAGAAGCCCAATTTGAAGCACATGAATTTTATTCACAAATCAGAGCAGAAGACTTCCCCTGCTTTCCCCCAAGTAATGCGCAAAAGTAATCCTGGAAACATTACAATTACTCCTCAAAAGTAATGAAGTTACTACTCGTTCTATTATCAGGAAAATGTAATGAAGTTACCCACTCGTTACTCAAAAAAGTAATAAATTACAAGTAATTGGTTACTTGTAACTAGTTACTTCCAATCTCTAGGTTCTTGTATGAATTTACAAGGCCCTTAACAGCTTGGGTCCAGAATATCTTATGGACCACGTGATCCCTTATATCCTGGCCTAACTACTAAGATCTTGGTGGGGAGTCTCTGTTGGTGGTCCCTCATGGCTCAGATGCATGGCTCATATCTGCTAGAAGCCATGCATTCAGTATAGTGGACCAAAGCCTGTGGAACTCCCCACAACTGAGATTAGACAAGCAGCCTTCTTGCTGAACTTCAGGTGAATGACTAAGACTTTATTTATTTATTTATTTATTTATTTATTTTATTGTACTTTTAGACCGCCCTATAGCAACAAGCTCTCAGGGCGGTGTACAACAGAATAAAAACCACATTTAAAATACAAGTGAGAGTGGGTACAATACTACTATAAAAACATTTTTAAAAGCAAAGATTAAGACAAAAATTAAAATAAAATTACAATTACAATTAGATTTAAAATTAAAATTAAAATGCCTGGGCAAAGAGGTAGGTCTTTACCTGGCACTGAAAAGATAACAAAGAAGGCGCCAGGCATATCTCATCAGGGAGGGCATTCCATAATTCGGGGGCCACCACTGAGAAGGCCCTAGATCTAGTTATTGCTCTCCGGGCCTCCCTATGAGTTGGGACCCGGAGAAGGGCCTTCGACGTCGAGCGTAGCGAATGGGCAGGTACATAGCGGGAGAGGCGTTCCACCAGGTATTGTGGCCCGATGCCGTTAAGGGCTTTATAGGTAAGAACCAACACTTTGAATCTGGCCCAGAAACGTATTGGTAGCCAGTGCAGTTGGGCCAGAATAGGTGTTATATGGTCAGATTTTTTAGTCCAAGTAAGAACTCTGGCCGCAGCATTCTGCACCAGCTGAAGTTTCCGAACCGTCTTCAAAGGTAACCCTACGTAGAGTGCATTACAGTAATCCAATCTAGAGGTTACCAGAGCATGGATAACTGTGGCGAGGTTCTCCCTGTCCAGATAGGGTCGTAGTTGGGCTACCAGCCGAAGCTGGTAGAACGCATTCCGTGCCACCGAGGCTACCTGAGCCTCCAGTGACAGGAGCGGATCTAATAAGACCCCCAAACTACAGACCTGCTCCTTTAGGGGGAGTGTAACCCCATCTAGGGCAGGTCGGACATCCACCATCTGGGCAGAGAGCCCACCGACCAACAGCATCTCAGTCTTGTCAGGATTGAGTCTCAGTTTATTAGCTTTCATCCAGTCCATTATCGCAGCCAGGCAGCGGTTCAGTACATTGACAGCCTCACCTGAAGAAGATGAAAAGGAGAAATAGAGCTGCGTATCGTCAGCGTATTGCTGGAAACGCACTCCAAATCTCCTAATGACCTCACCCAGCGGCTTCATATAGATATTAAAGAGCATGGGGGACAGAACTGAGCCCTGAGGGACCCCATATTGGAGTACCCAGGGACTCAAGTAATGCTCCCCAAGCACCACCTTCTGGAGACGATTCTCGAGGTAGGAGCACAGCCACCGCCAAGCAGTGCCTCCAACTCCCAAATCCGCAAGTCGCCCCAGAAGGATACCATGGTCGATGGTATCAAAAGCCGCTGAGAGATCAAGGAGAACCAACAGAGTTACACTCCCTCTGTCTTTCTCCCGACAGAGGTCATCATACAGGGCGACCAAGGCTGTTTCTGTACCAAACCCCGGCCGAAAGCCCGATTGAAATGGATCCAGATAATCAGTTTCATCCAAGAGAGCCTGGAGCTGGCGAGCGACCACATGCTCTAGAACCTTGCCCAGGAATGGAACATTTGCTACCGGTCTATAGTTGTCAAGGTTGTCAGGGTCCAAGGAGGGTTTTTTTAGGAGCGGTCTCACCACCGCCTGTTTCAGGCAGAGTGGTACCACTCCCTCTCGTAAAGAGGCATTGATCACCTCCTTGGCCCAACCGGCTGTTCCATTCCTGCTAGCTTTTATTAGCCACGAGGGGCAAGGATCCAGAGCAGAAGTGGTCGCCCGCACCTGTCCAAGCACCTTGTCCACATCCTCGAGCTGTACCAACTGAAATTCATCCAATAAAACAGGACAAGACTGTGCTCCGGACACCTCATTAGATTCAACTGCTACAATGTTGGAGTCAAGGTCCCGGCGGATGTTCATGATCTTATCTTGGAAGTGTCTCGCAAACTCATTACAGCGGGCTGTTGATGGTATTATTGCATTCTGAGGACCAGAGTGTAAAAGTCCCCGAACAACTTTATAAAGTTCCGCTGGGCGGTTAGAAGATGACTGAATGGAGGCAGCAAAGTACTGCTTCTTCGCTGCCCTCACCGCCTTCACATAGAGCCTGGTAGAGACCTTCACAAGTGCATGGTTACAGCCGTCGGGAGTTCGTCTCCATTTGCACTCAAGCCGTCTCCTTTCTTGCTTCATCACTTTCTTGTTCCTGTAGCCATTTTAAGGTATTGCTTGGCTTTATGACAAATTTATTGTTTTATTGTTTCATTTTCAGTATGGTTTGTTTTTATGTACATGGCTTAGAAACGCAAATGATTAAGCAGTATATAAATATCTTACATACATAAGTAAATATTTTAATGATATGCATTTCATAGGACAAATAGGTATTATTTTTGCCCTGCATTTATCTAGAGAGGATTAAATTACTTTCTAAAATAACCACATACAGATTTAAAAACATGAGGCACTCCTAAACCCCATCTATTCTAATAGAAGAGTTAAGCTAAGACAACTGGAAATGTTGGGGGAGAGGTTTAGGAGATTATATCTAATTCACTAATAAGCGAAAAACCTTGCGGTTTAAGAAAGTACCTATAGCCAACAGATATTTCTTCTCATTTGTCCCAGAGGGCAGGACATGGAATAATGGGCTCAAGCTGCAGGAAGCCAGATTTCAGCTGAACTTCCTAACTGTTAGAGTGGTACAACAATGGAACCAATTACCTAGGAAAGTGGTGAGCTCCCCAACACTGGAGGCATTCAAGAGGCAGCTGGACAGCCACATGTTGGGTATGCTTTAATTTGGATTCCTGCATTGAACAGGGGGTTGCACTCAATGGCCTTATAGGTCCTTCCAACTCTATGATTCTATTATTCTCATTGGATTGGACTGTGAAAGACCAACCCAAATAGTGTTTACATTTTTACAAATGCGTAGGGCAGAGGAAGAAGGAGAGGATTGGAAGGGGAGGGCAGTGGGCAAAGGGAAAGTCCCTTTCCTTTCCAAAAGGAAAACATTGTGAACAATATCATTTTTTCAGAGTTTCCCCCACCTTTTTATTCTACAGCAGACACATGTAGTCTCCCACCCAAATTTAAACGAAAGCTGTCCCTGGCTACATCCACACCAGACCTTTATTCCACTTTAAACAGTCCTGGCTTCCCGCAAAAGATCCTGGGAAGTACAGTTTGTGAAGGCTGCTGAGACTTGCTAGGAGACAGCCTATTCCCATCACAGAGCTACAATCCCCAGAAGAGGGTCTGACTGTTAAACCACTCTGGCCACTGGAGCTCTGTCAGGGGAATAGGAGTCTCCTAACAACCCTCAGCACCCTTCACAAACTACATTTCCCAGGATTCTTTGGGGGAAGCCATGACTGTTTCAAAAGGAATAAATGTCTGGTGTGGGTGTGGTCCCCTGATTAGCCAAGCCAAACAGCTGTGAGTCTGGCTTTTAGAACATTGACAGTTGGGTCTTACTGAACATGCCAGATGCTATAATAGACTTCAATGTTAAATTTCTTAAATTAATTAAAAATCAGCCAGGCATTCTTTTTTAACTTTTAAACTGCAGAAGATGAAGGACAGAGTATGGGGCAAAGTCAGCAATAGAATTACAGGTACTCTGTGAACATGGCTGATTTTTAATTAATTTCAACAAATTATGAGACCACTGACAGAAAAAAAAGTCCAACAGGGTTCTCATTTTACACTTTGAGCTCTCGATTGTCTCTGACTGTTGCATGTATCACCATGAAAAGTTAGAGGGTAGTTAAGCAAGTGTTTCTGAGTTCAGGACTATACATTTTGTAAGGTTTTGTTTTGAAATGAGCTTATGGGAAGCAGTAGAATGGCATGGGGGTATTTTCAGTTTAACATTGCGGAATGTGACAAACCCATGCTGGCTTGTATAATATAATATCCCAATTGTTGACTGGCTGGCTCACACAAAAGCTCCATCTGATCTAGGGATGGAAGGATCTGTCCATTTCAGTTCTCTCTGTTTCTCATTTTTCCAATCATAAATTTGGTTCAAGTTTCTGCAGCAATCTGAGATTTTTTTAAAAAAATCCTCATGAATATTCTTCAACATCTTAATGTGAATTTCTTCTACTAGACACATTTTTGTCTGCAGTTTTGACTAATGTACACATTTTTGCAAGCTATTTCTCCTAATCTAATGTATTTTGTATGTTATTTTCACAAATATATTCATTCAATCATCCATAAATATCCCGCCCTTCCTCCCAGTAGGAGCCCAGGGCAGCAATAAACATTTTTATTCCATTTCCCACTAATATATGCATTTCTGTAAACATTGGTTGGATGGAGAACTGCATCGCAAAATTTGGATGTGTGAATTTTGAAGAATAGCTGTGCTTCTGTTCTCTCATATTGTTTCAGAAAGTGCAAATTTGATCAATTCAGCTTTAAATGCACACTGAATTGAATTTCTCGCCCATTCCTAAAATCATCTAGTATTTTGTTTCCAACAAGATGTCTCTGAGAAGCTCACAAGAGGGATGTTACAGGGTGGCATGTCCCAGAACCCCTAGATCAGAGATGGACAATTTATTTTTGTTGAGGGCTCCAAGCCCTCAAGAATAGCCTGTGGAAAGCATGCTGGTGGTGGGTGGAGCCAGAGCTGATGATGGTCAGAGTCAGATTAGAATTTACAATCTGATGCATGTCTGCTCAGAAGTAAGCCCCACTGGGTTTGATGGGTTACTTTCAAAGTACAGAGTACAGAGGACTTTTTTAGTACAACAGACCAATACAGCTACTGTTCTGGAAAGTAAGTTAAAGTAATTCCTATCTCACTTCAGTGTTACATGTTCTCAGACAGCAGGGGGAGTGTTTCTATTTCGCAGGCCATACAACCAGGAAAAGTTTTTTAAAGCCATCAATGAACATTTATGTATTTTTGAAAATGCCAATGTAGTATATGCCAGTGTGTATATTGAGTACTGGAGTTCAAATTGTTATTTTCTTATGGGTTTGCCTACCTCATAGGGTTGTTGTGAGGATAAAATGTGATAACTCCATGTATTCTGCCCTGAGCTGCTTGTAGGAAAGATATCATTCAGATAAGGAGGAAAAGCACTAACAGTGCAATCATATACATGTATTGTGCAGAAGTAAATGGCATTGAGTTCAATGAGGCTTCCTTCCTTGTAAGTGGGTATAGGATCACAGCCTTAATGACTTTATACTGATCCATTGTTTCCTTTAGTGTATCCAATTCAATAATCAATTAACTGATGAGTAACACAAGAATTAATTGTCCATCCCAAAAAGCTTTAATAAATTTGGCAAGCCTAATTAATAGTGGATCATCGAAACAACTTCCCAAAGGTATTATTATGTAATGTGGAAATCCAGCTATAGAGAAACTCTAGAGGCAAAAGCCAGGGAGATTAAATGCTTAAGACAAACCTGAATGGGCAGTAAAATGTATCACTTCTTTTCAATTCATTTGTTACTAGAAAAGACTTCCTGTAGTTTTTTGTAATGTGTTGCTGAGTTTGGAGAGGGGGTATCTCTGGGAGTACAATAGCAATTCAGCCTAGAAGACATGTATTCCTCTGTTCTTCCCAAGCATATTTTGCAGAGAGAGAGAGAGAGAGGGAGAGAAGGAAAACAGAGGAAGACTTTTTAGCTCCAAATTATTAGTTTACATTAGAATAGTTAAAGAGGGATGATTTATAGGAAGTATGAATTATCCTATTTGAGCCGGGTGTGTTTGAAACACAGGCATAAAATACAAATAACAACACTATAAAGATAGGGAGAAATGAATTAGTTCTATTATAGCTTGAATAGGATAATCACAACAAATGGCTTTTTCTCATATGTATTACGCAACCCCCTACTGACAATTTATGTCACTGTGCCATGAAACTTGCAATGCGTGCAGAATGAATGGAAACCACTGTCTCTTTATGGAGACCTACATCAAAGGCAAGTACTAAATTGCCATGAATTCTATGGCTCTGTCAGTCTGGAGACATTTAGGTGTTGGCCAGGTAGCTGCTCTGGCCATCTAGCAAGTAAGTATGCAAACTAGTGACATGTTGCACAGATTGAGTAGCCAAGCCAGAGAGCCAGAAGCTTTGTAGCTCCAGGTCATGCAGCATAGTCCAAGCCAATATTTGGATTAGTCAAATGATTATACAGCCACAAGAGTGGCTGTATACTATAGCCAGTGTGGATTTTTCACATTCCACAATGTTAAATTGAAAATACACCCATGCCATTCTGATGCTTCCCAAAAGCTCATTTCAAAACAAAACCTTACAAAACATATAGTCCTGAACTCAGAAATGCTTGCTTTAACTGTGAAAGACCAACCCAAATTGTGTTTGCATTCTGACAAATTTGTAGAGCAGTACAATATCTCAGAGAGGAGGTCAGGTCTCCTGCTTCCCTGGTGCATTCACTATAGCTGCCCAATTTCCCAGGGAAAGTTTGATAGAAATATCTGTGGGCTGTAGGTACATTCTTAAACCGCAAGGCTTTTTGCCTATTAGTAATATATATAGAATCACAGAATAGGAGAATTGGAAGGAGCCTATAAATAATAATAAATAAATAATAACAAATTTAATTTTTGTGTCGCCTATCTGGCCGAAACCACTCTAGGCGACGTACAACATTAAAGTTCAAATACTATATAAATACATAATAAAATACAGTGCAGTCAACAATAATAAAAGCAGCAGTACAGAACAGTTTAGGGCCATCAATAGACAGTTTTAAAACAATATAAAGAAATTAGCCCACCCCGGGGATCCCAAAGGCCTGTCCAAAGAGCCATGTTTTCAAGGCTCGGCGAAATGTATCTAGGGAAGGGGCATGGTGAAGATTGAACGGGAGGGAGTTCCAGAGAGTGGGGGCCGCCACTGAGAATGCCCTCTCTCTAGTCCCCACCAACCTAGCTGTTTTCGTTGGTGGGACGGAGAGAAGGCCCTGTGTGGCTGATCTGGTCGGGCGGCTTAGTTGGTGGTACTGGAGGTGCTCCTTCAGGTAAACTGGGCCGAGACCGTATAGGGATTTAAAGGTTAACACCAACACCTTGAATTGGGCCCGGAAAACAACTGGAAGCCAATGTAGATGAATTAACACCGGCGTGATGTGATCACGGCGGCGGCTGTTTGTAAGCAGGCGTGCCGCCGCATTCTGCACCAGTTGTAGTTTCCGGACCATTTTCAAGGGTAACCCCACGTAGAGCGCATTGCAGTAGTCTAATCGAGAGGTGACCAGGGCATGTACCACCAGTGGGAGCTGATGAACAGGGAGGTAGGGTTGCAACCTCCGTATGAGGTGTAGTTGATACCAAGCTGCCCGGCTCACTGCCGAAATCTGAGCCTCCATGGACAGCTTGGAATCAAGAACAACCCCGAGGCTGCGGACCTGATCCCTCAGGGGTAATCTTACCCCATTAAGATTCAGGTCAGCAACACCCAACTTTCCCCTGTCACCCACAAGTAGCACCTCGGTCTTATCAGGTCTTATAAAGCCATTGAGTCCAACCCCCTGCTCAATGCAGGAATCCAAGTTAAAGCATACCCAACAGGTGGTCTCCGGTGTTGGAGAGCCCACCACCTCCCTAAGTAATTGGTTCCATTGTCCTACCGCTCAAACAGTTAGGAAGCTTTTCAAATCTGGCTTCCTGTAATCTGAGCCTATTGTTTCATGTACTGCACTCTGGGACAATTCAAGAAGAGATCCTGGTCCTTCTGTGTGTGACAACCTTTCAAGTACTTGAAGAGTGCTATCATATCTCCCCTCAGTCTTCCCTTCTCAAGGCTAAACATGCCCAGGTTTTCCGTCTCTCCTCATAGGGCTGTGTTTCCAGCATATATCCAATAGTTGCTGAACAGTGGTGCATGGGAGGGCCTTTCCAGTGGTAGTCCCTAGGCTTTTGAATGCTCTCCCCTCCAAGCTGTGTCTACCATGCACATCATACTGTTTTCGTCAGCAGGTCAGGATGCATGCTTTTACCCAGAGCTTTGGCGGGATGGGGTGAGATGATGTTTTAGTCAATGACACCCCATCTGCTGTTTGGATATCCTGCAACATTTTTGGTAATATAGTGTTTGATTTTAGATTTCTGTAATCATGTATAGAGAGCCAGTGTGGTATAGTGGTTAGAGTGTTGGACTACGACCTGGGAGACCAGGGTTCAAATCCCCACACAGTCATGAAGCTCACTGGGTGACCTTGGGCCAGTCACTGCCTCTCAGCCTCAGAGAAAAGCAATGGTAAGCCACCTCTGAATGCCGCTTACCATGAAATCCTTATTCATAGGGTCGCCATGAGTCGGAATTGACTTGAAGGCAGTCTATTTCCATTTTCAATTATGTATAGGTATGGAAGGGAATAAGTACTATAATAAGTACTATAGAAAAAAGTACTATAAATAAGTACTATAAATAAATAAACTTTTAAAGTTCTTGATAAGCTTTTTTTTAAAAAAAAGTCTAATACTTTGCTGCTGTGATCTGGTCATACGGGAAAGACTATTTAATCATGCTTGAGAAATCCTTTCTATCTGCAATTATTTTGTTTTTGTTACAATAATCATATCCAATCCGTGAGATGATATGCTTTCTTTCCATAAAGTGGAAATGGTTTACAATGGGAGGCAAATATATTTGTATGAGCTTTCTTTCCCCCCATTATGTTTATGCTGTGCTTATTTGTGTATGAATGAAACCTATGGATAAATTTTTATTGTTGCTCATTTTTTCCCTTCCCTTCCACTGTGCAGCTTATAGTCCTTACACTGATGTCTGTAAATATTCCAGACAACTGCAAGGGAACACTGACATTGACAGCACTTGGGTCTGTAGTATCTAAGTAGCTCTTTAACAGTAGGCTTGTAAGGACTAGAGAGAACTAGATGCTACAATAAACATGGATCTGTCAACCAAAATGGCAGCCCTGTGTTGGAACACAGAGGGTACAATCCTTGTCCTCTGTAACATGTGTTTAGGAATGCAGGAAGTGTCTTATACTGAGTCAGACCATTGGTCCACAAACACAATGTTGTCTACACTGATTGGCGGCAGCTCTCCAGGTTTTCCTGTCTCTCCTAGCCCTACCTGGAGATGTTGGAGACTGAACCTGGGACTTTCTGCATTCAAGGCAGATTCTCTGCCCCTGATCTACTGCTCTTCCAGGGGTGTTTCCTCACCCATACAACTGGCAGTAGAGCCAGGAAATGCATAGTGCAATAATTTCAAGATATAAGCAGTTAGATGGGTGTTCAGCATGAGTGGAAGACCTCTAGCTCTCCGCCCCTTCTAATGTGTATGTCCCTATAGCCATTGGCCCTGCCAGCCCTGTGTTGTCTTTAGAGATGTTTCCAAATGTGTCCTTAGTCAAATGTCCCCCCAGGGTTTTAGAATTCAGAGTTACCTGGTCTTGTTTCTCAGACTGAAACAGGGCTCTCGGAAGTATGCATTGGTGTGTTTTCTATGTGAGCATTTAATTTCTAGACAAAGCACTGTGCATGCTCTGCTTCAGCTTTCAGATTATTTGCACCTTTCCCTCACATTCAAGCTGATGAGCATGGGTACACTTATACGGCAAAGAACAAACAAACCTGATGCAGTCATATGTGTGACTATATCAAGATTCTTTTTGTGTACCTGGATGTGAAAGTTGGACAGTGAAAAAAGCGGATAAGAGAAAACTCAACTCATTTGAAATGTGGTGTTGGAGGGGAGATTTACGCATACCATGGACTGTGAAAAAGACAAATAATTGGGTGTTAGAACAAATTAAACCAGAACTATCACTAGAAGTTAAAATGATGAAAGTAGTAATAGTAGACCACCTCACGTCAAACCGCTATGCCACGCCCCTTTTGAGTTTGACAGGTGACGTCAGCGGAAGTCCCCCCGGAAGGCCCACCCCGGAAGGCCCACCCCGGAAGGCCCACCCCGCCATTTCCGTTTCCCCTGATGACCTCACCAGATATCCCATCCCCCAGAAGCCCCAACCCTTGTGTGCCACCCCAGAAACAGTAGCCCTGTGACCCCCCAGGAGCACGTGGTCCTCGCTGGACCATTGGGTGTATTTTTACTCAAAATGGGGTCCCAGATTGGTCCCTATAGGGGCATGTGACCCCTCTATGAGCACGTGGTCTCCAGGGGACCAATCTGAAGTGGTTTAAAACCCAAAGGTGAAAACAGGGTACCGGAATTGCACCCCAAAGGGGTGCAATTCCACCCCCCTCTCCAGACTGCTCTCTATAGGGGCATGTGACCCCTCTACGAGCACATGGTCTCCAGGGGACCAATCTGAAGAGGTTTAAAACTCCTAGGTGAAATTAGGGTGCCAGAAATGGACCCCGAAGGAGTCCATTTCCACCCCCTCCTCTCCAGAACAGCCCAATAGGGATAAGTAACCCCTCTACAACTACGTCACCCAAGGGGGGAGGTTTTGAATCCCTAGCCAATCAGAAGAGGGGACGGAGAGACCTGGTACAGAAGTGCATTTTGCAAGCCCAGACACGCTCTGAGGATTGAACATGGAACCTGCGTGCGAATCAGCATATGGGCTAGTAGGTTTTTCCTATCCTCTAGCTCCTTTGAAAATGCGCTCAAAAAGGCGGGTAAAGCCTAGGATATTATCGTTTCCACCAGCGAGTATAAAAATTAGCAGTGGAAAGGAAGAATCAAAGCATTTTAGAAAAAACGGTCTGTTTCAACCCCAAACTTACCTGTAGCGGTGTTCACGGCCGGACAGTATCCAGACCCTGAAACCTCATTCCAGGCAAATTCTAGTGAATCCATGTCCGACACAGAGTGTGATTGTGGGTGTGATCTGAAGGCTCATTTCCTGAAGGAAGAAGAACTTATGAAATCTGCTGAGGTTGTGGATGGAAGTGTACTTTTTAAACCCATGGTGGAAATGGAGGCTGAAGAAAACGAGTGGCTGGAAGATTTAAATGAAGGCATGGAGCAAGGGTGTGGAGCTAAAGTGCCTCTCTTTTTTTTTTCTATAGGAAGACGTGACGCATGATGGTGATATGGAAAATCTACACATTGAGAGTTCGCAGGCTGTTAATATTTCCTGCATTTCATGTGTCTGTCCCAAGCCTGAACCCTGAAAGCTTGAAACAGGAGTTTTTTTGTACCAATAAAAATAGTTTACTTTAGCCATCGGTGTCCATACCTGTATCAACCAGCAATATGGGAGAGCATGATGAAATTCTAAAAACCACATATTACACACCTGAGGAGGCTGGGAGCTTTGGGGGAGTGAACCATCTATTTCAGGAGGCAAAAAAGCACAGTAAAACACTAAGAAGGAAACATGTTATGACATGGCTTTCAGACCAAGATGCTTACACATTGCATAAGCCAGCCAGAATCCATTTTAAAAGAAACAAGACTATTGTGTCTGATATCGATGCTCAATGGCAGGCTGACTTAGTAGATATGCAACAATTTTCTAAGCACAACAAGAACTACAGGTACATTTTAACAGTCATAGATATTCTGTCTAAGTATGCATGGGCATTGCGTTTAAAAGACAAGACAGGCAAAGAGGTCTCTAAAGCTTTTAACGTTATATTCAGTCAGAGTGGAAGAAAGCCCCGAAAGCTCCAAACAGACCGAGGCAAAGAGTTTCTAAACAGAGTCGTAAACGGCTTGTTAAAGCAGCATGGAGTTCACCACTTCGTCAGCAATAATGAAGTAAAAGCTGCTATTGTTGAAAGATTTAACCGTACTTTGAAATCAAAAATGTGGAGGTATTTTACAGCTAACAATACCTATAGTTATATCGATATCCTGCCACAACTCTTAAAAAGTTATAATCATAGTTTTCATAGAACTATCAGAGCAAGGCCTATTGATATTAACCATTCTAACGCCCTGGCGGTATGGAAAACCATTTATGGAGACTGTATTTACAGAAAAGAGGTATCAACGCTGTTCAGGAAAGGAGACCACATGAGGATTTCTAAAAGCAAGGGGGTATTTGTCAAGGGGTATGAACAAAATTTCACCACAGAGCTGTTTATAGTGGATCAGGTCATCAGAAGAGGAAGGAAACCTGTCTTCCTGTTAAAAGATTATGCTGGGGAGCTGTAATTGGTTCTTTCTATTCTGAAGAGTTGCACAAGGTTAATGACAAACAGGACAAGTTGTACAGGATTGAAACAATTCTATCAACAAAAGGCAGGGGTAGGAAAAAGTATCATTTAGTGAAATGGTTAGGCTGGCCCAGTAAGTTCAACAGTTGGGTACTTGCTTCTGATCTTTGTGAACCTGCACAGAAGAATGGGGGATAGTGGTTTTTACATTACTGTGCCTAGCAATGCCTGTGTAACTGTTTTTCCGCAGAACACTAGCTCAGCTTTTACTATTCGCCTAGCAAGGCCCCTGGATCTACCAGGGGCGTGGGAAGTAGGTCTGGTTGAGATACAGTACCCACACAGCTGGAACAATCTAACATCTGATTCCCGATTTGAAATTGGTAATGGAGAAAAAACATGGTCCTATCGTCTGCGACATGGTTATTACTCAAGCATCCCTGAACTGCTGGAAAACATGAACAGCCTTATACTAGACCAGAGCAGCGAGCACCCCAATATGATCCTACATTATGACCAAGTGACTAGAATGGTTAGACTTAAATCAGATGATGGTTGCACGTTTAAAAGCAGCGAAGAACTAGCCCACATATTAGGGTTGTTTCCCAACATCCATGTATGTCAGCTGCCTTTTACAGCAGACATTACTGGAGGCTTCAACACTTTATACATTTACACCGACATCGTAGAGCATCAGATAGTTGGGGACTTCTATGTACCCTTATTGTGCTCTGTACCAGTGCGTGGACAGAATAACGAATGTGTCAACATTGTTTATGACAAACCACACTATATTCCGGTGAGTAAGCATCATATTGACACCATTAATGTTGAAATAAAGACGGATCAGAACAAAAATGTACCATTTCGTTTTGGAAAGGTGATTGTGAAGGTACACATTCACCCACGCAGAGGTTTGCCGTTTTAAAAATGGTGATACTGAAAACCTACGGTGACCCAACCCTTTACCGAAATTATTACAGGGCCCAGGCTGGAAATGCTCTTCCGGGGTACCATGGTACGCCTGTTATGTATGGGGCAGGAATCGGGGATATTCAGGAGCCTTTTTCGTAAAGCCGTACCACTTTTGAGAAGAGGCCTAGAGATTATTAAGCCACATGCTAAAACAGCTGCTAGGAATATCGCTAAAGATGTGGTAGGACAGGTTACTCAGGCAGTTTTGAATAGAGTTAATCCACAACCCCAACAAGAGGGCTCAGGGCTGATGTATATTAAAAGGAGAAAGGCCTTGAAAAGAAAAGCATCACGGGTACAATTAACAGGCCCTCCTCGACCTTTTAAAAGAGCACCGCCGTTGAGGAAAAAGCCTCAGAAGCAGAAAACTTCAAGAAAGAAGAGGCATACAGTACCGGCCCGAAAAAGAGATATATTTTAAATCAGCATGTCTTTCATCCATTGCAGTTCTGAGGAATGCACTAAATCTGAATTAGATCTATTCCAGATTGGGCCTACCCAGACCAATATTGAGAGAAGCCTCTTTATCGAGGTCCCTCCATTGGCAGCGCTAACGGAAACTGCACCACTAGAATTCTACATTGCAGGAAATGGCGAAGATTATATGGATTTAAACAATACAATGCTATATGTGTGCTGCAAAATTGTGAACCATGATGGAACAAACCTGGCCAGAGATGCTAATGTGGGTTTAGTGAATTATCCGCTGGCCTCCATCTTTAGTCAACTGGATGTGACCCTGGGAGACCGTCTCATCAGTCAGAGCAATAACTGCTACCTTTATAGAGCCTTCATAGAATCTGTGCTGAACTACAGTGATGATACGCTAGCCACACAATTCTCTGCAGGGCTATTTTACAAAGACACACCTGGAGAACACGAAACAGCAACCCTGGATGGGGATAATTTAGGATTTGTTAGAAGGGCTGCACTGACAGGTGAAAGCCAGAAAATAGACCTCCTAGGACATCTCCATGCTGATCTGTTTTTTCAAGAAAAATTGCTTTTAAACGGTGTGGATGTGAAAATTAAACTGACATGCAACAAAGACGCTTTCTGCCTGATGACAAATGATGCAAACAGCCGCCACAAATTGCAAATTTTATCAGCTTCACTTTTTGTAAAGAAGGTGAGAGTGGCACCAGGTGTCCGGTTAGGACATGCAGAGGCATTGTTGACATCCAATGCCAAATACCCTGTGGATCGTGTCAGCATGAAAGTGTTTAGCATCCCAGGAGGAAGCCGTGTCAGCAATCAGGAGAATCTGTTTTTGGGCCAGCTACCCAAGCAAGTAGTTATAGGGTTGGTGGATAATGATTCCTTCAGTGGAATATACAATAAAAACCCTTTTAACTTTAAGCATTATGACATCAGATTGTATCTCTGTACGTCGATGGTTTCCAAATTCCCACAAAGCCTCATCAGCCAGAATTTGAAACCGGAAACTGTGTTCAAGAATACATGAGCCTGGTGCAGACAGCAGGCAAACATATGAAAGATAGGGCTCTTTTAATTAACCGCGAGGAGTTTGCGAGAGGCTACACTCTTTTTGCTTTCGACCTGTCTCCGGACCAAGAATGCGGGGATCACTATTCTTTGATCAAAACAGGGAATCTGAGAGCAGAAGTTCTATTTGCTAGGGCTCTCCCAGCTACAGTCAACATGATAGTGTATGGAGTTTTTGACAGCGTGATAGAGATAAATCACAGAAGAAATGTATTGTATGACTATATGTAAACATGAACAGCGTGCAGTTAACACGCATCCTCTCTTCAAACCCCTACACGCGAAAACCTTTCTACGGTGTGTTTCCCTGTGACAGACTCCCCAAAGAGAGATTACTACAAAGACCTGTGGGGCTAGTAGTCAATACCCACCCAAACAACATGCCTGGAGAACATTGGCTGGCCATCTACCTGACAGAAGATAACGGTGGTGAATTTTTTGATTCCTACAGACATCCTCCAGACCACCCGCTGATTCCCAAGACCATTATAAAATTTCTGAGGAAAAATACCACTAGGATTGCTTTTCAACCCCGACAATTACAAGCCCCAGATTCTGTCGCCTGTGGCTACCACTGCGTATTTTTTCTACAACAGCGTTGTAAGGGTTTAACATTTAAACAGGTTCAAGAACTGTATTCTTATGATTTAGAGAGAAATGATCAGATGGTGGAACAGATTGTAAACAAGAGAAATATGCCCAGACCTTCCTCATCTGTGTTTCAACCATTCCAGAGCTGTATATCCTGCAATGATTTTCATAGCCATGTTTTCCAATAAAGCACCCCTGAGGGTTTAAATAATTTATACTGTGGTGGTGGTTTTTATACCTGTCAAACAATCAGACACAGTCAGAATATAAAGTTAAGCACACATTTGAAAGTTTTATTTCTTTATAAAACATTCAGCAGAGATACTATAGGTCAAGCCATGCAGCAACATGTTTTTTAGAAGAGATAGAGGGGTTCTTTAACATGTCTAAAGATTCCCTGTTGGCAACATTGCCCACAACAAATGTAGGAATGTTTAGTTCAGCTAGGGCTGTCATAAAAACATCCCATCCTATGGGTCGGTGCTTTACAGAGAGGGCGCGGGACTGCGTGATTCCTTTAATCAGGTCCAATATATTGGATCCATCTATAGCGTTGCCCTTATACACAAAGACGCCGTTGTCGTTCCACGTGGAAACACTCTTGTTCTGTAGCATTTTGTTTAACAACAACCTAGCATGATTCTTACATCTAGCAGGCAGACTGTCCAGTATTTCTTGAATGATTGTATCAGAATTTATAGGGGGTTCTGTAGAGGCCTGTTGGGGCTGTGGTAGAAACAGGTTTAGTTTTTCTTTCTCTGCCTCCCTATGTCTTACATGAATTAGATATCTCTGAAGCAGGGCATCATAACGTCTGACTTTTTCATCCTGAGATAAATCCGTCCTGTGAAGAATTTCCTTCATTTCAGTATCGAGTGAATAGATTGTGGCTTTTCTGATGTCTTCCTCCTTAGGAGGGGTTCCTTTCAATTGTTCTAATTGATGGCTGGGAACCAGGTACATCTTTTCAGCATACTCCATCACTGTTTAGTTAACAGTCCTGTTATTAGAGGGATGGCAAAACTTAGTAGCGGTGCGAGAAAAACCCCAGACTGTTTCACTAATTGTTTCTTCCTCCTTATTGAGACTCTTTTGTTGCTGAGGCTTTTGATAAGGCTGCGTTTTTTTCTTAATACACGCACCTGGCGGGGAGACAGAGGAATATTGCCTTTTAAAGTGTTGAGGGCTATCTCTGAGATTGCAGCAATGAGATCATCTGATGCTGCACATAAAATGGCTTTCCTCTGATGTGGAGGAGCCTTAATAAGAAGATTTAAGAGAGGGAGGTTTCTTTTTACGCGGCTGGACATGTTGACCAAAAGGCTAACCAGACTCAAAGAACACAGAGCGGTTAAGCTACCGCCTTTTGTAACCATGAGTGGCCTTTTTCATAGTGTATACAACAGGCCAGTCTGGAGGGAAAAGCCCTGATCTTAATCTGTAAGATTCTGGTGTGGAGGCATTTAAATCAACAACCAGGTAACCATAAGGTTTTTGTGTTGCATCTGCAAAAGCTTCCATGAAGAACTGTGCATTTCTAGGGTACATCTGCTGTGCTAAAGTTGCAATCTGTAATTTATCTCTGGGATTCTTAAACAACACCATATATTTAGCGTTTAGGCTGATGGTGCGATTGCTTTTTCCCTTGCAGAAAATATTCTGCGTAATGAAAAAAACACTCAGATTTCTATGATGTACGTACTGTGTAAAAGCTTTTTCCACTTCTTGATCCTGTGACGCGCAATTCATCAGATCATCAATAATAACATAATTTGTTTTATTAGGAGGCAGCAAATTGTCATCATCAAATTTCTCAGGCAAGCCCTTCACAAAATTAATAAAAGGGTATTTACATAGTAATTCCTGATACAACGGTTGCCAGACATTGTAAAACCATACAACATTATCAGGCATAGCTGCAAGTACGCTGTGAGCATTGTCCATCATGTTTTTTATAAAAAAACTTTTACCGCAGTTATTAAGACCTGCTAGAATGGCCGAGAAGGGGTGGTGCCACCGTGTATCCATTTAAAACCCGTAAGGAATGGTTTTAAACCCTTTGGTAATCATTCTCTTGTCATAGACAACTTTCTGGGTTTTCTTGAGAGTTTTAGTTTCAAGAGTCCAGGACCTTTCGTTTCAAACAATACCCTGTTGCTGCACTACTATCTCACGCTGCGGCAACTCTTTACTGTCTGAGACGTGGGCAAAAACTAAGTCCTTCCGACTATCGAAATTAATTTTTGTACAGTTATCAGCCGTCAAGGTTATTCCTTTGACCTTCAGGCATGCAGTCCCTCCTGACAATTTGTAACCATACGTTTTAGGACCTGCGGAGACATACTCTGTGATATATTGACCTGCAGGGATTTCACTTGTGAGTTCCCCTAAAAAATCACCTAGAGGTGGGACCCATTGTCCCTTCTGACTGACAAATATAACAGAGTCTGTGTCATGATACAGGCAACGCTCCTGCAGCTTGTCAAGCAGGCTGTAGAGCTCCAGGCATGCATAGGCAGTTGTAAAACATGCTATGAACACATTCTTCCCACCTGAGACCGTCATATGATCTTTTGAATGTTTCCATGTCACACAGGCAGCATCATCATCAATAAATTCACACATCAAAACCTCAAAAGCATCAGAAAACAGAATGTTAAACAAGTCATCAGGATCTCTCAACACCTGGGTGTTAGCCAGGTTGGGTTTCTGAGCAAATTTCCCCCACAAAGAATTTAAAAACAGTTTGGCAATATTACGCTTTGCTTTGTTTTCAAAGATCAGTTCATGGCGCAAGAACACCCCCTCTTTTTTGAGAAAGTCATCTACATATTTCTGTTTATCGTCTCCACTGACACACCATTCAGGGTACCCAGATGCCTCCTGTTTCTGACGCAGGTGCGTGTCTATATATTCTGAAAACAGCTGCGTGGATGTCCTTTCAAAATGCCACACTTCATAGATTTCTGCCACCCTGTATCCCTTCTCTATAGCAACGTCCAGCTCCACTGTACACCACGTTCCTATCAGAGCCCTCTCCTCATCAGAATGGCTGCAGGATTCCATGTGTGCTTTTGCACAGGTTGCACAGAGGGGAAACATGAGTTTTCCATTCATCTTAACAGGTAGTACAGGGAAGAAAAGACCCCTGGGAGGGTACACCTTTACCTTCGCAATCCCAAAATAATTAGAGATGGGTTCAACATTCTCATATATTACCTCTGGATGTGCTAAGGGATATTCTCTATTTTTAAGAACGAACGGATACAAGCTGCAGACATCAAAATATCCTATCTGTTCTTCAGCATTTGGTTTATAATAAAGACTGATAGCATTAGTGCGTCCACCATAGAGAGCATCTCTAGGTTCTAGAGGCTCAGGAAACCCTGCTGAAGTCAGAGTTTTTAAGCTCCTCATCTGATTTCAACATTTGCTTCCATTCATGCTCCCATATGCTCCTGACCTCATACCCCAACCCTCTAAGTTCAGCAGTTTTTTTCTCTGTAGAGTTGTAAAGAGACTCGTAAGATTTACCCATCAAAGGATTCCTATTTTCAAGAGGATAACATAGGACACAGCTGTGCCAAAAACACCCATTAAATTCAAAAGCCGTTTTCTTATTGTCTATGACTGCATAGCCATCAAGAAAATAATCACCAGCTTTGAATTCACCACCCTTTAGGGCATGCTGAATCTGAATATTTTCTTTATGTTCTAAGTATGATAACCATTGTACTGAAGAGGTAGAGAATCTCTTACACTGTCTGTGATAGTTGTCTGGTTGGGGTAGGGCTATGGTGGCCTCCTTCAGAAATTTAAACCGGAACATTGCTAAACTCACACTAGCCAGTGTGAGGTATTGGAATGGATCTATAGCGCGCCATTCAGTGCCAGACTTTGCTGCTTTCTGAGCCTTGGTCATTTCTATGATTTCATGTCTGTACTTGGTACAGCCTTGTACCAAAATTGCTACATCTTGCTTGCAATAAAACGCCAACTCTTTCTGCATGTCAAAAATGTTTGATTTGTTCTTCTCATACCAAATTAAAAATTTCTCCCTTTCCTTGGGCATCATCTGATGTACACCATAGTCCTCAACTCTGGGCATTGGTCCCACATAATTCCAGTTCTCTGGAGTATTAAAATAATGGGGAAAATAGCCCTTACAACCCTCAACACCCAAAGCAGATGGAAATTTAGAGAGGGCCATGGGTAAATGACTAAGGGAATCAATGAATTTGATACCTAGCCTGTTTACTGTCACACAGAGCAGTTTCCCCCCTTGAGCAACAATATCTACATCCATTTTTTCCTTGATCAGTTGACTAATTATAAAATAACAGTCATAACCTTTAGAGTTGTGAGCTATAAATGTGCTGTTGCTGAACTGGCTATCCTTAGTGAAGGTGTTTATAAACTCAGCAAGGCATGACTCACCCTGAAACTCCCAAGATTTACCTGCAGGGGGCCACTCATTCTTTTTCTGGCTTGGCTTCTTCCTCTGTTTGTTCCCCCTTTTCTTTTTGCAATCCTTGCGCCTACCCTTAAAACATTCCACAGTTTCCCCTGCAAATGCTTGTGCAAAACAATAATTTGGAATGTGAACGCCTGTTGACTGATGACATTCAAAATCATAAAACATGTATTTTACAGACACTTTAGGTTGCTTAATAGGTGCCATGTAACACTGATGATTCTTGTCCAATGTGATAAACTCCCAGCAAACACTACATTGTCTTCCTCTACATTTTTGGTCATTGTGCCCTGGATTCTGGAGAGAGGAACACTTTACACAGTAGATTCTGTGCTCACATTTTACACTTTTCTTAGAGGCCAATTGTCTGTGTCTAAATAAGCAGGATGCAGATCTGCAAACCATCTTACAATTATTGCATCTCTGCAGTGTACCCACATTACTGACACATTCTGTACTAAGACAAAGCCTGCAGCGATACATGCAATTATGCATGTGTGTGTATAACGTATTGCAATACTCACAATAGTTTTTAGATCCAAAAACAGCTTTTACATTGTGTACTCCATAATAATGTTCATCATGGAGAAGCATAGTATAGGTTTTGGGGTATTTCGGTCCTATTGTGTGATACAGATTCCATCCCTTTTTTTTATTGAAGTGGCCTACTTGGATGTTGACCTTTAAAAGGTCTTCAAAAAAGGAAACACCATTAAGGGCAACTTTCTTTTGATCACTCCAGCCTAGTTCCTTATGCAACTCCCCTGCTGCTGTCAACAATTTGAAATCTGTACGGGTATTCTCAGCCATAACAGCTAAGAGCCCCCCAGCAAAACAGAGATTGTTACCCATGGAGTTTAAATCTACCAAATATTGTCTTTTTTTACTGATGATTGCACTGTTGGGTATAGAACCTATTGCCCTATGGCCTCCACCATTTGGAGGCCTCACAATTGTAACAACCAAACGCAGAGACATCTGCAAGTATTTGTGCATTGCTCTGCAAGAGGTTGCTCATGTGCGTTAGAAAGTCCTCGGCATTCAGGTCATCCCTATTCCTTCTGACTGAAAATAGTGGATCTGATAGACCCCCGCCTTCTAACCTTATTTGAACAAAATCCTCAGGAGCTATTCTACTATTAATATCTTGTAGAACCATCTGGATGGCATTGTATAATTCAGATACAGCATGGGCATATGATCTGATACGGTCTAGATTAATAAAACGGAATACCTCTGTAATGCGCAATGCTTGGAAGCCTTCAAAATGTCTTTGGTATGTGGCAACCCTTTCTACATATACCAGCCCCTCATGATCATTGGGTGCACGTTCACCTTCACTATCTGGGGGTGGTGTAGATGAATGCGAGACAGTGCCTATAGGCTCCACATCCTGAGGTGTTGTAGACTTTTGTGAGCCTGAAGACCCTGCATCCTGTGGTGATTGGAAATGTTTTAGAACTCCTGTGCCTAGAGATGGTGTATTTTTACAGCCTTTTTTACCTGAACTCTTATGGCTTTTAGAGGTTGAGAGTGTTTTTCCTTTTTTACCTGAACGCTTATGGCTTTTAGAGGTTGAGAGTGTTTTTTTAGCCATGCACAGTATTTTTTTAATCCTCCTTCTCCAGTACAGCTGGGACTGGGTTGGTTTGCTTTTCCTGAACCTTTTTGGGGGGGGGTTTACCACCACCCCTTTGTACATGCTTAGCAATACTATTAGCACTGCAGTGATACTGTTGTTGTTTTTTAATCTCTTTAAGAAGTGTTGTCATGGCTGGTGAATCAATACAGCCCCCTCTACAAAACTGATTTGCAGATGTTTGATACTGTTTGGCATTCATCATCATCATGCTAGCTTTTTTAAACATATTCTTAGCTTTTTTAACCGTGTTCTCAATAGCTTCATATGTATTTGATACCAATCTATACTGCTCAACGCAATTATGTAGATCATGCTCCTCAGGCCCCTGTGTGGGAATCCATAACTTTAAGGATCCTTGTGATGATTGTAGAGGGCTGTCACACCTTCTCTGTATAGGTTCTGGATCAGGAACAGCCTGGATCTCTATGTCTGTAACTTCAGCTGTTGGTGATGGTTTGTTGTACACTGTGAGGAATAACAAACATATTAGCTCTTTTGATGGTTTCCTTATTGACCTTAAATGATCACTACAACTTGAAATATCTTATTTACCTAAACCATCTGAGGACTGTGGTCCTTCTATGTGGTGCGTTTTCTTTGTTTTTTTAAGGGATGGTCCTGCCACCTCAATTTCCTGAACCCTGTTACCTACAGCCAGAAAACATATCAGCATTACACGCTTGAGAATTTTACAGAAATTAGAAATTGGTTCTTTTCATAGTTCTTTATCATACCATTATTTGAGATCCTGGAAGGGGTGGTGCTTATCTTTCTCTTCAGTTTAGAACCATAGCAAAAGCTTGGCCCTGGAGTTTCTGAAGATAAGGAATACATGTTGAGACCTGCCCCCCTTGGAACCAGTATAGTGCATGACTGGGGTTTAGCAGCACATTCAGAAAAGATGGAGAATCATACATTCATCATGGTTCAAAGCTCCTTAAATTTTGTTTGTGGGAGAACAGTACCTAAGATACATCAATTCAAACCGGTCCCAGTTTTTGAAAATATTGCCCGCCCAATTCAAGAGAAGATTGAAGAAAAAATAGCCCCATTTTTGAACTCTCTTGAAATTAAATCTACAGAGGCAGCATGCAATACTTTTGGCAGAGTGGTAGAATCAGTATTTGCTGATGGAAAATCAAATTGGGGTCATCTTGTAACAACTCTTCTGTTTGGAGGTATTATCGCTAAAAAATTACAGATGTGTGGTGTTCCTCTGACACAAAGCAATGAGGATCAGCTTATACATTACATCACAGCCTACATCACCAGTACAAAATCAGAATGGATCTTGGAAAATGGAGGATGGGTGAGTATGACAAAAATATATTGTTCTTAAGTTTGAGAAATTAACTGCCTTCAGCCATAACAATAAATACTCTCTATCTTTATTGCAGGAATATGGTTTTGTTAAGCATTTTGAGAGACCTTTCCACAATATGAAGATCAGAATCATGGACTTATTCAAGAATTACTATCCGCCGTTTTGGTTAATATTCCCTGTTTAATATATCCTGTATAATTTCTATCTGAGAAATAAATGTACAAGCCTCATAACATTCAGAAGGTCTCCTATAATTTATGCAATGGACTTTAGACCTCGTGTCTCATTTCTTTATATAAATAAACATTAATTACCTTCAAACAGATTGGATAAATTTTGCTGCATTGTCTTTGATGCTTTCCCACCCTGAAGAACAGAATCTGTGGGGGAAAAGGGGAATTCTTCACGTGGGACTAGAAATAAACTATATGTTGCAAACTTGACGAGAAAAAAAAAGAGCTTACTTGCAGACATTCTCTTATGATGCTGGAGGCTTTTTCTATACTATATTTAAAAAGAAAAGTAAATTTAAACCCTGTTATCGCAGCAGAGCGCTAACAGCCTCAAACTTATTAAATCGTGCTAGGAAACTGTATATACTTCCAATTAATAGCTAGAGACTATTCTATACTATGTTTAAAATATGTATCATATTAATGAAATAAACAATTACCTTCTAGAAGGTTAGAATGTGTTTGCAGACTGAGGGGGGGGAAGAAATTTAAAAAGAATTTTAAAAAGTGCTGGGGAAAAATGCATCCTTGCAAATAATTGCTGTGGGCTAAACTATACTCTATTTAAACTATGCAACACATTAATGAAATAAACAGTTACCTTCTAGAAGATTAGACTGTTTATTTTAAAAAGAATTTTAAAAAGTGCTAGAAACAGCCACATGGCCTCAAACTTATTAAACAGTGCTAGAAAAACAATAGATGTTTAAACTATGCAACACATTAATGAAATAAACAATTACCTTCTAGAAGGTAACTGTTTATTTTAAAAAGAATTTTAAAAAGTGCTAGAAACAGCCACATGGCCTCAAACTTATTAAACAGTGCTAGAAAAACAATAGATGTTTAAACTATGCAACACATTAATGAAATAAACAATTACCTTCTAGAAGGTAACTGTTTATTTTAAAAAGAATTTTAAAAAGTGCTAGAAGCAGCCACATGGCCTCAAACTTATTAAATCATGCTAGAAAAACAATAGATGTTTAAACCATGCAACACATTAATGAAATAAACAATTACCTTCTAGAAGATTAGATTGTTTATTTTAAAAAGAATTTTAAAAAGTGCTAGAAACAGCCACATGGCCTCAAACTTATTAAATCGTGCTAGAAAAACAATAGATGTTTAAACTATGCAACACATTAATGAAATAAACAATTACCTTCTAGAAGATTAGATTGTTTATTTTAAAAAGAATTTTAAAAAGTGCTAGAAACAGCCACATGGCCTCAAACTTATTAATCATGCTAGAAAAACAATAGATGGTACTCACCAATGCCAGGTAAAAGAAAGAAAGATCCTGAGCTGTGTAGGCCCTTTTATATCATCACACCTAATGTATGCAGACCTTGGCTTTGTGATTGGTTTACACTACGCCCTGGAGAACTGCTATTTTTTTTTTACCTATAGAGAGCGTCCTGTATTGGCCATTACAATACCAGGTGATCTCCTATAGAATCATATGACCATACCGTGTGGTCGTGGCCATTTTTTTTCTCCAGGCCCATGTGGTCACTGCCATTTTTCCCAGGACCTCACACTGTATGGCTGGCTAGTTTCTAGGATGCCATGCAAAAACCACGTGTTTTACAAAAATAACCATGGATACCTGCATCCTGAAAAATTAGGTATCTTTGATCTGTGATTGGTTCCACAATATTACAGGTATGTTGCAAAGTGGCTCTTTTTTGTTGTTAGGGGGTGGGGGTGTTATAACTGAAGCTCTCTGGTAAGCCTGAATTTAACACAGTTCATTCAGATTATACAGTATAAAAACCCTACATCTTACAAGCATGCTGCATGCAGGAGCAGCTTCTTTAGCTCACGGGTAACCCTATATTTTAGTTTTCAGAGATTTACCTAGAGGGATATAAAAAACAGATCCTGTACATTTATTCTGTTTAAACCGTAATCTCTCCAGTTTGAATTAAGACCTAGGAGAAGCTGACCATATAGGATTAAATCCTAGGAAGCTGCTCATGGCCACCATCTATTATATTTATTTACTTTTGGCATTAAAGCAGAAATGGTGAGGATGATTAGCTCACCACCGTGAGCTCTGTCCTAATTTAATCATTCATGTGTTTCACAGGAGGAGTCATGTATTTACATCTTTATTTTAAAAAAAGAAAGAAAAACACACTATGTTTCCAAAAGAGCGTTTTATTCAGAAGATTCATTGAGAAATGTAAGAAAAGTTTTGTAACTTCTGTTCTTAATAACATTTAAAATGTGGCTTAGATATGACTGGTCAGTGTCTCTTAGTATCTTTTCAACAACTTTGACAGACTTCTGGGAACGGCCTACTCTGGTAACAAGAATTAATACTGCATCAACAGTTGCTTGTGTTAGAACAAGACAATTCAGACTGTATGCTGCTAAGATAACAACATGGAGCACACTTTTAAAACAGATCTTTCCACATATAATTCTCAACATTCTAGAAAGGACAGGATTTGTCCAGGTCAGACAGTCATGTCTTTTCTGAGATGGGGCCTGAATTAGGCAGCCCTCACAAGAATTATACATATTTTGCATTAAACAGTGCTTCAAAATGGCATACACTGCTGCTCTGACAATGCATTTCATTGCTGTCTTCCATTTTCGGGGTAAAATATTGTCTGTTTCATGGGTTTGAATGCCGAGAATGCTTCTAAGGATTATGTGCCTGGGATGATTTCTTGTCAGATCTGCAGAGTTCTAAAAAGAAAAGAAAAAATTTAGAAAAAATCAAACACATACCTCTGTTTGTTTTTATAATACATATGCAAATAATCACTCTACAAACCTGCATGTGAATGTTTCCTGTTGATACCGTCTTCCACAGGACTGTTGGACATGTCAGGGAGCTAGCTTCAGCAGAGTTTTCAGTTACTGAAGATCCCTAGAAAAGTAAGGACATGTTTTCACATTTTTTACCCCCCTCCTATATTTTGCAGATCTCCATGCATGTAGATTACACTTTAATCTTACCGGCATTACACCGTTATCTGTTGCAATGGCCTCCAGCATGCTGTTCCACAGTTGGCTGTTCTCTTCCTCTTTTAGCAGCTTAGTTGGTGAAAAACGTTCATCTTCATTAGAATTTGTGCTAATAAAATGCTTTCGAGGGTTAGGTCTCTCTGCAGGTGGCGGCATAGTTAATTCCGTAGGACTCAAAGGGGTGCTGGCTGGTTCCATGTTCGATCCTCAGAGCGTGTCTGGGCTTGCAAAATGCACTTCTGTACCAGGTCTCTCCGTCCCCTCTTCTGATTGGCTAGGGATTCAAAACCTCCCCCCTTGGGTGACGTAGCTGTAGAGGGGTTACTTATCCCTATTGGGCTGTTCTGGAGAGGAGGGGGTGGAAATGGACTCCTTCGGGGTCCATTTCTGGCACCCTAATTTCACCTAGGAGTTTTAAACCTCTTCAGATTGGTCCCCTGGAGACCACGTGCTCATAGAGGGGTCACATGCCCCTATAGGGAGCAGTCTGGAGAGGGGGGCGGAATTGCACCCCTTCGGGGTGCAATTCCGGTACCCTGTTTTCACCTTTGGGTTTTAAACCTCTTCAGATTGGTCCCCTGGAGACCACGTGCTCATAGAGGGGTCACATGCCCCTATAGGGACCAATCCGGGACCCCATTTTGAGTAAAAATACACCCAATGGTCCAGCGAGGACCACGTGCTCCTGGGGGGTCACAGGGCTACCGTTTCCAGGGTGGGGCATTAGGGCTGGGGCTTCTGGGTGATGGGATATCCAGTGAGGTCATCAGGGGAAACGGAAATGGCGGGGTGGGCCTTCCGGGGGGACTTCCGCTGACGTCACCTGTCAAACTCAAAAGGGGCATGGTGTAGCAGTTTGACGTGAGGTGGTCTACTATTACTACTGATGAAACTGAGGTGATCATACTTTGGACAAATCATGAGTAGACATGATTCACTAGAAAAGACAATAATGCAGTGAAAAACAGAAGGGAGTAGAAAAAGAGGAAGACCAAACAAGAGATGGATTCGTTCCATAAATCACCCTTTGTAGGCTCTCCTGCCTGATGGCACCATCCGAATAAAGATGGAATAAATGAATAAATCTAAGCCATGTTTATTTAACTGGAATTGAAGGATGACATATAGGGAGGAAGCAAGCAAGGCAGTATCTTAAAGGGGACACACAACAGTAACTGTGAAAGCTGAGGAAGGCCCTGGAGGAGGGAAAATGCCAAAGGAACACATCTGGATCCACAGTTTGAGAAGCCCTTTGTTCGTCCTTAATTGGCTGTCACGATAGAAATTGATTAAAAATGCACAAAACCCTGTAGGCAGATAACTACACATGAACAGAATTTCAAAACCCTTTGTATGCAATGAAATGGGATTATGTTACCAACCCAGTAAGAGAGACTCACACCTTAAAGGCTGTGTATCAGTCTGTCTTCTTCACAACAGCAGCAGGGATTGCTAGCCCTGTGACTGATTCTATGCCAAATTATAATCATCAGGAAAACAACATCTTCAATTAGGGATAGCATGGTAATAAGTGACGGGAAAGATTCCCTACTGATCAGTTTTAATGTGCATAACACATCTTTCAGAAACATTCCTAGTAGAATCATTTCATTACTGCCTTCCCTTAATTCACCCATTGATTTACGATATGTGTACTATAATACAGGTATATCCCCTCTGATATGCCAACAGTTGCTCACATTAGGTTTTTTTTAAAAAAAACCTGTAAATAGCAGGGATGTCACCCAGTTAAAGAAATCTTACTTGTTCAGTCCTTGGAGTTTTAGATGATTGATGAAAGACTTAATTTGCATACGAGTACAACAATAGATCTGAAGCAAAAGGCAAACATCCCTTTTCTTCCACTCTGAGGTTCATGCAACATGGGGCTGCAGCTCAGTGGCAGAGCATCTGCATTGCATACAGAAGGTGGCAGTTTCAATCTGTGGCATCTCTAGGTAGGGCGGAACTAGAGACCCTTGTCTGAAACCCTGGAGAGCTTCTGCCAGTCAGTGCAGACAATATTGAGCTAGGTGGACAAATGGATTGTCTTGGTATAAGGTAGTTTCTTATGTTCCTCTGGAACCCCCTTGATGTACTAGCACCCCAAAGCTCACAGAAGCTCAGAAGTGTGCAACCACCGAGCGTCACAAGAATGCTTGTCCTACCGGTTTCCACACATTTTACTTGTTTGTTTGTTTTCAAAGTATATAAAATAAAGTCAACATGGCTTACAAAAAAAGAAGCAGCATAAGATTCATAACACAACCAAACAGGTCAAGTTTCGTTGTTCAAAATCACACTAAAAAAACCTGCAATAAATGTCATACATTAAAACCAAAAGCCAGATAAAGCAACACAGGAAGACTGACCTTTCACTCTTACTAAAAGTTCAGCAAAATGAAAAGATCTTAGACGCTTGCCTGAAGCTTCATAAGAGAGAGAGGCGGTCAAATCTCTGTCAGGAGAGATATCCACAACCTGGGGGCTGCAACAGAAAATACCCTGCCCCGCATTGCAACCGATCATGCTTCTGAAATGGTGGAATGCATTGCAGAGCCTGTAAAGTCAGATCCAGTGGGTGGACAGGACTGCATGAGAGGGGTTGTTCCTTCAAATATCCTGGTCCCAAACCACTTTAACAATACAAGGTGGACTTCTCGTACTAGCTGGGCAACAATTTCTCTGAAGAGACACTACCAGCTGATAAAAAAGGAAGTACTTCTTTACTCAGCGCATAGTTAAACTATGGAATTTGCTCCCACAAGATGCAGTAATGGCCACCAGCTTGGATGGCTTTAAAAGAAGATTAGACAAATTCATGGAGGACAGGGCTATCAATGGCTACTAGCCGTGATGGCTGTGCTCTGCCACCCTAGTCAGAGGCAGCATGCTTCTGAAAATCAGTTGCCGGAAGCCTCAGGAGGGGAGAGTGTTCTTCCACTCGGGTCCTGCTTGCGGGCTTCCCCCAGGCACCTGGTTGGCCACTGGGAGAACAGGATGCTGGACTAGATGGGCCACTGGCCTGATCCAGCAGGCTCTTATGTTCTTATGTTCTTAAAAGCAAGGGTCTTACAAAAGGAGCACCACTGGGGTAGCTCACTGGAGATCTATGGATATTCTACTGCATGCTTAACAGTTCAGTGTTATACTTTAGCAGTATCCTTCAATAGACAAAACATTAATATGGAGACCTGGTTCACATGTCATGCGAAGCCAAGCCACGAAGATTCAAGCAAAGACACCATGAAGATAATAATAATAATAATAAAATTTTATTTCTAGGCCACCTATCTGGCCGCATTAGCGGCCACTCTAGGCGGCGTACAAAATCAAATAAATACAACGTATCAAATACACATATAACCAAAACTTTGATATAAAATTTAAGCTAAAACCAACCACAACTATCGCCGATAAAATTAGGCTACCCCAGGGGTCTTGTAGGCCTGCCTGAATAGCCAGGTTTTTAAGGCTTGGTGAAAACTTGGCAGGGAGGGGGCATGGCGAAGATCGTAAGGGAGAGAGTTCCAGAGGGTGGGGGCCACAATTGAGAATGCCCTCTCTCTGGTCCACACCAGCCTAGCTGTTTTAACTGGTGGGACCGAGAGAAGGTCTTGAGTGGCTGATGTCGTCAGGCGGCATATTTGTTGATGCTGGAGGCGCTCCTTCAGATAAACTGGGCCGAAACCGTATAGGGCTTTAAAGGTTAATACCAACACCTTGAATTGGGCCTGGTAAACAACTGGTAGCCAGTGTAGATCTTCTAACACCGGAGTGATGTCATCACGGCGACGGCTGTTCTTAATCAGAAGTGCCGCCGCGTTCTGTACCAGCTGTAATTTCCGGACCGTTTTCAAGGGTAACCCAATGTAGAGCGCATTACAGTAGTCTAAGCGAGAGGAGACCAGGGCATGCACCACCCGTGGGAGAAGATGGACAGGAAGGTAGGGTCGCAGCCTCTGTATCAGATGTAATTGATACCAAGCTGCCCGGCTCACTGCCAAGACCTGAGCCTCCATGGACAGCTGGGAGTCAAGAATGACCCCAAGGCTGTGGACCTGGTCCTTCAGGGGCAATTTTACCCCATTGAGCACCAGGTCTATATCTCCCAACCTTCTCCTGTCTCCCACGAGCAGCACCTCGGTCTTGTCAGGGTTTAGTTTCAGCCTATTTCCTCCCATCCATTCACTTACTGACCTCAGGCAATTGGACATGGTATCCACAGCCAACTCTGGTGAGGACTTGAACGAGAGATAGAGCTGAGTGTCATCCGCATATTGGTGGCACCGCAGCCCAAATCTCCTGATGATACAAGCATAAGGGCTCCTGGAGGTGCCTTACTTCTTCCCTGCCCTTTCTGTTGTTGCACCAGGCTTAGCTAAGCTAAGGCTAGGCTTAGCATGTCTTCTGCATCTGGGTTCATGGTTAAACTCTTTCCAGACTAATGAGCTGTAACTAGGGTTGCTATACTGCCTGGTTAGCCAGGTGTATCTGGATTCTAGCCATGCTACCCAGTGCTTAGCACATTGGGTGGCCTGGATTCCCAGCTTTCATTTTTTTTTAAACTGTACTGCCCCAGGACTGGGCATTCATGTTTCTGAGATACCAAAGAAAAGAGTAAGGCAGACTCAGCCACAGGTTTACTTAAAAGGAGAGTGCTTATTGAGTAGCTTTCAACCCGCAGGTGTACTCAATAAAATGGAACAGGCTGCCAGGCTCTGCACAGGCATGGACCAGGCTGAACACCGAACCGGCAGCCAAGAACCGTTTTATAGGATACATGTACTTTTCAACTTGTTCATTAATGACCTAGAATTAGGAGTGAGCAGTGAAGTGGCCAAGTTTGCTGATGACACTAAATTGTTCAGGGTTGTTAAAACAAAAAGGGATTGCGAAGAGCTCCAAAAAGACCTCTCCAAACTGAGTGAATGGGCAGAAAAATGGCAAATGCAATTCAATATAAACAAGTGTAAAATTATGCATATTGAAGCAAAAAATCTGAATTTCACATATACGCTCATGGGGTCTGAACTGGCGATGACCGACCAGGAGAGAGACCTCGGGGTTGTAGTGGACAGCACGATGAAAATGTCGACCCAGTGTGCGGCAGCTGTGAAAAAGGCAAATTCCATGCTAGCGATAATTAGGAAAGGTATTGAAAATAAAACAGTCGATATCATCATGCCGTTGTATAAATCTATGGTGCGGCCGCATTTGGAATACTGTGTACAGTTCTGGTCGCCTCATCTCAAAAAGGATATTCTAGAGTTGGAAAAGGTTCAGAAGAGGGCAACCAGAATGATCAAGGGGATGGATCGACTCCCTTACGAGGAAAGGTTGCAGCATTTGGGGCTTTTTAGTTTAGAGAAAAGGCGGGTCAGAGGAGACATGATAGAAGTGTATAAAATTATGCATGGCATTGAGAAAGTGGATAGAGAAAAGTTCTTCTCCCTCTCTCATAATACTAGAACTCGTGGACGTTCAAAGAAGCTGAATGTTGGAAGATTCAGGACAGACAAAAGGAAGTACTTCTTTACTCAGCGCATAGTTAAACTATGGAATTTGCTCCCACAAGATGCAGTAATGGCCACCAGCTTGGATGGCTTTAAAAGAAGATTAGACAAATTCATGGAGGACAGGGCTATCAATGGCTACTAGCCATGATGGCTGTACTCTGCCACCCTAGTCAGAGGCAGCATGCTTCTGAAAACCAGTTGCCGGAAGCCTCAGGAGGGGAGAGTGTTCTTGCACTCGGGTCCTGCTTGCGAGCTTCCCCCAGGCACCTGGTTGGCCACTGTGAGAACAGGATGCTGGACTAGATGGGCCACTGGCCTGATCCAGCAGGCTCTTCTTATGTTCTTATGTTTACAGCACAGTAATAAGCAACTAATTACTACAAAGGATTAAGTCACCACTTTCCCAACATAGCCCTCCGGTGATGGGGCTCTTTCCCAGGATCATACAGCATAACAATAGCTGATAAGCAAAGCCTCTAATTGCCTGGCGGGGCATTAACTGCTCCAAGGCCTACACTATCTGGTTAACAAGGCACCTTCCCAGCATCACTCTTGGCAGAGCATCAGACTGAATGCCTGTTAGGAACCCCAGATTAGACCCCAGGTGGCTCTGAGCTATACATTGACCGTCCCTTGACCTATCTCCCTGCTGGCTTAGACGCTGAATGCTAAACTCTAAAAAGAACTAAGGTGGGGGGCCTCCCTTGCCTACAGGCAGCTATTCTGCTGATATAGCTGCTGAGCTTGCCCACGGGCTGGTACATAAACAAAGCAAGCTTCTAGCCCTTGTGGATCCAGAGATACATGGCAAAATGTAGAGGCAGTTTTCTGCCCATTTTGTGAGAAATCAGCCTATTCCCACCTTCCATTGTTCTTAGCCAATGACAGACACCATATCTTTTCTAAGAAAATAAAGAATTTTAGTACATATATACATATATACTCTGTGTGTATGTATATATATTTCAATGCGGTGGGGGTGTTACCTTCCCCCCTTAAGACCAATAGGAATGGAGCAGCTGCCCTGTCTAATATTAGCTCAGCTTGCCAGGTCTCTAGAATTCACTCTATTTTTTATTTTATTTTTTAAAAAAGAGGTGCCAGCACTCAAGTCTCTATCAAGTTCCAGCCTTTACCACAGAAGACTGTGTTTCCCCTCTCCCTGATCTGGTATGTGAGAATCAGTGTACTAAAGACATTTCTCACATGCTCAGACACTACTCGCTTTAGATAAGATGACTGACTGAACCAATAACATTTACATTTTTATTTCTACCTGTGTTACAATATGTAGTGGTGTGTTCATGTCACTTTTCCTAATTGTAGGTACAAACAACCTATCGGTCACAATATTGCTTTTAATTGATGCTTTGTTGGATTTTTTGACTTGTTTTATGTTTGTTTCTATTTTGTGTTTTATTATGTTTTTATATTAATTGTGTATTTGTATTGTTTTGATTATGTTTGTAAGCTACCCTGAGCTCTGTTTTTAACAGTGGAAGGGCAGGATATAAATCTTCTTAATAAATAAATATTCCATAGTTTTGGAAACTAGATTCTAGGCATTTAAGGCTGAAAATGTATGTTTTTTATTTAAAAAAAGATTTCTCACATCCCTCCCAGGTTTTGGTGGTAATTACTAGGCACAAAAACAAAACAACTGGACAATGCAATCATGAATATACTTAATTTGCATAATTAGCTAATAATTTACATAATTAGCAAATTAGCCTGCCCAGATTTATGGAATCGGAATGTGGCAACCCTAGCTGTAATTGAGGTTTGTTCTCCAAGAGTCCCCATGCTTGCAGGCCAGAGTCCTGTGAAAACAAAACATTCAAAAGTTACAAAAGCTTAAAACTGACTCTGGTTGCTGTTCTGACACGCCAGGATTTCACCCAGAGATGCAATTCTTTCCCAAGATAAAGGTTCACCTGATTATTTCAGAATGAAGGGTGCAAGGCAGAGAAACATGAAGGAACATAGCAGCCCTAGGAAAAGACTGTGTGATAAATCACAGTATATAATTCACAAGCTGACTCTGCATGATTTCCCCCAGAGAAGGGGAAGCGCTGTAGCTCATTTGTAAGTATCTGCCTTGCATGCAGAAGGTCCCAAGTTCAATCCCCGGCATCTCCTGGTAGCGCTGGGATTGTCCCTTGTCTGAAACCCTGGAGAGCTGCTGCCAGTCAGTGTAGCAAATAATGAGCTAGATGGACCAATTGTCTGACTCTGTATAAGGCAGTTTCCTATGTCCAAGTGTCCCACTTCTCACTGCAGCCTATACATATCCCAGGCTTTTCTTTATGGACCCCTGACACACACACATGCCTGCAAGAGAGGCTTTTCAGGGGTTCAGGGATCTGCAGTGAGGAGAGGGGCAGGGGATTCCCATTGCATAGCTCAATAATTATATCTTACTTGATCTGAAAGCACTCTTAGCTTGGTCATTACCTAGATGGGGAGACAGCCTCTGAGCCCCATGAAAGTTGCTCTTAAAGTTCAAATAAAGAAAGAATGAATGTGGCACCTTCTTGGCAGAGCCGAGGTGGAACAATACTTAGCCATGTGACCAACTAAACAGACATTCTAGGCATTTCACAAAATGCAAGAGCTAGTTGGTAAATCAAAAAGTGTGCCCATGAGTGAAATGCTCTTCAAAACGTACTAGGCTAAACTTCCATCTGTACAACTTTTAAAGATACAGGAAGCCTGTCTCCATTTGCATTTCCTTTGCTTCTAGCCCAGGAGTGAGGAACCTTTTTCAGCCAGAGGGCCGCATTCCCTTCTGGGCAACCTGCCAGGGGCCACACAGCAGTTCTGAGAGGGGCCTTAGGCAAAAGTGAGCAAAGCAATTCATATAAATTTTGCCTTTGTGCAATAAGCTAGTTTCTTCACACATCCCCTCCATCCAGAATCACCATCAGAGTTCAGTGACATATTCCAGCCTGGCAGAACCAGTCTAGGAGGGTACAAAGCAGAGTACGGTGAAGGGTGTGAACCGGAGAGAGAAAGAGAGTGTGGCCTGGAGAATGTCTGAAGGGCCAGACAAAAAGACTGGGAGGGCTGCATTCGGCCCCCTAAGCCTGAAGTTCACCATCTCTTATATAGTCAATGTAAATGGAAGAAGAAAGATGGAGATATATAGTGGGCTGATTCACATGGAGGTTTAATGTGAGTCTGGTGCTACTTGCATCCCCATTTAATTTACATGGTTCACATGATGTTGCAGGCAATCAGCAGCTAGAATGCACTTTTCCCCTTTAAATCCATAGTAATCCAATCCTCTTTTAATCTGAAAAGGGAAGGAAAAAATGTCTCCACGTCGTATCTCTAGTGCTTGCAGACTCTGTGCCCTGATGCTTTTAGGTGAGTGTGTCAATCATCCCCCTCTCCATGCCCACTTCCTCCTCCTCCTGCTGGCTCCTGTTCTGCAAGCCTGCTGCATACGGTGCTTTATTTTTCTTTCCCCCTAACTTGTGCAAAAAAGCATAACACTGTTCAAACAAATATTTGTATTTCAGCTAGATTGTAACAGTGAAAATACAAACAAAGGTTGTTGTTTTTAATGAAACTTACTCTGGAACAAACTGAGCATGCTCGGTTACCAAGGTAACCAAAGGAAGTGGTATTTTGACCTTAAGAGAGTGTGGTCATTAGGAAGCTGTGTGATTGATCCTTTCCCTTCAGTGTGAATGGAAAACAGCAATCGGAAGGTAGGAAGCGTGAACCTTGCAAATCTAAAGCAATGGCAAAACCTTCATCTTTAATATGAAGTTTAGCTCCCATGTGAATCAGCCCAGTGTAAAAAAATCAAAGCTGGGCTCAGGTTGGTGTTAATTGGGGGTCCCAGACTGACAAGGCTAAAAGGTATTGGCTTGCAGGATGCAGGTTTGTTTCAAATGCTGCCAATTCACCATTATTATTCTGACTACTGGACCATGTGGACAATAAATTTTAAATGTCCTTGTTCATTGATTCATAGTCATTCACAGATTATGATTTCATAGAAATGAATTTTGGATTCCATCCATCTTTCATGCCAGATAAAATGATCATTCTAGACTTTTTTCTTTTTTTTTTGCATGATCACTTATTCAAAGATTAAAAAAAGATGTGATGTGAGTCAAAGTCACATTTTCTTACTTTGTTTAACCAGGTACTTTCAACTCTTGGCAGCTTCTAAGTAACTCCTCTGATTATGCAATCAAAGCAGAAGGTGAAATGACTTCATGACTTCTTATCACAGGATGACTGTTCAGACAAGCCCTACTTGTTAGAACAAAAATATGACAAAAGAGTGATGGAGACTAACATACCTGTGTCAAATGATCTGGAGTGTATGTGACATGGTGCACTGTGCCCTTTACTGGGTTTGTAACTTTGTTCTAATCTGGAACACTGTCTCTGAGAATAAAAGCAGAGAGAATGAAATCATCATGTAATTTGGTCTTTTGGATTTCCCCTAATGCTTCAGGGACAATTCACATGTGCAATAAAATAGTGGTAACTTACTGATGCTTCGGTTCGGCACTGAGCAAAAGCATCAAAAAAACTGCTCACACAATATCAAAGTCTCTGTAAATTCACCCAATGGAACACCAAGGATTCAAACATGCAAAATGCACTTCAGCTGAAGCATCCCTCAGTGGCCTTAGTATTACACAATACATCAGTGCTTCACAAATGTTTGGAGCAAGGAAAGCATTTTGCCTCACACGTGACTAAAAACAAATAAAAACACTGCTAAGCCCAATTGGGGGGGGGAGAATCCCCGCAAATACCAGCCACAAAAGTCCATTCTTAGTGATTTACAGTTAAAAAAAAACAGGAGGGGAACCCTCAGTGACAACCAGCCTCACAGTCTCTACAAACTTCTCTTCTACTGAACCAGATGCAGCTACATATCCTCTGCATCTGCTATGGAACGATAAGAGACTACAGCTGAACCCTGGCAGGGTGGAAGCAGCCCTGCATGCATGCAGGCACCCTTCAGATAGACCCGTATATTATCTGTTATCAGGGGTGTAGTGGTCCAGGGTCTCGGGGGGGGGTCTTAGATCCCTTACCTTTTTGAGAGCAGGGTCCCTATGGCTCTAGCATCCTATGAGCCAATCAGCATGAAAGGGTGAAAGAGTGTTAGCCGTTGAAAAGAGTCTTCTAACATGCTTCCTTGTCCGTTCCTGCTGACTGAAGCCAATCAGAGTGAAAGGATGTGAGTCAGCCACTGAGAAGACTCTTCTCAGTAGCTAACACTGTCCTCTTTCATGCCTGTTGGCTCCTAGGGATGTCTGCTACTGTGGGGGAGGGCATTAACAAGGATCTCATTCTCAACCTCGCAGCAAAAAAGGGGGAGGGGTGTGGCTGTGACTAACATGAAGGGACCCTGCACTTCTGAATTTGCTACTACTACACTACTTTATGTTATACTCATATACTCCAGAGAAGCCGTTACACTTCCTTTTACACAGACACAGATAACCTTCTGCTATAAAGTGCATACCACTGTGGGCCAAACAACAAGTTACACTGCAGCCATGTGTAATGTTAGCCCAACAGTCTCTTCCACATTGCATGATCCTGCACAGGTGTTGTGATGCCATGTGGAGCTGCCCTTGAGCTTAATCCGGAAGCTCCAGCTGTTACAGAATGTCACGGCTAGACTGCTGATGGGGGCAGACAGCTGACAGCATGTGACACTGCTGTTAAAACATCTGCTCTGGCTGCCCATATCATACTGGACCAGGTTCAAGGTTCTTGTGTTGATATACAAAGTCTTGAACAACTTGAGCCCAGGATACCTTAAGGACCACCTGAGTCCTTACATCCAGCCCGATCACTGAGATCATCTGGAGGAGTGCTGTTAGTTGTTCCGCATGTTACAGAGGCCCAACTGGCCTCAACTAGAAGTTGGGCATTTAGCATCACTAGTCCCATACTGTGGAACACTCTTCTGGCAGAGATTCAGCAGACATCCTCGCTTTTGACTTTTAGGCGTCTCTGAAAGACTTTTTTGCGCCAACAGACCTATACAGCTGTTGTTGTTTTTTAAGTTTTTCTTAGAAGCCAGTCGTTTTAATGATTGATTGGCATTGCTTTTAAATATTTTTGTGTTATTGTATACTGCCCTGATGTTTTGTGAGAGGGCAGAATATCAATACTTCTATCAATCAATCAATAAATGACTGAAAATACTTGTGTCCACTTTTTCACTGTAGTCCATTTCTTCCCTGTTTGCAGCGTGCCTGTTGCATTTCCTTCCTGCTTTATTTTTTCTTATTTTTTCTTATTTTTCTTTTTTTATTATTAATATTCACTTTCCGAGCATTTGAAAAATCGCCTTTAACGTTTCCTTTTATTGGGGCCCTCAATTATGTGCACATTTCTGTCTCAGTTCCCCCCACCTTCCCTCCCACCCTCTCCATAATGCTCTTCAACCACCCAAGAAGCATAACATACAAATCCAGGTGCTTGCTGGCTCCCAGGGGAGCATGAAGGATAGTTGTTGAGATTGTGTCCTGTATGGATTCACATGGGGAGGCTACTGGAGTTTGATATATATAGCAGCAGAGCGCAGGAATGAATAGACTGGTAAGATTGGTGGTTGAAAGAAGAAAGAATCTTAAGGCTTATTACTACTGAAGCCATTATAAGTACAGGAATGCATGTGGCCATTATAGAATCATCAGTCAGACGCACTAACTAGAAGAAAGAGGAAGTAAAGCTTGGGGGGAAAACACCAATCTATCAACAAGTGGTTTCTAAAGAAGGAATCAGCGAAGGAAGAATAGATCGCTTTTCTGTCTATCGCCCCACTAGTTCAGGTTACTTGTTACAAGCATTGGTGCTTTACTCCCCACAGCAGCTAGATACATTCACTAACAGGCAAAATTCCTTGCAGTTTAAGAACATACCTATAGCCCACAGATATTTCTATCAAACTTTAAAAAGCAGGGAAATTGGGCAGCTATTGTGAATGCACCAGGGGAGCAGGAGACCTGACCTCCTCTCTGAGATTTTGTACTGCCCTACAAATTTGTCAAAATGCAAAAACAATTTGGGTTGGTCTTTCACAGTCCAATCCACTCGCTGTTGTTGGCGAAATCTTTGGTTCAGGCTTTGGTGAGCCTCAAAACTGACTAGGCCTCATTGCTAGTTTTTATGATAGAAGAGTTCTTAATAGGACAACTACTTGCGTGTTAAGTAAAACAATAGAGAATAGCTGTTTTATAGCTTACACAGCAACTAAGAACTGCTTGCCAAATTGCGATTAGGAAATAGGGTATAGGTATTGGGGGAAATGGTCACTTTGTGGGAAAGGAACAAACAAGTTGTTTTGCCATGAGTATATCTGGATATAGAATTGCTGATGCCAATGTTATTCTCATATGTGTACTTTGTCTAATCGTGTAACAGTTGTGTAATCAATTTACATCATTATAAGGGTATATATACTCCCTGCGTGGAGTCATTCAGCAGGCTTACATTGAGACTCTATCTGAGTGTGGTTCCCCAAGCAATTGCTTGTAAATAATAAAAGAATCTAATTAAAGTGCCAATCCTTGGTCTTGAGAGTATTTGATTAGGGCCTTCCAGGATCGGGCCTGGGAGGTATAGGCCATATTTTGGCGCCTGCAACACTGTGTAGCTTGGAAGAATTTGGTAACATGTGCCTCTGAGCATGTGGTGAGTGGTGGCAACACCTGCCATCTCCAAAGATGGAGAATTACATGTATGTTTGTTGGTGTTCTTCTTACTTTGCTTCTTTTCTGTGTTACTACTATTTCTACAGAGAATCTAACCTAGAAAATTATATTTCTCTCTTTATTCATCCTAGAAATCTGTGTCAAACTTTTTATTAATTTCAAAGCTTTTTTATTGGTCAGTATCATATGATGGTGAAGACAGCCTTTTGTGTTTCAAACTGGAGGTTGTGTTCTATTTCTATTTTGGGCACATTAACAGTTGAATCTGAAACTTATTGGTCAGTGTCATATGATGGTGAAGACAGCCATTTTTGTTTCAAAGTGGAGGTTATGTTCTATTTCTATTTTGGGCGCATTAACAGTTGAATCTGAAACTGCAGTTTGATGTAAAATCAGACTGATTATAATATGTTGCTACTTAAGCAACTCTAGCTGTTGGAAAAAACATACTTGGCTTACCCAAGATGCATGTTTTCAGCCTGCTGTGCTTAAACTACTTCACTTAAGGAAAGGTGGACATGGTCAATTAAAAACATAGGGCACACCTAGAATTTTTCTAGAATATATTTCACCTTCCACAGTTTTATATTATTATTATTATTATTATTATTATTATTATTTATTGCATTTATATATCACCCCATAGCCGAAGCTCTCTGGGCGGTTTACAACAATTAAAAACATTAACAACAAATATACAAATTTTAAAAACAATTATTTTAGGTGCTGGGGTGCAGGGGTGACAAATTGCCCATTGCCCCCCCTTCCTGTGGGCCCTGGTTAGTCTCAGAAGCCTTACATGAGCAGCAACTAGGGATGGAAAGATCTGTCAATTTCAGTTCTGTCCATTTCTCATTTTTCCAATCTTAAATTCAGTTCTCCCCGTTTTTTAAAAAAAATCCTCATGAAAATTCTCCGGCATTTTAGTGAAAATTTCTCCTAATAAACACATTTTTGTAGGTAGTTTTGACTAATGTACACATTTTTGAAAGCCATTTTTCATCATATAATGCATGCTTGCATGTTATTTTCACTCATATATACATTTTTTACTTTCCCCTAATATATGCATCTTTGCAAACATTGGTTGGTTGGCAAACTGCATCGCAAAATTCAAACAAGTGAATTTCAAAAGATGGCTGTTTCGGTTCTCATATTGTTTCGGAAAGTGTAAATTTGATAGATTTGGGTTGAAATGCAAACTGAATCAAAATTTTCACCTCTCCCTAGCAGCAATTATTGCCCATGTGAGGCCTCTGCAAGACTCCCCTCCTCCTCCATCTTGGTCTGGGGAAGGATGTTAAAAGGATGCTGTGCTGCCTCCGCAGGGTTTAGAATTGTATATAGAGAGACTCCTTCTGTTGTTCTAAATAAGGCATTTATTAGGTTAGAGTTATGGAACTCTAGAGGTCTGTCTCTATGCTCCCTTAGCCTCACAGTAACTTCCTGTCAGGTGACATCACCCCACACTTTAATTGGCTAGTTAGTTTTCCCTCCAAAACCTGCCTTAGCAGGTCTAGTAGCTCCAGAGGACAACACTCCTTTTTTATCTATCACTCTCTCTCAGAAGTTATTTCTCTGACAGAATTGCCTCTTCCAGAAGCTGTCTCTCTCAGAAGGTACCTCTCCTCCATTGAATCTACCTTTTCAACAATCCTACAATATCCTACCTGCTATCAACCTTCTTCATCATCATCACCATCCTCAGTTCACCATCCCCAGACACTGTACGCTTTCTTTGACATTTCTGTATACTTTTGTGTTTTCTGGTTTAATACAATAGTTCTGATTAAAAGAGAGAGATTGAGTTGACTGTCTGGCAAAGTGGGTTTCAGAACCACAGGCTCAGAACAGATGCATTCTGGGTAAGATGGCCAGGAGACCACCTGCACCACCACTGTTTAACTGCAGTGCCTAGGAGTTTTGTTTAAACTTAGGTAAAATGTCTGCTGCTCAAAGGAAGGACCCCTCCCTTTGTCCTTTGAGTGAAGACATAATGAAGGGGGGGAGGGGAAAGAGGACAATCAATTGGTGCTGCTGGTGCTATGGCAAACACACACAAAAAGAAATGGGGTGGGAGGAATCAGGTAGGAGGCGCTGCAACAAGGAAGACAACAGAAGCAGCAACCACGGGGAGAGGAGGTGATGGTTGGGGTGACAGTGAGAAAGAAAAGAAGGGCTTGCGGCAACTTCCTACCTCCCACCTTGACCCTGGCTCCCTATCCCTTAGGCATCTGGTTGGCCACTGTGAGAACAGGATGTTGGGCTACTTGGGCCACTGGCCTGATCCAGCAGGGCTCTTCCAATGTTCTTACATTCTTATCTGGGACCTGATAATCATTGGGTGTCTTGTACTGGCAGGGGATTGGACAAGATGACCTTTGAGGTGCCTTCCAGTGCTATGATTCTATGATTTTTGCCTTTTTAACCACCTCCGCCACTGCCCTCCTGCATCCCTAAAACCCTATTCCCTCATCTTCCCTTCCCCAAAACCTTGCAGCCTGCCTGCTTCCTATCTCACTCTTGCTTCTTTTATCCCTCCTTCCTTGCCAGGAGTCAGTGGTGGTCATTCCTCCTCCAGGTACCCAGAGCCCTAGATCACTCCAATCTGGGCCTCCTATTCAGGATGCTAACTCACAATTACACCTGCTATTTCAACCCCAATTACCACTGCTAAAACCATGGTGATGATAATAATCACCTATTATCAAGCTGCCTTTCAATGAACCAACCAGGCCTGCAAGCTGAACTGTATGAATAAATTACAACTGCAAGCCTACTTATTCCTACAATGAATAGCTCCCGCTCTCTGCTTCATTTGTAAGAGGCTTTGAATTCCCAGCAGGTTTGGTCACCAACAGCACTTAATAGCTGGTTTGCTAGTTAGGCTCACGAAGGAGTGGAAGGCAATACATCTTTCCAAGGCCACATGTTCATTATGTTAATGCATAATATTGCAGAGATTAATATCAACAGTGATTATGCTTCACAACAACAACAGCATGGCAAGTTTTAAAAGTGTCAATTGAGCTCCTGGGTTTTAGTTATGCCGGGTTAATGGGAATGGTACATGCAAGATGAACACTTTGGAATTGAAAGGCTCATGTAATGCAAAGCCATTTTACACATGGCACACCTCCAACATTACCAAGCTACCCATATGTTACTGGGCCAAGTTCAAAGTTCTTGTATTAATTCTCAAGACCCTTTACAACTTGGGTCCAGGATACCTTAAGGACCACCGATTCCTGATATCCCTGCCTGATCAGTGAGGTCTTCGGGGCAGTCTGTTAGTGATCCCCTATAGCATGGCTCAGATGCATGGATGATATCCACCATGAACCATACATTCAGTATTGTAGGCCTGTTTCTATGTAACTCCCTCCTGGCTGAGATTAGAGAGACTCCTCCCTGCTGAACTTTAAGCTCTTAGCAAACCCGTTTCTTGCGCAGCAGGCATTTTAACTAAGTTGTACTATATCTGTTTATTGGGCTAAAGTTCCCATCATCTGCAACCATTGTGCAAGCTGGCTGGAGTGTTATAATCCAACAACATCTGGGGACCTAAAGTTGAAGAGCATTTGGCTACTTTACTGAATTCACACCCCATGGAAATTAAAGCTGTGGACTGCAGCCATAGTTCTTAATACACACCTAGTCTGGATTCACCAACACACAGCTGAGATGATAATAAATAAATAAATAATCAATAATGACCCATCAAGTCCTTTTATACAGGGAGAAATGTCAGAGCCTCTTTGCTAGCAGGGGAACAACTGGCCATTGACTGTTCCAAGTACTGTTTCAAATGTCTCACTCGTCTGCCAGGGTGGGGACTGGTACAGTAGTTGGGGGGGGGGTGTCCACATAAGGATGGACAAATCTGCCAATTTCATGGTCTCATTTTTCCCCCATCTTAAATTCAGTTCTCCATATTTCTACATCAGTTTGTGGATTTTTTTAAGTCCTCAAAAAAAAAATCATTTTGGTATGTTCTTCTAATATACACGTATTTGCATGCAATTTTGCCTAACATACACATCTTTGCAAAACATTTTTCACTGACTTAATGCATTTTTGTATGATATTTTCTCTAAGAAACACCCTAGTATATGCATCTTGGTACACGCTTCTTGGCAGGAGGCTGACTCTGTTTCAGTTCTCATATTGTTTTGGAAAGTGTGAATTAGGTAGATTGATGTTTAAATCTGAACTGAATTTAATTTCTCCCCCGTCCCTAGATGCAAGAGAACTGATGGTGGTTGTGGAACCAGCCCCGCCTGCCTATGGTACTTGCTTCTGCAGGTCCTTAATAACTGCTCAAGCTGCACATGTTGAAATTAATTGATTATAACGACGACACTTCTTCTTTCTCTCCTCTACGGAAAACTGGTGTTGTAAACGGGGGGAAAAGAATGTGAGGATATTTTGGCCTTTCTTCCTGATCATCTCTTAAGAACAACATAAGAAGAGCCTGCTGGATCAGGCCAGTGGCCCAACTAGTCCAGCATCCTGTTCTCACAGTGGCCAACCAATTGCCCATGGGAAGCCCACAAGCATGACCTGCATGCAAAGAGCACTCTCACCTCCTGTGGCTTCTGGCAACTGGTATTTGGAAGCATACTGCCTCCGACTATGAAGGCAGAGCATTTTTCATTCATTAGAGATCACTCATGGCCAAGTAAGGTTGTCTTCCAAGATAAGGTCTTTATCGGTGGATCTGTGACTGTGGAGCAGTGGCATACCTAGCGTATTTGACACCCAGAGCAGATCATTTTTTAACACCCCCCCTCCTCTATACGACAAAATTATTTTCAGTAATAATCATGAAATGAAACAAATAATAATAATGGCCAGAAAAGAAACGCAGACAGTGAAAATTGTCTTTTATTGAACTTAGTATATATAATCATGCCAGTAAAAATAAATAAACAAACAAATAAATATTACAGTACAAAAAATTAAAAAAGTAATCGATTAATACAAAAAACTGGTTGCCCAAAACATGATGGATTTCTTTAGGAGGTGTTCTGCGGAGAACCATTTGTCTTTCACCTCTGCTCTTTGGAGTCTGACCAGAACTGGCTGGCCAAAGTCTGGCATTCTGCCTTCCACACTGGAAAGCGAGAAGACCCACAAGGAGGGCAGGAAGGCAACAGCCGCCTCCCCATCGCTGCAGCTGGTATTTAGTGGTAGACTACCTCTAAAACTGGAGGTTCTGTAAAGCCACCCTCCTCAAGGCATTTGCCTGACTCTTTTTTAAAGCCATTTGAGCTAGTAGTCCTCATCACATCTTGGGAAGCAGGCTACATTAATTATTTTAATCCTTATGAAAAGATCTAGCCCACCCTTATACTGCCCATGAAGAACCTCTCAGAGCAGCTTACCACAATTTGAAATCACAAAACACTAAATATGTCATAATACAATGAATGCAAGAATAAAAACACATAAGTGATATCACATTTTTAAAAAATCTATTTAAAAGCAACCACGGCAGTTATCGTAAACGAGTTACATGCCATGTGAAGAAGTTCTACCTTTTGTCTATCCTAAATCTTCTTACATTCCACCTTGTTGGGTGGCCCTAAATTTTATTATGACAAACATTTCTCTCCATGTTGGTAGAGGAAAGTGGTTCTCCCTCTTGCATAACTCTAGAATCCAATGAAGCTGCATGTTGGAAGATTCAGGACAGACAGAAGAAAGTACTTCATCATGCAGCGCATAGTTAAACTGTGGAACTCATTCTCACTGGAGGCAGTGATGGCCACCAACTTGGAGGGCTTCAACAGAGGATTAGACAAATTGATGGAGGATCATAAGGCTATAATTGGCTACTGGTCATGGTGGCTCTGCTCTGCTTCCATGGTCAGAGGCAGCATGCTTCCAAACACCAGTTGCTGGGAACTGCAGGAGGGGAGAGTGCTCTTGCGCTCAGGTCCAGCTTGTGGGCTTCTCATAATGGGCATCTGGTTCTCCACTATGAGAACAGCATGCTGGACTAGAGGTGACATGATAGACGTGTATAAAATGATGCCTGGCGCATGAAGGAAGTGGATAGATAGGAGCAAGCCTCTTGCAAGGGAGTTCCAGGGGGGAGGCAAAAGACCCCTTTCTATGGGGAGGAGGCCTGCCTCCTTCCACTGCCTGCCTTTCCTTGGGGGAAGAGAAAGTCTTTCTCTTCCCACCGCAATAAGTTTGCCCCCCACGAGCTTCGTCATGGGTGTGTGACAGAAAACCTCTTCTTCCCCTCCCTCCCTCATGCTCCGCTCCCTCCTCCTTCTCTTAGGATCGCTCTCGCTCTCCACAACCCCTCCCTCCGCCACTCTTAATTAACCTCTGGCACTCTGAAGGACATTGGGGTCTCCTCTCCCCACCCCTCCTGCAGCCCCCTGCCTTCCCAAGCGCAGCAGAAACCAGGATGGAGGAAGCCCCGACACCGCTGAGGAGGCAGAGGCAGCGGCCAGTGATACAGTCTTAGCAGGAGCTGGCGGGGCTCTGTCTCCCAGCCAAGGGCACTTTTTCGCAGCTCCCCGGTGGCTCTTCTGAGGGAGGAGGGGGTCCACCCGAAGGGAGCGCCTCCCTGCCTGCCATCTTCTGCTGCCATTCTGCCCTTTCTCATCCTGGCTTCCCCCTCCCCCCACCCAATCATTCTCTGGGCAATCCCTTTTTTCTTGCACCCCCTTATTGCCTGCACCCAGAGTGGACCGCTCACATCACTTTGCCCTTGGTACGCCACTGTTGTGGAGGCCAATTCTAGATCCACACAGCCTCCCATAGTGAGGACATAGGTTTCCAGATGGAAACCAGTCACGATGAGGATTTGCTTGATGTGCCTTCCACGTAGCTCATTTGTCTCTTTTGCCCTGTGTTCGTGCTTCTTCAAAGTCCATAGCACCTTTGATAACAGCTGACGCTCATAGGCCAAAGTTTCCCAGGTCTCGATGCTTATGTTACATTTTTGCAGATTAGCTTTCAGAACATCTTTAAACCTCTTTTGCTGTCCACCGATATTCCATTTTCCATCCTTAAGTTGGGAGTAAAGTAGTTGCTTTGGAATATGGTGATCAGGCATTGAAACAGCATGGCCAGTCTAGCAGAGCTAGTAGCCATTGACAGCCTTTCCCTTCATGAATTTGTCTAATCCTCTTTTAAAGCCATCCAAGGTGGTGGCCATCACTGCCTCTTGTGCGAGCAAATTCCATAATTTAACTATGCACTGTGTGAAGGAGGACTTTCTTTGGCCTGACTTGAATCTTCCAACATTCAGCTTCGATGGATGTCTGCAAGGTCGAGTGTTATGAGAGAGGGAGAAAAACTTTTCTCTACCCACTCTCTCCATACCATGCATAATTTTATACATTTCTATCATGTCACCTCTTACTCACCTTTTCTCTAAACTAAAAAGTCCCACATGCCTGCAACCTTTCCTCATAGGGGAGTCACCCTATCCCCTTGATAACTTTGGTTGCCCTCTTCTGAACCTTTGCCAGCTCTACAATATTCTTTTTGAGGTGAGGTGAGGTGGCCAGAACTGTACACCCAAAGGCAGGGGTATACATGTCTAGGGTCTCAGCAGGTCGTAGACCCTCTGTTTTCGGGGGGAGCAGGGTCCCTATGTCTCCAGCATCCTGTGAGCCCATCAGCCTGAAAGGGGTGTGTTAGCCACTGAGAAGAACCTTCTAATATCATTGTCATTTTCCACTTATGTACTCAGTTTGAAAAGGTCCTTCTGGAGCTCTTCACAATCCCTTTTTGTTTCAATAACCCTGAACAATTTAGTATCATTAGCAAACTTGGCTACCTCACTGCTCACCACTAACTCATCATTTATGAACAAGTTAAAAAGCACAGGTCGCAATACCGATCCTTGAAGGACTCCACTTTCTATATTCTTCCTTTTGGAGAACTGTCCATTTACTCCTACTCTCTGCTTTCTGTTTCCTAGCAGGTTCCTGATCCACAAGAGGGCCTCTTATATGGATCATTTGTGCCTCACAGTATATTTTTAGTAGTGTAGTCATGCAGTACAAAAAAAAATCAAAGGGCTTTCATATGGTTTTTAAAAAATTATATTCAACAAATTTTGATCATCGCACACCCATTTGTCATCTGATGTGTTAACCCTTCCCTAGGGGTTCAAAAGTATGTTGTGTAGAAAATAATAAGCTACTGTAATGGAACTTTTGACCTTGTGAAAATAAAAATTCATCCACCTTTTCCTGCAATATTATATTGCAATGATTAAATCTCCACAAATCATCTCCACATTTTTAGCTCCTTATTGTGCATTCTCCCTCCAGGGCATTTCGTTGAAATCAAAATCCAAGAATCATCTTTCATGACATCTCCATCAGCCTTTTATCCCCTAGTCATCAGAACAGGAACAGGAGGGTAAGGGCAGGAGCCTGTGCCTGTGCGATGCCCCATCTTATCTAGGCATGACCTTAACTTGAACTTGGAAGTGATCCCTGCATGTTGGTTAGGGTTTACTGTAGCCCGTTCTCTGCATCACTAAAAACCTGACGCAGGATCAGCCATTACACTAAGTATGCTGTAAGAAAGGGATGGCCAACTTCTGCATTCTCCAGAGAGCATTCTCAGGCTAAAAAAGATATTTTGTCACAAACTCATCATGCCTCACAATAATATTGGTGCTATTGAGCAATAATGGCTTTACCATTAAGGTCAGGCACTTGGGTATAGCATTAAAAACAAATCTGTGCATTATATACGTTATATCCACAACCCGAAAGGGAAATGGAATTTTAGAGTAAATAGGTCTCAGTTCTTCCACCTTGAAAATATTTTCCTGTTTCTTATGAATGAAATTGCTGGCAAAGTTTTCACCTTAGGGTTAATAAAATCTGGTCAGGTCATATTTCCAGTTGGGAGTGGAGGAAATGAGCACACATGTCAAGAAGGAGGCTGGTATGCACTCATCAAATATGTGGGTGTGGATGCCTGAATACTAACTAGTCATTCATATGGATCCCCACTGCAGCACAGCATCATTTTTTCTGGAAGGGCAGGGCAAGTAGTCACCCAGATATTGTTGTCTCTGCACAAGGAGTCAGCAATGTGGTACCTGTGGGCACACTAAGACCTTGAGGTCTTCCCCTAGTACCCACAAGGCCTCCCTCTCACACACATACTCATTCACTTCCCCTTGGTCATGAGATATTGAAGGTAGTTCTTTTCCTCTTATGAAAAGCACATAGAGCTGAAGGAGGAAGTTGGAAGAGTGACATTCTTTGCCACTTCCTCTTTCAACTCTGTGCTTTCTGAGGCTCGGGTTGATTCTACTAGATCTGACTTTTACCCATGCTGTTTTTGTCTGTCTCTGGACAGAAGTGACCAGAGGGGTTTCTGCTGCTCACTCACTCAACATTCTAATAACTTATAATATCATGCATGCATGGATGCATGGATGGATGGCACCCTGAACAAGAAGAGTCTGGTAGGGATGAGGATACACTGCAACATTTGGTTGCAGGTCCCACTTGTTAATTATAATATATATCTAGGCCCAGAGATATATAGGCGGCAGCGGCGGCGGCGGCTGTTGCTGCTGCTTTCTTTTTTGCTTTCTTTTCTATTAATTGTATTTGTGTGGTTGTTGTTCTGTGTGCTCTGTGTGTGTGGATTAGTGTGGTGTGAATGATTTGTATGATTGTTTTGTGTATGTGTATTTGTGTATTTTTATTATGTGCCTGGGAGAAAGGATTCCATCCTTCGTGGGGGGACTTTCGGGGGCCCCAATTAATGTAGTGACGGGTAATGGGAGGTATGGTGTTAGGAGGAGAACTGGCCAGGTAAGGGGAACTCGTCCCAGACAAGTTGTGTCTGTGCCTTGTTCCAGTTCTCCTCTTACCCACAGGATTGCTGGTTGTCCTATCAGCCAGCTCTCGGATCTCCACGTGCTGCTCTTGAATGCCAGGTCGGTACATAATAAAGCCTCCCTTGTTCATGATTTAATTCTGGAGGAGAGTGCCAATCTGGCATGTATAACCGAGACCTGGGTGGGTGATCAGGGAGGAGTTGCTCTTTCCCAGCTTTGCCCACCCGGGTATGTGGTTCAGCACTGTGGTAGATCTGAGGGCCGGGGAGGGGGAGTTGCTGTGGTCTATAGGAGTACTTTCCCTCTCACAAAGCACCCTGTCCAGGCAGTGACTGGTCTGGAGTGTCTCCACCTTGTATTGGGCCAGGGAGACAGACTAGGAATACTGTTGGTGTACCATCCACCTTGCTGCCCAACAGCTTCCTTAGCTGAGCTGACGGAGATAGTCTCGGAGGTACTATTTAGATCCCCTAGACTTTTGGTACTGGGGGATTTCAATGTCCACGCTGAGGCTGTCTTATCTGGTGCAGCTCAGGATTTCATTGCCTCCATGACAACAATGGGGCTGTCTCAATTTTCTACTGGCCCAACGCATGTGTCGGGACACACTCTTGATTTGATCTTCGCCACTGGTCATGGAGATGGTGATCTGGAGGTGGGATGTTTTTCATCTACCCCATTGTCATGGACAGATCACCGCTTGTTGAGATTTAGACTTACAGTAGCTCTTCCCCTCTGCAAAGGTGGAGGACCTATTAGGTTGGTCCGCTCCCGGAGTCCGATGGATCCTCTTGGTTTTCAGAGGGCCCTGGGAGATTTTCCAGCTGATAAGACTGGTGCTCCTGTCGAGGCCCTGGTCGCACTGTGGAATACGGAGATGACTCGGGCTATTGACACGATCGCTCCTGCGTGCCCCCTCCGATGTAGAGCTCATACAGCTCCGTGGTGTACCCTGGAGCTGAGAGTGATGAAACAAGAGAGGAGGAGGCTGGAGTGCAGATGGAGGAAAACTCCCAGTGGATACAATCATGCCTTGGTAAGTGCCACCAATAAGTTGTATACAAAAGCGGTAAGGACAGCAAAGAAGCTTTATTTTGCTGCCTCTATTAGATCATCCCTATGCCGCCCAGCGGAGCCTTTTAAAGTTGTGCGGGGGCTTTTACACTCTGGCCTTCACGATATTATAGAAACATCTGAAGCCCGCTGCAACGAAATTGCTGGACACTTTCAAAATAAGATTGCTTGCATCCGTAGGGACTTAGACTCCGACGTTGTGACGGATGAATCCAGTGAAGTGTCCGGAGCACGGCCTTGTCCTTCATTATTGGATGAGTTTCAGTTGGTGCAGCTCGAGAAAGTGGACAAGGTTCTTGGAACGGTCCGGGCAACCACGTCTGTTCTGGATCCTTGCCCATCTTGGCTAGTGAAAGCTAGCAGGGCTGGAACCACCGGCTGGGCCAAGGAAGTGGTTAATGCCTCCTTGAGAGAGGGAGTAGTCCCTAGTAGCCTCAAGGAGGCAATAGTGAGACCTCTTTTAAAGAAACCTTCCCTGGACCCAGATAATTTGAACAACTACAGACCGGTGGCGAATGTCCCCTTTTTGGGCAAGGTTTTGGAGCGGGTGGTTGCTAACCAGCTCCAGGTGCTCTTGGATAAAACCGATTATCTGGATCCGTTTCAATCTGGTTTTAGGCCCGGTTTCGGCACTGAAACAGCCTTGGTTGCCCTGTATGATGACCTTTGTCAGGAGAGGGACAGGGGGAGTGTGACTTTGTTGATTCTCCTTGATCTCTCAGTGGCATTTGATACCATCGACCATGGTATCCTTCTGGGGAGACTCACGGAGTTGGGAGTTGGGGGTACTGCTTGGCAGTGGTTCCGCTCCTACTTCGCGGATCGTCGCCAGAAGGTAGTGCTTGGGGAGCATTACTCAACACCCTGGACTCTCCATTGTGGAGTCCCTCAGGGGTCGGTTTTGTCCCCCATGCTTTTTAACATCTACATGAAGCCTCTGGGTGCGGTCATCAGGAGTTTTGGAGTGCGTTGTCATCAGTATGCTGATGACACGCAACTCTATTTCTCCTTTTCATCTTCTTCAGGTGAGTCTGTTGATGTGCTGAACCGTTGCCTGACTGCGATAATGGACTGGATGAGAGCTAATAAACTGAGACTCAATCCAGACAAGACTGAGACACTGTTGGTGAACGCCTTCCCCGCTCAGATGGTGGATGTGCATCCTGTTCTGGATAGGGTTACACTCCCCCTGAAAGAACAGGTCCATAGTTTGGGGGTCCTTTTTGACCCTTCCTTGTCTCTCGAGGCTCAAGTGGCCTCGGTGGCACGGAACGCGTTTTACCATCTCAGTTTGGTAGCCCAACTATGCCCCTATCTGGATGGCGACGACCTCGCCTCTGTTGTTCATGCTCTGGTAACTTCGAGATTGGATTACTGTAATGCGCTCTACATAGGGCTGCCCTTGAAGACAGTTCGGAAGCTTCAGCTAGTGCAGAATGCGGCAGCTAGACTATTGATGAAGACCAGTCGGTCTTCGCACATAACTCCTGTTCTGGCTCGCCTGCACTGGCTACCTATTTGCTTCCGGGCGAGATTCAAGGTGCTGGTTATGACCTATAAAGCCTTACATGGCGTGGGACTGCAATACCTGGTGGAACGCCTCTCCCGCTGTGAACCTACCCGCTCACTTCATTCAGCATCTAAGGCCCTCCTCCGGGTACCAACTCATCGTGAAGCCTGGAGGGTGGTTACTAGATCTAGGGCCTTTTCTGTGATGGCCCCCAAGTTGTGGAATAGTCTCCCTGAAGAGGTACATCTGGTGCCTACATTATTATCTTTCCGGCGCCAGGTAAAGACCTTCTTATGCTCCCAGGCATTTTAATCATTTTAATATTTTATCTTTTTAATCTTGTAATACTAATCCTTTTATCATCTTATATTTTGTTTAATTGTATTTTGTTTTCATTGTGTCTTATATGTTTTGTGATTTTATTATTATGATGTATGTATTTTATCCTATTCTGTTTACTGCCCTGAGAGCTACTTGCTATGGGAGGTATATAAATGCAACAAAATAAATAAATAAATAAAAACATTAATGAATAAGTTCTTTTTACCTGCCTATATTTACAAAGTTGCAAATATGTCACACATTACCAAACTTGTAATAATAGCCATTTCTGTTGTATGGTCTTTTCACAAATTATTCCTGCTAGGATCTTTCTGTGATGGGAAACTGTGGTCCAGCATTCTGCTCTATAACTGATGCCTTTTCTGCCATTATCTGTAATCGCCCTTGGGGCTGATAGCTCCTTCTGACATGACCTTTCCCCCAAAAAAGTATGTCCCTTGCCATTATTTTTACTTTCTACATTTTAAATTAGTTTGGCTGACATTGGGTATCTACTGCATAAATTCCCAACCAGTTTGTTCTATCGTCATTCACTGAATGAGCAACCTTTATCTTTTAGTTGTACTGTTGAGACTGTGCTGGTCTAAGCAGCAGAGGGTTTGCCAAAATTGGCCTGTTCCCCCTTCTGTTAGCAGGTACCTCCACTGGATCAAGCATCCTTCTATACACAGAAGGGCTTCTTGAGTGAACAAAATTGTGTAATTGTTTTTGCAGAAGGCTCAAGGTTCTGTAGTAGAGCACATGCTTTGTGTACACAAGATCTCAGGAACAGTTTCTAAACCATCCAGTTAAAGGATCTCAGGTGGCAGTGCTGAGGGAAATGGAAAAAATGCAGGGAACAGCACCATATATATTTCCTAGGTAACAGCATGAAAACCCAAGTCTTGTGCAAATGCCACAGATAAAAACGTACCTTGTATCACCTCTTTTTAAAAATGAACTTTCCGAAGTTTGGGAGGGAAGTATTTGCTGCTGTTCTCTCAAGACAGATGATGCTCTGGTTCAGTGGTGGCTGGTGGCTACATGTCAGTGAGGCAGTGGGATCCACTCCAAGTCTGCAGGTAGCCCCTCCCAATCATGCTTTTTGCCACTGACATCACAATGAGATGTGTCCTGGAGAGCACGTTCCTTATATCTCTGGAGCAGGGTTGGAAACCTCTGGGCTGGAAGCACTTTGGACAGCTCCTTAAAAGATCAGACTAAAACCCAGAGTGGACTCCACTGCCCTACTGACATGGGGCCACCAGCCACCACTGGGTTAAATCCTTGCACAGCTTCCTTGCCTTTTTGAATGGTGTGTTTTTGTTTTTTTAAATTAAATTCTATGATGTCATGGCTTGCTTCCTCTGAGCCAAAAATGATGTTGCTGTGGTTACACCGACCGAGGAAATTTTGGAGCAATGAGCTTTAACTTTGACTCATCTAAAGCAACATGTAGATTTATGTGTGATATTTCTATCATTGACTGCCTTGTACCATCAACAGATCAAGTGGCTGAGGCTTGCCTTCCGAATAAGCAAGATCAGAGAGAATGGGGATGCACAGGAATGCAACGTTCTTTCCTCCTCCTTTTAATTTCATTGCTATTTTGAAAAATGTCTAGTCTAGGATACAGATGAGCCAAAGCTACTGGGGGGAATCCTAGCCTTATGAAAAACTTCTTGTAGGCAGGAGTATAGTCATCTGGGGTCTCAGGGGGTCTTAGACACCTTATGTTTTGGTGAACCTGGTCCCAGCAGGGTCCCTATGTCTCTAGCATCCTATGAGCCAATCAGCGTGAAAGGCGAGTGTGTTAGTTACTGAGAAGAGTCTTCTAACTGGCTTCCTTGCCCTTTCCTGCTGATTGGAGTACATCAGAGTAAATGGAGTTCCTAGTTGTTCCTACTGATGGGGAATTTTATATATACATACATGTATAGCTAATGGAGAATTCAATATACATAAACAATAAGCAAAATGTATTATTTTATAAAGCTATAAAGGTTCATAACATTTTAATAGTTTAGTAGGAAACCAGATCTTTTTCTCTTCAGAGCTATCACCCCTGACCATGCTGGTTTGTTTGGAACTATTTGTACTCTGAACAATTGATAACACTGAACAAACACTGAACATCCCTGTACTCTCCAAGATGTAGAAAGGATTGCATTAACTAAAATGCTTAGCTCACTGTGAAAATGTACTTTCATGTGAAGTACTGAACATTGCCAAATTCATTAGAACACCAAATTCACTAGAACACGATGCAGAGAAGAACAGTACCTATGCAATGCCTATGCAATATGCCTGTGTAATACTATCATGTCTATGTCATTCTGATGTGTTAAAGTACAATGTACCTATGAAAAATGCCTGTGTAATACTATCGTGTCTATGTCATTCTGATGTGTTAGATCCTGATTGGTAGATGCTAAAGTCTTTGTCCTGAAATGTATAAAAAACCCAGGCAAACAGTGCCAAGTGGCAGTTCTCCACTCACTAGGAGGGAGACTGACCAAGTGTACACTTGTCATCCGATAAAAGCCTACCTTTTTTGCTCCAAGCCTGTGACTTCAAAAATTTTATTCAAGGACCCTCAGGAAAAGAACCCAAGGAGAAATACAAAATTCTCCAACACTACTTCAAAATGCCAAGTTGTAGGGAGTGAGAATTCTGTAAGTGCAGGGGAAGAGACAGTAAATCCTGATGTCTGCATCCCATCTACATCATCAAGCAGTTCTGTAGCAGCAGGAGATAAATGTGTAGACACCGGATCCAGAAATTCAATATCTCTGACACAGAGCTTGGAAAAGTTACTTTTTTGAACTACAGCTCCCATCAGCCTAATCCAGTGGTCATGTTGCCTAGGGCTGATGGGAGTTGTAGTTCAAAAAAGTAACTTTTCCAAGCTCTGCTCTGACATTGAGAAAGGACAGTCAAATGGTGACAGTGACAGAGAAGCAGGAAGCTGTATTCAAGCCTGACCAGTTCATTCTATAAACTTAGAAGAGGGCGTGGCTGTGACTACTGTATTGTGAAGGGACCCTGCACTTCTGAATTTGCCACTACACTACTGCTTGTAGGTTTCTTTGAAATTCTTCAGGCACTACTCCTGAGGAGGACCCCCTCATCCCCCCCCCCACATAAATCATTCCAAACTTTGTTTCAGTCATAATTAAAATAGTGGGAGCTCTAAAGTGGAAGGCACGAAATGCTATAGCAATGGTAAAGCTAAGAAGGTCCAGATTCATTTAGAGCAGACCTACCCCCTAATGGATTTGTTTTGTCCCCAGCCCTACTGACCACCTCTTCCTTTCCTTAAACTTAGCTTGATGAGGTGGGGCAGTGGAGAAAGCTCCAAACATATTAGGGCTTCGTGATGTCGGCCCTGGATGCTGCTATAACCACGTGAGTTAGTATCATACCCCTGGCAGCCACAGAAAATGTTGTTTGCGTGGTTTCCATCAAGGCTGTTAGCATGCACAACAGTATCCAGAGAGTCTGGAGACCATGGGAAATGTAGTAATCTGGGTGCCTAGACTTACTTTCAGCGCAGACTGGAGAAATGAGCTATGGGGATCCATCCCATCGTTAGTTTTTATACTTATCTCCTGATCTTCCTTTTAGAAGGCTCAGAGATTGGGTCTCCAAGTGGCTTCTGGATGGGAAGGCAGTGATACTGGTTAGCACTAGTAAAAAAAGAGGAGCCTGCTCCTGCCGACATTCATGGGGTCAAAGGGTCTTGAAGAAGATGTGTGGAGCAGCCTTCTGGATGTGTTCCAAAAACCTGAACAACCTGGGGAACTAAGTTATAGGGAAGGGCATTAACCTAAACTTGCAATGCGATTTCATTAATGTCTGGGATGGGCACAGGTGACCCTAAATAGCAAAGGACACAGGTAGTGCACTGTCATGTGCCATTATAAATCATAGCAATCCAGTTTACCAGCATAACTGCAGCAGAATCACATGGCTGCCACTGGGGTTGAGCTTGAATTTCTCAGGAAATGCAAATGAAGGTGCTTACTTTAATTAGGGCAGGATATGTTTGCTGGAGCAATATCCATTGCTCGCAAGGGATAATTAATGGCCAGATTAGAGGCATTCATGTGCATTAGATATGGCACCGGGTTCCAGAAGATTAGAGGATTAATTAGGCTTTTGCTTCCTGCTGCTGCTTGTGCCTATATGCCTAAGGCTTAGGGTCAGTTTTGCCTTACACTACCATTGCTTTCCCTGCTTTCATTGCCAGAGAAAAGCTGAACTGCACACTTAGTCTCGAGGCCAAGGGTATAATCATCTGGGGTTGAGTGTGGGGGATCATAGACCCATTACTATTTTGGGAGCAGGGTCCCAGTCAGGTCCATATGTATGAGCCATTGAGCATGAAAAAGGAGCATGTTAGCCACCAAAAAAAGCCCTTGTGCTTTTGTGCTGATTGGAGCGAATCAGAGTGAAACAAACTCAGTCAGCTACTGAAAAGACTCTTCTCAGTAGCTAACACACAGCCTCCCCTTTCATGCTGATTGGCTCCTAGGGATGTCTGTAGTTGTGGATTCCTGAGACGGCAGAGAGCAAGGGAGATGAGGGAAAGTGGGAAAGAGAGTGTGTGGCCTGCACTTCTGAATTTGCCTCTACGCTAGTGCTCAAGGCATGTACAAAGTTCTAATTGAACCAATTTTCTCTGTAACAATTGCCAGCCAAAAGCTATCTCTTGTGTTCATCTTGAATTACACTGACAGGATTGCTGCCCATTTCATTTAAGAGGCACTCCAAGGGTAAAATATTTTAGCACAGAAAAAACAGAGCTGAGACTTTTTTTTTTCTTAATTTGTGTTGACATTTAACCGAACCTGCACTGACTGCAATTTAGTCCAAGAGGACAGAGATCTTCAAATGTTCTTGAAGTAATGTTTAATGTGCCCTCTGGAATAATTTTTAATTTGTTTCACTTCTTTGCAAAACTGTTTATTCTTTGAGGGTTGTATTTTTTTTTTATGGTGGTGGTGGAATGCGATCGTTAATGATTAATTAATTCTGAGAGGTATGTGGATGGAATTACAATATTTATTGGATATTTGATATTATTTAATTGCTAGCTGATTATAACAAAGCACTGTGGTACTACCTCAGAGATAGGCATCAGCCTGTCAGCTGCATGCAGTTTTTTTCTTTTTCCTTTTAATTTTTAAAACGTATCCAATTTGTGTGGTGAGCCAATGCAGTGCTACATTTAGTATGACAAGAGGCAGTAAAGAACTGATATCCGGGAATGATTAGAACCCTCGTGTCCAACATGGTCATCACTCAACTGACCTGTGGCAAATTGGTGCTTTTCTTCCACCACCTATTTTTTTAGATAAAATTTTACTAAAATTATACATGTGCCAGTTCAAAGTGTCCATCCTCTGCCCTTAACAATCACAGATTTGTCCTTTGGTCCTACACGCTGCAAAATGCACTTTGACATTTATACTTCTCAACTTCTCAAAATCTTGTGAGGTTTCTTTCTTTGGAAAGGCCTCTTTTCGAGGATGTGATTTTACTTCAAAGCACTCAGCATATGAAAGATGATTCAGTTGTTACAATGTAGACTCGTATTTTAAACTGAAATGACTTTACAGTTCTAAATACAGTTACTCTAAAACTATTTTCAGGTTTTGGATCAACGCAGGTCTGCGAATCAACTTCTTTCTGCAGCAAAAACTGTGAAATGAAAATATGGGTCGCAGATATTGGACAAAATTTGGAGGCAGAGTTAAGATGTAGTCTGATTTTATGCATTATTTCCCTGCACTACTTAATGAAAAGATCCATCAGATTTCTAATTCTGTCAATAAATAATTCAAAACATTATTGTGTATTTTTCTACCCTCAAAAACACAGTTAATTTTTTTTGTTCATGCTTTGAATGTTAACACATTTGCCAGTTTTGACAAATATAAAAGAACTGTTGTACACCGCTTTCTTAGGAGATGGAGATTTTGCCTAGTATAGATTGTCATGAAAAAATCTCTCTTCTACAGACCCATTAAATCAACTTTCACCAACCTAGTGCCCACCAGTTGTTTTGGACTTTGACTAATTAGTCCTAGTCATCACTGGCATTGCTGATGGGAGTTGTGGTCCAAAACATCTGGAGATTGGCAAATACTACTTTATAAAGGAGTCGTGCCTTTTACTGCATCAGATAATCCTGTTTACAGTTCCGTATTTCTTGTAGACTGCATGATGCTATTTGAAAATCATATTAAAACTGAACCAAAAATTCTTCACAGAACTTTTAAACTCAGAGATGGAGTCTCCTTGCAGGTTTCACAATTCCCCCAACAGCCCCCATTCCACTTACCTGTATTGCCACCTGTTTTATAGTCTGTGTAGCTGTGATGATTACATTCACAGGCAAGTGTATTTTTTTAAAATACAAAATAGCATTTAATATCAACAAACTAAATATATAATCTGAAACAGAATGTCTAGCAATTGTCCACAAACAGTAAGATCCCATCTGCACTATACATGTAAAGCAGTATCCTACCACTTTAAACAGTCATGGCTTCCCCCAAAGAATCCTGGGAACTGTAGTTTATTAAGGGTGCTGAGAGTTGTTAGGGGACTCCTGTTCCCTTCACAGAGCTACAGTACTGATTTAACAATCAATCCCTCTTACCAGGGAATAATCACAGCCTGATGAGTATTGGCTTGTGATGACATGGAGATGGGCTTTTTCCACTGGCGATACCAGTATTGTGGTGCCCAATAACTAACATTCTCTGGGTGGCTTACAGTAAAAGTTAAAAACAGTTGCATGTAAAGGCAAAACCATAAAATCTAGTGAAGCATGAAGCCTGCAGGAAAAGATAACAACCATAAAACAAACCAAAGATTCCCAGATCTTAAAAGGCCACAAACATCCAACCCAGGAGCATCCACATATTTTGGACTATAATTCCAATCAACCCTAGCCAGAATGGCCAGTCGTCAGAGATGATAGAGAGTGTAGTCCACATCTGAAGGATGCCATGTTTGCTACCCTTGATCCAAAGGGTCTTGGTCTAAAAGTCTTCCCCTTCACTGCCCAATAAGGGTATTAAGATCAACAAATGGAACCCGAATAGTTTTGCCACAGCCAGGTGACTATTGGCTTGTGGTAGTATGAGGTGGGCTTTTTGACTGGTGGTACCGATGTTGTGGGATGCCCTCCCTGCTGAAATGCGACAGGCCTCATCTGTATTGGCATTGTACATGTGGAGACACACCCAATTCCCCAGATCGCCTGATTTTCATTGTTTTAATTTCTGTTTTAATTGTTATGTTGTTTGAATGGGTTTGTTTATTGTACATTTTTAATTATGGTTGTTTATGTTACTGTTTTGATGACATTGTTTTATTGTGTATTTTAATAATGTGCGGCTATATTTTTATAAATGGTTTTATTCTTGTCAGCCGCTTAGAAGTCAGTAAGTAAACAGGAGGAGGAGGAAGAGGAGGAGGAGGAGGAGGAATCTTTAAAATGGGCAGAAAAATCTGAAAGAACACTCTTCAGGTGTTATAGTCTTGAAAGTGCAACACTGTCAGCTCTGCACTGAGTCAGCAGTGCCGGTGGGGGCTGGAAATTCCTGGGTCGTTGGCAGGGAAGGAAAGTCTTTAGCCGGCAGTCTGGTCGCAAATCTGCCAGGCCTATGAGGAGGGAACCTGATAAGGGCCGGGCCTGTCCGAAGCTTACTTGCCGAGTCAGAAGTCCAGAGACGAGGTCAGTAGAGGTCCGGGATCAATTGCCAAGGGGTCAGTCCAAGAGACGTTGTAAGGAAACTAAGAATACATGAAGCCATGCCTGATGTTGCAGTCAGCAACAAGCTGAAGCCACGGTGTGCCTTATAAAGAGCAGGTTTGCCAGCAGGTGTGAGCCCTCAGCGTTTGGGCCTTAAGGGGACAGGCCTGCCTCTCTTCTGCCTGACCTTCTGCTATCTACGTTCTGCAGGTGAGGGGGGAATATCCAGTTCACTGTCTGCGTCTGGCTGCAGGGCCTCTGCTGTATCTGGGGTGCTCTGCCGCTGGGGGGGAGAAGGAGCTGGATTCTCAGGAGTCTCCTCTGTGTCTCCTTCTGGGTCTGCTGCTCCTGGGTCTGCTGCTGTTACTCCTGAGTCATCCTCATCGGAGGAGTCCTCTGACGGGGCCAAGACAAACACAAGTAGAAAATGGTGGTGGATGGCGTCCATTGGGGCTGGTAGGGCGGAAGTCAGAGAGCTCAACCATAGGGGAAACCAGAGCCAATGACAGGCAGAGCCAGCTAATTCTTTTTATTGTCCCCATCCTTCTCCCTGCTGAGTGCAACACTGAGACTAAGGAGGAGAATTGTGACAGACAGGGCCACCCCTAGACTGGTTATAAGTAAGAAGGTAAGCAGTTGGGAGGTGCTGGAGGGCAGACTAAACATGGTGGGGCAGTGCCCCACTTGACCCAATAGACTTGCCTCCACTGTGGTGGATTCCTGACCTTCCAGGTTCTTAACTGAGCAGGGAGCCTCCACAAGTAGAAAAGGCTCCCCACTGCAGAAGTTACAGTCGAAGATGGGGGAGCCAGAAAAAAACACTTGACAATGGTGGTAGGGCAAAAGGCATGTGCCCCTCCACCCTTTCCTAATGGTCTTGCACCTTCATGGCAGTAACACCTGAAGAGGCTACTATTGCCTCACTTGGATTTGATAGAAAGGGGAGAGACAGATAGAGAGAGTGATAGAGAGGAGTGCCATCCACATATTGGTGACATTTCAGTCCACATCAGTGGATGACTGACCTCTCCCATATTACTGACCTACCTTGGAGGAGCATATATAGTATGTTATATCAATCAGACTACTACTGCTACTGCAACTGCTACTGGTACTGCTGCTGCTACTACTACTACTACTACTACTACTAATAATAATAATAATAATAATAATAGGAATTACTTTTTAGATTTTTTAAACCTTTTTAAAGATGTTTTTAAAGAGGTTTTGTTTTAATACGTTTTTAAAGATGCTTTGTTGTAATGTGTTTTAAAATCTTTTGCTTTTAAGATGTTTTAGAGTGTTTTTAGTGTTTTTGTTTGCCGCCCTGGGCTCCTTCTGGGAGGAAGGGTGGGATGTAAATTTAATAAATATAAATAATACTTACCGCCATTCACCATGAGATCCCAGTGTAGTTTACACACACATGCACACATTTCAGAAATCTCTGTCTAAAAAGATACATAATTAAGATATTAAAACATGAAGAAAAGCACAACCTAAAACCAATAAAAAGCAATATAAAACACATAAAACATATAAAAACAAATAAAACAGAAAAGTAGAGGATTAGAGAAGAATAGAATCACACACACACAAACACATGCAGTGTTTTCATATGATCTTATGGGGGGAATATAAAAGTAACCGTAACATGGGGGAGGGAGAATGCGTTGCTCCCAATGATTTTCAAAGACCAAATAATAAGAGATTATTCTAGTAGGCTGTTAGATGGATAATTCTGGCAACTGATTTTGAATATGAATGGAGCTAGGCGGGCATTGTCATCTTTTTCAGAACATGAGAAAGAAAATGTTAATGGCACATCCTTGATAGTTCAAAGAAAGGGGAAGTAATTGTGGGGGGGGACTTCCTCACACGCTAAGAAGATTGCACTTAAGGTGATAACAATAGGCAAAAATTGATAAGGTTAGGAATGGGGGTGTCCAGCCTAATGCCAGCATTCCTAATTGCTATATCAAGGATAAGAACAGCACCAAGAAGGCAAAAAGGTTTTGGACTAATGGATAATGGTTAAAAAGAGATGCTCCATTCTGTTTCGCATTCACCTTGGGGTCAGTCCTCGCCGGGCGTCTGGAGAGTAGCATCCAATGTCATTATAATCAGGTGGCATTTTCTTGTGTTCAGCAAGAAAGCTTGACTGCAACAAACCAAGCTTTTCAGTCATTTTGTGTAAGGACACGGGCAATCAGCAGCACAAGCAATCATCAGAACATCTTATCTTAGATCCAAAATAGGTCCATAACAGGAAATCCTCATCTGAGATAAATAATAGCATCCACTTTTACCAAAATGGAAGGGAATAAACTCCAGGCATTTATGAAACTGGCCTTGATTTCAGGGGAGGGATACCTTACAGGACTCTGCCCTTTGCTAGCAAGCCCTGAAGGGACCCCAATGAAGCTCAATGTGACCGAACTGCTTATGGCTGTCAGGAGTGACTGGGACTAGTACTGGGGCTTTGCAGAGAAGGCTGAACACTCCCAGGTGCCACTCGTGCAAGCACCCGTGGCTTCTCCTTGGCTGGCTTGTTACAAACGCTTCCAGGTCAGCCTACCCCTGCATAATTGCCTTGGAAACAGCCTGGCCTTGCCTGTTAAGTTGCTCTAGGGCAGGCCTGGGGGCCAAATGTGGCCCTCCAGGCCTCTTGGTTTGGCCCTTGGCATTCTCCCTAAGCTGGAACGTGTCCAAGCTGGTGTGTGTCCTTGAACTCTAATCATGCCTGTTGCTTATCCGGACGGAGGGCATAGAGTGTGTGAAGAAGCTTGCCTATTGTTATAAGGTAATATTTATTTATTGCTCCTCCACTTTTGCCTCTGACCCCACCCACCACCGGCATGTGGCCCTCATAAGGTTGACCAGAAGGAGTTGTGGCCCTCGGGCTGAATAAAGTTCCCTATCCCTGCTCTAGGGAGTTTCTAAGCCCATATACTTCCCTGACTACCTTTTCTCCTTAGCGATGGACTGAGCAGCTGATTCTGTTCTCTTTCAGTCATGCTGCCACTGTATCATAGGACCATTCCGCCCTGTTGCATGCCACTGCATGCACTTCATCCCATTGTCTGCTGTTCCATTCCATTGTGCACATTTGCTGCACGTGTTTTAACCATAAAATACATACTTCATGTTAAATTCACACGTTTCATTGCCTTTCAGTGCATTCATCCATAAAATATGCATTTTGTACCCTTTCTTTTTAATCAAGGTTGTATGTTTTTATGTGCACTTTTTGCACACCAAAAATGCTTTGTAAAATCCAAACTGGGATTTGCATTCTGAACTGCAAGCAAGTTTAGGAGCTTTGGGTCAGGTCAGTCCACTGTGAAAAGTGGAGCAAATGAATCCCCCCCCCATCTCTACTCTTGGTCTGCTTGCCTTCCCAATTTCTTCCCAAGTTTAGGAAGGGCCAGAGCTCAATGGTAGATCATCTGCTTTACATGCAGAAGGTCCCAGGTTTAATCCGCAGCATCTTCTGGAAGGGCGGGGACTGTCACCTGCCTGAAACCCTGAGAGCTGCTACCAGTCAGTGTAGACAATACTGAGTTAGATGGGCCAATAATTTAACTCACTATAATATACCTTCCTATGTGCCACCCTCTTAAAATAGTCCATGATATTTCTGGGAAAGGGCTGTAGCTCAGCAGAAGAGCATCTGCCTTGCATGCAGAAGGTCTCAGGTCTCAATCCCGGCATTTCCAGGTAAGGCTGGGAGGGAATTCTGTCTGAAACCCCGGAAAGCCACTGCCAGTCAGTGTTGACAATACTGAGCTAGCTGGACCAATGGTCTGACTCGGTAGAAGGCAGCTTCCTGTGTTCTGCCCAGCTCCTCTACTGGACTTGTCCAGAATCTTCCTGCCTGCCTGCCAATACCTTTAGCCACATTGTGTTCTTTGCAGCCGACCCCCCAACACTACTTAGGCTTGTGGCAAGAGGGTCTTCTGAATCATTTGCCACGGAATAACTCCAAACCATTCGCCATTACAAATCTTCCACGTCTGTCCACAGAGTGGTAGGGAGCAACATCTGGCTTTACATGTATGATTCATAGCTTGCAGCAGGAATGAGCCACTAATGCTGCTTCACATGTTTTGAGAAGAATGTGTGTCTCTTCTTTACCACATGTATGTGCTGTGAGTGAGGAGCTGGCCCCTCCTCCCCAATGTGTAGATAATGTGTGATTAAAAAGTAATGTTTCCATCTAAAGTAACCATCCTCAAAAAAGAGGAAATGCATCCCCAAAGCAGAGGACAAAGTGGCCACAGATCTGCATAGAATCATTGAATTATAGAGTTGGAAAGGGCCTATAAGGCCATCGAGTCCAATCTCCTGCTTAATGCAGAAATTCAACTTAAAGCATACTTGACAGGTGGCCAAAATTTGCACATGCTAATCTAAAGATATAGATGCACATTTAGAAATAATGGGTGGTATTCAATACTAGTCCTACTCAGAGTAGGCCCACTGAAGTTAATTCATATGACTAACATAGGTTCATTCCTTTCAATGTGTCTACTCTGAATAGGATTTAGTTGAATACAACCCAATGACTATAATTTAAATAAAACATGGGTACGCCAGTGTGGTGTAGTGGTTAAGGTGTTGGACTACGACCTGGGAGACCAGGGTTCGAATCCTCACATAGCCATGAAGCTCACTGGGTGACCTTGGGCCAGTCACTGCCTCTCAGCCTCATGAAAGCCCTAGTCATAGGGTCGCCATAAGTTGGAATTGACTTGAAGGCAGCACATTTACATTTTATACCTCACCATAGTGGTGGGAAGCTGACTAGATGGCCTATTTGCCTGATCAGTCTGCTGTCCAGGTGCTCACTGTTGATGGGCCCCTCCTGCTTTCCCTTCTTAGGAGAACGTGGCTTTGTTTTAAGGCTGGACTTGGCTCAGAGCGCCATTCAAATAAAAGACTCTTTCAAATCGAGGACTGTCTATGGGACACATGGTCACCCAGTATTCGTCTTACACACTGGTGTACCTGCTAAACTTTGGTGTATGTGAGAGGAGCAAGCAGCTAGCCAGCCATGTGGGAACTAGATTCAGGCAGACTAGTGGGAAGGGGGGAGCTGCTTCTTGACAACTATATCCATCCATCCATCTATCCACACACATACACATACAGCCAGGGTTAGACCAGGTGATCTAGACAAGGTCCCCTCTGTGACAATCTACAACAGGGCTGGGAAACCCTTGACTCTCCAGATGTTGTTGGACTACAGCTCCCATCATCGTTGACCATTGACCATATTGGCTGAGGCTGATAAGAGTTGGAATCCAGCAACATCTGGAGGGCCACAAGTTTCCTATCCCAGGCCTACAGGGCTCCCATCCAATCCTTCATTTCTGTACAGGCTGTCTTCAGAGGTGGCAATGCTTTCCAACCAAAAAGCTCTTCAGGCAGGGCAAGGTTCTGAAGTGGCGGAGATCAAAGACAAGCAGCCCTTGATTCCTCTCCTGGAAGTCTGCCTGATTAAGCTTTGTAGGGCAGAGTAGGCTGGAGGTCAGGTGTATAAAGCATCTCTTAGTATACAGGAAGTTGACTTATGCCAAGTCAGAACATTAGTCCATCTAGCTTAGTGTTGCCTACACTGATTGGCAGCAGCTCTCCAGGGTTTCATTCCCAGCCCTACCTGGAAACCTTCTGCATGCAAAGCAGATGCTCTACCACAGAGCTACAGTCCTTCCCCAGAACTCTGTTGAGTGTGTGAAGAGCTCAAGGAGCATGACACACAGAGGCATGTCACGGGCCCTCTTGATGCGATCCCTGTTCTTGTTTTCAATAATGTTTGTATGCATTTTTAATATGCTTCTGTTTCAGCCATTAAATATGAGACACGCTGCACTTTAGGTTTCCTGGGTTCTGTTGCAGGCAGGTTCTGCTGTTGGTCTGTGCATACACTATCCTCACCTCCCCCATGCATACTGTTAACAATTGATTCACCCCCAGCACTCTGCTCTTCTGCCCAGCACACTGGAAAATATTTCAGATAAGCATTCAAATAAAATTTCACATTTCTGTTCCTGCCCTCCCCTTCCTACTTTGTTGCCTATAACTTCGAGGCAAAAGCCACCTCTTCTGAAGACTGTGTGATCTGCTGGAGTCAAAATGCTTAACGATGTTGATCTTGCCACAGAAAAGCAGACAGTTCAGAAGGAACCGGAAGCCCACAACTGATTATTTTTTTATTCATCTCACATAGAGTGTGCATGTTCTCAATCTGTACACAAATGCATTCATCCATCAGAGTAGTAGCAAAAAAAAAACATTGTCTCAAAAGAAATGAAGTAGGGAGAGTTTCTCTGAAATATATCTCACTCTCAGCTTATGTAAATTGAATGCAGTTTGAAGGAGTAAAAGCTAGAAATGAGGTTAACATAAATGTATCTTCTGAAATAACATATAATACTGCAGAATAGACATCCAACAATTCCAAAGAAGTTAGGTTGTCAAGCTGATGAATATTTCAGCTGTGTATCTTGCACGGCCAAGGCTGGATAAAGTTGACCATTTTGCCGCACAGTCTACCATGCAGATTACAGACAGCGATACTGGGGGCAGGACTGTAGCTCACTGGTAGAGTATCTGCTTTCCAGTAGTGTAGTAGCAAATTTTAAAGTGCAGGGTCTGTTCAAGAGTCATCAGGATCAGCTTCACAGGCCAAATATGACAGGTGGTGCCACCAACCTGTCAATCACATGACATGATTATGGTGTCAATGATTGATAGGTGGGCTCTCCAACCCGCCTATCAAAACTTGCTGGGGGTTCCCCAAGCCACCATGGCCTACTAGCAATCAGGTGCTTGGAAATCGCTGTACATGGGGCTTTGCTAGTCCTGTGCTTGGCGCTTCTGAAAGAACCAAACACAGGGGTAGCAAAGTGGTCCTCCCTCCCCTCCCCATGGGGGTAGGGACAAAGCAGCTGGTTTTTTACAGGTATTTCTGCGTGCAAGAGAGGTCCCTCCCACAGCTGATTTGCAAAAAAACCAGTTTCTTCCCCCTGCATTTTGCATATCAGCTGAAGAAGGATTTCTTTCTGGCACACAATGCCTGCAAAATACAAGAGGCATTGCTTGACAAGCAATTCTTTCTCCTTGCACAGACTCACTGCAGCCATCACAGAGGGTGCACAGGGAGAAAGGGGAAGAGAAAAGGGCTGCGAAGAGTGTGTGGAAAGTGGGGTGAGGTGGGATTTCTTTTTCCCTCAGGGGGAGAAAGAGCCTCACAGAGGGTGGGGGAAGACAGAAAGAGCAAAGGGCTAAGAAAGTGGGCAAAGAGAGAGGCTTCCAGTATTTTACAAGGGGAAGAACCTGCTTTTTGTAGATCAGCTGTGAGAAGGCGTTCTCTCGTGTGCAGTGATGTCTGTAAAATACCCCCACTCTTCTTAGCCCTTTGCTTCCCCCCCATCCACTATCTCACAGATAATCTGCAAAAAGCACCATTGAGGGAGAAAAAATGCTTTATAAGTAATGCACTTTGTAGTTTACAAGGAGCCTTCCTTCTTTCAGCCTGCCTTCCTTTGTCCCTCTTCTCTAAGAAAAAATTATGCTTTGCCTTATGCTTCCCCCCGCCCCCCGGTGTGGCTCTCTTCACCCACCCTGCTATTGGTCTGCATGTTTGAAAAGCCCTTCATTTTAGTAAGATCCTGATGCAAACACCCTCTTAAATTGGGTTTGGCTGTCCCTCTTCTCTGTAAACGTCATTCTCTTAACTTCTGCTGACTCTCTCCCTCGTGTTTCTCTCCTCCCCAAAACAAGGAGATTCATAGTGACTACTAATTGGCTGTAGTAACTACAGGCCTTGCTGGATTCTCCCCATCTCTCCTAAGGGAAAAGGAAAGGGCATAGCTTTTAAAAGCAAGCACACTACAGCTTGATTGGCTATAGAGACCAACAGAAGGACACTTGGAGGGGGCCAGGAGAGGGCTGCCTGCAAAAAAAAGTAATGGGTCTTCTTCCCAGAGTGTCCCCACTCCAATACACACCTGCTGCTTTCCATGCAGAAGGCTCCAACTTCAATTCCCAGCATCTTCAAATCAGGCTGGGAGAGACCCATGTATTTCAGCCCAGCCTTTTAGCCCTGTCACTATGCTAACTTTCAAAATATGGCGACAGAAATAAGATCATTGCTACACAATCTTACTTATTTGGAGGGGGGTGCAAATTGCAGGCACAGGAGGCCCAATCTTCATCTGGTCAACAGAGTGACCAAAGTGTTAATGGCCCTCCACTACCCACACTAAGGCCCAATTCAGTATTGCAGCCTCCACAATGCCAAAATGTGGGGATGAATCCTGCAGTTGACAGCAGAAAAACACAGTTAAGATCAGACCTATTTTGACCCTCAAGTGCTTAGCAAGATGATGTGGTACCAGTCCTCGTGGAACAGTACCTTATAATATATGAAGTTTTACGTATTTGAGGGATTATGAAAAATTTTACGTCATTCTCTTTTGGACATTCAACTCAGGAGGACATTCCAGTCAGAAAATTTAAATCAGACGAATATCTTAACTAAATAAGGGGTAGTTCAATTAAACCCAAGGGCCCATCCATACCTAACCACAAAATCCACATTTTCCGTATATCGTTGGTGGCCTCAAGATCCATGCATGTTCTGTTTGTGGTCGATTTATATTGTGAAAACTTAGTTTTCAAGCATCCATATCTATGGGCTGTTTTTTGTTGTTGTTGTTGTTGTCTAAATCACTTTAGCATTGGCCACTCCCCTAAGTCCACCCCTTTTCAGAGATTGGCCCATACTGGTCATTTGCTTCTCACATGATTTTTCAGAAGAGCGTAGAAGCATATATATTTTATTTTAATACCCACACATGCTCAGGTTTATGGATGTGCAAAAGGACACCCCTCCCCCAAGTGCAAGCAAAACAAACGTCTGGGCATGTAACATAGTACATATTAAGGATGGGAGCAGCTGGTTACTCCCGATTCCATTGAATTTGTCAAAATGGGAAGCAAATTCCTTTCTGTGTTAGATTGTTTCCCACTATCTCCTGCTGCTACCGGTTTTGAAAGGGCTTTCCTTCTTCCCAGTGCACCCCCCAAATCTCCTCTTCAAGCCATCTCCTCCTCCCAAATTGTATTAGATCCTCCGCCACCCACCATGGGAAAAAGCAAGAGATTGTTATTCAATTTCAAGTTAGCAAAGAGAAGACCCATATTAATCAGTTTCAGGCTCAGAGCAAAAGATCACAACCTAACACACACACACACACACACACAGAGAGAGAGAGAGAGAGAGCTGGTTGCCTGGCTGTTTGGTATGTTTGGCTCCCCCTCTCATCCCCATCAGCTGTCGAGCTGGAAAAGAGAGGCTTTGCCTGCTGCTAGATTGGCTGCAAGATCAATGCCACATTAAAGTACTAGAGCTTGCTCTTCTCCCCCCCTTTCTCCCTATCAGCCCAAGAAAACTCAGTTAAAAACCTTCTCCTTTAAACTCCATGTTTCCAATGAATTGTTTGCATAATATCGCCAAATAGCTTTTAAATAGAAATATTATTAATTATTAATTAAACATTTGATTTTATGTTTGATCACAACATAGTAGTCTTTTTAAAAAACACACACAATGTGATACAGTTACTAAAGGCAGAAGGAGGAAGTACCCCAGTTCAATACCAGAAGCAGGAATGAACTGTAATAAGGTGGAGGAGGCATGGAGAGAGGGTGGATCCAACTTCACTACTGGAAAAACAACTGGGTATTGGGGGGAAGGAGACAGGGGGCTTGGCATATGATGGAGGGATGCCCATGGACCGCCTATTGCAGCAAAGTCCACGGCATGGCATCCTAGCCCGCAGACATTAATGCAATTGATTATCAATACAAGAAAGCATATCGGTTGTTTGGTAGTATTTCTAATGGTGATTTGTGAAGGCAAAAATCCTTACTCTGGTATTGGAGAGCCCACCATTACCCTAGGTCAGCCTTTCCCAATCAGTGTGCCTCCAGATGTTGTTGGATCACAACTCCCATCTTTCCTGACCATTGGCAATGCTGGCTGAGGCTGATGGGAGTTGTGGTCCAACAACATCTGGAGGCACACTGGTTGGGAAAGGCTGACCTAGGTAATTGGTTCCATAGTCGTACCGCTCAAACAGTTAAGAAGCTTTTCCTCATGTTCAGTTGAAATCTGGCTTCCTGTAATTTGAGCCCATTATTCCATGTCCTGCAATCTGGGATGATTGAAAAGAGATTGTGGCCCTCCTTTGTGTGACAATTTTTCAAGTACTTGAAGAGTGCTATCATATCTCCCTTCAGTCTTCTCTTCTCAAGGCTAAACATACCCAGTTCAAGACTAAGAAAACATCAAAATACACAGAGTGGAATGTGAACAATTGTTTTATTTTATTGTTTGTTTTATTTATTCTTCCCAACAATTGTGATCTTTAAGCAGCCACAGTTTCAGATAGATAAATGGGCAAAAAAGTGAAATCCAATGAAACCTCTCTCTGTATATAAATTAAATAAATAAATAACAATTAAAATTGAATTGAATTAAAAGTTGCCCAAAATCCCATTGCAAAAGAAAATGAATTCACATTCAGTTTACCCAGAAATTATAGGAGCTACTTTCAGGTGCAATTCAGAGATTTTTGAATTAATTCAGTGAATTAATTAATCTGAATTAGTTCATTCCAAACACTGATTCACCCTGATTTGTTTGCAGGGAGATTAGACAACATTGGACAATTAGACGACATATATATACATCTATCTATCTATCTATCTATCTATCTATCTATCTATCTATCTATCTATCTGTCTATCTATCTGTCTATCTATCTGTCTGTCTATCTATCTATCTATCTATCTATCTATCTATCTATCTATCTATCTATCTATCTATCTATCTATCTATCTATCTATCTATCTATCTATCTATCTGTCTGTCTATCTGTCTATCTGTCTGTCTATCTATCTGTCTGCTGTCTGTCTGTCTGTCTGTCTGTCTATCTATCTATCCACATATGTATGTGTGTGTGTTTACAGTTTTGTGTGTGTGTATGTTTTTTATTGTTTATTGTTAAATCGCTTTGAGATGTTTTCTGGGAAGCTATTCACAAATGGAAATAAATAAAGTGACCAGTTTTCTTATCCGGTGGGGGGCAATTGGAACTGGTTAGCTGGTCTGACACTGGCTTCTAATTGGCCATCTCTGTATAGTTTTAAAAAACTAAATAAATCTTCAGGAGTGCAAAATAAAATGCCAAGCTGATTCATCAGTCCAGTACCAAAGTATATATTTCCTGTGAAACAATAGGCATAAATTGCATGGTTCATCCCAGAATTCTACATTAGTATGCATAAGCCTTCCTAGTTTCCTTTTCTTTGCCATCACTGTCCAGTGTAATCAAGCCTGTGATTGCTGCAGTTTCAGAAGTACTTGTCACTTTACCAAAGGGCAGATCTGCTGGTGCTCGAACACCGGCTGCCAAACAAGTAGAAGCCAGCACTATGTTCTATCAATTTCTGGAGACAAGGAGCTCTTTGGGTGACTTCTTTGCAGGGTAAAGGAACCACAGCTCAATAGTAAAGCTCATGCTTTGCATGCAAGAGGTCCCACGTTAAATCTGTAGCATCTTTGGAACAGGTATGAGATGATGAGAAAAATGTCTACCAGGGACCCTAGAGAGCTGCTGCCAGTCAGAGTATTTAAATGTGCATTCCAAAGTGGTGTACATAAAAGAAATATATAAAATAAAACAATCAAATCATCATAAAACCAAACACTACCTTAAAATACCTGCTGGATCAAGAAAGGCTTAGGAATGCGCTGAAGCTTAACAGGAGTAGACAATCTTGAACCAGAGGGACAAACAGCTTGACCTCATATAAGGCAACTTCTTATTTTCCAGACTATCTCCCAACAAAGGAATGACAAAAACAACTTGCTCAAGGATATACTTTTAAAAACTGGAAATTAAAAGATTAACGCCCATGTGTAGTGCTTAGAGCCGCAACATTCTCTGGAGTTCACCCAACATTTTTCATCCACTTGAACTTGGCATGGAGAAAGTGGATAGAGAAAAAAAAATTCCCTCTCTCATAACACTGGAACTTGTGGACCTCCAATGAAGCCAATGGTTGGAAGATTCAGGACAGACCAAAGAAAGTACTTCTTCACACAGTGCATAGTGATAGTATGGAATTCGCTTCCACAAGAAGCTGGGATGGCCACCAACTTGAGTGGCTTTAAAAGAGGATTAGACAAACTCATGGAGCATACGGCTATCAGTGGCCACTAGGCAGGATGGCTCTGCTGTGCTTCCATAGGAGGAGGCAGTATGCTTCCAAATACCAGTCCCTGGAAAACACAGGAGGGGACAGTGCTCTTGGACTCAGGTCATGCTTGTGGGCTTCCCATGAGCAACTGGTTGGCAACTAATTATTATTATCATTTATTTATATAGCGACATCAGATGGACATGACACTGTACTTAAAATAAAACAATAAAAAGAAGTCCCTGCCCCAAAAGACATACAATCTAAATAAAATAAAATGAGGACAGCAAAGGAAGGCAGGGGAACAAATACAGAACAAAATGAGGACTCAGAGAACAGGATGCTGCACAAGATGGGCCACTGGCCTGATCTAGCAGGCTCTTCTTACGTTTATGTTCAATATAATAAAAACAAATGCACAGAGAGAGAGAGAGATTGCTCGCCAACCCTGCCTACCATCACCAAAGCTTCCTTACCCCCCCACAAGTCACCAAAGGTTCCCCCTCACCCCACTTGGCTCACCGAAGCTCCCTCTCCCACCCCACTGATCGCCAAAGCATAATGCTTACAAAAATAAGATTAGATAGATAGATAGATAGATAGATAGATAGATAGACAGACAGACAGACAGACAGACAGACAGACAGACAGACAATAGATGATAGATAGATACTAGGGGGACTCTGTTCCCTGCTCACTCCACTTGCCAACCGCCCCACTCACTCCTCTTGCCATTCTCCCTTTGCTCAGGCACATACACACCATTTTTACCATCACCCCCTTTCCCCTCCCTCCTATGCTGCATCCCCCCTTTGCACACACCCAATTTTTGCCTTCTCCCCCTTTGCCCTTCCCTCATCCTCCTTCCTTTTCCCAACTCTCCTTGCAACAGACCATTCCTATTTCTACGACAACTCCTCCTGGGTAAGGAAAGGGGTGTCTTTGAGCACTCCAGGAAACTGGAGCTATTTGCTGTGATTTAGGGAAGGGAACTGGGCTGGTGGGTTCTGCCTCTCTTCTTCCGTCTCCAGCTGGTTATACCTGCCTTCCTTCGTGGCAAGGCAAGCTGGTCCATCTCATGCAACCACCTCCTGTGAGTTGCCAGTGTGGCTGCTGTTATGCTTGGACTCAACCATGGCCTCGCCTCTCTCTCTCTGCCCTGCCCAAACTCAAAGAACTCAGACTAAGACACAGCTGTGGTTTTTTCTTTTGCTGTAGTAAGTTTCAATTCAGTGTGTTTCATGAATCTACCTATGGCTTACTCAGAACTCAGTATCTCTCTAGGTCTAACTAGGCATAATTTTGCTGCATTAAGACGTTGACTCAGCAACTACTCCCTCCCCCCCCACTCAGCTTAAGTAAGGCTAGGCGGGCACCCTACTTGCATGTGCTAACTGTCACTGTTGGGAGTGTGCATGCAGACAAAGACTCCGCCTCAACTGCTGTTGAATTTCCCACCGCATTTGCCTCCTGGCACAAGGTGAAGTGGAGCCCCCGTCACCGATCCGTCTCCCCCCTCAGAGGGAGGAGGGCTGCCTGCAGACGACGTGGGCGCAGGGAGAGGGAAAGTGTCAGCCAGGGAAACAACAGGCTGGTCAGCTTGACTCTCCACAGGGGTATCCGGACGTGCTGGGGTTGAGCTGTCAAAGTCCAGAGCTCGGGTGCCTTCTGACTCCAACTCCCCACTTGGCTCTTTACCGGCTCAACCATCCCACTCTAATTCCTCCTCCTCCTCTGCTTCATTCTTGTCAGTCCACCCCCCTGCAGCAGAGCTCATGACCACCACCACCCAAACAGAGCACCAAGGTTCATCTTCTCCTTCCCTTCAGATCTTCTCCTGTGAGGAGGATGGAGGTGGCCGACTGAGGCGAATGACACAGGAACAGTGGGGAATGGCCAGGGTAGTGCCTCAGCAGTGTCCAGCTTTCCCAACGCTTCCCTCCCCCTCGCCTACTGCTGCTGAGGCTCTCAACTAGGGGGTGCATCAACAGCAGAGCAGGACAGTTGATGAGGAGCTACCCCAGGCTGTCCTGACTGTTCCTCAATGGCTCACCCAGGCTGCCTCAGTCTCCCACCATGATTGCTCCCTTATCTCCTGCCTCTCTTGCCTGCTGCTGCAGCCACTGCAGAGACAATCTGATGAAGTTTTCACACTGCAGGGAAGTTGTCCTGTGGGGAAGCCTGGCCTCACCTGCTGCCCTTGCCTCCTACCCCTAGTGCTGCTGCTGTTGCTGCCGCCACCAAGAGGGGTTGGATCCAAAAAACAGTTAGCGGAAGGAACAGATCCACTATCATGCTTCTGCAAATGTGTGCACATGGCCTCATGCAGGGCTCTGGTAGGTCCAACAGCACTCCTCATGTTCACATTCTCGCACGAGCAGAACAACATCTTAGAATTTGCAACAAGGGCGAAGGAACCTGTGGCCCTCTGGACGTTGGAATCTAACTCACATCAACCCCAGCCAGCATGGCCTGTGGCCAGGGATGACGGGAGCTATACTCCAACAGCATCTGGAAGGCCACAGATTGCTGAACCCTACATTAAATGTTGCTTCATATGTTAATCATGTATAAACCAGCAACATCTGGAGGGCACCAGATTCTCAGTCTTTGCCTTACAATGAATAGTTTTGTTGTGGCACCTTAAAGACTTAACACATTCATTATGGCATAAACTTCTGTGGCCTAGAGCTCGCTAAACTTTAGGATTTAATTTTACTTCCCTCACAGAATGCTCCACTGTGCTGCAACAGTCCATGAGCAGAATGTATGCCTGCTTATGTCAGGGCACCTTTGGATCCAACAGCCACTGAGTTTGAGTTACAAGAGTTATGTTATGTTATGTTTTATTTCTAGGCTGCCTTTTGGCCAAAAAGGCCCCCAAGGCAGCTTACACACAAATACAAAACACAAATACAAAATACAAATTAAAACAATACAATTTACAAAAAACCAAACTAACAAAATTATAGCATTTCTAAAAAGCATCAACAGCTATCCAAAAGCATTCATCTTCCTGGTAAAGGACAGTCCCCAGGAAAATGTCACTGAGAGCAGGGGTGAGGGGGCAAAGCAGGTGGAAAAACGTGCCCTTGATGGTCCCAGCACAGTCTCACCCCAGCAGCAGCACCTCTCAGTCTGCAGCTCCTCCTGATATGGTCCAGGCAGAAAGGTGGGGCAAGGCAGGTGGAAAAACATGCCCCTTGATGGTCCCAGCACAGTCTCACCCCTACAGCAGTTTTTAAGAGGTTATTAAAGGGTTGACCCTTCAAATGTCATTGGGACTACAACTCCCATCATCCTGGCGAGGGCTGTATGGTCACAGGTTAGCCACCCCTGGGTTATAGGCTTGAAGAACTAAGTGACTATAATCTGTATAATGTTTGGTGCCCATATACAGTCTAGACCCATGGCTCCATGTCAGCGAGGCAGTGGGATCGGCTCTGGGTTTTAGTTTGAACTTTCAAGGAGCTGTCCAAGGTGATTCAGCCCTTTCAAGGAGCTGTCCACAGGGCTTCCAGAAGTAGTTGAACTATTAGTCCCCTCAGCCTGAGACAGCAGGGCCAAAGGTCAAGGATAATGGGAGTTGTAATCCAGGAACATCTGGAGGGCTATAGGCTAGTCACTCCTACTGTCAGTGTTGTTCCCACACACACACAGTTTCATGCTTTTATTTCCAAATAGCCATTTATTGCTCAAGGGAGAATGTAGTGTTTCTCATTATTACTCCATGTGTGAAAATTACCAGCAAGAAGTCCCAGCCGTCCGTCCCCCGCCTAGGTGAGAATTTCAGTATTAAAAAAAAATTAAAAGCCACCTACTGTCATGTCCAACTCTTCAGTTCTAAAGCATGCCTTTAATGATAAATATCCAGCTTGGGTCATTATTAGAAAGGCAGTGCTGTAAATGAAAGTTATTCTAAAAATAAGGCATGCCATCATCAAATAAGCAAGCAGCCAGAAAAACTCTGGCATGCGAATGTCAGAGGGACAGAGAGTCTTGTCTCAGGGGGCTGTGATTAAAATGGGAGAAGAAAGAAAAAGTTGAAAGAAATCAGCTGAAATCTTGGTGTAAGAGTTAGAGTATTAGACCTTGAGCGGGCTCAGATTTGGTCTCAGCTATTACATCATCATCATCATTATTACTATTATTATTCTGCTAATTTTCAGAATGATGAACTCAAAGCAACTTCCAAATCAAACATTAAAATAAGGGGGAAAACAAGAGTAAAAACATCCTAAAATGCTCAGCATTAACATACATATATCTATATAAGAGCTGATCCAGTCTGACTCCACCCCACTAATAATAAGTAGGGACTTAAGGTCCAAAGGCCTGGGTGAATAAAAATGTTTTGCCTGCCCCTGAAAAGAGATAGTGATTATGCCAGCCATCCCTCCCTGGGCCGAGCATTCTAGAAAAAGGGAGCCATCACTGAAAACACCAGTTCTCATGGCACTATCCTCCACACCTCCATTGGAGGGGGCACAGGGAGAAGGGCCTCAAATTATGAGTCCAGGTTGGTTCATGTGGGGAGAGGCCATCTCTGAGATCATCGCTCTGTGTCTTTTGTAATGCTCTGCCAAAATCTGTCCTCCAGTTTCTAAAAAGTTTTTTTCCTGCTGCAAAAGAGGCTTTCATTTGTCTACCTCATTTTCAGGGCACTTTAGGGTTTCTTTAGAATTTCCATGCATGTAGGATTTGGAGCTTTCTATATCATTGTGAGGTGGCTAAGGGGCGATTGTGCATTTTTATTTCCAGTAAGCATTTCTTCAGCATTCTACAGTCCCCCCAGCTGCCCATGCTTCCTGATCTGAAAATGCCTGATAGAATCATAGAATCATGGAACAGCAGAGTTGGAAGAGGCCATTTGAATCCAACCCCCTGCTCAATGCAGGAATCCAAATCAAAGCATTCCCAACAGTTGGCTGTCCAGCTGCCTCTTGAATGCCTCCATTGTTGGAGAGCCCACCATCTCCCTAGGTAATTGGTTCCACTGTCATACCGCTCTAACAGTTAGGAAGTTTTTCCTGGTTTTCGATCGATATCTGGCTTCCCGTAACTTGAGCCCATTATTCCGTGTCCTGCACTCTGGGACAATTGAGAAGAGATCTCGGCCCTCCTCTGTGTGACAACCTTTCAAGTCCTTGAAGAATGCTATCATGTCTCCCCTTAGTCTTCTCTTCTCAAGGCTAAACATGCCCAGTTCTTTCAGTCTCTCTTCATAGGGCTTTGTTTTCAGTCCCCTGATAATCCTTGTTGCCCTCCTCTGAACCTGTTCCAGTTTGTCTGCATCCTTCTTAGAATGTGGTATCCAGAACTGGACACAGTACTCAAGATGAGGCCTAACCAGTGCTGAATAAAGGGGCACTAGTACTTCATGCAATTTGGAACTATACTTCTGTTAATGCAGCCTAAAATAGCATTTGCCTTTTTTGCAGTCACTGTTGGCTCATATTTAGCTTGTGATCAACAACAATCCCAAGATCCTTCTCGCATGACTGTGCACTTGGTTTCTTTTTCCTAGGTGTAGAACTTTGTACTTATCACTATTAAATTTTATTCTGTTTCAGCCCAATGCTCTAGCTTATCAAGGTCACAATGAATTTTGTTTCTGTCCTCAAGAGTATTAGCTATCCCTCCCAATTTTGTATCATCTGCAAATTTGATAAGCATTCCCTGCACCTTCTCATCCAAGTCATTAATAAAAATGTTGAAGAGCACTTGGCCCAGGACTGAGCCCTGCCATACCCCACACATTACCTCCCCCCAGTTTGAGAAGGAACCATTGATAAGCACTCTGTGAGAATGATTCTGTAGCCACCTGATAGTTGTTCCATCCAGCCCACATCTAGCTAGCTTGCCAATCAGAATATCACGGGGCACTTTGTCAAAAGCTTTGCTGAAGTTGAGATATATTATGTCCACAGCATCTGCACAGTCTACAAGGGAGGTTACCCAATCAAAAAATGAGATAAGATTAGTGTGGCAGGATTTGTTCTTGATAAACTATGTTGGCTTTAGTACTCACTGCATTGTTTTCAAGGTGCTTACAGACTGACCACTTTATAATCTGCTCCAGAATTTTCCCAGGGATTGATGTCGGGCTGACTGGTCTGTGTTCCTATGTTTCTCCTTTTTGCCCTTTTTGAAGATAGGGACAACATTAGCCCTCGTCCAGTCATCTGGCACTTCATCAGCCCTCCACAATCCTCCTGATGGAAGAACTTACCTAATGATGCCTTCCCCTGGGCTTTAATTGGAGTATGGGCACCTGGGAGGGCTGCAGAGTGAATTTGTAGAATGAAAGGATACTAGTGTAGCCCTTTGGCCACCTCAAAAGTAGGGTAAGCACGTCAAAAACCCTGCACTCTACCTATGAGAATATAATTAAAATTTTCTCTCCTCTAAGATGATAATTTTTGAATGCAATTTCTTTTCTCATTACTCAATGGATAATGGGGGAGGGGGAGATCAGGAGAAATGTGCATCACAGCACTAGTCCTCAGGTGAGTAATTATCTCTTTGTTTAACTAACTTGACAGGGTTGTTGCATGGATAATATGGGCAGGAGAACAATACACTCCTTTGTGGAAGATTGGGATGGCATTGCAATAAAAGAAAAGAATAATTCAGGCCTACTGCACAGCACGTACCCACCAATCCAAATAAAGCCTGACCAGCCCACCAAGTAATCTTGATAAACCTCCTATTTTTGCTGCTTGCCTGAAGCTACAGAAATATGGAGGTTGTCAGCATTTGGCAGGTGACGGTGGCTGGCAGACAGCATTCAGTTTGGGAGGCTGCAAGCTGTGCAGTAATTCTAGTATGTTCTAAAAACACAGGGGAAGCAATTTAAAGACCAGCCCTGGCTCAAAGACTAGCACAATCTAACTGCTTCCCTGCTCCACAATAAGCAACTTGTGTATTTGCAAATAAACAGACATTTTTTAAAAAATCACAAGAGTCCTGTACTATTCTCTTCTATTGAGGAAACTGGCCCTGTAAAATGTTGTACCCAAAGGAGGATAAATTCTGGAAGAACGTAAGGGGTGGGGAGGCCACAAAAATGGAGTGGACAGGAAATTCCTGGTGGGATGCTATTGAAAAGCAAAGCAAGACTCTAAGAGTGGAAGACACACATACATATCTCTTATTCTGTCCTTTTTCCAGTCAGTGATTCCTGAGGTGAAGAGAAGTTCCAAACACTAGGTGGTTAACTTAAAAGGAACTTGTTTGTCAACTCCAATGAAAAGACAACACCTGATCACAGAATGTATTCAGGTACTTGGACAGGGTATGTGTGCACTGGCCCCTTAAGGCTTGGCCAAATATGGATTCTCACTGTGAGACAAATACGATCTGCTTCTCTTGGCTTCTCAAACTGTTAGCTAAGCACTCAGCTGTCTCACTCCAAAAGCAAAAGCAAAGCTCTGAGCTGGGAGAAAAGAGCTAGCCAGATGTTTTTGGAAGAGGGAAAACTTCGAGTCTGAAGAAAGAAAAAGGGAGTGAGCAAGGACCAGTTGATTAAAAGAGGTAACAGAGGGAAATCCATACTCTAGGCAGAGTTCTTTGTAGGATGGATGGATTAGTTTATCTCTGTGTTGCATTAATTGTGCATGTGTCCATTCCAGGATTCAAATCACCATTCAGCCATGAAGCATACTGGGAGATCTTGGTCTAGTCAATAGCTGTAAGCCTAACCTACCTCATAGGGTTTTTGTGAGGATAAAATGGAGAAGGGGAACATAAGAGGAGCCCTGATGGATCAGACTAAAGGCCCATCTAATCCAGCATCCTGTTCTTCTGGTGAACACCCAGTATGGTAAGCCTGCATGCAGGACCTGAGAGCAGCAGTACTCTCCCAATGTGTAATTTGCAGCAACTAGCATATAGAGGCATACTACCTCCAGTATTGGAGACACTAAATGGACATCATGGCTAGGGTGTATCATGTGCACTACCATGAGCTCTTTGGAAGAAAGATGGGATATAAATTTAGTATTTTTTTAAAAAAAAGTTAAATATTTTAAAAAATGAAAAAAGAATTAAAACATTCTGCACAAAAAATAATATTTAAGTATTTTTTTTACAAAATATGCATATTAAAAATATTTTCATCTCAATGTAGACATTTCTAAAAGTATTTTATCCTAAAATGCACATTTCTGATCCAGTTTGAGAACTTTTTTTGAGTTTAGAACTATATTGCAAAATATGGAGAACTGCAAAATCTGAAGGTTAATTACGATCTGTGCGTTGATCCAGGACATGCAGATCAGGTCACTTGGGAATTCACAAAAATCAAATTCCTCAATGCATCTCACAGACTGCTGGTATCACACTTACTTGAATAAACCATAGAATGTCTTCTGTATTGTGCTTCCCACAGTGGAGGGAACTTTCAGGAACAGTTTCACAGCATCTCTTTTCTTGAGAGGAGAGAGTACAGGATCTTATTTTTTGTAATGTCTGTTTATAAATATAAACGTTGAGTGGAGGAAACAAGCATGAAATTAGACTATGCTGGCCTATGAACTGGCTTCAATTCCCCCAAGAGCAAAGAGCATACCACCCACCACCACCTCCAGCTATGCCTTGCCAATTAGTTGCAAAGATTTCTGGATGGCGTCCAACTAAAACAGTTCCACTAGTGCAAGGACTTTTAGCTGCACAATGGAACTTCTCCAACCTCTCCAATCCCCATGAGCTCTGCTTGCAACCCTTAAATCTGTTCCACGGATTCTTCCAACCTTCCAGAGCAGATTTACAGAGCACACAGGGGGTGCACAGGGAGAGGAGAGAGGAAGAAGTTCCACAGCGTAATTGAAAGTCCTGGTGCTATTGGACATCTTTGGCTGGGTTTTGATGCACATTCTTTCTTTTGTTCTGAAATTCAGGTGCATGACTAAGACATTCTTGTTCCAGCTGACCTTTTAAGGTAGTGTTTGATTTTATGATTTTAAAAAATTTACCATCTGTCTTCTGTATGGTTTATTTTTATGGACACCACTTAGAAATTAATCCACATGTCCCAGTGTGGTGGAGAGTTGGGTAGCAGGGGGTCATGCCAGCCTTCCGATCAGGATCCATATTGTTGAGGAGGACCAGGATGATGGTCTGGGGGTGTTTTGGGAGAAGGACCCAGAGAAAAGTGAACTTACCTTGAATAGTGTCACAGATGAACATTATGAGTTGGCAACTGCTACAAGGAAAGGAAGAAGCAGGGTTTATATGTGCCCATCTGTGCATTTGGCCTATCATGGTCCTCTCCCTAAATACATTTTCTCAGTTTTACTCTGCATGACAAAGTTTGCCACCTTTGTGCCACCTTTAACTATACCATCATAGGAATCTGGTCATGTTACTGGCCACACCCATGCCTTTGGTGCTGAACCCACTGGCTCAGATTTCCCCACTCTGATGCCATCCAGATGTTTGGGACTACAACTCTCATCAGCCCCAGGCAGCATGCTGCTGACTGGAGCTGATGGGAGTTGTAGTCCAAAGCATCTAGACAGCGCCAGGTTCGGGAAGGCAGCCATATCTGATCTCAAGATGGATGCTGAGCTAGCATTAACAGCTAAATATTGCCACATTTCTCTTTGTCCTACATGGCCTGCATAAAGGTCTCTCCTCTCTTACTATCTGCCAATTTTTCATGTATGCTTATTAAGGTTGACTGGAGACTATGGAAATGGTGCTTGTGCTTCCTTTTAAGTTGAGAGCTATCCCAGTCTGCGTCTGTGTCTGAATTGCTTAATATGTTTTTTAATAATGTTTTTAACCATTTTTTAAAAGTTTTTTAAATGTTTTTAACGCTGTTTTGTCTTAATGTATTTTAAGATTTGTTTTTATGATGTTTTAAAGTGTTGTTAGTGCCTTGTTTGCCACCCTGGGCTCCTGCTGGGAGGAAGGGCGGGATACAAATTAAATAATGATGATGATGATAACACTATGTTGGCTGTCTGAGAGAGGGCACTCTTTGACAAGCTGCAGTGGCCATGCCTTATTCACTGATGACCTCTCTGTAAAAGCTGAGCAGGTGCCCCGTAGGCCAATTTGCAAGAGGTATTAACAGAAAATCACTCATGCTTTTAAAGTAGCAAATCTTGTCAAAGCAGTGTTGTCTTCGGAGATATGCCAAACTTGTAAGACCATTCACTAGAAGGGCAACCAATTTCAGATGTAGACATCCTAACAGTCTTGTGTCACCAGGCGCCAGATTTAGGGTAACATCCTAAACACACTTGTGAATAGTCCTTGTCCCACAGAGACTTGTCTTCCCTATAGGTAGATCATTTATCTTCAGCATTCTTTTCTAGCTCTTAGGGCACTTCAGTCTACTTCTGCAATCAGGCTTGTAATTAAAGGAGAGAAGTTGGACCTGCAACAAAGTGTTGCATGGTAGAATGCTCCAGTTCAGGATTCCAACCAGCTAGCCATAGCCTCTACTAAAATACTCCATTCCATTTTCATTCCAGTTTTCCAGTCATTTCCTCCCCTCCCTTCCCCATAGCATTCTATGGCTATTGAGCACAGGAACATAGGAAACTGCCTTAAACCAAGTCAAACCATTGGTCCATCTAGCTCAGCATTGTCTCCACTGACTGGAAGCAGTTCTTTAGGGGTTCAGACCAAGGTATCTCCCACTCTTACCTGGAGATGCCAGGGATTGCCCCCTCTTCCGTATATGAACCTGAGGCTATCACATTCTTAGTCGGGGGGTGAGCAGTATCTGTCTAGGATCCTGTTAAAAATTTGGAAACCTACCAGCAATACATAAAACATATACGGCAAGAAGGCCATCAATTCTCTGTCTTCTTTAGCTGTTGATCCTGGAAATTGAAGAATTCTGTCTGTTTTTTCTATTTGGCATGGGACACAATTTCTTTATTTCTCAAGGACTATCTACAAGGCTGTTCTGCATAAGGCAGGAAGGATCCTCTTTCCTATTTCTCAGATTGCTCTATATTGTGCCCACTGAAGGAAAGAAACAACCATACCTTTTCTGCTGGCTATGTTCCACCTATAGAATTGGATATGGTGCTGCTGTCACGCACACCCACCTCTGACCACCTACATTGTGAGTTGGTGGTACCACTTGGGGGGCTGCTCAATGCTGGTTAATTCCCCCCTTTACATTTATCATTGTAATTGCAATGAAAGGGCCATTGAGCTCCTTTCAGTGCAGAGAAGGTGTTCCTGAGAACTCATTTGTCACTGAGCCTACATTGAAATTCCACCTGCATCTACTTCCACTCTGTGGGAAATTGGCTTTAGTGGCAATAGAAGGCACTCAACACTTTGCACAATCAAGTCCTTAATTGTAAGCACTGGCTGCATCGTCAACAGCGCTGGTTTAAGTAAGACAGATTCCCTGTGGTGTACTCAGAGGCAATGGTACAACCATATCTGCATGTAGGGGTGTCTGTTTCAGAGATAAGTAGTCAAGGAACCTAGCTGGTGAAGACACCATCAAATCAGTCTGATGTTTGGGAGAATCAAAAGCATAACGTGCCGGGCAAGAGTTTTTGGGGATGGAGACGGCAGGACCAGGAGCCAGAAATCAGGAGCTAGATCAGGGCAGAACTGAGAGACTGGGAGAAGAAATCAATCTGTGAGCCAGTAAAGACTATTTTTGCACAAGCACAGCCCCAGGATTTATAGCCTGTCCTGATAAGGAGAGTCAGTGGCCTCCCTGAGTGAACAAGAGTCACGCCTTTGTCCAGGAACCCTTTCCTCCCTAGGAAAATACTCCAGTTTCTAGCACTGGTGCAAGGCTGACCATATCAGTGGACAAAGTGAGACAGCTGCCTCAGGTAGCAGATGGTGACGGCCCTCTGACTCCCCCTGGCTGTTCCCATCCTCCTGAGCCACAGCCTTTGTGCTGCTGATGTTAGCTGGTTGCTGGCCTGGGTTGTCTGTCTCATTTAGTTGCCTTCTCGTTACAGACAGCAGCACTGGGAAAGACCCCTGAGCAAGCAAGGAGGCAGAGAGGCAGCCAGCCAGCCCACGCCATGTAGTCTATCAGGCATTGTTCATGTACACGAATTGCTCTGCCCATGTGACACACACACACAGCACCACTGCTGTGTTGCAGAGAGCAAGGGTGGGGAGGAGCTGGCAGTGAGTGAGAATTGACAAGGTGGTGGAGAACAGAGCAAGCAAGCAAGGAGGCAGAGAGGCCGGCAGCCAACCCACGCCATGTAGTCTATCAAGCATTGTAAACTAGCTTGCTGCCCTCAGGTGTGGTGGAGGACCCAATCCCATTGCCACTATTGAACTAAGATTCAACTGTCAGTCCGTTCAGCTTCTGTATGTGGATTGACAACAGGGTCCCATTTTGTCCTCTGCCCCGGCAGCAGAATGTCCAGCCCTGCTGTGGTAGTTCAGTTACCTTTAGGCACTGAGCTGTGGATTCCTGATTCCAGCCTTGGCTGCTCATGACAATAGGTCCTCAAGATGCAGAAGAAAAAGAACCATCCAGCTTTCAAAGATCTTCCAGGTGTGCCTTAAGAATGGATTGATTCCCTGCCTGCTCTTTCAGGTGGCTGAGAATCCCAAGCGAACTCCATGCTTCTGAAAACAAAAACACCTCTAGACATCCATCTAGCAGTCTCTTGGCAATTCCAGTTCCCCTTTGAGGGAAGGCTATGACATCTGGGGCTTTTTAGTATAGAAAAATAGTGAGTAAGGGAGGACATGATAATAGTGTATGAGATGATGCATGGTGTGGAGAAATACTAGAATCCCAGGGTCATCCAGTGAAGCTGAATGAGATGCAAGAGATGCAGACAGAACTTCTTTGCATGGTGCATAATTAAACTGTGGAGTCTGCTCCCACAAGATATTGTGATGACCTACCAGTATGGATGACTATAGAAGGGACAAATTCATGGAAGATATGGCTATCAATAGAGGCCAAGCATCATAAGTAGATAGAGCTGCAGCAGCTTCTGGCAATGATTCCCAAACGTTTTCCTCACAGACCACTTGAAAATTGCTTAAGATCTTGGCAGACCACTGAAAAAAATTTCTGCCTGTTGCAGCAATTGCAATGTGCTGTCCTAGATGTTGTATATTTAATTGCATTTTATTGCTTCTTTTATTATCTAAAAATAGATTGTATAGAATTCAAATTGTAATACAATGTGAGAAATAAAAGAAGCAATAAAATACAATTGAAAATCAATATGTACATTTATGATTGTGGCCTGAGGATGGGGACAAGCAAGCTATTTGAAGAAGTGCGTTTGACCACGTGTCCCCTTGACCCTTGCCCATCTTAGCTTCTTAGAGCTAGCCACAGGGGGTTGACTGGATGGGTCCAGGCAGTGATTAATGCTTCACTGGAGGAGGAGGAGGAGGAGGAGGAGGAGGAGGAGGAATCATCTGCCTTGAAGGAGGCAGTGGTGCATCCCCGCCATAAGAGGATCCCCCTAGACCCAGAAGTGTTAAACAACTATCAGCCAGTGCCAAATATTCCCCTTTTGGGCAAGGTGCTCAAGAAGTTGATGGTGGTCCAGCTTCAAGCATGCTTGGTGGAAGCTATTTGGATCCATTCCAGTCTGGCTTCAAGCCTGGCCATGGCACTGAAACTGTCTTGGTTGCCCTGGTTAATGACGTATGTCGGGAGAAAGATGGGGGGCAACCCTGCTCATTCTCCTTGATCTCTTAGCAGCTTTTGATATTGTTGACCACAGTATCCTTTTGGAGCATCTCAGGGAGGTGGGGGTTGGGGCCATTGTGCTTCAGTAGTTCCACTTGCATCTCCAAGGCCACTTCCAAAAAGTAGCTATGGGAGGCTACTGTCTGGCACCATGGGAACTATCTTGTAGTATTCCACAGGGTTCTATCTTGTTCCCCATGCTATTTAACATCTATATGAAGCTGCTGGGAGCTATCATCAGGAGATTTGGAGTGAGGAGTCATCAATATGCAGATGACACCCAACTCTATCTCTCCATTCCATCTGAATTGGGAGAGCCAGTTGAGGTGCTAGATTAGTACTTGGAGGGTGATGGGCTGGATGCGGGCCAATAAATTGAGGTTGAATCCTGAAAATACAGAGATGTTATGTGTCCATGTTTGAGCAGTGGAGAGACAGCCTGTTCTGGATGGGGTTATGCTCCCCTGGAAGGAGCAAGTCCACAGCTTGGGGGTACTCCTTGATCCAACATTGTCAATGGAGGCTCAGATGGCCTCAGTGGCTAGGAGTGTCTTTTTCTAGCTCCAGCTGGTTCACCAGCTGTGGCCCCTTTGGGACAGAGATGACTTGGCCACAGTGCTCCATGCTCTGGCAATTTCCAGATTGGATTATTGCAATGTGCTCTATGTGGGGTTGCCCTTAAAGATGACTCAGAAACTTCAACTGGTCTAAAACATAGCAGCCAGATTACTGGGGTTACTTTTAGATCTCATACAACTCCTGTTTTAAAACAACTGCATTTGTTGTAAGTTTGTTTCTGGGCCCAATTTAAGGTGCTCACTCTACTGTTTAAAGCCCTAAACAACTCAGGTCCCAAATATCTGAAAGACCACCTCCTTCCCGACAGATCCTCTAGGGTGTTGAGATCAGCAGAGGAGGCCCTTTTGGTAGTTCTCAGAGCTTGGAAAAGTTACTTTTTTGAACTACAACTCCCATCAGCCCCAGCCAGCATGGCCACTGGATTGGGCTGGTGGGAGTTGTAGTTCAAAAAAGTAACTTTTCCAAGCTCTGGTTCTACCACCCTCAGAAGCCCAGGGTGTGGCCCAGGAGGGGGCATTCTCTGTGGTGGCCCTAAGTTATGGATCTCCCTCCCCACTGAGGTGCATCTGGCAACTTCACTTTAGGCGAATGCTGAAGACACACCTCTGTACCCTGGCCTTTGACACCTGAGGTGTATATTTTTAGGATCCACCCTATTTTGTGATCCTGGTTGTTTTTGATTGCTTTTAACACTGTATTTTAAGGTTGTTGTAACCTGCCCTGAGACCTCTGGGTGAAGGGCAGGCAATAAATGCTAATGCCAATGCTAATAATAATAATTTAATGCAGACATGCTGCAGACCACCTGAATGAATCTCTGCAGATACAGAAGTGGCCCTATTACCACCTCCTACTGGCTATAGTGTTATAGTACCTCATTAATAATCATTCATAGAGCCTTGTATCTCAAAAATTTCCATAAAGTCTAACATTGAAGACCAAAGTTTTTTGTCCCACAGGACAGCCCCCCAAAACAAATGTGCAGTGCCCAAGTCATTAAGTGTATGAAGCAGAAACTCTCACTGATCCCTGTACCTCAAATAATCCCATATTACATGCTCATCTGTTTCCTCCACACCCACAAACTTCACAAAGGCCAGTGTTAATCTTCCTGACCTTGCACAAATGACTTCCAAGAGCACAATGCCCTGTGAAACTGTTTCATCCATCCTTGAAAATCCAAAAATCTTCTAGAGATGAAGAAAAGAATACCCTCCCACTGTGATACCTGTTTCCCACTGTCTTTGTCATTCATTCACCAGTTCTGCTTAACCCAACTTTTTACTACCAGGCAAGACAATGTCAATATGTCTCAATGCCTCCTTAGCAGCCTGATCTGACATCTCATTGCCAACAAACGTGGCCTGGAAAACAACAAAAACAAACCAAAAGACCCATGAACTACAATTCTGAATTGAAAAGCCATATTTTACTGGCCATTTTGCATTTACATCCCATACTTCCATTCTGATTGGTTAATAATCCTGACAAGGATTCACTTAGCACTGCTGACCTATCAAGTCTCACATCCCTAACTCACTGTAAGGCCAACATTATAGCCACCAATTCAGCTGTCATTATTAAAACCCAATCAAATAAATGAAAGTACTTCTGCACCCTAAATGCTGGGACATAAAAAGTTGCATCCACCCGTTCACCTTTTCTAGGCCCATCTGTATCAATTAAACATCACTGGCCCCACCTAGAAAAAATATACTTTAAGAATCAATTTAGGACATTCCTGGCCCGTTATGAAGTTTCACCTCTCCTCCACAACTGCATTCAGGTCTTGCTTTTTGGGTTTCAATGGGCATCTGGCTGGCCACTGTGAGAACAAAATGATGGACTAGATGGGCCTTTGGCCTGATCTAGCAGAAGTCTCCTTAGGTTCTTATATGCTTAGGACTTGTGTCTCTGGAGCAGGGTGGCAAAGAGAAGATACAAGTGAACCCATTGCGGAAGACTCAGAGTGGCTTTTGTGATGTAGGGGCATGCAGCCAACTCCCAGTTGGATGCCATAATTTAACAATGTAACTTATGCATACAATCCAGACATAGATTGATATCTCTGAAAATCTTTCAAGATAAGATCTCTTAACTGGCATTTTATTTTTGTAACCACATTTCTGGATTTCTAACAATTTGGCATCTCTAGTTAGCATACACGATCATGCCTAAAGGGAAGGTGGGGGAGATGGATGCAAATAATATATCAGGCCTAGAAAATCCTGTTAGTGTCCCTGCTCTGTAGTGGCAAGTGGGCAGAGGAAGTGGGAGTGGGTCTACAAGGAGGACCATCAAGGACTCTGAGTTTGAGCAGAGCACTGTGAGTAATGAAGTGCAGAGATGAGTTTATTGTCTGGAACGTTCTTCAAGCTGCACATACCCTTCAATCACAGCAAAGTTTGGATTTGAGATCTGAATCATTTTAAATAAAGAGAACTCTCAACATGCACACAGTTTCCCTTCACAGCACAGCTTCCACTACAGGCGGGTGAGCACAACAGTTCTGAACCCAAGACAAAAAGCAGGGATGGTCAAACAAAGAAAGGTCTACATGCAATGTTCAGGATGACATTGTGCCAAAAGGAAGTTGTACAGGGACAAAAGACACAGGATAGTGGACCAAAGTAATGGGGGTTGGATTACTTGGACCCAGGAGATGCACAAAAAGTTAATATAATGTCCAGGGTAAACTAAAATCAATCAGGCACAAGATGGTGGCACAAAGTAAGGGGCTCTGGGACTACTTGGTCCTAGCACATGTAAACACTACAAGGAGGGGTTGGTGGCTAAGATTCCTTTTATCTCCTAGCAGGACCCCTGATGCAAAATATCTGGCCCGCTGCTGCCTGCCACTCTAGACTCACAGCTGTACCATTTGTGCTATCCTTACTCGTCTTATTTTCCTACAATTCACCACAGACGTCTTACTTGGATTTGGACACTGGCCCTGTTCAACCTACTCGACCACAGCAACTTTCTTGCTTGAGCAACTGATTCCAGGATGGATTCTCCCAACTGCAGCTCAGCTGCCAAGCTTCTGGCACAGGGAGTACCTATTTGGATCTCTGTGTCCTTCACTCGCAGCCTAGTTGTGCCTCTGCACTACCTGTCTCTATTCTTTTCTGAGAGTAATCAATCTTAGGTAACTTTTTTTCACCATGCCCATGATGTGTCTGTTTTACATACTACTTAATTTACAAGGATATGAGCTCATGATGTACATTAAAAGCAAATCCACTGTGAGGACTAATCAGATGAAAGCAAAGAACCCCTTGCCTCTAGTCCAGAGTCCCTTTATATGCATGCATGGGTATTACACTTTGATGGATGGCTAGTGACTGCTGCCCTGCCAGACTCACTAAGGATCTCAGACTCAGAATCCATCAACTAGTCCATCAATTCTTAGTAAGTTACAGCACAATCCTAACCATGTCTACTCAGTGGTAAGTCCTATTGAACTTAATAGGTCTTACTCTCAGATAAATGGGGTTAGGATTGCAGCTTAGCTAGTTAGTTAGCCAGTTAGTTGTCTTTATTAATTAATTAATTAATTAATTAATTAATATCACACCCTTCCTCCCAGCTGGAGCCCAGGGCACCAAACAAAAACACTAAAAACTTTAAAACATCATAAAAACAAACTTTAACACACATTAAAACAAAACATCTTTAAAACGTTTCTTTAAAAAAGCTTTCAAAACATTGTCTAAGATTAAAAACATTTTAGAAAAAGGATTAAGAACATATTAAAAAGCAATTCCAACACAGACACAGACTGGGACAGGTCTCAACTTAAAAGGTTTGTTGAAAGAGGAAGGTCTTTAGTAGGCGCCGAAAAGATAACAGAGATGGTGCCTGTCTAATATTTAAGGGAAGGGAATTCCACAGGGTAGGTACCACCACACTTCTTCCATAGCCCATCATTCTGCCCAATGGACCAACCAGCAACTTACAATAAATTGACCATAAGAGCAGCAACATTTCAGTAATAAAAGCATATAATGTTAAAATATAAAATGTATAAGCACTGTAGCATTAGTAAGGAGACAGGATCGAAAGAGCTGGAATTACCAAAAAAAAAAAAAAAGACCTCACCCCACCAGTACCTAAAGGACAAAGGGGAACCTTGCCCCATGGACTTCATAGGGGAGTACATTCAAAAATATGGTTGCACTTTTGAAAAAGCTCTGCTACTCATGGATGTGTAGGACTGGAAAGTGGCAAATGTAACGCCAATCTTCAAAAAGGGATCCAGAGGGGATCCCGGAAATTACAGGCCAGTTAGCTTAACTTCTCTCCCTGGAAAACTGGTAGAAAGTATTATTAAAGCTAGATTAACTAAGCACATAGAAGAACAAGCCTTGCTGAAGCAGAGCCAGCATGGCTTCTGCAAGGGAAAGTCCTGTCTCAGTAACCTATTAGAATTCTTTGAGAGTGTCAACAAGCATATAGATAGAGGTGATCCAGTGGACCTAGTGTACTTAGACTTTCAAAAAGCGTTTGACAAGGTACCTCACCAAAGGCTTCTGAGGAAGCTTAGCAGTCATGGAATAAGAGGAGAGGTCCTCTTGTGGATAAGAAATTGGTTAAGAAGCAGAAAGCAGAGAGTAGGAATAAACGGACAGTTCTCCCAATGGAGGGTTGTAGAAAGTGGAGTCCCTCAAGGATCGGTATTGGGACCTGTACTTTTCAACTTGTTCATTAATGACCTAGAATTAGGAGTGAGCAGTGAAGTGGCCAAGTTTGCTGATGACACTAAATTGTTCAGGGTTGTTAAAACAAAAAGGGATTGCGAAGAGCTCCAAAAAGACCTCTCCAAACTGAGTGAATGGGCAGAAAAATGGCAAATGCAATTCAATATAAACAAGTGTAAAATTATGCATATTGGAGCAAAAAATCTTAATTTCACATATACGCTCATGGGGTCTGAACTGGCGGTGACCGACGAGGAGAGAGACCTCGGGGTTGTAGTGGACAGCACGATGAAAATGTCGACCCAGTGTGCGGCAGCTGTGAAAAAGGCAAATTCCATGCTAGCGATAATTAGGAAAGGTATTGAAAATAAAACAGTCGATATCATCATGCCGTTGTATAAATCTATGGTGCGGCCGCATTTGGAATACTGTGTACAGTTCTGGTCACCTCATCTCAAAAAGGATATTCTAGAGTTGGAAAAGGTTCAGAAGAGGGCAACCAGAATGATCAAGGGGATGGAGCGACTCCCTTACGAGGAAAGGTTGCAGCATTTGGGGCTTTTTAGTTTAGAGAAAAGGCGGGTCAGAGGAGACATGATAGAAGTGTATAAAATTATGCATGGCATTGAGAAAGTGGATAGAGAAAAGTTCTTCTCCCTCTCTCATAATACTAGAACTCGTGGACATTCAAAGAAGCTGAATGTTGGAAGATTCAGGACAGACAAAAGGAAGTACTTCTTTACTCAGCGCATAGTTAAACTATGGAATTTGCTCCCACAAGATGCAGTAATGGCCACCAGCTTGGATGGCTTTAAAAGAAGATTAGACAAATTCATGGAGGACAGGGCTATCAATGGCTACTAGCTGTGATGGCTGTGCTCTGCCACCCTAGTCAGAGGCAGCATGCTTCTGAAAACCAGTTGCTGGAAGCCTCAGGAGGGGAGAGTGTTCTTGCACTCGGGTCCTGCTTGCAGGCTTCCCCCAGGCACCTGGTTGGCCACTGTGAGAACAGGATGCTGGACTAGATGGGCCACGGGCCTGATCCAGCAGGCTCTTCTTATGTTCTTATGTTCTTATGTTATGTGAATCATACGTCAAATAATGAAGGCTCCTGGAGAAGGACCCCACCTGATAATCTACAAGGAAGATCATATCAGATGAATGTTCTCTAAGGTATGACATTCTAAATCAAAATTATTTGAAGGTAAACAACAAGTCCTTAAATTTAGCCCAGAGACACTTGGTAATCAGAAAAGTTCTTGTAACATTCATAGAGTATGCTCCATTCAATAAGCATCAGATAAAAATTGTGCTACTGCATTTACAAACAATTGATGTTCTTGAACTTTGAACTGTGTGCAGATCATTCCAGGAAGAGCAGCATTCATTAGTTAAAATTTGAAGGTGTAGTTGGTACAGTTTTTAAGAAGTGGAGACTTCTCACTGTAATCCATAATGCACTCTATTCAGAAAGAAGGCAAATTCTCCAGTTGTACCAATCTTTAATGCAGAGCAAAATCATAATTTGCCATGAAGGCTTCAATATAATTCTTCAACTTTTGTAACAGAATTATTCTGAGTGCAATCAAGTTTAGGAAAGGCTTTGAAACATCCTGACATTCTTAAAATCCATTATGCTGGGCTTTATTTCCATTGACGTTAATAAAACTAAAGGTTCTTAAATTCTAGAAAACTGGTGGTAACTACCTGGTGGTAATTTAGTATGACAATGTACCATAGAAGGTGCTGATGCCTTTGTTTTTCAGTGGCATTATAAAATCAAGAAGACAAGGTCAAAGGGCAAGGAAGTGAAAAAGGACAGTAAAGCACATCATGAATAGGAGACAAACAGAAGTGTGTCTTTTTAGGGGAAATTTTCTTGCAACCAAGCCTTGTTATGATTTATTTTCTGAGAGATTATACAAGAAGACCCCAAAATCTGAATACCACAATTGTCTAATTTTTGGTGTGATGAAACACAGTTGGCCCAAGTAGGTGTTAGCCATTCCTCCCTCTTTCTTTTGATTTGCAAAGTGGTACCCACATTCTTCATAGGCTAGTGCCATGTATTCTACAAACATTTTTAGATAAGACATATCTGAGGAACATGGGGTGTCAACTGTTATGCTTCCATTTTCCTTGGCAAGGTAGTCACATCTGAAGCTGCCTGTGGATCAGGACAGGAGAACATGTGGCTCTCCAGATGTTGTTGGACTCCCACTCCCATAATCCCTGACCATTGACTATGCTGGCTAGGGTTGCTGGGAGGTGGAGTCCAACACATCTGCAGGGCCACAAGTTCTCCACCCCTGCTTCAGATTAAAGTGCTTCCTGTCTGCCAATGTAGATCAGCAACAGAGTGCAAGCAGTCACATATTATTTACATATATTTCTGGAAGACAAGGACAATTAATGCAACAATGAATATAAAATCTGAACACGACAGTTGTGGAAAAGTTGTCAGCATGACAAAGAAATAATACCAGCAGGAAAACTGGTTTCAGTTCATCAAATTTCTGAGTAATTTCTGTAGTTTGGTAAGAAAAGCACAAAATGCTTTTGCAAATTCAGGACAGATTTAGATGTGCATTTTCCACATCACTTTTTGGTATGTTGGACATTTCCCCTTCTGCATACATATGCCAGTATTATTTTTGCTTTTTAAGGAGTCCTAGTTAAATCAGGGCCACAATATTAGATTAAATTTTTGAATATATGGTGGAAAGTAGCATGAATACAAAAACAAGCAGTCTCTCACATGATAAATGCTTATCTTAATTAGCTGTCATAATTTCAGGAAAACAAGCAGTCTCTTGCATGATAAATGCCTGTCTTTACTAAAGGTAAAGGTGTCCCCGCACTTGTAGTGCGAGTCGTTTCCGACTCTTAGGGTGACGTCTTGCGATGTTTACTAGGCAGACCGTATATATGGGGTGGGATTGCCAGTTCCTTCCCCAACCTTTCTTTACCCCCCAGCATATGCCGGGTACTCATTTTACCGACCATGGATGGATGGAAGGCTGAGTGGACCTCGACCCCTTTTACCGGAGATTCGACTTCCTCCCCTTGGAATCGAATTCCAGCTGTGAGCAGCGCTTCGGCTGCGTTATAGTTCCTCAAGTACAGCTGTTTGTGTGGAGGTTTGGGTAGGGATGGAGGGCAAATTTGTTCAGTATGCTTTTCATGGCAGATCAGCCCATTTTGACAGTCCTGAACTTGCTTGCAGATCAGAGCACAACTCTCAAGCAGATTGATGGACATCTCTGGATTTTGCAGTGCTGTTCTGGAGCTGGCATTGTGAATATCACATCCATAGTTCTCAATGGGGGGGGCTTTGTTGGATGGAGGGAAAAATAACTAGAAGAGGAATGCAAGAATGTTAGACCATCTCACCTCTGTCCTGCTGTTGCAATCCCAGCAGGGCTTTGGGAACAAAACAATTAGAAAAGAATCAATACCCAATTGCAAAACTGCAACAAATTATAAAGAAATAAATTAAATTCTAATATTTACAGATAAAAAAGTCTCCAGTTATTTTCACAGCCTTATATGAGAATGATTCTGTAGATACTTCTGTGAATAGATACCTTTAATATATAACTAAATAAAATAAATGTACAGCATGGAAAAATATTATATAAGTGTTACTGGCTTCTCTTCTTGTGAATGAACAGGGTCGAGGGTTCTTGCTTTCTCCCTTCACCAGTATCTACCCAGAGTCCTTGTATGTCAAACGCTGGTTCATCTAAGCTCACAGGTTATCAACAGCAGTTGTCAGAAGGTAGGCGTATGTTGAAGGAAAAACACTCCAAGCTTAATTTAGAAGAAACTGCCAGATGGTATAGCACAGTGGGGAGGAGAGCCTGGCTGGTAGTCCAGAGTCTGTGAGTTCAAATCCCCGCTTGTGTCCCCTGGGTGTAAAGGGGATCACCCCCACAGTGAGTGGCTCAGGGATTACATGCCCTGCCACCTGTGCATAAGTATAAGACTTAGAAGGCACATCTTACTTAATCAAGTTACAACAGATGAAAGCACTAGGTTACAACTCACAGTCTTGTTACAGAGCCAAAGGTACAAAATACATGGAAATACATGTCGTAATACATAACCCATCAGATGTCATGGATGGAATAGATGGATTGTTCTCCTACATTCTCTTCGACCTTCACTCCGGCCGGAGTTGAGGGTAGCGAGTGCTGTAAAGCCTGGCCTTTTATACACTTTTGTATCGAAGAGGGGGCGTGTTCCCATGGTCTTATCAGCTGTTGCCTTTTGCACTCCTCCATGCCTTCTCCTAGAGATGGCAAGTACGTCTAGTGCCAACAACTAGTTTACCTTACTGTCTGCAGACACCCTGGAAAGTCTGCTTGCCCTGTCTGCAAGTGTCAGCCACACTATATAAGGAGCTTCCTTGTTGATATAATGAGAATACATGTGCCGCCTGCCCAGATGTCTTATCACTTTGTACTTTCCTCTGGTCTTGTAGGAAAATTACAGCTTTACTTAGAAGGGAGGGCCAAAGCCCATTTTTGGAAAGGAATATTTTTATTCTCTGGCTCATTTACAAAATACATACATTGAAGCAAGCAGACTGTATAAGCTCTTTCAGCAATTCTTAAAACATATTTATGCCCAATATTTAGGCTGGCCCACTACGTAAGTATCAATATCCAAATTGTGCCTTGAACTCATAATGCTCATAATGGGTTACCATAATTGTTGGCCTGTCTCTGTTCATTGTTTGCTATCACTTAAACAAAGATATTCAGTCAAATTTATTTATTTATTTATTGTATTTATATACTGCCCCATAGCTGAAGCTCTCTGGGTGGTTTACAGTAACTAAAAACATTAAAATAAATATACAAATTTAAAACACATCTTTTAAAAACAATTTAAAACATAATTTAAAAATTTAAAACAATTTAAAAACACATGCTAAAATACTTGGGAAAAGAGGAAAGTGTTGACCTGGAGCCAAAAAGATAACAGTGTTGGTGCCAGGCACACCTCTTCAAACATATCATTCCATAATTTGGGGGGCACCACTGAGAAGGCCCTCTCCCTTGTTGCCAGCCTCTGAGCTTCCCTTAGAGTAGGCACCCAGAGGAGGGCCTTTGATGTTGAGCGTAGTGTACGGGTGGGTTCTTATCGGGAGAGGCGTTCCATCAGGTATTGTGGTTCCAAGCCGTGTAAGGCTTTATAGGTTAAAACCAGCACCTATACAGGCAGCCAATGCAAGCGGGCCAGAATCGGTTTTATATGTTCGGACTGTCTGGTCCCTGTTATCAATCTGGCCGCTGCATTTTGCACAAGCTGCAGTTTCCGAACTGCAAATCTGACATTGAAGCCCGTCTTCATGTATTTGTGATCCACATCTTCAGTGCAGGAGGTTTATGACTGAGTCATTTCCTTGTGATGAATATTTTGGCTGCCATTACACAACCTTCAAATCATATCCTCACACTCTTCCATGCAGATATCCAAGCAAGATATTTAGTGGATTGAATGGTAAAGAAATCAACAAAACATCATCCCATATTCTAATTCTGATTCAAGTGTTTTGAGTGCTTGCTCTTTCAAGAGGAAAGTGTAGCAGTACTTCTTTCACTAAGTTTTTGGAGGTGAGCAGTGATGGCTGGTGCCCATTGGGACTAGTAGGGTAGAAGGCAAGGAGCCCAAAAAGTAAGGGGAGCCAGAGCCAATGTAACCCAGTTTTGTCACTTCCTCCTCCCTGCTGAGTTCCACAACAGGCAACACTGAGACCAAGGAGGAACATGACAGGCAGTCCCATACTCTGGACTGGTTGTAAGCAGGGCTGGTTGAGGGCAGGGTGGGGTTGGTAGGGAAGTGCCCCATTCACCCTAATGGAACAGCCTCCACTGGAGGTGAGATGTAATTTGTTTGTGGTTAGTTTTGTACTAAACCCATTGCTATTATTTCATGATATTTTTTGCTTTGGCCACATTTAGTTTGTATTGATGTTTTAATTGGTTTGAGAAATATGTCTTGGTGCTTCTTAGTATGTTACACACTGCTCTGTGACCGTCTCATGAAAGGCGGTGTAGAAATATCTAAACAAAAAAATATAAAACAAATATAGCCAGAATCCAAATACAAGAAGGAAATCTCATCAGACCTGGGTTAACTGAAATGTTCGCAGAGTTCATCATCATCTTTAGACAAGGAAAAACATCCAAAGAGCCCAAAGAGGAATGAATATGCTCAGTGCCCACAAAATACTGAGGGGGGACACTGAAAACTGGGTGGAAGGAGGACTAGATTGGAGTGGTTGAAGAGGAGAGCTGATGGAAAGACATACAGATATACAGAGGGTAGAGAGAACCATTTATTTGTCTGGATGCATCATGTCCTGGGTCACATTGAGAAGCTTTTTTAAAAAAATGTTCCAAAGTGAAGAAAGTAAGAGCTGCCCATAGAAATCAATGGAGAAATTGAAGTAGTAACGTAGATGGAACTGGGCACCAGTAGGTCCAATCCATCTCAGCACCAAAAAAAAAAAAAAAAGCATGAGAATTACACATTTCCAGTAGGCATGCAATGATGAGTGTTGAGGGAAGGGGGACCAAAAATCGGTGGGAAGAGGAATGAAATGGAGCGGCTTGAATCCACAACACAAGCACCCCACACCACAACATTTTCTTGCAGGGCATCACTTGTCTACACTAACTATCTCAGCTCTCCAAGCGCTAATCCTTTCAAAGTCAAAGGAGCAGTATCCATGCACAAGAGGGAGGCATAAACAGGCTCAGGGTAGCACCAAGGTTTACAGAACAACAACAACAAAAATATCCAAGGGGAGGAATTGCAAAAACAGCCAGTGAGAATTGAAAATACCCAGATCTTCCTTCCTTCCTTCCTTCCTTCCTTCCTTCCTTCCTACCTTCCTTCCTTCCTACCTTCCTTCATATTATTTAATAAATTTGTTAGCTACCTTCCAAAATGCAATATTTTTCCTAAGGTGGCTTACAATATCTGATAAAATCAGCTAATGCAATATCACAAGAATAAACTATACAAGAATAATAATTGGGAACAATACAATCACATCCTTCTTGTCAGCAAGCTACTCATGAGAGATAAACAGGCCATTAAGAACAAAATAACACAGAAAATAATACTGAAAAATTGAAATGGTGTGAGGAGGAAGGAATAAAATGGAGTATCCTTGAATAGAGTGTGGCTAGTGAGCTACAATCCTGAACAACAGGAGTTCTAAATTCTGCAACATTTTTTGCAGGCTCCAACTTGTCTCCAAAACATTTTAACTTGGGGTCAATACCAGCAAGGGGAGGGGGTCAGCTTTTGGTTGATCTCCACCACTCATCATTTCATTTCTTATAGACTTTCTTAATCAATAAGATGTTAATACCAGGAAAATAAAATCTTATGGGGATTTTATTTCTTTTTAATGTTCATGCAAGGAGACCATGCAGGACCTTTCATAAAAATCTTTTAGTAGGCTTAATCTGAAACTAGCAATCCCTAAATGGAATTTTTTTAGCATAAGTGTTGCTTCCCAGTCACTGCTAAGCCACTCTTGCGTTCTGTAGACAACCCTCTGTTTCCATGACTTCGCCGCAATCATTCTAGCTGCCACTAACAGATTCCTGATCAATTCCATTTCATCCATTGGGACCACATTGTTCGTGTACACATTACAACATTTAAGCAAACCACAAGCCTCAGGGTTTTCAACTGTGGAGTTCTGTGACATTTTCAGAAGCATGCAGTAAATATGATACAGACACTTCGTATTGGGGCAACAGGACCTAACATTCCACCGCTGAGAGCAATAATCAGCCATTCTTGTCTGGTTTTGTATTTAAATTTGGATCCTACTGCAGTTCATCCTGAAGAATTCATACACTGAGTCTCCTTCAGGAGGAAGTGAACCTACCACATCGACATTTGAAACCATAAACCTCAACTGCCTGAGCTACAGGGATTGGCAGCTGTACTATAACAGAGCCACAGACTGCACATCAGATGCAGAGGAGGCTTGTTAGCTAGTAGGTAGGGCAAGACCCTTTGTGGCCACTGATATTATTACTGCAGAGTGGAACTATGCTCTCTAAAATTAGCTTTTGGAAGAACTGAATGGATGGAAGCAGCAGCAAGAGGGACTGATGCAACAGAAGCTTCACTGTCATCTCCTCTGAATCCTGGCACACATGGAAACTGCTTCTAGCACAAAAAGATTCACTCATATGGGAGTAACTAAGGGCGTGTGCTCAGGAATGCTATTAAGGTAGAAGCTATAAACTAATCCCTGCCTCTGATAAGTACTATACATCTTGTTGCTATGTGCAGAACTCCAGGCAATCATGAACATATTCTTTTGGTTTTTTGGAAGATTTATACCACACCTTTCATTCAAATTATTCTCAGAGGCTTTATAAGCAACAGGTAATAATAATAATAACCCACTCTCTTGCACATATTACCCAGCAGCCCATAATCCTCTGATTGTTGCATGGGGGCTAGAGCAAGGACGGGGAATCTGTGGATGTCCAGATGCTGTTGCTCTCCAGTTCCTATCATCATTGTCCATTGACCATGCTGGCTGGGGCTGATGGGAGTTGGAGTCCAACAACATCTGGAGGACCATAGGTCACTCATCCTCCAGATTACAGCATGCTTCCCTTCAGTTCTGCAGTCCCAGTGCAATTGGAAGTTGGAGCTAAATGTTGTTTCGTGGCAAGGAGGACAGTGTAAACTGTTGCAGATGCGCCATCTCTGCAGCATCTCTGGAGCATTGACGGATGGGATCTGGCAGGTCTGCCTCTTCCCATGATGGACCTTTGGCCATTGGCAGAGTGTGCTTGTCAACACCTCTGCAGTCCTAGAACAACTGGCTGTTGAAGCCAAGTTTCCTTTCTGGCAGGTATGGGGAGAAGCAAACTAGTTAGCTAGTTGCCCTGTACCAAATCAGACCATTGGTCCCTCTAGGTCAGTAATGTTTACTCTGATTGACAGTGGCATTCAGGCTAGACTTCCTCCTAGCTGCCCTGCCTTTTTAACTGAACCTGGGAAGATTGGATCTGTGCATGCAAACCATGGGCTGTACAAATGAACCATGGTATCTCACCTTATTCTGGGTTTTCTTCCTCTGCCATGCTTAAGTATGATGAGAGCTGGAATATCAGATGGTAGGTTATACCAGAACTAGGGATGCCAGAGAATTATGACAAAAATGGTAATGGGAACAGAAATGGCCAATGTTTGCTTATTCATCCCATGTCCGTAACAGAAATCAGTCCAGCATATACAGTCAGTATTCACTGCTATTGTTGTTTTCAGCCCACAAACAATGCATAATGATACATAATTGATGACTTTTTTCCCAATTTGCATTGCATTTCCTTTGCATTGACAGGAATGGAGTGGAATAACATAATGACAACATAATTAATCAATTACGTAAAATTTCACCATAGCAGAGAGCAAGACAAATAACGTAGTTTTTGTTGAAAGCTAAACAACTGCAGTGGAATGGAAGCAACAAATATAGGGTGGAATGAAAATTGATACCTTCTTACATCCTTAACCAGGACACACTTTCTCAGTCTGATCTTGCATTGCTTTCTGCTCTGACCAGTGGAAAGTCTCCAGTGTCTCAGGATGAGAGATCTTTCCCTTCACCTGCTATCCAATCCTCTTAACTAGAGATGCCAGGGGCTGTGGCGTTATGCATGCAAAGCATGGTATCTACCACTGAGCTATAGTCCAGCTATAGAGAAGGATTATAGCAGCCTTTCCCAACCGTTGGATCCTCAGATGTTTCTTGACTAAGTTCCCATAATTCCTGACCATTGGCCATACTGGCTGGGGCTGATGGGAGTCGTAGTCCAGCAAAATCTGGGGACCCAAAGGTTGGGAAAGGCTGCTATAATCCTTCTCTGGATATTACATGTATGGAACAGTAGTGGAGATGGTAATAATTGCATCGGAAGCTACTGAGTTGCTGTAAGGATTCCTGAGATAGTATGTGAAGTCCTTTGAAAACTCTAAAGCACTATATAAATGCTAGTCATCATTATTCTTACTCTGTCCTTCGTCCCTCAAAAAGGATCAGTGCTGTCAAGAGCTGGCATTAGAGACACTAGGACCATTTCCAGTGCATGCTTCTTTGGCGGCCTGAGATCTTTGTGCATACATCCATATACCATTTTCTTTGTGGGAAAGCAATAATATATAATCCTTGATTTAAAGCACCAGTCAAAGCTACTCAGGATAAAAGCTTTCTTCAATAAAAAAATAAAAAAATAGAGTGCAATCTTTTGCAGAAATGATTTCCCTCCCGCCAACTTGATTAGCATTGTCTAAACATTTTTCTGTATTACTCACCCTCAAAAAGAAATCCTCTCATTTTCTCCTGAACATCCTATTCTATTGAACATATGGGTGGAGGGGAAGGAGAGATCTTTGGCACTCAGATTCTTTCCACAATCTTAATACCATCAACTGTATGCCTGCCTCTCAAAGTGGGGGGAGGGGCTCGTGGCATATCCCCTGGTGACCTGTATTGCTATAGTTAGAGGTTTGCATCCTGCTGACCAAGGGGGCATAGCTCAATAGTCCCTATTATATGTACAAAGCCCCTGGTTGAGACACCAGCACCTCCAAGAGAAAAGGATATTAGGTAGCAGCAGGGCTGGCCCAAGACATTGTGCTCCCTGATGCAAAGTACAACATTCTCTCTCTCTCTCTCTCTCTCTCTCTCACACACACACACACACACACACACACACACGTACAGAAGGCAATCAGACTGATAGTTGAATTTCACTTCACTACTGGCAGCGGGATAACATCCTCTACCACACCTTAGGACAGTAAACAAGCTTTGGTGGTGCATGGCATGCTATGTGTCCTCTAGAACCTCATTGTCACCTCTCACTTGAACCATCTACCCTCTGAGGCAGCTTCTTCATACTGCCTAACGGTTGAGCCAGCTCCAAGTAGCAGGACTGAGAAAAGCCCTTACCTGATGCCTCAGACAGCTATTGCTGCATCCATAGCATCTGGTGAATGCTAGCTCATCCTGTTATGCCAAGGCCATATCTGGACCACAACTCCTTTTTCATGCAGTGTACTTTGAAGTTAAGAGAAGGTGGAATCAAGGGTAGATAATTCCCTACCACAGTGCTAGGGGTAGGGGAAAAATTTGATTCAGTTTGCATTTAAAGGTGAACCTACCTAATTCACACTTTCCAAAACAATATGAGAACTGAAATATAGTCATCATCCCAAATGCACACTTCTTCAAATTTTGCAATGCAGTTCTCCAGCCAAGTAATGTGTACAAAAATGCATATACTAGGGTAAAGTGTCCATAAAAATGCATATGTTAGTGAAATTAACATACAAAAATACATTATCGTAGGAGAAATGGTCCTGCAAAAGAAAGTGCATGTTAGGCAACACTGCATACAAACATGTGTATATTAGGAGAAATGTACATTAAAACACTGATGAATTTTTGTGAGAACTTTTTTTTAAAAAAAATCACAAATTGATGTAGAATATTACCTGAACTTAATATTGAAAAAAAGAGCAGCAATTTAATTCTCAGTCTTCCATGCCCAAACCTTCTCTGTGCAATTCACCAAACTGGCCCAGCTTTTAATTTTCATGCCACCCTGTGATCATCCTGTAAACAGAGACAGATTGTGCAATTGTGTGGCACTGATTTTTCTGCATGCATACATCATCTTTCTTTCCAGGCACGTCTGGGGACCCCAATTCTCAGGGGGGGGGTGGAAGGGTTAAGGGCTCCTGACAAAGGTAACCCTGGCGCACAAGCATGTGTGAAAAATGGTGCCCTTCATCTGCAGTTGCAACATTTTCTCCTCTTACGAGAAAGTGTCTTGCAAATCCACTAAGAATCATATCATAAAAGACAAATCTCTCTGTGTGTATATTTTTCACTTATTTATTAGTTCAGCAGTCTTTAAGAGGGACAAAGTGGATTTATTGTCCAGCAATTAAAATAGCAACCAATATTGATTTAATCTCCAGTATTTAATCTACAGTATCAGTTTTTGCTGATGCAAGTGTTTCAAACATAGAAGCCTATTTTTTTTACAATAATTTTTATTCAAATTTTCATAAAACATACAAAACAAAATCATAAAACATTCAAAGACAAAAAACAAAACAAAACAAAAATGATTAAACAAAAAAATAAAATGTTGACTTCCCATTTGTCGCAGATCAAATCAGTTGTAGGTCTACAATATATAACAATCCTGTCTCTTAAATTATATTATAAAATCACTTTCCTCCAGTAGTTATCTTAATTAATCATCAAATCTCATAAACATTACTTTATTCTTTCCACAAAAAGTCAAAGAGAGGTTTCAATTCTTTAAGAAATATATCTATCAATTTTTCTCCAAATAAACATGTCGATTAATCCATCTCGTTAATAATAATAATAATCTTATTGTCATAACGATAGTCCAAATAAACATATCGATTAATCCATCTCATCAAAATCTGTTAGGTCCAATAATTTCAATAGCCATTATTCCATTATCCATATTAATTCCATCTTCCATCTTCAATAGTCCTGTTAAGTCCAGTAATTTCAGTGTCTAATCTTCCATTATCAGTATTCCATAATAATCTTGCTGTCATAGCCATAGTCATATAATAAGAGTCTGATGGGAATTTCCTCTATCCCAAATATTTTCTTGCCATCAATTCTGAATAAGTTGCTGAAATATTGTTGTAAAGTCATATCTGTGTTCTTCTTTTTTACAAAATGCACTGGCTCATCTCTTGAGAGTTTTTCCATTGTCACATGGCTGCAGTTAATTCCATAGATTTTCTCTATATCAAGCTCCATCACGTCATTCCAGTCCAGAAGATTATCCAAGCCATTGACAACTTTATCTCTAATATCTTCATTAATTTCTTCAGAGATAACGTTAAATTCCAAACAGTAGATTTTATTTCTAATATCCATAAACTCCAGATCTTTTTCCAATTCCACATTTGTTCCAATCTCCAGGGCTTGTATCTTCCCTTTATTTTTTCTTTTCTCATCTCTGATCTCATTCTCCTCTCTCACAGGATCCCCTATTTCTTTAAGCTCCTGCGTCATTTTGCTCAGTTCCATTTTCAGCTCCTTACTGCCCTGTCGCAGGGTTTGTTTCGTTATCTCAATCTCATCCATTATTTTCTGAAACATAATTACTTCCAGATTCTCAGCCACTTTCTTGATTGCCATTTTTAAAACCACGAAAACAGAACAAAACAAAAATAAAGAAGAACCACTTCTTATTTCAGCAACAATTAGGTTAATATTCCAGGCTTGATGACATCACAGTATAAACAGAGCAGCCTGCCTTATCTCTCTATGTTCAAGAACACAAAACAAATTTAGTTCCCAGCATCAAAACAGTTAGTGGCGTCGTGAAGAAGCAGATTCATCAAAATAAAATAGACCAAAAAGAGAATAGTCCCAGACAATATAATGTTCCTCGGAATAGAAATCCCTCTTCTGTTTATATCTTTAGAATGCACTTCCAGGACAGCTTTTTGCAATAGAAACAGAGATAAGCTGTTAATTTCGTGAATAACAGAGAAGAGTTATAGCTCACCCAGAAGTTGTCCAAAGCCGATCAATCTGACAAATCTCTTTTTGCTGCAACAATTTAAACCAAGTAAAAAAAATAATAGAAAGAAGGGTGCTTGCCTGTTAGTCCATTTTCTCTTTGAAGAAAAGATAAACGTACCGCATTAATCAGATAGAGCTTGTTCGGAAGTCCGTCCGGCATTGCTGGCTGGACCTTTTCTCATAAATTAATGAAATCCAGTCCTCCCAACAAAAACAGGCTTTTGAGGTTGATCTCTACGTTTCTCCCTGCCCGGGAGAAATTTCATCAGTCAAAAAAAAATGTTCTGACTGATTTATATCTGAATAAGCTTCTTTTGAGGCGGGAGCCCGTCTCAAAACCAGGCACAAGCAAAGACACCCTTCCCGGCACATAGAAGCCTATTTTGATGCTGCAAAATTCACATTAATTATTCTCATAAGGTGTTCAGTGGGAAAGGACCAAATAAAGTGAAGAAGCAATTAAAATAAAACCCATACACCAGTAAAAGTCTGATTTGTTACTTCTATCATATGAAGCATTCAAATTATGTCATGCTACCGTTTGCCAGGAAAGACTTGGATAAGAAATGTCTCAGAAACACAAAATTAATCAAGAGAGTACATAGCTTTAGTGCTATGCATGCTTCCTTAAAAATAAGCCCTATAGGAGTCAATAGAACTTACAATACAATGAATGTCTACTAGTCAGAAGTAAGCCCCATTGATGTTCAATGGGGCTTACTCCCAGGAAAGAATGCAGACTTAAGTTCCAATTAAACATGTATAGGGATCTAGTGTGTAAGGCAGTGGTGGGGAACCTATGCTCCTTCAGAAGCTGCGGGACTGCACCTCCCATCATTTCTGTCCATTGGTCGTGCTGACTGGGACTGATGGGAGTTGGAGTCCAACAACGTCTGCAGGGCATCGGGTTATGGAATGCTGATTTAACCCAAAGGGGAAACCTTGTGCAATATCGTATGGGACCTGTTCCTGGGCCTTTTCAGAACCTAAAACCAGAGCTTGGAAAAGTTACTTTTTTGAACTACAACGCCCATCAGCCCAATCCAGTGGCCATGCTGGCTGGGGCTGATGGGAGTTGTAGTTCAAAAAAGTAACTTTTCCAAGCTCTGCCTAAAACATAGGGTTGCAGCCTATGCCACTCCTGCATCATCCAGTGAGCCACAAATCCTCCACTCCTAGCAAAAGAGAAGACCACTGCCTTTGGAGTCCAAAAGAAGGACTTCATAAACGTAATGCTGTCCTCCTGACTCCCTCTCTTTTAAGTGCATTGGCAGTCTGTCTGGTGGACCTGTGTTGCTTGCTTCGTTGTAAAAAGCTTTGAGCTGTAAGGATTAAAAATGAATGATATAAGCACCAAGTAATTCCCATTGTCACAGTGCATTTGCCGTGCTCCCAGACATTTCACCAATCATTTTGAAATAATTCCAGACTCGCTCACATTCCATTTCTCCAATTAAGGTTGAGGAACTTTTGATCTCCCTTCATCAAAATTCCTGCCCAGCCGACCTGATAACCACCACCAATATTATCCATTCGACCTGCCTTTTCTCTTCACTTCGTATTTTTATGTTTTGTCCTCCTGCATGGAGACCTCGCTCACTAAAACAGTGCTTATCCAGTTGAGAATTTTACCACTGATAACATGTATTGCCCTTTTATGTGATTCTGTATGAAAAACTTGGTTTCCAACCAGGTTATATCTCTTCCCTCTTCCGTGTCAGCTCTTATTGTCACTTACTCGAGAAAGTTAATCAGATCTCTCCAGGTAGACCTCATTTTCATAAATACATGGTATCACTGAGTGCTGTCTGCCTTCCACTCCATATTAAAAGGACCATGGAAAACAGATGAGAAACGGTGAGGGAAAATAGTCGTAGGCCACGTTCACAACACCATACATTTATTCCACTATTAGTCCACTTTAAACACTTATAGCTTCCCCCAAAGAATCCTGGGAAGTATAGTTTGTGAAGGGTGCTGAGAGTTGTTAGGAGTCTCCCACTCCCTCACACAGCTACCATTGCCACAATGTGGTTTAACAGTCAGTCGCTCTTCTCAGGACTCTGGGAATTGTAGCTGTGGGAGGGGAATAGGGGTCTCCTAACAGGGAATGTGGCCATAGAGAAGGCCATATGTCAATGCAGACATTGAACAGAAAGTCCTCCATTTGATCCCATGGATTCCATCTCAGATAGGCATACTGGGTTCCCCTGTTCGAGGGCAGGACAAACATTGGATCCCAGGAGGATGAGAGTTTGAAACCTAGTCAAGCCTCTCTGCCCTTTTAAATGCCTTCCAGGTACCAGTTAAGATTTGAAAGACAGGAAGTCAGACCATTGGTCCATCTAGCTCATGACTGTGCACTAACTGGCAGCATCTCTCCAAACAAATGTCTCTCCCACCCTACCTGGAGATGCTGGGATTGAGAATGGGGCCTTTTGCATGCAAAGCAGTTGATCCACCACTAAGCTACATGGCCTTTTCCAACTTGACATTCAGAAGGTCTGCTTTACTGTTTTGGGGCTCAGCAGGGCTTACCCAAAACATTTTCCTGCCTGAAGCAAAGGGCAAGATGGTGCCTGTGACATCACAAGACTATGTAAATATGTCATCCAGGTTACGTTAATATATGTCCGTATTTGGTAAGTAGAGAGGGGAGGGGTAAAATGGAATGTTGGGGAGTGAGTGTTTGGCGAGAATGTCTCTGATTGGGTATTGGATTCCCTGGTTGGGAGGAGGTGATGAGCGAGGGTTTGTGTTTAAAATTTCTGGAGGTTTTGTCAGTTAGAGAGTCAGTTGGTTTTTCTCTGAGGCTTGGATAGCTAGATTAGGAATTGGGGTAGAGGACGGAGGTTGGTAAGGGTAGGATTATGATTTAGTTAGATAGGTTAGTACAGTGTTATATTGTGTCAGACCTTATTTCTATCTGCAAGGTTTAAAATTCTCATCTGAAAATAATAAAGAATTAATTTGTTTTTTATTCTATACTCAATGCCTATGCTTGGTTACTGCCTATCATAAATAAATATCAGTCAGGGAGGTGCTGAATAGACAGATGGGACTGGATCTTGTACATTCTACAGTGTCTCTTGGCAAATACTATAAAGGCATTTCATTCTGAAACTGGTGGCACCATGGTATCATAAGAGTATCCTTTGAAGGAAAGGTTTGCCTCACATACAACCTACCAATAACTATATCCACAGTTGGTTTGGGGTATCCAGGATCTCCCAGAGATAAGGGTGGGAGATGGTGGAGTGCTGAGACGGGGAATGAAAATATTGCACACAAAGGTTAGGAAGGGTTGAATTGCCTCTGTACATGTGTAAAGGGTTAGGGATTGCTGTGTACAGAGGCAGACATCCCCCACATCAGCTGCTGCAGGAAGGCAGGGATAGGTGGGTGGGGACCTTACAGTGCTCTCCACCTCTCCACATACACACGTATTCCATGTTCCACGAGTTGACCAGACTGGCACTTGAATCTTATGCTGATGAAGGGACACACCTGAGGACAGCAGGCTAGCAGAAGGGGGCACAAAAGAGGCTGCATGGCACACACAGTTCTGACCTCCAACAATCAGCCTCCTAAAGTGTCTCCCTCAATTGCCTAGTCTAAGAGCTCCGTAAGCTTCTGTAGATTCAGCCTCACCCTCCTATCTGTTGCCTAATATCTAAAGTGTATACCTGGCACTTAATACTCCATATATATATCAACTGAGCCATTAAGCCAGGAATGGGGAACCTGTGGCCTTCCATAAGAACAAATGAAGAGCCTGCTGGATCAGGCCAGTGGGCCATCTAGTCCAGCATCCCATTCTCACCATCATTACATAAAAGGAATTACCATGTTCGGAGCCAATAAACCTCCAAATATCAGCTGCTGGAGACAAACACCAGGGGTAGAATGATAACAACATAAGAGCCCTGTTGGATCAGGCCAATGGCCCATCTAGTCCAACATACTGTTCTCACAGTGGCCAACCAGATGCTTACTGGAAGCTGCAAGCAGGACCTAACCGCAACAACGCTCTCCTCTCCTACGCTCTCCTCTCCTGTGGTTTCCAACAACTGATATTCAGAAGCATACTGTCTCTGGCTGGACCCCAGCTCCCATCATCAAGGGCCATGTTGGCTGGGGCTGATGGGATTTGGGATTCAACAACCACAGGTTCCCCATCCCTGCATTAAACCCTACATATTAGACACAACACTGCTAGGCTCGGATGCACTACAGTGCCAAGGTGCTGAAGGTCACTGGATAGTTAGTAGAGTGAAGTTAAGGGGGTGAGTGAAGCCCAAGAAGTGACAGAAGCCTGGAGCCAGCTCTCTGATATCGCCTTTTGCACACCTGTTCATGCTTTCTGTCCCCATCACTGCTGAGTATATACTTCTGTTATTTCTATTGATTTTCTGTTTTGATGCTTCTGCCAACAGTACCATGAAGCCATGTTTCAGCTATTCCTCAAGCAATGACTCACAACGTTAAATATTTCTTATAGTCACAGAAATATTTTCCTCATCCTTAATATTCCCAAACAGAACCTTTTTGTGCCAAAACATTTAGAGAAGCCACTGGTGTCTGTCAACACATATGTTACAAACCAACTTGGCAGAAGGTCGTCCAATTTTCGTTCTCTGAACCATTGCTTCGATTCAGCATGCAGTAGTAGATGCTGACTTTTCCCCCCTCCTACAGAGAGCTTGAGCTGTACATATTACAATTGCAAGGCTCTTTTTTTAAAAGAAACAACTGGTTTTTAATTACAACTCCATGCATAAAATGTGTAATTATGAAAGCTGTAACCATGCTGTGCTTGAATTTATTTGGGGAATTTTAATGGCATTTTTTTAAAAAAGGCAAATATCTGATCTCCACAAAATTCCTTTGAGGAAAGGAGGAATTACAGAACATCATCAAAGCTGAGAAGACAAGAACCCTGCTAGATCAGACCAAAAATCCACGTAGACCACCCTGACTTGGTAGAGATGCCTCTGGGAAGTTCACAAGCAGGACGTGAGGGTAGCATTACTGGAGGCAGTATGCCTCTGAATATCAGTTGCTGGGAACTGAAAATGGGGAGAGTGCTCATGCACTCAAGTCTTGCTTGCAGGCTTCCCATGAGCATCTGATTGGCCACTGTGAGAACAGGATGCTGGACGAGAGGGCGTTTGGCCTGATCCAGCAAGGGTCTTCCTATGATCTTCCACACACAAGCAGATGTGCTAACAATATAGGTCTCCATTTTGCAGACAGATTTCCACTCTCCTAGTCCCCTCTAAGGTGGCTGCGTGGCCTAATGGATAAGGCATCTGATTTCGGATCAGAAGATTGCAGGTTCGCGTCCTGCCACGGTTGCAAATCCGGAGACTGCTACAAGTCTCCTTGTTTCATTTTGAGAGCCAGTGTGGTGTAGTGGTTAAGGTGCTGGACTATGACCTGGGAGACCAGGGTTCGAATCCCCACACAGCCATGAAGCTCACTGGATGACCTTGGACCCAGTCACTGTCTCTCAGCCTCAGAGGAAGGCAATGGTAAACCCCCTCTGAATACCACTTACCATGAAAACCCTATTCATAGGGTGGCCCATAAGTCGGAATCGACTTGAAGGCAGTCCAGCCCCCTCTAACGGAAAAGGACAGGATTCTGTTCAAAGCAGAGAGAGGGTCTTGACATACATCAAAAGATTTCTCTCTTGTGGATGAGCTGAAGATTTTCCTCTGGGACAACTTTTAGCAACAAGAAGTTAAAGAAAACTTGAATAAAAAGGCTTGGGCCCTCAAATATGTTAAATAATATTCCCCATTATTTCCATTGTAACTTTCTGGAACATTATACGTTGTTTTATGCACTGTAGAGGTGGTTTTATAATATTTTTATTATAGTGTCTCCTTTCAATATTAATATTTGTGCTGCCACTGTGTCAGTATCTTTTTTGCAACGGCTTTGCTAGACTGGTATGAATTCATTACTCTAGCATAACAACTTTGTGGTCCACTGGCATTACAGGATTTGGTTTGATCCTGTCCCCAAGGGAAGTTGCAGAGAGAATCTGAGTTATTCAAAACATCACCACTACTTACATTGGTTTCTGTAGGTATGGAGTACTCCTGTTTGATTTAGGGATTTTACACAGCGTGTATACCATTCCATGTCAAAAAACAAATTCCCCCAGCTCACCATGGGATAGAAGTGGAGGACGTCTGTATTCAAGCACAGAGATGGTCTCAACATATAGCCAGTTTTTGTTTGTGGATGAATCAAACATGTTCCTAGGAGACGCATTGATCCAACAAGCAGGGGTTTTTTTTAAAAAAAAATTTAATTAAAAGCTTACAAACTCAAATATATGTTATTTCCATTGTATCCTTTTGAAACTTTCAGCATTGCTCACTTCTGTGATCTATTCTGATTTTCATTCCTATGTTGATTCTGATGGAAATTATTTTGGTTTATTGACTTATTGATTTTGGAGAATGTATATAAAGAAACAAGAATTAAATGGAGGTACCATTCTTCCCATTCCTTCCCCTGTCCTTGAGTGGCTAGATTTCTTGTTATCTGGATGGAGTCTTGAACTCAGCCTTCTAAGTGTTATCTCGCATAATCCTGTAATAAACACCCAAGCCAACACCAACAGCAGCAGCAGCAAGGATGAATACACTTCCTAAAATACTTCCTCCAATGATATCACTCCTTTCTTTTGGTTGCCCACTGTCAATACTGCCACCATAACCTTTCTTTAGGCAGTCAGGAGGGGCCCAGCCATAATCGCAATGACAGTGTTTGTAGCTGTTGCATATCCCCCGATGATGGCACTTTGTGACATTGCAATCATACTTCAAGAGAGACACTCTCTGGCATTCCCCATGAACACACATCATGTCACTGCCACAAGGAGTTCCATCTCTCACTGCTCCAATATCAGCTGTCCCCATTCCACTGTGGTAGTCTGTACTCCAGCATTGAGTGTCACCAATGGTCGACTGAATGATGGTGCTGTGTTCCTCCAAAGAGGATAATTTATGAATATTATCACACTGGATTCGGCCACATAGAACATTCTCAGCACTGCATTTCTTAAAAGTACCATGTCTAAGGCCACAGTTGCCAAAGCGATCACCTTTAATATTCAACACTCTGAAACAATTCTCTGAAGCAACTGTTGCTTTCTTGCCAAATATCATTTTACACTGCCTGTTGTGGGTGGTACAATGCCCGTGATAGCAATAAGCACCATCACTGCATGGGGCACCATCTTGTACATAGGTATCTTCAGGACACCACTCAGAAGTCCCATTGCAGTATTCAGGAAGATCACAGACGCTAATTTTCTTTCTGCAAAGGGATCCAGCTGGACGGTACCGACACTTGTCACAGCATGGTCCCAAAGCACAATTGGCACATGGATGCAACATGCAGTTAGAATTGCAACATGGATCCAAATGACATTCAGTATCTGAACCACAGTCACATTGCTCTCCATTTTCTACTACTTTGTTCCCACATTTCTTGAGTTGGTACATTTTATCAGGATCTGGTGGAACTAACAAGCAAGGACGGTTCCTTAGTCTGAAATAATCTTGATAACTGCAGTTGCTAAACTTATCAGTGACTGAAGCCCAGGCAGACATAATGCAGGTTTGTCGATCACATTTACAGTGTGACCCATCATGGTTCATACCAAGATTATGTCCTAATTCATGAGCAAATAGCTCAGAAAAATGGTACAACCTGAAAGTTCTTAATGATTCAACAGCACTTCCAAAACTGTCACTACAAATTTGTGATAAGTATGCTAGTCCAATAATCTCTCTAAAACCTTTATATACTAATAAGTGAGCAGCATCATTCTTCAGACGTTTAAGTAGATTGTTCTGTCTCCATTGATTAAAAGCCCAAAGTACGGCCCCTATGGTGTTGCTAATTTCTATGGGATTCCTTTCTGACCATATCTCCAGTCCCGCGAGAGACACCTGAATAGATAATGGCTCAAAATATGAGTTTGCAGTATGGAACATCTCAAGAACTTTCACAGCAATATCACTTTCATTTCTGTTAAACTTAACATATCGTTCATGTTCCACCACAATTGCCACCTTTGCGTATCTCGTGTGTGGCCACCAGCGTCCTGCTGGGGCACTTTTGATCCCTGCATGCTCTGTGTTCTGGATCATGGCTTCTTGATGACTTTGCTCTTCCTCCGTCAACCCACACTTCTGGCGGATGGCACCCTCCTCTACATCTAGGCGATACACCACATGTTGAAAGGTAGCAGATGCCTGAACAGGTTCAATTTCATAGGTCTCATTTTTTAATTGCAACAGACCCCTGAGTCCTCCTGAGCAAGTGCTGAGAGTGACCAAAGAGTGAGGCTTGCCCTGTACAAAACCACTGTAGAAACAATCATCCCTGATGAAAGGATAGTCAACCTGGAGGTCCCCCTGTTTATTGTACGTGAAGACAGGAAAGTGCTTAGGGACAAGGCCCGTCTTCTGCCTGAGCTGCACCACTTGGCCCTTCCCCTCAATCTGCAGTAGGTAGCTGACATCCTGGGCTTCCTCTAGGCCATATCTGAAGCTCAGTTTCCTTGGGATGGTCACCTCATAGGAGGCATATCTAAAGCCCTGAGGCGGTGATTGACCAGAAGTCTCACTCATCAGATTCCTCAAGAACATCATGAGCAGCCATGCCAGACTGCCATTCATTTTCCCAGAAAGTGGAAAAGCACTCTTTCTGGCATCGCACCCATGAAAGGGAAGCCCCGTGCAGCTGTTGCCAGGCTAGCAGATAGATGGAAAGCAGGCTGTATGTGCATTAGAAGGGGAGGAAGATTCTGCACATAGCAACAGTGACTGGGATCCCCTGTGGAATGGAGGGCGGAGCTTGGAGGATCAAGAATGGAACAGAATGGTAGAGGAAGAGTGGGAAGGAAACGTTTTCTGAGAAGTGACTGGCTGAGAGGGTTGCAGCAAGAACAGCAAGAACCTTAGAGTTATAAAGACTAACAAGTTTTGTTATGACATAAATTTTGTGGACTAGGGGCTACTTCATCAGATGGATGGGCTATGATCCTCAGATGTCAGGTATATAAGCACATTGGTAAAATGGGGGAATACAAAGGATGGCCATAAAATTGGCAATGGAATACAACAAGCACAGTCTGTGACAATTCAGTTATACCTTAAATGTACGCAAAACAACTCTTCACACTAGCGGTAACTGGTGATAACATAATCATCTTGGCATTGCTGAGATCATTACCACCTGTAGAAGACAGGAAACCATTATCCCTTTTCAGACCCAAATGAACAGAAATGAGGTTTTTGATGAGTTTTGATTCAGCAATTTCACCCTGGAGTTTCCTTTGAAATTATTTTATTGCACGATGGCTGCCTTAAGATCAGAAACAGAGTGACCTGGTAGGTTGACATTTTCTCCTACCGGTATCTGAATATTGCTATTTTTCAGAATATAAGAACATAAGAAGAGTCTGGGGATGAGGTCAATGACCCATCTAGTCCAGTGCCCTGTTCTCACAGTGGCAAACCAGATGCCTACAGAAAGCCTGCAATGAGGCCCTAAGCACAATCGCATTCTTCCCATGGAATTATGGAATGCACATTTGTACTTTTGTGAGTTTCCATGATCATTTTATTTTGTACTTCATATGCAGAATGAAACCATTAAGCACTGAATAACTTTAGGTAGATCAAAAGTTACACAGCTCCTCATTAACCCAAGAGCAAGTCTGTTGGTTTTGGAGCTGAAACAGAAGTATAATTTAACAGATAAGTTTCATTAAAAGCATTGCTTTGACTTTGGTCTTTGCATGTACAGTGTAAGTTCCATCACCATTTAAAAGAAAAGATCACACATCGTTTCAGCAAGGATATCGTAACATAATGAGTTGTTTTCTTTTCTTGCCACCTGGTATTCAAAGGTTATTCTAAATATAGTTTGATCAGACTAGGTACAGTTTTGTCATTTTGTATGGCCACCAATCATCAAATTAGCTACCCTGGATCTAGACATTATATTAATAAATAATACATTTATTTACAATATCTCCCTTCTAAGAAGACTTAGAAAGCTTCTCAGCCAGTAACCTTGTTGCTCACTCATCCCCCCACCCACTCGACCCCAGTTTATTTGGTCCACTGATCAAATGGATAGAATCATAGAATAGTAGAGTTGGAAGGGGCCTACAAGGCCATCGAGTCCAACCCCCTGCTCAATGCAGGAATCCAAATCAAAGCATAGACTTCCCTCCTTCTCCCATTCTTTCCTAGGGTGCCTAACTCCCACCCCTAAGCTTCTTGATTTTTCCCATCCAAAGCAACCTTTCACTTCCCTCAAATATATGAAGTGTTTATCAACATTCTATTTTCCTTGGAACATTCATAATAATAATTTAATTTAATAATAATTTAATTTTTGTGTTGCCTATCTGGCTGAAGTCACTCTAGGCGACGTACACAATTAAATTCCAGTAAAATTACAATTTAAAATACAGAGCAAATACAATACAGCATCATAAAACAGTGTATAAACAACGGGCATTTAGTAATATTGATAAAGATTAGCCCACCCCAGAGGTCCCGAAGGCCTGTTCAAAAAGCCAAGTTTTTAATGCTCGGCGAAATGCATCCAGGGAGGGGGCATGTCGAAGATCGAACGGGAGGGACTTCCAGAGAGTGGGGGCCGCCACTGAGAATGCCCTCTCCCTAGTTCCCACCAACCTAGCTGTTTTTGTTGGTGGTACTGAGAGAAGGCCCTGCGTGGCTGATCTGGTCAGGCGGCTTAATTGGTGGTACTGGAGGTGTTCCTTCAGGTAAACTGGGCCGAGACCGTATAGGGATTTAAAGGTTAATACCAACACCTTGAATTGGGCCCGGAAAACAACTGGAAGCCAGTGTAGATGAACTAACACCAGCGTAATGTGGTCACGGCGGCGGCTATTTGTGAGCAGACGAGCCACCGCATTTTGTACCAGCTGTAGTTTCTGGACCGTTTTCAAGGGTAACCCCATGTAGAGCGCATTGCAGTAGTTCAATTGAGAGGTGACCATTCATGAACATTCCATTGCAACACCAGCACCCAACCTGTGAAAAGGGAACTCCATGGTAATAGGTGTTTCTCTCTATTAGACAGACAGACAAGATAGCAGTCATAAACCCCAATTGTAAGCGGGTAAGGGTTTTTTTAAATGGAGAATGCACTTTATCTATGTATAGAATAAATAGAAACCATACATCCTTCTTTATTTAGCTCACCTCTGCCGACTCTTCTGAAGACATCAGAATATGGCATATTCCTGGGTTCCTGCTGGGAGGAAGGGCGGGATATAAATTAAATAATAAATAAAAATAAATAAAAATAAATAAAAATAAAATTCCTCCATACCCAACTGTAACTTATCATTTTATTTCTATGAACCATCCAAACTTTTTTGCCCTGAAAAGGTGAAGTGATTTATAATGGTATTCCAAGCCTTAAATGTCCTTTTGACTAGAGATGTGCTCTCTAAATGTAAGTCACACTTTATTATGAGCTTGGTAGTAAAGTTGCAGAGATAAGAAGAAGATATTACTTTAAGATGTAAGTACTTCAAGGTAGGAAAAAAGCATGTTATCTGTAATTCTATAGAGTTTCCTTTAGATGGATCAGATTGGCTAGGAGTAGCTCCCCCATCCCTAGCTGGGACATTCTGCTTTACCGTAATGTTGCTGCCAGAGCGAAAAAGAGGTCTAAAAATCATAAGAACATAAGAACATAAGAAGAGCCTGCTGGATCAGGCCAGTGGCCCATCTAGTCCAGCATCCTGTTCTCACAGTGGCCAACCAGGTGCCTGGGGGAAGCCCACAAGCAGGACCTGAGTGCAAGAACAGTCTCCCCTCCTGAGGCTTCCGGCAACTGGTTTTCAGAAGCATACTGCCTCTGACTAGGGTGGCAGAGCTGCTCTGGGATATTATAATCTTCTCTAATTGTGTGTGGTAAGAGTCAGGCTTAGAACCTTCACACAAGGCAATACTAATTATTTCTCTTTGTTTCTCTCTTCTCTGACAGGCCAGCTCATATCTTTTTTTCACCATCATCATCATCATTAATTTACCCTTGGAGATAGGGCACCATTTAGAGAGTGAAAGAGAAGCAGTTGATACACACAAACACAGACAATTTCAGCCATATGGGATCCCTATTCTGATTTCTGGCAAACTCACTGGTGATAGTTCTACACACATAAGGCTAAACCAAACCATGGCTTAGTGTGAACGCATGAGTGCGCAGGTTCTCCGAGAGGAGATTGTGGGCTCTTTGCTCCTCCTCTGGTCCCACTGCTGCTATGCTGGCTTGGCTCACAACAGCAGCAGGACTGGAGGAGCAGCAAAACAGCTGCAATGTCTTCTCCAGGAGCTCCCATGCTCATGTGTTTGTGCTGAGCCATGATTTGGCTTTGCGTCACATGCAAACTGAGCCACTGAGGGATTGCTGCTGCCATCCTGTTATGCCAAGGCCATATCTGGACCACAACTCCTTTTTCATGCAGTGTATTTTGAAGTTAAGAGAAGGTGGAATCAAGGGTAGATAATTCCCTACCACAGTGCTAGGGGTAGGGGAGAAATTTGATTCAGTTTGCATTTAAAGGTGAACCTACCTAATTCACACTTTCCAAAACAATATGAGAACTGAAATATAGTCATCATCCCAAATGCACACTTCTTCAAATTTTGCAATGCAGTTCTCCAGCCAAGTAATGTGTACAAAAATGCATATACTAGGGTAAAGTGTCCATAAAAATGCATATGTTAGTGAAATTAACATACAAAAGCACATTATCGTAGGAGAAATTATCCTGCAAATGAAAATGCATATTAGGTAACACTGCATACAAACATGTGTATATTAGGAGAAATGTACATTAAAACACTGATGAATTTTCGTGAGAACTTTTTTTTAAAAAAAATTGATGTGGAATATTACCTGAACTTAATATTGAAAAAAAGAGCAGCAATTTAATTCTCAGTCTTCCATGCCTAAACCTTCTCTGTGCAATTCACCAAACTGGCCCAGCTTTTAACTTTCATGCCACCCTGTGATCATCCTGTAAACAGAGGCAGGTTGTGCAATTGTGTGGCACTGATTTTTCTGCATGCATACTTCATCTTTCTTTCCAGGCACGTCTGGGGACCCCAATTCTCGGGGGGGTTGGAAGGGTTAAGGGCTCCTGACAAAGGTAACCCTGGGGCAGAAGCATGTGTGAAAAATGGTGCCCTTCATCTGCAGTTGCAACATTTTCACTTCTTACGAGAAAGTGTCTTGCAAATCCACTAAGAATTATATCATAAAAGACAAATCTGGGGCGCATGCGCGCGATTGCCGAAGCAGCAGCGTAAACCGCAAGCTCCGCTATCCCGAGACCTAATTTAAACACCTTGGCACGAAGACCAACAGAAAAATCAACAAAAAATAACTCAAAGACTCAAGAAGACAAACTACAACAACGAAACTGCATAAATCGCCTATTCTTTACACAAACACTCTTTTTGACGACATCGCGGATAAGAGGAATAGGTGAAAATCGGTGTTTTCAAAATGGTGGCGAAAACCGCTAAATCATCAAAAAGTGAGTCCTTGCAAATACAAAGTCCCGAATTAGAACAAGATCCACTTGCAATTCACCTATCTGCACAATTCACATCCTTTCAAAACTCTTTACTCCCAAAATGGGCTGATAGCTTTAAAAGTCTGGATGAAAAAAATCTCATCTCTGGCAAACAAGATGGAGGATACTGCTAAGATAGCAAATGAAGCCCTAGAAATAGGCATTCAGCATACAGAGGTAATTAAACATATTATAATTAATCAAAGAGACATTGCAAACCGCGTGGATGACCAGGAGAATCGGGGCCGTCGCCAAAATCTGAGAGTGCGTGGGATTAAAGAATGGACAGGAAAAAAAGACGTCACTCAAGTCTTAATAAATTGGTGGTCATCAATAATACCAGAAGCGGGCATCACTGCATCTAATATAGAACGTGCACATAGAAGGCTGGGTCCACGACCAAAAAATAATGCTCCTCCAAGAGACATCATAATCGCATTCTATAACTTTGCAAAAAAAGAAGCAATGCTCAAAATGATGCATGAGAAAGACCAAATAGAATTCGAAGGTAGCCCTGTAGTATTCCTTCAAGGTCTGAGTGCTGAAACACTATGCAAACGTAAATCATTTCGCCCTGCCACAGAATTATTAAGAACAACAGGCATCAAATATCGCTGGGGCTTTCCATTTGCGCTGATAGTAGAAGCAGATGGTGTACAACATAGAGTATCAAGCAGAAAGGATTTGGTGAATCTACTAGCGCTATTTAATCTGAAATCTCCCTGGGAAGAGGAAGAATTGGAATCTTATGACATTCTTGACATAGTGCTCGAAGGGGAAGATTGGAATTCCTTTCCTCATACTACAAAACGCAGAAGACGTCCACGTAATGAAACATCCATCAATACATCCAACTCTCAAAGATCAATGAGATCAACATCCACAAGAAAGAAAGAAACTTCGGAAGCTTGGTTACAAGACAAATCAGCGCAAGAAACAATTTCAAGGGTTTAAGATATCAACGCGCAACAAGGTTATGACTGTGTCATTCATGATATATTTGGGTTAGTGGAAGCATATAGTTTTATTGATTAACAGTTTTTTCTAAAAGGTTTACAAAATATTCATAAGAGACAAAAGCCTCAAAAGTTCAACCAACTAACACAGGGCTGTCTTAGACAATACCTGTAAGCAGGGAAACTTTCTCTGTCTTTAGTTAGTTAGGTATGGTGGTTAAATGTTGGAGAGGGAGTTAATACGTTCTTGGGGACTCCAGAGCCACATTTTAAATTTCTACCAGCATATATGGTCTGACATTTTGTTGGGATTGGTACAATGTTAAAAAACAAGGGAAAATACAGGTGATCATACTGGATCAATTGAATATAAAACATGGCTGAAATCAAATTGCTGACATTAAATGTAAGAGGCATGGGAGATGTTGTTAAAATACGAAGGGTTTCAGACTATATTAGAAATCAGAAACCATCTATCATATTTTTACAGGAAATATATAAACCAAAACCCAACTGTCATCTACTTCCACATACATACTTTGGTAAACAATTTTTGGCTTTAGGAGGCAATCACTCAAGAGGGGTGGGTATCATTTTTGCTAAATCTTTAGACTTCCAGGTTCAAAAACAACAAATAGATTCAGAAGGTAGATATATATTCATTTCAGGTTTACTACAAAATCGCAAATTCACACTCGCATCTATATATTCTCCTAATAATAATCAATTTAATTTTTTATCCAAAATATTGAGAAAACTTCAGAAGTTTGCATCAGGAGAAATTCTCATTGGTGGAGATTTAAATATGATTAGTGATTCCAAACTAGACAAAAGTGCAAGAACATCAACTTCGACCACAGGGAATAAATCCCCCATGCAACTCCTATTACAAAAACACGGATTAACAGATGCGTGGTGCCACATAAACACAGGACTCAGAGATTATACATATTACTCTCCCAGATTCAAAAATTTCTCCAGATTAGATTATATTCTAGTATCCTTAAACTTAATAACAAATATTACTAGAGCAGATATATATCCCAGATTGGTATCAGACCATGCTGCAGTTGGAGCAAATATAAACACTCTTTCATATTCTCCATACACCCCAATATGGAGATTTGACTCATTTCTTCTGACACATCAATTGACCACCAAAACACTTCAGGAAAAATTGAAAGAATATTTTAACTTAAACAATTCACCTGAAATCAATCTTAATGTCATAGGGGATGCTATGAAAGCAACAATGAGAAGTCACTGTATAAATGAAACAGCTAAAAAGAAACGTAATACTGAACCTATTAAAACTCAGTTGCTATCAGAGATGGAAATTCTAGAATCTCAACATAAACAAAACAAATTCTGAAATCACTCTAAAAAAGTACAAATGAAAAATAAAGAAATAGAAGCAGTAGATTCGGCCAAAATAGCTAAATCCATCTGGTATACCAAGCAAAAATATTATGAATGGGGAAATAAAAACTCTAAATTATTAGCTCATGCTTTTAAAACCCGACAATCAACCACAAAAATTGGAGCAATCTCACACAAAGAAAAAATAACATATGAAACTAAAGAAATCAATAAACACTTTATGAATTTTTATAAGGAATTATATAGTAACATACCTACCAATACAGAAAAGATTCAAGAATATATTCTTGATTTCTCTCCCCCCACTCTCTCAAACAGTCAGAAAAAGTTTTTAAATCAAGACATAACAACAGAGGAAATATCTGCCGCAATTAACAGACTTAAGCACAATAAAGCACCTGGGCCAGATGGATTTAACAGCACATTCTACAAAAACTTTCAAGAAACACTACTCCCACATCTAACTCAATTATTCAATTATATTTGGTCAGGGGGAAATATTCCAGGCACTTGGAAGACCTCTCAAATAATTGTTATCCCTAAACCAAATAAAGACAAATTGAAATTAGACTTTTATAGACCAATAAATCTTCTCAATCAAGATCAAAAATTATTCACAGCCATACTGGCAACTAGATTTAATTCAATGATATCTGATTTAATTCACACAGATCAAACAGGATTCACTGCAGGTAGACACATCTCAGATCCCATCAGAAGATTACTCAATATCATATTTTATGCCAAACATTATTAAAAAATCACTAGGTGTCTTATCATTAGACATATACAAAGCCTTTGATTGTCTAAATTGGAATTATTTAAAAAATGTATTACTAAAATATCACCTGGGAGAAAGAACATTAAATATGATAGATCATTTATATGACACAACTGCAGCAGTGATACGCACTAGTAATCTGGACTCAAACCCTATACCGATACAAAGAGGTACGAAACAAGGATGTCCTTTATCCCCATTACTATTTGCCCTTTCCCTAGAACCACTGGCCATGAAATTACGTTCACATACTCAAATACAGTGTTATCAAATTAAGGCAAACGAAGAAGAACATTTATTAAATTTATATGCAGATGATATGACATTAATGCTAGGAAACCCAGCACAATCTGCCCCAGTACTTAAAAAGATGCTGGAAACATTTTCAAACATATCTGGACTTAAAGTTAATTATAATAAATCCTCCATAATGTTTTTTCACGTTGGTCCACAGGATCAATTGATAATCCGAAAAATGCTGGAAGTTAACATATGTAGCTCTGCTTTTCGATATTTAGGGATATCGATTCCAAAAAAAATCTCAAAATTATTTTACATTAATTATCACCCCTTAATACATAAAATGAAGATAGATTTAAACAAATGGAAAAAAAATAATTTAACGACATTAGGTCGAATAGCCGCTATACGGATGAAAATAATACCCAGATTCCTTTATTTATTTCAAGTACTTCCTCTTCTTATTACTAAGAATACAATTAGTAAATGGCAGAATATGATAAATAAATTCATCTTTCAAAATAAAAGACGAAGGTTAGCACTAGCCTCCTTTTACACTCAGACAAACTCAGGGGGATGGGGTCTCCCAAATTTATATTTATATTACACAGCACTTCAACTACGACAGCTCAGCTTCATAATAATGAAATCAGATAAAACTTGGATTAGACTGGAAGAATCAATGTTATCCATTATGGAATCTACCTTTCCTACCAATACATAATACCTGGCTTAAAACTATTGACAATCCATTTACTAAAACTACATTCACTATTTGGAAATACTGGCAATTGAAAATATCCTCAGTTTACTCTCCCTTGACCCCCTTGCAAGCTTATCCAAATGCAGGAGATGATTTTCTGAAAAAATACATGGAAATAGGGGGAAAGAAAGGGTACTTCAGACTCAGAGATTTTTTTTCACAAGGAAAGCCAATCACTATTCAACAACTGAAAATAGACATTCCCTCGTGAAAACTAGACTGGTCACACATTTCAATTACAATCCATACTAAAAGACACCCAAATTAAAACATATGATACTCAAAATATAACACAATTTGAAAAAGTTTTGCTAGAAAATGGTTATAATGGAAAAGGATTAGTATCCAAGGTATATAAAATATTACTGGAACGTGACATGGGAAACCTAATAGGATTGAAAAATCAATGGGAAAAAGACTTGGGATTTAATTTAGACATATCTGATTGGAATTCAATATTTGTGTCAAAATACAATAAAACTGTCTCAGCCATGCATAAAGAAACTATGTTGAAAACAACGCATAGATGGTACTCCACACCAGTTCAACTCTCACACATCTCTTCTTTAATGTCCCCCTTATGTTGGAGAGGATGTACCCGAAAAGGAACATACTTTCATCTATGGTGGACTTGTTCAAAGATCAACAGATTTTGGATATCAATTCAAGGTGAACTCAACAACATTATGAAAGAAACAATACACTTAAAACCAGAATTATTCTTATTATCTTTATTTAAAGAAGAAAACAAGTCATTGAAATCAAAACACCTGATATCCAGATTATTACTAGCAGCAAGACTAACAATATAACAACATTGGAAACGTTTGGACAAACTGAATATACAGAACTGGTACAACAAAATATGGACAATGGCAATACTGGACAAAATCACTCTACATCTCCGATTTTTGAGAGGTGCTGCAAAACCAGAAACATTCATGTCGATGTGGTGGAGATTCATAGATTACGCCTCACAACAGGATCTACATAAACAACTTTCCCCATCAGCAAAAGCAATATGGTTGTCATGAATAAATAATTAAGTTTCTATGGTCTTATATCCCCCATATATGATTATATTATACTAGATGTATAAATTTCAAAACACTCACCTGTATTTTAGCACTTACCTTTGTATTATTACATCCATGAATATTTGTTATAACAATATCCAAATTATTGGCTCTAGGGAGGGGGGTGGGATTTAGGGTTAATTTCATATTGTTGCATTATTTATGTTAATGTTTTGTACAATAACAAAAAATAATAATAAAAAGAATTTTAAAAAATAAAAATAAAAGACAAATCTCTCTGTGTGTATATTTTTCACTTATTTATTAGTTCAGCGGTCTTTAAGAGGGACAAAGTGGATTTACTGTCCAGCAATTAAAACAGCAACCAATATTGATTTAATCTCCAGTATCAGTTTTTGCTGATGGAAGTGTTTCAAACATAGAAGCCTGTTCTGATGCTGCAAAATTCACATGAATTATTCTCGTAAGGTGTTCAGTGGGAAAGGACCAAATAAAGTGAAGAAGCAATTAAAATAAAACCCATACACCAATAAAAGTCTGATTTGTTACTTCTATCATATGAAGCATTCAAATTATGTCATGCTACCGTTTGCCAGGAAAGACTTGGATAAGAAATGTCTCAGAAACACAAAATTAATCAAGAGAGTACCGTGGCTTTAGTGCTATGCATGCTTCCTTAAAAATAAGCCCTATAGGAGTCAATAGAACTTACAATACAATGAATGTCTACTAGTCAGAAGTAAGCCCCATTGATGTTCAATGGGGCTTACTCCCAGGAAAGAATGCAGACTTAAGTTCCAATTAAACATGTATAGGGATCTAGTGTGTAAGGCAGTGGTGGGGAACCTATGCTCCTTCAGAAGCTGCGGGACTGCACCTCCCATCATTTCTGTCCATTGGTCGTGCTGACTGGGACTGATGGGAGTTGGAGTCCAACAACGTCTGCAGGGCATCGGGTTATGGAATGCTGATTTAACCCAAAGGGGAAACCTTGTGCAATATCGTATGGGACCTGTTCCTAGGCCTTTTCAGAACCTAAAACCAGAGCTTGGAAAAGTTACTTTTTTGAACTACAACGCCCATCAGCCCAATCCAGTGGCCATGCTGGCTGGGGCTGATGGGAGTTGTAGTTCAAAAAAGTAACTTTTCCAAGCTCTGCCTAAAACATAGGGTTGCAGCCTATGCCACTCCTGCATCATCCAGTGAGCCACAAATCCTCCACTCCTAGCAAAAGAGAAGACCACTGCCTTTGGAGTCCAAAAGAAGGACTTCATAAACGTAATGCTGTCCTCCTGACTCCCTCTCTTTTAAGTGCATTGGCAGTCTGTCTGGTGGACCTGTGTTGCTTGCTTCGTTGTAAAAAGCTTTGAGCTGTAAGGATTAAAAATGAATGATATAAGCACCAAGTAATTCCCATTGTCACAGTGCATTTGCCGTGCTCCCAGACATTTCACCAATCATTTTGAAATAATTCCAGACTCGCTCACATTCCATTTCTCCAATTAAGGTTGAGGAACTTTTGATCTCCCTTCATCAAAATTCCTGCCCAGCCGACCTGATAACCACCACCAATATTATCCATTCGACCTGCCTTTTCTCTTCACTTCGTATTTTTATGTTTTGTCCTCCTGCATGGAGACCTCGCTCACTAAAACAGTGCTTATCCAGTTGAGAATTTTACCACTGATAACATGTATTGCCCTTTTATGTGATTCTGTATGAAAAACTTGGTTTCCAACCAGGTTATATCTCTTCCCTCTTCCGTGTCAGCTCTTATTGTCACTTACTCGAGAAAGTTAATCAGATCTCTCCAGGTAGACCTCATTTTCATAAATACATGGTATCACTGAGTGCTGTCTGCCTTCCACTCCATATTAAAAGGACCATGGAAAACAGATGAGAAACGGTGAGGGAAAATAGTCGTAGGCCACATTCACAACACCATACATTTATTCCACTATTAGTCCACTTCAAACACTTATAGCTTCCCCCAAAGAATCCTGGGAAGTATAGTTTGTGAAGGGTGCTGAGAGTTGTTAGGAGTCTCCCACTCCCTCACACAGCTACCATTGCCACAATGTGGTTTAACAGTCAGTCGCTCTTCTCAGGACTCTGGGAATTGTAGCTGTGGGAGGGGAATAGGGGTCTCCTAACAGGGAATGTGGCCATAGAGAAGGCCATATGTCAATGCAGACACTGAACAGAAAGTCCTCCATTTGATCCCATGGATTCCATCTCAGATAGGCATACTGGGTTCCCCTGTTCGAGGGCAGGACAAACATTGGATCCCAGGAGGATGAGAGTTTGAAACCTAGTCAAGCCTCTCTGCCCTTTTAAATGCCTTCCAGGTACCAGTTAAGATTTGAAAGACAGGAAGTCAGACCATTGGTCCATCTAGCTCATGACTGTGCACTAACTGGCAGCATCTCTCCAAACAAATGTCTCTCCCACCCTACCTGGAGATGCTGGGATTGAGAATGGGGCCTTTTGCATGCAAAGCAGTTGATCCACCACTAAGCTACATGGCCTTTTCCAACTTGACATTCAGAAGGTCTGCTTTACTGTTTTGGGGCTCAGCAGGGCTTACCCAAAACATTTTCCTGCCTGAAGCAAAGGGCAAGATGGTGCCTGTGACATCACAAGACTATGTAAATATGTCATCCAGGTTACGTTAATATATGTCCGTATTTGGTAAGTAGAGAGGGGAGGGGTAAAATGGAATGTTGGGGAGTGAGTGTTTGGCGAGAATGTCTCTGATTGGGTATTGGATTCCCTGGTTGGGAGGAGGTGATGAGCGAGGGTTTGTGTTTAAAATTTCTGGAGGTTTTGTCAGTTAGAGAGTCAGTTGGTTTTTCTCTGAGGCTTGGATAGCTAGATTAGGAATTGGGGTAGAGGACGGAGGTTGGTAAGGGTAGGATTATGATTTAGTTAGATAGGTTAGTACAGTGTTATATTGTGTCAGACCTTATTTCTATCTGCAAGGTTTAAAATTCTCATCTGAAAATAATAAAGAATTAATTTGTTTTTTATTCTATACTCAATGCCTATGCTTGGTTACTGCCTATCATAAATAAATATCAGTCAAGGAGGTGCTGAATAGACAGATGGGACTGGATCTTGTACATTCTACAGTGTCTCTTGGCAAATACTATAAAGGCATTTCATTCTGAAACTGGTGGCACCATGGTATCATAAGAGTATCCCTTGAAGGAAAGGTTTGCCTCACATACAACCTAGCAATAACTATATCCACAGTTGGTTTGGGGTATCCAGGATCTCCCAGAGATAAGGGTGGGAGATGGTGGAGTGCTGAGACGGGGAATGAAAATATTGCACACAAAGGTTAGGAAGGGTTGAATTGCCTCTGTACATGTGTAAAGGGTTAGGGATTGCTGTGTACAGAGGCAGACATCCCCCACATCAGCTGCTGCAGGAAGGCAGGGATAGGTGGGTGGGGACCTTACAGTGCTCTCCACCTCTCCACATACACACGTATTCCATGTTCCACGAGTTGACCAGACTGGCACTTGAATCTTATGCTGATGAAGGGACACACCTGAGGACAGCAGGCTAGCAGAAGGGGGCACAAAAGAGGCTGCATGGCACACACAGTTCTGACCTCCAACAATCAGCCTCCTAAAGTGTCTCCCTCAATTGCCTAGTCTAAGAGCTCCGTAAGCTTCTGTAGATTCAGCCTCACCCTCCTATCTGTTGCCTAATATCTAAAGTGTATACCTGGCACTTAATACTCCATATATATATCAACTGAGCCATTAAACCAGGAATGGGGAACCTGTGGCCTTCCATAAGAACAAATGAAGAGCCTGCTGGATCAGGCCAGTGGGCCATCTAGTCCAGCATCCTGTTCTCACCATCATTACATAAAAGGAATTACCATGTTCGGAGCCAATAAACCTCCAAATATCAGCTGCTGGAGACAAACACCAGGGGTAGAATGATAACAACATAAGAGCCCTGTTGGGTCAGGCCCTGACTTGGTAGAGATGTCTCTGGGAAGTTCACAAGCAGGACGTGAGGGTAGCATTACTGGAGGCAGTATGCCTCTGAATATCAGTTGCTGGGAACTGAAAATGGGGAGAGTGCTCATGCATTCAAGTCTTGCTTGCAGGCTTCCCATGAGCATCTGATTGGCCACTGTGAGAACAGGATGCTGGACGAGAGGGCATTTGGCCTGATCCAGCAGGGCTCTTCCTATGATCTTCCACACACAAGCAGATGTGCTAACAATATAGGTCTCCATTTTGCAGACAGATTTCCACTCTCCTAGTCCCCTCTAAGGTGGCTGCATGGCCTAATGGATAAGGCATCTGATTTCGGATCAGAAGATTGCAGGTTCGCGTCCTGCCACGGTTGCAAATCCGGAGACTGCTACAAGTCTCCTTGTTTCATTTTGAGAGCCAGTGTGGTGTAGTGGTTAAGGTGCTGGACTATGACCTGGGAGACCAGGGTTCGAATCCCCACACAGCCATGAAGCTCACTGGATGACCTTGGACCCAGTCACTGTCTTTCAGCCTCAGAGGAAGGCAATGGTAAACCCCCTCTGAATACCGCTTACCATGAAAACCCTATTCATAGGGTCGCCCATAAGTCGGAATCGACTTGAAGGCAGTCCAGCCCCCTCTAATGGAAAAGGACAGGATTCTGTTCAAAGCAGAGAGAGGGTCTTGACATACATCAAAAGATTTCTCTCTTGTGGATGAGCTGAAGATTTTCCTCTGGGACAACTTTTAGCAACAAGAAGTTAAAGAAAACTTGATTAAAAAGGCTTGGGCCCTCAAATATGTTAAATAATATTCCCCATTATTTCCATTGTAACTTTCTGGAACATTATACGTTGTTTTATGCGCTGTAGCATTCTAGGTGGTTTTATAATATTTTTATTATAGTATCTCTTTTCAACATTAATATTTGTGCTGCCACTGTGTCAGTATCTTTTTTGCAACGGCTTTGCTAGACTGGTATGAATTCATTACTCTAGCATAACAACTTTGTGGTCCACTGGCATTACAGGATTTGGTTTGATCCTGTCCCCAAGGGAAGTTGCAGAGAGAATCTGAGTTATTCAAAACATCACCACTACTTACATTGGTTTCTGTAGGTATGGAGTACTCCTGTTTGATTTAGGGATTTTACACAGCGTGTATACCATTCCATGTCAAAAGACAGATTCCCCCACCTCACCATGGGATAGAAGTGGAGGACGTCTGTATTCAAGCACAGAGATGGTCTCAACATATAGCCAGTTTTTGTTTGTGGATGAATCAAACATGTTCCTAGGAGACGCATTGATCCAACAAGCAGGGTTTTTTTTAAAAAAAAATTAATTAAAAGCTTACAAACTCAAATATATGTTATTTCCATTGTATCCTTTTGAAACTTTCAGCATTGCTCACTTCTGTGATCTATTCTGATTTTCATTCCTATGTTGATTCTGATGGAAATTATTTTGGTTTATTGACTTATTGATTTTGGAGAATGTATATAAAGAAACAAGAATTAAATGGAGGTACCATTCTTCCCATTCCTTCCCCTGTCCTTGAGTGGCTAGATTTCTTGTTACCTGGATGGAGTCTTGAACTCAGCCTTCTAAGTGTTATCTCGCATAATCCTGTAATAAACACCCAAGCCAACACCAACAGCAGCAGCAGCAAGGATGAATACACTTCCTAAAATACTTCCTCCAATGATATCACTCCTTTCTTTTGGTTGCCCACTGTCAATGCTGCCACCATAACCTTTCTTTAGGCAGTCAGGAGGGGCCCAGCCATAATCGCAATGACAGTGTTTGTAGCTGTTGCATATCCCCCGATGATGGCACTTTGTGACATTGCAATCATACTTCAAGAGAGACACTCTCTGGCATTCCCCATGAACACACATCATGTCACTGCCACAAGGAGTTCCATCTCTCACTGCTCCAATATCAGCTGTCCCCATTCCACTGTGGTAGTCTGTACTCCAGCATTGAGTGTCACCAATGGTCGACTGAATGATGGTGCTGTGTTCCTCCAAAGAGGATAATTTATTAATATTATCACACTGGATTCGGCCACATAGAACATTCTCAGCACTGCATTTCTTAAAAGTACCATGTCTAAGGCCACAGTTGCCAAAGCGATCACCTTTAATATTCAACACTCTGAAACAATTCTCTGAAGCAACTGTTGCTTTCTTGCCAAATATCATTTTACACTGCCTGTTGTGGGTGGTACAATGCCCGTGATAGCAATAAGCACCATCACTGCATGGGGCACCATCTTGTACATAGGTATCTTCAGGACACCACTCAGAAGTCCCATTGCAGTATTCAGGAAGATCACAGACACTAATTTTCTTTCTGCAAAGGGATCCAGCTGGACGGTACCGACACTTGTCACAGCATGGTCCCAAAGCACAATTGGCACATGGATGCAACATGCAATTGGATTTGCAACATGGATCCAAATGACATTCAGTAACTGAACCACAGTCACATTGCTCTCCATTTTCTACTACTTTGTTCCCACATTTCTTGAGTTGGTACATTTTATCAGGATCTGGTGGAACAAACAAGCAAGGACGGTTCCTTAGTCTGAAATAATCTTGATAACTGCAGTTGCTAAACTTATCAGTGAGTAAAGCTGAGACAGACATAATGCAGGCTTGTCGATCACATTTACAGTATAACCCATCATGGTTCATACCAAGATTATGTCCTAATTCATGAGCAAATAGCTCAGAAAAATGGTACAACCTGAAAGTTCTTAATGAATCAACAGCACTTCCAAAACTGTCGCTACAAATTTGTGATAAGTATGCTATTCCAATAATCCCTCTAAAACCTTTGTATACTAATAAGTGAGCAGCATCATTCTTCAGATGTTTAAGTAGATTGTTCTGTCTCCATTTATTAAAATCCCAAAGTACGTCCCCTATGTCGTTGCTAATTTCTATGGGATTCCTTTCTGACCATATCTCCAGTCCCGCGAGAGACACCTGAATAGATAATGGCTCAAAATATGAGTTTACAGTATGGAACATCTCAAGAACTTTCACAGCAATATCACTTTCATTTCTGTTAAACTTAACATATCGTTCATGTTCCACCACAATTGCCACCTTTGCGTATCTCGTGTGTGGCCACCAGCGTCCTGCTGGGGCACTTTTGATCCCTGCATGCTCTGTGTTCTGGATCATGGCTTCTTGATGACTTTGCTCTTCCTCCGTCAACCCACACTTCTGGCGGATGGCACCCTCCTCTACATCTAGGCGATACACCACATGTTGAAAGGTAGCAGATGCCTGAACAGGTTCAATTTCATAGGTCTCATTTTTTAATTGCAACAGACCCCTGAGTCCTCCTGAGCAAGTGCTGAGAGTGACCAAAGAGTGAGGCTTGCCCTGTACAAAACCACTGTAGAAACAATCATCCCTGATGAAAGGATAGTCAACCTGGAGGTCCCCCTGTTTATTGTACGTGAAGACAGGAAAGTGCTTAGGGACAAGGCCCGTCTTCTGCCTGAGCTGCACCACTTGGCCCTTCCCCTCAATCTGCAGTAGGTAGCTGACATCCTGGGCTTCCTCTAGGCCATATCTGAAGCTCAGTTTCCTTGGGATGGTCACCTCATAGGAGGCATATCTAAAGCCCTGAGGCGGTGATTGACCAGAAGTCTCACTCATCAGATTCCTCAAGAACATCATGAGCAGCCATGCCAGACTGCCATTCATTTTCCCAGAAAGTGGAAAAGCACTCTTTCTGGCATCGCACCCATGAAAGGGAAGCCCCGTGCAGCTGTTGCCAGGCTAGCAGATAGATGGAAAGCAGGCTGTATGTGCATTAGAAGGGGAGGAAGATTCTGCACATAGCAACAGTGACTGGGATCCCCTGTGGAATGGAGGGCGGAGCTTGGAGGATCAAGAATGGAACAGAATGGTAGAGGAAGAGTGGGAAGGAAACGTTTTCTGAGAAGTGACTGGCTGAGAGGGTTGCAGCAAGAACAGCAAGAACCTTAGAGTTATAAAGACTAACAAGTTTTGTTATGACATAAATTTTGTGGACTAGGGGCTACTTCATCAGATGGATGGGCTATGATCCTCAGATGTCAGGTATATAAGCACATTGGTAAAATGGGGGAATACAAAGGATGGCCATAAAATTGGCAATGGAATACAACAAGCACAGTCTGTGACAATTCAGTTATACCTTAAATGTACGCAAAACAACTCTTCACACTAGCGGTAACTGGTGATAACATAATCATCTTGGCATTGCTGAGATCATTACCACCTGTAGAAGACAGGAAACCATTATCCCTTTTCAGACCCAAATGAACAGAAATGAGGTTTTTGATGAGTTTTGATTCAGCAATTTCACCCTGGAGTTTCCTTTGAAATTATTTTATTGCACGATGGCTGCCTTAAGATCAGAAACAGAGTGACCTGGTAGGTTGACATTTTCTCCTACCGGTATCTGAATATTGCTATTTTTCAGAATATAAGAACATAAGAAGAGTCTGGGGATGAGGTCAATGACCCATCTAGTCCAGTGCCCTGTTCTCACAGTGGCAAACCAGATGCCTACAGAAAGCCTGCAATGAGGCCCTAAGCACAATAGCAATCTCACCATGAATGCACATTTGCACTTTTGTGAGTTTCCATGACCATTTTATTTTGTACTTCATATGCAGAATGACACTATTAAGCACTGAATAACTTTAGGTAGATCAAAAGTTACACAGCTCCTCATTAACCCAAGAGCAAGTCTGTTGGTTTTGGAGCTGAAACAGAAGTATAATTTAACAGATAAGTTTCATTAAAAGCATTGCTTTGACTTTGGTCTTTGCATGTACAGTGTAAGTTCCATCACCATTTAAAAGAAAAGATCACACATCGTTTCAGCAAGGATATCGTAACATAATGAGTTGTTTTCTTTTCTTGCCACCTGGTATTCAAAGGTTATTCTAAATATAGTTTGATCAGACTAGGTACAGTTTTGTCATTTTGTATGGCCACCAATCATCAATTTAGCTACCCTGGATCTAGACATTATATTAACAAATAATACATTTATTTACAATATCTCCCTTCTAAGAAGACTTAGAGAGCTTCTCAGCCAGTAACCTTGTTGCTCACTCATCCCCCCACCCACTCGACCCCAATTTATTTGGTCCACTGATCAAATGGATAGACTTCCCTCCTTCTCCCATTCTTTCCTAGAGTGCCTAACTCCCACCCCTAAGCTTCTTGATTTTTCCCATCCAAAGCAACCTTTCACTTCCCTCAAAGATATGAAATGTTTATCAACATTTTATTTTCCTTGGAACATTCATGAACTTTCCATTGCAACACCAGCACTCAACCTGTGAAAAGGGAACTCCATGGTAATATGTGTTTCTCTCTATTAGACAGACAGACAAGATAGCAATCATAAAGCCCAACTGTAAGAGGGTAAGGGTTTTTTTAAATGAAGAATGCACTTTATCTATGTATAGAATAAATAGAAACCATACATCCTTCTTTATTTAGTTCACCTCTGCCGATTCTTCTGAAGACATCAGAAGATGGCATATTCCTGGGTTCCTGCTGGGAGGAAGGGTGGGATATAAATTAAATAATAAATAAAAATAAATAAATAAAAATAAAATTCCTCCATACCCAACTATAGCTTGTCATTTTATTTCTATGAACTATCCAAACTTTTTTGCCCTGAAGAGGTGAAGTGATCTATAATGGTATTCCAAGCCTTAAATGTCCTTTTGACTAGAGATGTGCTCTCTAAATGTAAGTCACACTTTATTATGAGCTTGGTAGCAAAGTTGCAGAGATAAGAAGGTATTACTTTAAGATGTGATGTAGGTACTTCTAGGAAAAAAGCATGTTATCTGTAATTCTATAGAGTTTCCTTTAGATGGATTAGATTGGCTAGGAGTAGCTCCCCCATCCCTAGCTGGGACATTCTGCTTTACCATAATGTTGCTGCCAGAGTGAAAAAGAGGTCTAAAAATCAAGCATCTCTGGGATATTATAATCTTCTCTAATTGTGTGTGGTAAGAGTCAGGCTTAGAACCTTCACACAAGGCAATACTAATTATTTGTCTTTGTTTCTCTCTTCTCTGACAGGCCAACTCATGTCTTTTTTTCATCATCATCATCATCATCATTAATTTATCCTTGGAGATAGGGCACCATTTAGAGAGTGAAAGAGAAGCAGTTGATACACTCAAACACAGACAATTTCAGCCATATGGGATCCCTATTCTGATTTCTGGCAAACTCACTGGTGATAGTTCTACACACATAAGGCTAAACCAAACCATGGCTTAGTGTGAACGCATAAGTGCGCAGGTTCTCCGAGAGGAGATTGTGGGCTCTTTGCTCCTCCTCTGGTCCTGCTGCTGCTATGCTGGCTTGGCTCACAACAGCAGCAGGACTGGAGGAGCAGCAAAACAGCTGCAATGTCTTCTCCAGGAGCTCCCATGCTCATGTGTTTGTGCTAAGCCATGATTTGGCTTTGCGTCACATGCAAACTGAGCCACTGAGGGATTGCTGCTGCCATTTAAATGGGCATGTATGCTAGGGCTGCATTCCTTCTCACTGCTGAACCATCTTCTCCTGCCCACCTGTCCCTGCCCCACATGTGGAATCCTCTCCCACCACCACTCTGCTTCATTGGACTTTCTTACACACACACATGCACACACAGTGAGCTATATTTACAGGAAGACTACACACATCAAAAGGTTGTTGGCCATGCCATGCTAAATTGTAATCTGGCTCCACCATCCAACCACACTTGATCTAGGCTGACAAAAATTGCCACAATGGATGGAAAATAAATAAGCTTCAGTTTAGGAACAGTCTCAAAAGGGTTACTGACCTAGGGGCAGTGAGAGTCCATCTTAAATAAGCCCCCAATAAGATCTAAATGATCTCTCTCTCTCTCTCTCTCTCTCTCTCTCATACACACACACACACAAAATCTTCCTTAACATACTTTCATAAGACTGCTGTTTCTTTAATTCTTATCTTACAGTACATTATTTCTGAAAGCTGAAGCCTGCACGTCTTGAGATAGTCACAGAAGGAAGCTTCTATAGGAAATGATGGAACCCAAAGACAAGCATGGAATATATGTGTTACTATTTTGGGTTGAGTTTTCTTCTCCCACAGATTTTTAAAAACTAGTTTTGCAGAAGAAACATTTACCTTGTCTAAGACTGAAACTTTTCTTCTAGTAGGGCTCCTGAGCCTCAACATCTGCATGACATACAAAAATAAATACATAAATAATGTTGCTTGTAAAGCTTTTCCTGGCATGGAGATGCAATGATGGGGATATCTTCACCTAATGAATGTATATAAGTTGGGCTTCTTGTAAAGCAGAGGTGGACAACCTGTAGCCTTCCAGATGCTGTTGGACTCCAGTTTCCATCAGCTTTAGCCAGCTTGGTCAGTGATAAGAGATCATGGGGCTTGTAGTCCAACAACATCCAGAAAGCCACAGGTTCCCCACTCCTATTTGCAAAGGTACAAAACATTTACCAGGATCTGTATTTTCAAAGGCAACTGTAGATTGTATTCAGCATAGTGCTAAGGAAACTGTTCTGTCAGCACAAGAATTTCTCCTTTTCTCCTCCGCCCATGCACCCCCTAAATCTGTTCTGGGTGTTCCCCCAACCTTCCAGAGCAGATTTGGGGATAAGGCAGCCAGGGCACGTATGGGGGAAGGAAAGGGGGAAACCTCATTGTGCTAGTGCTAACTCTAGCATGAAATGTTAAGTTGTAAACCATCCTATGCCTTTATCTTCATTCCCTGCTAGTCACACTGCCATTAAGCAGAGGCTAAGGAACATTTAAATCCTTTGGTGGTATCTGGAAATGGGAGGGATGACGACAGATAACCTCAGTCCAGATGAGATGGAACTACTGTTGATTGGGAAGACTGTTGATCTGGATAGAGGCATCTTTGCTGGATGGAGCTGCACTTCTGATGAAGAATCTGGTAAGCGTGAGCGTACAACTGGATCCCGTGTTATGTATGGAGACACAGGTGAAGGCTTAGGAATGCCTTTTACTCACTGAGGCTTTTTTGCCAGCTGCTGCTGCCTCTGGAGAAAGTGGACCTGGCTGGTGACACAAGCAAAGGTTACATCCAGACTAAATGACTCTAATCATTGTCATCGTGCAGGGGTGCAGAACCTCAGGCCAAGAGACTTGTCAAGAAGTACTGCTTCCCAAAAAAATCTGTGATCTGAGTGCTGGGAAACTAAGACCGGCCAATAGTAAAGGCATTAGCTGAGTGACATCCTGGAGGTGGAGAAAAGGTGGCTCAGCAGTTCAGTTGGGATAGGAGTGGGGAACCTCCAGCCTGTGGGCCAAAAACAACCCTCCAGATCTCTGTCTGGGCCTAGAACTCACCCCAGGTCACAGCCCTCTCTGCTCTGTGCCTTCTGGAGTGCTTTTGCCTGGCGGTAAAGTGTCCTTGAGCTTTGATAATGTCTTTTGCTTGCTGGGATGGAAAGGGGTGTGGGGGCGGTTGACATGGCTGGGGTGTACCCTATTCTGCAAAGTTAAAAGCTGTATCCATTTCGCCATCCACATTTGCCTCTAGCCCCACACACCACTGGCATGAGTCTCCTGAAGGTTGCCCAGAAAGGAATGTGGTCCTTCGACTGGAAAAGGTTTTCTGCCTCTGGTTTAGTGGTAAATTCAAAAAATTGCAAGAACTCTGCACAACAGCCCCCTGAGCCACAGCCCCTTTGCATGGTCTGGCAAAGGGTGGTGTAATAGCACGTTGCATTTTGGCTAGGGGAGAAATGGATTCCTGAGCACCCTGGACCAGTCACTGTCTGAGTCTAGCCTACCTAACAAAAGCAATCATGCCATCCAACACCACAAGCTTACAACACCGGGAAATAACACTCCAGAAGATATCTCCCCTGCTGTGAAAAAAGTACCAGAGCTGTGCTCCTCCATGTTTTCTATCCTTTCCTGTGGATTTCTTCCTTGGGCCTGGCAACCAAGAGGTCTTTTGTATCTTTAAAAGTTGTGCAGGGGGGAGGGAGAATTCCACCTTGTGTTTTCCCATTACAAGGTTGCAAGAATACCTGCACTTGGCTGACCTTCTCTTCTCCTAAAGATACAGGATCAGTCTCAGGGATTGAACCTGACAACCCTAGGGCCCATAACAGAGAAGACTCCCTTCCCGGTGTCCCTCAGCTTAGAAGACACAATACCTGAAGAAGGGCCTCTAAGATGATCTCAGCAGTGGCGTCACTAGCGGGAGTGTGGGGGGGTGCGGACCTCCAGCGTGCGCCCTCCCAGGGGCATGGACAGGGGTGGCTGGTCGCGCGCATGTGCGCACTCACCACATGCTCCAGGCTGACGGTGGAAGGCCTGTCCAGGCTTCACTGCCAGCAAGCGGGCGCCTGCTTTTGGCACGCACCAGACCGGGGGCCGGGGGACCCTTGATGAGCCCCCAAATCTTGTGCTGAGCACGCACATGCACGCAAGGCCAGCCACCCCCATCCATGCCCCTGGGAGGGCACACGCCGGAGCGGCACCCAGCGGGAGAAGCAGGCCTGGGAATGCCAATGCTGCTCCCGGTCTCGCCCGCCCGCCTGCGTGCCTCCGAGGAGGAGTTGGCTGCTCCGACCAACCCAGAGCGCTTCTCTACCGGGCAACGGCACGGGGCAGGGCGGCTCTGGGTGTCACCCCCCTCATGGTGTCACCCGGGTGCGATCCGCACCCCTCACACCTCGGTAGTGACGCCCCTGGATCTCAGTACAGATGTCAGCACTAGTTTATTTTTTATTTTTTATTTGTTTCATTTTTAGACCGCCCATAGCTAGTAGCTCTCTGGGCGGTGTACAAAACAGATTAAAAATACAATATTATAATAAAATCAATCACATATATCAACAACAATATTAAAATAAAGCGTAGACATAAACATTAACATTAAAAACATTAAAAAGCCTGGGAGTACAGCCAGGTCTTAACCTGGCACCTAAAAGAAAGCACCGTAGGCGCCAGGCGTATCTCTTCAGGTAAGCTGTTCCACAATTCAGGGGCCACTACAGAAAAGGCCCTAGATCTGGTAACAATCCTCCGGGCATCCTGGTGAGATGGTACCCAGAGGAGGGCCTTAGATACTGAACGAAGTGAACGGGTAGGTTCATAGCGGGAGAGGTGTTCCACAAGGTACTGTGGTCCCACACCATGTAAGGCTTTATAGGTCAAAACCAGCACCTTGAATCTGGCTCGGAAACAAATAGGTAGCCAGTGCAAACGGGCCAGGACAGGTCTTATATGCGCAGACCGATTGGTCCTCGTCAATAGCCTGGCTGCCGCGTTTTGCACCAGTTGAAGTTTCCGAACTGTCTTCAAGGGCAGCCCTACGTAGAGTGCATTACAGTAATCCAGTCTAGAAGTTACCAGGGCGTGAACAACTGAAGCGAGATCGTCACTGTCCAGATAGGGGCGTAGTTGGGCTACTAAACGAAGATGGTAAAATGCATTCTGAGCCACCGAGGCCACTTGAGCCTCAAGCGACAAGGAAGGGTCAAAAAGGACCCCCAAACTACGAACCTGTTCTTTCAAGGGGAGTGTAACCCCATCTAGAACAGGATGAACATCCACCATCCGGGCAGGGAAAGAGCTTACCAACAGTGTTTCAGTCTTGTCTGGATTGAGTTTCAGTTTATTAGCTCTCATCCAGTCCATTATCGTGGTCAGGCAGCGGTTTAGCACATCAACAGCCTCACCTGAAGAAGGTGAAAAGGAGAAATAGAGTGGTGTGTCATCAGCGTACTGATGGCAACGCACTCCAAACCTCCTGATGACCGCACCCAGAGGCTGCATGTAGATGTTAAAAAGCATAGGGGACAAAACCGACCCCTGGACACCTCAATGGATTCTGTTATAACATCAGAGTCTAAGTCCCGACGGATGCATGCAATCTTGTCCTGGAAGTGCTCCGCAAATTCGTTACAGCGGGCTTCCGATGTTTCTTTAGTATCGTGAGAGCCAGAATGTAACAGCCCATGTACTACCCTAAACAGCTCCGCTGGGCGGCAAAGAGATGATCTAATGGTGGCAGCAAAATATGACTTTTTTGCCGCCCTAACCGCTTTTACATACATCTTAGTGGAAGCACTTACCAAAGCATGACTACATCCGTCAGGAGTTTGCCTCCATCTGCACTTTAGCCTCCTTCTCTCTTGCTTCATCACTCTCAGCTCCGGGGTATACTACGGTGCTGTATGAGTTCTGCACTGAAGGGGGCACACGGGAGCAATCATATCAATGGCCCGGGTCATCTCCGTATTCCACAGGTCAACCAGGGCCTCGACAGGAGCGCCAGTACTATCAGCCGGAAAGACTCCCAGAGCCGTCTGGAAAGCTACAGGATCCATAAGCCTCCGGGAGTGGACCAACTTAATAGGTCCCCCACCTCTGCAGAGGGAAAGGGTTGTCGTAAGTCTAAAACTCAGCAAGCGGTGATCTGTCCATGACAACGGAGTAGATGAAAAATACCCCGCCCTCAGATCACCATCTCCATGACCAGTGGCGAAGATCAAATCAAGAGTATGTCCTGATACATGCGTCGGGCCAATAACAATTTGAGACAGCCCCATGGTTGTCATGGAGGCCATGAAGTCCTGAGCCGCCCCAAACAAGACAGTCTCGGCATGAATGTTGAAGTCCCCCAGTACCACAAGTCTAGGGGACCTCAACAATACCTCTGAGACTATCTCTGTCAGCTCAGCTAGGGAAGCCGTTGGGCAGCAAGGTGGGCGGTACACCAACAGTATTCCCAGTCTGTCTCCTTGGCCCAGCACAAGATGAAGACACTCCAGACCATTCGCCATCTGGACAGGGTGCTTGGTGAGAGAGAAAGAACTCCTATAGACCACAGCAACCCCACCTCCCCGGCCCTCAGATCTACCACAGTGCTGCACCGAATACCCAGGTGGGCAAAGCTGGGAAAGAGCAACTCCTCCCTGCTCACTCACCCAGGTCTCGGTAATGCACGTAAGATCGGCACCCTTCTCCACAATCAAATCGTGGATAAGGGGAGTTTTATTAACGGCCGACCTTGCATTTAAAAGCAGCACCTGGAGATCCGAGAGCTGGCTGATAGTACAACCAACAGTCCTGTGGGTATGAGGAGAACCGGAACAGGGCACAGACACAATTTGTCTGGGACGAGTTCCCCTTACCTGGCATGTTCTCCTCCCAACACCATACCTCCCATTACCCATCACTACGTTAATTGGGGCCCCCGAAAGTCCACTTGCTAAACCCGAAGTACGTTCTTCCAGGCACATCTTAAAATAAGTGTAAACACAACAAACATTTAAAACAAACCCAAAACCCAAAAATACACACACACATCCACTCAGTCTCATTCACACAACAACCAACAACAAACAAACAACAGACTAACATACAACCAATCAACAGTAATAACAACCAACGTTGTTGTTGTTGTTTCAATCACAAGAATAGGGTGGGTTCTGAAAAAGCCAGGGTAAAGAGGCATGTCTTTAGCATTTGCCAAAAACTGGATAGTGAAGGTATAGCCCTCTGTAGGGAGGAAATTCCACACTGTAGAGGCTGCCACACAGAAAGCTCTCTCCTAGGCCACCATCCCCCAAACGTCTGAGGGTGGCAGAACTACCAAGAAGGCCACCTCTGCTGAACTTAACACCCAAGAGGATCTGTAGGGAAGGAGATGGTCCCTGAGATTCTTGGGGCCAATGTCATTTAGAGCTTTAAACATTAACTTGAGCACCTTGAACTGGGCTTGCAAATGCACTGGCAACCAATGCAACTTTTTAAAAACGGGTTATATGAGTTCTAAAAGGAACCTCCACCTGACATCTGGCAGCTGCATTTTAGACTATTTGAAGTTTCTGAGTGGTCTTCAAGGGCAGTCTTCAAGGGCAAGGGATTCTCCACTAATTAAAGATAAAAGTAGACTACTCAGCAAAACATGAGGCTGCAGCCTTAAATACAGTGGTGGCTGGTGCCCTTTGGAACTGGAAGGCAGGGAGCCCAGCAGTAGGTGGAGCCAGAGCCCATGACAGACAGCACCAGAGCTAATAGCAGGCAGAGACAACTAATTCTAGCTTTATCCCTATTCCTTCTCCCTGCTGAATTTAATGATGGTGACACTGAGACTAAGGAAGAGGAACATGACAGGCACTTCCACCCGCTGGACCAGTTGTTAACTAGGAAGGAAGGCTGAGGTTGGGGCAGTGCCCCAGTTGTCCAGATGGGCCAGCCTCCACTGCTTAAATAGCAAACCCATTAATTATAACACACACACCCCTGGTAATATTTAGGAGGGGGGTAGCCCTTCAGATCTTGCTGAACTACAGCTTCCATAATCCCTGACCATTGGCTATGCTGGATGAGCTGATGGGAGCTGGAGATATGATAGCACTGTTCAAGTACTTGAAAGGTTGCCACACTGAGGAGGGCCAGGATCTCTTTTCGATCATCCCAGAGTGCAGAACACAGAGTAATGGGCTCAAGTTATGGGAAGCTAGATTTCAACTGAACATCAGGAAAAACTCCTAACTGTTACAGCGGTACGACAATGGAACCAATTATCTAGGGAGGTGGTGAGCTCTCCAACACTGGAGGCATTCAAGAGGCAGCTGGACAGCCACCTGTCTATGCTTTGGTTGGATTCCTGCACTGAGCAGGGGGTTGGACTCAATGGCCTTATAGGCCCCTTCCAACTCCACAATACTATGTTTCTGTGATCATCTGGAGAGGCACAGATTTCCCACCACTGATCTAGGGATACCAAACCCAAGACATGAGGTCAATCCAAGGGATGATGGGAGTTTTCCTAGTTCTGCTTCACATACCTGGGTCCATATGAGTGGGGGAAATCACAGCATAATATCGTCACTTCATGCCTTCTATGCCTCACAACATCCCTCAGTTGCTGAGGATCATGAGTGGGAGAGTGCTATTGAGCTCATGTCTTGCTTGCAGACTTTCTGTAGGCATCTGACTGGCCACTGCAAGAATAGAATGCTGGACTAGATGGGCCTTTTGCACCAATTCAGCATGGCTGTTCTTATGTTCTTAACTTCACATTGAGAATCCTTGGATCTGACAAGGGAGAAATCCTGCTGTTTTCAATGGCGGACTTGCACTTGCCATACTATTTGCTTCCAGTGCTTGGCCTAATGCAATCACTTTTCCAGGCTCTCTTTAGTATTTGTTACAGTTAAACTTCACAGATGGGTTGCATGTTCCACAAAATTCACATAGCCACTAAGCTGCAGCCTTTCTTGTGAGCTCACAGAACAGAACAGCTTGATAATGGGAGAGGAGAAGAGTTTGGAAGAGAAAGAGAGAGCCTGAGCAAGTATCATTTTTGTACACAATACAAACAAAGCATCTCCCAAACCCCATCTTTTATAAAGTGTCAGAAAGTTAGAATGTTCTGTACTTGCAATATAATGGTAATGTTATCTCCTGCCAGTGCAAGAGTAACACTACATAACTTACAACACACATATATATTAAATGTTCAAGAAGACAAGCGCTGTAAATGCAAAATAGACCTGTTCTAGCAACATTTGCATTCTAAAAACGGTAAGGGAAATAGGTTCTGTGCAGCAAACATCCCCATGCTCATGCCACATTCTTGTTTGAAACACAGTTGGCCTATAGAAAAGAATGTAGGATTCTGGCTCATACAGATTCAGATCATGGTATCACTGGCAGCAGCTCTCCAGAGGTTCAGACAAGGGTCTTTCACAGCCATACCTAGAGATGTTGGAGACAGAACCCAGGACCTTCTGCATACAGTGCATCTGTCTCTTCCTATAAACTTGCCTGTCCTAGTGAAAATGGATCTGGGGAGAAAAATTGAGGTGGATTAATTGGTATGTGTCTCCGATCCATCCTGGTGTATGCCTTCGTGCCTGTTTTTCTTTTCTGGTATCTGGGTCTTCGCAATACTTTTGCAATAAGCAAGACGTTAGGGCATGGGTAACCAACATGGAGTCCTCAAGATGCTTTTGGAGACAATCAACCAGGGCCACAGCATGGCCAGTTATTCCTACATTCCACCATAGTTAAATGCATCCCAAACTGCACAAGGGAGGGTGTTGCAGAGGGTCAGTGCCACAACAGAGAAGGCCCACTTCTGTGATGACACAAGGTGACATTCCACTGATCTTGGCATGACTAGAAGTGCCTCCTCTGAAGATTACACAGATTGACTGGGACTATACAAGGGAAGGCAGTCTACCAAGTACAAATATGCAGGTCAAGCCCAAGAGAAGGTGCAGTTTAAAACACTCCAAAGGATACCCAGTCCACTGATTCCACATTAGGTCTTCTTGGGGAGCAGCCTGCACTTCCAAGACGCTTTTACAAAGATATTCTTTTGTTTTCTTTTGCACATCACCTGGCATCTAGCTAAAGGGGGAGAATAATGAGATCTCCACCCATTACCTATGCCTTCTTGGGCCATCTTAGTTCCCTTAGCAACATATCATGGGGCTATTTACCTAATAAAGCCCTATGCCAGGCTAGATGTGGTCAACTGATTTGACCTATTTGCAGTCTCTCTCTCTTCTCCAAGCTTCAATTGCATAAACACAGAATCACAGAGTTGGAAGGGATTTTGAAGGTCACCCAGTCCCACCTCTTTGCTTCTTTTCCCACAGACCACCTGATAATTGCTTCGGATCTCTTGGCAGGCCACTTAATTTTTTTTCTTCCTGTTGTAGCAATTGCAATGCACTGTGCTAGATGCATGTCTGGTTTTTAATTGTATTTTATATTGCTTCGCTTATTTCTGATACATTGCGTTTTATTGTATAAGAATTTGAATTCCATAGAATTCAAATCATAATGCAACAAAATACAAAGAAGCAAAAAAAGCAATAAAAATACAGTTAAAATAAATGTGAATATTTATTACTATGGATGTGCTGTCTTCCTTCTTCAACCACAAATCCACAGATACACCATGGACCACCTGAATGAACCATTGGTTGCCTAAAGACCACAGTTTGGGAATTCCTGCTCTACTCAAAACACTCTTTTCTTGTTTTTAACGGAGGCTGCAATGGGAGCAATGTTGTGCTGAATAGTGTGGGATTGTTGTTGTTATGTGCCTTCAAGTTGATTACGACTTAACTTCAGTTTCATCATTTTAGCTTCTAGTGATAGTTCTGGTTTAATTTGTTCTTTTTAGCTTCTAGTGGTAGCTCTGGCTTAATTTGTTCTAACACCCAATTATGTCTTTTTTGCAGTCCATGGTATGCGTAAAGCTCTCCTCCAACATCACATTTCAAATGAGTTGATTTCTCTCTTATCCACTTTTTTCACTGTCCAACTTTCACAGCCATAAGGAATACCATGGTCTGAATGATCCTGACTTTAGTGTTCAGTGATACATCTTGGCATTTGAGGACCTTTTCTAGTTCTTTCAGAACTGCCCTATTGTCTCCATTTTGGTTAATGACTGTGCCAAGGTATTGATAATCCTTGACAAGTTCAATGTCCTCATTGTCAACTTTAAAGTTACATAAATCTTCTGTTGCCATTACTTTAGTCTTCTTTGTTGGCTGTGGGTGCTTGTGTTGCTTAATTTTGTTTAAAGCAGCACCTTAGGAAACAGAGAGTAACAGCAGATGTTGAAATGCGAGTGTGCCAGCGTGTCCGCGCGTTTACTTAAGAAAGCAGGCTTTTACCCTGCATCAGCATCACTAAGACTGGAGACTTAGTAAAATAAGAAAAGCTACTTTATTTATAGAAATAGCAGAACTTGGAAAAGTTACTTTTTTGAACTACAACTCCCATCAGCCCTAGGCAACATGGCCACTGGATTAGGCTGATGGGAGCTGTAGTTCAAAAAAGTAACTTTTCCAAGCTCTGAGAAATAGATAGTAGATAGAAAGGCAAACCTAGTTCTAACTAACTAACTAAGTTGGAGGCATAACACCCAGGTGTAGGAGTTAGCCCCATGGCTTGGAGAGAGCAGAGACAAAGGAATGTCTCCTCTCTCCCGGACAGTCAGAGAAGAAGTTGAAAGGGCAGAAGAAGGAGGGGCAGGTAAGCTTCCCTAAAGACATAACAGTCTAGCGACAGAAGGAAGTCAGTCAGAGCATCACAGGTAAAGGTAAACAAGCCTATCCATCTGGAGGACTCTAACTCTATCTCCCTTCTGGAACATAAAGAAAAGAACAAAATAGGAGTTGCTCTTGCCCCACTTCCAACATTCTTGACATTCAGCTATAGTCCTGCTTTTGTGCTTTCCTCTTTAACTTTCAGCAGCATTCATTTCAAATCATTACTAGTTTCTGCTAAGTGTATGGTATCATCTGCATATCTTAAATTATTGCTATTTCTCCCTCCAATTTTCACACCTCCTTCATCTTGGTCCAATCCCGCTTTCCATATGATATGTTCTGCATATAGATTAAACAGATAGGGTGATAAAATATCCCCCTGTCTCACACCCTTTCCGATTTGGAACTAGTCGGTTTCTCCATATTCTGTCCTTACAGTAACCTCTTGTCCACAGTATAGGTTGTGCATCAGGGTAATCAGATGCTGTGGCACCCCCATTTCTTTTAAAGCATTCCATAGTTTTTCATGATCTACACAATCAAAGGCTTTGCTGTAATCTATAAAGCACAGAGTGATTTCCTTCTGAAATTCCTTGGTCCGATCCATTATCCAACATATGTTTCCAATATGTTCTCTGGTGCTTCTTCCCTTTCTAAATCCAGCTTGGACATCTGGCATTTCTCGCTCCATATATGGTAAGAGCCTTTGTTGTAGAATCTTGAGCATTACTTTACTTGCATGGGATATTAAGGCAATAATAGTGTGTGATACAAATGCAGAAAATAAATTACCCAAATTCAAACCCAACTTTTCTACCAGCTATTCAACATGCTTGAATATTACATAACCATCAAAGGTCCTGAGCCTAGGTCTATGAAAATGGACTCTCTAGTGCGAGATAAACCTGCTTATCTTTCATTCACAGGCAACATTTGGTGAGACAAGGGCACTTTCCTCAAGATTTGAGACATTTTGCATTGTCCCTCCTAGCCCTCAGGTGAAAGACGTAATGAAAATATTGCCTGGGCCAGTCATACTTGCCTAGACCTCTCATACATTGGCAGAAGGTAACCCATACCTGTTTAATGTGATGTCTGTTTAGTTACATGCAGGCCATCAGCTGTATACAGGGGCCCTGCTGGGTGTTTGACAACCCCCACCCCCCGCTTTTGCATGGGTCCAGGTTACACCTTTGGAACTGGAAATAAAGTAAGATTGTCATGATTGCAGATACCACCAGAAAACATGCAGCCTCGCTGCACTGTGTTCACTTGAATATTTAATAATGGGATTCTGATTCCCTAAGAGGCAGAGTGGGTGACAGTAATTAAGGGGAGACTATCGGGAAGGTTTGCCTAGTAAGGAAAAGCATACAATCTGCACACTGACCCCATGCTGACAGTTTGTTATTCAGCCCCAGGTGTGAGCCTTTGGAACAGACGATTGGGCTGGACTGGGCTGTTAAAATGAAAATGTGCTACCTTCCTAAAGCCAAATGACCTTGGTGAGATTTGCTTTTCTTTCTTTTTTTTAAGTCAATAAGAAATATACCATTGTTCAGTTGATTTAGAAAATATTTTTTAATAACAGTGGCATCTGGGTGGGTTTCTTATTTTAGTAATAAAAAAGCTAATTTTTGTAACACCCTAGCAAAACAGTGGTTTTATTAACCCTCATTAGGACACTATGCAATCCATCAAAACTATATTGCTCATTTAATGAATTTTGCTGGTCGCACACTGAACAACAACAACAAAATACTGGGTAGCAGCAGGTTGCCAAGCCTTAAGGATTATTGATACATTACCATTATCATTTCTGAAACGGTTTCTAGTTTTTTTGTTATTTTGTATTTTTAAAGGCTGTAAGATTATGTCAGTGACAGCAGAATGGGCACAGGTGTGATAGTAATGGTAACTACAGGGTGTCCAATTTGTACTACCCACATTGTAAGTTGGCATTCTCTGCCCACCCTCATTTGTCATAACTGGATAGATGCAGCCTAGTGAGCGTAAACTTGCACATGTTGGATCCTGCAAATATTTTCCAGAATGAAAAGGGCTCTTGTGCTAGCAGATAAGTGAGTTTTAATGTTGCGCAACAAACAAATCAATTGCAACAGCTGCACTAGCAGAAAGTCATTCCACAACAGATTGCACAACCTATTGTGCAACAAGATTACATTACACATATACGTGTGAATCACCACATGCGTGTATAGCCACTAGGGCATGTATAGTGTATAGCCACTAGGAACTCAAACACCACCCCTGAGAGTATAGTGGAATCTTTTCCTGAAATTAAACCTGCATGTCACTCTAATGCATATATAACCTTCCCTTAGCCCCAATAAAGCACACATAGAGTAAAATAATGGCTGGTTTATTGAAAGAGAAAACAAGGAAAATATAGCATTTTCAATTACTATTAATACAAGCAGTGCCTAACTTTCCCCAATCATTTGTTCCCTAATGTTACGGATGGCATAAGACAGGGACCCTAAATCCAATCACATTCAAAGTTGCACCACATCATACAGAGAGAAAAAAGAGAAAGAAACTCAAGAGTTGGGGTGAATATACCTTTCCTAAAGAATACAGCAAGACTCTAGGTCAGAATGGAACTTCTGTATCTAGCTTGTGAGCCAAAGCTCAGCCTTATTTAACCATCACTAGACCTGGAAGATCTCACCCTTCCTTAGTTCTCATGCTGCTGTTTAGCCTCAATATGGTTCCTAGGGTGCATTGTGTAGAGTGCGGAAGTCATTGGAGCCCCAAGAGAAGCTGCCGACTCCCTGAAATGCTAGGTTTAAAAATACTTTGAACCTTCATTGGACTGAATGTAAATTGGGAGGGGGAATACTAGTGAGCAATTTGGAACATGAAAGGATAATCTGTGACTTGATTGTTCTGCCTGTCTGATGTTAAGTCTTTACTTGTAGCCTCCCGAGAAAATGTATAAATCTAAATTAAACTTTAATCTTATCTTGTGTGGGTTTCACTGACTCTAGCTTTACCCTGGCCACAGACCATTGTTAAATTAAAGGGATTATTCCTGAACAAACCTGGAATTTGGAACCTTCCTTATTACTTGTTAACTCTGTTGGTATTCTGCTGCTGCCCTGGGCTCCTACTGGGAGGAAGGGTGGGATATAAATCAAATAAATAAAGAAATACCTCTCTTCCTGATATCAGCAAGCCAGTTCTGACCATCCTGAAACTTGGGGTCAAGGTAAGGCCTGTATTATAGAGCTCACCCAAACTATAGATTATTATGCTCTGATCCATTCAGAAGAACCTGAGAATAAAACCTCCTTTTTATGTACACCTCTTTATAGTTACCATCAACCTGCTTATGCATTCTCTTGAGCAGGAATGTTCTGCTGGTGCAAACACTTTGACAGCGAAACATGTATTACGCTAAGTGACATTTACTTAGCACTGCATTGGACACAATACTCTGTAAGGAGCAGACAACTGTTTAAGGCAGTCTTCACCAAGCTTGAGCCCTCCAGATATACTCCAAATCTCCCATCAGCCCCACCCAGCATGGGGAACATCATGGCTCACAGGTCCTGATCAAACACTAGAGGAGTATGGAAAGATCTGTCAATGTTGGTGCTCCCATTGCTCATTTTTCCTGTCTTAAATTCAGTTCTCCATGCTTCTGCAGCAATTTGCCATTTTTTTAAAAAAAGAAAACCCTAATGAAAATTCTTCATTATTATAGTGCAAATTTCTCCTAATTAAAACATTTCTGTATGCAGCTTTGACTAATGTACACATTTTTCTGCAAGCAATTTCTCCTAATATCATGGGTTTCTGTATGTTATTTTGACCAGTATATTCATTTTAATGCACACTTTCTCCTAATATATGCATTTTTGTAAATATTGTTTGTTTGGAGAACTGCACCACAAAATTCAGATGTGTGCATTTCAAAGGATGGCTGTGTTTCAGTTCTCATATTGTTTTGGAAAGTGCACATTTTGATAGATTCAAATTTAAATGCAAATTGACTTGAATTTCTCCCTCATCTCTACCACTATATATATAGTCATGATGATTATAACAATTCGGTGGCATGCTTCCTCTGAACATGGATATTCCATTTAGCCATCACGGCTTATAGCACTGCTAGACCAATCCACCATAGTCTCTACAGCATCAATGCTCTTAACCTAGAGCTCTCTCTTCCAAATAAGTCCTCACCTCCAACCCACAGGAGTGAAAAATCTGGGAGCAAAGTCTGTGAAACAGATTTTCCTTCTTTCCCTTCTGTGCATCCATCCCAAAGTCTAGCTGTAACAATACATCATTCCATTAATGTATGTGGGGTTTTTTGGTTGCAGCTTATTGCCTGTTTTTATTTCACTCTTAATTTATTTAATCAACTTCATTTCCCTGATCTATCAGCATTAGATTAGATTAGATACTAAAAGAAATATGGCCTGTAGGAGAAAAGAACTCATTTACTAACTATTCACATACTATACAGCTCCAGTCAAGGCAGTCAAGCAAGGTGCAGTGTGCTTAGGGACAAGAACTGTAATAGACGAGACCATGCTTTTGTTTAAAGCATTTAGCCAGCATAGCTAGGTAAGGCTAGACAAGCTGTGCAGTTCAAGGCCATAAATGATGCTACAGGGAGCAACAATGGGCAAACGCCCACCCAAAAAAACTGTGTTGTTTCTCTTTTTCCCCATCCCACACCCAAGTTGGCAGAAATCCATCACAGAATACAATTCCCACTCATGGCTCAGCTGGTGGCTGAAACTTAGAATCAGTTACCGAGAGCACTTCCAGACTGTCGCTATTTTACAGGCGGGATTCAATCATATGCTGTAAAATTTAGGTTACATAGTTACAGTTGATTTTGCTGCTCTTGTGCAACAACCCCTCCCCCCCCACCAGACTTTTTTCAATAAGAAAAGTGACAGGACAATGCAGTGGAAAGTGTGGGAGAACAATCGCTTGGTGCGGCATCATCTAATCTCTCCACAAATTTAACCAGCAAATGTTACAAAAATACACAATGTTATATATACAGATATTACATTCATGGAAATTAATAATAAACATAGATCAATATTGATTCCTTCTCCTTCTGACACACCTTCCCTCTCACCCAGGACACACCCACCCACCCTGGCTCTCACTGACAGCTCACCGACAAACTCTCACGACAAGGGTACATGGAAACTGTTGCCATCACCCTCATCTCTCATTGTAGGCTTGCTTTTGTGGGCAGGCACCAAGGTTGCTAGAGCTGCCTCAGGCTGCCCACAACTGTGTCCCATTCAGCTGCTCCGTCCACACACCCAGTTCCAGGCTTCAGCAGGTTTGCTTTAGTGAGTTTCCCAAGGGGTCCCAAGGATGGCAAATAGGACACACCTCCACTCACAGTTCTTTCTCTGGCCTTTGCACAGCTCAATCTTCCTCCAGCTGCTTTGATGCATGCTTTACTCTTATTCTCCTCTTTAGCCTTTGCCTTTTCACCCCAGATTGATGGACTCTTTCTGAACTGACATCTTGTGCTCAGGGCTCCCTTATCTCATCACTTACCCCACTGTCCTGCAGTGTCAAAATTGAGTGACCCATTTTCTCAAGGTACCTCTGACACATCTCAGTGTCTGTGCTTGCCATTTATTTTCTGCAGGATTCCCGCACTTTTCACAGCTGATGCTTCCTGTCACGGCAGCTCAATGTCAGCAAATGCTGCTAAAGGAAAACCATTCTATTTCACAAGACCCACTTCTACAAAGTGGATCAAGACAGATTCTCATTATTGTTCCCATTTTGCCAAGGCATTTCTAGCAGCGCCAACAGGACACAGCTAACAATTAATTAAAATGATGACTAAGTCTTCAGTCTTAAACATATTTACTTGGATGTAAATTTTATTGAAATCAGTGTTCCTAACTTCTGAATAAATATGTGTAGGACTGGAGTAGCAATGTGAAATAGAGTTGGTTTAATATGTGAGATATAGCCTGCCCCCTTGGAATCTATCCCTATTTCTTTGCATAAATAATTTGGTTTGGGGTGCAGTTGCTGATGTTCATGAGTGGAGCAGGGCTGGTGCAGCAAGACACAGTCACCTCTTTCTCCCCTCCCCTTTCCTTTTTCATTGCTTTGCCTTCGTATTAGTGGCAGCAGTGCTAGCAATGTCAGGCTTCTCACCCCTCAATTCCACACTCACTCACTGCTCACACCGTTATACTAAAGACAGCTATATAGAACTCAGCCTTGGCCACAGCGATATGCAGGAGTTCAACAGCAGGTTTACTTAACACGGGGGGAGGGGAGGGAGGAAGCACACTGGCTGTGCAACCGCTCTCCCTCCCATCACTGTTCCATTTGCCTTCCAACTTATCAAAGGCAATCTTCTGAAGCACAGGGTCTTCTGTACTTGCCAAGGCCCCCTGTGCATTTAGAACCCTGATTTCCCAAGGGTTTAAAGTGCACAGGGAAGGTTGGGAGGTGGTCAGAATGGTGACTGGGGTGGAGTTAGTGTCCTGGTCTCCACAGCCATCCTCATGGGCTAAGTGAACATGCTTTTGAATACAGTTGTTGCTGGTGCTTAATGGAACTGGTAGGGTGGAAGGCAGGGAGGTCAAGAGTAGGTGGAGCTAGAGCCAGTGACAGGCAGAACCAGAGCCAATGGGAGGCAGAGCCAACTAATTCTAGTTTTACCCCCATCCTCCTCCCTGCTGAATTCTGCAAAGGCAACACTAAAGAAGAGGAAGCGGACAGGCACTTCCATCCCTTGGACTGGCTGTTAAGTAGGTGGGAAGAGTAAGGTTGGTGGGACAGTGCCCCAGTTGCCTACATGGGCCAGCCTCCACTTTTTGAATACCTACATAAAGCTATGGTGTCAAAATAAACCATTTACCATTACAGTGACATACCACTGTATGGGGATGCAAGGAGTGGGCAGACTTCAGGCTTTTCAGATCTGCTTTGTTTTTTTACTAGAACCTCCAAGATCTACCAATCAGAGCCAGGTGCAAAGGGCGTACCACTAGAACCAAAAACCTGGATGCTTCTGAACACCTTCTGAGCCCAGGAATTTTTCAGCGCCAGAACTGAACTGAGTTCACAGTCCTTTCACATTCACCTTCTTCATTTCAGCAGGTTAATTTAGGTGGGGAAAGTTGTTTTGTTGTTGCTATTGTTAAACAACTGAGAGCCAGAAACCCTTGCCGATCTATGGCAAACCACCAGAAATCTACCAGTAGATCCTGATCTACCTTCTGCCCATGCTGGATCTAGACCATCTGCCTTGATGGTGAGAATTTTTCTACTCATCCATGCCTGTTAAAAATCAAGGGAGTGGTAACATTCATAATGGGTGAGCACATCCAATAAATCAGCTGGTTTCTCAGGTTGTTTATGCCCATCAATGTTGGTTACACCATGGAAAATCACTGTCGCTCTTCACCCACAGATTACTTTTGTATTTGTAAACAACATATATAATCCCTTGTTCCCTTCTTTGGCTATCACCTATCACTGAAGATGCCCTTGAGCCTTATTAGCTAACACAAACAGAGAACTAGAAAGCAAAATTTCCAGCATTAATGAGCGAATACCATATGGGAAATTATTGATTGAGAAGCTCAATTCAGCATCACAAAGTACCTATATAGAAACAAGCAGTGCTATCTTTCACTCCATAAAAGCTAACTTTCTCTCAAAAAGATTATGGCGAGCATTATCCTTTCTCTGCCAAATAAAGGCAATTTCACTGATGTGTTAGTAGAATATTATTGCGGGAAGCATCATCTCTAGCAAATATACATGGCATGATGTAATGTGCCAAGATGAATATTATCTACAGCTGGAGGGGGTGAGAGGTGTGTCTAGAAATCCACATGACAGCCATTGCACTTTGGAGCATTTATACTATTTGGCATAATCTCCTTTTTGTAGGGAAAACCTACAATTCTGCCTTTCATAGATACTATACACAAATGGCTGAGAAGCCAAAGGGGCTGTTGCCGAAGACTTATAATGGTAGAGAGAAAGGAAAAAGCATCACTGATTAATAAATTGCTCTTCTGCTTGTAAGTGGAACTATATCATGGTTGGGGAACCTGTGTCCCTCTAGTTTATGCTGAAGTGCAACTCCCAATATTCCTGATTCCAGATCAAGGCTGAGAAAGATCTCTGTGTGATGTCCTGGAACCCCAATGCTTGCTAGTTTAGATCAGACTTCTCCAAACTGGTGCCCTCCAGATATATTGGATGGCAACTCACATCAGCCCAGCCAACATGACCAAATTTAGGAATGACAGATATTGTCGTAACAAAACACCTAGAGAGCACCAGGCTGAAAAAGGTAGAGTAGACCTGAGTAAAGGCACCATTGGTATGAAGAAGAACAACAAAGCAATCATAATGCCAAAATACAATTTAAATAACATCCCAGAAGAATATAAAGATCAAATAAGGAACAGGTTTGAGGCTTTAAACTTAGTTGACAGAGAACCAGAAGAATTATGGAGTGAAGTCAGAGAGATTATCAGGAAAGAATGCAAAAAGACAGTATCCCTAGTTAAAAAGAGAGAAAAACTTCAATGGATGACTGAAAAAACTCTTAAAATAGTTAAAGAGAGAAGGAAAGCATAAGGAGATAGAAACACAGTTAGAACCCTAAATGCAACAATACAGTGACTAGTACGTAGGGACAAAGAGAACTATTACAATAGTTATTGTATAGAAATAGAAGAGGACAACAAAAAGGGTAGAACAAGAGCCCTATTCCAAAAGATTAGAGAAATGAAAGGGAAATTTAAACCACGAGTAGGAATGTTGAATAATCAACAGGGGAACACACTGACTGACCGAGATGACATAAAAGGAAGATGGAAGCAATACACTGAAGAACTGTATAAAAGAGATGCAAGGATGACAGATTCATTCATGGAGGAACTGTATGATGAAGAACCAGAAATTTTTGAATGTGAGGTGAACGCTGCTCTTAAAATATCTGGAAGAAATAAATCAGGAACAGATGGCATACCAATAGAGTTGCTACAAGCTACTCAGACTAAATCTGTCCAAAGTTTGACAAACGTTTGTCCACAAATATGGAAAACTAAACAAATGGCCCACAGACTGGAGGCGTTGAATATACATCCCAATTCCAAAGAAAGGGGATCCCAAGGAATGCAGTTATTATTGAACTATTGCCTTAATATCCCATGCATGTAAAGTAATGCTTAATATCCCATGCAAGTAAAGTAAGTATGGAGCAAGAAATGCCAGATATCCAAACTGGATTTAGAAAGGGAAGAAGCACCAGAGATCATATCGCAAACATACATTGAAAATGGAACAGACCAAGGAATTTCAGAAGAAAATCACCCTGTGCTTTATAGATTACAGCAAAGCCTTTGACTGTGTAGATACTGAAAAACTACGGAATGCTTTAAAAGAAATGGGGGTGCCAAAGCATCTGATCATCCTGATGTGCAACCTATACTGTGGACAAGAGGTTACTGTAAGGACAGAATATGGAGAAACCGACTAGTTCCTAATAGAAAAGGGTGTGAGACAGGGGGATATTTTATCACCCTCTCTGTTTAATCTATATGCAGAACATATCATATGGAAAGCGGGATTGGACCAAGATGAAGGAGGAGTGAAAACTGGAGGGAGAAATATCAGTAATTTAAGATATGCAAACGATACCATACTTTTAGCAGAAACCAGTAATGATTTGAAATGAATGCTGCTGAAAGTTAGAGGAAAGCACAAAAGCAGGACTACAGCTGAACGTCAAAAAGGCTAAAGTAATGATAAAAAAAGATTTATGTAACTTTAAAGTTAAATGAGAACATTGAACCTGTCAAGGACTATCAATACCTTGGCACAGTCATTAACCAAAATGGAGATAATAGTCAAGAAATCAGAAGAATGCTAGGATTGGGGAGGGCAGCTATGAGAGAACTAGAAAAGGTCCTCAAATGCAAAGATATATCACTGAGCACTAAAGTCAGGATCATTCAGACCATGGTATTCCTGATCTCTATGTATGGACATGAAAGTTGGACAGTGAAAAAAGTGATAAGAGAAAAATCAACTCATTTGAAATGTGGTGCTGGAGGAGAGCTTTGCGCATACCATGGACCACGAAAAAGACAAATAATTAGGTGTTAGAACAAATTAAACCAGAACTGTCACTAGAAGCTAAAACTATGAAACTGAGATTATCATACTTTGGACACATAACGAGAAGACATGATTCACTAGAAAAGACAATAATGCTTGGAAAAACAGAAGGAAGTAGAAAAAGAGGAAGGCCAAACAAGAGATGGATTGATTCCATAAAGGAAGCCACAGACCTGAACTTACAAGATCTGAACAGGATGGTTCACGACAGATGCTATTAGAGGTCGCTGATTCGTAAGTCGTAATCAACTTGAAGGCACATAACAACAACGATTTCTTTGGAGATTTACAACATTTGGAGAAGTGTGAATTTCGAAGGGTAGCTGTGTTTCAATTCACATATTGTTTCGGAAAGAGCAAATCAGGTAGCTTCTCATTAAAATTTGAACCAAACCAAATTCCTCCCCCATTATCAGCAAATTTCTAGATGCTAGGCACAGCATCTGGCTAAATTTATTATTATTCATTAACAGGCAAAAAAAACCATGCAGTTTAAGAACACACTTATAGCTAACAGATATTTCTATCAAAATTTAAAAAGCAGGGAAATTGGATAGCTATAGTGAACGCACCAGGGGAGCAGGAGACCTGACCTCCTCTCTGAGATATTGTACTGCTCTTAAAATACTTGAAAGAAACAAATCAGGAACAGATGGCATACCAATAGAGTTGCTACAAGCTACTCAGACTGAATCTGTCCAAATTTTGACTAAAATCTGTCAAGAAATATGGAAAACTAAACAATGGCCCACAGACTGGAGGCACTGAATATACATCCCAATTCCAAAGAAAGGGGATCCCAGGGAATGCAGGAATTATTGAACTATTGCCTTAATATCCCATGCAAGTAAAGCAATGGTCAAGATCATACAACAAAGGGGAGGGGGAGGGGAGGAGATTGGAGGTGGGCAATGGGCAGAGGGAAGACCCTTTCCTTTCCAAAAAGAAAACATTGTGAACAGTATCATTCTTTTTCCAGGGATTCCCCCACCCTTTTATTCTACAGCAGGCACATGTAGTCTCCCACCCAAATTTAAACCAAAACTGTCACTGGCCACATCTACACCAGACCTTTATTCCACTTTAGACAGTCATGGCTTCTCCCAAAGGATCCTGGGAAGTGTAGTTTGTGAAGTTGCTGAGAGTTGCTAGGAGATGCCTTGTTCCCCTCACAGAGCTTCAATCAGTGTGGCTCACTGTTACACCACTCTGGCCACTGGAGCGCTGTCAAGGGAATAGGAGTCTCCTCTCAGCACCCTTCACAGACTACACTTCCCAGGATTTTTGGGGGGAAGCCATGACTGCCTAAAGTGAAATAAAGGTCTGGTGTGGGTGTGGCTCCCTGATTAGCCAAGCCGCTGTGAGTCTGGCTTTTAGAACACTGACAGCTGGTTCTTACTGAGCATGCTCGGGGTTATTATTGATTTCAATGCTATATTTCTTAAATTAATTAAAAATCAGCCAGGCATTTTTTCAACTTTTAAACTGCAGGAGATGAAGGTCATAGTATGGGGCAAGGTCAGTAATAGGATTACAGGTACCCTGTATACATGGGTGGTTTTTAATTAATTTCAACAGATTATGAGAACTCTGACAGAAAAAAGTCCAAAAGGGGTCTGGTTTCTGTCTCTCTCTCTCCTTTTACACTTTGAGCTCTCAATTATCTCTGCCTGTTTTGTGTATTGCTATGAAAATTTAGAGGGTTGTTAAGCAAGAATTTCTGAGTTCAGGACTATACGTTTTGTAAGGTTTTGTTTTAAAAAGAGCTTATGGGAAGCATCAGAATGGCATGGAGGGTATTTTAAATTTAACACTGTAGAACATGAAAAATCCATGCTGGCTAGACCATAGAGCCACTCTTGTGGCTGTATTGTTATTATTATTGTTGTTGTTGTTATAAAAGAAGCTTTTCTCACTGAATTACTTCAAAGCAACTTACATTAAAAAAAACAGATAAGGACAAACTCATCAATACATTGAAAGCCAAACAAAGACAAACATAATAGTCAATAAAAACTTACCAAAAGCTTAACACTAATCAAATAAAGAAAGAGTTGCTGGGACACCACACATTAAGAGCCAAGGCCTGGGTGAAGAGAAAGGTCTTTGCCTGGCCCATAAAGATGGTGCTAGGCACACCTCCCTGAAGAGAGCATTCCACAGCTGTTGGCCACCATTGAAAAGGCCCATTCTCTGGTTTCCACCCTCTGAGCCTCCCATAGAGGAGGCACACAAAGAAGGGTCTCTGATGATGAATGCAGGGTCTGGGTCAGGGTCAGTTCATATGGGGAGAGACAGTCCTTGAGGTACTGAGATACAGAGCTGCATAAATGTGTTTGACATGTGGCTGGATTGTGCCCAATATTCTACACAGGACTCAAATCACACAGAGCTCTTTGCTGTGCCAGCAGTTTCAGATACTCAGTAAATAGTTTGCCTTTGGCAAAGAGTCAGACTAGAATCAAAGATACCCAACATGGTGCCCTCTAGATGTTGTTTGACATCCCTTCATCCTTGATCATTGGCCATGCTGTCTGGGGCTGATGGGAGTTCAAGTCCAAGAACTTCTGGAGAACATCTGACAGCACTAAGGTGTAGTCACTCCCTGTTATATTGTGTCAATATTACCACTGCTCAAGATTCCAATTTAGTATGCACTTTTAAAATCTTAGACGGAAGAGTCTTCTTTAATCATGGCCTCAAACCCTGTATAAAGTCAGATAGCTGTAGCTGTTTTTTTACATTTGATGGTATGGCAGCATGAGAAACAGGATTGCCCAACCTGGTTCCCTTAGGTCAAAAATTTATTTCTGTGAAGATATTACGCTTGTCGTCCCTTTATTGCCTGAAACTTGTGTTTCCATCATGCTTTGTGGTCCATTACTTGAGTGTTGTTGGAGGTTCTTTTTAAGCAAAAATTCTCAGTTGGTTTTCCTGTTATCTCGGGAACTATCTTAAGGCTCTTCCTTAATGTGGAGGTCTTTTAGTTGTTTCTGAGGCTTTTGCCTCAGGGACTGCTTCGGGGCTGTCATAACCTGAAACTCTCTTGCCTCAACCATGTATCCTTACTTCCTCTCAGGGATTAACCCCAAAGACCCTGTAAATCAGGAACTGATAAAGCAGCCTCGGCTGACAATGTGCCTCAGGCCCTGTTTCCTCAGAGGAGAATATGCTTGGCTCAGGCCTATATTGCATAGAGTGACTTCTTGGTCTTGTCTCAGCTGAGGTGAATTTGAATAGTAGCCAGATGCCTCTTATTGAAAAGCGATCTCCTGAGAACATAAGCAGATAAGAAAGCCCCTGCTGGATCAGACAAAAGGCTCATCTAGCCTACCCCATCTGCTTCTAGAGTGGCTGACAATAACTCCCAACAACTGGTATTTATACTGTCTCTGATACTGGGGGCACCCATTGATAGCCTTATTTTCTATGAATTTATCTTAACCCCTGTTTAAAGCCATGCAGACTGATGACTACCACTATCTTGTGATATATTTAAGAAGCCAGTATAGACCCTCACCCTACATATTCTTATTACCCCAGTTTTTGTTTAGCTAGTGCTGACTGAGGTTACAACAAGTAGGGATAGAAAGATCTGTCGGTTGCTGTTCTCTCAGTTTCTAATTTTTTCAGTCTTAAATTCAGTTCTCCACATTTCTGCAATAATTTGGGATTTATTCCTTTTTTTAAAAAAGTCCTCGTCAAAATTCTTCAGCATTTTAGTGCTCCTACTAAACACATTTTTCCTACTAAATACAGGTTTGCATGCAGTTTTGACTAGTGTAAACATTTTTGCAAGCAATGACTCCTAATATAATGCATTTTGTATTATTTTCACTAATATATTCATTTTTGTATACATTTTCCCCTTAAAATATGCATTTTTGTAAACATTCTTTGGTTGGTGAACTGCATCACAAAATTCAGATAAGTGCGTATTTTGAAGGATGGCTGTGTTTTGGTTTTCATACTGTTTTGGAAAGTGCAGATTTGGTAAATTCAATGCATACTGAATCAAATTTCTCCCCCATCACTACTTAGGTGTTTGGTTCCGGAAGAGCAGCAGGTTTTTTATTAGCCTTGGAAAAGATTTTAAGCTTACTTTGTCATTGTGTGATGGCTGAGGGGTAGTGTGCATGTTTTTCTTTCCAAGTAAACATTTTTCCGGCACTGCAGATTTCAGGACACATCCTATTTTCTTGACTGTAACTTGTTTTAACTGATTTTAATATTATGTTTTTAAAATCCCCCTGGGACCTCATGGTGAAGGGCAGCTAAGAAATCGATCAAATAAAATAGATAGATGATGATGATGATGTGGATTTTTGTCCCTTCCTTCCAAAGGAGCCCAGGGCAACCATGATATATCAGAGTTAAAAGTATTCCCCAAAATTAACATTAAAAATACAGTTCTACCATAAACAACCTCCCCAGCTGCCCACAATTCCTGATCTGAAAATGTCCCACCATGGGAGGGTTTATCTCATTATTTCTTCCCCTGAGTTTTAATTGGTGCATAGGCACCTGGGAAGGCTGCAAGACTGCAGACCACTGGTGAGATGATTTGTAAGATGAAAGAGACTCAAAAACCACCTTGAAAATAAGTTAAGTGAGAGAAAAATTCTACAGTTTGCCCATGTGGATTTCTCCCCATTGATCATTTTTGAATCCAGTTTCTTTGCTCATTAATTGATGGAGAATGATTAGGGGAAAACAGGATAAAATTTTGGCACAGCTCTAGGTGGCTGTATAGTTCTAAGCAGGGGCGTCACTACCGGGGTGCGGAGGGTGCGGACCGCACCCGGGTGACACCATGAGGGGGGTGACACCCAGAGCCGCCCCGCCCCGTGCCGTTGCCCGGCAAAGGAGCCATGAAGCGCTCCGGGTCGGCGCAGCCAACTCCTCCTCGTAGGCGGGCGGGTGAGACAGAAAGCAGGCGCCCACTCGCTGGCGGTGAAGCTGGGAGGGGCCTTCCACCGTCAACCTGGGGCATTGCGAGTGTGCGCACGTGCACGCAAGGCCACCCACCCCCATCCATGCACCTGGGAGGGCGTGCGCCGGAGGTCCGCACCCCCCCGCACTCCCACTAGTGACGCCGCTGGTTCTAAGCCAGGCTCAGGTAAAAATCTTCTTTTTGGGGCCCACCTTCTAAGGTCCTTGGAGATGCTGAAGATCGTTTCATCCATGTAAAGCAGGAGTGGTGATTCTGTGGCCCTCCAGAACCCATTGGACTATATTACATGGTAACCTCTGATCATTTGGCCATGTTGGTTGGGGCTGATGGGAGCTGGAGTCCAGCAACATCTGGAGGGCCATATATTCCCCACCCCTGAAGTAAGGGACAGACATCGTCACTAAGCTAAGGGTCTTCTCTTACAGTCCAATATGTCTGGCAGTGCTGTTGATATGCCCTGTATTTTTGGCATTAGCTTCAATGGTGACATATGCTTCAAATTAGCATAGTACCTCTGTGTGTTCATTTACAGCTATTATGTATTTAAGGAGTTTTGTTTGTTTGTATGAAGCAGTGAAAGTCAAACTGTAGAGCAAGCTTCCCTAGTGAGATTCCAAGAAGAGGCAGATGTAAACAAACAAACAAACAAACATTCCCTAAAAATATGTGGTTTCTTTTGTGTTCTTTTCTCTGGCTAGGATTTGCAAAGCAGCTTTGAGCTGGTTGTTGCTTTCTAAATAAAATATTTGTTGATTTCTAAACAAAAATAAGCCAACCAAGCAAATCATTTAGTAGTTGTTTGCAAGCAGGTGTTAGATTTGGCTCTGGGTAATGTGGAGTCAGTTCTCTGCTACATAAGTCATAGGAGCATAATAAGCTGCCTTATACTGAGTCAGACCATTGGTCCATCTAGTTCAGTATTGTCCACACTGACCGGCAGCAGCTGTCCAGGATTTCAAGCAGGGAACATTCCCAGCCCTACCTGAAGATGCCGGGGATTGAACCTGGGACCTTCTGCATGCAAAGCAGTTGCTTTACCTCTGAGCCACAGCCCTCTCCCAGTGCTCCCTCTCATAGCAGCACTGCCATTTAGAAAGACTGATAATCAAGGGGGCAAGTTATTTTCCAAGTGCCCTGTCTCTAGCCTTCTCGCACATTCTAAAATTTGAATTACCTCCTTTCTCCAGTATGTTTTACAGCCAAGGTCTCTCTCGATGATCCCACACTAGGATCAGTTAACAGGAGAAACTTGCGTCTTTTTTAGAAGAGCAGGTGCCATGCTTGAGCTGTCAGGCTCTGTCCTTAAATATCAGGGTCTGAAGCATGAAGTAGTAGAATACTCAGATCAGCCTTTCCCAACCAGTGTGCCTCCTGATGTTGTTGGACCACAATTTCCATCTTTCCTGACCATTGGCAATGCTGGCTGAGGCTGATGGGAGTTGTGCAGAGCTTGGAAAAGTTACTTTTTAAAACTACAGTTCCCATCAGCCCCAGCCAGCATGGCCACTGGATTGGGCTGATGGGAGTTGTTGTTCAAAAAAGTAACTTTTCCAAGCTCTGGAGTTGTGGTCCAACAACATCTGGAGGCACACTGGTTGGGAAAGGCTGACTCAGATGGTGGAGTGGGCCAGCTGGACTATTTCCCTCCATCCCTGGGCACAAGGAAAGTGTCCCTCCTATTATATGCGGATGATATGGTTTTATTATCAATAACCCGCAATGGACTTAGAAGGGCCTTAACAAAGTTATCATCTTACTGCGACACCGAAAAGCTTCAGATCAATTGCTCCAAAACAAAAATCATGATATTTGGTCATAGGTCACCAATACACAAATGGACAATTAATGGTCATCAAATCGAGCAATGCCGGACTTTTAAATATCTCGGCGTATATTTCACTGACTCCCTTTCTTGGAGAAAGCACATAGGGTACATTAAATCGGCTGCACTTAGAGCCAGTGGAACTATCCTGAATTTCTATCGTTCAGCAGGAGGTAATTTAGTCTCCCCGGCTCTTAAAATATTTCAGAGCAAAGTAGTATCCATGATGCAATATGGAGCACCTATTTGGGGATGGGAAAACCCACTATTAGAACAATTAGAGACAGTTCAAAATAAATTCTTAAAAAAACTTCTGCTCCTCCCTTCAGCTACTCCAGCGGCGCTAATTCGGGCTGAAACAGGGACCTCTCCAGTTAGGGCAAAGATCCATTCAGCTCTGGTAAATTATTGGAAGGCGGATAAACAATCCCCCTCAAGGCAAATCTTAAAAATCAATGTTTCAAAAATATGGTCGGACAAATTCTGGTCCGCCCAATTAACAAAAATTTGCCAAATCTATCATATAGATTGTAAAGCCTTACAGGATCCCTCTAATAAAATTAGCTTTACGGAGATCATTCTTCGACATACTGCGTGGACAGATACGTTAACAATAACAAACTCTAAGTTTACAAGATGGTATAGTCTTTTCAAAATCGATCAAAATAAAGCGCAATATCTAGATTTTCTCACAGCAGTAAATCTGCGTCACGCTTTTACAGCTCTTAGATTCCAGTCAATGCCCATGGCATATTTGACTGGAAGATACATTGGGACCCCAAGGAACCAAAGACTGTGCATTTGTGATGCTCCTGAGGTGGAAGGTCTCCCACACTACTTGTTAAAATGCTCCCTATACAATCATCCTCGATCAAAATTTTTGGATGAGGTACTGACCCATGCTCCAGTAGACCCACCATCACATATCTTTTTCCTCCTCTCAGATAGGGACCCTGGCATTACATACAGGGTGGCCTTATTTGCCTTAGCAGCATTGAAACTGCGGAGGAAATGATCAGCGGAATTAGGACTCCTAAGTTAGCAAATACAATGACAGCAATAATAATTATCATTCTATCTGTAATTTTAAAAATGATTAATCTGATTAGAAAATGTATTACTTGTTTGACTGTAATTATATTTATGTTTTTACCTGTATTTTTAATATGACCTCTGTAATTATAAAATGTACTACCTGTTTGAGGCCTATGGCCAGACAGTAATAAAGAATCGAATACTGCAGAAGGGATGCTCTTTTTGAAAGCTTTCCAGTATTTTAAAATTAAACCCTTCCTGCAAGCTTAACAGGGAAACAAATATATATCACAAAGAAAATTTGTTTCCGAGCCAGATTCAAGGTGCTGGTCTTGACCTATAAAGCCTTACACGGTGTGGGACTGCAGTATCTTGTGGAACGCCTCTCCCGCTATGAACCGACCCGGTCACTTCGCTCAGCATCTAAGGCCCTCCTCCGGGTACCAACCCATCAGGAAGCCTGGAGGACAGTTACTCGATCTAGGGCCTTCTCTGTAGTGGCCCCCGAACTGTGGAACAGCCTCCCCGAAGAAGTACGCCTGGCGCCGACGCTTCTATCTTTTCGGCGCCAGGTTAAGACCTGGCTATGCTCCCAGGCATTTTAAGCGTTTAATGTTATAATTTTAAATCTTTTTTTTTTTTGCTGTTTATGTTTACTGTTAGTAGGTTGATTTTATTGTGATTTTCTGTATTTTAATCTTTTTGTACACCGCCCAGAGAGCCACTCGCTATGGGCGGTTTAAAAATGAAACAAACAAATAAATAAATAAATAAATAAAAATATGTAGCCCAGTCTGCTTCTTGATGTACTAGCCTTCTACTTGCTGGTGTTTTGTTTTGTTTTGTTTTGCTTCATTCCTTGTGAGTCTCCTCACCTGCAGTCTGCAATGGTACAGCCTTTCTACCTTTGCCTTATATTTGATCAGATTGTTGGTCTGTCTAGCTACCCTGGAAAGCAGCAGCTTTGGGGGGTTTCACACAATGGACTTTCCCAGTCCTACCAGGCATGCCAAGCATGTGCTCTACCACTGAGCTTTGGGTTTTGAGCATGCTGGGTCCTGGGAACACCTGGTGGTAGCCTCAGCTAGGGAGAGAGAATAATGGACTAGAGTGGCTTTTAACTCTGATTCAGGGATGTTCAGTGCCCCCTGAGAAATCCATTCATCTTATTCCTGCATTTTCATCCTGGTAGGATAGGGCTTTTCAAATTCAGCATAAATTCAGTGACATCTTAGAGATGAAAGCCAGCCTTCCATAACTATATAAGAACATATTTGCTGGATCAGATGAAGAGCCACCTAGTTCAACATTCTGTTTCTGACAGCAATGAAAATAAAACAAAAATGGGAAGGCACTAAATACAGGGGGGAAGGAGGCCTCCAGGTGTACACAGATACATTTACTGAGCATTTCAAAAAAAAATTGTGATAGAGCCAGAGGCTAAAGGTGCCTAAGAGTTAGGGTTGCCATATTCCAGTTCCACAAATCCGGGCAGATTAATTTGCATATTATGTAAAGTATTTGCATATTATGCAAATTATTTGCATATTATTTGCATATTATGCAAATGTTTGCATGTTAATACTTGGATTGTCCAGTTGTTTTGTTTTTGTGCCTAGGAATTACCACCAAAAACTGGGGAAACATGTGAGAAATCTTTTTTTTAAAAGCAACATTTTTAGCCTTAAATGCCTAGACTCTAGTTTCCAACACTATGGAGTATTTATTGATCGATTAAGAGGATTTATATCCTGCCCTTTTGCTGTTAAAAACAGAGCTCAGCACAGCTTACAAATATAATAAAAACAATAAAAATACACAATCAATATAAAAACATAATAAAAACACAAAATAGCAACAAACATAAAGTAAGTCAGGGCAACAGTATGGTTAACCATATATGATATATTTCAAAGATGTGGTGGGTGGAGAAAAACAAGAAGCCAAAATGTTAGGAAAAGGAGTCTTTCACACCACATGCTCAGTTGTAAATACTGTTGCAGCAAGCTTTACAAGTTCCTCCAGTATTCCACTGGTGCAGGTGTAACCCCTATGGGTTATATTGGTTTGGTTCAGTGGGTGGAGAAACCTTATGGAAGGATTGTATTAAGGAGTTGAGTACAAACCATGAGGAAGCTGAAGAGAAAAGGAGCTGTTAATGCCAGGGAGTAAGGACTAGGCCCTTGTCACCTTGAATTAGGTAATGGGGTTTTACAATTATGTGTGTAAAGGGGATGGAAGAGTAAATTAATTCTTTTGTGGCTTTATGTATTTGAATTTAAATTATATTTTATTTAGGGCTTTGAAGTTTGCAATTGGAAATTTCCGAATTTTCTCTACTGGACTTTCTGCAAGCAACTTCTTCATTTATGTCTTGCTGAATGCATTGGACTTTGGGAATTATTATGTTAAGAAGATATATGATATATTCTGTTGGCATACATGGTGTTATGTTCCTTTCAGTTATTGTTTAAATATATATATATAAAACAAACATTGTAATTGTGTTTGCAGTATTTGTTTCAACGAGCCCCATAGGACCCAAGAAAGAGGTACACAGGCACTCAGACATTCAAAGTATCTGTATGTTTCTTAGGTTTTATAAAAGCAGAGCTTTGCTTAACTCAAAATTTCTCAACCACATCTACACAGGTTCCACCTCCATATTCAAAATGAAACTGGGCCTGGAAGTCTGCAACAACCCCACACATACCTTGCTAATTAGATTACCAGTGCCAGGATGTCTGTCTTATCGACTACTCTCCTGCTTCCCCACACACACTGGGCATCATGAAAGACCCAGTCCTGGGCTCAGAAAGAAAATAAATATCTGGTCCTCTTCAAAGTATTGATAAGCCTCTTGTTTTAATTGAAATAATAATTATAAATTCTTGTTCTTATCACTAATGGGAGTTAATTATCTTGCATATGCTGCTGTTGCTTCTATGGCTGTAACGGAGTGAGGTTAAAGATAAGTGAAATGCAAATAGGAAAAAAACAACACAAAAGGCAGTAACGCTTTCCTAAGTGTAATACCATACCACCCACAACAAGATTCCTATGAGTAAGGCAGAAAACTAAGCATCTCACAACCAAAAATATGATAAATGAAGAAATATTTATATAAAAGCATGACTATCAAATATATTTATTATTTACACAAACTGTAAAGATATTTATAGTGCAATCCTAGGTTTATTTATTCAGAAGCAAGTCCCAGCGTATTCAGTGGGGCTTACTCAAACAGGGACAGAAATGCAACTTCAAGTGATAAGCAACTTCATTCACACAACCCAAAATTCCAAGTCATACCACTTTACGCTGTTTTGCAACTGTTTATACTTGTTTTTATGGTTATTGGATTTTAAATGGCTTTATTTCTTGTTGTGAGCTGCCTTGGTTTCCAACTCTACCTCACAGGGTTGTTGGAAAGACTCCATACATGCATACACACACACTGCAGATGTATAAATACATACAGCCCATATAATAGTTTATTGTCAAACCAGTTGGTCATTGCAGAAAAATCAGTATTAGTTTTAAAAAAATCAGTATTACTTTCCTACAGAATAAAAACTGTAATACCTAAGTAAGCCCTGCCTACTTGCTTTAAAATAGGACTGGAGGGCACAAACAATTCTTTTTTACATTCACTCCAAAGTCCCATTGATTTTCAGCACATTCATAACCATGCCTACTCAAAAGTAAGTCCTATTGAATTCAATGGGATTTACTCTGGGCATATGGGATTAGCATTGCTTTTACAAAAAGCAAGCATTGGGAAAGTTTTCAAAACACTGCCCAAGATCTGACTCCTGCACACAAGAGGAAAAAAAACTGAAATGTATACTTACCCAATTTATGAGATTTTCAGATAAACAGGGGGTGAAACCACCATTTTGTTTTCTAGACACTGCCTAAGGCCAATGAAACTGAAACACAATCACTGATTGGCTGCAATCCTGAACGGGCGGGGTTAAAGCTACGAAGTGCTATACAGTACTGTTTAAAGAAAGATTTAACACTCGGGGGGCGGCTGACGTTTTTATGTATATCTCGAGAACGGACCACCTAGAAACTTAATTTTTTAAAAAAATTAAAGCTGAGAATCCGGGCCACCTAAAGGTCTAGCCGGGCGCCGGGTGGCATGCATAGAATCCGGGTAAAACCCGGCTAACCGGGCAATATGGCAACCCTACTAAGAGAGCCCCATATTTCTGTACACCTGGAACTTTCTCTCTCTTTTGTCTTCTTCCAAAAGCCTAAGAATAAAAGACTTTCCTCTTCTCCCAGGCATTTTAGCATGTGTTTTTTTTAAAAAAAATTAATTTGTGTTTTTAAATTGTTTTTGTGTTTTAAAATTTGTATATTTGTTTTTAATGTTTTTAATTGCTGTAAACGGCCCCGAGAGCTTTGGCTATGGGGCACTATATAAATGTAATAAATAAATAAAATAGCCATTTCTTTCCTTTGGCAGGTTTTCTCCAGTAGGTGAACCTAGGCTTTCTCTTGCTTTATACAAAGCTTAAGCCCCCTAGACCAATAAACCAGACATGTATGATTATCTTGCATTTTTATTTACTTTATTTTATTAAAACATGTATAGACTATCTTTCATTATAAAATAGCAAGGTGTGTTCTGTGGACCACCATTGGTCCATGAGCTTCATTCAGGTGGTCTTTGGCATCTCCACATTAAATATTTATATTCATTTTTAATTGTATTTTATTGCTTTTTTTATTTCGCATATTGTATTTTATTGTATTACAATTTGAATTTTATTTATTTAAAATATTTCTATCCCGCCCTTCTACTCTATAATAAAGCACTCAGGACAGTTTACAAAAATAAAATCAAACATGTACATAATAAAATTGTAAACGGTAAAATCACAAAAACAAAATAAATTTAAAATACTTAAAATACAACACACACACACACCCCCCACACACACAAATAGGGATTGGTACCAAAGGGACTACAAAGGTAAAATTTAATGCAGAATTCTATGAAATTACCATAGATTCCTGTCATACTAGGGAAAGATTATTCCACAGCATGGGGGCCACTACAGAGAACATAAGAACGTAAGAAGAACCTGCTGAATCAGTGATGGAGAACTCCTAAGGGGTCCTGGCCCCCAAACAATTAGGGCCCCTGAAAATTAATTAAGGAAAAATGGATTTCTTTCCCCTTATACACATACAGCAGGCATTAAAAGCAAAAGCCTGTGTGTAGGGAAAAGCAGAGAGGTCAAGCTTACCCCTCTGCAAAATTCCTGAGCATCCTTTTCGTGCCAAGGAGGGCTAGAACCGTGACCGAAGATCATTAATTTAGTATTGTTAAGCCATCTCTTAGTTAATATGCTTTTACTATTTCATCTTGGAAACCGGGGTTTCTGAGCTCTCCTATTTAAAAAGCAAAAGGCTTCAGCTAAAAGAAATCTTTATAAAGAAAATCTAAGTAGACAGAAATTTTAGCTTGATACTGATTTTATAATGGCATGATGTATTCCATAAAATCATTAAGTGTGTTCTTGAGGTAAGGGACATTTTGAGATGGGTTGCCTTTCTTCATTTCTCTGTGTTTTATGGAGAAGTGGCTGGCTCAGATTTATTCTTTTCCCTTTTCTGTGTTCCCTAATCATTCTTTATATTATATTCTTTATATTATGTGGCTTCTGGTTATAATATGGTGATTAAAATTAATCTTTCTCTATAGCAAGGTAGTAAGAGGAATTCTCACATGGAATTTCCAGTCACTCTATGTGAACCAAAATTGGCCCTGCATCGTGGTATTGTCTAGAGGAACATGCCGTTATATCCTAGAGATACCATTGTGTCCTGTGGATGTTCCTTCCCAGCTTGGCTGATCAGAAAACCATGATGGGAATGGAATGCATAGTACAAAATAATCAGTAATATATGACAGTAGAATGGTGAGATCTGAAAAAGGGGACAGGTTGACATCAATGAACACAATGGGAGATGAGAGGTATGAATATACATGTATTCATTTTAATAAAGTTATCTGGTTGGTTGGAAATATTTCAAGAGGGAATAAACTGTTGTGTTACATAGAAAAGAATTTAGGGGATTTGTTAAATGACTGTCACATGCTGAAATTGTACTTTATAAAAGGAGCTTGCACACAGTGCCTCTTTGCAGTCCCTCTTGGATACTTCCTGGATGTGTTCTGGGGAACTGACCTTGCATATGCTTGTTTTATTTTATTTTTTTAATAAAGGCCTACCTTTTTGCTTCAAGCCTGTGTCAGAGATTGTTATTTAAGGGACTCCCCAGCAAAAGAACCCAAGGAGAAGAAGAATTCTCCAACATCAGGCTAATAGCCCATCTAGTCCAGCATCCTGTTCTCACAGTGGCCTACCAGTTGCCCATGCGAAGCCTGAAAGCATGACCTGAGTGCAAAGGCACTCTCTCCTCCTGCATTTTCCAGCAACTGGTATTTGGAAACATGCCACCTCCAACCGTGGAGGCAGAGCATAGCCATCATGGCTAGTAGCCATTGATAGCCTTATCCTCCATGAATTTGTCTAATCCTCTTTTAAAGCCACCCAGGTTGGTGGCCATCACTGCCTCTTGTGGGAGCGAATTCCATAGTTTCTCTTGTCTGTCATGAATCTTTCAGCTTCATTGGATATCTACAAGTTCTAGTGTTATGGGAGAGGGACAAAACATTTTCTCTATCCACTTTCTCCATGCCATGCACAAAGTTTTGTAAACTTCTGTCATGTCACCTCTTACTTGCCTTTTCTCTAAACTAAAAATCCCCAAATGCCTGCAACCTTTCCTCATAGGGGAGTCACTCCATCCCCTTGATTATTTTGGTTGCCCTTTTCTGAAACTTTTCCAGCTCTATAACATCCTTTTTTAGGTGAGGCGACAAGAACTGTACACAGTATTCCAAATGCGGAAGCAACATAGATTTGTATAATGGCATTATGATATTAGCAGTTTTATTTTCAATACCTTTCCTAATGCTCCCCAGCATGGAATTTGCCTTTTTCACAACCGCCACACACTGAGTCGACATCTTTATTGAGTTATGCTCTACAACCCCAAGGTCTCATTCCTGGTAAGTCACTACTAGTTCAGACCCCATGACTGTATATGTGAAATTAAGATTCTTTTGCCCCAACATGTATCTCTTTATACTTGTTCACATTGAATTGCATTTGCTATTTTACTGTCCATTCACTCAGTTTGGAGGGGTTCTTTTGAAGCTTTTTGCAATCACTCTTTGTTTTAACAACCCTGAACAATTTGGTATCAACAGCAAACTTGGCCACCTCACTGCTCACCCCCAACTCCAGATCACTTATGAACAAGTTAACTGCTCACTCCTAATTCTAGGTCATTAATGAACAAGTTGAAAAGTACAGGTCCCAATACCGATCCTTGAGGTACTCCACTTTCTACAGCCCTCCATTGGGAGAACTGTCCGTTTATTCCTACTCTCTGCTTTCTACTTCTTAACCAATTTCTTATCCACAAGAGGACCTCTCCTCTTATTCCATGACTGCTAAGCTTACTCAGGAGTATTTGGTGAGGTACCTTGTTGAAAGGTTTTTGAAAGTCCAAGTACACTATGTCCACTGGATCACCTCATTCAATATGCTTGTTGACACTCTCAAAGATTAATGAGACAGGGCGTATGTGATGTTCCTATATTAATGTATATATGGTAAGTGTTGGTTGTTTAGAAGATACATGGTAAGTGGAGTGAAAGAGGGGGAGTGAATGGGCAGTAGAATGCGAGATGATTGGCTGAGTGTTTAAAATGGCTGAATGTATAAAAGGAAGAGTGAGAGTGGAATCTGGGGTGGATGAGGTGAAACTGAGTGGGTTGCTTGGTGGGGTTTAGAGAGTTGTTTGCCAGGAGAGAGTGGAGAAGGAGGGGGGTGGAGTTCGGATTAGTATTGAGTAAAACCATATGCTTATGTGCCTTAAGAAGAAATCTTGTTAATCTCGTTAGCTTTGTTATCTGTAATAAATACTTAATTTGGTTTACCAAAGGCCTGATCCTTGGCTGGGGTTTCACAGACCAGAAGGGAGGGTAAGGTAATGACCAAGGCTGAAGGGGAACTGTAACAAATGGTGGCAGCGGTGAAGAGAATAACAATACCAGTATTCAGAGTCTCTGGGAATACTAGTATTGGGAAGTTACTGGTAGTTGCCTAGCAGGGGGATCTGTTGAGATCTGTGCTAGAGCGGGGAGAGAAACCATAAGAGAGAGCGGTCCGGACTGGTGGAGTCCCTGGTGGTGCCTAGTGACAGGCAGTAACCACGAGCAGGTAGGAACCTGACAGGGAGAGCCAGGGAAGGACGCATCACACGTGGTGGCAGTAGCGGTGGGATACGAACAACAGAGAATCCAGATACGAACCAAAGAGAGTCCCAAAGACACGTGGTGACAAAGGAGACTACATCACAGGTGTTGGCTGTAGCAGTGAGATACGAATACCAGACAATCCCTAATAGTTGTGTAGCAAACAGAAATAACAAAACAAGATTACTTGTGAGAGTGACTGGCAAAGAGTGTGTGGCAAAGAGTGAGTGGACTCAAACACCATGGCTGAATACATAAAAATGAAAAGAGAGGAGCTGGTGGAGAAGTGCATAACATTCAATTTACCTCACGAGGGTAAAGGGGTAGATGAATTGAGGGTAGCACTTATAGGATTTGCAACTGCCCAGCAAAAACAACCTGTCAGGGAAGAGACCCCAGAAGGATACTTAAGCAATCCCGCTTATATAGAGTATTTGAGAGAGAAGTTGAGGATGGAAACTGAGAGATTGAGGATGGAAGCTGATGGGAAAGATAAACAGCGAGAGTTGGAAATTGAGAAATTGAGGATGGAAGCTGAGGAAAAAGATAAACAGAAAGAGTTGGAAGCTGAGAGATTGAGGATGGAAGGTGCAGAGAAGGAAAAGCAGCGGGAGTTGGAATTTGAGAGAATGAGAGTGGATGCGGAATTACAGGCAGAAAAGTTAAAATTTGAAAGAGAGAAGTTTCATTCTGATGAAACAAGGAAAGACAGAGATGGAGCAAAAATAAAAATTACTCCAAAGGACTTTGCTGTCTATGAGCCTGGTCAAGATCCTCAAATTTACCTCAGCACCTTTGAAAAAGCAGCTCAGTTGTGGGGGCTACATGCAGTATTTATCAAACCTGATTAAAGGGGAATTGGCTGAGGTATACCAATATTTCCCCTCAGACAGGCCCGTCACCTATGCTGAATTCAAAGAAGCAGTGTTTAAAAGATTCAGACTGGGGCCTGATTATTTTAGAAAGCTTTTCAGAAACTGCCAGATACAGACAGGGAGGTCTTTCGTGGAGCTGGGGGCAAAACTGATGGACATATTTGGGAAATGGCTGACAAGTGCAAAAGCTCAGTCTGTGGAGGAGGTGAAAAACCTCATGATATTGGATCAATTATACCATCAGTTACCACCAGAAATAAGGCTCCTGGTCAAAGACCGTTCCCCTACATCGGTGCAGGAGGCCGCAGAGATGGCGGATCACTTCACCTCCAATAGAACTGGCTGGGTGGGGAAAACATCAGAAGAGTTTAAACCCAGACCATATAATGCTGGCAGAAGGGATGTGGTACCACAGCGAGTGAGTCCTCCAGTAAAATCTGAAGGGCACAGGACACCCCAGAGTGGATCTGTGTACCCTAAAAGTGAGGAGAAATTATGCTACAAATGTGGTAGACCGGGGCACCTACGTTTTCAATGTGAGGTTGCCAACCCCATCAGTAATCCTGCTCAGACAAGGGCAGTGAAAACAGAGCCCAAGGCTTTAGAAACAGCGAAAAAGGTTCAGTTCTGCCAGATAAACTGGACAGAAGTAACAGACCTTGATTCAAGTCTGAGAGAGGAAGTGAGTGTACAAGGGGCAAATTATTGGGCATTGCTTGATACTGGTGCCGCTCAGACATTACTGAGGCCAGATTTAATAAAATCTGAGGTAATATTACCTCAGGAAACTGTGATTATCCAAGGAGTGAGGGGTCAACCAGAAAGTTTGCCTGTGGCCCTGGTGGAAATGACTTGGAGAGGCCGAGAGGGCCAATATAAAGTAGGCATTAATACCCAGCAACAAGAACCAGTAATACTGGGAAGAGATGTAATGGGTGCCCAAGGAAAGATCTATGTAGTGACCAGACAGTAAATTGGCAGAGAAAAAGAAGCCATATTAAGGGGGGCTGAAACAAACAGGGTGGAATCTGTTAACCAGCCTCAGGTCACCATAGCAACCACTAGCAGGCCTGCTGAAGGAGACAAACTGTATCAAGTGGTCTCTGATAATGATGAGGCAGATCAATTCAGGGAAGAGCTACAAAAAGATATAAGTTTGAAGCAGATAAAGGAACAAGCTCTGACCCAACAGATTCCTTTCACTGACAAACTGAGGAATCAAGTTGTGTGTGAGAATGGGATTTTATATAGACTGTGGATGCCTGCTGAGAGAAAGGATGAATGTGAACCAGTGAAGCAATTAATAGTACCTAGCAAATACAGAACCAGATTGCTAGAGGTAGCCCACAATGTCCCATGTGCAGGACATCTGGGAATAAAAAAGACCAAGAGGAGATTGGCTGCACACTATTATTGGCCAAACATCTCCAAAGATGTAAAACAACATTGTCTATCTTGTGGAATATGCCAAAAGGTGGGGAAAAGTGGAGTAAAGACTAAGGCACCCTTAAAGCCCCTTCCTATAATTGGACAACCCTTTTATAGAGTGGGAATAGATTTGGTGGGCCCTTTCTCCAAACCCACAAGGCATGGCAAGAAATATCTAGTGGTGGTGGTGGATTTTGCCACCAGGTACCCAGACGCAGAAGCACTAAGATCCGTGGAAGCCCCTGTAGTGGCAGAGGCTTTATTAAAAATCTTTATGAGGCTGGGTTTCCCTCATGAAGTGCTGATGGATCAAGGCAGTGTATTCATGGGAGAAGTGATGCAATGTATGTGGAAATGTTGTGGTCTAAAACATCTAAAGACCACTACTTACCATCCCGCCACTAATGGGTTAACAGAGAGATTCAATGGCGTTTTGAAGGGCATGATCAGAAGCTATGTTCAAGATCACCCACAAGACTGGGATGAACGGTTGGGATGCTTCTTATTTGCATACAGAGAAGTCCCTCAGGATTCAACAGGCTTCTCACCCTTTGAACTCATGTTTACTAGAAAAGTGAGGGGACCTTTGGAACTATTAAAAAATTCATGGGAAGGAACCCTGGGAGAGTACAAAACATCTGTAGTAGATTTTGTATTGGAATTCCGCAATAAAGTAACATCAATGATGGAGGTGGTGGAAAAGAATTTGAGTCAGGCACAGGAGAAGCAATGTTACTGGTATGACAGAACAGCCAGAGAACGTGTGTATGATGTGGGAGATATGGTTATGGCGTTCATACCCAGGAAACATGACAAATTACAGGCTAACTGGGAAGGACCATATACCATCAGAGAAAGGCTTGACACAGTGACGTATGTAATTACCACAGACCAATTAAACAAAAGCAAAGTGGTTCATGTAAATATGTTGAAGCCTTACCATACCAGGGATGCACAGGTGTTGCAAGTTACCTTATTCCCTGAGGGAAGTGGGCCTGAACTTCCAGATTTGGTACAGGAAAGCAAAGACAAAGGAGGGGTAGATCAAGTGGAATGGTCAGAGGAGGTGAAGAAGGAAGTAAAAGAGGAGATTCTGAGAGTTTTGAAAACCTATAGGAATCTCTTTAGCAACAAACCTGGCCAAACCAGTATAGTTATACATTCCATTGATACTGGACATCATGCCCCAATCAGATCTGTTCCGTACCGTGTGAATGGGAAAGTTTTGAATGAGATCAAAAAGGAGGTGGAAGATATGCTGGAATTAGGAGTGATCAGGGAATCCATCAGTCCCTGGGCCTCAAGTATTGTCCTGGTTCCGAAAAAAGATGGAACGACCAGGTTTTGCATTGATTATCGACTAATCAATAAAATTACTGTCCCAGATGCGTATCCTATGCCTAGGGTAGACACAATGTTAGAGTTATTGGGGGCAGCAACCATTATCTCTACACTAGATCTCTGTAAAGGATTTTGGCAAATGGAACTAGACGAGCAATCCAGAGCCAAAACTGCCTTCAGTACACCAGATGGGTTATATGAGTTTGTGACCTTACCCATGGGACTAAGGAACTCACCAAGTTCATTTCAGAGGCTAATCAATACTGTGTTGCGAGGCATGTCAGATTTTGCAGTGGCCTATATCGATGACGTGGCCATTTTTAGCAAGTCGGTGCCTGAGCATGTCCAACACCTGACAACAGTATTGGAGGCCTTAAGAAAAGCAGGCCTCACAATAAAAGCTAAGAAATGCCAGTTTGCACTAAAGGAAGTAATCTATTTAGGACATAAGGTGGGGAGTGGGAAAATCACCCCCTTATGGAGCAAGGTGGAGGCAATACAAGCGTGGCCGATCCCCTTAACCAAAAAACAAGTAAGGGCATTTCTGGGTGTGGCTGGATTTTATAGGAAGTTTGTGAGAAATTTTGGGGAAATAGCAACCCCCTTGCATGAATTAACAAAGAAGAAGTGTTCTGAGCGTGTGGTATGGACGGATGAATGTCAGAAGGCTTTTGATCTACTGAAGCAAGCCTTGTGCCATGGACCCATATTAATAGCACCAGACTATGAGAAACCATTCATCGTGGCTACAGATGCGTCGGACCTGGCACTGGGAGTCGTCTTGCTACAGGAGAGAGAAGGCACCAGACATCCAGTGGCGTACCTGAGTCGCAAGCTGACGCCGAGGGAGAAAAACTATTCGTCGGTCCAGAAGGAGTGCCTAGCGGTCGTGTGGGGACTGAACAAGTTGCGCCCATATGTGTGGGGACGAAGATTCACAGTGACTACGGATCATCGGGCCTTGTTATGGTTGCAGACTATGAAAAACCATAACACTATGCTGCAGAGGTGGTCCTGGGCCCTACAGGACTATCAAGTGGACTTCCAGTTCATAAAAGGCAAGGACAATGTACTGGCCGATGGACTTTCCAGGCAAGTGGCTGGGACTGCAGTGACGTGACCAGACAGAGGAACAAAGAAAGACATTTTCCCCATAGAGACTTTTATTTAACGCGACGTATAAATCCTGGAACAGGAATAATACTCTGCTGTTGTTTAAGGGGGGGGGAATGTGATGTTCCTATATTAATGTATATATGGTAAGTGTTGGTTGTTTAGAAGATACATGGTAAGTGGAGTGAAAGAGGGGGAGTGAATGGGCAGTAGAATGCGAGATGATTGGCTGAGTGTTTAAAATGGCTGAATGTATAAAAGGAAGAGTGAGAGTGGAATCTGGGGTGGATGAGGTGAAACTGAGTGGGTTGCTTGGTGGGGTTTAGAGAGTTGTTTGCCAGGAGAGAGTGGAGAAGGAGGGGGGTGGAGTTCGGATTAGTATTGAGTAAAACCATATGCTTATGTGCCTTAAGAAGAAATCCTGTTAATCTTGTTAGCTTTGTTATCTGTAATAAATACTTAATTTGGTTTACCAAAGGCCTGATCCTTGGCTGGGGTTTCACAGACCAGAAGGGAGGGTAAGGTAATGACCAAGGCTGAAGGGGAACTGTAACAAATGGTGGCAGCGGTGAAGAGAATAACAATACCAGTATTCAGAGTCTCTGGGAATACTAGTATTGGGACGTTACTGGTAGTTGCCTAGCAGGGGGAATCTGTTGAGATCTGTGCTAGAGCGGGGAGAGAAACCATAAGAGAGAGCGGTCCGGACTGGTGGAGTCCCTGGTGGTGCCTAGTGACAGGCAGTAACCACGAGCAGGTAGGAACCTGACAGGGAGAGCCAGGGAAGGACGCATCACAGCGTACCCTTGCAGAAGCCATACCGGTTCTGCTTTAGCAAGGCTCACTCTTCTATATGCTTGGTTATTTTATCTTTAGCGATATTTCCTACCAGTTTTCCTGGGACAGACGTTAAACTAACCAGCCTGTAATTTCTGGGTTTCCCCCGCCCCCGGATCCCTTTTTAAAGATTGGTGTTAAATTGGCCACTTTCCAGTCCTCAGGTATGGAGGCAGATCTGAGGAACAAGTTACATATTTTTGTTAGAAGAATAGCAATTTCACATTTGAGTTCTTTGAGAACTCTCAGGTGGATGCCAACCATACCTGAGGATTTGTCAGTTTTTATTTTGTCTATTAAGCCTAGAACTTCATCTCTCATCACCACTTTTTGCCTCAATTCCTCAGACTCCCTTACTGCAAAAGTTTATTCAGGCACAGGGATCTGCCCTATATCCTCTACTTTGTAGATAGATGCAATAATTCATTTAGCTTCACTGCAATCTCCTTATCTTGCTTTACTTCACCTTTGACTCCCTTGTCATCCAAGGGTCCTACCGCCTTCCCAGATCGTCTCCTGCTTTGAATGTATTTAAAGGTTTTTATGTTTTTATCAATATATTCCTCAAATTCTTTTTTAATATCCCTTATTGTCTTCTTGCATTTGTTTTTCCAGAGTTTGTTTTCCTTTTTATTTTCCTCATTTGGACAAGTCTTCCATTTTTTGAAGGAAGCCCATCTTGCCTCTAATAGCTTACTCTGCTCATTAACCACACCGGCATCCTCTTGGCCCTAATTGTACCTTTCCTGATTTGCGATATACACTCTAGTTGAGCTTTTAGTATTGTATTTTTAAACAGCCCCAGTCATTGATTTGACCTGCTTGACTTGGCCTTTGAATTTACCTTTTATCAATCCCCTCATTTTGAGGGAAAGATTCCTCTCTTGACGTCAAAAATTACTGTGTCAGATTTTATTGGCAATTTACCATTTACATGTATGCTTAATTTAAAAGCACTGTGGTCACTGCTCTCAATTGGTTCAACAGCACTTACATCTCACACCAGGTCCGGGGCGCCACTTAAGATTAAGTCCAGGATCTCCCCTCCTCTGGTCGGTTCTATGACCAACTCTTCAGGGGCACAGTCATTTTGGGTAACTAGAAATTTTACCTCTTTATAATGACTGGAACACATATGTAAAACATATATAGCCAGTCTATGTCAGGGTAGTTGAAGTCCCCCATTACTACAGCATTTCCTGGTTTGGGTATGTCCTAGGTTTCAGGTTTCATTTTTCATTTTAAGATCTCCCTGAGCGTTTTGTTCAGGGGAATGATGACACAAAGTCCCCAGTACTAAGTTGCTATTTGGGCTCAGTACCACCACCCACAATGATTCTGTGGAGGAGCCTGCTTCTTTCGGGGTTTCTAGCTTGCTGGATTCAATGCCCTTGTAACAAAATCATAATTATGTATATGTTTTAAAAACTGCTTCGGAATTGGGTTCAGGTTCTTCCATCTTTGCTCAGAGGCTTCTAGCTTTAGCATATGAACACTTATATTCAAGTCCCTCCCTCAAGTCGCCACCAGATAAATCTCCACTGGGTACAGTTTGGCTGGAATGGCCTCCAACTATCTCACTTAGCAAGCTAGATAGTGTGGAAAGAGGGGCTCTCTCAGAAAGCCTGGTCCTCAGCTGTTCGGGATGTTATAAGTTAGCAACAAGATTTGCTCAGTAGTGAATAGGTAGCCAGTGCAATTCCTTTTGTGCAGGTGTACTGTGTATATGGTGGGATGCACCACTGAGCGTCCTAGCCACCACATTTTGCACCACCTGCAGTTTCTTAAGGAAAACTCCACACTGAGCACATTGAAAAAGTCCAATCTAGAGGTTTCCAGTGCATGGAACACTCTGGTCAAGCTGTCTTATTTATTTATTTATTTATTATTTGATTTATATCCTGCCCTTCCTCCCAGCAGGTGCCCAGGGCGGCAAACAAAAGCACTAAAAACACTTTAAAACATCATAAAATTCCACAGGATAGGTACTGCCACACTAAAAGTCCATTTCCTATGTTGTGCAGAACGGACCTCCTGATAAGATGGTATCTGCAGGAGGCCCTCACCTGCAGAGCACAGTGATCGACTGGGTATATAAGGGATAAGACGGTCTTTCAGGTATCCTGGTCCCAAGCCGTATAGGACTTTGTACACCAAAACTAGAACCTTGAACTTGGTCCAGTAGCAAATGGGCAGCCAGTGCAGTTCTTTCAGCAGTGGGGTGACATGTTGGTGATACCCTGCCCCAGAGAGCAGTCTCGCTGCCACATTTTGCACCAGCTGCAGCTTCCGGACCAACCTCAAGGTCAGTCTCATATAGAGCACATCACAATAATCCAGTCTGGAGGTTACTGGTACATGGACAACAGTGGTCAGGTTATCCCTGTCCAGAAATGGCCACAGCTGTCTTACCAGCCAAAGCTGGTAAAAGGCACTCCTAGCCACTGAGGTCACCTGGACCTATAGCAACAAAGACAGATCTAGGAGCACCCCCAGACTATGGACCTGCTCTTTCAGAGGGAGTACGACCCCATCCAAAGCAGACAACTGACCAATTATCTGAACTCGGGAACCACCAACCCACAGTGCCTCCGTCTTGCTAGGATTCAGACTCAGTTTATTGGCTCTCATCCAGCCCACCACCGAGTCCAGGCAGCGGTCCAGGACTTGCATGGCCTCTCCCGATTCAGATGTCAGCATACTGCTGACACCTTGCCCCAAATCTCCTAATGACTGCTCCCAAGGGCTTCATATAGATGTTAAACATCATGGGGGACAAGATGGTACCCTGCGGCACCCCACAGCACAACTTAAATATTAGGCAGGCGCAATCTCTGCTATCTATTCGGCGCCTTTTGAAGACTTTCCTCTTTCAACAAGCCTTTTAAGTTGAGACCTATCCCAGTCTGTGTCTGTGTTAGAATTGCTTTTGATATGTTTTCTTTAATAATATGTTTTTAAACCTTTTTTGTTTATTTTTAAAGATGTCTTTAAAGCATTTTTAAACTATTTTTAACATTGTTTTGTTTTAATGTGTGTTAAAGTCTTTTTATGATGTTTTAAAGTGTTTTTAGCGTTTCTGTTTGCTGTCCTGGGTTCCTGCTGGGAGGAGGGGCGGGATATAAATAAAATAATAAAATAAAATATAAGGTGCCAGGGGGCCAAAAGACAATCACCCAATGCTATTCTCTGAAAACAACTGTGGAGATAGGATTGGAACCATTGTAAAACAGTGCCTCCAATACCCATGTCACCAAGTCGGCCCAGAAGGATACCATGTTCAATGGTATCAAAAGCCGCTGAGAGATCAAGCAGGAGTAATAGGGTTGCACTCCCCTTGTCCTTCTCCCGATAAAGGTCATCCATCAGGGCGACCAAGGCTGATTCAGTCCCATAATCAGGCCTGAACCCAGACTGGAAAGGGTCAAGAGAATCTGTTTCATCCAATTGCTGTGCCACAACCTTCTCAATCACCTTCCCTAAAAAGGGGATATTTGTGACCATTCGGTAATTGTTGTAGACCAATGGGTCCAGGGTGGGCTTTTTCAGGAGCGGTCGGATCACAGCCTCTTTCAAGGCAGCTGGAACCACTCCCTCCTGCAATGATGCATTGACCACATCCTGGATCCACTCAGTCAAACCCCCTCGGCAAGCTTTAATAAGCCAAGAAGGGCAAGGGTCTAGAGGACATGTTGCTGGCCACATCACTGCAAGCACCTTGTCTATGTCATCAGGCCACATCAGCTGAAACCATTCCCAAGAAGTTGCAACAGATGTTTCACTGGACACCTCATTGGGGACTACAGTAGGTGCAGGTGGGGCTATGGAGGCGAGCAACTTTACCCTCAAAGTGCCTTGCAAACAATTCACAGTGGGCCTCCGAAGGGTCTAAGACTCCATTTCCTGGAGTTGATGTCAACAGTTCCCTGACAATACGGAAAAGCTCCACCCTGGCTTCTTGAGGATACAATGGAGGCAGAGAAGTGGGCCTTCTTCATCGCCCTCACAGCCACACAGTAGGCATGGTTATGATGTTTTACTCATGCCCAATCAGCCTCACAGCACGTCCTTCACCACTTGTGCTCTAGCCGTCATCTTCATAGAGGAAATGGCATCGTTCAAGGGTGGGGAACCTTTTTGGCTCCACAGGTCAGATGCTTGGGCACATGACATCACTGAGACATCAGTTGATTGACAGGTGGCTTGTCCCACCCACCCGTCAAAATCCCTTTGGCAGCAGTTCTCACCTGACAGCCAGCTGCTGCTTGGGTACTTGGGAACCCATGTGTAAAGTGCTTTGCAAGCCCCACACAGCCAACCCAGCAGGTTTTGGACAGGCAGAGATACAACTGCCAATGCACAATCAGGAGACTTACAGTGTGCTCCTGATTGTCCATTGGCAAGAAAAAGCAGGCTTTGGTTTTCCTGCCCAACAGCTGATGGGTGGTAGAGCCAAAGCCTAGTTTTTGCAGGCATTGGCTGCGTGAGCGAGTTCCCCAGCTGATCCAGCAGCCTTTAGCTTTAGCTGATGGGCAGACTAGGCCTACTTTCCCTTGCCAATGCAGGATCAAGAGCACCTCTTAAGGCTCCCAATTGTACATTGGTGGTCGCATCTCTACCTGTCCCACACCTAGGGTTGCCTTATTGCCAGGTTAGCTGGGTTTTACCCGGATTCTTTGCATGCCACCCAGTGCCCATTTAGCCCCTTAGGTGGCCCGGATTCTTAGCTTTAATTTTTTAAAAAATTAAGTTTCTAGGTGGTCCGGGTCTCGAGATATACATAAAAACGTCAGCCACACCCCCACTGTTAAATCTTTCTTTAAACAGTACCGTATAGCACTTCGTAGCTTTAATCCCGCCCGTTCAGGATTGCAGCCAATCAGTGAACCCAGGGTTGCATTTGATTGACCTGAGGCAGTGTCACTCTAAAAAACCTCATTGCAATTCCAGAAAATGGTGGTTCCCCCCCCCCTGTTTATCTGAAAATCTCATAAATTGGGTAAGTATATGCATTTCAGGTTTTTTTCCTCTTGTGTGCAGGAGTCAGATCCTGGGCAGTGTTTTGAAAACCTTCCCAATACTTGCTTTTGTAAAAGCAATGCTAATCCCATATGCCAAGAGTAAATCCCATTGAATTCAATAGGACTTACTTTTGAGTAGACATGGTTATGAATGTGCTGAAAATCAATGGGACTTTGGAGTGAATGTAAAAAAGAATTGTGTTTGTGTTCTAACTCTCTCTCTCTCTCTCTCTCTCCTCCAGTCCTATTTTAAAGAAAGTAGGCAGGGCTTACTTAGGTATTACAGTTTTTATTCTGTAGGAAACCAATACTAATTTTTTTTAAACTAATACTGATTTTTCTGCAATGACCAACTGGTTTGACAATAAACTATTATGTGGGCTGTATGTATTTATACATCTGCAGTGTGTGTGCGTGTATGGAGTGTTTCCAACAACCCTGTGAGGTAGGGTTGCAAACCAAGGCAGCTCACAACAAGAAATAAAGCCATTTAAAATCCAATAACCATAAAAACAAATGTAAACAGTTGCAAAACAGCATAAAGTGGTATGATTTGGAATTTTGGGTTGTGTGAATGAAGTTGCTTATCACTTGAGGTTGCATTTCTGTCCCTGTTTGAGTAAGCCCCACTGAATACACTGGGACTTGCTTCTGAATAAATAAACCTAGGATTGCACCATAAATATCTTTACAGTTTGTGTAAATAATAAATATATTTGATAGTCATGCTTATATAAATATTTCTTCATTTATCATATTTTTGGTTTTTGGTTAGGAATCCTGACTGTTTGTGAGATGCTTAGTTTTCTGCCTTACTCATAGGAATCTTGTTGTGGTTGGTATGGTGTTGCATTTAAGAAATCATGGTACGAAATGGCCTGAATCAGTATAAGGCAGATTCCTTGGTTCCTAAAAGTGGGAAGAGACTCAAGGGCCACAGTGACTTCAACATTTATTTATGTATTTTTATTTACAACATTTATATACCGCTTTAATGTAAAAAATCTCAAAGTGGTTTACAGAAAATTAAAACAATAAAATTATTGGCAAAAGCGTTAAGGACAGATACTTAAAAACATTCAAAATAATAAAACCAACAATGAGTTAAAAACAGATTTAAAAACACAATAGCTTCCACATGCCTGGAAAGGCTTGCCTCAAGAAAACTGATTTTAGCAGGTGCTGAAAAGAGGCATCTGCCTAATGTCAATAGGCAAGGAGTTCCAAAGCGTAGGTGCTGCCACTTTACAGGACTGATTTCTTACAAGAGCAGAACAAGTACTATGTGGCACCCATAACATGGAAAGCACAGCTTGAACTTGGCGTGGTAGCAAATCAGCAACCAATGCAGATTTCAGAGCAGAGGTGTTATGTGCTGATAGGATCTCACTCATGTCAGCAATTGTGCTGCAGCATTCTGCATTAACTGCAATCCCCAGGTCAGGTTGTGCTGCATGGGGATTTCTGTGACCTTGGCTGACTGGCTGCTAGGATTTTTTTTAGTTTGGGTTTTTGGTTATGAATCCTGACTGGTTGTGGGATGCTGAGTTTTCTGCCTTACTCATAGGAATCTTCTTGTGGTTGGTATGGTATTACATTTAGGAAAGTGTTACTGCCTTTTGTGTTGTTTTTTTCCTATTTGCATTTCACTTATATTTAACCTCACTCCATTACAGCCATAGAAGCAACAGCAGCATATGCAAGATAATTAACTCCCATTAGTGATAAGAGCAAGAATTTATAATTATTATTTCAATTAAAACAAGAGGCTTATCAGTACTTTGAAGAGGACCAGATATTTATTTTCTTTCTGAGCCCAGGACTGGGTCTTTCATGATGCCCGGTGGGGGGGAGAGCAGGAGAGTAGTCGATAAGACAGACATCCTGGCATCGGTAATCTAATTAGCAAGGTATGTGTGGGGTTGTTGCAGACTTCCAGGCCCAGTTTCATTTTGAGTATGGAGGTGGAACCTGTGTAGATGTGGTTGATCAAAGGGAGAAGAAATTTTAAGCAAAGCTCTGCTTTTATAAAACCTAAGAAACATACAGATACTTTGAATGTCTGAGTGCCTGCACCAGTGGAATACTGGAGGAACTTGTAAAACTTGCTGCAACAGTATTTAGAACTGAGCATGTGGTGTGAAAGACTCCTTTCCCTAACATTTTGGCTTCTTGTTTTTCTCCACCCACCACATCTCTGAAATATATCATATACGTAATGGTTAACCATACTAAAAAATGTAAATAAATTTATTTCGGTCAATGACCAGCAAAGGTTAACCATACTGCTGCCCTGACTTACTTTATGTTTGTTGCTATTTTGGGTTTTTATTATGTTTTTATATTGATTGTGTATTTTTATTGTTTTTATTATATTTGTAAGCTGTGCTGAGCTCTGTTTTTAACAGCAGAAGGGCAGGATATAAATCCTCTTAATCAATCAATAAATATTCCATAGTGTTGGAAACTAAACTCTAGGCATTTAAGGCTGAAAATGTTGCTTTTTAAAAAAAGATTTCTTACAACTTTCCCCAGTTTTTGGTGGTAATTCCTAGGCACAAAAACAAAACAACTGGACAATCCAAATATTAATATGCAAATAGTTTGCATAATATGCAAATTAGCCTGCCCGGATTTGCGGAACTGGAATATGGCAACCCTACCCACACCTGACATTGCATACGACATCAGGTGTGTGGCAAGTGGCTGTGGTTTGGGGGAAATGGCCTCATGTTTCAAATTGAGCCACTGGTGGGTCAAGTGTGGCCTGTGAGCCAGAGGTTCACATCCATGGTGTACCTGGTGCAGCAGCCAATGCTGGTAAAAGGAACTCTGAGCCCCTGATTCCAGCTGAGACTCCAGTGACAAAAATAGATCATTTTGCATTCCACAGCTACTGAAGGATTTCATAGAGCACACTGATATCCAAAACAGAGACAGCATGATACAATCCTTTTGGAACTCACCACCTAAGTTTGTTATTTTCTTTAAAAAAAAAAAAAACAGAGATGAGCCTCTTCCTAATTTTCCCCAGTAATCTTGCTTCCTCCAAATTCCTATAAATTTATTACAGGTGAGCAATCAGTGGTTGCTCTAATTAAAGCCACGAGCTACCTCATCGTAACAAATTGTTTCATAGAGAGTGGAAACTAGCACTGATGTGGCTGAAAACTCCATGGCAACTTCCAGTGAATTTATTTTAGTACCGTTTGGCTGCAAAATATATTTGACATGAGTGTAGTTTTTGCATATGGAATATCAGAGGATAGTTCAAAGTACTGTTTGATGCAAGGTCACTAACAATTAGAAAAGGGAGCATTTAGCAATTTAACTTCTCTAGGACAGGACAGCAGTCACAAGTATCCTCTCAACAAATTATGGTACCATTTCTACATTACCCTAGAGGAAACTGATTACTCTTATATTCATAAGTGAAGTTTACCTGTTTTGACTATGAAAAGATCTCAGTACATTTCACACATGATCTGTGAGGCAGGTATGTGCATTGCATTGAATATTCTACTAACTCTTTAAAGGAATAATTAATTCAGCTTATGCTGACCTGGAGCATTATCTTTCCTGTGTTCTTTCCCCAAAAACAGAATTCTTCATAGAATCTACATTGTTAAGGACTTGCATTTCAGCTCCTAAGCTTTCATGTTAATGTAATAAGAAGGAATTGCTTCTCCAAGTAAGAAAATCTAGAACTTGCAAAGGAATAAAATAACCTTTCATGTTAACCTTGATAAGTGTTCAGTCTACCTGCACAAAACATTAGTTACTGGAATACAAAAATTAATCTTAAGATATTTGCCGTGTTCTAAATCTGTTGCTTTTTTAATGATCGCAGACTGAAAAAGTTTGGACTCACACTGCAATCAACAACTGGAATAAATGGTGCAAATTAGAAATATTTGCAAAAATGTATTTAATTTACATTTTTATTTTGCCTATGATAGCAAAACTGCCTATGATCTGTGGGGAAGGAGCTCTGATGACCCCTGCAGGGGGGCATGGGAGCTCCAGTGACCCATAGGGGAGCTGGGGGAGCTCTAGCAACCCCTGTGTGGGGGAAAGCTCTGGCAACCCCTTGGGGAAGAACTCTGGTGGCCCCTGTGGTAGGAGAGTGAGGCTTCAGATGAACCATGGGGGAGGGGCACTTTGGCAACCCATGGGGGGAGCTTTGGTGATAGTAGGTGGGGCTGGAGAGTGAAGCAAGCAGGGGTGGAAGCCCCTAGTATATTATATATTCTAGGAGTGACTCCCCAAGAACTCAGGTTGCCTCCAGACTGTCAGTATTTTTTGGAAAGGATTGCACAATTAAAGTGGATTAAAGTTCTCTGGTTCTCTGACACAACAAATCATTCAAAAATGGAGTTTTTGTGGTTAGGAAAGTGACAGGGAAATGTATTCAAAAGTGTCAGATAAATAACCTCTGTACAAGCAAATTAGAATGAATGCTTATTGCTATATAACCTCCCTGCAAACAAATCAGAACAAATGTTCAATAAAGAACTGGCGTCATATTGTTGGAAATGTGACAGTGCAAGTCAGCTTAAAGCATGGGAGGGGATTGCATGCTACATAGGAAGTAGAGAAGTAGAGAGAAGCCCTCCTAAATTCCTAGACTTTTCTGTCAACTCTCACATAAGCTCACCTTTCCTGCCAGGTGTAAACTGATATCTTCAGAGTAAATAAATCTCACTTCCTGCTCCTTCTCTGATCTCAGACTTCCTTTGTTCTTCTTGCCAGCATGGCTCCCCGAGGTGGAGCACAGATGCAGCAGACATCTCTTCTGCAGCATCTCCTATCTAGTTAGTCAGATGTAGGTCTTCTCTGTCTAAATGTGTTTCCTACAATAAACAAGTACGAGTAGCACTATGAATAACGCAGCTGGGTCAAAGCCGGAAGGAAGCCCAGAGGCTGATGTGCGCAGATGCGAAAGGAGAGTCCGGAGTTGTACGACGCACACAATAGGAACATGGAATGTGAGAAGCACGAACCAGGGAAAGTTAGACATTGTCAAGCAAGAAATGGAATGTATCAACATTACAAGACTTGGCTTGAATAAATTCAAATGGATGGGAATGGGACATTTTTAATCAGGCACCCACAAAATATTTTATGCAGGAAATGAGAAATTAGAAGAATTGGGGTTGCTTTAATAGTGAGAAGTGATGTAGCAAAAGCTATTAGGAGCTACAACAAAAGGTCTGAGTGAGTGATATCAATGAGATTAAATGGGAAACCTGTTAACATAACCATCATCCAAGTCTATTCTGCAACGGCAAACTCAGAAGAAAAGGAATTGGAGAGATTTTACACAGAAGTACAGGAAGAAATTGATCACACACCAAAACAAGATGTGCTGATTATCATGGTGGACTGGAATGCAAAAGTCGGGAACAGAGAAGAACTAGGAATTGTGGGGAAATGGGGCTTAGGAGATAGAAATGAAGCAGCAGAAAGACTTGTTGAATTCTGTGAAGCCAGTAATTTGTTTCTCGCAAACACATTTTTTGAGCAACTGAAAAGGCGACTGTGCACGTGGACATCACTAAATGGTCAATATAGGAATCAAATTGATTATATAATTGGGAACAGAAGATGAAGTTCCATACTTTCTGCAAAAACAAGACCAGGAGTAGACTGTGGTACAGATCATGAATTGGTCATATTGAAAATATTATGAAAATATAAAACTAAAGAAGAACAAAGCAATCATTATGCCAAAATACAATTTAAATAACATCCCAGAATAATGTAAAGATCAAATAAGGAACAGGTTTGAGGCTTTAAACTTAGTTGACAGAGAACCAGAAGAACTATGGAGTGAAGTCAGAGAGATTATCAGAGAATGCAAAAAGACAATACCTCTAGTTAAAAAGAAAGACCTCAATGGATGACTGAAAAAACTCTTAAAATGGTTAAAGAGAGAAGGAAAACAAAAGCAAAAGGAGATAGAAACATGGTCAGAACCCTAAATGCAACAATACAGCGACTAGTACATAGGGACAAAGAGAACTATTACAATAGTTATTGTATAGAAATAGAAGAGGACAACAAAAAGGGTAGAACAAGAACCCTATTCCAAAAGATTAGAGAAATGAAAGGGAAATTTAAACCACGACTAGGGATGTTGAATAATCAACAGGGGAACACATTGACTGACCGAGATGACATAAAAGGAAGATGGAAGCAATACACTGAAGAACTCTAGAAAAGAGATGCCAGGATGACAGATTCATTAATGAAGGAACTGTGTAGATCATGAAAAACTATGGAATGCTTTAAAAGAAATGGGGGTGCCACAGCATCTGATTGTCCTGATGCACAACCTATACTCTAGACAAGAGGCTACTGTAAGAACTGAATATGGAGAAAACAATTGGTTCCCAATTGGAAAGAGTGCGAGACAGGGGTGTATCACCCTACTTGATTAATCTATACGCAGAACATATCATACGGAAAGCGGGATTGGACCAAGATGAAGGAGTGTGAAAATTGGAGGGAGAAATATCAATAATTTAAGATATGCAGACGAAACCATACTACTAGCAGAAACTAGTAATGATTTGGAACGAATGCTGATGAAAGTTAAAGAGGAAAGCACAAAAGCAGGACTACAGCTGAATGTCAAGAAGACTAAAGTAATGACAACAGAAGAGTTATGTAACTTTAAAGTTGGCAACAAAGACATTGAAGTTGTCAAGGATTATCAATACCTCGGCACAGTCATTAACCAAAATGGAGACAATAGTCAAGAAATCAGAAGAAGGCTAGGATTGGGGAGGGCAGCTATGAGAGAACTAGAAAAGGTCCTCAAATGCCAAGATGTATCACTGAACACTAAAGTCAGGATCATTCAGACCATGGTATTCCTGATCTCTATGTATGGATGTGAAAGTTGGACAGTGAAATGTGGTGTCACTAGAAGCTAAAATGATGAAATTGAACTTATCATACTTTGGACACATAATGAAAAGACATGATTCACTAGAAAAGACAATAATGCTGGGAAGAACAGTAGGGAATAGAAAAAGAGGAAAACCAAACAAGAGATGGATTGATTTCATAAAGGAAGCTAGACCTGAACTTACAAGATCTGAACAGGGTCGTTCATGACAGATGCTATTGGAGGTCACTGATTCATAGGGTCGCCATAAGTCGTAATCGACTTGAAGGCACCTAACAACAAGCAATAAACTTAGTTTATTTTTCTTATACCCGATTCTCAGTGCACTTTCTACCAAACTGAAGTGTAGCTGCTGCTTAGTGTTTACTGCACAAGCTTATTTCTGCAAAATACTATTATAATCCATAGATCCTAATACATATAACCTCTGCATAAGCTTTGTGCAAGCAAATCAGAATGAATGCTCAATAAACAGATCATGCACAGGAGCTGTCCAGCTCTCCAAGGTCTCAGAGGCTCTTTTAACCCTTCTGCTACCTGAGAGCCTTTTAACTGGAGAATGCACCAAGAATCTTGGTCCAAGATCCTGGGACCTTCTGCAGACAAAATATAGGCCTTGTCAGTGAGCTATGGCTCTTCCCAGTTACTGCAATTTTGATAACCTTAACTAGGTAAGGGAAGTTTGAACTCTTAGGGATACATGAAACATATTAGTAAGTGGGTCTAGCCTAATCAAAGAGCATCTATCTGGCTAGTCTGAGGCTGCAATCCAATACACACTTACCTGGGAGTAAGTCCCATTGAACCCAATGGAATTTACTTCTGAGTAGACCTGTATTGGATTGCAGCCTTAATCAAAAGTATTGTGGCTTGTCTCAAAAGCCTTCATTTTGAGAAACACCTCTGTTTGTTTCAAATGTTGCTTTAGTTGAGGACTAGAAACAATCTGGGAATGTGTAGATCATCCTAACAAATTTTGCTGGTCTCATCCGAAGCCTTTTTTAAAATTCCCTCTACAGTCCTCAGATATTTCATTTGCTCTATGTAAAAAGTAATCAGATAACTCTAGAACACACATAATTAGAGTAGCTATATGCTGTTTTTTTTATAGAGGTCAGTCGTCTATTGGGAGGAGTCCTCTATTAGAAGGGTTGTTTGATCCAAGGCTGCTTTAAAGATAAAGAGCCAGAATAAGGGAGATGAGGGACCTTGAAGTTGCCCATCAAGAATTGGCACCTGGACAGCAGACTGAGCAGACACACAGGTCACCTGGTCACAGCCTTCCCTGCTATGATGAGATGTATTATATTTCTACATAAATCATGGTCACTATTTCTGTATTTGCATCTCTCTATAAAAATGAGTGTTTGCAAATCTTGTGCCAATCTGTGCCTTTTTGTATCCTCCTTTTTGGGGATGCGTTTGTCCTTTTTTTAACAGTGTGTAAGTGGTTGTCCTGCACATAATACTGGTGACAAGGTGGCATACAGATATTTAGAGGGAAAGGAAAGGGCCTGGTTGGTCTTCATGGGGAGGGAGTGGGGCCCAAGCAGGATGAAGTTGTACCAGTTCTGGCCATTATAGTTAGTTTTGACTGCTGCCTTCATAATCTGGCAGGTGTGTTATACTTCCTGTGACCATTTTTCTATTTTATAGGGCTCAGGGGAAAATACTGAGAGAAAATATTATCCTTTACAGAAACACAACTGATAGATCAAGGCTATAATCACCAGAACAACTCGTTGTGATGTGTGGGAATGGGTGAGAATTTTGATTCAGTTCACATTTCAAGCAGAATTTATCAAATTCTCAATTTCCGAAACAATATGAGAACCAAAACACAGCCATCCTTCAAAATTTGCATTTGTTAGAATTTTGGGATGCAGTTCACCAGCGAAACAACATTTTCAAAAATACATATATTAGGGGAAAGTGTGCATAAAAATGAATACATGAGTGAAAGTGCAAAAAGGCATGAAATGAGAAATAGTTTGCAAAACATTGTACCTTTATCAAAACTGCCTACAAAAATTATTTATTTATTTATTGCATTTGGACACTGCCCCATAGCTGAAGCTCTCTGGGAGGTTTACAATTGTGTTTATTTGGAGAAATTTGCACTAAAATGGTAGAGAATTTTCACGAGGATTTTTAAAAAATAATCTCAGATCGCTGTATGAATGTAGAGAACTGAATTTAACACTGGAAAAATTAGAAACGGAGAGAACTGAAACAGATAGATCTTTCCATCCCTAGTGATGCATGGCAGTCAACCACCACTTTCAAATAATGTCGTCAACACAACAAACAAGAAAAGGTCATAAAAGAAAAGAAACTAAATGCGAAAGAAAAGCCTGAGTAATGTGTTGTATTTAGAATGCATAAGGAATTGGGAAAGAGAAATATTTGTAGGATTAAGGTGGAACAGATGGGATAGAATTTTGGTAATGTTGGACGGCTGGTAGTTATTTTAGATGAACAGAAAATAATGTCACATGAATCATGTGGGAGTCCTGATGAGTGAGATAACGGAATATTTTAATATTTTTATACTAGTGCCTCAAATAAGACCTATTTGGATCAGGAAGAAGTTACTCCCCCTTATTTCTTGGTTTTCTTCCCCCTCCTCCCTTATTTTCCCCTCTTTGCAGTCATTAGGGACTGTCTCAACTGAAGACAGATGAAATAACTACAATAACACACAGGCTGGGATGGGGAACCTGCATGTGCAGAATTTCTGTGCCTTACATGCAGCTTGCAATGGATCCTGCTGCAGAGAAGGGGAAAAAGCAGATGCAGGCAATTTTACTGTGTGCACACAAGTCAGAAGTGACTGCCTCTGAATAGATGAAGAAGCAGATCCTTTGGACTTTATGTGAATACCAGTGCAATCTGTACATTGCGATCAGAAACCTCCACATAGGAAGACTGGGAGTATAGCATATCATCTATTGCTTGACGCAGATGCAAATATGTATCCACATCTGATGATGTCTGTATTGCTCTGACTTTGTGACTGTGTCAAATTGTGTGTTCTTACAAAGCAGCCCCCCATAGAATCAATCTCATTTTGAATTTTAATTCAATCCTTTTGATGTTTATTATTAAGCCCCTGGTGCCTGAACCTTATACGCCCACTTTAGCTGGCAAGATGCAAATGGTGCCTACTAATAACATGAAAATAGCTTTTGTAGGAAGCGCATCACTTTTTTTGTAGGAAGTTCACCAAATCCCATGCTTGGCAAGGGAGCAGAGCAATCCACGACTATTTTGTTGCCAGGTAACTGGCTCAAACATTGTCAGTTTCCCCACAGTCTTTCCCCAAGTTGCTCAGGGTTCACAGGAGATCTTTGGATGGCTTTTGACATCCAGCCTGCTTCATCGTGTCATGTGTCTTCAGATTATTTTCTGGGTCTAAATGCAATTGGTCCACAATGATGCCAGAATACTTACTTAATTGAACTGCAGACAATATATGGAGCCTCAGTTCCCCTTTGTATTCTACACAGAAAAAAAATTCTACCTCCACAACTGTACTTACCACTGAATAGCACAAGCCAAGCTTACCAGACACCCCCTGACGTTTTATCATTCAACTTACAGTCTGTCAATCCAGACAAAGTTCTCACAGAGCCACTCGTTACTCGAGAGAGCACAATTTCATTGATTTCAAGGGAACATACTTCCATGTTAAAGCACATATAGGAGCACACTCTGAAATGGGTCCTCATCATGATTGTTCCCCCAAAAATACAGGCATACCAAAAGTATTGTTGCCTTCCTTTCATTTATCTATACTGAAGGACACTTCACCTTTTACAAAATTCCTGCAGGGAAGGCAAACATTTCAGCACTAGGTATAATGTCAGAGCACCAGCAAATCACACACCAAATCCCTGACACAGCTATATTTTTTATCTCAATATGTTGCGGGGGGAAAGCCTGCTTTCTTGCAGAGCACAGAAAAAAGACATTTGCGTCTTTAAAAACCAGTTGATTGACACTTCTGGCCTCTAGGAATGGGGCAGAAATTCGATTCAGTTCGCATTTAAAGGCAAACTTACTGAATTTGCACTTTCTGGAACAATGCATGAACTGAAACACAACCATCCTTTGACATTCTTACTTCCTCAGATTTTGTCATGCAGTTCCCCAGCCTACTAATGTGTACATTACTAAATTAATATACTAGGACGAAGTGTCCATTAAATGCATACATTAAAATAAAATGCATTACATTGTGAAAAGTTCTTTTGCACAAATATGTTTTAGTAAAAATAGCACTCAACAATGGGTACATTATGAGAAATTTACATTAAAATTCTAAAGAATTTTCATGAGGGCTTTTGTTGTTGTTGTTGTTATGTGCCTTCAAGTCAATTATGACTTATGGCGACCCTATGAATCAGCTACCTTCAATAGCATCCATTATAAACCACCCTGTTCAGATTTCGTAAGTTCAGGTCTGTGGCTTCCGTTACGGAATCAATCCATCTCTTGTTTGGTCTTCCTCTTTTTCTACTCCCTTTGCTGTCCATGGTATCTGCAAAGCTCTCCTCCAACATCACATTTAGAATGAGTTGATTTTTCTCTTATCCACTTTTTTCACTGTCCAACTTTCACATCCATACATAGAGATTGGGAATACCATAGTCTGAATGATCCTGACTTTAGTGTTCAGTGATACATCTTTGCATTTGAGTACCTTTTCTAGTTCTCTTATAGCTGCCCTTGCGATTCCTAGCCTTCTTCTAGTTTCTTGACTATTGTCTCAATTTTGGTCAATGACTGTGCCAATGTTATGCCAAAAGGCTCTTTACATCTGGAGGAAACTCCAATAATCACCAGATGAGAAACCAGGGATATAAAACAACACCTTTATTGATTACCAAACATCTTTTGCAAAAGAGAGACGAAGTATTCGGCTAACGCCAGAATCCTGGTCTGAAAGCATAGCTACACAGATTACATTGATATATGGCTCCAAATCCTCCTCACACACAGCCCCTCCCTTATTGCTTGTTAGCAACACTTGTCAGCGACTCCATTGTCTTTGCATTTAGAGCGTTCTGGCCTTGAGCACTCCTTGTGCTGTTCCTCGCTATCTACTTGGATGGTGTCCAGTTTCATGAGAAAAGCAAGCTAACATTTAAGTATCAAACAGCAACTGAGCATCTAGCTTTCTCAGGCACTTTTAGTATCCACAGAGGAATTTTGCTTTTCTATTTCTAAGTTAAATCAGGTTAATCCATTTTCTGCTGTGTCATATTAACACTACACATACTATAGTTCCCAAACTATATATCTCATTTATCACACCAAGGTATTGATAATCCTTGACAAGTTCAATGTCCTCATTGTCAAAGTTACATAAATCCTCTGTTGTCATTACTTAAGTCTTCTTGATGTTCATTTGTAGTCCTGCTTTTTTGCTTTCCTCTAACTTTCATCAGCATTCGTTTCAAATCATTACTAGTTTCTGCTAGTAGTATGGTATCGTCTGCATATCTTAAATTATTGATATTTCTCCCTCCAATATTCACACCTCCTTCATCTTGGTCCAATCCCACTTTCTGTATTATATGTTCTGCATATAGATTAAACAAATAGAGTGATAAAATACACCCCTGTCTCACACCCTTTCCGATTGGGAACCAATCGGTTTCACCATATTCTGTCCTTACAGTAGCTTCTTGTCCAGAGTATAGGTTGTGCATCAGGACAAGCAGATGTTGTAGCACCCCCCATTTCTTTTAAAGCATTCCATAGTTTTTCACAGCTTTCACTTCACATTCTAAAATTTCTGGTACTTCATCATACAGTTCCTCCATGAATGAATCTGTCATCCTTGCATCTCTTTTATACAGTTCTTCAGTGTATTGCTTCCATCTTTTTATTTCATCTCGGTCAGTCAGTGTGTCCCCCTGTTGATTATTCAACATCCCTACTCGTGGTTTAAATTTCCCTTTAACTTCTCTAATCTTTTGGAATAGGGCTCTTGTTTTACCCTTTTTGTTGTCCTCTTCTATTTCTATACAATAACTATTGTAATAGTTCTCTTTGTCCCTACGTACTAGTCGCTGTATTGTTCCATTTAGGGTTCTGACCGTGTTTCTATCTCCTTTTGCTTTTGCTTTCCTTCTCTCTTTAACCATTTGAAGAGTTTCTTCAGTCATCCATTGAGGTCTTTCTCTCTTTTTAACTAGAGGTATTGTCCTTTTGCATTCTTCCCTGATAATGTCTCTGACTTCAATCCATAGTTTGTTTGTTTACAATTTTCTTTTTTGCAGATATGTAAAGTGTTGTGGAAATGTGAAGTACCAAAGTGAAGACTGGAAAAATAAGAAACGGAGAGAAACCAGAAGTGACAGATTTGCTCATTCCTACTGGCCACCAAAGCCTAAGCAGTGATTGGAATGATAGCTCTAATGGCTATTAGACCAATTAGAGTTTTAGTAAATTAGCAGAGTTTAGCTTAGTGTAGGTTGCTCAGCGCTCTGTGCTGCGTAAGTGTGATTTGACCTGAGAGAAAGCGAGTTTTTACCTTGCTTTAATTCACTCAGACTTGGTTTCAAAATAAGCAAATACTGTTTTATTAATAGAAATACATGCTGGATAGGAAAGGTGCTACCCCCATCTAGCTAACTTAAGTTGGAGGCTACAATGGACATCGCCCCTCATGCTAGAGGAGAGGAGACAAAGAGAACAGGGCTCCTTCTCCTTCAGTGGTCTGCAGAGAACAGAAAACAGGAAGGTGAGTCAGAGGTGTGAATAGCTCCCTGAGACATATCCGTTTATGAAGAAGGAAGACAGACAGAAAAGATGAGCACAGATCAGTGGCAGCCTAGCTAGCAAGGAGGACTATTTTTCTGTCTCTCTCTCCATGCAAAGAGGACCAAATGGGAGTTGCTCTTGTCACACTTCTAACACAGAAGACCACAAAAGTGAAATCTACATCCAGCCTTGTTAAGATTTACTCAAAACTTTAAACAAGCTTGTGTTGTCCTTTTATTTTCTTCTGGCAAGGCTCTTGTCCCTTGTCTTTAGTGGCTGGCTACACAACAAGGAGAAAACCAACAGGTAAAGCTTTCCCCATAATTGTATATTCATTAAAAAAAAAAAGTCCAAACCATTCACATGCAGACATGGTGCTTGTTGCACATCATATCTCCTGCCCCAAAGGAAAGCTGGCAGCCCCAGTGAAGCCCGGATTTGGTGAGGAGATGACAAAGGACAGCAAAGGGAAAGTTTAATTATGAGTAGACATCTTAGAAAATATGAGCTTAAGATAACATTTGCAAAAGAAAAGCCAGCTGAGGTGGAATTTGCAGCATGAAAGAGAGTAGGAATAATTGATAAAGAGTACAGATAGGGTGAGTAATAATCCCCCCCCCCATTTTGGCATTCCCCCTCCTTTTCTGTGGTGGGGTGAACACACTTATCTGTATTAGATTAACATCTTTTATTTATCCCTTGATTTTATTGGCTGCTTTCACTTTTGCTTCTGGGAACATTTAATTAATTAATTAAATTAATTTAGTACGAGCCCAAGGAGGCAACGTTTCAGAATAGTGTCTCAGTATGAACCAGGAAATAACCCCAACACATTAGGTTGCATCCTCAAGACTAAGTAGAACTAAGGTCCCATTGAAACCAATGGACCGTGCTGGTCATGACTTCAGTAGACTTGATTTCAACGGGAACTAACTAGCTATTCTTAATTCTTTAGGAAGGCACCTCTTTTCCCTCGGATGTCATGCAATGTAAATAGATGTAAGGTGAGAGGATTCTCTTGAGAGACTTCTCTGCATCCAAGGAACAAGAGAAGAGCTCTGCTGGACCAGACCAATTACCCATCTAGTCCAGCAACCTGTTCTCACGGTGTCCGATGAGGTCCTCATGGGAAGCTCAAAAGCAGGACCTGAACACAACAGCACTATCCAGACTTGTGATTCCCAACAACTGGCATTCAGGGCCCATCCATTCCTAACTGCCAAATCCACATTTTCCATACATGCGCCCATTGCTGCCATCAACCAAGATGGCGGCAGAGGCTTCAGCCCCTTAGGGAAACCTCAGCTGCCATCTTGATTGATGGCAACCCTGCGTGTGCAGCCGCAAAAAACAGCAGAGAGAAAGGTAGGTGAAGCGGGGGGATGGCGAGCGGCTTGGAAGCGCCTGTCCTGCGATTCGCAGCTGGTTCCACAGATCGCGGAAGGGGAGCGGAGGGGCCCAGCAGGGCAGGCTGGTGCCCAAGGGCCCCGGCATGCCTGGGGCCAACCCTGGTGGCCTTGAGATCCATACATGTCCTGTTTGTGGTGGGATTATTGTGAAAATCTGATTATCAAGCATCCTGGATTCTCCAGTATGGGGTTCTGCAGGGGTCAGTTCTGTCCCCCATGCTGTTCAACATCTACTGAAACCATTCGGTGTGGTCATCTGGAGTTTTGGAGTGCATTGCCATAAGTACGCTGAACACGCAGCTCTATTTCTCCTTGTCATCTTCTTCAGGTGAGGCTGTCAATGTGCTGAACCAGTGCCTGGCTGCGACAATGGACTGGATGAGGGCTAATAAACTGAGGCTCAATCCAGACAAGACTGAGATGCTGTTAGCGGGTGGTGGTTCTGCCTGGATGGTGGATGTTCAACCTGTCCTGGATGGGGTTGTACTCCTCCTGAAGGAGCAGGTCGATATCTTGGGGGTTCTCCTAGAACCATCTCTGTCACTCAAGGCTCAAGTAGCCTCGATGGCACGGAGTGCCTTCTACCAACTTTGGTTGGTGGCCCAGCTACGCCCCTATCTGGACAGGGATAACCTGGCTTCAGTTGTCCATGCTCTGGTAACCTCCAAGTTAGATTATTGCAATGCACTCTACGTGGGGCTGCCTTTGAAGATGGTTCGGAAACTGCAGCTTGTGCAAAATGCAGCGGCCAGATTGGTAGCAGGGACCAGACGGTTAGAACATATAAAACCAATTCTGGCCTGCTTGCATTGGCTGCCTGTATGTTTCCAAGCTTGATTCAAGGTGCTGGTTCTAACCTATAAAGCCTTACACGGCTTGGGACCACAATACCTGATGGAATGCCTCTCCCAACATGAACCCACCCGTACACTACGTTCAACATCCAAGGCCCTCCCCCAGGTGCCTACTCCGAAGGAAGCTGGGAGGATGGCAACAAGGGAGAGAGCCTTCTCAGTGGTGGCCCCCAAATTATGGAATGATCTCTCTGATAAGGTGCACCTTGCGCCAACACATCTTATCAGCACCAGGTCAAGACTTTCCCCTTCTCCCAAGCATTTTCGCATGTGTTTTTAAATTGTTTTTTCAAAATGTGTTTTTAAAATTTGTATATTTGTTGTTAATGTTTTTAATTGTTGTAAACCGCCCAGAGAGCTTCGGCTATGGGGAGGTATATAAATGCAATAAATAACAACAACAACAACAACAACAAAACCTTACAAAACTTATAGTCCTGAACTCAGAAATGCTTGCTAAACAACCCTCTAAATTTTCATGGCTATACACAGAACAGTCAGAGAGAAGCGAGAGTTCATATTATAAAAAGAGACAGCTTGGGTCCAGGATACCTGAAAGACAGTCTAATCCCTTATATACCCAGTCGATCACTGCGCTCTGCAGGTGAGGGCCTCCTGCAGACACCATCTTATCAGGAGGTCGGTTCCGCACAACATAGGAAATGGACCTTTAGTGTGGTGGCACCTACCCTGTGAAATTCCCTCCCCTTAAATATTAGGCAGGCGCCATCTCTGTTGTTTTCGGCGCCTTTTGAAGACTTTCCTCGTTCAACAAGCCTTTTAAGTAGAGACCTATCCCAGTCTGCATCTGTGTTGGAATTGCTTTTAATATGTTTTTTTATTAAAAAAAACAATATGTTTTTAACCCTTTAAAATGTTTTTAAAGCTTTTTTAAAAAATGTTTTAATTGTTGTTTTGTTTTAATATATTTTAAGGTCTGTTTTTATGATGTTTTGATGTGTTTTCAGCGCTTTTATTTGCCTCCCTGGGCTCCTACTGGGAGGAAGGGAGGGATATCAAGCAAATAATAACTAAATAAATAAAATAAAGAGAGAGAGAAAAACTAGACCCCTTTTGGACTTTTTTCTGTCAGAGGTCTCATAATCTGATGAAATTAATTAAAAACCAGCCATGTTCACAGAGTACCTGTAATCCTATTACTGACCTTGCCCCATACTCTGGCCTTCATCTTCTGCAGTTTAAAAGTTAAAAAAAAATGCCTGGCTGATTTTTAATTAATTTAATAAATTTTGTAATTAACTCAATGATAATGTCGGGTATGTTCAGTAAGAACCAGCTGTCCGTATTATAAAAGCCAGACTCCCAGCTGCTGGGCTTGCCTAATCAGGGGACCACACCCACCCCAGACTTTTATTTCACGTGAGACAGTCATGGATTCCCCCTCAAAATCCTGGGAAGTGTAGTTTGTGAAGGGTGCTGAGAGGAGACTCCTATTCCCCTGACACAGCTCCAGTGGTCAGAGTGGTTTAACAGTCAGCCACTCTGATTGAAGCTCTGTGAGGGCAATAGCATATCTCCTAGCAACTCTCAGCACCCTTCACTAACTACACTTTCCAGGATTCTTTCAGAGAAGCCATGACTGTCTAAAGTGAAATAAAGGCCTGGTGTGGATGTGGCCAGGGACAGCTTTGGTTTAAATTTGGGTGGGAGACTACATGTGCCTGCTGTAGAACAAAAAGGTGGGGGAAACCCTGAAAAAGAATGATACTGTTCACAATGTTTTCCTTTTGGAAAGGAAAGGAGCTCTCCCCAGTGCCCACCCACACAATCTCTTCCCCTTCCCTTCCCCTCCCTCCCTTCCTCTCCCATTCCTGCCCTCCTCCTCTCCCCCACCCCTCCCCCTGATCAGTTTCACCTATCCTAAGCATGATTGCAAAGGAGTAAATCCCACTGAACTCAAAAAGCATACAAATGATCAGTGAATACACCAGGGGAGCAGGAGATCTGACCTCCTCTCTGAGATATTGTACTGCCCTACAAATTTGTCAAAATTCAAATGCAATTTGGGTTGGTCTTTGGGTTGCTTCATTGGTGCATTCACTATAGTTGCCCAACTTCCCTGCTTTTTAAAGTTTGATAGAAATATCTGTTGGCTATAGGTACGTTCTTAAATTGCAAGGTTTTTTGCCTATTAGTGAATATATTAAATTCCCAAGCATGCACAGGTTTGTGGATGTGCTGTTGGCTGGGAAGGAGACAGTGGACTTGGGGAGGAATGCCCATGGACTGCCTATTGCAGAAAAGTCTGTGGCATTGCATCTGAGCACATGGACGTTAATGTGATTGATTATTATATATTATATAAATATATAATTATTTATACAGGGAAGCATACTGGTTTTTCAGTGGTATTTCTAATGTAAATATGTGAACACAAAAATCTGTGCTAGCTTGCAACATCATATGGATGACAGTGAATTAATGAGGACATAAAGCAATAACATTGCAGATTATACAGTCCTATGGATGAGCCCTCAGAGGCATACTGCTTCCAGCAGTGGAGGTAGAACAGAGACATTGTGACTAGTAGCAATTAATAGCTTTATCGTTCATGAACTTGTTTAATCCTCTTTTAAAGCCATTGAAGAAAACACTACTACTGATTTTGAGGCACATTGTGCTGTTACCAGAAATGGCACAAAGCCGCCCTCCCAACTCCCATGTTGACATTGCTTCCATAAATGGGGCTGGGGTGTGGCAGGGTGATGGTGAGGGCAGGGCCATGTAGGTACACCAGTGGTAGTTGTGGATTGTGTTAAGATCTTCAGAGGAAACCTGTTGTTAGCATTCCACACAGCCCTGAAGTCAGCCTTCCTTGTTAGGTTGGGCAGCCACATTTCTAGGTAGGGCATGGGGGGGGAGTCAAATAGCACCAGCTAATTCCCCCCCCCACTGCTGGAGAGGATGTGAGGGCCAGCTCAGCGAAAGGGAAAGGCAGTGACCATCTCCCTCGATCCTCCTCCATGCAGAGTGTGTGTTGACTTACATATTGAGCTATGTAAAGGTCAGGTTAACAGAAAATTTAATATGAATAGTAGGAGTTAAATTGCTGGCATACCTTTTTTGTTGTTATTTCATAAGAAAAAAAAGATGTTACAGATACAGTGAACAAGGGGATGCCAAAATGTATTAACTCCTACTTAAGGGTCCTTCCATATAGTTTTGTTCCTTACTTTTAGATGTTCCTTCCTGTTGGGCAATCAAGGAAAAACTTTTGTTCTGGTTTGCAATATAAAGGACTAACTAAGTGATTGGAAACTAATTGTGGAAAGCAATTGGATTTTTTAGTGATTGCTGGGTTGATTTTTCTGTCCAGAAACCCTGAAAAAGCCTCATGCTGAGCTGCACTCATTTGGAAAATCAGAAATTAGGCCTGAGTTACAGCCTTGGTGGCCAGCCGGCCAGCCAACTATAGTGCACACCACAGTGTTTCTATTCCTCTAGGGCTTTTTTCATCCTTTGCCATCAAATCCTAAACAAAAAGAAGAAATAGCCACTATAATTATGAGTACAGCAACTGCTTTAAAAGAGTCAAAGGTAATGTATGGTAGATATTTTTTCCAGATCATTTTAACTTATCTGTTTATTTCACCCATTGGCAATAAGTACCCAATCCTGCTCTACTCATCATAATAATGGCAGAATAAACAAACTCTTACTTCTTACTGCAGGCAAACAAACTTGCTTCTTTATTGCTAGCTGGGTAGAGAACACAACTGAAACTGAAAAGCAGAGCAAAGGAAATTCCAAGAGGTAGAGTCTAACTCTAGCCCATAATACAAAGTCCTAATATTTAACTCTTAAAGGGTCATGTTACTCTACAGGCTGTTTTTTTTCTCAGGATAACTTAAGTAATTATAGGGTGATTGTGATCATGAAAAACCCACCCACAGTCAGGGAAAGTCTTGAGTGAGCAGACTTTTGGGGGGCTATTCCAGATGATGTTTTTGTTGTGCACTTGCCCTGCATTATTCACTGAACTTTCAGAGGGTCTTATTGTTAAATGGCTCCTGTTCCTAAAATAAGCTGTGATTCTTTAAATGGAGACTGTTACATCTGTAATGCCACATATCAAAAAGACAATTTCCCCCCAGAAAACTGGGGGGGGGGAGCACAGTTCTAGTAGTGTGGTACACCCATTTGCCCCACCCTGGCTACAGGACTGATTTCACAACCAGGTAATATTTTATTTATTAAATTTATATCCCTCCCTTCCTGCTAGAAGCAGCCCAGGGTGGCAAAGAAAAATACTAAAAACACTCTAAAACGTCTTAAAAACAAAAGATTTTAAAACATACTGAAACAAAACATATTTAAAAGCATATAAAAACAAAACATAACAGAACATTTTTATTTGTGGCGATATTGAAAAGGGCCTTCTCTGTGGTTGCTCCCTGTCTTTGAAATGTCCTTCCCACAGAAGTATGGTTGCCACCATTACTCTGTACATTCCCGTGCCAACTGAAAACTCCAGTGTTTGCTCAGGATGTCACTACTCATTAGGTGTGATGTAATCAGATAGGCTTATGCATTATATATTTAGCCCTCATTACTGGAAGAAAAATTGTGATTGAACTATGTTTTGTTGCTGTCATTATTTATAGCATTTTATTATTCTGTATGATATTATATTTGTATGGATATACCCTGTCCTGGAATCTTTATGATGAAGGGTGGGCTAAAAATGTTTTAAATTAAAAAAAACAATCTGTTACACAAAGCTATTGTGCGATTGCACTTAGAGTACTGTGTACAGTATAGTTCTGCTCACTATACCTCAAAAAGGTTATTACAGAGCTGGAAAAGATGCAGGAAAGGGCAACCAAGATGACCAAAGGGACTGGAGCAACTCCCCTACAAAAATAGGTTATATTACAAAGCTTGTAGCTTTTTAGAAAAGGAATGAGTAAGGGGAGAAATGGAAGAGGTGCATAAAATTATGCTTGGTGTGTAAAAGGTGGATAGAGATTTTTTAAAAAAATACTAGAACCAGGGTTCATTTAATGAAGCTGAATGCTGAGACATGGAGGATAGACAAAATGAAATGTTTCTTCATGCAGCACATAGTTAAACTACGGAAGTTGCCACAAGATGTAATGATGGCCACCATCAACTTGAATCACTTTCAGAGCTGCCCCTAGGCACCGGGAAGCGGGGCAGTTGCCCTGGGCCCCGCGCTTTGGCCCCCCGCGCTTGGCGATCTGCTCACCAGCCGGCTTCTCCCTCCCAGCCTGCTCGCCTTCGCCATGCCAGGCAGGGTGCAGCACTCGCTCGCTCTCTTTCTCTCTGCCCGGGACAGGGGCTCGCTCGCCTGCCCGCCTGCCTGCCCGCCATGCCGAAGCCCCTGCCGCCACCGCCGCTCCTGCTGTGGTCAGCAAGTGGTAGCCGCCCTGGGGACAGTGAGCTGGGCCGGCAGTTCCAGGACTGGTGCCTGCGCACCTATGGCGACTCGGCCAAGACCAAGACGGTGACCTGGAGCAAATGTGTGGGGGGGGCAACTATGCTTTTGCCCCGGGCCCCGCACATGCTAAGGGAGGGCCTGATTACTTTAAAAGGGAATTTGATGGAAGATAAGGCCATTAATGGGAACTAGTCATGATGACAACATGCCTCTGAATACAGTACCAGTTGCTGGGGATCACAAGTGGAAGAATGTGTGCTCATGTCCTTTTCATAGGCGTCTGACTGGTGACTGCGAAGACAGGATGGTGGACTAGACAGTAAGACTTTTCTTATGTTGTAATGGCAAGGAAGGGAAACCAGGGACTTTCTGGTCCACAGTTCACACTATGCTGCAGCATGCAATGCCATCCCAGCATCCCTCTAGCCTGGTTCATTATTTTAGTCCTGTTCAGTCACTCAGTATCTGTGGATAGTGAACAGTCGTGGTGGTGGTGGTGGTGGGGAAAGCTCCATCCCTGAACGGTGCTTGTTCAGTATCTGAACAGCTGTATGTATCAGAGCCCTGTACAGACAATCAAATGAACGTATGTAGGTCTGGGGCAGCAGTTAGGAACATAGGACACTGCCTTAAACTGAGTCAGACCATTGGTCCATCTAGTTCAGTATTGTCTACACTGACTGACAGCGGCTCTCCAGGATTTGATGCAGGAGCCTCTCCCAGCCCTACCTGAAGTCAGGGATTGAACCTGGGACCTTCTGCATGCCAGGCAAATGCTGTACCACTGAGCTACAGCCCTCCCCACTTGCCCCCTGCCAGTATCTGTACAATATGTACAGATACTAGACAGGAGAACAGGGCTTTGATGCTTGAATTGTAGAATATTCAAGTATTGGAAGGGACTCTGGAGGTTATCTAGTCCAAGTCACTGCTCAAGGCAGGAGTCTCATCTACAGGTGTGGGGGACCTCTGGCCTTCTAGATGTTGCTGAACTTCAACTCCCGTCATCCCAGCAAGTGTGGCCAATGGCCAGGGATGGTGGGAATTGTAGTTCAGCAACATCTGGAGGGCCAAAGGTTCCTCATACCTGAACTAATATCCCTGGTAGATGGCTGCTGAAATACCTCCATTGAAGGCCATCTGTTCTACTGTCAAACATCTCTTACCGTTAAGAAGGTTCTCCTAACGTTTAGCCAAAATCTGCTTCCCTACAAATTCCACCCATATTGTCCTGCTCTCTGGAGCAACAGAGAACAAGCCTGCTTCATCTTCTGTGTAACAGCCCTTCAGAAACTGGCATCTTATCACCACTTCTTGGCTTTTTGTTTTATTGGCTCTTGGGGAGGGGGGGGGAATCTGGTGGCTTTCAATTTTGTATTGTTGATTCCCTCTTTCTGTTTGTTTGTTTTTTAAATTGCTGTAAGCTGCCTTGGGCATTGTCTGGAAAGGTGCTCTAGAAAGATTTTAAAATAAAAAAAATAATCTTCTCTTTTCCAGGTTAAATGTGCCTAGCTATTTCAGCTGTTTTCCACAGGACTTAAGTTTCCAGATCCCAGCCCATCCTGTTTGACCTGCTCTGAACATTCCACCCTAGTTGGTCAATGCCTTTCTTCAAATGTGGTATTCAGACCCTGGATCCTGAAGTAATGATGCCTTGTATGTGTAAATGGGCCACATCCCCACTCTAGTGCCATGTTTTTCAGTTGACTCTGTTCCCAATAGTGCAGTTAGGTACTTATAGACTGAATTTAATGGTCTTATCCCTCCCCCAATTACAAAGATAATGGGTACTACTTCAGAATGTGGTAAGCCAGCCTTGTTGCATTTAGAGGCTCATTCTGTTGAACGAGGGGAGTTCTGTTGCCAAAGTCCAGGCCTGACTGCACCACTGCCCATTCTTCACACATTCCATTGTCAGTAATGGAAGCCTAACATGAGAAGTCACGTGCAAAGAAGTAGGAAACTCAAGTGGTGCATGTGCATGTGTACATTCACATGTGAATTGACTGCCTCTCACCAGGGGGATAGTTGTCCAGGGGCTCAGGGGTCTAGACTTTTTTGGGAGCAGGTCCCTATGTGTCCAGCATCCTACAAACCAATCAGCATAAAAGGGTGGTAGCTACTGAGAAGTCTTCCAATATGCTTCTTTGTAGTTTCCTGCAGATTGGAGCCAATCAGAGTGAAAGGAGGTGAGTCAACCACTGAGGTGACTCTTCTCAGTAGCACTCTCTTCTTTCATGCTTATTGGCTCCTAGGGATGCCTGTTGTTGTGGGAGAAGGCATTCACAAGGATCTCATTCTCAACTCCACAACAAAAAAAAGGGGGGGGAGGGGGCATGGTTGTGACTAACACAGAGGGACCCTGCCCTTCTGAATTTGCCACTACACTACTGCCTCTCACAATGACTGGTGTGAACTAGTGAACATTCTCCCCCAAATGAGAGACCACAGAAATGTGGCAGGACCGTCACACATTCCACCAGAGAACGTCCTCCCCCCAGTAAGAGAGAGAGAGAGAGGAGCACACAAGTGTGTCAGGACCTTCACACATTCAACGGTCAGTAATGGATGCCTAAAGTGAGAAGTCACGTGCAAAAAGATAGAACACTCAAGTGGTGCGCGCACGCTTGTGCATTCACGAGTGCACCGGCTGCCTCTTACAATGACCCCTGCGTGAGCTAAAGAAGGTCCTCCCCTCATTGATAGCACACACAAGTGTGCCAGGAGGAGCCTTCTCTCTTCCTCTTGGATATTCGTAGGGATGTGGAGAAACCTGCACGCACCCCTCCGGCCCCCTCTCTCTTCAGAACACATAATCTGTGATGTGTTAAGTAAGGACTGGCGCCAAAGGCGCGGAAGAGCGCGCGCTTCGCTGCCGTTGCCTCTGTGCGTCTGCTGAGGGGCGCCAGGGCGGGAAGGAAGGAGGGCGGGCAGTGGCGGTCGGCTCAGGAAGGCGGGAGGAATAGCGCATGTCTTCATTTCTGAGCGCAGCCACTAGACTCCTCTCTCCCCAGCTACCACCAAACTCTCCACCATCTTTTGCATGTGAAACATTTGCGGCCGGACAGAAACCTCTGCCAGGGCTATGGAGACTGCGGGAAAAATCCGCCTCAGCAGGATGGCTTGCTGAGGGAAAGAAGGAAGGAGGGAGGGGAAATAAAGAAATACATATACATTTATCTATACGAAAGAGGAACGAAAGAAGAGGGGGGGGAAAGGAGAAGGGAGGGGGAAAAAACCACCCACCCTCTTCTCTTTTCTTCCCTACCCCATTTTAATTTTTTTCCGTCCCCCTTTCTCAATTTTGTGTCCAGCCCCCCTTCCTTCCCTCCCCCATCACCACCGCGTCCTCAATGCCTCTCTGAACGACATCTAGGGAGAGTGCGTGAGGAGGAGACCCGGGGAGGCAAAAGAGAAAGAAGAAGATGAGGATTATTTGCAGACAGCTTGTCTTGTTGTTTTCTGGCTTTTGGGGACTCGCAATGGGCGCTTTTCCTAGCAGCGTGCAAATAGGTAAGCGCTGCATTGGGCTGGGAGGAAAATGAGAGGGGGGGACGGGATGGTGGAGGGGGAGGGAGAGGGGGCAGAAAAAGTGGGAAAGGGGCCAAAGAAATGAGGAGGGCGGGAGGTCAAATCCGGGCCGCAGGGACTGAGGAAAGAGGAGATGAAGAGCCCCTCAATACCTTCCTTCCTACCTACCCTCGTGTACATGTGTGAAGGCGGAGATGGGGAATGGGGGGTGATTTTTACGCCTCTTAACAGTCCGCTGGGTAGGGAGATTTATACATGTGTGTATGTGTGTGTGTTGTGTATAGCGTGTTGGCAAACTTGGGAAGCTGCCCTCCCCTCCTCTGAGCTGCCTGCATCCCTTCTTCAGGATGCTCTGTTAAAGCCGGTCTAGCACAGCCTGCACGTTGCAGCAACCTATTTGCCATGGGGCGGGAGGGGCAACTGTCTTTGCTTTATAGCCCTTCCTGCCACTACTTTGAAACTTGGGGCATTTCCCCTAATGTCTGTATTCCACCCTTATCTGCTTTGGTCGATGCCTTCTCTTTGCCTAGCCCAGTTGCCTTCCCTTCTGCTTCCCCCTGTCTTTGGATGGGACACCGCTCTTGAATCCATTCCAGCTCCATCATTGCATCATTTCTCATGCACTCCTGAATATGCTGCTAATAAGGCTGAGCAGCTCTCTGCCGGCCCATAGGCTAAAGAGGGACAAAGTTCCTTGCACTCCGCTTGCCTATAGATTATGCTCACTGTATCCCTATGTAAGTGTACATTGGTACTGGCACATGGAAAGTGAATGTATGCATGTGTGTATATGGGGTCATCTCTTCCATGCCTGTATATATTTCCGTAGAAGAACCACTCTGTGTAATCTGCCTGGCACTTAATACCAGGGAGGGCCAATTTAGCAATGTGTTCTATGTTAACAGAGATGGATGATAAATGGTTTCAAAGGTCATGCTCATCACAACAGATATGGTTATTTCAGACGCAGAAAAGCAAAAACAGGACAGCTTGAAAACCCTACTTTTGCAAAAACACGAGCTGGCAACCTAAAAGTCTCATAAGCCTCATATCTTCATGTACATAAAAATGTATTTGAGGACTTAAAGAAGCTGTTTTCATGACAGTGGCTGTCTGACATAGAAATAATTAACTATGACACTTTTTCTCGTTTGCTATAATTTATTTATTGGTAGGTGGCCTCTTCATCAGAAACACGGATCAGGAATATACTGCTTTTCGATTAGCAATTTTTCTTCACAACACCAGCCCCAATGCATCTGAAGCACCTTTTAATTTGGTTCCTCATGTAGACAACATTGAAACAGCAAACAGCTTCGCTGTAACAAATGCCTGTAAGTAAAAAATGTCATTTATCTAAAGTTTTAATCAGATGACAGTGAAATTAAGAAGAATTAAGAATTATTGCATTCCTTGGAAAAACCTCTTGATTTTAAAAGTCTCCATGCCCTGAATGCATTGCAACCTTAGTTAGTTTCTTTCCTTGGTAGAATCTCTTAAGTTGCCTTGTACTGACTAACTGGATATGGCATTTACTTTAGTGTTATTACTGTAGTTTCTTGCTTTCTGGTTTCTATGGTGATGCATTATGTAGTTGTAAATATATATATGAATGTCTTGATCAATTTAGCAACCTCCACAATCTCTCCTCTATGCCAACAGAATATGGCATGCCTTATCTGTGTTTGGAAAGAACCCCTAATATTTGTAATCACAAGTGCTTTCTAAAGGCTAGAGTAGAAAGGAGGCTGTGAAAGCAGTGGTAAGCAGGGTAATGTATTGAAGGGGCTTGACGCTGCAGTTGATCTGGTGATGTCACTTGAGGCTGCCCTGCTCCTGTATTCTGGGTTGTAAATGTCTCTTATCATCTCATAATGCATACATCCAGTAGATATGTCTCCATGCATCCATACATTGGTGCCAAGTCAAGTTAGTGTCTGATCTACTTGATTGCACACACCACCCCAGCTGGAACTATGCCCCAAAGTATATGCACTAGTGCACGCACACACTCATTTTTAAAAAGGATGCTCTTTTCAAAGATGATAGTTTTTTTTAAAAGGGTTATATCTGAAGATCCCATTTTCAGCTGAGCAGGACATATATGAAACTGAGAGCAGAAAGGCACACAATTCATGTCTCTGTTTCCATAAATTCAGCCTCAGTGGATTTAGGTAACTGCAATATCAGAGTTATCTGTATCACAGTGAAAAGCCTCATTCTTTTGAATTCAGTTCCAAATGTTGAAAAATATATATACATTATTTCAAGTTCCATTTCTTCCCAACTACCTTTCCCTGCTTTTATTGGACCATGATTTTTTTTTGTCCTTAAATAAAAAACAGAGGTCTGAAGATAGCAATATATTGCAGAATATTTTCCTTGTGTATACCTTTAAACCATGTACTTTTTTTGACAAAGAACCCTGAGCATTCTCGCCTTAATATCTAGTATGATATTTTACATATAAACATCAACATACATCTCATAAGCTTGTTTCAAAAGACAACCTGCGGGGCAGCCGCCAAGTGGAATTGGAGAGATTCTTTAAGGTTTACATGACCTTGGCACCTTGTTTAACAAGTGAAGCTTTAAAAATCACAAAGTATGCTCTTCTCTCAAGATGTCTTATGCAAAATGATTTATGCTGTATAAGTATGAGTTCTTGTGTTATATATTGGTAGTACTGGAGGAAGGATTTCTGCCAAGGTATGCTTCATTGACAGATGTTGCAGCCTTAAGGTTTTGCAGGCATTGGGCATGGATTTCACAACTGGAGTTGACACTATGGTTACAGCTTGGGGTACTTTCATTCAAAGTGTTTGAGAACCTGACTTTGTACCTGGTCTTCCTACATTGTTTTAGAGAATGTGCTTAACGGTACTGTCAGGCATTTTTAATTAGGATATCAAGTGCTTTGTGTGATTATGAGATTCATCATGAGTTTTTTTTAACAGTTGTGATATATATGGAATTATATTATTATATATATATTCACACACACACATACACGTGTATATACAGAAGAATGCTTTTGAAAACAGCAATTATAATTCTGTGGATACAAAGTCTATGTAGTTACAATGGTCAGTGATGCAGTCAAAGATCTTCAGTAATGCTGTCTTTTTTCTTGTCTTTCATATGTCTGGGATCTGTTTTCACCTTCTTTTAAAGCAGTGTTACAGTTCTAAACAATTTTAATAATCCATTGGTGACAAATTATGTCACACATAATTGAATCCTCAGAAAAAATATATGCATTATTTAAAGTAGTCTCACAGACTACACTGAAGCTATACTTCCAGTTTTGCTTATTATCCCAAAGTCCCAGGCTATGGTCTGAAGGCACATAAGGCCAGCTCCTTGCTGAGGTGTGGTCACTGCCTGGATGGGAGACCCCCTAGGAACCATATGTAAGCTCCCTTGGGTTTCTATCATGGAAAGAAAGGTGGGGTATAAATAAAATAAATAAATAATAAAGTTGTATACTTTGGGCATGATGCAAATGAAATCTCATTTATTTTGATGGATGGGGTTTAACTTTGGCTGGATGCTGCCCTTTATGGGTAGTTGTTTCTTTTGTACATGTGTCTTGGAAGGTTTTGTGTGTCTGTAGGGTGGTGGTGGTGGTGATTGTGGTGGAAATATTTTAGTACTGAAGATAAACTGCTCTCTGCTAATAAAGCATGGGCGGACTAACTGACAAATGAATGAACATATCACATGTTCCTTAAGCTACACATGAGCAGAATCCTGAAAAAAATCAATTGTTTGATAGCTGGAGGACATTGGTTTCCATGTAATTGCATTTGCTGGGTTGACAGAGGCTTCCAAAGCACAGATGTGTGAGATGTTCTAGCCTAATTAAAGTTCTTTATGAAAAAATGCAGTAACTAATACTTTGCAGCCTGACCAATCTGACTATTAGTAAACATAATTTTGGAGTGGCTTTTATGGGGAAAAGGAAGAAAACATTCAGAGGAATTCTACTTAGAACACATGTGTTTATGTGTGTGCATGTCCCAAGATGATGCCGTACAAAAGCCTCTCAGCTACTGGACAGAAATTAATATTCATGTGAGGTCAAGTGTAAAGATCTGAGACGTGAGCAGTTGGCTTTATTTCTGTTTTTCATCTCACTGCAGAGGTTACTTTTTGAAGCTGCAGTGCCTGGACTATTTTGGGGATTAGGGACAATAAACAAGGAGCCTGAAAGGTCCGTGTCTAAAGATGAACTAGCTCAATCAGGAATTATACAGTAGAAGCATGTGGAATCAACTGGATTTTCACTCTCTCTTTGGCATTGGCTTTTTAGCATTTGGCATTTGGCACTCTCTCTTTGGCATTGGCTACTTCTCTTGCATTTTGATATTTGATTAGGAACACTTACAGACTTAAATTTATTCTCTTATATTTGGCTTTGTGTAAAGCCTGTGATAAGTTCTATTTGTTCTGACTTTGTACAGTCCCCAAAGCTTAAGAAACACAGGTTATTTTAGCATATAGATTCTGTTGTGGTTCAATAAAACTGACATGATTTATGTTAGTTTAGTTCTCATTTCCTCCTGTTATGTGCTGAGCCTTTTTTTCATACATTGCTCTTGTAATGCATATTTTCTTGCGGGTAGTGCAGTTAATGAAATAGGGCTAGAGTTTATTGCTAAATATGGAATGTGCATAACTTTAATTGCTAAAACTTAAATCTGCACCGTTAAAGCAGGGTTCTAGTGATTGGCATGTTATATGCAGAAATATTTATTTACAGTTGGACTTTTTAACCTCCTAATGAGTTTTGGTTTTCAGCAGTCAGAATTTTTTCTATAGGAGCATATTTTTCCACTTCATGTAAAAATAAACACATTTTTATTTAAAAAAATGGGAAATGAACTTTATAAGTGCATTAATGCACTTCTACACAAACATTTTTAAAAAATCATCTGAAGACCTCCTGTGATGCTGGGCAGTTAATGAATCTGTACAGGTGTGACAAAAAAGCATTGTTGACCTCCAGATGTACCCATTTCTTTTGCAACAGTCCCAGATATTCTGTTACAAAACTGCTGGTGAGCAGCAATCTTGCAGTTCTCCCACAGAGAACAGTGCAAAATTAGAAAGGATAAATCTAGAATTGTGCTGTCAACATTTTTCCTCCTTAAAATGCTTTCCTTGGCGCCTGACAATCTTAGTTCTTCACTGGTTCATATTTGGGCATGTACATGAATGAGGCAGATGCCAATTATTTGTGGAAACAGTCACCATCTTTTGTAATCAAGGTGTTAATTCAACTTTGTAACACCACAACAAATAAATAGTTTGTCACCCGATCCATAACCCAGTTGAATTAGACTACTTGACCAGTTTATTGCCATTGCCCAGTGCAGTTGTGGCAATCACCAAATCTTGATTTGATGATCAAGAGCATCTTAAGGACTTCTGTTCTCACACCTCTTCTTTAGGGTGGCCATGTATTCCACTTTACAGAGGATAGTCTTCTGTTTGAAGGGTTGTCTGGTCCAAGTCTGGTTTAAATATAAGGAACCATGGGTTATATCCAATGTCTGTCATACTCAGAGTGTGTGTGTATGTACTGCCTTCAAGTTGATTCCGACTTATGGTGACCCTAGGAATACGGTTTTCATGAGGCTGAGAGGCAGTGACTGGCCCAAGGTCACCTAGTGAGCTTCATGGCTATGTGGGGATTCGAACCCTGGTCTCCCAGGTCGTAGTCCAACAACTTAACCACTACACCACACTGGCTCATACTCAGAGTACTTTCACTGAAATTAATGGACACAACTAACTTAGGTCCATTCATTTCACTGGGTCTACACTGATGTAGTCAGATAAGATACAAGATTAAAAGAAGAGAGAGGATTTATTTTATTTATTTATTATTTCAATTTATATACCGCCCTTAGCAGAATAGCTCTCAGGGCAGTGAACAAACAAGATAAAATACAATATATCATAGTAAAAAATCACAAAAACATGTACAAACAAACAACAGAAAGCACAACAAAAACGAAATACAACACAAATTAAGAAGGATACATGTTAAAAGTAGAAAGATTAAGAAAATTAAAAGATTAAAATGCCTGGGAGCATAAAAAGGTCTTTACCTGGTGCCGGAAAGATAGAAGTGTAGGCGCCAGGCGTACCTCTTCGGGGAGGCTGTTCCACAACTCAGGGGCCACCACAGAAAAGGCTCTAGATCTAGTAACCACCCTCCGGGCTTCCCGATGAGCTGGTACCCGGAGGAGGGCCTTAGATTCTGAAAGAAGTGAACGGGTAGGTTCATAGGATCAACAGTTTCCATCAGCAACTGAAATTGACCATCATCAGTGAGCACCTGGACAGCAGACTAAGCAGGCGCATAGGTCACCTGGTTATAGTCCACTATAGAAAAGTGTATTGTATTTTTATTTAAATTATAGTAATTATTTCTAAGTTTGCATCAATACATAAAAATCAGCACATGTCGATTTTATGCAAATCTGTGCCCTCTTTTTGGTGACATGTTGTCTCTTTTTTGGTGATGTATAAGTGGCCACCCTACTCCTCCTGCATGATCATCCCCTCCTTTTCAGTTTGGGAGATAACTGTGATTAGCATTTACTCTGCACTGTGGCTTAGTGGTTAGAGTGTTGGACTACGACCTGGGAGACCAGAGTTCGAATCCCCACACAGCCATGCAGCTCACTGGTTGACCTTGGGCCAGTCACTGCCTCTCAGCCTCAGAGGAAGGCAATGGCAAACCACCTCTGAATACCGCTTACCATGAAAACCTTATTCATAGGATCGCCATAAGTCGAAATTGACTTGAAGGCAGTCCATGATGATGAAGTTATCAGCAAGGATAGCACCAAACCACAGTTTGAAAACCTGCTTCTGACCATAGTTTCAAACTATGTTTTGGTGCTACAACTAATGAAAGTGTTGGTGCAGATATAATATTAACCTTAGTAATCTCCAACACTGAAAGGAAGTGGAGGAATACCCATTTGAGAAAAGGGAGAAGGAAGCAACGTAAGAGCCATTGGGCATTCCTGATAGTCAAATCAAGACTTCTTGACAGGGGAGGAGTGCATCTGAACTGAGCTGATTTCTGATCCTACACCTGCTGTATCAGTGACTAAATGCACAGGGTGAAATATACTGGTTCTTTGAACAGTAGTATCATATAGCATGTCTTGCTGGCATTACAGAGATGTTATCTTGCTGACTGATTTACTGATGCAAATGTTAGAGATCACTCTACATCAGGACCTCTTCACACATTATGTTATTTAGGTAAAACTGCATTCCAAACTGGTGCCCTCCAGACGTTTTAGACCACACTTCCCATCTTTCCTGACAACTGGCCGTGTTGGCTGGTTCTGATGGTACTTGCAGTTCTACTGGGACAGAGGGTGGTATATAAATTAAACAAAGAAATAAATAAAACATCTGGAGGGCACTAGGTTGGGTAAGACTGAGATAACATGAATGTAAAAAAGGTAGTGTATGATTGTGACAGAAAAAATGTTTGAAAACATTATCACACGAGGATGCTTCTCGAGAGGACAAGATTAGCTAAGGCTCCTTGCCAAGTGTATCTATTGTTGGTGACAGACCCAATGTTGCTGCCCATATCAATTTGTTTCAACTTAAATGGCTTGTGGGGCACTGTATCATCTGAACAGCACTATTTTAAAACTGGCAATGAACCAGCAAACTTTCCAACTTTTTAAAGGCTTATTTATTTCTTAATTTTTTGTTAATTTTTTAAAAAATTCTAATTTATAATAATCTATTGGATCTAGAATGTGAGTGTATGCAGTACTCTGTCTGCTTTTTTCTGTAGCTGTCCCAGTTAAAATCCATGAAACTTCAGAGGAGGCATATGATCCTCAAACACTTAGGTAACATGTCCTACCAAATTACTGTAAATTCACTGTTGTTTCCCTGATGGAAGGATTTGTTGCTTTCATAAGACTGGTTGTGTGTTTGTGTTCACGCATTTCCACATTCAAATGTACGAGTGTGTAGAGGACTATTTATAGGGCTTCTCTAAAGCCATTTCTTGAAGTGCTAGAGGTGGTGTGTCTGGGCAGGTGAAATTTAAATTATGTCTTGTGTTTCTCATCTCCATAATTCAAATACTAAAACTACATTGGTTAGAAAATATATTAAATTTGAACAGATGGAGACAAAATTTACAGTTAAATTCTTTGATCTATGTTTGTAATGCTGTCTCATTTTTCATACGGTCTCATATTTTCCAGCAGAGGTCTTCAAAGAGCTGTCTGTTGCCTGTTTCCATTCTACAAGGTCCTTTGCTTTATTAGTTTAATTTAATTTTAACTTTGCTTTATTAGTTTAATTTTTAAGATTTAATTTTTCATTGGTAAGGAATGATACACTCTGATAATGCCTTGAATTCTTAAACTTTTCACCTAAAGCAGAGATGGAGAACCTTTGGCTCTCCAGTCATTGCAGGACTACAGTTCTCATCATCCTTGACCATTGGCCATGCTGGCTGGGGCTGATGGGAGTTGAAGTCCAACAACATCTGGTGGAGCCACAGATTCCCCCATCCCTAACCTAAAGGAACCAGAAGTGGTCAGTGTTGGAGAGTGCAGAGCTTGGAAAAGTTACTTTTTTGAACTACAACTCCCATCAGCCCAATCCAGTGGCCATGCTGACTGGGGCTGATGGGAGTTGTAGTTCAAAATAGTAACTTTTCCAAGCTCTGGAGAGTGTATATACCATGCTAAGATGTAATGTTAAATATGATTCCTTCCATTCCATTCTTTCTCCAGAAATTGTTCTTATTTTTTATGGATGATATCCAACCCAAAAGTGCAAAAAGCATTAGAGTTTGCATTGTTCTACTAGCAGTTTCTGTTTCTTCTTTCGTCCTTTCCCCCCCAAGATGTGTATAGGGCAACAAATTTGCATGGAAATGAATAATAAACTAATATTAATATTAATTAATAATAAAAGGTAAATTACAACATGAGGTTGAACTATAGGGAGGTGAGATTATAGTGCTGGCACCTTCCTAGGTGTAGAGAATATGGTTGCTGTTTCTAAAAGTACATCACCAGTAGTAAATGTATGGCAGATTTAGAGAAATGAGTGACTCTAGATCATCATAGATTAATATATTTTTAAATGGTTCTTTATTCACACTTGTTTGTTTCCTTGATTGCTTCCCACTTGTGTTGCACTTCCTAGTCATTGGTAAGAGAATGTTTTGTTTGCACCCTGCTGATTAGAGAAGATAGCCAAATTAATGGAGTGTGCTATGCTGCATTTGTGGTTTGATGTAAGCTAATTCTGTTTTGGTGCAGGGAAGGAAAGTAGTACTTGGTTTCTGTTTTAAAGCATATGTAGCCAGATTTAACATGCCCGCAACATATCTGAGTGAAATTTCCAATACATGAGCTAGAAGACATTATTTTGGCTACTTTTACTTCCATTCTGCACTACATCAGTTAAATCCATTATGCACTACATCAGTTAAATCTCTGGACACATCATTTTACAGCCTTTATGGGCATAAGTATGCTATAGACTTAAACTGGCTCAACAGGTATTCCTTCCTCTAAATACAACCCGGGAACTGTAATTCTGTGATGGGCAGTTAGTGATTTGTAACATAGATTTCAGAGTTCCTCCATCAAACTTTACTTCCCAGGATTCTTTGGAGAAAATATTTACAGTTAAACCAAAATAGGTTTTTAGTGTAGATATCATAAGTATATTCATAGTGCACTGGAGTTTATTGAGCAGCAGCTAAAGTGCAGAGATAACCACAGTGTGACTATTGCTTTGCTCGTCAGCAGATGGAGTTATTGGTTTATTATTCTCTGATAATATAAGGCATGTCAAAAGTAAAACAACCCTGCTGGGAGAGCTTTTAACTTACCTACATTTGTCCTATAGTTAATCTAGTTGAAACTGGTTTAGGAGGTTGTAGAAATTACATTCAAGCTTGTAAGACAACAAAATTTCACTGTTCTCTCTCAGGGATGCTAAAGAGTAAGAAACTGAGTTAAGTAATTTGTTCCCCTTCAAAATTTGAGAGTCTAAACAATTATTTCCAAGCTACAATTCTTAGGATTTTTTTGAGGGGGTGGGGAGGAAATCACAGTTAACCAGTACAGTACCATGCTTTAATTCTTATTTGATCTTTTTTTAAAAAAAGGTTAATTAAGAACTGTATCAGCTTGTAAAACAAAACAACAACTATTATGAAAACTTTGCATTTAAAATATTCATAGAAGCTTCCTGCACAGGAACCAGTGTGAGTATTTTCAGCCATTTTTTCCTACTGACCCAGTTTAGCCCCATTCATTTCAGAGGCACTTGTGCCAGAATAGCTCTCAGTATATTGTGCCTACTTGTCTCAATGAGGGGTGTTCATTTCTGGGTGCTCTACAATAATCTGTCACACTGTATGCATCATGTTTAGTGCTCTTTTGGGTAATTGTGTCATCTCAGGAGCATATGTTTCCTGTGGCAGATTTGTTTTTCTTTGTTTGCTTTTTGTATATTTTCCCTCAAATTATACGGCTGCAAGTATAAATGCTTGTTTTTGGCCTATACAAATCAGAACAATAGAAAGCTAAATAGTAATAAAAATAAAAGCAACAACCATGAAAACAATAACAACCAGAAGCAACAACAATAGCAACATCTAAAGTAAACTTTGGATGAATTAAACAACATACTGATACTGGACTAGTTTCATTTTTGTTAATAAGGCTATTCCTGGGTCAGTATGTTGTGGGCTGTAGCCTTTTCCTTGGTGAGATTGGTGACTATCCAAGGTGAGTCACTAAAATGATCCTTCCAAAACTCTGGTTTATTGTGATAGTGTTCAAAAGATGTTATTCTTAAAAATGCTTTTGGATGGGTGATGCTTTAGGTTTGAGGCATAGGGATTCAAGCAGCTATATTTTGCAAGCCAGATGGGGCTGCCAACTACTGCTGGTCTAACATAGCTAATCAGGTAGGAATGAGGTCTGCATGGGTGATACACCTGCTGAAATGTAAGCCAAGCTTACTGAAATTCCCTCTTCTACACATCTATTAAGGGTGTAGGAGCCCTGTCTTCTTTTTCATCTGAGCACCTTACATACAGCTCAAAATGAGGTTGTGCAAAACCCAATACCTCTTCTTTTGCAAGCACTGCTTTTCACACTTCTAGGTTAGTAGTAAATTGCACAGTGCAGGCTTGTGAAACCTGCTCTTTAACATTTCATTAAATTAGAGGTAGCCGTTTTTATATGAGAGCAGGCAGAACACTCCTAGTTCAGATTAATGTTAAGCCATAGTATAGTGTTATGGGAATGAACCTCCTTCCCCTCTTTGCTTCCTTTGTGCACTCAAGTAGATGAAATGCTTCCACTTTCAGATCTGAAGACCCCCAGTTTGAACTTGACATCCAGTTCAGACTAATCATAGCTCCCCATGATGTTCAGGGAACTACAGTTGGTTCTAAATAGGGCCAGTTAAATCAAACCAGAATGTCAAGCTTTGGTTTGCTTCCAATAGTAGTTTGAATAAACCACGGTTTCCCAAATTCAGTTATTTCAGGAAACTCTGGTTAGGGCTAAATCAAAAATAAAATTTGGGAGGAGGGGGAGATGTGAGGCTCATGCATGCTTGTTTCTGTAACATAAGACCATGATTTAGAGCTATGCCTAAAGTGGGCCAAAGTAAAATCCTTTGCGTTGATATTTGATAATGGAAAATCGGTGCTCTTGTTTTATTTTAAGGTCTGATTCATATTTGTGAACCAGCCCCTTCTCCCACCCCTGTGTGATTCCTTACATGGACAATATTGCATGAAACAATCTCAGTGTAATTTCATTTTCAATGCAAGTGCCAAAGCCTTTCCTTTCCTCTTTTTGTCTTCCCTCAACACCACTGAGATGCTAGTCAACTATTTCGATAATGAATTGGAAGCAGCAGGTGTCAGGAGACTGGCACAAGGTACCAAAGAGTTAGAGGTAAGGTAAGGTAAGGTATGCAGTGCCTAATGCATCTCAGGGAGCACTGACATTCTGAAAAAGGTCTGAGGTGAACTATGTCCTAAAAGTACCAGAAGATAACTGATTTATTCTCCACATCCCGCTATCTACTGTGAGCTGGAAGTTGCTTAAAATACAGAGCTTTGACTTGAATTGTTGCACTGTGATGCCTCCTAGTAGCTGCTTAAAACCTTCCACTAATTGAGATGATGATGGGCTTTGGATTGCTGGTGTGCTGACACGAAGAAGTGCTCCATGTTGGAGAAATCTGAGTTGCTGGTTTCCGAGCACAGTTGGATGCTGAGTCCTCTTTCTCAGGGTGATTTCTCCCTTGTGTCTTGACAGGCTTGAGAAATGTGGGGCTTACCTTGCTGGCTTATCCAACTCAAAGTCACTCTCTGAGTTGTGTGTGGTACCTGGTGTGTGAGTCATAACAAACCCAGGCTCAATTTAAAAATTACAAAGTGTCCTGATCCCTTAAAAGGCTGACGTGTTTGCCCAAAAGAATTTTGGTCTTAATTTTTGTGGGCCTCTATTTCTTTTGAAAACAAATCAATGCAGGGATATTAATGTTGTGTTAGTAATAGCTTTTTGAGGACATGCCTGGGCTCCTGCTGGGAGGCAGGGCAGTGGAGTCAGAGTTGTGGGGTCGGAGTCGGAAGCAATTTTGGGTGGAGTTGGAGTCGGTAGAAATGTTCCGACTCCGGCTTCAAAATAAATTTTGATTGACAATTAAAAAAATATATAAATTCAAAATGTCAAAGAAGCTTCCCATGAAGTCAGCTGTAGTTGAGCATTTCACCATTACTCAAGATGGAAAACATTTTGTGTGTTAGTGTATGACACAGGACCCAGATGAAGACAAATGCTGTGATGCCAAGATCAGCGCATATTCAGGCAGCGATAAAAATGCTCCTATGAGAGCTTCCAATTTAAAAAGACATTTACAGCCCTTTCCAGGGCTGTGAAGTTGGAAGCAATTTTGGGTGGAGTTGGAGTTGGAGTCGGACAGTAGAAAAATAGAGGAGTCGGAGTCGAAGGTTTGGCGTACCAACTCCACAGCCCTGCTGGGAGGAAGGGTGGAATATAAATCAAATAATAAATAAATAAATAACGGATGTGGTCGAAAACGGAGCTTTATCCACAATATTAGCAATAGTATCTGCTAAAGCCACTGCCAATATCTTAGCTGCATAGCCTTCCAATTGCTGTATCATGCAGAACAATTCTACTTACTTTTCAGAACACTGAAGAAAGATAGCGGAATAGTAAGAAATTACTGTTTGTTTTCTTAGACTTAAAATCCCAGGTTGAGATTAATAGTGTCAGGTGCTTGCTTCCACGTGTTTTCACAGTATATTTTCATTCATCTCTACTGGACACTGTACTTCATTCATCTTTGACCTCTAAGGTTTAAAAGAGAGTTAGTAGTAGCTATACTATTCTGTGTTCCTCTTCTGATGTCTGACAGATGGGGGAAAAGTGTGCACTTTTATTTTTTGCTGAGACACCTGAATGCTGATCTGCTGCTGTCTACAGAGAATTTTCTACTAACAGCCACTAACCGTTTGCTTGCTAGGATAAACAAAAGTAAATCGAAAGTGATAAAAATTATAATATATACAAAGCTGCCTTATACAGTAACACCTCATTGTCCCTACCCTAGTCATCCCATACTTCCTGATCGCACCTTGCATTTGGTTGTTGCATTTTTGGAACAATTACTTTTAAGAATTCTTGAGTAGATTGTTTAATAAATCTACTCAAGGATGGTTTGCTCTGACAGGCAGCAGCTCTTCAAGGTTTTAGCCAGAGTTCTTTTTCCACTTCTGCTGCCTGAGATCAGTTTGACTGGAATTACCAGGAAATGGACCTGGGGTATTACGTGTGCAAAACATGTGCTGTGTCACTAAGCTGTGGCACACCTCAGTAGCAAGCTAATAGTAGTGCTATATACTTATATACAAACATAAATGCAACTATATGGAACAGGGATATGCAAACTCTTTGCAGTTATTCCTGGAGTTATATGCTCAGGTCAATTTTCACAGATTCCCAGTTTTCGCAGTTGTTCTTTGTTCCCCTTTCAAAGTATCAACAAGCATTTTCACATCATTCATGCTGGACTACGGCTCATCAGGCCGCCTTCAAAGCCCACATCATGCTGAGCTGTTGCTCATCAGATTGCTTGTGTGTGTGCACATGCGTGCACTTAACAATACATTTGCAAACCCGCTGCTTGTTTGGGATAATTATCTACACCAATAAATATTCAATTTCAGTTTGGGACTAAGAATACTCATATGTTTGCATCCCTAACTAGAAAGTTACTTTAGACAGATTTAGGAGCTTGCATAAATCCATGGATGCTTTTTATTTGTTTTTTAGAACAAGAAAACACTGCATGCCATATCACAAACTAACAGTTTGTGTTTTGAACTTTATGGGAATTTCCAGTAACAAAGCAGTTTGTTGTTTAAAATGGGTAGCAGTTGTTCAAGGAACACAATTTCAAAACTTCTCTGGGTATGAAGAAACAACTTTGCAAACTACTTTACAATCCAGAAAACTGCATAATAAAATTATGTCTGAAGGATTATAATAAATTATACAAGATGATGATGATGATGATTTAAATTTATATTCTACCCCTGCTCCCAGAAGAAGCCCAGGGTGGCAAACAAAAAGACTAAAAATACCTTTAAAACATCTTTAAAAATTAATCCTTAAAACATCTTCTTTCAAAAGAAACACCCTAAAAACAATCCTAACACACATGAAGACTAGGATAAGATTTCTATTTAAAAGGCTTGTTGACAGCCTAATGCAATCAGATATGCTGCCACTATGTATTAAAAATAATATAATAATTTATGCAAAATAAAACATTAGCTTGAAGTCTATATATCTTAAATATGACATATTTTCACCTGTCGCATTGTGACTCATAAGATAAATCTAGAATGTCCTCTGAACTTGGAATATCTAAGTCCTGCTATACACAACTGCTTTTGGTGGCTGTTGCCTGCTCATGGCAAACCAATCACTCAACTTGCTTGTTCTGAGCAGAAGCAGAAATCTGCATGCTACCGCAAACCTGCTCAATGTGTGTTGCGTGGTGGCCTGCAAAATTTCTGTTTCTGTTAATTATAAATGAAACCCATTTAACATGAGCAGCAAGCAGGCAGCACAGGAAAAAAGAGAAGCAACTTATATGGCCAGGAAAGGCATGTGCACCCCTTGATTTCATATATTAATCTTGCCATCTTCTATATACAATTATCCTTGAATATTTTAGATTTCTGTATGCAGTAGAATAGTTTGAGAACATCATAGGGAATCATGCTTTGGGATAACACAGAATCATATAATAGTAGAGTTGGAAGGGGCCTATAAGGCCATCAAGTCCAACCCCCTGCTCAATGCAGGAATCCAAATCAAAGCATTCCCAACAGATGGCTGTCTAGCTGCCTCTTGGATGCCTCCAGTGTTGGAGAGCCTGCTACTTCTCTAGGTAATTGGTTCCATTGTTGTATGGCTCTAACAGTTAGGAGGTTTTTCCTTTTTTTTTTTTTTACAATAATTTTTATTCAAATTTTCATAAAACATAGAAAACAAAATCATAAAACATTCAAAGACAAAAAACAAAACAAAACAAAAATGATTAAACAAAAAAATAAAATAAAATAAAATGTTGACTTCCCATTTGTCACATATCAAATCAGTTATAGGTCTACAATATATAACAATCCTGTCTCTTAAATCATATTATAAAATCACTTTCCTCCAGTAGTTATCTTAATTAATCATCAAATCTCATAAACATTACTTTATTCTTTCCACAAAAAGTCAAAGAGAGGTTTCAATTCTTTAAGAAATATATCTATCAATTTTTCTCCAAATAAACATGTCAATTAATCCATCTCGTTAATAATTATAATAATCTTATTGTCATAACCATAGTCCAAATAAACATTTCGATTAATCCATCTCATCAGAATCTGTTAGGTCCAATAATTTCAATAGCCATTATTCCATTATCCCTATTAGTTCCATCTTCCATCTTCAATAGTCCTGTTAAGTCCAGTAATTTCAGTGTCCAATCTTCCATTATCAGTATTCCATAATAATCTTGCTGTTGTAGCCATAGTCATATAATAAGAGTCTGATGGGAATTTCCTCTATCCCAAATATTTTCTTGCCATCCATTCTGAATAAGTTGCTGAAATACTGTTGTAAAGTCATATCTGTGTTCTTCTTTTTTACAAAATGCACTGGCTCATCTCTTAAGAGTTTTTCCATTGTCACATGGCTGCAGTTAATTCCATAGATTTTCTCTATATCAAGCTCCATCACATCATTCCAGTCCAGAAGATTATCCAAGCCATTGATAACTTTATCTCTAATATCTTCATTAATTTCTTCAGAGATAACGTTAAATTCCAAACAGTAGATTTTATTTCTAAAATCCATAAACTCCAGATCTTTTTCCAATTCCACATTTGTTCCAATCTCCAGGGCTTGTATCTTCCCTTTATTTTTTCTTTTCTCATCTCTGATCTCATTCTCCTCTCTCACAGGGTCCCCTATTTCTTTAAGCTCCTGCGTCATTTTGCTCAGTTCAATTTTCAGCTCCTTACTACCCTGTCGCAGGGTTTGTTTCGTTATCTCAATCTCATCCATTATTTTCTGAAACATAATTACTTCCAGATTCTCAGCCACTTTCTTGATTGCCATTTTTAAAACCACGAAAACAAAGCAAAACAAAAATAAAGAAGAACCACTTCTTATTTCAGCAACAATTGGGTTAATATTCCAGGCTTGATGACATCACAGTATAAACAGAGCAACCTGCCTTATCTCTCTTGTGCAAGAATGCAAAACAAATTTAGTTCCCAGCATCAAAACAGTTAGTGGCGTCGTGAAGAAGCAGATTCGTCAAAATAAAATAGACCAAAAAGAGAATAGTCCCAGACAATATAATATTCCTCGGAATAGAAATCAGGAATAGAAATCCCTCTTCTGTTTATATCTTTAGAATGCACTTCCAGGACAGCTTTTTGCGACAGAAACAGAGATAAGCTGTTAATTTCGTGAATAACAGAGAAGAGCTATATCTCACCCAGAAGTTGTCCAAAGCCGATCAATCTGACAAATCTCCTTTTGCTGCAACAATTTAAACCAAGTAAAAAAAATAATAGAAAGAAGGGTGCTTGCCTGTTAGTCCGTTCTCTCTTTGAAGAAAAGATAAACGTATCGCTTAAGCAGATAGAGCTTGTTAGAAAGTCCGTCCGGCATTGTTGGCTGGACCTTATCTCATAAATTAATGAAATCCAGTCCTCCCAACAAAAACAGGCTTTGAGGTTGATCTCTACGTTTTTCCCTGCCCGGGAGAAATTTCATCAGTCAAAAAAAAAAATGTTCTGACTGATTTATATCTGAATAAGCTTCTTTTGAGGCGGGAGCCCGTCCCAAAAGCAGGCACAAGCGAAGTCACCCTTCCCGGAAGTCTGTTTTTCCTGATGTTCAGTCGAAATCTGGCTTCCTGCAACTTGAGCCCATTATTCCGTGTCCTGCACTTTGGGACGATCGAGAAGAGATCCTGGCCCTCCTCTGTGTGACAACCTTTCATGTACTTGAGAAGAGTGCTATCGTATCTCCCCTCAGTCTTCTCTTCTCCAGGATAAACATGCCCAGTTCTTTCAGTCTGTCCTCATAGGACTTTGTTTCCAGTCCCCTGATCATCCCTGTTGCCCTCCTCTGAACCTATTCCAGTTTGTCTGCATCCTTCTTGAAGTGCGGAGGCCAAAACTGGATGTAGTACTCAAGGTGAGGTCTAACCAGTGCTGAACAGAGGGGAACTAATACTTCACGCAATTTGGAAATTATACTTCTGTTAATGCAGCCTAATATAGCATTTGCCTTTTTTGCAGCCACATCACACTTTTGGCTCATATTCAGCTTGTGATCAACAACAATTCCAAGATCCTACTCACATGTCATATTGCTGAGCCAAGTATTCCCCATCTTATAACTGCGTTTGGTTTCTTTTTCCTAAGTGTAGAACTTTGCATTTATCCCTGTTGAATTTCATTCTGTTGTTTTCAGCCCAGTGCTCTAGCCTATCAAGGTCCCTTTGAATATTGTTTCTGTCTTCCATGGTATTAGCTGTGCTCCCTCAATTATGTATCATCTGCAAATTTGATAAGCATGTTCTATACCTCCTCATCCAGGTCATTAATAAAAATCTTGAAGAGCACTGGGCCCAGGACCGAGCCCTGTGGTACCCCACTTGTTACTTCTGCCCAGTTTGAGAAGGAACCATTAATAAGCACTCCTTGAGCACAATTCTGGAGCCAACTGTGGATTCACCTGATAGTTGTTCCATCCAGCCCACATTTAGCTAGCTTGCTAATCAGAATATCATGGGACACTTCGTCAAAAGCTTTGCTGAAGTCAAGATATATTATGTCCACAGCATTCCCACAGTCTACAAGGGAGGTTACCCAATCAAAATACGAGATAAGATTAGTTTGGCAGGATTTGTTCTTCATAAATCCATATTGGCTCCTAGTAATCACTGCATTGTTTTCAAGGTGCTAACAGATTGACTTTTCTATAATCTGCTCCAGAGTTTTTCCAGGGATTGATGTTAGGCTGACTGGTCTGTAGTTCCCCGGTTCCTCCTTTTTGCCCTTTTTGAAGATAGGGACAACATTAGCTCTCCTCCAGTCATCCGGCACCTCACCAGTCCTCCATGATTTCGCAAAGATAATAGACAGCGGTTCTTCAATACTCTAGGATGCAGTTTATTGGGCCCCGGAGATTTGAACTCATTCAAAGTGATTAGGTATTCCTTGAACATTTGTCTGTCAATCTCAATCTTCAATCCTGCCCCTTCTGCTTCATGCTTCCCGGGAGGGTCATAGATCCCTTTTTGGGAGAAGACTGATCCAAAGTAGGAATTGAGGACTTCTGCCTTTGTCATCTGTTATCATTTTGCCTTCCTCACTGAGTAGCTGTGCCACCATTTCTTTTCTCTGTCTTTTACTATGGACGTACCTGAAGAAAGCTTTTTTGTTGCTTTTAGCATCCCTCGCTAACCTCAGCTCATTCTCAGCTTTAGCCTTCCTGACACCATCCCTGCAATTCCGTGATAACCGCCTGTACTCTTCCTTTGTGGCCTGGCCTTCTTTCCACTTCCTGTATGTGTCCTTTTTTGTTTTCAGGTCATCTCTAAGCTGTTTATGAAGCCATATTGGCTTCTTCTGCTGTTCCCCCCCCTTTTCCTTGTTGGAATTGCTTGCCATTGCTGTTTTAGAATTTCCTTTTTTAGAAACTCCCACCCATCTTGGACCCCTTTTCTCATTAGGGTTGCTTGCCATGGAACCATACTTACAATTGTCCTGAGTTTATTGAAATCAGCTTTCCTGAAGTCCAGGGTGCGCATATGGCTACTCTCAGCTTTTGCTTCTGTTAAAATCAAGAATTCAAGTATGGTGTGGTCACTTTCCCCCAGAGTTCCTGTAACTGCCACTTCATCCACCAAATCATCTCTATTGGTTAGAATCAAGTCCAGGATAGCTGATCCTCTGGTTGCTTCCTCCACTTTCTGTAGGAGAAAGTTATCTGCAACGCAAGTCAGAAATGTCTTGGAGGTGCCGTGTTTGGCAGAATTAGTCTCCCAACAGATATCGGGATAAGTGAAGTCTCCGATTACTACTACATCATACCTCCTCGAAACATTGGCAGTTTGCTTTTCAAAAGTTACATTCTCATCTTCTCCTTGATTGGGTGGTCGGTAGTAGACTCCAAGCACCACATTCCTTTTATTACTTGCCCCATTGTATTTAATCCAGATACTCTCGGTGGAGCTACCAAGCTCATCTTCCTGTATTTCTGTGCAGTGATATATATTTTTAACATATAGCGCGACTCCACCTCCCTTTTTATTCCTTCTGTTCTTTTTGAACAAGTTATATCCTTCAATTGCTGTATTCCAGTCATGGGAGTCATCCCACCAAGTTTCAGTTATACCTATCAAGTTGTAATTATCCTCCTGTATTAAGAGTTCAAGTTCGTGGTTAAGTAACTGTTGCTAAATGACTGAAGGTTGCTGATTCAAATTTTACTGGCTTGGTTTGAATGATTGGTCAAGACTTTATAAACCATGGTCTATAAAGCTGGAAATGAGCATCAGGGCTGAGCATTCCTCCCCTTACTCCTTATTCCTCCCATCATCATGTACCGGCTTTGATGCAAAGATCCTTATTTGTATTAAGAGTTCCCCACTCTATGAATGGATGTGAAAGTTGCACAGTGAAAAAAGCGGATAAGAGAAAAATCAGCTCATTTGAAATGTGGTGTTGGAGGAGAGCTTTGCAGATACCATGGATTGTGAAAAAGACAAATAATTGGGTGTTAGAACAAATTAAACCAGAACTGTCACTAGAAGCTAAAATGATGAAACTGAGATTATCATACTTTGGACACATCATGAGAAGACATGATTCACTAGAGAAGACAATAATGCTTGGAAAAACAGAAGGGAGTAGAAAAAGAGGAAGGCCAAACAAGAGATAGATTGATTTCATAAAGGGAGCCACAGACCTGAACGTACAAGATCTGAACAGGGTGGTTCATGATAGATGCTCTTGGAGGTCGCTGATTCATAGGGTCACCATAAGTTGTAGTCGACTTGGAGGCACATAACAACAACAAATTCTATCCAAACAGAAGAACTCTGGCTTCATTTCAGCTAACAAACCAGGAGAATAAGCACACTCTGGCATATTTTCCAGACTGATTAGCCAGGATTCCTCAGTTCATACATAATGCCTCAGTTCATACATAATGGGCAGACTTGGTTAAATACAAGTTAGGATCTCTATGTGCTGTGAGGGGGGTGGAGGTTGACCCCAATGTTCATTCCCGGTTTCATAAACCATGTTTTATCCAGCATCAATCAGTCATCTGAACTGGGCTGCCTGTTTGCTATGGATGACATAGCATCCATTTGCTATGGTAGGCCACAATATTGTGTTTCTGATATGCTCCAGAATAAGAATGGATGAATTAATTTCGGTCATAAATTTGTTTGTCATCGTGCTGAGAAGGGAAAGAAGGAATTGATAATGTTGCTGTTGAATGTTACTCTTGTTTGTGCATATGAGTAGTGGCTGCCTCTGCAGTCAAACAGAAGGGAGGGAAAGCCTGAAGCCTCTCACTATTGTGACTCTCCAAAGGTTGGGAAATAGATCCCCCCACAAAGTATGTAGAATATTCTGAGTCTTTGTTTCTAAACTCATGTTTGGTGTTAACTACTGGCCTTGTTTAATTCCTAGTGTTTCCTAACTCCTAGAGAAAACACCCTAAATGGAACAATAAAATTGAGCCACAGCCTGCTACTATGGATAACTAATGATTAAAAGTAATCTCAAATCTTATAACCCATCTGAATAACTATCCACTGAGTTTTGAATATTTTATCTAGTTTTTAAATATGGGAGACTATTAGCCTGGGAGACATTCTCAGGATATATGTGGTATGTTCCCTCATCCTTACAAGGAAAATCTATGTAAGCAGTGCATTCTTCTCTCGGTGGCACATATAGTGCAAGTTAAGTGTTCGCACCTTGAGTTATAGCCCAAAGGATCAGCTATTAAAATGTTGGTTTATTAGGCAGTGCATTAAGAGGTTGCATGGCCTTCCCTCCAAGTCCTTTGCTACGAAAGTATTGTCGGACTGTTAGGATTTATTGATGTAGTAAGCAAGTGGTTTGTATCTAGTTCAATATACTCCACTGGGACCCTTTTCCTGCCAAAAAAAATGTTTTGCACAATTAATTAAAATTAAGGAAGTTAAATTTGCATCTACCTTTGATTACAGAAAAATGCATTCTCAGAAGATTATATCTGTTAATTGCTGGAAAGTATATGCAAACTCACCCCCAGTTAACTACCTTTAAAATATACAGTGAAACAAATCCCATAATTAACTGATTTGATAGTTTCCTTTGAGAAAACCTAGTAAAGGTATTCCCAGTAATGTGTGTTTATTCATAAGCAAGTTGCTATGCTGGGACTGCTTTTATTCACAATAAGTCTCAAATGGGATGTAGCCCTCTAGCACATACAGTGCCATCTGGAGCAACCTGGCTTCATCTGAAGATGGCCAAGTTTTTATATTTAAACAGCCAGTCAGAGGAATGTTGTTGTGCCACTAGAGCATTTAATGACCATTTGGTGGCATTGCAGGTGAAGCTCAACAAAACACACATTTTGGAACTGGTCCATTACTCCTTTTTATAAGATGGCAGGAGCAGCACACAACCACAGGAACTGAAACTGGCCTGATGGCCGTGTTCATACAGTTCAGTAGAAGGTTTGGTCGTTGTTGCTCCTGTTCTTTTTAACACACAGCAGTGGTTCCAAAACAGTGAGGATAATTCATCAATCTGTCATTTGACTGTATGGCTAAAATGCAGCATAGTTTGTTGTACTTATGTCTATTGAAATGGGTTGATTTAAATGTGCTTAATTTTGTAACAGATTGTGGCTGTGAGTACATATGATTTTGTCTGTTCTATCCTCTCTGTCTGTATTTTTGGCTATCTGTCATGTTCCCCTAAATTAAAAATTGTTTAGCCCTGTCAATGTATATGGGCAATTAGGGGGTTTTTGTGCATTACTTTGCAATTATTTACACTGAACCTCATCTGGCATCATGTTGTTCAGTCACACAATTTGGGGACCTCTTTCGAAATCTTAAATTTGAGACTTTAATCTCTGTGGATTTAGGCTTCCTCTAAACCTATGCTGTCTTCTGTATATGCAGAGATGCTGTGTGCACTCATTCTTTTGGCTCATCCTTTGTGGGTGGTGGCTACAGAGACAGGAAGCTAATTAGCATGGGAGGGACTGGCACTAATGCTGAATGAGGTGCTGGCACTTACTTGAAGGGGCTGGTGGTTGGGAGAATGAAAAAAACCTGTTTGTTGAACACACTGATCAAAGATAATGGGGCGTGTCTGGCTGGGCCAGAGATGTTGCTGGCCTGTAACTTCTATCATTCATGACTGTTGTCCACAATAGCTGAGGCTATTAGGAGCTGGAGTCCATCAACATGTGAAAGGTCACAGGCTCCCCATGTCTGGGCTACGCAATGACCCAAAGGTTAGGCCTGAGCAGCTGTGTCCTCCATCTGCTTCTTCAGGGGTAACCAATGTGGTGCCCTCCAGATGTTGTTGACTCCATCAGGCCCAACCAGGATGTCCAATGGTCATGGATGATGGGAATTGTAGTCCAGCAATATGTGGAGGGCACCTCACTGGCTATCCCTATGTTAGATTTTCAGGGTTTCAGAGAGCGAAAGCACATGTACCATGGAGGGAGGCAGCACTGGCTGCCGGTTGGCAGGGTGGTGCAGGTTGGGTGACATTGGGCACCAGACGTCCCAATGCCAAGCATCGCTGCTACTTACTTGGAGGGGGAGGGGCGAGGTGTGGGGAGCGCAATTTGGGCGCAGCAGCAGGAGAGTTGGATTGGCTCCGCTATCATGTTTGCACTGTACTGAGCTCCCCACACCTTGTAAGCTGCAATGATGCTTGGTGTTGGGAAGCCAGGTCCACAATGTAACTCTGCATACGCCGTCCTGCCAACATCTGCTGGAGGAAGGGGAAATTGCTTTAAGAGTCCCCGCACTTGGATCACTCTTGTAAACGTTTTGCACATGTTTTGCCCTTCCCTGCTGTTTGAAACACTAGTTCATTTGCACAAAGCTTATTATATTACCACAGAATATCATTGTGCTTGAATCAGAGAAACAGTAATGCATGTTAACTCTTCAGAAAGGCAGTGCCAAACTCATTATGAGTAAGTGTAGCATTAATGGCTGAATGTATTGCGCTGCATCTTTTGCAACAGCTAGCTTTTTTAAGGTGGAAAAATAAAGAGATCTCTGCCAAGCAGATGACTCTGGCTTGTGCCTGTTCAGCCCTATTCACTGTTTTAGTGAGAATAAGAATTCACAAAGTAGGTACAAAGGTAATTTATGAGAGAAGCAGGATATATTTTGAACTATGATACTGTTGCATGCATCCCAATCTTTGAGTGGAATGAGATTTCCAGGGTTTCAGCACGTACCCAAGGTTTGATTTCCTTGGAAAGAAGGTCAGCGGAAACTGTGGTGTCTTTAGGATATATGGTTTATTTACACATATTCACAGCCTTAGCATAAGATGGAATGGATCATAGCATTAACAGTCCAGTAGATCCTGCTTTTCCATCAGTCTTGTAGAGAGGCACCTTAAAGCCACGGTGCAGAGTGCAGGCCTCTCTGTGAGTCTTCCTCCAGGCGCTATTGGATGAAACCGATTATCTAGATCCATTTCAATCGGGTTTCAGGCCCGGTTTTGGCACTGAGACGGCCTTGGTCGCCCTGTTTGATGATCTATGTCAGGAGAGAGACAGAGGGAGTGTAACTCTGTTGATTCTCCTTGATCTCTCAGCGGCTTTTGATACCATCGACCATGGTATCCTTCTGGAGAGGCTTGCGGAGTTGGGAGTTGGAGGCACTGCGTGGCAGTGGTTCCACTCCTACTTGGCGGGCCGTCTCCAGAAGATAGTGCTTGGGGAACACTGCTCGACGCCGTGGGTACTCCAATGTGGGGTCCCGCAGGGTTCGGTCTTGTCTCCCATGCTTTTCAACATCTATATGAAGCCGTTGGGTGCGATCATCAGGAGTTTTGGAGTGCGTTGTCACCAGTACGCTGATGACACGCAACTCTACTTCTCCTTTTCATCTTCTGCAGGTGAGGCGGTCGATGTGCTAAACCGCTGCCTGGACGCGACAATGGATTGGATGAGAACTAACAAACTGAGACTCAATCCTGATAAGACTGAGATGCTGTTGGTCGATGGGTTTTCCAATCAGGTGGTGGATACATATCCTGTCCTGGATGGGGTTACACTCCCCCAGAAGGAACAGGTCCGTAGTCTGGGAGTCGTTCTAGACTCTTCCCTGTCATTCGAGGCTCATGTAGCCGCGGTGGCACGGAATGCGTTCTACCAACTTCGGTTGGTAGCCCAGCTACGTCCCTATCTGAGTAGGGAGGACCTTACATCAGTAGTACATGCTCTGGTAACCTCATGTCTGGATTACTGTAATGCGCTCTACGTAGGGCTACCTCTGAAGACTGTTCAGAAGCTACAGCTAGTGCAAAATACGGCGGCCAGAGTGCTAACAAGAACGAAGCGGTCTGACCATATAACACCTGTCTTGGCCCGCTTGCACTGGCTCCCAATATGCTTCCGGGCTAAATTCAAAGTGTTGGTACTAACCTATAAAGCCTTATACGGCGTGGGACCTCGATACCTGTCGGAACGCCTCTCCCGCTATGAACCGGCTCATACACTACGGTCTGCTACGAAGGCCCTCCTCCGGGTTCCGACTCATAGGGAGGCCCGGAGGGTGGTGACAAGATCAAGGGCCTTCTCAGTGGTGGCCCCCGAACTGTGGAATAGTCTCCCTGAGGTGGTCCGCCTGGCACCGACACTGTCATCCTTTCGGCGCCAGGTTAAAACCTTCCTTTATTCACAGGCATTTTAATTCTAATTTCTTATTTTATTTTTGTTAATGTATTGTAATGTCTGAAACTTGATTCTAAGCCTTTGCTGTTTTAGACTGTGATATTTTGATTTTAGATTGTGATGTTTTTTGTACCATATTGTATTTTATTGTATTTATGTTCACCGCCGAGAGAGCTATTGCTAGTCGGGCGGTATATAAGTTTTAAAAATAAATAAATAAATAAATTCCTAGTTCTCAGCTTCTCCAGACTAGACTAAAAACACAAGCCTCTCTTTGGCACCGGGGGGGGGGGCTGGCTCTCTCCAGAAAGAGTTCCAATAGCAACAGAATCTCTCTGTGCTATATTTTTACATATGCTAACGGTGACTTGACAAACCCAGTAGCTCACAGGCTTGCTTAACAAAGAAAACTAGACTGTAAACATACTAGGATCACACAGTGATCAAAATGTTTCCATTAGCCACATCTGGAGGGGGAACGGTTGATCTGTCAATCAGTTGCAAAATTTCTTTGAAGCTGAATTAAAAAAAATTCACTCAAACTGCTCCCACCAGGTTTTACAGTAAAAAGAGGCATGGTTTGCCTAGTATCATGTGCCCTTGTTTTCAGAAGAGAGAGGTAGAGACACACTGGAATCGGCAGAACAGTGATTGTTTTTCTACCCCTAGTCTGACCAGAGGAGCAAGTTTCTTCCCTTGTAGTTCCCAAATCAGAGGTGTAGAAATATTCCATCTCAGCCCTCAGTCCCATAACAGTGCTGACCACAAAAATATGGTATTAAAAATTGTCTGGCATTTAAATTCATATTTTGCAGAATCTCTGCTGACCATCAGTGTAAATTCATACAGAACGAAGCCACAGAAATGGAAAGCCTTTCTAAAGGACGAATAGCTAAACAACAAGTATTTGTTGTCAAATATTGGATGTGGCACACCGTGTTGAGCTATTCTTTTTTATTTTATTATTATTGAAAACATCCTATATAAATATTTTTGCTTAAGTAATCCAACAATTTGAAAAGTGGCTTCAATGATGAGATTAAAAGTAAGGCTAACTTTCCTGCAGGTGTATTGGTTAGAGAATTGTTTTGTTTTCTGGAGGGGAATTGGCAGTGGATTATCATTTAAAAATCGATTGCCACCTTTTAGGGGAAAATACTGTTGCCAAGGAACCCGTCAGGATGCATAGCTAAAAGGGAGCTCTGCCTCTGCATGGGCTTTGTACACTTTCTCTTCTAGCTAATTCAAAGGCCCAAATACTAGATCTAGCATTTGAGGACAGCATGTGGACTTATGACAATCCCTAAAGGACTATAAGTTTTACTTACTTATAGAGGTAGTTTTTTTAATTTATGCTAACAAGGATAATTCTGTAATAACTTTCTTCATTTCCTTTTTCCTTGCAACATGATGTGTGATAGAAGAAAAAAATAGTATTAGACAAAATATAAGTTAGAGGGGTTTTTTTTGCTTTCTCTGCTTTCTACATCCAGATTTACACCTCTTTAATTGACAGAGAGGAAAAATAATCTTAGTATTGCAATAGATTGCTCAAACAAATTGCATTTTGGCATGTAAAATGGTATATTGGTGACATGATTCACTTATCATCGCCAAAGCATGGATTTGACATTGTGAATGGGCTGCAACATATTGCAGTATGTGTACTCCCTCTTCCCCCTACCTCCTTTTATATACTCTGATTCCCTCCATCATACTGCAAACCATAGTTTGTCTCCAAACCAGGATTGGAAACCATGGTTTTGAATGGGGTTTGACGGTTTGTCTGTGACATCTGAACTAGGCCCACGTGTCTGCAAGTTGATGTTTATTCAGTTCTGAATTTTACTGCCACTTTCAGCATTGGACAGCATTCCACAAAGATAAAAAGGATAGTTTTCCTTTCTTAACAGTTACATAAAATGTTCAGATAGTAGAAATTAGAGTTGTCTGATAGTCCAAGCGGAGTGTTGGACTAGTCAAATCTACTAGAGGTCTCCTGCTGGTGATTTGGCTCATGGTTTTAAATCACTATATGAACTTCTGGTCTTCCTTTTCACTGGAGTTGCTGATCATGTGTACCTTTTCTTTTTGCCCATTCTCTTCCCACTTTGCCTTCCTTTCTGATACCTGTTTTAATGTTTTCATATCAGTCTTTTCCCTCTGAATCATACCACATTCTACATCCCTGGGCTTGCCTCATTTTTAGATCACTGCCTGTATTTTCTCAAGGTCCTTCTGTACTCCCTACCTGTCTCTTTAAGTAGCTTATCCAGTGGCAGCGAAATATCCTTCTGCATGCTCCAGTGGCAGCTCAGGCTATCATTTTCAGCAGTTTTACCACTACTGCAGAATCTCTAAATACATTGCAATATAGATTCCTTTCAGTACATGTTGTTTGCACAGTTAGGCCTCCTAGATATCTTTGAAGTCGATGGGATTAAGCCTGTCGCTTTGACTGCTGTCTTAACAGTGCAATCCTAAAAGCCCCACTTTGTTTAATGGGTTTTTTACCCCAATAATTGTGCATAGGTTTGCATCCTTATTCTGTAATAGTTTCAGTGTTTTTTTGGTAAAAAATGATGTACCAGGACCCTTCTCTTGATAAAAGTGCTGTGTGTGCCAGCACAAAATGGTTGCCATGGACTGCAAAAAAAGAGGTGCCAGTACTCTGTACCAGTGACTTCTGTCACAAAGAAAGCACGGAATAGTTCCCAACTGACTTTGTTTTCTGTGATAAGATACTATGTCCTCCGATGATGACCAAGTTCACTTATTTATCATGTTAAATGTTACCTTTGTTATTTGGCTCAGTCATCTTTCTAATTCTTGTTATGCAGAGTGTAATGCATGGCTGGGGAGTTGGAGCCAAGATGTTGGTAACGTGCATATTTTGACTGAGGTTACCAAATCTTGACTGAAAAGATAGCTCTTCCTTTTTTCAATAGTATGCATATTATGGATGGTGCAGTTTCTCCAGTTTTTCTTCCTCATTAATGTGAAAAGCTGCATATGTTGAATCTGTGCTACTGTACATTAAGTGAAAGTACAGGATTGTTTTTCATGACCAAATTGTGAAATCTGGAAATGACTTTCCCATATGCACACATGGAAAGGACCAATTGCAATGAGAGACAACAGCTTTTAAGGGGCAACAAAAGTGGTAAGAGAGATGTTTTGCTGAAACTTGTGGGGTCATCATATTAGGGTTGTTATTCTAAAGACATTTAATCATAAATAACTCCCACTGAAGACTTACAAGTAACTGTTATAGAATAAGAGACTGCCGCAAAACTCATCACCTCAAGCTAATAGCCTCTGCTGAAAACAGATTCTTGCCTACTGTCATGGTCCCAGACCAGGAATCCTCAGATGCAGAGTCCTCCTTCAACAGAAGGAGTCCACTCCTCAGTCTTTTCCATGAAAGTGAGGAAAGAAATCCTAGTGCAGAATGCAAGGTGGTCTTTTTAAAATCCATTTTATGCAGAGATCCCTGTAATATGAACACATAATAATAATAATAATAATAATAATAATAATAATAATAATAATAAACTTTAATTTATAAGCCGCCTATCTGGCCAATGGCCACTCTAGGCGGCGAACAATAAAACACGATAAAATACAATAATAAATATAGTCAGTACAGTACAATACAAAGTTTACAATATGATAGATTTATCAACATTTTAGTTCAAGGCTGATTCACCTTAGAGGTCTCAAAGGTTGCGAAGGCCTGATTAAAAAGCCAAGTCTTCAGGCCCCGGCGAAATATATCCAGGGAAGGGGCATGACGAAGATCTATTGGGAGGAAGTTCCAGATCAAGGGGGCTGCCACAGAAAAAGCTCTCTCTCGAGTCCTCGTCAACCTAGTCACTTTAGTTGGCGGGACTGAGAGAAGGCCCTGCGTGGCAGATCTTGTAGGGTGGCTCAATTTGTGACGGTGGAGGCGCTCCATCAGATATACTGGGCCGACACCGTACAGGGCTTTAAAGGTTAATACCTTGAATTGATCCCGGAAAGCAACTGGAAGCCAGTGTAGATTATAGAGCACTGGAGTAATATGATCATAACGGCGGCTATTCGTAAGTAAACGAGCCGCCGTATTTTGTACCAGCTGTAATTTCCGGACTGTTTTCAAGGGTAACCCCATGTAGAGCGCATTGCAGTAATCTAAACGAGAGGTGACCAGAGTGTGTACTACGAGTGGGAGCTGATGTACAGGAAGGTAGGGTTGCAGCCTTCGTATGAGACGCAATTGACCCCAAGCTGCTTGGCACACCGATGAAACCTGGGCCTCCATAGTCAGTCCGAAGTCAAGGATCACCCCAAGACTGCGGACCTGGTCTTTCAGGGGTAATCTTACCCCATTAAGTATCAGGTCGATGTTTCCCAACCTTCCCTTGTCTCCCACGAGCAGTACTTCAGTTTTAGCAGGATTCAGCTTTAGCCTGTTTCTTCCCATCCATCCACTCACGGATTCCAGGCACTTGGACATGGTTTCCACAGCCGACTCTAGTGAGGACTTAAATGAGAGGTAGAGCTGAGTGTCATCCGCATATTGGTGGCACTGCAGCCCAAACCTCCTGATGATGGCTCCCAGCGGCTTTACATAAATGTTAAATAGCATGGGAGAGAGGATAGAGCCCTGTGGCACACCACAATTGAGAGGCCAAGGGTCTGAAACCACCTCTCCCAATGCCACCTGCTGTTGTCTATCGGAGAGAAAGGAACGGAACCAGTTTAATACTGTGCCTCCTATTCCTAATCGCTCCAGACGGTCCAGCAAGATACCGTGGTCGACGGTATCAAAAGCCGCTGAGAGATCCAGGAGGACAAGAAAGGTGAATTCTCCCCTATCTAATGCCCTCCTCATATCATCCACTAGAGCGACCAAGGCTGTTTCAGTTCCGTGTCCAGTCCTGAAACCCGATTGGTATGGATCTAAATAATCCGTTTCATCCAAATGCGCTGACAGCTGATTGGCCACCACTCGTTCAATGACCTTGCCCAGGAATGGTAGGTTTGAAATTGGGCAAAAGTTGTTTAAGTCTTGGGGATCCAAGGAGGGCTTTTTCAAAATAGGTTTTATAATTGCCTCCTTGAGGGCTAATGGCAATACACCCTCGTTCAAGGATGCATTTACCACCGCCTTGATCCCCTCGCCCAATTTCTCTTTACAGCTCATTAAGAGCCATGACGGGCAAGGATCAAGGAGACAGGTGGTAGGTTTCACAGTTGACAGTACCTTGTCCACATCATCAGAAGAAAGAGGCCGAAACCGATCCCATTTGATCACATTATGACTGGTCAACTCTTGTCCATTATCTGCATTCACGATATGCGAAATCAAGCTTCTTAGATGCTCGATTTTATCAGCAAAGTGCTTTGCTAAACTGTCACAGGAGGCCTTTGAGAATTCCAAGGGTTCCTGAGCAACTGGACCGACCAGGCTTCGGACCACTTGGAATAACCTTCTGGGACAACACTCTGCCGACGCAATAGAGGCAGCAAAGTAATCTTTCTTTGTTGCCTTTATTGCCACATGATAGGCAGCTACTGCTGCTCTAACTTGTGTCCGGGCATCTTCGGAGCGGGACTTACGCCACCGGCGTTCTAGTCGTCTCACCTCCTGCCTCAGAACACGCAACCGTGGTGTGTACCATGGTGCCGTCTGGGATCTTTCCAGGGGGAGAGGACGTTTCGGAGCCACTTGGTCTAATGTCCCGGTGATCTAATGTCTCTTGTTTTGGCTGCTTATCCAGACCCACAAAATGGTGTTATCACACACCAGTGGCCCGTAATGCATGACTGGAATTGCAACAGGCCTGAAGGAGAAGAGCACAACAAGCTTAATTTCTATGCAGCATAGCAAGAACAGTTTTGTTCTGGATCAGTGCCATTTCACAAATCATTAACTGTCACATACCTGAGCTGTGGCAGATTTCCAGCACATACAACATACCGCTTCTTGATCGGACCATGTCTGCTTTCTCCTTGTGTCCCTGTATGTAGAAACTTAAATGAATACATGCCATGTTAATCTTCATGCAAATGAAGTCGGCAGCATTCAGGACAATAAATGGTCTGGTTCTGTACTTTCTTGTGCAAATACTTTTGCACTGGTAAAGCCTATTGGCATTGGTAGAATTCTGCAGGTGCACTTGAGGAGAGTCTATAATTCACTGCTAGACAATAAGCTTTATATGTAGAAAGTTCCTCAGCTATCTTGGAATGGCCTCTGAGATCCTGAAAAGCAACTGCCCATTGAAACAGAGAGGACCGAGTTAGATGAGCCCATAGCCTGGCTCCTTTAAAGGGAGTTTCAGTTGTTGATTGCATTTACTTTTAATTGTTGGGCAACAACTATGGAGTCAATAAGGCGCCTCTCAGATCATTTCACCATGAATTCTTTGTTGTTCACAGCTTAACACTATCCGTAGGTTTTACCATATTTCTTTCCAAATGCTGATTCCAATGGAATTTGTGCATTGACAGGTTTTAGTTACATTTTAATCTAGTTCCCATATCTTACGCAAAACTGGCCTTAACAGCAAACTACCACATTTACCTAATAGACCACCTTGGTATTTCTTCTGGAAATGAAAGGCAGTATATAAATTCTTTCAGTAATAATTTAATAATAAAAATCAGGACTTTGGCTGTTGTAGACTTAACTCACATCTACGTGGGAGAGTCCTCTGGTTGTGTTTCCATGATGCTAATGCTAAACTGAAAGTGCAGGAAGAAGGCACCAAAACGGAAGTATGCTGGACCTCATGAATGGCACTAAATATTTTATTATTACAGTATCACCAGTATATATGGAGGTTTACAGAGTGTCATAAGCAAAAAAAGAAAAGAAAAGAAAAGAAAAAAGACTCATGTTCATGTGCTTTATTAACAAAGAAAGAAACAGTCTATATCTTGTTTGTTTTGTTTTCCCACCTTTATTTTTAGACAGTGTCATTGCAGTGATTGAAATTTTGGGGAGCAGCTCTAGCCAATTAGACAAAGAAAATGTTCGAGTGACACACCCATTGTCTAGACTCTAGAGAAGGTACTTCTTGGTACATTTTTAAACCTTTTATTTTATTCCCTGGTAGAGAAATGATTGCTGCCCCATAAGAAAAACCAATAACCAGATAGCCAGGATTTTAGTGAAGATGTGATAGTGCAGTAACATGTCTATCAAAAAAACAAAAGATAGCAGAAAGGAGTTCAGGTGATCCCCCCCCCTGAGTTTGTAAACATTTTAGAAATTATCCTGCAGATAGTCCATCATTATTCTAGCCATATTGCAGGGGGCAGGGCTACAACTGACAGCACTGAATTGTAGTCCAGTGTTGTTATCCTGGTGTGTTTTTTAAAAAAGGAAAATGAAATGGAGAGGTTGGTTGTAGTAGCAATGCAGTTAATTAAGGGCCACAAAGGGAGCTAGGGAAAGAATGGAGGGCTTAAGCAGTGGATAGAAAGATGTTTGCATGCCAGGCAGTTGTGTAGTGGCAAATTCAGAAAGGTCCCTTCATGTTAGTCACAGCCACACCCCTTCCCCCCTTTTTTGCTGCTGGGCTGAGAATGAGATCCTTAATGCCTTCTCCCACAACAACAGACGTTCCTAGGAACCAATAAGCATGAAAGGGTAGAGTGTTAGCTACTGAGAAGAATCTTTCACTCTGATTGGCTCCGGTCACCAGGAATGCTCCCCTTCATGCTTATTGCCTCACAGGATGCTGGAGACATAGGAACCCTGCTGGGACTATGCTTCCCCAAAAGTAAGGGGTCTAAGACCCCCCGAGACCCTGGACGACTACACCCCTGATGCCAGGTCTGTCTAGAGATGGATAGCATTGAGAAACAACAGAGGGGTAGACCTGGAATACAAGTTTCACAATGGCCAGATGTACCCAGGCCTCACTGCCACTCAGTCACCAGATCTACAAGAAGTGGCCAACCTGTTCTCTGATGCTTGTTATGTATGTATGTTTGTATTTATATTTGTTCATTTGGAGTATTTACTCTCCTCCACCCCTGAAAAATTCCTCTGGATACCCATGCTTATAGCTGCCCAAATTATTTGTTCTGTTTTGTTTCAAGTATTTACGAGCTACTTCTCTACTCATGTCTCCAAAGCTATGTGAGAGTCTCCCCCAAGCATCTTACAATCTAAAAGAGACAAAGGAGAAGACAACAGTGAGTGATGTTAATGGGGAGACTAGGGCTAGCAAAGGATGAATGTGAGCAAATGCAGTTGGGAATAATGAGGGTTAAGCCAAAGGATTTATGGATAAGGGGGGTTGAAAGAGGAGGCAGAATTGGCATCTTGTATATATCAGGGCTGTGGAGTCGGAGTCGGGAGCAATTTTGGGTGGAGTCGGAGTTGGAGTCGGTAGAAATGTTCCGACTCCGACTTCGACTCCTTCATGAATGGCAAATGTATATTAACTAGTAATAACAAATTTACTGTAGTAAAATGGTAGCACAAGGCATTTCAACACCACCACGTGAATCCAGAGCTTGGAAAAGTTACTTTTTTGAACTACAACTCCCATGAGCCCAATCCCTGGGGTGATGAAATGCTTTGTGCTACCATTTTACTACAGTAAATTTGTTATTACTAGTTAATATACATTTGCCATTTATGAAGGAGTCTGAGTCGGACAGTAGAAAAATAGAGGAGTTGGAGTTGGAGTCGAAGGTCTGGCGTACCGACTCCACAGCCCTGGTATATATTAAGGGAAGGAGTTCCATGAAAAGGCGATGGCAAGGGAGAATGGCAGCAGTGAGTTTGTAAGCAAGAGGCCTTTGAGAAGACAGTTCTGGTATTTTATTTGTGCAGTTTCTGAAGTGCCCTTCATCTAATATTGATCCTAGAGCAGTTTACAAACGTTCATAAAAACAATGGATCATCTAGTCATTTGAAAGTTGTGAGAACCACATTGGAGTTTGGGGTTGGAAACTGATTAGGTGGCAGGGCAAGTTCCAAGTCTGAGGTCATCTGACTGGGTGGGTGGGGTTTCCATTTAAATGGTAGAGTTGGAAGTGCAAAGCTCAGGTGGAATATAATGGTAACAAGACACTGGATAAACAGAATGCCAGTACTGCATTGTAGCTAGACTACTGGATTTATAGGCCTGGTTCACATGTCACGGTAAGCCAGACTATGGTTTGCCGGGACTGTGCGAATGTGCTAGGTCCCAGAGAGGAGCTTGCACCTACTTTGTTCCTCCCTGTTCCTTTTGAGATCAGAGCAGTGCAGCAGCTAAGCGAAGATTTGCCCTTGGCTATAGATCATACTTGAGGAGAGAACTTAACAACAATCCTGGGTTTGAACAACATCCTAAGCCAAACCTTGGCTGTTGTGATGCACTGAGCCAAAAGGACTGGGGAGGAGCAAAGCAGCTATGGTCTCTCTGGGAGCTACCACAGTCGTTCATTCATGCTAAGCCTTCGTTTGGCTTAATGTTACTTACATACTCAGACATACTAGGGAGACCCAGGCTCATTAGTCATGAGGCTGCTTTGAGTGGTGGTGGCAGGGGTCAAAACTTTGACCTAATTATTATCCCTGAGCATAAACTACCATCCAACATTATTGTGTGAATAAAATGGGACTGCTCTGTGTACACTAGTATGGATTCCTTGGAGAAAGCAAGATTTAAATGAGATCATTTTTTTTTACTGTATAGCAGTAGAAGTTACTCCACCCTGGGCTCCTACGGGGAGGAAGGGTGGGATATAAATCAAATAATAAATAAATAAATAAGTAATATATTGTGTGCCATGTTGTCTTTATAGTACTTAGTAATCTATTGATTTATTACAGTGTATTAAAATCCAGAGTAACCAGATGAGGGCGAGTCATTTATAAGGATTAATATGATGTTGCCATTCCTTCATTCTTTTTGCTACTGAAAAGGCTTGGTAGTGCTGTCAAAAGACCTTGAGTTTTAAGCAGAGGCATGTAATGCAGAGTGACAGCCTCATATCACCCATTTATTGTGCAAAGACTGAGTAGCAAGGATTGTAAATACAGCTTTTAATTATCAAGTTTATTTATAATTCATTAATGGGAAGTAGATAAATAGTTGAGCTACGATCGGAATACAAGGAGGCTAAATTGAAGAGAGCTAGCTGTACAGATTAAAAGGGAAAATATTGATGTAGACACAAGGTGAAAATCTCTCCCTCTTCATATTCCTTTGCCCCAGTTACTCATTAAGTCCATAGTCTACAACCCACTTACTCAACAGCAATCAGATTGGCTCTATGTGAATAAGTAGGCTGTGCTGTGTTTTGTAGCTGTACAGAATGAGGCAGAAAAATCATGCTTGGGGATCATGTTGAGCTCTAGATATCCTTACCTAATACAAACAACTGCAGGTCCTGTTTTGTTTTGTAAATTTGGAAAGTATAACACTTAGCATGTTCCAAACTTTCCTTCTTTTGCTGAATAGTTTTCTAAACAGACAAAGGCCACTAGTCTATTAAGCTCATATTTTCAAAAACAACACAGGGTTGTATCCCGCTCATCTATTCTACTCATGCAACAGACTTCTGTTTTCACAACAGAATTTCACCTTCTTCTTTTCCTCCCTGTATTGCCCCCCCCGTGCACCCTCAAAATCTGCTCCAGAGAGTTGGAGGACTCTTCAGAGCAGATTATGGGGATGCGCAGGAGGAGGAAAGGAAGAAAAGATAAGGCAGGACTAAACAGGGAAGAAATAAACAATTGTTTCAATTATACATGTTTTGTCCTAGTTATGGGCTATGTTACAGGAGGACATTGTAACTAGGGGAGGGGTTCCCAAACTGTGGCCCATGGACTATCGGTGGCCTGCGAGCTTCATTTAGGTGGTCCATGACACCTATGTCAACATTAAATGTTCATATTGATTTTTAATTGTCTGTATTAAATATTCATTTTTATTTTTAATTGCATTTTATTGCTTCCATTATTTCTTATATTGCATTTATTATATTACAATTTGAATTCTATGAAATACAATACAATAAAATGCAAAACAAGAAATAAAAGAAGCAATAAAAATACAATTCAAAATCATACAGCAGCTAGTATAGGACCTTAACAATTGCTGCAACAGATAGAAAAAATCACTAAGTGGTCTGTCAAGACCCTCAGCAATTTTCAAGTGGTGAAATAAAAGTTTGGGAACCACTGAACTAGGGGATTGTGCTTAAGGCTTCATGGAAAAGATGTGAAGGAGAAAAGAAAGGTAGCATCACAGGGGTGTTCTGAGAGGCAGTTCGAAGTATGTGGGGCAGCAATGGAGAAAAGATGGAATCTTTTGAGGGAGCAGGAGACCTTCCAACAGCTGGGGGTGTGTGTAGACAGATCTATCAGTGCCAGGTCAAGTACACCAAACCACAGGAAGTACTCACAAGAGTCCCTTCGTGTCTAATAAAATGGAACAAGCAAATTGGCTTTAAATAAAATCATTGTAACCCCAGAAATCCAATGTTTGTCACCATGAGCTTCATCAGAGATGTTGGGATACTAATAGCACTATCATACCTTTAAAACTTCATAAAATGTAGAAGTATCTGAATGAAACATAAGGAAATCAGTGGAAAGCTAATGGTCACAGGGTGGTCTACAAATTAAAAGTATGTAAATAAGTAATATAGAACATTAAAACAATTAAAACAGCAAGCTAAAATAATGCTAACAATATCTGCAAACCGTCAACAGCTTCACACATACATAATTCTGCAATAGCTATATTCTATATCACACTTCCTGGTGGGAGAGGTGTATCTTTACCTGAAAAGAAAGCAGTGATGGAGAAAGATGCCTCTGGGGAGGTCATTCTGGAGTTTTGGAGCTGCTACTGAGAAGATCCTAGTATGGATCCCCTCACTCCATATATCCTCAGTTTGGGGGACCACCAAAAGTGCCCCTTCTGCTGATCCAATGGTGATCGTGTCAGGAGCTCATTCTATCTTACTGTTCCACAGTGCAACCAGAGCCTCAGCAGGAGCATCAACCATGTCTGTAAGAAACTCCCTTGAGCATTTGCTCAGATGCCATAATATCTGGAGTCGGATCATCCTCACTGACCTTCCACCACTGCAGAAGGATGCCACACTGTGAGTCCAAACCTCACTAGGTAACAAGCCATCCATGACAACTAGTTTATAACAACCTCTCCACCACCACAAATGGACTTCAGTCTTCCTGCCCTGGTGCAAAGACCAGATTGAAAGTGTGGTCAACAAAATGAGTGGGCCACTGATGTATTAAAAAGCACCATGGTTACCATGAAGCCCATGAAGTCTTAAACTGGACCTATGGCGTGGCCTTGGAGTGGAAGTTGAAATGTCCCAACACCACCTCTGAGACCACCAAGCTTGGCCATGGAGGCTGTTGGGCAGCAGGGTGGGCTGTACACCAACAACATTCCATCCTGTTTCTTGGTCCAAACACAAAGAACAGGATCGCAATACAATGACAAGGTGAATTGATTTCCTGGTGAGAGAGAAAGTAGTCCTGTAGATGACAGCAATTCCCGACACCTCCAATCAAGGTTATAGCCAGTTGGGCAAAGTTGGGTTAGTGTTGGCCCGCCCAGCTGTCTTGCCCCAGCTGTCTTGTGAAGACATATCTTTTTGCCCAGGCTTTCCCTGACCCATAAGATTGGACCCTAATATATGTGTATAAACGTAACATAAAAACATAAGAAGACCCTGCTGGATCAGGCCAGTGGCCCATCTAGTTCAGCATCCTGTTCTCACAGTGGCCAGCCAGATGCCCATGGGAAGCCCATAAGCAGGATCTGACCAAAAGACCGTTCTACCCACCTGCAGTTTCCAGCAACTGGTATTCAGAAGCATACTGCCTCCGATTGTGGAGGCAGAGCATAGCCATCGTGGCTAGTAGCCTTTGATACCGTTATCTTCCATTAATTTGTCTAATCCTCTTTTAAAGCCATCCAAGTTGGCTTTAAACTGCCTCCTCTGGGAGTGAATCCATAGCTTAATTATACGCTGTATGAAGAATACTTTGTTTTATCTGTCCTGAATCTTCCAGCATTCAGCTTCATTGTATGTTCATGAGTTCTAGTGTTGTGAGAGAGGGAGAAAAACATTTCCGTATCTACTTTCTTCACGCCATACATAATTTTATACACTTCTATCATATCACCTCTTGCTTGCCTTTTCTCTAAACTAAAAAGACCCACATGCCTGCAACCTTTCCTCATAGGGGAGTCATCTCCATCCCCTTGATGATTCTTGTTGCCCCTTTCTGAACCTTTTCCAAATCTGCAATATCCTATTTGAGGTGAGATGATCAGAACTGTACACCGTATTCCAAATGTGGCAGCACCATAGATTTATACAATGGCATTATGATATCAGCAGTTTTATTTTCAATACCTTTCCTAATGATTCCTAGCATGGAATTTGCCTTTTTCACAGCTGCTGCGCACTGGGTTGACATCTTCATCAAGCTATCCACTACAACTCCAAGGTCTCTTTACTGGTCAGTCACTGCCAGTTCAGAGCCCATGAGCGTATATGCGAAATTAAGATTTTTTTTGCCCTGACATGCATCACTTTACACTTGCTCACATTAAATTACATTTGTCATTTTACTGCCCATTCACTCAGTTTGGAGAGGTCCTTTTGGAGCAGTTCACAATCTCTTTTTGTTTTAATGACACAATGAAACTCCTTACTAGCTTTTATGTGCTTTTTGTATGCTTCTGTACTATTTTATTGGTTTTAGGTTGTATTTTTGTCTTAATGGATAATATTTTTATAGTGTATACCGCTTAGAAATTTTAAAAAAATTAAGTGGTTGAGAAATGCTTTTAAATAAATGAATAAATGTAGCTTTGAGGAATACTCTGAAAGCCTGTTAAAATTAAATTAAGAGGACTTTTTTGCAGATGAGAAGCTACACTGGTGTAGGCAAAATATTGTCACTCATCTACTACTGCACATAACATAGTACATGTATGACAGCACACCATGGGCTTCATAAAAATCCTACTTTTGTTGCCTGCTTGGGATCACAAAATATGAATGATTGTCAAGCTGACCACATTTCCTTGCTGATAGTTACACAGGCCTTTTCTACAATGAGCAAAACTCATCAGAATAATGAGAGCTGGTACAGTGCTCATTTACTTAATTCTATTTATGAATTGCTTCCTGTGAAACACCATGAAGCAATTTAGTTGATAAAATAACATCAACAATAAAAACATATACAATATAATATAATATATAAAGCACAATTAAAACAATTTCATGTATAAAAACAGTTGTGCTGTTGTGCTGAAGAGTCACTAGTACCTTATTGATTTATTTAAATAATTTATTAGCTGCCTTTCCTGTGCTCAAGGCGGTGTACAGTGACAAGATAAACAAATATGAACAAATCCAATCATAAAAACTGTAAAAAACAGAAACAGTATGTATAAGAAAACAAGACTAGCAGGCTGATCCAAAGGCCACATGGAAGAGGTGCATTTTGTGCATTTTGTCCCCTCCTCCTGCACCTCCAGTAGGACAAAAAGGAGAGATGAGTGCATATCTCAGGGTGGAGTTCATTCTTCAGCTTTGGGGTCTTAGTCTTTGTCAGGGCAGTCATGGCCAGCATCAAGGGCCAACATGGCTGGGCATCTGTCAAGGGCCCACACCTCAGCAGTGTTCCCACTGACAACAGCCCCTGGATGATGCTTCTCCATTGCATTCTGTTTGTTCATCTGCCTCTCACTCTGGCCCAGAGGGGATGAGCCAGACAACAATGTTGGCGAGAAAGTGGGGAGATAGCTGCTGCTGTTGCTGCTTGCTCACTGGCTTTTCCTGATACACAAGCAGATACTAGCCAGGTGTGTCTTCCCCAAGGACCTCCTGAAACCTAAAGCTGTCACTGATGGCAGTCCTCACTTTACATGGAGTTCTAAACAGGGCCTGAAAAGAATGAAGCTGGTGTAGGAGACAAAAGGCTATATCCAGTGCTAGTCCTACTAAGAGTAGACCCATTTAAATTAATGAACATAACTAAGTTAGGTTTATTACTTTCAGTGGGTCTACTCTGAATAGGACTAGCATTGGATATAAAGAGAGGATCCCCAGGCCTTGGGCTTTCTAAGTGAGTACCAGCACCTTGAAGTGAACCTGGAAGAGTATTGGCAGCTAGAACACGATCATTATGACACATCATACTTTATAATGCACTGGTGGACCATACCTGTTAAATAATTATTAAAATACAGCATCATATCTGAACACAAATAAACATAAAAACTCAAAACACAATAAACAATATAGTAAACTAGCATAACACAATGTCAGTATTACAATCCACCAACTAATTCATACTTAATTAGTACATAACAAATTAAAACAAAAGCAAAGTTAGAATGCTAACCCAGTGCTTGCTGCTGTTACTGGTCTCACTGCACTCCAGGAGGCATCAGCAGCATGGTTTAAATACAGATTGACGTCTTGGGGATTGGTTCTTTCCATTAGACTAGATTGGGGTCCATGGACCACCAGTGGTCTGCAAGCTACACTGAGGTGGTCCATGGCATGTTTGTAAAAATACATTTAAAATGGTATAGCATCTAGCACTGCACATTACAATTGTTGCAACAGGCATAAAAACCAGTAAGTCCAGTAAGACTCTCAGCAATTTCCAAGTGGTCCTTGGGGGAAAAAGTTTGGGAACCTCTGGGCTAGATGGTTAAAAACTCTCTCTCATCTCGTCTTCAAAGAGGCACTAGCATCAGAAAAGGGGAAATGCTGGGGCTGGCAATGATGGTAAGTCTTCTTCTTTCACCTCCCAGGTGTTTTGGCTGCTAGTGCTGGTCTTGCTGCATTTTAAGGAAATGGGTAACAGGATCTTGCACTAGCTGAAGCTTCCAAGTTGTTTTCAAGGGCAGCTGTACCTTCAGCTCTCACCACACCCATGACCTCACAAGGTGGCCTAAGGCAAACTATTACCTCTAAAAATGTAATCTTCTACCCCGTCTATAATATGGGAATAAGAATAATCTATTGTACAGATAACTCGGGAATGTATATGTAGTGCTTTGAATGCTCAAAAAGTACTATATAAATGCTTTTGTTATTAATTTAGGTACTATTAATTGTGGTACTTAGAAGTTTAAAGTTATCGAACTGGAAAACTTTGGAGTTTTGTCATCTTAATGTTATGTAATTTAGAATAAATTTAGTTTCTTGCATTCTACATGAGACAGATGATGTATCAAACACCAGAATAAATACAAAAGGTCTGTCCATCCAAGCATGCTTCTTTCCATATTTGAAAATGCTTTTAAAAAAAATATCCTATGATAAATTTACTTCAAATCTGAAAGGGTGAGTACAATTAAGAACCAGAAAAACACCCCCTGAGTACAATTAATTTTGAGTTAATATGCATAAGAACACTACTGTTTAATTCCCAGACTTCTTATTTCATGGACTCTAATTATACTGATTCTGTCTGTGTTGATTTGCCATAGCTTGACATCTAAAACATGAATACTTATATCTATGAAAGGTTAGTTAAGAATATTTCCAAATAAAGTTTGGTAAATGATGTCACAAAGATTAGGTAGACTGCAATGAACCCTTTATAATCTGAGATTCCAGGTGGAATCTTTACTTGGACCAACCATAATGTCCATAACAAAATAGTGACCAGGCTTTGAAGGTTTCCAATGTTCTTCATTAGACTGGATGTTAAGCAAAGCAGGGAGTAGGGGAAAGAAGAAAAACAAAGGACAAAAATTTGTTTGATATAGCCATAAAGGCTACATTTAGTCTCAAACACAAGATGAAGATTGCAGACTAGATTGACTTAGGGCACAATCCAAGTGGTATTTATGCTGGCAGAAGCCCCCCCCTCCCAACTCAGCTCAGCCAGGGATCAGTCGGAGAAGCTCAGCCCACTGTGAGGGCATCCAGCGGAAGCCGGTGCAAGGCCCCCAACAGGGGTGTTCCAGGGATGTGTTGGGGAGGAGCTGAGAGGAAAGGGACTTACACTACATTCAGGTCCCATTCAATTCCATCCTGCAGCCTCCCAGTCCCAGCAGATGCTGCGCTGGGAAACAGAGTGGTGGAAAGAAACATGTATTTTGTTTCCTTCCACCATGTCCTGCTGGCCCAGCCAGTGTCCTCCCCTCCCAGTGGCTCCTGAATGTGGCTCTACTCCTGCCAGCATCTGGATTGCTCTGTTAGTCTTTACAAGCTTGTTGCAGGTTGCAGGTTATACCTAGGATTCTGTAACAAATAAGTAAGGGCTGACCTCCATTTCTAGAAACAAACTCCAGCAGTTACCCAGGTTTCTGGTTTATTTATTTATTTATTATTTAATTTGTATCCTACCCTTCCTCCCAGCAGGAGCCCGGAGCAGCAAACAAAGCGCTAAAAACACTGTAAAACATCATAAAAACAGGTCTTAAAATACATTAAAACAAAACAGCGTTAAAAACATTTTTAAAAAGCAACTTTTAAAAAGGGTTAAAAACATTATTAAAAGACATATTAAGCAGTTCTAACACAGATGCAGACTGGGATAGGTATCAACCTAAAAGGCTTGTTGAAAGAGGAAAGTCTTCAAAAGGTGCCGAAAAGATAGCAGAGATGTCGCCTGCCTAATATTCAAAGGGAGGGAATTCCACAGGGTAGGTGCTGCCACACTAAAGGTTCGTTTCCTATATTGTGCAGAATGAACCTCCTGATAAGATGATATCTGCAGGAGGCCCTCGCATGCAGAGGGCAGTGATCAACTGGGTATATAAGGGGTAAGACGGTCTTTCAGGTATCCTGGTCCCAAGCTGTATAGGGCTTTGTACACCAAAACTAGAACCTTGAACTTGGCCTGGTAGCAAATGGGCAGCCAGTACAATTCTTTCAGCAGCGGGGTGACATGTTGGCGATACCCTGCCCCAGTGAACAGTCTCGCCGCTGCATTTTGCACCAGCTGCAGCTTCCGGACCAACCTCAAGGGCAGCCCCACATACAGCGCATTACAGTAATCCAACTTGGAGGTTACCAGTGCGTGGACAACAGTGGTCAGGCTATCCTGGTCCAGAAATGTCTGCAGCTGTCTCACCAGCCGAAGCTGATAAAAGGCACTCCTAGCCACTGAGGTCACCTGGGCCTCTAGCAACAAAGATGAATCCAAGAGTACGCCCAGGCTATGGACCTGCTCTTTCAGAGGGAGTATGACCCCATCCAAAGCAGGCAACTGACCAATTATCCGAACTCGGGAACCACCAAGCCACAGTGCCTCCGTCTTGCTAGGATTCAGACTCAGTTTATTGGCCCTCATCCAGCCCACCACCAAGTCCAGGCAGCGGTCCAGGGCTTGCACAGCCTTTCCCAGTTCAGATGTTACGAAGAAATAGAGCTGGGTATCATCAGCACACTGCTGAGACCTCACCCCAAAGCTCCTGATGACTGCTCCCAAGGGCTTCATATAGATGTTAAACAGCATGGGGGACAAGATGGTACCCTGTGGCACCCCACAGCACAGCTGCCAAGGGGCCGAAAGACAGTCACCCAATGCTATTCCCTGAGAGCAACTTTGGAGATAGGATCGGAACCACTGTAAAGCAGTGCCTCCAATACCCATCTCACCAAGTCGGCCCCAAAGGATACCATGGTCAATGGTATCAAAAGCAGCTGAGATATCAAGTAAGAATAACAGGGTCACACTCTCCCGTCCTTCTCCCGATAAAGGTCATCCATCAGGGCGACCAAGGCCGATTCAGTCCCATAACCAGGCCTGAACCCAGACTGGGATGGGTCAAGAGAATCTGTTTCATCCAAGAGTACTTGCAGTTGCTGCACCTCAACCCTCTCAATCACCTTCCCTATGAAGGGGGTATTTGCAACCGGTTGGTAGTTGTCACAAACCAATGGGTCCAGGGTGGGCTTTTTCAGGAGTGGTCAGACCACTGCCTCTTTCAAGGCAGCTGGAACCACTCCCTCCCGCAATGATGCATTGACCACACCCTGGATCCACTCGGTCAGACCCCCTCGGCAAGCTTTAATAAGCAAGAAGGGCAAGGGTCGAGAGGAAACGTTGCTGGCCGTATCATCGCAAGCACATTGTCCACGTCATCAGGCCGCCTCAACTGAAACTGTTCCCAAGAAGTTGCAGCAGACGTTGCACTGGACACCTCATTGGGGACTACAGTAGATGTGAATGGGGCATCAAGACTGCTATGGAGGCGAGCAACTTTACCCTCAAAGTGCCTTGCAAACAATTCACAGTGGGCCTGTGATGGGTCTAAGACTTCATTTCCTGGAGTTGATGTCAACAGACCCCTGACAATATGGAAAAGCTCCACTGGATGGCTACTTGAGGATGCGATGGAGGCAGAGAAGTGAGCCTTCTTCGCCACCCTCACCGCCACACAGTAGGCATGGTTATGATGTTTTATTCATGTCCGATTAGCCTCACAGCATGTCTTTCGCCACTTGCGCTCTAGCCGTCATCCAGCCTGTTTCATTGCTGTTAGCTCACTGGTGTACCAAGGTGCAAGCTGGGCTCCACAGGGCCAGATAGGGTGGTCGGGGGCAACCGTGTTGACAGCCCGACGGGCCTCGCTGTTCCACAGCATGACAATGGCTTCAACGGGGTCACCTGCTCTATCTACTGGGAACTCCCCCAGGGCATTCAGGAATCCAGTGGATTCCATTAGGCTCCGGGGGCAGACCATCTTAATCTGTCCACCACCCCTGCAGGGAAAGACTGGAGCCATAAGTCTAAACTTCACCAGGAAGTGATCTGACCATGTCAATGGGGTGACATCCACCCCCCTATCTCCAGACCACCCCTTCCTCCATCTGGAGCAAAACCCAGGTCGAGTGTGTGCCCTGCCCTATGTGTTGGGACAATAACAACTTGAGACAGTCCCATGGTCATAATGGAGGCCATGAAGTCCCGAGCCGGAACACTAGAGGCAGCCTCAGCATGGACATTGAAATCACCCAGCACTATCGTTCTGGGCTCCTCCAACGCCACAGCCGAGATGACTTCCACCAGCTCAGTCAGAGAAGCTGCTGGGCAGCAGGGTGGACGGTACACCAGCAGCAACCCTATTTTACTGTCTCCTCGGCCCGACACCAGGTGCAGGCCCTCACAACCAGCTCCAAGACAGAGTGGTTTCCTGGTGACAGAGATGGAAGTTCTGTAGACCACAGCAACTCCTCCTCCCCGTCCCTGCAGCCTGTGCTGGTGCTGCACTGAGTATCCAGGTGGGCAAAGTTGGGTCAGATAAACTCCTCCAAGCTCACCCACCCAGGTCTCGGTAATGCATAGCAAATCGGCACCTTCACTCACCATCAAATCATGGATGAGAGTGGTCTTATTATGTACCGATCTGGCGTTAAACAACAACACACACAGGCCAGTGGGCACAGCAGATGAGCAATGAGAAACCCATCCATGAGAGGAGTGGCAGCAAGGAACAAGGCGCAGATAGCCTTGCTTTAGCCTTTTATGGTAATTCACCACATCCCCATGGCTATATTTCCCCTGCCCGTAATCACTGAAATTGGGGTGGCATCACCCATGTTCCTCCATACTAAGACTCCTCCTAAACACCTAATATGGGCCCAACACAAGCCCACCAACAAAGCCTGCTGGAGCAAATTGTCCCAGTAGGCCTCTGCGAGGATTGGGAACAGTCACACCCATTCAAACTTTTTTCACACAGGGCCTATCTACTCCCCCTCCTGTCTCACACCCAGGGAGGGCCAGCCTTCTGCCAGTTACAGACTCTCACTCTGAAGGCATCTGGCGACTTTCTCCTATCGTTCAGTTCAACTGCGCAGGCTCCCACCCTATGCAGGAACTACACATGCACCACACACCCTCACCACCACCAGTCTCCTCCAGACTAGTTTAACAGAGAGCTTATTAAAAAAACAAGAAAAACTAAAGAAGGGGGTAGCGCCCTCTCTCTCGGGACTCCCTAAGGGGCTCCCCAAGGGCAGCCGGGCTTTTATGCCTCCTGGCCCAGGCATCAGCTGTTGCAAGAGGCAGCGAGATTAACTGCAGCCTCTCTCTGGAGCAAGGGCCAGGCAGCGGGTCCCAGTCCTTGCAGCACTTACCAGGGACTTCAGCTGTCTGGAAAGCCCAAAGGAGCTAGTAGCAAGCACCCAGATGCCAGATACTCACTCCCAGGGCAGGTCTTCTTCAGTCCCCTGGTGCTGCAGCTGGTTAGGTGGTGAACAGAACTAGAGATACATAGCAGTCTCTTATTAGCAAAGGCAGCAGTGGCATTTTTCTTATGGATCAACACAGTTTCAATTACCTTTAATATTCCAGTGTCATACTTAATAAGTTATGGATGTGAATTGAGAGGAAAATATCTGCTTTAAACCTCCATACATCAAATAATCTTTAATACTGCTGATTATGTACTTTGTTTTACTTAAGAAAGACACACAGGTGATTAACAATCATGTGTTTTGATTATAAAATTAACATTACTATTACTAGAATGCTGAATTTTGAACTTGTACGAATTTTTTGAAGTAGTATTTGGCCAGAAAGGTAAGGGCTCCCTATATTTCTCAGTTACTACAGTGCAATTGAGGCTATCCTTGAAGAGAGTCCAGAAACTTCAATTGGCTTAGAATGACATGGATAGACTTATATCTGGGGTTGGCAGGATGGACCATAATAGGTCAGTTTGTAGCAGAATCATTGGTTTTCAGTATTTTTGGGGGGCTTCGTAGAAGATACTGGCTTTGCTCTTTAAAGCCCCAAATAGCCTGGAATCAGTATATTACCAGGAACCACCTTCTTCTTGAGTTCAGGTTTGAGGGCCTCCTCATGTTTACGTGCTCAGTGTCCCTTTGCGGACAGAAGTGCAGCTGGTGGAAACAAGAGGGGGGAGGATATTCAGTTGTGGCACCTAAACTATAGAACACACAAGAGAGGTTCATCAGGCCCTCTCCTTGCTTGATTTTAAACAGACTCTTCAGATTGTTTTATTTCAGTAGACCTTTTCGAGTTGAACCTTTGATATGCTTTTCCTCCACTGCTGTTGATTCGGTGCCTGGCCAACGCTTACCTCTGCTCCCAGGCATTTGGCTGTTAATTTTTATCCTCCATGGTTTGATGGCTTTGTTAATGGCTGTTTTAATGGTGATCATGCTGATGTTTGTGGTGGCGATTGGTGGTTTTAAATTGTTTTAAAGTTATGTATGATCACTCTTAATCTGTATTTTTATTTAACCATATTGATTTTTATCCCTTTTCTGTTTTATGATGTAAATCACCTTGAGACCATGGGTGGTATTCAGTGGCAGTCCTGCTGAGAATAGACTCATTGAAGTTTTCAAACATGACTAACTTAATTTTATTAATTTCAGTGGGTCTACTCTGAGTAGGATTTAGTTGAATACAACCCCATGTGGTATAATATAAAAACAATGATGATTACTTGTGCATCCTACTGCTTATTCAGAGCTGCTACTGAAATTGGCAATTGAATGGGAAGTCTGCACACACAGGGGAGCTCCATGTGTACTGCAGAGCATATGCTGGGTTTTGGATTAGGGAAGCTAACCCTCAGTATAATCCTATTAACTAGAGTCCTGCTTCTAGGATAAAAGTGTTGGAAATGGCACTTCAAATTTATAATCAAGTATTGATCTGCTGAAAACAAGGAGGTGCAATACCTTCTCCATTCTCCTTTCAGCTACCCTGTGCAGAACTGTGTATGCTGAACTGAAATGCTGCACTAATGTTCTAAATATTATAGTCTGTAGCTCTTCAGTGCGTGCACTGGTGCTTGCAGGAGTAACACCATACAGTTTGAAGGCATTGAAGGAACTTTGCGCTGGGGAGCTGCAACTGAAATAATTAACCATAGGTAATTTTTAAGTTGAACATTTGTATTTCTGTTACTTGGACTTTGTATTTCTGTTACTTGAACTTGGACATTTGTATTTCTGAAATAACAACAGTTGCTTACATTATACTATCGGAAAGCTGATTTTTCATGATTTCCCATTTTGATCATCGGGAGAGTGATAGCTGCAAGTCAGTGATTTTCCCTCTCTGAAAAAGCTTGCTAGTACTTGCTTGAATTTCACAGATAGTTTGAAGCAATGTGAAGTAAGTGTTTGATCTCTCATAGAAGATAAAGTCTAAGACAATCTGGACTTTATAAGTAAATAAATCTGGTATTCTAAACTTGTTAGTGATTAGATTTCTAAAAAAGAATTGTGAAAAAACCATCAGTGAATTAATCTTTTGGCACTTCCAGGGTTTGCAAATTCGTCTGTGAATATATATATACAATGAATGGATAATGGAATTATGTTAAACCAAATAAGCCCTTTTCATATTATCCTTGTGATTCTGTGCTTCTTTTCCTTGTAGTAACTCATTTTTACCCCAGCTATAAAGTCATAATGCAATTATGAAACCATTAAAGGATCTCTTTGTAGTTTTCAGTTCATCTGATTCTGCTGTTTAATTGAAATATCAAAACACACAAATCACTATCATTAATGATCTTTGATTGATATGGAGTGATCAAAAAAAGTTCAAATGACAAACATAATACAGCAGGCTTTCTCCTGAAATTTATAAAAGAATAGATTTTTATACACCTCTGTATTCAAAATTCGCAAGATAAGAAGCATCCTGGGGCTATATCTGACAGTTAATTGGCTTCAACTTTTAAGATAAACAAAACAGTTTAGCTTTAATGACCGAAGCATAATAGCAGAATTATAAAGTTATGCCAGTTTTTTCTGGTCTACTTTTAAGACTGCATATCCTGTTTTGCAACAAGATGTCATTCTGTTTCAAGGATGGCTAACTTATTTTGGCCCCTAGGCCATGTACACCCTCAGCCAACCCTCAGAGGTGGGTGTGCATGCCAACAGTAAGTGTGGCCCAAAGTGGATATGGCCATCTCACAGTCTAGTGTGCACACCAGTAGCGGTTGGTGGCAGGGCTATGGAGTTGGAGTCGTGGAGTCGGAGTCGTGGAGTCGGAGTCGGGAGCAATTTTGGGTGGAGTCGGAGTCGGTAGAAATGTACCGACACCGACTCCGATTCCGACTCCGACTCCTTCGTAAATGGCAAATGTATATTAACTAGTAATAACAAATTTACTGTAGTAAAATGGTAGCACAAGGCATTTCATCACCACCACGTGAATCCAGAGCTTGGAAAAGTTTCTTTTTTGAACTACAACTCCCACGAGCCCAATCCCTGGGGTGATGAAATGCTTTGTGCTACCATTTTACTACAGTAAATTTGTTATTACTAGTTAATATACATTTGCCATTTATGAAGGAGTCAGAGTCGGACAGTAGAAAAATAGAGGAGTCGGAGTCGAAGGTCTGGCGTACCGACTCCACAGCCCTGGTTGGTGGGACAGGGAAGGTGGGGTGGTGTTGCATGTCTGGCTTCTGGACACCAAGTGTTGCTGCCACTTACCAAGAGGGGGTGGTGTGTGGAACTCAGTGCAGCTCAGCGGCAGCAGCAGTGTTTGGGATTGATTCCACTGCCATGCCCACACCATGCCTAGCTCCCTGCAGCTTGGCCCTCCCCCTCTCGGTGAGTGGAAGTGACACTCACTGTGCAAAAGCTACCATCCAGCCTTCCCCACCCCACTAACTGCTACTCGTGCACACTCTTTCGTACGTGCACACATATGCACAGGCAGACACACAGGTGCACAGCCTCCTCCTCAGCTGATTCATGCAGATTAGCTGAGGAAGGGTGATAATACTCGCTGTCTGGTTCTCAAATGATTTGATCAGTTGAGAGGGGATGATTTGCATAAACATCTGGCCCTGTCCATCCCATTGCTGTCTACTTCGTTTTTAAAGTTTTGTTTGCTGCTGCCACCAAAATCAATGGGATCGGGGGGGGATTTGCTGAGGGGGGGGCTGAATGAGGCTGGGGGTTAGCCACCGGTGTTTTATATGATTAGAGATAAGCATGGAATAATCTATATTACTGTAATCAGGAAATAGCTTTCCGCCAGGAGCATTTTGAGAAGAACATAAGAAGCTGCCTTATACTGAGTCAGACCATTGGTCCATCTACCTCATTATTGTCTACACTGACTGGCAGCAGCTCTCCAGGGTTTCAGGCAGGATTCTCTCCCAGCCGTACCTGAAAATGCCAGGGATTCAACCTGGGACCTTCTGCATGCAAGGCAGTTGATCCATGTGATGTTCCTGTATTAATGTATATATGGTAAGTGCTGTTTGTATAGAAGATACATGGTAAGTGGAATGAAAGAGGAGGGGGGAGTAAATGAGCAGTAGAATGCTGGATGATTGGCTGAGTGTTTGGATGGCTGAGAGTATAAATGGAAGGATGACAGTTGAATCTGGGTGGACATTAGTGGGTTGTTTGAGAGGTGTTTGGTGAACGTGAGTGGGTTGTTTTGGTGGAGTTGGGAGGTGGGTGTGAGTTGGTGTATGTCAGGAGAGTGTGGAGAAAGAGGGAGGTGGAGTTCGGATTAGTAATAAGTCAAATATCACAGTAATAGATGAAACCATAAGCTTGTAGATCATTATCAAAGTTATCTTGTTATTAATGTTATTTAATAAATACTATTTTGGTTTACCGAAGGCCTGATCCTTGGCTGGGGTTTCAGAGACCAGAAGGGAGGGTAAGGTAATAACCAAGGCTGAAGGGAAACAGTAACAAATGGTGGCAGCGGTGAAGAGGAGATTATAACATTCATAAGTATCTAGAGCAACCCTGAGTTATGAGTTATCCGCATTGATACAAGGGGGTTGGGAACAGCATAGGCACGCAGTCACGAATGTAACCGGATAGAGAGACTCAGGCAAGGTCTCTGGGAACATTGGTTGTAGAACGTGACTGGTGGTGCGGCCTAGCAGGGGGATCTATTGAGATCTGTGCTAGAGCGGAGAGAGAAACCATAAAAAAGGACAGTCCGGACTGGTGGAGTCCCTGGTGGTGCCTAGTGAAAGGCAGTAGCCACGAGCAGGTAGGAACCTGACAGGGAGAGCCAGGGAAGGGCGTTACAATCCACCACAGAGCTATTTATTTATTTATTTATTGCACTTGTATACCGCCCCATAGCCGAAGCTCTCTGACCGGTTTACAGCAACCAAAAACATTAAAACAAATATACAATTTAAAACACATATTTTAAAAACAATTTAAAACACAATTTAAAAATTTAAAACAATATATTGCTCTTCCCCTAACACAAGAACAGTGGCCAGCACACCTCTCTCTAAACAGGTATGTGACAAAAAAATGTTGTTAGAGATGGTACTTTCTGAAACACTTTTGTTTCCCTTAGATTGCTAATTGTGAGGCCAGGTGGCATCTCTGCTTACCAGACCTGACTTGGCAGGTCTCTAGTTGCTGAACTCTCCTGTGTTGCTAAGATGTTGTTCAGTCCAACAGAACAGCCTTGCAGGTACAAACATTAATCCATCCCTATAAAGAATGTAATAAAAATGTTTTTTTAATTAATACATACAGTGTTAAAATTCCTTCCCAGCTCTTCCTATGACAAATATACAACTAACTCACTTAAAAAAAAAGTCAGCTCACCTTTATATATGTTTTTATGTGTCCTCCAGAGAGACTCAAGCAGTTTCTTTGCCTGGACAAGCAGGAGATGTGAGATGCGGTGATGTGGCAATGGGAGCTACTGGGTGGCAGGTAAAATTGGGTCAGGAAGCCCACATAAGTACTTCTGTGGATTGTGGGACCTAAATGCTTAGGAAGCATTTGTGCATTAGAGGAAGAAGGCACAAAATCTTAGAAGAGGGACAGGACTCTTTGGAGGTGGCTTTGGGCATTCAGGTGGTTGGAATTGGGATTGTTGAAATCTCTGACACTTGGCTGGCAAGAAATCCTCCCACACTGGGGTTTTCTGGTTGCTCAAGGATAGCTGACTTGATCCTTCCTTGTGATAGTGTGGGAACTGTCTGTGGTTTCATACCTAGCCTGTGTTGGCACAGTGTTGGGTGCTACCATCTCTGTGCAGCTTCAGGTAGCAAGTCTGAGTGAACCTTCCATGGGTGCCTATATTCGTACCACTTTTATGTAATAAATTTCAGCATACAGGTCCTAGATTAGTCTTGCACATTACCACCATATGTTTGGGCAGGAAAAGTGCATCACTTGCAGCAATTTGTCATGTTTACATGGGGTGTACAAGAAAGAGCTATAGCTTTGTTATTTTCCCCCCAACAGGCTGGCTTCTGGTTGTGCAAACAGCAAATATGCAAGTGCTTACACCAACTGTCTCAGCAAAATTAGACAGCTGTATTGGTAATCTTGCTCCAGTCTGTGTGCTGACAAGCAGTGCATGAGTAATGCAAGAGGTCTTTCCAATGTGACCCTCTTCCAGAGCAATAATGAACAACAACACAAATCTGCATGATCAGCTATTAGTATATACCAGAATTAGGATCAAAAGGAGGAAAGATTAGCTCTTAAGTACACGTTTATTACATTTTGTATCAACTGAGGTGAAGATAAGTAAGGAAAAAGTACTTTGATAATACTTGGTGTGTTTTAACGTTTTAGATTGGGTTGGACTCTGTTCTTTTTAAGGAAGAACCATTTAAAGCTTGGTGAATTTATTGTGCTTTATACAGCAGGCTATATGACCTGTAAAAATATTTCCATTTAAATTACAGTTTGGATGAACAGATAAATGCATTATAGGGTGATCTTTCATGCTCTGTTTCAAAGGTAATGAAAATATTACTCTGAAATAGAAATCCATTTACCTGCATAAGCGTTCATTACCAGCTATAATCTCAAGATTAATAGTCAATAGATATTGGTGAGTGTGAATAAACCCTGCCATCTCTTAAACATCCAAATATGCACAGAGAGTGAGTTCATTGCAGTGTAATTCTGTCTTGTGCTTGGCTTTTAGCAAAAAGGTACAAGGTAATGGTGTTAGATTGGTCTTTTCAAGCTTTATTTATGCTGAAAAATCAACTCTGACCATACTGCTCACTTTGATCAGTAAGAGATTACCTGGTAAGAGAAGATGATGCATAAAACATCAGCTCTCAACAAGCAGGTGAAGTAGAAGCCAAAGGCCTTCTGTTCACGAACATGGAAGTCCTCAAGGAAAAGCTCTCTGACTCACAAATAACATGTTGTGTAATTATTCACTCATGTAAGGTGAGCTACAGGTGCGGGTAAGATTCATTGACTAGAATTGTAATGACAAATTTATTGACTTGGTTGGGCATCATCGCTGATATCTAAAATAGAATGTGAATTATATGCTGTTGTCACTTCTAGAGGAAGCATGAGATTTGTCTTAAATTTGAATCCCAAAGCAAGTCCAACTGGCTCAGGGAAAGCACTCTAGGATTCAAGAGGTTAATATTTCCCATGACATTGAAAGAAATAATTATTAGGATCATGAACTGGTTCCCAGGGATAATCCATCACTCAATCCAGCACTCAAATAGCTTGCCAAGGCAAGGAAAACCCTTACCAAATCCAGGTTAATGGCTTCCAATTTACTTCCTAAAAGGGAAATGGAAACTTGTTACTTGTGGTCTGGAAAGAAAGAAAGATGGAGAGTGTCTATAGGTAGAGGTTAAAATAGTGACTCTATTTCTGCTTAAGATGCTTTGCAAATTACATTTATTTCTGTGAGGAGATACAGTTCTTTCTTCCTTACAACCACAGGTTTGCTGGTAACAGTGTGAAAATGCCAATTAATCATGTTAACAACAACAACAGTTAGACTGTGTAAAAAAGTAAAAAAGGACAATGAGTTCAGGAAAGTAAAAGTGTTTTATTTAAGGTCTTGATGAGCAGACCCTAAATTCTTACCTAATGTGAAATCTTGCAGAGATATGTTGTTGTTATGTGCCTTCAAGTCGATTACGACTTATGGCGACCCTATGAATCAGTGACCTCCAATAGCATCTGTCGTGAACCACCCTGTTCAGAGCTTATAAGTTCAGGTCTGTAGATTCCTTTATGGAATCAATCAATCACCTGTTTCGTCTTCCTCTTTTTCTACCCCCTTCTGTTTTTCCCAGCATTATTGTCTTTTCTAGTGAATCATGTCTTCTCATCAAGATGCATCCAAACTCAGAGGAAGGCGATGGTAAACCACCTCTGAATACCTCTTACCATGAAAACCCTATGAACAGAGTATCTAAAATGCAGAGATATAGGATATAAATAAATTGTCCTGGAAATTGTAGTGAGATGACAAGAATTCTGTGAGAGTGCAAAGGTTCTCTGACAGAGTCCGATACAGCCCCCTTCCCTGAATAGACAGAATGATTTCAGAGGAGTGCCCATAGCTCATTACTAGAGCAGGGTTGCCAAACTGTGCTCAGTGGACTACCAGTGGTCTGTGAGCTTCATTCAGGTGCTCTGTGGCATGTGGTTGAAGATGGAAGATAGCACAACCATCACATTAAATATTCATATTGATTTTTAATTGTATTTTATTGTTTTCTTTCATTTCTTATATTGTACCTTATTGAATTACAATTTGAATTCTATGGAATTACAGTTGCTGCAACAGATATAAAAATAATTAAGTGCTCTGCCAAGATGCTCAGCAATTTTCAAGTTGTCCGTGGGGAAAAAATTGGGAATCAGTGCAGTAGAGGATATACTTTGCATGCAGAAGGCCTCAGTATCACCAGTTTTTTTTTTAGGTAGCTGATGATGGAAAAGACCTCTGTCTTAAAAATTATTGTAAAAAAAAAAAAGAAAAGACATCTGTCTGAGATTTTGGAGAGTAGCTGCCAGTCAGAAGAAACAATTTTGGGCTAGGTGGACACATTGTGTGACCTGGTATAATAAGGCAGCTTCCTATGGCTATTAAACAAGTTTAAGTCAGTGACATAGGTATGCTCACAGGAATCTTATGCTGCAAGATCCTTATTCATAAATGTTTGCAATGTCAGCCCAGTCTTGGAATATGTATCATAGTCACTTGGGGATGTCTTCATGTACCAACATTTTTTCCCCTGCCATATAGTATAGAGGCAGAAAGCTAGTATAGCACACTGGGAAGGAGAGCCTGGCTAGGAGTCCAGAGTCTGTGAGTTCAAATCCCCACTTGTGTCTCCTGGGTGTAAAGGGCCAGCTAAAGATCACCCCCACAGTGAGTGGCTCAGGAGTTACGTGTCCTGCCACCTGTGCAGCCGTGGGCAAGCTGCATAGTCCCAAGGAGCCCAGTTGCCCCCCAACTGGCAGTTGCGGACAAGGAAGGGGCTGGCTTGTGTAGCTGTGGCAAGCTGAGCAGGCCCTAGCCAGCTGGGGAGGACTAGCCTCAGAGAGAGGCAATGGTAAACCCCCTCTGAATACTGCTTACCATGAAAACCCTATTCAAAGGGTAGCCATAAATCGGGATTGACTTGAAGGCAGTCCATTTCCATTTCAGTATAGAAGCAGAATTTATAATAAATTCTCATTTTGGTCGGCCCCTTATTCTTTCCATCCCCCAAATGTGCATTTAACTAAAGGCTTCTTTCATAACAGGGCTATCACATTATCCATTTTTTCTAACACCACCTGGTAAGTCCAGGACCTTCTTTAGGGAAAAATTGGTCCCTCTGCTGCCACCACCTATAGGTAAACCTCATTCTCATTTTTCATAAACACAAGTTTATGTATTTGTGCGCCATAAATTTTTTAATTTCTGGGTCCATGCAACTCTCTGCCTATATACTCAGAGTTCTTCAAAGCGACCCTTTTCTGCTGCCACCATTCCCTTAGAATGCCTTTAAAGTCTCCTAGTAGCTTGGTACAATGGGTTTAGGCATGAGATTGATACCAACACTGGAGATGAGATGAACTATTAACTAAAATTGTTAATTAAAGGGATATTATGTACATAAGGGAATACTGATACATTGGGGTATGATGTGTCCTTGATGACAGTTTCTTGCCTTTTACCTCATTTGTTTCGGTAACCCTAGATTTGTTTGCTTAGATAAAATAAAATACATTTGTTTAAAACAAGAAAGCAGGATCACATCACAGCTTGTCTGTTTCGGTAAGTGCAGCTTATGTCTGACTGTCCTGAGTTTAACCTTGTCATTTTAAATCTTGGTGGGAATTTACTACTGTTAGCTCCTTAAACCAGGGCAGAGATAAATATAAAAGCACGAGAAACTATTCTGTAAATCACAATAAACAGGAAAGAAACAGTTATGAAGAACAAAATGTACAAACCTTAGTAATTAGTAGTTCATATAGACTAGAGATGAATCAGTGGCCCTCCTGATGTTGGACTCTAACCTCCCATCTGTCCCAGGCACTCTGGTGGATGTTGAAGTGCTGGAGAGGGATTATAGAATTTAAGGGTTAAGAGTGATAGGGGCATTGTTGTCCTTAGTGTGCATGCAAATATATTTTCTCCCATTTTTGTTTCTGATCAAATAGGTTTTGTAGGCTCTTGAACCTTTAAAACTTAAAGCACTATTATGCTACTTTAACAGTCAGGGCTTCCCCTGAAGAACCTTGGGAAAAGTGCTGAGACTTCTTAGGAGACTCCTATTCCCTTTACAGAGCTAGCATTCCAGAGTGGTTTAACAATCAATCTCTTTTCCCAGGGAGCTATGGGAATTGCAGCTCTGTTAGAGGAATAGGGGGTCTCCTAATAACTCTCAGCACTCTTAATGAAATACAGTCCTTAGGATTTTTTCGGGGAAGGTATGACTATTCAAGTGGTGTAATAGTGCTTTAGATGTGCTGTACAGATGTGGTCAGAAACAACAGTAGGATGAGTGTACATACCAATGCCTGTATTGTATCACAATAAAAAAAATAGCTCCTGCCTAAGCTAGCTTTCAGCAATATATCTTCCAGCTGTTATGCTCAACAACTCATGTAAGGAAGCGGTCAGATCCATCTTTGTAAAAAAAGAAATAGTCAGGTGTGACTACATGATTAACAAGAGAGGAGATCCCAGAAGCATTACAGGACTTCTTTCTTGAACTAGTACATGTCCATTCTACATTACAAAGATGCACATGTCTGGCCACTGCCTGGTTGGTTCCCTGCATTTCTTTTAAAAATGCAAGCAAGACAATGTAATGCTGGGCATGGTCTACAGAAGACTGGATTGACTGACAAAATTATGGTAGGAATTATCCCATGATAGAAAAAAAAATAGATCAGATATGTCTCCCGTGCACCTATGTGCACACGCACATGTACCATCTGAAGTGTTCTGCACACAGAGCACAGCAGAACTCTGACTGAATATTTACTGAAGCCACTGATATTTACACTCACCCTGCTTTCTGTGGATGCATACTATAGGTGTGGCAGGCATTTTTTGAGGAGAGAGGGAGTAGTATGTAGTGGGGGAATTATCTCCTTCAGTGTAGTGGCTTGAAATGCAAGGGGGTGCTTTTCAAGAGGAGAAGGCATGAAGATCCTGACTGTGAATGTCCAGCCTCTTAATCCTATATAAATGAAGTTGCTGATCTGAACCAGAGTATGTGAATAAGACCACGCATACGTGTGTGGCTCTTTACCATATTCACCAGTAGGAGGGGTAGAAAATGTAATAGTTCTCTAGTGCCAGGGAAGAATTTTCTTGTCAATATGCTGTCAATTTGAGAGGCTTATGGAGTAATCCTTGTCTTAAAGGAAGGCTCATGCAGTGGAGGCTCCACACCTTCTATTGTGCTGGCATTGCAATTCCTTCGCAGTTTTGCTTGCAACTATCACTAGGGCCCCAGCTTGTTTTTAATATCCCGGTTGCTGTGCCTTTAATAGCCTGATAAACAGAACTTTAGCAGATGAAGCAGTTTCACAAAACAGGCAATATTGCAATCTCTTTGTATATATTTATGATGCAATTGCATTTTGAATATTTAGACCAATTTGTAAGCAGAGGTTAAACCACACTTGCATGGTTTGGGGATCACAGGAAAGGCAGGGGGCAGGGAATGTGTACCACCCCAAGCTTCCAAAAAGGTTTTTAACTTACGAGGGAATGGCTGGAAGAGGCAGCAGAATGGTGGGGGTGAGGTACTAAATTAGTATAGCTTTGGCCTATGGCAGTTGTTTTCAAACTTTGTACTTTCAGAAACCCCTTTCTGCATCTTCAAATCTGCAAAGAATTTCTGTGTTGGAACCCTATCCTGGGTAGCCAACATGGTGCCTTCCAGATGTTTAGAACTTCAAGTACCATCAGCCTCAACCCCCATGGTCAATGGTCAAGAATGATGGGGATTGCAGTCCATAACATCTGGAGGGCATCACATTGGCTACACCTGCCGTAGTTTGTTTCAGGGGATTCTGGATCATATTCTACAGCGCATGCTCTGCATTTGCCATTACTGAGGTTCGTATTCAGGAACCTTCTGAGGATCCTTAATAACTCTAGGTTTCCCTGGAATACAGTTTGAGAACTAGTGGCCTAGCTTAAAATTAGGAGTTTTAAAAATTAATAATAAAACCCCATTCTCTGCATATTTAGCCATTGTGGTTTGGGCTGTGGTTGCAGAAGAAACCTGGCTTATAGGTGACTGCAATATTTCTGTCTCATTCAGATACAAAACATTTTTGCAGAGCAATGTACGCAGGTGAAGAAAATGTTTTTATTAGAGTGGCCAAGGCAATCTCAGGAAGGTCAAGGTGATAAATAATTGTCAGAAACTCTGTAGGTACACAAAAAGTTTCTTGCTTACTAAGGGGTAGTGAAAAAGATCAAACCCTTTTGTCCCCAAGGAGAATTCATTACTTTGAGCTGATGAGTTAGATTTATTCTCTGATTTAGGGATCATATTTTACAGAGGACAGCATCAGCTTGACATTATAGATAGCACAGGGTAGAGGAAGGTTATGTTAAATGAGAGCCACTGATTCTAGTGTGGTATAGCAGCTTAGAGCAGAGTTCAAATCTTTGCTTAGCTATGACGCTTGCTATTAGGTGGCCTCAAGGTAAGAATGAGAGCCAGTGCTATATTCTGTTGCTGTCTGAATTGGTGCTAAAATAGTTTCATTATTTTTATTTAATATTAATGATATTATGCTGATTGAAATCTGTTCTTATTCCTATTATATAGTTATGGATTCCTATTGCTGTTTTATGCTAGTATATTTTAAATTTATGTTTCGTGTTTTTATATGATGGAGGCCATCTTGTGAGGGCTTGGCCCTAAAAGTCAGCCTAAAAAATCTTAAATAAACAAAAATATGGGCACCTTTTTCACTAACAGTGAGAGTGTACATAATCAGTGTACATGACGAGTAGGGCAGTATATGCAAAAGAAATTTTCTGGGTGTAAATTTCTCTTTCCTCCTAATCCATTGTCATGTCTATCAGCAAAAGAAGATGATGGCCCAAGAAGATAGAGGAGACCAGTAGGCCTGGCATTCTGAAGTAGAGTAGAAGTTTACGGAAAGGCTAGGTCAGGACCGTGGAAAAGGAGCAAGGTGCTGCTTCTGAACCACAGCTGAGCCAGGAAAAGCAAGTTGTCTCAGCAGTGTCTTTGAGCATTTGGCAGAACTTTATAGTTTGGACTAGGTAGTCAACCCCCTGAGTATTGCATCTGGCTAGGAAAAGGGCCAGTACCTTTTTCTGCAGCCATTGGCTTCTTCTAGGCAGTGGGATTTCAAGCTGCAGAGACTTCTTTGAGGAAAGCTCCTCAGGTCTTTCCTGATCTCCCAAGGAATCTGTGGTCCACTAATCAGAATCCAGTGGCAGAGGCGTACCCTTGGGGTTCAGGGGGCAAGGTTCAGGCTCCAGTGCCAGATGATCAACATAGGAAGGACTGGTGGATTCACTTTCTCTCCCCAGAGATACTATTGAGAGAAGACTCTGCATCTGAGGATTCCTTGTCCAGGGCCATGATACCCCCTTCTATTTCAAGTTTGTTTTTGAACTGATGCAGCAGGAAATCTGTGTGTGGACTATTGTCACCACACTAGAGTTATTAAATATATTTCAGTGGGATTCACTTCCATGTAAGATATTTAAGACCAAGATGCATATCTATTCACTGACTGATTAAAACACAAATGTTAACACACAGTATTTTTTGTGGGTAGGCGTGGAATGCAGCTTAACTAAGATAAAGCCCCGGAAAAATTTATATCTTGTTCAATAGTAGTTACAAAATAAATCTGCTTTTAGGCATAAATCTGTTAGGGTATTGCAGTAATGATTCCACAGGTAATGTTAAAATATTTTACAGCAAGGAGAGGTAGGGAAAGGATATCTGAAAGATTATACTAGTCAGCAAAACTGATGTTGTTTCCTGTTTGCCTGCGTAGGAAAAAGGGATGATCCTCTTGCATACTGGTGCAGGATTAATGTTTTGTTATTGGCATAATATCATTGAGAAAAAAATGGAATCTTAGCAAATGCTTACTGTGGCTCCCAGCATAATAATAAAACTTACTAATATTTAGATAATGTATTTATTTAATTAACTTATATTCCACTCTTCATCCCAAAGGGGCCTAGGGCATAGAGAGGTTCCTTTGAATTCCCTTGAACTAATCCTCCCAATTTGTCCATGTCCATTCAGCTATAATATTCTCCTTTGAAGCCAGGCCTTGCTTGAGTTTCTCAGAGGGAGGTTTATCGAGCTCTGACAGGCCACCATACATGATTGACAGGATGTATTCACTACTTAGGCTGCAATCCTATGTACCCTTAACTGGGAGTAAGCCTGATTGGAAAGAGTAGGAATATTTAGGAATAAACATGTATAGGATTGCACAGTTAGTGGGTCACAACTTGTGGAAACTCTGGTTAGGCCTAGGAAGGGGAACCTGTGGCCTTCTAGATGTTGTTGGGCTCCCATTTACTCTAGCTGTTATGGCCAGTGGTCAAGGATAATGGGACTTCGAGTCCAACAACATCTGGAGGGCCTTAGGTTCCCCATCCCTGGTTTAGACCAAATTCAAGAATAGAACTAGATTAATGGAGGCATTGCATTCTCACATGGAAAAGGGGGAGGAGTTTTATTTAGTGCCTGTCTCTGATGTCATGTTGCAGACCTATTCTGGGAATATGTAAAGCTGAACCAAAAGTTTGAAATAAACTTTATAGCTCAGTTTTAGGAAACTGGAGAGAGAGGTTTCCCAAAATTACATTGTTCTTACTCATCTCATAGGAAGAATAATTCCTACCCAGAAGAGACCAGAATGAGGGCAGAAAGCACTTGCTTCCTGCTCCAGCCCTCACTATGATTTTGTATCAGAACTATGCAATGAAAGTCAGGGTAGAAGAAGGAGACAATGTTTTTGTTTTTTGTTTTATAAAAAATGGCAGTAAGGAATGGAAGGAACTCAAGTTCCAAAAAGGTCTGAAGTGACACTGGTTCTAGTTCTATTTTTGTGTGTTCCTGGTTTTGGTACTAAAATCTGATGCAACAGCACAGTGCCCTTAGGTGGTGGCAGCAAGTTGAGGGAGGGGATTTTCCTTTTCTTGTTTGTTGATTATCAGTGAAAAAGATCAAATATCAAGGTTGACATTTTAGAGCATCACCTGTGATTGCCCCTGGACATTTTAAAGGTTATTAGTATCTTTATGTTTATATAGATAGAGAGATGGAGATAGAGATAGATGGATAGATGGATAGATGGATAGATGGATAGATAGATAGATAGATAGATAGATAGATAGATAGATAGATAGATAGATATGAGAGAGTGTTCAAAGTCAGAGGAATATCTCAAGTGAAATAAATGCTAACAGGAGCAATTTATTTCCTTTCTAACAGCAAAATTCACTTTCCACACTCCTTCCTGGCACTCTGATTGGCCAGGCTAGGCCTGCACAATTTGTGAGCCACTATGCCAAATGCAATCCACCAGAAATATATGGTAGCCCATTAGGTTTGATAAATCTTCTGTGTGTGTTGTCTGGGGCATAATAAGACACAAAGCAGGCTGTGATATATATTACATGCACATACATATCTATATCTGTCTTTCTTATCTATCTAATAAATTTTTGGCTTGGTGGTTCATGAGTTTGGAAGGCCTACACTAGGCAGACATGAGTTCTCAGACATGGCCAACCAAGTTGTAACTTTTGATGACGAAACTTCAGCCAGAAATAAATTCTGACAACAAATATAACTAGTTAAAATTCATACACAAAAGTAAAATCGAGTGTCATTGCATATGACTTGCTTATTTAAAATATTTTCATCCTCTTCAGCTGACTATGATCCCAGATTGACTTACATAAAATCAATAAAAACAATAACAAATCACTAAATCAGTAACTTAGTAAAATTAAATAGCTTATTTGAAGATGTGGTGATTAGGACATTTCACCTCATTGGCAGCTGCTTCTTTTTTATCATCACAGGGCAGTTGGTTTAAAAGATATGGTACTCCATTAAAACAATAAAAACAAGAACAAATTCTTCATAATTCTGGAAGTTTTTGCTAGACTGCAGCATTATTTGGACTCCAGAGGCTTTCCATATATCTCTGTTTCAATTCAAGCATCCTCATGGAGAGCTGCTCTATGTTCAAGAATCTCTTGGATCTCAATCACTTGTGCTGAACTAGTACCAGAATGGGTAGAATTCTTATTTCTCCCTGGAAGATAATTCATCAACTGGGTCTTGAGTGCCACCAGTCATCCACAGGCAGGAATTGCAATCAAAATCTGAGGGCTGTGGGCCACCTTGGTCATGTGACACTTCAGTTCATTTTCTGTCTCATTGTCCAGGTAGTTGTTTTTCTCCTCCACACTAACCATTTTTGCCTCAGTCCTACCTATTTCCCTTTTTTCTGCTTCACTGTGATTTTCCACTTCTTTCCTGTGCATGGTGAGTTTTGTTGGCATTCTCCTTCCCCACCACCCCACAACCTATAAGAGTACAAGATGCATCCCGTACTTCTTCTCTAGCAACATCTTATCCTCTCTTTCACCTTCCTCAACATCCAACCCACAGCAACAGCTCCTTCCTTACTTCTCTACAGACTGCAGGTATCTTATGTTTTAGGGCTTCGATTTTGCACTGTTTTTATGGCTCCCCTCTTCTGCCTCTGCCTCTACCTGAGGATATGGTCTGAGGATGGGAACAAGCTGCTTGAAAACGTGTGGCCCACCACCTGTTCCCTTGACCTTTGCCCATCCTGGCTGCTGAGAACTAGGCGTTGGGGACTGACTGGGTGGGTCCAGGGAGTGATTGATGCTTTACTGGAGGAGGGGGAGGTACCATCTGCTTTGAAGAAGGCAGTGGTGTGTCCCCTCCTTAAGAAGATCTCCCTGGACTCAGAAGTGTTAAACAATTATCACCCAGGGCCAAATATCCTCTTTTGGGGCAAGGTGCTTGAGAAAGTGGTGGCGGTCCAACTTCAAGCATGCTTGGAGTAAACTGATTACTTGGGTCTGTTCCAGTCTGGCTTTAGACCTGGCCATGCCACTGAAACAGCCTTGGCCACCTGGTTGATGACATTTGTCAGGAGAGAGATAGAGGGAATGCGACCCTACTCGTTCTCCTTGATCTCTCGGTGGCTTTTGATACTGTTGACCACGGTATTGTTCTGGAACGTCTTGTGGGGGCTGGGGGCACTGCGCTTCAGTGGTTCCTCCCATACCTCCAGAGCCACTTCCAAAAAGTAGTTATGGGAGGCTATTGTTTACCACCATGGGAATTATCCTGTAGTATTCTACAGGATTCCATCTTGTTCATCTATATGAAGCCACTAGGAGCTATCATCAGGAGACTTGGAATGAGGTGCCATCAATATGCAGATGACACCCAGTTCTACCTCCATCTGTATCAGGAGAAACAGTTGAAGTGTTGAACTGGTGCTTGGAGGCAGTAATGGATTGGACGTGGGCCAATAAATTGAGGCTGAATCCTGAAAAGACAGGTGTTATGTGTCCAGAGTTCTCATGTCCAGGAGGTATGAAGACAGCCTGTTCTGGATGGGGTTGCTCTTTACTTGAAGGAGCAGGTCTGCAGCCTGTGGGTACTCCTTGATCCAACACTGTCACTGGAAGTTCAGGTGTTTTCAGTACCTAAGAGTGTCTTTTTCCAGCTCTGGCTAGTTTGCCAGCTTTGGCCCATTTTAGACAGAGAAGACTTGGTCATGATGCTCCATGCTCTGGTAACTTCCAGACTGGATTATTGCAATGCGCTGTACGTGGGGCTGTCCTAGCAGGCTATTTGGAAGCTTCAGGTGGTCCAAAATGCAGCAGCCAGATTACTGGCTGGGGTTGCTTTTAGATCTCATGTAACCCCTGTTTTAAAACAGTTGTATTGGTTGCCAGTTCATTTCTGGGCTCAGTTCAAGGTGCTCACGTTAGTGTTTAAAGCCCTAAACGACTTAGGTCCCAAATATCTGAAAGACTGCCTCCTTCCCCACAGACCCTCTCGGGTGTTGAGATCAGCAGAGTGTCCCTTTTGGTAGTTCTGCCACCCTTGGAAGCATGTGGGGGGGTGGCCCAGGAGAGGGTGTTCTCTGTGGCAGCCCCTAAGCTGTGAAATTTGCTCCCCACCAATGTGTATCTGGCAACTTCATTGTACAACTTTCACAGAGTGCTGCAGACACACCTCTTTACCCTGGCCCTCGACACCTGAGATGTATATTTTTAGGATCCACCCTATTTTCTTTGATGTTGTTTAGGTTCTTTCTTTCTTTCTTTCTTTCTTTCTTTCTTTCTTTCTTTCTTTCTTTCTTTCTTTCTTTCTTTCTTTGTTTATATCCCGCCCTTCCTCCCAGCAGAAATTATGTATTTTAAAACTGTTGTAACTCACCCTGAGACCTTTGGGTGAAGGGCAGATAAAATAATAATAATAACAATAACAATAATACCTGCAAACATTTTAAATACTACTGGATACTGCAGTCATTGGAAAGGAGTTCTGTTGGGTGATACCCGATATATCAGGTATAATGCTTGAATTAAATCCCCATAGTGTGTATCAGCTCATTCATCATTGATTACAATGGTTGAACTTGCAGAGATTTGGGGGCTCCGTTTAGAGAGGTAGAAGAAATAGTCATGCCTCCACTGCTTTATTTCACACCCCATGTGTTTATCCACAAGGTACATAGGTATTTCTGGTAGAGAAGCTATGTGTTATACTTTATAGAGGACAGTTCTGTTTGAAGGACTGTCCAGTGTGGGTTGGTGCTGTGGAGCCACTCTCTGCCGCGGCATTGCTGCTGCTTATTGAGACTGTGCAGAGGCAGGGCAGTGGGCATGTGGCATATTGAGGGCATGTGGGCACACCGGCAGCAGCAGCTCCATGACGCAGCAGTACTGTGCTGGCTGCTCCTGTATTGTCTTGTTGTCTGCATTAATCTGAAATGTATCCAAGAGCAACCTATTGCACCTTTTTGTAATCTTGCCTTCCCTACACTGAAATGGTGCTTTGAAAGTCTTCTGGGGATATTGTAAGGAAAAATATGGTTGCCTCCATAGGTATTGTATGTTATTATGTAGTTGGTTCCTGGGAACATTTTAAATCAGCTTTTTAAATTGCCTGCAGAGAAGGTAACAGCTATAAAATGCTAAAGAAAGAAAAAGGCAGCCCTTAGACTACCTTAAAAGTACAGAATGGACACATTTCGTAGGTCACTTTGTTGATTATGTTGCTTAATCTGTACATTAATACCTCAGTTAACAAATCCTCCAGGAAAGAAGCTCTTTTTTGAAAGAAGTCTTTTTTGAGTGCTGGAGTGTGTGAAGGTGCAACTCTGACAGTCAGAATGTGGTTCCTTATCTACTGGATAGCAGCTGCTGCAGGGAGCTCTCATGTGAGGTTGGAATGGCTTTCCTTGCCAGGTGGCACAGGCACCTCTGTAGTAAATAGTGCTTCAGGTGCCTTGGAAGCACTCTTTACTGTAGATGCATCTGCTCGAGTATAGGGGAGGATGGCAGAGAGAGAGAGAGAGAGAGAACAAGCACAGGGTGGTAGTGGTGGCTGCCCCTTACCTGCCTGCTCGAATGTATGGAGAGAAGAACTGTGTTCACAGCTTTAGATTGCTATAGCAAGATGCTACATAATAAAAGGAAAAAAATCCCTGGATGCTTTTTGGAAGAAGCCTTCAAGTGGGCTGTATGCAAGGCTTACCTGACCTAGTTGTTTCATTTCAGATATGTGTGTTGTTAGTTTTGAATAAAATGTTTGCTGAAATATATTGAACTACTCTTCTTTTTTGTGGCGTAGGAACCTATCACTATTCTTTCCATGTTATTCCTATCTCTGGTACCAAAGTTTCTGTTAAATAAAATAAATAAATAAATAAATGTACTTCATTAACTGAGGTATTACTGTATCTATGTTCCAGTCTATAGATCTATGTTCCAATATGCACATGGGTCTGAGAAGTGCAAAATGGATAGGATCACTCCAAAATGTGGAGCAAACTGGAATCCTATTCAGAGTGCTACCATGCAGAAGTGCTTTGCTGGGTCCCACATTGCAACCATGATGTTTCAGTCAGCCTTTAATCATACATTACTCATCAGACATCACACTGCCCAGTTACCAAATCATAGCTTGGTGTGCAGAAGCAATCCACTTGGTCTCTTGGGCTCCTTCCCATTCCTCTTTCCCCTGGTTGGATTTCCCTTCCCTGGTTAATCAGGTTAACTGTGGTTTACTGTGACACCTGAATTGGTGTTACCTTATTTACTGCAAAATGACTTGCTTACAAACCATAAATTATAACCAGAATTAGAAGCTGGCTTTAGTATCTGATTTTTGAAAGCAGGTCATGTCAAGCAGTAACTATGGCTATGCCAATTCAGATGCAACAGTAAAGTGCTTATGCTGGTTGTAACATCACATTCATCAATAGTTGTCGCCTGGAAAGGGAGGGAGAAGGTGTGTGAGAGCCTGAAAGGGAAGTTGGAAGAGGAGGTGATACAGTGCACAAGCCTGTGTGGCTCTTCTCATCTGTGTGATTGGACAGTGCGATTTCTGGATTGGGCCATTGTGTTTGGAGAAATAATGAGGAAAGTGAAAGGATATGTCTGCTGTGTTCTTAGGATACATACATGTATTCTAGAGTTATCTTTCCAGATTTTCTTCTTGAGGGGACCAGCTGGAACCGCTTCAGTGTCACATATGATACAAGAAGTATCCCTGCCTTTTAAAATGTTGAATTGTCATGCCTGCTTGCCTCAACTTCAGGCTTATTTAATTGTGGATATAAAACAATGCTTTTTTCACATTGCAAAACATTGTCCCACAAGTACTTAACTGGAGTCAGTAAGAAAATTGCTGGTAGCATAAAAAGTTAGCTATTGAAAATCAGCATATGTGGCAGTTTCTGATAAGTAAGCCAGACCCTATGTGTTTTAGTATGACCTACCATCATTGTAGACCTTGCTGAATAGATTTAGTCGCACAGCAATTATTCTTAGAGACATTAGGAAGAAATACGTATAGACAGTGACATATTCGTATAATGTGTGAACAGAATGAAGGTCATGACTTCTTTTCACAACAAAATGCTAGTACATTTTTCTGGCATGCTTTTGCTGTTTAAATACAAAATGTCTTTAATTATGTCTAGAGTTCACAAAAGGCCTAAAGGTATATTGGTGCAATTTGTTTTCTGGAATGAAACTCCAGTAGTCAGCTTAGGATTGTTCTGCGAACTAAACGCCTCAGGGATAGTGGAATAAATGGAAGCTCCATATCAATATTCTTTATTTAAGTAAGGTGTTTTTGTACTTTCTTTAATGCACTTAACACTTAATATCAACCGTGCTTCTTTTGGGGAGTCTTTTAATCTGTCCAGAAACTGTTTCCATCCTCATTAGTGTTGATTAAAAAGACTTGAATTAAAATAATCAAATGTTACTGTATATCCCAGACCACACACACTGTGACCCTGATTGATCAGTTAGGTAATTATCTGCCTGATCAGCTTCCAACTTTGTTTATATTGTGATGTGAAAAAGAGCAATTAATTTCAAGCAGGCTAACTTAGGTCTTGTATATCACATATGAGATGCGTAGTGTTGAAGGAGAGTTGTGCGCACACCATGGACTGCGAAAAAGACAGATAATTGGGTGTTAGAACAAATTAAACCAGAACTATCACTAGAAGCTACAATGATGAAACTGAGGTTATCATACTTTGGACACATAATGAGAAGACATGATTCACTAGAAAAGACAATAATGCTGGGAAAAACAGAAGGGAGTAGAAAAAGAGGAAGGCAAACCAGAGATGGGTTGATTCCATAAAGGAAGCCACAGATCTGAACTACAAGATCTGAACAGGGTGGTTTACAACAGATGCTACTGGAGGTCGCTAATTCATAGGGTCGCCATAAGTCATAATCGACTTGAAGGCACATAACACACACACACCACATACACAAACTCATGTAAAGGAATTTTATTTATTGTTATATTTTCCCATATGAGTTCCTTTGTGCTAACCTAGGATTGAGGCTACCTCTTTCTAATATCTAACGCTGGGCACAAAACTATCTAGTACATACAGGAACTTGAAGATTTTTTTTTTGCTGAACACTCTATGCCAGTGATTCTTAACCTTTTTCACTGCCAGCACCCTTTGGATTTCCAAAATATGCTCTCGCACCCCCTGAAAAAATATAGTTCATTTTTTATTTATGAATGACAGTTTTCCAAAATCTTTGATTGTATTTTGTGCTTCTATTTAAATGAATTCTTAAAATCTCTTGAACAATGCTTTGCACCCCTAGAAAAAGTGTCTCGCACCCCCGGGGGCGCGTGCACCCCAGGTTAAGAACCACTGCTTTATGCATATTATTTATGATGTTATAAACTTTTATAATCTACACATCTCCCCCAAGGCTGCAATTCTAAACATACTTAATAGGAAGTTAGTCCCATTGAACACAGTGGTACTTAATTCTGAATAAAAATACATAAGATATGCTGTTAGCTATATCTCCACCCCCAAAGCCCCTGCCATTTTATTTAGCATTTCCTTATATTGATTACCATTTTCCACCTCTATGATGTCCTTTTGAGATGGGGCAATCAGAATCTTGTGCAGTATTCTAAATGAGGCTGCACAGTATATAGGGTATTTCACACTGATATTTTCAGTATACTTACTACCACAATCCCAAGATTTCTTTCCTGGAGAGTTACAGCAAATGTAGCCTCTGTTAAACCTGAACTGCATGTTACATGTGCCATAGGTGTGCTGCCAAAAATCACATCCTTGTATTGAGTTCTACACTGGAAACTCTCCCAGTGATGTGGGATATGTAGTCTTATGAAGTGATAATGTCATACTATGAGGTAAGCATTCTTACATGTTATAACATGTAATACATAATTACTTATTTAGTGTAGCTATGATATTTTTATACAAATTAAGCAGTGCTATGAAAAACAGCTATTTATTACAAGAATGGAGTGTGTAGTTAGGGATGGAGAAAAAATTATTTCAGCCCACATTTTGAAGTGAACTGATCTAATTCATCAATCTTGGGCTTATACACAGATTGGAATGCGGCTATGAATCAATATAATCATAGAATAGTAGAGTTGGAAGGGGCTTATAAAGTTATTGAGTCCAACCCCCTGCTCAATGCAGGAATCTAAGTTAAAGCATACCAAACAGATTATGCACTTTCCTAAATTGTGTGATGTAGCTTCAGTTCAGAAAATACATACACTAGGGCCGGGGCCGGGGGCTGTGGTGCCCGCTCACCTGTCTCACCTACCTCTCCCATCACTGTGAATGCCATGTGCACTGCGCCTGTATGGTTAACATCAACCAAGATGGCGGCAGGGACCTCAGCCCCCTAGGGAAGCCCCTGCCACCAACTTAGTTGATGGGAGCATGCACGCACAGCGCACAACATTCACAATGACAGAAGAGGTAGGTGAGCATGTGTGTGGGCTTATTGAAGTCTGTGTTATCTGTATGGAGGGGGGGAGCCTGGGAGCTCCCTGTCCTCGATCTGCAGTAGGCTCAAGAGCTGCCACCATCACAGATCATGGAATGAGAGCGCTACCCTCCCACCCTAAGGAGGGCCCCCTCTGAGCCGCAGGCACCCTCGGCCAGGGCCCAACTTGGCCCTGACATACACGTGTGTATTGTACAGGAAAATGTATGGAAAAACATATAAATACATATTTTGGGAGCAAACTGCACAAAAATTGTGTATAATTTATGTGTGAATTCTTCTTGGTTTTAAAACAATGGCAAAAATATGGGACAAAACAAACCGGCAATTGAGTGAATGCAAAACCGACACAGAAAAGAAATAGTCTGATCCATCCATTCTTATGCATAATAGGAGTGTCCCATGCATAAAGTTAAACAGTGAAATTATAGGGCTATTAGGTCTTATGTCACTATTAAATCTTTTGTGATAGATGGAGGAATGATTATTAACCTTTTGCACAAACTATAAAGTGTGCATTCTAGGAAAATGAAGATTGAACTGTAAAAGCCATTCAAAGCCTTATCTACAATTCATGGAATATTTCTTCTCTAAATTGTTTGTGCTATTAGCAGACCCAGGATGCAACAGAACTATGAAATAGATTTAACAAAGGCTGGATGCAGTTATAGGTATGTTAGAAAATGAATTCTAGATTGTAATTCAATGTAAGAACATCCAGTGCTTCAAGATAAGTAGGGGGTAGGGAGGTTGGAGCCACTCATGCTGTTTTTTTTTTAAAATGGGAAAAAAGGTAGCAAGATGAATCTTGAATTCATTGGGGTTCTCCATGGGATTGGAACTGCTGACTCTCAATTGTTTTATCTTCCCTTTTGGCCCCTCTATATTAGGCAAGAACTTTGGACACATCATGAGAAGACATGATTCAATAGAAAAGACAATAATGCTGGGCAAAACAGAAGGGAGTAGAAAAAGAGGAAGGCCAAACAAGCAATTGATTGATTCCATAGGGAAGCCACAGACCTGAACTTACAAGACCTGAACAAGGTGGTTCATGACACATGCTCTTGGAGGTCGCTGATTCATAGGGTCGCCATAAGTCGCAATTGACTTGGAGGCACATAACAACAACAAACATATTAAAAACTCAATCTTAGAATGCCTGTGTATGACCTTGCTTCCTTCAAGTTGCTTCTCAAAACTCATTTTTTGAAACACTCAGTGTTTTATTTGAAACTAAGCCAAACTATGGCCTTGTTCATTTGACATAGAAAACCAAGCTATGACTTACTGGGACTGCACAAATTTGCAGGCTCCCAGAGAAGAGCTTGCAGCCAATTTGCTCTTCCCTGGTCTTTTTTACTCCTGTACCACATGGAGTTAAGCTAACGTTTGGCTTCGCATGTCATACAAACCTAGGCTTGTGGTTAATCTCTCTCTTCTCTAACCATAAGCTGTCACCAAGAACTGCCAAGCTCTTCTCCTGCACCATTGACAAAACAAGACGAAGTCTAGCCTGTTAAGCCATCTGAAACTAAGCTCAATGTTTGTTCTTGGCTTACTGCCTGTGGTTTGTGTAGAGGAAACAAACTATGAGCCCGGATTTGGATGATATGACAAGCCAAACGTTGGCATGCTGTATCTGCAGCATGGCAGGAGTGTGTTTGTGGACTATTGAACCATAGTTTGGCTATTCTGTCTGACCTGGAAGATCTATTTCCTAATCTCAGATTTCTCTTCCCATAATGATTCAGGAAAGGCCCTGTGCATGTGCTCACTCTTTACTTATGTTCTAAGACTGAGTTCTGGCATTGCCAAAAATATGAGGCTATGTTGTGGCTTGTTGTTCTGTTTTGGTCCCGCAGAGGAGTCTATGAAGCAAGGTAGGTCAGTTGTCATAATACCATTGAAGCTCCCAGTGAGCGACTTGCTCAGTGAGGAAATGAACTGAAGGTTATTGAGTCTGTGCCTGGAGTCCACCTCTCCTAAGCTCTACCCCCTTTTGAAGACTCTGGAGAACTAGAATCTCTTAAAAGATCAACCCTTTAGCCTAAAGGTGGGCTACGGTACTGTAAGAAGCCCTAGGTTCCTCAGGGTCAGGGAAAGGTGCCTATGAGTAAAGATTTTTAAATATTTGTTTATTGTTTTATTGCTTGTTGTTTGCCACCCTTGGCTCCTTTGGGAGGAAGGGTGGGACATTAAATAAATTAGAGTTGTAGCTCTGGTTCAATGGGCCCTGATGCTGTGGCATCTGATTCAGTGGGCTTCTGCCTCCCACTTTTGGCATCAATGATCGCTTGATAAACCAGCATCAGGCGTAGAGCCAGGAACTTGACCTGGCTCCTTAGATAGTGACGCTAAGACCACTGATTCACTATATGAGTTCGCCATATAGAAGAGGGAAGTGTGTCATGATGGTTCATGTCAGAGCAGAGTACCAATGGTCCTCTAGATGTTTTTGAACTCCAACTCCCATTGGTTCCAATCAGCATGGCCAATGGTCAGGGATCGTGGGAGGTGTAGTCCTGCAAGATATGGAGGGCCACAAGTTCTCCAGCAATGGATTAGAGTGTGCTTTCTCCCATATTATGACACTGGTCAGCTATGGTCATATTCAAGTGATCAAGAACTCTGCTGTTTTCCTGTGAAGATCTTCTATAACTTGAATGGCTAACTTGTAGCCCTTGTTGCTGGGCTACAACTCGCATCATCCACCATTGCCCACGCTGGCTGGGGCTGATGAGAATTTGAGTCCAACAACATCAGGAGGGCCATAGGTTAGCCACCTCTGATCCATAGAGCTCTTTTAGAATTGTCCCTGAAAGTGTGAAATGAGATGGTAGAACTGGGTACCTGTTGCCAGGTCATCCCAAACCCTGACATTTCAGGGGTGGATCCTAGTGATGTCATAGGGGGTGTGCCCTAATGATGCCATAGGGGTGGGCCCTAGTGATGCCAAAGGGGGCAGGCCCTAGTGATGTCATTAAGCATGATACATTATGCATCAATCACACTTGGAGCATACCACTCAAACAAAAAAAATTCTCTGATTGGAAATTAAGATAGAAATCTTAGCTGAATGAGGGTGTTTCCAGGTCCAGCTGAAGTGATGGGATCATTCCTGCTTACCTGCTTAGAGTTCCTGGGTAAGGAACATTTAACCTAGCCTACTGGCTTCTGACAAGAAGGGTTTAAGTGCCCTCAGGCCAGGCCAGTCACCAGAAGGCTGTTGTAGGAAGAAAGCCTAGTGTTGTGGAGATGTTAGATGGGAGCACTCAAGAGTAAGGATGGATGCCCCTGAAGGATGCAATTCTAAACACACTTACTAAGGGACGAAGCCCCATAGAACTCAACAGGACTTATTTCTGTGTAGATATTGTTAGGTTTGTGCTGTTGGTAAGGTTTGACTAGGAATCCTCTGTAGCGACATCCATATCAAAGCAGGGTTGGCAACCCCCTGCCTGGAATTCCCTGCCTGCCTTTTAATGTGACTGCTCCGAACTTCTTTACAGACTTGACCCTTCATTGCAGAGAGAGGTCTTAGAAATGAGTAGATTCTCCACTTTTTCCTGCCTACCATGTTGGCTGCTATAAACTCACTTTGACAGCCAATCCAATTCCAGTGAGTAATAATTGACAGAGAGAAAACACACATGGTTTGGTCTACCTTCACAGGCAATAGACTGGGAACAACAGCAATTGAAGCCACACCTCCCAGTATGTGAATTCTCTTTTACCACTATTGGGCAAGAAACAAACCATCATGCAAATAACAAGGTACATCTTCAGTGGATTTAAGGGGGTTGAGCTGACCACATGGAACCACTATTGTTGCTTCTATGGATATAAGGAGTGAGATGAGAGGTAAATGAAATGCAAATAGGAAAAAAAAAGTCAGTGATGATTTCCTAAATGCAATACTATACCAATCACAACAAGATTCCTATGAGTAAGACAGAAAACTCGGCATCCCACAACTAGTCAGCATTCCTAAACCAAATAATCCTGGCAGCCAGTCAGCCAAGGTCACAGAAATCCCTATCCAGCACAACCTGACCGTGGGGCTGCAGTTAGTGGAGAATGCTGCAGCACAATTGCTGACATGAGTGAGACCTTATCAGCACATAATACCTCTGCTCTGAAATCTGCACTGGTTGCTGTTTTCCTGCCAGGCCAAGTTCAGGTGTGCTTTCCATGTGATGGATTTCACATAGTACGTGTTCTGCTCTTGTAAGAAATTGATCCTTTAGTGTGGCAGCACCTACACTTTGGAACTCCCTGCCTATTTCCATTAGGCAGGTGCCTTCATTGTACTCAGTTGGCACGTGCTAGAAACGTTTTTTTTAGGCACGCTTACCCAGGCATGCAGAGCTTGGAAAAGTTACTTTTTTGAACTACAACTCCCATCAGCCCCAGCCAGCGCCATGCTGGCTGGGGCTGATGGGAGTTGTAGTTCAAAAAAAGTAACTTTTCCAAGCTCTGCAAGCTATTATGGGTTTTTTTCTGTTTTAACTCATTGGTTTTATTATTTTAAATGTTTTTAAATACCTGTCTTTAACTGTTTTTGCCAATAATTTTATTGTTTTAATTCCTTCTATAAACCGCTTTGAGGGTTGTTGTTTTTTACAGTAAAGCAGTATTTAAATGTTGTAAATAAAATATATAAATAAATTCCTGGGTCACTGTGGTACTTGGGTCTCTTTCCTTGTTTATACTGAGTCAGGCCATTTGGTACCATATAGCTCAGTACTGCTGACATGGACTAGCGTTGGCTCTCCAGGATTCTGGGCATTAGTCTCTTCCAGAGATTGAATTTTGGACCTTTGCACGCAAGGCATGTGCCCTACCACTGAGCTACAGCCCTGTTTAAAAAAATATCTTTTAACATTGTTCTTTTCACTTCACTAATGAATGCACAACGTACTAGGCCAGATCCACATTTAACACACATGAATTCCACCACAGAATCCTAGAAATTGTAGTTTGTTAAGGATGGTGGGAACTATTAACTGTAAGGGGGAAACTACACTTCCCAGGATTCGTTGGGGGAAGTCATGCCCTTTATATGTGGGTTGGATGTGCTTTAAATGTATTATGTGGATCTGCATTACTTTATAAACTTTGCCTGCATATAGATGATTTTAATTAAATTTTAAAATGGAAATAAGAAAGAAAGTTTTTTGGATGACCATGGGCTACACACTGTCTCTCAGCCTAATCTGCTCCTCGGCGTGACAACAACAGAGGGGGACCATGACCACCCAAAGGTGCAATCCTATGCATGTTTAGATCACAGAATAGTAGAATTGGAAGGGGCCTATAAGGCCATCAAGTCCAACCCCCTGCTCAATGCAGGAATCCAAATCAAAGCATTCCCGACAGATGGCTGTTCAGCTGCCTCTTGAATGCCTCCAGTGTTGAAGAGCCCACTACCTCTCTAGGTAATTGGTTCCATTGTCATATGGCTCTAACAGTTAGGAAGTTTCTTCTGATGTCCAGTCGAAATCTGGCTTCCTGCAACTTGAGCCCATTATTCCGTGTCCTGCACTCTGGGATGATTGAGAAGAGATCCTGGCCCTCCTCTGTGTGACAACCTTTCATGTACTTGAAGAGTGCTATCAGTCTTCTCTTCTCAAGGCTAAACATGCCCAGTTCTTTCAGTCTCTCCTCATAGGGCTTGGTTTCTAGTCCCCTGATCATCTTTGTTCCAGTTTGTCTACATCCTTCTTGAAGTGCGGAGACCAGAACTGGATGCAGTATTCAAGATGAGGCCTAACCAGTGCTGAATAGAGGGGAAATAATACTTCACGCGATTTGGAAACTATACTTCTGTTAATGCAGCCTAATATAGCGTTTGCCTTTTTTGCAGCCACATCACACTGTTGGCTCATATTCAGCTTGTGATCAAGGACAATTCCAAGATCCTTCTCACATGTCGTATTGCTGAGCCAAGTCTCTCCCATCTTATAACTGTGCATTTGGTTTTTTTTCCCTAAGTGTAGAACTTTGCATTTATCCCTGTTGAATTTCATTCTGTTGTTTTCAGCCCAATGCTCCAGCCTATCAAGGTCCCTTTGAATTTTGTTTCTGTCTTCCACGGTATTAGCTATGCCCCCCAATTCTGTATCATCTGCAAATTTGATAAGCATGCTCTGTACCTCCTCATCCAAGTTGTTAATAAAAATGTTGAAGAGCACTGGGCCTAGACCGAGCCCTGTGGTACCCCACTCATTACTTCCGCCCAGTTTGAGAAGGAACCATTGATAAGCACTCTTTGAGCACAGTTCTGGAGCCAGCTGTGGATCCACCTGATAGTTGTTCCATCCAGCCTACATTTAGCTAGCTTGCTGATCAGAATATCATGGGGCACTTTGTCAAAAGCTTTGCTGAAGTCGAGATATATTATGTCCACGGCATTCCCACAGTCTACCAGGGAGGTTACCCGATCAAAAAATGAGATAAGATTAGTTTGGCAGGATTTGTTCTTCATAAATCTGTGTTGGCTCCTAGTAATCACTGCATTGTTTTCAAGGTGCTTACAGATTGACTGCTTTATAATCTGCTCCAGAGTTTTTCCAGGGATTGATGTTAGGCTGACTGGTCTGTAGTTCCCTGGTTCCTCCTTTTTGCCCTTTTTGAAGATAGGGACAACATTAGCTTTCCTCCAGTCATCCGGCACTTCACCAGGCCTCCACGATTTTGCAAAGATAATAGACAGCGGTTCTGAGAGTTCTTCAGCCAGTTCCTTCAATACTCTAGGATGCAGTTTGTCGGGCCCTGCTGATTTAATCCTGTCCCTTCTACTGCATGTTTCCCAGGAGGGTCATAGACCCTTTTTTGGGAGAAGACTGATCCAAAGTAGGAATTGAGGATTTCTGCCTTTATCTGTTATCATTTTGCCATCCTCATTGAGTAACTGTGCCTCCATTTCTTTTCTTTGCCTTTTACTATGGATGTACCTGAAAAAAGCTTTTTTGCTGCTTTTAGCATCCCTCACTAACCTCAGCTCATTCTCAGCTTTAGCCTTCCTGACACCATCCCTGCAATTCCGTGATACCTGCCTGTACTCTTCCTTTGTGGCCTGGTCTTCTTTCCACTTCCTGTATGTGTCCTTTTTTGTTTTCAGGTCATCTCTAAGCTTTTTGTGAAGCCACATTGGCTTCTTCTGCTGTTTCCCCCCTTTTTCCTTGTTGGAATTGCTTGCCATTGCGCTTTTAGAATTTCCTTTTTTAGAAACTCCCACCCATCTTGGACTCCTTTTCTCATTAGGGGTGTTTGCTATGGAACCATACAATTGTTCTGAGTTTATTGAAATCAGCTTTCCTGAAGTCCAGGGTCCGCATATGGCTACTCTCAGCTTTTTCTTCTGTTAAAATCAAGAATTCAAGTACAGTGTAGTCACTTTCCCCCAGAGTTCCTGTAACTGCCACTTCATCCACCAAATCATCTCTATTAGTTAGAATCAAGTCCAGGATAGCTGATCCTCTGGTTGCTTCCTCCACTTTCTGTAGGAGAAAGTTATCTCCAACACAAGTGAGAAATTTCTTGGAGGTGCCATGTTTGACAGAATTTGTGTCCCAACAGATATCGGCATAATTGAAGTCCCCCATTACTACTACATCATGCCTCCTCAAAACATTGGCAATTTGTTTTTCAAAAGTTACATTCTCTTCTTCTCCTTGATTGGGTGGTCGGTAGTAGACTTCAAGCACCATATTCCTTTTATTACTTGCCCCATTGATTTTAATGCAGATACTCTTGGTGGAGCTACCAGGCTCATCTTCCTGAATGTCTGTGCAGTGATATATATTTTTAACATATAGCGCGACTCCACCTCCCTTTTTATTCCTTCTGTTCTTTTTGAACAAGTTATATCCTTCAATTGCTGTATTCCAGTCATGGGAGTCATCCCACCAAGTTTCTGTTATACCTATCAAGTCGTAATTGCCCTCTTGTATTAAGAGTTCAAGTTCATCCTGCTTGTTTCTGATGCTCTGCGCATTAGTATACAGACATCGAAGACTATGTGATTTATGGCTTGGCTTCCTTACTACTTTTTTCTGAGGACTGTTACCTGGCCCTATTAGAGCTGATCTATCTGTTCCCATTACTGTGCAGAAGCCTTCATCAGTTGTTACCACCAAGTTTACGTCTCCCTCCCCCTTAGGATTCAGTTTAAAGCCCTCCTGATGAACTTCTCCATGCTGTGGCAGAACACATTCTTCCCAGTCCTTGTGAGATGCAACCCATCACTTGCCAGCAGTCCATCTTCCAGGAAGTGTAGCCCGTGGTCCCAGAATCCAAATCTCTCATGTCGGCACCACCTTCGTAGCCATTCATTCACACGAAGTATATTCCTTTCCGTTTCTACTCCTCTTCTAAGTACTGGAAGGATGGATGAAGAAACTATCTGGGCCCCAAAGTCCTTGAGTTTCCTACTGTTATGAGGTATCAAATATTTGGAATTTTTAATCTTTGATTCATCTCAGTGAACCAGAGTTTGAAAAGGCCTACAACAGCAAAGATTCCTGGGAAACAGCCCCTCTGTGACCTCTGAGTACATATCTTGCAATGCCTGAAGGTACAGACTTCCTGACTCATGGAAATTTGGGATTTGTCACCCAGTAAGAATAGGCGTTCCTTTCAAACAAAGGAAATGTTTATGATAATCTAGGCCATCAGGAGGAAACAGAATAGCTCCTTTCAAACTAGGAGGTGTTGTGCATTTCTAAGCCTTTGGAGAAGACAGGATAAACTCCTGTCAAACAAAGAAACTGTTTTACACAAGGATTATGATAATCTTAACCTTGAGGAATCATCAGGAATCTACAGCAGGGAGATCACACCTATCATCTGGGAATTTATCAGGAAATGAGTCAAACATCCACATCCTCCTGGAGACATTTACTTTGGGTTTACTTTGGGGTCAGTTTAGTTAGGAAAAGGTATAAAACATGAGGAGTAAGAAGGGGAAGGCAGTTCATCTTCTGGGGGACTGCAACAACTGCTTCTCTTATCAACGCACGCTAGCATCTTTGTGACAATTTCAGAGCTATGGATTTGGGTGAGAACTTTCAGATCTGGCGCTGGTTACAAAGGGTGGAGCTTTTGCTCATTGGGCTAGATACGAAAGTCTCTCTCTCTCAGCTTTAGGCTTGCAGCAACTGTCCAGGAAAGGTATATGCAACTATCTGGGCCTTTTTCCTTTTCTTTTTTCTTTCTTTCTGTGTGGGTGAGCTTAATGTGAAAGTGTTTATAGGGCTAGTCTCTTTGCTTTAGTCTATCCAGTGTTGCTGAATGAATGAATGAATAATAGTTAGAAAACTACTCATTGTTAACTGCAATTGTAAACTGCAATATTTTTCCTTGTTCCTTCTCTTAATAAAACCACTCTTTATTTTACTTTCAGTGTATGTGTTATTGGGTTAAGGGTAAAATTATACATGTTCTGGGGGGTGACGTGTGGGTAACTCCAGCAAAAGATCCTGCTGCTCTCTTTTGAGGAATTTGGATTTCTAGTGAGCTCTGCTCATGAGGAAGTTCAAGGTCCCTTCGTAACAGCTGGTGGAGAATGGCGGGCAGCAAGGGTGTGCTGGGACTTTAAAATAACGTGTGAAAAGTCCAGCTACCTGGGGTACCATGTAGTCAGTCCTGAGTGCATGTAAATGTTCTTGTGTGCGTGTGTCTGTATGTTTTCACTCTTTCCTCAAAGGTTAAGGTGGGAGGTAAAGTGTGGTAATGCAAAGGTTTGAGTATTAAAAAGGTAAAAAGTTTTCCCTGAACAAACGCTGTTTTCCTTTTGTTCCCTGTTCCCTTCCTTGACCCACAGAAGTGATCGATTTGTGAATGATTGAGGGCAAACATTCACACTGAAATCGAGCACTTGGGTAAGGATAAATTAATCCATGAGACGCTGGTTCGTTCAGGATTAAATTTCTTTGGGAACTGGAGTTGTAGTTTCCAAAAACAGTGTTTTGTTCTTCCCTCCACTTCCGCAAGATCGGGGGTCTTCACATTGGGATCAGAGCTCCTTAGAAATAGGACCTGATTATGGCCAGTTTGTGAAGACTAGACTTGCCTGCGGAAGATTAAAAATCCTGAGGAAAGGATCCATCCTGCAGGATTCCCTATTTTTGTACCTGTCCCTTTAATTTGGCTAAAAGTCCTTTAGCTTGCTGGCTTTTTGGCAGAGCTGGTGGCCAACAGCGCTGCTGAGAATCAATCAAGCTGGGGAAACTAGGAAAAAACTTTGCATTACCTAGGAGTGGTTTTTTATCTGGTGTGTTTTCTAAAGGAAAAAAAGGATTGCATAAAGAGTCAGAAAACATGGCAGAAGGTGTAGGATCACCTATGAGTGGGATTAAAAGGTTTTTGAAAAAGCAAGGTGATATTTCTGCCATTGAGCGATGGATTTCAAAGGGAGGAAACTGTATTTGGGGGGATGACTGCTTTCAGTCTGAGGATCCTTTTCAGGAATTCTCAGGGGCATTTGACCTGTACTGTCAGGAGTGCAAGCCTTCTAAGTCACAGAAAGAAGCTGCTGCTGTGTGGGGTTTATTTAATTCAATGCAAGCATCTTCTGCCAAATTAAAGAAGGCACAGGGGGAAATAAACCGGTTGCAAGGACAGATTGAAGACTGGGGGAGGGATTATGAATTTTTAAGGCAGCAATTGAAGAGCAAAGAGGAGGAATTTGAGCAGGAAAAAATAGATTTTAAATCTGAAAAAGTGAAACAGGCTGCTTCTCTGAGCTTCATGGAAAGAGAGAGACCAAGCAGTCAGCTTTTCTAAAAAAGCTGGGGGGCAAATAGATGAATTAACCAGAGATATGAACCGTGCCACATTGGCAGCAGAACATCTTGTTAAAAGGGTACAAACACAAAGCAAAGTAGTTAGTCATGTAGAGTGTGAGAAAAGAATAAGGGTACTAGAAGCGGAGTTAGAAGCACAAAAAGGAGTTCTGTCTATTTACAGGGGGGAGTGGGAGAGCCTGATTTGCGGCTAGACCCCAAATTGGCTTCTACTCCTCTTATGGGTGCCTCTGAATCACCTTTTCAAGTAGAATCCCCATCCCCGTTGCCCATTGTTCCTACAGCCCCTCCTGCCCCTCTTTCCTCTTGCTCCTTCCCTGAGCCTCCTCCCCCCCCCCACAGGAGAAAATAAGCCAGATTTTGTAAGGGAGCTGCAGAGGCTTGCTCTGGAAAACCCTGAGTGGAAAATGGAACCTCTTGCTCCTATGTCACTGAGGGAAGTAAGGGAAACTAACACAAGGGGGCAGATCACTACAAAAGAGGTACAGGATGTTGTGAGCTGGACTCCTTCACAGGCAAAAGCAGTGGCAGAGTGCATGGGTCCTTTAAATAAAGATACTGCTTTAAACTGGATTACTCGAATGGAATCCATGCACCCCACTGCTGATCCTTATGATTTATCCCAAGTTGCTAGATATTGTACAGCTGACAATGATATAGCAAGCATTGAGGGGGCTATGGGTTTAATTAATGGACCCACAGCGGATGAGTGGAGAAGAACAGTGTTAAAAATATTTTCTCCAGGTTTAAATATACAGAAAATTTATTTGTTGGAAAGTCAAGGAGCTGGGGAAAGCCCAGAAGTGTATTTGAACCGAAAGAAATTGCTGGCACGTTTAGCAGATGGGGTACAGCGTAATGCTCAGGGTCAGTGGAATTATGGGACTAGAGAGTTTATAGAATCTGCATATTCAGGATTAAATGCACAAACTAGGCTTGCATTAGGCAGAGTAAATCCAGAGGCAGTTACATGGCGGGAATTAAGGGAAGGAATAACACAAGTGAGCAGCTTATTTAGGGAGACGGGAGCCTTGTGTAAAAATGCCCCCACTTCTGAGAAAGCTCAGCTGGAACCTATTCAGACTGTAACATACACCAATCAAGGAGCACATTCTTCCATGGTACCTACTACTAATTGGGGAGTGCCCAGCAGAAGAAATTACCAGCCATTGGGGAATAGTGGTCCCAACTGGGGTAATTTCACTCCAATGGGAAATGCCAGAGGAGCACGTGGCAACTTTGGGAATAGAACTGGAAGAACTGGTGCCCCACGGGCTGCTTTTAATCAAAGTACAGCTAATCCTAGGGAGGACAGAATAGATTTTAGGGACCCAGTAAGGATTCAGATTTGGCAAGCACTTAGAGATATGGGAGAAGATATGAATGTACTGCACCTCCAACCTACATTAGCCCTTTTGGCTATACTAATAGGAAAGGTGAAGGTTCAATAGCAGATGTTCACAGAGGGGGATATTTGTCTAGAATAAGTTTTGCTTTTCATTTCTTGTCAGTTATTTCTTATCTTGTAAATGTTAAATTTCTTTTTGACGTGGTTCTGGTTTTTGTTACTGCATATTGAGACAGAATTGCAGAAAGGGAAAGAGATTGGTTCCCCCCCCCCCGTTCTCTAGATCTAGCACAAATGTATTAAGCATACATCTTGAAACCAGGAAAAGATACTAGAGTTCCTTTTGTTTAGATTAGACCGGAACCTTTGGCTGTTGCTTGTAGATAAAAGCCTGGCACAGTTAGTTTTTCTGTCAGTGGCCAAAGGGACAAAATAAAGAAACAATAAAATTACTTTTGGAACTACTCTACCCATTTACCTGTATATAAAGGGAGGCAATTGTAAGTGCCAACTAAATTTGTATGTAGTGCCTTGTGGGTAGAAATGTTTTCCTCCTCCCCCCATACACTTTGATAGGGAAAAGATACCCATGAATTAGAAAGGTTGTAAGTAACATGAAGGTCTGAAAAGTTGTAGGAAAGCAAAGGTAGGAATGCAATATGAAGGATTCTAGGAAATAAGTTATTTTGATGGTAGAGAAAGGATAGTTTGAGAAATATTGATTGATGGTAATAAGAAAGGGAAGAAAATGACAGGAAAGAACAAAATGGTGTATGTGGTTCCCTTTTTTTTTCATCATTGTTGCCAGATTGTGGATTAGAACCTATACCTGTTTAAACTTGAACTTGGGTAAGAGAGGGAAAAATATTTGGAAGTCAACAATAAAACTTGAAGGTTCTCTCATAAGAAAAAAATAAAACCTCTTCTTAAGGTGCTCCATCCCAGGTAATTGTTTTAAATTTGTCTGTGAAATGTATGATTTGCCCATTTTCTAGATAGGCAAAACTGAGGCCACCTTGCTGTTTAAACCTAATGTGATGCCCTCTTGTGACTAGGTAAAGTCATTATCAAAAAGGGGACCAAAATGCAGAGCTTCCAGCCACAGTAATTGTCTACCTCATATTAGAATTCACATTGAGAATTAATATTACTTTGCTTCCAACACAGAAACTCATCCTCAGATACTCTTTGAATGAAAATGGACCAGGACTTTCTACAGGGAAATGCTTTCCTCATTGTCATACCTTGTGCATATAAATCACACTAGTACTAATGAACTTTTTCCTTTTAAAATGATGTTCATAATTCTAACACATGTTAGTGCATTTATTCCTTGACAAGCACTTAGAGCAACTGCTCTACATACAGGATGAACACCATTGGAACTCCCTGCTGATTTGGAACAGAACTTAATCTATTTGTGCCGCTAACATTTCTTTGTTTTGCATTCATAGCAAGAGGTATAAATCCTTTTTCTCCAAGCACAGCACTAACAAAAGTCTTTGTTCAGACAGGAGAGTCCAATGGTTATAGGCATTGGACCAGTGGTAAAGACTCAGAAAACATGCATTCATAGAGTGCACATAGAAAAGGAAAAGGCTGAGACAACCCTCCCCTTTTGAAGTTTGTTGTCTCAGGAAGATTCAGGAACAACAAATCAGCACTCTTAGGATAGCATAGTGAACTTTAGCCCTGGAAAACAAAGGGGAAAGCTTCAAAGGTCTTTGTGGTTTGATTTAAGAGCACATATGCCCCCCACCTGAAAGCAATCCAACCAAAATTGCAAGTATGTTGAAATTGACCGGGTTTCTTTCTGTGATAGGTTGATGGGTCATCTTATTATGAAGGGGGGGGTGCCCATAATGTAAGACACCCTGCTTTGCTTCCTCAAGATGGGTTGGAAGTCTGATCAGGTTCTGAGGGAAACAATGCCTGAACAGATCAATCCAACTAATAAAAGGTTTAAGTTCAATGGTGGTGTAAAAGTGCAAAAGCAGTGCAGGGTTACTTTTCTTTTTAAATGAAAATGAAGCAAATGAGGATGCTGGAATTCTGGTGTCTCAGCATTAAACTGCTCAACTGTTGGGAAGTCAGAGTGGATTCAGGTGCCTGGTGGCAATTCTAAATTGGGGGCTTTTTGGAGGCATTTGTAAGATGTAGAACTGTACATATGGCCAGCAACGAAGTAGAAAGTTTTCCAATTCCTAAATTGCCATCCAAACCAAAGAATAGATGACAGCAAAACCAAACTACTGTATTCTTGGATCAACAGAACAACCTGCATTTTTGTTCTGTTCCTGTCTACTTGGTACCATGATCTTCTGTGCTCCTGATTCAACTTCCTGCTTGATGTGTTTAACAGCTTTAAATATGAGGCAAGATGAAGCTTGCAGTGCTTCAATGTCACACGGGGGTGGATTTTGTTGTTGTTGCATTTCCAACATTCTCAACTACTAAACAATCTACAGACTTAAGTCAGCATTCACCTAACAGAAGCATTCAAGTTTCTGAGGATGAACTTTGTGTTAAAAGGCAACTTCATTCCAAGCTTGAAAGGACTGCTCTTGTCATAATCAATGTATAATGTAAACATTGAAGAAAGCAGATTTGTATAAGTTTGTGCTGGGTCTTATAATGTTTAATGTTCTGAGTAGTCAGCCTTTACTTTCCTATTAATTGTGAATGCTATGATGAAGGGTAATTTACTGTTTATCTCTACTGCTTTCTCTAAAATATCAAGGAATGGTTTGATCTGGTCTGTGTGGGGAAAGAATGTGTGTGTGTGAGACAACCGGTTGTCCAGTTAATGTGTGTCAATCCAATGGATATATGAGAATGTGTGTAATAATGAACAATAGTATTTGTGCATCTTCATCAATTCTTTAATGGATGTATTTGCAATCTTTTAATTAGGAAGTGACTTTTCTTTTCAAGTCCCTCTTTGGACACTTCAAAAGATCCAGTTATGCCCAGAGTTTCATAATAGAATCATTCCAGTATCTCTAGGATATGGCCTTAAATATTTACAGGGGTTGCTGTCACACCCTACACTTCAGACACAATTGGAAACAGTTAAGATGGGGGAGCAAGCTACATTACAGGTAAAGCATGAAAATCATGCTATTACTGGAATAGCAACCAAAGTTCAAAGTCCCTTCGTAACACTTCCCAGAGCTTCATAGTCTGATGTGATTTCTTCATAGCTCCGTTTGGCAGTATCATTTGTTCCCACATGGATGAGGAGAAAGGGATACCTGTTGGTGGGCTTGATGAGTGATGGCAACCCTTCCGTCACATCTGTAATCTGTCCTCCTGGTAGACAGCATACCTGGCGAGTCCATGGATCTTCTCGGCATACTTGGGTTTCAATCCCTCACAGCAGGGAGTCTCCCACTACTAGTACTCTTCTCTTCTTGTTGTGGGGTGTGGTTTCATTGCCCCTGCTTGATTGAGCTTCAGCCTCTTGCTCATTGTCTCACGGGGTCTCCTGTAATTCTTCCACCACGCGCTGTCCTCCAGTCTCATCCCCGAGTGGTTGAAAGAGTTTCCATAGTTCCACTGGGGAAGGGTGTCTTCTAGCTCTTCTGCTCCTAACTGTCACCCTTTCCCACAGAGTTTCTCTACTTCGTTGTTCCTCTCCAAAGCCGTCTCCTCTTCTGCTACCACATGCTGTTGCTCTTCCACCTTCACTTCTCTTTGCTGCTGTTGTTCCAGCGTTCTCTCTAAGAACTCCTCATCTTCTTATAGCCCTCAGTGTGCCCACCCGCCATTCCAGGCCTCCCACTTTTTCTTCCAACAGTGCCATGAGCTCGCACTTGTTGCACGTGTACGCCATATTGTTCTCAGGCAAGAAAACAAACATGGCACACACCTTGCAGGTCACAACCACTAGAGCATCCTTCCCATTCATTTTATCTTCTACCTTTTGTTTCTTTCTAACTACTTGTTTTGGAGTGGCCTGTGCTTTGTCTTGTCCTACTTCAGGGTAAACCTGAGAGTCCCACTGGTATGTGCTGCGCTGTACAAGGAGAATTAGTATTTTTTTTAAAAAAAAATTTAGGGACCTCCCCCTTGACCTCCCTTGTTGAACCGTTGCAACAACTAAGGTCTTCTTAACAGGAAAAATGGTTCTTGGAAGCTTGACTTCATTAACTCTGATTATATTTATTAATTGACACACTTGGCTTACAACAACACTAAACTCTGCTTTTACAAACTGAGGAAAAGGAAGGGAATAAGAGAGAAAAGGCGGGAAAACTAGTTGCTTTAACTTATAATATTCAATAGGGGTTACATAAAAAGATAACCTTTTGGCTTCTCTATGTGTTACACCCAAACCATTCATTCCCCTTAAAGAGACAACAAACAGTTTCAACAGGAACTCCTTTGTCAAACTCATGTTTGCTCGCTCTGTTCGCTTGCTCTCTGAAAGTTGGCTTGCTTATATCTCCTCATCTGTAGACCAACTGAGACAGTGCTCTGCTGCTCTGCTCTGCTCTGTTAGGAGTCAGGAAACAGAATGTTACTCAGAATCAAGTCCCAATGTATTCAATGGGGCGTATTCAGACAGGGAATCATGCACAGGACTGCAATTCAGTGATAAGGAACTTCACTCACCCAATCCAAAATTCAGAATCATGTCACATTAATTTTATTTTGCAACTGTTTTATACCTGTTTTGTGGTAATTGGATTTTAAATTGCTTTATTTCTTATTGTGAGCTGCCTTGGTTTCCCACCCTACTTTACAGGCGTGTTGGAAATATTCCATATACACACACACTGAAGATGTAAAAATACATACACCCCATATAACAGTTTATTGTCAAAACCAGTTGGCCATTGCAGAACATTTTTTTAAAAAAACAAGTATTAGTTTCCTGCCAAATAAAAGCAGTGACACCTAAGTAAGCCCTGCCTAACTGCTTAAAAATGATCAGAGAGGGAGAGAAAGATTTATAGCACAATCCTTTTCTATGTTCACTCAAAAGTCCCATTGATTTTCAGAACAATCCTAACCACATCTACTCTAAAGTAAGTCTTACTGAATTCAATGGGGTTAGCTCCCAGGTATGTGGAATTAGCATTGCAGCTTTACTCTCAGAAAAGCTTCATATTGGGAAGGTTTTCAAAGAAGGTTATAAGACAGATAAATTGCCCTCTTCCAGTAAAATTTAAACTTGTTTGACTCCTTATTTATTAATTTATTATTTGATTTATATTCCACCCTTCCTCCCAGCAGCAGCCCAGAAAAGTATAACAGTGCAGCATGTACACTTTTTAAAACTTCTGTTCAAAAATTATTTGAAAGATAAGATATATAATATGCCATTTTTGCAAGTAATTAAAAAACCCCTGCATGTACACTTTTATGCCTACCAAGATCCTGCTGTGATCTTCTGTTGTAGTGCAATCCTATGCATGTTTACTCAGAAGCAAGTCCCAATCCTGTACTGAGAAAGTACTCTTTATGGTGCTGAAAGCTAAATATTTACTGAATTTCTGATGTGCGACAAGCAAGAAAAGGAAACTGAGTTTAGCTATTGCCTGGGATTAGCAAATTTTGTCAATCTGAACCCTGACCACTTATTGAATAAAAACCCAAAAGGGCAGGGAGCTGGTAATAACAGAAGTTGGGGGGGGGCAGTGGCTGACATTTTGGTTTATATCTTTTGAACCAGACCACCTAGAAACTTAATTTTTTTTTTAAAAAAATGAAAGGTAAGAGTCTGGAGATTAAGGTGAGTCACCTGGAGACCTGGAGAGGACCCCAAAAAACCAGAGTATCTGCCTTGGTCCTGGTCTTTTGGCTATTGTGCAGGGCCTACGTATTAATAAAGGATTTGAGGCATTAAAAGAGTTCTGGCTTTGGGTACATTAGAATTTTGTTCTTATTTTATTTTTTGTAATGTGGTTGAAGGTCTTTATTTTTTAACTGTGTATGGATTTGTTTTTTGATTTTTAGCTGTTTGCTTGTTGTGATCCTGAAATTTTTAATGTCTGAATGTAAGAAGTGTCCCTGAGAAAAGACAGTATTGAGTGGTTTAAATAAATAAACAACCACACGTGAGGCAGAGGCATTTTTAAAATGTTCACATATATTGCTCAGAGGGGCGTGTGCCTTTTTAATCCAGCACAGCTGTTTATTTTTATTTATTTATTCGTTTCATTTATAAACCGCCCATAGCGAGTGGCTCTCTGGGCGGTGTACAAAAAGGTTAAAATACAGAATATCACAATAAAATCAACTACCAACAGTAAACATAAGCAGCAAAAAAAATAAAAGATTTAAAGTTATAACATTAAACGCTTAAAATGCCTGGGAGCATAGCCAGGTCTTAACCTGGCGCCGAAAAGATAGAAGCGTTGGCGCCAGGCGTACTTCTTCGGGGAAGCTGTTCCACAGTTTGGGGGCCACTACAGAAAAGGCCCTAGATCGAGTAACTGTCCTCCGGGCTTCCCGATGGGTTGGTACCCGGAGGAGGGCCTTAGATGCTGAGCGAAGTGACCGGGTCGGTTCATAGCAGGGGAGGCGGTCCACAAGATATTGCGGTCCCACGCCGTGTAAGGCTTTATAGGTCAAAACCAGCACCTTGAATCTGGCTCGGAAACAAATGGGTAGCCAGTGCAAACGGGCCAGAACAGGTGTTATATGTGCTGACCGGCTGGTCCTCGTCAGCAGTCTGGCTGCTGCGTTTTGCACTAGCTGAAGCTTCTGAACTGTCTTCAAGGGCAGCCCTACGTAGAGTGCATTACAGTAATCCAACCTAGAAGTTACCAGAGCATGAACAACTGAGGCAAGGTCATCCCTGTCCAGATAGAGGCGTAGCTGGGCTACCAACCGAAGGTGGTAGAACGCATTCCTTGCCACCGAGGCCACTTGCGCCTCAAGAGACAAGGAAGGATCGAAAAGAACCCCGAGACTACGAACCTGTTCCTTCAAGGGGAGTGTAACCCCATCTAGAACAGGGTAAACATCCACCATCTGGGCAGGGAAGGCATTCACCAACAGTGTCTCAGTCTTGTCTGGATTGAGTCTCAGTTTATTAGCTCTCATCCAGTCCATTATCGCGGTCAGGCAGTGATTCAGCACATCCACAGACTCACCTGTAGAAGATGAAAAGGAGAAATAGAGCTGCGTGTCATCAGCGTACTGGTGGCAACGCACTCCAAAACTCCTGATGACGGCACCCAGAGGCTGCATGTAGATGTTAAAAAGCATGGGGGACAAAACCGACCCCTGAGGGACTCCACAATGGAGAGTCCAAGGTGTCGAGCAATGTTCCCCAAGTACTACCTTCTGGCGACGATCCGCCAAGGAGGAGCGGAACCACTGCCAAGCAGTGCCTCCAACTCCCAACTCCGTGAGTCTCCCCAGAAGGATACCATGGTCGATGGTATCAAACGCCGCTGAGAGATCAAGGAGAATCAACAGAGTCACACTCCCTCTGTCCCTCTCCCGACAGAGGTCATCGTACAGGGCGACCAAGGCTGTTTCAGTGCCAAAACCAGGCCTAAAGCCGGATTGAAACGGATCCAGATAATCGGTCTCATCCAAGAGCACCTGGAGCTGACCGGCTGTTCATTTATAAGGCTTCACAGTTACAACCATAGATGTCTTCTTGGACTATCATCTAAATGGCATTTTTAGTCATGCAGTGTGTGTGTTATAATTAGGGTTGCAAGGTTCATGGCCTGAGACTGATCCTGTATCTTTAGGAGAAGAGAAAGTCAGCCAAATGCAGGTGTTCTTGCAACATTGTAATGAGAAAAACCACAAGGTGGAATTCTCCCTCCGCACAACTTTTAAAGATACTGTATGTTTAAAGGTTGTGCAGGGGGAAGGGGAAATTCCGCCTTGTGGTTTTTCTCATTACAGTGTTGAAAGAACACCTGCACTTGGCTGGCTTTCTCTTCTAAAGATACAGGACCAGTGTCAGGCCATGAACCTGGCAACCCTAGTTAGAATCCTTCTCTCACAATAATCCTGCTGGTTGAGTTTCTTGCACTCATTTCATACAGATGTAAAACCTAACAGTTGTCCAAGGTGACAAAACAAGGAATGAGTTGGGGGTGTAGTCAAACAGAAACACCACACAAGTGAGACAATATATCTATTCAGACAAACTAGTGTAAAAAATGTGGCATGTAAGCTTTTGAGTCACATAGGAATCTTCCTGCAGCTGGATTTTTGCAACACACGCTTGTCACATTAATTCTTTCCATGTTTAATTGTATACTTACACCTTCTCAGGTTGTTGTTGTTGTTATGTGCCTTCAAGTCGACTATGACTTATGGTGACCTTATGAATCAGCAACCAGTGTTCAGATCTTGTACGTTCAGGTCTGTGGCTTCCTTTATGGAATCAATCCATCTCTTGTTTGGCCTTCCTCTTTTTTTACTACCTTCTATTTTTCCCACCATTATTGTCTTCATTTCATTCTCAAAATTATTAACATGGATAGAAATCTGTGCTTCATGCATAAGCATGCATTTTACTTCTTAACCACTCTGTGGGTGTATGTTCCTGAGAAACCCATCAGCATGATCTCATGATCAAGAGTCCTAATACAAAATGCAGTAAATCGCACCTGGCTGAGTAACCAGGCAGGTTCTAAGTGCCCAGCCCTTTTATTTTCTGAGAATGAGACTCTGTACATCTTGTTTTCCAGTTCAGGGGATATTGCCTTACACATGAGCAGGCAGTATTGTGAATGTGGAAGGTCATGGTCTCAGTTTGCAGTGCTGGGCTGCAGTGATTTGGAGTTGTTATACCAGTGATTCAGTTTGAGACTGTAAGTTCAATTTCTTTTGTTACTTTGGTAGGGTTCTTTTAAGACAAAGTTTAAAACTAAGTTGCAGCCAGAGGCTTTTAATCATACATCATTGTCATTGTATTTATCTAGTAGTACTGAAGAAGAAGTGTCTCTTGGCAACATAATATAGGAGGCTATTTTTCCGTAGGCACAATATTTTATACTCAAATAGAAATTCCTTGCTCCTGTAGTCTTTTTTTCTCATTTCAAAACAGCCAGTAAAAAGAAAAGAAAAGGAATTTACAAAGGTTTGTTGCTTATTGTTCCAAGAAATTATGAAGCGTTAACTGAATTTGATCAAATTTTTATTATTCCTTTAATATCTAACCACCAACCTAAGGATTCATTTATGAATTCACAAGTTCACAACTACAGTGAGCAATGCTATTTACAATTTTTCTTGTCTAGTCTATATAAATGCCTATTTTTAAGAAAACCTTCCCCAAGTTACTGAAAATAAATATAAAACAATTGTGCACAGCAATTTCCTTTCCATCTTTTCAGTTTTCCTCTTAGATGCTTTCAGGCTGTGGAAGCAAAGCACTTTTTATGTAAAAAATGTTTTTTCACATTTATGGCCCAAAGGGAGAAAAAACCCTTTTGCTTTTAAATTTTTATATCATGTTACCACAGATCTTTGGGATATACCCTTAATAAAATTTAGCTTGGTGTCTGAGAGGTTTCTTACATTTTGTTTCTTTAAAAGTCTACTTCTTTGATACCCAAATCTGATGTAGATGCTCGCAGCATACTTAAAGTTGAATCATTCTACTCTATCTTGCTTTGTGCCCTTGAGATATGAATTATATCTTTGTTGTGCACATGTGTAACATCAAAAAAGTCAAAGAGCCATGCATTTGAGGAGCTAACAGCTGTTTTCAAGCAACATAATTTTATGTTAATAAAATAAGGACAGGGAATGCCTGATGGAGAGGTTTCTCACACCCTCCTAGAGTGCGTGCGCACGCGCATGTGTGTGTGGACTCAGTGTGTATGTTCATGTTGCAATTTCTTAACTTAATCTTAACTTTTCTCTTGTTCCTTAACTTTTAAGAGAAATCTTAACTTTTCTGTTGTTTCTAGACCTAATGGTTACAGAAGTACATTTGAAAATGTGAAGCCAACAAATGGTAGAGAGCTGGTAATAATACCATCTTCTCAGGAGGTCTGTTCCACACATCATAGAAATCAGGCCCTTAGTGTTGTGCTACCTGTCCTTTGGAATTCCCTCTCCTTAAATATTAAACAGGCACCATCTCTGTTATCTTTTTGGCACCTGCTGAAAACCTTTCTCTTTCAACAAGCCTTTTAAGTAGAGACCTTATTCCAGTCCACATCTATGTTTAAAATATGTTTTTAAAGTTTTTTTAAAAATTAAAAGATATTTTGTTTTAAAGATTTTTAAGATGTTTTGTTTTTAACATTTTTCAAAGCTATGTAGATGTTTTTGGTGTTTTGTCATTTGTTTGCCATCCTGAGATCCTTCTGGGTGGAAGGGTAGGATATTATTATTATTATTATTATTATTATTATTATTACCCACCTTTCACCCAGAGGACCAGGGTGGAGTACAACAATTTTAAAATACAGCATTAAAAACAATTTAAAACAACTTAAAATCACAGAATAGGGTGGAAATGTTTTAATGCACAGCATGTTTCTTCTCACTTACTAGTGTTTCAGAACACAACACACATTTTTGCTGTTGCAAATTGATAGGCTCTCTTTGTCCACCAAAGAGGCAGTTGAGGAAATTGAGCATTTTTGTGAAATTCTGAAAGTAGTGTTGTGACCTTGCTATTTTTGAGTGAGACACGACCACTGAATTAACCTGCCAAGTGACTTTAACTTGCTCAAGGAAAGTCATCTAATTCCAAAGCCCAAAGAAGGTTCACAGCTTTTACTGATCAAGCATAATAATTATTTAGGGTTGCTGCTTTATTTTATATGAGGAATAGGAAAGCAGACATGCATTTTATATTTGTGTCTGGCATGCATTAGCCACACTATTTGGCATCTGCAATTTCAGTACAAGTTTGTTTAACATTGTGTGAGACTCTCCAGTCATTCTTCTTGCTTTGTCATATCAGCTATTAAGGATGATGACATTTGAAAGTGCCTGGACAAAACTGATACATAAAGGTATGCTTACATATCATTAATGAATAAATGAGCAGGCAGTGTTGTTCTTCTGGATTTAGCAGACAAAGTAAAGCACAGTTTTGTCAAAAGAAAGATTGAGTCTCTAAAAATGTCAGTAAAAGTCCGAAGAGATATTTCTGAGAAGCAAAGTCATATAAACTTAGCCTATAAACTAAGCTGCTTTGTATTTCACCCATGCTGGTTTTCTCATATCTTATTTATACACGTGGTGCTAATGCCACCAGAGGGTTTCCATTTATTATTAAATATATTTCAACTTCAAAATAAGCTAATTGTGACATTTAGGCACTGTTCAGTCTAAAAAAAAAGGGGCAAGCTTTTCATCCTTAGGCCTTATGACAGTTATCACTTACAAGAGCTTTAATTATTGATGCTTTTAAAATGAGACAATCCAGCACTCAGTTAAGTCTAAGCTGTTGCTTCTGCTGTGTAGGAGGAAGCGGGACAAGAGACAAGAGATATTATGCCCCCAGAGGAAGAACATTGTGTCATGGGATGACCAAGCACCAAAATAAAGATGCCTTAAAGAGCCACTGCTGCAGGAACAACACAATTTGCTGTCAGTATCCTGTGCTTGCATGTCTTATGTCTTTGGTGCATAGCTTGTGCACTCTGGGCTTGAAACTGGGTGCAGATAGCATAGTCAGTTCTAGCTCCCTGATGAGAGTACTGATATGTCAGATTTAACATTTTAGGTGTATTTTTAAACTGTCATAGTGTGTGAAGTAGGCATCAGGCTAAGGTTCCAATCCTGTACAAACTTACTTGGGAGTAAGTCCACTGAATTCAGTGAGATATAATATGCACATGCACACACAAAAATACAACAGTGCCAGCACAAGACATTTTGCTGCCTGTAGCAGACTTTAATTTCCCTCTATCCCTGCTAGGTCCAGCACTTTAAAAAGTCTTGCTGCACCATTCAGACACCAATTCTTGTCTTCTTTGCCCTTTACTTGTGCTGCTTGAAGCAGATTGCCCTGTTGCTTGGCAGGGCTGCTCATGATGAAAAAAGCACAGTATTTATTGTGTCCACTTACACATTGCCAAAAGCAAAAAAGGACGCAGTTTGCACATGCTAGCTTTTATGTATAGATGCAGATTTAGAAATAAGTACTTTTAATTTACATGGAAATACAATGCACATCTCATCATAGTGGGATGACTGTGGCCAGATTACCTGCGTGCCTGCTCAGTCTACTGTTCTAAAAGCTGATGTGCAATTTCAAGACCACTGTTCTTCCTTCTGATGATTCTTCATATTTAAAACAAACTTGGATCCAACAGCTCATCAAACAGGATGGTTCTCTGACAGCTCTTTGAATAGAGGACTGCCCTTTATTAGGGAATAAAGCTGTAAATACATACAATAACTGAGCTGTAAATACAAGTATGGCTTAATTGATTTGTGGAGTGGTTGTGTTCCCAACCATTCCACCTGTATGAGGCCCTTTCAGAAAGGCTTCTGAAAGGACACTTTTTTTTGGTAATCTTTCAAAATGTGATTTTATATCCATTTAGATATTTCCTAAATGCAGTGAAAAATGTCAGCAAAAATAGCTCAATAAATAAATAAATAAATAAATGCTAGTAGCAGCTTGAAATGACTGGAAGAATAAGGTTATGACATATTGCAGTCATGCTACAATACAGTAATACTTCAGAGAGATAGGAAAAAAGATGCTAAATATATTAAGGCCATGTGTGTTATATATTGTTGGAAGAAATTTCATAACTTGCCATGTCCAGCAATTGAAGTATGGAAGCAATAACAACTATAATTATAAAGTAAAATAGTAAAGCACACAATCTGATTCTGTTGCAACATTGCAACCACTACTTAATTGAATCTGTAATTAATTTTCTAAAGTTTTTGGAAATGTTTTTGTTTTGCAAATATTCTAAACTTAGCTAAATTGTTTCCTTCTGGGAGGAAGGACAGAATATAAATAAATAAATCTTTTGACTCCTGTATTAGAATTTCAACTAAATGATCTGATAATTACATGCCATTCCCTATGATTTGTATAAAATATTTGTACTGATAGCCAGTCTACTGTGCTATCTTCCTATATACATAAAGATCTAAAAAAAAGTCATCACTCTGCATTTTGCTTGGTTGCAGGCAGGTGGCACTGTGAACTTCTGCATGATCAGAAGCGATAGTGCTGCAGGGGTGAAGTGTGTGAGGGTGCCAGCGCCTAGTCCTTAAACATAATTGAAAAAAATGGAGTTTGGAACACTGTTTGCTGGAAGAATGATCTCGAATGTTGCAAAGTAGGACAGAGGAAGGAATGCTTGGACCAGGCTTCAGAACTATAGAATAAATTTATTATTCTTATTATCTGCCCTTCATCCAAAGGTCCCAGGGTGGGTTACAACTAGGGTTGCCAGGTTCAATCCCTGAGACTGATCCTGTATCTTTAGGAGAAGAGAAAGTCAGCCAAGTGCAGGTGTTCTTGCAACTCTGTAATGGGAAAAACCACAAGGTGGAATTCTCCCTTCCCCCTGCACAACTTTTAAAGATACAGAAGACCTCTTGGTTGCCAGGCCCAGCCTCCAAGAGGTCTTCTGTATCTTTAAAAGTTATGCAGGGGGAAGGGAGAATTCCACCTTGTGGTTTTTCTCATTACCGTGTTGCAAGAACACCTGCACTTGGCTGACTTTCTCTTCTCCTAAAGATACAGGATCAGTCTCAGGCCATCGACCTGGCAACCCTAATTACAACAGTTTCAAAACACATAATTAAAAACAGTTAAAAACAACCTAAACATCACAGAAAATAGGATGGATCCTAAACAGGTGTTGAAGGCCAGGGTAAAGAGGTGCATCTTCAGCATTCTCTGAAAGTTGTACAGTGAAGTTGCCAGATGCACCTCGGTGGGGAGGGAGTTCAACAGCTTAGGGGCTGCCACAGAGAATGCCCTCTCCTGGGCTACTCCCCTGATCTTCTGAGAGTGGCGGAACTACCAAAAGGGCCCCCTTTGCTCATCTCACACCTGAAAGGATCTGTAGGGAAGGAGGCAGTCTTTCATATATTTGGGACTTTGGGACCTAAGTTGTTATAATTATAAATTTATAATTTACAATTATATAAATTTTAGTTCTGTAATAAGCCTTTTTGGAACTTTATATTCTGTCTGAAAGACTGCCTCCTTCCCTATGGATTCTCCTGGTTGTTAAGATCAGCAGAGAAGGCCTTCATGGTAGCTCCATCAACCTCAAAATTTCAGGGATGGTGCCCAGGAGAGGGCATTCTCTCTGGCAGCCCCTAACGTTTTTTATTTTTGTAACCTGCCCTGGGACCTTATGCTAAAAGGCAGGTAAGAAATCCAAGAAATAATAATAGTGTATTTCAATTACACAAAGTTGAAATAGATGATTGCTATCAATTAAGAGACAGCCAGGTGTCTTATAAAACAAGCTCAATACTGTTTATTAACTTCCTTTGCTCTGTTTCCTTCCTGCATCCACTCTCCCTTCCTCAGGCCTTCTGCTGTTATGCTGAGTCAGTTCCTAGTTGGTGTTCCCTCAGTTTTAATTTCCTGTGTGTGACTGTCACTGTGTTATTCCTTCTATCTGCTTTCTTAACTCTCTAACTTGGTTCTGCTTTACATTGATAAATCCAGCACAATATGTTGGTGGCAAGGACAGCTCTTTTGCCATTTAATTCACCCTTGTGTTTTCCTTCCCAGACTCACTTGCTGCTTGGATTCAGATGTCAGGGATGAAGAAGTGTGTGTTTACTGAGCAGTGTTACCTTGCAACAGTGTAAGGTAATAGCATGAAACCTCTGTGCAAGAAAGCATATTTAGAGTAGATTTGAACTCCTGGTCAGTCCAATGATTCCATCTATTCCTTTTCAGCTGCCAAAATAGAATGCTTTACGGCTGCGAGAGACTCTCAAAGTGGCTTGCAAAAGATGGTATACAGAGGACCAGAAATTACATGGTGTCTATATAGAACCAAGATTACTCAGGAAGCATTTCCTGCCTATTCTTGCCTGGTGTCTTTATGAAGCAGCAACACCCAACAAAATTCTCTAAGGCAGTGTTCTTCAAACTTGGTCCGCCAAATGTTGTTGAAATACAACTCTTATCATTCCTAGCCAGCTTCGCCAGCTTCGTGGTGTAGTGGTTAGAGTGTTCGACTACAACCTGGGAGACCAGGGTTTGAATCCCCACACAGCCATGAAGCTCACTGGGTGACCTTGGGCCAGTCACTGCCTCTCAGCCTCAGAGGAAGGCAATGGTAAACCACCTCTAACTACCACTTACCATGAAAACCCTATTCATACGGTCGCCATAAGTCGGAATCGACTTGAAGGCAGTCCATTTCCATTTTCATTTTTTTGCCGGGGATGATGGAAGTAGAAGTCCAACAACATCTGGTTCCCAACATTGAAGAACACTGCTGTAAGGTAAGCGAATGGGTCTGAGCTGCTGGATCTCCTTATGATACAAACAGGTTTGCCATGCTGGCAATTGCCAATCAGTACCTCGCTCCAAGGGCCTCTAGGGCTAGTGAATTGGGCAGAGCAATTCAGTCTTGTTCAGCTCTTGATGGTAGTCATTAGCACTTTATCCCTTCTGGTCTCTTGAAACTGTAGGGATCATGAGGAGGGGAGAACCAGATGGAAAGGGCTGCATAAACATGGGTGTCTCCTCTCTTTAGATGGGGAGTATCCCTCCCTGTCTTGTCCCTTCTAGTTGGGAAATGGCTTGAAAGGGAGCCAGAGGAGAATGTGAGCAACTGATACAGTTCCCCTTTTCCATGCTCAGTCATTCACTCCTCTCTTCCTACTGTTGCAATAAATTGAAAAAGGAGTAGAAAATGGCAGCTAGGCTTTCTGGCTGACTATTTTGGAGGTGTAGGGAATGTACCTGGATTCTAGAGTCTTGATTCTGAATAGATGAAGAAACATTTTTATTTGCTGGGCAAGTTGCTGATCTTCTTGACCCTTTGCCAGTCCAGATTTTGGGTCAAACCTGCTCACTTTCGTATGGTGCAAATGGCATAACAGTGCAAAGTACCCTTTCCCTTTCCTGAGTATATGTACTAAGTGCTATGGAACAAACTCCCTCTTCCCTCCCTTTCAGTTTCCTTTCAATAGTTTAAAACACGCTATAGGCCCAGATGATCCCGAGTTTTCCATTTGCCTTGAATCAAGAGTGAGTGATGCAGCTGTAGCAGTGGGCCTCATATCTTTATTGTGTTGGTAACAGTTTACGATCCAAATATAATTTCCATCATCACAAATATACATTTTGAGCATAAAACAGGTGTACTGGTTTTTTGGGGGGTTGGGGGTTGGAAGACAATCAACAGCATTATGAAATAAATTTCTTTATGCAATATAGTGTATGTAGTGTGCAATAAATTTTGTATTAAACCTAAGCTTACTTTTATATTAGAGGGCCAGTGTGGTGTAGTGGTTAGAGTGTTGGACTATGACCTGGGAGATCATGGTTTGAATCCCCACACAGCCATGAAGCTCACTGGGTGACCTTAGGCCAATCACTGCCTCTCAGCCTCAGAGGGATGCAATGGTAGACCCCCTCTGAATACTGCTTATCATGAAAACCCTATTCATAGGGTCGCCATAAGTCAGAATCGACTTGAAGGCAGTCCATTTCATTAGTTTTACTTTTACATTTCAAAAATATGCCACAATAATAGTTTTATCTTTTAATTTAAACATGGTAGATTTCATATTCTTAATGCAGTAATGTGAATTTATTGAGACAATAATTACTCAGAGCTTGATGGGATTACAAGTTACATCCAAAGGTATCTAAATAGGGTTAGGGTTAGAGTTAGAAACCTTTAACATTATAGTAAACAAAGGCACATTTTATTATCCTGGTCTAAAAATAGCATATTAGGCTGTCAGCATTATCCTTTAGAACATAAGAAATTCATAATTTTTAGAGAAATAATCAGAAAAATAAACATTTGTGTAATGTAATTAAGGAGTGGAAATACATTTAGATATTGGTATACATCACTACGCAATTTGCAGTCCTAGGACACCTTAATTGGTACTGGGCCTCATTGAACTCAGTGGGGCTTGCTTCTTACTACATAACTGTTCAGATAATTAGCTTTCCTGAACTCATATTTATTTATTTTATTTATTTGTTGCTCCATTTCAGTATATAACATATTGAAAATATCAGCATAGCTCAAATTTTATTTCTCTAATCTGAAAGTATCTGAAAGATCCGTAGGTCCTGATTCCAATGTGCATCTCTGGTTTTGGACAGGACAATGTGGGGTATTTAATTAATTAACTGATAGATAATATACTTCAGAAAATGGAAGATTTACATGAATTGAAAGCAGGTTCTCCACTTTACATTATGTGTGTGTGAGGTCATTTCAGTTGGTGCAAAAAATGGAGGAAGCTATGGCAAGTGAGAAGCAAAAGGGCCATCGGCTTGTTTTACAAAGACATTGCAATCATATTACAAGAACAATATGCCTCTCTCACTCCTAGTTTGGACTGAGAAGCTTTTGAAAGTGCCAGTCTGTGTCAGACTTGAAGAGCAGGCAGATAATTAATCTTGCGCTGGATCTGTCTTGGGCTAAATTAATAGTATAGTAGGGCCCTGCTTACCGGCGTTCCGTCTTGCGGTGTTCCGCTGATGCAGTGGCTTTCAATTAGGGGAAATTCCCCATTTTAAAGCCGATTTTGCACTTTTGTGACATTTTGCGACATTTTTGCGCGATGCGGCCCATTATAGTCAATGGGTTCTGCTTTATGGCGATTTCCACTTTACGCCGGGGCCTGGTCCCTAACCCGCTGTATAAGCGGGGCCCTACTGTATATGAAACTATAGGGTATAGCAGCACTACCTCACCTTGCTCATTTTGTTAGGCAAAATACCATGGGTAACACTAGTGAGGACTTCATGCTAAGAAGTCTCCTTCACACCCTAGAAGTTTTTTTTCAAGTGGCTGTTGCTGATAATCTACACTACAAATCCTTCAATTCTGCTCTGTTTTGAAATGAACTTATGCTATGATCTGCCTGTGAATTGGTGAGTGAAACTCATTTTCTGCTGGTGTAGATATTGTATGCTTTTGTTCCTTATGGATCAGCTGTTGTTGTCCAATGCCAAGAGGAGCAATGTTTGACACTGCAATGGCTGCCAGTACAAGCTGCTTTGTCTCAAGATACCTGTTGCTATTATATACGTGGTTTCACTTGAATGAGTCTTTGCTAGTTTGCTATGAAAACATCTGAGCTCTCACTGGGAAGAAAAAGCTGCTTCTGTGGCATCAGAGTGATTCTAGAGAATATTGGTTGGCTACTCAGCTCAGTTGCAATGCAGAACTCAGTTACAAATGCTTGTGACCCACTGAACTTATAACTTCCATGAACATAGCTGTGGTATGTTCTTGCCTTATTATCCAGATATTTTGCAGAACTGCAATGGCAGAGCGGCAGCTCCATTGGTGCACAAAGCTGTGCTCACTTCAGACTGTTAGAACAGTATTCAGCTAACTTTTTGCCCTAGTGCTAGATTACATTCGTGCTATGTTGAGTACAACCATTAGTCTTTCTGGCTGGCAACCTAATGAGACATTCCTTGAAAGATCAAAAGAATTTTGCTGCACAAAACATATAATAAACCAGGGTTGGGGAACCTCAGGCCCAGGGGCCAAGTGTACCCCCCAGGCTTCTCTATCTGGCCCTCAAGACTCTCTCTATGCCATTCCCCCTCCCCAAGCCATGCCTCTCACCAGCCCTACTCAATTCTCTCCTAAAGTGTTTTTGACTGCTGGAATGAGTCCTTGAACATTTAATTCCTCAAATGGAGATTTGTTTGTTGTATGTATAGAAACCTCTTATTTTTGCATGCCTGGAATGAAGCCTATTATACAACGGCAAGAGTTAGATCCTTTTCTGCCCACTTTTGCCTCTGGCCCTGCCCATCACTGGCATGTGGCCACCAGATGGTTCCTCAGAAGGAAGTGTAAAAAGGTTTCCCCACTGCCAGTGGAAGCTGATCCCTACCTGCCTGCCTTCCTGCAACCAGTCATGGGGTTGCTGTGCCTGTGATTGGCTCTGGCTCCACCTGCTGTCAATCTCCTTGGGTTCTGCCCTAGTAGTCACAATGGGCACTAGCCACCACTGCTCACCCCTGATACAAACAAGCCAGGTGCTTACCCATCTTGGCCCTTCCTGTTCCTATTCAATGAGCTGCTGAAGGCATTTGAGAGCAACAGAGCTCCCAGATCTTTCCTCAGTCTTGAATGCATTAGATGGCCTTAGGCAAGCCACTCTCAGCTTCAGTGTTCCCCTTTGCCCAAATATGCAATATGGGGATCATACTACTAATGTGTCTTACAGGGTTGTAAGAATGACTGAGAATTCAAGCAAAATGCATTTTAATGTCATAATTCCATGTGTGTGTATGTTATCATAGCAGAAAATCTGTTGGAACGTTGTCTAAATTTGTTACATCCCCATCCTTGGCAGTGCTGACTAAGGGTTCTGATAAATATTGGTGTAACTTTCTGACCACTGGGGGATCTGTCTGACACAGGAGCTCACTTATGTTACCAGCACAACACTAACAGTTCAATAATATTGAACCATGAGTTATGGCAATGTGCAAGGTGTATTTTGCACCTACTAGATACTCTAGAGCTGATCAGTAGGAAGAAACTGTTAGTTTTTAGTCCTGGCAAACTAGCAGGGTGATCCTTTCAAGAATTGTGGTGTACTAACATCAATACGTGCAGGCATTGGGTGGTTGTTTTTTTTAAAAAAAATATTTAAAGCATTTTTGTCCCAATCTTCAGCCAAAAAAAAAAAAAAAGCTCCCAGAGCAACTCACAAATGTCAGTGATGAGACAGCCCCTGCTCTCAGGCTTACAATCTAAAAGACACAGCACAAAGAATTGGGAACAAAGAGGAAAAAAGCAATCCTGGCCATGTCTGCTCAGAAGTAAGTCCTATTGAATTCAGTGGGGCTTACTTCTAGGTAAGTGGGGTTAGAGTTGCAGCCTTAAACATTGTTCCTTAATTAGAGAATTCATGTAATGAGAGCTGAGGGGCAGCTGGTGTCTGCAGGAGAGATAGATGAGGTGGCACTACTGCAGAGCTTGGAGTCTCCTGGAGCGTTCTGCACCTACGACCAATTTCAGAATTTTTGTAATGACCAGCTAAAATGAAAAAAAAATCAAGAAGAAGTGACAAAAGTTGTTGGTCTTCCAGCAGAACTATTGGAAAGGCTCTGCAGACCCATCCCTCTTGTTAGACTTGTCACACAGAGGTCCCCAAGCAACCTACAAATTTTAAAACATAAATGCATTACAATACATTCTAATACTAACACATTTGTACAAAAGCATATAAAAGCATACAATTCATAAAAACCCACCAATAGCAGCCAGTCCTATCCAGCAGCTCCTAGTTCACCCAGAGCTTGAGCCCACTCTCACTCTCCCCTTCTTTATCGCTATAATCATCCATTCTCTGCCTATCTTCTTCCTTGATGACTGTATTTAGTCAATTTAGCCGGTCCCCACTCCCATAATTTTCCGGAAGAAGAGCGGGGGAGCGGGAACTAGTGCCACCACCCCCCAAGCAATTTCCCATATAAATTTGTGCAGGGTGACAAGGCCCATTGATCCTCCAAATCGCCTTTTTTCCTTCAGACTGGAAATGCCTAGCCAATCAGGACACAGTTATGTGCTGCAATATGCATAAAGTGGTTCATTCCAGATCAGCTCCCACAACTAAGTATTATTTATTATATATTATATTTGTTAATTTTATATCCCACCTTCCTCTCAGAAGGACCCCAGGGCAGCACTGCAAGCATCCCACCCCCTATTTTGGGGGAAATATTCCCACCAGTTTTACTCTGATTTGTGTCCCTGGACCAATCAGAATCCATTTAGAATGTCTTCAGCTAACACATTTATGCTGCTTGAGTTCTGTTTTGTATGAGAGAAGCTTAAATTGATACACCATACTGTTCAGGGACTGGGCAGGAAGCAGCAGAAGGAACAGCTGGGAGAAAAGGGCTTTCTTTTTTGAGGTGTGGCACAGAATAGCTCTCTCGCCCTCCCAGTCCCTAGCCTTGCTTTCCTTCTCCTACTTAACATGAAAAATCACCCAGGCTTAAAAGAATTAGGGATTAAAATTTAACAGCAGCAGTAGCAACAGCATCCTGGCACCACCTGATAAGGGGTGGCTTATAAATTTGAGAAAATAAAATAAAATGAACAATACCCTCTACACTTTTGTGGGTGATCTTTATTATATTTATTTATAAAAGTTTTTTTATATACTGTCATATAATAAATTATCAGGGCAGTGTACAACTATAAAACATAAAACAGCATTAATCTTAGTATTCTTATTGTTCTTTGTATTGTTAAGTCTCCCAATATATGCCAGCCTGAGCCTTGAGATCTCTGTGTATGTGGGCTTTGCTTATAGTCCTGTCAATGAGCGTAGCATACTGTGCAATGCCATGGGATGGGCATCCCCACCCTGTTGTGGCAGCTCTCTTCTCTGGATGTGTAGCTCCCTTCTTTCGGATGTTTAGGTGTCCCCCTTTGTCAACTGAAGATGCATCTCTTCCTCGATGTCTTTGGCAGATAGGCGATATGTGGAGCCCAACAGCCAGTATCTGGTCTGCTGCTGTGTTGAAATTGTTATGACTGTGTTTTATAATACTGTTTGTATGTATGCTTTTATCGGAATATTTTGTAAACTGCCCTGGTATCCTAGGAAATGAAAATGAAAATAATAATAATAAATAATTTGAAAAAGTGTTTTCCTCATCTTTCAAAATAATAGTCTGCATGTTTACTGAAAGATTTGTCTACAGAGCCAAATTTATGGTCTTTTGCCATGATACATCGGTAGTCAGCATAGATAAAAAAGCAGAATGTGAACTTGTGTTGAATGCTTTATTCTTTTATTTCATGGCTCTCTGCTTTTTATTCCTGCTGGAACAAGAGCTTTGTGGAGCCCCAAAGATTGTATTCTATTTCACCCATGGATAGTGGTTTCATGAAACGTATTTCTCTGCCTACTTTAAGTCTGGATGTCTTTCAAGAACAAATTTCAAACAGATAATCAGCTTCATTTTCAGCATCTTTGCAACCCCAACTCGGGCAGATGTACAGTTCAGTAAGTGAGCTAATTTGCTGAATCAATATATAGACTACTAGCTTCTTTTTATCTAAGCTACATCAAAGAAGTGCATCTTTGAGGAAAATTTTTAAACAGTGACACTTTCTTTGTGCAGTGGCTTTAGGCCGTTGATCCATATATGGCATGCCCATTATGGCAACTGAGGAACTAGAACATAATTTGAAATAGAGATGGATGTATGGAATAAGACTGGGATCCAAGGAGCACATATTTGAAATCAAGTCCTTTTTTATTTATGTATTTAACGTATTTTTAGACTGCTTTTTGGGCAAAAATGTCTCTCAAAGCGGTTTACAACCATATAGTACAAGAATTCTTCACAGCACATACATAAAAGTGCAGATCATCAAGTAATTTTGATCTTTACAAACTCATAAAAGATGTGCCCTTATTGTATTCAGTACTTCATAATCCTTATCATTCTACGAAGAACTTGGTGAAATGACCTTGGTGATGGACTGCAGATGATCTGTTTAATTTTTACTTTATTAAAATATTTTTAACCTTTTTGTCCACACATGGGACCAACACATGGGACCAACAATCATCACTAGTGCAATAAATTGCTAAAACAAAAATGGATAAAATGGCTGAACTAGTAGGTTCTGAGGTTTGGGGACAGGAGGGGGATAGCAGAAAACCTGTATTTGAGTTGTATTGTGTGTTGCGATTTTTATCGTATTGCTCTATTTATTGTATTGAGTTTTGCTTGGTATGCTTTTGTACTGTTATCTTTATTCTGTATACGTTTTTGAGATTTTCTTTTGTAAGTCGCTTTGAGTTGCATTTTGGAAAAAAGTGACTAATAAATATCATTAATAAATAAATAATACTAATAAGTAATAAAAGATAGCATGAGAAAAACAGCACAATGGCAAACCTTGCTTATGGCTAGTGAGAAGAGAGCTTAACCATGAGTCCCAGTTTGCATGACATACTAAACCAAACCTTGAGTTAGCTCAGCATGGTGTGGCAGAAAAAAGGATCTTGAGGAGCAACATGACTGTGAGCTCTTCTCCAGGACAGTCAGGTTAAACCATAGTTTGACTTAATCGTGTCATGTGAACCAATTAGTTCATGTGAACTAATTGCTGTTCTCTGCATATGGACATCCTGTCTATGGTATTCTAGCTGCCAGGGCCTTTTTTCTTTCCATTCTTCTTTCCTTAGATGTACAATGTTCTCATATGTATTCCTTTAAACATTTTGCTTTCTCTTTTAGTGATTTTTCATTCTTCCCTGTAGAATACAGCCTGTTTTATATCACTTGGCTGCTGTGTTTCACCCACTCAGTATCAGAAGTTGGTCTGCAGTTCTTTTCCAACCCTCCTTTCTCTCCCAATAGCATGGTTTGCATGTAATACGATGCCAAATCATGGCTTAGTGCAGATTCTTAGCACGGGTTGATCGCAGCGCTTCCCCTCCACTCCTGCTGCTGCTGCACTGCCGTGAGTTAAACTGCGGTTTGCCTTAGAATGTTGTCTAATCCCAGGCTTGTGGTTTGCCTCACTTCAGGTTGTGTGGCGGCAGGAGGACTAATGGAGGAGTACAGCAGCTGTAATCTGCTCTCTGAGAACCCACACCTTCATTCTTAGCCATGGTTTGGCTATAATTGAGCCAAATCTACAGCAGTTTGGAACAAGTAGCTGCAGTGTTTACCTCTATCTGTAATCAACTGTCTCTGAGCTGCCAATTCTCTGCGCCGTCTCTGCTATCTTTTCGGCGCCTTTTGAAGGCTTTCCTTTTTCAACAAGCCTTTTAAGTTGAGACCTATCCCAGGCTGCATCTGTGTTAGAATTGCTTTTAATATCTTTTCTTTAATAATATATAATAAATAATAATAAACTTTTATTTTTGAGTCGCCTATCTGGCCAAATAAACGGCCACTCTAGGCGACGAACAACAACATAAGAAAATACAATATAAAAACAAGAGGAACACAATGAATAGTTATCTAAATCCCTCTTCCAGTTAAAACAACATTAAAACTAACTCACCCCTAAGATATTGTAGGCCTGCCTGAATAGGCAGGTCTTCAATGCTCAGCGGAAAACTGCCAGGGAGGGGGCATGATGCAGATCGAAAGGAAGGGAATTCCAGAGGGTGGGGGCCACAATCGAAAATGCCCTCTCTCTGGTCCAGACCAGCCTTGCTGTTTTGACCGGCGGGACCGAGAGAAGGTCTTGCGTGGCTGATCTTGTCAGGCGGCATAATTGGTGATGCTGGAGGCGCTCCTTCAAATAAACTGGGCCGAAACCGTATAGGGCTTTAAAGGTCAATACCAACACCTTGAATTGGGCCTAGTGCAGCCAGTGTAGATCTTCTAACACCGGAGTGATATGATCACAACGGCAGCTGTTCTTAATCAAACGAGCCGCCGCATTCTGTATCAGTTGTAATTTCCGGACCGTTTTCAAGGGTAACCCCACGTAGAGCGCATTACAGTAGTCTAAGTGAGAGGAGACCAGGGCATGTATCACACGTGGGAGCAGGTGGGAAGGAAGGTAGGGTTGCAGTCTCCGTATCAGATGAAGTTGATACCAAGCTGCCCGGCTCACTGCCGAAACCTGAGCCTCCATGGACAGCTGGGAGTCAAGAATGACCCCAAGGCTGCGAACCTGGTCTTTCAGGGGCAACTGTACCCCATTCAACACCAGGTCTATATCGCCCAACCTTCTCCTGTCTCCCACGAGTAATACCTCGGTCTTATCGGGGTTCAGTTTCAGCCTATTCCTTCCCATCCATTCACTTACGGATTCCAGGCACTTGGGCATGGTATCCACAGCCAACTCTGGTGAGGACTTAAACGAGAGATAGAGCTCAGTGTCATCCGCATATTGGTGACACTGCAACCCAAATCTCCTGATGATGCCCCCCAGTGGCTTTACATAGATGTTAAATAGCATAGGGGAGAGGATAGAACCCTGCGGCACTCCACAATTGAGAGGTCAAGGGTCTGAAACCTCATCCCCTAATGCTACCCGTTGTTGCCTGTCTGAGAGATAGGAACGGAGCCATCGTAAAACAGTGCCCCCTATTCCCAATCCCTCTAGGCGATCTAAAAGGATACCATGGTCGACGGTATCAAAAGCCGCTGAGAGGTCCAGGAGGACAAGGAAGGTATATTCTCCCCTATCCAATGCCCTCCTCATATCATCCACCAGGACGACCAAGGCTGTTTCAGTTCCATGTCCAGTCCTGAAACCCGATTGGAATGGGTCTAGATAATCTGTTTCATCCAAGTGTCTCTGTAGCTGTTTTGCCACCACTCGCTCAATCACCTTGCCCAAGAATGGTAAATTTGAGACTGGGCGGAAGTTGTCCAACACATGGGGATCCAAGGAGGACTTTTTCAAGATGGGCTTTATTACTGCCTCCTTGAGGGCTAATGGCATTGTACCCTCCTCCAAGGATGCATTTACCATTGCCTTGATCCCTTCGCCCAGTCTCTCTTTACAGCTCATAATGAGCCAAGATGGGAAAGGGTCCAGCAGACAGGTGGTTGGCTTCACAGTAGAGAGCACCTTGTCCACTTCCTCAGAAGGAAGAGGCTGAAACTGATCCCATCGGACCAGAATGCAACTGTCTGACTCTGGTCATATGTTTTTAACCCTTTTTAAACGATGTTTTTAAAGCTTTTTAAAAAAATGTTTTTAACATTATTTTGTTTTAATGTATTTTAAGATCTTTTTATGATGTTTTAAAGTGTTTTTAGCGTTTCTGTTTGCCGCCCTGGGCTCCTGCTGGGAGGAAAGGCGGGATATAAATCAAATATTAAATAAATTCCATCCTCACCCCATTTTAATAATGCCAGGGCTTTTTACTGTTTCTAAAGTCATGCCCTACAGGATACCCTTGTTTATGCAGATTTTTGTCCTCTGGATTTCTTTCTTTTTTAAAAAAATAACAACCAAGTAATGTTTTTCTGCATTCCTGGGGAGTCTCCTGAATACACAGAAATGCCTACCTTCCCTGCAGGTGACCTTTCATTGCCATACTGCTGGCATGTTTTCCCTCTGTCCCCCATCCCCAAGTTTTCTATTAGGAAAAAGGGTAAAAAGGAAGAAAGTAGAAGTTTTCTTTTGAGCGCATGTAGATGCCATAGGCAAGATGACAACACAAAACACAAAACCATTGAAATGGTAAAAAAATGAAAAAGCTGTGAGTACACAGCAATAATATAAGATGGAAAGAAGGGGTCAAACCAAAGAAAATGAACTGGCATTGATGCCACTGTGGGGAAAAGAGAGGACAGGAGAAGGAGTTTGCGTAAATCAGCATTAGTTGCTTCTATGGAGTGAAAGTGGTCGGACCTGACAGATAAGCAGCGTAAGGTGATTCTAATGACCTACCCCCACCAGCCTGTGTTTGTTGCCATAGTAACAAGAAGCATTTTTCTAATAATATACAAGATGGGATTTTTAAAGCAAAATGATGCAACCCCCCCCTCCCCGTGCTGTTATGTACATGGATCAAAGCAAGGAAATAAACTTAGCATAGCAGAAAATGTTTGGAACAAACCTGGATCTTTACTAATTAAATAGGTAAGCAAGGCAAATGTACTGTAACAAATTGTGTTGTGGAAGCAAAAGTGTTCATGTGGGGTGAGAGAGAAGAGCAGACTTCTAAGACTTTGGCCAGCAGACCCTGGAAAGGAATATTGTCTCTCCAACAGATCACTCCCAAGGTTTTTTCCCCCCATAGGAGGTGATGTGACAGTGAAAACCTGGGGGAAAGAGAGAAGGGGACTAGACCAGAACTTGGATCAAAGTTAATCCTGCACATAGCTATTTTACTATACATCTGCATCTGATGTGTGGTAAAAATCTCGTTACTGCTTGGACTCATGAGAGAACCAGCGTTCCAAATACAGTGCCTACATGCATACAGTGTTAATTACCGCTCTGTTAAAGGTAAGCGCTCTGAGAGAAGAGTAAAAATTGGAGGAAGAAAAGGTTCAGACTTGGCTTGGAAGGAGAAAATTCAAATATGCTGAATGCTGATGTGAATTTTACTAGTACAAGGTCTGCTTATAGAATAGTAGAGTTGGAAGGGGCCTATAAGGCCATCAAGTCCAACCCCCTGCTCAGTGCAGGAATCCAACTTAAAACATACCTGACAAGTGGCTGTCCCAGCTGCCTCTTGAATGTCTCCAGTGTTGGAGAGCCCACCACCTCCCTAGGTAATTGGTTCCATTGGTGTAACGCTCTAACAGTTAGGAAGTTTTTCTTGATGTTCATTCAAAATCTGGCTTCCTGCAACTGGAGCCCATTATTCCATATCCTGCACTCTGATGATTGGGAAGAGATCCTGGCCCTCCTCTGTGTGACAACCTTTCAAGTCCTTGAAGAGTGCTATCATGTCTCCCCTTAGTCTTCTCTTTTCAAAGCTACACAATGCCCAGTTATTTCAGTCTCTCCTCATAGGGCCTTGTTTCCAGTCCCCTGATCATCCTTGTTGCCCTCCTCTGCACCTGTTCCAGTTTTCCTGCATCCTTCTTAAAGTGCAGTGTCCAGAATTAGATGCAGTACTTAAGATGAGGCCTAACCAGTGCTGAATAGAGGGGAACTAGTGCTTCGTATAATTTGGAAACTATACTTCTGTTATTACAGCCTAAAATAGCATTTGCCTTTTTTACAGCCACATTGCACTGTTGGCTCATGTTCAGCTTGATTAACAACAATTCCAAGATCCTTCTTGCATGTAGTATTGCTGAGCCAAGTATTCCTTATCTTATATTTGGTTTCTTTTTCCTAAATATAGAACTTATCCTTTGCACTTACAATTGTTAAATTTCATTCTGTTATTTTCAGCCCAATGCTCCAGCCTATCAAGATCACTTTTAATTTTGTTTTGTCTTGCAGGGTATTAGCTATCTCTCCCAGTTTTGTATTATATGCAGATTTGATAAGCATTCCCTGTACCTACTCATCCAAGACATTAATAAAAATGTTGAAGAACACTGGACCCAGGACTGAGCCTGCGGCACCCCACTCTTTACCTCCCCCCACTTTGAGAAGGATCCTTCTGTTCACCACAGAGAGAAGGATTACTTCTTGTTGAAAACACAGGAGAATTGTATTCCCCTTGAACATAAGACAAGCCCTGCTGGATCAGATCAAATGACCATCTAGTCCAGCATTTTGTTCTCAAGGTGACCAACCAGATGCCTATGGGAAGCCTTTAAACAGGACCTGAGTGCAATAGCACTCTTCTTACTTGTGAATCCCAGCAACTGTTATTCAGAGATGCTGGAGAGGCAGTACATAGCTATCATGGCTAGTAGCCATTTTTGTTCATATTTTCCTTGAATTTGTCTGATCACCTTTCAAAGATACCCAAGTTTGCTTCATTAATCATGTGACAGTGGTCTACGCATTGAAAGGTCAATGAAGCCATGCCACTAGACTTGACTCCACGATTGCATAGCTCCCTAGCCACTCCCATGCCCCTCTCTCCTCCACATGTTAACTGTGGACAGCTGAGATGCGGAAGCCTACACATGTAGATGCACAGGGGGTCTACACAATTAGGCTGCCCCAGCATCAACATAAGATGCACGTACTGTTGTTTTAAACAGTTTCTATATTATATTTTGTTTTAATTGCAATTGTTTAACTGAATATTATTTTTATTAAATTAATTAAGTTGTTTTTATATAGGTACTTATTTTATATATATTGTTACATTGTAAATCACTTTGGGATACCTCATGGGAAGTTATTCATGAATGAAATAATGTGGATTTTCTGGATTTAGATCTGGTTTAAAATGTTTGACTTATATTTGGTAAATACCCTCCACATACACTAAAACATGACATGTGAATTTTATGTGCCATATATATATATATATATATATATATTAAAAATGGTGTATGTGTGTGTGTTGTCAGTTCCCAGATCAAGAAATTCTTTGCTTCCTCTTTGCTGCTATCAGATAAGTTCCTATAATGGTAATCACCTGTTATGCAGCAGTGGCCTTTGGAGATCTTATGCATCAACACTGGAAGAAGGAATAATCTTGACCTTTCCCCCCTAAATGTTTTACATATTATTATCATCATCATCATCATTTATTGCCTGCCCTTCACCCAGAGTTCCCAGTGCGAATTACAACAACCTTAAAATACAGTGTTAAAACAATTAAAAACAACTAGAATCACAAAATAGGGTGGATTCTAAAAATATGTCTCGGGTATCAAAGGCCAAGGTAAAGAGGTGCATCTTCAGCATTTTTCTAAAGCAGTACAGTGAGGTTGCCAGATGCTCCTCGGTTGGGAGGGAGTTCCACAGCTTAAGGGCTGCCACAGAGAATGCCCTCTCCTGGGCCACCACCACATCCCAAGCTTCTGAGGATGGTGGAATTACCAAAAGGGCCCCTTCTGCTGATATCAATACTGGAGAGGGTCTGTAGGGAAGGAGGTGGTCTTTTAGTTGTATTTGTTTCATTAAAGCTATTAGGACAGACCTGGTGCTTCAACTGCAGCTCCATATAATTCTTATTATAGTGAGAAGCTGCAATCTTAATCCCATTTATCTGGGAATAAACCCCATTAAATTCAAAGGACTTACTTCCAGGTAAGGATGGATGAATTTGCCAGTTTTGGTTTCTCTCAGTTTTTGAATAGAAATGTGAAGGCATGGGGAGGAAATGGAGATCAGAAAAATATACCCTAAAGACCTTTTTAAAAAATGCAGAAAAGGATTGGGGGGGGGCATATGAAACATTTTGGCTTAAGGCCATTGATTTCAATAGATCTACTCTGTATGACTTAGTTGGATCTCACCCTTTCTCTTTTAGTAAGAGAAAAAGTACTTTTGATTTTTTTAGTGTAAGATGATCTAAAGTTTCAGAGAATAACGCAACACTCAAATCCAATTTTTTTTGCACCAAGAGAGTGTTGCCATCTTCAAGAGAGAACATACAAGAATTTTATTGCTTTTAAATAGCTGCTTGCCTTCTTCTGGTGACCTTTATTCAGTTTGGAGGTCTAGAAGCAAGTATTCTGTTTGGTTGCCTTTTTGATCTCACCTCTATCTTGTATTCAAACTTTTAACTCTCTCCTCAAAGGACTGTTGACACAAATATTTGCTAGAGACTGTGAAACAAGCAGCTTATTGTCAGATGGAGACTGGGGCAGAAACTGCAAAAGAGCTATTGTTGCTACCAGAGCTTCAGAGGAAAACCAAGCTCTAACCAAGACTCACAGAGGGAAGTGGACTACAGTTGGGTGTATTCATAATTTTGCTTGTACAAAACAAGGCATTCATGGGTTTAAATTTTATAAATATGCCAAACAGTACAATTCTATATTCTAAGTTATAAATTATAAATTTTATGTTAAGGCAGTAAAATAACTTTTAAGTTTAATTTTTTTAAAGTATGTATTGTATGTATAGCAACCACCTTTGGTCCTACAATCAGCAGGGGAGTCCCTAATTGGTGGTGCCGTCTCTGGCTGCTGCCTGGTTAGCATTGACCCCCCCCCCCACCGGGCCTTCTCAGTGATGGTTCCCCATTTGTGGAATACCTTCCCTGGTAAAGTCTGTCTGCCTCCCTTATTATTTACTTTCAGAAGAAATGTGAAAACATTCCTATTTACTGAGACATTTGATGAATAATAGATACTGCCCATAGCAGCTGTGAAACTGATAACTGTGAGGGTATGTGATTCCTTTTAAATGCTTTTAGGTGTTCTTAAGTTTTAGATGGTTCTAAATTGTTTTAGATGTTTTAAATATGTTTTTATTTTATTTTAAATTGTACTGTTTTAACATTAGGATGTTTACTGCCTTGGGCTCCCTTGGGAGGAAGGGTGGGATACAAATTTAATAATTCAATAAATAAATCAAATCTACACACACAGACACACACACACACACACACACACACACACACACGGGGTGGGGGAACAAGTAGAAAAAACCCTCGTATTTTTTCACAGCTTCAAACAATTCTAGAAATTTTACATTCGTAGTTAGGACTATACAGGCTAGGAAGAGGCTGTTAAGTTGTCCTAGTGCTTGCACTTTAAACTGAGCCTGGAACAAACTGGCAACCAGTAAGGTTGATATAAAAGCCTCAGAGCTGCATTTTGAATTTGTTGTAGTGTTCAAGTGCATCTGAAGCCAGCTCTTCTGAAAACTAATTCTTATTTCTAACCTAACTGTAGCTCAATGTAAGTGAAGTAACTTCTCAGATGCAAATTTCAATAATAAAGTGCTACATGTTCATGTTCCCTTGCATTTCCATCTTACCCAAAGCAGAACTTCTGCCTTCTGGGAGATGTGGAAACTCCTGATACACAACACCCTAGAGAAAGAGGAAAATTGTGAAAGGCCTATTTTGGGTAAGATAGGGATGCAAAGAAACAGGAAATAGGACAGGCGTGCACATCCTGTTCTCCCACATTAGTAGTGCATCTGAAGTCACTTGGCTGTCTGAACCGTTTAGCTGTGCAAGTATTATTTTAATAAGAGTAGGGTACAGTGCTGTAAACTGTAAAAGCAGAAGACTATAAACACTTGTGTGTAAGTTTTATGTACTGTTGGGGTATACATACCCTGAAGCAGTTCAGGAGTGCTATATAATTATTTAGCTCCTTTCTATATGTGAATAGCACTGCCAATATATTTTTCTACCATTGTCCCTGTACCTTTAATTACTGTACAACAAGCAGAAATCCAGGATGTGAATCTTCTTCCAAGCCTACACCTCTGTGCTTGGAAAAGTTTCACTTGCTAAATTTCTGTTGGTTAAGCAGCTCTTAAAGCGTAGGTACTTTGCCAGATTCAAATAAATGCTAATGCTTCTGATAACTTTAATGTTTTTGAAAATTGCAACTGAAATAGTTAAGTGAGCTAAATAAATACATTTTAAAGTAATTAATTTCATAAGATGTTAACCAGATTAAGTATGTAGGCATATCAGTTCAAGTGATTTGTGGATGACAACAGAAATATGCTCAGGAGTTGATCATGAAATTAGGTACAAATCAGGTGCAATAATTGTTTTCTCCCTATTATATTCTTTGTGACAGCTCAAGTTTATTGTTCATCACGTTGGGTTCTCATATTGTTACACAGTTTTCAAGACTAATGTCAGTACAAAGCTATGTGGATGATATGGATGGCATTATGATGTCAAAAATCTGACATGAACATGATATTGGAGTATGTCTCTGTAGACAACATTAGGATGTTGGAAAGAGAAAAAATAATATCATTACTAAGCTATTTTACCATTAACTTATTATAGAAAGGTACATTGAACACAAGCAGTTTCCTTAGATAATGCTAACCCTTTGGTATAAATTTAGGGATGTGAGCCAGAAAGCACTAGTTGAAACCTTAACCTTGTTCTACTATTTATGTATTGAAAACAAGCAACACAACTCTTTTCCAGGGTTCATTGTTATCATGGTGCTAATTCCTGATACTGAAGCATCAGGAATTCCCTGGATCTTCTCTGAGATTTGCATAAACTACATCCTTCTTAAAGGAACCAGTTGCATGCAGCTGGGCCTGGAATTTTAACTTTTATGGAAATAGAATTGTTTATTCGGACTGTTTTACTGGCACCTGGACTCTGGGTAATTCTTTTTTAAAAAATAGTTATTCAACACTCGATTCCAAACAGCAAGTAATTTGAGTAGAAGAAAGGGCCTCCATTGTGTTTGGGTACATGACATCAGGTTCAGCAGGCCAAGAACGGACATGAAGATGCAGGTGTTACTCTATGTCACTTGCTCCTGCTTCCTGACAGCCTTGAATTTGTGATATAATATAGATTGATGCAATGAAATTGCCTGTCTTATTATGTGCTTTTTAGGCCAGCATGATAAATAACATATAGGTGCCTCTAAAGCCAAAGAGTGTATCTTTTATGTTTATGCTCTTCAGTTCTGCAAAGTAGCTCTCCTTTTGTTTAATGTGGCCTGATGAGTAATATGGACTATTAATTATTTTAAGTATCTGGAAAGGTTGCATTTAATCTGCCTGTGTGGGAGCCAAAAATCAGAGTTGGACAGCTATTTGATGAATAACGAGTGAAAAAGGAACAGTTTTGAGTGTGGGGGTTAGCTGGAAAAAATTCAGACACAACTTTTAGAATTGCAAGTTGTTAAACTGTTACATTGCTACTTGTGACCTGTTTCTGTGATTGCTTCTGCAGTTCTTTAATAATAACTCCAATGCATGACTGTAATGAAAAAGACAGAACACTGTACAACTGCTGTGCTCTCCTCTCCAGAAGATCCAGACTCTGTAAATCCCACCACTCAAGAAAGGGGCAGAAGAAAACAAAAGTGATTTTAGATCTGACTTACCTTTGTTTCACAATTATTAATAAACATTTGGAATTATTAATATTGGCATGTATTTTTGCAGACACCTACACATGAAAACAAAGCAATCTAACCCTTTTTGCACCAGGCTGAGGTGGGAGGGAGTTCATAGAATCACAGAATCATAGAATAGTAGAGTTGGAAGGGGCCTATAAGGCCATCGAGTCCAACCCCCTGCTCAATGCAGGAATCCAAATCAAAGCATTTCCGACAGATGGCTGTCCAGCTGCCTCTTGAATGCCTCCAGTGTCGGAGAGCCCACTACCTCTCTAGGTAATTGGTTCCATTGTCGTATGGCTCTGATGTCCAGTCAAAATCTGGCTTCCTGCAACTTGAGCCCATTATTCCATGTCCTGCACTCTGGGATGATTGAGAAGAGATCCCGGCCCTCCTCTGTGTGACAACCTTTCATGTATTTGAGAAGAGTGCTATCATATCTCCCCTCAGTCTTCTCTTCTTTAGGCTAAACATGCTGAGTTCTTTCAGTCTCTTCTCATAAGGCTTTGTTTCCAGTCCCCTGATCATCCTTGTTGCCCTCCTCTGAAGCTGTTCTAGTTTGTATGCATCCTTCTTGAAGTGCAGAGACCAGAACTGGACGTAGTATTCAAGATGAGGCCTAACCAGTGCTGAATAGAGGGGAACTAATACTTCACGCGATTTGGAAACTATACTTCTGTTAATGCAGCCTAATATAGCATTTGCCTTTTTTGCAGCCACATCACACTGTTGGCTCATATTCAGCTTGTGATCAACAACAATTTCAAGATCCCTCTCACATGTCATATTTCTGAGCCAAGTCTCCCCCATCTTATAACTGTGCATTTGGTTTCTTTTTCCTAAGTGTAGAACTTTGCATTTATCCCTGTTGAATTTCATTCTGTTGTTTTCAGCCCAATGCTCCAGCCTATCAAGGTCCCTTTGAATTTTGTTTCTGTCTTCCACGGTATTAGCTATGCCCCCCAACTTTGTATCATCTACAAATTTAAAAAACATGTTTTGTACCTCCTCATCCAAGTTGTTAATAAAAATGTTGAAGAGCACTTGGCCCAGGACCGAGCCCTGTGGTACCCCACTCATTACTTCCGCCCAGTTTCAGAAGGAACCATTGATCAGCACTCTTTGAGTACGATTCTGGAGCCAGCTGTGGATCCACCTGATAGCTGTTCCATCCAGCCCTCATTTAGCTAGCTTGCTGATCAGAATATCATGGGGCACTTTGTCAAAAGCTTTGCTGAAGTCGAGATATATTATGTCCACAGCATTCACACAGTCTACAAGGGAGGTTACCCAATCAAAAATGAGATGAGATTAGTTTGGCAGGATTTGTTCTTCATAAATTCGTGTTGGCTCCTAGTAATCACTGCATTGCTTTCAAGGTGCTTACAGATTGACTGCTTTATAATCTGCTCCAGAGTTTTTCCAGGGATTGATGTTAAGATGACTGGTCTGTAGTTCCCTGGTTCCTCCTTGCCCTTTTTGAAGATAGGGACAACATTAGCTCTCCTCTAGTCATCCGGCACTTCACCAGTCCTCCACGATTTTGCAAAGATAATAGACAGCGGTTCTGAGAGTTCTTCAGCCAGTTCCTTCAATACTCTAGGATGCAGTTTATCAGGCCCTTCCGATTTGAACTTGTTCAAAGTGATTAGGTATTCCTTGAACATTTGTCTATCAATCTCAAGCTCCAATCCTGCCCCTTCTACTTCATGTTTACCGGGAGGGTCATAGACCCTTTTTTGGGAGAAGACTGAGCCAAAGTAGGAATTGAGGACTTCTGCCTTTTCTTTGTTATCTGTTATCATTTTGCCATCCTCATTGAGTAGCTGTGCCACCATTTCTTTTCTCTGTCTTTTACTATGGATGTACCTGAAGAAAGCTTTTTTGTTGCTTTTAGCGTCCCTCGCTAACCTCAGCTCATTCTCAGCATTAGCCTTCCTGACACCATCCCTGCAATTCCATGATACCTGCCTGTACTCTTCCTTTGTGGCCTGGCCTTCTTTCCACTTCCTGTATGTGTCCTTTTTTTGTTTTCAGGTCTTCTCTAAGCTTTTTATGAAGCCACATTGGCTTCTTCTGCTGTCTCCCCCCCTTTTTTTTCCTTGTTGGAATTGCTTGCCATTGCTGTTTTAGAATTTCCTTTTTTGAAACTCCCACCCATCTTGGACTCTTTTTCTCATTAGGGTCGCTTGCCATGGAACCATACTTACAATTGTCCTGAGTTTATTGAAATCAGCTTTCCTGAAGTCCAGGGTACATGCATGGCTACCCACAGCTTTTGCTTCTGTTAAAATCAAGAATTCAAGTATGGTGTGGTCACTTTCCCCCAGAGTTCCTGTAACTGCCACTTCATCCACCAAATCATCTCTGTTGGTTAGAATCAAGTCCAGGATAGCTGATCCTCTGGTTGCTTCCTCCACTTTCTGTAGGAGAAAGTTATCTCCAATGCAAGTCAGAAATGTCTTGGAGGTGCCGTGTTTGACAGAATTTGTCTCCCAGCAGATATCGGGATAATTGAAATCCCCCATTACTACTACATCATGCCTCTTCGAGACATTGGCAATTTGCTTTTCAAAAGTTGCATTCTCCTTGATTGGGTGGTCGGTAGTAGACTCCAAGCACCATATTCCTTTAATTACTTGCCCCATTAATTTTAATCCAGATACTCTCGGTGGAGCTACCAAGCTCATCTTCCTGTATTTCTGTGCAGGGATATATATTTTTAACATTGAGTTGGGTTGGATGGAGCTGTCCCTCCATCAGTTTCCTGCTTCCTGTGGAGTGATGCCAGCATCACTCTGCTGCCGTAGTGCTCCTCCTTCTGACCACTGAAGAAGCAGGCAGAGGTACCACCAATAGGATCCCGCCAGTGACAGCCAGTGGAAAGCTTCAAAATGCTTTTTTTCAGAGGGGAGGGAGGGGAGGGGGCTGAGCAGGCCCCACTGTCATTGTGTGACAGTTATACCAGTTCAAGGCTGGCGCAGTAATCTGCCTACCACTTCCTTTCGCCCAGCTACCATGCACAGCAGGACTGCAGATGCAGTGGTGACCTTGTCACCCCATAAAGCTCTGCCAGGCTGGGGAACAGGGCAGAAATTTGGATTGCTTCCAAAGTGTGTTTAACTGCTGTTAAGTCGAAAGGGAGCAGGATTGAACGATGTAGCTCTCAAGCCTGCCTGAGGAACAGTTTATGAGTTTTTAGAGTGTTGACACTGGGTGTATATATATAGACAACACTGGGCTAGCCATTCGTAGTCTGATCTACACATATAGCAGATGAGATGGCAAAACTGTTCCCGGATGGTGCCACTTCAGATGTGAGGCTTGCACAGTTAAATACTCTTCCATATAATCATCTCCATGAACATAGAAACTACATGTCTAGCAGAAAGGATCTAGCCTGGACTTCCTCTTGGCCTACTCACCATTTAACAAAGGGCAAAGCTATCAATGGTTATTAGCCATGTTGGCTAATTGAAGGCTCTTTGTACAGGCAGTACACCTTCGAATACTAGATGGGGAGACAAACAACAGAGGAGTACTGTTGCCTTCATGCCCTGTCTACATTATTTATTTATATGCCAGCTTTCCTCCAAGCAGCTCATTGGTGTCGTCCCTCCCCGTTTTATCCTCACAACCTTGTGGAGACGGTGACTGGACCAGATCGCTCAATGAGCTTCATGGCTGAGTGGAGATTTCAACATGAGTTTCCTGTGTCTTAGATGAGCCTTCCCCAATCTGGTGCTGTCCAGATGTTTTGAACTGCATTTCCCATCATCTGTGACCATCGGCTGTGCTGTCTGGGACTGATGGGAGCTGTACTCCAAAACCTCTAGAGAACATCAGATGGGGGATGGCTTTCCTAGAAAGACACCACACTGGCTGTCTTATGGGCATCTCAGAGTCATTCTGGTGGAAATTGCAACCTGGGCTGGATGAACCCTTTGTGTGATCCAGCAGGGCTCTTTTTATGCAAGATTATTTTTACCACTTAAGAGGCAAATGGACTATTGTTGTGTGTACATTGTTGTATTGGGATTGACAGGTCAGAAGAATGGCGTGGAGTCAGGTGTGAACTTGCACAGCAACCTATACAGTATCCTGGATGCATAGAGACATAGACATTGAGTACAGTAAAACCTCATTTAAGGAATCCTCCAGGAATGAAGCTCTTTTTAACAAAAGCTTTTTTTAAAGGTGAAACTGACTAGCTTTGCTTTGCTATGGATAAACTTTCAAGCCTGTGCCTTTGCTTTGAGGTGAGACTGTCCAACCTGTGTCTTTGCTTTGCTATCAATAAACTTTCAAGCTTGTGCCTTTGCTTTGCTAGGGTGAAACTGACAAGCCATGTGTGTTTGTTTTGCTTTAAGGAGATCCCTTGCTTTCTCTCAGGGCTGAGGGAAGGATCCAATACAATTCAGAGGGGAGGGAGTATGAGGAGGAGTGCCAGGTAGGCACCCTTTAAAGCCCCTGTTGAAGCTGCCCCTACCATCTATGAGCGGTTGTAGGAACGTATTCCTATTGTTTTTATGTTATTCCTACCTCTGGTGCCAAAGTTTCTGTTAAAGAAGTAATGTCCAGGAATGCATCTACTTTGTTAACTGAGATATCACTGTGTTGTATTTAGTCATGGTAGAGGTAGATTCTTACACATAGCATTGCTGGTACGATGCAAACGGCACTCAAGATACAAACATTCTCACACCTGCACGGCTTTCCCCTCCTCTTCTCTCATTTCTTAAATAAGAGGTTGTTTTTCTTACTCTCTTGTGAGAAACTGAAGTAACCGCATAATCTGTTTTGGCTGGGATCTGAGTGGATCAGCCCCCCCAGTTTAATACAGCTATGGTACCTTAACATGTGGTTGATTTGAAACGAATGCTGATAAGAGTTAAAGAGGAAAGCACAAAAGCAGGACTACAGCTGAACGTCAAAAAGACTAAAGTAATGACAACATAAGATTCATGTAACTTTACAGTTGACAATAAGGACATTGAACTTGTCAAGGATTATCAATACCTCAGCACAGTCATTAACCAAAATGGAAACCATAGTCAAGAAATCAGAAGAAGGCTAGGACTGGATAGGGCAGCTATGAAACAACTAGAAAAGGTCCTCAAATCCAAAGATGTATCACTGAACACTAAAGTCAGGATCATTCAGACCATGGTATTTCCAATCTCTATGTATGGATGTGAAAGTTGTACAGTGAAAAAAGCGGATAAGAGAAAAATCAACTCCTTTGAAATGTGGTGTTGGAGGAGAGCTTTGTGGATATCATGGCCTGTGAAAGAGACAAATAACTGGGTGTTAGAACAAATTAAACCAGAACTATCACTAGAAGCTAAAATGATGAAACTGAGGTTATCATACTTTGGACATATAATGAGAAGACATGATTCATTAGAAAAGATAATAATGCTGGGAAAAACAGCAGGGAGTAGAAAAAGAGGAAGGCCAAACAAGAGATTGAATGATTCCATCAAGGAAGCCACAGACCTGAACTTACAAGATCTGAACAGGGTGGTTCATGACAGATGCTCTTGGAAGTCGCTGAGTCATAAGGTCGCCATAAGTCGCAGTCGACTTGGAGGCACATAACAACAGCAAAATTTGGCTGTGACTTTTTCAGTCAGGTTTTGTCTGCAACTGCATCCCTCTGTTTCAGCTCTTAAGTTTTTTTTGCCTTGTCTTGCCCTGTTCCTTGGTTTTACTTACTTGCCTTCATCTGCTGTTCACATTTTTCATATTCACATGTCCATCTTCCTTTCAAAAGTATTAATATTTGTCATGGGGAACTGCTCAGACATGTTTACGTTGAAGACTAGGCTGTTTGAAGTGCATTATTTTGTTTTTTTGTAATTCCCTGGATACAAGTACTGACAATACTCAGCCTAATGTTTTCTGGAATTTCTCTGAAGATTGAAAATAGGATCATGTAGTGAGAAGGAAACTGTAAAATGAAAAGAAACAAGGAAGCTTTTAAAGGGGTGGATGAATTGGTGAGACTGTGTGAATTCGAAACTTTCTTGGCATGTAGGCATAGTGATGAGAAAGGCTTCACCTGCTGAATTTCTACCACTAATGCAGCTGCTAAAAGCACAGGAGCTCTGTACCACAAAAGGTAATAAAATTTGGCAATCTTAAATGCCAGGATGAGAGACATTGCAGGATGGCAATAGTATTCCGACATGCCATTCTTCTGGCTAAATTTATAGGAAGGGAAAGTAAGCAGCCCTTATTTCCCAGCCAAGTTGTTTATGACAAGGTCTCTTAACCAATGTGCATTATTATTATTATTATTATTACCACCTGCCTTTCACCCAAAGGATCCATGGCGGGTTACAACAATTCCAAACATAATTATGTGGTATCTAGGCCCAGTTAAGCATCAAGTTACGAAACCCAGCATTTTGCAATTAGACATGGGATTAGGGAGACCTGTGTTCCTATTCCTAGTCAGCTTTCTAATCTTTTGCAGTATGCTTACTCTAGCATAACCTCTATGTGCAATAGTGATCTTGAAGCTTAACATGTATGTCCCTGTTTTTCAGGCAAGAGGAAGTACAGGATGTTTGTACAGCAGTCCTCTTTTAGATGATGAAACGGGACATAGCTCAGTGGGAGATCACATGGTTTTATACAATGCCGCAGATAAAATCCCCAAAATCTCCAGTTCAGAAGGATCTTTCATAAAAGGGCTGGTAAAGACCTTGAAGAGTTGCCATCTGCACCAAACATTTAAAGCACTATTATACCACTTTAAACAGTCATGGTTTCCTGTGACGTCCTTCCCTGGTTCTCCCTGTCAGGTTCCCACCTGCTTGTGGCTACTTCCTTTCACTAGGCACCACCAGGAATACCACCAGTCCGGACCGTCCTTTATATGGTTTCTCACTTCGCTCTAGCACAGATCTCGCTAGATCCCCCTGCTAGGCAGCACCACCAGTCACGTCCTATAACCAATACTCCCAGAGACTTTGCTTGAGTCTCTCTCTAGCTGGTTACTTTTGTCACTGCGTGCTTATGCTGTTCCCAACCCCCTTGTATCTTTATAGATAACGCATACAACTCTGGGTTGCTCTGGATACTTGAATTGTTATTATTCCTCCCTTCACCACTGCCACCATTAGATACTGTTTCTGTTCAGCCTTGGTAATTACCTTGCCCTCCCTTCTGGTATGTATATCCCCCAGCCAAGGATCAGGCCTTTGGTAAACCAAATAAGTATTTATTAAATATCAGAAATAACAAGATTAGTTTTAGAATGTTTCACAAGCGTATGGTTTCATCTACTCCTGTTTTGTACTTGACTTATTATTAATCAGAACTCCAACTCCCTCTTTCTCCACACTCCTGACCTCCACCCTCAAACACCTCTTTCTCCACATTCCCAACATCCACCCAGATTCAACTGTCATTCTTCCATTTATACTCCCAGCCATTCAAACGCTCAGCCAATCATCCAGCATTCTACTGCTCATGTACTCCCCCCTCCTCTTTCACTCCACTTACCATATGTCTTCTATATAAACAGCACTTACCATATTTACACTATAAGCAGGAACATCACATTTCCCCCAAAGAATCCGGAGTACTGTAGCTTGTTAGGGTGCTGAGAGTGGATAGGAGATCCCCTATTCCCCTCAGAGAGCTACAATTCTCAGAGTTCCCTGGAAAGAGGGATTGATTGTTAAGCCACTCTGCACATTGTAACAGTGAGTGGAACAGGGGTCTCCAAACATCTCTCACAAACTGCCTTTCCTAGGATACTTTGGGGGAAGCCACGACTGTTTGAAGTGGTATGATGCTGCTTTAAATGTATAGTGCAGATGGAACCAACGTCTGTCAGAGTAGACTACAACTCGGGATGTTGTGGCCTTCTAGACATTATTGAATGCCAACTGTCATCAGCTCCAGATAGCATGGCCAGTGGTCAGGGATGATGGGAATTGTAGCCTAACCCATGCTCCCCATCCCTGGAGTAGACAGTACCAAGCTATATGGACCATATAGACTCTGCATAAGGCAGTTTCATATTAAACCCTCACCTTCTTTTCACTTTAGTCCAGCTGTGGAAAAGTGCTTGGTGTTGTAATTATGCTGCATCCAAATTCTTGTATACTGACAAGCAAAGCAAATTAATTCCTGTCATGGATGGGTTCCTCGTTGCTCATCTGCAGAGCTTGGAAAAGTTACTTTTTTTGAACTACAACTCCCATCAGCCCCAGCCAGCATGGCCACTGGATTGGGCTGATGGGAGTTGTAGTTCAAAAAAGTAACTTTTCCAAGCTCTGCTCATCTGCTGTGCCCACTGGCCTGTGTGTGTTGTTGTTTAACGCCAGATCGCTACATAATAAGACCACTCTCATCCATGACTTGATTGTGGATGAAGGTGCCGATTTGGTGTGCATTACCGAGACCTGGGTGGGTGAGCTTGGAGGAGTTGATCTGACCCAACTTTGCCCACCTGGATACTCGATGCAGCACCAGCACAGGCTGCAGGGACGGGGGGGGAGGAGTTGCTGTGGTCTACAGAACTTCCATCTCTGTCACCAGGAAACCACTCTGTCTTGGAGCTGGCTGTGAGGGCCTGCACCTGGTGTTGGGCCAAGGAGACAGTAAACTAGGGTTGCTGCTGGTGTGCCGTCCACCCTGCTGCCTGGCAGCTTCTCTGACCGAGCTGGTGGAGGTCATCTCGGCTGTGGCGTTGGAGGAGCCCAGAACGATAATGCTGGGTGATTTCAATGTCCATGCTGAGGCTGCCTCTAGTGTTCCGGCTCGGGACTTCATGGCCTCCATGATGACCATGGGGCTGTCTCAAGTAGTTTATTGGCCCAACACGTAGGACAGGGCACACCATCAACTTGGTTTTTGATCCAGATGTAGGAAGGGGTGGACTGGAGATGGGTGGTGGTGAATGTCACCCCATTGTCATGGTCAGATCACTTCCTGGTGAAGTCTATACTTATGGCTCCGATCCTTCCCTGCAGGGGTGGCGGACAGATTAAGATGGTCTGCCCCCAGATTCTAATGGAATCTACTAGATTCCTGAATGCCCTGGGGGAGTTCCCAGTAGATAGAGCAGGTAACCCTGTTGAAGCCCTTGTCACGCTGTGGAACAGCGAGGCACGTTGGGCTCTCGACACGGTTGCCCCTAAGTGCCCTCTCTGGCACTGTGGAGCCCGGCTTGCACCTTGGTACACCAGTGAGCTAAGAGCAATGAAACAGGCTGGACAACGGCTAGAGCGCAAGTGGCGAAAGACGTGCTGTGAGGCTGATCGGGAATGAGTAAAACATCATAACCATGTCTACTGTGTGGCGGTGAGGGTGGCGAAGAAGGCCCACTTCTCTGTCTCCATCGCATCCTCAAGTAGCCGTCCAGTGGAGCTTTTTCCATATTGTCCGGGGTCTGTTGACATCAACTCCGGGAAATGGAGTCTTAGACCTTTCAGAGGACCACTGTGAATTGTTTGCAAGGCACTTTGAGGGTAAAGTTGCTCACCTCCATAGCAGTCTTGATGCCCCATCCACATCTACTGTAGTCCCCAATGAGGTGTCCAGTGCAACGTCCGCTGCAACTTCCTGGGAACGGTTTCAGTTGAGGTGGCCTGATGACATGGACAAGGTGCTTGCGATGATGCGGCCAGCAACATGTCCTCTCGACCCTTGCCCTTCTTGGCTTATTAAAGCTTGCTGAGGGAGTCTGACCGAGTGGATCCAGGGTGTGGTCAGCGCATCATTGCGGGAGGGAGTGGTTCCAGCCGCCTTGAAAGAGGCGGTGATCTGACCACTCCTGAAAAAGCCCACCCTGGACCCATTGGTTTGTGATAACTACCGACCAGTTACAAATACTCCCTTCTTAGGGAAGGTGATTGAGAGGATTGCGGTGCAGCAACTGCAAGTACTCTTGGATGAAACAGATTCTCTTGACCCATCCCAGTCTGGGTTCAGGCCTGGTTATGGGACTGAATCGGCCTTGGTCGATTTGCAGGGCTGTGGAGTCGGAGTCATGGAGTCGGAGTCGGGAGCAATTCTGGGTGGAGTCGGAGTCAGTAGAAATGTACCGACTCCGACTCTGACTCTTTCATAAATGGCAAATGTATATTAACTAGTAATAACAAATTTACTGTAGTAAAATGGTAGCACAAGGCATTTCATCACCACCACGTGAATCCAGAGCTTGGAAAAGTTACTTTTTTGAACTACAACTCCCATCAGCCCCAGGGATTGGACTCGTCAGGGGGCCACACCCACACCAGACTTTGATTTCACTTGAGACAGTCATGGCTTCCCTCAGAGAATCCTGGGAAGTGTAGTTTGTGAACGGTGCTGAGAGGAGACTGCTATTCCACTGACAGAGCTTTAGTGGCCAGAGTGGTTTAACAGTCAGCCACTCTGATTGAAGGTCTGTGGGGGGAACAAGGCGTCTCCTAACAACTCTCAGCACCCTTCACTAACTATACACTTCCCAGGATTGTTTGAGAGAAGCCATGACTGTCCAAAGTGAAATAAAGGCCTGGTGTGGATGTGGCCAGGGACAGCTTTGGTTTAAATTTGGGTGGGAGGCTGCATGTGCCTGCTGTAGAGTAAAAAGGTGAGGGAAATGCTGAAAGCAATGTTACTGTTCACAGTGTTTTTCTTTTGCTCTCTGCTATCTTTTTGATGCATTTTGAAGACTTTTTCTCTTTTAACAAGCCTTTTAAGTTGAGACCTATCCCAGTCTGCGTCTGTGTTAGAATTGCTTTTAAAATGTTTTCTTTAATAATGTTTTTAACTCTTTTTTAAAAAAATATGTTTTTAACACTTTTTTAAAAAAGATGTTTTTAACCTTTTAAAAAAAATGTTTTTAACGTTCTGTTTTAATGTATTTTAAAGTCTTTTTATGATGTTTTAAAGTGTTTTTATCATTTCTGTTTGCCGCCCTGGGCTACTGCTGGGAGGAAGGGTGGGATATAAATCAAATAATAAATAAATAAATAAATAAAGGAAAGGGGCTTTCCTCCTGCTCAGTACCCACCCCACCCAATCTCCTCCCCTTCCTGCCCCTCCCCCAGGTCAGTGTTGGACTACGACCTGGGAGACCAGGGTTCGAATCCCCACACAGCCATGAAGCTCACTGGGCGACCTTGGGCCAGTCACTGTCTCTTAGCCTCAGAGGAGGGCAATGGTAAAACCACCTCTGAATACCATTTACCATGAAAACCCTTTTCATAGAGTCAACATAAGTCAGGATTGACTTGAAGGCAGTCCATTTCCATTTTCAAACATGATTGCACAGAAATAAATCCCATTGAACTCAAAAAGTATGCAAACAATCAAACACACTCTCCCTTCTCCTCCCTCCTATTCCCTCCCTCTTGCTTCTTCCCTCCCCCTTCCTTTGCCCCTCCCTCCCCATCCCCAACCCCTTCCAATCTCCTCTTTCCCCTTCCCCCTACCCCTCCCCTTCCTCCTCCCCATGGTCAGTTTTACCTATCTTAAGCATGATTGCAGGGAAGTAAATGCCATTGAACTCTATGAGCCTGCAAATGATCAAATCTGCCCTCCCCTACCCCTTCCTTTGCCCCCTCCAATACAGTCCTTCCCCCTCCCCCATGGTCAGTTTTTCCTATCCTAACCATCATTGCATAGGAGTAAATCCCATTGAACTCAATAAACATGCAAATGATCAGACCTGCTTTTTTCCCTCCTTCCCCTCTCCTCTACCTTCCTCCTCTCCTCCCCTCTTCCTTCTTCCTCCTCCCCTGCCCACTCCAGCCCTCCCTCCCTCCCTCCCCGGTCAGTTTTACCTATCCTAAGCATCGTTGCACGGGAGTAAATTGCACTGAATTCAATAAACATGCAAATGATCAAACCTGTCCTTCTCCCCTCCCCGTCCTGCCTGCTTCCATCCCAGTCCTCCCCTCTGTGTTTCCTCCCCTCATCCCCTGTGGTCAGTTTCACCTATCCTAAGCATGATTGCAGGGGAGTAAATCCCACTGAACCCAATAAGCATGCAAATGATCAATCCATTCTCAGCAAACTTGGACAGGATCCCATTTCTTACCTCCAGGATTAAAAAGCAGGGAGATTCACTAATAGGCAAAAAACCAAGCTACACAGCAAGTGGATTGGACTGTGAAAGACCAACCCAAATTGTGTTTGCATTCTGACAAATTTGTTGGGCAGTCCAATATCTTAGAGAGGAGTTCAGGTCTCCTGCTCCCCTGGTGCATTCACTATAGCTGCCCAATTTCCCTGCTTTTTAAAGTTTGATAGAAATATCTGTGGGCTATAGGTATGTTCTTAAACCGCAAGGTTTTTTGCCTATTAGTGAATATATTTGTGGTTAAGAACCATTTTTTGTGTTTTATCATGTCTGGCTGGGAAGATTTTACAGTATACAGGACATGTTGATGATTGGCAAGGGTTGCTCGAAATGAGTTAATTTGTTAATTACCAGAAAAAGATTTCAATTAGCCCATTTTGAAGTAGCCTGACAGTATTTGTTTTCACCTCCTGGACTTTTTTGTTCCCTGCTCAGTGTCAGTGTTCACCAACAGGCAATTTTAAAGTTGGATGCATTTTAAATTAATTAATATAGCCACAAATATATGTAGATGTATGTTTAGGCATTCAAAACACCTTGCCTTTAAATCAGAGACACGTTTTTGTTGATGTTCTGGAGAAAAGAGGTGACAACTATAATTAAATAGCTGTTGAAGTGCAGACATTAATTTCATAGGTTTATGTTAGCAGCAAATCAGACTTAAAAAGAAATCTTCATGAGGAATTTCAGTATCAGAATTGGTAAACTGGCCATGCGTATATACAATTTTGAAATGTTGAGCCTGTTCTCTTAGTGCAGCTAATATTTATTTATTGTATTTATATACTGCCTCATAGCTGAAGCTCTCTGCGTGGTTTACAACAATTAATAGCTGTGTTGCTTCACTGTAAAGGCTCAGAAAGGAAAGAAATGCCTAAAACAAAGAAAAATGTAAGAGTGACCAAAGAAAGGCAGAGCTCCTATGACTTTTTTGTTGTTTAATAAAAATATTTATTGACATGAATCACCACCTCCTCCAGAAACCAGCTCAAGACCTTTCCCTTGTATAACAAATACCAGTTCAAAAATCTATAAATGTTTTGATTTGCGGTTAGAGCTATAATGTCAGAACTCTAATAATGGCTACATAGAGTAGGTGATTTAAGCAGATTTAACTTGTCACGTAGGGTTAGCTCTTCAGGAAAGTTGTGGGTCAAGGGGGTTGATTAAAGGAGTGTGTATTTTGCTGTGGTTTATATTCCTCTCTCTCTGTCTCTTATACAGTATATATAGCCCAGAAGTTCCCAAACTGTGGTCCATGGACCTCCAGTGGCCCGCAATCTTCATTCAGATGGTCCATGGCATGTCTGTATTGAACATTCATACTGATTTTTAATTGTATTGTTTCTTTTATTTCTTAGATTGTATTTTATTGTATTACCGTTTGAATTTCACAGAATTCAACCTATAATGCAATAAAATACAATCTAAGAAATAAAAGGAGCAATAAAAAGACAATTAAAAATCATACATCATCTTAGCACAGCACATTACAATTGCTGTAACAGATAGAAAAATCACTAAGTGGTCTGCTAAGACCATAAGCAATTTTCAGACGTCCATTGGGGGAAAAAGTTTGGAAACTACTGATATAGCTGATAATAGAAAAGCCGTACCTGTTGAAATTCCCTCTTTTACAGGTTCAGGGAGTCCTGCTTTCCTCTCCTGTCATGTACCCAAGGATCTCCTATTGAACCTTCTTGCATAGCTGCAATTCCAAATGTGCTTAGGTGGGTGTGCATCCCATTAAGATCACTGTAACTTACTCTAGAGTAAGCATAATTAAGCCTGGGTCATCGGGCTGCCTTTTAATCAACAAAATGGGAAAGCTCTGCCTAAAATTGCAGAGGCTGTGTGTACGTTTTTTTCCTTGTGTGTGCTTACAAACAGTAGTAATCCATTATTCCAAGGGGAGCCAGTTTAATACTGCAGAGAGAAGCCACACACAAAACAGTGTAGCTGCACTTACCATTTTGCCTGATTGATTTGGTTTGGGATGTAAATTACCACTCTTTGGCCTCAGTCCTGATGCATTGTGGGTGCCTGCGTGTGCATTGGGTGTGTATATGTATGTGTTATATATTAACAAGGAGACTATCTGAGAATTAGAAATTAATATATGTAAATTAAGTTCATAAAACATTTTAAAGAAAACACGAGCATTAAACAAGGTTTGAAATAAGAGGCAGCTTGAGGCCATGGCTGTAACTAACAGGCCATTTAAATGTTATTAGCATTAGGCCCAGTGGAGCAGTAGTAAAAGTAAAGCTGCAATTGCAGCTCTGAATCTGAGCTAGCAGCCTCAGTGAAATTTTACTCCAGCGATTGCAGCTGTGAGCTGTGCTAATTCTGGTCTTTTTCCTCCACCCACTTCAAATGCTGCCACAAAAATCTACTAGCCGTACGCAATGCCAGAAGCACAATTTACATTTGTTTTATTTGAAAAGCAGTCTTTCTGGCAAAAATAATTTAAAGCATATCTGAGTGTTATTACAAATGACATGTTTGTGCATTATTTACATCCAGAATGTTAAATCTCTTGCTTATTTAATCAAACACACACCTTTGGCGTCCCCCCCCCTTTCTAAGGATTGATGGCGAAATAAAGAAAAATATGTGCAGAATTCATTGTTCTCATTTACCTGCTATGTCTTGTTAAGAGTATAAAACTCTGGGTTTATAGAGTACTAATGGGTTTACAAAAGGAAAACAGATTACCAGGCACTGGGGAACAGCAGTGGAAGAGGGCTATTACCCTCATGTCCTGCTTGTGGACTCCCTATAGGGATCCAGTTGGCCACTGGGAAACAGAATGTCAGACTAGATAAGCCTTTGGTCTGATCCAGCAGGGCTCTTATTATATTCTTAAACTGGCACTAATACAGGCATTAAAGAAATATTTCATGTGAAGAATATTATTGAAACCATCCTCAATAACGTACACTGTCATGTACTTAAGAGTAGTTACATCTTATTGCTTTTAATCGTCGTACTCATTAAAAACACCCTTGCTGGTTCCACTCAAAGAAGGTAAACAATGCAAAGGCTTATTTTAATATGCCTTTATATTTTGAACATAAATTTAGTGAATATCACAGACTAAGGGCACTTCCAGACTGTCACTGTTTTCAGGTGGGATTCAATCACATACCGGCAAATTCAGGCTGCACAATGAAAGTTGATTTGAAGCTCTTGTGCAACAAACCCACTTCCCTCCAGAACTGGACTTTTAGCGATAAGGGAAGTGGTGGGAAAATGCACAGGAAAATGTGGGATAACATTTACTTCACAATGGCATCTAATCTGCCTGCAAACAAATCAGAATGAATGTTCAATAAATGGCTGTCATCTAACCTTCCCAAAAACTTTGTGCAGAGAAATCAGGATGCATACTCAATAACAGGTTGTGTGAAAGCAGCCTAAGTCCCGTGTCTTCTCTGTATGATGCTTTATCCTTTAGCTAACGCTTTAGCTAATGCAAAGGACTTCTCAGCTTCAAGATTACACTAGTCACATGTTGCAAAATGTCTTACCATAGGCTGCATTCCGAGATTGCTCTCTATGTGTGCATGTGCATGTATGGCACACAGTGTCCTCTCAGCTGACCTTCAGTATGTAGCCAACAGCATGGCTTGGGATTTGCTCTAGATATTTTCCCACTGGTAAGCTTCTTAGCTATGATAGACTGGAGATGGCATATAAAAAAAAGATGCACCTGCACACAGAATTCCTGCACCTCCCTAAACTTCCAGGTTTCTTTGGGAGGAAACTGTTTTGAGACTAGTGTCAAATTCAAAGTCTTGTACTCTAGAATGGGTTAAATATTCTCCTTTTGCAGTTTTTAGTAGGAAATAGTTTACGCAGCAAAAGCTTTCCCTTAAAAATGCTTAGATTGTGGGTCTATTTCCTTTTATTTCCTTTTTTTACATCTTGTTTGGTGTCATTATTTTCTTCTTCCTCCTCCTCCTTCATCACATAGGCGTCCCAGAGATTATGTGGAGATTATGTGGAGAAAATGAGGATGTTACAACATTACACAGTCAAATGACATGATTGAAAGCAACAGAAATTGAACAGAAGTGTGGATTATTTATTTATTATTTCCATTTCTAGGCCACTTTTCCACAAAAATGTGCCCTAAGCAGCTCACAACACAACAGCAAAAATGCATATCAGTACTTTACTACAATGACAGTCTAATGCTAATTCATTTTGAAACATATAATAGTCCAAATAAATAAGTTTGATAATATGGATATATAACATTTTAAATTCATTATAAAATTAACAATCATTAAAACACATAGATTGATATCAATTGGTTAAAATATATAAACCATAGTAAGATACAATGAACATTTCCAGTGCAGGCAGATGATGTAAAAATAATGTAAATTAATTACATGGATGCCTTTGTTCCACTGGGTTTGCAGAATTGTGTGAGTAATTTTGGCTCAGTTCTTTTATATTTGTATAGACATGACCAAGATGACAGTCCTTATCCGCCTGCCTGTAAAGATTCCACAACTGCATTTGGAATTATTTCACTTTGTAAGGACAACTCCATTATATGGAACTTGCCTACAGCAGTGCTCCTCTTGTTATTGCATTACTGCACTTCACCTTTGAACTTCCAGAAAGGTGTTCTCTGCCTCCTACTGCATGGTCTTGTGTCTCACTTCTTCTGCAGAAACACAAGTTGTACAGTGCCAACCATAAGAACATAACGTAAGGAGAGCCTGCTGGATCAGGCCAGTGGCCCATCTTGTCCAGCATCCTGTTCTCACAGTGGCCAACCAGGTGCATCCATGTGCATGCAGTGCTAAACCCTAACCACCAATTCTGTGAAACACTCCCCCTTCCCTGGCAAAAGAGGCAACTTTTTCTGCCCCTTTGGGGGGGGGAGTAGAAATATTTTGGAATAATTTCTGGGCTGAGTTAGGAAGCTTCTTTTAAGTAATTTATGTTTTAAGTTGATTGGGGCATGTTCTTTCTTCTATGTAAGTTAAAAAAATATTCTCATGTGCTTTGCAGCTTTTTTTTTTTAGCTAGTTAAACTGTGAAGTTTACTCTCACAGAAGGCAGCAATAGCTACCAACTTGGATGGCTTTAAAAGAGGATTAGATAAATGGAGGATAAAGCTATCAGTGGCTACTAGGCATGATGGCTATGCTGTCCCTCCACGGTTGGAGGCAGTATGCTTCTGAATACCAGTTCCTGGAAACCACAGAAAGAGAGAGGAGTGCTTTTGTGCACAGGTACTGCTTGTGGGCTTCCCATACGCATGTGGTTGGCCACTGTGAAACAGGATGCTGGACTAGATGGGCCATTGGACTGATCCAGCAGGCCCTTCTTATGTTGTTGTTGTTGTTCCTGTTCTTGTTGTTGTTGTTCTTCTTCTTCTTGCATTTGTATACCACCCCATAGCCAAAGCTCTCTGGGCGGTTTACAACAATTAAAAACATTAAAAACAAATATACAAATTTAAAAAACACATTTTTAAAAAGCAATTTAAAAACACATGCTAAAATGCCTGGGAGAAGTCGATCAAATCACACTTTCCTAATAAATTCCTAACAATGAGACAATGTGTACAATATGTTGACATCAAAACATGATACCACTGAGGTGTCCTGCTAGTACTGCATCTGCCAATCCTAAGACAGGAAAAGGAGCAGGAGCAGTCCAGCTTTTTGCCAACCTAGACAGTGTCCATGGTAAGTAGTACTTCAACTTGATCATGGGGATGAAGCGGTCGACGTTCCGGCTCTCGTAGTTCGTTACAAAGGTGGAAACAACAGGATTAGCAACACTGTGGTGGTGACAGGTCCTTGTACCACTTTTTGGAAACGATTGTCTATACTGAGTGTACGGCTGTGCCTCTTTTTCTCTTTCAGCCTCCTTCTAGTTTATCATTTCTCCTGTTGGTATATGTGCTTATGTGCTGTGCCATTGTGTCCTCACATGGGCATTCCAGAAAGTGCTCTGGTTGGAGGGGCTACAAAGTGCCATGTGAGGATTGAAAAAGAAAAGACACCCTGCTCACCTTGTTGCATAAATTGCTATGGAAAATGCCAGCCCCTGTCCCAGTCTATCTCTGAAATTTCCCCCAAATTCTCTCCTTTTCTGCTTATTTTTTCATGGGGAAGTTCACACACACACACATGGGGGAAAAAAGCATTGGCTGAAATTTTCAGAGTGGCATTAATCCATACTGCCTCTCATGAACAGCTAAGCAGTGCCCCTATCGCTTCCACCTAAATGCTCAAAGGGAGCACTTTGCTTCCAAATGAGTGAGAGATGGCACACTGAGAAAGAGTGGAGAACAGTCCTTTTCAAATTGAAAATATTTGAGAGAGGGTGCAGCAGTGCAGAAACTCCACTTTATTTATTTCTTTGGCATGCCAGATTCCCTGTGATACTGTTCCAGCATCTGCAGTTAATGATATTATCCTTCCTTCCATGACTACTTGACATCTTGGAGTAATAGATTTTATAATTAGAGATAAAAGAAATGATTTCTTTCTTTCCTGACCATTCATTCTTCCATTTGTGGAAGTATGTCTGCTACCCTTAATCCAAATATCATACTTGAGAACCGTGTGGACAAGTGAATAGCAGATGGCAGATAAGGGAATATTGGCTTCAAATCCCATTTTAAACCATTAATTCACTGGAATAATAACAACAGTTATATCCCACCTTTACTCCAAGGAGCTCAAAGTGGCATATGTGGTTCTCCCCCTCTCCATTTTATCCTGCCAGCAGCCCTCTAGGTTGGTAAGGCTAAGAGACAGTGGCTGGCCCAAGGTCACCCAATGAACTTCATGCCTGAGTGGGAATCTGAATCCTGGTCTTCCATGTCCTAATATAACACTCTAACCACTATACCATACTGGCCTCCTGCAAGTAATCTGCATCTCAGCCTTGTTCTGTCTCCACTTCAAATTGCAAATGCTATGCCAATGCTCAGTCATGACCTTTTCTTGGAACATCCATAGAGGCGTGGTCAGTATGTGGGCTCCCAAACACATAATTGTTGCTACAGGCAGCCTTAGCATTAAGCCACTAGTAGCAGACATGAGACAGTAGGAGATGGTGTACATGCTTTGTATGGTGAAACAACAAAATTGTAGTAACTTGAAAGCGAATGGAGAATTCTGAAAGCACGAGAAACAAAAGAATCACAGCAAAGGCGTTCATAAGCCTTGGACTTCTCACCTTTCACAAGCAGCTATTCCCTTGATATCTGTTTGATATGATGAGTCTACAGTAAGTGTACAGGTCTGAAGATTTCCTTAGCTATGATTGTAGCATTGCCTTGGGAAAATAGAAAAGATATAAAATGCCAGAACAATATGACTAAAACTGCCTGCTAGTGGAACAACTGAATTGACAGACAGCTGGAAACAGTCAGATCTAGAGATACTGAGTCAACAAGCCAGTTTTTTTTAATATGAAGTGATAAATTAAAAATAAATAAAGAGTGGAAATTTTGTGGGAGACTAGTAAAATGGTGTAAAAAGAAAAATGTTTTGGGAAGGGCTATAGCTGAGTGGCAGAGCATCTAATTTCCATGCTGAAGGTTCCAGATTCAGTCTCCATCATCTCCAGGTAGGGCAGGGGGAGACCCCTTGGCTGCAATCCTGGACAGCTGCTGTCATTCAGTGTAGACAGTACTGAGCTAGATGGACCGATGGTCTGACTCAGTATGGCAGCTTCCTATATTTGTCCCTAAGGTGAGATGGTGCTTTTTAAATAACTAAAAACAAAAATAATATGGGGAATGGGTGTAGGAAACAAAAAGAGGAGACCTAACGCTAAATAAATAGTTAAAAACCAAAGGCAGTTAAATATTTAATGTAGTAAAGACTCAACAGGGATGCTCTGGCTGACCCCCACTTTGGTTCATTCTGAGTCAAAGGGGTGGCTAGGCCCTAGTCTGGACTACATTTCCCTCCCCACATCCTCTATATTCTAACTCATTGTGCCTTCCTGAGTACTGTGAGATGAGGACAAGCAGCAAGGACCATCTTCTGGCCCTTTCAGAGAAATGTGCACACCTTGAATTAAACGTTATCTCATTTCTTGGCTGATTTCTCTCATGCCCAGCAGAACAATCCCATTGTCCAAAGACAGTGTTAGAAAGTAGAACCAAGTTTTTCAAAAAGTGTCAGCAAGAAACACACACACAGTATGAGATCACCACATATCTGCAACCCCTCCTTTTCAAATTGCTTGGTAAGAGAGAGTTTATTTAACAGCAGGGTTTGAGACCCAAGATGGTGATCTGAGCTCCAACTTGTATAATTACACTCTCAAGGAATGCAGCACAGGACTGCAGGCCACAGATTGGGAAGGGAGTCTGTGTTTCAGTGCAAACCTTGAGGCAAAGAAATTCCTTCTTGCTTTTTGGCCAGAGTTCCTTTACATCACTTCGGTTGTATTCCACTGCCCACTCCCATTAGCCTAGGATAGGTAATCTCTGCTACCTTACAGCATTTAGAGTTATGAATGGGTTAGTGTATTAATGAACAATGCTGCCACGCACCCAGTAATTTTATATCTCTATTCTTTTCTCCAGGCTTTAGCCTGGTCTGGACTTGGATTTCTTGGGTTATGAACACACTATTTAGGCACATTTCAGGGCCAAGCCTCTGGTTTCTCCCTAGCAAAAGATGCCCCTCCTCTCAAGGAGATATGTTTAATGGGACATGTTGGTGGCAGGTTCACACAGTCAAGTTTGAATAGACATGTATTAACGGAATTTCCAATATAAAATAATTTTTAAAAATCCAAATCACCTGGAAAACTACCTTGAGTCATATCATAATTTGAGTAGACCTGTTGAAATAAATGTACTTAAATTAGCCAATTGATTTCAGTGGGTCTCCTTTGAGTGTGACTTAGTTGGATCTAACCCCTTAGTTTGAAAATCATGATAGTACAAAACATATTAGACTATGCTAAGAAATAATAAAATATGTATTAACTAATCTTTGATAGCCCCTTCCCGGTATTCTGTATGATGTTTTTCTCTTCGCTTTCAAAATCAAGTAGCCTTTATACCAAGCATCTTTAGTGGCAAGGAAATAGGTTGAGCAATAAAACAGAAACAATTTAAAGTGTGTATTTGGCTGAAAGTATTGGTACCAAGCCACAAATTGGCATACAAATTGCACTTTCTTTTTTTTCATTCATGTTGCAGAAGCAACTTCCCCTGGGCTGGGCTAGAAATCCTGTTTGGGTATGTTTTGTGGATTTTTCCTTGTATAATTTGGTTTGATATATCGGAGCTAGCGCTGGCTGGGGCTGATGGGAGTTGTAGTTCAAAAAAGCTACTTTTCCAAGCTCTGGATATAGTTGGTTGTTTTGCAGTTATTAAAGAAGTAGGCATCTGTTATCTGTGAGAGATGAATCTTGGTTGTTTAGAGATTAAACTACATGTCCACAGATTTCCTTTTAATATGCCTCTTGTTCTAAGTTACATTGATAATAATTAATGTTTATATGTATTTAACACAGATTGCCTTTCCATAAGCTCAGGGTAGCTTAAGGCAATTGGGTTTTGCACTTTTCCCAAAGTGCTCAAAGCATTTTACATACATTATCTCTGTAAGCCTGATCTTATAAGGTCAGCTGTGTTGTTATTCTTATATTGCATAAGGGGCTGAGACTGAGAGAGAATGGCTTGTTTAAGCATATTTGTAGCTGAACTGAGATTTGAACCAGAGGTTTTGTAGGTCATAGCTCCCATTCTTGAACTCTGCATTACACAGAGAAAACCAGGAGGTGGTAAAGAGTAAGATTAAAAAGCAGCAGATGAGGATGAGAGGTAAATTGCCCCTAATACTGGTAATCTACTTCTCAAAACTGGCCAGGCTGGGATTTTCATGATTCTGATAAAAGGCTGTCGGTCACACAGAATGGCTCCAGGCATCTAGCTATTTCCTCTGACCTTGGGAATGTCACTTTTATCTGGAGTCCTAAAAACATCCATACCATGCTAGCCATTGAAGTCAGAACTGTAATGCTTCTTTTATTGCCAGCAAATTCTTACTCACTGTCAAAATGATAACACCACTGTCACAAGGAAACTCTATTACTTTTATGTCTTAGGATTCTTTCAGATGGCTGCTTTCAAACTGTACCAAAGCTTTTTTGCTTTGGAAACCACCTGAGAATCAGGGAGTGCAGGTAGCAATGGGGGAGAAATTTGACTCAGTTTCATGTAAAGCTGAATCTGTCAAATCCACACTTTCCAAAACAATATGAGGACCCAAAACACAGCCATCGTTCAAATCATGCACATATCCAAATTTTGTGATGCACTTCTCCAACAAACCAATTGCATATATTAGGGAAAGTGTGCTTAAAAAGGAATATAGTAGTGAAAATAGCTTACAAAAATACATTATATTAGGAGAAATCGGTTGCAAAAATGTGTACATTTGTCAAAATTGCAGACAAAAGTGTGTTTTATTGGGACAAACACGAAAATGCTGAAGAATGTTCATGAGGATTTTTAAAAAATCGCAAATTGCTGCAGAATAGTGGAGAACTGACTTTAAGATTGCAAAAATGTGAAATTAAGAGAACCAAAATTGAGAGATTCCTCCATCCCTTACTGCAGGGCTTAAACCTCATGGCCTGAGACTTAGACCAGTAAGCTGCTACCTAGGACTGTGGGTAATCAAGGTGTGGATCCTTCTTCAGGCACAGATAAAATCAGCCATGCCATTGGTAGGCTATAACTTTCTGAAATGTCTAGGCCTATTATAAGTGTCAGTAACCTGGCCTTGTGCCCGTGTGTGTTCAGCAAAGCAGCACTGCACTTAAGACTCCTGTCCTGCACCTGGCTTCAGTTTCTGGCTCCTGTGCTGTAACTCCATTTCCAGGGATGCTTCTGACCCCGTTTTGAAAATACGCATCAAGAGCTGTGCTTCCTAGCTACTCAGAGAGGCCTTTACCTTTAAGGAAATAAAAGAAACAAAGAAGAAAATAATAAGTTCTTGGAGGACCTTGTATTATTGTACATTTAAATTCAGAAGGTATTTTGAAATCTCAATAGCTAAATTTTTTTTTTTCTAATTGTAAAACAAAACACAATTACAACATCGGCATTGATACATAGTCAAAGGAAAGATACCTGACAGAGAAGCCCAAATAGAAATAAACAATAGCAATATATCCTCCACTGGGTTGGTGAATCAACAGTTGGGAGATAAGCAAACATGCACATGCACACACATAAGAGGAAGATGATATGGGGGAAGAAGCAGGCATAATATCAAACACAGAAATAAATAATTCTCCCAAATAAAGGCATACTTCCTGGGAAGAAGGCAAGACAATGTATGTCTGTCCATTTAGGTCATAAAAGGCCACCATATTGTAGCAAAGTATTCAGGAGCAGCATCACCCCCTAGTAAGTCTGAGTTCATGTTTCAGTTTCTCCATAGTAGCAATCTGTAGGGCCTTTTTATACCATACATCCAATGTGAAATCTGAGGCATCTTTTCAGTCTTGAGTGATAATTAGGTGGGCCATGACCAGAAGAAAAAATACCAAAGGGTTAAACAAAAATAAAAGAGTTATCCCTGCAGAACATTGATAGCAAACAAAGTTTAGGGTCTTTAACCAGTCTCTTGCCAGTACATTAGGGCCCCGCTTATACGGCGGGTTAGGGACCAGGCCCCCGCTGTAAAGTGGAACCCATTATAATGGGCTGCGTCGAGCGAAAATGTCGCAAAATGCCGTAAAATCGCAAAATCGGCTTTAAAACGGGGAATTTCCCCGAATTGAAAGCTGCCGCATCAGCAGAATGCTGCAAAAAGGAATGCCGGTAAGCGGGGCCCTACCGTAATGGACTCAATTTTCCCCAACACCTTGTCCCCAAAAACAGAAACAAAATTGCATTCCCAGAATAAATGCCAATAAGTACCTTTCTTAGGTTAACCCCTCCTTCAAAGGAGACAGCCTGATCCCAGGGTATGAACCAGCCTCATAGGGATGTGAAACCAGCGATGTGCCATTTTTAAGGAGTTCTCTGGTATATAAGCAGAAATGGAAGAGAAGTGCTTGGTCGACCAAATCTTATTCCACAACACAGGGTCAAGTCGTTCTCCCAAGCCCTTCTCCTACATTGCCTTCAGACTGTCAAAAAGAAGGAAATTGACATCTCAGCAACAGTTGATATAAAAAAGAAGCCAGCTCCTTAACATCAGCTCTCCATATATTGACCAGATGTTCAGAAGTTGAAAGGGGGGCAGAGCCTTGAGATATGATCTCTCTGTCATTAAGGAATAGGGCTATAGGTCCCAAGGACAAGTCTGTGATTGTTAAGGGCAGAGGGTGGACCTGTTTTTGTACTGGTAAATGTATAAAAGAATTTTACTAGAAAAAGTATTTTTTTTAAAAATGGTAGAAGTAAAGCACAACTTCACCACAAGTCAGTAGCCATTTTGCCACATGTGGCGATTGGCCACGGTGTTGGACACCAAGGTTCTAGAATGCTGCTCCACTTGTGAAGAAAGTACCATAAAGCTATTAGTGCACAGCTTGAGGGAAAAGTTATTTATTTATTTATTTATTAAATTTATTTAATTTATTTATTAAATTTATTAGTCGCCCATCTGGCTGGTTGTCCAGCCACTCTGGGCGACGTACAAGATAAAAAACAATACATTAAAACGTTAAAATTTAAAACCATAACAGTAAAAACCTAACCCACCCCAAAAGCCTGCCTGAAGAGCCAGGTCTTCAAGGCCCGTCGGAAGCTCATCATAGAAGGGGCATGGCGGAGATCATTTGGGAGAGAGTTCCACAGGGTGGGGGCCACTATTGAAAAAGCCCTCTCTCTAGTCATCACCAGTCTAGCTGTTTTAACCGGTGGGATCGAGAGAAGGTCTTCTGAGGCTGATCTTGTTGAACGGCATCCCTGACGATGCTGGAGGCGCTCCTTCAGATAGACTGGGCTAAAACCGTGTAGGGTTTTAAAGGTCAAAACCAACACCTTGAATTGGGCCCGGTAAACAACCGGTAGCCAGTGCAACTCCTTCAGCACTGGGGTGATGTGATCTTGCCGGCGGCTGCCTTTAATCAGACGAGCCGCCGCATTCTGTACCAGTTCCAGCTTCCGGATCGTTTTCAAGGGTAACCCCACATAGAGCGCATTACAGTAGTCTAGGCGAGAGGTGACCAGGGCATGTACCACCGGTGGGAGCAGATGGTTGGGAAGGTAGGGGCGCAGCCTCCATATCAGATGGAGTTGATACAGCGCCGCCCAGCTCACAGCCGAGACTTGAGCCTCCATGGACAGCTGGGAGTCAAGAATGACCCCCAGGCTGCAGACCTGGTCTTTCAGGGGCAATCATACCCCATTGAGCACCAGGTCCACATCCCCCAGCCTTCCCTTGTCTCCCACAAACAGTACCTCGGTTTTGTCAGGGTTCAGCTTCAGCTTATTCCTTCCCATCCAGCCACTCACCGACTACAGGCACTTGGACAGGGTTTCTACAGCCAACCTCTGTGAAGATTTAAATGAGAGATAGAGCTGCATGTCATCCGCATACTGATGACATTGCAGCCCAAATCTCCTGATGATTGCCCCCAGCGGCTTTATATAGATGTTGAACAGCATTGGGGAGAGGATGGAACCCTGTGGCACCCCACAAGTGAGAGGCCAAGGATCCGAGACCTCATCCTCCAATGCCACTCTTTGGTACCTACCAGAGAGGAAGGAATGGAACCACTGCAATACAGTGCCCCCCATGCCTAACCTCTTCAGGCGGTCCAGGAGGATAATGTGGTCAACGGTATCGAAAGCCGCTGAGAGATCAAGGAGGACAAGGAAGGTGCATTCGCCCCATCCCACACCCTCCTCATATCATCTACCAAGGCGACCAAGGCTGTTTCAGTCCCATGTCCAGGTCTGAAGCCCGATTGAAATGGATCTAGATAATCCGCTTCCTCCAAGTGTGCTTGCAACTGCTTTGCCACCACCCGCTCAACCGCCTTGCCTAAGAATGGCAAATTTGAGACTGGGCAAAAGTTCTTCAGATTTCTGCTACTTATACAGAAAAAAGACTTTCTCACAGAGTTAACATGTAATGACATTGATCCGTTGAAAGCATTGTTTATACTTCTTGGTCAAAAACACACTTTTTATTTGTTATTTGCTAATCACCATTTTGTAACTGTAATATATAACCTTGTGTATTCCATACCAAGATACAAATTGGTGTCAAGAACATGGAAGTCTTTGCACTGGGTTGTATTCAGTGGGGCTTCCTCTTCCTCTCACCACACACATCCAAAATCCCTGGAGGGTCTTCTAACCCTGTGTACCAGATGTTATTATTATTATTATTATTTATTTAATTTATTAGTCGCCCATCTGGCTGGTTGTCCAGCCACTCTGGGCAACGTACAAGATAAAACAATACATTAAAACATTAAAATTTAAAACCATAACAGTAAGAAACCTAACCCACCCCAAAAGCCTGCCTGCAGAGCCAGGTCTTCAAGGCCCGGCAGAAGCTTATCATAGAAGGGGCATGGCGGAGATCATTTGGGAGAGAGTTCCACAGGGTGGGGGCCACTATTGAAAAAGCCCTCTCTCTAGTCCTCACCAGTCTAGCTGTTTTAACCGGTGGGATCAAGAGAAGGTCTTCTGAGGCTGATCTTGTTGAGCGGCATCCCTGACGATGCTGGAGGCACTCCTTCAGATAGACTGGGCTAAAACCATATAGGGTTTTAAAAGTCAAAACCAACACCTTGAATTGGGCCCGGTAAACAACCGGTAGCCAGTGCAACTCCTTCATCACTGGAATGATGTGATCTTGCCGGCGGCTGCCTTTAATCAGACGAGCCGCCGCATTCTGTACCAGTTGCAGCTTCTGGACCGTTTTCAAGGGTAACCCCACATAGAGCGCATTACAGTAGTCTAGGCGAGAGGTGACCAGGGCATGTACTACCGGTGGGAGCAGATGGTTGGGAAGGTAGGGGCGCAGCCTCCGTATCAGATGGAGTTGATACAGCACCGCCTGGCTCACAGCCGAGACTTGAGCCTCCATGGTCAGCTGGGAGTCAAGAATGACCCCCAGGCTGCGGACCTGGTCTTTCAGGGGCAAACGTACCCCATTGAGCACCAGGTCCACATCCCCCAGCCTTCCCTTGTCTCCCACAAACAGTACCTCGGTTTTGTCAGGGTTCAGCTTCAACTTATTCCTTCCCATCCAGCCACTCACTGACTCCAGGCACTTGGACAGGGTTTCTACAGCCAACCTCTGTGAAGATTTAAATGAGAGATAGAGCTGCATGTCATCCGCATACTGATGACATTGCAGCCCAAATCTCCTGATGATTGCCCCCAGCGGCTTTATATAGATGTTGAACAGCATTGGGGAGAGGATGGAACCCTGTGGCACCCCACAAGTGAGAGGCCAAGGATCCGAAACATCATCCTCCAATGCCACTCTTTGGTACCTACCAGAGAGGAAGGAATGGAACCACTGCAATACAGTGCCCCCATGCCTAACCTCTTCAGGCGGTCCAGGAGGATAATGTGGTCAACGGTATCGAAAGCCGCTGAGAGATCAAGGAGGACAAGGAAGGTGCATTCTCCCCTATCCCACACCCTCCTCATATCATCTACCAAGGCGACCAAGGCTGTTTCAGTCCCATGTCCAGGCCTAAAGCCCAATTGAAATGGATCCAGATAATCCGCTTCCTCCAAGTGCGCTTGCAACTGTTTTGCCACCACCCGCTCAATCGCCTTGCCTAAGAATGGCAAATTTGAGACTGGGCGAAAGTTGACAGTGAGGCTGCAAGAGGGAGGAGAGGGAAATTCCATTGTGCAAGCAGAAGTCTACTGCATGAGTGGAATGACAGCAGATGATACAACCCATTGTATACTTCTGCAGAATAATGATATGAACAAATCCAAACATGCTTTATCTGAACTGCTGAGAGGCTTTGTAGAATACTGTCTGCATATATGTCCTTCCATACAGGGAGAAAGTAGCTGTGATCTCAGCAGCCTGAGAACCCAAGGGTCATGAAAATGTGCTTTCCTTTTTGATATAGCCAAGTACCACACAAAAAACTTGCCGCTTTAGATTTTCTATAGAAGCAACAGGATAGGAAGCACAAATGAATCATACCTTGTCTTACCATGTTTCCGATGCAAGATTTTTTTGGGGGGGGGGACATGTACAGAGGGATTGCATAAACAGCGTTATTATTCCTCCCATCACATTCATTTTCAAATGGTACGTCAGAACTGTGATGTGAAGAAGCACAATCTCGCAATTCATCTGAGAGGTTTTAGTTATTTCATATAATCCTTTGTAAGAAGAACTAAGGCTATAATCCTATACCCACATATGAGGTTATAAGCCCCACTGAACCCAGTGGAAGTTACATTTGAGTAGATGTGAATAGGGTTGCATTGTGATTCTGATAGTAACAGAAATGATCACATAAAGTAGGTACAATAATCAGAAAGGACGTTGCCATTTAAATGCTGCTTTAATCAACTTGTATTCCTTCCAAAATGTGATTTAGTTTATATTATTTTCATTTTGGATTTTTAATTTTCATTTCACTTTTTTCTGAGGTGTGGCCCCAACTTGCAACCTTCTCCTGTCTGTGCAGTGATATCATGGCAGTGATCTGTATTGCATAGAGTGATCCCTAAAGGTTCCTGTATCATTTCTCCTATGCAGGTTGGAGTACTCCCTATCTGCCATTGTTGATGACTTCCTTGCCGCTGTGGCAGTTAAGGAGCAAAGAACCGAATGCACACTGTACAGAGGCCTAGTTGGTGTAAACTGATGATGTTATCTTGTATGTGCTGTTGGGTAGATGCCTCTGTATAGGCACAGCATCTGCATAGACTGGGCGTTATCTCTTCTCATTTCCCAGCAGAATTTTATGGGATGGGTGGATAGGTTGCACATCCCTAATTGCATCTTGCAGAGCTTCTGTGCAGCAGTGTGTAGAGTACCACACACTTTTTAGCCTTTCTTTTCCTTACCTGTCTGACTCTGGGCCTGCCCATTCTACAACTGAAGATATTTCCACCAATTTTTTAAAACCCATTTAGTAAAAGCTTTGCTGACAATATTCAAAAATACATAGGGAAAGCGCTGAGGTTATTATTTCTCCCCTTTCCAAAAATTAATAGTATTTTTTGTTTGAAGTAGCTGGAGGGAAGCACATATGATTAGTCTCTTTGGAGTTACTATGTTTAAAATGCTGTTTTTACTAGAACAGACAGTTGAGTTTATAACAACCCTCCCATTTTAACTTAGAAGTGCTTTCTTGAGAGAAAAGAAATACTAGTTTTATAAATGAGCCTATTTTCTATCTTTTCGAGATAAAAAGAAACAGGAGTACTGATGGTGTAAAATTGGATAATCAAAGTTTTGCTACTTAAAAGGGGGCAGAGAAGCTAAGACCCTCACACTTCCTATTTTATTAATAACATGGGAGTAAATTTTTGAAGGGTTTGTGATATGTGTTTCTGGCAAACTGATGGTATACAGAAATACTGTTCTTTTATTCTAATTTTATCAGGAGGAACATATTGCTGCCGAGTTATGGAAGACAATGGATGTAGCAGTATCTTTTTTCATATGTTCTTCAAAGCACCTTCTTGGTTAAAACTAAGTATACTATGGAAGGAAGGGGTTGACTTTTCTGGTATGGAAACCAAGTTGTATCAGGCTTCCTATAAATCTTAAAACTACAACTACTGGTTATTGAGTTGTTTTCAGAAGTACTTTGAATTTCCCAGAAGTCTAAAGTTAAAGAGCTGGATGCAAACAAATCACTTAACATTTGAGTGGTGCAGAGTGCCTTTGGCCAGCCTCAGGTGGTTCACCAGCTGTGGTCATTCCTGGTAAGTCATGCTATGATAACCTTCCTTTAGATTTCCGTAATGCACTCTACAGGACTGTCCTTGAAGATAGCATTCCAGGGCTGCCCTTGAAGACAGTGTGAAAACTTCAGCTAGTGCAAAATGTGGCAGTTCAGTGGAGTTGGGTAGCTAGCTGGAGTCATCTAACACTGGTTCTTAAGGAATTCCTGTCAATACGTCTCTGGTCTGAATGCAATATCAATAACTTGTAAGACCTGAATGATTTAGGACCTAACTAGTTGAATCCCCCAGCGGAGGCTGGTCGATTTGGTGAATGGAGCATTGCCCCACCAACCTCAATCTGCCCTTAGCCAAAGCCCACCTGCCTGCCTTCTTACTTATAACCCATCCAGGGTTAGCAGGAAACCTGTCAGCTTTCCACCAGCTATTATTCACTATGTGATGGCACGACAGAAGGCATTCTTCATGGTGGCACCCACTTACGGAACTCTCTCCCCTCTGAAATTTGGCTGGCACTCACTTTGTCATCATTTAGACATCAGCTAAAAATATGATTGTCCAAGCCTATTGATTTTTTTTGATGTTCAGCTGTGAATTTTAGGCTGATCTTTAGTGACTGGTGGTTTTTGTTAGTTTTATTTGTTGTAAATGGACTCTGTTTTTATATTTTTTTAATTGTTCCCCATGCTGAGATCTCAGGATGTAGGATGGGCTATAAATATTTTAAATAATAAATTATTAACAACTAATCCCTGTGTGAACATATGGCGATGGGAAAGGGGAGGGGATAGGAAAGTTTATGAGAAACATGGGAATGCTGATGAATATTCTATCTTATATAGAGTTCTCTTTACTTTTGTGTAAAACTCACTCTCCTTTTCTGATGTTATCTGTGCATTTCTTTGCCATTTCTCTTCATGCTCCACTAGTGGGAGGAAGGAAACACACTTTGTGATAATATCTACATGGAGTAAATTTTACTACATTATGCCATAACATTTACGGAGGAGGAGGAGGAGTAAAACTCTATGTAGGGCTTCCCTTTTTAGTAGCAGCAATATATTTCTCTCAGAGTGTAGCTCTGTTCTGAGCTTTCACCGGACCAGCCAGCACACCAAAAAGGTTGATGTTTTGGAGCTAAATGTAAATGTACTGCCTTCAAGTCGATTCCGACTTATGGCGACCCTATGAATAGGGTTTTCATGAGGCTGAGAGGCAGTGAGTGGCCCAAGGTCACCCAGTGAGCTTCATGGCTATGTGGGGATTCGAATCCTGGTCTCCTAGGTCGTAGTCCAACACCTTAACCACTACACCGAGCTACCATGTAAAAAATTAAGCTTAGTGTGATGTAGTTTTGCAACATCCTCCAGCTATTCAGCTAGGTACAGTTCTTCAGTTTTGGAAAAACAGAAAATGTATTTATCAACCACTGACCATACAATACAGTGCTTTCTCTCTATATATGTAACATTTCTCACAGGCATTGTTTCACTGTTCTCACTAATGGGACAGCTACACACACATCAGCTTTTTCAGGTTTCTAGAAATCTTTGGGCTTCAGGGACAGCCTCTCTACACACACTACTATCACTAGAGGCTATCTCTAAAGTTGCATAAGGCATTAACTCTGATTTTCTCCTTTATTAGAAGACACTCCTTCGCATCTTCATTTGGACTCTTCACAAGCTTCATAAAACTCATTGCCATAGCACAATAGTCATGAAAATAATACAGTCGTTGTGCCAGGTTGATGGCCTCACGTTTCTTACAAGTTTACTCCCTGTAGCACAGTATTCCATTGTCTCCAATTCAGATGGCATGTCACATGCCCTCTAAAAGATTATATATCTAGCCTCCTAAGAGATGCGCAAGTGAGATTTCATTTATAGCTTTGCAGTCGATTCCCTCAGTTCAGCCAGCAAGATTATTCTTCAGAGTTGACACTGATAAAATTTACTCTTGATGCTTGGGATCAGTTTTCACTGGGACCACAGTGGGACAAAAGCACTCCCTGTGGATCCCCACTCCCCTATGGCTGATAACAATTAAAAATTGCAGTTCAAGTGAAGTGTTTGGTGTCATGTCTAGTTTGGCCCTAATTCAGACACAGTTCCTCCAGAAGGGTGTGGCCCCATTTTCCCTTGGGGTATGGGCCTGGCTGAGAATTGATTCTAAGACTACTCACACTCAAAGGGAGAATCATGCCCTAGAATGCAAGCCTGATATGTTTGTGTGGCTTGGTAATGGGAAGGAAAGGTGGGGGGGGGAGAGAGAATGGAGAACAACAGTCAGTGTTAATAGGTAGGAAGTGTAGGCTTTTGGAAGAAATTTTGGTTCTCAAGGAAGGCAATACTTACAGACTTTAAGTGAGTTCTTTCATGGAGTCAACTGAGTGTCTTCTAGTGCTCTCACAGATCTCTCTCTCTCTCTCTCTCTCTTTTACTTATGGAGGGGTTGGAAATTACAATGATTTATGGCTCTATGGTTGCATTTCTAATGATGCCCATTCAGTGTACCAGTCAAGAAACTGCTATCAAGATCACATATCATTGCTTCTACAGGTGTGTCTGGAATCACGCGAGAAGACTGGACTCCATGCCAGAAAATCCAGTTTATGGGATCATTAAGGCTTCCTCATATTCCTCCATATAATTGTCTATCTGAATACATGACAGCATAGAAAGAGATTAAGGTGAATCTAGCTGTATACATGGATAGTGGTAAGGAATGTTCTCTCTTGGGCTGTGCTGCCATTTTGACTAATAGCTCCTTTTCAGATTCTCTTATGATCCTGTTTATGCATTAAGTCAATGGGGTGTCCTTTAGGAAAGCTCGGGAGATTATATGACCTTTCCTGGGTGCCATTGGAACCATTCTCTATAGCAGCTATGCACTGCAAGGCTGTCCTTCTTATAGCCATAGTTCAGGCTGCTTGGTAGCCTTTTTTTTGTTTTTACAAGGCAAATTTATCTCCCTGCTTCCTAGAGTGTTATCTTAGGAAGCTTACCACCATCTACTGGCTTCTCCAGCCTCTGCTTGTTCAAGTCCTCCTCAAGGCTCTTTGTCCTGGACTTCTCCCTCCAACCTCCTCTCCTGCTGACAGTTTCCTTCAGGCCAACTTTGGCTCACTTGTCTTGTCCTCTGTCCTGACCCTCCTTTCCTTCTCCTTGTCCTCTTGCTGCCGCTAAGCCATACTTCCTCTGACTTCTCCACCTGCCTCCGTCATGGTCTCTTTCTGTCACCCTCATCTACCTGGCTTAGTTTCTGCTACTTCCTATCCTCCTCCACCTCCGGTATCCTCTCCAACTCCACCCTCCCTCAGCTGGTTCTGGTTCACTTTTGAGTTTGGTACTTGCCTGAGACTCCACCTCATCTCATTCATCATCTGTGAGCCCTCTGCATCATCAGGAGACATCATCAGTGGATGGCTGGGTCTGCAGCTGCTCCAGGTCAGTCCTGCTGTGATACACAGAGTGAAGGTGCAGCTCTGGCCTCCACTCACAGTCACAACATATCAAAATAGTTATGTGAATTTTGGTTTCCTCTTTCACTCTTAGGGGAACATCACACATATTTTGCCAGTCATTTTTGTCTTTCCATTCATATGTTACTCAGTTTTCTTATGGTTGTCAAAAATCAATTAGCAAAACACTGATTCATTGGAAAATAGTATTTTAATTTCCAGCAGCTGCTAACTATCCCTTCCTTCTAATTGTGTTTGAGAAAAAAGTTGATACAGTTTTTAAATTGAGCATGTTAGGCAAGTAGTACCAGCTTTATAAATAATGGTAATCTCCCATAGTTCTTTAGGATTTAGAACAAGGATGAATTGTGTAGTACAGGCATACCCCACTTTAACATACACAATGGGACCGGAGCGTGTATGTAAAGTGAAAATGTACTTAAAGTGAAGCAATTATCTATGCATGTACTGCATTGCAATCACCACTAGATGGCAGCGGTGTCATGCCATTAAGTGTCCGTTATTGCGAAGCACGTACGTTAAAGTGGGGTATGGGGGAGTATGGAGCGTGTACATTATAGCGAGGTGATGTTAAGTGAAGTGACGTTAAGCGGGGTATGCCTGTATAGAGGATAATAGAGATGGCATCATTGTCAGGACTACCAAATTGTCCGATCCTTCAGAGACCAGTTTTTCCTATTCTTTCCTTTTTTCCAGTAAAGATCTTTAAAACTCTAGTTATGTAATATCAGTAGCGGTGCCTGTTAAGATGATTTGCAAATTGTACCATTATGACATTAACATTTATTGGAATAGAAAAAATACATACTTAACTAATGCTAATTTACAGCTAATTTAATTCCCCCCCCTTCCCATTCAGTTTACATAAAATGCTTTGTAAGCTTCAGCTATTAAGGATTTATCCTGGATGGAAACAGTGTTTAGAGGTAATTCTCAAGTATTATTAATGGAATGCAAACCTAATAATTAAAATATATAACAACAATGCCTTTTGATTTGCAATATGCACTTCTCTTGGCAAATATGTAAACAAAGCTGGAACCTTGAATTTGCCATATGATCTAGCAAGCATTTTCCATTGTTCCTCGGGAAATATATTCAAGTGAATGTGTAAGTCATTGTCTCAGAGTTCTGGAAGTTAGAGTTATGTGAGTGATATTGCCATGGTTTATGGATATTTTGGACTACAGAGGTTTAAGAAATTTGGTGAAAAGAAACGGGATCCATTGACAACATTTTATGAGGCACCTAGTTCCTGTAAAGACGAAGTATTGTTAACTTTGCATCTGTGCTGAGGCATCCCATGTGTGTCTACTGAACCTGTACTTAAAGGTTTATATAAATTGAATGTTCTTGAAACACAGGAAACAAAGTTCTACTTTATTGTTATTTTTCACAGTAAGTTATCTCTGCTCACATATTTTGGCTATGCTATAGTGAATCAGCATTCTAGCAGACAATAAGCAGCATGTAAGTTTATCATTTAAACAGCTAAGTGCTGTCCATCTAGCTCAGTATTGTCTACACCAGTGGTTCCCAAACTTTCTTTCCCATGGACAACTTGAAAATTGCTGCTAGTCTTGGCAGACCACTGATTTTTAAATTCAATTGTAATGCACTGTACCAGGTGCTGTGTGATTTTTAATTGTATTTTTATTGCATCTTTTATTTCTTATATTGTATTTTACTGTATTACAATTTGCATTCCATAGAATTTATAGAATCATAGAATATTAGAGTTGGAAGGGGCCTATAAGGCCATCAAGTCCAACCCCCTGCTCAGTGCAGAAATCCAACTTAAAGCATACCCGACAGGTGGCTGTCCAGCTGGCTCTTCAATGTCTCCAGTGTTGGAGGGCCCACCACCTCCCTAGGTAATTGGTTCCATTGTCGTACCGCTCTTATAGTTAAGTCATTTTTCCTGACGTTCAGTTGAAATCTGGCTTCCTGTAACTTGAGTCCATTGTTCTATGTCCTGTACTCTGGGATGATTTAGAACAGATTATGGTCATCCTCTGTGCGGCAATCTTTCAAGTACTTGAACAGTGCTATCATATCTCCCCTCAGTCTTCTCTTCTCAAGGCTAAGCATGCCCAGAATTCAGTCTCTCCTTATAGGGCTTTGTTTCCAGGCCTGTGATCATCCTTGTTGCCCTCCTCTGAGCCTGTTCCAGTTTGTTTGTATCCTTTTTAAATTGCGGTGTCCAGAACTGGATTCAGTACTCAAGATGAAGCTTAACCAGTGCCAAATAGGGGGGAACCAATACTTCACATAATTTGGAAATGATACTACTGTTAATGCAGCCTAAAATAGCACTTGCCATTTTTTGCAGTCATGTCACACTATTGGCTCATATTCAGCTTGTGATCAACAACAATCTCAACATCCTTCTTGTGTGTAGTATTGCTGAGCCAAGTAACCCCAGTCTTATAACTGTGCATTTGGTTTCTTTTTCCTAAGTGTAGAATTTTGCACTTATCCCTGTTAAATTTCATTCTGTTGTTTTCAAGTTGTAATGCAATAAAATACAATGTAAGAAATAAAAGAAGCAATAAAATACAATTAAAATCAATCTCAAATTTACCATTCTTGGGCAAGGTCATTGAGCGAGTGGTGGCTAATCAGCTGTCGACACACTTGGATGAAACGGATTATCTGGATCCATACCAACCGGGTTTCAGGACTGGACATGGAACTGAAACAGCCTTGGTCGCTCTGGTGGATGATATGAGGAGGGCATTAGATAGGGGAGAATTCACCTTTCTTGTCCTCCTCGATCTCTCAGCGGCTTTTGATACTGTTGACCACAGTATCCTTTTACATCGCCTGGAGGGGTGGGGAATAGGGGGCACTGTACTGCAGTGGTTCCGTTCCTTCCTCTCCGATAGGCATCAACAGGTAGCATTGGGGGAAGAGGTTTCAGACCCTTGGCCTCTCAATTGTGGTGTGCCACAGGGCTCTATCCTCTCTCCCATGCTATTTAATATCTATATGAAGCTGCTGGGGACAATCATTAGGAGATTTGGGCTGCAGTGTCACCAATATGCGGATGACACTCAGCTCTATCTCTCGTTTAAATCCTCACCAGAGTTGGCTGTGGAGACCTTGTCCAAGTGCCTGGAATCTGTGAGTGGATGGATGGGAAGGAACAGGCTGAAGCTGAATCCCGATAAGACCGAGGTGCTACTCGTGGGAGACAGAGAAAGGTTGGGAGATATTGACTTGATGTTCAACGGGGTGAGATTGCCCCTAAAGGACCAGGTCCGCAGCCTTGGGGTTGTTCTTGATTCCAAGCTGTCCATGGAGGCTCAGATCTCGGCAGTGAGTCGGGCAGCTTGGTATCAATTACACCTCATACGTAGACTGCAACCATACCTTCCTGTTCACCAGCTCCCATTGGTGGTACATGCCCTGGTCACCTCTCGTTTGGATTACTGTAATGCGCTCTACGTGGGGCTACCCTTGAAAATGGTCCGGAAATTACAACTTATACAAAATGCGGCGGCTCGACTACTTACAAACTGTCGCCGCCGGGAGCATATTACTCCAGTGCTGTTCGATCTGCACTGGCTCCCAGTTGTTTTCCGGGCCCAATTCAAGGTGTTGGTATTAACCTTTAAATCCCTATACGGTCTCGGCCCAGTTTATCTGATGGAGCGCCTCCAACGCCACCAATTATGCCGCCCCACAAGATCAGCCACACAGGGCCTTCTCTCAGTCCCGCCAACTAAAACAGCTAGGTTGGTGGGGACGAGAGAGAGGGCATTCTCAGTGGTGGCCCCCACTCTCTGGAACTCCCTCCCGTATGATCTTTGACATGCCCCTTCCCTGAATGTATTCCGCCAGGCCTTGAAGACCTGGCTTTTCAGACAGGCCTTTGGGACTTCCGGGGAGGGTTAATCACTATGATAAATTGCCTAGTACTCTGAACTGTCATTGTTTATAGTTTTATAGTTTTATTGTTGTATTGTTTTATTAAGATGTATTTTATTGAAACAAAGATGTACGTCGCCTAGAGTGGCCATTGGCCAGATAGGCGACACAGAAATTATTATTATTATTATTAATATGAATATTTAATGCACATATGTTGCGGTCATGGACCATAGTTTGGGAATCCCTGGTCTACACTGCCTGGCAGCTCTCCAGGGTTCAGGCTGTGAAGGTGTCAGGGCTCGAACCTCAGATCTTTTGCATATAAGGTACGTGTAAATCATGTATATTGTACCACTATTTTTTGCAAGTATCAATGGCTACTAGATCTACTCAGATGCAGAATTTAAAGTGCATTGAATATGTCACTGGCCTTGCATATTGTTTACTGTCTTCTGACTTCCTCATCCATGGTTGATGTTGATCTTGCTATAATAATAAACATAATGTGTTGTTTCCATATTGTTTTAATCATTATTTTCCCATTTTTTCTTTCAGTCTGCTCCCAGTATTCAAGAGGAGTTTTTGCCATTTTTGGATTGTACGATAAACGATCGGTACATACCTTGACCTCATTCTGCAGCGCCTTGCACATCTCCCTCATCACACCAAGTTTTCCCACTGAGGGCGACAGCCAGTTTGTGCTGCAACTGAGACCTTCCTTACAGGGAGCGCTGTTAAGTTTGCTGGGCCATTATAAATGGAACCGCTTTGTCTTCCTTTATGACACAGACAGGGGTAAGTAATATAACTGCTTCCTATACAACTCAGTTACTATGTGATGCATTTATTCACCTTAAGAAAAAAAGGATCCTGTAGAAAGCTGTACTTTCATAATTCATAACTCTCTCCCTAGTTACCTGGGAATAAGCAACATTTAACTCAATGTGACTTAATGGATTTTATTTTACATTTAGGTTTTAGCTTGGATGGCTGTGAAAATTAGTTTCAAAATAACAGCAAGCTCCAAAATGAAAAGCAAAATTTGTCATAACAAACACACACACATAATTCTTAAACTCACTTTATATTATAAAGGTTATAATCTTGTTGATGGGCTGTTTGAAAGCGTTTGACATTTAGGGAAAATAATCCTGAAATAAAAATAGGCACAATCCTGCAACATACAGCTCAGCACCCCTAAGTATAATTAATTTCAGTGGGGGAGATTCAAGCACTGAAGGGCATAGCAATGGAGAAGGATTGTAGCTTACTTGCATGCAGGAGGTCCCTGGTTCAGTCCCCAGCATCTCCAGGTAGAGGTGGGAGTGTCCCCTGCCTGAAATCCTGGAGAGCTGCTGCCAGTCATTGTGGACAATACTGAACTGGATGGACCAATGGCCTGACTCAGTATAAGGTGGCTTCCTACGCTCCTAGACTTGGATTGCATCCGGTATCATAGAATATTTACAATCGAAGCTTGAGCTGTGGCTTAATATCTGCTGTTATTGCAAATGATATGCATATTATGCTAACTATTGTAAACATACAATGCCCACCCTTTCTTAACACGATTCACTGTGTGGATGACTTTATGCACCTCTGTATGAAAGTGTTTCTTATAATGTACCATTTTGTCTATGCCACGTCGTTTTTATTTTTCATTGTTTCTGAAATGCTCAGATAAGGAACCTTTGAAACATACAGTATCTACAGCCACTATTGAGCTGTTGACGTTTTAGTCATTCGTGCCTTGCAATCTGTTCTGTGATCAAACTAAAGTAATTAGGAATCAAATAGGAAAACAAACAAACAATTGTACACCTCCTTCATCCAAAGACAAAAACACTTCCAGTTTAAAAAATCCAATTCACGATATGAATTTATCTTTTCTCATCTAAATGTGAGCGGCTAATCGCAGGCACACCATTTTGAAATATGCAGTGGCACACTAAGGTGAGATTCAGAACCTCATTTCTGACAATATGCTTTGTAAATCATTATTCAGGAACTTATATTAGCAACTCTGAAATCATCACTGTGTTTTTGAAATAGATATGATATTGTTATTATTATATTGTCTGCATTTGAAAAATCTCAGAGCAGCAGATATGTGAAACAGCATAAATAGCAAAGAGTTTTGGCATCTTTAAGACTAGAATGGCATAATATTTCATGGGGCAAGACTTAATTTGTCAGATGTATCTGATGAAGTGACCTCTAGCCCACAATACCATACTTGTTAGTCTTTGAGTTGTCATGAGGCTCTTTGTTGAAAAAAAATTAAAAAATGTAAATGAGCATTTTCCCCTCTACCCTGCATTAGAGGGTTTTTTTTGACAAATTGCAAACATGTTGGCATTCTTCAGCAAAAAATGCAGTCCCCGCTCAAAAGAGTATTTAGCCAGGCTATTACAGTGCCCTAGTTCCTTACTCTTTTACTTCCGTCCAACTTGTATTACTATTGAGACACACTTAATTAAATGCATGTGTTGTGTGAAGGAATAAAACTCTTCAGCCATTTTTGTATGTTTTTAGTTGCATCCTCATCCTATTATTATTGTTGTTGTTGTTGTTATTATTATTATAGAATTCAGGTAGAACTCAGTTCTTGCCAGGAGGTTCAAAAGATCATAGAAGGTAAAGCATGCCAGCTTCAGAAACTGGAACATAAGCGGAGAGGAACCTAGTTACTATGGGAACCTGAAACTTTTTTTAAAAAAACCTCTACTGTCCTGACTGGCTAAGAAGTTAGAAGGGGAAGTTAGCATAAGGTATGTAGGATAATTTAAGAGCTAGAAATCAGAAGAAAGAAGTGAGGACAGAGTGTGCTGCAGAGGATCCAGATACACTGACAAATACTGAACTGAAAATGAGGACTGGAAGCTGCACCACCAACAGATTACAATAAGCTGACAGAAATTGCTTTATTATGAGGTATTGATTAAAGTAGCAAAATAGTCTAGACAAGTTAGGTGGATGTATTTCCCCCCAAGTCATTTCCATATCCTGATTCCTTTTATGGTTAAATACTAAAACTGTATATCTTGTTCCCCCTTTAGAAATAACTGCTGTGTTTGAAAAGCTTTAGTCAAAGCTAAATTTGTCATTGGTTTCAACGTGGTTTGATGCCTTGATTTTCACTCTACCACCTAATTGTCTTATCACCCTAGCCAGAATAGTGAGTTAACTGGGTCAGTGAGGAAATCTATAGGAGACATCAAAATCCCAGAGGATATAGGGCTGTTTTCGTGGAGGCAGCCAGGAAAAATAAAACTCTTTACTTGGTGGTAGCAGTGAGGATCATCGGAGAGGCTAAGTTAGCTGGCTTGCTCCCATCCCTCTAATAGTGCAGGCATGCAAGCTTTAGGGTGCCAACTTATTTTGCTGCAGGGTTTGATACCAGACCTTAACAACTGTCATCTCACAACTAGGTCAGGACATAAACCTGCACTGGGGCATTTCCCAGTGGGAAATGCAGTGGAACAATTTGGCATTCTACTTCTAAGTAGTAAAGAACTGAGGTGGATATTTCTTTTCACCACGGTGCATGTAAGCACAATTCTCGTAGAACAGAACTTGTTCACTCACTAGAGTTACACAGAATGTTCACCCATTTCTTATGTCCTGCATTTCTTCCAAGGAACTTAAGGCAGTGTACATGGTATCCTCCCACTTTTATCCTACAACATCCCTGTGAGATAGGTCAGGATAAAAGGATGTGATTGGCCCAAGATGAATGCTATGGCTTGTTAGGGATTTGAACCTTGGTCTCCTCAGCCTTAGTCCAGCACTCTAACATTTATTTATTTTAAAGCATTTATATACCACCTAATATATCAAAAATCACCACACTTTCTCTCTCCAAAAGCACCCAAACTAAGGCTGAGGAGTCCAAATCCCTAATAAACCAGCTTATCTTGGGCCAGCTCAAAGAAGAAATGTTTTCAGAAATTATCAGCAAATTATTTTCTGAGAAAATTAAACTTAGTCCTAAAGGAAATTTTAGTGGTCATGTGTATAGGCATATGGAGAATCAAGTTCACACAATCAGGATGCCCACCTGATCACTATGAAGTTGTGAGACTACTGATAGATGTATATATTCCTGCAGATGGTTGCATGGCATCTGCTGAGTTTCTGAGCCGAGGGATTTATTTCAAATATATAGTCCGACAGAAATCCTTTCAAAGCACATAGATAAGCATGAGTATAGTGAGAGGCAGTATAGGTTAGTGGATAGTGTGATATATGCTGTTCTCCAAAAACTGGGTGGCCTTGAACAAGTTACCATAATCTATAATTTCATTACTTCCTCACTTCATTAGTGACCTGCTGGAAAGCGTAATTGTGAAGGTCAAGAAAATAAAGACTGGAATGCACTTTGTACATGAAAAGTGTTATGACAATGCTTAATAATTATATTATAATAAACAGCATTTTACTTTTGAAACTAAGGCAATGTTTATTGAAAGGAACATTGATGCTAATTGGAAATGTATCTTTGAGTCCAATCAATGGAATATGCTACAAAAATTTATTTTAAAGAGTAAATTGAAATTTGTTCAGATAAAAAGTGTCATGTTGAACACAAAGCAGGAGGGCCATAAACACAAGACTGTGATCATAGTCAATCTGATGCATTTTGGTGAGTTGTTCAGACAGGAGCTGGCAGCATTAGTGCTTGTTCTAGCCCTATATAACCCTTGATATTGTAGGGAATTTGGGAGGCCCTGCAAATACTATTGAGGTCAGATTAAAAATACAAAAATTATATATAACAAAGTGGATTTTTAGAGTTTCAAAGAGAATTACCTAAATATGTATTAATAGATAAGGCAAGAGTATCAAAATATTTCAAAAGAAAACTGAGTCTGGTGTAACAATTGATATTTATGTGCATTCATTTGTGCCTATATCATGGAAAAATAACCCAATGCTTCCTCCAAAATGTCCATAAATTACTGCCATGTGCAGTTTGTAAACACTTTCTAGGAACCACTGAAATCTGGTCATTGTTGGAGACAAGATACTGTGCCAATAAAGTTGTTTTTGTCTTTATATCCATGGCATATATATTTAGAAACAGACATGTGTGTTTAATTAATAATACTTATTTTCTATATAGATATAGATGTATAACAAAGCTAATTATGCATGTCCTATATCCTATATTTCAGATTTTTCATAGAATTTGGTTGCATTTAAGGATGTTGTGAACATATCTTCTTTACAGCTTCTGAAACTAAAACAAAATGGATAGGTTTTCTGAGTAGACAGCAGGTTTAATATGCAGTTAATATGATTGCATCTGGAAGGCAAAGTTGTGGCTTTGTTGCACAATTATGCATATGGTAGGCAACAATAATTCAGATCTGTTCTGCTGTCTGTGCTTTTGAGTGGGGGACATGATAGTAATGTGTATGCAGCAGGTAACAATGGTTCAGAACGGCTTTGCAAAAATTGTGTATCTACTATCGCCGATAAGCATCCCAAACATTCTATGCCAGCGTGTGGGTAGGCAAAAATATCATTAAAAGTAAAGGAACAGGTTTCACATATTCCGAGAATGTATACTGCTGTTTTTATTTTTTATTGTGAATAAGAAGTTGGGGTTATTTTCAAGATTTTGTGTGTGTGTGTGTGTGTGTGTGTGTGTGAGAGAGAGAGAGAGAGAGAGAGAGAGAGAGAGAGAGACCTTTTGTTTACGGAACCACATTTGTCACAAAGAAAACAGGTGCTGAGATATATTCAACAGGATACCATACACAGCCTGTTTAAGTGGTCTGTGTTGTGCCAGACACCCTCCTTAGTGATGGTGGAGTACAGCTGGACACAACTTTATTCTCTTACACCAGGAAGTTACTTCTGAGTTAACTCTTTGGCATGTCTTGGGGCATCATTAATAAAATGAGGGTATTCAAGGCCACTAGTAAACCTAAGGTCAGTAACACTGGCTGACAGACAGTTGATAAATGAAGTATCCTGCAGATCAGGCATCCAAGGAAGCCTTGAAAAGAGTCAAAGGAGGAAGCCAGCCACACATCCAAACTCGTATGCTTTAGAATTTTATTTCACTGTGGACATCTGAGTCCGGCAGCTGCTGTACGTAGCCTTTTATGCAGCCACAGGTGTTGGCTTCAGTGCTGGAACACATAGTGGTGGGAAACAAAGGCAGGCATAGTGGCAGCTGCCAGGAGCTGGCCGTGGTGCCAAATAAACATTGAATGTAAAACAAATATATGTGCCAACTGGGCTCCAAATTGAGTTTCTAGTTCAGAAAAATTAACTTGTCTTTTGAGAAGCATTATCTGTGGACTATAGACGACCGTTCAAAGCTGTTACAAGGTACAAGGCATGCATTTTGTTGAAAGAAAGAAAGAAAGAAAGAAAGAAAGAAAGAAAGAAAGAAAGAAAGAAAGAAAGGAAGAAAGGAAGGAAGAAAGGAAGGAAGAAAGGAAGAAAGAAAGAAAGGAAGAAAGGAAGAAAGAAAGGAAGAAAGAAAGAACGTGGATCAAAAAAAGAGAGCACATGCTTTGCAAAAGCAGAAGCTTACTAGCTTTCCTGAAACTATCTTATATTCCTGCACACACATTCAGCCAAGTCAATCTAGGGCTTAACTTGTGTGCAGCATCCCTGGAATAAAGGAAGCCTAAGTTTATGAGAGGATAGGGAGTCGGTGAGTATTCCTAGAGGGGCTGTATCTCCAGGAATTTATCACAAGCCTCTCATGGGTTCTACCTTCTCTCTGGCCAGGTTCCAAAGAACTGCACCAAAGGACTTGAGTTTCATTCAACAACAGGCCTCTAAGCCGTATTGTGAGCTGCTTTGCAAAGTCTCCTCAATTTCAAAAGTGGGTAATCCACTTTTCTGTAATGTCTCTGACTTAACCCTCTCATCCTCATCCAAAAAGGAGGGATTCATAGCTCAGTGGTAGAGAAGATGCTTGCAAAAGATACTAAATTCTGTCCCTGCCACTTCCAGTTAAAAGGATCAGATAGCTGGTGATATGAAGCTTAAGGACATGTGATTAAATGTGATCCAATTCATGACTTGTTACCTCTGGACTGTTCAACTAAGTACTATTCAGAGAAAACCATTGAAATTAATGAACCTAAGTTAGGAAGCAATCCAAATCGAGATCCACCGGGATGAGCGAGTTAGGATTTGGCAGAACTCCAGCTCAGCCATCTGAACCCCAGCTCAGGTGGGGCTACACTAAGTCCCCAACCCTGGCTCAGCCAGAGATACTCTGGTGTAACTTCCTCATCCCCACCCAACCAGGGCTTAGCCAGTTCAGAAGGGACTTAACCAGGGCCTAGGTGAAGCCGGCTCAACCAAGGCTGGTGTAAGTCCCCAAAAAGGGGTGTTCCAGGGGTGTGTTGGGGATGGTACTGGGGGGAGGGCTTACGCTGGATCCTAACTCTGTTTAGTTCAGTCACATGAGGTGGCAACCCAGTGGAATTTACACCAGGAACAAAGGATGGTATAAGTCAAACTCTGTTTTGTTTGCTTTGTCTCTGCCAGCTGGCAGTAATCTTGCTCCTGAATGGGGTTTGGATCTGGTTTATTTTACGCCAACTTAACTTAAACTGGCATAAATTATGCTGGCTTCTTATATTTAGGATTGCTCCATTAGTCATGTCCTTTAACTTAATGGGTCTACTCTGAATAGGACTAGCATTGAATACCATCCTTGGATTCCCATATCTTCATCTCTATGTTGTTTATTACCATTTAATCTCCCCTTAATATCCTCCGTCTGTTGTCTCCCTCCACTGTCTGTGGATCATAAATTCTTGGGGCAGAGGCCTGCCATTTTTTGTTTATGTTTCTCTGCAAAGCACCATGTATGCTAATGGTGCTATATATATAAACAATCAAATAATAAGTGACTGATGAGATGAAAACTTCCTGAGAAGTGGGGCAGAGGTGACTGCTTTGGACTTACGAAGTGACACAACCAATTATTTATCTTATGATTTAAACAACCCAGAGACTGGGGTGCCAAGTTATTCCTGCCTAAGGGAGCAGTCCAAACACAAGATCCACCAGGATGAGCGAAGTTTGGAATAGGTGGATGTCTGTCTGAGCCTGGGCTCAGCTGGGGTTACTCCAGCTGACGTCCCTCATTCCTGTTTATTCAGAGATAACGCCAGCTGAAATCCTCCATCCTGGCTTAGCCAAAGGTGGCTGAGCCAAGGTCAGGATAAATCCTGAAAAAGGGACTGACGGTGCATAGGGAGACTTATCCTATAGCACAGGCTATGGTCTGAAGGCACATGAGGCTACCTCCTTGCTGAAGCTAAACAGGTCTGGGTCTGGTCTGTGCCTGGATGCGAGACCACCTGGAAACTACATGTACACTGCCTTGTGTTCTTTGTTGAAAGAAAGGTGGGGTATAAATGTAATAAATAAATAAATATTCTAAACTCTATTCATCGCGGTCACTTAACCTAGCAACCCAGCAGAAGTTAAACTGGCAAAAAGTGTGGTGTAAGTCAAATTCATAGGCTTTTTTCACACTGTAAGGCTTGGGCTGGTTCAGCTGGCGGTAGCCCCACTCCTGAACGAAGTTTGGAACAGAGGTAAGTTACACTGACATAATTTACCCTGGCATCAGTTATGCCGGCTTCCTTTAGTTTGGATTGCTTGGGATTTTAAAAAAAATTTTTGAGCTCTACTAATAGGAACCATAAGAGCATTAGCAGAGAATGGGGACCTTAGTGGCCCAGTTTGGACAATCATTCGTACACCTCAAATGAGTGCCGGGGCTGAGCGTTATTCTCCTTTCCCCTCTGCTGTCATACACCAGCCTTGGTGCAAAGATCTTGGTTTGTATTAAGTTAGAATTCCCTGAACTTGAGAATTCTGGCTTAATGTCGGCTAACAAATTAGAACAATAAACCTGATTTGGGGGAAGGAAGGGGTAAGGGAGAAGTGATCAACTCTGATGTTTCCTCCTTGCTTCATAAGCCATGGTCCATAAACCATAGTTTATGAAGCCTGGAACGATCATCCAGTTTTGTTCTGTACTTCTGTGAAGTCAGCATTTGCTTCTGTTGCATTTAATTTGTATTTTCTTTTTAAAAACATACATTTTCTGTTATTTTAGTTATTTGCTTTAGGTGGTTTGTTGTAAATTCCCCAAGGAATTTGCAAAAAGTATTCAGAGAAGGAGGCTACAAAGAAGATTTAATAGAGAAAGCAGCTAAGGCATATAGGCTGTATAGATGAATCAGTATCCTATTAAGTTAAAAAGCTAAAACAGGAGGGTTAGGGTTAGGGGCTAGAGATCCAGGAGTGAAAAAACCAACAAAGTAGTACAAGATCATGGGGCTAAGAGGAAAGGGAAGAAATAATACAGACAATTTTATCAAGAGAAATGGCAAAGCAAACAAATAAAAACAGTGTAAACAATAAAAATGTCAACAGCCACATTTCCTAAATTCATATAATGTTTTCAGATTATATAAAGTCAACAAAGAATAGCCCATGTTCAGAAGCCTGAAAGAACTTGCTGATGGTTAAACAAAACTTATTCGCTGTGGCACACATGCTAAATATATCTACAGCTTAAATATGTGTATTAAATAAAGGATGGGTTTTTTTAATATCTATACAACGCTTTGCTTTGGAAAGCTAAGAGCAGCAGGAGTCTCATTTAGGAACCAGACGGTCTAAATCCCCTTAACTTCACACCGCTACATTTGAATAGGTTATTGTATAGATGCTTATATGCTAATGTTAGAAGCCTCTGAGCCAAGATACGAGAGATAGATTGTGTCGTTTTAAACAAGAGCAGATATAGTGGTCATAAGGGAAACCTGGAATGGAGAGAATCAGTGGGATATGATTATCTCTGGATACCAACTTTATAGGAATGACAAGAAGAGCCTACTGGAAGCTATGTTGCTCTGTACATCAAAGAGAGCATTGAGAGTCAAACTAGAACATTCAAAAGGAACAGACACCTCTACAGAATCAATATGGGTGGCAGTACCAGGCCCAGAAAGTCATTTAGTATTGGGGATATACGATTATCTACAGCACACACACACACACACCCTGAGCAAAATGTTTAGGAAGTTCTTGAGATGGAGAATAAAATCAGGGAAACATCCAGAAAAAAATTATTATATTACGTGACTTAAGTTATGCTCACATAGATTGGGTAAGTATGTGTTCAGGTCGCAACAACAGGGAAATAATTTCTAGGTATCCTAAATGACTGTGACCTAGAACAACTGGTCATGGAACCAACCAGATAGAAGGTGACCTTGGACTTAATACCCAAGGATCAGTGCTGGGACTGGTGTTTTTAAACTTACTGATAAATGATTTGCTTTAGGGGTGAGCAGTGATGCTGTCAGCTTTGCAGATGATACCAAATTATTCAGAGTGGTTAAAAGAAAGAAAAAATTATTAAGTGCTTCAGAAGGAATTCTTCAGACTGGATGAATGGGGAACAGAATGGAAAATGTTGTTTAATGTAAGTAACTGTAAGTGATGAGCATGGGCTCAAAGCATCTTTAACATCACATATACTCTGATAGGGTCTGAGCTGGAGATGACCAACCAGGAAGGAAATGCTTGAGACCGTGGATAGCTCAATTAAAATGTCAAACCTGTGTGCAGTAATTGTGATAATGGTGAATTCCAAGATAGGGATAATTAGGAATAGAGTCAAAAATAAAACTTCCGATTTAATAATATTTATTTATTAAATTTATATCCCACTCTTCCTCCCAAAGGAACCGAGAGAGGCAAAGAACAAGTGATAAAACAATAAAAATATCTTAAAAACAAAACTTCTTAAGAACAATTCCAATACAGATGCACATCTCTGCTTAAAATGCTTGTTGGAAGAGGAAGGTCTTCAGTAGAAGGGTCTTCAAGGCAACAGAGACAGTGCCTATCTGATATTTAAGGGGTGGGGATTCCAAAGGGTGGGTGCCAAACTAATACCTTTATACTAATCTATGATCCTTCCACACTTGGAATGCTGTGTACAGTTCTGGGCACCACATTCCAAAAATGATACTGTAAAGCTACAAAATGGCTACCAAAATGATATAAGGGATGGAACTTATTTGATTAGGGAAAAAAGTGAATAAAACATGATCAAGGTTTGTAGAATTATGGTATGGAGAAGGTGGAGAGAAGTTTTTCTCATAATTCTCAAACTTGGGGTCATTCAATGAAGCTACATGCTGGGAGATTCAGGACAGGTAAAAGAAAGAACTTCACAAAGTGAACAGTTATATGAAATTTGCTACTACAAGATGTGCTGACAGCCACCAACCCAGATGGCTTTAAAAGTGAATTAGACAAATTAGTGAATATTATTATTATTGTTATTATTGTTTATACCCTGCCTTTCGGCCAAAGGCCCTCAAGGCGTCTTACAAAGAAAAATGAGTCTATCATGAGTCTATCAATGGCTACAAGTCATTTTGACCTTGTGTTGTCTCCAGCATCAGAGACACTCTGAACGTAAACTGATGGAGAACATCAGTGGAAGAGTGCTCTGGGAATGGACTGTGGGTCAGTGGTAGAGAATCTGCCTTGCATGCGGAAGGTGTCAGATTCAATCCCCAGCATGTCCAGGTAGGGTAGGGAGAGACTCCTGCCTGACACTTTGGAGAAGCTGCCAGTCAGTGTAGACAATACTGAGCTAGATGGACCAATGTTCTGACTCTGTATAAGGCAGCTTCCTATGTTCCTATGCACTGCTTGTGGGCTTCCCAGAGGCATCTGGTTGGGCATAGTGGGAAACTGGATCTCTGACTATTTGCTGGTCTTTTAGAATTAGGTGATTCTTGACCATTAATTGACAACTGGTTAAAAAGCAATGATTGATGATGGGGGAAAAAACCCTTCCTTAAGTCATCTTTTTCAGAGTTTATTAAATGTAGGTTTGGCATTCAGGAAAAAATATACATACATTGGTTACTGACTGAATTTCATAATGTAAAGTGGTTATAAATCAACTGCTCCCCCATACATATATTCTGTCTGGATTGACTAGAAGTCACATATTGAACTGGCAGAGATCCATAACATATTGGCTCACATTTTTCATTCTGTTTAGCAAGTTGCAATGAACCTGTTTTATGTCCTTTTTTCTTCATCACCAATACTAGTCCTGTGAAACCTGACACGCATTCTTACTGAATGTTTTTTATACACTTCATATGATAAGATTTCTGTAACTTGGGAGGAGTTTAATAAATAACTTGACTTATGGAATTAAAGTAGGGATGCATGGGATCCTGTGTTTGGCTCAGGTTCCCCCCCCCCGAGCATTGCCTTCAAATACTCTCAAAAAGTTGAGAGGTCCTGCAAGTATTCAAAAAGAATGCTTGCAATAACTTGTTCATTCAAAACTAAGATGTTTTTGGTTTGCAAGCTAAAAAGGGGAGAAGGAAGTACAGACCCGTTAGCGTTGCTTGCAAGGGAGAGAATCCAGCAAGAGGAAGCATCCCATCTCACAAGACAGAAGGCCTCTGTCCTGTCTTACTGTCCTTGTCTGCTTCTCTGTCATTTCCTACAAGGATCCTGAGATTTGAAGTTTCAGAAAATGTTTTCAGTACACCCTCCAAACTGCAACAACTACAATATTTTAGAGCAGTGGTTCCCAAATCTTTTTCCCCCATAGAGCACTCAAAAATTGCTGAGGGTCTTGGTGGATGTAATATGTTTGCTAGATGCTGCATGAATTTTAATTATATTTTTATTGCTTCTTTTATTTCTTTTATTTCTTGTATTTTATTTGTAGTACAATTTCCATTCCATAGAATTCAGATTGAAACACAACAAAATACAACATAAGAAATAAAAGAAGCAAGAAAAATACAACTAAAAATCAATATGAATATTTAATGCGGCATGTCACAGACCACCTGAGTGACGCAGACCGTGGTGATCCAGAGACCGAAGCCTGGGAACTCCTGTTTTGGAGTATTTGATGTGGTTACTTTTTTATACCTTGTAATGAAAAGAGGCAGGGGTGTTCCTGAGGAGTTAATTACACATGGTATGAAACGTGGTGTGGGTGCATGGAAGTGTGTCGTTAGTCTCACTGCCCTTAATAGAGGGTGCTTCTAATCCCCCGAAATTTTGTTTTAAATGTAATATTTTAGAATATAAGAATCATGCAAAATATGCTTGTGAGTTGGAGAGAAAGTAAAATAGTGCTGAGTATAGATAGATGTGCAGTATAGATAGATGTAGATATAAATATATTTTAAATACAGCTCTTTATATACTTTCATTTACAAAGTTGCATTCCAAAATGCCTACTTTGTATGGACCAATTCAGAAAGAAAGCTGCTTCATTGCTATAAATTCTAAACCTCAAAGTGCTATCTTTGTTGGCCTATTATGCAAAGGAAGTGATGGGGAGTAAAGAGGGCTTCCAACGTGAGGATGCTTTGAGAGATATGAAAGACCGAGCTAAACTGCTGATTAACAGAACCTCTTCTCCTCTAAGAGAGGCATTTCCAGTACTACCAACACACAGCTGTTAAATGGGGAGTTGTTCAGTAAGATGCAGTCAGAGCCATTCCCTTTCACTTGGACAATTCTGAATGCCTTTTGCAGGAAGTAAAGCTGGGGCATGCAGGGGGGAGGAGAAATGGTTGTCCCAGAAATGAATCAACAAAAACTAGAACATCTGCTCATCAGAAACATCAGAAAGTAATGTTATTTTATTTATACAACTCTTCCTGATAGCTGTGGCATACATAACAAGTTAGGGTGATTGGAACCGATGTCAGTTATCTGTTTTGGCAATGCATCTTTTATAGCATGTGAATTTGCAGTGTAGTAACTTAAAGCCCCCAAAGGCTTTTAAAGCTTGCATTTCTGCACTGAATTGGTAGATATCAACCACTGCTGTTGTTGCTACCACTGCTACTGCTTTAATTTCTGTATTGTTAAGGGGTGTAGTCATCCAGGGTCTCGGGGGGTCTTAGTCCCCGTTCTTTTTTGGGAGCAGGGTCCTTATGTCTCCAGCATACTACAAACCAATCAGCATGAAAGGGGTGTATGTTAGCCACTGAGAAGAGCCCTCTAACATGCTTCTTTGGTCTTTCCTGCTGATTGGAGCCAATCAAAGTGAAAGGAGGTGAGTCAGCCACTGAGAAAGCTCTTCTCTGTAGCTAACGTTCTCCCCTTTCATGCATATTGGCACCTAGGGAAGTCTGTTGTAGTGGGAGAAGGCATTACCAAGAATCTCATTCTCAACCCAGCAGCAAAAAAAAAAAAGGGTGTGGGGTGAGGTGGCTGTGACTAACATGAAGGGACCCTTCTCTTCTGAATTTGCCACTACACTACTGATCTTGTTCTAATAGCTGTGTGCTAGGAACAGTACAGAGATCGTAGCAGCACGGCCAGCCTGGGACCGTGGCCAACTGTACTTGGAATGATGTTTGGAAGGGGACTTCTGTAGCCTGAGTGTCACTGAGGAGGGAACTGGAATGCAGGAGGTTCTTCTCTGAGGACCAAGCAAGGCCAGAAGGCGAGACTCCTACTCCTTAATACTTCGCCTGTCTAGTTCAGACACTTATACTGCCTGAGTCACAAAAGCTATTACTGCACATCATTATTCCCTTCTGTGGCTAAAGAGTCCTGGTTGATAGTTCATTAGAGTACTCCCAGGCTCAAGCCCTGGATTGTTTATTTACTTATTACATTTATATACCACCCACTCAGCCGAGTTGTCTGGGCGGTTTACATAGACAATAAAATACAAAATGCAATTTACACTATAAAAACCCTTAAAAAGCTGACAAAAGCCACAAAGCCGAAGACTCCGTCAAAAACCAATGAAAACCAGCACAAACTTCACTAATTTATTTATTTATAAAAGTGTTCATATACCACCATCTCATAAAATATCAGGGCAGTGTAGAACAGGTATGGGGAACCTTTAGCCCTCTAGATGTTGCTGAACTAAAACTCCCATTGTCCCTGACTATTGGCCATGCTTATTGGGGCTGATGGGAGTTGTAGTTCAGCAACAGCTGGAGGGCCAAAGATTCTCCATTAAAAATAGTACAAAATAGACTGGCTAATCAAAAGTTTTAAATAGCTGCATCGGTACGTTAGCATAAAATTAGAACAAAACTTCATGAAACCAGCATAAAACACAGAAAGGGGGAGCTTTGTGCAAAAACCTGAAGTACCCAATAGATTAAAATTAAAAGGTTGGGGAGAGCAGAAGGTCTTTACCTGAATTGCAATGATCCCTGGACCTACAGTCATAAGATACACCTGACATGATAAGCTGGTTCCACCATTGGCTTTCAGAAGCCAACTTTCCAGACATTATGCAGCAGTGGAGGTAACTAGCAGGGACTGAGTAACAAAGGCATGAGATTAGGTGTGATTGGATGCACTGTACGAGCAACATCTAATCCAGGGGTGGGGAACCTTTTTCAGCCCAAGGGCCACATTCCCTTCTGGGCAATCTTCCAAGGGCCACATGCCAGTGATGGGTGAGGCCAAAGGCAAAAGTGGACAAATGTAAAGCTTATTTTTGCTAGTAGGCTAGTTTCTACGCACATTCACACACCTCTTCTAAGCAAGCAAGGGGCGTTATTGGAGTTCACAGACACATTCCAGCCAGGCAAAAATGTTCGGAGTGTGAAGCAATTAGGGATGTAGCCTGGGGAGAATTCTGAGGGTCAGATAGAGAGGCCTAGAGGGCTGCATTTTGCGCCACCAGCCCCGGGCCTGAGGTTCCTCACCCCTGAAAAAAGAAGCCTAGACAAATGTTAATTTTGATTGGCACCATCAAGGGGAACACTGGAGGAGGAGCTGATTAAGGCGTAAGAGGAGGTGCAAAAATATCACACAATTCTGAGAAATAACACTAAGTTCTGGATGATGGCAATAGCTGCCAAGTTTTACAAAAGCCCATTTTTCTGATGCGTTAGAAGGATTCGGTGTTTGCTTTTTACACATTGAGTAAAACTATAGAAAAATATCCCCTCCTGTTCTTCACATACGACCTCTTCACCCTTCTCTGCAGATCCACGCCTTATTTTAATTGCCTCTTCTATCTCCCTGATGGGTAAAAGAAATAGACATGGGCTACTGCTTTAGACACCAAACAGCACAGCGTAAGATATCTCTGAGTTGCCTAGTCTGTACCTGCCAAAATACTCCCTTTTAAACCAGGAGGGTTTTTTCTCTCTCTCTCTGAATGCTGTACTATGTTGGTGTCAATCATACATGTCACTTATAATTTTTCCCTATATCCCATGGGCCTGTCCACCAGCCTGCGGTGAATCATTGGATGATTTTTCTTTCCACCTGTGCAGCTGTAATGACATCCTGTCTCTTAATGCTCTCTTGCCAATTTTTAAACATTCTGCCAAGCAGGGAGAATTAATAACAAGGGCTGAAAATGTCTTTAATATAGCCCCAGTGCCACTGTGAGCCATTGTTATTATTTTGTTCCTGGTCCCCACACTCCTTGCTGACATTCAGGGGAGTAAAAATAATGCATACACCTCACTAGGAAAAAGAGGAAGGAGTCCTCAGGACAGTCAATTAGCAGAGATTCCAGGGAGTGTTTAAGTAATTTATCTAATTGTCATCATTCTGCATTTGTTGCTTTTGAGTATTAAAATTACTTCAGGGCATATTTTAAACAAACAACTTAAAAAACATCTTAAAAAGCAAGACAGTGACACAGACTGGAATAAGGTCTCTACTTAGAAGTCTTGAAAGGGGAGTCTTCAATAGGCATCAAAAAAGAGAACAGTGCTTTTGGGGTTTTTGTTTGCCGCCCAGGGTACCTTCTGGGAGAAAGGGCAGGATATAAATTTAATAAATGATTCCAAATCTTTTGGACACACAAGGTTACTCTTATCACTTGTACAATGGATGATACACTCTTCTGCTTTCTCACTTTCCCCCCTTACTTTGGCTTGCTTTGGACAAATTTCATACTCGCTGTATTCTCCATCTTAATCACAGCTAATACTGGGAATGAAGAATGATGAGAGGCATTACTTCAAATCTGCAAATCGTACAGTAGGTATACATTAGTTTCTAACATTACATATAGCTTCAGAATAAGACAATATGAATTCTTTTCGAGGAATTTTGAGAAACATTTTATATATATATATATATACATATATATATATATGTATATATATATATATACACATACACAAATACCTTAGTTAACAAATCCTACAGGAAAGAAGCTCCTTTTAACAAAGTTTTTTCTGGGTGTGGGGATGTGAGGAGGGCCCACACTTTGACATAGAATGTGGGCCTTGTCCATTAGATTGCGGTGGCTGCAGGCAGCTCTCTCACATGTGGCTGGAATGGCACTCCTTCCCAGGTGGCACAGGCACCTCCGCAGTAAACGTGCTTCGGGTGCCCTGGAAGCACCATTTACTGCAGATGCATATGCTCAAGTGTAGGGAAGGATGGCAGAGAGAGAGATAGAGAGAGACACTAAGCACAGGGTGCTAGTGATGGCTGCCCCTTACCTGCCTGCTTGAGTGCACAGAGAGGAGAACTGTGCTCAAAGCTTTAGATTGCTATGGCAAGATGCTACAAAATAAAAGGAAAAAAGGCAAGGCAGGCATCCCTGGTTACATTTCTGAAGAAGCCTTCGAGTGTTCAGTATGCAAGGCTTACCTGACCTGGTTGTTTCATTTCAGGCATGCATATTGTTAGTTTTGAATAAAAAGTTTGCTGAAATATGTTGAACTGCTCTTCCTTTTTGTGGTGTAGGAACCTATCCCTATTCTTTCCATGTTATTTTTACCTCTGGTACCAAATTTTCTGTTAAAAAAGTAATGTCCAGGAATGCCTGTACTTCATTAACTGAGGTCTTACTGTATAGAGAAACAGTCCCAAAAATAAACCATTTACATGTGTCCCAAGCTAATGGTAAATGAAAATTCCAAATCAGTGCAAAAAAACTGCCCATCCCCCATTTGAAATGATACCTCACTCTACATGTTTTGAAAATATTGAAAATATCCCCCCTCCTCCCTTATCATGGGAATTTGTGGCATATTTTCTGCATTCCATGGGGCTGTTAATAAGTTCGCATGTGAAAATTATTTGTCAGAACAGTTAGCATGCACAAAGAAAGTAAAACAAATGATATGCTTTCTAATTTCTCAGTTTAGCATCTGCCATATTTGTGGTGTCACACAAGCCAAAAACTACCAAAATTTAAAAAGTATCATACAGAAATTAATGCTCTAGTAATGCAGAATCGAATGGCATAAGAGAAATTTACTCCCTCGAGATGAAACCAGCCTCCCAACTTTTCAGCTGTCTGGCTCTAGGACTATAAAGCACATTCAAATCACATTTGAATACACTATAGTTTACTCCTTACATAGCTACAATTACCAGCATCCTTAACAAGCTAAAATTCCCATGATTCTTTGAGGTGCATGTGCTTTGAATGTGATATAAAGGTATGGTGTGTGCGCAGCCAAGGATAATAGAGAGGGGGTCAGGATACATACTATATAGTTGGCTTATGGAGATCACTTGTGCTGAGTCATATACAGTAGGGCCCCGTTTTTCAGCGTTCTGCTAATGTGACGGTTTTCAGTTAGAGTAAGGTCCCACTCATATGGCGCTTGTTCCGCTTTTACAGCATTTTTCAGGTGTTGGGTGCCATTTTATTAATGGAGTTCTGCTTTTCAGCTGGTTTGTCTTTTAAGCGGGGGTCTGGAACGTAACCCACCATATGGGTGGGGTCCTACTGTATACAAACTGTGGACATTCCCTATTTGGGTAAAAGTTCCATTTACCAGTCTTGGAGACTTTTACTTCATTGACTGAGGGAGAGAGCAGATCAGTTGCAGAGTTCTATTAGGCAGTAAAAATGATAATAACATGAGAGGCAAATCAGAGCACCCATAAATTCAGTACGAAATCGCTTTCCTCGAAATGTTCTCTATTTCTTACACTCATGACCCAAAAGAGCTGCTATAGTAAGATAATGAGCCTGAACCTCCCCAGTTTAAATTCTGCCTTTTCCATAAACTCAGCAGGTTTTCACTCCTCTTGTCTGTAATGCCGGAATGATACTGACCTTCCTTACAGGATGGTTGCAAAGATTACCGGGAAGTCATTTGAAGTGCTATAAAATGAGAAAGTGTTACAGTATTCTTAGTATGATGAGGCGTTCTAGAAAAATACGAAGTAATTTGCCCATTTCCTGTGTAGAGTCATGATGCTTTATTTTTTAATATCCTCTCAACTTAATACTAGAATGTTGACATTCTCATTGATTCTATCAGTCTTCTTCTTCTTCTTGGCTTTGATTCTTATATATCACAACATATTAATTTAGATTGTCCATAATTTGAAAGTTACATTCATTTGAATTTTCAAGTAGGGCTTTGAAAGGAAAATAGTGTATTGCAGATCTCTGGTGAGACCTAATGGGTTTATAAAAATAGAAAATAGCAAGATGAGGCTCATAAATATTGATGGTCAAATATCCTTTCCCACTTGGATTTAAAAAAGAAAATTGGTATAACTGGTAATCTTGTATACGCTCGAGCCATTTTCATTTCTATCATCTTGGCAGTGTATAAAAGCAACTATGGAACAGAACTTCTCAAAGGTCAGTGAAACACTTCAAGCCTTACAGATCTTTACTCAAATGATAAGGGAGTAAGCTGGAGAAAGTATTTTACGTACTAGCTACTATGCATCAGGAAAATACCAACTGGCTTTAATTAAGTTGCTCATTAAATCCAACACAGCCTCTCTGGGAAATGAGAGATTGTTTGTTGTTGTTGTTGTTATTTAGATTTAGATTTATATCCCTTCTTCCCAGTAGGCGCTCAGGTTGACCAGAGGCTAATTATTGCAACGTCTTGTCTTGAGGTACTTCCTGATGGGAGGAACTACGCCTGCCAGATAAGAAGTCTTGCCCAACTCTTTTCCACCCACCTCCACACCACTACTTACCTTGCAGGTGCCCTGCCTTATTATTTTATTTTATTTATTTATTTAGACCAGTGGGAAGGGAGAACTCTTTCCAGCCAAGATGTCAGGGAAGAGGCTATGATATATCATGGCTAGGGGAGGGGATTTCTGCCCCCTAGTGCAGTTTGGCCAGAGAGAACACAGGTTTGAAAAAGACCAAGAAGAAGGGTATTTCTGCCTTAGAACTATAGTCACTTCAGCTTGTTTGTTGCTGTTGCTTGTTTGTTGTAGATAGCTTCATACACATCCCTAGCATTGGGTAAAACTAACAAAAACTATTGGTAAGCAAGAACTGTTGGAACAGGACACCATAGGAACATATTTTGATTACTAATTTATTAAAAACTAATTTACCAATATGTTGACCCCCCCAAAAGTGATGGATAGTCTGATGACTGCACTCTGTAGTAGTAATCAAGCATTGATAGATAACAATGGTTGCCACAGTAGCCTGTAGTATTCTAAAGAGCCACATACAAAGGAAAAGTCAAACTTTAATTATGAGTTCTACTATAGTAAATCTAATTTCTACCATCCACATATGATCAATTTAAAAGAAAAATGCTTTCTGAAAAAGTAATCTTTATTTTTGAATTTATATCCCAAAGGTGCCAAGGGTAGACGAACACATCCATAGCAAAACATTTTTTAAAAAATTATAAAAACAGTTAAAACGTTCTGAAAACAGTTACAGTTAAAAACATCTAAAACAGTTGTAATTACAAACAGTTAAAAACGTTCTCTCATCCAGTGATCTCAAGGTTTCTTGGAACAGTATCTTTCAGCCACAAATGCCTGAGTAAACAAGAATGTTTTCAAAGGCCTTCTGAAAGTCAATAATGATGGAGACAGATGCACCTTACCAGGGAGGGCACTCCACAAATAGGGAACCACCACTGAAAAGGCCTTGTCATGGCTCAACACCAACCGGGTAGCTTCTGGTGCCAGCACTACCATCGAGGCCTCACCTGCCAATTGTAGGGTCCAAGATGGTTAATACTGGGTAAGGCGCTCTTTTAGGCACTTGGGTGCCCAGCCATTTAGGGCTTTATGTGCTAGTACTGACACCTTGAATTGGGGCCTGTAATTCACTGGCAGCCGGTGATATGTGGTCCTGTCGGGCTGCCCCACTTACCAGCTCAGCAGGGACATTCTGAACTAGCTGTAGCTTCTGGACTCTCTTCAAGGGCAGCCCCACATACAGTGCATTACAGTAGTCCAGATAGGAGGTCATGGGAGCATGGACAAGAGAGGCCAGGCTATCCTGCTCTAGGAAGGCCACAGCTGGTGAGTCAGCCTAAGCTAGACGTAGGCGCTCCTAGCCACAGAAACAACTCTGGTGACAAGTTGGAATCCAGGAGTATTCCCAGACTATGAACCTGTTCCTTCAGGGAGAGAGCAGCCCTCCTATAACAGACTATACACTTAATTCCCAGACACTGGACCCACCAATCCATAGCATTTCCATTTTATCAGGATTCAGCCTCAGTTAATTGGCTCTCATCCAGTCCATCACTGCCTCCAGAAACCGGTCCCAAAACCTTCACAGCCTCACCTGATTCTGATGGAATGGAGAGATAGAGCTGCATGTCATCAACATACTAATAACACCTGTGTTCCAAATCCTCAGATGACAGTTCCCAATGGTTTCATATAGACAGATGTTAAATAGTGTAGGAAACACAATGGACCCTTGTGGGACCCCACAGCCCAAAAATCATGAAGCCAAGCAACAATCTCCTGGTACTACTTTCTGATAGCAACGTTGCAGATAGGAGTGGAACAACTATTATACAGTAACTCCATTTCCCACTTCCTTGAGCTGTTACTGAAGAACCCAATGGTCAACGGTGTCAAAAGCCTCTGAGAGATCAAGAAGAACCAACAGGGTTGTACTCTCCATCTCTCTCCCAATAAAGGTCATCAGCCAGGGGTAACTAAGGCTGTTTTGGTGCCCAAATGCTGAAACCAGATTGGAATGGATCTAGATAATCTGCTTTCTCCAGGTTTACCTGCAGCTGGCTGACTACCACCCTCTCAATCACCTTGCCCAGGACGTCTTCGAGAGGGGCCATATCACTGCCTCTTTCAAGGTGAGGGGCATAACACTTTTCCATAGTGCTTCATTGACCACTCCTTGTACCCATCCAGTTAATCTCTTCCTACTAGATTTTATCAGTCATGAAGGGCAAGGATCAAGTGGGCATGTAATTCTATTCACTGCTGCAAGCATCCTGTCTACATCCTTGGGCTACAACTGAAACTGATCCCACAAACTGACACCGATTAATGGCCTCAAGTTGTAGAAAGCCAGATTTCAACTGAACAGCAGGAAACATTCCTAACTGTTAGAGTGGTACAACAATGGAACCAATTACCTAGGGAGGTGGTGGGCTCTCCAACACTGAAGGCATTCAAGAGACAGTTGTACAGCCACCTGTTGGGTATGCTTTAATTTGGATTCCTGCTTTGAGCAGGGGATTGGACTCGATGGCCTTATAGGCCCCTTCCAATTCTACTGTTGCTCTAGAGACGGTGCTCTAGAGACTTCCAAAACAGCTGAACTAATTGTGGCATCAAGTTCAGTACAGATCCAAGTAACTTTTCTTTCAAAATGATTTGAAAATCTCTCAGAGATACTGTCTGGACCAGCCAAATTTACCACTCTAAACACCTCTGCTGGACGATTCACTGAGGATGCAACAGAGACTGAGTTATACTGTCTTTGCCACCACCAGCTCCATGTGGCAGAAATGGCTGCCTCTGTTCAGTCAAATTCACACTAGGACTTGCACCACTTGCGCTTTATAGAAGCACAGCAATAAATATAAATTACACCCACCACCACCACCAAGATAAAAACCATGGGTAGTATCCCATGTTTGTCCTGCTCAGAGTAGACACATTGATATTAATGAACATAACTAACGTAGGTCCGTTAATTTCCGTTTGTATGGCTTTGTGAAACAGTATTTGTTAGATTTTTTTTTGTGCCAAGTATTTAATGTAAATAATAATTTAGCTATTGTTTTCTTCTCATAGAAATACTAGCCAGATGTAGAACCATGAAACCAAGAAAAGGCATAATGGTGAGGTTCAATTATGCATGCAGGTCACAATATTTATTTAATTTACAGTTGATCTTATATGATAAACTCTAGGCAGCTTACAATACATGTTTTAATACAACATCCAAATAAAATGTCAGTCAGTTAAAATTACAATTGACAGATTTCAGGTGATAAATTTGTATGCATGCCTCAATAATAATAATTTGTATCACTTTCTAAAGTTCAACCTGCAGCTTATTGGTCCCATTATTGGGCTAACAATCACGATATATATTATAGAATAAATAAAATAAACTATGTCGATGTGGCACACAACAAAAACAACCTTTAAAAAGCATTTCTAATGATAATAATAATAATGGATGGGTACTGTTATATGGCTTTTAGCCCCAGGCTAGGCCAAAGCCAATAATGGAAAATATGCATTTCTATATGCTCTGTGTCATATAGAACAGGTTTGGATGATGGTAAGTAAAGAACATGCCAGATTCTTAAGGAGTAGTTGTCCACACCCTACCACCACAATTCATGTTGTGAAGCATGTTTGTAGAACACACAGTAAAGTGGACAGGTTGTGTTGACACGTTGTAAGGTATGTGTAAGTGGCAGCTGGCAATGTGGGTTGCAGGGAAAGCTATATGAAACCTTGTGGCTTCTGGAGTACAACCATCTTGAAATCTTTTGCACTAATATTTCAACTATTTGTGAACTGGAAGCATTAAATCTCTTTGGGGTTGAAAGCCCATGTGACCTTTTTCATGGGGAATGTATGTGACCAGGATTCAGTCAAGCTGGTTGAGACAGATGGGAGTTAAGTAGACCTGAACCTGCCATGATGCACTGAAGGTAGTACAAAGCAAAGATAATGTCTGATGGAGAAACCAAGACTAGGACTTTGCTGTAGAAAGAAATCTCATCTTCCAGATGCATCCTAGCTTGATCAGATGGGTTAGATATTTTTTGCAGGTTCTAAATCAACAGCAGCATGGCCAGTGGAGGGGGGGAGTGGTATGACAAGAGGGAGGAGAGAGCAGAACTGGGGAGAAGATGAAGGAAGAGAGCCTGGAACCAGGCCCATCTGAGGTACCTAAATACCCATCCAATTTCAACACCAAATGGGATCGAGATTGCTGGTGATAGTGGTGGAGGGTGCATGCAGGTCTTCCTCTGCTTTTCTTCAACCCAGAAGCACCTGCAGAAGCACACGTGCCACATTTCTAATTAGGAGTGAGGAAAGCAAATAAGCATCAATAGAGCTTTTACCAGTCATGTGCATAATCTGATCCAGGCAGGCCCCATTTGTGGCTGCTTTAAGGCCAGTTCTCAGTATGTGCTTTTGTCCTTCCATAGCTGGCAGAAACCTTCTCTACTTCGAAAACTGCATCTGTGCAGAAGAAGGGAGCAGGGGTGGGGGGAGAGATGACATTAAATGATATTTTTACCAAGATATTTTCAGTGTAGTGACTGGAACACAGTAGATTGCCTTTTTACAAAGGAGCATATAAGGTTGTGAAGCATCTGATGAAGACAACCTGATAGAAAACAAATTGGCAACCAGAGACTTCCTGCAACACTCATTCTTTGCAGTTGCAGTCATTGAGACCAAATTCAGATTTATTCAGATTAAGCTGTCTTCTTGGCTGTGAACTTGCTCTGCTTTGTTTCTCAGATCCACTTACAGTGTACAACAAAGTGGGGTGTTAAATTTAATAGAATTTCTGGGTTAGAAGCTTAAGAAAAATGAAGAAAAAACTTGGAAGACAAATTATTTGTAGAAACCCTGGTAGATGGAACACTTTTAGGATGATGCAGAAGCCAGTTTTCTTCTTACCTGCCACTGCTCTATGCTGTATAATACAGGATTACAGGTGGGTTGACAAAAGTTAATAGTCAACAGAATCTTTTTACTAGCCCTTTTGCCAACAAATGTTAGTCATTTGTGTTACATTCACAGCCTGCAAGGAAAAAAAAGAGAAGAGAAAGAACTCTTTTTTGTTTACACAGAAGCTTCATTACTTGTTAACCTGTTCTTGCTTGTCATATACTACTGGCCAAGTGGCTATTTCCAAACTTAATAAAACTTTTATTTTGGTTGCTGGTGTTACATATCCCTTAACTATGCTTCAAGAGAGCCTTTTCCTTGCTTCTGCTTCTCTCTCTCTCTCTCTCTCCCCCTCTCCCCCTGTGTGTGGACTTCTATGTTATTTTCCCTTGTATCTAAACTTTCTGATATCTCTCCTGCCTTTGCCAATGACAGCTCACTCGGAGACAAACTTTGCATGGTTGGAGATAATCTAATTATTACAGAGATAACGTCTTCAGTCATTTTCTAGCCTCTTCCCCATGTGTGTCTCTAAAATGCAAGTAGGACAATCAAATTCTAGAAGCAGCTGCTGTCTCCTCCTGTTGCGACACATGTTTGTATTGTTGGTACAATCGTATCATCATCATTTTATTTTTATGCCACCTTCCCCCCTCCCCAAAATATGTGCTCAAAGCGGCTTGCAACAAAGTAAACAGCCATACATCTCAAAATAAACAATTGCAAGAACAGTTTCATGATAACAAAAACAATAAAACAGTAACATAACAGCAAATAAAAACCTTTTCGGTACTATAAATATAACACACTACATCTCTTGAAAGGCAACATTATATTTTCTGGCAATAGCAAAAATAAGAAGGGAATTTGACAGTTTCACTTTGCTCCCCCCCTCCCCTGATGTTTCTTAGGGTCCCACTCCTGCAGCAGCTTGTTACAAGGCTTCCAAAGGCAGGGGTAGCTGGAAACACGCCTCCCATGATGTTATTCAGAGTTGTATCAAAACTCTCTGCTGCTAATGCAACCTCCTTGCTGAATTTGCCACACCAATGCAGCACTGGATTCCATGTCCTTATTTCCTTTGGAATTGTTGAGCTGTAAGGAACGAAAGGCTACCTACTTCAGCTCACATATGTGTCATATGAGGGGAGCAGTGCAGTAAAAGTGCCTGTTGAGAAAATGAAAAATGGAAATGGACTGCCTTCAAGTCGATCCTGACTTATGGCGACCCTATGAATAGGTTTTCATGGTAAGTCTTCGCCAGTCGGCAAGGCAACTAGAACGTTCTTGGGGGAAGTCCCATGACCCACTATTGCATTTACAACTGAAGGAAGCTTTGTTGATCTATTGTAAGGAACTAAGAGCTGCTAAAAGGGCCTTTTTTACAGACTCAATTATGGCGGCTAAAGACTGCTCCAGAAAATTGTTCCAAGTGGTTCGAAGCTTAGCGGGACCCGTAGGCACTGGTCCAGCGACATCGATAAAGGCCAGTTGTTTTTTTGTTTTTTTTATAATAATTTTTATTCAAATTTTCACAAAACAAACAAACCAAAATCAAAAAAACATAACACAATAAGAATAAAAAAAAAAAAAATTTGACTTCCGATTTGTCACAGATCAGCTATAAATATATAATATATATCAAACCTGTCCATTAATACATACAAAATCACTGTTCTCCATAGTCTATCTTAATTAATCGTCAAATCCCATTATCATCATTTCATTTTGATCTTTCAACAAAAAGTCTAAGAGAGGCTTCCATTCCTTAAGAAATGTATCTGTCGATTTTTCTCTAAGTAAACATGTCAATTTATCCATCTCTACTAAGTCCATTAATTTCAATAGCCATTCTTCCGTTGTTGGTGTTGATTCCATTTTCCACTTTTGTGCATATAATAATCTTGCTGCCATAATCATATATAATATTATTCTTCCATATTTCTTTTCTATTTGTTTATCCATAAAACCCAATAAAAAAAATTCTGGTTTTGACTGAATATTTATCTTTAGGATTTTTTGCATCATCCTACCTATCTGTGCCCAAAATAATTTTGCCTGTTTACACAGCCACCACATATGATAAAATGATCCTTCTTGTTGTTTACATTTCCAACAAGCATTAGAAACATTACTATACATTTTTGACAACTTTTCTGGAGTCATGTACCAACGATACATCATTTTATAGAAATTTTCTTTAAGATTATAGCATAATGTAAATCTCAAGCCTTTTTTCCACATATTTTCCCATTGATCCATTTGTATATTATAACCAAATTTTTTTGCCCACTTTACCATACACTCTTTTACTTGTTCTTCTTCCATATCCATTTTCAGCAAGAGTTTATACATTTTCACAATTATATTTTCATCATTTGTACACAAACCTATTTCAAAATCAGATTTATTTATTTCAAACCCATACATTTTCTTATCCATTTTATATCTTTCTAACAATTGTAAATAGGCAAACCATTGAGAACTATATCCTTCCTTTATCAGTTGTTCTCTCTCTTTCATTATATATTCTCCATGTACATTTTCTAATAGTTCTTGATATGTTAACCATTTCTCTTTTCCAGCCATTTCTCTTCTATAAAACGCTTCTTGACTTGTGACACATAATGGTATTTTCGAATAAAACCTTGGTTTATATCTATTCCATATTTTCAACAGAGGACGTCTTATAAAATGATTATTAAAATCCACATTAACTTTTACTTTATCATACCATAGATACCCATGCCATCCCCACTTCAGGTTATGGCCCTCCAAATCCAATAGCCTTTTATTCCTCAATAAAAACCATTCCTTTATCCAGACTAAACAACAGGCAGCATAATAAAGTCTCAAATTCGGTAATCCCAGTCCTCCTCTTTCTTTGGCGTCTTGTAATAATTTAAATTTAACTCTTGGTTTTTTTCCCTGCCAAACAAATTTAGAAATATCTTTTTGCCATTGTTTAAAAGGTAAATCAGAGGATATTACAGGTATTGTTTGAAACAAAAACATCATTCTCGGCAGTACATTCATTTTTATCACGGATATTCTTCCCATTAATGACAATTGTAATTTATCCCATTTTAACAAGTCTTTCTTAATCTCTGTCCATAGTTTTTCATAATTATTATGAAACAACTTTGAATTTTTATTTGTCATAATAATACCTAAATATTTCAACTTTTCCTCTATTTTAAAATCTGTCTTGTCCATCAACTCTTTTTGTTCCCTTGAAGATAAATTTTTCACCAACATCTTTGTTTTTTGATTGTTGATCTTAAATCCTGCTAACGGTCCAAATTCTTTTAATTTGTCCATCAATGCATTAATTCCTTCCAAAGGGTTTTCTAATACAATTATCAAATCATCAGCAAATGCTCTCAATTTATATTCCTCTTTTTTTACCTTTATTCCCGAAATCCTTTTATCTTGCCTTATATCTCTAAGCAGCACTTCCAAGACCAAAATAAATAGAAGGTGAGATAATGGACATCCCTGTCTTGTACCCTTTTGTATTTCACATGAGTCCGTTAACCCCCCATTAACAATTATCTGTGCCTTCTGAGATGTATAAATAGATCTAATCCATTTTATAAAGCTATCTCCAAAATCCATTTGCTCCAGGACCTTAAACATAAATTTCCAATTCAAATTATCAAATGCTTTCTCAGCATCTAAAAAGATCAAAGCTGCTTGTTTATCATTTCGTTGTTCTAAGTATTCCAACACATTCAAAACATTCCTGACGTTATCATGTAGTTGTCTTTTAGGTAGAAACCCTGCTTGATCTTCCTGAATAAATTGTTGCAATATTATTTTCATTCTTTCTGCCAAAATCGTTGTAAAAATTTTATAGTCATTATTCAATAAAGATATCGGCCGATAATTTTTTGTTTTGGTTAGATCCTGCTCCTCTTTAGGTATTAATGTTATATTGGCATTTTTCCAACTATCTGGTATCTTCCCCTCTTGCAAAATAGAATTCATTGTATACTGTAAAGGTAATAAGAGTTCCTCCTCCAAGCATTTATAATACACTGCTGATAGTCCATCCGGTCCTGGCGCCTTTCCTAATTTAATTTTACTTATAGCCTCAGATATTTCTCTTGACGTAATAGGACCATTAATAGCTTGTCTCTGAAAATCTGTAATTTTAGGCAAATTCTGTTTAGATATATACTCTTCTATTTTTTCAGAGGGAATTTCCTGACACTTGTACAAAGTTGAATAATATTGATGAAAAACCCTTTGGATTTTTACATGTCTGTCAACATCTCATCTCCTTCTTGTATCTTTAAAATAAGATTTTTTTGTCGTTCTTTTCTTAATTTATATGCTAGCAATTTCCCCGGTTTATTTGCAAATTCAAAAGTCCTTTGTTTAGCAAAGTTTAATTTCCTTTCAATTTCTCTAACTGTCAACATTGACACTTGTTTCTGTAACATTTTAATTTGATTTACAATAGAAACTTTAGTTGAATTCTTTTTCAATTCTTCCTCTTTTTGTTTTATTTCTTCCAAGATTAATTGCATTTTCTGTTGTTTCTTCTTTTTTAATTCAGAGTTACATTTAATAAAATATCCCCTCATAAATACTTTACTTGTATCCCAAACAATATTTTCATCTGTTCCTTTATGTAAATTATGTTCAAAAAGCTCTTTTAATTTCTTCTTACATTCTTGCACTATTTTATCATTCTGTAATAAAGATTCATTTAGTCTCCATCTAAATCCAAGATTTTTTTTTTTTAAAGTCGATATCACTGGATTGTGATCTGAAAAAGTTTTTGGTAATATATCCATTTTGGAAATGTCTTTCACTAGGTTTTTAGACATCCAAATCATATCAATCCTCGAGAATGTTTTATGTCTTTCTGAAAAATAAGTAAATTCTTTTGCATTGTCATTTATATATCTCCAAGCATCCACCAATTCTAAATTTTCCATCAATTCAAAACAAATCTTCGGTAATTTACCCTGTGTCTCTTTAATATTTTTCTCAGAAAGTCTGTCCATTTTTGGTAAAATTACTCCATTCCAATCACCCATAACACACCAATGATCATATGAAAACTCTGACAATTTTTCCATAAGTCCTGTGTAAAACCTTGTTTTATCTTCATTGGGGGCATAAATGCCCACTATCAAAATTTTTGTACCTTGTAAAGTAATTTCAACCCCCACAAATCTACCACTGTCGTCCAATAATATCAATTTAGGAAACAATTGTGGGTTAATATAAAGAACAACACCATTTTTTTTGATCCAGTCGAAATAAATTCTTCACCCAAATTTTTACAAATCAAATATTTAGAATCTTTCTTCTTGATATGAGTTTCTTGTAGACAAATTATATCCAATTTTAATTTTTTCAAATAACACTTTCTTTTTCTTCTGCGACGTATTAGCTCCATTTATATTCCAAGTTAGATATTTGTAATCCATCTTTAAGCATGTATTTTAAAAAGTACCTGATGCTCCCTTTAATCCATCATCTTCCTTTCCCTCCTCTGCATGTTCCTGTTGTCTTTGTTTCCCAGGAATTATATCTATTATAAGGCCAGTTGTAATGACCTGGCGAAGCATTTTGCGGACAAGGTCAGCATGATAAAAGACTCCATCCCCACTTGTATACCATCGGCCGCGGATCCTGATCCACTTTTACATTCGGATGCGGCCGTTATTTGGGACCATTTTCAACCTCTATCTCTTGCAGATATCCACAGTGTTCTTGGTTCTCTTAACCCTTCTTCCTGCCTATTAGATCCTTGTCCTTCTTGGCTGGTGATGGATGCCAAGCTCGTACTGGGGGACAGGATTAAGGACATAGTTAATGTCTCCTTGGAAGAGGGTTTGTTGCCAGCTGTACTTAAAGATGCTGTGGTAACTCCTATACCCAGATAATTTAAACAACTATAGACCGGTGGCGAATGTCCCTTTTCTGGGCAAGGTTTTGGAGCAGATGGTTGCCAGCCAACTCCAGGCGCTCTTGGATGAAACCAATTATCTAGATCCGTTTCAATCCGGTTTCAGGCCCGGTTTTGGCACCGAAACAGCCTTGGTCGCCCTGTATGATGACCTGTGTCGGAAGAGGGACAGGGGGAGTGTGACTCTGTTGATTCTCCTTGATCTCTCAGCGGCGTTTGATACCATCGACCATGGTATCCTTCTGAGGAGACTCGCGGAGTTGGGTGTCGGGGGCATTGCTTGGCAGTGGTTCCGCTCCTACTTCGCGGATCGTCACCAGAAGGTAGTGCTTGGGGAACATCACTCGACACCATGGACTCTCCATTGCGGAGTCCCTCAGGGGTCGGTTTTGTCCCCCATGCTTTTCAACATCTACATGCAGCCGCTGGGTGCAGTCATCAGGAGTTTTGGAGTGCGTTGCCATCAGTTTGCTGATGACACACAGCTCTATTTCTCCTTTTCATCTTCTTCAGGTGAGTCTGTTGATGTGCTGAACCGTTGCCTGACCGCGATAATGGACTGGATGAGAGCTAATAAACTGAGACTCAATCCAGACAAGACCGAGACATTGTTGGTGAATGCCTTCCCTGCTCAGATGGTGGATGTTAACCCTGTTCTGGATGGGGTTACACTCCCCCTGAAGGAACAGGTACGTAGTTTGGGGGTTCTTCTCGACTCTTCCCTGTCTCTCGAGGCCCAAGTGGCCTTGGTGGCACGGAATGCGTTTTACCATCTTCGTCTGGTAGCCCAACTACGCCCCTATCTGGACAGGGACGACCTCGCCTCCGTTGTTCACGCTCTGGTAACTTCAAGATTGGATTACTGTAATGCGCTCTACGTAGGGCTGCCCCTGAAGACAATTCGGAAGCTTCAGCTGGTGCAGAATGCAGCTGCCAGACTACTGACGAGGACCAGTTGGTCTTCGCATATAACACCTGTCTTGGCGCGTCTGCACTGGCTTCCTATTTGCTTCCGGGCGAGATTCAAGGTGCTGGTTCTTACCTATAAAGCCTTACATGGCGTGGGACCTCAATACCTTGTGGAACGCCTCTCTCGATACGAACCTACCCGTTCACTTCGTTCAGAATCTAAGGCCCTCCTCCGGGTACCAACCCATCGGGAAGCCCGGAGGGTGGTTACTAGATCTAGGGCCTTTTCTGTAGTGGCCCCTGAGTTGTGGAACAGCCTCCCCGAAGAGGTACGCCTGGCGCCTACACTTTTATCTTTTTGGCGCCAGGTAAAGACCTTTTTATGCTCCCAGGCATTTTAATTTTCTTAACCATTTTAATCTTTTAATCCGTATTTTTAATTTTTGTCGTATTGTGTTTTTGTAGTGTTTCTTGTTGTTTGTTTGTATATGTTTTTATGATTTTTATTATGATATATTGTATTTTATCTTGTTTGTTCACCGCCCTGAGAGCTATTCTGCTAAGGGCGGTATATAAATTGAAATAATAAAATAAATAAATAAATAAATAAATCTTTAAAAAAAACGGCCCTGGACCCTCTGGTCTTGAATAACTACCGACCGATCTCAAATCTTCCTTTTCTGGGGAAGGCGATTGGGCGTGCGGTGGCTAATCAATTGCAATCACATCTGGATGAAGGTAGATACTTAGACATCCTTCAGTCAGGGTTTAGACCAAAACATGGGGTTGAGTCGGCCCTGGTCGCACTGGTTGATGATCTGAGAAGAGCCTTAGATAGAGGAGAATATACCTTCCTCGCTCTTCTCGATCTGTCAGCAGCCTTTGATACGGTCGATCACAACATTCTTCTAGATCGTTTAATGACCATGGGCATTCAAGGAGATGTCCTGCGCTGGTTCCGCTCTTATCTTAGCTGGAGAACCCAAAGAGTAGCATTGGGGGATGAGATCTCGGAATCATGGCCGCTAGATTGTGGCATGCCACAAGGCTCGATTCTTGCCCCAATGCTCTTTAACATTTACATCAAACCGTTGGGTGACTTTATTCGTAGTATGGGTCTGCAATTTCATCAGTATGCAGATGATACCCAAATCTACTTGTCTTTTAAATCTTCCCCACAGGCTGCTGCAACACAACTGACTAAAGGGCTGGAACTAATAGGGGAATGGATGTTTAAGAATAAACTGCGGCTAAATTCTGATAAAACTGAGATCCTCTTGGTAGGTGATCGGTCCAAACTAGGAATAACTCAAGTGACTTTCAACCAAGTTTCTGTTCCCTTGAGTGACCAAGTCCGTAGTTTGGGTGTCATCTTGGACTCCCAACTGGTGATGGAGGCTCAGATAGCGGCAGTTTGTCGGACTGCACTCTACCACCTGTCCCTCATTCGCAAAATCGGCCCCTACCTCCCAAAGCATCTTTTACCAACTGTAGTCAGTGCCTTGGATCTCTCCCGTCTGGACTACTGTAATGCTTTATATGCTGGTCTCCCTTTGGGAACTTTGCATAGGCTTCAGCTTGTCCAGAATGCGGCGGCACGACTCATTAAGGGCTGCCATAGGAGAGAACACATCACCCCTATCCTTCGAGAACTTCATTGGCTCCCGATAGTGTTGCGGGTGAAGTTTAAAATACTAGCTTTAACTTATAAGTCCTTTTTTGATGCTGGTCCAATCTATTTGAAGAACAAACTCTCTCTTCTTGGAGCAGATGGGTGTACGAGGTCCTCAGCCGCTAGACTTTTTGTGGTTCCATCTATCAGAGCAGCCAGATTAAGTGGTACTAGATCTAAAGCCTTCTCCATTGTAGCTCCCACACTATGGAACACCTTACCAGTTGATACTCACTTAGCCCCTTCACTTTTGGGTTTTCGGAGGCAGTTGAAGACATGGCTTTTTGTACAGTCAGATGAATGAACATGCCACAGTTAGGTAGCTAAGGGGGTGGTCTGATTTTTGGGGTCTTATGTGAACAGTATTTTTATTATGTACCTGTTGATTTTTATTTTGATGTTGTTTTTGTATTTTTATTCCTTTGTATGTCGCCTAGAGTGACAGGTTGTCCTGCCAGATAGGCGTCGAATCAATTTTAGATAATAATAATAATAATAATAATAATAAGCGGTATTCAGAGGGGGTTTACCATTGCCTCCCTCTGAGGCTGAGAAGCAGTGACTGGCCCAAGGTCACCCAGGGAGCTTCATGGCTGTGTGGGGATTCGAGCCCTGGTCTCCCAGGGCGTAGTCCAACAGCTTAACTAGTACACCACACTGGCTCTTGTTGAGAAAATAGCTCCATATAATTCAGACAAAGGAGCTAGAATATATGTTGTGAAGAGAAAGTCACTATCCAATGTAACATGGCTATACAGCTGCAATCCAGAGATTATCCTGTACTTTACATGCCTAGATGCAGAAGTAGACAAGACAGCTGTGACTTCTTCATGTTCCTTCTTCTGGCCACTGTTTTCTGTCCCAGCTGTTCAGCAAACCCAAGCCCTCCTTATACAGTAGGTGATGGGTAAAGAGGGAGGATGACAGGCTTGAGAAAAGGACAGACAGAGGAAGCCACAGCTTCCTTAGTACCTGATATATTGTAGCGAGGGAAATGATTAAAGCGAGAGGGCAGATTTTTGATTTGCAACCTTAGCTGAGGGAAAGACTTGCACTTTGCATATTTGCCAGAGCAGCACAGTTCATCGGTTAAGCCTACATGGATGTTTTACAGGTAACTCTTTTGTCCCAGCTCCATGCCAGCACAGTAGCCTTTGGATCTTCATTCATACAGAAACCCTCCCCTTCAGTGTTATTGTCTTATTCCCAATGGCAGCAGCTGAGCAGGGTCCATTCCAAGTCAGCCAGAGGGTGAATCAGCCCCTGCTGTTTGGAATAATGCAGTACTGTTCTGGAAGAGTTCCATGCTAATGGGTTGCATCCGTGATAAAGTGGGCTGATGTAAAGGAGCACAACTCCCCTAAAGGATCAAATGCGTCAGTGTGACATGAAAGACGACCCACCACCTCCTGATCGTTTCAAAGCAAAATGTTCTTGCTCCAGATCTGCAATGAGTACTTTGGCTCTTGAGAGGTACGACAGTCTGTTAAGTCAAAAGGAGGGTATTTGTTTGCTTCACACATTGACTATCCCCTTTCAGACATTTTATGGCAGAGACCATTACACCCTACATTGTTAAAATGCCACAGTCCCTGCTGTTATATTCAACAGTCCTGCTGGGTCCAGCATAATTTATTCACCCCATGGTGTACACTTACACATCCGCTCCTTTTTATATTTGCTTCCTTGACAAGGCTAAACTCATTGCTGTCTTATATATAGAAACACAGATGAAAATACAGTTTTATTGTTGAAAAGTCTAGTAAGCAGAGCTCACCAGGAGCATGTATTTCCATTTTAGAAAGCTGTGCAAACTTGCTTTCTTCTGTGTCCCTTCCATCACTACTTTAAACATACATCAGAATTAAAATATATTTCATCACCTTAGAGCTAGAATAATTTTTTAGGTTATAAACTTGCTGCTCACTATGAAATAGATCCATAGACCTGAATTGAATTGGCAGGCGAGCCTGTTATTTCAGGATTGCAGCCTCAGGATTCAAAGCCAGAGGAGACAGATGTTTGCAGCTTCTTTATGTCAGATTTGCAGTTTCTGTATTCCGGAAACAGTATGTGTGTAGGGAAGTGGCCAGAAATGGACAGAGAGATATACATCACTATTACTTGTTTTGTTTCAGTATTTATATCCTGGCCTTCATCAAAAGGCCTCAGGTTGGGTCACAACAACTTATTAAAAATACATAACTGAATAACAAAAGAGGTATTTTTTCCTGCTCCTCCCTTACCTGACACCCTAGGTGCCATGAGCAGTAGGGCTGGGCTGTGGATGCAGCAGTTGTGACACTGGCTCCATTAAGCCCCACTGTGCTGGCCTGGGGTTGGGACTGAACCCCTTAGTCAATTAAAGATATGATTACATTTTTTAAAATGCAAGTACTTAAAAAACCACGGACAGCAGATGCTAACTTAGAAGAGGCAGCTCCATTCTTTCTCACACACAGCAGGAAATGCATCTTTTAAGATGCTGCCTGTTGCATCATATGTCAGAATACTTAAAAGCAAGGAAGAAATGCTCTTGTTTTTATGCTTACGTATATGCAGATGTATGCAGATTCACTCAGTAGATTAAAAGCCATAATCAACTGACTAAAATTTATTTAACCAGGTGACAGCTCTAACTGTTATTTGTTATTCTGCCTCAGCTAAAACCCTGCACGTTGCAACACATCATTTCTTGTCAGTGACAGGCAAGATTCATTTGTATGATACTTTTATGAGGAGCCAACACTGCCTCCCCCATTATCTTTTTCTGCTTGCAAAACAGAGAGCAAGACTTGTTATTCCAATGTGGACATTTTGCTGTGTTCAGATGGAAACACTGAGCAGACATCATTATAGAAAAAGACACACATGTCATGCTTGCAGTGACATTTCCAACACTGAATAACTATAAATTTAAAGGGACAAGTCTTCTTGGCCTCTCCAAAGATGCACCAATTTACGTCAGCAGGGGTAACCCTCCTCCGCTAGCACATTGTTTTCTCTTGTTAAATAAATTATTCCTGACAAGTTTCTGATAGGTGGAAAAGTTTTCTTTACTGGGAAGAGAAGAATCAGGACAAGGAAGTATATGTAGACCTACAATAGTAGTCAATACTTCTGTGGGCAGAAATATTTCACTGTATATGAGACGGTTAAAATATCTCAGTAAATAAATTGATGTTAGGACTCATCAGGAGTCATCTCTAAAACATAAAGGGTATGTCCAAGAATGTGCAAGATCATTTTTTTTATATATCACACAGTAATCTTACTGCTGGGATTCAGGGCCTGAAGATCCTGCTTCTATGCAGGTCTGAGTCCCAGTGCTTTCCTTTAAAAAAAAATAAGCCAGTGGTTTGGCTCTCTAGATGATGTTGTACTACAACTCCCATCATCCCTGACTATGCTAAGTGAGGCTGATGGGAGCTGGAATCCAACAGCAGGTTAGTCACCACTGAATTAAGCGCTGTCTGCAATCCAGTGCATCATGAATGGTCAGTTGTAAATCAGAACACACACATACTTGTCTCATGCCTTTCTCATTGTTTTTTTAAATAGTTTTTTTATATTATTAAATACCATTCATTCATTCATTGGCGATCGCTCGTGGCCTAGTAAGATTGTCTTCCAAGATAAGGTCTTTAACAGTGGGTCCGTAAGTGACTGTGGAGATCAATTCTGGATCCACACAGCCTCCCACAGTGAGGACATGGGTTTCCAAATGGAAGATGGTCGCGATGAGGATTTGATTGACGTGCCTTCCACTTAACTCGTCTGTCCTGTTCGCCCTGTATTCGTGCTTCTTCAAAGCCCATAGCACCTTTGTTAATAGCCGACCTCCATTTGGGACATTCATGGGCCAAGACTTCCCAGTTCTTGATGCTCATGTTACATTTTTTTAGATTTGCTTTAAGAACATCTTTAAACCTCTTTTGCTGTCCACCGATATTCCGTTTTCCATCCTTAAGTTGGGAGTAAAGTAGCTGCTTTGGAAGACAGTGATCAGCATTCAAACAACATGGCCAGTCCAACGAAGTTCCTGTTGAAGGATCATTGTTTCAACACTGGTAGTCTTTGCTTCTTCCAAAACACTAACATTAGTCCGTCTGTCTTCCCAAGTAATTTGCAGAATTTTCCGGAGGCAGCGTTGGTGGAATCTTTCAAGAAGTTGGGAGTGGCATTTATAAATGGTCCATGTTTCACAGGCGTACAGTAAGGTCAGTAGTACAATGGCTTTGTAAATAAGCATTTTGGTCTCCCTGCGAATATCCCGATCCTCAAACACTTAGCACTTCATTCGGGAGAATGCGGCACTTGCAGAACTCAGACGTTGTTGAATTTCAGCGTCGATGTCAGCTTTTACAGAGAGATGTCTGCCAAGATAGTGGATCAGTGTTCTCCAACGTCATACCATTAAGCTGGATTGATGGTCCCACAGTGGGACTAGTTCGCACCTGTTGGTGAAGCACTTTGGGGTTTTTTAATGTTAAGTGAGAGCCCAAGCTTTCCATAGGCTTCTGCAAAGACACTTAGGATAGTTTGAAAATCTATGCCTGATCTGTCTCTGAATGGATAGCTCTGAAAGTCATTGTTATCCAAAATTGTCGCTGTCACATTGTCATGAAGGAGTCGCAAAATATTCACAAATTTATCAGGGCATCCAGTTTTCAGAAGGATGGTCCAGAGAGTGGTTCGATTCACAGTATCAAAGGCCTTAGTCAGATCAATAAACACCATATATAAAGGTCAATTCTGCTCCCGGCATTTTTCTTGAAGCTGTCGTGCAGTGAATATCATGTCCTGGAAGGGTGGAAACCATTTTGAGATTTGGGGAGGCATCCTCTGAGATCGGCAGGAGGCAATTTGCAAGGATCCTTGCAAGTATTTTACCTGCGGTAGCAAGAAGAGAAATACCTCAATAGTTCTATCACTATTCTTTAAAAGGGTGATAATTATGGCGTCCCTAAAGTCTTCCGGAATCTCCTCCCTCATCCAGAATTTTTCGATGGGATTCCTACTGAAGTCTTTAAAGAAGGTGGGCCTGAACTTACACAACAACTTCAAATATCATAAAATCTATGCAGCAATAATGTATTGCTGGTGCACAATTAGCTGGGACTTCTTCTATGAGCTTTAGGATGCGGTGCTGAAAAATGGGATCATATCGCACTCCAACAATTTTCACACATGATGGTTACAAAAATGTCCACATTCCTTCCCCAACATATTCATTCTACAATTATGAACCACTTTTTCTCCAAGTACCCAAGGCTACTTATTTATTTATTTAATATCCCCTCCTTCCTCCCAAAACCAGCCCACAGCGGCAAAGAACAACACAATAAACCAGCAAAAAAACATTTAGAACAAAAAGGAGACTTCCGTAGCATTAACTGTTAAAAGCATTGAGCTCAATCCCATGCATATTTGCTCAGAAGAGGTTATTTTACATTTGTAGTGTCACTATTCGGAAAGCCTGAGTGCCAAATAGCCCAGCCTCAGAATAAGAACTCCTGGATCAAAGAGCACTTTGCTGCTTTTGAAAAATGCAGTGTTGGGGTTGACAGCCTGGAGGTTGGCAGTCTAGCAGCTCACTCTACACCTGAGCAACAAACTCAAGGTCATCAGCTTTACTGGGCCGGAAAGAACCCTATGGGACTAGAATCCTGATTGGGCTAGAAGCTGCAGTTCTTGCATTCTGATCATTAGTAATATTAGCACTGTAGAGCAACAGAGATTAAAGACTACATGGTGGAATGGATAATAAGTGAGGTGAACTATTGTCCCTGCTGTTGGAGTAACCAATTCACAATCCTCAACATAGCGAGCGGGGGGGGGTCATTCCTCCACAGAATCGTTGTGGGTGGTGATACCATGCCCCAGGAGGGACTTAATACTGGGAACGATCTATCGTCCCCCTGATCAAAATGCTCAGGGAGACCTTGAGATGAGATATGAAATTGAGGAAGCATCCAAACTAGGAAATGTGGTAGTAATGGGTGACTTCAACTACCCGGACATAGACTGGCCGCATATGTGTTCCAGTCATGACAAAGAAGCAAAGTTTCTAGATATTCTAAATGACTATTCCCTAGACCAGTTGGTCATGGAACCGACCAGAGGGACGGCAACCCTGGACTTAATCCTCAGTGGGGACCGGGACCTGGTGCGAGATGTAAGTGTTGTTGAACCGATTGGGAGCAGTGACCACAGTGCTATTAAATTAAACATACATGTAACTGGCCAATTGCCAAGAAAATCCAACACGGTCACATTTGACTTCAAAAGAGGAAACTTCACAAAAATGAGGGGATTGGTAAAAAGAAAGCTGAAAAACAAAGTCCAGAGGGTCACATCACTCGAAAATGCTTGGAAGTTGTTTAAAAACACTATATTAGAAGCTCAACTGGAGTGCATACCGCAGATCAGAAAAGGTACTGCCAGGGCCAAGAAGATGCCAGCATGGTTAACGAGCAAAGTCAAGGAAGCTCTTAGAGGCAAAAAGTCTTCCTTCAAAAAATGGAAGTCTTGTCCAAATGAAGAAAATAAAAAAGAACACAGACCCTGGCAAAAGAAATGCAAGAAGACAATAAGGGATGCTAAAAAAGAATTTGAGGAGCACATTGCTAAGAACATAAAAACCAACAACAAAAAAATCTATAAATACATTCAAAGCAGGAGACCATCTAGGGAGACAATTGGACCCTTGGATGATAAGGGAGTCAAAGGTGTACTAAAGAACGATAAGGAGATTGCAGAGAAGCTAAATGAATTCTTTGCATCTGTCTTCACAGTGGAAGATATAGGGCAGATCCCTGAACCTGAACTAACATTTGCAGGAAGGGATTCTGAGGAACTGAGACAAATAGTGGTAACGAGAGAGGAAGTTCTAAGCTTAATGGACAATATAAAAACTGACAAATCACCGGGCCCGGATGGCATCCACCCGAGAGTTCTCAAAGAACTCAAATGTGAAATTGCTGATCTGCTAACTAAAATATGTAACTTGTCCCTTGGGTCCTCCTCCGTGCCTGAGGACTGGAAAGTGGCAAATGTAACGCCAATCTTCAAAAAGGGATCCAGAGGGGATCCTGGAAATTACAGGCCAGTTAGCTTAACTTCTGTCCCTGGAAAACTGGTAGAAAGTATTATTAAAGCTAGATGAACTAAGCACATAGAAGAACAAGCCTTGCTGAAGCAGAGCCAGCATGGCTTCTGCAAGGGAAAGTCCTGTCTCAGTAACCTATTAGAATTCTTTGAGAGTGTCAACAAGCATATAGATAGAGGTGATCCAGTGGACATAGTGTACTTAGACTTTCAAAAAGCGTTTGACAAGGTACCTCACCAAAGGCTTCTGAGGAAGCTTAGCAGTCATGGAATAAGAGAAGAGGTCCTCTTGTGGATAAGAAATTGGTGAAGAAGCAGAAAGCAGAGAGTAGGAATAAACGGACAGTTCTCCCAATGGAGGGCTGTAGAAAGTGGAGTCCCTCAAGGATCGGTATTGGGACCTGTACTTTTCAACTTGTTCATTAATGACCTAGAATTAGGAGTGAGCAGTGAAGTGGCCAAGTTTGCTGACGACACTAAATTGTTCAGGGTTGTTAAAACAAAAAGGGATTGCGAAGAGCTCCAAAAAGACCTCTTCAAACTGAGTGAATGGGCAGAAAAATGGCAAATGCAATTCAATATAAACAAGTGTAAAATTATGCATATTGGAGCAAAAAATCTTAATTTCACATATACGCTCATGGGGTCTGAACCGGCGGTGACCGACCAGGAGAGAGACCTCGGGGTTGTAGTGGACAGCACGATGAAAATGTCGACCCAGTGTGCGGCAGCTGTGAAAAAGGCAAATTCCATGCTAGCGATAATTAGGAAAGGTATTGAAAATAAAACAGCTGATATCATAATGCCGTTGTATAAATCTATGGTGCGGCCGCATTTGGAATACTGTGTACAGTTCTGGTCGCCTCATCTCAAAAAGGATATTATAGAGTTGGAAAAGGTTCAGAAGAGGGCAACCAGAATGATCAAGGGGATGGAGCGACTCCCTTACGAGGAAAGGTTGCAGCATTTGGGGCTTTTTAGTTTAGAGAAAAGGCGGGTCAGAGGAGACATGATAGAAGTGTATAAAATTATGCATGGCATTGAGAAAGTGGATAGAGAAAAGTTCTTCTCCCTCTCTCATAATACTAGAACTCGTGGACATTCAAAGAAGCTGAAGGTTGGAAGATTCAGGACAGACAAAAGGAAGTACTTCTTTACTCAGCGCATAGTTAAACTATGGAATTTGCTCCCACAAGATGCAGTAATGGCCACCAGCTTGGATGGCTTTAAAAGAAGATTAGACAAATTCATGGAGGACAGGGCTATCAATGGCTACTAGCCATGATGGCTGTGCTGTGCCACCCTAGTCAGAGGCAGCATGCTTCTGAAAACCATTTGCCGGAAGCCTCAGGAGGGGAGAGTGTTTTTGCACTCGGGTCCTGCTTGCGGGCTTCCCCCAGGCACCTGGTTGGCCACTGTGAGAACAGGATGCTGGACTAGACGGGCCACTGGCTCTTCTTATGTTCTTATGTTCTTATAGAGCTATTTCGCTAAGGGCGGTATATAAATTGAAATAATAAATAAATAAATAAATAAATAATAAATTATGTAAGGCAATCCTGTGGTACTATAAATGTGTCCATATTACCATAATACACATGTAATGCTTTTGTTTGTTTTCTGATGAACATGTTGAAGATTGGTCCAAGCCATTTTGCTGCCTGATGCAATGGACAAGATGGCACCCCTCTTCCATATGGAGAGGCCAACTGGGCTGGCAGTTGAATCTTTGTTCAATGCTGGTGACAGAACAGCGTCCTCTCCCACACCCAAGAACAGCTGGCTAGGTTAGGGGGCACAGAGAAGACACATGCAGTTGTGTCCAACCCCTCTTTGCCTGTCCCCCACCCCAGCCGCCTCACTCTGGCGGGCCAGCTCTGAATTGTAACAGGCTTTATGCCATGAACTGGCATAACAATTCCTAGTGTAGCCTGTTTCTATTGGGTTTTTTTACCCCGAAGGAGACAACTATTTACTTATTTCTTTTTGAAAGTTCATCATCTTATATAGCATGAAACGTCACAAGTAAAATTAAAGGTTTCTTGTAAACCCTGACAAAAAAAATGCCCTTTTATTAGAAACATAGTATTATTGATACAGCTGCTACTGGAGGAACATTTTTGATTTTTGTAAAGCTATATTAAAAGCATAATGTATTGAAAAATGAACAAACAGACACCCCAATGCTAGAAGTGAAATGTAGACATTTTCAAAAGAAGTTACCATTCTCACAGTATGGCCTTCAGTCATCCTTTCCAGGCAAGTGAAATATTTAGTACTGTCTCCTGTTACTATATATTTATTAATGATTTAATATATAGCTGCTGTAGATATGAGTTACTGTTAGTAGCAGAATCATAATCTTGAATTTCCTGATGCTTGTGCTGAAAGTATGAATCTTTGCATATGGAGATTTGGGTGGTTGCTGTTTTCCATAAACTATAATTTTAGAGAAAAAAGAGAAAGAAATACCACCAAGAATAAAGAGGATGCTAAATGTTCTCTTCACATAAAATCATGGCATAGCCAACAGAGCTAAATTAAGGAGTTTATTTGATGGAATCTTGGGAATTAATGATTTTTAATAAAAATCAGTCTAGTTAATATAATAAAGCTTAAAATATGAGGAAATTGGAATTAGGAAGACTCTTCTATATAGATCTCATTCTTTCCTCCAAGAATTCAGTTAGCATCTCACAATGGTGTGGATTCTACCACCTCATTCTTCATGGGATGAGTGTGATTGAATTTTAGAAATCCTTCCCTTCACAAAAAATACCATTGCATTTCCAAGACAGTGTCAGGAAAAATGCTCCCTGACTTATATAGAAGTCTTTGTGTAGTGGAGAATTCCAGCATTCAGGTTTATTACCTACAGATTAGAGTGATATGGTCCACCAACAGAAATGGATACATTGTATTGGTTTCCAATCATGTACAGTATGGTAGGGCCCCACTCATATGGCGGGTTATGTTCCGGACCCCTGATGAAAAGCGAAAACCGCTGAAAAGCGGAATTCATTGAATAGAATGGTGCGCGACGCCCGAAAACCACAGTAAAAGCGGAACAAGCGCCATATGAGTGGGGCTTTAGTCTAATTGTGTCTAACTGAGACCGCCACATTAGCGAAGCGCCGTAAAGCGGGGCCCTACTGTATAGTGAACAGAAAACAAGTCACCATAGAGCAAGAATAAACTAGAAATTTGCTACATATGGCTGGAGGACATTCCTGAATAGGGATGACTCCTTCTACTGGTCATGACATGCAGGGTATTCAAATCCTTTTATCTCCTCTACAATGGGAGAAGTTGTCCCGCTCTCCAGACCGGCCTTGCCTGCAATCTGTGAAGGTTAGGTCTTTTCAATCTTGTTCAAATCCTTATTGTTTTTGACTATTTTGCTTGGTTTTCTGTTGTTTATTATACAGCCACAGGAGTGGTTTAAATTTGGGTGGGAGACTACATGTGTCTGATGTAGAATGAAAAGGTGGGGAGGGCAACCCCAAATAATGATACTGTTAACAATGTTTTCCTTTTGAAAAGGAAAGGAGAGGCACATGTTACCAAATTGTTCCAAGCTACTCAGGAAGTGAATTGGACTATGAAAGACCAACCCAAATTGTGTTTGCATATGTAGGGCAGTACAATATCTTAGAGAGGAAGCCGGATCTCCAGCTCCCCTGGTGCATTCACTATAGCTGCCCAACTTCCTTGCTTTTTAAAGTTTGATAAAATATCTGTTGGCTACAGGTACGTTCTTAAACCACAAGGGGTTTTTGCCTATTAGTGAATTACTCCTCCCCTCGTTTATTGTTCATTTTACGGTTAGCTCTTAGACTTCCTGGTCTCTGCGTCCTGTTTGATGGAGGGCCATGTCCCCCTTTTGTCTCTCTCTGTAGCCTTTTCCCTGCTGTTTTTATTCCTCCGTTTGTGTTGTTTCTTGCCCACCTTTGCAGCCGCGGGCTTGGGAAGGGCATTTGAGGGACTAGTATGCCCAGCTGGGCGTTTTTCTACTGCTTAGGCGCTTTTATATTTCAGAGCTTTGTCAAGTCACTATTTATTTATTTATTATTTGATTTATATCTCGCCTTTCCTCCGAGCAGGAGCCCAGTTATGCTATTCAGTTAGTGTGGCTGCCATTTTCTGGACAGTCCAAGCCTTCAGCCCAACAGCTCTGTGGAGCCCCGTTTCCGCAGCAGTTGTACCTGCTGCCTTGGGGTGTCTAGCCTCTAATCTGGATGATCTGCAGCAGTGTCCCTGATTCCAAAGGGGGTCAAGTGGTGCTCACTCTGAAGGCAAGGCACCACTACGGCAGCTTCCTGTCCTTTTCCCTAACATGCTGGGCAACTGCGGCCACCATTTTATGGCCTCTCCTGCTTCTTCAGTGGTCTCCCACCACAGCTCTGGTCATGTGGGAGACATGTCTGACAATAATGAGTCACTACTGTAAGGCTCCAGGAGGTTGCAGCCAGCGTCTTCAATTGCTCCAAGTGGGGGCAGTGGAGGGGTCAGTACTCCATTTTCTGGCAATGGCCTTGGCATTCCCCCCCCCCACACACACACATTCTGAGTTCCTCATGTTCATGGCCTTGGTCAAGGGGTTTATTTCTTTGGAGATCAGTGACGCTATGCATCATGCATTTAAGCGCAAATGGGGTAGCACTCTTAGGGTTGCCATATTCCAGTCCCACAAATCCAGGCAGGCTAATCTGCACATTATGCATATTATTTTCATATTATGCAAATTATTTGCATATTAATATTTGGATTGTCCAGTTGTTTTGTTTTTGTGCCTAGGAATTACCACCAAAAACTGGGGAAAGATGTGAGAAATCTTTTTTTAAAAAGCAACATTTTCAGCCTTAAATGTCTAGACTCTAGTTTCCAACACTATGGAATATTTATTGATCGATTAAGAGGATTTATATCCTGCCCTTCTGCTGTTAAAAACAGAGCTCAGGACAGCTTACAAATATAATAAAAACAATAAAAATACACAATCAATATAAAAACATAATAAAAACACAAAATAGCAACAAACTTAAAGTAAGTCAGGGCAGCAGTACGGTTAACCATTACATATACGATATATTCCAGAGATGTGGTGGGTGGAGAAAAACAAGAAGCCAAAATGTTAGGAAAAGGAGTCTTTCACACCACATGCTCAGTTCTAAATACTGTTGCAGCAAGTTTTACAAGTTCCTCCAGTATTCCACTGGTGCAGGCACTCAGACATTCAAAGTATCTGTATGCTTTGCTTAAAATTTCTTCTCCCTTTGATCAACCACATCTACACAGGTTCCACCTCCCTACTCAAAATGAAATTGGGCCTGGAAGTCTGCAACAACCCCACACATACCTTGCTAATTAGATTACCAATGCCAGGATGTCTGTCTTATCGACTACTCTCCTGCTCCCCCCCCCCCCCGGGCATCATGAAAGACCCAGTCCTGGGCTCAGAAAGAAAATAAATATCTGGTCCTCTTCAAAGTACTGATAAGCCTCTTGTTTTAATTAAAATAATAATTATAAATTCTTGCTCTTATCACTAATGGGAGTTAATTATCTTGCATATGCTGCTGTTGCTTCTATGGCTGTAACGGAGTGAGGTTAAAGATAAGTGAAATGCAAATAGGAAAAAAACAACACAAAAGGCAGTAACACTTTCCTAAATGTAATACCATACCAACCACAAGAAGATTCCTATGAGTAAGGCAGAAAACTCAGCATCCCACAACCAGTCAGGATTCATAACCAAAAACCCAAACTAAAAACAATCCTAGCAGCCAGTCAGCCAAGGTCACAGAAATCCCCTTGCAGCACAACCTGACCTGGGGACTGCAGTTAATGGACAATGCTGCAGCACAATTGCTGACATGAGTGAGATCCTATCAGCACATAATACCTCTGCTCTGAAATCCGCATTGGTTGCTGATTTGCTACCAGGCCAAGTTCAAGCTGTGCTTTCCATGTTATGGGTGCCACATAGTACTTGTTCTGCTCTTGTAAGAAATCAGTCCTGTAAAGTGGCAGCACCTACGCTTTGGAACTCCTTGCCTATTGACATTAGGCAGACGCCTCTTTTCAGCACCTGCTAACATCAGTTTTCTTGAGGCAAGCCTCTCCAGGCATGTGGAAGCTATTGTGTTTTTAAATCTGTTTTTAACTCATTGTTGGTTTTATTATTTTGAATGTTTTTAAGTATCTGTCCTTAACATTTTTGCCAATAATTTTATTGTTTTAATTCTTTCTGTAAACCACTTTGAGATTTTTTACAATAAAGCGGTATATAAATGTTGTAAATAAAAATACATAAATAAATGTTGGAGTCACTGTGGCCCTTGAGTCTCTTCCCACTTTTAGGAACCAAAGAATCTGCCTTATACTGATTCAGGCCATTTCGTACCATGATTTCCTAAATGCAATACCATACCAACCACAACAAGATTCCTATGAGTAAGGCAGAAAACTAAGCATCTCACAACCAGTCAGGATTCCTAACCAAAAATATGATAAATGAAGAAATATTTATATAAGCATGACTATCAAATATATTTATTATTTACACAAACTGTAAAGATATTTACAGTGCAATCCTAGGTTTATTTATTCAGAAGCAAGTCCCAGTGTATTCAGTGGGGCTTACTCAAACAGGGACAGAAATGCAACCTCAAGTGATAAGCAACTTCATTCACACAACCCAAAATTCCAAATCATACCACTTTATGCTGTTTTGCAACTATTTATACTTGCTTTTATGGTTATTGGATTTTAAATGGCTTTATTTCTTGTTGTGAGCTGCCTTGGTTTCCAACTCTACCTCACAGGGTTGTTGGAAAGACTCCATACACGCATACACACACACTGCAGACGTATAAATACATACAGCCCATATAATAGTTTATTGTCAAACCAGTTGGTCATTGCAGAAAAATCAGTATTAGTTTTAAAAAAATCAGTATTAGTTTCCTACAGAATAACAACTGTAATACCTAAGTAAGCCCTGCCTAGTTGCTTTAAAATAGGACTGGAGGAGAGAGAGAGAGAGAGTTAGAACACAAACACAATTCTTTTTTACATTCACTCCAAAGTCCCATTGATTTTCAGCACATTCATAACCATGTCTACTCAAAAGTAAGTCCTATTGAATTCAATGGGATTTACTCTTGGCATATGGGATTAGCATTGCTTTTACAAAAGCAAGTATTGGGAAGGTTTTCAAAACACTGCCCAGGATCTGACTACTGCACACAAGAGGGAAAAAAAACTGAAATGTATATACTTACCCAGTTTATGAGATTTTCAGATAAACGGGGGGGGGGAGCACCATTTTCTGGCATTGCAATGAGATTTTCTAGGTCAGTCAAACTGAAACACAACCCTGGCTTCACTGATTGGCTGCAATCCTGAATGGGCGGGGTTAAAGCTACAAAGTGCTATACAGTACTGTTTAAAGAAAGATTTAATAGTTGGGGGGGCGGCTGACGTTTTTATGTATATCTCGAGAACCGGACCACCTAGAATTTTTTTTTTAAATTAAAGCTGAGAGTCCAGGCCCCCTAAGGGGCTAAACGGACGCCTGGTGGCTTGCAAGGAATCCGGGTAAAACCCGGCTAACCGGGCAATATGGCAACCCTACTCTGGAAGGCATTCCTATAAGGGGAAACGGAGGTGGAGTTCTTCCTCTGATTACCACAGAGGGGGGACATCTGGAAGATCACAGACCCACAGTAGCTCAGCCAGATCACCTTCCTCTTCTTTCTTTTTTGGGGGAAAGAAAATACATGAAACTGGAAGCAAGTGTTTGTTACTTTTTAAAACTTTTTAATGTGTGTTTAGTTTCTTTGGCAATGTATGTGTAGGTGTCATCAAAACATGAATTCAAAAAGGTATGTCGTGATATGGCTTCATTTCTAAATAAGAGGTGTAGAGTCAATCTTGTCTGAAAATCATACTGGGCCTCTTACATGGAAGCTCTTCCATTGTCCATAGACGTGCAGAGAACTGATACATATTTTACTGAGGGGACAGTGGCACTCTGCACATGGGTAATGGAGCCAGTGTGGTGTAGTGGTTAGAGTGTTGGACTGGGACCTGGATGACCAGAGTTCAAATCCCCACTCAGCCGTGAAACTTGCTGGGTGACCTTGGGCTGGTCACAGTCTCTTAGTCTAGCCTACCTCATAGGGTTGTTGTGAGGATAAAATGGAGAGAGAACTATGTGTGCCTCCTTAAGCTCTTTGGATGAAAGATGGGATATAAATATAACAAGAATGGTACACTTTCCTAAATAAGTGCTGTATTGTGATCAAAACAGCATAGTTAAACATTGCAGCCCTACCAAGTCAAAATGTTACCAGCCGCCATTGGCTATTGCTGTTGATTGCCCTTTGGACACCAATAGCCTTGGGGAAATTATATTTAGCAGCACTCCAGGAATCAAAAGCAGCAACAGTGTGTGGGAGGGAGAATGAGAGGTTTTGGAGACTCATGAGGGTTAGGGTTCTACTTTACTTGTAATCACTTGAAGTAAGCTGAGTGATTTCCTCGTTTTGCGTAGTGGTGGCTTAATTTTCAGAGCCCAATTACAAACTGAACTGGGGGAAGGTACAGGCTTTCTGGAATGCATTACAATGCTATTTATTTACAAGCAAGTATGCACTTGATCTAAATTACTTCCACTCAGTAGTCAGTGGCAGTAAGAGGGATTTTTTCCCCACAGGAGGAAAAAGTTCAGGGAGAAAAAATAGGCCAGGAAATGATGACAAGTGTCAGAGAAACTCTTTTTAAAATCTTATTCTTTTGTGGAAAGGCATTTGAGAGATAAAGTCTTTCAGATTTGTTGATTGACAGCTATGGAGGATAGGTGGTCCAGACTTCATAGGCAGAGGGAAAATACAAAATCTGTAGCAGAAACATTTTGGGAAGATTCCTTGTCACTTGTAGAGGCTCACAGAGGATCAAAAATCATCTGTAGCAAGAGCAGTTGCAATTGATCCCAGCTGATAGCAGTGAAAGGATTATTATTTATCTAACAAGAAAGATCAAAACTGGAAATACCAACAGGAAGTGACTAGACAACCTCAAAGAAGTAGCTTCAGAAATTGGTGGGACTTTTTTTTTCAGATAATACAATTAAGAATGTATGCTGTATGACTCCTCATCCCAGGCACCCATCATGCAAGAGATCTATCTGTGGGTAAGCCTTCCACAAAGTTGTCAGTGACAATAACATATTTTCCATACCCACATCATGATAGTTATCTGTGTCCTGTTGAAATGACCACATCTGTGTCTTAATATGGATGTGGATATATATCCTTGTCTGGAAAGTTATGACTACAGCAGGAGTGTAGTTCTTAATTTCTGAAACCTCTTTTGCAAAGAGACCATCACTTTTGTGCTGATGTGTACTGATATAATATGTAATATATAATATGGCTTCAGGATAAGGTTCCCTATAGATTTATTTGTACCTGTAAGCATATTGTGATTACAAAAATGTGCAAATGATTCAGAGAGAAATGATGGATGTATAAATGTATTTACTATTATTATCATTTATTAAATTTCTACCCTACCCTTCCTCCCAAAGGGAGCCTAGGACAGCAAATAAGACGTTAAAGCGCTATAAACATTTTAAAAACAAAACATCTCTAAAAGCAATTCTAGTACAGATGCACACTGGGAGAAGGTCTCTACTTAAAGGGCTTGTTGAAAGAAGAATATCTTCAGTAGCTGCCAAAAGGATAACGGAGATGGCATCTGTCTAAGGGGAGGGAATTCCAAAGGGCAGGTGCCACAACACTCAAAGTCCACTTCCAATGCTGTGCAGAATAGATTTCCTGATAAGATGGGATCTGCAGGAGGCCCTCACCTGCAGAGCACAGTGATCAACTGGGTATATAAGCAGGGGCAGTGCCAAAGGGGGGGCAAGCACCCCCCCAAAAGGAGCTCATACCCCCACCTAGTGTATTTCACCCACCTAGAAATATACTTTGCTCCTTCTGTGCCCCCTCTGATTTTTTTTTTCTGGTGTCTGTGCCCCCTCTCCCAAATTTTTTTTTCTAGGCCATTGCTGTATATAAGGGATGGGATGATCTTTCAGCTATATGGCTTTATACACCAAAACCAGTGCCTTGAAATTAGCCCAGTATAATATGCATATAAAATGTCCATAATATGCACATTCTTCTTCACAATATGCACATATGTCCTAGATGTAGAGATTTAGAGATTCTGGATTTAGGAAGCCTGGACTATATAGCTATATATAGTCTTTCTAGATGTAGCAGTTCCCTGAAAGACATACAAGAAAGGGTTGGCCTGTTGCTATTTTCTAAACATAGTGATGATCTGAATAACAAGGCAGGATTCCTGTTTAATATTTTACATTTTAAGGCATGAGAAGACAAGAAATGCCACTTTCCTAAACGCCTTTTGTTTTATCGCCTGCAAAGATAATGCAAGCTATAAAAGTGTTCTAATCAGAGCCAATTTGTCAAGCCTACTATATGCGCTAGAACCAGAACAGAGACATGCTGCATTGACTGCTGATACTTTTGCTCCACATTTAGTACCTTGAAATGAGGAGAAGGAAATTAATGGGAAAATAAGGAGAGAAAATGGAATATAAACTATGCACAGTTTTGTTTGTGGCATATCCTATTATTAGCCGTCTTATATGCAGAGAGGGGAGGAATGAGCACTGAGTTCAAATGCTCTCCTCTGCATTTTTACAAGAGTTCTGACATATTGTTGAGATTCAATGAATGGAAATAGAGGTTTTCTTTCTTGCTATAAAAAAAGATTTAAAGCAAGCACTAATAGACAATTGCATGGTTAAGGTTTCCTCCTATGGACGTCATTGCTCCAGCATGTCATCCTTCATTGTTGTTCCTACTGCTATACTTGGGGTTCTGCAAGCATTCTGGTTTTAGCACTATTTTTAGGAGTTTAAAATTTGGCTGCCAGGCTTTTACTTCAGCTTGAGAACAGGCATATAAAATGTAAACCAAATCTGTGTGGCTATTTTTAAGTTATCACACACATGCTCACACAAAAACAAAAAGAGATCCTAATAGCTTTGGACACATTTGTGTTTTGATAGCTAATTTTGGTTTCCAGTTTGAGCTAGGTTTTTTTAAGATACAAAGCAGATAGATAGATAGATAGATAGATAGATAGATAGATAGATAGATAGATAGATAGATAGATAGATAGATAGATAGATAGATAGATAGATTTTGGTCAGCAAGAATAGTATAGTATGGATATGTGTGTGTCCCCATGGTCTTACCCAGAAGGACAACCAACATCCAACTAAGTTTTTCCTAACTTTGAGCATTCGAAGGGACATTCATGGGATTATCAACCTTGCTAAACATAGGTTTCAGCTACTGGAAGATAGATTTCTATTAGGCTTCAAGAAAAAGCTTCTTATGTACAAATGCAGTTCAGAAATAGAATAAGGTGCCTAGGGTCGTTTGGAATCTCTTTTGGAGGTTTTCAAAAAATGACCAAGCATCTATGCAGGTAAGGTGCTTTAGGTATTATTGAATGTCCAGTTTTAAGAAAGAATGTTGAACTAGGCAAGCCACTGGGGTCCATTTCCAATCTATGCTTCTATTACTTAATATCTTTGCCATTAAAGTTCAACTCAACTAAAGGTTCTGACATCTCTTTGCTTTGGTATTAAATTTTGAAGTCGGAAAATATTATAGTGGCAAGCATAAAATGCATACAAATGAGGGCGTTCAGAACAACTGCCTTCTTATGAATGCATTAGATTATATGGCTGATATGAAATTTTTAATGCATTATGGACTAGATATTAGGTTAAATAAAAACTCATAGTCATGTGTACATAATGTAGTATGCTGCCATGCTTTTTAGACTGTTCTTTTTCTTTTTCTCTATTAACTTTCCATACACTTAAAAAAAAATGTATATAGGACTATTGTAAATAACAGCTGTAGGAGGGCTGTGAGGAGTGTAGCTCTCCAGAGATAATCAGGCCTCTGGAGGATGGCCTGCGTTTAGCTGATCCTTTTTCCTGCAAGATTTGGTAGCAAATTTGTATTACATGAGAGTTAAAACACTCAACTAAGTTATTTAAATACTTCATGAATTTTTTAATTTGAAGTGTGTGAATTTTTAATCCAGGATATATATTTTTATATTATTTACCACCAAATGTTTTGAAGTTAGGAAAATAAATTTATTTGAATCTTGTTTGCTTAAGTGGTAGTAATATGAAAACATAACACTTCTTGGATTTGTAAGTAGTGTTGGTTATTAGCATCTACACTGTTCTCATTTTTCACATGGAAAAGTGGAACACCACCCGCAAATAGCAATTATAGGTTAATCTATATAATGGCTAATATCTTGTGGTGAAAATGTGTTGTTAGGTGGAGGATCCTGCATTAGGACATAGAGATGGAAGCTTGAATATGGTCTCCTTTTAAAAACATTTTATTATAAACAGAGAAGATACAATAAATCTTAAATACATTCATATTTATATAGAACATACTTTAAGAAAATACATATTTTAATCCAGTGGTTCCCAAACTTCCCCCCCCCCCCCAGACCATGTGAAAATTGTTGGTGGTCTTGGCGGACCAATTTTTCTTCCTGTTGTAGCAACTGTAATGTGCTGTACTAGATGCTACATGATTTTTAATTGCTTCTTTTTATTTCTTACACTTTGTATTTTATTGTATTACAATTTGAATTCCACAGAATATAAGAAATAAAAGAATAATTGAAAATACAATTAAAAACCAATATGAATATTTAATGTGGACATGCCAAGGACCACCTCAATGAAGCTCACAGACCACTGGTGGTCCACAGACCACAGTTTTGGAACCTTTGCTCTAATCAATTGAAATCATTGCTTTTAAATTATGTACTTGAATCTAAACACATTAAAATCAGATTGACAACTAAAGTAAAAATCTTATCGAATGGCCTACAATTATTTTTCATCAATTATGATTTTACTTCACATCAGATTTCTACCATGTAGCTCTGTGATGGTCAGCACAGCTCTCATAGACACATGACACACTTGAGGACTTCCCTTGGTACCCACAAAGCCTCTGCACCCCAAACCATCATCAAAGCACAGATCAAAATAGCTTCCATTGACTGAACCATAAAAATGACAGCTCTATAGCACTGTCATGGTGCAAAAACAGGGGCCCTTATGGATCCTAATTTTTTCAAGCAATCACCTCAAAAACTACCATCAAACCATAGGTCACCTCTGCATCCAAATATGTGTTCATTCAGTGATTTGTTGATGGCTTTTTGTCATCCTGTGTCAAAATCCAATGTTACCAGGAGCCTTTTATACAATTTGTTACCCTTTTATTTTACACACAAGAAAATCTCATATACTTGGTTTTGCATGGCTTGTTTTTGTCTTCTTCTTCTTGGGCTGTGAGCCCAGTCCAGCTTGGTGGAAGGACTTGTTGTCTTCACATAGACACCTACAGAGACAAAACAACAAGAGAATGACTTTTGATCAATATCAAACTCACCTGTATTGTATGTTTTTGTTTTGTATGGTTCTAATTCACAGATGAGTGTTTCTGTAGTGCTGGCAAGCACAATATCTTTTTTTAATTATTATTGTGCAGTCTACCACTGAAAGCTTTATTTTAATGGTGTTTTTGGCAGGAGTCCATGTAAAATCATGCAAATTCAAGAGAATCTGTTTTAATTCTACTGGATCTGACTTTTACCGAGACCCCGTAGGAAAAACAGAGTACATGTGTGCATATGCAAACACTTTCTCTTTGAGTGGTGTATGGAGCATGACTCAGAGAGAGGAGAGAAAAGTGGCTAGAGGAGATGGTGCCCATGGCACTCACTCAAAAATTAAAATGTGCCCACAAGCCCAAAAAGGTTGGTGATCCTTGAATAGTTAATCTTAATTTATCATTAGAGTTATCCAGTTATTGATCATAGGAAACTTCCTTAGGCCGAAGCCATTAGCCCATCTAGCTCAGTATTAATTTAAGCAGCTGGCAGTATCGCTCCAAGATTTCAGACAGGGATCTTTCCTCTCTGAGGAGATGCTGGAAATTGAACCCGAGACCTTTACAACATTTTGTTATTCTTTTAATGAGGGTTATTGTCTATTTATAATTGTGTATTCTTGTATTGAGCTGGTATGCTACCTTGAGTGCATGGCAGAAAAGTAGCTCAGAGTTTGGTTTTGTATTTCAATCAATCAATCAATCAATCAATCAATAGTTCAGATCCTTCTCACATAGAAGGTTCAGGTGTGTTGTGAGCTCTGGGGTACAAGATAGATAATCTTTGCCTAGACATTTTGCATTTTTTGCTTTTCCTTTTTGTTTTTGTTTAGACTGCATTTTATTTTATTATAAATAGATTTTAAAAATTAAACATACATGATAGCTAAACAAATGGCTATTTAGGTTTAAATGTCTGAAATATATTAGATCACTGTGGGCAGTGCAAACCAGAAGTGACACTGCAAACCAGAAGTGACACAATCACAAGTCAATTTTTCCTCCTCCTGAGGCACGGTGGTGGCTATTAACACAGTAACATGGCTTGCCAAGAAAGGCTCAGTGGGTTCCATGAAATGTGTGGATTAAACCTCTGAGGGATACCTGTCCACTATGATTTAGCTAAAATCTGCACCTAGCTGTTCTGAGTTAATTATACTTTAATGCTTAGCACTTTGCACCTAATTAATCAGGAGTGAAATCCACTTCCATGTACTCTGTAATACAGCCTTTCCCAACCAGTGTGCCTCCAGATGTTGTTGGACCACAGTTCCCATCTTTCCTGGCCATTGGCAATGCTGGCTGAGGCTGATGAGAGTTGTAGTCCAACAGCATCTGGAGGCACACTGGTTGGGAAAGGCTGCTCTAATAATTTGGATAGCTATAGTAGCTTTCTGTTATCCTTAGGTCTTACATGTAAGAAATTAGGCTTTCTCAAGTATTTCCAGTGCAGTCATTCATCACAGGCAGTACTTCATCATTGGTGTACTTCTGGTGCTTTTAATTCTTGCAGGACAATTTACATGTTTAGGCACTATTTGTGGTTTCTGTGAGAGGAACCCTCAGACTGTTCTGTAGTTCCTACCTGCCTTGTCCTGGCAACACTGAATGGTGTGCTTTGAAATTCAGAGCAAGTATTAGGTGTGTGCAAGGCTGCTGAAGCAACAGGAGGGTTATCCAGTCAATGACTCAGAACTAGCATTCATGCCTAGAAGTTGGGCGGGAGGAGAACACCCTTTTTTAGTGTAGAGAAAAGGCAAGTACGGAGGGAACATGATAGATATGTATAAAATTATGCATTGTGTGGAGAAAGTTGGTACGGAGACACTTTTCTACCTCTCTCATAATACTAGGACTCAGGGCCATCCAACAAAGCTGAATACTGGAAGATTCAGGAAGAGAAAAGAAAGTACTTCTTCAAACAGTGCATAGTAAAACTGCAGAATTCACTGCTACAAGAAGTAGTGATGGCCAACTTGAATAGCTTTAAAAGAGGATTAGACAAATTCATGGAGCATAATGCTATCAATAGCTACTAGCCACTACGGCTGTGTTCTACTTCCAGTGTTGGAGACAGTATACCTCTGAATAGTAGCAGCTGGGAATCGCAAGTGGAGGGAGTACTTTTGTGTTCATGTTCTGCTTGTGAGCTTCCCATAGGCACCTGGTTGGCCACTCTGAGAACAGAATGCTGGACTAGATGGGCCTTTGGCCTGGCCTAGCTGGCTCTTTTTGAGTTCTTATCCAGGCAGCCAGTGAGAAATTTATAGCTGGTCCACCCTTTTTTGGAGTATCAGTAGAGATCCTCCTCCTGAGTAGGGTTCAGAGAGGGAAGGTATAATGCTGCCAGATGTGTGCTTTGACTTCTGGTCTTGGCTTTGATATGGACATATAGTCCTTGGTGTCCAAAAGAAACTGGACAGTCAGGAATGTATGTGTGTGTGATCAGTCAGGATGCTGTAGGTTTCCAGGATCTGCAGTTTTTTCTGGTGGGGCATCTTCTGGTGGCAATCTGAGGATATCTGCCAGGGTATGCTGGTTCCTTTTGGTCTGAGGACGTACATTAGTCGGGTTGTGTTCTCTGAGAAAGTCTTATCTAGGCATGAGGTAATCTGACACTTTCCCATTAGAGACTTACAAAGACCAAAAGTGACACCACCATTAGGTGCTATGTGCACATAAAGCTAAGCCAAACCATGGGTAAACATGAACAAGTAAGTGGGATGGTGCACGGAGCAAAAATCGAACCAGTTCTGTCTTCCCCAAGTCCCACTTTTGCTGCCTACCTGTCTTCCTCCAAACAAACCATGAGCAGTAAGCCAAGAACAAACTGACAAACCTTGGCTATAGCTGGTGGTATGTTTGGAGCCAGACAAACCACAAGCCCAGGTTTGCATATGATGCTAAACCAAGCCATGGCTTAGTTGTGCAGTAGCAGCAAGGCCAGGGAAGGAGCAAAGCAGCCATAATTTTTGCTCTGTGCACTAGAACATTTGCTTGTTTTGTTTTAGAGGAACACTTGCATGCTTGCATAGTTTGGCTTAACATTACATAACTATTGGATTAAAGTGTCTCACTAAGATGCCATTGTCTCGCATGAGAGTGTTGCCTCTGTGGTTGCTCCCACATTGGCTTGGGTACGTACAAAGGCTTCTGCCAAATTTCACACATAGCATGCAAGCAATTATCAGGATATGGAAGTTCATTTAAAATTAGACAATGCTGAAGAAGCTTTCTTTGAAAGAACTGGGTGAGAGTCACCTCTGAAGAAGTTATAATACTTGAAATTCATCCGACAATAAATTGTCTTCTGTGCTGTGCATTTTCCCTCCTTGTTTATGTTTCTGGTGCCTTCCTTTCTTTCCTTCATTGGTTTGGCTGAAATCCTATACTCCAGGGGTTGGGAACATTTTTCAGATCAAGGGCCATAGTACCCCTGTGGAAAGCTTGGGGAGGGGGGAAGTACATTCCAGAAGTGGGAAAGGCTGTATCAAACCCACACACACCCTTAACATATCCAGATATACACACACATCCACATATACATATGTCATGGCATATATTTAATTCTTAGTAACTCCACTCAAACTTCATTTTCTTCATAGGCTTTTTTTTTAGTTTGTAAAAAAAAAAAACACCCTTCTCTACATCCTTTATCTGTGCAAAAGGCAGGAAGAACTCAGTAGTCCTGCTGCAGAAAAGTGTAAATAAGGTCAATGTACATTGGAAGTGCAAGCATTGCCTTACAACTATTTATAAAGCTTCAAACCTCAAAATGCAATTGCATCCTGAAATTTGAATGCATGCAATTGCAAAATGCACAGACTACTTTTTGCATAGTTGTAAAGAGCACATTTCCCCTTTGCTTTGATCTTCTTGTGGCAAACCTTGCAGAGGAAGGACCTGCAATTCAACTCCACACAACATCAAAGCCCTCTCCCTTCCCTCAACTGCTGAGAGGTGGTGACCAAGACAGCTTGAAATCTGGCTTGTGGATCTGCAGGCTGGGAGCTCCCAACCCCTGCTATACATACTTTCTTGGGAGCAAGTCCTATTCAACTCACTGGACTTTTTTCTGAATTGACATGGATAGGATTGTGCAGTTATGAGTTTTAGCTATGCTAACTATAGGGCAGGGATATGAATTTAATAAACAAATAAAATAAACCTTGACATTTTAGATTTACTAGCTCATGTGCCTTCTGAAAGAAACATAAAAAAAATAAACCTTGTTGGAATTGGACACATGTCCATTTAGTCCTGACATCTGTTTCCAACAGGGCCAGACAAATGCTCCAGGAAGCTTACAAGCAGGACATAAAGGCATGTTTGTCTCCAGCTTTTGGATGTTAATAAATAATTATGCTTAGGCTCTACTGAACACTGCATATCTGTAAATCAAAAGATGGACTAACATATACTAGTCCAGCTAGAGCTTTCCATGATGGTTGCAAGTGCACAAAACAGTAAGAACATAAGAACATAAGAAGAGCCTGCTGGATCAGGCCAGTGGCCCATCTAGTCCAGCATCCTGTTCTCACAGTGGCCAACCAGGTGCCTGGGGGAAGCCCGCAAGCAGGACCCGAGTGCAAGAACACTCTCCCCTCCTGAGGCTTCCGGCAACTGGTTTTCAGAAGCATGCTGCCTCTGACTAGGGTGGCAGAGCACAGCCATCATGGCTAGTAGCCATTGATAGCCCTGTCCTCCATGAATTTGTCTAATCTTCTTTTAAAGCCATCCAAGCTGGTGGCCATTACTGCATCTTGTGGGAGCAAATTCCATAGTTTAACTATGCGCTGAGTAAAGAAGTACTTCCTTTTGTCTGTCCTGAATCTTCCAACATTCAGCTTCTTTGAATGTCCACGAGTTCTAGTATTATGAGAGAGGGAGAAGAACTTTTCTCTATCCACTTTCTCAATGCCATGCATAATTTTATACACTTCTATCATGTCTCCTCTGACCCGCCTTTTCTCTAAACTAAAAAGCCCCAAATGCTGCAACCTTTCCTCGTAAGGGAGTCGCTCCATCCCCTTGATCATTCTGGTTGCCCTCTTCTGAACCTTTTCCAACTCTATAATATCCTTTTTGAGATGAGACGGCCAGAACTGTACACAGTATTCCAAATGGGGCCGCACCATAGATTTATACAACGGCATTATGATATCGGCTGTTTTATTTTCAATACCTTTCTTAATTATCCCTAGCATGGAATTTGCCTTTTTCACAGCTGCCGCACACTGGGTCGACATTTTCATCGTGCTGTCCACTACAACCCCGAGGTCTCTCTCCTGGTCGGTCACCGCCAGTTCAGACCCCATGAGCGTATATGTGAAATTAAGATTGTTTGCTCCAATATGCATAATTTTACACTTGTTTATATTGAATTGCATTTGCCAATTTTCCGCCTATTCACTCAGTTTGGAGAGGTCTTTTTGGAGCTCTTCGCAATCCCTTTTTGTTTTAACAACCCTGAACAATTTAGTGTCGTCAGCAAACTTGGCCACTTCACTGCTCACTCCTAATTCTAGGTCATTAATGAACAAGTTGAAAAGTACAGGTCCCAATACCGATCCTTGAGGGACTCCACTTTCTACAGCCCTCCATTGGGAGAACTGTCCGTTTATTCCTACTCTCTGCTTTCTGCTTCTTAACCAATTCCTTATCCACAAGAGGACCTCTCCTCTTATTCCATGACTGCTAAGCTTCCTCAGAAGCCTTTGGTGAGGTACCTTGTCAAACGCTTTTTGAAAGTCTAAGTACACTATGTCCACTGGATCACCTCTATCTATATGCTTGTTGACACTCTCAAAGAATTCTAATAGGTTAATGAGACAGGACTTTCCCTTGCAGAAGCCATGCTGGCTCTGCTTCAGCAAGGCTTGTTCTTCTATGTGCTTAGTTAATCTAGCTTTAATAATACTTTCTACCAGTTTTCCAGGGACAGAAGTTAAGCTAACTGGCCTGTAATTTCCAGGATCCCCTCTGGATCCCTTTTTGAAGATTGGCGTTACATTTGCCACTTTCCAGTCCTCAGGCACGGAGGAGGACCCGAGGGACAAGTTACATATTTTAGTTAGCAGATCAGCAATTTCACCTTTGAGTTCTTTGAGAACTCTTGGGTGGATGCCATCTGGGCCCGGTGATTTGTCAGTTTTTATATTGTCCATTAAGCTTAGAACTTCCTCTCTCATTACCACTATTTGTCTCAGTTCCTCAGAATCCCTTACTGCAAATGTTAGTTCAGGTTCAGGGATCTGCCCTATATCTTCCACTGTGAAGACAGATGCAAAGAATTCATTTAGCTTCTCTGCAATCTCCTTATCGTTCTTTAGTACACCTTTGACTCCCTTATCATCCAAGGGTCCAATTGTCTCCCTAGATGGTCTCCTGCTTTGAATGTATTTATAGAATTTTTTGTTGTTGGTTTTTATGTTCTTAGCAATGTGCTCCTCAAATTCTTTTTTAGCATCCCTTATTGTCTTCTTGCATTTCTTTTGCCAGAGTTTGTGTTCTTTTTTATTTTCTTCATTCGGACAAGACTTCCATTTTCTGAAGGAAGACTTTTTGCCTCTAAGAGCTTCCTTGACTTTGCTCGTTAACCATGCTGGCATCTTCTTGGCCCTGGCGGTACCTTTTCTGATCTGCGGTATGCACTCCAGTTGAGCTTCTAATATAGTGTTTTTAAAAAACTTCCAAGCATTTTCGAGTGATGTGACCCTCTGGACTTTGTTTTTCAGCTTTCTTTTTACCAATCCCCTCATTTTTGTGAAGTTTCCTCTTTTGAAGTCAAATGTGACCGTGTTGCATTTTCTTGGCAATTGGCCAGTTACATGTACGTTTAATTTAATAGCACTGTGGTCACTGCTCCCAATCGGTTCAACAACACTTACATCTCGCACCAGGTCCCGGTCCCCACTGAGGATTAAGTCCAGGGTTGCTGTCCCTCTGGTCGGTTCCATGACCAACTGCTCTAGGGAATAGTCATTTAGAATATCTAGAAACTTTGCTTCTTTGTCATGACTGGAACACATATGCAGCCAGTCTATGTCCGGGTAGTTGAAGTCACCCATTACTACCACATTTCCTAGTTTGGATGCTTCCTCAATTTCATATCTCATCTCAAGGTCTCCCTGAGCATTTTGATCAGGGGGACGATAGATCGTTCCCAGTATTAAGTCCCTCCTGGGGCACGGTATCACCACCCACAACGATTCTGTGGAGGAGTCTGCCTCTTTTGGGGTTTCGAGCTTGCTGGATTCAATGCCTTCTTTCACGTATAGAGCGACTCCGCCACCAATACGTCCTTCCCTGTCCTTCCGATATAGTTTATATCCAGGGATAACCGTATCCCACTGGTTTTCTCCATTCCACCAGGTCTCAGTTATGCTCACTATATCAATGCTCTTCTCTAAGCACTCCAGTTCTCCCATCTTGGTTCGGAGGCTCCTAGCATTAGCGTACAGGCACTTGTAAGCAGTGTCTCTCTTCAAGTGTCTTTGGCACTTGTGGTTAGGCCTGTGGTAATTTTGCTCTTCTGAATTTATATCCTGTGCCCTGCTCTCACAGTGCCTACTTCTAGGCCTACCCCTTTTAAAATTTCATCATTTCTTTGGTTTTTATCCCAGGGGGGAGGTTTATTCCGAACCGGACCTTTCTCAGCTCCTGTCGGGTTTCCCCCCTCAGTCAGTTTAAAAGCTGCTCTGCTACCTTTTTAATTTTAAGTGCCAGCAGTCTGGTTCCATTCTGGTTCAAGTGGAGCCCGTCCCTTTTGTACAGGCCCGGCTTGTCCCAAAATGTTCCCCAGTGCCTAACAAATCCAAAACCTTCCACCCGACACCATCGTCTCATCCACGCATTGAGACTGCGAAGCTGGGCCTGTCTGGCTGGTCCTGCGCGTGGAACTGGTAGCATTTCAGAGAAAGCCACCTTGGAGGTCCTGGCTTTCAGCATCCTACCTAGCAACCTAAATTTTGCTTCCAGGACCTCACGGCTGCATTTCCCCATGTCGTTGGTGCCAACGTGCACCACGACCACTGACTCCTTCCCAGCACTGTCTACCAAAGTATCTAAACGACAGGCGATATCTGCAACCTTCGCACCAGGCAGGCAAAACACCTTGCGGTCTACACGCCCATCACACACCCCACTGTCTATGTTCCTAATGATTGAATCACCCACTACAAGGATCCCTCCAGCCCCTGGAGATATATCCTCGGCACGAGAGGATAGCTGCTCATCCCCCAAGGAATGGGTCCCTTCTAAGGGATCGTTTCCCTCTTCCTCAGCTGGATGCTGTCCTTCCCCGAGACCATCGTTCTCCATGATAGCAGGAGAGCTATCATCGTTGGAGTGGGACACAGCTATAACGTCCCTGAAGGCCTCCTCCACACACCTCTCTGCCTCTCTCAACTTTTCCAGGTCTGCCACCTTGGCCTCAAGGAAATGAAGTCGTTCCCGGAGAGCCAGGAGCTCATTGCACCGAGAGCACACCCACGACCCAGTGTTTGGGTCAGTATAACCAGTGTTCCCAGCCATTGCCTTTGGCACTGATGGGCTCCTCTATAATCCTAATATGTTGTCTGTTACTGTATTTTAATAATGAATCTGAAAAGCACTAGAAAGATGTGACTGCAAATGGTTTTTTTAAAAGTAACATTTATATAGAAATGTACAACAAACCCAGAAATATCACATAAGGTGCTGCTTGGCTTTAGGTTTGGGTACAGAGTTCCTCGCCCTTTTTATTTTTTTGCTACTAGTTTGAATGTTGCAAGGCCACAAGTTCAGTTGCCTGTGGGTTTCAGTAGACATCCACACCTCAAGCATGCCTACAGCAAGTTACTGTACCAACAAAGGTAGTTTCCTATTCAGACGAAATGTTTAAATATAAATTTGCTGCAAATTCCTCTTAATAAATTCTAACATCTTCACTTGCACTGTTCAACCCTGTGGCCATTGGGGATTTATCCTAAATTTCAGAATTCAGTGTGTTGCCAACTATTACTCGGTCAATAACATAAGAGAAAGAAGCGGAGCTCTAGCTGTTGTAGTTTTCATAAAAAATGTTTTAAATCAGGTGCGGGAAACCTGTGGCCCTCCAGATGTTGGACTGCACCCTCCATCATTCTTGACCATCAGCCATACTGAGTGGGACAACATTTGGAGGACCACAAGTTTCCCACTTGCAATCCTGGAGAGAGACTGAAAACACCCCCTGTTGGCTGACAGGATTATGACATCAGCATTCAGGTATCCCAGGCACTGCTGCCCCATCTACTCCAAGCATAACAACATATAGGAGGAGTACGCTCATGAATGCAAGCAGCAAGTACGTAGGGGCATCCCAAATGCAAACATATGCATACACAGACAAACCCCACATATAGTGTGTTGCTGTGTGTGGCATGCTCATATATATATGGCAAGTTCATGTGTGTGTGGCATGCTCTTCTGTGTTACTGTGTGTGCCTGCATGTGGCCTCTGGCTGTGTGTTTCCATGTGTCACATGCCACAACCAAAGACATGCAATACTACACCACACACAAACTTTCACGGTAACACGTAACACAGGTACAAACATGCAACATGCAGGCACACCAAAGATTGTGCCATTTCCAAACGTGCTTGCAGTATGCTGAGAAATACACTTAGTAATAATTCAGCATGTGCTTTCCTTCATCACCTACAGCCTACCCCCATACAGATGAAAATAGGAGATGCTTGTACATGACTGGTGGGGTCAGGTTGAGGTCTGGCAGTCCATTTGTGATGTGTTAAGAGCATTTAACAAATATGTTAGTATGCCAAAATAGACAAGTGCACCCCCAGTCTGGAGACATGCGCAAACCGCAGTAGGATTTGCACACTACTTTGTTCATATTTGTGCCCAGCTGATGAGTTTAGTTGAGGAAAATCCCAGAGATAAAAAGACCTGTGGCTCAGTGGCAGAACATGTACTTTGCATGCAAAAGGTTCAGTCTCCAGATAGGGCTGGGAGAAACCGTCTGATCTGGCCACGGTGACACATGCCTTAGTTACATCCCGTTTAGATTACTGTAACGCGCTCTACGTGGGGCTGCCTCTGAAGACTGTTCGGAAACTTCAGTTGGTGCAACATGCTGCAGCCAGAATGTTAACTGGGGCTGGTTACAGGGACCATACGACTCCCCTGGTACAAAAGCTCCACTGGTTGCCACTCTGTTTCCGGACACAATTCAAAGTGCTGGTGATGACCTATAAAGCCCTATATGGCTTAAGTCCAGGCTATCTGTCAGACCGTATCTCCCTATATGAGCCTGCCGGGGCCCTGAGATCCTCAGGAGAGGCCCTTCTCTCAATACCTACGTCCTCACAAGCACGACTAGTGGGGACGCGAGATAGGGCCTTTTTGGTGGCTGCCCCGAGGCTTTGGAACTCCCTTCCTAGGGAAGCAAGAATGGCTCCCTCCTTGCAGTCCTTCCGTCGGCAAGCAAAGACTTTTTTTATTTCAACAAGCCTTTGGAACTGAAAGCTGTTAAGGACAGGTCTTGAAGGGTGCTGCATTGCTGTTGCCTAATTGTATTATTTTAAACTGAGTTTGAATTATTTTAACTGTATGTATGAATGGTTTTAATATTGTAAATTGTTTATTTTGATTTTAATCTAGACTTTTGTATGTTTTTAATTACATGTGTGCTTTTATCTGGAAGCCGCCGTGAGTTCCAGTTTTGGAAAAAGGGCGGGGTAAAAATAATGATAACAAATAAATAAAAATATACCCCTGTCTAAAATCCTGGAGAGCTGTTGCCAATCAGGAGTAGCTAATGTGGTGCTCTCTAGATGTTGCTGGACTCCAACTCCCATAATCCCTAACCTTTGGCCATGCTGGCTGGGGCCGATAGGAGTTGTAGCTGAACTACATCTGGGGGGTACTATGTTGGCTGCCCCTTGTGTAGACACTACTGATCTAGATAGACCCAAGGTCTGACTCAGTATAAGTCAGCTTCCTATGTTGTGTACAGAGTAAGTGATTGGATGTAAAACGGTGCTTTGGCAGCTGGGGAAATATGGGGCAGAGAGGGTCAAAAAGACTGAGATGAATTTCACATCCTTTTAACTAAATAGCCAGATGTTTGGCTGCAGGTCTCTACTGTTGAAGAACTGGAAAGCGTTCAGGGAAAAACCTGGGTAAAATATTATGTAAGGCCAGAAAAAGATGCCTTAGAAAGGGAGCCTTCAAGAACTCAGTCTACTTAACTTATCAAAGATCAGGGAGATCAAGAGGCGAAGTGATCATTGTTGGAGATTTTGGAGACAGACAAAAGTTGTTTGACACATCAGGATTTTCTTTTTTGCTTTGAAATAAATCCTCAGTAGCTAGATGTTAATACCAGAAACACTGAGCCTGTCACACAGAGTTTGATATATTAAATGGACAATATTAGCAATTGGAAAATGTTACAAAATAATCAAATTTAAAGGTCAGGAACCTTAGACTGGTGGGTTATTAGATGAACCTTTACTGTTTTGTATTGTGCTTGTGGAATTTTTAGTGGCTGTTACTACTACTGTGAGACTTGCAGGCTTTAAGTTTAAGGGACATTTTAGCCCAACCCAGAGAGTCTTATCTTTATTTGATATAGATCATATCAATATGCCAATCAGCTGCAATAGAACCCCCACCACACCCCCTCTCACTCACTCACTCACTCTCTCACACACACACCAAGCCATAGGCAGTGTGAATATGTCCCTCTTGAGGGGCACAAAATTTTGATGCATTGTGAGTGGATTCATAAAATGCAATGGGATTAAATTTTGTTGTAAAATATTTAAACTTCTTGTGAATTACTTGTGAATTGGGGTTCAGGCCTGGTTATGGGACTGAATCAGCCTTGGTCGCCCGGATGGATGACCTTTATTGGGAGGACAAGGGGAGTGCTACCCTGTCATTCTGACTTGATCTCTTGGCAGCTTTTGATAGTATTGACCATGGTATCCTTCTGAGCCGACTTGGTGAGATGAGTATCGGAGGCACTGTTTTACAGTGGTTCCGATCCCACCCCCAGGGTGGTTTTCAGAGAATAGCAGTGGGTGATTGTCTTTCGGTCCCCTGGCAGTTGTGCTGTGGGGTGCCGCAGGGTACCATCTTGTCACCCATGCTGTTTAATTTCTATATGAAGCCCTTGGGAGCGGTCATCAGATTTGGGGTGAGGTGTCAGCAGTACGCTGATGATACCCAGCTCTACTTCTGAGTCTAAATCATAGCAAGGCAGAGGCACTGTAGGTTGGTGGTTCCTCTGTTCAGATAATTGGTCAGTTGCCAGCTTTGGATGGGGCCGTACTCCCTCTGAAAGAGCAGGTTTGTAGCCTAGGGGTGCTCCTGGATCCATCGTTGTCTCTAGAAGCCCAGGTGACATCTGTGGCTAGGAGTGCCTTTTATCAGCTTCGGCTGGTAAGACAGGTGCGGCCATTTCTGAACCAGGATAGCCTGACCACTGTTGTCCATGCACTGGTAACCTCCAGGTGGATTTACTGTAATGCACTCTATGTGGGGCTGCCCTTGAAGTTGGTCTGGAAGCTGCAGCTGGTGCAAAATGCGGTGCGACTACTCACTGGGACAGGATATCGCCAACATGTCACCCTGCTGCTGAAAGAATTGCACTGGCTGTCCATTAGCTACCAGGCTAAGTTAAAGGTTCTGGTTTTGGTGTACAAACCCCTACACAGCTTGGGACCAGGATACCTGAAAGATCATCTTACCCCTTATATATTGTTGCGCGCTGTGATGTGTCCTTCCCTGGCTCTCCCTGTCAGGTTCCTACCTGCTCGTGGTTACTGCCTGTCTCTAGGCACCACCAGGGACTCCACCAGTCCGGACCGCACTCGCTTATGATTTACCTATCCGCTCTAGCACAGATCTCAACAGATCCCCCTGCTAGGCAACCACCAGTAACGTCCCAATACTAGTATTCCCAGAGACTCTGAATACTGGTATTGTTATTCTCTTCACCGCTGCCACCATTTGTTACAGTTCCCCTTCAGCCTTGGTCATTACCTTACCCTCCCTTCTGGTCTGTGAAACCCCAGCCAAGGATCAGGCCTTTGGTAAACCAAATTAAGTATTTATTACAGATAACAAAGCTAACAAGATTAACAAGATTTCTTCTTAAGGCACATAAGCATATGGTTTTACTCAATACTAATCCGAACTCCACCTCCCTCCTTCTTCACTCTCTCCTGACAAACAACTCTCTGAAACCCCACCAAGCAATCCACTCTTTCTCTTTTCCCCCCCAGATTCGACTCTCACTCTTCCTTTTATACATTCAGCCATTTTAAACACTCAGCCAATCATCTCGCATTCTACTGCCCATTCACTCCCCCTCCTCTTTCACTCCACTTACCATGTATCTTCTAAAACAACCACACTTACCATATATACATTAATATAGGAACATCACATTTCCCCCCCTCCCTTAAACAACAGCAGAGTATTATTCCTGTTCCAGGATTTATACGTCACGTTAACAAATAAAAGTCTCTATGGGGAAAATGTCTTTCTTTGTTCCTCTGTCTGGTCACGTCACTGCAGTCCCAGCCACTTGCCTGGAAAGTCCATCGGCCAGTACATTGTCCTTGCCTTTTATGAACTGGAAGTCCACTTGATACTCCTGTAGGGCCCAGGACCACCTCTGCAGCATAGTGTTATGGTTTTTCATAGTCTGCAACCATAACAAGGCCCGATGATCCGTAGTCACTGTGAATCTTCGTCCCCACACGTATGGGCGCAACTTGTTCAGTCCCCACACGACCGCTAGGCACTCCTTCTGGACTGACGAATAGTTTTTCTCCCTCGGCGTCAGCTTGCGACTCAGGTACGCCACTGGATGTCTGGTGCCTTCTCTCTCCTGCAGCAAGACGACTCCCAGCGCCAGGTCCGACGCATCTGTAGCCACGATGAATGTTTTCTCATAGTCTGGTGCTATTAATATGGGTCCTTGGCACAAGGCTTGCTTCAGTAGATCAAAAGCCTTCTGACATTCATCTGTCCATACCACACGCTCAGAACACTTCTTCTTTGTTAATTCATGCAAGGGGGTTGCTATTTCCCCAAAATTTCTCACAAACTTCCTATAAAATCCAGCCACACCCAGAAATGCCCTTACTTGTTTTTTGGTTAAGGGGATCGGCCACACTTGTATTGCCTCCACCTTGCTCCATAAGGGGGTGATTTTCCCACTCCCCACCTTATGTCCTAAATAGATTACTTCCTTTAGTGCAAACTGGCATTTCTTAGCTTTTATTGTGAGGCCTGCTTTTCTTAAGGCCTCCAATACTGTTGTCAGGTGTTGGACATGCTCAGGCACCGACTTGCTAAAAATGGCCACGTCATCGATATAGGCCACTGCAAAATCTGACATGCCTCACAACACAGTATTGATTAGCCTCTGAAATGAACTTGGTGAGTTCCTTAGTCCCATGGGTAATACGGTCACAAACTCATATAACCCATCTGGTGTACTGAAGGCAGTTTTGGCTCTGGATTGCTCGTCTAGTTCCATTTGCCAAAATCCTTTACAGAGATCTAGTGTAGAGATAATGGTTGCTGCCCCCAATAACTCTAACATTGCGTCTACCCTAGGCATAGGATACGCATCTGGGACCGTGATTTTATTGATTAGCCGATAATCAATGCAAAACCCTGTCGTTCCATCTTTTTTCGGAACCAGGACAACACTTGAGGCCCAGGGACTGATGGATTCCCCGATCACTCCTAACTCCAGCACATCTTCCACCTCCTTCCTGATCTCACTCAAAACTTTCCCATTCACACGGCACGGAACAGATCCGATTGGGGCATGATCTCCAGTATCAATGGAATGTATAACTATACTGGTTCGGCCAGGTTTGTTGCCAAAGAGATTCATATAGGTTTTCAAAACTCTCAGAATCTCTTCTTCTACTTCTTCCTCTACCTCCTCTGACCATTCCACTTGATCTACCCCTCCTTTGTCTTTGCTTTCCTGTACCAAATCTGGAAGTTCAGGCCCACTTCCCTCAGGGAATAAGGTAACTTGCAACACCTGTGCATCCCTGGTATGGTAAGGCTTTAACATATTTACATGAACCACTTTGTTTTTGTTTAATTGGTCTGTGGTAATTACATACGTCACTGTGTCAAGCCTTTCTCTGATAGTATATGGTCCTTCCCAGTTAGCCTGTAATTTGTCATGTTTCCTGGGTATGAACGCCATAACCATATCTCCCACATCATACACACGTTCTCTGGCTGTTCTGTCATACCAGTAACTTTGCTTCTCCTGTGCATGACTCAAATTCTCTTTCACTACTTCCATCATTGATGTTAATTTATTGCGGAATTCCAATACAAAATCTACTACAGAAGTTTTGTACTCTCCCAGGGTTCCTTCCCATGAATTGTTTAGCAGTTCCAAAGGTCCCCTCACTTTTCTAGTAAACATTAGTTCAAAGAGTGAGAAGCCTGTTGACTCCTGAGGGACTTCTCTGTAAGCAAATAAGAAGCATCCCAACCGTTCATCCCAGTCTTGTGGGTGATCTTGAACATAGCTTCTGATCATGCCCTTCAAAACTCCATTGAATCTCTCAGTTAGCCCATTAGTGGCGGGATGGTAAGTAGTGGTTTTTAGATGTTTTAGACCACAACATTTCCACATACATTGCATCACTTCTCCCATGAATACACTGCCTTGATCTGTCAGCACTTCATGAGGGAAACCCAGCCTCATAAAGATTTTTAATAAAGCCTCTGCCACTACAGGGGCTTCTACAGATCTCAGTGCTTCTGCGTCTGGGTACCTAGTGGCAAAATCCACCACCACCACTAGATATTTCTTGCCATGCCTTGTGGGTTTGGAAAAAGGGCCCACCAAATCTATTCCCACTCTATAAAAGGGTTGTCCAATTATAGGAAGGGGCTTTAAGGGTGCCTTGGTCTTTACTCCACTCTTTCCCACCTTTTGGCATATTCCACAAGATAGACAATGTTGTTTTACATCCTTGGAGATATTTGGCCAATAACAATGTGCAGCCAATCTCCTCTTGGTCTTTTTTATTCCCAGATGTCCTGCACATGGGACATCGTGGGCTACCTCTAGCAATCTGGTTCTGTATTTGCTAGGTACTATCAATTGCTTCACTGGTTCACATTCATCCTTTCTCTCAGCAGGCATCCACAGTCTATATAAAATCCCATTCTCACACACAACTTGATTCCTCAGTTTGTCAGTGAAAGGAATCTGTTGGGTCAGGGCTTGTTCCTTTATCTGCTTCAAACTTATATCTTTATGCAGCTCTTCCCTGAATTGCTCTGCTTCTTCCCCAGAGACCACTTGATACAGTCAGTCTGCTTCACCAGGCCTGCTAGTGGTTGCTATGGTGACCTGAGGCTGGTTAACAGATTCCACCCTGTTTGTTTCAGGCCCCCTTAACATGGCTTCTTTTTCTCTGCCAAGTTGCTGTCTGGTCACTACATAGATCTTTCCTTGGGCGCCCATTATATCCCTTCCCAGTATTACTGGTTCTTGTTGCTGGGCATTAATGCCTACTTTATATCGGCCCTCTCGGCCTCTCCAAGTCATATCCACCAGGGCCACAGGCAAACTTTCTGGTTGACCTCTCACTCCTTGGATAGTCACAGTTTCCTGGGGTAATATTACCTCAGATTTTATTAAATCTGGCCTCAGTAATGTCTGAGCGGCACCAGTATCAAGCAATGCCCAATAATTTGCCCCTTGTACACTCACTTCCTCTCTCAGACTTGAATCAAGGTCTGTTACTTCTGTCCAGTTTATCTGGCAGAACTGAACCTTTTTCGCTGTTTCTAAAGCCTTGGGCTCTGTTTTCACTGCCCTTGTCTGAGCAGGATTACTAATGGGGTTGGCAACCTCACATTGAAAACGTAGGTGCCCCGGTCTACCACATTTGTAGCATAATTTCTCCTCACTTTTAGGGTACACAGATCCACTCTGGGGTGTCCTGTGCCCTTCAGATTTTAATGGAGGACTCACTCGCTGTGGTACCACATCCCTTCTGCCAGCACTGTATGGTCTGGGTTTAAACTCTCTTGATGTTTTCCCCACCCAGCCAGTTCTGTTGGAGGCGAAGTGATCCGCCAACTCTTTGGCCTCCTGCACAGATGTAGGGGAACGGTCTTTGACCAGGAGCCTTATTTCTGGTGGTAACTGATGGTATAATTGATCCAGTATCATGAGGCTTTTCACCTCTTCCACTGACTGAGCTTTGGCACTACTCATCCACTTTCCAAATATATCCATCAACTTTGCTCCCAGTTCCACAAAAGACCTCCCTGTCTGTATCTGGCAATTTCTGAAAAGCTTTCTAAAATAATCAGGCCCCAGTCTGAATCTTTTAAACACTGCTTCCTTGAATTCAGCATAGGTGACGGGCCTGTCTGAGGGGAAATATTGGTATACCTCAGCCAATTCCCCTTTAATCAGGTTTGATAAATACTGCATGTATTTATCTTCAGGTAGCCCCCACAACTGAGCTGCTTTTTCAAAGGTGCTGAGGTAAATTTGAGGATCTTGACCAGGCTCATAGACAGCAAAGTCCTTTGGAGTAATTTTTATTTTTGCTCCATCTCTGTCTTTCCTTGCCTCCTCAGAGTGAAATTTCTCTCTATCAAATTTTAACTTTTCTACTTGTAATTCGGCATCCACTGCTCGTTGCTTCTCCCTCTCCTCAAACCCCATTCTCATTCTCTCAGTTTCCATCTTCAACTTCTCAGCTTCCAACTCTTGCTGTTTATCTTTTTCCTCAGCCTCAAAGACCCACTGCTTTTCTTTCTCATCAGCCTCCCTCCTCAATCTTTCAGTTTCCAACTCATGCTCCCATCTTAACTTCTCTCTCAAATACTCTATATAAGCGGGATTGGTTGAGTATCCTTCTGGGGTCTCTTCTCTGACAGGTTGTTTTTGCTGGGCAGTTGCAAATCCTATTAGTGCTACCCTCAATTCATCTACCCCTTTACCCTCGTGAGGTAAATTGAATGTTACGCACTTCTCCACCAGCTCCTCTCTTTTCATTTTTATATATTCAGCCATGGTGTTTGAGTTCACTCACTCTTTGCCACACACTCTTTGCCAGTCACTCTCACAAGTAATCTTGTTTTGTTATTTCTGTTTGCCACACCACTGTTCTGGATTCTCTAGTATTCGTATCTGGATTCTCTGTTGTTCGTATCCCACTGCTACTGACACCACATGTGATGCGTCCTTCCCTGGCTCTCCCTGTCAGGTTCCTACCTGCTCGTGGTTACTACCTGTCTCTAGGCACCACCAGGGACTCCACCAGTCCGGACCGCACTCGCTTATGATTTACCTATCCGCTCTAGCACAGATCTCAACAGATCCCCCTGCTAGGCAACCACCAGTAACGTCCCAATACTAGTATTCCCAGAGACTCTGAATACTGGTATTGTTATTCTCTTCACCGCTGCCACCATTTGTTACAGTTCCCCTTCAGCCTTGGTCATTACCTTACCCTCCCTTCTGGTCTGTGAAACCCCAGCCAAGGATCAGGCCTTTGGTAAACCAAATTAAGTATTTATTACAGATAACAAAGCTAACAAGATTAACAAGATTTCTTCTTAAGGCACATAAGCATATGGTTTTACTCAATACTAATCCGAACTCCACCTCCCTCCTTCTTCACTCTCTCCTGACAAACAACTCTCTCAAACCTCACCAAGCAATCCACTCTTTCTCTTTTCCCCCCCAGATTCGACTCTCACTCTTCCTTTTATACATTCAGCCATTTTAAACACTCAGCCAATCATCTCGCATTCTACTGCCCATTCACTCCCCCTCCTCTTTCACTCCACTTACCATGTATTTTCTAAAACAACCACACTTACCATATATACATTAATATAGGAACATCACATGCGCCTCCCCCAATCTCCGAGCGGTGAGATTTCTGGGGTCCCTGCACTCATCCAGGGTTTGGTTTCCTTTGGGAAGAAGGTCAGCGGAGGCTGTGGTGTCTTTATGAAATATGGTTTATTTATTTACACACATTCCAACCTGAGCTTCAGAATGGAGGGGTTCAATGCATCATCAGTCCAATATCCAGTCTTTCCATCTGGGTTGCAGGAGGCACCCCAAAGGCTATGGGGCAGTGAGCCAGTCTCTCTCTGCCTGCCTTCCAGTCCCCAGCAATTCTCTAGACAAAACTCAAAACTACCAGCCTCTGCTGGGCTCCAGGAGGGGGGGGATCCTCTCCTGAAGAGTTTCAATGACAAAAGGGTCTCCCTGGCCCATTCACCGTTGCTAGGCAACTGATCGGCCCATTACCTTACCTGGCCAGTCTATTTGGTTAACAAAAGACTCATTTGACCAGCAGAGAGTTCCTCATTCCAAGGCACAGGATTCCAAATCAGAGGCTGGAAAGGGGACCCACAGGAATCATCCATCCCAACCCCATGCTCATAACAATATCCAGTCAATCACTGTACTCTGCAGGTGAGGGCCTCCTGCATATACCATCTTATCAGGAGGCCTGTTCCACATAACATAGGAAGCAGAACTTTAGTGTAGTGGCACCTACCCTTTGGAATTCCCTCCCCTTAAATATTAGACAGGCACCATCTCTGTTAAATTTTTGGTGCCTACTGAAGACCTTCCTCTTTCAATAAGCCTTTTAAGTAAAGGCCTTATCCAAGTCTGTGTTGGATTTGCTTTTTAAGATGTTTTTAACAGTTTTTTTAAAAAATGTTTTAAAGATGTTATGTTTTAATAAGTTTTAATGTCTGTTATGATGTTTTAGAGTGTTTTAATGTTTTTGTTTGCTGCCGTGAGCTCCTACTGGGAGGAAGGGTGGGATATAAATATAAATCATCATCATCACCATGAACCCATTAGTCTCTCCAAAGATAGCTTGGACCTTCAAGTAAGAATAAATCACAGCCTCCAACAACAAAGGAATTGTTATTAAAATGCATAGAGATAGCTGAGATAGACAAAGAAAACTGAGGGTGAACAAATAAAACAAATAGAAGGAATGACCTTTCAACAAGTATATCTGAAGGAACGCCTCCAGAATCACCGATTGTGCCGCCTGACGAGATCAGCCTCGCAAGACCTTCTCTCGGTCCCACCGGTGAGAACAGCTAGGCTGGTACGGACCAGAGAGAGGGCATTCTCTATTGTGGCCCCCACCCTCTGGAACTCTCTCCCTTTCGATCTCAGGCATGCTCCCTTCTTGTCCAGCTATCGCCGAGCCCTGAAGACCTGGCTGTTCAAGCAGGCCTACAAGACTGGGACAGATTAATTTTTATGGTATAATTGAATTAATGGATGGTTTTTTAGTTTAAATTTGACTATGTTGATATGTATATGTATATGTATTGTTTTACTCTTGTTGTTCGTCGCCTAGAGTATCCGTAACCCGGACAGATAGGCGGCTGAAAAATAAAATTTATTATTATTATTAGTGTGGTGGGGAAAGTCCAGTTTGATTATTGGAACATGAACTGTGGACAAAGATAAAGGAACAAGTGTGGAGGGGACCTCTGCCCATGAATCCGAGTGGCCCCGCACCCAATTACAAAGACCTCATAGGAAAGAGAGGAAATCCATGTTGCACAAAGATTTTTTAAAATAATTTTTAAAATAATTTTTCCTGCCTGGTTTTCCAGTAATATCCCTCCATTTCCCAGTACATCATATATAGGTTGATGGCATTCATTCATGGTATTTCTAATCCACTCTTCACCAAGTGGACCTAGGGTGGGAATACAACAATTTATCATTTCCTTAAAATACGTACTCTAGATCAGCAAATGACAAACAATTTCAAACTGAGAGGGGCATTGCACTTCTCACACTATTTCAAAGACCTTGTTGAAAAGGTGAGACTTCACTAACATAAAAATGCCAGCATTTGACCAAAGGGAGGTCATTCCAAAGACGGGGTGCTACTGCAGAGAAGGCCCCTTCATATACCACCACTTGATCCTCTCCCAGTGGTAGGACCATGAATAGGGACTTTCCTGCCTATGTTAATGCATGGGCAGGACAGTATGGGAGGAGATCTTCCTTGTGATATTTTATTTTATTTACTAAATTTATATCCTGCCCTTCCTCCCAGAAGGAGCCCAGGGGTTTGGGTTTAGGGCTGTATATCAGCAACCAGTGCAGAGCCTTCAAAACTAGTGGGATGTAAATTTGTTCAGGAGTTCCCATCAGCACTGTGGCCCCTGTATTCTGCATCAGTTGCAATCTCCAAACCATTTTCAAGGGCAGCCCCCATGTAGAGGCATTATAATAGTTCAGTCTGGAGGCTACCAGAGCATGTGTTACTGCAGTCAGGCTTCCTCTATAGATGGCGAACCAGCTGAACTTGACCATACGGGATCAAGAAGCTAGAAAACACTAAAACATAAAACTTGAGGTTTGAGGTATTTTTTTTTAAAGGGCTAACGTAAATAATAAATAGATGTGCATTTTAATATGTTAAAACCCACTACATTTCTGTTTTGTAAACTATGGGGAAATTATTTTTCTTTCAAAACGGAAGGAAATAATTACCTGCTGTTTGGTTCTTTGGTCAGTATTAAGCAAGGAGGCAGAATGTTGTGCTTGTAAACAACCAGGTAGGTAGAACTGAAACAAAATCAATAAATGTTGTATTTTAGTGATTAATTAGGGACTAATATAAAAAAATGGAATTGCTTTTCTTCACTCTGTTATGGTGTTTATAATGTAAGTACAAGGGGAAAAGGGAAAAGTGCCAGGTGTGTGTGTGGGGGGGAAAGCTTAGCCCCAGTGCACAGTTTAATACATGGATTCCCTGTGGAAGAGAAACAGAGAGATTGTATGCACAAAGATATGCGATGCAGCCTACTTTTCTCTCATTTGTGTTTATAAAGTAAGAACTTTATCTTCTAATACTAGTTTATAATTCACAGCTTAAAATGTGTTTTATTATGTAAAAAAAAAACCTGTTGGAGGGTTTGTTTTCTTGAACATTTTTCATTTCATTTTTTAAAAAATGTTTTGGATTATAAAAGTAGAAATGTGGTGCTCTACATTTTTGTTTCCTTCGCTATTTATATTTTTAAGTATCAGCAACCAACAGTCTACCAGTCTCACAGAACTGCTGATTAAATGAAAATATTTATATCATAAAAATGTCAGGTATCAGCAAATGCCAAACCTCAGGGGAGACAGTATGAAATATCATTAGAAACTTATCATTGCTTTCATCTCCATGTTTTACAAAAATTTGACCTGCATTCCTATTCCTCCTTCCTTGGGAGTAAGTCCCAATCAAAGTAATGAAGTAAGTAGGCATGTATAGAATTACACCATAAATTACATTTTTTACATATCAAGATAGAAGTTTATTATGTAGCTTTTATATTGTTTACATTCCATATTCTAGTGGTACACCTTTAATAGGGGGGGAAACACTGCAGTTATTCAAGAAACTTTTAGATGAGCTCTAATTTCAAAAATTTAACTCAGGTTGTGAAATAGAGGGATGATAGCATACATGAATGAGTATGTACACATACAAACACACACACACTTCACCTGGAACAGCATGATGAGGGGAGGACTATAAATGCCAATGAATGAATGAAAGCCAGTTCCCGGTGTCATGAACCTGTAATGTTCATGAATTATTAAAAATCTAAAAAGCAATACTTTGGCTCCAGCAAGGGACTCTGGGAGACTTTTACAGTTAGAAAAGACCAGCCTTTGCCAATTTACAATTCTGAGTTTCACTTCCCAGCTGAAGACGGTTAGAAGAAGCCTTAACAAGCTGCACCTGTTTATCTTTGCTGATTAGCAAGTGCCTGGTACCCAAGGTCATCCTTGGCCTGTACCGTTGGAAAACACAGTTGGGAGGGGGGCCTGCAAGGCGCGAAAATGTGAGAAACATCGAGAAGAAAGTTACATCAGCCAATTCCTGATTGGTCAATTAATCTTGGACCGTTAGGATCCTTTTCCTTTAAGTATAGGGCTAGAGACCCATAGCCTTTGTTCTCTGTTCTCTGCCTATGCTGACTTGGCACCAGAGTTCCAAACCTTTCTGCCTTATGGTCCCAGGGGGTTGCTTAGGGAAAGGTAACCTATGCCTGGTTCCATTGCTTTATGTTGAACATCCATCTCTCTTAGGAGAGATGCCACTGCAACCAACTACCTCGTATGTAAGTAGTTAGGTGAGTTATTTTCTTGTTGTATGAATTCTCTTGTATGTATGAATTCTCTTGTAAGTACCTAAACCCCTGTTTGGGTGTATGGTCTTAAAGGATTACTTGCTGCTATATTTTATGTGCACTTATATATCTTAATAAAGCTACTTCTATTTAACCTGTTGTGTTCATTGAGAGAAGGGGTGGTTCTGGATTCAGTACCTTGACCATTCTCAGTCACTAACTACCAAGGAAGGTTAAGAAGTTAAAGGCTTGGATTTTAAGTGTTAAACCAGAGGTGCCAGGCAAGGAGTGTAACTGTGGCTCTTGCCCCTAGGACCTTGGTTTTATATACTTTCTGGGCTCAGAGATCCCCTGGCTCTGAGTGGACCAGTATACAGGGGTGGTGGCAGCCTACCTTCTACCTTGCAGGGTTGTTGTGAGCGTACACAGCCTTGGCAAGGGTGAAGTAATAATCTTTTGGTTCCAGTCTCATTTCCCTAAGGGTGGGGGTCTGAGTCTGACGCATGATCCCTGTGCCTTGACGGTAGGGATTCATGACACCCGGTATTCTGTGATTCCGCTCTCAGTTCAGCATGATGAAGATACAGACAGAAATAGCATGAGATTGTATATATAGGAAATGGCTCAGTTGTCTACAATTGGCCATTGAAGGCAAACAGCAAGCTGAGCCTCCATTTCAGTGGTGTCCCTGAATGCATTTCTATCCTGCTTTTCCTCCAAGGAACTCAAGGTGGTGTATATGTTTCTCCTCCTCTCCATTTTATCCTCACAACAACCCTGTGAAGTAGGTGAGGCTGAGAGGCAGTGACTGGCCCAAGTGAGATTTATGGCCAAGTGGGATTTGAACCTTGGTCTCGCAGATCATAGTCCAAAACTCTAACCACTTGACCACACTTGCTCTTTATGTACCTCTTTGTTTTCTTGCATACAAAAGAATGTTTCCAAATGAATGGCAGCCAATGTTATAACAAAGGCAAAAACTTCTCTCCAATCCTAGGTGGCCTCAATCCCACCAAGAGGAATCCCACAGGGGATTTCAACCCCTGGGAGTCCTTACAATGTACATACACTTCCTTCTGCACATTTTAATTGGATTTGAAATGCTGGCAAAGATAGCGAGACTCAGGCCCACATATGAACTTTGGGGGTGCATAATGCACATCTCAGAGAAACAAGTATTGCACAGCACCTGAAATCTTACCCAGCTTAGATCAAAATCCAAGAATTCCTGGTTTACCAGCCCATGCACCCATCCTCCAATTTCCCTTTCTGCTTAAACACTGTGAAGTAAACTGTTCAATACTTCATACTGCATGAAATACATGATTTCACTGCTTTTCTTCAAGAGCGGGCAGTTGATTCATCTTAAACCTTTTTTTTCCCAGTGAATGAAGTAAGGTTCATTGATCCAGTAGAAAGTAGAAAGGATTATTCTGTCTGAGAAGAATAAATAACAGAGTGTGTGGGAAACAATGAGAGTGAATATCTTTGCTGCGGTGCCACTGTCCTCAGGGTCTTCTCAAGTTTCTACCAAGCTTTGTCACTCTCTAGTCTGATAGCTCACCTTCACAGTGTGATTCCCATGACTGTCAGAAGCCTCTGAAATGAAAGGAGAGAGAAGGGCATGAACATGCTGCAGTGCATCTGCAGTGCAAACAGGAACTGACATTGTTGGAAGCTTTAATCAGAGGCCTGACTAAAGCTTTAAATAAAATAATTTTTTGAAAGGAAAAAAAACCAAGGGAAAAAAACGCACCTCAAAGTATGTGCTCTTATCTTTGTATTTCACAAAGCCAGAGAATGACAAGGAAAAGAACAGGAAAAGCAAATTGCTTGATGTCAAATCCCTCATCTCTGTAGCAGAGCTCTACAGTAGTTCAGCAGGTTTCCCAACAGCTTTGATTTTTAGAGGGTTCTGAACATAATTTAGGAATGATTGCCAAATTCTGGGTAAAGTTAGATTTCAGTAGAATTGAAGGGCCCTACCAGGTAAATTCCAGGGGGAAATTTTGTGAATTATTTACTGGAGGCTACACAAAGTCCTCTTTGGTCTGTACATTAACCCACCCACTCTCATTCCAGCGCCCACAGACTTTGCTAGACCTTTGCAGGGGCATTGATACATCAGTGTACAGATACCTACATGTTTCTGTGTTGCCCTCTCCACTGTCTTTGCACAACTGCAGTCATGCTGCAACATTATCATCACTTCTAACCAATCTTTTTTATTCAAGGTGGCAAACATAGAAAATTAAAAATACAACCACAAAACAATTGTGAAGAAACAGATCAGCAGATATAACTACAAGATAAAAATGAAAACATTTCTAAAACTGTCAGATCAAAGGTGTCCCAAAACAAAAAAGTTTTCAGCTGGCAATGGAATGCCATCAGGAAAGAAGCCAAACAAATATCCTGGGGCAGATATCCAGAGGAGCGAATTTATACTTATATAATTATTTATTTAAAAGTTTTCTATTTCAGTAAAGGGATCAAAAGACAGGGTAGATTTTTTTGAAAAAAAACCTTAATATCCAACAATTAACATTACATTAAATGGTTTTTAATTGGGAGGGTAGTTAGATACATTAGTGGCCTTTTTTATACTTGTCTTTTAAGTGGGGCGGGTAGGACTTGTTCCTTTTAAATACAGTATATTGTCAGATGAGCACTTTAGTTTTTGTGTATTGCTGTTTTTTGTCTGATGTTATCTTTGTTATTCTATTTTTTAATATTGTGTAAGTTGCTTTGGGGCACCTAAGTGCAAAAGTACAATTAATGTATATAATGAATTAATTAAATTATTGAAAATCAGGAAACAACCAAAACAGCAGTAAAAACATTAAGACTAAAATAAATTGTCTATTAAAAGCTCAGGGGAATATAATGATCTTTGTTTAATGTGAAGTTCCAGATGATGTTTCTGATTAGAGTAGTCTACAACCAAGTAGTAGGACGAGAAAGGCCCTGCTTCACCCCTAAAGGCAGTGACACCTGGTCCTCTGATTCATAATGTTTTAATTTCGGGGTCCCTTACAGCCTTTTAATTCTTGGTTGTAAAGGCTGCGCTTTGGTCAGGAGAGGACCATTAGGTCTGCTGAAAATTATCTTGATAGCTCTTGCAGAGTGGTCACCTTTCTGGAAGGAGAGAGCCATTTGGAAAATAGCTTAGTTTGGCCCCCTGCTGTGGAAGGTGATGTCATCAAGGTGTCTCTGTGTGTGAATAGACTGGCATTCCTGGGACACAGAAGTGTGATGTGCTGTCTATGAAAATCCAGTCCTATGGCATTGGGGACCAGCGGTGCCAACAGTATTTTCTAGGCCCGGTATACTGTATGTAGCAGAGCTTGGAAGTAATTAGTTACAAGTAATGAATTACTTGTAATTCATTACTTTTTTGAGTAACGAGTGGGTAATTCTTTTACATTTTGATTGTAATAGAACTAGGAGTAATTTTACTACTTTTGTGGAGTAATTGTAACATTTCAAGAATTACTTTGGGGCATTACTTGGGGGGAGCAGGGGAAGTCTTCTGCTCCTCTGATTTGTGGATGAAAATCATGTGCCTCAAACTGGGCTTCTGTGCAGTGTTGCTCTTTCCTCATGCTCTGTGGATGGGTAGGAGGCGACGAGGGAGGAGGCAGAGAGTGAGATGGGGTGGAGTGGAGAAAACAATTATTTTAAAAAACGGATAGTGGTGGTGAAGAATGGAGTGGAGGGAAAAAGGATCCGGAGGTCAAGAACATGGATAAAGGAGGAGAAGGAGGCAGAAGCAGAATAGAGATAAAGAACTGTGGAGGTGAAAGATGACAATGCATGTGTGTGTGTGTGTGAATACTGTGTTTGCACTTGGCACACAAAGTGGCCTCCACCACCCTCTCTGGCTACTGTGCTGCATTTACAGTATTTTAACTTTTTTGCATCTCAGGGGAAAATGTCTGCTTGAGTGAGTGTCCCTTAGTTGGTGGCAGGGCAGGGTCTGGGAGGTGGTTAAGTGAGAGAAATTATGCTGGCTGGCTGAATTGGGGGGGTTACACTTGGTTTGATGTGCAAAGAACTGAGTAGTGGCCTCTGCCTCCCTCCTCACCTCCCTTACCAGTGGAGAGACCACCATTGCTATCTTATGAATAAAAAGAATTATTCTACTACCTCTGTATTTGTTTGTTTATTTTTAATGTTGTTTTAGGCTACTTAGATGTGCAGCAGCCAAGGCCAGCACCTTGTAGGCGGTTTTTTTTAAAAGTAACTGAAATGTAATTTTAGTGATTACTTTGGAGGAAAAGTAAAGTAATCAGTTACTTTCAGAGCAATTGTGATTGTGACGGTAATTTCTACTTTTTTGAGCCATGTAACTGTCATTTATTACTTTTTAAAAGTAATGTTCCAAGCTCTGGTATGTAGATTGGGAAGTCCAGCAGAAAGCCCAAATACACAAAATTGCATACACTTTATGTTAAATGCAAATTTTAACCTCTTTTGCAGGTGGGAGAGTACCAAAAATAAAACAGGGGCCACACACAAGTAATAAGATATCTAGCAGATAGAATATCAGCCAATGAAGCTTCCCCCATAATTCCATACCACAAACAACTTACTCTGTTTAATATCTGCCTACCACATAGCTGTTAAAGGCATGGGTGCCAACCCTGAACTATACAAAGAACTCAGGTTTCATGAGCTGTAAACTTAATTATGTTACTTAGGTCTTTCACCTGCTGATGTTAGACTGCCGATGCTCGATGCAGTGCAGGTTCAGGTGTGGCATTTTAGATGGAAGAATCAAAAATGTTTTAAGATTTACAGCAGTTCTATTCAGATGCTCATGCTAGGTAGGACAAATTCAAGATTTAAATTAGCTATTCAGAGACAGTTTTTTTGTGTATGTGTGTCTGTGCCTCCTGTCACATCACTGGTACTTGGTGGATAAAATGATCTTGCTTTGCAAGAGTTGCAGGATCACCTGCAAATCTTATGGAGGAACTTTCTTAGGAGAGAGAAAAAATCTTGCAGGACAACCACGTGTGCATGTGAGCAAGGGGGGGAGCCCTTAAAGAATGGTCCGGGGCTAGGGAAGGTTGTGGTTTTGGGGAGATGTGGAGGTGGCTCAGGCTACCCTGGAGCTGCTCCTTTCCCCCTCTGCTGGGGTGGCGTGCAGCAAACTGGAAGGGAAAAGCAGCGCCTCATGTGCTGAAGAAACGCTCGCACAGTGCACAGGCTATTTTCTAATTATCTTGGGACAGTCGCTTCGCATGGAGCTAGAACTTGCATTTCTTTCGCTGTGTAAGACCAATGATTCCCCCCCCTCCTGTTCTGCCTGCTCTCTCTCCCCTCCTCTGGGAAAAGAACGAATGATAGGGGGTGAGAGAGAGAGAGAGATCAGCATGGGTTACGCATGTGTGCACACTTGTGTGCAGCTGCCGAAGTTGTTAGCCTGGGTCATAAAAGTGATTTCAGTGGAACTCGTTATGCACTCTGGGCTGCCCCATTTCTATTGTGCCAGGGCATTGCTGCCACCGCCATCACACGCTTCGCAGCCCAGCATTCCCTTCCTTCCTGCAGATTGGCGGTGCTACTTTGCTTTTGCAAAGCTCGAGGCAGTTTGGGTGGAAAGAGTTCAAACCGTGCCAAAGTTTTTTTTAAAAAAGAAAGAACGGGAGTGAAGGAAGGCAGTTTACTGGGGGAGAATTGGTGAAAAAAAGGAGGGCTGCAGCAGTTCAGGAGCGGAAGTGCCTGGTTAACCTGCCAGAAACAAAATAAAATTCATGGAGAGTTTAGTGGGCAGGGAAAGGGGAGTATCTGAAAGTGACGATCCACCCCCCCCAGCAAAAAAAACATATGAACAACGCACCTACATGGGTGAAGGCCAACGAAGCAGAGACAGTTTTTCCTTCACTTTTTGCATTTTCAGCAGATTGATTTAATACAAATTTAAGGGGAAGGCGGCAGCAGACCTTCACCTTGCCTGCAACATCATGTAAACCCTGCAAATTAAATGGGGATGCAAGTAGCACCAATCTCACAGGAAGTCGCCTTGTGAACAAGCCCTTAGTCACATGCTGGTGTGCTGAATGGACCCTCTCATCATGAGCCCTTCCCTGCCCCTTCCTCACATCATAAAAACATCATAAAACAGACTATATTAAAACAAAACAGATTTAAAAACAGATTTTAACAATCTTTTTAAAAAACTTTAAAAACATATTTAAAAGCAATTCCAACACAGACACAGACTGGGATAAGGTCTTCAAGCACCGAAAAGATAACAGAAATGGTGCCTGTCTAATATTTAAGGGGAGGGAATTCCAAAGGGTAGGTGCCACAGCACTAAAGGTCCATTTCCTATGTTGTGTGGAATGGACCTCCTGATAAGATGGTATCTGCAGGAGGCCCTCAGCTGCAGAGCGCAGTGATTCACTGGGTATGTAAGGGGCAATATATATGTAGCTGGAATACCATGGCCTGTCTTAAGTCCATCATGCATGTTGTTGAATAAGTGGGTTTTTTTGTTTATTGGTTGATTTGTATACTGCTATTCCATTAAAAAACATCAAAGTGGTTTACAACAAACAAGTACAGTAAAAACACAGTAAAAATCTAGTAAAAAGGAAGGTCAACTGTTGCACTATTGTTCATATGGATGTGAGCATGTATAAATGGAAGGAACTTCCCAGCATGATTTCAATGTGATGGATCCTTCCTTAGTGCAAAATGGAACTCGTCATGGCCTGTCTTGTGTTTGTTCTATTTCATCCTGCACAGTTTTTGAGTAGAAGCACAGAAGTCCAATATATTCTTCCCATCCACTGATGAAGAATAAGCAGAATATCTCTCTCACACGTTCATGCTACAGTAGTCATGTTCATAATTACTTCAGTTTAGCAAATGCTAAAAGCAGAGCTTGGAAAAGTTACTTTTTTGAACTACATCTCCCATCAGCCCAATCCAGTGGCCATGCTTGCTGGGACTGATGGGAGTTGTAGTTCAAAAAAGTAACTTTTCCAAGCTCTGGCTAAAAGTGCTTTCACTTTGCACCTGATCAGTATTCCGTGAGGACCAATGATCCTGAAAAGTAGGCTAAATTCTGTGGTCTTCTGTTTTGTTTGTTTATTACACTTACACCTTTCTCTTCTTCTAGGTGACTCAAAGAACATGTTCCAAGTGGTCTTCCATTCAAGGAGCATAGAAGGCCAGATCTGCTTAGCTTCAGCAGTAGGCCTGCTGCTTAGGACTTTGGCCCACTTTCATGCAACAGCATGGAGATGTGAAGGCAGAGGAGCTGAGCTTTGGACATGTGGTGAGGTGATCATGTGATTGCTTCACCTTTACTATGTGTCCAAGTCTCAGCTTTTGCAGTGTGGGACAGTGCTCAACTCCAGATGTGGGGAACCAGTGGCCCTCTGGAAGTTTTTGGACTATACTTCCATCATACCTGACCACCCTCCATGCTGGCCAGGGTTGATGGGAGTTAGAGTTGGAATTCAACAACATCTGGAAGACACCAGGTTCCCCATACCTCCTGTACTTATACCCACTACTAACTACGTCTCAGAAGCCTTTGCAGGAAAGTAAAAGGAAGGTTCTTCCTTTCCTCCTATTGTTTCAGTCAATTTCTCATGCCCCTCTTCAATGTAATAGCTCCTAAACAGGTGTGTATTGGAGAGGAGGCACTCTGGGATGAAGACCTGTTATTTTTATTTTTTTGCAGTCAGCCCCCTCATGCCCCCCTCTAGGCATCCGTTTGTCTGTCTCTACAGCCAATCAAGCTGCCACGTACTTGATTTTAAAGGCTACACCCTTTCCTCTTGACTTAGGAGAGAAGGGGAGAATCCAGCAAGGTCAGTAGTCACTACAGCCAATTAGTAGTCAGTATGAATTTCCTTGTTGTTGTGAGAAGGAGAGAAACGCGAGAAGGGAGAGAGTCAGCAGGAGTTAAGAGAGGGAAATGTACAGAGAAGAGGAGGGACAGCCATGCCTGATTTGAGAGGGATTTGCATCAGAATCTTACTAAAATGAATGTCTTTCAAACAGTCCCACGCAGACTAATGGCAGGGTGGGCAAAGAGAGCCACACTGGGGGGGGGGGAGAGAGAGCATAGGGCTAAGTGTGAGGCAAAACAGCTTTTTTTCTCAAGGAAGAGGGACAAAGGGAGGGAGGCTGAAAGAAGGAAGGCTGCTTGTAAAATACAAAGTGTGTTGCTTATAGACCATTTTTGGTACTTTTAGCAGATTGTCTGTGAGAAAGTGAATGGGGAGGAGGCAAAGAGCTAAGAAGAGTGAGGGTATTTTAAAGACATCACTGCATGCAAGAGAACTTCTCACAGCTGATCTACAAAAAAAACAGGTTTCTTTCCCTTGTAAAATATAGGAAGCCTCGTACTTTGCCCACTTTCTTAGCCCTTTGCTCTTTCTGTCTTTCCCCTTCCTCTGTGAGGCTCTTTCTCTCCCCCACCCCACTTTCTCACAGGCAATCTTCAAAAAGCACAGTTGAGGGGAAAAGAACCGTTTTACAAGCAACTCTTACAGGCAGCCTTCCTTCTCCCTTTCTTCAGGCTTCCTTCCTTTGCCCACTTCTTTGTGAAGAAATGCTACCTCACCTCACTCTCCACACACTCTTCTTAGCCCTTTTCTCTTTTCCTCTGTCCCCACTGCACCCTCTGTGATGGATGCAGTGAGTCTGTGCAAGGAGAAAGAATTACTTGTCAAGCAATATCCCTTGTATTTTGTAGACATCATGTGCAAGAAAGCAATCATTCCCTCGGCTGAAGCGCAAAATGCAGGGGGAATAAACTTTTTTTAAAATAATCAGCTGTGAAAGGGACCTCTCTTGTACACAGCAATACCTGTAAAATACCAGCTTCTTTGTCCCCACCCCCCAGGGGGAGGGAAGGAAAAACACTTTGCTAGCACTATGTTTGGTGCTTTGGAAAACACTGAGCACAGGGCTAGCAAAGCCCCATGTGCAGTGATTTCCAAGCACCTGGTTGCTAGTAGGCTGTTGTGGCTTGGGGATCCCCTGCAAGGGCTTGTGATAGGTGGGTTGGAGATCCCACGTATCATTCGACACCATAATGATGTCATGTGATTGACATGTGGATGGCACCACCCATCAGATTTGGCCTGTGAGGCTGATCCTGAAGACTCATGAAGGAACCCTGCACTTCTAAATTTGCCACTAACTATTGGTCCTAAAGTTATTTTCTCATGCCATTAGTATGCCCTGTAAGAAGAAGGCTCTTTGCTAGCACAATTTATAGTTCTTGAGTAGATGAAAACAAAAGTATAATAATGGAATAGACTGCAGCAATAAGATGCATTGCATGTTAAATTGGTAGTCAGCCAATTTAGAAGGTGTGAGGGCCTTTATCTTTTTTTTAAAGTGGTATGTTTTTTATATATGTTTGCATGCCTTTGTGCCTTGAGGTGGGCTTTGGCTCTTGTCTACTGAGCCACTGAACAGGCTGCAGTAAAATGCCTGCAACTCAAGGAGGCAATCAGAGTGTAAAGTGATACAGACTGAGATAAAAATCTTAACTTCACTTGCATACTTATGGGGTCTGAATTAACTGTGACTACCTAGGGATGATAAAAAATAAACCAGCCACTATAGTGATGCCTTTCAAACAGGGTGCAGGTTAAGCCACATTCAGATACTGACTATGGGAACATTGAAAGCTGCCATATTCTGGGTCAGACCACTGGTCCATCTAGCTGAGTATTGTCTACACCAGCAGGTATCCAGGTTGGGCACTGGCCAAGGACCCTTGTGGTGGCTGAGGGCCCCTGCAGCTAGGAGGGTAGAGCACCCGGTCCGCAATCCTCATCAGCATTGGATTGTGGGACATGAATAGATGGTGATGCAGGTCATGGAGCAGGAGCTCCACTTTCCCAGGCGACACCACTAATGCACACCCGTGCAGCTGGTGCATGTTTAAATATACCTGGTTGCAACTCCTGATGTTCCATTGCATGCCTGCCATCACCCAAGATGGTGGCGGGGGCATCGCCACATCAGCGCACAGGCCTGCCATCACCCATATGGTGGAGGGGGTATCAACACACACACCCTGCTATCTTGGGTGATAGTGGGCATGCGTGCTGATGTGGCGACACAACAGTTAGTGTAACCGGGTGTATTAAAGTGCACTTGTGCACATGGGGGGGCAGCCATCTGGTGCCCAAGGGCCCATGCCAGTCTGGTGCTGGCCCTGTACACCAGCCTTCTGTAACATCATGCCCCTTCCATGATAGATTGATCAACCCCAACCGGCATGGCCAACACTCAAAAAATAATGTGAGCTGAAGTCCAGTAGCATGTGGAGGGCACCAGGTTAGGAAAGGCAGGTCTGCATTAAGTGGCAGGGGTTCAGGCAGGGGACTTTCCCAGATCTACCCGAAGATTCCAGAGACTGAACCTGGAACTTCTAATATGCACAGCAGATGCTGCATTTCAAAAATGATATGCTAGAGCTAGAAACAGTGGAGAAAAGGGAAGCCACAATTATCAAAGGGGTTGGAGTATATTTGCTCTGGAGAAAGGCTAAAGCATTTGAGGCTTTTTGTTATTAAAATGCAACTAAGAGAGGCATGATAAGGGTTTGTAAAATTACATTTGGTGTGAAGAAACTGGATAGCAATTTTCCCTCCCTCTCTTTCTTGTAACACTGGAATTCAAGGTCACCCAGTGAAATTAATGGGCATACAGACAAAGTGAGTACTTTGTCACACAGTGCATAATTGACATATATAATTCACTATCACAAGGTGTTGTGATGGCCGGTTTAGATAGCTTTAAAGAAGGAGTAGATAAATTCATGGAAGATAACTTCATCAGTCACTATTAGTCATGATTGCTTAATGGGACTTCTGTGTTAAGAGAGACAGTATGCCTCTGAATACTTGATGCTGAGAACAAGCAATGGATGGAGTGATGGGTATATCACTGGCTGAGTGTTCTTCAGCCCCCTGGCACTTGTGCTGTGGGGTTCTGCAAGGTACTATTCTCTCCCCAGTGCTATTTAAGTTCTATATGAAGCCATTGGGAGCAGTCATTAGGAGTCTTGGAGCAAGGTGTCAGTGGGATGCTCTATTTCTCCATAACATCTAAGTCAGGAGAGGCTGTGAACCAGGGCTGTGGAGTCGGAGTCATGGAGTCGGAGTCGGAAGCCATTTTGGGTGGAGTCGGAGTCGGTAGAAATGTACCGACTCCGGCTTAAAAATAAATTTTGATTGACAAATTTTTAAAAATATAAATTCAAAATGTCAAAGAAGCTTCCCATGAAGTCAGCTGTAGTTGAGCATTTCACCATAACTCAAGATGGAAAACATTTTGTGTGTCAGTGTATGACACAGGACCCAGATGAAGACAAATGCTGTGATGCCAAGATCAGCGCATATTCAGGCAGCGATAAAAATGCTCCTATGAGAGCTTCCAATTTAAAAAGACATTTACAGCCCTTTCCAGGGCTGTGGAGTTGGAAGCAATTTTGGGTGGAGTTGGAGTCGGACAGTAGAAAAATAGAGGAGTCGGAGTTGAAGGTTTGGCGTGCCGACTCCACAGCCCTGCTGTGAACACTCTGGATTGGTGTCTGAATGCCGCAGTGGAGGATGAGGGCCAGTAAACTGTGCTTGAATCCTGGGAAGATGGAGGCTCTTTGGGTATGTGGTTTCCGTGTCTGGGAGATAGGCAAGTTACCTGTTCTGTATGGAGTCATGCTCCCTCTGAAGGACCAGGTCCGTAGCCTAGGGGTATTTCTGGATTCTTGTTTGTCGCAGGAGGCCCTAGTATCCTCTGTGGCTATGAGTGCCTTTTACTAACTTTGTCTGGTTCATCAGCCATAGCCATTCCTGGACAGGGATAGCCTGACCACTGTAGCCATACGTTGGCAACCTTGAGGCTGGATTAATGCAGTGTGCTCTGTGTGGGTCTGCCCTTGGCCCTGGTTCGGAAGCAGGTGCAAAATGGCAGTGGCCAGACTGCTGATGGGGGCACATTGCCAACAACATGTGACACCACTCCTGAATCATCTGCACTGGCTGTCCATCCACTACCAAACCAAGTTCAAGGTCCTTGTATTAATTTTCAAAGCCCTGGACACCTAAGGGTATCTTAGGGACGGCCTGAACCTTTATATTCCAGCTCGATCACAGATCATCTGCAGGAGTGGCTTTGGGTGTACCCTGAGTTGGCGAGGCAGATTTAACATTGACATGATATCAAGCCTTCGGTGTCATCAGGTCATCTTCCCCGAACAAGCCGGTTTCCGGAAAGGTCAAAGTACAATAGACCATTGTGCTTCCCTCTACTTTATAGCCAAACAATCCGTGCGTGGCCCGACCAGACATTTGTATACCGCTTTTGTCGATTTGGCAGCCACCTTCGATTCTATAGATAGGACAATGTTATGGGGAAAATTGGCAAAATCTAATATCGATAGACGGCTGCTGTTCTTAATAAAGACGCTATATTCTAATAACACTGCGAGAGTTACGGTGGGCATCTCAGGTACCCTAACAGATCTGGTCGCAGTTAACAAGGGGGGTAAAACAGGGCTGCCTCCTAGCCCCATTCTTATTCAACTTTTATTTAAATAATATCGTCACAGCAGTCTCGGGTCCAGATCTTTTTTCTCCCTCTGTGGGACCTAGGAAAGTGTCTATGCTCCTATATGCGGATGATATGATTTTATTATCTATCACCCGCATAGGGCTAAGAAGGTCTTTGGAAAGACTCAATAGTTACTGTGACTCTGAAAAGCTCCAAATTAACTACTCCAAAACAAAGATCATGGTTTTTGGTAATAGGCCCCACAATCTTAAATGGTCAATAAATGGCCATCCGATTGACCAATGTCGGGTATTCAAATATCTGGGTGCTTATTTCACTGATAAACTTTCCTGGAAGAAGCATATTGAATTTACCAAAATTACAGCTTTAAGGACCTGCGGAGCTATTCTTAATTTTTCACACTCAGCAGGGGGTAATTTAGTTACACCTGCACTGAAAATCTTCCAGAGAAAGGTACTAGCTCAGATATTGTATGGAGCTCCTGTCTGGGGCTGGGAGGATTCTCATATACACATTCTTGAGACAGTCCAAAACAATTTCTTGAAAAAACTCCTGTTACTGCCTATCAGTACACCAGCGGCCTTACTGCGTGCGGAGGTGGGTCTCCCCTCTATTAGAGCACGGATTCATATTGCCCTGCTAAACTATTGGAGAGCTACTCTACATGCCCCAGCCAGGCTAATTTTAAAAATCTGTGTTGAAAGAGTTCTAAAGGATAAATTCTGATCTTCCCAATTTGCAAAGATCTGCCATTCTTACCACATACCCCTGCATGCCCTCTCATCTTCCATCAACAAGTCCAGGCTTAGAGAGGCTATGTTTCAGCATAGTGTCTGGCTCGACAGGCTGGCAATAATTAACTCTAAATTCTCCAAATGGTTTGAAGTTTTTAAATGTGATCATTTTAGAGCAAGATATCTGGACCAATTCCTAATGATAAACCTCAGGCAGGCATTTACAGCCCTTAGGTTCCAGACAATGCCAAGTGCAGTCCTGGAAGGCCGATATAATCAGACCCCCTGGTCCCAGCGGCTATGCATTTGTGGGGGTTTGGTGGTGGAAGATCTGCCCCACTATTTGCTAAAGTGCCCACTCTATATCCACCCACGTGCCAAATTTTTGAATGGCCTTTTGCCCTAGGACTCTGAACAGCTTCCAACATCGCTCTTCTCCTGTCTGATACTGACCCAACGGTCACATACAGTGTCGCTCTTTTCGCTCTGGCAGCGCAGAAGCTCCGGGTGAAATTTCAAGCAGACCAGTCGTAGGATAGCCATCCTCCTGTTAGGATACTGGTAGCAGGTTTGTGGTAGATACGTTGAACTGAAATTCTATACTGGATTTAAGGATATACCCCCGACATTTTAATGAAAGTGTTTCTTTTAATGAGTTTTATGTATATAGATTGTATGATATGCAGAGGCAAACAGTCATTGCTGATTGCTCTTGATACATATGTAGCCTATAAGAAACATTGGGATGGGAGTTGAGAAATGACCCCTAGAGGATTGTGTAAGGGGTTGAAGCCTGACTGGCTGAAAGAGCTCTAGGAGAAACTAGTTGTTGTTACAACTGGTACTTAATAAAGCCACCATGTTAATTGTATAATATACAATATAAGGAACCCACACATATTACAATCACCTCATCACTTCCTACCAATTAAATGTAAACCATTCAGATGTTTTCCTGTGGCTGGTCCAGTTATCTTGGCTCATGACCAGAGCTTGGAAAAGTTACTTTTTTAAAACTACAACTCCCATCAGCCCCAGCCAGCATGGCCACTAGATTGGGCTGATGGGAGTTGTAATTTTAAAAAAGTAACTTTTCCAAGCTCTGCTCATGACTGAGTCACCTGTTCATAGAGAGTTTGTAAGACCTAAATGTAAGAAGAGATTTCCTGGATCAGTCAAAAGGTCCATCTATTCCAGCATCCTGTTTCCTATTATTTGTTAATGATAGTCAAGGTTCCAAGTCTGAACCAAAAAAGAAGGCTGGATGATTTTCTGAATCAGATATTCTCTAAAGCAATTCTGTGTCAAGGAGCAGAATTAAATAAATGTTGACTAGATTGCTATCAAAGATCAAATCAAAGTTAACATCATCAGTGAGTCATGAGCATGTATAAAATCCTGATGTGCTTCTAACTAGGAAGCTAAATATGGAAGTGAATGGGAAATGAGGCTAAGAATATATTACTTGGAAAGGATCTGGGCATGATTTGAAAAGATAATTACACACAAGCATAACAAGGAGTATATAACTATAGAAAGAGCTGAATAATGGTGCAGCAATTAAAAAGAATTCTTCATTTTTTCCAAGCAAAAAAAAATAACAAAAATAACTTCAGGTTAAAAATTAACCTTTGACTATGGAAACATTTTCACCCATTATGTCAAGAAATTTACGTTTGTAAAATGATTTGAAGTACTAACCTGTAATCCAACTCGTGTACTTGAGGTGAGACTGTGGATTCTAGTAATGATTTCAAGCTATAAAATATTTGCTTTCTTAGCAGTACACATACAAAACCAGATGCCAGTACTGAGATTTAGGAAGCAATCCAACTAGTTTTTGCGCTGGGCTGGCGGGAGTAGGATGTGGCAGACCCCTAGCTGAGCCCCTCTTCTGAGCTCAGTGGCAGCACCACTGGGACCCTGCTGGCTCATCCGGGGGTCTGCCAGGGACAGGCAGCCCAGTGTATGGAGAGCCACTGGAAGGCCCAAAAATGGGGCATTCTGGGGGCATGATGGAGGAGGACCCGTGGGGGGCTTACTGCCATCCTCTTCATGTTTGGAGCACTCCCGCATGTCCTGATCCAGGTAAAATTTCTGCCAGGCCAGCAGAGTAAAATAATCTCCATCATGGTCAATGGGGGTGTGTTTCTCCCCCGTAGGGGTATTCGTGGGAGCCAGCTTTTGCTTTTCTAGTCCCCACATGTGGCTCCCAACTGAGCTGGCATTTGGCCAGCCCAGCAACTCCCAAACAGGGAGCAGAGGCCGCGGAGCTTCCTGACAGCTCCTCTGCCACCTCCACCCCACTGGCTTCCTATGATTTGCTCTGCCCATCATTTTGCCTATAGGATCCACATATTTACTGGCTAAAACTGAACAAAACAGAACAAGGTGTCATGGTTGATGTAGAGGCAGATGCTAAAATTAAAAGCCCCCTTTTCTTTTCCTCCAGTAGCATTTAATAATGCAAAACATATAAATCATGGGATATAAATCAAATAATAAATAAATAAAACATATCATATGAATTTATCACATTAATAGTTTCCACACCCTTCCACTTCCCCAGCCAGTAGTTTTTAAGGTGGGGGAACACTGCTTAGAGACTATTATAGTTAAATGGTATATGAATTGTATAAATAAATAAATAATAAACTTGCAACATGATGCCATCCTATGTTCTGAATGTCTAAACATGAACAAGAAAATAAGGTGAGCAAGATTCATAGTCTTTGGTTTTGGCAGCAGCAATATATTGTCTGTAGCGTGTGTTTCCAGCCCTTTAGGGTATGGGGAATGTAGTACCCTTCTGGGGAAAGTGAAGAGTATTCCTAGGTATTGAATTATGTTTCAGAATGTTGTACATTAGCAACTTAAGCCAAATAGCAAAACTGGGTTTGAAGTCTAATATATCCTACCATATTATAGGAGAGCATGATTATATAACTGTTGAAGCCCTTTTGAGACTTGTGACTGAAGACACGTCCCTCCATTATGGGTACCATAAGCAGTTGGACTGCCAGGCTAGTAGTGTAATAAATCAGACACAAATTTCAAAAGACTTATTATTATTTATTAAACTTCTGTCCTGCCCTTCCTCCCAGAAGGAAAGAACAAAACACTAAAAACATCTTAAAACAACTTTATTCTGTTTTCCTGATGTTTACTTACCCTGTTAATTTTAGCGTTTTATGTGATCTTTCACATGATGTAAAAGCCACTTTTGGAAATTCTAGTGGAATTAAGTGGAAGTTTAGCTGGCATTTCCATGTTAAGTGCTTCCAGAAGCAATCCCATTAACCCAGAAAATTGTGGGAGTTTAGTGTTTTGTTTTTCCTGTGGTTTTCTTGAAATCATACCACCGCCACTCACATAACTAAATTTGGGTCAGGATTGTGGCATACAGAAGCGTGCATGTGCATAAAGGAGGAGGGCAGCATGTCTGATGACATCTGCTGTTGTGTGACACCATGCCCACTGATGTGAATGAAATTTAGCACGACATGGCAGTATATTGATAAAAAAAACCACAGTTCCATAATGCAACAGGTACTACAGTGTGAAAGGAACATCAGAAATAAGAAGGGAAATCAGGAAAAATAACCAATAAAACCTTATCTGAACGCAGCCTTGGTCTTATTGACCCTTGGAGCCTTGTGATTTTACACAAGCACATCCCTGTAAATCTGGAATATTGTTGGGTATTGTTCTAGATTTTGGCTGATTGCATCCCTCAAACCACTTTCTCCAAAGTAGTTGCATTGGTTTCACCATTGGGGTGCAATGCATCCATAGTTTCCCGAAGCTCTCTGGGCGGTTTACAACAATTAAAGATATTAAAAACAAATATACAAAATTACAAAAAAAAATTAAAAAGCAATTTAAAAACAACTTCTACTGATTTAGGGGGTATAAAGCCCTTACAAAGACTGAAAGATATGTGGTCCCAAGAACTATACTCCCCTCAGTATACTCCCCTCCATAATCAGTATGTCTTTAAGACACTCTCCTTCCCCAGCACAGGTGAAGTAAAACATTATGCTTATGAGGTCCAAGTGTTATATTTTATTTGGGACCAAACCACCAGCTATGCAGCTTGATCAATGTCCTTCGGTCTGGTTAGAGGGTTGCTAGATCAAGATTTCACAAATAAGGGTATACTATGGAACTATATGGTTTGTGATATGGGGTTCAATAGAACAGCATTCTTCCAACACAAAACTTCTATTCCACGCTATTTCGTGGCAGCATATCTTGCTTGGCGCTAGCTGCAAAAATAATATCATCTCTATTCTCTATCAACTTTCACTAGTTATGCGTTTGTAATACCTTTAAACTTTTAACCTTTAAAGCTTTAAACAGTGTGGGACATTTAATGGGACACCTCCCCATATATCTTACATCTGCATGAATCCAGTTCCATGGTGACTGAGGCTCACAAAAGAAATGAACACGGTCTGGCTGAGTTTCTTTGGGACTTGCTAAGTTAGGCAAGCCAGATCTCTTTAATCAGAGGTCAAGGATAACAATAATAACAATAATAATACCTCCCCTGGTCACCATTTTGCCATGGGGTGCCCTTTGCATCCATGGACATGTTTTGCATGTTTTAGAACTCTAAAGGGGGAGCAAGTGACAAAGGGGGTGGAGTTAGTGCACTCATTACCTGCTGCCCCTTGCCGTCACTTTGGAATGCCTGAAGAGGACCCTTTCCTTGCCCCGCTATGAACAGCCACAGGATCTGTAAGAGCCCTCCTCTTACGTATCTTAGCTGCTCAATTCTATATTAAAGTCAAGACCCAAGTGAACAGTGGGCATGCCTAAGAGAGGTCTCTGCCAACATAGAAACATAGGAAGCTGCCACATACTGAGTCAGATGAACTGGTCCATCTAGCTCAGCATTGTCTAGACTGACAGCATCTCTCCAGGATTTCTAACAGGGTTCTCTTCCAGCCCTACCTGGAGATGCCAGGGAATGCATCTGAGACCTTCAGCAAGCAAAGCACAGGCTATACCATTCAGCTACAGTTTTTCCCTTTTGGCCCTTTTTGGCTGGGATGGAGAAGATTAAAGAATCCTTTTGCCCATCTCCGTTTGTATGGGAGAAAATCAGTAGTAAAACTGGTGTTGCTGGCCCTTCATCCATTAAGCTGAAAAACTGGAGCCTATTAAATATTAAATTGCTGGCTAGGACCATGAAGTGTACCCCAGGTTCCTTGAACATGTAAGTTATAAAAGATGGCTCTGCTCATCTTAGTACTGAGAACCAGCAAAGGCTTGTGACATATAGTTTATGACATACGTGCTCTGGTACTTGCATGCACACATAGCGGTCAAGATAGAACCATACCAGGGGTGGAGAAACTTTGTTAGTCTCATGGCCGCATTCCCTTTTGAACAACCTCCTGAGGGCCACCTGCTAGTGGTGGGAGGGGCCAGAGGCAAAAGTGGATGGAGTCCTGAATGTAAATTTTACCTGGATAAAGTAAGCTAGTTTCTGTGCACACTCACATGCTCCTCTCTGAAGGTGTCTGCGAGGATGGTGGTGGAAGCCCCCATCCAGAATTCTAAATGTAATGGTGGAGTAGGTTGCCAATGATTTGTAGTACTAATTAATAGACCTTGTCTCTCCCCACCCCAGAAATATTTCTGAGACACTCTTGTCCCTCTCTATCCTCTATCCAGACAAGCAAGAGACATTAACAGAATTCAAGGTCACATTCCAGCCAAGCAAAAACACTCAGGAGGTACAAACCAGGGCCAGTGAGTGGTATGGCCTGATAAGAGAGGGGGGGTGGCCCAGAAAGAGCGTTCCAAGGGCCAGATTCCTCCCCCGGGCTTGAGGTTCCTCACCCCTGAAACCTGGGGAGCATGAAACATTGAGCCACACAAAATGTGTAGTTAAATCTTCCATGGTGCTTTCCCCAGTAATATGTGTTCTACTTGTTCTGTTTCAGAGAGTTTAATTAGACCTTGGCACTGTTAAATAGAACAGCCTAGTATTTATGGAGTTCAGAGTTTGCCCCGGAGTAGTTAAGTGAATAGAACAAATGTACAAATAATAAAGGAAAGTAGAAAAGCAGCAAATAGTTCTAGCAGTGTTGTCACCTTGTGCACTTTGAATGAACTGGGCTTTGAAATTGAGAGACAGGTTAATTCCATTTCTCATAATGCATCTACTTTTAACTACAAGAAAAATAACTTCATATGCTTTTCTAGTCAGGTAGCTCAAAACCCTTTATAAACATTAATTAATTAAAGCTCAAAACCTCCCTCTAAGTCGAAAAAGTCTAATCCCTATTTATTTCTTTAATAATGATGATGATGTGTGTTACAGTAACAATGACTAATCTTATGACTGTATAACAGATAGCATAAATATGGGTTAAATGTTTTGCTCAGACTATCATTAAGTAAATAGCCCACTTAGCACGTAACAATTTGGTGTTATATACATGATCTGGAACAAACCTGGAGGAAGCTTTGGGCTTGTGCCCTCCCTTCCCCTCTTCCTGTGCTGCCAGAAGAACTTTGCCAATGTTTAGTTTTAGTTTTTGCAGGTTTTTTGTGCTGTTGTGTAGGAATCAGAGATGTGGCTTATCTCAGACTCTCGTCAGTTTCATAACAAGCCAGCTTCATGACACATGGTTTGTTATAAACCAAACCATTGCTGGTTCACATGCAATGACAAGCCAAGATCCTGTGAAACTGAAACTAAATGCTGGCAGAGTTTTTCTCCTGGCCATTGGAGATTTTCTCCATTGGGGGGGGATGGGTCCATTCAAGCCTAAAGCTTTGCTCATACTCATTCCAGTTTATGCACATAGCATTAAACCTATGGCTTACTGGGACTGTGTGAATGAGCTTGCTGTCAGAGTGGAGCTCTCATCTGCTTTGCTCCTCCTCATTCGTTTTAGATTTGACTTAGCATGTTGCCCAAACTTGGACTTGTGGTTAAGCTCGCTCCTCCTTAACCAGCAGCTATAGCAAACTGTAGTGTATTGGCCCTCCAGGCTTGCCATACCAGGAACTGCTGATTCAGCCCCAGTCTGTAGCAGTTTCAGTTCCAGCCTTACAAGCAGTTTCCTGCCTTACAAGCAGCACCATGTTGTGGTCTTGTTCTCTTCATATCATTGGTTATAGTAAAGTTATTGTTTAGATCCACTGTGTGGCCTCTTCCTTCATGATAGTTTTCACTGGTGACAAAGGTGGGATTCAGTGAGGCACACAGAGTGTTTTCTTCATTGATTAGAGGGTGAAAGGGAGAGAACATTTCTCCTTAGACTGGATTAGGACATCCGCTTGGGCCTTGTGGAAACCACTGCAAAGCACTCCAGGTCAGTGTGTATCTTGTGGAATATGGCCACCCAAGGGCATCTTGAAGAATTTAACCCTGCATGTCCCAGCAAGCGGGAAAGTTATGCAGCCAGGCTGGAGTTTTACTTGGCAGCAAATGGCATTACAGAGTCAGAGAAGAAGTGTGCTGTGTTACTCAGTGTATGTGTGCCGGACACCTTTGACCTAGCCCAGGCCCTCCCAGCACCAGCAAAACTTGCTAATACATCTTATAAGGATATTCTGAATGCTTTACAGGGACATTTCTATCCAAAACTGTCTGAAATAGCACAACGTAATTCTTTCTACAAACGAAATCAGGGCCCAACAGAGAGTGTGTCGCTGTATGTTGCTGAACTTAGACACACGGTGAAACACTGCAATTGCCCAAACTTTGAGGAGATGCTGCATGATTGCCTGGTCTGGGTTGCATGATGAGGGCCTGCAAAAGCGTCTGCAAAAGAACAGCTCATGTTCAAGACTGCACTAGAGGAAGCTCTGGCTACAGAAGCAGCAGCAGCAAGCACCCGAGAAGTGCACTTAGCAAGAAACTCACCGCGTTCAGAAACCAAGCGGGCCAAAGATTCAAATCAACAGCTTCTAGAGATCCACAGGCTGCAGTGCAAATGCTCGTCAACCAGAGTAGGTGCTGCAGGACCTCCAAGATCCAGACAAGTTTCTCCAGTGAAATGTAAGAGCTGTGGCGCATCCCATGAATGGTGTGCCTGCCGTTTCAGAGGTGCACAGTGTCAGTATTGTCAAAAGGTTGGGCATATTGAGTGATTATGCCAAGCCAAAGTGGAAGCAGCTGCCCCCAGAAGTGCGATGGAAAGGAAAACACCATCAAGTACACAAAGCAGTACCATACACTGTACAGAAATTTTCCACATATGACAACCCAGAGGATGTGATAACCACATCAAGGCAGGATTGCAGAACTCTGCCAATGTGAGGACGGTGAAGGTGACAGTCACCATCCTGGGCACTCCATGCACCATGAGAGTTGATTTGGGCTCAGGTTATACTATCATCTCATCGGAAACCTACCAGCAAATATTTCCTTGTGGGGGCCCACAAATTGTCCCTTTCCACTCCAAACTTACTGATTACTAGGAAAATCAGGTTCCAATAAAGGGTGTCTGTGAAGTTGAGGTGCATTACCAAACTTTCCATGGAACTTTACAGTTATTGGTTATTTTGCATTAGGAACAGCTAACACCTGGATGCAAGATACAGATGAGGGACTAAGGGAAATTTTAAAAATTTACAATAGGGGAAGAAGCTCAAAATCTTCATTTAAACCACTAGGGGTCATTGTTTTAAAAGTTAATATCCAAGATTCCCAAAAGGGAACATAATTGCATTCACCTGCACCTTGCTTTGGGTTGCTTGTGTATATATATAGACAATCCATTGTATTACTCATTGAGACGTTTGATATTGGTACAGTACAGAAAGCGATTTGCTCGTCTTTTAATCTTACAAGCTATTATGTGAGTACAAGACTGTTCAAAAGATTTATATGTGCTATGTATATGTATATTATTTTATATGTGTGTAGAACTAATTTGTCCTCTGTGTTTGGTTTACAATAGCCCCTGATGAAGGCCTGTAGATAACAGGCTGAAACGTGTTGAGTTTTATCAAAAATAAAAGTTCCCACTCTCCAGCATCTTGGTCTTTGACCTTCTCTTTTTGATTGCCCATTTGGATGCTAGCCACCCTCTTTTTTGTGTGTGTGAAGTTTGACCTTGCCCAGGCCTATCGGCAACTGTCTGTGGATGATGCTACTGCCAATGCTCAGACTATCACCATTCATCATGGAGCATTCAGAGTAAAATGCCTCCAGTGTGGTGTTTCTGTGCCCTCTGGAATTTTTCAGAGTTTAATGGAGGACATTCTCAAAGGAGTACCAGGTGCCATACCACATTTTGATGATGTCTTGGTTGCTGGCAACTCCATTGCTGAACTTGTCTCACGGGGGCAGGATGTACTGCACCGTTTTGCTGTTGCTGGTCTCCGGGTCAAGCATGAGAAATGTGTATTTGGTGTTTTCCAAATTGAATTTCTTGGCTACAGTATTGATGCCACTGGCATTTGGCCTACCCCAGAAAAATGTAAAGCTATTCATGAAGCTCCAGTGCCCCGTAATAAAACAGGAATTCCGAGCCTTCTTGGGACTCTTGAATTTCTATCACACCTTCTTGAAACATAAGGCTTCAGTGGCAGAACCAGTGCATCGCCTTCTTGACAAGCATGCTGCATGGCAGTGGACAGCCCGGCATGATAAGGCTTTCTGTGATGTAAAACACCTGTTATCGTCTGACAGTGTCTTGGTGCACTATGATGAACGGAAGCCCTTGATTCTCATGTGTGATGCATCTCCATATGGTATTGGAGCTGTCCTGAGCCACCAACTTGAGGACTCTCGTGAGGTGCCTATCGCTTTCTACTCTAGAACAATGTCTTCAACAGAATGGAATTATGCCAATTTGATAAGGACGCCCTGGCTATTGTGGCTAGTGTAAAGAAAAACACATGACTATGTCTATGGTTGACCATTCACTATTGCTACTGACCACCAGCCATTATTGGGATTGTTTGCCTCTAACCAGCAGATGCCACAAATATTATCTCCACGCATGTTGCTGTGGGTGATTTTCCTGAACGCTTACGATTACACATTGCAACATAGGCCTGGCAGGACCATTGCCCATGATGATGGAGCCACCTTCCTCTCCCTTCTGCTGGGGTTGATGAAACCCCTCCGCTGGACGTGCTGTGTTAGAGTAATTACCGGAAACACCCCTCCATGCTGGGAATATTGCCACTGTGTCGTCCAAGGACCCAGGTCTTGCCCATGTTCTCAACTGGGTGTGGAGGGGATGGCCATTAGGGAAGCTTGAGGAGAAATTCAGAACATTTGTATCCAAACAACATGAACTATCAGTGCACAAGGGATGCCTCCTGTGGGGAAATAGAGTTGTCATTCCTACTGTGTTGAGACATTGGGTGTTGGAGGCCCTACATGTCGGACACCCTGGTATAGTGTGAGTGAAGGCTCTGGGGCACAGCTATGTATGGTTGCCCAAGATGGACCGCAAGAATGAAGAATGCATCAAGAGATGTGAGAAGTGTCAGGTTTCAAGACCAGCTCCACCACATGCCCCAGTGCACCCATGGGAATTGACAAAAACGCCATGGTCACAGCTTCATATTGACTTTGCAGGCCTCTTCCAGGGACAAACTTTCTTGATTGTTGTTGATTCATACTCCAAATGGTTAGAAGTGGTTCCGGTATCGTCAATGACATCTCGTATTGTTATCAAGACTTTACGCAGGCTTTTCACAACACATGGGTTGCCAAACACCATTGTCTCAGACAATGGGGCCCAGTTCACATCTGCAAAATTCCATACATTCCTGGATAATGGACTGATTCGGCATGTCACTTCAGCCCCTTTTCATCCAGCAACCAATAGCCAGGCTGAGAGGATGGTCAGGACAACAAAGGATACATTGAAATGGATTGTAGAAGGTGACTGGGACCGACACCTTGCAAGTTTTTTCCTGACACAACACATCACACCTTGTGCCACAACTGGAAAGAGCCCAGCCGAGCTATGAATGAACAGACGACTAACCACTCTGCTTGATCGGTTGCATCCTGACTTGACTGAGGACTGACCAAGGAAGTCCGTTGCAGTTCAAGAACCTGCATGGGTGTTCACCCCAGGTGACTCTGTATATGTCAGGAACTATAGTGCAGGTGAAACGTGGATTTCTGTCACTGTGATCCAAGCCACGGGCCCATTGTCCTACAGGGCTCAAACACCAGACGGCCATATGTTATGTCAGCATGTGGAACCAATGAGAGGACGAAGCCCACCTCCATCAGTTCTCTCTGAGGATGCTGGAAATACTCGAGTGGAAAGAGAAAATGAGCCAGTGGCTGCTCCTTATGCTGGACAAGAGCAGTTGCACCTGGACCCTGAAGTGGACCAGCATCAACCAGAACAAATGGGGAACTAGGGGATGCACTATCAACTTCAGTGCAAAATTGTCGTTGATCGACCCATACCACGGATCATCCCAAGTATCTTCATGACTATGAGATCTAGGGGGGAGGGGTGTAGCGTATTGGCCCTCCAGGCTTGCCATACCAGGAACTGCTGAGTCAGCCCCAGGCTGTGGCAGTTTCAGTTCCAGGCCTGCCTTACAAGCAGCACCATGCTATGGGCCTTGTTCTCTGTATATAATTAGTTATAGTAAAGTTCTTGTTATTGTTTAGATCCTCTGTGTGGCCTCTTCCTTCATGATACTTTTCACAAACCTTGGCTACGGCTTGTGGTTGAGGAGGTCAGAGTTAAACCACAAGCCTGGGTTCAGATGATATCTGAAGCCAAGCTTTGGCTTAGCTGCCTTGCCCTGCTGAACTGAAAGGGCTGGGGAGGAGCAAAGTGGGGGTGAGTTCCTCCCCTCAAGCCCATACATTGCATATTGACGCTAAGTCATGGTTTACACCATTTACACACAGCCAATGTGTATATTGTGGGTGAAGATCTTAATTGGTCAACAGGTATATTAGCAAATTCATTTGTTCATGAACAGATTTAAGAAATGGCTGGATGCAGCAAAAGCAATCCATGCACAGAAACAGTACAAGTGTACTACAGGCAGCAGGGAGCAAAAGGCCTATATCCAAAGACAAGATGACGTTTTTAGATCCCTCTGTATAGTCATAAACATAATGGCAATCACAGTTTTATTCTACAACCAGCATTATCTGAATCTGAGAACCAGCGTTTTAAGAGTGCATCTATTAAAGGTACAGTTTATAATTTGGGAGGCTCATTTAAGATTATTCTCCCCTCCTCCATAAATAAAGTGGCTTATGGTGTTTAGTCAACTGAAATGTTGCCTTCAGATTATAACTTCAAAATATCACCAAAGTGAGATGCTGTTATTCTTCTCTAAGTATGAGAAATACTTAGTAGAGGCTAAAATCCTATGCAACATGGGGGATAATAGTACTGGTTTTACATCTGTATGTGAAGTGTTCGGACACTTGGAAGGGCTATACCAATGTTAAATTTTATTAGTAGTATTATTTATGTTTACTTAGGAGTAAACCTTATTGAATTTAATAAGAACCACTTCTGAATAAATTTATGTATAAGATTGGGCTGCACATTAGGTGTGATGAATATCTGTATCCCTGAGGATAATTCTGTTCTCCAGATACTAGTCCAGGTCCTGGTAATATCTGTAGAATAAAATTGACATCACTTAGTGATAAAGACCTCACAGATACAAAGAATGTGCACTTGGATGGAATAAGGTCATTGACTGGTGAGGAGAAAGGGGTCAGAGGAATAAAATATTTTTCCTCAAGCTCCCTCAAAAGCAAACTGGCAGAGGTAGTTTGCTTTTCTAGAATATAGACAGGAGATAGTACATTGGGTAGTATTCAACTAAATTATTGTGTTAGCACAAGGATTAGCACTAGTGTCACAGGATTTCCCCCTCTTCCACACACCCTGCACCATTCCCAAATCTGCTTCAGAGGGTTGAGGAAATCCCCAGAACAGATTTAGTGGGGTGCAGGGGGGGAGGGAGGAGATGGGGAGCATGTTTGATTGTGCAAAGAGAAATCCTTGGACTGATGGCATGTTTGCCTTAGTGTTATGTTGAATGCAACCCATTTAGAGATGTGAAATTTCCAGAAATTTTGAAGCCATGGAAAAAAACTTGTTTTTTTTCAGAAAAAAAATGAAAATTTTCAGAAAAATTGAAAAAATGCAATATTAGCACTTTTTACATATTGAAAGTCACATTGTTACTTCAGGAACATAAAATGTAATTATGTACAAGTTGGTTTGGCATAATATCACATTTGGTATATTAAAAGTACATTTTATTCAAACAATTATTACAAATTGAATTTACTTTTATAAATTTTTACTTTTTTTGGTAACAAATGGATCTACAAGATCCTGAACTGTAAGGAACCTCTTTTGTTTTGCCAGTTTATAAGGAGCAAACAAAAAATAATTTAAAAAAACCCAGAAGAAACCATCAACATTAATAACAAAGAAAATTAGTTATGTCTCCGCTAGTCCTCCACAGTGTCAAGCAGACATAAAGCATCCATTCCCATAAAAAGAACTGAGAAAAAGGGGGGTGATCAAGATTCAATGAAACATTTTATTCATCATGCTAAAATAAATAAATTCCATAATCCATTTTTTCTTCATTTTCTTCAATTTTCAAAAACCAAAAGCGTCTCCGGGGAAAAAAAGCTTTTTTCTTAATTTTTCTGGGTTTTTCCAGGCCATCACATCTCTAAACCATTATAATTAGATATGAAATACGAATGCTGTCTCTTGTTGCTTCTTTTCCTTACAAGAGAAACAGTGAGCAAACTTTGGAAACTTTTTTTAAACGACATCCTGATTAAAATTTGGACTCCTAATGGTGTGTGTGTGTGTGTGTGTGTGTGTGTGTGTGTGTGTGTGTGTGTGAGAGAGAGAGAGAGAGAGAGAGAGAGAGAGAGAGAGAGAGAGAGTTCCATGCCATTGGGATGCATCCAGCCCATCGTTCATTAGTTGGCAACCTGAGACTTAGGGTGCAATGCAGAGAAAGTTACTTTTTTTGTTAACAGTGTCCTTTAGGTCCTGCTGATTTCAGTGAGAGTTAGATGTGTGCCTAACTTTCTCTGGATTGCACAGTTAATAAACTAAAAAGTTTTTAAGTGATTGACAGTCACAATATGTATACATAATAGGGAAAGGAGAGAAAGCACATTGTAGTTAGTAACTGTAAATCTTAACTCCTCACCAACTCTGTAAGGAACTTGATATTGATTAAACAGTCTTGTGATTCACAAAATTCAAGGACTGTGGTCATTAGTGTATTGTGTCCCTTTCTTTCAGGTTACTCAATACTTCAAGCTATTATGGAAACAGCAGGAGAAAAAAGCTGGCAAGTCAGCGCCATATGTGTGGAGAATTTTAACGATGCAAGCTACAGGCAGCTTTTAGAAGACTTGGATCGGAGACAGGAAAAGAAATTCGTAATAGATTGTGAAATAGAGAGGCTTCAGAATCTCTTAGAACAGGTAATACCTGCTTTTAATGTCACCGCAAACACTTTAATATAGCTCCAGAAGTGGCCACTCCCTTTCATTTTTGCCTTACCTATCAAGGCCAGAGTGTTTTCATGATGTGCTTCCTCTGTCCATTCTTTTAATCTCCACTGTTGGCTTCATTTGCACACTGATGTGAAATTCCAGTCAAGCATCTTTTCAGTAGAGAAGTTAACAATGCCCATATTTTAGGCAGGGCCAAACCAGACACAATGCCAGAAGACCTGCTTGTTTAAACCCAGGTCTGCCCCATTCAACCCACCCATCCTCCGTCTCTCGTTGCAATCCTAAGCATGCTTATTTTAGAGTGCCTCGATCACCCAGCACCAGAACAGTCTGCCATAACCTTCTCCTTTAGCACCAGAGTGAGAGATGGAGGCTTCTTTTGGTGCTAGTTGGCCACAATATGTGAAGCAACCTAGCTACACATCTCCAAAACAGCCAGCCCCAACTTTCTTCTGCTTCTTGGAGCTGGTGAGCAAAGTGGGGATCTTCTCCATCATTATGTCAATGATAGCTACCTGTGAAGCTACCTGAGTGCAACTGTAAAGTTAATCCCCTCTCTTACCAGCTCCTTGTCACCTTGCCAGAAAGCAAAGAAACACACCACAGTGAGCAGAAAAGTAGACCCCTGCATAGGTTCATTAGGTATCTTGATCTTCCAAACAGTTCAGTATATGTCTGTGTGCTGGCTGACAGATACACATGTTCATCACATGATGTTTGCTTACAGTGAAGGACATTTGATATTTTAATGCCCAGTCTCTCGGTCTAAAGAGGTCCTTTGTTTTTTGTAAGCCGCCTTAAGGGCCTTTTCGCCATAAGGCGGGGTATAAATTTAATAAATAATAATAATAATAATTACATTTTGTTTTTACCTCTAAATAATTTTGGGCACCTCACTGCTCTCCCCTAACTTCAGATAATTTATGAACAAGTTCAAAAGCACAGGTCCCAGTGTCACAGATAGAACTTTCATATCTTTACACACACACGGACACACTACCTCAAATACAGTGCTTCTTGATGGAGCCAGTCCACACATTCAGTTGCCAGTTCATAAACTGTACAGCAATAGAGTATAGAGAAAGCAGGCATTGCACAGGTATGTGTGAATCAGGCTCAGAATACAGACCAACCTGCATTCAGAAATCCTTAGAATAATTCACAAGGTCATAAATCTTACGTATCTAATCTTTGTTGACTGAAAAATGTTGAAAACAAAAATGAGTATGTGAATCTTGGTTTCATTAAAGCATACTTTGCTACAGCACTGATGAATTGCGGCAAAGGAATGCCACCTAGTGGTTCTACACACTATTTTATTATGCTACTAGTTTTATGTTTCTCATTGAGGCATGCTTGAGATCACACAATTTACTGCATAAAAACCAAAGGTATTCGGTTTTAAAGCTGTGCAAAAAAGGTTTCTTTCCCTAAATTCATGCTACATTTTGATCCCTGGCACCTTTGAAGACAGCCATAGTTATGAAGAAATAGAGGGGAAATAATATAGCATTTCCAAATTTAGCAGTTGTTGTTTCTATAGAATAAAATAGTTTGTCTCTGCAGTTGTTGACAATCTATTGTCATGTTTTCACCATGATATAAATGTTAAGTCCTCAAACCTATCTGTGTATAAACTCATAGATCTACAAATTGATCATACGGATTTTTAATGTTTACTGACTGGGTTTGAACATAATGCCATGGTTTGGTTGGTATAACTTGGGCTTGTTTATATGTTAGAACCCAGCCAACTAGCTACAGTTTGGGATCAGAAAAACAATCTGAAACCATGGTTTGAAGTTGGCTTGTGAGTCTCGGCTTGTGTTAATTACGATGTATCCTTACCTTGAGCTCAGTATCCTGGCTTAATCCTAATTTGTTGGACCATTCTGTCTACCTGGCTACACAGATACAAGGGAAGAGCAGCTCACACAGCTAAAAGAACATCACAGGCGCTTCCATAAACCTCTCTGTTCCTCCTCATTCTGTTCTGCAACAGGCTCCTTTCCCCATCTGCCTCCTCGATGCCAAGCTCTTCTCAAGCTTGCTTGCCCACATCCATAGCTCTGTTGCAAGGGAAAAAATTAAGGGGCCACATGTGCTTTTACCCATATCTAACAAGAGTTCATTAGTCATGTCCATCGCACAAGAACCAGAGAAGAGGGCCTGTTGCCACTGCCTCCTATATCTGAAGCCTCATTGGCGAATACTTGCAACAGAGCCTTCACTGTCGTGGCCCCTAGACTATGGAATGTCATCCCCTGTGAGGTAAAATCAGCCCCCATTTTTAGACGGCTGCTGAAGACCCATCTTATTACGCACGTATTTGATTACATTTTTACCCTTTATGCCATTGTTGTTACTGATTTTAAGGATTTTATGGATGTGTTTATGTATGGTTTATTTATTTGTATGATTTGTATTTTTAAATCTGTGTAAACCACCTTGGGACCAGCATTCTGAGTGAGAGGCAGATAACAAAATCATCAGCATCAGCATCATGCATTAAAAGTTCTTAGCAAGCTCTACAAGCAGTTCAATATATCTAGTTGCATAGCTTGATCTAACACAACTGTTCTCCACTCATTTCTGCTCCTGCATTAGTCAATCTGTCCTTAAGGACCCAAGTTATTGATTAACGCCTGTTCTGCTTGCTCACATAGTTTTGGTACTTAAAAATACATTGTGTCTTTATTAAAAGAGTGCCCACAACAGTAAAGACTTTGTTTCAGGAGGGTTGGGAGAAAGAGTTGACAAACAGAAGCAGTAGGACTGTGTTTTGCTCAGGAGCTTGCCAAGATTGTCAAGGAAGGGAGCATTCATGCACCCCCACCCCATTTTTTGGTTGTTATTATGTGCCTTCAAGTCGATCACGACTTATGGCGACCCTATGAATCAGCAACCTCCAAGAGTATCTGTCATGAACCACCCTGTTCAGATCTTGTAGGTTCAGGTCTGTGGCTTCCTTTATGGAACCAATCCATATCTTGTTTGGTCTTCCTCTTTTTCTACTCCCCTCTGTTTTTCCCAGCATTATTGTCTTTTCTAATGAATCATGTCTTCTCGTGATGTGTCCAAAGTATGATAACCTCAGTTTCATCATTTTAGCTTCTAGTGATAGTTCTGGTTTAATTTGTTCTAACACCCAATTATTTGTCTTTTTCACAGTCCATGGTATCCGCAAAGTATTTCTCCACCACCACATTTCAAATGAGTTGATTTTTCTCTTATCCGCTTTTTTCACTGTCCAACTTTCACATCCATACATAGAGATCAGGAATACCATGGCCTGAATGGTCCTGACTTTGGTGTTCAGTGATACATCTTTGCATTTGAGAACCTTTTCTAGTTCTCTCACAGCTGCCCTGCCCAGTCCTAGCCTTCTTCTGATTTCTTGACTATTGTCTCCGTTTTGGTTAATTACTGTGCCGAGGTATTGATAATCCTTGACAAGTTCAATGTCCTTATTGTCAACTGTAAAGTTACATAAATCTTCTGTTGTCATTCCTTTAGTCTTTTTGACATTCAGCTGCAGTCCTGCTTTTGTGCTTTCCTCTTTAACTTTCATCAGCATTCTTTTCAAATCATTAGTGGTTTCTGCTAAGAGTATGGTATCGTCTGCATATCTTAAAGTATTGATGTTTCTCCATCCAATTTTCACACCTCCTTCATCTTGGTCCAATCCTGCTTTCCGTATGATGTGTTCTGCGTACAGATTAAACAAATAGGGTGATAAAATACACCTCTGTCTCACACCCTTTCCCATGGAGAACCAATCGGTTTCTCCATATTCTGTCCTTACAGTAGCCTCATGTGCAGAGTATAGGTTGCACATCAGGACAATCAGATGCTGTGGCACCCCCATTTCTTTTAAAGCATTCCATAGTTTTTCATGATCTACAGAGTCAAAGGCTTTGCTGTAGTCTATAAAGCACAGGGTGATTTTCTTCTGAAATTCCTTGGTCCATTCCATTATCCAAAGTATGTTTGCGATATGATCTCTGGTGCCTCTTCCCTTTCTAAATCCAGTTTGGACGTCTGGCATTTCTCTCTCCATATATGGTAAGAGCCTTTGTTGTAGAATCCTGAGCATTACTTTACTTGCATGGGATATTAAGGCAATAGTCTGGTAATTACTGCATTCTCTTGGATCCCCTTTCTTTCGAAGTGGGATATATATTGAACACTTCCAGTCTGTGGGCCATTGTTTAGTTTTCCATATTTCTTGACAAATTTTTGTCAGAATTTGGACAGATTCAGTCTCAGTAGCTTGCAGTCTCAGTAGCTTGTAGCAACTCTATTGGTATGCCATCTATTCCTGGTGATTTGTTTCTTCCAAGAATTTTAAGAGCAGCTTTCACCTCACATTCTAAAATTTCTGGTTCTTCATCATACAGTACCTCCGTGAATGAATCTGTCATCCTGGCATCTCTTTTATAGAGTTCTTCAGTGTATTGCTTCCATCTTCCTTTTATTTCATCTCGGTCAGTCAGTGTGTTTCCCTGTTGATTATTCAACATCCCTACTCGTGGTTTAAATTTCCCTTTCATTTCTCTAATCTTTTGGAACAGGGCTCTTGTTCTTCCCATTTTGTTATCCTTTTCTATTTCTATACAATAACTATTGTAATAGTTCTCTTTGCCCCTACGTACTAGTCGCTGTATTGTTGCATTTAGGGTTCTGACTGTGTTTCTATCGCCTTTTGCTTTTGCTTTCCTTCTCTCTTTAACCATTTGAAGAGTTTCTTCAGTCATCCATTGAGGTCTTTCTCTCTTTTTAACTAAAGCTATTGTGTTTTTGCATTCTTCCCTGATAACGTCTCTGACTTCATTTCATAGTTCTTCTGGTTCTCTGTCAGCTAAGTTTAAAGCCTCAAACCTTTTCCTGATTTGATCTTTATATGCTTCTGGGATGTTATTTAAATTGTATTTTGGCATTATGGTTGCTTTGTTGTTCTTCTTTAGCTTTACTTTGATTTTCGATACGACCACTTCATGATCTGTACCTGGTCTTCTCCATCTTCTGCTACCAATTATATAATCAATTTGATTCCTTTATTGACCATTTGGTGACGTCCACATGTACAGTCGTCTTTTTGGTTGTTCAAAAAATGTGTTCGCAAGAAACAAATTATTGGCTTCACAGAATTCAATAAGTCTTTCTCCTGCTTCATTTCTGTCTCCTAGGCCCCATTTCCCCACAATTCCTAGTTCTTCTCTGTTCCCTGCTTTTGTATTCCAATCCCCCATGATTAATCAGCACATCTTGTTTTGGTGTGTGATCAATTTCTTCCTGTACTTCTGTGTAAAATCTCTCCAATTCCTCTTCTTCTGAGTTTGCCGTCGGAGCATAGACTTGCATGATGGTTATGTTGATAGGTTTCCCATTTAATCTCACTGATATAACTCACTCAGACCTTGCATTGTAGCTCCTAATTGCTCTTGCTACATCATTTCTCACTATTAAAGCAACCCCATTTCTTCTAAATTTCTCATTTCCTGCATAAAAGATTTTGTAGTTGCCTGATTGAAAGTATCCCATTCCCGTCCATTTTAATTCACTCACGCCAAGTATTGTAATACTGATGCATTCCATTTCTTGCTTGACAATTTCTAACTTTCCCTGGTTCATGCTTCTCACATTCCATGTTCGTATTGTGTGCGTCGTACAACTCCGGATTCTCCTTTTGCATCTGTGTACATCAGCCTCTAGGCTTCCTTTCGGCTTTGACCCAGCTGCGTCATTAGTCACAGCGCTACTCGTACTTGTCCTTTGTTCTTCCCCAGTAGCTCAGTGAGTGCCTTCTGACCTGGGAGTCTCATCTTCCAACACTATCTCGTGTTGGATACTCTGTTCATAGGGTTTTTGTGGTAAGATATTCAGAGGTGGTTTACCATTGGCTTCCTCTGAGTTTGGATGCATCTTAGTCTGGTGTTTCAGCTTTGACCATTCCGCCTTGGGTGCCCCTGCTAGGAATCTAGCCTCTTGTTCTAGTCTCCTGACGGCATTGCTCTTAGCTTCTTCAGCACTCTCAAACCCCCTCACTACGTTAAGGAGCCCATTTTTACAGCCATCCAAAAGTGTCAAAAGAGCTAATGACATGGTGATGCCTGTAAAGTGCCTCCATATAGTAGCCAGTATTTACAGAGGAGGTGGCAAGGTGGGAGGCAATAATTTAACATTTAGGCCAAAGTGCAACAATTTCATTGACTGTAACTGGGATCCTAACTTCTTCAGCAACCCATGGTAAAAAAGCTCACCTAGTGACCTTGGGGCAGTCACTATCTCTCAGCCTAACCAACCTCACAGGATTGTTGTGATGATAAATTTAGGTGGGGGATACTTATGTTTATATGCCACTTTGAGCTCCCTGGAGGAAAGGTGGAATATAAATGGAATAAATAACTAAATAACACAACTAGCCACATGCAGTAGCAAGTGGCCCACATTCCCATCCTGCATGAAGATGCATTCACAGTTCAGTGGGCTCAAATGAGCATTGTGCTGTGAGTATAAATGTGTCGAATGTAGACATCAGCCTGCTTCCACAGTTAGGTCTCCCTTGTTAAATAGGATGTGAACACCTAGTATTGATTTCCAAGATACTAATATTTCACTATTTGTACATTTTACACTCCAGAGTTTAATCTCTAATTATACTTCTTGAAATGTGAATGACATCTGTTCTTTCAATAGCAATTGATAGTCTTCACACACACCCGAAGAATTATTGTGTTATCCATCATGTTTAAAATCAATAACAATTTTATCATTGACTTTAATAGAGTTAGAAGTCAGGTTACCATGGGAGGTATCTCAAAACAGTAGCAAGATTTACATCTTGCTTGAAAGCATATATTTCTTTTTTTGTAGAAAAAATCCCAATCTTTCAGGGGGGTTTTCAGTTGTTTTGTTGTGACATTTTTACTTTGTTTATTTCATTTGTTTATTACATTTATATCGCACTTTTTTTCCATGGGAGATTTCCTCTTCCCAATTTTATCCTGAAAACAACTCTGTGAGTAGAAATAGAATTTTCTCAAAATCTCAACATCAAGCTTATGCACACATATTTTTCTCTAATTCCTAACTCACTCATTTATCTCAATCCAAAGTGAGATGTGTGTGCCCCTCTGCCTGGTTCTGATAAACAAACAATTCTCAGATATTCTCTGCGTTACTTTATATATTATTATACATATATTATTATATACATATTCTATGCATATATATTGTAGGCTTGCTAAAGTAATGAGAACATAAACAGATACATAAAATGCATACAATGATAAAATGCATATGAATTAATATATTTACAAAATTATGCTGCAGAAATATCGTACAATATCTTGGCTCTTTTATATGTATTCTGCATATGATATCGTATTTTTGTGTAAAGTTTTGCAGATAACTAGTTGAGGGTTTTTTAAAAAAAATAAGGTGCAAGGTGCTGAATACAGGAGGTGGTCTGCTGTGAACAAAACTCAATTGGATAGGAACTACCAAACTCCGTATATAAATCCATTCAAAAAGGATTCCTCCTCCCAGTGAGCTTCATGGGTGACAAGGGATCTGAACTGTTCTGGATCTGCCCAGTACTAGTCCAACACTCTAACCAGGGCCGGTTCTAAAGGGCAGCCAGGTGAGGCACTGGCCTGAGGGCCCCGGAGCTACAGGAGCCCCTGAGGGGCCCCCCACTCCCCATCTGCAATCCGCAGCACCATCCACGGACTGCAGGGCAGGAGCTTCCGCCTGCCCGCCATTCCCTTGCCCCACTTATCTGTCTCCTGCCTTTTAGCATTGCCCTTAATGAAGATGGCGGCCGTGGCTTCCCTAAGGTACTGAATCTGCTGCTGCCATCTTAGTTGATGGCAGAGATGCGCGCGCATAGCACGCACACATGTCATGAACAAAGGTGGCGGTGGAGGCTTCATCCCCTTAGGGAAACTGTGGCCGCCATCTTCATTAAGGGCAATGGTAAAAGACAGGAGACAGGTAGGTGGGGGGGTCGCATGTGCGTGCGCACCGCCAGGGCCCAGGGCAAGCTGATGCCCAAGGGCCCTGGCATGCCTGGAGCCGGCCCTGACTCTAACCACTATATTTTTCATTGTTGAACTTCACTTCAGACTCAATTCTCATCACAAACCTCAATTCCCATTCAAGTCTTTGCAATAAAATGGCATAAAGAAAAAGAGGGGAATCTGGGGAGGGGGGTAATTTGTCAGTGTTTGATTTAGTACTCCACATAAAATTACATTTCCCATCATAATTGGTGAGATGTCTCTCTGATATCTTGTGCCAGCAATCTCTTTTTCCTTCACATCAGACACTGAGGAGCACCTTCTCCCCACAGGGCATAGAAAAGCACATAAGCAGAGCCCTGCTGGATCAGATCAAAAGTCCATTTAGTCCAGCATCCTGTTCCTACAGTGGCCAACCAGATGACTATGGAAAGTCCAAAAGCAGAACCTGTGCCCAACAGTACTCTCCCCAACAATGTTGGGGTATGCTGTCATTGGTAGCTTTATCGTCCTTAAATTTGCTTCAACCAGTAAGGTTTGTTTCCTCACCTTTACAAACCAAATTGGCTGAATTAAATCTGTAATTTGGAACTCAGATGTTCTATGGTCATATTGACTCTGTTATAGTTTTGTTTTTGTTTTTCATTATAAAAGAAAGCTACATGAACTTTTGTGAATTAAATAGTAAACACTTGCTTGACTGAAGAGTGCTGCTTTTTAGTGAACTGGAAGGTCAGATGATACTCTGTGTGTGTGTCTGTGTCTGTGTGTGTGTGTGTAATGGAAAATATGTCTATGTTGAATAACTTCATCGTTTATTTGCACCTCATTTTTCCTTCCGGCTAATATCCTACAAATACATTAGCAATAAATATACTGAGCACCTCAATAAATTGTTTTATTTGGACTCTTAACAACAAGAACCCAGACCAAGTTATGCAAGATCTATGAATACAAATGGGATATCTAGCAACTAATCATGCAGTTCTATGTGTGAGATGAATAGCTCAGTATGCACCCATTTATTCACCTTCTTTGCTGCTTTTCACGGGTTATTCAGTAGCTGCTTCAGTACCACTCCCATCCACAGGCACATCTTCTTCTTGCTAGCTACCTAAACCTAGCCAGTCAGGAATCCAATGGCCAGCATGATGAAATCATGATGCCATGTGGGTAATTCACATTTTGCTATATGGTAATGTCACTGACAGCAAGCAAAGCCCTCACATTGTCTTCATTTTAAAGGAGGAGTGGAAGTGAAAGCACCATCACGTTGCCAAACTAAGCAACAGGCTGTACTTAATTTGCCTTTTTCCTCACTCTTTAGCATTACAGACCAGCATTGCTCCTGTTGGCTCAGGAGGGACTGACATGTTCCCATTTCTTCAAGCAAAGCCTTTTGTGTCCCCCTGAAAAATCCCTTTAAAAAGAGGGGTGCTTTGGAGGGAGACGCAAAAGCTTTCACAAAAATCAGCACCCTCAACTCAGCACTACTTATGCTTGCTCATCCAAATGCTCATTCCAGTGTGAAATATGCTGTTGTCTGTGTTTCGAGAAAAATGTTTTTTCAATGCACTTGACAGTGTCCATCTGTGTGCCACCTCTTAGGGAGACCTGAACTCATTAGACTTCTGAGCTCTTGGGGTGGTGTGATGTTTTAGCAGTTTTGCCATGGTTTTGTCATCGTTTTCTGCAAAAACAAACCAAAATTATCCTCATCTACCCTTGAATCCAGATCCATTTCAAAAGTTTGCATGCTTGTAAGAACCAAACTGTACCTAATTGTCCTATAAATCTGTTCCCAAAGAAATGACTGTCTGATTCTTGAAAATAGACGTGTTTCTTTGTTAATCATCTCCGTTGATATGTTAGCAGCTATAAGTTAATTATCTCTCACTCTTCTGCCTCAATTTATCTATACAAAAAATATCAATAATTACTTAGCTGACCTTTAATTTATCTACATTTGCACAAGCATAATTAAAACAACCCACATATTATTCATTGAAAGTGTAAGTGGAAATGAATATTGAGAGATTCATCCACGTTGCCCAAATATTTGATGCTTTATTGTGGAGGGGAAAAACACCCTATTAATCTAAAAACTTTCCTGTTAAAATTGAGATTTGATTGGTAGTTTCATTATGTTAATGTTGTATGTTTGTGTCTAATGGAAAAGCTCACAAAGAGCATCCCTCCTAGCTATATTTTCCAGGAAGAATGATTATAACACAAGAAGTGATAGACAATAATTGAGATAATGGGCCTAAGGGTCGATTAATGTTTTCCCAAAGGGACTTGCAAGGAATACTAAAATGGAAACTTTTTCCAACCCTGTTGGCCAAGGATCAACACCAGTACACCAAATCTTCCCGTCCACTGCTTCCTGCGTTGTCTAGCCAGTGGCCCACAGACAAAGCACATGAGCACTTTCTTGGGGGAGAAAAGCACTTTAGAGTACAATTGGGCAGATGGTAGATAAATGGACTCGGGTCCTTGAAAGCCTATGCCAGGTAAGGGGAACTTTTCTCATTCCAAGAGCCGTGTTCCCTTGTGGGCAATCTTCTGGGCACATGCCAGACAAAATACTAAAAAAGGGTGAAAAGCAGGGCTGGAGAGGGATGTGGCGTGGGGAGGAGGAGTGAGTTTTGGGATAGGGTGTGGCCTGGTGAGATTCCCAAGAGTAGGGTTGCCAGGTCAGAAGCATCCCAAACCCTGAGATTTCATGATGTCATGGGAACAGGGCCCTAGTGATGTTATTAAGCATGATATGTTAAGCATCAACCACAGTTGCTTGGAGCATACCACTCAAACAAAATTATCTGATTGGAAATTAAGATAGAAGTCTTAGCTAACTGAGTGTGTTCCCAGGTCCAGCTGAAGTACCAAGATCATTCCTTCTCACCTGTTTAGGGAGCCTGGGTAGGGAACATTTGATCTAGCCTACTTGTTTCTGGCAAGAAGGGTTTAAGTGTCCTCAGTCCAAGGCAGTCACGAGAAGGCCATTGTAGGAAGAAGGGAGCCTAGTGTTGTGAAGATGTTAGATGGGAGCCTAGTGTTGTGGAAATGTTAGATGGGAGTAAAGATGCATGTCCTTTAAGGCTGAAATTTTAAACACTTACTTGTTGACCATTGTACTGTACTGTCACTGAGTGTTTTTCCATCAAGTCTGAAAGTCTGGAAAGTTACAAGAAGTGTCTGGAGAAGCAGCCTTATCTGCTGTGCCTGGCCTGAGAGAGCAGACATCCAAGGCCAGTAGTTGTCATGGTAACGGGAGATAACAGCTTGGGAAAAGGTCTAACTGTTGATGTTAGAGTGCTGTCTGTGTCTGTCTTACTTTTGCTTTTGAAGAGGGAAGAAGGGGGGGAACTATGCCTTAAGCCTTAATGTCTCAGTAAAGACTCTTAAAAACTTTCTCAAGCCTCTGTGAAGTTTCTTGCTCAACTTAACTCCAAAGTAACGTTCGCTGTCACGCAACAACGCTCACACATCAACAGGGTTATGGGCCCAGATCCAATGCGCGTTACACAGGAGTAAGTGGCTGGTCTGAACGGCAGACGGAGATCCAGAGGGCAGCGTGATTAATTGTGCCAGACAGAGGTGAGCAGAGATGGCTGCTGTAAACATGTCTGGTGCAGGCTTGCCAATGGAGAGGCTTACAGAAAAGAATTATGGCAGTTGGAGGCCGAGAATGCGTGCTTTCCTGATAAAAGAGGATTTATGGGAAGCTATTGATGGAACACCCCCTGCACCCCTTACAGCGGCCTGGATACGGAATGATGAGAGGGTGCAGGCTTTTATTACCCTGGATCTATCCGACTCTCAACTGCTACACGTGAGAGATGTTACAAACGCCAAACAGATGTGGGACGTGTTGGAGGCCCTTCATGTGCAACAGACCGCGGGATCTAAGTTGTGTTTGGTACGGAAGCTGTATCAGATGCGCTTCACGGGTGAGTGCGAAATGAGTAAGCATCTCACAGAATTCAGACGCTTGTTTGCTGAGTTACAGGATCGAGGAGTCGAGCACTCTGTCCTTCAGAAGACCTATTTGATCCTGGCTTCACTCGATGGGAGTTGGAATAATTTTGTTATGGGAATTGAAGCCATGCCTGACGGTGGCCTGAACGTTGAATTTATTGAGGAAAAATTGACCCAGGAATGGCAGCGGAGGCAGGAGGCGAAAAATGCCGAGCCGAAGGAGGCTGTCGGAAGCAAGCAGGATTACAAGCAGGAGCAGCAGCGGCTAAAGGCTTGTTATGTCTGCGGGGCTCGTGGTCATCTCCAGAGAGACTGTGCAGTCAAGCGAAACTCCAGAGAAGGAAGCTGGAAACAGGGAAGTGTGAACTTTGTTTGTAAACAGAAGCCTCAAGATTTAGGACCTATTGACTGGATTCTTGACAGTGGTGCGTCCCATGTATTAATTACAGACAGGAGTTTGTTTTACACTTCAGAAGATGTGCAGGACTTTGTTCAACTAGCAGATGGATCGCGGAAAAATGTGGAGGCTCGAGGACTGGTGAGATTTGATAAGCTTGGAATACTGTCAGAGTGTTTGTTTGTACCAGAACTGTCTCATAACATGTTGTCTGTGAGAAAACTGACCAGTTGTGGGTTTTCAGTGTTGTTTGACAGAGACAAATGTTATGAGAGGAGATGAAGTGTGCATGCAGGGAAGCCTTAATGATTCACAGTTTGTAATAAAGAGCAGTCAAGCAGGGTGTGCTGTGTTAAATGCTGAGGCACAGACACATCAGGGCTGCGTCCATGATTGGCATCAAAGGCTGGGGCATGCAAACTTTGACACGGTTAAGAAAACCCCTATGCATAGTGAAAACATGCGGTTAAAAGACTGTGGGCAGCTAATGGATTGTGATGCTTGCCATAAAGCGAAAATGACAATTGCACCCATAAACCGGGAGGCTGAAAGCACCACAACAGCTCCCTACCAGCTTGTTCATGTTGATTTATCAGGGCCAATAAAAAGTTCATGTGGAGGTGCGAGATTCTTTATGGTGGTGGTTGATGATTTTACGAGATTTTGTCATGTTTTTCTGCTCAAGCAGAAAAGTGAAGCTGAGCAGAAGCTGAAACTGTTCATTAAGAGAATCGAAACTCAACATGGCACCACGGTGGGGGCTATACGCTCAGATCAGGGAGGGGAATTCACAAGCAAAGCATTGAGTGACTTCCTCGAGAGTAAGGGAATACGCCAAACTTTCACAGCTCCATATTCTCTGTTTTCTAACGGGACCACGGAGAGAAAAAACAGGGTGCTTCAGGAAGCAATGAGAGCCATGCTAATGGATTCCAGTTTGGGGAACTCCTTCTGGGCAGAGGCAATTCTGTATGCGAATTACATTCACAATAGGGTGTTACATAGTGCCATTAAAATGTCACCCTACGAGAAGCTCACTGGGAGAAAGCCGAAAGTGCAACACATTCAGAAATTCGGGGCACGTTGTTGGGTACACATACCACAAAACAAGAGAAGTGGCAAACTTGCACCCAGAGCACAACAGGGTTTTGTTCTGGGGTTTCAGAATGCATATTTCAGAATTTGGATACCAGAAACACAGCAATTAGTTCTGAGCAGAAGCATTAAAGTCTCAGCAAAGCCTTGGGATCAAAGGCAAACAGTCATTCTTACAGGGTCAGCTGACACACAAGCACAAACACAAGCACAAACATTTAAACCAAATCTAGATGTAAAAGTGGAGGACACACAAATTCCTCTCAGGGATGCATTAAATGAACTCATTTGTGGGAAACGTAGAAATAAGAAACGCAAGGCTGAAGAAATGGAATTTCCTGAGCAAGCTGTGCCAAGCACCAGCTCAAACGGGGGGGCTGGGAGAGCAGAAGCTCTAGTGCCTTTGAGATGTTCTGAGAGATCCAACATTGGGAAACCTCCTGAAAGATTTACTGTAGGATTAATAACCAGTCCTGGAATGCATAAAGAGGTTGAGATGGATCCTGAGACACTGTATCTGACTTGTGTTCAGCCGAAGTTTGATTGAATAAAGTTTTAGCTAAATGTACAGAGATGTTCTGAAATGTACTGAAATGTATTGCAAGATGTATTGTAGAAATGTATTATTATTGTTGTAATGAATTACAGACATGATGGGAAAAAGGGGGGAAATGTTGACCATTGTACTGTACTGTCACTGAGTGTTTTTCCATCAAGTCTGAAAGTCTGGAAAGTTACAAGAAGTGTCTGGAGAAGCAGCCTTATCTGCTGTGCCTGGCCTGAGAGAGCAGACATCCAAGGCCAGTAGTTGTCATGGTAACGGGAGATAACAGCTTGGGAAAAGGTCTAACTGTTGATGTTAGAGTGCTGTCTGTGTCTGTCTTACTTTTGCTTTTGAAGAGGGAAGAAGGGGGGAACTATGCCTTAAGCCTTAATGTCTCAGTAAAGACTCTTAAAAACTTTCTCAAGCCTCTGTGAAGTTTCTTGCTCAACTTAACTCCAAAGTAACGTTCGCTGTCACGCAACAACACTCACACATCAACATTACTAAGGGACAAAGCCTGATAGAACTCAACAGGGCTTATGAGTTGATATGGTTAAGATTGTGCTGTTGGTAAGGCTTGACTAGGGGTCCTCTGCAAAGATATCCATATCAAAGCAGGATTAGCAGACCTTTGCCTGGAATGTCCTGCCTGCCTTTTAACGTGGCTGCTCCCAACCAAAAACCAAAACTAAAAAAACCTGGTAGCTAGTCAGCCAAAGTCACAGAAATCCCCATGCAGCACAACCTGACTCGGGGGCTGCAATTAGTGCAGAATGCTGCAGCATGATTGCTAACGTGAGTGAAACCCTATCAGCACATAACCTCTGCTCTGAAATCTGCACTGGTTGTCGCTTCGTTAACAGACCGAGTTCAAGGTGTGCTTTCCATGTTACGGGTGCCACATAGTACTTGTTCTGCTCTTGTAAGAAATCGATCCTTTAGTGTGGCAGCACCTACACTTTGGAATTCCCTGCCTATTAACATGAGGCAGGTGCCTTCATCATATTCTTTTTAATACCTGCTAAAAACATGTTTTGTTTAGGCAAGCCTACCCAGGCATGTAGAAGCTATTACACTTTTAAAAAAAACTCATTGTTGGTTTTATTATTTTGAATGTTTTTAAATTCCTGTTTTTAACTATTTTTGCCAAAAAAAACTATTGTTTTAATTCCTTCTGTAAACTTCTTTGAGATTTTTTATAATAAAGTGGTAAGGTATACACTCATTTCTGATGTGCAGACAAACAGGAAAAGGAAACTGTTTTCAGGATTTGCAATGGGTTCCAGCTATTGCCTGGAGGTCAGGAAATCTCTTGTCAATCACAACCCTGACTTCACTTATTGGCCGAAAACCTGAAAGGGTGAGGATTAGAGCAGCCGACTTTTAACAGAAGTTGCCGGGGGGTGTGTGTGACATTTTCATGTGTCTCTCTTGAACCAGACCACCTAGAAACTTACTTTTTAAAAAAGAAAAAAGAAAGAAAGCTAAGAATCCAGAGATTGGGGTGACTCACCCGGAGACCTGGGGAGGACCCTAAAAACCAGAGTTTCCAGACAAAAACCAGAGATCTGGCAACCCTAACCAAGAGCCATACAGAGAGGCCTGGGCCTCAGGTTTCCTATTCCCAGCTTATGACATAATACATTTCTTAGACTTAAAGGTGCCACAAGACTCATTGTGGTCATAAGTGGATTTTTGCCAACAATGAAGGACTTGATTAATCAATCTTAATAATCTTGTGTTGCAGAACACAATTATGTCTTGCTCCAACAATTAAAACACTTAACTGATAAATCAGGAAGTTCCCAATCTGAATCTTGCCTTTGCCATGACCTTACTGGGCAGCATTAGGCAAACAACTCTCTCTGTATGTCTATCGGTCTGTCTCTGTCTCTCTCACACACACTGCAATATGTGGAACATAATGCTGACCCAGCCTTGTAATCTGTTGTAAGTCTGACTTTATGTGAAGCACTTGAGATACTCAAAAGTATATGCTAATTTAGATGTATAAATGCAAATATTTACTGTAATTCAGATAGAAATACAATCTCACAGCATGAATTTTAAACTGTTGTAACCTGCCCTGGGACCTCAGAGTGAAGGACAGGTAATAAATTAAAATAATAGTAATAATGGATGGTGATGATGTAAAATGACCTTTTTCATCATCTTTGTGTGGCATGGTTAGGGAACTCTCTTTTTCTAACATGGGCCATTGACCCATGTGAGGAAGATCAGTCAGGAACCACATGCAAAAGCATCCCTCATCAGCTCATCTTCCGACTGGGCAGCTTCTTACCTGAGAACTTTGAAGATGTGCATCAGCCCACTGACAGCTAATCCAACCCACACTTTTAACAGCAACCCTTATCTAAGGAAACTTGCCAAGATTATCCTTGTTAGTGCTTTTTGGTATGGGCTTTGTATATCTCCTTTCCAGCACAACGCTGTGCTTTCTTTGTAGACATAACATTCCAGTCTGCTTCTGCATTTGGAAAAAAAATCACTATCTTCCAATTATAAGCCTGTTGCATTCTCCCTAGAGCTTCTGGTTTTCATATGGGAATGAAAACCATCAACAGGCACCTCACTGCCAGCTGCCTCCTTCAGTGAACTTGTAAAACGTGTGTATCACAAAACCTTTCTCCAGAGTCTAGCTTCAATACTACTGCAACTATACTGAACGTTCACCAGCACACAGTGAATAATATTTTTACCCCTCAAAGGCTTTTAGAATATTTTGTGGGTGCCTTTGTGAAAGATTTATCCTTGCTTCAGGTGCTGCATAGAAATCTCATCACTTTCAGATTTATATTGTTTCTGTTCCTGCCACAATATTGCCACTCTAGTCTTGATCTTCTACCTGTGAAAAACCCCTTGCCTCCTACAAATTTATAGCAATGGGAAGGCCCTGTTCTGTCTTTTTATCCAGATAGTGAATAAGCCACCCCTGTTGAGGCAGGGGAAGCCTCAACAGCATTGTCATCTGTTATGGGTGGCAGTAGCTTTCAACAGGTGTTTAACTTGAATGTCTTTTCAAAAAGGCAGACTTATCTGGAATACTATTTAAAGAAGAATGATGTTTTGTGCTACAATCAGAAGACATTGCTTTGAAGTAAGATGCCAACACTTGTCTCAAAGAGAGATCCATGTTAACTTATTTCTGTGTTTGAGAAATGTATACCCTGTTTTTCAACTTCTAAGGCTCTCAAGGCAGCTTACAAATTAAAGTTTCTGGAAAACCAGTTAAGTAAAATAAAGCCACACAAAATAGCATAATAAAAGAGTAACCATAGTAAAACAAGCTGAAGTTAAATAAGATGTAATAAAATAGAAAGATGCTAAATAATATTTTAAAAATGAACAGAAGAGTCTGTTGGGTGGGTGGCAACATAATGGACAATCCAGATTTGGATTCATGTGGCCGTTTTTATGTAGTCCTAATGTGATAGTTTCATCTCAAATTGATTTTGAGGGAGCGAGCTAATGGTTCATCCTTTAAATCTTCTAGCATGTCTTCATTTACTAGGAATATGTGACTTCTTCTATAGATCTATTACCTCTGAATTTGAGGAACTTTAGCAAGCCTGAGCATTTGCTGCTGTACCTATATGACATCTTTTTCAACTTGTATGACTGTAAATAGCTTCCACCCACCGACCCACCCCAAAGTCTTCAGTGACTTACAAAACTGACCCTGCAAAGGTAATATTCTTGTGGCTCACAAAACACGGAGTGCAATACAGGATAATATAACAGGAATTCAATTCACATTTAGAACAATTTGAGCTCTTTTCTAACATCTAAGCATTAAAATTATTAGGTACCTTTGCATCATTGATGAAAAGGTAAAACAATGTCAATGTTATATTACCAAAATTATATGTCATAAGCGATACCCACTGCTTGAAGTAATACAAGATCCATTGTTCTCTTTCTTTCCCTCTTCCTACAGATTGTGAGTGTTGGAAAGCACGTTAAAGGCTATCATTACATCCTTGCAAACCTGGTAAGAGCAGGGTTTTTAAAAAAATAAATTTAAACAATTAACATCATGCTTGACTGGTAAAATTATGCATGGCTTTATCAAATTGAGACTGTGCAGTCAAAAATAGTGAAATGAGTTTGACTCATTGGAGATCAGAGTGTCTCAAGGATAGCTTGGTGCTGAGCTAAAGCACTCCGCTGGCTTGATTGGAACCATATGACCCTACTGGAACAGCCATTCCCCCTGGTTGCAGCAGAGGTCACCTGGTCATTATAACAATTATGAAGAATTATGTGATAACTTCTGCCTTATTTTCCTTTTTCCGTTTGCACCCCATTTTCTGTTTGCAATGATATCCTGTCTATTAGATTGTATGCTATCATTTTAAAGTGTAAATTACCTTGAGTGTATTGGCAGAAAGGTGGTATATAAATGCATAAATTAATGTACACTATCATAATCTCATTGCTGTTAATTATAATTATAACATGATTCAGTCCTAAAACTTATTAACAAAGAAAAACAGAGCATTCCAAGCATAACATAACAGTGAACCATACCCAGTTCTTGATTTTGTACTTGCATACAGAAATACCAGCTTCTGCTGCAAAGATTTTCTAGATATTCCAACTGCAGAAATATATTCACTGGAAAAATGCAATTGGTTTCCCACCTATTTTTACCGTGGCATTTTTTAAAAATTAAAAGACTGTGACTTGGATAGCTTGCTATTGCCTTTGAATTGCAGCTTACTAGACATTCATGCAAAGGTTAAAATTCTGTTGGAGCATGTTTGAAATCAATAGTGCTGTACTTTCACAGGCGAGCACCCTCTGTAATTAATACTGGAGGACATAGATTTCATTGTAGCAGATTTCATTCTTAGGTACTTGTATTTTGTTTAAAGTATACTGTAATCTCAAGCACTGAGATTACAGTTGCCCTGAATTCCTAGACACCTGGCTTGTCATGTGAAAAAGGATCTAGGGGTGTTAGTAGACCACTAGCTAAACATGAGTTAACTGTGTGATGTGGCTTCTATAAAGGCTAATGCAATTCCAGTATCCAGATCACAAGAAGCAATGACACTACTCTGTTTAGCTTTGCTCAGGCCTCACCTGAAGTACTGTGTCCAGTTCTGGGCACCACAGTTTTAGAGGAATACTGAAAAACTAGAACTTATGCAGAGTAGGGCAGCGAAAATGGTGAACGGCCTGGAGACCAAGTCCTGTGCAGAAAGGTTGAAGGAGCTGGATACGTTTATCCTGGAGATAAGACAATTGAGAGGTTATATGATAGTGTCCTCAGAATAGTGGAAGGGTTGTCACATAGATGATGGGGTAAATTGAACTAGTGATTTCAAATTACAAGAAAAAGGACTAATAGGAAGAATTTCATGACAGTATCAGCTATTCAATAGTGGAACAGACTACCTCAGAAGATGGTGAGCTCTCATTTATAAGAGGTTTTAAGCAGAGGCTGGATGGCAACCTGTCAGAGATGTTATAGTAGTGGGTTTCCTGCATTGGCAGGGTATGGACTAGATGACTAGATGAGGTACCAACCAATTCTATTATAATTTAAGTGCTTGCTCATGTTAGTATATATATTTACTGGAAATCCTGCCATCCAAAGCATATAAAGAAAAACATTGTGTATAGCTTAGCTCTGAGAATCAAACTTATTTGCAACAATGAGCATAAATACCAGAGAAGGATCAGTGAACTTAAAGAACACCTTCTTTTGAGAAGATATCCTGCACATATTATTGATTGCAACATCCACCGAGGCTCCATTCTGTCCAGAGAAAATGAGGTGTCAAAGAACAACGGATTCCATTTGTGGTAGATTTCCATCCAGCATCTCCTAACTATCACCGAGCAATTAGGGAGAGCTACCCATTGCTAGCAAACTCTGAACATCTTGCTAGAACCATCAAATAGCTTCCTGTAGTAGCATTTTGCCAGCCTCCTAATTTACGCAGACTGTTAGTGAGAGCTATACTGAAGCCACCTATCAGCAATCCTGGGTCTCATCCTTGTCACCCCAAACGCTGTATCACCTGTGTGTACCTCAGGAAGATAGCTACTTTCAAAAGCATTAGGACAGGCAGAACATATTACATCAAACAGAACATCACCTGCAGGTCCTGCAATATAGTTTACATCATCGAGTGCAAAAGACCAGGATGTCATATCTAATACATAGGAAAGACCACAACTGACCTATGCACGCACTTCAGGAACCACAAGTTGGCAATCTTGACAAAAAAAATGGAGCAACCAGTTGCAAAGCATTTTAACATTGAGGGTCACAGCCTGTTGGACTTTTCCATTACAGCGATAGAGATGCCAGCAGATCCAGCAGCATTGACTAAAAGGGAGAACTTTTGGATTTACTCTCTGGTCACATTGGCACCACATGGCCTGAACCTGGAGGACAGTACCACCACTACTTAGCTTCTGCAAATGATGCCCCTCTGAGCATTCCATCCTCAAAGCTCTATAACTGCCACCTTGGTAACAGCATTTGTATGTTAGCAGCTGATGAAGGCGGAAGGTGAAACATTTTGTTAATACAATAAAAACCTCTGTTTGGTTAATCATATATATAATTTACTTTATGGCTGCTTGTGTGTGGTCACCTTAAGTGTGTAGAGACCTTTTAATAGAATGCAAGGTCAACAAGGTGTTGCATTAATTGATTTTTGCAGGGATTCAAGGATATTTCTTTGGAAAGATTTATGCATGGAGGAGCCAATGTCACAGGGTTTCAGCTAGTGGATTTCAACACACCCATGGTTGCTAAACTCATGCAACGGTGGAAGAAACTGGACCAGAGAGAATACCCAGGTTCAGAGACTCCTCCTAAGGTACTTGCCTGCAATAAATTCTAAAATGACTGTAAATAGACTAATTTAAACTATGCACACTTGCCATAGATAGCTGCTTTATATTTAAAAAAACCCTTAAAAACCATAGCTACAGCTGTCAATGCTGTCTACCTCTTGGCTTGATAATAACATCATTTGGGTTGATCTTTGCAGAATTCAGTGTGTGCTGAAGCCAGGACTGTAATATTTAATTCAGGAAAAGCCAACATGGTGCCCTCCTGATATTGTTGCACTACCACTCCCATCATCCTCACTGTTGGCCATGCTGGTTGGTGCTGATGGGATTTGTTGGGCACCACACTGGCTATCTCTGATTTAGCTTCTGTCGAAGTAACAAATTAAAACACTTTTGATCTATTAAAAAAGTGTCCTGATTATTATTACAAACAATAACAATAATGATTCTTATTATTTAAAATGAAGTTCTTAAAAACTGTGGGTGGCAAACACTCTCTTGGAAAAGGAATGCCTCACACAGGAAAAGGGATTCCTCTACTAAAACGGAGCCTGATGTGGCATTTGCATACATGATTAAAAATAAAATGTGTGCTTTTTTTTCCAAAGTACTGTCTTTGTTCATATGGAAATTTAATTGATTAATCTCACACAAACAATTGACCAAGATTTCTTTAACTATCTGAGAACCATAACTGAAGCAGTCATCGAATCCCTTGACTTGCAGTACATTTATTTGTTGTTGTTGTTATGTGCCTTCAAATCGATTACGACTTATGTCGACCCTATGAATCAGTGACCTCCAAGAGCATCTGTCATGAACCACTCTGTTCAGATCTTGTAAGTTCAAGTCTGTGGCTTCCTTTATGGAATCAATCCTTCTCTTGTTTTCCCTTCCATTTTTCTACTCCCTTCTGTTTTTCCCAACATTATTGTCTTTTCTAATGAATTATGTCTTCTCGCTCTTACCATATATGGAATGAGAAATGCCAGACGTCCAAGCTGGATTTAGAAAGGGAAGAGGAACCAGAGATCATATCGCAAACATACATTGGATAATGGAACAGACCAAGGAATTTCAGAAGAAAATCACCCTGTGCTTTATAGATTTCAGCAAAGCCTTTGGCTGTGTAGATCATGAAAAACTATTGAATGCTTTAAAAGAAATGGGGGTGCCACAGCATCTGATTGTCCTGATGCTCAACCTATACTCTGCACAAGAGGCTACTGTAAGGACAGAATATGGAGAAACTGATTGGTTCCCCATCAGAAAGGGTGTGAGACAGGGGTGTATTTTATCATCCTGTTTATTTAATCTATACGCAGAACATACCATACGGAAAGCAGGATTGGACCAATGAAGGAGGTGTGAAAATTGGAGGGAGAAATATCAATAATTTAAGATATCCAGACGACACCATACTACTAGAAGAAACCAGTAATGATTTGAAACGAATGCTGATGAACATTAAAGAGGAAAGCACAAAAGCAGAACTATAGCTGAACGTCAAAAAGACTAAAGTAATGACAACAGAAGATTTATGTAACTTTACAGTTGACAATGAGGACATTGAACTTGTCAAGGATTATCAATACCTTGGCACAGTCATTAACCAAAATGGAGACAATAGTCAAGAAATCAGAAGAAGGACGGTGAAAACAGCGGATAAGAGAAAAATCAACTCATTTGAAATGTGGTGTTGGAGGAGAGCTTTGCAAAAAAGACAAATAATTTGGTGTTAAAGAAATTAAACCAGAACTATCACTAGAAGCTAAAATGATGAAACTGAGGTTATCATACTTTGGACACATCATGAGAAGATATGATTCATTAGAAAAGATAATAATGCTGGGAAAAACAGAAGGGAGTAGAAAAAGAGGAAGGCCAAACAAGAGATGGATTGATTCCATAAAGGAAGCCACAGTCCTGAGCTTACAAGATCTGAACAGGGTGGTTCATGTCAGATGCTGTTGGAGGTTGCTGATTCATAGGGTCGCCATAATTGCTGATCTGCTAACTAAAATATGTAACTTGTCCCTTGGGTCCTCCTCCGTGCCTGAGGACTGGAAAGTGGCAAATGTAACGCCAATCTTCAAAAAGGGATCCAGAGGGGATCCCGGAAATTACAGGCCAGTTAGCTTAACTTCTGTCCCTGGAAAACTGGTAGAAAGTATAATTAAAGCTAGATGAACTAAGCACATAGAAGAACAAGCCTTGCTGAAGCAGAGCCAGCATGGCTTCTGCAAGGGAAAGTCCTGTCTCAGTAACCTATTAGAATTCTTTGAGAGTGTCAACAAGCATATAGATAGAGGTGATCCAGTGGACATAGTGTACTTAGACTTTCAAAAAGCGTTTGACAAGGTACCTCACCAAAGGCTTCTGAGGAAGCTTAGCAGTCATGGAATAAGAGGAGAGGTCCTCTTGTGGATAAGGAATTGGTTAAGAAGCAGAAAGCAGAGAGTAGGAATAAACGGACAGTTCTCCCAATGGAGGGCTGTAGAAAGTGGAGTCCCTCAAGGATCAGTATTGGGACCTGTACTTTTCAACTTGTTCATTAATGACCTAGAATTAGGAGTGAGCAGTGAAGTGGCCAAGTTTGCTGACGACACTAAATTGTTCAGGGTTGTTAAAACAAAGAAGGATTGCGAAGAGCTCCAAAAAGATCTCTCCAAACTGAGTGAATGGGCGGAAAAATGGCAAATGCAATTCAATATAAATAAGTGTAAAATTATGCATATTGGAGCAAAAAATCTTAATTTCACATATACGCTCATGGGGTCTGAACTGGCGGTGACCGACCAGGAGAGAGACCTCGGGGTTGTAGTGGACAGCATGATGAAAATGTCGACCCAGTGTGCGTCAGCTGTGAAAAAGGCAAATTCCATGCTAGCGATAATTAGGAAAGGTATTGAAAATAAAACAGCCGATATCATAATGCTGTTGTATAAATCTATGGTGCGGCCGCATTTGGAATACTGTGTACAGTTCTGGTCGCCTCATCTCAAAAAGTATATTATAGAGTTGGAAAAGGTTCAGAAGAGGGCAACCAGAATGATCAAGGGGATGGAGCGACTCCCTTACGAGGAAAGGTTGCAGCATTTGGGGCTTTTTAGTTTAGAGAAAAGGTGGGTCAGAGGAGACATGATAGAAGTGTATAAAATTATGCATGGCATTGAGAAAGTGGATAGAGAAAAGTTCTTCTCCCTCTCTCATAATACTAGAACTCGTGGACATTCAAAGAAGCTGAATGTTGGAAGATTCAGGACAGACAAAAGGAAGTACTTCTTTACTCAGCGCATAGTTAAACTATGGAACTTGCTCCCACAAGATGCAGTAATGGCCACCAGCTTGGACGGCTTTAAAAGAAGATTAGACAAATTCATGGAGGACAGGGCTATCAATGGCTACTAGCCATGATGGCTGTGCTCTGCCACCCTAGTCAGAGGCAGCATGCTTCTGAAAACCAGTTGCCGGAAGCCTCAGGAGGGGAGAGTGTTCTTGCACTCTGGTCCTGCTTGCGGGCTTCCCCCAAGCACCTGGTTGGCCACTGTGAGATCAGGATGCTGGACTAGATGGGCCACTGGCCTGATCCAGCAGGCTCTTCTTATGTTCTTATAAGTTGTAGTCGACTTAGAGGCACATAACAACAACAACATGATGTGTCCAAAGTATGATGACCTCACTTTCATCATTTTAGCTTCTAGTGACAGTTCTTGTTGAATTTGTTCTAACGCCCAATTATTTGTCTTTTTCGCCGTCCATGGTATATGCGCAAAGCTCTCCTCCAACACCACATTTCAAATAAATTTCAGTAATAAAGTACATTTATTACACCATTGCCAAACAGCTAGATGTGTATTAAACAAGATGGTAAATGCGAGTTCAGTTGCAAGATGGGCATCCGGGGAAGTAAACCAAACACATTTTCAGCAAAGCAACTTTGAGTGTGTGAATTGCCCCTTGGAACGCACAGCAGCTAGAGATGCTGGCTAGCTTCTATAACCTTGGCCTCAGAGAAACCCTGCCTCAAAAGTGGAGCTGAATTTTTCAAACCCTGAACTTCCTCTACCAATCAAACCAAAATTTGAGAATTAGACAAATTCCTGTGTCCCCACCCTGTCTCTGCTATACTTCCCCGTCCTGCAAGCCATTCCTGCAACTCTAGCCACCCCCCACAAGTACAGTCTCTCTTCCCTTCCCCCTTCCTCTTCCCTTTCTTCTTCCCTTAATTCAGCAGTGGTGTGGGTGCAGTGGCAGTGACAGAAGAAGAAAAATGGAGGATTACCCTCCTCTCATATCTTTTCACGTCTGCTTTCCTCCCTCAGCATGATGGGGCTCAGGGAACTATGGAACCTGTAGTCCATTCATGGGTGCATGAATCTTTGGAAGAAATACAGCTCCCATAGTGCCACACTGTTGGCCAGGACACAGGGGACTGAGGGAGTTGTAGAGTCCGTTTTGCTTCTTTTTTTGCTGCCACTTCCACAGCACTGCCAGGTTAAAGGAAGGGGAAAGGGGAAGTTTGGCTGGGGGGAGCTCCTGGATGGATAGGCCCATGGAAGTTTTGCCATATTTTTTTCCAAGGAGAGATGCGGAGGGTTCCCTCATCTCAAACAGAAGCATATTTTTCCAGGCAGTTCATTTCTGGGTGCAATTGATGGGGCTCATGCTGGTGCTTAAAGTCCTAAACAACTTAGGTCCCAAATATCTGAAAGATCGTCTCTTTCCCTATAGACTGTCTCAGGTGTTGAAATCAGCAGTGGGGGGCCCTTTTGGTAGTTCTGAAGCTTGGGTGGTAGTGGTGGCCTGGGAGAGAGCATTCTCTGTGACAGCCCCTACATTGTGGAACTCGCTCACCACTGCAGTGCATCTGAGAACCTCACTATAGAGCTTTAGGCAAAGCTGAAGATGCGCCTCTGTGCCCTGGCCTTTTACACCTGAGACATGTATTTTTAGAACTCACTCTATTTTGTGATTTTATGTTGTTTTTAATTGTTTTTAATGCAGTATTTTAAAATTGTTGTAACCCGTCCTGGGTCCTTTGGGTGAACAACAGCGACAATGACAACTATTATTATTATTATTATTTATTTATTTATTTATTTATTTATTAAATTTATATACCGCCCGACTAGCAATAGCTCTCTGGGCGGTGAACATATTAACAACAACAATAATCGTTGTCGTCATCATCTGGCCAAAGTGTCTGACAGCGTGCCTGGACAAAATAAATGTTGCTGTGTAGCAACCAAAAATAACTGAATGAACTGCTTACCTTTTTCACACCTGCTTAAAACATTCCTGTTCAAGCAAGCCTGTCCAGACACATAGATGGTGATGTGTTTTAATCTCTTCTTTAGTTTACTGCTGTTTTAATTGTTTTTTAAATGTTTTGATTTAACTGTTTTTATTCATAATTTTAATGTTTCTGGTAAATCATTTAAAGGATATAATTTTTTACAATGAAGTGACATATAAATTCTGTTAAATTAAAAAAAAGTTTCTCCTTATCTAAAGAGAAATGGCAAGACTCATTTTTTTTTTTTTTAGTCTTTCCCCTTTGCTGAAGTATAGGAATATTGGAGAAGCGTTAAAGATAGCTTATGGCTGCTCAGGTAAATGTAGCACAGTCATAACTAGTTTCTAGCTTCTGCATAACAAGCTTCTAGCTTGGGGTTGTGGTAATAACGTATTTAAATTTAATGTAAATGTAATCAATCAATCAAGTAACTGGTAAAAAGGTAGATAATCTACTAAAAGTTATGCATTTTCCCTACTTGTTTCCATCCAGTGGTCCAGACACTGGGTCATCTCTTCTTGCAACAATGGTTCTTAGGATGGGCCAAGATTTTCTTCTCAAGTACCTGATTCTTCTTGAGCATGGAGAGGAGATCACCCAGTGTCTGAAGAACAAGTAGAAGGAGAATTTCCAGGTAAGCAAATTCTCTGTTCTATTGGCAGCCCTATTTAAAAACAGGCAACAAAGAAATGAAGTCGTCCCAAAGTCTGAGAGAAAATTAGTTAAGACATATTAAGACATATCTCCAGAATCTAAAACTAATCCACCACATGGGGGATTAATGTCCTGCAGTCAAACTATTCAGGGAAGCAACATTTCACTATTTATAATAAATACTTGTATTGGCCTTAAACACATTCCTTTCCATTTTACATCTTATATTTCCATTATCTACTTACTGGCTTCATGAATAGGCAGATAAATACTAACCTATGCAACATTAATATTTAAAGCATTCTGTCTCTTCCTTTCTTCATGTTTCTAAGTATGTTGAGTGAAAAGTAGTTCTTTACGCCATTTTGCTGGGCTGGAGTTTACATGTGGATGTCCAGGGATGGTCTGAGGCTACCACCTTGCTGAAGCTAAGCAGGTCTGGGTCTGTCAGTGCCTGGGAACTACATGTATACCCTATACTTCGGATTCTATGACAGAAGAAAGGTGGAGTATGAATGTATGAAAATAAATCAAATAGAAGACTCAAAAGAGAAATTTGAGATAGGAGAAACAGCCAATTTTAATTCCACTCCTACGATTATTTAAAGCAGCCATTCTCTGGTTGACAAACACCATTTCAAAGTTGAACATCTGTACTATATTAAGAACAGAGTGATCCCATCATCCTTGTCTAAAGAGAAACCCACCTAAGTTTCACTGAGAAATTCCATTCACTGAGCTGGTCATTCACATTCTTAATGTTTAACCAGTTTTCTTAGGGAACAAAACTGTTATAACTGATGTCCAGTCTCTGCACTTGCTTAGTATACCTCTGCTCTGACCTATGATGGGGTGCTTGTGATGGCTGAGACATTCCGTAATCTTCGAAGGCAGAAAATTGATATTTCTCGGAGAGGAAACGCTGGCGATTGCCTTGCGAATCCGGCTGCACCATGGAGCCAAGGGATTGACATGGAGAGAACGCTGAAACAGGTGTGGTTCTTGAAAGGTTTAATTCTAGCTTTTTTAAAAAAAATGTTTGGCTTAGGTCATAGCCTGCTATGCTGGAAAACATCATGAACATCTAAAATGACTAGCAGTTGTTGTGTTATTTTGACTATTTTATGTTTATACTGTCTACAATACGTTTTAACAGTTTATTCTACCATTCTTTCCTTATTCATTCACGTAACAGTGAGATTGTGAATGTCTGTATTTTGCAGATAGGGAACTAAAAAGCTGAGAAACATCTGGCTTGACTATGGTCATGCAATAGCTTGATGAGACAGTCTCACGTGTCCTGGGGCCAAGTGTGTCTACTTAGAACTTTTTTGTTTAGACAAGCCTATCCATAGCTGTTGATCTGTTTTATTATGATTTTTTTAGTTAGCAGTTGTTTTAATTGTTTTAAATATGTTAAATAAAATACTGTTTTATTGATAATTTTAATGTTTTTTGTAAACTGCTGAGAGGCCTTCACATTCAAGCAGTAGATAATATTTTTAAGTAAATAAATAAAATTGCAAAGCATGGACCTACTCATAACTAGATTTTGAGCATCACAAATGGGACGGGGCACCTTCAGGTGGAGTGGGGTCTAGGTCACCCGGGGGATTGTCCAGGGAAACTGGAGGGCTGCTAGTGCTCCCTCCTCCCTCAAAACTCTCAAAAGTCTCATCCTCCTCTGCCCACTCCCTGATGTGCGTGGGATAGCTGGGGCTCAACACCCGCCCTTCCTCCCAGCAAGAGTCCAGGGGAGCAAACAAAAGCACTAAAAACATTTTAAAACATCATATAAAAACACTTTAAAATACATTAGAACAAAACATCTTTAAAAATATTTTTGTAAAAAGCTTTCAAGACATCCTTTTTTAAAAAAAGGTTAAAAACATTGGTATTTCTTTTTTAAAAAAAGGTTTGAAAGCATCATAAAAAGCAATTCCAGCACAGACGCAGACTAGGATAAGGTCTCAACTTAAAAGGCTTGTTGAAAGAGGAAGGTCTTCAGTAGGCGCCAAAAAGATAACAGAGATGGCGCCTGTCTAATATTTAAGGGTAAGGAATTCCACAGGGTAGGTGATGCCACACTAAAGGTCCATTTCTTATGTTGTGCGAAATGGGTCTCCTGATATGGTATCTACAGGAGGCCCTCACCTGCAGAGCGCAGTGATCGACTGAATATATGAGTAAGACAGTCTTTCAGGTATCCTGGTCCCAAGCTGTATAGGGTCTTGTACACCAAGACTAGAACCTTGAACTTGGCCCATAGTAAATGGGCAGCCAGTGCAATTCTTTCAGCAGTGGGGTGACATGTTGGCGATACCCTGCTCCAGTGAGCAGTCTCCCCGCCGCATTTTGCACCAGCTGCAGCTTCCGGACCAACCTCAAGGGCAGCCCCACATAGAGTGCATTACAGTAATCCAACCTGGAGGTTACCAGTGCATGCACAACAGTGGTCAGGCTACCCTGTCCAGAAATGGCTGCAGCTGTCTTACCAGCTGAAGCTTGTAAAAGGCACTTCTAGCCACTGAGGTCACCTGGCCTCTAGCGACAAAGATGGATCCAGGAGCATCCCCTGACTACGGACCTGCTCTTTCAGACGGAGTATAATCCCATCCAAAGCAGGCAACTGACCAGTTATTTGAACTCGGGAACCACCAACTCACAGCGTCTCCATCTTGCTAGGATTTAGACTCAGTTTATTGTCCCTCATCCAGCCCACCAACGAGGCCAGGCAGCAGTCCAGGGCTTGCATGGCTTCTCCCAATTCAGATGTTACAGAGAAATAGAGCTGGTTATCGTCAGCATACTGCTGAAACCTTGCCCCAAATCTAATGACTGCTCCCATGGGCTTCATATAGATGTTTAAACAGCATGGGGGACAAGATGGTACCCTGAGGCACTCCACAGCACAACTGCCAGGGGGCCAAATGACAATTACCCAATGCTATTCTCTGAAAATGACCCTGGAGATAGGATTGGAACCACTGTAAAACAGTGCCTCCAAAACCCATCTCGCCAAGTCGGCTCAGAAGGATACCATGGTCAATGGTATCAAAAGCCACTGAGAGATCAAGTAAGAGTAACAGGGTCACACTCCCCCTGTCCTTCTCCCGATAAAGGTCATCCATCAGGGTGACCAAGGCCAATTCAATCCCATAACCAGGCCTGAACCCAGACTGGAATGGGTCAAGAGAAATTGTTTCATCCAAGAGTACTTGCAATTGCTATGCCACAACCCTTTCAATCACCTTCCGTAAAAAGAGGGTATTTGCGACCAGTTGGTAATTGTTGCAGACCAATGGGTGCAGGGTGGGCTTTTTCAGGAGTGGTCGGATCACCGCCTCTTTCAGGGCAGCTGGAACCACTCCCTCCTGCAATAATGAACCCTGGATCCACTCGGTCAATTCCATCAGCAAGCCAAGAAGGGCAAGGGTTGAGAGGACAGGTTGCTGGCCGCATCATCGCATGCACCTTGTCTACTACATCAGGCCACATCAACCGAAACCATTCCCAAGAAGTTGCAGCAGACGTTGCACTGGACACCTCACTGGGGACTACAGTAGATGTGGAAGGGGCATCAAGACTGCTACGGAGGCGAGCAACTTTACCCTCAGAGTGCCTTGCAAACAATTCACAGTGGGCCTCCGAAGGGTCTAAAATTCCATTTCCTGGAGTTGATGTCAACAGACCCCTGACAATGTGGAATAGCTCCACTGGACGGCTACTTGAGGATGCGATGGAGGCAGAGAAGTGGGCCTTCTTCGCTGCCCTCACCGCCACTCAGTAGGCACGGTTATGATGTTTTACTCGTATCTGATCAGCCTCACAGCACGTATTTCACCATTTGTGCTCTAGCCGTCGTCCAGCCTGTTTCATTGCCCTTAACTCACTGGTGTACCAAGGTGCAAACCAGGCTCCACAATGCCAGAGAGGGTGCTCAGGGGCAACCGTGTCAAGAGCCCGACACGCCTCACTGTTCCGCAGCATGACAAAGACTTCAACAGGTTCACCTGTTCTGTCTACTGGGAACTCCCCCAGGGCATTCAGGAATCCAGTAGATTCCATTAGGCTCTGGGTCAGACCATCTTAATCTGTCCACCACCCCTGCAGGGAAGGATTGGAGCCATAAGTCTAAACTTCACCAGGAAGTGGCCTGACCATGACAATGGGGTGACATCCATCCTCCCCTATCTCCAGACCACCCCTTCCTCCATCTGGAGCAAAAACCAAGTTGAGGGTGTGCCCTGCTCTATGTGTCGGGCCAGTGACAACTTGAGACAGCCCCATGGTTGTCATGGAGGCCTTGAAGTCCCGAGCCAGAACATTAGAGACAGCCTCAGCGTGGACATTGAAATCACCCAGGGCTCATTCTGGGCTCCACCAATACCACAGCCAAGATGGCCTGCGCCAGCTCAGTCAGAGAAGCTGCCGGGCAGCAGGATGGATGGTACACCAGCAGCAACCCTAGTTTACTGTCCCCTTGGCCCGACACCAGGTGCAGGCCCTCACAGCCAGCTCCAAGACAGAGTGGGTTCCTGGTGACAGAGATGTTAGAAAAACAAAGAAAGAAAGAAATAGAAGAGGGTAGTCCCCTTGCCCTCGGGACTCCCTAAGGAACTCCCCAAGGGGAAAACCCCTTTGTTGTCACCCCTTGTTGTTGTTATGTGCCTTCAAGTCGATTACGACTTATGGCGACCCTATGAATCAGCAACTTCCAAGAGCATCTGTCATGAACCACCCTGTTCAGTTCTTGTAAGTTCAGGTCTAGCTTCCTTTATGAAATCAATCCGTCTCTTGTTTGGCCTTCCTCTTTTTCTACTCCCTGCTGTTTTTCCCAGCATTATTGTCTTCTCTAGTGAATCATGTCTTCTCATGATGTGTCCAAAGTATGATAACCTCAGTTTCATCATTATAGCTTCTAGTGACAGTTCTGGTTTAATTTGTTCTAACACCAATTATTTGTCTTTTTCGCAGTCCATGGTACGCCCAAAGCTCTCCTCCAACACCACATTTCAAATGAGTTGATTTTTCTCTTATCTGCCTTTTTCACTGTCCAACTTTCACATCCATACATAGAGATCGGGAATACCATGGTCTGAATGATCCTGACTTTGGTGTTCAGTGATACATCTTTGCATTTGAGGACCTTTTCTAGTTCTCTCATAGGTGCCCTCCCTAGTCCTAGCCTTCTTCTGATTTCTTGACTATTGTCTCCATTTTGGTTAATGACTGTGCCGAGGTATTGATAATCCTTGACAAGTTCAATGTCCTCATTGTCAACTTTAAAGTTACATAAATCTTCTGTTGTCATTACTTTAGTCTTCTTGACGTTCAGTTGTAGTCCTGCTTTTGTGCTTTCTTCTTTAACTTTCGTCAGCATTCTTTTCAAATCATTAGTGGTTTCTGCTAAGAGTATGGTATCATCTGCATATCTTAAATTATTGATGTTTCTCCCTCCAATTTTCACACCTCCTTCATCTTGGTCCAATCCTGCTTTCCGTATGATATGTTCTGCGTACAGATTAAACAGATAGGGTGATAAAATACACTCCTGTCTCACACCCTTTCCGATGGGGAACCAATCGGTTTCTCCATATTCTGTCCTTACACTACCCTCTTGTGCAGAGTATAGGTTGTGCATCAGGACAATCAGATGCTATGGCACCCCCATTTCTTTTAAAGCATTCCATAGTTTTTCATGATCTACAGAGTCAAAGGCTTTGCTGTAGTCTATAAAGCACAGGGTGATTTTCTTCTGAAATTCCTTTGTCCGTTCCATTATCCAAAGTATGTTTGCGATATGATTTCTGGTGCCACTTCCCTTTCTAAATCCAGGTTGGACATCTGGCATTTCTCTCTCCATATATGGTAAGAGCCTTTGTTGTAGAATCTTGAGTATTACTTTACTTGCATGGGATATTAAGGCAATAGTTTGGTAATTACTGCATTCTCTTGGATCCCCTTTCTTTCGAAGTGGGATATATATTGAACACTTCCAGTCTGTGGGCCATTGTTTAGTTTTCCATATTTCTTGACAAATTTTTGTCAGAATTTGGACAGATTCAGTCTCAGTAGCTTGCAGTCTCAGTAGCTTGTAGCAACTCTATTGGTATGCCATCTATTCCTGGTGATTTGTTTCTTCCAAGAATTTTAAGAGCAGCTTTCACCTCACATTCTAAAATTTCTGGTTCTTTATCATTCTGTTCCTCCATGAATGAATCTGTCATCCTGGCATCTCTTTTACAGAGTTCTTCAGTGTATTGTTTTCATCTTCCTTTTATTTTATCTTGATCAGTCAGTGTGTTCCCCTGTTGATTATTCAACATCCCTACTCGTGGTTTAAATTTCCCTTTCATTTCTCTAATCATTTGGAATAGGGCTCTTGTTCCTTAGGTTGCACTTATTGATTTGTATCTTACTAGCCAACACAGTTTGTGGGCACACAGTCTTTGAGACTACACAGATTAGAAAGAAATGAATTGGCTCTCTTGTTTCTGGTCCTTATTAAGCTACATCCTGGAGAAGGTTTAGGAAGAGATTCAAATCCCCTTCCTGCTGAAGGCAGAAACCGACAAAGTTAAAAGCACCTTTTTATTTCATTTTTGAGGCTATTTTAATTCTGATTTGTTACCATAATAGGAAATGTTCTGGTTCACATCTAATGCTAAACCATTTTGTAGCATTTTGTGAACTAGGCTTCATGAGTCCAACAAAGCATCTAGCTTGCATGCTCCCCTCTCCTTTCAGCCAAGAAAGGGACTTCTGCTGAGTTTAGTTGTGCTGGAACAATTCCCCTGTGACCTATCCTGGACCTTGAGGTTTGAGAGGATGATGGTAGCCCAGCTCCAGGCACACTTGATTATCAACTCCAGTGGTTCCCAAACTTTCTTCCACACACACTTGAAAATTGCTGAGGGTCTTGGCTGGTCACCTAATAATTTTTCTGCTAGATGCTGTATGATTTTGAATTATATTTTTATTGCTTCTTTTGTGCCTTATATATATTGCTTTTTATCATATTCCATAGTATTCAAATTGCAATGCAATAAAATACAAGATAAATAAAAGAAGCTGGGAGGAATGGCAGGATATAAATCAAATAATAAATAAATAAATAAAAGAAGAAGAAATAAAAGAAGCAATTAAAATACAATCGAAAACCAAGATGGATGGGTCATATCCTGTCTTCAACCACAACTCTACAGACATGCCCGCGGACCACCTGAATGAAGCCCATGGGCCACCGTTTAGAAACCCCTGACCTAGACCTATTACATTCTGAGTTCAAGCCAGGTTTTGGGATAGAATTGGCCCTGGTTGCTCTGCTGGATGACTTTTACTGGGAAAGAGGCAGGAGGCGTATGAGCCTGTTACTCTGGTTGGATCCCTCCATGACTTTTGATACCGTTGGACACAGTATCTGAAGAGCTGAGGGCATTGTGTTGTGGTGGTTCAACTACTACTTACAGGACTGGTATCAGAATAGCATTGGGCATTTCAGCCCCCTAGCACTTGCATTAGAAGTGCCACAGGGACCTGTGCTGTCTCCAGTGCTATTTAACATCTATTTGAACAGTCATTAGGCGATTTGGAGCACATCTACTGATGATACCCAGCTCTATTTCTCAGTTACATCGGACAAGGCCACGAAGGTCCTGAACCAGTGTCTCAGTGCAGTAATATGTTGCGTGAGCTAAAATGTAATCTTGAAATTGAATCCTATGTGTGAGTGGTTCCCGAATCCAGGTGTTAGATTAATGTGCCTGTTCTGGATGGGGTTGCACACCTCCTAATGGAACAGGTACACGGTTTGGAAGTGCTCTTTAATTCTTTGTCCCTGTAAGCTCAAGTGGATACTATTGCTAAGAGCCCCTTCCCAACCAGTGTGCCTCCAGATGTTGTTGGACCACAACTCCCATCAGCCTCAGACAGCACTGCCAATGGTCAGGAAAGATGGGAATTGTGGTCCAACAACATCTGGAGGCACACTGGTTGGGAAAGGCTGAGATACACCAACAATGCCCATTCCTGGACCGGGATAGCTTGGCCACAGTGATCCATGAATTAGTAAGCTCTGTACTGGATTCTGTAATGTTCGCTATATGCTTGAGCCAGAAGCTGCAGCTGAGGTTCCTCAGTGGAGTGTTCTATCGCACACATATTACATAACTCCTAAAGAATATGAAACCATCCATGCTTTTACCAACCATACGTGCCTTGATTTATTTCCAATTTTAAGGTTCGAATACAAGGACTGACTGGAAATGTACAGTTTGACCACTATGGCCGCAGAGTCAACTATTCAATGGACGTGTTTGAACTGAAGAGCACTGGCCCTCGAAAGGTATGTGCCAGTTCAGTATTATCTGTTGTCAGCTCTTTAGTTCATTCATCTTTTTAAGTAATAGTCAATACCCTTGTCAGTAAACAAACCCAGTGATTGATTGAATCCAGACTAGTCATGTTCACAGTAAATCTATTGAAATCAAACAGATTTAAGTTGGTCATAACTAAATTAAGACTCATTTATTTCAATTAGACTACACCAAGTATGACTAAGTCTGGAGCCAACCGAATGTCTACATTGTTGAAGTTTCATTACCCAGTACTGCAAATAAACAAATGCATATTCTTTGAAGTTGTTTTGAGAATGTATGCATACCAATTTATTTATTTATTTATTTATTATTTTGTGTATATGCAAGGAGCTCAAAGTAGTGTACATAGTACTCCTCCTCTCCATTTTATCATCACAACAACCCTATGAGGTAGGTTAGGCTGAAAGGCAGTGACTGGCCCAGGTCATGCAGTGAATGGTCAGGGCCGGCACTAAAGGGCAGCCAAGTCAGGCACCTAAGGGGTCCCTCAATAGGATGGGGGAGGAGTAGCGCTCCCCTTCCATGATTTGCGGCAGAGTACTGCCGTGGATTGCAGGGAGAGAGCTTCCCAGCCACCTGACCATTCACTGGCTCCACCTACCTGTCCTGTCTTTTGCGGCTGCACGCGCAGGGGTGAGTGCACAGGCTGCCATTAACCAAGATGGCGGCCAAGGTTTCCCTAAGGTGCTGATGCCCCTGCCACCATCTTAGTTGATGGTAGGGATGTGCACATGTAGCGCTCATTCATGTCATCAACCAAAATGGTGGAGGAGGCTTCAGCCCCTTAGGGAAACCTTGGCCACCATCTTTGTTAATGGCAGCCTAGTGCACACAGCCGCAAAAGACAGGAGAGACAGGTAGGTGGGGCGTGCATGTGTGTGCGCCAGGGCAAGCTGGAGCCCAAGGGCCCCAGCATGCCTGATACTGGCCCTGCTCATGGCCAAGTGGGGATTTGAACCCTGGTCTCCCAGGCCCTAGTCTTAACACTCTAACCATGTAACAAGACACAATGTCTGTGCTTGTCATAAACATGGACTCTTTATTTGCTGTGCTTTTTGTTTTTCACAACAATAAATATTTCACAAGCATAATAGTTTAGAGGTGCAAAGAAACAGAGAGGAACATAGAGAGAGCTAAGACTCCAAGGTGTGACAACCACTTGGACACTGATATCCTTGTTACAGTCCAAAAAGTTAATCACCTCAAGAAGTGTGTTGGAGTATTTCACGGAACTGATTTCCTCATTGTTTGATCGTGCAGAGTTTTATGAATCTTGAAATAGCAAGGAGAGTTTGTTTTCTGCTTCCATTTGTAATTGCAGTCTGTCAGGTTAGATTTCTGAGGGAAGAGATGTGCTGTCTGTGCCTGCATACGCTCAAGAGATAATATGCGTACGAATCAAAGCAAGTTACATTCTCATTCTTCAGTTCCATGTGACACTGCTTCTTCTTATATTAACATATGGAACTGCCTTATACTGTGTCATTCCTGACCAATACTTTTATTCGAACTAGCAGCAGCTCTCTGAAGTCTTTGTATGAGATTTTCCCAGGCCAGCTAAAATCCTTTGAGATATGTCTGAGATTGAACCTGAGGCCTTCTGCATGCAATGCACATTCGCTATAGTCTTTCCTCTAAAATATTCTAAGGAGCAAGTCCCTCCTCTTCCAGCAAGGAAGGAGTTGATATTAAAATCTACAACTATACAGTTGCAAGTCTACTGAGATTTCATTTCTGCTGGTGAGACAGACAAGTAACACTGTTGTTGAACGTCACTTTGGGTCACTCTTGTGAGGAAAGCATCATCATCATCATCATCATGGAGAACATTTTCCCCCCATTTTTATTTTCAGTCCCATGCTGGAAACAGTTAAATGTTGACTAAAGTCAAAATTCCCATACTCTTAAAATCAAAATCCTACAAGGGTGAACCTAGTTGTTTGCAGACATGGCTTCTAAGTTCCGGTAAACAGAACTCCACTGCATCAGAATCCACCCATGAATGGAAGGAGTCCTTCCATTTGCAAGAAGGCAACTCAGGTTCCAACCCTTTGGCTTGTATTTCATTGCATTTGAGTGCATGTTGAATGTGGTCAATGTTCTAAATACTGAAACAAATGAACACAACTTATTTCAAGGAACTTATTAATTTTGATTCAATGCTCATGAATTATATCTAGCTATGTGCTTTGCCGTTCATTCTTTTCCATGTTGCCTGTTTGTAACCTATGATTCCCAAAATCTCAGGAACTTTTGCATCTCCATGGTTTCATGGTACTTTTCTCAGTCACTTTTGTTTCTACACATATGGGTTCTTAATTCTTCCAAATGTACTTTCATACTGTATAGTACTAAGCAGGATGATATGGCTTAGTAACTAAGCAAGAAAAATTCTTCCAGTTCCTGTGAAAGCTGGGCACATCATTTTCAATTGGCTATACACTTGTAAATGGCTGCCAGGTACAGGAGCCAGCCATCACCATCTTGCACGTATCTAGCATTTGTTACATGCAAAGGCACAATACTTCATTGTTCTGATCAAGGACAGGTCATCAGAAATAAGCACAACTGCAGTAATAGGTTTTCACTTCTCTTGCCAAGGAACATCCCTGCTTCCTATGTTTTATGTTTCAGGATTTATGATTCTTTCAGCAGTATCAATTCACAACATTCCTTTCATCAGAACATTAAAGGGCAGGGAGGAAAAACAACATTCTTTTTCACACATTTTACCTGGGTGTCTATTAAAGGAGCATTCTCAGAATGTGCAACTACTTAGTCACAAATGCATTTAAATGATTACATTTTGAACCTGCCTTGTTCTTTTCAGGATTTAACATTTAACAGGACACAGAAGAGGAGGCAGTCTTTCACATATGTAAGGCTCAAAACATTTAACACTGTGATGGGGAACCTATGGCCATCCAACACATCATTCCTGATCATTGCCCATGCTAGCTGCAGTGGATAGGAGTTGGAGTACAACAATATTTGTAGGGTCACACATTCCCTATCTGTGAATTAATGATCACTACCAGTGCCTTGAACTGATATATACGTATTTCACTATTCTGGCTAGAGACATACTCCCACCCCACCCTCAAAGTGTTGAAGACTGCATCTCCTGCCATCCCTTACCATTGCCCATGTGACTGAATGGGAGTTCTAGGCTAAAACAACTGGAAGTCACCAGGCTACGGAAGGCTGGTGCAATAGATACTCCTCCCCACTTGCCTCTGGTTACAGTTTCTGCAGGTGTTTTATAGTGATTATAAAGGCTGCAAGATGAAAAGAGAGGTCTGCACCCCAAAGAGAATAACAAAAAGGAAGAAGAAATCCAAGTATGCAGGATTATAAAAACTGTATTGATAAAATATCCTACTTACTCACATAGAACCTCTTCGTTTCAGCGGGAGGGATGTCATTAAGTGCATAACTATTTTCAGGAACTTAACTGGCTGAATTGTGCCCACATGATTTTAAAAAAGAGATACTTTATGTTAGCTTAATAGGATATTATTTATTTACACAGGATATTTTATAAGTAAAGCAAAGTGATGTGTGTGTGTGTTTCATCAGAACCAATTAAATCTTTTTCTTTCATTCAAAAACCTGCAAGGTCTATCTGGACAGAAATGATAGTTGGAGTGTGGAGGGGGGGGGAGAAAACTGCATGTTGTATACACCAATAAAAGGATGCCTGTATTATACCACTTTCAACAACATTGTCTGCCTCCAGTCTTAATATGAAACTAGCAACGTCTGCAAAAATTAAAACCAGCATGCTTAAGCATAGAGTTAAACTATGGAATTCCGTCCCACAGCAGGCAGTGATGGCCACCAACATGGATGGCATTAAAAGAGAATTGGACAAATTCATGGAGGATAAGGCTATCATTGTTTGCTAACCGTGATGGCTATGCTCTACCTCCACAGTCAGAGGCAGTATGCTTCTGAACACCAGTTGCTAGAAATCACAGGAAGGGAGAGAGCTATTGCAGTCAGATCCTGTTTGCAGGCTTCCTGTGGGTATCTGGTTGGCCACTGTGAGAACAGGAGCTGGACTAGATAGGCCATGGGCCTGATCCAGCAGGCTCTTCTTATCTTCTTATGATCTGATGGCCTGATCCAGCAAGCTCTTCTTACGTTATTATGATCTGCGCTCCTCTTCCACCCTTCCCCAGGTCAGTTTCACCTATCCTAAGCATGATTGCAGAGGAGTAAATCCCACTGAACTCAAAAAGCATGCAAATGATCAAACCTGCCCTCCCCTCCTCCTCCTTCCTATCCCCTCCCTCTTGCCCCTTCCTTCCCTCCCCATCCCCTTTCAATCCCCTCCTTCCCCCTCCCTCTTCCCTCCCCCTCCTCATCCCCCATAGTCAGTTTTACCTATCCTAGGACTATGACCTGGGAGAACAGGGTTAAAATCCCCACACAGCCATGAAGCTCACTGGGTGACTACCTCTCAGCCTCAGAGGGAGGCAATGGTAAACCACCGCTGAATACCGCTTACCATGAAAACCCTATTCATAGGGTCGCCATAAGTCGGAATCAACTTGAAAGCAGCCCAATTCATTTTCAAGCATGATTGCACAGGAGTAAATCCCATTGAACTCAATAAGTATGCAAATGATCAAACCTGCCCTCCCCTCATCCTCCCTCCCATAAACTCTCTTTTGCCCGTTCCTTCACCACTCTCCCTCCTCTCCCCTTCCACCTCCGCTCTCCCCCTTCTTCTTTCTCTCTACTCTCCCCTCCCCTCCTCCCCCCTCATGGTCAGTTTTACCTATCCTAGCCATGATTGTACAGGAGTAAATCCTGTTTAACTCAATAAACATGTAAATGACCAGACCCGCCTTTCCCCTCCTTCCCCTCTCCTCTCCCTTCCTCCTCCCTTCTACCTCTTCTCCCCTATTCCTTCTTCTTCCTCCCCTGCCCACTCCAGGCTTCCCTCCCCATGGTCAATATTACCTATCCTAAGCATGATTGCACAGGAGTAAATCCCGCTGAACTCAATAAACATGCAAATGATCAAACCTCCCCTCCTCCTCCCCTTCCCCTTCTGCCTGCCCCCCTCCTCCCCTCCCCATCCCCTGTGGTCAGTTTCACCTATCCTGGGGAGGGAGAGCTGGAATGGGCAGGGGAGGAAGAAGAAGGAAGAGAGGAAGGGAGGAGAAAGGGAGAGTCAAGGGGAAGGAGGGGAAAGGCAGGTCTGATCGTTTGCATGCTTAATGAGTTCAGTGGGATTTACTCCCGTGCAATCATGCTTAAGATAGGTAAAACTGACCATAAGAAGGAGGGGAAAGGAGATTGGGTGGGTGGACACTGGGCAGAGGGGAAGCCCCTTTCCTTTCCAAAAGGAAAACATTGTGAACAGTATCATTGCTTTTCAGCATTTCCCCCACCTTTTTATTCTACAGCAGGCACATGTAACCTCCCTCCCAAATTTAAACCAAAGCTGTCCCTGGCCACATCCACACCAGGCTGTTATTTCACTTTAGGCAGTCATGGCTTCTCCCAAAGAATCCTGGGAAGTGTGGTTAGTGAAGGGTGCTGAGAGTTGCTGGAGACATCCTGTTCCCCTCACAGAGCTTGAATCCGAGCGGCTGACTTTAAATCTCTCTGGCCACTGGAGCTTTGTCAGTGGAATAGGAGTCTCCTCTCAGCACCCTTCACAAACTACACTTCCCAGGATTCTCAGGGGGAAGGCATGACTGTCTCATGTGAAATCAAAGTCTAGTGTGGGTGTGGCCCCATGATTAGGCAAGCCCAGCAGCTGTGAGTCTGGCTTTTAGAACACTGACAATTGGTTCTTACTGAACATGCCTGACAGTATCATTGAGTTCAAGCCAAAATTTCTTAAATTAATTAAAAATCAGCCAGGCATTTTTTTTAACTTTTAAACTGCAGAAGGTGAAGGTCAGAGTCAGTAATAGAATTACAGGTACTCTGTGAACATGATTTTTAATTAATTTCAACAGATTATTAATTTAATTAATTAAATTTAATTAATTTAATTAATTTCAACAGATTATGAGAACTCCAAAAGGGGTCTGGTTTTTTCTCTCTCCTTTTACACTTTGAACTCTCAATTCTCTCTGACTGTTTTGTGTATCGCCATGACAATTTGGAGGGTTGTTAAGCAAGAGTTCAGGACTATAAAGTCTGTAAGGTTTTGTTTTCAAATGAGCTTATGGGAAGGATCAGAATGGCATGGGGGGTATATTCGATTTAACATTGCGGAATGCGAAAAATCCATGCTGGCTATATAATCACTTAGTGGCGGAGTACTAAGGAGGGTCTCCCTAGCACATCACAACTCCCTTGTAGGACTCTACATTTAAGGAAAAGTAGGCACAGTCAATTAAAAACAGAGCACACCTAGAATTTTACTAGAATATATTTCACCTCCCACTGTTTTATCTTGTGCACACTGAGACACTCCTGAGATGTCCATTGGAAACTATTCTGCAGAACAGTCAGTGCCATTATTCCACAATAGTTTTTGGAGCTTTTTTTTAGTGTTGCAAAGTGTTCCTGTACTTCAGATATTCACAGAAACAGAAGCAAAAGAGAATGATTTGCTACAGGAAACTTCACTAAAACAAATCAAACATATTTAAAGTGACTATCTGAACAATATCAACTGCTTTAATATAGTTGCCTCCTCCCTGCTAAAACAAGATCAGTACAGTACATGTCTTGTTTCCGTTATTTGGGCTGACTGCAGGTGTTGCCACTACTCACCATATTCTCAGAGGCACATGTTGCCAAATTCTTCCAAGCTACACAAGAAGTGGATTGGACTGTGAAAGACCAACCCAAATTGTGTTTGCTTTTTAACAAATTTGTAGGGCAATACAATGTCTCAGAGAGGAGGTCAGGTCTCCTGCTCTCCTAGTGCATTCACTATAGCTGCCCAATTTCCCTGCTTTTTAAATTTTGATAGAAATATCTGTGAGCTATAGGTGCGTTCTTAAACCGCAAGGTTTTTTGCCTATTAGTGAATATTCCTTAAGTACTTAGCCAGAAGATGCTTCTAAAAATTCAAGTCACCAGCTTTCAAGCTCTACTTGAAACGTTTTCAGCAAAACTAGCAGGAAATAGGTGTTGCTATGGGGATGTAAGCTGAGGGAGGGGCAGAGGACTACATTGGAGGTATTGATGCCATTCCTTGGTAAGTTTTTGAGCCTGTGGGAAATGGCCTCAGAACAGGCAGGTGATGCCAAAATGTTAATAATTATGCAGTGCCAAACTTACCATGACTGTTGTCTCTACAGATGGGAGAGATGAATAATTAACAAATAATGGACAGAAATCTTACAGAACATAAACTTCCCACTTGGCTCATGTCATTGTTCTAAGAACTTGCATTTGGTTCTGATGATCAAACCAGCCATTATTTTTGTAAATAACTCCCTCAAAAGAGAGAGAATATAACATTAGAGCAGGAAACATACAGTTTTTCAGCTCACTGAAGGGAAGAGGCAAGCTCAAACTCTTCAGTTGTTTTCGCATTACTCTGCTCATGAGTAGATCAGAGCCAGCTCTTAGAAGGAAGATGTTTGGCTTTGGATTTCTCTGGTAACCAATTCCACTGTACCAGGGTTGGCTAACCATTTTTCCGCTCAGTGACCACATTTCCTGTTGCCAACCCTTTGATGATCACATGCCAGAAATCAGCATGAGCAAAGCAAAAGTGGGCCAGCTTTCTTTCTATCTATTCTATTCTATTCTACCTTTCAATATGCTCTTTATTTCTTAAATAATTATGTGTAGGCCAACCCTGTGTATTATTACTCTAAAACATTAGCCTTCAACTGGCCTATAGTGGGTCACAACAGCAGGACAACCACCATAACAGATATAGTAATTTAAAAAATTAAGTGGGCTCCCAGTGGAATAAATGTGAGTCCTGAGTTTGAAAAGGTTGAAGACTGCTGCTCTAAAATAAGTCCCTCTGAATTTAATGTGACTAATTTCCACATAAAACAATATAGAATTGGAGGGATTAAATCCCTTAAAATAAGACACTTATTTGTGGGAAAGCACACATAGAAGTGGGCATCATGTTTGAGTCTGTTTCTGTTGAATCACAGACTGAATGTACATTTGAGTAGTCACACCTTTGGTGTGTAAGTATTCACCTTAGAGGTTTATGACTTACAGGTTGTATGTATTAGCTTAAGTGATAAATGGCATATTGTTAAATGTAGTTTTCCTTCCACCATAATCCTGGTCATTGATGTAAAATAATCACTACTCTGTAATTCAATAAATCAGCATAGCTCTTCACATTGAAGAAAGATCTTCCTAACCAATACTGTCCCCAAATGGAACACCTGGATATGTATAATGAATAAATCACGTCGTCCCAGAACAAAGGGAAAATAGTGTTCAAATGAATCATCACATACATGTATGCAAACTTAATTTTTTTCATTTGTTTGTTTCAGATTGGCTATTGGAATGATATGGATAAATTAGTTTTGATTCAGCATGAGCCTACCATGGGGAATGACACATCAGCTCTTGAGAACAGAACAGTAATTGTAACCACAATTATGGTAAGTTTAAGAAAAGAAAAGAAAAGAAAAGAAAAGAAAAGAAAAGAAAAGAATGTGCAGGTCAATAATCCAAAATTTGCCTCATTACCCACTAAAATTGATATCAGAATGGGTAAGTTACCAGAGCAGTGGAAAGTGAAAAACCTTCAATATCTTAACCTTTTCTAATGTATATATATATTTTAAAAATCCTTCTCCTCTGATCAAATCAAGTACTTTCAAAATTCATATTGTTTCAAAATATTTCAGTTAGTCTGTGACATACAATATACTATATACAAAAAATGGAAAGTTCTGAAATGAGAAAAGTGCTACCTTTCAGTAATGTAGCTCTCACTGTTTTGTGATGCTTTCTGTTTCTGTTTTTGTTTTTTTAAATAGAGGAGTACAATTTAAGAATCTGATGGGCATTCTTACACATTGCAATTTGCAATAAATGCAGGTTCCCTGACTCTCAGAGCAAATACGTACAAATTCACTTTTTAGCAAGTTATTCATTTTTCTTTATGCATACAAAATGGAAACATGCATATTTTAATGAGCATGTCTTCTTACAGAAGCTGTTTCTTAGACACTGGTTCTGTATTATTTCCTATGTCAGTATATCTCTGAACAAAACACTGCAGCCGCAACACATCCAAAGTTAAGTACTGTTAAGTACTGTTGATTTCACTACATAGGTATGCGCTTAAGGGAACAATACTCAGCTCCTGTGGGAGGCGGCTGAGGGGGCTCTTGGATGCTATGAACATCCATCTCCACTGGCGTGTGCCTTCCCAGTATGCTGATAGAAAGGTCCACCAGTGTCATTATACCACCAGTGGTGCCCTATGGGCAGTGGACCTGAAAACAGGGCATTCCAGTAGCACGTCGAATCTGTCAGAGAAAGTCTTGGATCCACCATATACAAAGTTCCCTCATTCCCTGACACATACAGCAAAAGGCCCAAAAATTACATCAGCCTTGGAGTTGGCATGTTTTCTCTCCCATTAGTGTCAGTGGGAAGGAATATTTTTATGGGGAAAGTGCTCTCTCTCTCTCTCTCTCTCCCTCCCTCCCACTCACTCACTCACTCACACACACACACACCTCTTTTTGCCTGACCAGAATAAGCTGGCAAGGCATAGGAACTGACAGGTTCCTCTGCCATGGAATCTCCACCTTAAAATTGCTTTGTAATTCTCACTTTATAATCAATGGGACATTAAGAAGTGTTGAACTTTGGATGGACCATGGCCACAATGTTTATTATTCATTGTTATTGTTATCACCAAATCTTCCATTTGAAAAAGGAAATAAGCAAAACGTAAACATTAATTCGCAACTGTCAGCAATAAAAGGCTATGGTCTGAAGGCACATAAGGCCAGCTCCCAGGGTCAGGTCTGGTCAGAGCCTGGATGGGAGACTACCTGGGAACCATATGTAAGCCACCTTGGGTTTCTATCATGAAAAGAAATAGGAAATCTACAGATCTCAGAATTGCTTCTTTCAGAAGGAGCTGTACCTCTTGAAGGGAATAGCTAAACATATTTTTGTTTCTTCTGAAGTTAGACATGCCCTTTAAATGTGATGTGTGTCAAAGCAAACTGGCAAAGGATGACCTTTACCTGAGTAGTTTTTAATTTTTTTTAACTTGGTTCACTGCCCTTTTCACATATCTCATTAGCAGAAATTTGGGGTTATGCTCCCCAACCATTTTGGATGAGGTTTTGAGCAATGTGGAGTATTTTACATGGTGTTGGTCTTCCTTAACCAGTCTTTTGTTTTTAACTTTCCCCCCCCCCTAAATTGCTGATGAACTCCAAATTAGCCAAGGTAAAGCATGGGACTGGATTTCTGTGCACAATTAGCTATTGCATTGTTTGTGTAATTTAATATGGTGACGCATTCATTGCCATCCTGACAAATCACCTGTTAAGGATTGCCATTCTAGGATGGAAAGAACTAACATTCTTTACTGAAATAATGAGTGTAAACCTAACCTATTTGCATAATTCTTTTTTGCATGGGACTTATAAAAATGTATCTTTTTCCTTTGAAAAAAAAAGACACAGTAATGGAAAAATCATACTTCAGTACAGTCCTCCTCTTTTCAGCCTCTGATGAAGAATCCTATTTTAAGAAATTGATCAAGGAAGAAAAGAGTTCCCACGCTGCTGTGAACATTCCTAACTGAGGCTCAAGCATTAACCTCCACTATAGTAGCATTGAGCTGTATTTTTCCATATGGATTTCTGATCCTCAGACTGGATGACCAGGCTCTCAACCATCAAGAAAAAAAAAACCCTCTGTGACTATTCTGAAATGCCTAAAACAGATGGCATTCAATCTTCGACTTGGCCAAGCTATGAAGAAAATGATGGGGATTTCAAGGCTCTCTCAGTTGAAATTTCACACCAGTCTTTAAATTGAGGCTTTCATACATGTACAGTGTAAATTTTTGTAAAATACTTCCAAGTTTAGGAGCACTAAGTGGTGCTTGCAAAAAGAAAAAAGTAAAAGAAGCAGGATGCAAGGGGGGAAGCTGTTTAAAATGTCTGTCTTGTTTGCAGTGAAGCGTTTTGATGTGCATAATAAATGTTCTCTGCAAAAGAACTCAACCAGTCCTAGGACTGGTATTTTCATTTTCCAAACCAAGGATCTGAATGAATTTTATGTAGCATGCCAAGGTCTCCTATAGCATGCCATTTCAGAGTTAAACAAAACTATACAATAGAAAAAAGAGTCTTAATAAATTTTAAATCTGTCCCCCTTTGATTGTGCTAGGGATGAACTTCAGGTGCAGGTGAAATTTACTTCTCCAGTGGTTCTCAACTTGTAATGAGCCATTTATGTGGAGTAGTGTCAGGCACAATGCTTTCCATTGCCATATACCAAATGAGGGATGGTACAGAGTTCTCCCCTACATATAATCCAGGCCAGAACCACAAACTCTGCCAGGGCAGAAACATTTTCAGAACAGAGCTGGGACTTGCTGCTTTCTAGCAGGTTCTGAATATGTAAGTTTGCCTTCTATGATCCAAAGGAGCTTCCTATGACAAAAAATGTCTTCCTCCAGCATAAAGATTCCTTCACCTGATGAAATGACTCATTCCATTAGAGGAAGCCTCCTTCTTTTGGAGAAATGAACGTTTGGATCCAATCTTTTACAGAGATAACATGGAAGATGGATAACATTTACATGTGCCTCACATACCCAAAGACCTTCAGCTTGCTAAGGGGGCAACAATAGCCCCAAGTAATTCTACTCATGTCTACACCAGGCCTACATTTAGATTCGTATGTGATGGTGCTTAAACAATTAAGACCAGTGCATATTGTCCACTGCATGTGAATTGAGAGCAACTGTATCCTGGACCACAAAATATACAGAGATCTCTGTGTATATCACATGTGTTTATGCAGCCAGATTTTTATTATTAAGTTTGATAGACATTTTCTAACCATAAAACATTAACAATCCTATGCAAGTCTACTCAGAAGTAAGGCTCACTAAGTTCAGTGGGGCTTACTCCCAGCTAAGTGGGAATAGGATTCTAGCCTAAGGGTATTTCTACAAATGATAAAAAATCAATCCTATTTGTATTTAGTAAACATAAAACTGAAAAGTCCATCCTTAAACTTTGGCCTGTTTGTAGCTCCATATATTAAATCGGGGTGACCCCTACATACATTATAGTTGCATGTTGTTAAATTGCACCTCTTCACACATAACTTGTAATGAAAAAACCCCCACAAAACATTGCATGAGGTTATCACAGTACTACAGGGGTGGCTAACCTATGGCCCTCTAGTTCTTATTGGACTCCAACTCCCAGCAGCAGCAGCCAACATGACCAAAGGTCAATGATGATGCGAGTTGTAGCCCCAACTGGAGCATCACAGGTTCCCCATCCTGCAGCAGTATTTCCATGTTCCTGATATGGTTTATGGGCTGTGGTAAAGGAAATGCTAACATGCTGTTTCTTCTCTAGCCATGTTAGTGGAAGAAACAGATCAGAAGCACCCATACATCTCATTGTAACATACAGAATGGGCTTCAGAAAACCATGGATTTTTGGATTGCTACAATATGTTGGCTACAAAAACCAAGATTCAGGGATGTGAATATTCCCATCCAGTTGCTGACTCACAAAAATCATGTCATGTAAGAATAATACGGGCCACATGAATATACCCATATAAAGAACAAAGCAACAGATTCCTTGGTGAAAGGGTCCAGCAGAGTATGGAACAGATTCATTCTGCTCCACCGAAACTCCAAAGTGGATTGTGCAATCCAGCATGGATTCTGCAATTAGAATGTGTGCACAGATGCCTAGTGCTGCTCGGCTTTTCTGCATGCCTCAAGCCCTAAAGTTCATCAGTGCACTGGTGTCATTCCTTGCTGCACTGGGGGCCTGTTGGCCTGTGAGGCAAAGTCTTGTACGATCCGTTGAGATCTGTAGGCTACACTTGGCCTCACAAGCACAGAGGCTTCCCATGCAACATAGGGTTGATGTTTTCAACTTCTTACCCTAGATGCTTTGGATTATGTGAGGCCAACAGGGCCTAGCGATATCTCTGGGCCAAATTAACCCTTGTCTTGCATGTACTTTTAGTCCAGCAATGATTCAGTCCCATATAAAATTCCAGGTTACTGTCCCAGATTGCAGCTGCAGTTGAATCTTACCCCATTCCCATAAATGGCTTCACACCAAAGCATCTGGTATAAGAAGAGTTCACTGTGTCCTAGTTGTGTTCAATAAGCATGGCTGCATTCAAGACCCAACTAATTATATGCAATGAGCTTTGCAAAGTTTCAATACTTAGGCAAGACTATCAGTGCTTAACTTTGAAGACAAGCAGTGACCTGCAACAACAGCATTGTCACTCTTTTCAACCACTTAAACATACAGAATCTTGTGAATGTGCTTTTTTTCTGTAACACAACCAAATGAAAAATATTTCATTGAGTAACGTGTGACCCATTCACTGACCTCTTCATACTAAAGGAAAGATAATTCAGTGCCTCTGAATAATGGAATTTGGGCTGCTTTGAAACTGAATTCAGGTCAATTTCTACATTTAATTGAATAATTCCTGGGATCAGTGATGCCCGGCTTTTCAGTTTTTGGAAAATGGCTATCTATTAGTAAGTCTTTCCCGCATGGCATGCTTTAATAAAGCATTTGGCAATTTGCTTATTGTCCTCTTGTTTCATATGTTCCATTTGATGTAATGCTATTTCATTCATAGACACAGGATATCAGTGAAATTAATTAGCACTGTTCAAATGAGCATGTATCACATTTTCTACTTTTACAAAGCAGTATGTTCTTTGGTTGTATAGTAAATGTGATTAGTTTCTTGTTTTGACTTAGTGTGAAATTACTGTTAGTGTTGTTTTAAACAGATATAAAAATAGAGACCTTGGAGATAATACTTTCATTAACATTTGTGTAGCAAAAGAATTATTTTACTGATGTAGAGAACTAGATCACCTGCACTGTTCTTAAACAATAAAGTCTAAAGAGGGAAGGGTAAAAGTATGAATTAATTCTTGAATGAACTTCACTATAGTATGAATTGTGTAGATCTGAAGCAACAAGTAAATTATACAATAGTATGACCCCAGAGGCATTCCTTGATATTCCCTAAAAGGGTTCCTAACAGACCACAACACCACAGAATATATACAGACAAATCTGTTCTTGGAAGTACATGTCAGCCTTTCCCAGATTTCATCCAGATGTTTTGCACTACAATTCCCATTATCCCTAACTGGCCATGCTGGCTTGAGCAGATGGAAGTTGTAGTTCAAAACATCTGGACAGCACCAAATTGGGGATATTATAGAGACATATTATGAACAAGATTCCAGATTATTTCTCTCTCCTGCGTAACATACAGAAACACTTATCTAGGTGCATTTACCTGCTGCTCCCACAAGATCTGCTAGTACAGTGTTTTAGGGGTGTTGCCTGGTTAAAGAACTCTTAGTTGATTTACAGTACATTCCTATACGTGCCTGTTCAGAAGTAAATCCCATTAAATTTAATGGGCTTACTCCCAGATAAGTGGGTTTTGCATTCCACCTGGGAGTAAGTCCCATTGAATTCAGTGGGGCTTACTTCTGAGGAGAAGCTTTTGGTCCTGCTTTCAGGATTCCCACAGGCATCTGGTTGGCAACTCTGAGAACAAGATGCTGGACTAGATGGACCATTGGACTGATCCAGAACGTTCTTATGAAATATGTATGCAATTGCTCAGTAAGGCTGTAATCATAAACACACTTACTAGGGAACACATTCCATAGAATATAGTGGGATGAACTTCCCAGTAAATATGTATAGAATTGTGCTGCGATAGTGCTATATTTTAACTAATTGGTTATATTTGCATATGAATAAAAACAATGGTTACGAAGAAAAGTATATTGAAAAAACATATACAAAATTGCCAAAGTTAAACAATTTTAAGCACTACTGATTCAAATGGGGAAATTAATATTTTGTTTAAATTCCTACTACTGAAATTAATGGGACCTGAGAGTGCTTTAGTTGGATCAGACAATTTTGTGTTGTTTTTAGAACATTTAATAAGCTGTTATTATCTTCAAAATAGCAGGAACACAGTGCTGCAGCATTTAGCTATCACACTGCAATCAGGTTTTAAAATGAACAAGTTCACATTTGCGGAATCAAAACCACTTTGATAATAAGGATGGATGGGCCCACTGAAGCCTGCTCCACCCCAGTTCTACATGCAGATGGGACTAAGTCTGCAGTTTACATGTGGTTTTAAGGGGCCTGCAGTGCTGCCTCTGTCCTTTTTTTTAAAAGTCCTTTTTTAAAATCTCTCAAATATGTCATAGAGCTGCCACAACTCGGAGTGGGTATCATGTGGATTCCTTTCTGCTGCACTCTTTGAATTACAATAAAGCAAGTTCCCCTAGAAGGAATGGGTTGATGACGTTCTATTGCTGTCACAACAAAAAAACCTGGCAGCCCCAGATTTTTACATGGAGGCAGCCATGTTTTTTCAGTTCTCCTGAATGCTGAAGGGGAGTGTGGGGAGAGGTCCTGGATGAAGAACACCAAGGACCTCAAGCTGGGAAAGGTGGTAAAGGAGAGCTAAGTTGGGTTAGGGGGACATCACATCTCTTTGCAAGGAGTCTGGAAAACTCTAGAGCCAACCAAGAAATACAGGTATTTAACGAAACAAAAGTGGGCAGCAGACATCATCTTAAAAAGGTACTTATTTTCACCTGGGAGGAAATGCCTCTTGTGTGATGTGGGATAAAAAGCCACAGTCTTAAATGGTATCTCACAACCACCTTTTTATAGGGCAGGATATAAATCTAATTAATTAATTAATTTTTTAAAAAAGAAAAAAATCTGCCCTGAAAATTAGAGGGACCGCTTTAAGCAAATAAAATATATTTCAATGATTTATCTAACTGATTAGTGGATCAAATATTGCAGTCATTTATGTTTACACAATGACCCTTTGTTCCCCTGCCCTTCCACTCACCATACTGTGTGGTGGGCTGTGACTCAAGTCAGTTAGAAATAAATGATAAAGGACTACCGTGCCTCTTTCCCTCAGCTCAGAAATACAGTATAGTACTGGAGAGAAATGCTGTATGGATTGATTGTGTCCACTATTTCATTGTTTGCAGAAACACATCTACCAAAGTTATTTAAGAAGCTGATTTGATGATATCCCCCAAACTACAACTTCACTTTTGTTTTATTGACATGGACGAAATATGCTTTTGTTTTTAATTACCTCAGCTTCACTATATAAGTTGCAGAGGCTGGAACTGAACTCCACTGATCATAAACTGTAGCCAAAAAAACTTCAGTTAGAATTTCAAGGTGTGTGAGAGCCCCTTCAGAATTGGGCCTTGCAAGCTCGGGAAGGTGAAGGCAGGAGAAGCTAATCAGGCAGGGGCTACGTAGATACCCAGACAACTGAGGTGACAAGGAAAATTGGTTGTAACCAGTTCAGTTTCAGGTCTTGAGAGGTGAATGGTTTAAGACTCTACAGCATTTAGCAGAAAAGGTGAGGAGAACTTGGTTCTTCCATATTTCCCAGACATAAGTAAAGACTAGAGGTGCAGAGGCGTAAGTTGCCTTCCTATTGAATTCTATAGAATGTTCCATTATAATATGTATGACAACAATGAAGCTATCACATATATAGCTTTACCGGTATTCTAAGTTGCCACTTACCTGGCTGCTTTTGACGGCTCAGTGCCACTTACTGGGAACCAGATAGGGAACCATTAGTAAGGTTAGTGCTTATTTTCTCTCAAGCCACAAAGGACTGTCATGGGCATTCATAGACAAGCTGGTTATTTTTTTTAAAAAAAGGCTAATAATTATTATTGTTTGCAAGACTGAGCTTTAAACCTCTGACAAATGTCTTTTTCCATACTCTAACATATGCTTTGCAGGTCTGGGAAATACAAAATTAATTTTCTCATTATAAATTAACAATAGATGATATGTGTGCCCTTTCTTTTCTTTTTTTTAATTGTGACCATTTTTATAACATTACCTAGTTCTAAGCTGTGTACTAGCAGGATTGTGAAGGATATCTCCACGCTGATAAATCTATTGTTGCAAACATTCAAGTTGTATTTTTAACTGTTAACCATTGTTACAACTAGTTTTCTCTAAGTAAGCTTGTACCACTTTGACTATATATGTTCATACTTTGTTACTAATCATTTGAAATGTGGATTTTTCTATGGAATTATAGTTCATAAACCTGATCCAGTGCTCTAATCTTATTGTACTTAGAAACTAAATCAGGCCAAATGGTAGGCGGATAGCTTCCTGATACATTTTTAGTTTTGTAGTCATCGTGTGGCAGTAGTAAAAGCAGAAATGGAGCCCACAATAATGGACTATGCATCCATCACACACAAACAATCTAGCTTTTTCAAATAGTGATGGCTATGAAGCAGAGCTTGGAAAAGTTACTTTTTTGAACTACAACTCCCATCAGCCCCAGCCAGCATGGCTACTGGATTGGGCTGATGGGAGTTGTAGTTCAAAAAAGTAACTTTTCCAGGCTCTGCTATGAAGACCATTGCTTGTTGGATCCCTCCACACAACGTATTATTGTTGCTTCTGGTGTATATATTTACCCTTCCTTTGCCTCTGGTCAACAGGTTTTACAGGTTTTTGTATTGTTTCTAGAGATGGGGTTCGCTCTTTGATTCCATTCCATTTTTCAATTTGTCAAATGGGCTGCCAATTCCTATTCTCTATAAATTGTGTTCCACTAGTTATCGCAATTCCTGATTCTCCTGTTTTGTTTGTTTATTTTTTCTGAAAAATTACGTAATTTTCTCCATTATTTCTTATGCTGTTGTATATTTATATAATGCATACAGCAGCAGCAGATTACAAAAATAATTATGCAAATAATTATGGATTAAAAAAAAATATGATGTTGCTAACGGCCGCGAATGCACACAAAGAGTGGGAGCCTGTTCGACGATGAGACACACTTGTGGATTGTCCCAAAATTCAATACTAAATCCAATTTTGCGAATATTCTACACCATCCCTAATTGTTTCAAAACTTGTTTAACAAGAGGCAACAGCAGGACAAAAGAAATATATATGGATACATCCTGGAAAACTAAACCACTCCCAAGCAAATGATCTCCGCCATGCCCCTTCCATGATGAGTTTCTGCCAGGCCTTGAAGACCTGGCTCTTCAGGCAGGCTTTTGGGGTTGGCTAGATTTTATCTTCATTGTTTTTAGTTTTTTAATGTCTAGGTATTGTATGCCTATTTTGTACGTCGCCCAGAGTGATTGGACAGCCAGCCAGATGGGCGACTAATAGATTCAATAAAATAAATAAATAAAATATTTAAGCGCCCTGGGTGTGCAGAATACTACATCTTGCAAGGCACCATTGTAACAGCTGTCTGCTGTATTTCTATAAATGTTTCAGATATCACAGCTCTTAATCCTACAACTGTAATTTGGCCCACAGGATAAATACATTATCTGATATCATTACATTATATCATTTATTAAGAATTTCACCCATTTTGCTGTGGTGCATGGTTTCTTTTTGATTTTGGAGTTTTTTATATTTGATCATGCAGCTGGTTTTAGTGTCCAGATCAGCCTTTCCCAACCAGTGTGCCTCCAGATGTTGTTGGACCACGGTTCCCATCTGTCCTGGCCATTGGTAATGCTGGCTGAGGCTGATGGGAGTTGTGGTCCAACAGCATCTGGAGGCACACTGGTTGGGAAAGCCTGGTCCAGATAGTTGCTGTTGCAAAGGTGTCAAAAGCAGATTTCAAAGCTCCATAAATAAAGGCTGGTATACACATGTAGGGGAATGAGCAGCAAATGAGGTGGGAGGTGGTGGAATGGACTGAACCATTTCACCACCTCCCACCTGTGGAGGGGAGCACTTGGTAATTCCAACTGGCAATGCTGTTTTTTTGTTTCAAATGGCAGAAGTTGAACACATAGAACACACCATGAAGCAAGTTCTAAGGTACATCATACACAAGAACTGTCATTTTCTGTGAGCATTGGTTATCCAAATCTGAATAATCTTCTAAACATGTAGTGTGTGACCACCAGATGGATCCATATTAGTGTGACTCAATGACAATGAAAGAATGTCCCTGTTTTGTCAAACTCCTGGCCATATCAATGTTTTGGCTGTTCATCTAGGTCAGTGGTCCTAAAACTTTCTGCCTTCAAGGAACACTTCCCATATTGGTTTCTCTGCCAAGGAAACTCTGCATGTGGCAGGGGATTTCTAAACCATGTTCTAGGGCACACCACTGGTTCACCCAGCTATTCCAATGGGACCTGTCAATCACTGTGGGTGAACTGAGAATGTGCTGTAGAACATGCCTAACACTCCACCGCATCAGGACTTTGCAGAAGAAAATTGGTAAGAGAGAAAGCTGTCTTTCAAGGAACAGGCTATTTCTCATTGAGGATCCCATAATAAGCTTCTAAAGAACTCCAGGTGCCACAAGAATACATGAAAACTACCATCATTGATAGTGTTGTGCTCCAAACTGCAAATATTACCTGGTTTACCCATTCCTGGTACCATTATTAACCTTGAGACCCCATTTATCATTTTTTGTTAAAGGGATAATGAGTGTTCTCTTGCTTTCTAGCGTCGCAACCCCAGTAAAATCTAACTCATTGACATTTTCTCTGTGTATTGTTGCATAATCTATTTAGACATGACACAAAATCTGTAAAGTGAGTGGGGCAGAGGGCTACTATGCTTATCCTTTAAAGATGCAACATTTGCCAACTGTTGCCACTGTTCTACCAAAAAGAGTAGATGAGAAAAACTGATGTGCCATTATGAGGTAACTATTGGCTCTGGTCATCAGATGAAATTGATGTGGCACTGCTAAACATCCCTTTTCTTATGAAATGCTAAATATATTTGAATTGATAACTCAGGTAATACAGAGGATGCTGCTGCATAGCGTATTTGGATAAATCATAAAGAAAAGACATTGACATGATGTCAAAATTAAAATGAAGAATGTTCAGATAGATTAAATACTTTCTTCCCCAAACATTTCTGTGTTTCTCCATAATGGTTGCCGTGAATTTTCTGTGTTTTTTTGCGGGGTGCAAAGGAGCCACAATTGTGTTAGAGCACATTCTTTGCATTCAGAAAGTCCCACATTCAACATGCAACATACTCTTTGAACAAATATCTTAATAGCGGAGCCTGAGAACACAGGATGAGTAGGCACTACTGGGCTAAATGGTCCAATGGCCTGACTTGATAAAAGACAATGTTCAGGCTACATTGTCCTATTCAAATAGAATGTCTCTGCATGGTGTTTGGATACTGCTTAAACTCTTTGGGAACTGCCCATTGTCTGCATGTGGGGAAGGAGAAATGATCTCACAACCATATTTGAGATTTCTGCTAAATTACAGCAAGGAAAAATACAGCTTGGGTAGAGAAATTTATTTATTTATTATTTAATTGGTATCCCGCTCTTCCTCCCAGCAGGAGCCCAGGGCGGCAAAGCGCTAAAAACAATTTAAAACATCACAAAAACAGATCTTAAAATACATTAAAACAAAAAAGCATTAAAAACATTTTAAAAAAAGAAATGAGATGCTTGGGGGAAATAAGTACTATTATGGCTGGGCTTGTTTCTTTTGAAGATTAATTACAGCTAGTTAAACTATATGAGAAAGAACAGAATTCTGAATCTCTAAGGAATAGAATATGAATCTCCAGATACACGGAATTTCTGTCTTTTGGTTACATTTTCCCTTATAATTCACTTACTGAGAGGACTGCACAATTTAAATCTGTACATTAATTAGCTAAAGTATAGTTGATTAATTGGCATGAGCTAATTATCGGCATAAATCGTAATCGACTTGAAGGCACATAACAACAACAAATGTTGACCAATAGGGTTGTGAACTAATAGTATGCTTATTTACACTTTTTAGTTTGCTTTAAGTTCTGATTATGTTAATGCTGTAGGGAATAAAAATAAAAAAAATTAAACTTCCCTTCTAATGGTGGGTTGGATCCAGAGATGCACATAGCAGAGTTCTGCTTAGGCAGGAGGAAGGGGAAAAGGAGGCTATTTTTGTCCTTCCCTCCATCCTCCTTGCTTTCTGAAAAGCTGCTACGGGAGGTTGGGTGATCCTCCAGAGCAGCATTTGACATAAGGTGGGGTGGGGTGGGGGAACCTCTGCTGGATCTCGGTGCCTTCTGTGAACAGAAGGAGCCCTTCCACTCATGGAATGACCTATCTGGATCTAACCCAGTGAGTGCTATTTTTTGCTTATTGAATTGTAAGGAGCACTTGATACTTCCTTCAATATCTCCAAAAGGCACCTATATTCAAGTTTTTGTAAAATCATTTGAGGATAAGTTATTCTATTAAATGGAGATGCTAAAATAAAAATGTGTTGCTTGACAACCATATTTATAACTAATATGGCCCATTTATTTCATCATTCTTATTACATACCCGTTGATAAAATTTCTAATAGCAGGTTTGGATTTCAGCTGAATAATTGTAGGTCATATGTTGCAAATCATATATATGCTGCTTTTGGTTTCTTGTGGATCTCATTTTCTATTTTGTGATGAGTATTTGTTCAATAATATCTGATTCTAATATCTGATGTATGACACAAACTGTGATAAATGGCATGCTCCTTTGGACAGGCTATGCTATATGTCTATCTTTTACAGTTCTCATTCTCTCTTTGTAGGAAGCCCCATATGTTATGTGGAAAAAAAACAGAGAACTGTTTGAAGGGAATGACAAGTATGAAGGCTACTGTGTAGACCTGGCATCAGAAATTGCAAAGCACATTGGCATCAAGTACAAAATTGCTATTGTTCCTGATGGAAAATATGGAGCAAGGGATCCAAACACAAAAATCTGGAATGGGATGGTGGGAGAGCTGGTGTATGGGGTAAGCATATCTATTTTTGATGCTGGCTTTAGCTTCAACCTCTCATACGTGTAGTTGCCATGTAGGATTATATACATTACAGCAAAAGTCCAACTTTGTTGGCAAATCTCCACATTCACTTATGAATGTTGACAGTCCCTGATGAGTAATCTAAATATTACCTTCAAGCTATAATGGGCATGCAGAGGGCATGCCAGAACCTCTTTTGTAAACTGTGCATGTATGTCCAAGAAACGCTTCACTTGGAAAGAAAATTGCATTTCCATCCTGGAAGGGACATTAAAACAATTCCCCTGTTGATGGATCATTTCTCAGAACATTTAAACCAGTGAATGTTAAAGTTCCCATACATTTCCCTTTTAATCACTTAGAAAATGTGGAAATGCATTTTGACACTACAAATGAACTACTGGGGTATGAAACTGTTCACAGAAAAATAGACTGATAAGGCTGCACTTTCTATCCTGGCCATCCCCCACTTTCCCATTGCTAGGCAGGGCTGTAGCTCAGTGGTAGAGGACATGCTTTGCAAAAAAAAAAAAAAAAGATCCCAGGTTCGATCCCTAGCAACTCCAGGTAGAGCTGGAAAAGACTCCAGTCTGAAGCCAGTCAGTGTAGACAGTAATGAGCTAGATGGAAGCCATGCTCTGTTCTGGTTTCAGCAGATTATGCTGATGGCCAAGATGGTCTTTCATCTGATAAGCTCTCTTAGTTGCAAAAGCTTGGTACAAGATTCTCTGCACTGTATGGATGGGATCCCCTCCCCTGCTGCTTGGGAATTCCGAGGCAGAGAGATGAGTTTTCATCTATCACCGTCACTTTGCAGTTGAGGCTGCAAATGCTTCAGGAACTGATCTGATTACTGAGTGACCAGTGTGGAGGTTGTCCTTACGCTTTTGAATATGCCTGTGTAGGAAAAAACAACATCATATATGAAGTAGCCCTCAGTCAACAATACCATACCAAAACTTGTTTTTCTTTATGTTAATTGAAACAAATTTTCATTTTAGATTGGTAGGCAGCATGATCCTGTTCTCTGAAGTAAATCCCCCTATAATCTTATTCCTGGATAAATGTGGATAGGGTTGTAGACTAAGTCTGAAATCTTAAACATACTTGTTAATGAAGGCAACAAGAATTACTTCTGAGTTAATAGGCATAGGATTGTGCGGTTTATTTATTTATTATTTGTTTATTGTTTGATTTATATCCTGCCCTTCCTCCCAGCAGGAACCCAGGGAGGCAAACAAAAGTACTAAAAATGTTAAAACCTCATAAAAACAAACTTTAAAACACATTAAAACAAAACATATTTAAAAACGTTTCTTAAAAAAAATCTAACAACAATCTTTTGTTTTTAATTTTAAAACAAAACAAAAAAATCTGGGTTTAGTAACTGAGAAGCAGGGCTGGCTCCAGGCATGCAGGGGCCCTTGGGCATCAGCTTGCCCTGGCCCCCCAGTGTGTGTGTGCACGCGTGTGTGCATATGTGCATGTGCGTGGCCCCCCCACGGCCCCCCTACCTGTCTAGTCTTTACCATTGCCCTTAATGAAGATGGTGGCCGCAGTTTCCCTAAGGGGAATGAAGCCTCCGCTGCCATCTGTGTTGATGGCACACATGCATGCTACGTGCGCACATCTCTGCCATCAACTAAGGTGGCAGCAGCGGCTTTAGTACCTTAGGGAAGCTGCGGCTGCCATCTTCATTAAGGGCAATGCTAAAAAGCCAGCTGACAGGTAAGTGGGGGCATGGGGGGCACGGATCGTGGAAGGGGAGCAGAGGGCCCCTCAGGGGCTCCTGTAGCTCTGGGCCCCTCGGGCCAGTGCCCAACCTGGCCGCCCTTTAGAACCGGCCCTGCTGAGAAGGATGTGATATTTATAGTTATTTTTAATGGAGAATGATAGGGGATATCAGAGCTTTCTACTCACTCTCTCCTGCCCCCCCATAACTTACTTATTATTTTTTTAAAAATTTATATAGCCATCCACCAATAAATATTCCATAGGTTGCTTACAAGCAAAATGTTGTTTAAAATATCAACGAAAACAATAAAAGAGAGCACATTTTTCATTGCAACAAAAACAGTGTAAAACAGCATGGGTAAAGAAAAAAGGTCTTCACCTAGCACAGTAAAGAAGGGACAAGGTGGTCCTTTCTGGGGAGTTTATTCCGTAGCTGAGGTGGCACTTCTGAGAAGGTCCTGTGGACCTGGGAATATTGATCAGAACTAATGGTGCTGTAGCCAAAGGTAAACTTGGACTGTAAAGATAGCTGCATTTCATACATAATTTCCTACATCCTTGCACTGCACTCTGTAAGACTCCAGTAATTCTGCTGCAGGTACCATCCTTCTGTCAAAGGACAATCAAAATGAAACATTTTCACTCTACATGCCCTGCAGTGCTAGGGGATCCTTGCTGTTTTCCTGATGTATCTAGATTACTAAAAGATTATCTGCACAACGCTCCAATCTTTAGTGATGAACGTATTCATCAAAGCACTTTCTAGTGATGAATGCCATTAGCTACCTTCTGCAGGTGTTCTCAAAAAACAGTCAGTCAAGTCCAGTTAAATATTCATTCTTCTGGCATAGGATGTTATCTGTTTGCGGGATGATGAATAAAAAGGTCATTGCCCATTTTCTGTCAAAGTCTAACAAAGAATGAGGATCTGAAGTTCAAATAATTGAAGTTCAAATATTTTCTGCTGTAAGCTTCCTTACAAATGAATTTTTGAGAAAGAAAAAGAGAAGGTGGATTAAGCCATTGAAACAGGCAGTGTCATTCAAGAGATATAGCACTTTATTTTATGACTTTTTCTTGGAAATGTAGATTTTCTTTATTGCTTAGTCAAAACGGAAACTGCTGATGATGAGCCTTGCTCATTATGATTAATGGATCCATGCATTCAAAACAGTTTAACGTGTGTGGTTAGGTGCTAGGCACTGTAAAACCTCTTTGGGGCTCATGGCCCTGTCTGTGGTCCAAAGTGCAATGGAACACCAGGCTGCAAAAAAAACTCTACCGAAGCAAGGAATGTCACATTAATGTTAGGGTGTGCTCTTCAAGCACAGCGGGAATGTGCTGAGAAGTGATGTACAGGCTGGATCCTTGCCTGGCCTCCTGTAGGTTAATTCAAAAATAAGCATGATATTTTAAGTTAGTTAAATAGCACATGCTTTTCATTAAGGATGGGGGTGAAGATTTGAAAAATGGGGTAAAAAAAACCCTACTCAAATGGTGTGCCCTGATTCAAGGGAGGTTCAGACCATTCGTGCCTGGATTGTGGGTACAGGACAATGACACTACCACAGACAGGCTTTTCATTTCATTTGCCGCCCTGAGCTCCTGTTGGGGGGAAGGGCGGGATGTAAATCAAATAATAAATAAATAAATTTCAGCTGTTCAGCTGACGCAAAACCTGAAATGACACTTCTGAGGATTTTTAGGATCAGGTAATGGGATTTGTGGTTGTTTTCCTGGGCAAAGCAAACTGCCAACTCCTATGAGCCCGAAAGGAAAGGATGCTTGTGACCATGCTCAGAAACACCATTATACGTTCTGGAGCTTGTTGGGTGGGCAGGCAGGCAAGCTGGCCAACCTGTTTGTGGTAGTGAGACTTTTTGCTACCAGTTGTCACATCCCCCCTGCTTTACAAAGAGTCACTGCTCAGCTTTATTTGTAAGATCTAATTTTGTTTTTATCGAGTTTGTAGGAAATGTTATTGAATGTTATCTTGCTTTTATTGATTTTTTGTAAGCCACTTAAATATTTTTTATTAAGTGGCATAATTTTTATATAAATAAATAATACAGAGGCAAGAATAGAACTGGGAGGGGACTGTTCCATCTGTGTTCAATGAGCATTCCTTGCTAGTGCTGGCAAAGCCTCTTGAGTTTGTTCAAGTATTTGCAAGGTATGCTCATAAAACGAAGTTTATTTTTGAGATACGTGGAGGGAGTTGCCCACTTTTAGTTTGCATGCCTAGCTCCAAAGTCCAGTCCCTGGGATTGCTAGTCAAAGGAATCTCAGGCAATGAGGCTGGGGAATACTATTTCCTGTAGGAACAACCTAGAAAGATAATAGACAATTTAACAGACAGTGCTTTACATTATTATTATTATTATTGTTATTATCATCCTCATCCTCATCATCATCGTCAATAATAATAATAATAATAATAAATTATACCCCACCCTTGGCAAACAAAACAATTTAACAATTAAAAATATCTTAAAATAGCTACAGTTAAAACATTCTAAAAAACTGCTGCAGATAACATTGGAAAAACATTCTTCTGCTCACTGATATCCAGGTTGCCAGGAACCGTCTCCTTCAGCATTCAAATGTGTGGGTAAATAGGAATCTTTTCAAATTCCTCCTAAAAGTCAATAATGTTGGAGACAGAGGCACCTCACCCAGGAAGGCATTCCACAGACAGGGAGCTACCATAGAGGAGGCCCTGTCACAAGTCAACACCAACTGGCTGTGAGTCAGATCACTGGTTCATCTAGCTCAGTATTGTCTATGGTAGGGGTTGCAAACCTTTTTAGACCCATGAGCACATCAGGATTTTTGAGCAAGTGCCATGGGTGCCACACGCTCTAGTTATTTCTTGCTCTACTCCCCCACATCAGCACCTGCTGAGAGACAGAAAGAAAGTGCATGCATACGCACTTCACTATTCCAAGGCATTTGTGTAAAAGATGGATCCAGTAGAATTAATCTGACCCTTGAAAAGCACATCGAGCTGAAAGAGGAAGTGAGAAAGAATGTCACTCTTTCAACTTCCTCCTTCATCTCTATGTCCGTTTCAAGGGAAAAAAAGGTAACCACCCTCACAGTTCACCATCAAGCGGGCAATGATACTACTAATCTACTAACCATAGATTAGAGTGGTACTTATGCAATAGGAATACACACACGTGCACACAAACAGACACACACACATGCTTACACAGAATCCCCTATTCACTGGACTCAGTCAAACAGTCTCAAACACACATAAAGCTAAATCCTTCCTCAGCTGGTATCCACTCTGGCCTTTAGTTTTAAGAGAGCGCAAATCGAATCCATTCATTTGTTGCAAAACAATTTACACTGTTTTATGTTTTTCTAATCTACATTTGTTTGGGTTCTCCTTCTCTTACAGAAAGCAGAGATTGCTGTCGCACCTCTGACCATCACTTTAGTACGAGAGGAGGTTATTGATTTTTCTAAGCCCTTTATGAGTCTTGGCATATCTATTATGATCAAAAAGCCCCAGAAATCTAAACCAGGAGTGTTTTCCTTTTTGGACCCCTTGGCCTATGAGATCTGGATGTGCATAGTCTTTGCCTACATTGGGGTCAGTGTTGTCCTGTTCCTGGTGAGCAGGTTTAGTCCCTATGAATGGCATACAGAAGAGCCAGAGGATGGCAAAGAAGGACCCAGTGACCAGCCTCCCAATGAATTTGGCATCTTCAACAGCCTGTGGTTTTCCCTGGGTGCCTTCATGCAGCAAGGATGTGATATTTCTCCCAGGTTGGTATCAAATAATTTATTTTGTTTGCTCTTAAAATGTACATGTTTTATCAATGATGATAATGTGCCCATTACATAAACAATAGCCACTTGTTTACTAACTATGGTAAATGTGGGGAACATTTGGCCCTCCAGATGTTGCTGAACTACAACTCACATCAACCATGGCCATTGGCTATGCTTGCTGATGGGAATTTTAGGTCATCAACATCTAGAGGGCCAAAAGTTCCTCACACCTGGTCTAATGTAACATATTAAAATTTGACTTCTGTTCATTAAGTTGTTCCGATTAATTGTCTCACTTTCGAATAATACAGACATGTTGGATCATTTTAAACCTTTCATATACTTCCAGTTTTTGTTGGGTGGTATGCTAGTCCAACTCAGAGCAGGCCTACTGAAGTTAATAGTGTCACATATGTATTTCTTTTAAAGTGTCATGTGTATTTCTTTAAAGCAAAGAATAAGTTAATGACATAGGACAGGGACAAAAAATGGCAGCTCCTGGGCTGGTATGATAAAAGGATTGTAACAAATATTCTATAGTATAAGTTACATCTCTATTTTAGAGTTGGAATATAATGGGTATGTTGTAAATGTGCACATTTGTATGTAATGTTTTGCCTTGGCATAAGAACTCCACAACTGGGATGTCTTTGCAGCTGGGTGACATCAAATTTATTATGGCAAGTGATCTCTCCTGAGTTTGTGATTAGTGTGTTCTGGCACCCAGACTTGTCTGGAGAGTAGAGTGGGTCCCTAAAAACACAGATGTTGGCCAACTCTGCTTTGGTGTGAAGCCAAAAGTCTCTGAATTATACAAAGACAATGAAAATGTTCTCACATAGTGTTCCCAATGCATTTCAGTTGCTCTGTTTTTCTATTTCTTGAGCCAAAATGTTACCAAAGTTAATATGAAAAGTGCAGCAGGTAGAACATAAATTAAAGAATCAGCATTTAGAGTACAATCATGTTCTAGAGAAATCAATGTAAAAACTTCCATATAGAAATATACACTTAGGGCCCAAAGCAATGAATGTTTGTTGCATTCCTTTTGAAATGAAAAGGGTTTCATTTCATCAGCACTGGGCAATATTTTAATAAATTTCTATTTTTGTGTTGAAATGTGTATTGTTCAATACTGAGAATTAGTTGTCAAATGTGCATGCAAATTAAGAGAAATCCAAAACCATTTTGCTATACAGTAGGGCCCTGCTTACTGGTGCTCCGCTTACCGGCGTTCCGCTAATGTGGCGGCTTTCCTCCCCTCTTTTAAAGCCGCTTTTGCGGCATTTTCGTGCAACGCGCCCTATTAAAGTCAATGGGGTTCCGCTTTATGGCGATTTCTGCTTTACGGCGGTGTTCCGGAACGGATTCCGCCATATAAGCGGGGCCCTACTGTATTTGTCCAAGTCATGGACACAAGGCACTACTCACAAAAAGCCCCAAAGGGTTTTTGATTTTAATAGGACTTAAGAGTACTTTTTCTGTATTGGGATTCATCCCCTTCATTTCTAGGCACCCTTGGCAATAGATAGCAGCATAAAATGTTTTGTGTTTTCTGTCTGTATAAGTCGTTAGGGTTGAAGGGTTTATAACTCTAATACTATGGTATGAATGATTTCATGGATTAACAGTTTGCTATGACCAATGAGGGATCCTGTAGCCTATGTGATGACATCATGGTGCCATGCAACCAATCAGATCTGGCTATGCAGCAATGTTACAAACTAAATAGAGTAGAGGGAGATGGATTACAATTACCCATTGCTAAGAAAACAAGGCCTACGGTTCTCATATTGCCACACTGCTATGGCAGTTTCATTGCTTACCAGCTCAGTGTGGCAAAATAGGGAGCATCAGCTGAGTAACCTTGGAAATAGGCCCGTTCCTTCCCCCTTTCCTCTCATAAACATTTTTGCACACCTCACCTTCTCAAAAAAAATGCCAAGGAATTTCAGCCCCTCAATATCAGCCCTCGTTTTAGTGCACTTCTCTTTATAGCTAAATAATTTCCATCCTGAATTTTTAACATTCAGTAATGTAAAAATGAAAGTAGTTTATGCCATTTACAACAGTGGAATATCTTTATAGGTGCAAAATACTCATGAGCTCTGACAACTCCACCTATCCATTGAATTTGCCCTTATTTGTCCTTCTTATCCTCTTTTCCCTTAACTTGCTACCATCACTACCTCCATAGCTATCTTTTTATTCTTCTTTAAGATCTACAGTATTCAGTTTAAGAACATGAAAGCAGAAACATATGGAGTGGCTGGCCTAGCCCCATCATGTGACAAGTCTGTGTTTCTCAAGGAGCAAATAGAGTTTCAAAAAACATAATATTGGTCCAGAACTGATCTTATTTAGTATTGAGAGGCAGGGAGTGTGGCTTAAAATTGTCTGGTTTTTGGTTCTGATAAAGATAACTTGAGTAACAAAGTCCAGAAGGAACCATTTTGTTTCCAGTCAGTTCACGTCTCTAATTTTTCCACTTACAATGTAGTGTCATGCTTTGTATCATTTGCTCAGAACTGGCAGGCATCTTTGGTTTGGATTCTTTCATGTAATGTCCCAGTAAGTACCCAACATGCAGGGCTGGTTCTAAAGGGCAGCCAGGTTGGGCACTGGCCTGAGGGGCCCAGAGCTACAGGAGCCCCTGAGGGGCCCTCCGCTCCCCTTCCGCGATCCGTGCCCCCCCCACGCCCCCACTTACCTATCAGCTGGCTTTTTAGCATTGCCCTTAATGAAGATGGCAGCCGCAGCTTCCCTAAGGTACTGAAGCTGCTGCCGCCATCTTAGTTGATGGCAGAGATGTGCGCACGTAGCACGCACGTGTGCCATCAACAAAGATGGCAGCAGAGGCTTCATTCCCCTTAGGGAAACCACGGCCGTCATCTTCATTAAGGGCAATGGTAAAGACTAGACAGGTAGGGGGGCCGCGCACGCACACGTATGCGCACACGTGCACACACACACTGGGGGGCCAGGGCAAGCTGATGCCCAAGGGCCCCCGCATGCCTGGAGCCAGCCCTGCCAACATGCTAGATTATTTTTATGGCCAAGCACATAACAAAGTGTCCTTGGAAGACATAAGGTAATGTAGTCTAGTTGTTTTAAAAACTTTCTACCTCCACAGAATCCTTTCTACAGACTTGTCTGACAAAGAATTCTGGCATGTTGCATAGGATTCTGCCACGTGTTCTAGATTTAATTCTCAGACTATATCTGGGTAGGTCTTTTGAGAGTCCCTATTGCCCCAGGCATCGTGAGAATGTGTCCTGGAACCTATCCAACACTCCTCTGTGGCTGTTTATTTAGAGGAAGATTATGAGAAGCTGACAAGCTTTTCACTGATACTTTCACTGATAAACTTGGAAGGAATCCTGTGGTTCCTCTGAATGCAGTTTGAAAACCACTTGACTAGCCACTGTAGCAGCTCTTTTTTTGTTTGAGAAATATAATTAAAACTTTGATGTATATTGCATTTTTATTTATGCAGCATTGTATCCTGGACTGAGCACTGGATGTTAGGAGAAGCGTCATTAAATAGAACATTGATCCTGTTGTGTTTCACTCCCAATTACTGCTGCTTGGTTAATAAATTTCCTGTAATAATGGTGCCTCTCACTGTCTCTTTATCTCTCTCTCTATTCTTGGCCAAGAGATAGGAAAGTATGCATTATCTTATTCATGTTTAGATCCCTCTCAGGTCGCATAGTTGGAGGTGTGTGGTGGTTCTTCACACTCATCATTATTTCATCATATACTGCTAATCTTGCTGCTTTCTTGACTGTTGAGCGAATGGTCTCGCCCATAGAAAGTGCAGAAGATCTTGCCAAACAAACTGAAATTGCATATGGAACACTGGACTCTGGGTCAACAAAAGAATTCTTCAGAGTAAGTTGGCATGCCTACTAGGATGTAGTTTCCCTGTCCTACATAGAAAGTGTTCAGCATGCAGCTAGAATAATGATACATTACAGGCAATCAGATTTGTGGTCTGTAGCTCCTGCAATATTGACATTATGGTTTTTAACTCCAGTACCACTTGTTGGCATGTGTAACCATTTTAATTTGTGGCAATATATTGATCTTGACATGTCAGCCTAGGAACTGCCCTTAGGGACTGTAGAGGCAGAGGTAATTAAGATCGCATTGCTGTGCTAGTTCATTGCCAACCCCAGCATTGAGACAAAAGGGAGTATTGACAGACCTATGATGATTATAAGGCATCTTTCAGGTTGGCAATTGCTTTTAGATTCTTCTGAAGGCTCTCTTTGGTGAAAAGATGCATAAAAATTTAATATCCAGCCACTGGATTAAACAAAATGGCTCCTTTATAAATGCATAACTACAAGGGATTATCATTCCAGTAATTTGAACATCCACATTCATCTTGTAAAGCTTTCTATTCACATTGCTTTGATTTTATTTTCTCTACAACAGAAATGTAAAAAAAAAAATTCTGGCAGCTTGGAAACAAAAATTACTGGACATAAATGAGGACTTGTATGACCCATTGGTGCCAATGGGAGAATTTCAGTATGTGTTTAGCCATTGCAACTTGAAAGTGTTTAATAGGGGCTGGATTGTGCTCATTGTCATTAAATAGAGAGCCTTAAACACTGAACACAATCCAGTCAAAGTTAAACACTCTCGTGCCTTTGATTTAAATAGGATAGTTAAGCAAGTGCTTAAATTGGAGATCTCGGTGAGTCTTTTTAAAAAAATAGTTAACTATCACTTTGACTGTCAGCCTTCTGTCTTAAATATGAATTCAATGAAGGTGTATACAACTCACTACACAATGTATGTTTCAGCTGTTTGACACAACTCTAAGAAGCCTTGTAGAGGGAATACATTGACAATGACATCCTCTTTGAGCCCTACTTCCAGAGGAATGCAGAAAAGCCTTAGGGCATGATACACTAGGATGTTTTCCTGTGCAACCCCAACTTTATCCTGCAGTGGGCTTTGAATGTAAGACTCTAAGGATGTCTGTTGATGATTCAGTGTGTGGGTTCCATTGCCCAACTCTAACCAAAGAAGGGAACTGCAGGAAGATCAGCCAGACCAGAAAGTTAAGCCCCTTCCAACTTCCAGGTGGACCAGGCCAGGTCTATTTATGTATTTATTTGTAAAAAAAAAATTGTATACCGCTATTTATTTTTAAAAATTAAAGTGGTTTACAACAATAATACATATATACAATAGAAAACATATAAAATTTTAAAATCTGAGATAATCAGCTATTATAGAAAGATATGTTCTTAATTGCCTGCATAACCTTGGTGGCATAGAAAAGTTTAGAGCAGATGTTTAAAGGTTAAAACAGAAGGTTTGCACACTGATCTGAGCAATATGCCCTTTTTCTTCTTTACTCTGTGCATGCACTCAACCTACTCTGTACATAGTGTCTACAATTAGTTGTTTATATTGTACTAGTAAAGTTTTGTCTTAGTGCAGATCCTGATTTTACTTTTGCTTCATTCACTGTGGAGATCAGAAGGCCAGAGATAGAGAAAATAGACAGACAGACAGACAAGGTAATGGTCAGAGACAGGCCTTTAGCAAACCTTCTCAAGGTTTGTCCATCAAGCAAGTATTTCAGGCTTATATCTGACCATTACAAATTGATCTCCAGCTATTCTCTGGCTATATTTCTGTACTTCATCTATTTGCTAGCCCTTTCTCTTTGCTTGGTCTGAACACACAAGCAGGGCTGATAAATACAGAACTGGCCTTTAGATAACATGGCTAAGAGTGGCTTCAGATTTGATGATTCCAGCTAGCCAGCCAAATGGCTACCTCTGTGCATGATCCAGAGGTGGAAGGGGGGCACATTGCACGGAAGTTGTACAGGCTGTATGCACAGCAACAGTCTATGCAACTTTTCTTTGTAAGATCTCCTTCAGGCATAACAGTTGTGTGTGTAGCCAGACAAACAAAGAGATGACAGAGTATCTTGTTGGCTGTGTTGAATCATCATGTACAAAAAAAAACCACTTAGCAATCACTACTTTTTCTACCACTAACTCTGATACCTGTTATTTTCATACAATTTCTTCTGATTTGCTGTGGATTCTGTCTTGAAACAATTTTAACAGGACTGCATATAAAATGTGAGGTGGTAAACAATGTCAGGACTGCAGCATGTTCTTATGAAAGAACCTAATGCTATCACAAAGGATCTTTTTTCCTGTGGATCGATCAATAAACCTGACTCCTGATATATTATTCATTGCAACCTATTTCTGTGGTGACCTCATCCCTTTGCTGTATTTAATCTCCTTTTAATTTCCTTCAGAGATCTAAAATAGCAGTGTATGAAAAGATGTGGGCATACATGAGCACAACAGACCCATCTGTGTTCGCTAGGACTACGGCTGAGGGAGTTGCCCGTGTTCGCAAATCCAAGGGCAAGTTTGCCTTCCTCCTGGAGTCCACCATGAATGAATACATTGAGCAGCGCAAGCCGTGTGACACCATGAAAGTGGGAGGAAATCTGGATTCGAAAGGATATGGCGTAGCCACACCAAAGGGTTCTTCATTAAGGTGGGTGGAATAGTATAACAATATAACATGTGTTGTTATAGTATTCCACCTTCCCTGATGCCCCTGATCTAGTTCTTTTTGTGTTGTTCTGTGGACATGGTATGTTCTTTTTTTCTTTTTCCATTTCATATTTTCGATCGACAAGGAGGTAACTGTTGCTGGTAGCAAAGTCCACTGAATAGTTACAATTCATGTATATCTATCAAGGCCACATAAAAAACAAACTGGATGGACACCTGCTTCCAAGTTTTTCTCAAGGCACAAGTGTAGCACCAAGTAGTATTCTGGCTCAACAGCTTTTTATTTTACTAAATTCCATAATAACCAGTAACTTAGCCTATCATATTCTGGGTTGCCAAATATTAGATGTGAAGCTACTTGTCCCACCATTATTTGAAAAAGACAGTATTACAGACACAAAAACAACATTAGCTCTTACATTATTAAACCATTTCTTTATTTATAAAATGTTTTAAAACCTTACTATTTTATCTGCAGTTTTATCATTAAAGTACTGACTTCAAAGTACTGACACGTTTTTGCATAAACCTTTTCAAAAATTGGATGCAAAACTATACCTGATGAATTTAAAAGTCATGCAGTGCAATCCTATGCATGTTAAATCAGACATAAGTCCCAATGAGTTCAGTGTGACTCACTCCCAAGCAAGTAGACATTGAATTGCAACTTTAGACTGGAATTTGATGCACATTTACCTGGGAATAAGCCCCACTGAAAAAATTGAGACTTCATTCTCAGCAAACCTGTATAGGATTAAGCTGCATATATTTGCCTTTTACATACAAATAATCAAAACATCTTTGTTTTTACATACAGATCAGTTTGATTCCCTGATAGAATATCACTGGTAAAGTGTTAGATTTGTACTAGGAAGTGTGTTCACAATGAAATAACTCATAAATTCTTTTGAACAGTGAAAACAGTGGCAGCTTTGCACAATTTGGTGTTATCACATAGTCTGAATGAAAGAATCGTCTTCCACAACCTCCAGACATTGTTGGATTGTAACTCCCACCATCCCTGATGCTGGCTGGGGCTGACGTGAGCTGGAATCCAAAACACTTGGAAGGTATCAGGTTGGGAAGGCCGAGCTAGGAAAGATGCGACATGACAAATTATCCCAGAAGATGTCCAGCCATCTGAGAACCAAACTACATATTACTTTAAGCATTCTGCTGCACTGACTCATCCCTGCATGTACCATTAACATCTACCTAAAGCAGACATACGATAGAACAGCAGCATTTCTCCACCTCACTCAACTTCATTGGCTGCTGTATACAGGCAGTAATGAGTGAAGTTTCCCGAGATTTGATTCAGATTGGGACCAACAGTTGGGAGCAAACATGGAAAAAGCTTGAAAAAGTTACACCCCCCCCAAGAGTTCCCAACTGATTTGTAACTGCGAGCCCCAATCTGTGAGCCACGAACCCACTTCCCTGTGAAGCCCCAGACCTATTTCCCTAGTGGTTATGGTGGCAGTTGCAAAGTCACAACAGGTTTTCCTCCTTGGCAGTGGCTACCTCCCCTTTCCTCCTCACCCTGTTGCTCCTCAATGGTGACAGAGAGGGAGGAAGGACTCCACTCCTCTCCCTGGTGCCTGTAATACTGCTATGGCACATTACAGGCATCAAAAGCACTGGGAAATGTAGATTCTTAGGGTGCCTCATTAATATGCTCCCAGAGAAAATTACATGTTCTGGGACTCCTGATACCTATTATGTGCCATAGCAATGTTACAGGTACAAGGGAATGGGCAGGTGATGAGGAGACAGTTCTCCTTCCCTGATGTAGCTGCTACAGCTGCCATGTAAGTGGGTGAGTGGGAGGGAACAGTTCTTAACCATCTAAGAAAAAAAAATCCAAGCTGAGGAAGAACTCATCAGCCATAACAATCATGCAGTATTACAGATCAGCATTATGAATCACCCAACTTTTGTGGCACCACTATTTCTACAGGTAGTAGGAAAATGCTAACTGGAATCATATCTAACTTAGCACTGAGAGTTATAGGAAGGAGATGTGGAGCAGCAATAGCCTCATGCTTTAAGGCAGCCTTTCCCAACCAGTGTGCCTCCAAATGGTGTTGTACCACAACTCCCATCAGCCTCAGTCAGGAAAGATGGGAATTGTGGTCCAACAACATCTGGAGGCACACTGGTTGGGAAAGGCTGCTTTAAGGTAAAATGTAGCATTACAATAATCAGTTAAAGTACTCTAACAATTGCATCCATCAGTTAGTGAGGCTGAAACATAGATAGATAGATAGATAGATAGATAGATAGATAGATAGATAGATAGATAGATAGATAGATAGATAGATAGATAGATAGATAGATAGATTAGATAGATAGATAGATAGATAGATAGATACTTTTGATTAGGGTAGTCTCTTGCATGACCAGGGCCATCACCATATTTCAGGGGACCCTCAGCATGGTGCCACTGATGCCCCTCCCAAGCACATACTCCACCCCTACCCCCCAGTGCACCCATACATATTTTCCCCGCCACCACTGCCATGACAGCAGTAGCAACTTGCCGTCCTCATTACGTGGCCCTCAGGTGGTGTTTTAGGGCTGGGCAGGCAGTGGTGCTGTTTTTGAATGTCATCTGTGGGCTGAGGCTTGCATTTTAAGACAATCAAAATGGTGGGCAGCCACCATACAAGTGGCTCCTGTTCAGAAGTGACACTCCTGCCTGCCCAACCCTAAGACAGCTGCCCAGAGTCCTGGTAAGGAGAGCTGTAAAGCAGCACCGTTGGGTCAGACAGGAGAGGGGCCCTTCTGAGCTGCTGGGCCTTTGGCTAGTGCCAGAGCTGGCTTACCACTGGCACTGGACTAGATCTCTTACATTTAATGACGTCACCAAGACATATATGTCGAGCTGAAAAAGAATCCCTCTTCTCTTCCTTTTGCCACCCACACTCATTTACCAGGCTAGCATAACCAGTAGCAAGCTAGAGCAAGTGGGGAGAAGTAAGGGAAGTAAGTTGTTATCTCACTGCACTTCCCTCTTCACCAGCTGCTGTGTTACTGCAAAGCATTTGACTGTCAGTAGTCCCTGGGGAATCTTTCCCAAGGGCTATAAACAGTCAGTAGCCCCTGGGAAAACTGTATTTCCCATGGACTACGTGTGACCTGGTATGCTGCATAGGGCCATGATAGGCACCAGAGACATAAAGAGAGGTCTCTCTCACTTGCTTTCTCTGCTTACTCCTGCCAGAGTGCCATTGCTGCCACCACAGAAGGGAGGAGGGGAAGACCTCCCTACTTGCTGAAGCTTGATGCCAATACCAGAGCACCACCACCATATCAGCCCATTGGTTTGGGAGGAAAGGGGGGATTGATTTGGAGATGGCTGGAGAGTGCTGGGTCAGTAGCTGGTAGTGGGGAGATGTTTGGAGGGCAACTTATTTCTGAATTTGACTTGACTTAAAAATAAGCTGTTTCCTAATTGGGGTAGGTGGAGTAGCCTGGCTTATTTCCAAGGCAATTGGATGAGCTGTGGGGTGCTCATTCATCACTAATTTCTAATGTCATTCATGGCTGCTTCACTACACGTGACCAGGGCAACTGATTTCTATTTGAACCCCTTCCTGTTTCCTTTGATTTCCCAACTCTGAAGCCATGTGTTGTTCAACCAGTACTCGGTAGCTAATTTTCAACATGCATTTCCATTGTGGTTCATCCATGTCAGGAAATGGAGGAAGTGGAAAATGCTCTCTCTGTTTTTCACTAGTCTTTTAGGGCCACATTAGAGATCAGGTGCTCCTTCCCCATTCCTTTTTGCTGATATCTGTGCCACAAAGACTAATAGTTAGACATGTGTGGCAATCGGTTCACGGTGAAAGCCACTAGCTGCATCAGAATGTGAATGTTTGCAAACAAGCTAGTATCATGCCATTTGGGCAACTCACAATTAGTTTGGAGGAAATCCAGTATTCAACACCCTGCTTAGATAAGCTACTGCATGATCTGTGATCATATGATCTCTGAGTTGTTCTAGTTCAGAGCAAGTGGGAAGGGGGAAGCAAATCAGAACGGGGATGGTTCTGGGGAGTGGTTTGATTCCCTTCTCCATGCTGGTTTTTTTCCTCTGAATCAGCCTCCCTGAAGCTGCTATTTACCCTTCAAAGGGTGGGGATGCAGTTAACTGTATGTTTTCTCCTATGGGGATAATTACAGGTTAAGGAAAGTGATTTGGAGCAGGGAAAGGGTTAAACATTGCCTCCTCCAGGGCTGCTCCCTTGATGTAGTTTGGAAGCCCCCCCCCAATGGTTGCTTAGAACTTATAAAAAGTGTAACATTAATTTTAATTTAAGACAAAAGGGAGAATGTCTGTTCCAGTGTGGGATCACACTATCACATATGTTTTGAGATATACGGAATACTTTCCTCTACAGCGTTAAGTAATATAATAATTGGATCAGAATTAAAAAATGCTTTTTCATTGCTTTGAGGCACAACCATTCATTTTTGCTACTTCTGCCTGGCCTGCTCATTCAATTTCATGGATGGATTCCATCTGGAGCCATGATCATCTGACAAAACGAAGACCTCTTGCAGGAGTGGTGGGGAGGATAATGAATCTTTTGAAGTTTTAGCAGCTGAAAACTGTCTTAAAACGAAGAAACATAAGAGGAAAACGTAAAATATAGGTAGATCTTCAGCAAATAGGAATAAGAACTGGTGTTAGTGGAAGAGTGTCATGTCAATTACGCATGCAATGAAGATCAAAATGAGTAGTTGGTGCTTATGGGCACGCTTTCGTTGCCACAATTAATTTTGTTATAAATAGTCCTGTGCCATGCTAAACAATGAAACCATGCTAGGAATGTGCAAGGGGTGCATAGTTTGGTTTGCAGTGAAGGAAGATTTTAGGGCAGCATTCTCCATGGTTCTAGTGAGGTCCAACTGATAGCACTTTTTAGGCTGAGTCAGCCTTTCCTTTGGACATGGTGAGGTTATGGTCCAGAGCTCTTCTTTCTGCATCTAATTTGGTGCCCTCTATAAGCTGTTTCGCTGGAATGATAGCACCTCTTTGGTCAGTGCCAATCTGGTTTGATAGTTAATAATTTTAAATGTGGGTCATTTATTGACTCCTTGGACAGAGAAGGAGGCAAATTCTTTTGATATCATCAGGCAACCATAAGATGAGCTCCTCATTAAGGGCCGGTGGGGCCCTGCCCACCCTAACCACTCTAAACCTCCAAACCTATAGCCCAGTCCCTTCAATGATCCTTACATTTATATTCAATATATTACCTATAGCCCAGGGAGCTTTCTCTGTTCCTTACATTTATATTCAATACAGTATCTCACATTTAGAGACACTTGTTTCTGTCCATTGTTCTGGCCAATCATCTCTGGATAGTACAACCAATCACAATCATGGCTATGGTCCCACCCGAATCTCTAGGGGTAAAATTCTCGTAGGAGTGGCTTAGGGAGGGCAGGGGTTGCCTCAGCACCTTCATTTTGATTTTATTCCCATAGAATAAGCTCTAACCAATCAGAAAAGCATTGGAAGTTTCATAGGATTAGGGCAGGACTATGAAGAGCCTCCCCAATGCATTTCAATCTGAGCTAGTCAGATGCACGCATTTGCAGTCTGCGTTGGCTCTTCTCTGAGTTCATGCTGCTAGTTCCTCACTTTTGCAAGGAGCAGACTAAAGCAGCAGGGAGCATGATTCTCTGCAGCCAGCCTTTGAAAGCAGCAACAAAATCTCTGTGTGAGTTCAGTATTTGATTATGCAGAGTAGGTGGGTGGGTGTATATTGCTGCATGGGGAGCAAGAGGGGAAAACTGCAGAGTGACATGGGGGGATACGCTTTGGTCCTGATGGGCTTTTTGCTGACTGTTAGAGGGGGAGGGAGAGCAGCAGGATGGCAATGGTGGGGGAGTAGGCCTTGGCCCTGGCCCTGGCCGGCCTTTTGCTGGCTGTTGGAGGGGGAGGAGGAGGGAAACACAGGACCCAAGTGGATTGCTCTGTGTGTGAGGCGGGGGGGGGAGAGATTGATGTTTTATATCTAACCGAATGTAGCTTGAGAATGACCACTGTGTTGTCTTTGTGTGTGTGTGTGTGTGTGTGTGTGTGTGTGTGTGTGCGTGTAGGCAGGCTACGTTTATACATATATAAATGCTCATTTCATTTTATAGATAATTTTATTGTTTTTTGTAGACCCCTTCTAAACCAAAGTAAGGCACTTTTCAGTTTCTTTAAGTTCTATTTGTAAACTACATTTTTTTAAGCATCTACAGAATCTTTCAATGCAGGAGGATGGGGAAAAAACCAGACTTTGGCCATGCCCCCATCACCTCATTGGCCATGCCCCTGTGACCTCATAGCAGCCCCACCCATTTTAGAGGGCACCAGCTGTCACTGATCTCAACCATTCTTACGGATGTGAAAAGCCCGTCCCTTCATTCCTTCAGATACATCTGTTTTCTTGGACACTGGCAATAAGTGATTGGGAAACTTAATCCACAAAAGGAGGGGTGTTATATCATTGTTGCATATTACATGCGTATCATTATTGCACACACAGTTTGCTCACACCAGCTTTATCATCCAATCAGGGATGTTAAGGAGAGATTGTATTTTGCACAAATCTGACAATGTAGGCTTTGCATTAGGAATAGAAAATCACATATATTTTTAGTATCCGTAACAACTTTCAGGCCAAGTGGGGACAATTACCCTTCTGCTTTTGCTAAATGACTGCAAAAAAGTTCTTGTACTCTAATATGAATAAAAAGGGGAGGAAAGAATCTCTAAAAAGCAACCTCATTAGGATGGGGAGGAAGTGAGATTTGTACTGAGAGCGCCGTGTCTCAGTGTTCAGCTGAGACTGACTGCTGCTGAGATTTCATATTGCTTTGCTCGATCGGTTTTTCTTTTTGGTATTATTGTTTATGGTTTTAATATGTTCTTTTGGCAGAAGAGGAAGGATAGAAGTTATTTAATTAATAAATAAGAGTATCAAACACTTAAACCTAGCTAGAAAATAATCAGCAGTTGCGCTCTGCTCTCTTCTACTCTAACCTAACTCTAATCATAATGAAAGGGTTGTTGCTAAAAGTATTCCTGATCTTCTTTTGAGGGAGTAAATCTCTCTGAACAATCATCTCTGTCTTGGTAATATACAGTAGCTTTTCTCAATAAACCCTCAAAGGGTTTATTTTGCTCCAGGTAGCTGAAAATTTAATGTTATTTCTCATCCTTTACTGCCAATCTTTAGGGAATATCTATAATTCAACAAAGGTTCTTTGGATAAATAGCAGTGTCTTGGACGTTATTAGAAATTGGTAGAGTTGTATTGCTGGTGCAACCTTAGGGGGGATTATAGAAGACTGGCCTTCTTCATCTATTTCTATCCATTTCTGTTTCTCCATTGTGGTTTTAAAGGACAAATGTGCTTGCTGGGCCCTACCTTGCTCAGCACATCATCAGTCGATGTCCTTTGGAAGGAAAAAACAGAAACTGTCTTGCAGATTGAACTGTGCCACGAGTTTATTAGAAGACCACCACCTTCCTGCAAGTAGCTTATTGACTCAACCCAGTGAAAACAAGACTGTGTCTCATTTATTTGTCTCAAGATAGAGGTGCCAGCTTCCCAGCCACTTGGCCCTGTTTTGTTCAGGGTGACTCTATCCAATCCTGGTTCCAACTTAAAAAAAAAGCATTTCCTGTCTTGTTCTTTACACCTCACACCTGTGATTCTTAAAGGAGCAGCTGAAAGTTGCAGAAGGTTGGGAGAGCTTCCACCCTCCCATTCAGGATCCACAGGGACTCCAGAGGCCCAGGAGTTCTCTTGCCTTTAGAAAATCCCTGGTGAACTCTTCTCATCCTCAGAGCCCTTCTGAGGTCTGTTTATTTAAGCAGTCTTGAAAATGGAAATGGACTGCCTTCAAGTCGATACCGACTTATGGCAACCCTATGAATAGGGTTTTCATGGTAAGCGGTATTTAGAGGGGGTTTACCATTGCCTCCCTCTGAGGCTGAGAGGCAGTGACTGGCCCAAGGTCACCCAGTGAGCTTCATGACTGTGTGGGAATTCAAACCCTGGTCTCCCAGGTCGCAGTCCAACACCTTAACCACTATACCACACTGGCTCTCTTAAGTAGTCTTACTTCCCCATTAATCCCTCCATCATCAGGTGTGTAAGTGGACCCTCCCTTTTTTCAGTTTACCCTTTCCCCCCTTGACTCACGACAGCGGTAGCTAGTCCCTGCCTCCCACACTTTATCCCTGTGGCAAAGCTTGCCCATAGCCTAGCTTGTTAATCTTTCCCTGTCCTTGATCCCTTCCTGCTTGGAACCCCCTCTCAATATTCCTCCCGTCACTCCTTTATCCTCCAGCTGCTCAAGCAGCTCTCCTCTGGTGGGACCATCCTGCCAAGCCTTTTCTGGCCTGACTCACCTGCAGCTGACATTTGGGTTGACAGCACTCTTGACAAGGGCTTGTAATGCCCACTCTTTGCTACGATTCTTTTGGCTCAAGCCCTGCATTCATGCTGATGTTCTTCCATTACATAAACTCCAAATTCAAATGTGAGTTTGCCCCCATGCCTTTCTTCCTTCAAATGGCCAGGGCCTAAAACTCTGACTTACTTACTTCCTCGCTTTCTTTAAGCTTGCCCCATCTCAAAGCTACTTATAATAACAGCATTTGAACACAGAGAACAAAATACCATATTGTTGTTATAACAATTTAACACAAGACACAATTATAACAATTTAACACAACCCAGACTGAATTTATTAAAGCTCGTATTCAAAATAAGACAGAGAAATAAATACTATGATTCAACTTCTTTTGATATTTTCAAATGTATTATTGCTCAGTTCAGCAATTTCCCATGAGAAACTAAATTGAATCTGATGAGTGTCTTAGTTTGGAAATGAAAAAGGACTTACTTCCCAAAATTATATTCCCCAGTTGTGGCCATCCAGAAAAGCTGAGGCCACAACATTAAGCCTTAATTCTGCAAAGGCAATTCTGTGTGGGGCTAAGGTAACTAACTCCAAATAGTTAGCTTTCTGATGGTCTACCTTAATATATGGATAAAACCTAGAAAATCTCAAAGAATGGATGGTTACCATGTGGATCAGATAAATTTTCTTATACACAAGAACTGTGATTTAGAGGAGTTGTTAACTGAATTTATATCCCGCCCATCCTCCTAGAAGGAGCCCAGGATGGCAAACAAAACACTAAAAACAGACTTTAAAACATATTAAAACAAAATATCTTTAAAAACATATTAAAACAAAACATCTTTAAAAACATATTAAAAAGCAATTCCAACACAGATGCAGACTGGGATAAGGTCTCTACTTAAAAGGCTTTTTGAAAGAGGGAGGTCTTCATTAGGCACCAAAAAGACAACACAGAAGGTGCCTGTCTAATACTTAAGGAGAGGGAATTCCAAAGGGTAGGTGCCACTACACTAAAGGTCCACTTCCTATGTTGTGCGGAATGGACGTCCTGATAAGATGGTATCTGGAGGTCCTCACCTGCAGAGCGCAATGATTGACTGGGTATAGGAGTAAGATGATATTTCAGGTATCCTGGTCCCAGGGTGCATAGGACTTTGTACACCAAAACCAGAACCTTGAATTTGTCAGCTAATAATTGACTGGATCTTAATCAACTCGCTATCAAGTTCTCTAGCAAGTGTATGTAAAGCAGTAACTAGCTTGTTAGAGTTCAAAGGTGAGCTATAAGCTACTGATGCCAGATGTGAAGAAGGCAAAACTGACTTTCTGTTATGAAAATTTATGAGTCGAACTTGTATTCTGGCCTGAACAGAAGGCCAGCCCATTTCTGCACGAACATATGCAGCAGGAATATCTACAAGTAAACCCAATACTTATAAAAGGAATTTTGAACCTTTTCCAACTTGTAGACTAACGATCGACTGAAACCCCTAAGCTCTGTACCATATAACATGAAGGTAGTGTCCTGCCCAGAGTGCGAGACACGAGATGCAGGCGAGACTGGAATTAATTCTTGTTTTATTAGGGTACAGTAGGACCCCGCTTCTTGGTGCCCCACTTTTCAGTGTTCCGCTAATACGGCGCCAGCGGGGCAATCAGCTGGAGCAGGGGCTGGAGCTCCCCACGCTCCAGCTGATCTCATCAGAGGAGGGAAAGATCAGCTGTAGCGTGCTACAGCTGATCTCCTCCGGGGCGATCAAACCCCTGCACTACAGCTGATCTTCTCCGACGCGATCAGTGGGTTAGGTTCCAGACCCCTGCACTATAGCTGATCTTCTCCTCTGGTGCAATCAGCGGGTTAGGTTCCGGACCCCCGTGCGGTTCCGTGTGGAACCTAACCTGCCGTATGAGAGGGGCCCTACTGTAACGGTTGCATCAAAAGCGGTGGACTTCATAGACTTAACTATGCCAACTCCCTACTGTCCCTAACTAAGCTACCTAGGCATATTCTGCAGCGTGTGAAGAAAGCTGACTCAGCACCCCAATCAGTGGGGGTGCCACCTTAAGTAGGGAAGGTCTTTGCTTGTAATCTCTGACTCCTCCGAAGTTCCACCTTCTGGCCGACCTGCTTCTCGCGGTGTCTCATGCGGGGCAAAGGGGGGCGAGCCTCCGCCGGCTCATCTGACAGTACAGGCTCAATAGGTGCCGGCTCGGCTTCAGGAGGCGGGAAGCATTTGAAGTGCCAGGCGGGGAGCCCTGGGGTGTGTGGAGTTGGCACATGCGCCAGGTCATTCCCCAATGGCTCTGTTGGGGTGTCTGTAGGTGGGGCGAGGTCTGGTTTGGCAGGAGGACTGTCCGTGGGAACTGGCTGACTGTTGACTGCACCCCCTCCCTCATTGTCCTTGAAAACCTCATCTACCTCTGATTCCTCCCCCTGCTCTATCTGGGGAAGTGGGGGCTCGACCAACTCCCCTCCCTGAGCCACCTGGGAGAGCTGAGACTCAACATCATCCCCCTTCCTCCATGCATTATTTCCCTCCACCCCCGAAGTCTGGGCTTGTTCCGGTAGGCTTCATGGAACTCTCTCACCAAGTCCAGTGCATGAATGTCTTCTGCTATTTCCCAAGAACATTCTGATGGATCATACCCCTTTCAGTGAGTTAGATACTGCAGTCGACCTCAGCACTTCTGTGAGTCTACTATCTGCTCCACTGCATACTACTCCTGCCCATTCACTGTGAGAGGGGGAGACGGCTCCACTGGCGCTCTGTGAGGGTCAGGGGTATGTTCCAGTGTCACCAGGGAGCGATGAAACACGGGGTGTATTCTGAAGGTGGGTGGCAGCTTCAGGCGGAAAGCCACTGGGTTGATTTGAACCTTCACTTCAAAGGGTCCCACCCTCCAATCCTCCAACTTGTGGCAGTGTCCCTGCGTAGGCAAGTAGCGTGTAGACAGCCACACTCTGTCTCCCACTTGGATAGAGGGGCCCTCCTGCCGATGTTGGTATGTAGTCCTTTTGTAATCCTCCTTGGCCTGATCCAGCTGCTCTTTTAGCAGCTGTTGCATCACTTGAAGCTCTTGTACGAACTCCCCCGCCGCCAGGACAGATGGGTTGGCTCAATGGGCAGCAAAAGCTTGAGGATGATACCCAAGGTTGGTGAAAAAAGGAGTCTGTTGCGTGTGAACGTGTACAGCATTGTTATAAGCGAACTCCGCCAGGGATAGGAAAGACACCCAGTTATCCTGCTGGTAGTTTACATAACAATGCAGGTATTGTTCCAACGTGGCATTAATCCTCTCCGTCTGTCCATCTGTCTGCAGATGATGGGAAGAGGAGAGTCTCAGGTCACTTTGCAGGATTGGCCACATCGCCCGCCAAAAGCGGGCCGTTAATTGTGTTCCTCGGTCGGAGACCAGGCTGTCCGGGAGCCCGTGCAAGCGGTACACATGATGCACACAGAGTCAGGCATCTCTTGAGCATTTGGAAGTCCTGAGCATGGAATGAAATGTGCCATTTTCGTAAAGGCAGCTCACCACGGTTGTTTTGCCCTGTGAGGAAGGAAGATCAGTGACGAAGTCCATAGTGACCATTAGCCAGGGGCCTTGTGGGGTCTGAAGGGGTTCTAGAAGCCCAGCGGGCAACCCAGTGGCATGCTTGCCCGGGCCAAGTGGGGCAGGATCGGACATAATGTTCCACTTCCCATTTCATCCTAGGCCACCAGAAATCTCTGGCGACAGCTTGTAGGGTTTTGTAGACTTCAAAGTGCCTCGCAGTGGGGGAGTCGCGACACTGATGCAGCATCTTAGCTCTCACTTCCCTGGGTGGCACATACATGGCCTCGTGCCGATATAGCACCCCTTCTGTCGGCGCGAACCCCTCGCTACTCTCAGCAGGCTGTGTGGCCAGCTGGGTGCACTTCTCTTTGGCAAAGGCATCCTGAAGTTGCACCACTTGCAGCTCCGTCACCCAGGATTCTTGGCAGGCCCCCGCTAATGTCTTTTCGGGAGGGATGATCAGTTTCGGCAGTTTCAGGAGCAGGCTCTCTAGGTATTCCGGATTGCAGGACAACACGTCCGCCCGCTTGTTCTGCGCTTGCGAGATGTAGTGAATTTTGAAATGGAAACAAGCAAAGAACTGTGCCCAGTGCACCTGTCTCTGATTCAATTTGCAAGCGGTCTGCAGACTCTCCAAATTCCGATGGTCGGTGTGCACCTCTATCTTGTGTTGCGCTCCTTCTAGATGCTGCTGCCAAGTTTCAAAGGCATCCCTGATGGCCAACAACTCCTTTCCCAAACGGTGTAGTTTTGCTCTGAAGTGGTCAACTTCCGCGAGAAATAGGCACAAGGTCTCAGACCTCCCCCTTTCTGCGCTGGTTGCAAAAGCACCGTACCCTGTCCTATTACAGAGATGGCAAAGCCATTCAAGAAAGAGACCATTCAAGATACTTATTTAGCCTGTCCCCTCCATTTCCATTCTTCAGCTGCACACTGAATCTGATGGAGCCTGAGCAATAAGGGGAAATATAGAAATGTACAGGTCCCAAAGGATCTCAGGCTTTGTGGAGAGGTGTAGAGTGTATGCATTCATATATGTTTCTATTATATTTTTAGCCCGCAAAAAGAAGGGGAGGGAACTTCCATGTGCACAAAAGTATGTTTAAGGTCATGCTGTCCCTATTTCATCCTAGCAACAATCCTGTGGTGCAGATGTGGCTGAGCAATAGTGGCTGCTCCAAGATCAGTCAGTGAGCTTAATGGCAAAGTAGGAATTTGAACTTGGGTCTCTACAGTGGTGGAGAGAAAAAGAAAAGAAATAGAGATCTTTTGAAGAGAGGTAGAGGTTGCAGTCTTGGTTGAGCTGAGAGTGGGTTCACATACACGACCATGGAATTCAGGTTGTAATGCAATAAAATGCAAAACAAGAAATAAAAGAACCAGTAAAAATACAATTTAAAATATGAATATTTAATGCAATGGATGTGCCCCCTTCTGTCTTCAACCACAAATCCACAGGCACACCGTGGACCACCTGCATGAAGTTCATGGACCACTGGTGGTTCGTGGACCCCAGTCATAAGGAGAAAGATGTGGTGGCTAGCCCTTTGATGCAAAAGGTTCCCTGTACCACCAACACCATGTGGCATGATAGGAAATTTTCCATGTCCTGCAGTCCTTTAGTTTTGACCTTTATCCAAGATTTGAGACATCTCAGAAGAAATGTTTGCCATCCTGAAAATGATAATTAACAAACAAAATCATGTAATCACAAAAAAAATGTAAGAATGAGCCCACTGAGAGAATACTGTAATAAGCATAAGTAAATTAATGCTTCTTCAAGATGAAAGGAACTTACTTGGATAGATGCTGATTTTAAAAGAAGAAAACACTTGGGATTTTTTTCTTTTTTGCAAGACCAAAAAAAAATCCAGGATTTCAGAAATGTTCACTTTATAGTATTTCTAAATAATTAAAGAAACTACCTCTGTATTGTTATATGGTACTTTCTACATCGACTGTTAATGCTTTATTTGCAAATTACTACAATTCCCTGTGATCTCTAAATGCCTACGGGACTTAGAGATGGAAACACAGGCTGGATAACTAATTATTTTAGCATCTTTGTTCCTGCTAGATTATGTCAACAGCAAAACATAATTTGATCCTGGCTCAGCTTTATCAGCCAAATGTTCGGCACTGGAAAGCATCTTGAGAAATAAACAAACAAAACACTGTTTGCCATTTTTAAACTCAAGCAGATGCATACAATTAAAACAAGAACTTAAAAGCCTTCCAACACTTTTATTTCCTGGTAAATTAAATCTAGCATGTTTCAATTTGCAAAATATAGTTGGATAGGCCTATAGTTAGATAGTCCTTATTTGTATGACATGATAAGCCAAACTAACTTTGGTTTCAGATCATGGTTAAGGAAGAGAGCTTAACCACAATCCTGATTTTAAGGAAGATGCGCTAAGCCAAATTAAGCCAAAATGACTAGGGAAGAGCAAAGCAGCCACAGTCTCCTCCTTGGGAGCCAACTTGTTCATATGAATCCATGGCTTGGCATAGTGATAGGTGTGAGCCTTGCCATGTGATCATGCCAGTTCCCAGGGTACCATCACGCTCCCAAGAGCATCTACAAAAAGGAATCTAAGGTAAATATATATACGTGAAGGGTTAAACAAAGGAGATAGTGTTCTCAATGACCTGTATTGCATCAAAGGGTGCCAACTTTTTTAGGGTCATGGGCACATCTGGATTTTTGACCGAGTGCCATGGGCACTGCCCCCTCTGGTCACTTCCTCCCCCGGTTGGAATTATGGGGATGCAACTTGAATTGGGTATGTTTGCATGTCTGAAGGGAGAAAGAGAGGAGACCTGTACCCATTCTTTGTTCATCTGCTAATCTTCCTTTAAACTGATACCTCTTTGAGATGCTGACCACACCTCCAGCTCTTCCTTCCTGCATCTTCTCCATCTTTGCCTTTACCTCTCTCACCCATAGCATGAGGTCAAAGACCATGCTTGGTCTTTGTGCCACCAACATAGCTAATTAGAACTAGAATCCCTTTACTGTCTACTCATTTAATAAAGTAAGCTTTTCTTATTTTACCAAGTCTGAAGCCTTAATGATTGTAGCAGAACAAAAGTCTGCTCCTTTACAGGTATAATTGCACAAACTCTCTTTCTCAATCTGCTGTGCTGGTGCTGGATCACCATCTAACTTTGAGAATACCACCCCACCGTGCTTTTCCAAAGGATCTGAGTGAATACTGGATCCAGTAGAATTAGTCTGAATCTTGAAAAGGACATTGAGCTGAAAGAGGAAGTGGGAAAGGAAGTTATTCTTTCAACTGCCTCCTCTAACCCTATGTACTTTTCAACGAAGAGAAAGTGTCCACCTCTCACTGCCTCATGACCTAAGCGTCAATTAATGGGGGGCTCAAAGGCTTTGTAGGCACCAGGTTAAGATGACAAGGCGTCACGTAGGCTGCTCCTGTAGTAAGTTATAAGAGACAAAATAAACAGGCTGCAATCTGGAGTGTAATAAAAGGGGGCAGAATATGAGATACACCCCAGAGATGGCCCTTGCCGCCACACTTTCCAAGAGTGTGCTCTATTACATTAATCCCTTTTTATATATGTAAATAATGTTAATTTCTTCATTGAAAAGTAAAGTGCTGAGTAGTGGATGTTGCAGCAGAGGGGGGAACTATCCCTGACCAATGATAATTGGTGGTCCATCTTCCAGTTACAAGAGAAGTGTCTCTGCATGGAATACACATGCACTCAATGCACACCCTAGACATTGCTGCAGTATCCAAGCTCTCACCTGAAATTAAGGATGGTAGAGAAATTCTGCTCAGTTTGTGTTTAAAAGTGAATCTACCTGATTCACACTGAAATATGCAAACTGAAATGCATTGTAAGCAGCAGCATTTTTGCTGTTACTCTGAAAAGTGCCATTCACTTGCATGGTGCTGTATAACTACTACTACTACCACCACCACCACCTACTTTCCTGCATTGAGCAGGGGGTTGGACTTGATGGCCTTAAAGGCCCCTTCCAACGCTACTATTCTATGATTCTAGTACTACTAAATAATTGGGACCTGCAACAAAATGCTGCAGTGCATCCAACCAAGTAATTTTTTTAAAAAATGCACATACTAGGCAAAGTATGCATAAAAATCTGTGGAATATATTCCCAATGAGGTCTGCCTGGTACCTTCATTGATGTCATTTTGGCTCCAGGTAAAAGTTTACCTCCCCCCCCCCCCGGCATTTGATAGACTGAGATGATGTTGTTTGTTATTACTATGCTGCAAAAGCTTCCTGTGGCAATATGGGGATGTTGTTGTTTTATTGTTTTGTTTTCATAGCATGACTAAAAAAAAGGTAAAGGTGTCCCCACACTTGTAGTGCAAGTCGTTTCCGACTCTTAGGGTGACGTCTTGCAATGTTTACTAGGCAGACTGTATATATGGGGTGGGATTGCCAGTTTCTTCCCCGGCCTTTCTTTACCCCCCAGCATATGCCGGGTACTCATTTTACCAACCACGGATGGATGGAAGGCTGAGTGGATCTCGACCCCTTTTACTGGAGATTCGACTTCCTCCTTCCGTTGGAATCGAACTCCGGACGTGAGCAAAGCTTTCGGCTGCATTACCGCCGCTTACCACTGCACCACGGAGGATCTTCATAGCATGACTAATAAATCTAATAAAAAATAATATGCATATATTCGTGAAACTAACATAAAACGCATTGTATTACAGAAAATTGCTTGCCAAAATGTGTATATTAGGCAAGATTGCATACAAAATATGTATATTAGGAAACATTCACACTACAATGACACATTTTCATGAGGACTTTTTTTAAAAAAAGATTTGCAATTGAGGTGAAATATGGAAAACTGAATTTAAGATTAGAAAGATGAGAAACTGAGAGAAGTCGAAACATTTACCCATCCCTACTTGCCATGCGTTCTCTCCATCATAATAATGGGCATTTCCTTGTAAAATATAAAACGCATTTCAAAAAGTCACCAGTGAACCCCACTTAAAACCCTGGTTTAAAACACTGGTGTCGAGAGGGCAGCTCAACAGGTCAGTCTCATCACTCAAACTGCAACTGGCTACCAGCAACCCACTGTCCATTTAGACATTTCACTATTGGGTCAGTGCCAGCTCTAATGCTGAGACAGCCCTGGACAAAGTATCCTCTGATGGTCCCCCTCCCCTTTTGGTGGACCTTGGCAAGCTTGTCTAGCACTGGTGGTGGGCAGCAGCGCTCTGAGCAGCAAGAGGTGGCTGAGGACCTTCCATTATGTTTCCAGCAGTGCTCCAGAGTGATACTGCAGTGGGAGGTATGGTGGGAAATTGAAATGGCAGCTAGATCCAGTTGCACAGTGGTGCTCAGGAAAAAAAATTAAAGGTGGGCCTAGGGCAGGTGCCAATGATAGACCCTGCCACACTGCTGAGGCCCTGGCAGGTGCCAGGCCTGCATTGATTGCATTGTGGTCACTTGAAAGTGCTAAACAGCAACTCATTAAAACCACATGACTATAAAACCAAACCAGCAATATGTAAAATCCAATGAAAATCAGTATGAAATATGGAAATGGACTGCCTTCAAGTTGATCCAGACTTATGGCGACCCTATGAATAGGGATTTCATGGAAAGCGCTATTCAGAGGGGGTTTACCATTGCCTCCCTAAATCAAAACCCCAGCAACTGATCTAACAAAACTCAGCCCAGCAATAAAAGCGTTAAAAAGTCAAAATTGCTGTCTTTTTGTAGGGCCTGTGTGTGCATGCATGTGATTATGATGATAGCTAGTTAAAAGGCCTGGGGGGGAGTCTTCACCTGGAGCAGCCCCCAAAAGAAATAGGTGTCAGGCAGACCTTAATAGGGAGAGCATCCATAGACAAAGGCAGAAATGGATCTCTGGGTGGGGCGGAGCCAGTGCACCACCTTCCCAGCAGGTGGGTCACTACTGCTTACTGGGAGGAAAGGAGAGAGGGAGGGGCAAGTCGCCGACCTATCCACTGCCTCACTCCTCCCAGTAAGCAACAGCAGCTCACCTGTGAGGAAGCTAGCGTAGCAGTTTCACCCCACTCAGCAAGCCACTTCTGGACAAAGGGATACGGGTGAAAAGGGCAATTTTGTTTTGGAAAAGAGTGCTTCTGTATACCAAAGGATGAGATAGCCTTAAGCCTCAGCACCACTCCTGGTGAAAATGCTAATCTTGCTATCATGGGTTCCCACATTTCAAAGCAAAGCCTTACACTTTCTCTGTATAAATAGAAACATTGAGAGGTTGCTGGCTATGCCATGAGAGCTAAGCATTAAGACAAAGTGTGTCTCTGGTTACCATTTTCTGCAGGACAAGCAACAGAAACGGTTGTTCCTTCAGTGCCGTGTTTGTGAGCTTCCTGGAAGCATCTTAACAGGCCTTTGCTATTGAAAAAAAAGGATACTGGACTAGATGGACCCTTGGTTCAGTGGGGATAATTGGTCCCTTCCATGATTTCTCAGCCATGTCGATTCAGTCTCAGAAGTCCAGAAGCTACTGATTAGCCATCAGATCTTTGCAATCTCTCTAGAACAGGTGTGGGGAACCTTTGGCCCATCAGATGTTGCTGAACTGCAACTCCCACCATCCCCAGCCATTGGCCATGCTCGCTGGGACTGATGGGAGTTGTAGTTCAGCAAGATCTGGAAGGCCAAAGGTTCCCCACAGCAGCTGTAGAATTACAATATGGATGTTAGAAACAATGCCAGAGTGGGATGGGGATGGGAGGGAGCAACAAACATAAAGGGGTTACATGCAAGCAAACGATACATTCCATGGGTGCCTTAATCTTTGGCTTTTCTAATATACAGGCTGCCATATTTCTCTTCTGCTTTCTGTCCGCCAAAAATGGGCTTTGTGGAAGCACAGTGGGAAAGGAGCTGGAGGGAGGGGCTCCCACATGGTGGACATTGGCATATTGGGAAGGGCCATGGCTACTGAGCACATGCTTTGTTTGCAGAAGGCTCCAGGTAGAGCACAGCAAGCCCTGGAGAGCCACTGCCAGTCAGTGCAGACAAAACAGGTAGAAGGACCAATGGGCAGACTCAATATAAATGCCAACACAATTCGTAAAATTATGGCCCCTGCCTAGAGCACCACCACATAAAAGGGTTTTTTGGGCAGATGTTTTGCATGTGGGGATCCTTAATCTTTCAATTAACTGCTTGAGTTTTCTCTGCCCATAATGCACCAGGGCAGGAATTGCTGCATATAGCCTGAAGGCTGCATGCAGACCCTAAAGCAATCTTATGTGGTCCCTGTTGCCCCCACCAACTTTAGTAAAATGTTTGTGTCCCCATTTTGGCATTGAAAGCTGCTATTTGATCACTGCTTTAATGACCAAAGTCTTTCCAGCCGAGTTCTTGTTTCCTTTTAATGGCATATCTAGAGGCCGGCCACAGATTCCCAATTTTTTTACTTCTTTGTTCACCATTGTTAACTTGCTCTCACTCCAGTCCACAAAAGCTTATGCAATAATAAATTTGTTAGTCTTGTCATAAAGATTATTTGATGTTTTTCCTGCAAAAGAATAGCATAGTTACCTCTCTGAATGTTGCTCTCCCTTACATCCATTACGTCTCAGGCAGTGGCGGGGGGGCATTGCTAGGCACAGGTTTGACATGATGAGGAAGGCAATATTCAGGTTTTAATGAGACAACTGAAGCAAAGCAAAGCTCTGGGACTGATGAGTCAAGCAAAGGTCAGGTGCTGATCAGAGGAGTAAAGAGATCAGGCTCCAGAAAGGCAAGTCAGACAAAGCAGAGGTCAGATTTCAGTGAAGTAAGACAAAACAGGTTACGAGAAAGTGAATCAGGTAAAGCAGGTAGCACATTCAGTTCTGAGTGACACTTAGGTTGAAGCATCAGAGAAGGAGGTTCAAATGTTGTTTCAGCAGCAAGCAAATTCAGACGGAGTCCTAAATAGAGCTGCAGCTTCATCTAGATAGATAGCTGTGTCCCTGGTGAGCAAAGCATCTTTGGTTAAAGAGGCCTAACTCAGACAGCATGGGAGAGAGCTGAACAGGAGCCCACAGAGGATGGCAATGTGATCTCCTCAGACTAAGAAGATACAAGGGGAAAAATGGGGAACATCCATGCCAGTACTGAGGAGGATTCTCCCTCGCCCTCTGATGCATCTTCCAAATCTACACCCTCATGCCCTGAAGATGGAACTCAGAGCCATGACCAATGGGAGGTTCTTTGGCCCTCGTTCATCTCATCAAGTTAGCTAACATCAGAAAGGGATTAGCACCCTACCACTAGCCCAGTATATAAGGTGATAACAGCATGCAGAATGAGATATTTGGCAATTGCTACTTCTCTATGAGCCAAAAGAATTATATGTAACAAGCTCTCAAAACTCCAGTGCACCAAACTGAGTAATTAATCATGGTCAGTGCAGACATTGTAAGGTTGGGCTGCTGCACACCAATATTTGAAAGGCCCACTGAACTGAGCTCTAGACCCTTTATAATCCCCCCTTCTGTTGTGCAACATTCCAAAGCCGGCAGGGAGAATGATTTGCAGAGCACAGAAATAATGGGAGCTGCATGCCCTTCTTGGGGGAAGGAGTAAATCTATTCCCCAAGGAGGAGAGCACTACAAGTCTCTTGCCTGGAGCCCATAAAAAAATTGGAGCCAGTCTAGTAATCTATCTCGTGTTTATTTTTATTTCGTTAAGCTTTCTTTATAGCTAGAGATGGCCTTAAAGCACTTGAGGAAAGCATTATAAATAAGAAAAATGATTGCTGCTATATTGTGAATTTTAAAACAAAAAAAAATGACTTACTAGCCACAATTTAGTCCTTAGAAGACTTCTGTGAAGCTTAGTTTATAGCTCCACTAAGACAATAGGTTGTGTGTTAGCCCTGTGGGCAAAACACATTCCCCCAATTTCATATGCCATATTCCCTTGCCTAAAGGGCAGTTGTTTATTATATTCCTTTTATTGGTGGCACAAGTTTTTCTCTTTTAAAAATCTCCTATTACAAATTTTGCCAGTAGGGTTTCTTTAAATGTGAAAATGCTCAGGAAATTATAGCCCCTCCAAACTGCTTTGATTTCTCTACTTCTCTTTCTTTATAGGAGCTGCCATTTAAAAAAAGAAAAGTTGCCAAATTTGCTCTGCCTTAAACAGGAGGGGGAAACTGTGGGTGTTCTGACCTTTTTTTAAAAAAAGGGGTGGATTATCCTGCTAAGATAATAGTGAAATAGCAGAAAGAGTGCATGAATAAGGTGAGAGATCAATTTAAAGCTTTCTCTCCTGTTCGTAATGACCACAGAAGTCTTCTGTGTGACCATAGTGTTTCGGAAGCAGAGTCTGTTATTGGAAATAATCCATTTGAGGGCCACAAACTTTTCTGGTTCCAAAACAAGCAGAAGTGTTCAGCAAGACTCTCCACCTGAGAGGAGAAAACCCCTTTTGTGTCTTCCCCATACACACACCAGCTGCGCTGATAGTTGCATGTGGGTACCATGTAAATAGCATCATATGTGGAGCACAGCCTAAATGGGTGTATATCCAGGTGTAGCAGTTATTAGAGCCTGCTGGAGAAAGATACCCAGGCTCTTCACAGGAGTCTCACATCCCCCGACCAGTATTCCAAGGTTATTTCCATCCCCCTAGTCTAGTTGATCATAGGTTATTGAAGTACAACCCATGATCCCTGATAACTTGATCTCTTTTCCCAGGCCTTTGAGGAGTGGGGAAGTGTATTGGGAATTTGAATGTCTGCTGCTGCTGCTGGTTTTATTTGTGACTGAATTCTGTTGCTGCTTCAATTTTATTCTTTAATGTTTGGTTTGGACTGTGTATATTTCTGCCCAGGGACCTTTGGGTGAAGGGTGGGTTATAAATACCTTTTAATAATGCTGTCTGGGGCTGATGAGAGCTGATTCCACCAACACCTAGAGGGCACCACATTGGCTACCCCTGCTTAAAGCATCATCAAAGAGATCCAATGTTTAACTGACCAGTTGAGGTTCATAAATACCTTGGAACTGGATGTTAGATTTTGAAGGAGGAAATTTGTTTTTGTTTTTTTTAATAATTTTTATTCAAATTTTTCCAAAAACAAACAAAACAAAGTCAAAAAGACATAACAATACATCAACAAAAAATGAAAATAAAATAGTTGACTTCCGATTTGTCGCAGATCAGCTATAAGTATATAATATACATCAAACCTGTCCCTTAATGTATACATACAGAGTCCCTTTTCTCCATAGGCTGTCTTAATTAATCGTCAAATCCCAGTATCATCATTTTATTTTGATCTTTCAACAAAAAGTCTAAGAGAGGTTTCCATTCCTTAAGAAATGTATCTGTCGATTTTTCTCTAAGTAAACATGTCAATTTATCCATTTCTACTAAGTCCATTAATTTCAATAACCATTCTTCCATTGTTGGTGTTGATTCCATTTTCCACTTTTGTGCATATAATAATCTTGCTGCCGTAATCATATATAATATTATTCTTCCATATTTCTTTTCTATTTGTTTATCCATAAAACCCAATAAAAAAAATTCTGGTTTTGACTGAATATTTATCTTTAGAATTTTTTGCATCTTCCTACCTATCTGTGCCCAAAATGATTTTGCCTTTTTACATAACCACCACATATGATAAAATGATCCTTCTTGTTGTTTACATTTCCAACAAACATTAGAAACATTACTATACATTTTTGACAACTTTTCTGGAGTCATGTACCAACGGTACATCATTTTATAAAAAATTTCTTTAAGATTATAGCATAGTGTAAATTTCAAACCTTTTTTCCACATATTTTCCCATTGATCCATTTGTATGTTATGACCAAAATTTTTTGCCCACTTTACCATACACTCTTTTACTTGTTCTTCCTCCATATCCATTTTCAATAAGAGTTTATACATTTTCGCAATTATATTTTCATCATTTGTACACAATCCTATTTCAAAATCAGATTTACTTATTTCAAACCCATACATTTTCTTGTCCATTTTATATCTTTCTAACAATTGTAAATAGGCAAACCATTGAAAACTATATCCTTCCTTTGTCAGTTGTTCTCTCTCTTTCATTGTATATTCTCCATGTACATTTTCTAATAGTTCTTGATAAGTTAACCATTTCTCTTTTCCAGCCATTTCTCTTCTATAAAACGCTTCTTGACTTGAGACACATAATGGTATTTTCGAATAAAACCTTGGTTTGTATCTATTCCATATTTTCAACAGAGGACGTCTTATGAAATGATTGTTAAAGTCTACATTTACTTTTACTTTGTCATACCATAGATATCCATGCCATCCCCACTTCAAATTATGGCCCTCCAAATCCAATAGTCTTTTATTCCTCAATAAAATCCATTCCTTTATCCAGACTAGACAGCAGGCAGCAAAGTAAAGTCTCAGATTTGGTAATCCCAGTCCTCCTCTTTCTTTGGCATCTTGTAGTAGTTTAAATTTAACTCTTGGTTTTTTTCCTTGCCATACAAATTTAGAGATATCTTTTTGCCATTGTTTAAAAGGTAAATCAGAGGATATTACAGGTATTGTTTGAAACAAAAACATCATTCTCGGTAATACATTCATTTTTATCACAGATATTCTACCCATTAATGACAATTGTAGTTTATCCCATCTTAGCAAATCTTTCTTAATCTCTGTCCATAATTTTTCATAATTATTATGAAACAACTTTGAATTTTTATTTGTCATAATGATACCTAAATATTTCAACTTTTTCTCTATTGTAAAATCTGTCTTGTCCATTAACTCTTTCTGTTCCCTTAAAGTTAAATTTTTCACCAACATCTTTGTTTTTTGATTGTTGATCTTAAATCCTGCTAACGGTCCAAATTCTTTTAATTTGTCCATCAATACATTAATTCCTTCCAAAGGATTTTCTAGTACAATTATCAAATCATCAGCAAATGCTCTCAATTTATATTCTTTTTTTATCTTTAATCCCGAAATTCTTTTATCTTGCCTTATATCTCTAAGCAGCACTTCTAAGACCAGAATAAATAAAAGGGGAGATAAAGGACATCCTTGTCTTGTACCCTTTTGTATTTCACATGAATCCGTTAAATCTCCGTTAACAATTATCTGAGCCTTCTGAGATGTATAAATCGATCTAATCCATTTTATAAAATTGTCTCCAAAATCCATTTGCTCCAAAACCTGAAACATAAATTTCCAATTCAAATTATCAAATGCTTTTTCAGCATCTAAAAAAATCAAAGCTGCTTGTTTATCATTTCGTTGTTCTAAATATTCCAAGACATTCAAGACATTCCTGACGTTGTCACGTAATTGTCTTTTAGGTAAAAACCCTGATTGATCTTCCTGAATAAATTGTTGCAATATTATTTTCAATCTTTCTGCCAAGATCATTGTAAAAATTTTATAGTCATTATTCAATAGAGATATTGGTCGATAATTTTTTGTTTTAGTTAAATCTTGCTCCTCTTTAGGTATTAATGTTATATTAGCATTTTTCCAACTATCCGGTATCTTTCCCTCTTGCAGAATAAGATTCATTGTAGACTGTAAAGGTAGTAAGAGTTCTTCCTCCAAACATTTATAATACATTGCAGATAACCCATCTGGTCCTGGTGCCTTTCCTAATTTAATTTTGTTTATAGCTTCAGATATCTCTCTTGACGTAATGGGACCATTAATAGCTTGTCTCTGAAAGTCTGTAATTCTAGGCAAATTCTGTTTAGATATATACTCTTCTATTTTTTCAGATGGAATTTCCTGACATTTGTACAATGTTGAATAATATTGATGAAAAATCTTTTTAATTTTTACATTATCTGTCAACGTCTCATCTCCTTCTTGTATCTTTAAAATGATATTTTTTTGGCGTTCTTTTCTTAATTTATATGCTAACCATTTCCCAGGTTTATTTGCAAATTCAAAAGTCCTTTGTTTAGCAAAATTTAGTTTTCTTTCAATTTCTCTAACTGTCAGCATTGATACTTGCTTCTGTAACATTTTGATTTCATTTACAGTAGAAACTTTAGTTGGATTCTTTTTCAATTCTTCCTCTTTTTGTTTTATTTCTTCCAAGATTAATTGCATTTTCTGTTGTTTCTTTTTTTTTAATTCAGAGTTACATTTAATAAGATATCCCCTCATAAATGCCTTACTTGTATCCCAAACAATATTTTCACTTGTTCCTTTATGTAAATTATGTTCAAAAAACTCTTTTAATTTCTTCTTACATTCTTGTACTACTTTGTCATTCTGTAATAAAGATTCATTTAGTCTCCATCTAAATCCAAGATTTTTCTTTTTTAAAGTTAATATCACAGGGTTATGATCCGAAAAAGTTTTTGGTAATATATCCATTTTAAAAGTGTCCTTCGCTAAAATTTTAGACATCCAAATCATATCAATCCTCGAGAATGTTTTGTGTCTTTCTGAAAAATAAGTAAATTCCTTTGCGTTATCATTTATATATCTCCAGGTATCCACCAATTCTAAATGTTCCATCAGTTCAAAGCAAATCTTCGGTAATTTACCCTGTGTCTCTTTGATATTTTTTTCAGAAAGCCTATCAATTTTTGGTGAGATTACCCCATTCCAATCACCCATAACGCACCAATGGTCATATGAAAACTCTGACAATTTTTCCATAAGTCCTGTGTAAAACCTTGTTTTATCTTCATTGGGGGCATAGATACCCACTATCAAAATGTTTGTACCCTGTAGAGTAATTTCGACCCCCACAAATCTACCACTATCATCCAGTAATACCAATTTAGGAAGCAATTGTGGGTTAATGTAGAGAACAACTCCATTTTTTTTTTTTGGTCCAGCCGAAATAAATTCTTCACCCAAATTTTTACAAATCAAATATTTGGAATCTTTCTTCTTAATATGAGTTTCTTGTAAACAAATTATATCCAATTTTAATTTTTTCAAATAATGAAACACTTTCTTTCTCTTCTGCGCCATATTGGCTCCATTTATATTCCAAGTTAGATATTTGTAATCCATCTTTAAGAGTGTATTTTAAAATGTGCCTGATGCTCCTTTTAGTCCATCATCTTCCTTCCCTTCCTCTGCATATTTTGTTGACTTTGTTCCCCAGGAATTATATCCATATCTTTGAGTTTATCTTCATCCATATCTTTTGAAGCTTTTCTCAAGAAGTCCCTTGCTTTTTGAACAGTATTCAATCTATATTTCTGTTGTCTGAATGTAAAGATCACTCCTTCTGGAACATCCCATCTAAATTGAATTTTGCGTTGCTTAAGTTTCTCTGTAAAGAAAGCATATTCTTTTCTCTTACGTAAAAGTCTAATAGGAATTTCTTTCATCACCAGTATTTCCTTACCATCAATTTTAAAGGTATTTTTAAAGTGTTGCTGTAATACCATATCTCTGGTCGTCTTCTTTATAAAATGAACAAGCACATCTCTTGGAATTTTATTCATTGTTGCATATCTGGAATTAATTCTATACACTTTATCTATTTCAAATTCCATCTGATCTTCATTCAAATCCAGAAATTTTACTAGAGCATTAACAATTTTATCTCTGATGTCTTCACCTGTTTCCTCAGGAATTGCACGGAATCTCAAACAATGTTCTTTATTTTTCATTTCAGTCACAGCCATATAGTCCAAGTTTTTTTCTAATTCCAGATTTAATATATCTTTTCTATTCTCCAAGATTTGTACCTTTTCTTTAGTGTTTTTTGCATCCTCCTTTATTTGCCCAATTGTCCCTTTAATCTCATCCACTTGTGTTTTAATATAGTCTTTTATATCTGTCAATTCAGTTTTCATTTCCTGTTTTATATCATTAATCCCTTCCATTATTTTTTGAAACATATCTGGGGGTATAACCCCTTCCTGTGGATCAGTAGAACTTCTTCTTCGCTCCTGGGTCTTAGTTGCTTTTTTAGTTGTCATTTTCAAGAAAAGCCTTTAATTTCTGATATTAATCACTGTTCCAAAACCTAGAGGCAGTCTATTTCTTTTTTTTTCCTCCACCAACAAAAAAGTTAATATTCCAGGCCTGTTATTGAAGTCCAGCCAGCACAGCACAGTTCTTATCTACATCCAAGAATGCAAAACAATTCTGGTTGCCAACACCAAACAATTAGTAACATATACGAGCAGCAGATTCGTCCAAGAAGAAATAGTCCAAAGAGAAAAATAGTCCAAAATATAATAATTACCTCTCATCCGTTTTTAAACTTTAAAACTCCAAATTCAGGCCAGCTTTTTGTTGTAAAAAAAGTATATAAGTTGTTTACATTTTCTTTCTTCCTTAATTATATTTAAAAGAGAAAAATTATGACTCACCCAGGTTTCTCAGTTGCTGATTCGTAAACAAATCCCTTTTATTGTAGTAATTTAAGCCAAATGATAAGATTTAGACAGAAGTAGGCTCGCTGGTTAAGAACGTTTTTTTTAAGAAGAAAAAAAAGAACGCTTCGCTTTTTTCCAGTACAGCTTACGTGGAAATCCTGACTCCGTCTTCAGCCGATCGGCATGCCTTCTTATCTCAGGAATTTCCTGATCAATTCCAGCCGCCGACAGCTCAACGAAGTCTTGTGGAAAATCTGATCGGTTCTCCTATACCTTGGAGAACATTTAAGCCAGTCCAAGATTCCTCTTGGCTGGCTTTTAACCTGAAAAAAGCTTCCTCTGAGGCAGAGCTCCCTCAGAGACAACCACCAGTCAGCACTCCTTCCGGGAAGTCCTGAAGGAGGAAATTTGTTGACACTAATCCGAGCATTTGCAAACTGGGAATTCCACGCATTGGGAGTGAAGGGTGGGCATGGGGATGAGCATACTTGCGCAAGGCCAATTTTTGAAGTGCCTAAGTCTCCTTTACTTGTGGTAGCTGTCGCACAATGTAGAATCCTGAAAAATCAAGGGTTTACATGCATAGAAGGAGGTTCCCTGCTTCATACAGTCGACTTTGAACTCACAGATATGGACTAGGGGTGGAGCTAGGGCACTTATCCCCATCCACCCCCTAAGTTGAAATTCCCATTTTGCAATAATCTCTGAATGGGGCTTTTGAAAGTTAGATATGTGATAAAGATGTGGATTCAAAGATATATGCTAAGAGTGTGCACTGACAATACCATTCAGTTCAGACCTCAAATCAGCACTTTATCAAATGTGACTCCGACCAGTTCAGAGGCTGCTTTATTCAGTCCGGGGTCAGAATCTGCTTTTTTCCTCCCATCTCCATTCACTATTGGGAAATCTAAATGACTATAACTCCCCCCCTTTTGACAGAAGTGGGTACAATCTGCAGGCATTCCAGCCTCTCCAGAGTGGATGCCTCCAGGCAAAGCAGTCTAGAAGCTTTTGTGCTGGACACCTATAAAGTTTGTTTTTTAAAAGGCAGTATCTTTTTTAAAAAAAAATTGGCAGAAGAGAATGAAATTTGCAGACAAGGGTGCTCCTTCTGAGGGCATGAATCTTGCCAGATTTTAGAAGGATCACCACAGTGTTTTCTCACAAAGGCATCCACTATACTTTTAGAGTGGCTATGTTGGGGGAGGTGTTTATTATTAGGGGTAATAAGTTTAGCAATTATTGTGCATAACAACCATCCATTGTACACATTCAGTAGGCTTCATGGAGAATATACATATTCACTATTCATAGGTATGTTCTTAAACTGCAAGGTTTTTTGCCTATTAGTGAATTTCCCTGCTTTTTAATCCGGGAGGTAAGAAATGGGATCCTGTGCAAGTTTGCTGAGAGTGGATCGATCATTTGCATGATTATTGAGTTCAGTGGGATTTACTCCCCTGCAATAATTCTTAGGATAGGTGAAACTGACCACAGGGGATGGGGAGGGGGGGAGGAGGAGGAGGAGGAGGGAGGGGAGGAAATGCAGAGGGGAGGATTGGGATGGGAGCAGGCAGGAGGGGGAGGGGAGAAGGACAGGTTTGATCATTTGCATGTTTATTGAATTCAGTGTGATTTACTCCCATGCAACCATGCTTAGGATGGGTAAAAGTGACTGGGGGGAGGGATGGCTGGAGTGGGCAGGGGAGGAGAAAGAAGGAAGAGGGGAGGGGAGGAGGAAGGGAGAGGAGAGGGGAAGGAGGGGAAAAGCAGGTCTGATCATTTGCATGTTTATTGAGTTCAATGGGATTTACTCCTATGCAATGATGGTTAGGATAGGAAAAACTGACCATGGGGGAGGAGGGGGGGAAGGGGAAGGAGAGTATTGGAGGGGGACAAAGGAAGGGGGAGGGGAGGGCAGGTTTGATCATTTGCATGCTTATAGAGTTCAATGGCATTTACTTCCCTGCAATCATGCTTAAGATAGGTAAAACTGACCATGGGGATGAGGAAGGGGAGCGGGAGGGGGGAGAAAGGGAAGGATGGGATTGGAAGGGGATGGGGATGGGTAGGGAGGGGCAAAGGAAGGGGCAAGAGGGGGTTAGGAGGAAGGAGGAAGGAGAAGGGAGGGTGGGTTTGATCATTTGCATACTTTTTGAGTTCAATGGGATTTATTTCTGTGCAATCATGTTTGAAAATGGAAATGGACTGCCTTCAAGTCAATCCCAATTTATGTTGACCCTATGAATAGGATTTTCATGGTAAACGGTATTCAGAGGTAGTTTTAACACTGCCTTCCTCTGAGGCTGAGAGGCAGTGACTGGCCCAAGGTCACCCAGTGTGCTTCATGGCTGTGTGTGAATTCAAACCCTGTTCTCCCAGGTCGTAGTCCAACACTGACCTTGGGGAGGGGAGGAGATTGGGTGGGTGGGCACTGGGCAGAAGGGAAGCCCCTTTCCTTTCCCAAAAGGAAAACATTGTGAACAGTATCATTGCTTTTCAGTGTTTCCCCACCTTTTTATTCTACAGCAAGCACAAGTAGCCTCCCACCCAAATTTAAACCAAAGTTGTCCCTGGCCACATCCACACCAAGCCTTTATTTCACTTTGGATAGTCATGGCTTCTCCCAAAGAATCCTGGGAAGTGTAGTTAGTGAAGGGTGCTGAGAGTTGCTAGGAGACACCCAGTTCCCCTCACAGACTTCAATCAGAGTGGCTGACTGTTAAACCAGTCTGGCCACTGAAGCTCTCTCAGTGGAACATGAGTCTCCTCTCAACGCCCTTCACAAACTACACTTCCCAGGATTCTCTGAGGGAAGCCATGACTGTCTCATGTGAAATCAAAGTCTGGTGTGGGTGTGGCCCCCTGATTAGCCAAGCCCAGCAGCTGTGAGGCTTTTAGAACTCTGACAGTTGGTTCTTACTGAGTATGCCCGCCCTTATCATTCGCTTCCAGCCAAAATTTCTTAAATTAATTAAAAATCAGCCAGGCATTTTTTAAACTTTTAAACTGCAGAAGATGAAGGTCAGAATATGGGGCAAGGTCAGTATTGGGATTACAGGTACTCTGTGAACATGGCTGATTTTTAATGAATTTCAACAGATTATGAGAACTCTGACAGAAAAAAGTCCAAAAGGGTTCTGGAGGTTTTTTCTCTCTTTTTACACTTTGAACTGTCTATTCTCTCTGACTGTTTTGTGTATCACCATGAAAATTGAGAGGGTTGTTAAGCAAGCATTTCTGAGTTCAGGACTATAAGTTTTGTAAGGTTTTGTTTTGAAGTGAGCTTATGGGAAGCATCAGAATGGCATGGGGGTATTTTCAATTTAACTTTGCGGAATGTGAAAAATCCCCGCTGGCTATAGTATACAGCCACTCTTGTGGCTGTATAATAATCTGTCCATGAAGAGGGAATTGCACATGTTCCACAGCCATTATACATGATCTCCAACAGGCCCTAGGGAATGTGCATATTACAACTGCTTTTTGTACATCTTCTGGTCAATATGCATAGTCTCAAAAAAAAATACTGGATAATATGCTGACCAGCATAATCTGGTCATAATTTTGATCTTCACTCATGCAATAAAGATAGTCTCCATCTAATGTCAGGGAATATGCAGAAAGCAGCAATAGATAAAGGAATTAACCCTCCCCTGAGATCCTGCTGGTGATTGACCCCATGCTGCTAGAAAAAAAGTGAATCTTTATCTGGAGCCCCACCCCTTCTTCCTGCTGCTCAGGTGATCATGTTGTGGAGCTATGTAAGATTAGTCAGTGGGCCAGAAGCAGCCATGGCTTCCCATAGACATCTGGCTAGCCACTGTGAGAACAGGATTCTGGACTAGATGGGACATTGGCCTGATGTAGCAGGGCTCTTTTTATGTTATTATGTTAGAAAGTTTGTTAAAACATGTAAATGTGTTCCTGGAATCCTTTTGTTGCTTGCTGCCAAAAAGCAAAAATAAATCTGTTTGTGGCTTGTCACAAGCATAGGATCTGATGCATTCAGAGTGCTCCATCCGTGCAAAACCTTCCACGATCAGTGTTGGGGAAGCTCCGCAGGTCCACTGAGAAAACCTTGGAGGAGTTTCCCAGCACTGAAATGAAAGGGGCAGCCTCTCCTTGCAAGGAGCTCTTTGTGTACATCAGAGTCCCATGGATCTTTTGAACTATTCTGTGGGATTTTGTTCAAAGATTATGGCTTCACAACATGCCTCTTTAAAAGCACTGAGTTGAATTTTACTGTCTACCATAATGGAATTGCATACCATAAGAATGAACAAAACATTCTACATCATAAAATAAAACCTGAGCAAACCAGTTGAACCTACACATTCCTGAACATTTCTCAGAGGTTTGTGTTTTAAGAAAATATATTTTTCACAAATTCTTTCTGAATTTCTTCCAGATAAACAAATGTAAAATATTGTATCAAAGAACCATGTTGCTTCATCCCAAGGCAGACAGCAGCTTATTTTGATACATTGGATTGTATCTTAATTATACAGCCATAAAAAGCAGTGTGAAACAAAAGTGTTTTTTACATGGCCTGCTAGATGTAATAAGGAATGCAATGTGGATAGATTGGTAACCAATTTGAGCTTAATTTCAGAACAATGAGAGGCACTTTAAAATTCTCATTTATTTCTTCATTCCTTTTTATTTCTTTTTTTTCTTATTGTGCTGTGAAATTGTCTATGGATATGGCTAATAACCCTACTAAATAACCCTCTCATGATTAGCCTTTATGGACTTTTTTAATTACTATTTTAGGACTATAATCAGCCATTCGCAGCTTCCTCAAAAAAGTAAGTGGAAAAGTTTAATTTTTCCTGATCTGTAAGGGTGAATTTTGGTCAGGATGAGTAATCTTTTCTCCAAGATGGGTTTTGTTATTTTTTAAAATCCAGGGGTGCTTGTCAAGCAACTCTGCCAATTTTTTCAATTAACAGATAATTCCACTGAATTGTCAGAGAACATATTCTGGTACTATAAAGCATTGGGTATGCTTGTGCAGGTTGAGGTAGTTACTGGAAACAAAAACTGCTGTCACCAAATGTTAAATTAGAAATCCATAATAAATATCTCTACTTCAAAAGCAATTGCTTCCTGGAACAAAGGATGTAAATGAACAATTTCAGTCCAGTCTCGCTCTTTCTCCTCTCCCTCTTAATCACGATTCATAATTAAATACTTGTATAAAATTACATTAGTCGGATTGCCTGAGAGACTTAGCTTCAGAGGCATTATCAACAAAAGCGCAGGGTGTTATCACTAATGCCACAGCCTGTATTCCTGTCTTTACATTCCAGGGACAGACAGGTAATTACATTACATTATCTGTATTTACTATCTACTACAAATGTAACAGCCACAGAAATTAGGCTCAGGTCAATTCTGTTTAGAGACACTTTTGAAACCTCTGTAATTAGTTGGCAAAGATCTGTGTAGGTCCCACCAAGACTGCAATAAAAGGACAAAGTAGTATGTTCCCCAAATTAAGGTGCTCTTCTTATGTCAAGGATGGTACATGTTATGAGTTGGCATGATAAGAAAAAATAATTGCCCTGATAGATCAAGGTGTAACCACTATGCCTGTCATGGCCCAGAAACCCCCAAGTCCTGCAGAATGGAAGGTGGGGATAACTGGAAGCAGGAACTAGCTCAGGAAAAATTATCCAAAGTGACTGACTTACTATAGCACAGATGGGGAATCTGTGGCCCTCCACGACTGTATCTCCCATCACCTCTAACCATTGGTCACTCTGGCTGGAACTGATGGGAGTCCTCCTACTGGAAGGAAGGGCAGTATATACATTTAATTAATAAATAAGTAACATCTGGAGGGCAACCACACACTCCCCACACCTGCACTAAAGGAGAAGCCACAGGAGATTGCAGTCCAGCCTCTGCACCAGGTGAAGTAGCCTTACCCCCACCTTCTTGATTCTGAGGACTCATCCCCAGAACATCTGCAACTCAGTAGGGCACCCTTCTGCTACTTTGCTATGTACAGGAGGTAGGAGGAAACTTCTCAGTCTGGGTGCAGCATGCACCTTTGAATAGGGAGGTGGAGCTTTAGGCAACCACCTTACCCAAGGACTACCGATGCTTACAGTTGGCTCCAGACTCTCACAGCAGTAACACTCCAAGCTTCTTGCTTGTTTTTTAATCTAGCTTTACCTCGCAACCAGCCCTGTGGTGAGTTGTCCATGGTCCTGACCAGTTGTAGCTTGTTCTGGATGCTTGCTGTTTTTTATCAGTATGCCTTTGCAGGCTTCAGGTTGGAACAGGATAACAGAGCTTTAATTTGAATTGGGGAGCCCTTCCATTCTTTGTGGGTCACAAAGCACCAACACCCAAAATAAGGCTCTGGATTAGGAAGCTTGTTTGCTTCTCTACAATAGCAACTTCAAGACAACCATTTTCATCTCAGCCAAATATTGTCAAGTAATGCAGTCTGGAATCACTGCGTTGCCCTTTGACATGTTGTTTAGGACACCCTACATGACGCTGTCATTTGAGGGGGTCATAGAATCATAGTATAGTAGAGTTGGAAGGGCCTATAAGACCACTGAGTCCACCCCCTGCTCAATGCAGGAATCCAAACTAAAGCATACCCAACAGGTGCCTGTCCAGCTGCTTCTTGAATGCCTCCAGTGTTGGAGAGCCCACCACCTCCCTAGGTAATTGGTTCCATTTTGCACCGCTCTAACAGTCAGGAAGTTTTTCCTGATGTTCAGCTGAAATCTGGCTTTCTGCAACTTGAGCCCATTATTCTGTGTCCTATATTCTGGGACAATTGAGAAAAGATCCTGGCCCTCCTCTGTGCGACAAACTTTAAAGTCCTTGAAGGGTGCTATCATATCTCCCCTCAGTCTTCTCTTCTGAAGGCTAAACATGGCCAGTTCTTTCAGTTTCTCCTCATACGGCTTTGCTTCCAGTCCTCTGATCATCCTTGTTGCTCTCCTCTGAACCTGTTCCAGTTTGCCTGCATTCTTCTTAAAGTGTGGTGTACAAAATTGGAAGCAGTACTCAAGATGAAGCCTAACCAGTGCTGAACAGAGGGGAACTAGTACTTCATGTGATGTAATGCAGCCTAAAATAGCATTTGCCTTTTTTGCAGTCACATCACACTGTTGGCTCATATTCAGCTTGTGATCAACAACAATCCCAAGATCCTTCTGTCATGTCGTATTGCTGAGCCAAGTATCCCCCATCTTATAACTGTGTGTTTGGTTGTTGTTTTCCTAAATGTCCAACTTTGCACTTAGCCCTGTTACATTTTGTTCTGTTGTTCGCAGCCCAATGCTCCAGCCTATCAAGATCACTTTGAATCTTATTTCTGTCCTCTAGGGTATTAGCTATTCCTCCCAATTTTGTATCATCTGCAAATCTGATGAGCATTCCATGCACCTCCTCAACCAAGTCATTATAAAAATGTTGAAGAGCACTGGGCCCAGGACCGAGCCCTGTGGTGCCCCACTTGTTACCTCCCCCTAGTTTGAGAAGGAACTTTGATAAGCACTTTTTGAGTACAATTCTGTAGCCAACTGTGGATTCACCTGATAGTTTTTCCATGCAGCCCACATTTAGCTATCTTGCTAATCAGAATATCATGGGGCACTGTGTCTAAAGCCCAGTATGAACATGCTTTAGCAATGCATGCAAGGCAGATTCTTTTTCAGTTTGCTCAAAACCTGCTGATCAGAGTCCACAGGGCATATTCTGTTGTCACCATGGAAATCCTATCCACAGTGATTTCAAGAGCCACTGGATAGGAGGCTATCTGATTACATCTACCCTGTGTTTCAGGGGGGTAAGTTGTTTTCTTAGGAATTAATTGGTCTCATGTCATTGCCATATCAGGGCAAGTGTGCATTGGACCTTCCCCTATGGGGAAAGGTAAAGAGGGTCTGATTTATAGAATGTAGCCTTAGTATACTCAGAAGCCCTGGGTTCTCGTGCACATGCAACAATGGCCAAGCTACTGATGGGAAGTACAGCCTCCATGATGCTACATGAACCTAGATAGCACTGCACACATGCAGGAGCATCTAGGGCCTCCAATCCTGTTGCAGCCTACATAGTGCAAACCAATCTTTCCCCGTTCCCCTCTGTAAGTGAAGCAAGAATGGGACTGTAGGCCCTGATGCATGTTGAGGACATCTTGGATGGATGCCGGGGTCTAGAAGCCTCTAGCCAGGCCTAGAGTAGCCTACTGGAAAAGGAGGTCCAATGGAGTCAGGTAAATGCACTGCTTGAATTCTACCAGTCTCCTAAATTCCATGAAGCAATCTGCCTTAAGAAAACTGGTGACGAGTAGTTTACAGTGAGACTGCCTATAACATAATATCATATACTAGTATGTAGCCTAATCACCTGGGTATGATCCATGTTTAATTAAGCACATTTTAAGTGCCATTGTTTTTAGTTGGCATCCTTGAATCCCTCCCATTGAAATCAATATAACATTAAAATGTTTTAACTTTAGTTGAATCACACATCGTATACCTTTTTGAGACAGTTGTAAGAAATGGGACAGTTGTAAGAAAAGTAGAGATTGGCACAATAGCAGAGATGTATGTGTGTATATACTGTACATGTATGTAATTTTGCGTATTGCATGGTATACAGTGTATACTATTTAATTCACCCCTTACCACCAAATTTTATCATTTGTACAAGACTATTTCAGCTCAAGGGAACTGAAATGTGAAACCCTTACTTTGTACAACAAACAATCCTGTCCCTCTGGCTGCTAAGGAAATTGAATCTAAGGTCTTTCCCTTCTTTCATTTTTACTGTCTCTATTATAAACTTATGGGGAAAAGACGGACACAATTTAAATTTGATGTCTTGGCTGCACTTTATCACCTTATTGAAAACACGTGAATAGCTGCTTTTTTATTATTATTATTTGTTCACAAAATCATATTATCCTTACTTAATGCTGAGCCATAAAGCTGTCCTACCCTACAAAAACATTATTCTCTCCCCCAAATCTGTTTGCCAGCATGCTTCTTCCTTCTCATAGGGATGTTACAATATGCAAATGAGAGGTTTATTTAGTGTGTGGATAAAAGAGCTTTTTTTTAAGTCCTCATTCCTTCTAACATCTTAACAGCTGTGCAGTTTCTTACAAAATATGTTTTATCGTTTCAAGAAATGCTGTTAACCTCGCAGTTTTAAAACTGAATGAACAAGGCCTCTTGGACAAATTGAAAAACAAATGGTGGTACGACAAAGGAGAATGTGGCAGCGGGGGAGGTGACTCCAAGGTTAGCCTCAATGTCACCAAAGTGGGTAAACAGTATGTAGAGTAATTGGTGCATCTGCTGGGGCTCTGTCCTTCCTGCTGTGAAATTCTTGACCATGTCCTGTGGCAGTGCTAATAAGGGGTGGGATGGGGAATAAACATCCAGATGCGTGCAATTACTGTCAAAGCAAAAATATTTGCAGCCTTGTAAGATTTTTCAAGCCCAGTTGATTAGCCGGGGAGTCCAAATTGTGCTTTCTCTCATCATACTTGCAATCTCTCACATCTTACTTTTAAAAAGACACAGAGATCCAACTCAAAGATAGGGACCAAGCCACTTGGTGAACATGCAGGGGAAGACACCAGCTCAGCAAGCAATAGCATAAGATGTTTGTGTGTGTATCTTACCTTACATCCTACCTTCCCTCCTCCCCAACTGAATGGCTTAGATTGCCTGGCTGTTGCTAACTGGTTTTACTGGAGTTGGAGGATGGTGGACCAGACACCTCACCCCCAATTTACTAAAGCAGTGGTTCTATTTTCCCCACGGACCACATGAAAATTGCTGATGGTCTTGGTGGACTACTTAATAATTTTTCTGCCCAATGCAGCAATTGTAATGTGCTGTGCTAGAAGCTGGATGATTTTTACTTGCATTTTTACTGCTGCTCTTATTTCTTATGTTGTATTTTTGTTGTATTATTACAAGTGCATTCCACAGAATTCAGCTTGTAGTATGAAGGACCAATAAAAACATAATAAAAAATCAATATGAACATGTAATATGGGCATGCCATGGACCACCTAAATTAAGCTCACAGACCACAGTTTGGGTGCCCTGCACTAAAGAAAACTGCCAGTGCCACAATCACCGTTCTCTCCACATAACTCTCTTGGCTCTTGCGTGGCAAGTAGCAGGGCCAGCTGATACCCTTCAGGGCCCAGGTTTTGCCTGGAGAGCATTGTGTGGATGATTTCCCTTCAGGGCACCTCTACACAAAACTAGCTTGAAAGTGGGTTTTATTGTTGCGGCTTCTGTGAAAGAAAACTGGGATCTGTAGTTTTGTGTGGGTGGGGTCCGAGGTATGGTCCACTTTAGCAGCTCAAAGAGCCATTCAGTTCCCATACTGAGTATAAAAGGAAACTCATCAAGGCTATACTATTGCAGATCCTTTATCTTATCTGTAGTTACCTGTCACACTTATATCCTGCCCTTCCTCCAAAGAACCCCATGGGTTTATTCCATTTCATCTTTACAAAAACCCTGTGGAGAGCTGAGAGAAGCCCAATATCACCCAGTAAGCTGCATGGTTCAGTGGGAATTTGATTTCTAGACCTGGGGACACTCAGTGTATTGTGTTTAAAACACAACTTTTTAATTTCATTATAAAGGATTGTATTCAACTACGTCCCATTCAGAGTAGACCCACTGAAATGAGTGAACTTTATTTATTTATTAGATTTATATCCCGCCCTTTCTCCCAGTAGGTTAACTTAAGTTAGTCATTTCTATTGACTTCATTGGGTCTACTCTGAGTAGGACTAGCATTTAATACCACCTCAAATTTGTAGACGATCCTTCATCACTGAGTGATCTTAACCATAATATAACCATCATTCATAATAAAACAAAATTAAATGAGTCAAAATTAAATCATAACAGCAATAAAAAACTGAGTAGTGTAAAATCACTTTGAGGTATCAATCTGTACTGACTTCCTCCAAATGCCTGGGAGAATAAATAACACTTTACTTGACAACAGCACCATCAAGGTTATCACCTTCCATAGCTCCAGGGAGAGGGAGCTTTGGCTTAATGTTACATATCCCATCTACTGCAAAATGCAGTGGTATGGACTGGAGGCCCATCCATACTGATGCACATTGTAAGCCTAAGCATGTTTACTCAGAAACGTATCTTACTCCGCTCAATGGAACTTACTCCCCAATAAGTGTGCTTTAGTTTGTTGACTAAATCAACCAATTGATGCTTAGCTTTAATGCCAGACTAGGTTGTTTTCAGGGCAAAAGATAGGCAAACTGGTGCTTCCTTGTCTCAACGCTAAAGACAAAAAGAAAGGGAAACCATTTCCTAATATTTGGTTGCCTTTCATCGGGCAGCCACTGAACGTTTGTTAAGGACTGTGCAAGCCAATAGTTTTGGGTTTACAGTAATTGCACACAACTTGTTTCAAACTTTCCCCAGCAGTATGTGCCCGTTACCAGAAGCGATGGAGCAGGTCCCAGTTGTATGTCTGTCTCTAACCCTGGCCCTACTGTACATGACATAGCAGCCACTGTGGCCTTTGCTCCGTCACTTTGCAATGCGATTCTATGTAGATTAACTTGAATAACATAAAATAACATATATAATGTTATTTATGTTATTTTCCACGTGAAGAACTCCTGTAAACCTTGCCGTTTTGAAACTCAGTGAGGCAGGCGTCTTAGACAAGCTGAAAAACAAATGGTGGTACGATAAAGGTGAATGTGGACCCAAGGACTCAGGAAGTAAGGTCAGTCGCTGCAGTTCGGGACCTACTATTGTGTTCAGGAGGGAGCTAATGATCACATAGGAATGGAAATAAATAAGCGAATGAACAGCCACCATACAGAAGTTGCTCATTATTTTCCTCCCAACCTCAAGGGGGCAAAATTATGTATTCACTGGGATTTATAAATCCTGCACAAGTAATGCAACACAATCAAAGCATCCCTCTCTGTATTAAAGCACTTCAACAACAGTGTCATCCCAGGCATATCTCTGAGTGCTTCAAAAAAGATGCTCAGGTTCATACAAGAGCATGGCAGTGCCCGAGTTGTGAAGCATCCACTGAACATGCCTTTTTACATTCCCTCTTCTTATGGACTTGCAACACTTTAGGATGGCGCTGTTGATCCATCTCAGAAATGACAGTGAGATCTGAAGATGAGATATTGCATTGTAGTATATTTAATATATTACAACTCTGATCGTGTCCAGTGGGCCTTCCCCACCACCACTTAGCAATGGCATCCTGTCCCAACACAGTAGGATTTCCATCAAGGGCAGTTGGCAATACTTCCATGTAAGCCTGACTGGCACTACTCATTTTAAAAAGGAAACCTTCCCTTCTCCTCTCTTGACAACCTTTTGCAAATCTAAGCAGTTTGGGGGCAAATTAAAATGTCACTCAAATTAAATTAAAAATTAAAATAAAATGTCACATGAACACCATGAAAAGATGCTCCTCCTGCATAGTGTTACCCTATCAGCTGTGTAATCTTGCACTTGCCCAGACATTAGTTAAAATATTGAATGATGCATCTTTACATTGAACTATTGCAACAACCAAACTTGGTGGTTATTACGGTGGACAATTTTCATATAGCTTAGAATAAAAAATCCACTATTGCCCTCAACCCATTTTTTTAAGAAATGCTTATTACTAAAGGCAAGCTTGGATAAATTACTTAATTAAGGAGTAGAGCAATATGTGGTATAATGTCAAATCCTGAAAAAAGTTCTTCATCTAAGAGTTATGATGGAAAATTAAACAAATCTTTTTGAAATCCTGAAATGTCAAGTGTGCAGTTTTGTGTTTTTGCCATCCATTTCAAAATAAACAGTAAATTGTGGCAACATGAACTCATGGGATAGAAAAAATCTACCGATTTAAAATATTCAACACTAAGATTAATTTTTTAAATTAAAAACATAATAAACTTTTTAATTACAAAACTAATAATTTATTATATCAGTAATGTACTCCCTTCATGGGAAGGAGCTGTAGCTCAGTGGGAGAGTATCTGCTTTGCATGCAGAAGATCCCAGTTTCAATCCCTGGCATCTCCAGGTAGGACCTCTGTCTGAAATCCTGGAGAGCTGCTGCTAGTCAGTGTAGACAGTACTGAACTAGGTGGACCAACGGTCTGACGCAGTACAAGGCAGCTCCCTATGATATAAATAATAACTAATTTCAAAAGAGCATAATAATACAGGGAAAACTAGGCAAGCTGAAGTTCCCTGTGCTGTACTCAGTGGTCCCAGTCTAGAGAATGCTGTAATGCAAGCCCACACACAAGTGTCTGTGCCACAGGGCTGTTCTCTGAATTTTCTAGTCTCCAGGACCCACCCCCACTTCACTCTACCACTCCACTGCAAGTGTTTTCTAAACCAAGCAGTGTAGGAGAAGGGGAGAGGGCTGCAGTTCAGGGGAAATACTCATTAGTCTCCCTGCTCACATTCTAGATGAGGCTCAGTAGGTATGAAAGGAATTGCATTCGCATTCCAATTTTAAAAAATGGTTTAAATGTAATAGACATTAAAACTTTTGTTTAACTAGTGATTGGAAGACTGGTCAAGTATTTTGTGTGTTTATTTTCAAATAAATATATCAGTGCACATTTAGCTTTAAAAGGAGCCACATCATAGATCACTTAAGCTACTTAATGATCCTCTAACAATGCCATATTCAGGCCACCATTAAATGTCAGTAGAGAGAAGACAGATAGACTTTATTGATGCTGCAGTTAATTGCGGTAGACTATTTCACAGCCATTCATTACCAAGGGACTAATTACATCCTAAAGTATTGGTTAAGCACATGTAATCTTTTGCAGTGTTTTGTTTTTAAAAACTATATGTTATTTGTTTATATGTATATTTGTTTTACAAACCAGGACAGGCCAATTATCTCAAAGATGTTTGTCAGTGGCTGTCTCCCCCCTGCCCACATTTATTTCTGTGAAACCATTGCTTATATGAAAGTTCTTTTTTTGTATTGTACTGTTTGTTTGCTCACCAGCCATCTTGCTTCTGTGATTTAACCCCATCCCTTCTGTTTCCCCAGGACAAGACGAGCGCCCTGAGTCTCAGCAACGTTGCGGGCGTCTTCTACATTCTGGTTGGCGGCCTGGGCTTGGCTATGCTGGTGGCTTTGATAGAATTCTGTTACAAATCCAGGGCAGAGGCGAAGAGAATGAAGGTGGCAAAGAGTGCACAGACTTTTAATCCAACTTCCTCGCAGAATACCCAGAATTTAGCAACTTATAGAGAAGGTTACAACGTATATGGAACCGAAAGTGTTAAAATTTAGGGGTAGGACTTAGGGCCTACTACAGTCAGTGGCTGATGCATCATCTTGTCATGCGGTGTTGTGACCTGTCTGTCCAGTGGTGGTAACTGCTTGCTTCTCAAGAGAGCTTCCTCTTTTCGAAAAACTGGTTCAGTTAATTTTGGCTGCAGATGTTTAGTATACTTACTTATATGTTGCTAAAGACATCTGCATTGCAAGATTTTTTGTTCTTTTTATATAAAAATGCATCAAGATATAGATAGATATAGAAATATATTTGATACTATGGGTTTTTATAACAAAATCTTCAGGGACATTTACAGCTATGTGAAATTTTTAGATTTCATTGTGAAAATTTAAGTTTCTGGATGAAGAGTCAGTCCAAGTAAGATTGTTAGATAGATCTACTTGGGCAAGAGAGGATGGAGTTTCAAAATCTATTGTGCTTTAGATTTTATATACAAATCAGAATCAAGACTCAGAATTGGTGCACTTGAACTTCCTTCTCTTCTTGGAAGCTTCCTCTGCATAGTCTGTGTAGTTAGTTAGGGCACAATCATTTACATACTTATTCGGGAATAAGTTCCACTGGAATAAGGTAAAGGTGTCCCCGCACTTATAGTCCGAGTCGTTTCCGACTCTTAGGGTGACGTCTTGTGACGTTTACTAGGCAGACCGTATATATGGGATGGGATTTCCAGTTCCTTCCCCAGCCTTTCTTTACCCCCCAGCGTATGCCGGGTACTCATTTTACCGACCATGGATGGATGGAAGGCTGAGTGGCCCTTGACCCCTTTTACTGGAGATTCGACTTCCTCCTTCCGTTGGAATAGAACTCCGGCCATGAGCAGAGCTTAGGCTGCATTACCGCCGCTTACCACTCTGCGCCACTGGAATAAGTGTGTAATAAATTCGAGGAATTGTCTGCCTCAGGTTGTAGTGGTGGCCTCTACCTTAGATGGCTTTAAGAGAGGATTAGGCAAATTAATAAAGGATAAGCCTATCAATGGCTCCTAATCAAGATGGCTGTATGCAAACTCCAGGATCAGAGGCAGCATGCCTCTGAAGACCAGCTGCTGGAGAGCCTCCCAAGAAGCATCTGACTAGTTAGAGTGGGAAATAGCATGCTGGACTAAATGAACCATTGCTCTGGTCCAGATGGACCACTGCTTTGATCCAGCAGGACTTTTTATCCTTGTTTTTTTAAAAAAATCTCCTTAATAGATGCGGCTTACATCAGTAACTTGCATAGGATTGTGCTGTTAGTTCTATTGCAGCTATAGGCACACTTTCCCCCAGGGAGCTCAGACTGACCGTGCCTCACTGTGTGCAGTTTTGAATGCCACTGCAAAACTCTTCAACACAGGTTAGGTGGCAAGCAAAATTGCAAGTTTCACTCATGGAAAAAATGTCCTGTTCTCTGCAAGCAGAGAGCTCCTCGGGGATGAAGGAAAGAAAGCAGCTGCCCGGAGGAATGCACTGATTGTCTTCTCTCCTGTCCACCTTCATTTAGGTGTCATATCATTGAGCCGCTGTGGAACCCTTTAGGATAGGGAGAACTGCAGTGAGGTACAAAGGCTGCAATCCTACACTCATATTTCCCTGACTTCCATTGAAGTCAGTAGGGCTTACTTCTGAGTAGACATGTCTGGAGTTGAGTTGTAAATTAATTGAAGCATTCAAGTTGGAGAGATAGAGGATATTTGGTTTGTTGTTATTTTTTCGTAATGTTGACATTGGCATAATAGAGCCTATGTCACTAGTGGAATTCACACTGATCTTACTATTGGGCACAGGTTTTACAGCAGGGGTGGGGAACCATTTTCAGCCTGAGGGCCATACTCCCATCTGGGCAACCTTGCAGGGCTGCATGCCTGGTTGCATGCCATTGGTGGGTGGGGGAGAGGCAAAAGTGGACAAAGCAGTGAGTGTGAAACTTATCTTTTATATGGATTCTACATCCACACATCCACCTCTCTATACAATCTAGGGATGGAAGGATCCGTCTGTTTCAGTTCTCTCAGTTTCTCATTCTTCCAATCTTAATTTCCCCCCACATTTCTGCAGCAATTTGCGCTTTAAAAAAAAAAACCATGAAAATTCTTCAGGATTTTAGTGTGAATTTCTCCTAATAAGCACATTTGTGTGTTCCATTTTGACTAATGTATACATTTTTGCAAGCAATTTCTCATAGTAATTACAATTTTTGTATGTTATTTTTACTAATATATTAATTTATATTCACATTTCCCCCTAATATATGCATTTTTATAAATGTTGGTTGGTTGGAGAACTACAATACAAAATTCAGGTAGGTGCAAATTTTTAAGGATGGTTGTGGTTTGGTTCTCATATTGTTTCAGAAAGTGCCAGTTTGATAAGATTTGGCTTTAAATGCAGACTGAATCAAATCCCACCCCCCATCCCTAATCTAGGCAAGCAAAAAGTATTGTCAGAGTTCAATGGCACATTCTGTACAGGTAAAAACATACAAGGAGTGTGAAGCAGGGCTGGTGAGAGTTGTGGCTTGGGAGAGGCTATCGCTTGGGGAAGAGTCCTGAGGACCAGACAGAGAGACCTAGAGGGTGGTAATTTGCCCCCAGGCCTGTGTTTCCCTGTCCCTATTTTAAAGACTTTTGTAGTGCTATTAAAAAAAAAACCTTGCACAATCTGTTGTACTCGAGGCAGTCATGAGACAAAAGAAATGAGTCTGAGTAACATCACAGTCAATGTATCCTCACAAACCAGCTTTGACTCTCCTAAAAATGATTATCTGCCTCCAGCCTTCATCTTCTGCTCAGTTCCAGCCAAACATCACAATTTATTTTGGGGCTGATGCTCTTTTTAGGGAACCCAGTGAAGCATTGTGCAATTTGAAAGGTGTGCCATGAGATAACCAGCGGATTCTGAAGCAGCACCATTATTGGATCTCATACTGTCTGACTATTTTGGGCCATCCCTGGTTCCAATGTTTATTATACAGCCACAAAAGTGGCTGTATACTCTAGCCAGTATGGATTCCACCATGCTAAATTGAAAATACCCCCCATGCCATTCTGATGCTTCCCATAAGCTCATTTCAAAACATAACCTTACAAAACTTAGTCCTGAACTCAGAAACACTTGCTTAACAGCTCTCTAAGTTTTCATAGCGATACACAAAACAGAGAGAATCAAGAGTTCAGAGTCTAAAATGAGGGAGGGGAATCCAGACCCCTGGTTGGACTTCTTTGTACGTCGCCTAGAGTGGCTTCGGCCAGATAGGCGACACAAAAATTAAATTTATTATTTATTATTTATTCTTTCTGTCAGTGGTCTCATAATTTGTTGAAATTAATTAAAAATTAGCCATGTTCACAGAGTACCTGTAATCCTATTACCGACCTTGCCCCATACTCTGACCTTCACCCTCTGCACTTTAAATGTTGAAAAAATGCACGGCTAATTTTAATTAATTTAAGAAATTTAACATTGGACTCAATCTGGGGCATGCTCAGTAAGAACCAACAGTCAGTGTACTAAAAGCCAGACTCACTGCTGTTTAGTTTGGCTAATCGGGGCCACACCCAAGCCAGACATTTATTCCACTTTAAACAGCCATGGTTTCTCCCTAATAATTCAGGGAAATGTAGTTTGTGAAGGGTGCTGAGAGTTGTTAGGAGACTCCTATTCTCCTGACAGAGCTCCACTGGCCAGAGTAGTTTAACAGTCAGCCCCTCTCCTCAGGATTGTAGCTCTGTGAGGGGAACAGGGCGTCTCCTAGCAACTCTCAGCAGCCTTCATAAACTGCACTTCCCAGGATCCTTTGGGGGAGGCCAGGATTGTTTAAAGTGGAATAAAGGTCTGGTGTCGATGTGGAGGGGCAGTTTGGGTTTAAATTTGGGTGGGAGACTGCATGTGTCTGCTGTAGAATAAAAAGGTGGGGGAAATGCTGAAAAGCAATAATACTGTTCACAATGTTTTCCTTTGGAAAGGAAAGGGGCTTTCCCTCTGCCCAGTGCCAACCCCCCAATCTTCTCCCCTCCTCTCTCCCCCCTAGTCTTCCTCCCCTCCTCCCCCAAGTTAGTTTTACCTATTATGATTGCACAGGAATAAATCCCATTGAACTCATTAAGCAAGCAAATGATCAAACCCGCCCTCCTTCTCCCTCCTGCCCTTTCCCTCCCACTTCTGCCCCTCACCTCTCCCCCTCCTCTTTCCTCACTCCAGCCGTCCCTCTTCTTTTCCTTCCCCATGGTCAGATTCACCAATCCTAAGTATGACTGCATGGGATTAAATTCCATTGAACTCAATAAGCATGTAAATGATCAAACCTGCCTCTCCTCTCCCCCATCCTTCCCCTCTTCTCCCTCCCCTCCCCACTCTAGCCCTCCCTCCCTTCTCCTGCTCCCCCATGGTCATTTTCACCTATCCTAAGTATGATTGCACAGGAGTAAATCCCGTTGAACTCAATAAATATGCAAATGATCACACCTGCCTTTCACCTCCCCCTCTGCTCTCCCCTCCTCCTCCTCCTCAACCTCCCCACTCCAGCCCTCCCTCCCTCCTCTTCCCTTGTGGTCAGTTTCACCTATTCCAAGAATGATTGCAGGGGAGTAAATCCCATTGAACTCAATAAGCATGCAAATAATCTATTCTCAGCAAACTTGCACAGGATCCTATTTCTTACCTCCCAGATTAAAAAGCAGAGAAATTCATTAACAGGCAAAAAAAACTTGCAGTTTAAGACCTATAAGTACCTATAGCCACAGACATTTCTATCAAACTTTAAAAAGCAGGGAAATTGGGCAGCTATAGGGAATGCATCAGGGGAGCAGGAGACCTGGCCTCCTCTCTGAGATATTGTACTGCCCTACAAATCTGTAAAAATGCGAACACAATTTGGGTTGGTCTTTCACAGTGCAATCCACTTCCTGTGTAGTTTGGAAGAATTTGATAACGTGCCTCTGAGCATATGGTGAGTGGTGGTACCACCTGCCATCTCCAAAGGTAGAGAATTACCTTTTTTATATGTTTGTTGTTGTTGTTCTTACTTTGCTTCTTTCCTGTGTTACTATTGTTTCTACAGCGAATCTAACTTAGAAAATTATATTTCTCTCATTATCCATCCTAGAAGTCTGTGTCAAATTTATGTTTAGCCTTGTTATTGGTTAATGTCATTTGATGGTGAAGACAGCCTTTTGTTTCAATCTGAAGATTAAATTCTCTTTCTATTTTGGGTGCATTAACAGTTGAATCTGAAACTGCAGTTTGATGTAAAATTAGACTGATTACAATCTTGTTACTTAAGCAATAACTCTAGCTGTTGGAAAAAACAAACTTGGCCTGCCCAAGATGCATGTATTCAGCCGGCTATGCTTAAACCACTCCACTTAAGGAAGGAGGGGCATGGTCAATTAAAAACATAGAGCACACCTAGAAATTTGCTAGATTTTCTTTCACCTCCCACTGTTTTATCTTGTGCAAACTGAGACACTCCTTATGTCTACTGGAGATTCTGCAGAATAGTCAGTGCCATTATTCCACAATTTTTTTGAGCTTTTTTAGTGTAAATTATGCAAAGTGTTGCTGTACACATATCCACAGAAACAGAAGCAAAAGAAAATAATTTACTATAGGAAACTTCACTAAAATTGCAAAGTGAATACAACATATTTAAAGTGAATATCTGAACGATCTCAACTGCCTTAGGCTAGGCTCAAGGATCAATGCCTTTCCAGTGGGATATTTGACTTTGAACCACAGATACTTCCTCCCATAACATATTACAAACTGCTTTCAAAGCTCCTCTTACTTTTAAAAACTTTTTGCCATGTAGCATTTGTTTGTGTGGGTGGGTGGGTGGGTGGGAGGGAGGGAAGAGGGTACTTTCAAAGAAATACAAATTCAAAACATAATTAGGCAATTGATCAGATCTTTGGAGGAACCTGAGTTGTATATGCCCTACAGAACAAGCTGAGGTCACATCACAGAGTAGTTGGGGAAAGAGGCAGAAACCAAAATGTACTAGATTATTTTTTTTTTACTTGGAAAAATTGCCCAGCATTCCTTGGGAATTCTACAAAAACAATGATAATCATCATCAGTGCAGTTTTGAATCAGTGGCTAAAATGTGTTTTGAAAGGTTCAAAGATTCAAAATGATGCTCAATTGTGTTCAAGCATAGACAAAAACCTGCTCCTTGATCTCAGGAACCATCATCTTAAATTTGATTAGTGCAGTTTTGAAAGGCCCAGTCCACCCTCTGTCTGCCACTCCACAAGGAAGGTCTGATGGCTTCCTCCCGTTTGTTGGCTTCCCACAATGATGGACCCCTATTGAAAACAGGATATTGGCCTAGATAGACCCAGAGCTTGATACATCAGAGTTCTTCCATTCTTAGCTTCACCTTGTGCCTTGCCCTGCCATTTCTAAATATGACCAGGTTTTCATGTTGCTGCTCCTTCCATATAGTTCAGTACAGTACAGAACAACTTACTCCAGGCTCTGATGTCATTAAACTGGGCATTCCCTTGCCACTAGCAGCAGCCAGTTATGTGGAGTGTTGGGTGGGGACTTTTTGCTGGGTTTTTACCTCCTTAGAAAATCTACTTTCTCTGTGGCTAGCCTATGCTCCTTTCTTTGCCATTAACCAGCCTGGCCCCATGCCTACGACAAGACCGAGATCTGCCAACAATATTTGTCTTTGTTCTGTGTTAGATACATACTTAGGGAGGTTTAAAACATTTCTTTCTTACCCTGGAAAGGCTAACATGATGACAGAATCTGAGAGTTCTTAAAAATCTTCTTGAACTATACCTCTTCAGAATGCATGGAGGGGGGATCACTGCACATAGAAAAGTAGCATGTCAAGGAGAAAAGATAAGATGGTTTTCCATGTGTAAAGAGGGTTGTTGTTTTTTAAGAAAAGACAGTCGCTCAGTCATGCAGTCTCCCACATGCTGTCTGAAATGGTAGAATCCGGAAGACATTTTACCCACTAATAAGGTGATAGGAGCTCTCTCCACGTGCAGTGCATGATTTTCTAGAAATCCATGCAAGGGGTTGCCCAAACCGCCTTCCCTCCAGTTGCTGTTTCCTCATTGGCCTCTGTGCTGAGAACAAAGCTGCATGATGCTGGAAGGCCAGAAAAAAGGCCTGTTGTGTAATTCTTGGTCGCTTAAGGGGTGAGTGTGTGAGAGGGGAGGGGCAGGCTGTAGGATCCATGGAGATTACTGTAGCACCAGCTTCCAACCCTGGGCACTTCCATACTGTCACTATTTGGGGTAGGCTTCAATCACATACTGGCAAATTCAGGTTGCACAATTATAATTCATTTAGAGTTGCTGTGCAAGATCCCTGCTTCCCCCCCCAAAAAAAAAATCAGTCTTTTTGCGATAAGGAGAGTGACAGAATGCACTGGAAAGTGTGCTTGATGCAATGTTGTCTGACCTCCCCACAAACAAATCAGAATGAATGCTCAAAAAATAGCCGATGTTGCTTTACCTCCCCACAAACTTTGTGCAAACAAATCAGAATGAATGCTCAACAAATAGGTTTTCTGGTTGCATCCCATGAATCCTATAACCTCTCTAATTAACAAAACAAAACAAAAGCATGTTCATTTTTAATTAGGCTTACATTTAGAATTGAGCTGTTCAGTAATAAATAAGGCATCAACTGTTGGGTGCTTCTGTCCTTTAGGAAAAAATGTCTGTCTGTTTCCTCAGGCTTTCTGACTAGCAGCACTCCATCCTTCTGCCCTGTTACTTGTGATTTGGCTTTTAAATTGTTTTAATCTGTATGTTTTAGTTTTGTATCCTGCTTTGAGCTTTCTATTAATGTAAGTAGTGGTTAAGGTGTTGGACTACGACCTGGGAGACCAGGGTTCGAATCCCCACATAGCCATGAAGTTCACTGGGTGACCCTGGGCCAGTCACTGCCTCTCAGCCTCATGAAAACCCTATAGGGTCACCATAAGTCGGAATCGACTTGAAGGCAGTACATTTACATTTAAGTGGGATAGAAATCCCATAAAAAAAATAAGTGGTATAATTAATAAGGCTGTACCCAGGTCTCAAGCAAGAAAAGGATACTGAAGCCTAAAGATAGTGGTGCCTATTAGAACTGGTGGGGTGGAAAGCAGCGTTGATGGGCAGAGCCAATGAGAGATGGAGGCAGGTCATTACAGTGATGTCCCCATACTCTTCCTTGGTGAGTTCTACAAAGGTAGCATTGACACTAGGAGGAAGCTGACAGACCGTGCATGCCCAGAACTGGTTGGAGGAAAGAAGCTGGGCAGGTGAGGGCTGGCTGAGGTCTGTGGGGCAGTGCCTAATGAGCCAGCCTCCACAGCTGCAGCCAAGTCCAGAAGTTTTTCCACCCTCAAAAGCAGAAGGTGTTGACTGCATTCCACTTTCTGTCTAGTGCTCCTTGTCACACTGCTTCTTTTCTAAAGGTGGATTCAGATGGTTTCCCCGCAAAAGCATAGCATTTTGCCCAAATGCTTGGTGTGCAAAGTCAAGGTTAATTCACTCATTTGAGGTCACCACCCAGTACACAAAAGGCCCCTTAACTGATGTCTTGAGACAATCTCAGTTATAGCAGAGAGGTGGGATTGTCTGAATCCACCATTCATGTCCTGCTTTTTGCCTATAGAAATACAGGTGTACGTATGTTGTTCTTGTCCCTCTGCATGCAATATGTGGCCAAGATTACTACCATGATTTTAGCAAATGTGTTCATTTTATTGGAGAGTTTGGGCTTGGGCCCCCAAAAATGTAGTTGTCCTGATGTCCCATTTGAAATCAATTGGGCTTTTAAAAAAAGTAAAGGGATGCTTCTTTCTAAAAGAAAGCCCACCAGGGAGTTTACATTCTGAAAGCAGTCCTCACCTCCTATAAGATTCCAGCCTTTCAGCACAATCCTATGCATGTTTGCTCAGAAGTAAGTCCCACTGAGTTCAAGGGGAGGTACTCCCAAGTATGCACCATAGGACAGCATCCCAAGCCTGCCAAAGGCAACTCAAAACGTTTTTATATAAACAGGCCTTTGAGACAGATTTTAAATTATTTACATTATGACCATATAACCTTTTAACAATTTTTATTAATATTCTAATAAAAACTTGCAAAAAAGTTAAGTATTTGTAACTTCTTGTAATTTTAATTGAAAAAAGTAAGGATAAACTAGGAAAAGAAAGAGGCTTAACGTTGACTGGATTTTCCTTAAATATACAGAAAATGGGTATCTTTTTTAAAAATGCAGTAAACTAGATGATATCAGATTAACAGGCTTCAGGTTTACCGGCTAATTTGTGAGCAAATCTTGAGGCTCATAGCCTTACTGCTAAGTATGCTTACTTACCCCTCACATACACCTGTAAATTGATAGAAAAACAAGAAAGAAGGGGTTGATTCCTAAGGAAACTGGGCAACAGAGTGACATTTGACACTTGTCCACAGAGGTTTGACTTTTACTAAATTTTAACAACCAAATCTCCAGTTTGATCTCTTTGAGAGCATTGATAAAAAGAGTGTAAAATGCAGTTATATCTATATTCTATAAAGTTAACACAATAATGCAGATGTCTACATATAAATATTTTTGGTGTTTGCTGTGTGCTGTTTTTATTGGGGAACACTCCCTTTCTGTTTTCTTCCTTTTTCTCCCTTTACCTTTCTGTCTCTTTTCCTGCCTCCTAGCTGACCTTTTCTGAAGCCATACGAAACAAAGCCAGATTATCCATCACAGGGAGCATGGGAGAAAACGGCCGCATATTGACTCCCGACTGCCCAAAGGCCGTACACACTGGAACTGCAATTAGACAAAGTTCGGGATTGGCGGTTATTGCATCAGACCTACCATAAAAACCAAAAACAAATCCGAGTGCCTTAATTAAACTGTGTCAGTGACTGATGGGAATACAGCATGGACTGTAACACGACACGGGAAATGTCATTGATGAACTTAGAAACGGGCTGAGTGCGGGAAGGGCATCCAAACATGCCAGACATCATCAGCAACAAATCTGTGCATGGTCTCAGCTCGGAAACCCAAACTCAGATTTTATATCAGGAAAAAAAATCATAATTTAGTTTTGTTGGTGGGAGGAGGGATCAAGACAGGAATATTAACAGCAACAAATTTCACTTGAGTGGACTTTTATAAAAACTAATAAGACTTGCCAATTTAGCGCATTAAAACTGTGAAGAATACACTCGAGAAGGCTATCTTTGGGTCTTTGTCTCGGCAAAGCGGGGAACCAATTGCTATAGAAGTCAGTGAACGTGCTTACCTGTGTCTCTCCCAACGATCAACATTATACAGTGGGAAGAATGTTCACCTGTGGAAACAAGTCACTAAACTGTGATAAGAAAATAAATATGTAAATCCTGTGAAAAAAATTTAATTTTTCTTTGGGGGAAAAAAGAGGAATATTGAAACATGCTTGCTTTTTAACGGATGTAAATTCAGTAGAAGACAACACAATTCTTTTTTCTAACCATCTTAGGGAACAATTCATTGCAATAATTGATATAAAATGCCATCACTGTAATAAAATTCAAAGACTTTTTTTTTATAAACATTGTTGGTCATCCTCATTCTGTTCCATCATTCAGTGTTCCATGGATTTGCATCTGTCTAACTACAAGAAACCAACAAATATGTTTAGAGAACACCATCAGTCTGCAGTGTAGAATCAAAAGAGACTACGGGTCACTCATGTTACCAATATTATTTATAATCTTGTTCTGTGTAAGAAACTGTGGTTTTTGTACCCACCAAAAAGAGAATAAAACAACAACCATTCTTTTAATACCTACTGACCTGAAGTGGTTTTCTGCCTATCAGGAATGCTGTTCACAACAGGTCAATAGAACTGAAGTCAAATTGTATTTGAAATGAACTTGCATTCTGATGCCATGAATTGTGACCAAGCATGAGTTTTTGACTAGAGAAACAACAAACTGTTCTTGACTTTGCCACTGGTTCACTCCAGTGTAATCGTATGTACAGCAGGCAGGGATAATTGTATCCCGTGCTGAAAAAAATAAATCTGCTCTGAGGGAAGCCAAATCCTACAACAACAAAAATGTGTGGTTCTATATCTTGCATACATTGTACAAATTAAGTGTGTGTGCTTAATTACTCATTGTTTGCATAGTTTATTTGGCATTTCTTTTTTACTATTTGAATAATATATTGTTTGTTGTCATAGGGAGGGGCTTTGCAAGGCACTGATAGCCCGCCACTGAGCATTGGAAACCTTGTTCAGCAATTTATCTGGCTTCTGAGATGTCACCAAGGACAGTCCACACCTTGCTGAGCATCCTGTTTCTAAACCACCTTCTCAGCTTGTTCTGCAGGATTTCTTCATACACAAAGCCCTGATCATTGGTCATGAAGTACCTAGGAATATTCCACACCTTGGGCGTGAGGGGACCATACACAAACACAGAATCAGTCTTAGGGGAAGAAGGGGAGGTAGATTAGTGACATTGTTTGTTGTCGGCCAATTGGTAGCATGCACAGCCAATCCTGCTTGAAATGGAGAACTAGTTTCCCCTGATCCCAATCCAGGACAGGGAAATTGCACATGGATTCACTGGTCTATTTGTGTACATCTGTATGGGTCCTATTTGTGATTGATGGTTCCCCCTCCCCCTTCTCACTTGTAAATCTGTAGCTTAAGGAAAGGATGGTCTGTGTCTCCCAAAAGAAAATGCAAAGGCAATTTTATTTCCTTTGAATTGAAGTTGAAGGATTTTAACATTTTTCTTTGGTTTGTTTTTATTTTTGTTTACTATTTGTTTAGAAATATTTTAAATAAATAAATATAAATACCCTCTGTCCTTCCAAGCCCTGGTGTCTGGTCAGGAAAGACCAGGGGGTGAAAGGGATCCATGCTCTCCTTTCTTTACCTTTTGTGCAACCAGAGGAAGGACAGTGCTGTTATTAAATATTGCATTGGGCTAGTAATTGACAAATCACTGCAAAAATATTGGAAAGCGAAAGATGGATTCTGAGGGCCAATTCAATATCTTTCTTTTTCTTCAACATTTGAAGACTCCTGAATCAAGATTCCCAACCCAGCTGGTTTTACATTCCCAGTGCTAATTCTCCAAGACAACTGAATGTAAGGGAACATTTGCTGTTGGAACATCTTATAATGTTCAAAGCAGAAAACTGGTACCAACTGTAGACTCCGGTGTAGTTTGTGGAACCATATGCATGTTGAAATATAACATTCCAGAATGCAGAAATGGCAACAGATTCAAACAGTACTTCTTCAGAAGCATCCGAAGCTACTCTGAATTCTCCCATCCCACAACATAAAAGCATTTACATCAATCCTAACAATGGGCACTGAAAAACAAAGCTTTGGGGCTGTGCAAGACTTTTTAAGGCATAAGATCCTAGCTCTCCAAGGCCCCTTTCCCTTGTTTGCATGGGTAGTCTAAAGGCAGAACTACACCCTGCAGGAGACACAGGACTGTCACAGAAAACAGCATCCCTCTATCAAGTTCTTTGATCCCCCTAATATATAGTACTCATTTTGTGACAATAGTGTTTCCACAACCTGCCAGTGGCAGCGAAGGTTGTGGAACTGAGGCAGGGAAACACAAAACATCACAGCCAGATATGGAGAAACTTACTTCCTGGTGATGCTATGTCATGCGTTGAGTGCTCCTGGAGACATGGCAAGAAAAGGGAGGCACAGTTGCCATTTTCAGCAGTATGCTTGTGGTATGTGTAACGTGTAGCTGGGCCTTTAGACATGGCATGGAGTAATGAAGAGGCAGCTTACACTGGTAGTGTGACCTACAATGATGGAAAGTGGTTCAACAAAAGCAGTGTTCACCAGGGTGGGGATTCACTGAAGAAAAAAAGTGGCTTGGGAAATAGATATGGAGAAGCTGTTGTATGCATGGAGAGCAACATGGAAAGTGATCCCGCACATTACAGTGATAACTTGACACAGGCATGCCATTTTCAATGTCCTCCCAAGAAACTGCATAAAAGCCAGCTGTGACTGGGTAACATCATTAATATATTTTTATTCAGATTAAAAGACTGCAATGTCATATGACCAAAGTCCATAACAAACAAACTTACAAACAGAAAATTTTAAAACCTCTGGTTATGTCATATCTCCACAACAGCAGATCACATTATTGATTAAAAACTAACCAACTAATTCGTTTTATTTTTATTCAACAATCGATCACTTAACTTTTTTTTCTGTGTAAACCCCTTCTGGAAAACACTTATGGAAGTTCTTTATTTAACCAATGAGGCAGCCCTTCAGCTGTTCTCTCAATACAAATACAATGCCTCAGATATTGCAGTATTGACTTTCTAAGGCCACTGCTTGCAACATCTGAAAATAAAATGCAGTACATGCTCTTTTATTAATATTTTTGGGTCAGATAAATGCTCCTCAAAGCCACACAGTTGCTTATATGCACACACCAACAACTTTAGAATCAACAACTTCCTGTAGTGTCAATCATTTTGTATTTCTGTACTGCAAATTTATGTAAGTTGTTTCCTCTTTGAGCTGACTTTTCCTCATCTTCTTTACACTCTAAAGAGTGAGAGGATGTGCTATGAGTTTCCTTGGGAAAACAGGTTCAACATTCTCCATTTGCGCTTTAGGTCAAAATGCATTTGCTACTGTTCTAGCTACTATTTAATTCTGATAAAATATTAATAATGTTCTAGGTACTCTATAAAGCAGACCATAAACCCTTCTTTGGGTGACTTTCAATTGAGTGACTGACAAGAGATGGCAGAAGCTAGGGAATTGCAGGTGGCAGGTAATATGTTGCACCTACCACAGAGATGCCCAAACTGGTAAATTCCTAGGGCAAACCCTTCCTGCCTGCTATAATAGTTAGAATCCCTTACCCCAAGGGTGAAGAACCTCCAGCCCATAGGTCAATTGTGACTCATCAAGAGCTACAGTTTGGCCCATGAGGCCATTTTTTCAAATCCATTCCCACATGTCAATCAGTTGGAAGTTACTCCAGTGGGCGGATGATGTCAGCTGATGGGCAGGGTGTGGGGTTCAATCATGTGTTGGCTGTGCATGCCAGCTCGTTGTGGGGAACTGGCATGCACATCCAAGGCAGCAGGATTTAGCGCCCTGCTCATCAGCTGATGTGGAGGGGTGGGGTTACAGTGCCGTGAAAAAGTATTTGCCCCGACTGATTTTCTGCATGGTTGCATATTTTTGGCACTGAAGGTTATCAGATCCTGAACCAAACCTAATATTAGGGAAAAGGGAACCTGAGTGAATAAATAACACAAAATTTTGATACTTATTTCATGTATTTATTAAAGAAAGTAAAGCAACACCCAATGTCCTCGTGTGAAAAAGTAACTGCCCACTTAGATTCAAAACCTGGTTTTCGCCAGACATAATGGGGCCCATGTTGCCCAAAAAGTTCCATCCATTGTTCCAGAACTCTTGACGATCATCCAGGTGCTTTTTGGCAAACAATGTTCTATGGACAGATGAGTCAAAGATGGAACATTTTGGGCAACATGGGCTCCATTATGTCTGGTGAAAACCAAACACTGCATTCCACATGAAGAACCTCATACCAAGAGTCAGGCATGGTGGTGGCAGAGTCATGGTTTGGGGATGCTTTGCTGCATCGGGACCTGGATGACTTGCCATCATTGAAGGAACCATGAATTCTGCTTTGTATCAGAGAATTCTACAGGAGAATGTCAGGCCATCCATCTGTCAGCTGAAGCTGAAGGGTGGCTGGGTCATGCAGCAAGACAATGAGCTGAAACACACAACCAAGTCTACATCAGAATGGTTGAGGAACAAGAAATTTAAAGTTTTGGAATGGCCTAGTCCAGCCTTTCCCAACTAGTGGGCCACCAGATGTTGTTTGACCACAACTCCCATCAGCCTCAGCCAGCATTGCCAATGGTCAGGAAAGATGGGAATTGTGGTCCAACAACATCTGGTGGCCCACTAGTTGGGAAACGCTGGCCTAGTCAAAGTCCAGACCTAAACCCCATTGAGATGTTGTGGCAGGACCTGAAAGGCACAGTTCATGCTCGAAAACCCACAAATGTCACTGAGTTAAAGCAGTTCTGAATGTAAGAGTGGGCCGAAATTCCACCACAGAGCTGTGAGAGACTGATCAGTAACAGCAGCAAGCATTTGGTTGCAGTCATTGCTGCTAAAGGTGACATAACCAGGTTTTGAATCTAAGTGGGCAATTACTTTTTCACACGAGGGCATTGGGTGTTGCTTTACTTTCTTTAATAAATAAATGAAATAAGTATCAAAATTTTGTGTTATTTGTTCACTCAGGTTCCCTTTTCCCTAATATTAGGTTTGGTTCAAGATCTGATAACCTTCAGTGCCAAAAATATGCAACCATGCAGAAAATCAGTCAGGGGGCAAATACTTTTTCACGGCACTGTACATCCAGTTCAATTTGCAGGATTCATACATTAAAATCCCTTTTGCATTAAAACCCCTGCTAAAATGGAGGAAAGAGCTTTTATTTTACCAGGGTTTCAGTGCAAATCTCTTCATCATCAGGAAGGGGTTGCACTGAAACCTGCTAAAATGAATGTTTTCCCCTTCATTTTAACAAAAAGCTTTGAAGTCCCTGCTTTGTGACTTCAAAGCGCCAGATCACCAGACATCATTGTGATGTCAGGTGATTGACATCCCTGCCCACCTGTCATATTCAGCCTGTGAAGCCCATTCTGATAACAACCCATAGACCAGGAATGGGAAATCTGTAGTTCTCCACGCATTCTTGAACTGCAATTCCCATCAGCACCACCCAATGTGGCCAATGGTCAGGGATAATGACATACAGCCTGTTTTAAAACAGCTGCACTGGTTGTCAGTTCATTTCTAGACCCAATTCCAGGTACTCACATTTGTGTTGGAAGCCCCAAATGACTCAGGCCCCAAACACCTGAAAGGCCACCTCATTCCCTACAGACCGTCTCAGGTGTTAAGATCAGCAGAGGAGGCTTTCTTGGTAGTTCTCTCCTCTGAAGTTTTATGTGGGGGCATGGGACAGGGAATTCTCAGTGGTAGTCCCTAAGTTGCAAAATTCCCTCTCCACAGAGGTACATCAGGCATCTTCATTGTATAGTTTTTGTCATATGCTGAAGATACACCTGTTTACACTGGCCTTTAACACCATTTACTTACTTATTTTTAGGACCCACCCATTTTTGTGACTGTGATTGTTTTAAATTGTTTTTAATATTGTATTTTTTAATTGTTGTAACCTGCCCTGAGACCTCTTAGTGAAGGGTGGGTAAGAAATTGAATCAATAATCAATAACAATAATCATATAATTTCTGCCAGCCAATCATGTTGGCTATCGATGACATAGAAAGATTCCTGCCTCTGTATCATTAGTTGCTGCTGACAGAAATTGGGAAACTTGCAGCACAGTGATGCTGCCTGTGTCATGTTGCAAATACTCCTGGAATTATGACAGGAAGACTGAGGTTTTGGCACAGGGATGCCGTTTTCCACAGCATCCCTCTAGTTACTGTGTAGCCTGGCTTCTAGCTATGGCACAGAACAGACAGGTTATACAGTAATACTTCAGTTAATCAATCCTCCAGGAACAAAGCTCCTCTTCACAAAGGCTTTTTTTAAAGGTGAAACTGACCAGCTTTGCTTTGCTGTGGATCAACTTTCAAGCTTGTGCCTTTGCTTTAAATTGAAACTGAGCAGACTGTATCATTGCTTAGCTATCAATAAACTGACAAACCTGAGCCTTTGCTTTAAGGTGAAACTGACCAACCTGGGTCTGTTCTGCTATGGATAAATGTTCAAGCCTGTGCCTTTGCTTTGCTAGGGTGAAATTGATATGCCTGTGTTTGCTTTGCATTAAAGAGATCTCTTGCTTTCCTCCAGGGGAAAGGAAAGATCCAATACATTCAGAGAGGCAGGGGGAGGGTAGGCACCCTTTAAAGCCCCTGCCCCCATCATCTATGAGGGGGTATAGGAGCCCATCATCTATGAGGGGGTATAGGAGCCTATCCCTATTCTTTCCATGTTATTCCTAGCTCTAGTACCAAAGTTTCTGTTAAAAAAGTAATGTCCAGGAACACATCTACTTTCTTAACTGACATATTACTGTATAGGGAATGTATGGGAAAGATAAAGGACAGTGGCTCAACACAAGTGGGTGAGGGGCAGATTGGGGAGGGTGACTAGGCAGCTAGATCTGGAGAGAAAGGGAACGCAGCACCGCACATGTCACAGTAGGCTGGTAGTTTGTCAGTTCATTTTATATTTATTTGTCATTTTCTTTGAGAGAGAGACAGAGAGGAGTTATAATATTTGTAACAGACTTGTTCTCTGTCTAGTATCCAAAGAAGCAATATGTGTGTATGAAGTACTGGGGGAGCAAGACAGTCCTTTCTTCTGTTCACTGTAGCACTTTTCCATTGTCACAGAGGCAAGCCATTATTCTTTTAGCGGAACAGTTTGTCTCTTCTGTAGTTGGGGCTGGTGCAGCATGAGCAGACAACAAAGCAGTTTCATGCCCACATAGTTCTCTCCTGTGCCCATATGACCCTTGCTTGGATCAAAGACTGAAGGACAAATGTGTGTGACAAAGCCTGATGGGCCCTTTTCTCTTGCAGAGCACCTTCAGGAAGGTGTGCCTTGCAATGGAGTATGGGGTGGGTGGGAAAGGAATGCTTGGCTCTTCTCCTGCCAATCAGTCCCTCATGCAATTCCTCCCAACTGCTTTACAATGCTCATTGTTTACCTTGCAAGCAGAGATCTGGAAATCCTAAGGGTAAAAGACATGGGGGAGGGAGGATTAAGTACTCCCTCCTGCCCCATGCCACTACACAGCTATCCCTCCTGAGGGTGCTTCACAACTAGATAATCTTTTCTAATTCACTGGAAACCAAGAGCCTCTTTTCTACTTCCTGCAGTAACCTGGAGCTTCCCCTTTCTTTCCAGTGTCAGGGAAGAGAAGTGTGTTGTCTTGTCTATCCTCAACTCAAGATCGTAGGGCTGTCATCCTGTTAAAGAATTCTCAGTCAATTAATTGCATGGGTTTCTGTCAGCTCATCAATTAATCTATTGATACCGTATGCATATGGATAAAAATAATTGCTTCAAACTGAGAACGCATCTTTCTTTTTGGATGTCACATAAGCTGTAACAAGCATTCATTTAGAAGAGGCATTTCTTCTTGTGTGAGTGGAAAAGGACAATGTCTCTTTGACAATGATTACAGTTTTTGTAAGTACTTGTATTAAAAATAACGTTTAAAAAAGAATTGTCCCATTTATCAAGAATATCTTTTTAGTCAATTCAAAGGGTTTCCGTTAACCAATCTAACTATCCATTGATTGTAATACTAGAAAATGCCAGTAGTCTGTTCAGCCGTGTCAAGTTTGTCAAAATCTCCTCTTTCATTGAAATTACTCATGTAGACACAAGTTACCTAATTTATTTAAGGTAAAACTTCACCATATCAATACATTATATTATGTTATAATTGTACTCCAGTCCACAAATACAAAATTAATTCAAATTTAAAATGATACAAAAGAGTCCTGTTTCAAGACCTCGTCCACGCCCATACTGTGCAGCTCACCCTATTTCAGGTGCTGATGTCCCTACCCAAATGATATCAGTGTCATAAACTGTAGGCAGGAAAGTTCAATGTCATGTTGGGAAGTAAGCCAAGTTGATTGATGCATAACAGAGGGGAGACAGGTGAAATTCAAGGGCTACCATTTTCAGATAACATGCAGATGTTGATTCCTATATAATATTTTTTTCTTTTCCAGTGATTTCATGCTACAATCAAACTTTTGGATAAATCCAAGCAATGTCTGTTAGAGAAACAACTTCTCTGTTGCATAGAATCTCTCTGAACAAGAGCTCTGTTTAGCTCAAAAGCCTGATAGTTTAACTCCACCAAGACCAGCGCTTATAATAACATCATAGTGGTAGATTTGTACAGACTTTGAGGGATGTCAGCAAAAACAAGCACTGTTGTGCACACTGCTCAGAGTTGAATTCACTTGGTTTTGGGTAGAGGAGAAAGTTTGCACTAAAGCAAAAGCAGAAACACACATTGTTTATTGTCATGTTGAGGTGAAAACTGGTGATAAATAAGCATTTACTCAGATGCCAGAGAAGTAAGGAAAAAATACTTCCTAAAACATTTCAGGAATGCTGAAATGAATAGTTCCTATGATCTGTCTGAGGTCAGATTGGCAGTTGAGGAGCTGGGGTTTGCATCTGTTTATACTATGAATGTTTTGCACAGTGTCTTTTGTTTTTGAGAAATTTATCTCCCCAAAAGGATCTGGAATACATTAACTGTTTAGGAAGGTACTTGCACAACACCTGCATATATGCAGTGAGGTTGCCGTGTGTATTACCAGATCTTTGGGTGGTGAGTGTATGAACCCCACCCCCAACCCCGTGTGGATGGGTGCATTGAACAAATATTCCAGATTCATAACTCACAGAGGGGTAAATGTTGACTTACATAGTCCTGCTGCAGATTGGAATGAGAGTTTAAGATGTGAATTTCACCCATATTTTCTTAAACGTGGAAGGAAGCAGGCTGCCAGAATGCTGCAGTTAAAATACTTCTGCTGTCATCTATTCAAAGTCTATTCTGTGAACAAACAGAGGACTTCAGGCTCCAGGGCAATCTAAGTCATCAACATTCATTAGCAGCAAATATCAAAATGTAAAGACTTCGAAGCTTAGTTCTCCACGGTGATCTATTTTTCACCAGATGAAAGGACTTTGAAAGGGTTGATGTTTTCAACAGGATTCTAGTCACTTGAATTTAAAAACAAACAACCCCCTCCCCCAACAGCACAGTATACATTAGTTGTTGTTAGGCCCCATGTATGCAGCAAAATATTATCTGTGGTGTATTACCTCACTGAGGAACTATTGGTGGTACACAGTAATTAGATTATCAAGGGTGATAATCAGATGTGCTTCTAATGGACATGCCCTTTTGAAAAGAATAAATACTGAAGACGTATTACTTACATTTTTGTCCCATCCTTCCTCAAAGGGACTCAAGGTAGTGTAGATTTGCCATCCACCACCATTTTCTCTGCGAGAAATGACGCTGAGAGATAGTAACTAGTCCAAGTTCTTATAGAGAGATTCATGTCTGGCCTAGCAATGGGTGAACTCCCACATTACAGATTGGCTCAGAGTAAACCAAACTATCCCCTCCCCCCCCCCAAAAAAAAACCTCTGGGAAAGAGTTTAGCATAATCTTATCCAATCGGAATCAATTCAGACCCTGTCAAGCTAACAAATTCACACTCTCATGGGTCTCCAAGTCTCTTCCCCTTTCACCATAAATCTTTCCCTACCCATCCAAATTTTCTCTCCTCTTACCTCCATGCCTCACTGTTGCTCAGGTAAACAAACAGGAGAAAGAAGGAAGGTTGTTTCCCAGTTGGACACCTGGAAGGTGAAGAGAACTCCCTTTTTGCTGTTTCCCACATACTACTGCCAAAGGATCAACCAGCAACAGGTAAGCAAATGGAACAGAAAGAGGAAGAGTTTGAGGATTGTTGCGAGGTGGGTATCTGGAAGGTGGGGATGGAAGAGGATTTGCATGATGAGTATATGAGAGGGACAAGGAGTTTCCACCTTCTCCAGCTTGGAGCCAGAGAAAGATCGCATGTCATACACTCACATTTTTGAGTAGTTTGTTCCTGAAATACAAGCCTCCCTAGTCTCTAGTAACACTCTATCCACTATACTACACTGGCTCCCACTGATCATTGGTGGCACATAATTGCCAGTATCTATATAAGAAAATATTTCAGCATCACTAAATATCCCATCCTCCATGCAAGCTATAACTGCTACTAGAAAATTATTAAGCATATGAGGCCTCATAATTCTCCATGGGCTCAAACCCTGTTTGCCCTTAAGTGCTTGCCAAGTTTATCATCTCCCAGGAAATTCATTGCTTGATAAGTCGCCTAGGCTGGTAAAAGAGAGTAAGTCGCAATGATCCATCATGACTGGAAGCAGATGTTTCCATCATTCTACTGATAAGGGTATCTTTTGTAAACGCAGAAATTATAATGTGAACTGTCCCCCAAAACACTAACTTGACAACAAGGTAATGGCAACCAGGCTCCTCAAAAACCATGGAAATGCCTAAAGTACTACAAAGGACTAGTTCACTCATGCCAGAAGCCTAAGCAGAAACAACATGGAGTGGCCAGGGCTACTTGCCAGTTCACAGCCAGGCCTTGCTTGTAAATTGCCATTTATCTGAGCCACCACCCCAATTGGGAAATTGTACATGTAGCCACTGCAATTTATCAAAGAGCAGGCATGTTCCAAAAATGCAAAGTTTAAGATGATCTCCAACAGGCGTTACATGACTTGATTGTGACAGAATAAATTGTGCTTCTATTAAAAATGGATTCCATTAAAACATGATAACCTTCCCTGTCATTTGTGAAAATGATCACCTAACAGGACTGTAAACTAGACCTTTACAACAGGTATATTAACTTGTAGAGTGTCTAACTCTGAAGTTCTCATTCCCTTAATCTTCTTATCCATGAGATAACTATCCCACTGAAAAGCAGTGTTCAAACTACGAAACAGACAGAAGAGCCAAATTAAAATTTTACTCTTTCCCCTTCTCATTCTAGCTCTTCTGCTCTCCTTGACGGTGCTATCTATCAAGAGGGAGCTATCTCAGGATAGATCATAAGCCAAGTGTAATGTAATTACAGACTTAGAAGTATTGCACTACACAGCACGGAATGAATTGGCAACTCTACTTTATGCCTTATGAACAAACTGACTAATGATTGAGTAGTACAATTATAGGGGGGAAATGGAAGAAACCAGGCACAGTATATTGCAGTCCAGTTACACAAGGAATTAAACTGAGTTTAATGAGTAGCAAAGACATTTAAGACAGCAGTTGTGGTTCATGAAGGAGTGGTGTAATACTCTGTTCACACTGAGTAACAACCAAGGGGCAAAGAAACCCCATCACCCCATCTCTTTTCCAGCATACATTGCTGGATTGCAAGGTTGTACTATTTCGGTGCGCAACTAGTGAATTGATGACATCAGCCTGTAGATGGTGCTAGCCATTCAAATTGTGTGTGTCACCCCAGCCATCCCCTGCCCTTAAGACCTCTTAAGAATGCAGGCTCCTCTTGACCATTGCTCAATGACAACAACAAAGTACTATATTCCTTTACTGGTACTTTACAGACTGTTACTGGTGAGCAGTTTAATCTGTCTGTTCCATCAGTACTGGATCATTTTCAATAACTGCAGCCTGAGGATGTGGACAAGCTGTTTGAAGAAGTGTAGCTGACCACCTGTCCTCTTGACCTTTGCCAATCTTGGCTTCTTAGAGCTAGCCACAGGGGGTTGACTGAGTGGGTCCAAGGAGTGATTAATAGTTTACTGGAGGAGGAAGAGGTACCACCTGCCTTGAAGGAGGCAGTGGTGCATCCCTCTATTTAAGAAGAAGAAAAAACCTGGACCCAGAAGCATTAAACAACTGTTACCTAGTGGCAAATATTCTCTTTTTGGGCATGGTGTAGCAGTCCAGCTTTAAGCATGCTGGGAGGAAACTGATTACTTGGATCCATTCCATTCTGGCTTCAGGGCTGGCCATGGCAGTGGAACTGCCTTGGCCATCTTGGCTGATGACTTCTGTCAGAACCCTGCTCATTCTCCTCGATCTCTCAGCAGCTTTTGATACTGTTGACTACAGTATCTTTTTGGACTCTCTGAGGGAGTCACTGTGCTTCAATGGTTCTGCTCATACTTCCAGGGCCACTTCCAAAAAGTAGTTATGGGAGGCTATTGTTTGGTGCTATGGGAGCTGTTCTGTTGTGTTCCACAGGAGGCCATCTTGTCCCCCATCTATTTAACATTTATATGAAGCTGGTTAAGGTGTTGGACTATGACCTGGGAGACCAGGGTTAGAATCCCCACATAGCCATGAAGTTCACTGGGTGACCTTGGGCCAGTCACTGCCTCTCAGCCTCATGAAAACCCTATTCATAGGGTCACCATAAGTTGGAATCGACTTGAAGGCAGTACATTTACATTACATGAAGCTGCTGGGAGCTGTCACCAGCAGATTTGGAGTGAGGTGTCATCATATGCAGATGATATCCAACTCTATCTCTCTGTTCCATCTGAATCAGGAGAGGCAGTAGAAATTAGTATCTACCAGTGCTTGGAGACAGTGATGGGCTGGATGAGGGCCAATAAATTGAGACTAAATCCTGAAAAGACACAGGTGCTATGTGTCCAGAGTTCTCATGTCCAGGAAGTGGGGAGATGGCTGTGATGCGTCCTTCCCTGGCTCTCCCTGTCAGGTTCCTACCTGCTCGTGGTTACTGCCTGTCACTAGGCACCACCAGGGACTCCACCAGTCCGGACCGCTCTCTCTTATGGTTTCTCTCCCCACTCTAGCACAGATCTCAACAGATCCCCCTGCTAGGCAACCACCAGTAACGTCCCAATACTAGTATTCCCAGAGACTCTGAATACTGGTATTGTTATTCTCTTCACCGCTGCCACCATTTGTTACAGTTCCCCTTCAGCCTTGGTCATCACCTTACCCTCCCTTCTGGTCTGTGAAACCCCAGCCAAGGATCAGGCCTTTGGTAAACCAAATTAAGTATTTATTACAGATAACAAAGCTAACAAGATTAACAAGATTTCTTCTTAAGGCACATAAGCATATGGTTTTACTCAATACTAATCCGAACTCCACCTCCCTCCTTCTCCACTCTCCTGGCAAACAACTCTCTAAACCCCACCAAGCAACCCACTCAGTTCTCTTCTCCCCCCCGATTCCACTCTCACTCTTCCTTTTATACGTTCAGCCATTTTAAACACTCAGCCAATCATCTAGCATTCTACTGCCCATTCACTCCCCCTCTCACTCCACTTACCATATATCTTCTAAACAACCAACACTTACCATATATACATTAATATAGGAACATCACAATGGCCTGTTCTGGATAGGGTTGCACTCCCCTTGAAGGAGCAGGTCCTCAGCTTGATACTCCTGGATCCAACATTGTCACTAGAGGCTCAGGTGCCCTTCATGGCTAGGAGTGTCTTTTTCCAGCTCCAGCTGGTTTGCCAGCTTCGGCCCCTTTTGGAGCGAGATGACTTGGCCACAGTACTCCACACTCTGGTAATTTCCAGATTCAGTTATTGCAATGCACTCTACGTGGAGCTGCCCTTGAAGACAACTCAGAAACTTCAATTGGTCCAAAATGCAGCAGCCAGATTACTGGCTGGGGTTCCCTTTAAATCTCATATAATCCCTGTTTTAAAACAGCTGCATTGGTTGCCTATTGAAGGTGCTCACACTAGTGTTCAAAGCCCTAAATGACTTAGGTCCCAAATATCTGAGAGACCGTCTCCTTCTCTATATACCCTTTCCGGTATTGAGATCAGCAGAGGTGGCCCTTTTGGTAGTTCTACCATCCCAGGAGGCTCAGGGGGGTGGCCCAGAAGAGGGCATTATCTGTGGTGGCCCTTAAGTTGTGGAACTGCCTCCACACCAAGGTACATTTGGCAACTTTGCTGTATAGTTTTAGATGAATTTGAAGACGCATCTTTATCCTGGCCTTTGACACCTGAGACATATATTTTTAAGACCCACCCTATTTTGTGACTGTAGGTTGTTTTAAATTTTTTAATGCTGCATTTTAAAATTGTTGTAACCCACTCTGGAAGGGTAATAAATGCCAACAACAACACCCTACTAAAAATAAACTGGCATGGTTGTGCTTTGTGATGGGGGAAATTCGATTCAGTTTGCATCTGAAGCCAAATCCATCAAGTTCAGACTTACCGAAACAATGAGAACCCCCATCGTTTGAAATTCGTATTTATCCAAATTTTGCAAACCTGTTCTCCAACCAATGTTTACAATAATGCATGTATTAGGGGGAAATGCATATATTAGTGAATACCTTACATTAGAAGAAATTGCTTCCAAAAATGTGTACATTAGTCAAAACTGCATACAAAACTGTTGCATTAGATGAAATTTGCACTAAATGCTGTTTTTTCCACAAAGATTTTTTTTTTAAATTCACAAATTGCTTCAGAAATGTGGAGAACTGAATGTAAGATTGGAAAAATGAGAAGCGGAAAGAACCAAAATTGACAGAACTTTCCATCCCTAGCCTCCATCAACACATACCCAAGGCCACACAAGAAGCAAGGCACATGACAGTCCATTTCCATCCATTAGCCGAAGGAAGTACATAAAGCAAGGGGAGAGGAAGCAACCACCTATCCCTAATCAGAAGCCAGGATGCTGCTGGGAACTGTTTTCTAGGTTGCTCAAAGAGACTGGCTACTGGGGGAAAGTTTAAAGCTTAGGGGAAAGCTTAGGGGTTTCTTTTTAAACTATTTTACTTATTATTTATTTTAAAAATTTATACCCTATTTTTCACAATTTCAGTCACAAAGCAGCTTACAAAATCATACAATATACAAAATTTAAAATCTAAACATCACGGATTAAAACATCAGAACAATATATCATTGTAAATGTTTACCCACCATACGCTCTCAAGGAAAGGATGGCACAACCATGAAATAAATTTAGTATTTTACAAAGCAGTTCTTCTGTGGTGGTGGTGAAGAATCCAAGACAGATGGCCTGCCAAACCCGAAGTCCTATCGGGCTTCCACCAGAGGCATAGAAACTGGATAGTACAACACTCTTTTGGTTTTCCTTACATGGTTGGTTTTCCACTGTCACTTTTCTTCAAATTTACCTACCCAGTGCTCCAAAAGGAAGGAAAAATCAGTATACCAGCTCTGGGACTGGTGCACTTCCTCCCCCATTCAGGGTGGGGATACACAATAAGGCTTTGGGTCCAGCAGATCCAGCTTTCCTCAATTCACCCCCAACATGCCTGCTTTTTGCCATTACTGGCAGAGCACCAACACTGGAGTAGCAAGGGCAGAAGAGGTCTCCAGGCCTGCAACAAGGAAGCTTGCAAGAGCAGACCTCTTCCTGGGCAGAGAGATATCTACTTTACCCAATGGGCCCCGGGATGCCCTTCTGGGAACCATTGGGCTACATCCTAATATGCACAAATGACACCTGTTTCACAAAATACTTTGGTTCCTTTTTTTAGTTTTGTGAAGCCGACTCCATTTGAGGAAATCAGAAATATTAAACTTGCCTTCTATAGCTTCAGAGCACACTGCTTCCTTATGACAGTGAAGCTGTTGAAAAAAAAACACAAATGTTGTTCAAAATCTGATTCATGGCAAGAAACCAAGTTGGTTAAATGGGCAGTTGGTTAAACTGAAGAGACCAGTGGAATCTCATGAACAACATTCTGAGGACTCAAGTACCATCTTCACCACAGTTTTGGATAGCTTCAGGCAAGTCATTATTTCCTAGCCTTAATTCTGAATTTAAATAATGGTACCCTATATCACGGACTAATGAGGATGCAAATAAGGACCTATCAAGAATTCTGCACATTAAATAGAAAAAATAAGCCACACCATAGGTTGTAGAGCTCCAAGTAAAATGAAACCTGCAGATAGAACTTAGGGAAATACAATGCCTTGCAAAAGTATTCAGACCCCTGACCAATGCTCTCATATTACTGAATTACAAATTGTAAATAGTAATTTTGTTCTGTATGATATTTTATTTTTAAACACTTGAAACTCAAAATCAATTATTGTAAGGTGGCATTGGTTTTATGTTGGGAAATGTTTGTAAGAAATATAAAAACTGCAACAGGTTGCTTACATAAGGATTCAAGCCACACACATTAATATTTGGTAGAGCCACCTTTCGCTGCAATAACTTTAAGTCTTTTGGAGTAGGTATGTACCAGCTTTGCACATGATGTCAGAGGGATTTTGGCCCATTCTTCTTGCCGGATTCACTCCAGGTTGTTCAGGTGTGTTGGACATTGCTTGTGGGCCGTAATTTTCAAAGAGCGCCGCAGATTCTCAGTGGGACTGAGATCAGGACTTTGTCTGGGCTACTGTAGGGCATTCACCATTCTGTTCTTGAGCCACTCCGATGTTGCTTTGGCCTTGTGCTTGGGATCATTGTCCTGCTGAAAAGTGAATTTCCTCCCAAGCTTCAGTTTTTTAGTGGACTGAAGCAGGTTCTCTTGCAATATTTCGCTGTATTTTGCTCCATCCATTCTTTCTCCAATTTTAACAAGATGCCCAGCCCCTGCTGGTGAGAAGCATCCACACAGCATGATGCTGCCACCACCATACTTCACTGTAGGGATGGTGTGACCTGACGCATGGGCAGTGTTAGGTTTGTGCCACACATAGCCCTTTGAGTTTTGGCCAAAAAGCTCTATCTTGGTCTCATCTGACCACAAAATCTTTTTCCACTTCACAGCTGGGGCACTTTCATGCTTTCTGTTAAACTTCAGATGTGCTTTCAGATGGTACTTTTTGAGTAACGGATTCTTTCTTGCCACCCTCCCATACAGGCCAGTGTTATGCAGAGCTCTTGATATGGTTGACTGGTGCACCATTACTCCACTCTCAGTCACTGAACTCTGTGACTCCTTCAAAGTGATTGTTGGCTTCTCTGTGGCTTCTCTCACTAGTCTCCTTCTTGTTCAAGCACTGAGTTTTGAGGGACAGCCTTTTCTTGGCAGTGCCTAGGTGGTGGGATGAAGCTTCCACTTCTGATTATTGATCCAGCTGTGCTCACTGAGATATCCAAACACTTGGATATTAGTTTGTACCCTTTTCCTAATCTATGCATTTGTATTTGTATTCTCACTTCTGTAGAATGCTCTTTGGTCTTCATTTTCCTTCAGATCCACAGCCTGACCAATGATCCTTCAACAGTGGGGGTTTTATCCTGACAATGTGACAGTAACTTTAATGGTTCACAGGTGGAGGCCAATGGTAAGGTAACTGTGTCCTCGATAGGGCAATTTATTTCATCTGTATAAACTGGGAACTTCCACAGCACACGGGTTAAATACTTAGGCAAGCAACAGGTTTCAGTTTTTTATTTTTCTTACAAACATTCCCCAACATAAAACCAATGTCACCTTACAATAATTGATTTTGAGTTTCAGTGTTTCAAAACAAAATATCATACAGAATGAAATTACAGTGTACCATTTGTAATTCAGTAATATGACAGCATTGGTCAGGGGTCACAATACTTTTGCAAGGCACTGTAATTCAGAGTGAGAAGCAGGGACTGGGTATTATAGGGGCCTTAAGCTTGTTGGATAGCAGGACTCAACCCGACATTGCAGTCTGATTGCTACTTAACTATTTGTGACCGTTTTTCATCAAACAGTGTGCCTTGCTGTGTGCTCATGCATAACAAGATACTCTGGGAAGGTTTCCTAAACTTCCTACTGCTTACAGAAGAGTGACCAACAGAACTTAGCGTACCAAATCTTTTGTTCACATAATCAGCCTCCCTGGGCTCCTGCTGGGAGAAAGGGCAGGATATAAAATAATAAATAATCAGAATGTGTAAGCACCATAGCTGATGCACCTGTCATGCTGCTCATGCTCAATAAATGTCAAGTAGCAGTAGCTGTAGGAGGACAGACCTTTTCACTAGAGCAGCGGCAAGAAACCCAGCCCTTCTTCCCTAGATCTGACAAAGGAACTGGATAAAGGACAGGTTCCTTGACAACAGACTGAATATGGGTGAAGGCAGAAGCAACAGTGAAAGCCACATTACCTGTGTCCCATTACCTGTTGCCACACCAGTTATGCAGGTTTGCCTGTGTATTAGTACTGGTCAGGCATCAGCCAGATTCAGTGGATTAACTTTAATACTGTTGACTTAGACTTAGAGCCTTAGCTGTTTAATCTAAAATGATTTGGTTAACAAGGGAATAAATTCATCTGCAATACACCCAGTTTTCCTCTCACTGTAGAGTCCCACACTTATTTCAGTAATAAAAAATAACACTTTATTTGCAAAATAAAAGTAATTACATAGTGATATAAATAAACTGACATGTACAAATAATCTGTGTAAATTCCACAAGATATATTTCTGCTCAAACATTTGAATGTCAAAGTAGGCCACCAAATCTACAGAAGCCAGAGGTTCTAAGGTCTAGCTTAGAAATAAATGATGAAATCTGTGTTTCATACTAACAAACATACTGACTAGAAAAACTACTGAGAGCCTCAAAGTCTGACCTTTCAAAATTGCTCTAGAGAAGAACACACCTCATATTAAAGGAATTGCTTTCAGGGTTAACACTATATCAAGCAAAAGGCCTAGCTTTAATATCATTCCTTCAGATCAGATGCAAATTTGTGTTGAAAGATCCTATGGATTTAGAGTAACACTCTTAAAAATGACAAGATGCAGCTAAGCCTTGATGCTTAATGTGGATGTAAAGCTATACAACAGACAATGCAAGAGGACATTAACACTTCTCTTACACTGAAATGCAATTTCACACATAAGCTCCATTTACACAGGCACACTGACTTACTGAGCACCATTCCTTAGCTTTTCTAAAACTTGAACACATTAATGTTCAACTCTGGCAACAACAAAAAAAGTACTGTCAAGATGTAAGCTTCATAGTATCTAAGCAATGTAAAGCAAGATTTTCTTGGATGGTGAAATGCTTTGAAGACCAGACTACCCAACACTTTTACTGAAACCAAGCTACCCTTGGGGGGGAAAAAAGAACAACCAAGCACAGCATTGTTAATCATGATTTCTCCACATTCATTGCAAGTGCCCTTCCCTTTGAATTCGAAGGCGCTCCTTCTCCACTTGCAAGCGTTCTTTTTCAATCTGCAATTTCTCCGATTCAAACTTCAGGAACTGCAGCCTCTCCTTCTCGAGCTGCAAGCGCTCCTTTTCAATTTTCAGTTTTTCTGTTTCTAGATCCAGAGGTTGCAAGGCAGGTGACTGGCTGGGATCATTTTCCAGGACAGGTTTTTCAGCATGTAGAGCCTCAAGCCTCAGTTTCTCTCGCTCAATTTGTAATCTCTCCTTTTCCAGCTGAAGCCTCTCATGTTCCAGGTCAATGTGCCGCAACCGCTCTTTTTCGATCTGCAGGCGCTCCTTCTCAACTTGCAGGCGTTCTGCTTCAATATCCAGTCGCTGTTTCTCTAACTCTAGCTTTTGTTTCTCCAGGCTAATCAGCAAATGAGAATCTTCATAGGCCAGTCTAGCTTGAGCAGAGCTTAGATTTCCAAACTCTTCAATATGAGTGAAATCGGGAAGGTCGTTTTCCTTTTTAGAATCTGGCAACACTGAGGACAAAATCTCCTCCTCTTCCTCAATAGGAAACTGAGGAAATCAATCAGAAATTTAATGACGTTATGTACTAGGTAAGAGAGCTGTAGGAAAAGCAAGGGAGCCTACAGTTTCCACTGACAGCCCACACATTCATTCCAAAATTTCCTTTGGAGACCATGGGTGTAAACCTGATGGCTATGCTTTCTTATTTGTACAGAAGGAGCTCTGGTGTAATCTGAGGCTGAAAATAGATGCTATGGAGATGAGGTGGCTGACATAAAGACCAGCAGCCTCATGTCTTGTTATCTCTCCATCATAAAATCTCTAAGGAAGCATCATCACAATGCAAGTTTCCTTGCTCTTGTCTATAGGCTGCTGTTTGCAGTAGCATGGAAGCTTGCAAATCAATACTATCACACTGTATGTTACTGTCTACTAAATATTGCTAGGGGAGGGAGGAAATACAGACTATGGCTTTCAACAACAGCCACACAATCTCTGTATTTACTAGTTTCAGCCAGAGATGTCACCAGGAGTATGAGGAAAAACTCTATTAGGTATCAATGAGATTATTTTATTACTCCATACAGATTGTAAAACCTATTACCTGAAAACATGCATTCCATCAGATACAAGGAGAAACAAAACACCACAGCAATACATTTCCTAAACCTGAATGTTTACTAAGAAATCATATCCCTCACAATTTTTTAAAAAATCTAATCTATCCCAACTAAAATTTGAACACTCTCACAACTTTGACTACACAAATAAAATGTCCAATTAAAAATCAACCTAAATAAACAAACACACACTAAAGAGTATTTCTTAGCTACATAAGTAGTCTTAGCCACCATCCTAAATAGAAATGCCTTACATAACTTGAGAGAAGCCCTCAGATTAAGGCTTTTAAACATAAGAGACTTTGGGAGAACACCTGAGATCCCATCTATGTCCCCTTATTATCCAAACTTTGTGCAAAGACTGGATGATGGGTACAGCAATCCTATTGGGGGTGAAGGAGAGAGAGGAGATTCTGTGGTGGAACTTCCTTCACTTTCTAAGTCTGCTGGTTCACTGTGCCAGGGTGAGAGGAAGGCCAGCCTTTTTCTCTCTCCCATTACATTCAATGGGAGGGAATTAACTATGCCAGTTCCAGGGCTGGAACATTTTAGGGGTATATTCACAAAACGAGGGGATGGAGGATCCTGCAGCTATTCAGCTACCCTGACATGCCCTATTGTGATCCCCATCACTGGAAGAACATTGCTGGTAGGACATCTGTGTCTACAGAGCTTTCCTCAGGGGGCCTCCAGTGCCATAAATATCATCCCATCAGCAGGCCTTGGAGTGGCACTTTTGATCCTTAAGAACACTTAACAGGGTGAGGTAGCACTACAGATTGGGAATTATACAATAGTTGAGTTAGGAAGGTTTACAAGTAGTACACAAATTAAATACACTTACTGTACAGAAACTACTTACTTCAAAATTCTGCGGATCCTCCTCCTCTTCTTCCACTTTGATTTCAGTTAAAGATCCGCCTGCTTCTCTGAAGTCTGTGATACTCTGCCATTCAAAAACAGATTCATTTGGAAATCCCATTTTCTCATCAATATCTTCATTGAGAGAATCATCCAAATCAGACGAAGGAAGGTGAAAACCAGCACCCACAAGCTTTATGTTGGTATTTAGTCGTTTCCGTTTCATAAGGGCCCTCCAATCGAGGTATCGCCTTTTGACTTCTGTCCCTGTCCTTTGCTCTCCTTCACCAACAGCATTCACACATTCTGCTATTTCTTCCCAAGCCTTCCGCTTCATCTCATTAATGGTTGTATTTAGTTGTTTAGAAAAAAGCACTTCTCTCCTTTTGCGAATTTCTTTAAGAAGTGTTTGAGTTTCCTGAACACTAAAATTGCTTTTCCTTTTCCTTTTTAGTTGTTTCATCTTCTCCAGTTTTCAATGTACTTCTTTCTGTAGCAGACAATAATAAATAATAATAATAATAAAATTTAATTTGTGTGTCGCCTATCTGGCCAATGGCCACTCTAGGCGACGTACATATAGTAAATACAGCGAAATACAATACACTAAAATACACTATAACAATATAAATTATAAATTATAATAACAGCAGAATACAGAGTAGGAAGCATTTCAAACATAAGAACATTAAGCCTCCCCAGAAGTCCCAAAAGCCTGTTGAAAAAGCCAGGTCTTTATGGCCTTGCGGAACATATTCAGGGAAGAGGCGTGCCGAAGATCTTGTGGGAGGGAGTTCTAGAGGGTGGGGGCCGCCACTGAAAAGGCCCTCTCTCTAGTTCCCACCAACTTAGCTGATTTGGTTGGTGGGACTGAGAGAAGGCCTTGTGTGGCCGATCTTGTCAGGCGGCATAATTGGTGGCGTTGTAGGCGCTCCTTTAGATAAACTGGGCTGAGACCGTATAGGGATTTAAAGGTTAATACCAACACCTTGAATTGGGCCCAGAAAACAACTGGAAGCCAGTGTAGATCGAACAACACTGGCGTGATGTGGTCCCGGCGACAACTGTTTGTAAGTAGTCGAGCCGCCGCATTTTGAACAAGTTGTAGTTTCCGGACCGTCTTCAAGGGTAGCCCCACGTAGAGCGCATTACAGTAATCTAATCGAGAGGTGACCAGGGCATGTACTACCAATGGGAGCTGATGATCAGGAAGGTAGGGACGCAGCCTATGTATAAGGTGTAGTTGATACCAAGCTGCCCGGCTCACTGTCGAAATCTGAGCCTCCATGGACAGCCTGGAATCAAGTACAACTCCGAGGCTGCGGACCTGGTCCTTCAGGGGTAGACTCACCCCACTGAACTTCAGGTCAACAGATCCCAACATTCTCTTGTCCCCCACGAGTAGTACCTCGGTCTTGTCGGGGTTCAGTTTCAGCCTATTCCTTCCCATCCATCCACTCACGGACTCCAAGCACTTGGACAAGGTCTCCACAGCCAACTCTGGTGAAGATTTAAACGAGAGATAGAGCTGAGTGTCATCCGCATATTGGTGACACTGCAACCCAAACCTCCTCATGATTGACCCCAGCGGCTTCATATAGATGTTAAATAGCATGGGAGAGAGGATAGAACCCTGTGGCACACCACAATGTAGAGGCCAAGGGTCTGAAACCTCCTCCCCCAATGCCACTTGTTGGTACCTGTCAGAGAGAAAGGAACGGAACCACCATAATACAGTGCCTCCTATTCCCAATCCCTCCAGGCGACATAAAAGGATACTGTGGTCAACAGTATCAAAAGCCGCTGAAAGGTCGAGGACAAGAAAGGTGAATTCTCCCCTATCTAATGCCCTCCTCATATCATCTACCAGAGCAACCAAGGCTGTTTCAGTTCCGTGACCAGTCCTGAAGCCCGATTGGTATGGATCTAAGTAATCCGTTTCATCCAAGTGTGCCGACAACTGATTAGCCACCACTCGCTCAATGACCTTGCCCAAGAATGGTAGATTCGAAATTGGGCGAAAGTTATTAAAAACTTGGGGATCCATGGAGGGCTTCTTCAAGATGGGCTTTACAATTGCCTCCTTGAGGGCTGTGTCAGCTCTACACTGCATCGGCTGTGTCAGCTCTACACTGCATCAGCAGTGTCAGGGGGGGCTGGAAATTCCTGGGTCTTTGGCAGGGAAGGAAAGTCCTTAGCCAGCAGTCGGGTTGTAAATCTGCCAGGCCTATCCGAAGCGTACTTGCCGAGTCAGAAGTCCAGAAGCGAGGTCAGTGGAGGTCCGGGATCAATTGCCAAGGAGGTCAGTCAAAGAGATGCTGCAGGGAAACTAGGTCTACACAAAGCCACGCCTGACGTTGCAGTCAGCAACAAGCTGCAGCCAAGGTGTGCCTTATAAAGAGCAGGATGGACAGCAGGTGTGAGCCCTCAGCGTTTGGGCCTTAAGGAGACAGGCCTGCCTCTCTTCTGCCTGACCTTCTGCTGTCTACGTTCTGCAGGTGAGGGGGGAATATCCTGTTCACTGTCTGTGTCTGGCTGCAGGGCCTCTGCTGTCCCTGGGGTGCTCTGCAGCTGAGGGGCAGAAGGAGCTGGATTCTCAGGAGGCTCCTCCATGTCTCCTGCTGCTCCTGGGTCTCCTGCTGTTACTCCCCAGTCGTCCTCATCTGAGGAGTCCTCTGACGGGGCCATGACAGGCTGATGGCCTCACACCCTCTTTCAAGGATGTGTTTACCACCGCCTTAATCCCCTCACCCAACTTCTCTCTGCAGCTCATAATGAGCCACGATGGGCAAGGGTCAGTTAGACAGGTGGTAAGCTTTACAGTCGAGAGCACCTTGTCCACATCCTCAGAAGAGAGAGGCTGAAAATGATCCAAACATACCGGCGTGCAACTGGCCAACTCTGGCTCATCTACCGTATCCACGGTGCACGGGATCGAGCTCCGTAAGCGTTCGATTTTATCAGCGAAATCCTTAGCCAAAGTGTCACAGGAGGCTTTTGACTGTTCCAAGTGTTCCTGAGCAACTGGACCGACCAGGCTTCGGACCACTTGGAATAACCTCCTGGGACAGCACTCTGCAGACGCAATAGAGGCAGTAAAGAAAGCCTTCTTTTCTGTCTTTATTGCCACTTGGTAGGCAGTTACTGCTGCTCTAACTTGTGTACGGACACCTTCGGAGCGGGATTTCCACCACCGGCGTTCTAGTCGTCTCACCTCCTGTCTCAGAGTACGCAGCCGTGGTGTATACCACGGCGCTAACTGAGTTCTGTTCAGGGGGAGAGGACGTTTCGGAGCCACCCGGTCTAACGCCCCGGTGATCCTTCCATTCCACTCCATCACCAGGGTTTCAACCGGGCGGCCTTCAGCAGGTTCCAATTCCCCTAACGCAGTCAGGAATCCATCAGGATCCATCAGGCGCCTGGTGCGGACCATTCTAATAGGTCCATCACATATTAGTTCTGTATCCCTTTGTTCCTTAACAATCACCCTGAAACATGGTTTGTTCCTGCATTGCAGAAAGTTGTTTCAGCATTTTAGCTTTCCCCTTAAATTTCATAAATGTAAAGAGCGACGAAAAGGAAACATCAAAGAGAAATTGCAGACTGAATTTTAGCCAATGAACTTGACTCCAAAATCAGCTCCATTAAATAATTGTTATGAATTAAGAGATCTTCAAGTTAGCTAACAAACATACATAGAATATATAGAAGCAACAGCTAACTTTATGTGGCACTTGGGTTTTATCTGCATGTTTATTTGTAATGTTGCCCAACACATTCTGCACCTCAAACTGTCAACAAGCAAAATTAACACCAAACACTCCTCTAAAAATGTCTAAACATAACTTTAAAATTATAGTACATATATTACACAAAACTCTTAAAATTTCTCAATTTTTACATGATTAAAATTCAACACGGAAAATAAAGTTGTAATCACAGATGCACTGTTAACACATATATAATACCCAGCCCACTGAAACATGTTTGAAATGTTTGAGCTTATGCTAGAGAATTTATTTGCACATATTTTATCAAACAACCTTTTATTTATGCATTAGGCTGGCAGGCATGGGCAACAAGGAATTGCACACAGGCAAGTAAGGAGGCTGGCAAAGGAGGGGCAGTGGGCCCAGGATAGAAACAAAGTAGGCTTTTCTCTGCTGGCCCCCAGCAGGAGAGCCAGTTTTTTTGCAGGCTAGTAACTTTCATGAGCTTATATATAAAGTTCCTATAAAACCATTTTTATTCAACCAGTTATTATTTAAGTTAGCAGTGATTCTATTACTGTACTTTTTGTTCTCAATTTAAATTTTAAGAGTTTTTGCAATGCAGCTTAGGGAACCTGTGGCTGGATGGCCAGCCAGATGGGCAACTAAGAAATCCAATAAATTAAATAAATTAAATTAATTAACATGTGGCCCTTAAGATCTTGGTGGACTACAACTCCCATCATTCATAATCATTGGACATGCTGGCTGGAGTAGATGGGAGTTGCAGTCCAACATCTGGAGGGCCAAGTTTCCCATCCCTGGAGTAAGGCATGCATGCATGCATATATCACATTGAGCAATTCTAAATTACTCTGGCGGCATTCAGACATTCAGGCATTCCGGCGACTTTCCTTATCAGCAGCTGTGTGTGGGAAGCCGAACGGCCTTAACTTACAAGCGGTTATTGGCAGTGAAAGGAGCATTATCCATCTTAAACAGGACATGAACAACATTATCAAGGTAAAACCAAAACCAAGAAAATGATTCTACTTTGAAGAACAATGCCACATAGATGTGTCTCTCTTTGCATCTGTAGTTTGGCGACAGCAATAAAGAAATGTAAAACAAGATCATCATCCCTCCCTGTTGGATTGCTGTTGTTTGATTTGCACTATATCCTGCAGGATTGGGTCCCAGGAACCTTAGCCAGCCGTGGTTTATTTTTTCCATCTACCCTTTGGAGGGCTATGTTGACTGCGGACTGAGGGACGTGTGGAGACCTTTTTGCCTACAGGAAGAGGAACATTGTTGTTGCTTAGAGAAAGAGAGCAGCTGTGGCTGCTACTTTGGTTCTTACACACAGCATTTGTTCCAGCTGCCCAGAGAGTGAGACCTATTATTGCTGTTTGCTCCTGTCTTCTTTTGATTATCATCATTGCTGCGCTTCTCATTGAACTGCTTGTACTGGGAAGATCTGCTGCTGGGCATAATGAAGATGGCGGCGTAAGAGCTCGCTACGGCTGGAGCTCCGCCACCATATGTTTCTTTTAACACCTTTTAATCACCTTTTAGCGTTATTTTTGGGATCAGGAACGCCTCCCCTCCGTTTTATAACTTGCAATAAGTTTGGCTGTATTTTAATTTGTTTGTTTGTCTGTCTGTTGTTGTGTGAATGAGATTGAATGAATGTGTGTTTGTGTTTATGTTGTTTAAGTGTTTTGCTGTATTAGATTTATTTTAAGATGTGCTTGGGAGAACATGCCTTGGGCCTCGCAGGGAGATTTTCGGGGGCCCCAATTAACGTTGTGACGGGTAATGGGAGGTATGGCGTTGGGAGGAGAACGTGCCAGGTAAGGGGAACTCGTCCCAGACAAGTTGTGTCTGTGCCTTGTTCCGGTTCTCCTCCTATCCACAGGACTGTTGGTTGTACTGTCAGCCAGCTCTCGGATCTCCAGGTGCTGCTTTTAAATGCTAGGTCGGTCGTTAATAAAACCCCCCCTTATCCACGATTTGATTGTGGAGAAGGGTGCCAACCTTGTGTGTATTACCGAGACCTGGGTGGGTGAGCAGGGAGGAGTTGCTCTTTCCCAGCTTTGCCCACCTGGGTATTCGGTGCAGCACTGTGGTAGATCTGAGGGCCGGGGAGGCGGGGTTGCTGTGGTCTATCGGAGTTCTTTCTCTCTCACTAAGCACCCTGTCCAGACAGCGACTGGTTTGGAGTGTCTTCATCTTGTGCTGGGCCAAGGAGACAGATTGGGAATACTATTGGTGTACCACCCACCTTGCTGCCCAATGGCTTCCCTAGCTGAGCTGACGGAGATAGTCTCGGAGGTATTGTTGAGATCCCCCAGACTTGTGGTACTGGGGGATTTCAACATTTATGCCGAGGCTGTCTTGTTCGGGGCAGCTCAGGACTTCATGGCCTCCATGACAACCATGGGGCTGTCTCAAGTTGCTACTGGCAACTTCAGCTAGTGCAAAATGCGGCAGCCAGGTTGTTAACGAGGACCCGCTGGTCTGCGCATATAACACCTGTCCTGGCCCGCCTGCACTGCCTGCCTATTTGTTTCCGAGCCAGATTCAAGGTGCTGGTTTTGACCTATAAAGCCTTACACGGTGTGGGACCACAATACCTTGTGGAACGCCTCTCCCGCTATGAACCTACCCGTTCACTTCATTCAATATCCAAGGCCCTCCTCCAGGTACCAACTCATCAGGATGCCCGGAGGATTGTTATTAGATCTAGGGCCTTTTCTGTGGTGGCCCCCGAACTGCGGAACAGCCTACCTGTGGAGATACGCCTGGCGCCTTCGGTACTTTCTTTTAGGCGCCAGGTTAAGACCTGGCTATACTCCCAGGCATTTTAATGTTCAATGTGTTTCATTTAATTTTTTTTCCGTTTAACTTGTTGCTGATTTTATTGTAATTTTATTGTAATATTGTATTTTAATCTTGTTTTGTTCACCGCCCAGAGAGCTATTCGCTATGGGCGGTTTAAAAATGAAATAAATGAAATGAAAATGAAATGATTTATTACGTTCGTTTTATTGATTATAACAGTAGTGCTTCTGTCCCAATTTCTAACATTCTTTTCACACTGCAGTACCTGTTGCATTATGGAACTGTGGCTTTTTGACTGATATGTTACCAAGTTGTCCTAAATTTCATTCACACCAGTTGGCATGGTGTGACATGATAGTGAATGTCACTGGATATGTCACTACTCCCCCACCCCGTCTGCATATGTGCACATCTGTTTCCCCATGAAAACAGCAGGATAGGACTGTATGCCAGTATACTACCCCAAATTTCATCTACCCACACGATTTTCTGGGTTAATAGGATTAAAAATGGATTTTTTTCTGGAAGCATTTAACACGGAAATGAGAATTAAACTTCCACTATATTCTGCTAGATTTCCAGAAGTGGCTTTTATGTCAAGTGAAAGATCAAAAGAAATGCAGAAATTATCAGATAAGTAAATGCTGGGCATAAACTGAATGAATGAAAATGGCATAAACTGCTGTCTGAATGCAGCCCATGACAGGGAGTTCCACAGACCCTGAAACATAAATATTAAAGACACACAACTATATAAACTCGTATTTACAAAAAAGAGAACTGTGAGACTAGTTTTTCTGTAGTTAATGGCAGCAGAGGGACCCCTTTCCTCACCTATAGGGAAATGGGTCCTTCCACTGTAACCACCTATAGGGAAAAGGTTCTCTCAGTCCCACATTTTTATAAATACAAGTTTAGATAGTTGCATTTCTTTAATGTTTTATTTCAGAGTTATGTAACTCCTTGCCACAATAACTCAGAACTCAATGTGATCCTTTCCCACTGCCATCCATTCTCTTAGAATGTTTTTGAAACTTTCCAGTAACTTGGTATAAGCAGCTTAGATGTGAAACCAATAACCAACACTGGAAACAGCACCTTGTTTTCAATTACTTTGGTTATGCTGTATCATGTCTCTATAAGACACACAGCAATCATAGATGGTGCTCATAGATGTGGCCGTGTGTTGCCTTTGTTTGTGGCAAGGTCTACGCACCTGGCAGGGAGAACAGTGCTGGCACAGTAACACCAGGCTACATCATCAATGTTTTTTAAATGATTTGTTCTTTATTCTCCGGATTTTGAACAAAGAAAGTAGGCGCACACAAACATATTTTACTTTGACCAAAAGGAATTACACAGTGCAAAAGAGTATTGGTCAAGATGCCTTGTCACTGAAATACTGCACAAAGACATGTTCTTTTTCTTTCATGGCCTCTTGCATAGCATACTACATCTGCATAAGCTAGGAGTATAGAAACAGTTAAGGAGATGTGGGCTGAAAGCAGCTGGAATCCCATTGCTATTTACATTCAGTTCCTTCTTGGCCACTACATCCAGAAGTAATGCAGAGCTTCTCTCAGACTGCATTATTGTATACAGGATGCTTAAAGTTTTGAATAAGGCTGTCATTCTTAATGCCGTGGAGTTAATTCCTGTCTCTATAGTGGCTTTTTTTCATCAGGTAGTATCCAACTCCGTCATTCAGTCAGTGTAAGGCTTTCTGCTTGCACAATGAAACTCCTCCCTCTCCCCTCCCCAAGCACACCCTACACCTGCCCCAAATCTACTCTGGAGGGTTGAGGAAAACCCCAGAACAGATTTAGGGGGTGCATGGGGGAGGAGAGAAGTTCCACTGCACAATCCTTTCACTGATATCATGGATGTAGCACTACACTGGAATTCACTCATCATCACTGTGACATTGCCAATCATGTTAATCAGTATCCGAGAGATCAAGAGGTGATTGTCATGGTACCAGAGCACAGGTTTGAGTAATGCCTTAGGTAAAAAGAAAGATATTTGATAGACACTAATTCTGTTTCACCTGGTTAAGGCAAAGAAGGAAAGGCATCCATAAAGGAACAAAAGGGGAGAAGCCCTCAGAGGTTTAGAGAAGACAACCAACTGCTCCATAATATTATTGAGATAGCATGGAAGACATCACTGGTTTCTCTTTGAAAGTAGTGAATCAGTTATTCCTAAAGACAACATTGGGTAATCAACTGTCTTCTGTTCATCTCTGAAGTATCTTCCTTTTTGTTCCTAGTAAGGCAAAAGCCACCAGGGTCAACAAGATGTGGCAATGCCCACTAACTTTGATGCCTTTAAAGGGAGATTGGACAAAATCAAGAAGGATAAGTCTATTAATGGCATCAGCCAAAATTGTTACGTGGAACGTCTAGGTGGTGTACTTTTAAATACCATTTGCTGTGGGAGTTCAAACAGCAGGGAAGTCCATTGCCTTCATTTCCTGGTTTGGGGCTTCCCAGAAGAACTTGGCTAAATACCGTTGAAAATACATGGTTCTTAGCCTGATCCAGAAAGGTTCTTCTACTGTTCTGATCTGCCATATACCAGCTTTAAATGTGGCAATAGCCTACTCTGAAATGTGTGCATTTGTGTCCCAGTACAATTCAAGTTTATGAGAAGCAAACTCTTGTCCCCCTCCAGAAATCAAAGCTATGGATCAAATAACCCATGTAAAAAAATTTTTTTTAAATCTTTCTACTGGTATTTTTATGCTATCTTAAAAAAGAAAAAAACCAAAGATTAGAAATCCAGAATACAAACATTTTCTTCTCCTTTTGTTCCCCACACTGATGATTTTCAGAAAATGAGGATAGGTTAATTAATTCAGAAGCAGAAACAGATGCTGCATATATAAGATTAACTATGTATATATCCAGTTGAAGCTTTTAAAAATTTTGTCACTAAAATACATCTTCTGTGTTCCATTTTCTATAATGAATTTTGAGACTTTGCATGGATCAAACCAATCAGGAGTCAAAGTTAACATGGATTTCAGGAACACTGCTCTGTAACAGGGTATATCACTATTACTATATCAGCGTAGCTCAATTAACTCTATCTTTGTAACTATAAAATCCTTACAATGAAAACTCATTAAGGACAAAGTGAATTGTGGCAAAAAGAAAATAAATTCAAAGTTAACTGATCAGTACATGATAGCTTTAAAGCTACGATCCATCTTTAAATGTATAATGCCCTTTTATGTTAGTTATTCTTATATTTGTTTTGTGTTCTTCAGTTCTGCTCATTTTAAAGGATGTAACTTGCACTCATTTCTGAAGCAGTAAAGCAGGGATGGGCAACCACTGGCCCTCCCAATGTTGACAGACTACAACTTCCATGCTAGCTGGAACTGATAGGAGCTGGAGTCTATTAACATTTGGAGGGCCCCAGGTTTCCCAGCCCTGCAATAAAGTGTCCAAGTAATTGACATGGACTTTTTGTCTTCTGTTGACTTTATCTTTACAGAACAATTACAGGAAAGTTAAGAAGCCTCTTCTGACCGGTGGCATTTCACAACTGGCATAAGCATAAATCCTAACTATATATAATAATCACTCTCACAAAATGATGAAAAAATAAATCAAGTGACCTGAAAACTAATGTGAGAATGATTCTATATATCTGCTTGGTTCTGAGACATTGAAAAGACACATGTCGCGTTTTTACATTTTTCTAACCATCACGCCACATAATTGCCCCCAACACATTCAGTGAAATATGGAGGAAAAGCTGGTGACATAACTTATTTGATTGTATTTTGCTTTGTAGAAATCTGTAAGACATGAAAAATAGTACACTTACAAGTAAATACTTGATATGCAACTTCTAAAGTCTGGATATCAAAATAAATAAAAAGACAACAGAACAATCCAATAAAAGTTAAAACAGTTCCTATTGATATCAATGGAAGGATCAAGTGTGTGCTTAAATCTCTCTCATTACCATTAAAGGGACTTTAAAATTAACTTTCCCTGATCGTGCACCATCTTTTGCAAGTTAAGTCTACCGATCCAAATTCAACTGGACTGAGGAAACCTGCTTCAGCACAGCATGCTCAGAATTAAAAAAATAATATATAATGTTTTAAAAACACAACTCTTTCCTTTGGGAAGTGATTTGGCACCCTTTCTTGGGTCATTGTGGCTCTCTGTTGTGTGGGCAGCCCTGCTTGCTATGATTCCCTGCCTGTCGTATGCTGTAATTCATATTTCATGGGTTGCACTGATAGTATAAAAGATGAGAATATCAACAGATGAGTCTTTTTCCAACACAGGTATACTATTGGTCATTATAGTATTCTGCCAATAGTACCTTGTACAGATCATCAGTCTATTTTTTGAGGGGGGAAATATTTTATTTTAAAGCTTCTGACTCTGATCAAGAAAGTTAGTTGTCATTAAATCTGGTTGAAATTTATTTCAATTTTGGTGTGAAAAATGTTCTCTGGATCTCAGCTGCTGTATCTAATATTTATCAGGTGCACTCTCTGGTATTAAATAAGTCTTTTCTTTATCCTTTCATGTGTTATGTGCTTCAGTCTATCCTCTCTTAAGATCTTGATTTCAAAACTAAAGACTCACTTCACAGCCTTTCCTCAGTAAGAAGGTCCTCCTGACCCCTACTTTTGACAACATACACATACAGAGTACCTTTTCCAGATCTACTATAGCCTTATCCACAAAGCCAATGAAAATTGACAAGTGATCTATGTAAACGTTTTATTTTTAAAAAATCTTTCTTCTTGTATCCTTATTTCATGTCTGATGCCTACATTGATGTTTTCTCAAGGAGCCATCCACAGCAATTCCAACATGTCTTTCTAGAATAGCAATAGCTAACTTAGAAAGCATCATTCTATACATATATTTTTCTGGTATATATCATTTTTCACTTGTCAATACTGTATGCAACTTTTGTTTCCAACTTTTTTCTGCAGCAAGATCCTGTGATAATTTTCACTTTTAACCCAAGAGAGTATTGATCAGTGTGCAAATACCAAAAAATTATCCTGTGCCCTCTGAACATTTACAGATGATGCATCAGGGAAACTTAATAAACTGCAGGTGTCAATGAAGTCAGGGAATCCCACATTTTAACCCTGGGTTAATGGAGATTGTCATTCATGGATCTATGTTGGATTAGATCCCAGACTGCCCTGGCCACATTCACACCATACATTTATTCCACTATTATTTGACCAGGGCCACATTTGCACCATACATTTCTTCCACTTTAAACAGTCATGACTTCCCCCAGAGAATCCTGGGAAGGGTGGTTTGTGAAGGGAGCTGAAAGTTGTTATGAGACACCTATTCCCCGCACAGACCTGCCATTCCCAGATTTCCCTGGGAAGAAGGATTGACTGTGAGAATCATAGCTCTGTGAGGAGAATAGGAATCTCCTAACAACTCTAAGCACTCTTAACAAACTACAGCTTCCAGAATTATTTGGGGGAAGTCATGACTGTTTAAAGTGGAACAATAGTGGAAGAAATGTATGGTGCAAATGTGGCCCTGGTCAAATCTGAAATTCAGCTGGAGTCTGATTTTTTTCCCCAGACTTTTTCCAGCTCTGGGCTTCATTTCATGTGGGTGGTAACAAGAAGGAAAATGGAGATGGCAGGGAGCGTGTTGTGGCAAGGGACTGCACCCATCTTTACAATACATGCTCCTCTCAGTATTAACAACATTGCATAGAATTCTTTGTAAACACTGCCAGACAGGGTTACCTGTTCCATGACTTAATTTATCCCCAAAACTATTGTCCCAAACAGAACTAAGGGCTGCATCCAGTACTGTTGTGAAAAATACTGAATGACAAGTGAGCAGCAAAACTATTTAACACTATAAAGATGACTGGATAGAGAAAGCACATACTTTTCTTTTAAGGGGGGGAGGGAGAGAGAAACCACAACATCCATCTTTCACTGTCTTCTTTACCAGACAATGCCTGGGTTTTAATAAGCATTTGCTCAAATTATGAGCAGCACAATCCTAAGCCAACTCAGAAGTAAGTCCCACGAAGATCAATGCAGCCTACTTCCTATGTTTCCTGACCACAACACACTTATTAGGAGTAAACCCCATTGAATTCAATGGTACTTACTTCCAAATAATCACCAACAAGCAACAGAGTGTGCTTGGAAATACATAAGCACAGGCAGCCAAGCCCTTTAAATGCTGAACTACTGGATATGGTTTGTGTGATTTTGGGTAGATACCAGGGGAGGGGCATGGGTGGAAGTGGGAGGGCAGGGGGGTATTTTGAAAGAACTCTGGATGTCCCCAATCAGAAAGTAAGTATGTAGTAGAGTCGATGAAGACCTTAAAAAGAACTCTTTACAAGTAGAAAATCAGCACAGCAAGGTGAGAGTTGGCCCAGAACCTTTCACGCTGATGTGCTAATTTTCTACCTGCAGCAGTTTAAACACATATGTAGCAATCATTCCACAGGAGAGGGAGGGAGGCAAATAAGGTATCAGAGCCCGCCCCAGATGGATTTTTCATCCCCCGCTCGGCCCTTGGAACACAGGTCAACTCCTGCTCCAGTGGGACTGGTGGTTTTGCGTTGAGTAACCTGTCCTTGGTGTATCCACTGTACTTTATACATGTTATACATGTTGTTACGCCACTTGGAAGACTTCTAGTCAGAAATCAGGATATAAGTCTACTAAAATAGCAACAAGAAGAACAATTAATAGCATCCCTCACCAGAAGGGGCACTGCCCATCCTACCGCCTCAGGACTCCTTCGGTCGATGAGGAGCTGAGGAAAGGAAGGGTGCTCCACCTTCCGCCCCTTGAATGTGAACGTGTGGAGGTGTGAAGAGGCGTTTCTGAGGCGGTGATGAATATTCTCCTCGGGGCTACCGTCGGGGAGGGGGCTGTGCACCTGCCCCTCAGGAGATCGCGGAGGAGGAGGAGGCAGGAGCGGCTCTGAGATGGTCACGTCAGAGGCTGAGCCCTCAAGGGGGAGGGGGAAGGGAGCCCGTAAGGAAAACAGCAGCGCGTGAACGAAGGCAGGGAGAGGGGGGAGGTGGCGAGCTTTCCCTTCCAGTCAGGGAACTGGGAGCTACCTCGAGCCCCACCGGCGGACGCAGCTCCTCCCCTTCCTTCTTTCCCACCCTCCCTCAGCAGCGCAAAGAGCTACTCACCTGCGCGCAACGCTCCCCCTCCGAACGCCGGCCTTTTGACCCGCCCCCCTGCCGCTGACGAGCCCGCTTGTCACTCACCCATCCACGCGGCGCTCCCATTGGACAGGGCGGCGCGCTCATCAGCCGCTCGCGCTCCCCAACGGTCCCAACCGCCTTCTCCCGGCCCGCCTCTTTCCCCAACTCGCGCAACTTTACCCACCGCTCCCCCTTACAACTCCGCCTCTTTTCCTCGGCTCCCGGCTATTGGTCTGAGCAGCTGCTTGTCGCCGAAGGTGGCTACTGTCATTGGCTGTGGAAGCCAGAAGAGGAGGGAGAGACTGTGTTCGCACCACCCGTGGGTGGCGGGGTGGGCAGACGAGGCGGTGGGTAGATAAGGAGGGTCGTAGGTGAAACAGGCCCGCCTTGGTGTTTGCTTTGCGCCGTCGCGTTACTACACCTTTCCTAGGTACAAAAGCCATAGCTGGTTCCAAGTTATGAAGGCCCTTGACCCCCCCCCTTCCACACAGAAGGGGGTGGGACGTGCGTCCATTGGCCGCCTCTACCTGCTGCCTTGCCGTCTCTGGGCAGCGCAGCAGGGAGGATTGGGCCAGATCCTCACTTATGGAGCGCCAAGAGAGGGAAGCATGCAAGAGGCCGTTGCATCTTTCTCTATTTCTGCTGGCTCTCTCGGCCAGGGGTGGGCGATCCTGTTGAGAGATGTACTGTACTCCCCAACATGCCACCCGTGGTCTTCCAGAAATGGCTGGACGACAGCTCCCATCATTTCTGGCCATTGGCTACGGCCGCTGTAGTTGTTGGGAGTCCCAACACACTGGTCTTGGTAGTTGCAGATGTTTTTTTAGAATTCTCGTTTTGATAATTCTGTAGCTGCCATAGGCTTTTAATGTGGATATTTCACTGAGGAGAGCCGGAAACTCACTTTGAGGCAGTGGTACAGGTGAGGTGACTTGCTGTGGTCTATCTCGTTGGAGATCAGTGGGGTGGAAGAGTGAACGGGTGCAGCTCTCTCCATCCTAGGCACATTTACTCAGTGGGAAATCCCACTTAATTCAGCAGCCGTTACTCTGCAAGTGTCCACGGGACTGCAGCCCTAATTAGGCCTTCCATGGGAATATATCTGTATGACTATAACATAAAAACATGTCATACTGTACAGTCCTAAGGGGCTGCATCTAAAACTGCATGCTATGCCATAGCCCTTATAACAACAACCTGCAAAGTCAAATCTGTTTTTGATGACAGGCAAAGAAAGGGTACAACTGTCTGCATCGCTAAGATGCCAATGCCATGTTTAAACTAATTTGGTAAAGTTTGCTCATCAATCTCAGAATTCAGACGCTAAAGTTTCCTTGTACTCCTTAAGCAATCAGATGTCTGGCCTAAAGCTTACAAGTTCTCCATGGCATCTCTGTGGTGTAGGCAAAAGATCAGACTCAGAAGACTAAAAGTGTGGAGTTCCAAGGAAGGGTGATCACGGGGAAAGGCCATAGCTCAGGGATACCACATGTCTTGCATGGTCTCAGGTTCAATTCCTGGCATCTCCAGGTAGAGCTGGGAGGGAATCCTGCCTGAAAATCTGGAGAACCACTGCCAGTTAGTGTAGACTGTACTGAACTAGATGCACCAAGCGTCTGATTCAGTATAAAGCGGTTTCCTATGTTCCTAGTGCAATTAGGAGCAGAAAGATGTAGTCCTTCATTCCCAGCAGTGGAAGCCATTCGCCGTTCTTTACCGCTGATCACTAATTTGTAGCTGGAGTGCAAGCAGGAATGGGCACCGCTGCAGCAGGTGAAACAGCTGCAACTAATCTGTGCTGTTCCTTTCTCCAGAATGGGGGAGATAAAAACGCTCCCAAATTTAGGAGTGGGTGACCTCCACTTTAAATGTCACAAGGGAGTGGGACAAAGCCCACCACCCCAAGGACTGCAGATGGGGAACTGGCATGTGTCCCTGAGTGAGAGACAGGGATGAAAGGTTCCCAGGATATGAGGCTTGGCGGTTGAGAGGCCCTGGGTGTAAGCCAGGAGGGTATGTAGGCAGAGGTGGGGGGCACCAAATATGATATGATTGATATGTATAGGCTCTGGGTGTGTTAAGATCTTGGAAATGTATAAAAGCTTAAAACTAGCATTACTGCACTTTATACTGATGTATTTTATTGGGAACTGTGGTTGCTGCTAAAGGAGAATATTTGTATGTGAAAATGTTTCAGATGATTTTGTTTTTTATCTGTTTTTGTATATTATCTCACTATTTGATACTTGCATTGATTGCTGGTGGACTGCATTGTATATATTATTTGCTGCTGTTTTATGAGCTGATTGTGATTTAAATATAAAATGTTCTAAGTTTTGTACTGCTTTTATAAGCTGCCCTGGGCTCCAGCTTGGAAGGAAGGATGGGTTATAAATTTGATAAATGAATTATGCTGCTAACGTGCCAAATTTGTGCTTGCTGTAACAGCACTTGGAAAAGAACACTTAACATTCTCAAAATTTGGATTATTTTTTCCAATTTTTTTCCCTAGATTTTTGTCGCCACTAAAATTAACATGAATTTTATGTTCGGTATTATAAAAATACACATAGAAATAGGAACTAATTTGGTTGGTCCTATTTCTTAGCAGAGATATAAAAATACAAGCAGCAGAATGAGAATAAACCAGCCCCACCTTTCTCTATATAAACAACAACAGACACAATCTTTTAGGTAAAAGAAAAGAATGTTTACTTATGACCTCATATGTTAGGAACATAGGCTCTAGCTTAGAAGAAAGAAAATAGGAGTCTCAGTTCATTTTAGTGGTTTAGTATTGATGCTCTCAGAGACAGCATCTGTGCCATGCGGCCTCTCTCAATGGTGGATAGATCAGCAATGGAGAATATTCAAAAATCCCGCAGGACAAAGGAGGAGGAAGTCAGGTAAGGAAGTTACATCATGGTAAAACAGGTACATGGGATATTCCCCAAATAAAAGGAACATGCAACATTTGCCTATTCCAACATTTTAAGCCTATCAAAGCTCCAAATCACTGAGCTGTGGGACTGTAGGTCTGTGATAAAACTATTGTTATGAGCATGGGGGCTGGAATGGATGATCCCTGTGGGTCCCCTTCCAGCCTCCGATTTGGAATCCTGTGCCTTTGAATGAGGAACTCACTCTGCTGGTCAGATGAGTCTCTCTTTTGTTAGGCTAACAGAGTGCCCAAGTAGGAGAATGGGTCTATCAGTTGCCCAGCAACTGGTGAATGGGCCAGGAAGACCCTTTTGTCATTGAAACTCTTCAGGAGAGCCTTCCCCCCCCCTTCCTGGCTGTTAGCAGAAGTTTGTGCTTTGAGTGTTTTTAGAAGTGTCTAGAGATTTGTCTAGACTCTAGAGACTGGAGGCAGGCAGAGAGACTGGCTCTCTGCATCATGGCTATAGGATGCCTCCTGTAACCCTGATGGAAAAGCTGGATATTGGACTGATGATGCCTTGAACCCCTCCATCCTAAGCTCAGGTTGGAATGTATGTAAATAAATAAACCACATTTCATAATAATAATAATAATAATTTAAGTTTTAGGCCGCCTATCTGGCGGAAGCCACTCTAGGCGGCGTACATATTAAATTCAATAAAATACAAAATACAGTAAATACAATAAAATATAAATAATCAACAGTGACAGAATAGCAGCAATTGTAATACATAGCAACGGGCATTGAGTATATAATTAGCCCATCCCGATAGACCCAAAGGCCTGACCAAACAGCCAAGTTTTTAATGCTCAGCAGAAGGTATCCAGGGAAGGGGTGTGTCGAAGATCGAACGGGAGGGAATTCCAGAGAGTGGGGGCTGCCACCGAAAAAGCCCTCTCTCTAGTCCCCACCAACCTAGCTACTTTTGTTGGTGGGATTGAGAGAAGGCCCTGCGTGGCGGATCTTGTTGGGCGGCATAGTTGGTGACGCTGGAGGTGCTCCTTCAGATAAACTGGGCCGAAACCGTATAGGGATTTAAAGGTTAACACCAACACCTTGAATTGGGCCCGGAAAACTACTGGAAGCCAGTGTAGTCTGGAAGCCAGACACCACAGTCTCCGCTGGCCTTTTTCCCAAAGAAAACCAAACCCTGGATGGGCGCAGGGACCCCTGAGATCTCACCGCTTGGAGATTGGGGAGGTGCGCAACACTATGGATCTTTGGGGAGGCAGGAACAGACTGCAATTGCCAGGATTGTTTGAGAAAAGCCATGATAACTGAACAAGTTTCAAGCCAAGTTTGTGGAGATGTGGCCTTTGTCACACTGCACTTCAGCAAAATCTCTTATTTTGAACGAAAGGCTGCATACACACCAAATATTTAAAGTACATAACTTCCCCTAAAGAAACCTGGGAAGTGGAGTTTGTTAAGGGTGCTGGGAATTATAGCTCTGTGAGAAGTAAATTACAATTCCCAGGACTCTAGGGGAAGCCCTGTGTTTTAAATGTATGCTGTATAGAAGTCTTCAATTATTCAGTAGTCATACCACTTTTTTCTGCCTCATCTAACTCTTTTGCTCAGGGTAACTCTATTATTATTATTATTATTATTATTATTTATACCCCGCCATTTTTCCAAAACTGGAACTCATGGCGGCTTCCAGATAAAAAATACATATAATTAAAAACATACAAAGTCTACATTAAAATAAGATTAAACTATTTCCAATATTAAAACCATACACACATATAGCTAAAAAAGTTCAAACTAGTTTAAAAATGATATAATAGACATTAGCAATGCAGCACCCTTCACTCCCTGTCCTTAGCCTTCAATTCCAAAGGCTTGTTGGAATAGGAAGGTCTTTGCTTGTCGGCGGAAGGACTGTGGTAATCTAGTTATAACTATGCAGAAGAAGAAAGTACAGAAGAAGAGAGACTAGCACAGTTTTCTCCAGAGGGAGTTAGCCCAAGTCAACATGGCCGGTGGTCAGGGATGATGTAATCCAAAACATCTGGAGGGCACTACATTATGGAAGGCTAGACTGGAGCCTCTTCAAAAGCTCATCTCCCACCATACTCCAGATTTATAAATGCACCATATAGCATCCATAATGAGCCCCTGGCTCATTCGTTGCTTTCTTCCCAGGCACACATTTGCCCAAGGCTTGTAAACATTTCAGATGTCTGCATGGAACGTAAAAAGCAAACAAGCTCTTCTTTTCAGTCTAACCTACCTCAAAGGGCAGCTTCTGTTAACATTTTTACAACCGGGAGAACTTGATCAAGTATTCTTATTGCATTACCTGTACAGATAATGAGTTTGGCATAGCAGTGTAAAAGTAAAAATAAAAAACAAGCAAAATAAATAACAACAATTCATTGCATATTGACACTGATATTTGTGATAGCTGCAAAATAATCTCTTGTGCTAGTTACCCATTAGTAAACGGTTGAAGAAATTAATTTAGAAGAAATTACATACATTGTTTATCAAGTCATGCCATATTTGACCTTTACTGGTAATGTAAAACCTGAATAATACAACTGTTTTGGTGTGGTTACATTTTTTCTAGTGTAAATAAGATCACATATGTCAGCATGCAATTTCTTCATACATTATAATGCAGGGTGAGATCCAAAGAACTGCAGAACTAGACTATCATCTGCAGTGTAACCCTAGTGCAGCCTTTCCCAGCTAGTGGGCCACCAGATATTGTTGGACAACAACTCCCATCAGCCTCAGCCAGCATTGCCAACAACATCCAGTGGCCCACTAGTTGGGAAAGGCTGCCCTAGTGATTGTGTTTCTTACTTGAAATGGAGGGGAGCTTTCTGTATCATAGAGATCTAATGTTCACAGAGAGGGAGGAGCCAAAAATCCCACTAGACTTGCCCAAGTTCTTGGGGCATGACTAACACTCCTTAAAATTGCATTCTTACAATTACTGTTTGGGCCTCTATCCTTGCTTATGTTTTGTGCTTCAGTTCTTGCAAGATGTTCAGCTAGCATATCCTACAAATATTGACTCAGGAGTAAGCAGCACTGAGCATGCATAAGAATACAGCCTTAGAAAACAAACAATATCCTTCTCTTATATCTAATGTATTGGTGCAAACATATTTTCTCCAGTACATGAGATGGATAAGTAGGCATGGGCAAGTTGCATGACCCTAATTAATGTTATACATATCAACCCAGCTGCAATTTAAGAAAGAATGCCCTAGTATGAGGAAAGGTAATTGCATTTTTTGAGGCTCTAATCACATCTTCCTTCATGACTGTTTAGACTTTCATTTTTCTGTCGTGGGCTCCTTCTGGGAGGAAGGGTGGGACAGAAATTTAATAAATAATAATTGAATAAATGTGTACCACAATCCTCACCATATTTACGCTGGAATAAGTCTCACCAGGTTCTTGCTCCCAAGTAAATTTACACAAGAAATACAACCTTAATCTGCAATAAATAACAATAATTTAGGCTAGCATTCCCCAACCTCGTGCCCTCCAGATATTTTGGATTCCCAACTCTCATCAGCTCCAGTTAGCATTTAAGGAGAATTTTAGCAGAATATGGTGGGCATGATCAGTCAATAAGAGGCATATCGTAATGTTGTATAGTAGACAATAAGCTGAAGTTCAGTCATGCAACTATTCTTAAGGTACTCCTTACTAACTTTATTACATTGAAGTAGGCCTTACAGAAACAGTCTCATAACACTATAAATCAATTTCCTATTAATTTTAATGAAAGGCTGTATCCAACCCTAAATTATACTTGATGGTCTATATTTTTTGAGAAAATATTTGAAGTCAAGGATCTGCTAACCTTACTACAGAATGAGAACTCACAATATATGTTTTTCAAGTCTACATGGGTTCAGAGACATGTAGCTGCCCTCAGTGGAACAACCTGGAAATTCTTATAAACAGAACAAAATGTTCTTATTATACTGGAATTAAAGCAATAGGCGTATTGTTTTCAAATTCTAAGTTTTCCTCTAAAGGGTAATTGCTTAGGAAGGCATGAGCACAAGTGGGAAAAGGAATGAAAAACAGAAGAGTATAAAAGAAACATAGAAATACAACCCTTTTTACAGGAAAGTTGTCATTTATAATATTAAGTGCTTATAAAAGCCCCGCCAAAGAAGAAACGGCATAACAGCGACTTTTGAAAAAGCAATTCAATGAAATGAGAGAGAGTGAGCTCCTAGTCTTGACTTACCACATTTTAGTAATTAAAAAATGTGTTAATAAAGTTTTTATAGTCCTGTACAGAATCACTTTTTTTTTCAATAACAGATTCACCAAATTCCCTACAGCATATCCTCATGCCTTTGGCAAAGTGGTCTTTTGCAAGGGAGCCCTTGCACTACTGGTTGTGGCGGAACATCATAGAGTAGCAGAAATAGTAGCAAATACTTTGGAATATCTGTCCAATGTTGATAAAGCATTTACTAACCTTATTAAAATATGTATATGACTGAGATAAAAGAAATCTAACTTAATTTCTTGTCTCTTTTGTATGTTGTTGATAGCTTTAAATTCTTTTGAGTTCCTGTGTAGAAAAGCAGCCTATAAATTACATTCGTAAATGTGATTTTATGTGTTGACATTGCTCATTATTATATTTAAGTATTCTCTAGTTTAACTTGTTGAAAACGCATACTCTGAAGTGTCCTAAATTCATTTCAGGCTATTTGCAGTTTATCACCTTCATGACTTAAAAAAAAGAAACCTGTTTATTACTTCCGAATTAATTCACATGGTATAATTTTACAGCCTGATCCTAAATGTTTACTCAGAAGTTGCTTGCTTTCAATAGGATTTATTTCCAGCTAAGTATGTTTAGGATGCTAACTTTAGGAGATAGTTCCTCAACTGGAATTATATCTTTCACCTTCCTTTGTTTCCTTCTTGCCAAATGAAGTCCTTCGCACAAACTGGAATTCACTGTAGTGATGACCACCAACTTGGATGGATTTAAAAATGGATTAGACAGGCTATCAATGGCTACTAATCACAATGGTTGTGCCTCCAGGCTCAGAGGTAATATACCTCTGAATGCCAGTTGCTGGGGAACACAAGTGGGAAGGGTGCTGTTGTGCTCACATCCTGCTTTGCATAAGCATCTCACTGGCAACTGTGAGAATAAGATGCTGGATCAGATGGGCCTTTGGTCTGATGCAGCCAGGTTCTTCCATTCTACATTTCAGCTGTTAAGCTCCTTGAAGAAGGGAGCAGTTCTCTTCTACTGTGCAGTGTGATGAGAACATGGATGGCACATTATATGTACTAATCCAGTGGTTCCCAACCTGGGGTCACGAAGTAAGAGGGGGATGTGAAGAGCAAAGACAATGTGAGTAGCCTTGCCAGAGAGAGAGAGAGACACAACAGCCCTGCACTTTAGTCCATGGTTAACATTCTGGTGCGAGAAACAGGAAGGGGGATGAGACAGATTTGATTGTTCCAGGCAAAAATATCCTTCAAATTACAGCAAACTGTCAAGCGGAACAAGAAACCAGCGTTAAAGCGGATGGGAGCATACATTACTGTTTTTTAGAACGGAACCACAAATAATGGTAAGCCACTAGTGGAATGTTGGGTCTACTCTTCTATCTCTGTAGTGAGTGCCACACTGCTAGTGCCATAACCTTTCTCACCCATGACATTGACAATGATCTCATGATACTCCCACTGTCTTCTCCTGCAGCACGGGATAACCCCCGCCTCAATCCACGAAGGGGACACGCGGTTGCAGAGCGGAAGTGACACAATCATCTGTGAGGAGGCTAGAGCTCCGCTGTTGCCATGTCTTTTTCTGGTCGGCCCAGCCCAGCTACTTGGCCGCCTTTCCCTCCCTTCTCCCTAACTGGCTCCTTTCTTCCTTCTCTTCCTCCCCCGCTTCCAGCACTCCTTGCCTACCATGCCGGTGCCTGGAGGAGCTGGTGGTGAGTTCAGCAACCCGTTGCACAAGTTCAAGTTGGTTTTCCTCAGAGAGCAGAGCAGTGAGCACAGGGCCAGGGCTGAGGCTGGCTGCAGGGGAGAGCATGGAGGGTGGGAAGTTGGAGCAATAGGAAGCTACAAGGAGGCAGGATTAGTCCCCATCCCTCGAGTGAGGAAATATGGGGGAGTGGTAGTGTTATGTTCTCACTGCAAGCTCTCTTGAATAGGAGTGATTCGGCTTGCATGCATAGTGGCTGCACAACTTAAAATCACTCAACATGCATTATATCTGGTGATTTTTTGCCAGGTAGCCACTATGCATGCAGTCTGGATCACTCCCATTCTGAAGTGCCGACATCGCGCACCTTCCTGCCAAACACGGCATGCAGGAGGAAGCTAGCCCAGATTGAAAACCTGCAGTAAAGGGACAAGGGAGTGGAGGCAGGAGAGGTTTTTAGTAAGGCTTTTCTCCTCTCTGATGAAGGGGGAGCAGCGCTGGGCTGAAAAAGTCAGAAGAGATGTTTTCTTCGTCTTACCTTCCGGCATGGTAGCTTCTTGAAAAGTAAGAGGAATCCTTTTTCTTAAAGGGGGGGGGGGAGAGAGACAGAGAAGAAGCCAAAACAAACTGGAGTAGGGTAGGTGGGTATTGGTGGGTGGGTGATGAGATGAGAGACAGGGTTAAACGCTGCTTCTGTGTTTATGAGGGAAGCATAGAGGGAGGGGAAGTTGCTGGTAACCTGTGTGGGGAATGGCTTTGGATTCTTTATAAAGAGTGGGAGAGGTAATTACTTGAGATCTTTCCTGTTGTTTGAAAACGCTTCTAGGAAAAAAATAGCCCTTAATATTTTCCTTTCTTTCCCCCCCTCTTCCCTTTGTCCCAGTGATCTGTGTAATGAGGAACAAAATAATGGGGATTTTAAATCTTTGATTCACCTCAGTGAACCAGAGTTTGGAAAACCTGCAATAGCAAAGATTTCTGGGAGACAGCCTATCTGTGACCCGAGTACATATCTTGAAAGCCTAAGGGTATAGACTTTCTGACTCCTATGAAAAATTTGGGAATGTCGCCCAGTAAGAATTAGGTGCTGCTTTCAAACAAAGAAACAATTTGCATAAGGTTTATGATCATCTTAACCTTTAGGAGGAGGCAGGATGATTATCTGAAATATCAGGAATTAACACAGCTATTATCTGGGAACTTATTAGGGAATGGGTGCTGGGGGAAAAACAGATTCCTTAACCAGTACTCCTAAATTCTTTCATTGTTCTTATCTGTCATGTCCACATCTTCCTAGTCAGGTTCACACTGGGGGCAGTTCAGTTACAAAAGGTATAAAATATGAGGGGTTTGAAGGGGTCAGCAGTTCCTCTTCTGGAGGGCTCCAATGGCTGCCTTATTTATCAACGCTCCCCAGCATCTTCAGGACAGTTGCAGAGCTTCAGAGCTAAGGATTTGCGTGAGATATTTCAAATCTAGCGCTGGATACATGACTGCGGTCTTGGCTCATTGGGCTAGATACGAAAGACTCTCAGGCTTAGACTCACAGAAACTTTCTAGGAAAGGTATACACAACTTCTGGGTCTTTCCTTTTTTCTCTGTATGGATGAGCTAGATGTGAAAGTGTGCATAAGTTTAGTCTCTTTGCTTTAGTCTATCTAGCACTACAAAATGCATGAATGAGTAATGGACACTTTAAATATTAATCGTAATTGTGCACGGCAATATTTTTCCTTGTTTCTTCTCTTAATAAAACCACTATTTTACTTTCTGTGTGCATTATTGGGTTAAGGGTAGATTTATACACTTTTTCGGGGTGACGTGCGGGGAACTCAGCAAAAGGTCTTGCTACCCTTGTAATAGGGGAGCTTGCATTTCTAGTGAGGTATGCTCATGAGGAAGTCCAAGGTCCATTCATAACATCTGATAGGAAGTGAGAGAGGAGAGGGCAGTGAAGTCTTTGTGTGTACAAGCACGTGTCTGAAAACTAAATCATAGTAGAAAACATAAGAAAGCTCAGCAAATATAGGATGACTTCAGGAAAGGCATGACTGGAAATCAAAAGTGCCGAGAAGTCATAATAGAGGGAAGATAGTCAGGTACAGAGGTAAAAGATTCATGCCCAAAAATTGTCTTGACTAACTTTCTTTTGAGTATTTGACTATAAATAATCAAGGCAGGCAGAGAAGGGACTGAAGGATAAAGTACAAGATAAAAGGAAGAAATGCTGATAAACATAATGGACTGTTAAACCTACATAATACATTGCTAAATGTTAATTGTTTAACAAGCTTGAGAAAGTAGTGCATAAATATTTGTGATGATCATTTACTATCTAATTTAAGTATCTAAACTCCGCTGGGTATCAAACTTCAATAATGGATAGGTGGCTGAAAACTGGCAGATTGAAAAGGAAAGAAAATGAACAAAGTGAAAGTAGTGAAACTACAGCACAGATAAAGTAAGCAAAAAAATGCAGAAAGATTGCTATAGTATTCTAAATATGGATTTTAAGTGGATTGGTTCTGAAAATGACCAAAGACCAATGTGCATGATTTGTTTTGAGATACTCTCAAATGAAAGCTTAAAACCTACCAAACTTAGGCAACATTTAGAAACCAAACATTGTAATTGTGCAGAAAAACCAGTGGAATTTTTCAAAGGAAACTCATAGATCTAAATAAAAGTAGCAACGTGCTACAGCATACAGTGGCAAGTTCTGATAATTCAAATGCAGTGGAAGCTTCTTATCAAGTAGCTTTTCTGATAGCAAAGGCAGGAAAGCCACATATAATTGGAGAACAATATTACCAGCAGCAAAGAAAATGGTGAGTACAATGCTGGGAGAGAAGGCTTGCAAAGAATTGAATGCTGTTTCGTTGTTAAATAATACAGTTTAACACAGAATTGGGGAGATGGCGGAGAATGAAAAATAAGTAATAGTCGCTTCCATGCTCTTCAACTTGATGAATCCACAGACATTTCAAACCTAGCCAATATTCTGACATTTGTTAGATATGAATGCAATGGAAGAATGAGGACCTTCCCTTTTGCAGATCATTGCAAACATGGGCAACCTCAGATGCCATTTCTGGAATTTTGAATGACTTCATAAAGAAGAGCAATACTCACTGGTCAAACTGTGTTGGAATTACTAGTGATAGAGCTCACACTATAACAGGCCAGTATAGTGGTGTCGCGCATGTAAAATGCAAAATTTATTCACTGCTGCATTCAAAAGGAATCACTAACAAACATATCACTAACAAAGAAAATGCCCTCTGAGCTCAAGCCTGTTTTAGATGACTCCATGAAAACTGTTAATTTTATTAAGGCCCGCCCTCTAAATTCAATAATTTTGCAGCTGTGTGAGATGGACAGTGATCACTGTCAACTACTTCTACATACAGAAATCCATTGGCTTTCTCGAGGGAAGGTTCTCAACTCACCTGAGTTGCGAGATGAAGTGAAGAATTGCCTGCTTGAATCAAAATCTCAGTTTTCGCATCACTTCAATGACTTCTTGGTTAGCAAAATTGGCACATTTAGTTGATATGTGCAGCTATTTAAATGAACTCAACATAAGTCTTCAGAGAAAGGGTGTAAATATGTTCGAAGTTCAGAATTAAATAGAAGCTATGATCCAGAAATTAGGCCTGTGGTCTCATCAATTGAATCAATCCATGTACAAATCATTTCCATGTCTTTCAGAATTCTTAATCATATCACAAATGCCTTTATCTGATAAAGTAGAATGTGACATAAGTGAACACCTGCAAAGCCTCCAAGTACAGCTGCTTGACTACTTTCCCATTCCTCAGTCAAGATACGACTGGATTAGAAACCCCTTTGTGAGTGCTGATAATGCTGTACTCTCAGACCTGACACCAAAAGAACAAGACAGCTTAATAGAACTTGCATGTGACAACTCTTTAAAACTACTCTTCACTCCAAAGCATCTGGCTATATGTTCATTCCGAGTACCCAGAACTCTCTGATAAGGCTGTGGAGTACCTGATTGCTTTTCCTACAACTTATGTTTGTGAAAGGCGATTTTCTGCACTTGTTGCATTGAAATAAAAATATCAAAACAAGTTAGATTCAGAACCAGATTTAAGGTTGAAACTTATATAGCTTCAACCAGACTTCCAGTCTCTGACAGCTGCAAAACAGCACCAGCCTTCTCATTAACTCAGTTATACCATGGATGTATGAGCCTGATTTTAAAAGCCTATCAACACTTAATCATTTGGTCATCTGGACACTTGTTTCACTCTTGTTCACATTGTGGGTTTCAGAAGTAATTATCTGAGCAGATTCATTTGGGGAGGGACATTCCTCTGTGTGTGTGCGTGTGGGCTCCTTTTGGGAGAAAAGGCGGGATATAAATCTAATTAATAATAATGATAAGGGGTTGGTGCATGAAGCCCTTAGTTGAGTATCCTTCAAATTTTATTAGAAGTTGTTTATATTAGGTATATTATATTTAAAAAACTTTAGAAGTTATATATACTTCCCTAGGACCTTCTGGTGAAGGGCAGATATCATATTGTTGTGATGAATAAAAAGTGACATTACTTAACACTTCATTATATATTTTTTCAATTAACAGAGACTAAAATTACAACCATTACCATGTAGGGGTCACAAATTTTTTTGAGTTTACAAAGGGGGTCCCGTACTCATAAAGGTTGGGAACAACTGTACTAATCCTTAAAGTTGCCTGTGTACTACCTCAAAGGCAACATCTAAAATTAGGCACAAGCATAATTATTACTGACCTATTATAATTGCTCTATGCTTTTATATCAGAATGACTCGAGATACAACCTGATGCAATAAGCATAAGAAATATGTTTCTACATGGGTTTCCCAAACTTTTATTTACTAGCCAAAGTAAATAAAAACTTTAATGCACACTGGCCATCTCCAGCATAAGCATAAAGGTAGGCCTTGTTTTTTGTCTATGGCTATCAGCTTCACAGAGAATAACACTGGCAACAGTACTGAAATGACGGCCTGTCTTAAGATCTATTAGTAACATAAACACAAGCTACACCAGTATAGGTCCTGAATACTCAACTGAAACCACGAACTACTGTAGCCAGCGTTTCTTTACTCGAGCCATTTTAGTCTAACAATGAATGTAATCCTTTGTCTACTCAGAAGTAAGCCCCAATGAGTTCAATGGGACATACTCCCAAGTGAATACAGGACTGCAGTCCAAGTTAATAAAAGTTATCTGAATAACCCTACGTGCAAAGGTCCTACCAAAATAGTTGAAGTTTTCTTTAATATGTAATGGAGAAATGCTGAATTAAGCTGAAATCAAGAATTCAGTAACTTACAGTGCAAGTCTATACATGTCTACTAAGCCACACTGAGTTCAATGGGACTTACTTGCAGGTGAATAGTTGCAGATTTCTGGATTTTAGCTTAATTCAGCCTCCAGCTTTTGGCTTCATTTTTTCCTACAGGCAAAATTATGATTGTCAAAAGTAATAGCACATACAAAAATATTGATCCTGGTTACTATTATTTTGGACCCTAAAACTGTGTTGATCTGAAAGTTACTCAAATTACATAACACAGCTTGTACATAAACTTATGTAGAAATCAGAAATAATGTCATTTGAAAACTTGGGCCAGGATCCAGAGAGCTGCTTAGGCTCAATGCAACTTTTGGCATTTTTAATTGGAGCAACTGACCTCAAAACTGCTTTTGAAACTTTTGGTGGGCTGCCATTTGGAAAAAAAATAATTAAGTTGCTATTAAGTGCACAACCCTTCTGATTCTAGCCACAGCCAATCCTTGGGGGGGGAGATTAATTTCTACTACCCAAATTTTAAAAGAGGTGTTCTTTTATATTATAACTGGGTGCACTCAACCAAGCCTTATTCCTTAGAAAAATCAAAAATGGCTGGAAGCAGTGTTTAGTGGATTGGCACCCTAATGTGTTGGAACTGCTTTTTAATGGTTTTTAAAAAACTTTTTTTTCTAAACAATGTTTTTAAGCCTTTTTATTTAAGATGTTTTTAACGCATTTTTTAAAAAATGTTAAAGTTTTTTTCTTTTAATGTATTTTAAGGTCTGTTTTTATGATATTTTAAAGTGTTTTTAGTGCTTTTGTTTGCTGCCCTGGGCTCCTGCTGGGAGGAAGGGCGGGATATAAATCAAATAATAAATAAATAAATGTATGGTTTTCATAAAATGAAATGCAAACACAACTTTAAAACTTGTGCAGTTGCTTGTAACCGACATGTATCACACTGCTACTGTAAATAACCATGGGTCCCTATATTTATTAAACTGAATCACCTGACAATAGAACTCCGTAAGGGCTCTTGGCATGGGTGAAACCTCCTCCCATTCAGACCTACTGCTATGGTAGACTTGTACTTCATCAGTGATTTCATCAGGAGCATAATCTCCACCAAGGATGTAAATTTTATCTTCTATTCCAACTGCTCCTGCATTAAAACCAGCACATTCAAAAGAGCCTTCCCCTTTCCAGACATATGTTTCCGGGCAAAAACTATAAACCTTGTAGGTGGAAAGGTCACAGATGTACAATGTGCAATTCACTGGAACAGCCTTGATTAAAGTTGCGTGAAAGAACTGCCCAAACTCTGCTACCAGTTCAGTCCACTGATCAGCTGCAGCACTGTATTTAAAGAAACAATCAAGAGATGGATTAAAGGCATCAGTAATTTCTACTTCAGAACCAAGCACATAAATTATATTCTGACAGGCACTTGCTTCTGGGTAGTAGATGCCTCTTGGTAATGGACTCACTGATTTCCATTCGTTAGACAGAGGACTGTATGCCTCCACATCCAAAAGACTTTTGATATCTTGAGATGCCCTTGTCTTCCCCCCTATTACAAACAGTTCATTTAGGGTCACGACAGATGCGTGCATTGTCCTTGGCTTCTTCATGGCTGATACTAAGGAAAAGCTATCCTTCACTGGACAGTAGCACCAAGTTTGGTCAGTGGCATCATGAAATTTTTCGGCAATATGAAGTCTAATGGTCCGGAAACAGTTCCCTATACATCCACCAGTTATAAATATTTTTTCACCGTAACTAGATAAACTTGATCCTGGCAGATCAATTATGTGTGTGTGCATCAATTCTTTCCATTGATCAGTTTTAATATTATAACAAAAGGTATGTCGATGGACTCCATTTTCCTCAGTTTTGTGAACAAGTATATACTGTTCTGTTGTTGAAGGGCGAGCATCCGGAAACATCCCACTAAAAGTTTGCACACTTTTAATTGTCTCATTGATTATTACTAAGCAACCAGTACTTTCAAGTAGCTGTTCTTCAGAGTGCAAGACTTCCTTCAGTGTCTCCTCAGGTAACTGATGCAATCGTACTTTTTTCATCAAATGAGGAAGATGCTTCTGTCTCGTTTCTAAGTTATGCTTTGTCCACCAGAAGACAGCTTTCAACACAGATTCCTCATCTGGGACATTCAGCCCATCAGCTTCTATACATTTTTGCAATATCTCAAAATTCATTTCCAGGAAATCATTTGACTGGAGCAGCAAGTAAAAATGGTGTCGTGCATACTTGAGAGTATGGTCAAACAACTGAGCTGACCCATAACTTTCAGAAATGGATAGTAGTTGCAAACAGTTGACAAGATCAATGTTCTTAATTAGAAAGTCACTGCAGGCTTTTGAAACAACTGAAACTTGAAGGAAAGATGAAAGCTGAAATAACATTTCTACATTATCATTTGTTATCTCAGTTCTTCCGGTGTAGGCATAATCTAGAAAAGCCTTCACTGCCTTGGGGGATAAATTACTAATAGTAACACTCCCATCATCTCTTTCTTTCATGTTAACTTCAAACATGGCCCTGCAATTAAAATACAGAAGATGAACATATAATAAATTATTACCAGTATCTGTGACATCTTAATATGAAGTAGAACAAAAACCACAGAGCTCATGGTGAAGGATGCTATTTTCAATAAACATATTTTGAACAATTTAGGTAATTTACTTGTCAAGTGAAAAAATACAAAACAATTCAGTATAAAACACCACATTAAAGAAGCAGCAGTGTTTTATCATTATAAAGTTTTCATAACTTTTATTTAGTTTGGTATAATAAATCCAGGCATAATTCAGCTCACGGTATAACAGGTGTTTATCATAAAACTAATCAGATCCATTCATGGAATTGGATTCAGACTGTTCCTACAGGCTCACTAAAGGCATTTTCACTGGAATTTTGGCATTTGATTAAAAAACACACAATTACAATACAACCATTTTCAGATTCCCATTGCATTGAATCTTTAAATTCTTTAAAACTCAAGAGTAAGTAAAAGGAATGGTGTACTGCCTCATGATTTTCTGTTCACGTACACTAGGGGTAGCCAACGTATAGCTGTTGGGCTATAATTCCCTTCATGCTGTTGGGCTATAACTCCTGTCATCCTTGACCACTGGCCATGCCCGCAGGTGTTAATGAGAGTTAGTTTATTTATTAAATTTATATCCCATCCTTCCTCCCAGAAGGAACCCAGGGTGACAAAAACACTAAAAATACTCTAAAACATCTTAAAGACAAAAGACTTTAAAACATATTAAAAACATATTTAAAATATATTACAACAAAACATCTTTTAAAAAAGCTCTAAAAAAAGCTTTAAAAACATGTATTTTAAAACAAAGCTTTAAAAAATCTAAAAAAGTAATTCCAACACAGTTGCAGACTGGAATAAGGTCTCTACTTAAAAGGCTTGTTGAAAAAGAAAGTCTTCAGTAGGCACCAAAAAGATAACAGAGATTATGTCTGCCTAATATTTAAGGGGAGGGAATTCCAAAGTGTTGGTGCCACAAGGTACGCTTTCTATGTTGTGTAGAACTAACTTCCTGATAAGACAGTATCTGCAGGAGGCTCTTGCCTGCAGAGCACAGTGATTGACTGGGTATACAAGGGGTAAAACCAGGAATCCTAGTCCCCTGCTGTATAGGGCTTTGTACACCAAAGCCAGAACCTTGAGCTTGGCCCAGTAGCTAATGGACAGCCAGTGAAATTCTTTCAGTAGCAGAATGACATGTTGATGATACCCTGCCCCAGTGAGTAATTGCACTGCCGCGTTTTCACCTGCTGCAGCTTCTGGACCAACCTCAAGGGCAGCCCCACATAGAGCACATTATAGTAATCCAACCTGGAGGTTACCAGTGCACGATCAGGCTATCCCATTCCAGAAATGGCTGCAGCTGTCTTACCAGCCGAAGCTGGTAAAAGGCATTCCTAGCCACTGAGGTCACCTGGGCCTCTAGTGACACAGATGGATCCAGGAGCACTCCCACACTACAAACCTGCTCTTTCAGAGAGAGTACAACCCCATCCAAAGGAAGCAATTGACCAATTATGCGAGCTCGGGAACTACCAACCCACAGTGCCTCCATCTTGCTACAACTTGGATTCAGTTTATTGGCCCTCATCTAGCCCACCACCGAGTCCAGGACCCACAGCATCTGGAGTTGGACTTCAGTTGTTGTTGGCCTACATCTGATTAGCTACCCCTGCTGCATATTTTCTCTGAGATCTTCATTACTAGCCGTTGTCAAACAAAGGACACGAGGCAAGCCAACATACTATACTTGTATCATGAAGCATCCAAATAACAATAAGAATATTCACTGAGCAACAGTTATTCAAAATACTCACAGATGAGTAACTAAGGTTAGCGATTAATGCCCCAGCAAGGGAGGTTTGCACATAGAGCAAGACTTCCATAGACGCAAGTTATGTGGGTAGGAACAAGTACCTGGACATGCATTCCCATCTACATTGTATTGAACTGACTGCATACAGCCAATACACATCTCCATCTGGAACCGACATATGAAAATAGACACAATGAATGGATTGAGGTGATGGTATCTAACATAACTTTAAGATAATTGCCATTTCACAGCTGACTGGATTTATTGACATTACTTTTAAAGGTCATTGTAAAACAAGAATTACTTCTACATTTTGAGTAGATGGAATGACCCAACTACACTTTTCAATAGAAATTTTAAAAAAAATCCATGCACACAAGAGCCACATCATAAATAGGTTTACCTGAAAAAGTCACTACATCCTGCTAGTACACAACGGTGGCATGGGAGTACTTCATCTTTCACAAGTATTTTAAAGTCAAAAAAGATGTTTTGATCCCGGAAGCTTTGCAGAACATTTAAGATTTGCTGGCCATGACCTTCAGCCACTAAGGAACTGGTTTTCTGCTCACGAGCTGAAATTCCATTGCAAGTTTGGGTGCCAATCAAATCATATTGGCTATCCATGGCTTCTGCGCTCTAGTCTTATTGCTGAAGGAGATAATATAAAAGTTAGACACACCATAATACTACTGCATTTTGGGGGGGGGAGGGGAATTACCAGCAACATTCAGTTCGTATGCAAAAGTCTCCATCCATATTTTACATAAATAATAAAAATAACTGGAAACACACTTCCATGCAAATAATTGCATCACAGGTAAGAATCTCACTGGCAACTTGCATCAGGATACACTTTCAAATCCAGTGGTGAAGAAAACCACAAACAGAATGTGCTTCAATGCTGATTTGGAATGAATTATGTTTAACTGTAACTGCCACGGGTTCATGAGGCTTAAATACCCTTAAGTGACCTTTCTGTTGTACTATATCTCACCAATATTTTAGTAACTATTATCTCATTGTTCTATTTGTTTTCTTGTATGTATGTAGAAGTTACACATCCTTGGGTGCTTGTTGACAGAAGAACAATTAACTAAGGCCGCAGTCCTAACCCCATTTGCCCGAATGTGAGCCCCACTGAATCCAATAGGTCTTGCCTCCGAATAGGCATGCTTAGGAGTGCACACTAAATCAATACCTGTCATTTTGTATATAGACAACAGTTACATATTCCACTAAACCAAGTCTCCATGACGTAACAGCCCATGGGATGATTCCAGCTTTCTCCTCACCTATTCACAGCCCCGTAGAGTGATTCGAAATCCTCATTATTTCTGGTTGTTTTCCATCTCCGTGTGGGAGGATTCAAGGCCCACTCAACAGTGGTGTAGTAGTCCAGGTCTCAGGGGATCTTAGACCCCTTAATCTTTGGGGAGCAGGGTCCCTATGTCTCCAGCATCCAATCAGCATGAAAGGGAGTGTTAGCCACTGAGAAGAGTCCTCTAACAGCCTTCCTTGTCCTTTCCTGCTGATTGGAGCCAATCAGAGTGAAAGGAGTTGAGTCAGCCACTGAGAAGACTCTTCAGTAGCTAACACTCTCCTCTTTTATGCTTATTGGCTCCTAGTGATGTGTGGGAGAAGGCATTAACAAGGATCTCATTTTCAATCCAGCAGCAAAAAAAAGGGATGGGCGTGGCTGTGACTATCATGAAGGGACCCTGCACTTCTGAGTTTGCCACTACACTACTGCCACTCAAGTCCATCAAAACTGTCTGAGTTGCTTCTCAAATTCAGAGGATTGTGGGGAGCTGGTGCCAGTTTTTCCCACCTGTTGCAATCAGCCAGTCAGCTATACCTGAACACTCCTCAATGTGTGCATTTCTGGGAGACTGAAAGCCTTATGTGCTGCAGGGATAGAGATAAGAAAGGAGGGGCAAAAAAAGAGCAACAAGAAAAAAGAATGAAGGAAGAATTAAGTGAAAGAGATATGGAAGTGCAGAGAAAGCTGTGAGCATGCAAAGGGAAGAAAGGACACTATTGGGCCTAAAGGTTTTACACTTTCAATCATTATTATGCTGCATCATATGTTAACCACATGGTATTTATTGAACACAAAACAACCTGCACTGAAATCCTTTTTCAGGCATAACCCTGTTCTCAGTGGGCAGACAACAAGGTTTGGAGGCTACTCCTCTTGTGCCAGGCATGCAGCAAGGCAGGGCAAGCAAATACCCTCTGCACATTATGTCCTATGCCATGCACATGAAGGCCGCAGCTTCAGTGCTGATGGCCATGGCTAAAGAACTCTGATCTGTTTACTAAGAGCAAAACAATCCACAGAAACCACCAACTACAGAGATAATTAATATTCAGTTACCTGTTTCCCACAGTCACAAAACTATCGTTGATCTTCCAAGATGTGAATTCACAAAAACTGGCATTTATCAATAATATATGTTATGATTCCTTTATTAGACAGAAGGGACACATACAGCCTTGAAAGTTTTTTAGGCTGTGGAATTACTTTAAAAAACAGCATGGTACAGGAGATACCAACAGCAGGAGATACTGAAATCAAGCTGATTTCTAGAAACGTCCTGGAGACAGACAGCTGTCTCTCTGCAGGAGATGCTGCTTAATTGCATGAGCTCACGTGGTTATAGTAATTCAATGACACAAAATAACACCATCATAAAAAAATAGTTCTGGGGGAAAGCAAGCATTCAAGAATGAGGTAACATCAAAGAAAGAATGACTAGTAGCTCCAGCTATCCTGGATTTGAGATGGTCAGTCCTAATTAGTTTGGCAACACACACACCCCTACAATGAAATTCATTTAAGAGGTCTGGGTGCCAGTTCTTTTTCTGGTTTACTGCGAGCACCATTTTAGATCTCCGGTATCTATTTTCCCTCTCCTATCCATTTTGCAAAGCAATGAAGTATTGCCTAGCGGGCATGTTTTTGTTTTGTTTGGTCTGTTACGTTCTTTTCCATTAGAGAAGTGCTTCTGTACTGCAGGGGGATAATATTTTCACAGAACTCAGAGAGCGCTCCAAAAATGTTATCTAATTCTGTATCACATAGAGGAGGGCCGGGATCTCTTCTCAATCGTCCCAGAGTGCAGGACATGGAATAATGGGCTGAAATTGCAGGAAGCCAGATTTTGACTGGACATCAGGAAAAACTTCCTAACTGTTAGAGCCATATGACAATGGAACCAATTACCTAGAGAAGCAGCGGGCTCTCCTACACTGGAGGCATTCAAGAGGCAGCTGGACAGCCCTCTGTCGGAAATGCTTTGATATGGATTCCTGCATTGAGCAGGGGGTTGAACTCGATGGCCTTCCAACTCTACTATTCTATGATTCTATGATCTTTGTTTATGGGGGGGGGGAATCCTCCAAACCTATTAAGTAGAAGCAACAGTTTTACTCCTCAGACAAGAGTTGGTGTCATCACACTTCTTGCCAGTCTGCATTCAAATCCCTGATCAGACACCCCCTCGTAGACTAACCTGCCCCATATATGTTGGTTCCCGAGCCCTTGAAGAAGAACAAGATGCAAATGTAGATAAATAATGATATGCTCGCTATACTATCCATCAGATCCTATACATATTTACTTAGTAAATCCCACTGAATTCAATTAAGCTGCAACTTTATATGCCTGATAATATATTATGCCCATTAATATAATTAGGTAGTTTGTGGATTGATTGCAGCCTTTTGAACTATATGAAAATTCTGCATATTTTATAATGTGAACATTTAATGCTATGTTGACTAGATTTCTAGATCAACTAAAGCATAACATTGGGCAAAGTTGATGGTGATCTGCTTTTTAACCAAACTCTTTATGTCATCCTATTCAAAATCACCATGGTCCAAGAGATTGACTGCTGGACCTGGCAGACCTACAGCACAATCCTTAACTAAATTACTATTTAAAAAGTCCTCCTAATTTTAGAATAATTTGCTTTCAAGGAAGCATACTTTGAATCATATGCATTTTTAAATGTTTTCTCGCAATGGAGCTGCTAGATATTTCCTTGGTTACGGATGGGGAACAAAAACTGAAAGACTTATGTAAATTATAATTTGTGTCTTGTGCATGATTATAAATAAAAACATATAAGATACTTGCACATTGTGAAAGTGAACCATAATTGTGAAAGTGAACAATAATTCACTTATGTTACAAAGACAACAACTGTTATAAAACAATCTGTATGCCCTACTGTCTTTCTGCCAATCTATTTTACTAACATAAATATGGAAATCATGTTGCATATATTTTATTAATGCAAGCGATTAGAGCAGATATTGGCCCTAGAGAAAGATGAAAACTAAATCTGCTCTGTAAGCCCAAGAAGCTTTATGTGCACTTATTTGGAAGTAAACCCCACTGGGGGAAGGCTTTAATAACACACTTACCTGGAGTAAGTTCAGCTGAACTCAGTGGGGTTTTCTTTTGAGTAGACACACAAACAAGTGTACTGTTAAGAACTGTGGGAGCTTCTTCTGAGTACATCTGGAGAGAATTAGGCTACAATCCAATACACACTTATATAGGAGTAAGTCCCATTGAACCCAATGGAGCTTAATTCTGAATAGACATGTAATGGATTGCAGCCTTAGGCTCCTATGAAACATGAGTAAACAACAAAAGATGAGATAATACCTTTCTCTTACAAACTGTGAAATGTGTCTGCAATTGCTGTGCCTCAAACCACAGTGTATGATTTACTAACAATGGTAAATACAAGGAAGCAAAATAACAAGAACTGGTTATTCCTAAACATCAAAGAGTCTTCTGCACCTTAAAGACTAACATTTATTATGGTATGAGCTTTCATGGACTATGGTTCATTTTGTTGGACACATAGTTATCCTGATATATAGATACATGTGTGTACATATACATACATGTACATAAGTTTTGGGAGACTGTAAAAAGCAAGGTTGGAAGCATATGCAGAAAACTACTTAACAGTGGCAAGTCACAACGCTTCTCCAGGGTTTCAAGGCAAGGGATATATTCAGCCCTACCTGGAGATGTCTGGGACTAAACCTAGGAGCTTCTACGTATGCAAAGCAGGTGATCTACCACTGAGCTATAGTCTTTCTCCTTCTTCACATATATAATGTTCTAACAATCTTTTGTCTCATTTAATTCACAAGTTAATAGCATTGAAACTCAACGGGAATTGCAACTTTAAATATTCTTGTCCTGCAAAAGACTAACACTGCTGTTCCTCTGGAAATAGGTAACTTATTGCTAGCATCATTTAGTTTGAATATCACCCCCATTGTACGTAAGAAAACACACACACGCCCTTCAAATAAACTTATTTCACATCTGGAGGAAGGTCTGGTGACGAGTAAGGGCACACGCTGCATATCGGCTTCAGTAGTTGTTCTGCGCATGTCCACAATACTCGCGCATGCCCATCATTAGAATTAAGCGAGACTCGTTCTACGCTTTTTCTTTTACCTCAAACAATACCTTTCGAGCTGCCAGGTTGGCAAGTACAATACCCCTCGTTAGGAATATGTCTCCTAGGAGCCCAGAAGGTCTTTCCGTTTTTTCCCCTCAGTGCGCACTATTAGCCACCTACCTGCATCCACTACAGCAGCTCTGACACAATCTACAACATCAGCCACCCCGAAATCCAACTTCGTTCTCCCATTGGGTCTTCTTACTGCCAATCGAGAGCGTGCTATGCTGTGACTGGTATAAATGCATGTCACTAGAGCGCAAAAGCCCGCCTTCTCGTCACAGCCGGAGAGACGCAAGGGCCGCCCTTCCATTCTCAAGAGTCACTAGCTGAATGAAACTAAAAAGACACTTCAGGTTGCCAATGGAACGTGAGAGGGCAAAGCAATGTAAAGGACAGAACGCTATAGATACGTGGAGATACAGCTGTTTCCGCCCCGCATGTGGCGGCGGTCAAGTTGAAAACACTGTATGTCAACTCTTTTTCTCATTTATATCTCTATGTGCTCTCTTTAGGGAGGTGATGATTGGTCTTTCATATTTTACATGTGGGCTGCATTTCGCTCTCGATTGGTTGCAGTGTCTCCTCCTCCCCCATTTTCGAACCATCATCAAAGGGATCCCGGACAAAGATAGCAACTAGGGGGGAGTGTGGCACGCGCGCTGTGGTGGTGGGATTTATGCTCTCTCTCTCTCTCTCTCTCTCTCTGCAAGACAAAGCAGCTAACCTCTTGAGGTGGTGCTGCAATTTTGCAGCACGATGTTAATAATGCCTGTTGACTCTGAAGTAAGCCCTACTAACTAAAACGGGGCTCACTCCCACGTAAGTGCGAGCGGGGCTTTTGACTGCAGCCTTTGAGGGTTGGTTTAGAGGTGCAATCCTAACCCTGTCGCCTCGGAAGTTGAGTTCAGTGAGGCTTGCTCCCAGGTAAACGGGGTTAGAATTGCAGTCTTAGGCTGAGTGCCGCTGTCGGCGCTCAGTGCCCCCGTTGGAAAAGGAAGAGGAATATTAACCAGCCTCGGTTCCTAACAAAAGAGGGGGGGAAATGTTAACTAGTAAATGCATATGCATATTAGACACATAGTGGGGTGCCCTTTCTTAAGTAATGCCAAGAGGAGAGAGTTTTCAAGGATATCTGCGGGTCGCATTTGAAGGCCAGTCCTTTTACGATATTCTTGCAATTTACCCCTTTTGAACTCCTCTTGGTAGTTCTTAACAGTATAATCCTAAACATGTCTACTGATTACCTTACTTGAGTTTAATGGGACTTATTCTCTGATAAGTGTGTATAGGATTGCAGTTTGAGCGAATGAGGTATTTGTTCTACTGGGGGGGGAGAACAGATCGTTATTATACACATATTGCCTTTGGATCCTGCCCTTCCTTCAAAGGCCTCATATGGAAGGGAGCTTAATCCATTTTGCATTCACAACAACCCTGGGAGGGTGGTTAGACTGACAGATACTCGGCATCATAACTGAGTAGATTTGAACCTAGAGCTCACCAGCCACAGAGGTCTGTCAGGTTCCCATTTCTGCCCCCCAGGGCGTGTGTGTGTGTATCCTTCATGCTGCCATTTTTTATATATGCTCCGGAGTCCTGTGGTTTCCTTGGGGCATCTTGCTATGGAGAGTGTACGTTGGGCATTTTCCTATCGCGCCTGGGTCCCTTGCCGTGAGGATTGGTTGCTGGCTATGCGCCTCATACAGCCTGAAGAGAGAGAGCGTGTTGGACAGTTTGTCTTCGGCCGGGATGCCAAGGCTGCTATGGTATATATTTATCTAAAGAAGTACTTTGCTCAGATAAAAATGTGTATTTCCCAGCTCCTTGAGCATTAAAGGTGGTGCTTCTATACAGAGGCTTTTGCAATGGATTGATGCACTGAACTAGTGGATGTAGCTCAATGGTACAGTCCATGCTTTGCATATATGAGGTTCTGGGTTCAGTTCCCAGCACTTCCATTTTCTCTGTCACTAATTCTTTCACTTGGATTCCTGCACTGAGCAGGGGGTTGGACTTGATGGCCTTACATGCCTCTTCAGCACACTTAACACCCACAATCCAAGTAGAGTCTGTGCCCAATCTCCTGTGCTGAAAACTACTAGGCCAAACTGCTCAACCAAATGTCAGTGTAGTGCTGCCTCTAGGATTTGGTGGGGGGAGGAGCTTGGGCATAGGGCCTGCAGTGGGTCCCTATAATTTTGAAGAAGTGGGAAGTGTAAGCAGAGGATTCTCTTAGATTGCATTTGATCTTGAATACTTTCTCCAAAGTGAAAATGGTGGCGGTGTTAAGGTGGTATGGAGCCTCTGTTGCCCACCTTTGCCACTCTCTAGAGCAGGGGCGAGGAACCTTTTTTGGCTCAAGGGCCACATTCCCTTCTAGGCAACCTTCTGGAGGCCACGTGGCCATGGTGGACAGGGCCCGAAGCAAAAGTGGGCAGAGCAAAGGAAGCTAATATTACCTTTGTACAGAACGTGGATTTCTGCATGCACTCACAAATCTCTCTCCTCCACCCAGGCAAGCAAGAACCATTTTCAGAGTTCAATTACACATTCCCGCCAGGCAAAATTACTCAAAGAGGGTGCAAAGCAGGCCCAGTGAGGGGTGTGGCCTGAGGAGAAGGGGTGTGGCCTGGAGAGTGTCCTGATAGATACCTAGAGTGCTGCATTTGGCCCTGAAGCTTAAGGTTCCCCTTCCCTGATCTAGAGCTACCCCTGTGTCAGTGGCTGTCCCTCTTGGCTGCATCAGAGGGAGACACGAGAGACCAGCCGCCTCTTTCCATCGTCTTGGCTGGGGCCAGCTGTTATTTAGCTCCTCTCCTCCCAGATCTGCCCTTGCAATGCGGTCATTGTGCAACTTGCAACTTCATTACATAACAGAATCAAAGATTTTTGTTGCAGGGAAGAGGCGATGGGAATGTCGGGCTTTTCTTTTCAGTGGCATCCATGTATGTTCTGTAACATCTAGTTCTAGCCGACATTTTAAAATAAATGAAATGTAAATATTGTTGTTGTTGTTATATCCCACCATTCCTCCCAGAAGGCGGCCAGGGCAACAAACAAAACCCTAAAAACACTTTAAAACATCTTAAAAACAGACTTTGAAATATTTTTAAAATGAAACATCTTTAAAAACATATTAAAACAGAAAAATGGAAATGGACTGCCTTCAAGTCGTTTCCGACTTATGGCGACACTATAAATAGGGTTTTCACTGTAAGCGGTATACAGATGGGTTTACCATTGCCTCCCTCTGAGGCTGAGCGGCAATGACTGGCCCAAGGTCAACCAGTGAGCTTCATGGCTGTGTGGGGATTCGAACCCTGGTCTCCCAGGTATTAGTCCAACACTCTAACCACTACGCCACACTGGCCAACCACCTTTAAAAACATCTTAAAAAGCAATTCCAGCACAGATGCAGATTGGCTAAGGTCTCTGTTTAAAAGACTTGTTGAAAGAGGAAGGTCTTCAGTAGGCACCAAAAAGATAACACAGATGGTGCCTGTCTAATATTTGAAGGGAGGGAATTCCAAAGGGTAGGTGCCACTACACTAAAGATCCACTTCCTATGTTGTGTGGAATGGACCTCCTGATAAGATGGTATCTGCAGGAAGCAGGTATATAAGGGATAAGATGATATTTCAGGTATCCTGGTCCCAAGCTGCATAGGGCTTTTGTACAACAAAACCAGAACCTTGAGCTTGGATTGAGTCACTTTAGAACTGTGAAGTATGATCCATTTTAATTACTTCTACAGGCAGATGTAAAATGGATTTTCTGTATGCTGCTTATGAAGTATAACATCTCCTGTGCTATAGGGGGTGCTGATGCTCAACTGATGAAATATATGAGTACAGTCTTTCTAATACTTTTTAAACCATAAAAGTAAGGGGGAAATGCAAGGCAGTCACTCATTAGATAGACGACACTAAGTCTCTGTTACAAATTCACTGCTAAATCAGAGAACAATGCAGATGGGTTCCTCATTAAATGTGTCATTCCAAATTGTAATAAAAGATATCCATTTCTTGACAAATTGAGCATTGGTCGTTTGTTACTAGCCATGATGGCTGTGCTCTGCCACCCTAGTCAGAGGCAGCATGCTTCTGAAAACCAGTTGCCGGAAGCCTCAGGAGGGGAGAGTGTTCTTGCACTCGGGTCCTGCTTGCGGGCTTTCCCCAGGCACCTGGTTGGCCACTGTGAGAACAGGATGCTGGACTAGATGGGCCACTGGCCTGATCCAGCAGGCTCTTCTTATGTTCTTATGTTCTTATGTTTCTCCTGTTCATGTATATAGGAGGCAAGTTTCATCATTACTATAATTCTGTTTAAATAAACCTGCAGGTGAGAGCCTCCTGCAGATACTGTTCTCATCAGGAGGTCCGTTCTGCACAACATAGGAAGTGGACCTTTCGAAATAATTGGGTGTTAGAACAAATTAAGCCAGAACTATCACTAGACGCTAAAATGATGAAACTGAGGTATCATACTTTGGACACATAATGAGAAGACATGATTCACTAGAACAGACAGTAATGCTGGGGAAAACAGAAAGGAGTAGAAAAAGAGGAAGATCAAACAAGAGATGGATTGATTCCATAAAGGAAGCCACAGACCGGAACTTACAAGATCTGAACAGGGTGGTTCATGACAGATGCTGTTGGAGATCACTGATTCATAGGGTCGCCATAAGTCAAAATCAACTTGAAGGCACATAACAACAAGATATTAAACAAGCACTATCTCTGTTGTCTTTTTGGCACCTGCTGAAGACCTTCCTCTTTTGACAAGCCTTTCAAGCACAGACCTTATCCCAGTCTGCATCTGTATCAGAATTGTTTTTAAGATTTTTTAAAAGATATTTTTAGTGTTTTATCACTTGTTTGCTGCCGTGGGCTCACTTAGGGAGGAATGGCGGGATATAAATTTAATAATAAATAAAATAAATTAACAAAAGAATCAGCTTGGTATGTTCCAGGGGTAAGGAACCTTTTTGGCCCAGTGGGCCAAATTTGACAAGTAGGCAGGACCACCCCTCTGTCAATCATCTGATGTCATAATGACATCAGGTGATTGATTTGTAGTGGTCCTGCCCACCTGTCATAGTTCAGCTGCCGGGTGGGGGGGAGAGATTTGCTTCACCAGCACATTCTCCACAGGAAACACTGGCAAAGCGTCACCCATTTATGTCAGCTGATTGATGGGGTTTTAGGGAAATGGCCTTACAGGGACCCCCTAGTAGGCCAAGACTGGCCCATGGGCAGGAGGTTCACCCACCCCTGGTTTATTGGTTAGAACAGCTTTCCCAACCTGGTGCCCTCCAAATGTTTTGGAGTATAAGTTCCATCATCCCCAACCAGCATGATGGTGGGAGTTGTAGTCCAAAGCATATGGAAGACACCAGTCTGGGGAAGGCTGGTCTAGAGAATATTGGATGGATGAGAGAGACCTGGCTTCACAACTCCATTCAGACATGAAGCTCACTGTGTGACCTTGTGCCAAAGCCTACCTCACAGGGTTATTGTGAGGGTGAAATAGGGCTGCCTCTGTTTACACCTTTCTGGATTCCTTACAAGAAAGGTGGAGTACTAAAAAAGAAAAAAACCTCAAGAAATACAAATGAATAAACACATAATAAAGCAGCTGTAATGTTTAACCCAGCTTGTATTTTCTGTTTTTAAAAGCAGTAGAGCTGTACTTTACAATGCCTGTCAGAAGATTTTTAATGGCAAATGGTATCTTAATGAATTGCTGCTTCTTTTTTTAAACACAGAGCAACTACTTACTGTGTATTGTATGTTCATTTTGTCTCACAGGCTGGTCGTTTGCTGATAAGAAAATTAATTGCAGAAAAACTAAAGATTCCTTGGAATGAAATAAAGTTACAAAGGACTTCAAAAGGGAAACCTGTCCTTGCAAATGTCTTAAGCAGCACCCATTCCAGTTTCAGCTTTAATGTCTCTCATCAAGGGAATTATGCTGTTCTTGCAGCTGAGCCTGACTCTCAAGTTGGCATTGACGTTATGGAGACCAGCATGCCAGGTAATGTACTCTAGTCGCTCTAAAACATCCATATAGGGTCTAAGGCAGAAAACAGAAGTATCATCACTCATTTATTGTGGGACACACCAAAGGGTTTTTGTGGTGCCAGCGATTGGCTGAGCATTTCTTCTGTCACAGACAGTCTCTGACTGCCATTGGCTGAGCTGCTCTGGTCTTAGAAACATAAAGAAGCTGCCTGATACTGAGTCAGACCATTGGTTCATCTAGCTCATTATTGCTTACTACATTGAGTGGCAGTGGCTCTCCAGGATTTCAGATGGAGAATCTTTTCCAGTTTCACCTGGAGATGCCAGGAATTGAACTTGGGACCTTCTGCATGCAAAGCAGATGCCCTACCATGTAGCTGTGCCTCCTTCCTCTTAGAGAGGGATGCTAGGGCAGACGAAAGGACCTAGGAAAGATGCAGCATGGTATGCAGAAGAAAGTAAGCGGAGAATGTAGGGGAGAAAGCAAATCTGAAGCGGAGAGAGTGTGTGTGTGTGTGTAACTGACTGGTTTATCAAATTTTCTGCCACAAGATGCAGTGATGGCCATCAACTTAGATGGTTTTAAAAGGAGATAAGATAAATCCATGGGTGACAAGATAGTAGTACCAGTGGCTACTAGTCTTTCAACAAGCCTTTCAAGTAGAGACCTTATACCAGTCTGTGTCTGTGTTGAAACTGCTTTTTAAGATGCTTTTAAAGATCTTTTGTTTTAATATATTTTTAAGATGTTTTAGGGTGTTTTTAGTGATTTGTTTGCTGCTGCCTTTGATTCCTTCTGGGAGGAAGGGCAGGTTATAAGTTTAATAAATAATAATAGTCTCATCAGGATGAGAGGCAGCATGCCGCTGAATACCAGTGGGAGAGGGCTATTGCGTTCATGTCTTGTTTGTAGGCTTCCCAGAGATGTGTGCTAGTCAACTATCAGAAGCAGGATGTTTGGACTACAGGCCTTTGGTGTAGTCCAACAGGATTCTTTTGTTATATAATATACAGCCAGGAGCTGCAGAGGCTGAGGTTCACATATTGATCTGAAATACTAGTCAGATCTTTTTAGTCCAAGCCTCTAGTTTTAATTCACATTCTGCTGGGAATCACTTTTCCTGTAACCCAAAAGAGCACGTACATGCAGAGATAAAAGATATAACACTGAAACTATAGAGAGCATGAGTGGCAATGAAATTTGCACTCCAACCTGTTCATGTTAACACTCAGTTTACTAGGAATTGCATTGGGATTGTAGCCTTTAGAGCATTTGGAGTAAGGAGCTGTGGGGGGGGGCGGCAATATCAGACATACAAAGGAATATAAAGATTTGTCAGCAAAATTAGAGTGGGGGAGGAAAATGGAGAGGTGGCTAGTAGTTGGCAAAAGGAATAGTTTTTCTACTGAAGCATAAGATATGGAAAAAGAAGAAAAGCAAGTTTGGTTTGGGGAGGGTCTCTGAAACATCCATCAACTGTCACTGTACTCTTTTCATTGGTTACTCAGGATTCACATCTTTGCACAGGCGTTTGAGAGCAGATGAGTTAGGAACTAAGGAAGCTGCCTTCTGTTGTGTCATCATCAATCTTGGACATCATCCGTACTGGACCATCAGTCCATCAATCTCAGCAGTATCTACATTGACTGGCAGCAGTTCTCCACATTTTAGTCAAAGGTCTCTCCCAGCCAGAGCTTGGAAGATTACTTTTAAAAAGTAATAGATTACAGTTACAATTACATGGCCCCAAAAGTAGTAATTACTGTTACAATTACATTTCAGTTACTTTTTTAAAAGAATGCCTACAAGGTGCTGGCCTTGGCTGCTGCACATCTAAGTAGCCTAAAACAACATTAAAAATAAACACACACATACAGAGATAGTAGAATAATTCTTTTTATCCATAAGATAGCAATGGGGGTCTCTCCGCTGGTAAGGGAGGTGGGGAGGGAGGCAGAGGCCACTACTCAGATCTTTGCACATCAAACCAGGTGCAACCCTGCCACCCTCAGCCAGCAAGCATAATCTCTCTCACTTAACCACCTCCCGGACTCTGCCTTGCCACCAACTAAGGGACACTCACCCAAGCAAACATTTTCCCCTGAGATGCAAAAAAGTTAAAATACTGCAAATGCAGCACAGTAGCTAGAGAGGGTGGTGGAGGCCACTTTGTGTGCCGAGTGCAAACACTATTCACACACGCACACAAACACGTACATGTCATCTTTCACCTCCACAATTCTTTATCTCTATTCTGCTGCTGCCTCCTTCTCCTCTATCCATGTTCTTGCCCTCTGGCTCCTTTTTCCCTCCATTCTTCACCACTACCATCCTTTTTTAAAAACAATTGTTTTCTCCACTCCACCCTGTCTCACTCTCCACCTCCTCCCTCTTCACCTCCTACCCACCCACAGAGCATGTGGGAAGAGCGATGCTGCACAGAAGCCCAGTTTGAGGCAGAAGATTTTCATCCACAAATCAGAGGAGAAGAAGACTTCCCCCTCCCCAAGTAATGCCCCAAAGTAATGCTGGAAATATTGCAATTACTCCACAAAAGTAATAAAATTACTCCTAGTTCTATTACAATCAAAATGTAAAGGAATTATCCACTCATTCCTCAAAATAATTTGTTTCTTGTAACTAATTACTTCAAAGCTCTGCTCCCAGCCCGCCCTGGAGATGCTAGAAACTGAACCTGAGACCTTTTGTATGCAGATGCTCTATCATTCTGGCATTTCTAACCCTTCCCCTATTCCTCCCCACGTGCCCGCCCACCGTCTGTGCTGTAGTAATCCTTGTGTTTTTATTTATGGTTGAAGTGATTTTAAAAAAAATATTGTTTTATGTTTTATTTTACGTATTTATTTATTTATTTGTCTGTTGAAGTCATTTATGCCCCTCCATTTTGCAAAATAGGCCCCAGGAGCGGCTTACAAATATCGTTTCTAAGACAGTCCATGCCCTCAGGCTCACAAAGTAGAAAGGCATAATTCACAAGGAAAAAGAAATGGGAGGAAAGGAGGAAGGCAAGTGGAAGCACCAAATTTTTAAAGTTCTTCTAATGCAGCTTTGGAACCTTGTGTCGAAGGATGACAAACATTCATATAAATAAATAAGCTATGCTGGTATGGTGCATTGAAAAATGAAAACCTGGGCTGAATTCCCTCAATTCCATTGGATTTTTTTTCCCTCTCCCAGAAAGGAAAGAGCCTTTACCTGTCAAGATCTAGAGTAAAAAAGGAATAGTATTTTTCTTTATCACAAGTACTGCCACAGGGTGGTACTATTGGTCTGTGAAAGTTATCTCTCCTTTTCTACGATTCAGATTTGAAAACATTAACTGCTTGTGGGTGAGGCCATCTGCAAAATTCAACTGCAATACTAAAAAAGGGATGCCTTTTTTTTAATATGCAAAGGCCATTTTGGCACTCAAGTACACTATAACAGGGGTTCCCAAACTGTGGTCTGCAGACCACCAGTTGTCTATAAGCTTCATTCAGGTAGTCAGCAGCATGTCTGATGATTTGTGATTGAAGATGGGAGACAGCACATCCATCACAGTTAAAATATTTAACATATTTTTGTTACTTCTTGTATTTGTTATATATTGTATTTTATTCTGTTCCAGCTTGAATTCTGTGGAATTCAAATTGTAATACAATATAAAATGTGATATATAAGAAATAAAAGAAGCAATAAAAATACAATTAAAATCATATAGCATCGAGCATAATGCAATACAGTTGCAGGTAGACAAATCATTAAGTGGTCTGCCAAGGCCCCCAGCAATTTTCAAGTGCTCCTTGTAAAATAAAGTTTGGGAACCACTGCACTATAATAAATGAATCCATTCTCTCTTCTGTAAGAAGAATTGTAGTTTTGTTGGGGAGGGAACGGAGATCTCCAATAGAGAATTCTCAGCACCTTCTCTACTCTACAATTCCCAAGGTTTTTTTGGTGGGGCAAGCCATGACAATCATGCTAGTATGGAATAGGTATGTTCGTGGTATAGGTTTACACTGTGGAATAGGCTGCTTCATTACTTTGTTTTGCCTTTTTTCTTTTTAGTTTTTCAGTGATTCCCTATACAATTGTTAGCTATGATTTATTTATTTATTTCTGGCATTTCTAATCCACCTTGCTGTTAAAACAAAGGCAGCAAACAATGGGTTATTTTATGTATGTTGCCCAGAGAACTTACATTCATGGCAAAACTAACCAATATAAACAACCTATGTAGCCAGTGGTGGCTCTGCGGAAGCACAAGAGTGGTTCCACTTGTGCAAGACACCCAGTTTCCATCAGTATCATTTAGCCACTGCAGCCCTGCATGAAATATCCCATCCTGTTCTAGGTGGCTCCCAGAACCTCAGAAACAGAATCATAGAATCATAGAGTTGGAAGGGGCCTTGTAGGCCATCGAGTCCAACCCCCTGCTCACAGCAGGAAATGCACAGCTAGAGCATCTCCCGCAGATAGCTGTCCAGCCTCTGCTTGAAGACATCCAGCGAAGGGGATCCCACCACCTCCCTAGGCAGTCGATTCCATTGCCGAACTGCCCTTACTGTCAAGAAGTTCCTTCTAATGTCCAATCTGAATCTACGCTCCTGCAACTTAAAACCATTAGACCTAGTCCTACCCTCTGGGGCAGCAGTGAACAAATCTGTACCCTTCTCTATGTGACAGCCCTTCAGGTACTTAAAGAGTGCAATCATGTCACCCCTCAGCCTTCTCTTCACCAGACTGAACATGCCAAGTTCCTTCAACCTTTCCTCATAAGACTTGTTCTCCATACTGGCTAACATCCTCGTTGCCCTCTTCTGAACCCGCTCCAACTTGTCTATATCTTTCTTAAAATGAGGCACCCAGAACTGAACGCAGTATTCCAGATGAGGCCTGACTAATGCAGAATATAGTGGGACTATTACTTCCCTCGACCTGGAAACTATAGCTCTGTTTATGCAGCCCAAAACTGTGTTTGCCTTTTTTGCCGCAGCATCACACTGCTGGGTCATGTTCAACTTGCGATCCACTACAATTCCAAGGTCCTTCTCACATGCACTACTGCTAAGCCGCATATTTCCCTTCCTGTACCCGTGCATTTTGTTTTTGTGGCCTAAATGCAGAATCTTGCATTTGTCTTTATTGAATTTCATTTTATTAATTTCAGCCCAATTTTCTAGTCTATCCAGGGCTCTTTGGATTTTATTCCTGTCTTCCATTGTGTTAGCTATCCCTCCCAGTTTTGTATCATCCGCAAACATCATAAGGCTGCCCTCCACCCCGTCATCTAAGTCATTGATAAAAATGTTGAAGAGTATCAGCCCCAGGACAGAACCCTGTGGCACTCCACTTGAAACCTCCTTCCAGTCCAAAGCAGAGCCACCGACGACCACTCTTTGAGTACGGTTTTCCAACCAGTTGTGAATCCACCTGACAGTATTTCCATCTAGTCCGCATTTGACCAGTTTGCTAATCAAAAGGTCATGGGGGACTTTGTCAAACGCCTTGCTGAAATCTAGATAGATGACATCTACAGCATTTCCACCATCTACTAAGCTAGTGACCCGATCAAAAGAAGAGATGAGATTAGTTTGACAGGATTTTTTCTTGACAAACCCATGCTGGCTCCTACTAATCACAGCATTGTCATCTAGATAGTTGCCAATGGACTCTTTTATTATCTGTTCTAATATCTTTCCCGGTACTGAAGTCAGACTGACCGGCCTGTAATTCCCCAGATCTTCTTTTTTACCCTTTTTATTATTTATTTATTTATTTATTAAACTTATATACCGCCCCATAGCCGAAGCTCTCTGGGCAGTGCACAAGACTAACATCAAAATACAATAAACACATATTAACAATTTAAACACATTAAAAAGATTTAAAATTTTAAAAGATGAAACAATTCCAACACATACTAAAACATATTAAAATGCCTGGGCGAAGAGGAAAGTTTTAACCTGGCGCCGGAAGGATAGAAGTGTTGGCGCCAGGCATATCTCCTCAGGGAGATTGTTCCATAAGTCAGGGGCCACCACTGAAAAAGCCCTTTTTCTTGTTGCCACCCTCCGAGCTTCCCTATGAGTAGGCACTTGGAGGAGGGTCTTCAATGTTGAGCGTAGCGTACGGGTAGGTTCATATCGGGGGAGGCGTTCCATCAGGTATTGTGGTCCTGTGCCGTGTAAGGCTTTGTAGGTTAGAACCAGCACTTTGAACCGGGCCCGGAAACATATAGGTAGCCAATGCAAGCGGACCAGGATCGGTGTTATATGTTCGGACCGTCTGGTCCCCGTTAACAGTCTGGCCGCTGCATTCTGCACGAGCTGCAGTTTCCGAACCGTCTTCAAAGGCAGCCCCACGTAGAGCGCATTGCAGTAATCTAGTTTAGAGGTTACCAGGGCATGAACTACTGAAGCGAGGTTCTCTCTGTCCAGATAGGGGCGTAGCTGGGCCACCAGTCGAAGTTGGTAAAAAGCATTCCGTGCCACCGAGGCTACCTGAGCCTCAAGTGATAGGGATGGTTCTAAAAGGACTCCCAACCTACGAACCTGCTCTTTCAGGGGGAGTGCAACCCCATCCAGAACAGGTCGAACATCCGCCATCCGGTCAGGAGAACCACCCACCAGCAGCATCTCAGTCTTGTCTGGATAAAGCCTCAGTTTGTTAGCTCTCATCCAGTCCAGTGTTGCAGCCAGGCATCGGTTTAGCATGTCGACAGACTCACCTGAAAAAGATGAAAAGGAGAAATAGAGCTGCGTGTCATCAGCATACTGATGGCAACGCACTCCAAAGCTCCTGATGACCGCACCCAGAGGCTTCATATAGATATTAAAAAGCATGGGGGACAGAACTGACCCCTGCGGAACTCCATACTGGAGGTCCCAGGGTGCCGAGCAATGCTCCCCAAGCACTACCCTCTGGAGATGGCCCGCCAAGTAGGAGCGGAACCACTGCCAAGCAGTACTGCCTACTCCTAGATCAGTGAGTCGTCCCAGAAGGATACCATGGTCGATGGTATCAAAAGCCGCTGAGAGGTCAAGGAGGATCAGCAGGGTCACACTCCCCCTGTCTGTCTCCCGACAGAGGTCATCATACAGGGCGACCAAGGCTGTCTCCGTGCCAAAACCGGGTCTAAAGCCCGACTGAAATGGATCCAGATAATCAGTTTCATCCAAGAGTGTCTGGAGCTGGCTGGCAACCACTCGTTCCAGGACCTTGCCCAGGAATGGGACATTAGCTACCGGCCTATAGTTGTTAAAATTTTCTGGGTCCAGGGACGGTTTCTTCAGAAGTGGTTTTACTGCTGCCTCTTCAGGTGGCCAGGGACCACTCCCTCTCACAATGAGGCATTAATCACTTCCCTGGCCCAGCCGGCCGTTCCAGTCCTGCTAGCTTTTATTAGCCAAGAAGGGCAAGGATCCAACCTATTAGTGGTTGCACGCACCAGTCCAAGCACCTTGTCAACGTCCTCAAGCTGTACCAACTGAAACTCATCCAGGAAATCGGGACAAGACCGTGCTCTGGACACCTCATTCGATTCAGCTGCTATAACATTGGAGTCCAAGTCCTGGCGGATGCAAGAGATTTTATCCTGGAAGTGCCTAGCGAATTCATTACAGTGTGCCTCAGATGACTCCACCATCTCCATGCCCGTCTCCAATCCTCCGGCACCTCTGCCGTTCTCCAGGATTTCTCAAAGATGATGGCAAGAGGTTCTGAGAGTACATCCGCAAGTTCCTTCAATACTCGGGGATGCAGTTCATCAGGCCCTGGAGATTTGAACTCATTTAGGTTAACTAGGTATTTCCTGACTATCTCCTTATCAATCTTGAACTGCAATCCCGACCCCTTACTAAGATTGCTACCGATGCAAGGTTGCACACTGTTCCCTTTTTGGGAGAAAATGGAGGCAAAATAGGCGTTGAGCAGTTCTTCCTTTTCCTTGTTATCTGTCAACATTTTGCCATCCTCATTGAGCAGCAGTCCCACCGTTTCCTTGGTCTTTCTCTTGCTTCGAACATATCTGAAAAACTCCTTTTTGTTGTTCCTCGCTTCCCTCGCCAGCCTCAGCTCATTCTGGGTTTTAGCTTTCCTTACGCTATTCCTGCAAGCCCGAGCCACTCATCGGTACTCTTCCTTGGTGATGCGTCCTTCCTTCCATTCTTTATACATGCTCTTTTTTATTTTTACCTTCTCCACCAGTCTTCCATGTAGCCACATTGGCTTTTTCCAGTGTCTTCCATTTTTCTTCCTCTTTGGAATTGTTTGCGATTGCGCTTTTTGTAATACGTTCTTCATGAACTCCCACGCTTCTTGGGCTCCTTTTTTCTTTAGTCTATCTAGCCACGGGATCCTACGCATCATTTCCCTGAGCTTGCTAAAATCGGCTTTCCTGAAATCCAAGGTCCATATTTGACTATATTCTTCTTTGGCTTTCCCCAGAATCACAAATTCCAGCATTACGTGGTCACTTTCCCCGAAGGTACCGACCGCTTTAATTCCCGTGACCAATTCGTCCCTGTTAGTTAAGATCAGGTCCAGGATTGCAGATCCCCTTGTTCCTTCTTCTACTTTTTGAAAGAGGAAATTATCAGCAAGGCCCATCAGGAATAGCTCTCTTTTTAGGGGGGAGGGGGTGCTGCTGCTCCTGGGAATAAGAGAATTCAGCAAAAATCAAGTGCCCTGCCTTGCCCAAAGCATAACCCAATTTAGTAATAAGAAATCAGTTGGGAATCTGAAATTCATTAAAAGCAGCCATTTAAAAAACCAGTCTAAAATAAGTGATAGCAGTTTAACATAGTGTTTAAGCAGCAGCATGTATTATTATTATTATTATTATTATTATTATTATTCAGTTTATATCTTGCCCTTTCTCCTAGAAGGAGCTCAGGGCGGCCAACAAAAAGCACTGAAAGCACACTAAAACATCGTAAAAACAAAAGACTTTAAAAATGTTAAAACAAAACATCTTTAAAAACATCTTTTTTAAAAAAGCTTTAAAAACATCTTAAAAATCAATTTATACTGTAGAAGACCAGTGGGAAAGATAAACTTTGATTGCCTTCTGAAAGGCAAGTTGAGATGAGGCCAACCCCTTGGAGTTTCACAGTTCTCATGCCACAACAGAAAATACACTCTTCCTTGCACCCATTAGCAGATGGCGCGATCGGAGTGCTCATCTGATATCTTGACAGCTGAGTTGCTCCTGCAGGTGTGTTGGCACCACACCAACCTCCTCGCTCCTGCCCCTCTCCTTTCAGGTAAGCAGCAGCAACTCAGTTGTTGGGAGGTTGGGTTTTGCATCATGTTCCTACCATTGTTTCACTGGAGATCTAACTGGAGTGTGGTGAGCTCTTCAGTCATGTGAGGGGAACATTTCAAGTTCTTTGCATTGGTTTATGGAAATAATTGCATTCAGATTATTTTTCATGAGTGGCAGGGCATACAATTTTTTTAGCTCTGAAGTGTAGCATGATGGAAGGTTTCAGGCTAGCGCTTATTATTTTGATAACATTCGGCAATGCTCAGAATTGTTTTCCATCATTGGAGAATAAGGTTTTATTTTCATTTCAAGGGAAGTCTGTACTGATGCCAATGGAAGATTTCCTCGACATTCAGAGAGGTTATTTTTCTTGGGAGTACAGCAGAGAAAGAGTTAAACTCGGGCTCAAGCTCCCCCACACCTACTACTAACATAACAAAAACTGTGCACATCAATTGCATGTCAATTGCATTTGTGCAACTAATCTCAACTAATTTGGCTCTGTGTTGCGCTTCTCAATATTCACCCTCAACAATGGCTAGCTAGGGTACCTGGTGCACCCTTAGGCTGACAGCCGGGTCAGGCAAAACTATCAAGATGGCTAGATTTGGCATGGGTGCCCTTTTTGCTGCCCTGTTGTACTGTGTTTATTGTAGCAGTTATTAGGCCATAGCTCAATGGTAAAGAATCTGCTCTGCCTGCAAAAGGTCCCAGGTTCAATGGCATCTCAAGGTAAGCCTGTGAGAGACCCCTGTCTGAACTCCTGGAGAACTGCTGCCAGTCAGTGTAGGCAATACTGAGCTGCATTGTGTCAGGCATCTGACTTGGTATAAGGCATTTTCCCATCACCCATTTTGTACCCATTTTTAAATAGTTGTAAGCGCTGTAAATATACTGAAAGGATGGGGTGAACATTTTCCCCAAATAAATAAATGTGGAGGTAGAGAAGGGCAAAATATCCTCTTTATGGGCAGTGCCTCTGATTTATCCAGCATCTGACCCTCCTCTTGCCGTCATTGGCTGAACCCAAAGGAGGGGCAGGACATTTGGGGGTGGGTCAGCCTATCACTTATTAAGAGAAAGTGCTTGCAAAAATGTGCATATTAGTCAAAACTGCATACAGAAGTGTGTTTATTAGGGAAATTCTAATTAAAATGCTGAAGAATATTCATTAGGATTTTTTTTAAAAAAATCGCAAATTGCTGTGGAAATGTGGAAAACTGAATTTAAGATTGGAAAAAATGAAACTGAGAGAACCAAAGCTTGACAGATCCTTCCATCCTTATTTGCCAAGTATCTTGCATGCATGAGATCAGCATGGGAGCAATCAGTTATCTCTCTTGGCTGGTTGCCAGTTCTTTGAAGTTAAATCAGCCAGTGGCCTTTCAAGTACACTATCAAGGCCTCAGGAATGGAACATGAAGCTCCAGTGAGGTAGTGAAATAGAATAGCTTTTCCCAACCTTTGGGTCCCCATATGTTGCTGGACTACAGTTCCCATCATTTCTGATCATTGGCCACTCTGACGGGCTGATGGGAGGTGTAGTCAGTGGAGACTGGTGACTACATTGTCAGTGGATCTGCAGTGAATCCACTCCAGATTTTAGTCTGAACTTTCAAGGAGCTGTCCAAGGTGCTTTCAGCTTGAACAGCTCCTTGATAGTTCAGACTAAAACCTAGAGCAGATTCCACTGCCCCACTGACAATGGAGCCACCAGCCTCCACCGGTTGTAGTCCAGCAACATCTGGGGACCCAAAGGTTGGGAAAGGCTGAAATAGTATATAATCCTGATAGCGTTCCTGTTCAGAGAGATCCCACTGCATACCTTGAGAAGGGGAGGCCTTGAGGGAATGCACCTTGACTTTCAGGAGTTTGGAATCATTGCTAAACAATTCCTCCAGCAACTGAAATATTATCTGCTTTTGCTTACTTTGTTCTTTATGAATAAAACCTGTTAAAGAGCAAACTTGGTGTTTCTTTCATTGCCTACCTGAATCCAAAAAAGAACCTCTGCCCTTTTGGCAGAACAGCACCACAATGGCAACACCTGAGTTAGGTGGATTCTTCATGAAGACCATGGCACTACCCAATAAGCGCCACCATGGCATCCTTTTGGTCCAAGGCTGCTTATGCATCAGGTCTCCCAGCTTGCCTGCATTGGAAACCATTCCACAGACTGCTGCCCCTGGATTTATCATCCCGAACTTAAAATGGTGGTGGGATGTCAGACAAATGTATCAGTCCAAAGTGGAGTGGATTTAGTTTAGGGTGGATTCTGAAATGATCCTGAACTTGTGATTTCCTTTTCTTTTTTATTTTTCCTTGTCTCCAAGTTGCCCAGGATGGTGAACATCAAGTGTGGGGAACCTTTGGCCCTCCAGTTGTTATTACAGCCCTCATCATCCTGGCCACTGGCTGTGCTGGTTGGGGCTGATGGGAGTTGTAGTTCAGCAGCGCCTGGAGGGCCAAAGGTTCCCCAGTCCTGCTATACATGATTGTTGCCCTCCTGTATGTTATCCTAACAGCCCCGTGAGGGGGGATATCCTGAAGGATGATGCCTGACCCAAGGTCACCCAGTGAGCTTCATGGATGAATGAACCTTGGTCTACAGGTCCTAGTTCAACACGCTAACTACAGTAGACAGAGTCACTATTAATAACAAGCAAACACAGATTGGTAGGTTTTTGCATTTAAAATAGTTTTCTTTCTCCCCATCCCATTCCACCCCCTTAAAACAACATATCCAAAATACGATTTCCACAGTGATAGCTTTCCACAGGATGGGAATTATGTGATGAAAAACTATGCTTGTTGAATTTTTGCTGGTTATGCAATTGTAAATGTTGCAGGACTCTGTCAAAAGAGGCGGGATACTGGCAGTCTTATGCTCCATTGCTTCTCAAAACTAGCAATGAATACTGGGTAGACCACCCTACCTGTCAGAATATGCACTGACAGGGTCTGCAGTAATTCATAGCATTCATGGCTGTATGCTAAAGACTGATGGTTCAAGTGTCCTGACAGGTGCATCTCATTCTAAGCAGATAAACAAAGATATTGTTTTGCTTTTTCAAAAGATTTGCTTCTGGAATTTAGGCCTAGAACAAACTTAATCACACATGCTCCTCTCAGTCCCTTAGCATTCATATTACTTTTTCCCTAACATTTTTAGCCTTCATTAACATTATCATCTGTCCTTAGGGCTTATCCTACCCCGTTCCGTTAATGGTTATCATCTATCCTTTGCCAGGGGAAATCAATTAAAAATAAGTTAAAACTAATTTTACAACTGCTGACGCAAAGCTGGATTGTCCACTCTCCAAAATTAGCACTCTAGAGAGGGAGTGAAGTTCTGATATGATTCATTCAGAAGGAAAACAGACATGAAGATTCCACCAGCCAATTATTATCTTTCCAAGCAAATCCTAGGGATGGTTACTTGAGAGTTAAGGCTTGCTGTTTCTGTCCTTGCTCTTAGGTAAATGTGCCTAGGATTCCTACATCAGAAAAGTCCAAAGACTTTGATAATATTTTATTTAATTTTCCCCGATAAGGAAAACAGCATTTGTTGCTTTTCTGTTTGAGGGGAGATAAGAAATGGTTTCTTTCAATTATGAACATAAGGAGTATGAGCTGCACAGTAGCTTTTTTAATCTAGTCATAACTGATAAAGCTCATTAATTACATTTATGTTGTTAATGAGCTATTTTGCAACACTGTTGCTGAAAAGAGAATTTCCTGACAGTATTTATCCCAGTTTATAAATAGATAATTTATTGTCCAGGTTTACATGAACCAAACGTCTGTGTATAACAGACATATTTTTCAGCCTTTTTTTAAAACTAAAGATATCTGTATAAGCTTTTTACAAGTTTTACACGAAACTAAAATAAGGTATCTATTACTCCTGAAAAGTTTCCTTTTTTCTCTCTGTTGCCCTGCTAGGGAATACAGACCACAGTTTTGACATCAGATTCAAAGTAAGGATGTTGACAATTTTGGCAGAAACCTACATTAAAAGCAGGGTGGATCTTCTTGGAAATGGGATGAGGAACAAGACTAGATTTCTGTGTCATTTTTCATTCCAGAGAAAGCACTGTTTAACAAGGCAAAATTTCTTGAAGCAAAATTTGACTGAGGTCACTGCAGTGTTTCTTAGACAGTGGGCTGGACCCACCAGTGGGCCTCAGGCTGCTTTCAGGTGGGCCTCAGTGCCACAACCTGCCCAGTGCCTCCTCCTTTGCCTGCCCTGGCCCCTAGCTGTGCCAATGCTAGAACTAGCAACTCCTTGCATGCTGAGTCAAGGTGGCTGGGAGACAGAGAAGTTCAGCGGAGCAATGTAGGAAGCTGCCTTGTACTGAGTCAGGGCATTGATTCATCTAGCTCAGTACTGTCTACACTGACTGGCAGCAGGATTTCAGGCAGGAGTCTCTCCCATCCCTGTCTGGAGATGCTGGGGATTGAACCTGGGATCTTCTGCATGCAAGGCAGATGCTCCTCCATTGAGCTACGGCCCTTCCCTGTTGTTGTTGTTAATTAATTAATTAATTTTCTACCGCCCCATAGCCGAAGTTCTCTGGGCAGTTTACAACATAAAAATCAATATACAATATATAATATGCAATTCATATTTGGTACAATTAAAAGGAAAAACAATACATCACATTTTAAATAGACACAAATAAACAATAAATCTCAACAATATACATAACATAATAACAGAATAAATAAAACAAAACAAACATAGCAATTATAACAATATCTACAACATATTCTCCCTAGGTCTCCTTCCTCTGAGGGAAAAGGCCAGAGGAGATGTTGACAGAAATTAGAAAGCAATATAAATGATCAACAATCACAATATTCATGACTTCCGGGAAGGGTGACTTAGCCTGTGCCTGCTTTTGAGACGGGCTCCTGCCTCAAAAGAAGCTTATTCAGATATATCAGTCAGTTTTTTCTTTTTTTTTTGACTGATTAAACTTCTCCCGGGTAGGGAGAAACGAAGAGATTAACCTCAAAGCCTATTTTTGTTGGGACGACCAGATCTCATTAATTTATGGGACGAGGTCCAGCCGACGAAGGTGGGACGGATTTTCAACAGCAAGCTCTATCTGTTAAAGCGAACGTTCATCTTATCTTCTAAGAGAGAACGCACTAACAGGCAAGCACCCTTCTTTCTATATTTTTCTTTTACTTGACTTAAATTGTTGCTGTTTAAAAGAGATTTGCCAGATTGATCAGTTTTTGACATCTCACTGGGGAGCCATAACTTCTCTCTGCTACGCACTAATTAATAGCTTATCTCTGTTTTTGTTGCAAAAAGCTGTCCTGGATTTGCATTCTAAAGATATACACAGAAGAGGGATTTCTATTCCAGATTTTTATTTTGAAAAATATTATACTGTTTTGAGACTACTCTCTTTTTGGTCTATTTTATTTTGACGAATCTGTTTCTTGACGATTGCCATTAATTGTTTCGATCCTGGGAACTGCATTTTGTTTACTTAACTATTGGAGAGATAAGGCTGTCTGCTCTGTTTATACTGTGATGTCACCAAGTTTGGAGTATTAACCCAATTGTTGCTGAAATAAGAAGTGGTTTTCCTATATTTTTCTTTTAAAATGGCAATTAAGAAAGTGGCTGAAAATCTGGAAATAACTATGTTTCAGAAAATAATGGATGAGATTGAGATAACGAAAATTGAATTGAGTAAAATGAAGCAGGAGATTAAAGATATAAGGGTCCCTGTGAGAGAGGTGACCCTGGAAGGGGTCCCTGTGAGAGAGGAGACCCCGGAGATTGGAACAGGGGTCCCTGTGAGAGAGGAGACCCTGGAGACTGGAATAGGGGTCCCTGTGAGAGAGGAGATCCCGGAGATTGGAACCAACGTGGAACAGGAACAAGATTTGGAGTCTATGGACTTTAGAAATAAAATCTATTGTTTGGAACTCAATGTTATCTCTGAAGAAATGAATGAAGATTCTAGAGATAAAGTTATCAATGGCATGGATAATCTTCTGGACTGGAATGATGTGATGGAGCCCAATATAGAGAAAATCTATGGAATTAACTGCAGCCATGTGACAATGGAAAAACTTTTAAGAGATGACCCAGTGTATTTTGAAAAAAAGAACAGAGATATGATTTTACAGCAGTATTTCAGCAACCTATTCAGAATGGATGGCAAGAAAATATTTGGGATAGAGGTAATTCCCATCAGACTCTTACTATATGACTATGGCTTAGACAGCAAGATTATTATGGAATACTGATAATGGAAGATTGGATATTGAAATTACTGGACTTAACAAGACTACTGAAGATGGAAGATGGAAAATGGAACTAATAGAGATAATAGAACAATGGCTACTGAAATTATTGAACCTAACAGATTCTGATGTGATGGATTAATTGAAATGTTTATTTTGACTATGGTTATGACAATAAGATTATCATAATTAGTAATGAGATGGATTAATCGATATGCTTATCTGGAAAAAAAAATTGATAGATATATTTCTTAAAGAATTGAAACCTCTCTTTGACTTTTTGTGGAAAGAATAAAGTAATGTTTATGAGATTTGATGATTAAGTAAGATAACTACTGGAGGAAAGTGATTTTATAATATGACTTAAGAGACAGGATTGTTATATATTATAGACTTATAACTGATTTGATCTTTGACAAATGGGAAGTCAATATTTTACTCTTTATTTTTTATTTTTGTTTTTTTTTCTTTTTTTCTTTTTGTTTAACTATTTTTGATTTTGTTTTTTGTCTTTGAATGTTTTATGATTTTGTCTTGTATGTTTTATGAAAATCTGAATAAAAATTATTGAAAAAAAAAAAAAAAACAATCACAATATTCATAATATGAATAAATAAACTTGGAATAGAAAGGAAGCGGATAAAAGAGGGAAGCTGTTATAGGAGAGAGAAGTGAATTTAAAAGGAGGAAGGAAGAAAGAAACTGGCAGTTTGGGGATAAGGTACCAGTTGAATGTGAAAGGGCCACATCCACACCAGACATTTAGTCCACTTTAAACTGTCTTGGCTTCCCCCAAAGAATCCTGGGAAGGGCAGTTTGTGAAAGGTGCTGAGGGTTACCAGGAGACTGCTATTCCCACAGAGAGCCAGTGTAGCATAGTGGCTAGAGTGTTGGACTATGACCTGGGAGACCAGGGTTTGAATCCCCACAAAGCCATGAAGCTCACTGGGTGACCTGCCTCTCAGCCTCAGAGGAAGGCAATGGTAAACCCCCTCTGAAAACCGCTTACCATGAGAACCCTATTCATAGGGTTGCCATAAGTCCGAATCAACTTGAAGGCAGTCCCTTTCCATTTTTCCATTCCCCTCACAGAACTACAATTTCCAGAGGTCTCTGGGAAGGGGGACTGACTGTTAAACCACTCTGGGAATTGTAACACTGTGAAAATAGGGGTCTCCTAATTGCTCTCCGTGGCGCAGAGTGGTAAGCGGCAGTAACGCAGCCAAAGCTCTGCTCACAGCCAGAGTTCGATTCCAACGGAAGGAGGAAGTCGAATCTCCGGTTAAAGGGGTTGAGGTCCACTCAGCCTTCCATCCATCCGTGGTTGGTAAAATGAGTACCCGGCATATGCTGGGGGGTAAAGAAAGGCTGGGGAAGGAACTGGCAATCTCACCCCATATATACAGTCTGCCTAGTAAACATCACAAGGCATCACCCTGAGAGTCTGAAACAACTCGCACTACAAGTGCGGGGACACCTTTACCTTTTAATTGCTCTCAGCAACTTTCACAAATTACACTTTCCAGGATTCTTTGAGGGGAGCCATGACTGCTTAAAGTGGAATAATAGTGGAATAAATATGTAGTGTGAATATGACCTGGAAGAGGAAATTACAGGAGATGGGTAAAAATACTTTGAGAGGCATATGGAGGTGGAAAGGGGAAAATATTTTTGTTTTCTCTGCTTAGAGCCTCTGGATCAACAAACTTCACCTAAAATGTGAAGGCTGTGTCACATTAACTACAGAACATTTGCTCGGGGGAATACTTGAGGAAATTTGAGCTATAGACCTTACCACAAGCAAAATGCTGTGACAAAGAATTTTAGCAATTTCCAAAAATGGATTAGATATCCATAGAAACAGTAATTGTCAACTGATTGTGCTACATTCTGTCTCCATCTGCCACCACTCTGTGACTGTTGGGCCTCAATAATTTTCAGCCATCTCAAGAGGGTTCTGGGTATAGGATGTCCTAGAACCCCCTGGGCTAATTAGTTAAGAAAAATAAGAACCTGATTCCTTTATGCTGTTTGCATAAGAACGTGAAGCTTTTAATCATACATTAGTTATTTGATTCATGTAGCAGAGGTTAATCATTTCCTCTCCCTTGGGCTATAGTCCTAACCATGCCTACTCAGAAGTAAGTCCCATTTATTTCAGTGGGGCTTACTCCCAGGTTAGCAAGGTTAGGACAGCAGCTTAAATCTTCTCAAGGCTTAAGATGTGGATAAAGAACCCATGACCCTCTAGATCAGTCTTTCCCAACCAGTGTGCCTCCAGATGTTGTTGGACCACAACTCCCATCAGCCTCAGCCATGGCTGAGGCTGATGGGAGTTGTGGTCCAACAACATCTGGAGGCACACCAGTTGGGAAAGGCTGCTCTAGATGTTGATGGACTACACCTCCCATCATCACTGGCCATTGGCCATGCTTGCTGGAGCTGATGGGAACTGGGAGTCAAGCAACATCTGGAGAGCCATATGTTTCACCACCACCACCTTGGTCTAAGATCTTTGCCATTTGCAGAATGAAGAAGGTAAGCTACACACCTAACAGTGTAATCCAAACCATGTTGACTCAGTCCTACTGAATTCAGTGGGCCTTACTCCCAGGTAAGTGGTGTTAGGATTGCAGCCTACAATTTCTATGTTGTCTTCCAGGAATTCCCAGATTAGACCAATGAAAGGAGGGACTTTGCTGCACAAAATTACTAGTATATTACAGAACTCTTTGGAATTACACAGGGAATCAGATTCATCCTTTTCCTTAAGAAAAAAAAATAGCAAGCACAGATGCTGAGAATTTGGCCTTCTAAAGCAAAATGTTGCTTCCAAAGGAGTTGTCTCATTTAATTCCTCTCTCCCCTTAAATGCTGTTGGTGGGATTGTAATGGCAGTTATTTTTTTAAAAAAATAATAGATGTCTTTTTTCAGATAATGAGCTTGCTAATAATTTCCCAGTATGCTCAGCTTTGTAAGCTAAAGCCTTAAACCCACAAGGCCCTGATTAATAATGAATAGATGTATTCTGGTGATTTCTCCAGTGAGCTGATATTATACTTCCATTTTAATTTATCTAATTTAGGTTTATTTATTTATTTTGCCAGCTGCCCCAGTGTGTATTGTGAAGGGTTTTTTTATTGTCTGTACTATTACCTTGAGAATTCTCTTGATGTATTTCTAAAGAGCATGATTTACTGCTAGCTTCTCTGTCCATTCCAGACATTTCATCTCAAACACTCCCCACCCACCCCTGTGGAAAATATTACCTAGTCGGGGCCTGAAGTTTCTATTGTGGAAATACTAAACCAAATAGAAACTTCTCCTGAATACTTGCTGATTTTTTATTTGCCCAGCAACAACTCGTAATCTTTTTCTTTAAAATTTGTAAAAATAAAATCTTGATTTTTACAGAGATTTTAAAATGACTGTGCCTTCCTTCTCTCTTAAAAATTTCCTTCTTGGGGTCATCACCTGCTGCAATTAAATGTAAATTGGCATAGATAAATCCAGTTTTTTAATGGGTTTTATTACTGGTTGAAATTATTTGTATTTTATGTTCTTTTTGGTAACCGTTCTGGGCAGAAGAGTGGTCTAGAAATGTCATCCATTGTTATCGTCATTATTTGCATACATTCTTACAAAGTCATAGAGTTGGGGGAGGGGTCTTGGAGGTTATCTAGGCCAGGGATTGCAAAAGTGCCAGCATGCCACCCAGTATTTCCTACGGTGCCTGCTAAAATTATTGGTATATATTCACTCAGAAATCTGAGTGCACAAGACTGTTTGATCTTCCTGCTTGTTTCCTACTTGCACTGGCTCATCCTCTCCTACATTGAATATGTCCCCTCAGACATGCCTACCTTTCACTGGATGCCAGGATTGGACACCCACCCTCCTTCCATTCTGAACAGAAAAGAGGTGCAAAGAGCTTCTCTCTGTGAGTGAGTGTGGTAATGGTTCATATTGGGCCTTTTCCCATTGCTGGAGGGGAGCCTGATAGGGGTTATACCCGCACCTTTTTGAGGTCCTGTCTCTTTTTCTGCTCTTTTAGATGTGGTAGCCATTTTGTGTTATGCCATGCCCCCCATGGCAGCCATTTTGCCACTGGCACCCACAGAATTTTCTCAAAATCCACATTGTCCCTCTGGCCTCAAAATGCTGGTGACCCCTGATCTAATCTGCCTGCTTGGCATAGGGAATCAAGAGCTAGAGCATCCCCGACAAATGAGGACCAATCCCCCTTATAAATTGCTTTCTCCTTTCTGAAAGAGGGAGACTACCAATAGCCTTAGCCTTGTATGCAAAAGAGAAGCATACTATTGAAATCTTTTAGTTTCTGGAGATTAGAAAGGTGACTTTGTCAGCACTGATGAGTTCCAGTTTGAATATGTGCACTACTGTGATATTGTGGGAAATCATTGACCTTATGAATATTAGCCTCTTTATTTGTCTACAAAGAATTATTTTTAATTCAGATCCAGACTTAATAGGTAAAATAAAAGGCTTTTTTATTTATAGAATCATGGTATAGTAGAGTTGGAAGGGGTCTATAAGGCAATCAAGTCCCACCCCTGCTTAAATGCAGGAATCCAATATACAGCATACATGGCAGGTGGCTGTCCAGCTGTCTCTTGAATGCCTCCAGTGTTGGAGAACCCACCACCACCTTAGGTAATTGATTCCATTGTCGTACTGTTCTAACACTTACAAAGTTTTTCCTGATGTTCAGCCAAAATCTGGCTTCCTCTAACTTGAGCCCATTATTCCACGTCCAGTTAATGACTATGTTCTTCACTTATTCTGGGATGATGGAGAAGAAATCCTTGCTCTCCTCTGTGTGACAATCTTTCAAGTACTTGAAGAGTACTATCATATCTCAGTGGCGGCCCCCGAATTGTGGAACAGTCTCCCCGAGGAGGTACGCTTGGCGCCGACACTATCATCTTTTCGGCACCAAGTTAAAACCTTTCTCTTCTCTGAGGCATTTTAATCTTAGTTAAATGTTTGTAACTTGGTTTTAGATTGTGTAGTTTTTATATGCTTCTTGTATCAGATTCTGTAATTTTATTGTATTTTACTATAGCTATTGCTAGTCGGGCGGTATATAAGTTTAAGAAATAAATAAAATATCTCCCCTCAGTCTTCTCTTCTCAAGACTAAATATGCCCAGTTCTTCCAGTTTCTCCTCATAGCACTTTGTTTCCAGCTCTCTGATGATCCTCATTACCCTCCTCTGAACCTGTTCCAGTTTGTCCACATCCTTCTTAAATTGCAGTGTCCAGAACTGGACGCAGTACTCAAGATGAGGCCTAACCAGTGCCAAATACAGGGGAACTAGTACTTCACACGATTTGGAAACGATACTTCTGTTAATGCAGCTTAAAATATCATTTGCCTTTTTTGCAGCTCTCACTGTCGCTCAAACTTTTATACACAAAATCTTGATGCCTGATGGAGTGCTTGCTATTAAAATGCATCACAACCTTTCCAAGAGGTTACCTTTGTTTTGTTTCATTTCCCTATTTACAAGATGATTTAAGTTGTGACACTGGGTCATGGATTTAGCAAAAGGCTAAAGAAGGCCACTGCTAAAGTCAGTTAAAAGTGCCTTAGATGAAAACCATACACTAGCGAATGCATGCGTTTGTGGGTTTTAAATATGATCTTCTGTCCCACATGAAACAGGCTTATTCATGTGTATCTAAATGCAGCACTTAGAGTAAAAAAGTGCTGCCAGGAACTAGAATTAGGGTTAGTTGCAAATTTGTATATTGTTGGTATTATAATGCAGCATTTCAAGGCCAAACTTGACAAAACTTCACACAATTAGTGATCTAGAGGGAAAACCCTACAATGGGCAGAGGCCCTTCCCTGATCCAGATTGGGTGTACCTGCAATTTATTCTTTAAAAAGCCAGTCACACAATGATAATTGCATGTATGGCATTGTGTCTAGTTGGGCTGATGGTTTCCAAAGTTACAAAAAGACTTGCTCGCATTTATCATTGCAAGGCTAGCTCTAGCTTTTCAACAGTCCTTTGGTGGCTTGGCCGAGAAATATTCCTATTTGTGTGGATAGTCAAGAAATCAGAAGAAGCCTAGGACTGGGGAGGGCAGCCATGAGAGAACAAGAAAAGGTCCTCAAATGCAAAGATGTATCACTGAACACTAAAGTCAGGATCACTTAGACCATGGTATTCCCAATCTCTATGTATGGATGTGAAAGTTGGACAATGAAAAAAGCACATAAGAGAAAAATCAACTCATTTGAAATGTGGTGCTGGAGGAGAGCTTTGCGCATACCATGGACTGCGAAAAAAACAAATAATTGGGTGTTAGAACAAATTAAACCAGAACTGTCACTAGATGCTAAAATGATGAAACTGAGATTATCATACTTTGGACACATCATGAGAAGACCTGATTCACTAGAAAAGACAATAATGCTGGGAAAAACAGAAGAGAGTAGAAACAGAGGAAGGCCAAACAAGAGATGGATTGATTCCATAAAGGAAGCCACAGACCTGAACTTATAAGATCTGAACAGGGTGGTTCACGACAGATGCTCTTGGATGTCACTGATTCAGAGGGTCGCCATAAGTCATGATCGACTTGAAGGCACATAACAACAACAAATTTGAGTGGAAGAAGCAGAGGAATGGACGGTGATTGGGAGAGGAGAGCCCTAGAATCCATTTTGCCATCTCAGGGAACTCTTGGACTCACTCATATAGTGTAGCAGGGGTCACTAACCTGGCATTCAGAGCTACAATGGCACCTGTGAATGCCTTCATGAGTGCCCCCAGGCAGGGGCCCCAGACTCCAAGCTTTCATTTTTTAAAGTAGTCTCTAGGCCTCCTAGAAAAAAAGTTATGAAACAATATGTGCAAGTACCCTTCAAAGCGACTTCTGTGAAATGAGCCAGCCTGGCTGCTCCTGCCTGTCAGTGATTTCAGCCAATAAGTGAAAAGGGAGATGTCATTGATAAGCAATAGGAATCTAAAAGAGCTGCTACCCCTTTAGTACACCTTTCCTGTTTCTGTCTCACTGTTTAGTCCTTAGAATCTCCATAGTTTCCCCTTTTCCCCTAACAACCAGGATGCATCTTTCCTGTGGTGGCTCTTCTCAGACCAGGTAGTCCCTAGGAGTTATTTTTTTAAAATACTACTACACAATAAGTGTGGGTGGATGTTCCTCCCCCACCCCAAGAGGCAAATGTGAAAACTTCACAAAGAGGCTTAGGCATGTCTCCTGCTGTTCAGGAGCTAAAGAGTAGGCACTCATGAAGAATTCATTGTATAGTTATTTTACAATAGTATACATGTCTACTCAGAAGTAAGTCTCTTTGTGTTTAATGGAGCTTACAAGTGGATACAGGATAGCAGGCTAGACTTTGGGTTAGGGTTGGCATTGTGGTGACGGAATGGGCTCTTGTGCCTTTAACAGATGTAAGGCAGGCAGAAATTCAGCAAGTTAAGCCTTTTCTATTATGGAAATACAATTATAGGGAAAATTTCTATGTTATGCCATGCCCCCCACAGCAGCCATGTTGTGTTATGCCATCCCCTCCCCAATGGCAGCTATTTTGTGATTGGTGCCCACAGCACACTCTCAAAATTCAGAGTGTTCCCACTGGCCCAAAAAGGTTGGTAACCTCTGGTGTAGACTCTACTGAGCTAGATAGACCAATGGTCTGATTAATGTGAGATGGCATCCTGTGTTCCTATTGCATCCCAACCATCCCCAATAATCGTCTTTTTTTATTTTACTTTCCAAACTGCAGGAAGTGGTTCGATTCCTGACTTCTTTCGTATTATGAAACGGCAGTTTACGGAGGAAGAGTGGAGAGTAATCATGTCCATGAATAATGAATGGCTTCAGTTAGAGATGTTTCATAGGCATTGGGTAATGGGCCATTTTTATTTTAAAATTCTTCTTTGTAATTCAGTTAACAGACCTTTGAGTGGCTTTGATTTGAAGAACACTCATCTTTTATCATCATATTTTTAAAAATATCAAATATTTTTTACATTTACTTTGATAGCCTACAAAGTAGAATTCAGGGCAGCTCCAAAACCTTGCTTTTAGCATTATCTAGATCAGTGGACTTCAACCTTTTCAGACCTGGTATCCACCTTTAACCCAAACATGCATATGGGGAGCCATTTCTTAATTATTTTTTTACCATATATCTGTATGGTGGTAGTGCTGCCAACCCACCGGTTGAAGACCAATGATCTAGATATATCTAGTTCAGTAAGGGTATCTCTAGTTATCCCTCACATTTGCATCCTGACCTTCCTCCAAGGAGCTCAGGTGGCTGGTAAAGAACCTTGGACAGCTCCTTGAAAGTTCAGACTAAAACCTGGAGCGTATTCCACTGCCCCACTGACATGCAGCCACCAGCTGCCACTGCAGGTCCATATTATCCCCTCCATATTATGGAGCCACTCCATATTATCCCCTCAACAATGTTGGGCTGTTAGGCTAGGTTGAGAGAGAAGGAGATAGAGAGAGAGCATGACTAGCCCAAAGACACTGGCCGAGTGGGAATTTGAACCATGGTTTCCGCAGTCCAAGCCCAACTTACTTTTGGTTTTCCACTTACTCCACTGATCCTAATTTGTTTGGTATTTCTCTTCAATTCCCAACTTCTAAGACTCAAAATTGCTTCAGTTCCTAAGATTCTGGAATAAAAGGTTTATTTTCTATATACTGCTACTTTGTTCATCATGGTATGGAAGTGTCCATATTAGATAGCTATGACTAGAGTCTCATCATTCTATTTCTGATTCATTAGTAACTTTTCAAGAACTATTGTGGTTAGCAAAGAACAAGTGATCAGGATTTGTTTGGTTTACATAATTATTTTTATGTATTTCTTTTACAATGTTGCATATCGCTTTTTGTCAAAAAATGGCCTCAGAGTTATGTACATCAAAACAAAACAGATAAATAGAATTATGTGTGTTGAGGCTATGGATAATAAGAGGATAAGTTTATTCAGTCCATATTTTTAAAAATAATTTTGTTAATTTTTCAAATGTATAAAATACCTTAATAGAAATATATAATATAAATGTTAAATGCTGTAATATACAATAATAACATTTAATACATAATTTCATGCATTACAGCAGCTATCATTAACCATCAATCTTCATGTACTACCTCCTAAAATTTATTTATTAAGCGGATTGACATCATCCTCACCTCCAGACAAATGTGCACATTAGCACATAATAATTCTCCTTCAGATTTCACATATTTACATTATACACCTGTACTCAAAAACTGTTTCAAAGTTCATAAAAATAAGTATTTTAGAATAAAATACATTAAGAAATGCATACATTGAGGCCAACTATTCTTTCGTTATAGAATATGTATTTTCAAATGTGTTTTGGTGTGGATTTTTATGTGACTTTAAAAAAATCAGATTGATGAGAAAATAGGTTAGAACAGACTTATGAATGTAGATATGCAAAACTGACACAGACCAGAAACAGTGATCCATTCATTCCATTCATACATTACTTTTATACACTGGGTCGAGGAAAGGCAGAACATATACAGGGATGAAATGTGGTTGTTATTTATTAATTTATATACTGCTTAAATGCCAGAATGGCTTCTTAGTGGTTTACAAGTATACAGTCAATTACAATTCACAATAAAACAATTCCGTTGAAACATTAAAAACACCCATAATTAAAATATACAATAAAACAAGCCCCTTAAAACTGTAACAATCAAAACAGATTTTCTTGCATCAGATCATCTTTCAGAGAAAGAAGCTGTAATTGCTTGCTTTGTACATCGTTGAAGCACTTTTCCCTCTCAGCTCCTCCCCACTGACTAGCTGAGGGCAGGAGGAGACCCTAAAGGCCAGATGAAATCTGTCCAGGGGTTCTCCAACCCTATTATGAGTTCTCTCATACTTTCTTATCACAAAAAGGCACCTGTTTTGAGATTTTGGTAATATGTAAATATAATATATATTTATTTGATTGATTAAACCATTAATCAGGTCTAGAAAATGGCTTGAAGATTCATGGCACAATTCCAGTAAAGCAGTTGCAGGGAACCTTTGGCCCTCCAGATGTTGCTGAACTACATCTCCCATGATCCCTGGCCATTGGCCATACTTGCTGGGCTGATGGGAGTTGCAGTTCAGCAACAGCTGGCAGGCCAAAAGTTCCTCACACTTGGAATAAAACTAAACAAACCTGGCTCTGTAAGGTGCTCTGGTGGGAGACTGCCTTAAAACCATATATAAGCCACTTTGAGTTTCTTGTAGGAAGATTAAGTTAAATCAGACAATAAGGGATGCTAAAAAAGAATTTGAGGAGCACATTGCTAAGAACATAAAAACCAACAACAAAAAATTCTATAAATACATTCAAAGCAGGAGACCATCTAGGGAGACAATTGGACCCTTGGATGATAAGGGAGTCAAAGGTGTACTAAAGAACAATAAGGAGATTGCAGAGAAGCTAAATGAATTCTTTGCATCTGTCTTCACAGTGGAAGATATAGGGCAGATCCCTGAACCTGAACTAACATTTGCAGGAAGGGATTCTGAGGAACTGAGACAAATAGTGGTAACGAGAGAGGAAGTTCTAAGCTTAATGGACAATATAAAAACTGACAAATCACCGGGCCCGGATAGCATCCACCCGAGAGTTCTCAAAGAACTCAAAGGTAAAATTGCTGATCTGCTAACTAAAATATGTAACTTGTCCCTTGGGTCCTCCTCCGTGCCTGAGGACTGGAAAGTGGCAAATGTAACGCCAATCTTCAAAAAGGGATCCAGAGGGGATCCCGGAAATTATAGGCCAGTTAGCTTAACTTCTGTCCCTGGAAAACTGGTAGAAAGTATTATTAAAGCTAGATGAACTAAGCACATAGAAGAACAAGCCTTGCTGAAGCAGAGCCAGCATGGCTTCTGCAAGGGAAAGTCCTGTCTCAGTAACCTATTAGAATTCTCTGAGAGTGTCAACAAGCATATAGATAGAGGTGATCCAGTGGACGTAGTGTACTTAGACTTTCAAAAAGCGTTTGACAAGGTACCTCACCAAAGGCTTCTGAGGAAGCTTAGCAGTCATGGAATAAGAGGAGAGGTCCTCTTGTGGATAAGGAATTGGTTAAGAAGCAGAAAGCAGAGAGTAGGAATAAACGGACAGTTCTCCCAATGGAGGGCTGTAGAAAGTGGAGTCCCTCAAGGATCGGTATTGGGACCTGTACTTTTCAACTTGTTCATTAATGACCTAGAATTAGGAGTGAGCAGTGAAGTGGCCAAGTTTGCTGATGACACTAAATTGTTTAGGGTTGTTAAAACAAAAAGGGATTGCGAAGAGCTCCAAAAAGACCTCTCCAAACTGAGTGAATGGGCGGAAAAATGGCAAATGCAATTCAATATAAACAAGTGTAAAATTATGCATATTGGAGCAAAAAATCTTAATTTCACATATACGCTCATGGGGTCTGAACCAGCGGTGACCGACCAGGAGAGAGACCTCGGGGTTGTAGTGGACAGCACGATGAAAATGTCGACCCAGTGTGCGGCAGCTGTGAAAAAGGCAAATTCCATGCTAGCGATAATTAGGAAAGGTATTGAAAATAAAACAGCCGATATCATAATGCTGTTGTATAAATCTATGGTGCGGCCGCATTTGGAATACTGTGTACAGTTCTGGTCGCCTCATCTCAAAAAGGATATTATAGAGTTGGAAAAGGTTCAGAAGAGGGCAACCAGAATGATCAAGGGGATGGAGCGACTCCCTTACGAGGAAAGGTTGCAGCATTTGGGGCTTTTTAGTTTAGAGAAAAGGCGGGTCAGAGGAGACATGATAGAAGTGTATAAAATTATGCATGGCATTGAGAAAGTGAATAGAGAAAAGTTCTTCTCCCTCTCTCATGATACTAGAACTCGTGGACATTCAAAGAAGCTGAATGTTGGAAGATTCAGGACAGACAAAAGGAAGTACTTCTTTACTCAGTGCATAGTTAAACTATGGAATTTGCTCCCACAAGATGCAGTAATGGCCACCAGCTTGGATGGCTTTAAAAGAAGATTAGACAAATTCATGGAGGACAGGGCTATCAATGGCTACTAGCCATGATGGCTGTGCTCTGCCACCCTAGTCAGAGGCAGCATGCTTCTGAAAACCAGTTGCCGGAAGCCTCAGGAGGGGAGAGTGTTCTTGCACTCGGGTCCTGCTTGCGGGCTTTCCCCAGGCACCTGGTTGGCCACTGTGAGAACAGGATGCTGGACTAGATGGGCCACTGGCCTGATCCAGCAGGCTCTTCTTATGTTCTTATGTTCTTAAATAATCTATTAATTGACTAATAAGCTAAAAAAAAATAAAAATCCATTGATAGCCCTAGAACTTTTGTTACCTGTAGTTATTAATTCAGTGGACATTTTTGCAATTCAGGAATCTGCAAGGAGACTTCTGTGTTGTTTCATGCAAGTACACTCCTGTCAATTGTATTTGCATGATATAACCATGGAAATTCATTATACATAACAGGCAAAAGAAAAAGACTAGGGATTTGGCTCTGGTTTAATAATCAAAGCCATATAGGAACAGAAGAATTTTAAATGTAACTGGGACAAGCAGCAGAGACTTTCTTGTGATTTCTGTTTAGAGGGAGATGTAGAATGCTACTCAACATATGGCGATTATGATACTGCTCTTACAAAAAAGTACCATACATGGTATGACAACCTATGTTTTTATTTTTTACTTTTAGGCATTAAAAGAGAGTTTTATAAAGGCCATTGGTGTTGGAATAGGTTTTGACCTTCAAAGGATTGAATTTAATGTATCCCCAGTGAAGCTGGAAGTAGGGAAAACATATAACGAGACAATTATGCTCTTGGATGGCGAAGAAGAAAAGGAATGGACTTTAGAGGTAAGATTTCAAGTTACTGAAGTCTCCCTAAAGTTGTAATATATACTGTTTTGAAATATTGCAATATGTTTTTGTCTTGGTGTAATGCTTCAATCTCTTAGTTTGCGTACAGGGCTGGTTCCAGAGGGCAGCTAGGTCGGGCCCTGGCCTAGTGGTCCAAAGGGGCCCCTAAAGGGCCCCTCCTTAGGGTGGGAGTGTAGTGCTCCTGTTTCTCTGCAGCAGTTCCCAAGGCACCCCCCCCAATACAGTCAGTGTGGGCTTCAATAAGTCCGCATACACGCCCCACTTAGCTCTCCCATTCCTGTGAATGACGTGCATGCTGTGTGCATGTGCCTGCTATCAACCAAGATGGTGACAGGGGCTTCCCTAAGGGGCTGATGCTCCCGCCGCCATCTTGGTTGATGGTAGGCATGTGCACACAGCACACACGTCATTCAGAGGGACAGGAGGAGTAGGTGGGACGCTCAGGTTGGCTTATAGGTGCTGCCTGTATGGGTGAGTTGGGCTATGCCACCACGAGCCCAGGGCAAGCTGGTGCCCAAGGGCCCAGTCATGCCTGGAACCAGCCCTACTTGCGTACCTGCTAACTTGGGATCCCAATTTATGACGTTGCAGGGTGCCAGGATAGTAAAGCAAAAGGAACTTGCCCAGTCAGATGTGTGACCAGTGTTTGGGAGAGCATTGGAATGAGATCCAATAGAGATGGAAGGGGATCTCTCAATCTCAGTTCTTTCCATTTCTTATTTTATCAATCTTAAGTTCAGTTCTCCACAGTTCCACAGCAATGTTTTTTTAAAAAAAACCTCATGAAAATTCTTCAGCATATTAGCATGAATTTATCCTAATACACACGTTTTTGCAAGCACCTTTGACTAACATATCTTTCCTCTTCTCCCAGGCATTTTAGCATGCGTTTTAAAATTGCTTTTTTAAAAAATGTGTTTTTAAATTTTTATATTTGTTTTTAATGTTTTTAATTGTTGTAAACCGCCCAGAGAGCTTCGGCTATGGGGCGGTATACAAATGCAATCAATCAATCAATCAATCAATCAATCAATCAATCAATCCACATTTTGCAAACAACTTCTCCTAATATAATACATTTTTGTATGTTATTTTCACTAACATTCATTTTTAAGAGCGCTTACCCTAATATATACATTTTTGTCAACATTGTTGGGTCAGAGAACTGTATCGCAAAATTCAGATGTGTGAATTTCAAAGGATGACTGTGTTTCAGTTCTGCTGTTTCGGAACATGTGAATTTGATAGATTGCAAACTTATGTACTGATTTAAGATCAGCTGGCTCTGGTCTCCTCAGTGTGCCTAGAATGAAAGATGTTAGACTGGCAAGCATACAGGAGAGAGCCTTTTCAGCCATGATCACCATGCTTTGGAATACCCTACCCCAAGAAGTCTGAAAACCATCTTGTTCCGGAGAGCCTTTGGGAGGGACTGAAGGTAGAGCCTGAAACTGATTTTATTTCCCCCCCCCGTTTTTTTAGTTTTACCTTTTTAGTCCCCTTTTAATATCACTTCCTTAGATTTTTTAACTGTTTTATGTATTTTTTTCTATTTTAATTTTTGTGTGTGTTTTTTAATCTGTATGATTTTATTGTGAGCTGCCTTGAGTGCCCTATTGCAAGGTAGAAGGGTGAGATAGAAATATTTTAAGTAAATAAATAAATAAACTTCTCCCCCATTCCTAGGCTAATCAGCTGTGTTGGTTGGCTCCCAGAGCGGAGAGTGGACTTGAAGCAGAATGTTCTCGGGTCTGCACCTGCGATACAAATAGGAGGCCTGGCCTGTAGCTTCGGCATTACTGTCACCACCTTCCTGACCCACCCTTGTATTTGTGTGTTAATTTGCTATCGATGAAGGTTGGCCAATGGTTGACAGGTCCAGAAAGGAATTTTACTTGTATGAGCTCTGCAGTATGGGTGTTTTTGTTTGTTGCCTTCCTCTTGACAAATTGGTCCAAAGCTCCAGCTGTTGCAAAATGCTGCGGTTTTATTTATCAATTGTAATTGATTTGATCTATTGTATGCTTTTTTCTCATTTTTATGTAAACCACATAGAAATGTCAGTAATATAGTATATAAATACTTTTAATAAATAAATAATTTGTTTAGGTTGTTTGCTTAATTGCTTTATAATCAGTCACAACTTTTTGTTGGAGGCATTGAGCTACATCCATTGCAGGGATGGGCTGGGGGGAATTGAGGGGTCTTGAAGCATCACTGAAGGCCACAGTCCTGCTCAAAGACATGGCACAACCTCCACAGTCCAGGTTGCATTATGGGCCCACTGTAACGGGCCTCCCATTCATGTAACTTCTGTTAAGGTGATCCCTCCACTTGGACTGAGAATTCTCTCCCCACAGAGGTATGCCTGACACTTGCTGAAGATACACATCTTTAACCTGGCCCTTTGACACCTTAGCTGATATATATATGTCCATTTCACAGACTGTGCAGTCAATCACTTCCACAGACTGCATCACACTCTCCACTATGGGCACAAGCCTCTTACATATATATATATGTCCATTTCACAGACTGTGCAGTCAATCACTTCCACAGACTGCATCACACTCTCCACTATGGGCACAAGCCTCTTTGCATTTTTTGTGCCACTCTCCCACCAACCAGAGCCTCTCCTTTTTCCCCCTTTAAGCTTGTGCTTAATTGAGGAGCGATCAAGCCAAACACAGTTTTTCTCTGTAACAATTTTTACTGCCTAAATGTGGATGTCATCTCATGGCTTTTGGAAATGATTATGCAATTATTTTGTTGAAGAATGAACTTTCCCAAAGAAATTTGTCAGTGTTTCCAAAGACAAACAACAAAACAAAAACATTTTGTCCACCAGAAATGCTGCCACAACCTTATAATTCATCAAAGAAATTTGTCAGTGTTTCCAAAGACAAACAACAAAACAAAAACATTTTGTCCACCAGAAATGCTGCCACAACCTTATAATTCATCAAGTTGGAGTGCCTGTAAAGCTTTTAGCGTCTGTGGTCTGGGTGACCTCATGCCAGTATTGGCAACAACTAACATTTAGGCTCCTGCATTAGCTCTCTGAAACGGGAAATTGTTAATCTAAGTCACTGTGAAATAACCTCTTCACTCAGTTCTTGCTTTGATAACGTGGGGCTGGCCTTGAGGTTGGTCTGGAAGCTGCAGCTGGCATAAAAAGTGGCAGTGCAACTGCTAACGGGGGCAGGGTATCGCCAACATGTTACCCTGCTGCTGAAAGAATTGCACTGGCTGCCCATTCGCCACCGGGCTAAATTCAACGTTCTGGTTTTGGTGTGCAAAGCCCTACATATATTGGGACCTTCTTAGGGTGGGAGACACTTCTGTTCTGTGATCCGCAACAGCGTTGGGTCCTACAACCTGATGCTGCCGCAGATTGCAGAGTGGGAGCTCCCAGGTACCCGCCCATGCAGGCAGTGTGGGCTTCATATGCATTGACGTGAGAGGTAGGTAGGATGTACAGGCAGGTTTATTAGCCCCAGGCTGCCTGTATCAGGAGGGGGTGTTAGGCTATGGTGCTGCAGGGCCAGGACAGGTGGGTGTCCAAGGGCCCAGTCATGCCTGAGGCTGGCTCTGATGTCAATACTGGCCTTTGTTTGTTGTTTGGTTTTAATATATAAGCATAGAAATGTTCAAAATCTATTTCTATCTTCAAACCATTGCTAATAAAATATACTATACAACAATGTATAGTATACAATAATACTAGCTAAAACAATACTACTAATATTTCAGTGGTCTTATTTCATTTTTGCAAAGAGAAGACATGTAATCCCATGTTAAACCTTTACTTCATATATTCCATACAGGCAGACCAAAGTTTTTCAAATTGTTCCTGTTTTTGTTTCCCCACTCTTGTGTGTGTGGATTATGTGCCTTCAACTTGATTACGACTTATGGCGACCATATGAATCAGCAACCTCCAATAGCATCTGTCATGAACCACCCTGTTCAGATCTTGTAAGTTCAGGTCTGTGGCTTCCTTTATGGAATCAATCCATCTCTTGTTTGGCCTTCCTCTTTTTCTACTCCTTTCTGTTTTTCCCAGCATTATTGTCTTTTCTAGTGAATCATGTCTTCTCATTATGTGTCCAAAGTATGATAACCTCAGTTTCATCATTTTGGCTTCTAGTGATAGTTCTGGTTTAATTTGTTCTAACACCCAATCATATGCCTTTTTCGCAGTCCACGGTATGCACAAAACTCTCCTCCAACACCACATTTCAAATGAATTGATTTTTCTCTTATCCGCTTTTTTCACTTTCCAACTTTCACATCCATACATAGAGATTAGGAACACCATAGTCTGAATGATCCTGACTTTAGTGTTCAGTGACACATCTTTGCATTTGAGGACCTTTTCTAGTTCTCTCATAGTTGCCCTCCCCAGTCCAAGCCTTCTTCTAATTTCTTGACTGTAGTTTATTTATATTTATTTTATTTATTTATTTATTAAATTTATATACCGCCCGACTAGCAATAGCTCTCTGGGCGGTGAACATAAAATAGCATAAAAATACAATGAATAACAAAAATAGTTATTCTATAGTTTCCATTTGGTTAATGATTGCTGCAAGGTATTGATAATCCTTGACAAGTTTAATGTCCTCATTATCAACTTTGAAGTTACATAAATCTTCTATTGTCATTACTTTAGTCTTCTCGACATTCAACTATAGTCCTGCTTTTGTGCTTTCCTCTTTAACTTTAATCAGCAATCGTTTCAAATCATTACTGGTTTCTGCTAGTAGTATGATATCGTCTGCATATCTTAAATTATTGATATTTCTCCCTCCAATTTTCCCACCTTCTTCATCTTGGTCCAATCCTGCTTTCCATATGATATGTTCTGCGTATAGATTAAACAGGTAGGGTGACAAAATACACCTCTGTCTCACACCCTTTTCTATTGGGAACCAATCGGTTTCTCCATATTCTGTCCTTATAGTAGCCTCTTGTCTAGAGTATAAGTTGCACATCAGGACAATCAGATGCTGTGGCACCCTCATTTCTTTTAAAGCATGCCATAGTTTTTCATGATCTACACAGTCAAAGGCTTTACTTTACTTACATGGGATATTAAGGCAATAGTTCGATAATTACTGCATTCCCTGGGATCCCCTTTCTTTGGAATTGGGATGTATACTGGATGCTTCCAGTCTGTGAGCTATTGTTTAGTTTTCCATATTTCTTGACAGATTTTTGTCAAAATTTGGACAGATTCAGTCTCAGTTGCTTGTAGCAACTCTATTGGTATGCCATCTGTTCCTGGTGATTTGTTTCTCCCAAGTATTTTAAGAGTAGCTTTCATCTCACATTCTAAAATTTCTGGTTCTTTATCATTCTGTTCCTCCATGAATGAATCTGTCATCCTGGCATCTCTTTTACAGAGTTCTTCGGTGTATTGTTTTCATCTTCCTTTTATTTTATCTTGATTAGTCAGTATGTTCCCCTGTTGATTATTCAACATCCCTACTCTTGGTTTAAATTTCCCTTTCATTTTTCTAATCTTTTGGAATAGGGCTCTTGTTCTTCCCTTCTTGTTGTCTTCTTCTATTTCTATACAATAACTATTGTAATAGTTCTCTTTGTCCCTACATACTAGTCACTGTATATTTGCATTTAGTGTTCTGTGTTTCTCTCTCTTGCTTTTGCTTTCCTTCTCCCTTTAACCATTTTACTCTTAATCTTACCTACTATGTCACTTTAGCCATCTGTGCTGCATGCCATATTTTGTTACAACCGATGCTGTTCCATAGGTATTTTAGATGAATGCCATTTAGCCGCTAATCGTTCTTTTTAATGCAGTAACTGTCCAACTAAACTGAAGTGTCCTGGAAATGCATCCTTTTTTCAAGTAACCCAAAAGAATTAGTAATGGGTTTAATTTCTAGGCATTGTACAAATATTAAAAACAACACAGAGCCTGCTTGCAGTCTTGAGATACATGAAATCCATGTTGGGAAGCAGTGGCAGCTGATGGCTCCATCTCTTTGCCTCCCGCTCTCTGCTGTCTGGGTTGTTAGGATGATCCACAGGAAGGGCTGCCTTAGAAAGCTAGATCTGATGGGGCATTTCAGCCATCTTTCAGATCCATAAATGAAAACAAAGTCAAAGGTCCCCCAGTGCACAATGCAAAGCATGGTCTGGCAGAGCTTTGTGAAGGAAGTCAATGACATTTTAACATCTGGCACTGCTAAGAGTTGCTATTATTATTATTATTATTATTATTATTATTATTATTATTATTATTATATCCCACCCTTTCTCCCAGTAGTAGCCCATGGCGGCAAACAAATCACAAAAAACACTATAAAACATCATAAAAACAAAATAAAAATATATTAAAACAAAACATATTTAAAAATATAGTACGATGAAGCATCTTTAAAAACTTCTTTTTTTAAAAATCTTTGAAAACATCTTAAAAAGCAGTTTCAACACAGACAGTCTGGACAAGTAGGAACTAATGACAAATCTCATGTTTACTTGGAGAGAGAAGTCCATTATGTTAAGATCAAATATATCCAGAGCTCTTTGCAAAACTGGCAAATACTATCTGTGGGGTTTTGTGTTGTTGTTTTTTGGTGAACCGGAGTGGAAACATACTTTTACAGCTTATATTGTTTGGCATACTTTTACAGTTGGCAGTTCATTCTCCAACCAACCCTCAGTTCAAACATGGCAAAGTTAGCAATATTCATGAGACAAACACAGTTAATTATTTCATTATTTGTGATATTTTTTTCAGAAATCTTCTAGACAAACAGGGTTTTTTTATCATTTGATTATTGCTCCAGAGAACGATACATGTCAATGGCATTGTTTTGTACTCTTGTTTTGCTTATTGTGTTCCTTCTCATTTTCTATGCTTCCACTTTTCTTGAATGTCATACTTTTTTGTTGTTCTTGGTTGTAATATTCTGGAAAACAATCAGTGGCTCCATGTCACTGGGCAGTGGAATCCACTCTGGGCTTTAGGCTGAACTTTCAAGGAACTGTCACTGACTTCAGATGTCTGAGCCACTGACCTCAGACATCCTGATCTGGAGAACATGTCATCCAGGGAGTAGAGACTGGTGGCTCCAATGTCAGTGGGGCAAAGAACCTGCTCTGGGTTTTAGTCTGAGCTTTCAAAGAGCTGTCCAAGGAAGTTTGGACTAAAACTCCGGAGTGGATACCACTGCCCTACTGACATGGAACCAGCAGCCACCAGTGTTAGGAAGGAAAGGAAAGGTGGGGAGAAGTGTCATTCAGGATAAGCCAGGGTGAAGAGATGCTTTTTTAGGAAATACTTGAATGTAAAAGCAGAGGGGAGAAATCTGATCTGAGGTGAAAGAGCATTTTAGTGAAATGGAATTACATGGAACCAGGGATACAGTTGGAGAATCGAGTGCAGAATCTTAGAAGATCTAGAAGGTTGGTACCAGCAGAGCAAAGTAGTTGAGCAGGAAAATATAGAGGGAAGAAGGGCACTGACTCCAGGAAAAGTGCCCAATGATGTGGCCATTCCTGTGGCAGTGGGCCACACAGCATTGGGCAGCTGGGTCCAGCCATCATTTAAATTTCCTGGAGTGCCCCAGAATAATGCTATACTGGAAGGCTTGTGGGGAATTAAAATGGCGTCTAGAGTCAGCTACCCAGTGCTGCTCACAGTGTCAGGTCACAAATTATTTTTTAAGGGAAGGAGAGGGCAAGGGATAACCACAGCCCCTGTCTCAGCATTAGGGCCCCAGAAGCTGCCCAAGGATGCCAGGTGCTGATGCCGGCCCTAGAGAACAATGCTCTCCATGTCTATAGGAAATGTTAGTTTGAGTAACTATCGCTGGTTTTTCCAATGTAAGAGGGTTGATACATTGACAAATTGTTTTGCTTAGGCTGTCACTTTACCAGACTTTCTGAAACATCTATCAACAATGGGAGCATGTAGGAAATGTTGCCATTCACTTTTACTTTATCCTATGTTTGCTTGGCATTGCAGCATATAAAACGTAAGAAGCATTGGAAGTCCCTTAGTATACCATCTTTATTTTATTTGTCAACTAGGAAACCCGGCTAGACGATTGTCACCGTGTTGCAGTTGCTCTGGGAAAACCAAGAGAGAAGCCTGCTGTGGTAAGCTGTTCTGGTAATTTTCACAGCACAGTTTTCAAGCAGAAATGTTAGTCATTTTGTGATAGTGCATCTTCCGTCTTAAGATGGTCCTATGCTAAATATTTATTGAATTTATATATATAGTGCCTTGCAAAAGTATACAGACCCCTGACCAATGCTCTCATATTACTGAATTACAAATGGTACATTGTAATTTTGTTCTGTATGATATTTTATTTTTAAACACAAACTCAAAATCAATTATTGTAAGGTGACATTGGTTTTATGTTGGGAAATGTTTGTAAGAAATATAAAAAACTGCAATATATTGCTTGGATAAAGATTCAAGCCCCACCCATTAATATTTGGTAGCGCCAACAGCTTTAAGTCTTTTGGGGTAGGTATGTACTAGCATTGCGCACAGTATCAGAGTGATTTTGGCCCATTCTTCTTGCCAGATCCACTCCAGGCTGTTCAGGCTGGTTGGACGTTGCTTGTGGACTGCAATTTTCAAAGAACGCTGCAGATTCTCAGTGGGACTGAGATCAGGACTTTGTCTGGGCCACTGTAGGGCATTCACCATTCTGTTCTTGAGCCACTCCGATGTTGCTTTGGCCTTGTGTTTGGAATCATTGTCCTTCTGAAAAGTGAATTTCCTCCCAAGCTTCAGTTTTTTAGTGGACTGAAGCAGGTTCTCTTGCAATATTTCCCTGTATTTTACTCCATCCATTCTTTCTTAAATTTTAACAAGATGCCCAGTCCCTGCTGATGAGAAACATCCCCACAACATGATGTTGCCACCACCATACTTCACTGTAGGGATGGTTGGTGTGTCTTGAGGCATGGGCAGTGTTAGGTTTGCGCCACACATAGCGTTTTGAGTTTTGGCCAAAAAGCTCTATCTTGTCTCATCTGACCACAAAACCTTTTTCCACTTCGCAGCTGGAGCACTGTCATGCTTTCTGGCAAACTCAAGATGTGCTTTCAGATGGTACTTTTTGAGTAACGGATTCTTTCTTGCCACCCTCCCATACAGGCCAGTGTTATGCAGAGCTCTTGATATGGTTGACTGGTGCACCATTACTTCACTCCCAGCCACTGAACTCTGTAGCTCTGTCAAAGTGATTATTGGCCTCTCTGTGGCTTCTCTCACTAGTCTCCTTCTTGTTCCAGCTTTGCGTTTTGAGAGACAGCCTTTTCTTGGCAGTGCCTAGGTGGTGTGGTGCAGCTTCCACTTCCTGATTACTGATCTAACTGTGCTCACTGGAATATCCAAACACTGCTCCTGGGTCTTCATTTTCCTTCAGATCCACAGCCTGACCAATGATCCTTCAACAGTGGAGTTTTTATCCAGACAATGTGACAGCAACTTTTATAGTTCACAGGTGGAGGCCAGTGGTAAGGTAACTGTGCCCTCGATAGGGCAATTTCACGTGTAAACTGGGAGCTTCCACAGCACAGGGGTTAAATCCTTATGCAAGCAACATGTTTCAGTTTTTTATGTTTTTATGTCAAGAACGCCTCGTTTCTAAAATGGTTCTGTGGCAAGGAATTGTGGGGGGGGAAACATTTTGCCTGAATTAGGGCCTCTGAGAGGCCGTGAGACAGTCACTTCTCACAGCTGAACTCAGTTAATTAAGCAGTAATCAAGAACACCTGCTTATCAGCTCGAGACTGGTACTTCAAGGCCACAGGCCTGGGAAGGTTAAAAATGTCCATGACCGTCAGGCATGAAAGCTCCAGAAGATTTCATCATTAGAAAGCCCCCTGACTGGCTAATTAATTGCTGGCTGTCGCTGGGCATTTTCCCATAAGAATAGGACTAAGACCTTAGGTATTTGTTCCCCAATGTTCTTAGGTGCTACCTGATGTTAGGGTTCCACCTTCCATCTGCTATCCAGGCTATACATCTCTGAGGAGATGTGGAACCATGATGTTACTCTGCTGGTTTACCTCTATTGTGAGGATAGATTAGGCTAGACAGCGTTTTTTATTTGTGATTTGAACTTTCTCTGTATTTTACCTAGCCCTTGGGGGTGTTTGGTTGAAGGAACTATTTTACTGCCATACTTTTTGCAGTGATATTGTATTCTAATAAAATTACCTCTTATTTGCCAGCATGTATTCATTTCAGGGGGAATTTGGCTCTGAATCCAGCACCTTGGCCAACCAGCCAGACTACCGTATATTTGGGTATTATGCCTAAGGCTCACCCCCTCTAGGATGTACACCTTAACGTAGTGAGGGGGTCTGAGAGTGTTGAAGAAGCTGAGAGCAATTCCGTCAGGAGTCTAGACCATGAGGCTAGACTCCTAGCAGGGGCACCCAAGGCGGAATGGTCAAAGCTGAGACACCAGACTAAGATGCATCCAAACTCAGAGAAAGGCAATAGTAAACCACCTCTGAATATCTCTTACCACGAAAACCCTATGAACAGAGTATCCAAAATGCAACACGAGATAGTGCTGGAAGATGAGACCCCCAGGTCAGAAGGCACTCACCGAGCTACTGGGGAAGAACAAAGTAAAAGTGCAAGTAGCGCTGTCACTAATGACGCAGCTGGGTCAAAGCCGAAAGGAAGCCCAGAGGCCGATGTGCACAGATGCAAAAGGAGAGTCTGGAGTTGTACGACACACACAATAGGAACATAGAATGTGAGAAGCATGAACCAGGGAAAGCTAGAAATTGTCAAGCAAGAAATGGAACACATCAACATTACTATACTTGGTGTGAGCGAATTAAAATGGACGGAAATGGGACATTTTCAATCGGGCAACTACAAAATATTTTATGCAGGAAATGAGAAATTAAGAAGAAATGGGGTTGCTTTAATAGTGAGAGGTGATGTAGTAAAAGCAATTAAGGACTACAACGCAAGGTCTGACCAAGTGATATCAATGAGATTAAACGGGAAACCTATTAACATAAACATCATCCAAGTCTATGCTCCAACGGCAAACCAGAAGAAGAGGAATTGGAGAGATTTTACACAGAAGTACAGGAAGAAATTGATCACACACCAAAACAAGATGTGCTGATTAATCATGGGGGACTGGAATGCAAAAGTCGGGAACAGAGAAGAACTAGGAATTGTGGGAAAATGGGACTTAGGAGACAGAAACACATTTTTTGAGCAACCGAAAAGACAACTGTACACATGGACATCACTAAATGGTCAATATAGGAATCAAATTGATTATATAATTGGTAGCAGAAGATGGTGAAGTTCCATACTTTCTGCGAAAACAAGACCAGGAGCAGACTGCAGTACAGATCATGAAGTGGTCGTATGGAAAATCAGAGTAAAGCCAAAGAAGAACAACAAAACAATCATAATGCCAAAATACAATTTAAATAACATTCCAGAAGGATAAAAGAATGAACAGGTTTGAGGCTTTAAACTTAGTTGACAGAGAACCAGAAGAACTGTGGAATGAAGTCAGAGGCATTATCAGGGAAGAATGCAAAAAGACAATACCTCTTGTTAAAAAGAGAGAAAGACCTCAATGGATGACTGACAAAACTCTTAAAATGGTTAAAGACAGAAGGAAAGGGAAAGGAAAAGGAGACAGAAACACGATTAGAACTCTAAGTGCAACAATACAGCATCTAGTATGTAGGGACGAAGAGAACTATTACAATACATCAGGAAAAACTTCCTAACTGTCAGAGCCGTACGACAATGGAACCAGTTACCTAGAGAGGTAGTGGGCTCTCTGAAACTGGAGGCATTCAAGAGGCAGCTGGACAGCCATCTGTTGGGAGTGCTTTGATTTGGATTCCTGCTTTGACCAGGGAGTTGGACTTGATGGCCTTATAGGCCCCTTCCAACTCTACTATTCTATGATTCTCTAATAGTTATTGTATAGAAATAGAAGAGGACAACAAAAAGGAAGAACAAGAGCCCTCCTCCCAAAGATTAGAGAAATGAAAGGGAAATTTAAACCAAGAGTAGGGATGTTGAATAATCAACAGGGGAACACACTGACTGACCGAGATGAAATAAAAGGAAGATGAAAGCAATACACTGAAGAACTCTTTTATAGAGATGCCAGGATGACAGATTCATTCACGGAGGAACCGTCTGATGAAGAACCAGAAATTTTAGAATGTGAGGTAAAAGCTGCTCTTAAAATACTTGGAAGAAATAAATCACCAGGAACCGATAGCATACCAATAGAGTTGCTACAAGCAACTGAGGCTGAATCTGTTCAAATTTTGACAAACATTTGTCAAGAAATATGGAAAACTAAACAATAGCCCACAGACTGGAAGCGTTCAATATACATCCCAATTCCAAAGAAAGGGAATCCCAGGGAATGCAGTAATTATCAAACTATGGACTTAATATCCCATGCAAGTAAAGTAATGCTCAACATTCTACAACAAAGGCTCGTATCATATATGGAGCAAGAAATGGCAGACGTCCAAGCTGGATTTAGAAAGGGAAGAGGCACCAGAGATCATATCGCAAACATAGTTTGGATAATGAAATGGACCAAGGAATTTCAGAAGAAAATCACCCTGTGCTTTATAGACTACAGCAAAGCCTTTGACTGTGTAGATCATGAAAGACTATGGAATGCTTTAAAAGAAATGGGGGTGCCACAACATCTGATTGTCCTGATGTGCACCCTATACACTGGACAAGAGGCTACTGTAAGGACAGAATATGGAGAAACCGATTGGTTCCCCATTGGAAAGGGTGTGAGACAGGGGTGTATTTTGTCACCCTACCTGTTTAATCTATATGCAAAACATATCATACGGAAAGCAAGATTGGACCAAGATGAAGGAGGTGTGAAAACTGGAGGGAGAAATATCAATAATTTAAGATATGCAGATGATACCATACTACTAGCAGAAACCAGTAATAATTTGAAATGAATGCTGATTAAAGTTAAAGAGGAAAGCACAAAAGCAGGACTACTGCTGAACATCAAGAAGACTAAAGTAATGACAACAGAAGATTTATGTAACTTTAAAGTTGACAATGAGAACATTACACTTGTCAAGGATTATCAATACCTTGGCATAGCCATTAAGCAATATGGAGACAATAGTCAAAAAATCAGAAGAAGGCTTGGACTGGGGAGGGCAGCTATGAGAGAACTAGAAAAGGTCCTCAAATGCAAAGATGTGTCACTGAACACTAAAGTCAGGATCATTCAAACCATGATATTTCTGATCTTTATGTATGGATGTGAAAGCAGTGAAAAAAGTGGGTAAGAGAAAAATAAACTCATTTGAAATGTGGTGTTGGAGGAGAGCTATGCGCATACCATGGACTGCGAAAAAAGGCAAATAATTGGTGTTAGAACAAATTAAACCAGAACTATCACTAGAAGCTAAAATGATGAAACTGAGGTTATCATACTTTGGACACATAATGAAAAGACATGATTCACTAGAAAAGACAATAATGCTGGGAAAAACAGAAGGGAATAGAAAAAGAGGAAGACCAAACAAGAGATGGATTGATTCCATAAAGGAAGCCACAGACCTGAACTTACAAGATCTGAACAGGGTGGTTCATGACATATGCTCTTGTAGGTCACTGATTCATTGGGTCATGTTGAGCCTCAGCTAACCCAGAATGGACAGGGAGGGGGGAGGCATGAGTTTCAGGCGCCTCCGCTGCCAGAGGAAGCAGAGTTGGGAATTGTTGAGTCTGAGCAGGACCTTGCAGGAGGGGGTCAGCCTGCACACCAGCCCGTTCCCACGGGTACCGCACTCTCCGAAGAACAGAGCGCACCGCCCCCAGCTGATGCAGAAGACTTGTTGGGGGAAGCTCCAGAGACAGTGCCAGCTCCTCCCTTGCCAAGCAGTTCCCAGGAGGATACCAGTGTGGCACAGCCCCCTGATCTTGAGCCTGTTGCTCAGGAGCAGGTGTCTTCCGATGAGCCGTTGGAAACACGCCCCTTGTCCCCTCGCTCCCGCCACCGCGAGAAACGGACAGGGCAAAGACAGGAATTACGAAGGAGTCAGAGATTACGTTCGAAAACGTTCCCTTCTTAAGCTTGCCGCTTACAGTGGGGAGTTGTTGAATCAACTTCCTTCACACGCTGCAGAGCATGTCTAGAGTGTAAGGGATTCTAGTGAGTTAGCGCAGGGTTTTCTATGAAGCGCAATGCCTTTGATGTATCCATTACTCTAATAAAATGAGATTTACTTGCACCCACGCTTCAGCCTCGTCCTTCCGGCTCTAGATGGGACAGGTCACCATAAGTCGTAGTCCACTTGAAGGCACATAACAACAAAAAGCCTAAGGCTCGAAGATAAGAAGTGCATTCTTTGCCCTTGTCTTCTGGAATCCTTGGCAGGTCTATTTCTGGCACTTTGGGTTTCCTCTTGGCCCACAGTGGGTGACCAGGTTTAAGGGGTGGTGGCAGTCTACCTAGCTTGCAGGCTTGGTTGGTTTACTCAACCCTGGTAAGGGAGGCACGGGTTGTACCTGGCCAGGGTCAATTGCCCTGGTCTTGGGAACTGAGTCCTGGTATGAACTGGCAGCCGCTCTTGACAGACCCAGTGGCCTCAGTGGGTATAAGGCAGCTTCCTATGTACCAGTTGTCACACGAGGGGAAATGTGGGTCAGAGCAAACTGACCAAACAATGATGGACCAGAATGGGAACAATCTGATCCTCCCCACCTTGGTCCAGACTCCAGAATCTTGCAGACCAATTCAAAGGTAAACATAATGGTTGTCTTTCAAAATGCCCATCTTTCTCTGCCTTAGATCTCCCATCTGTAAAGTAGGTGAGTTTTTTTTTTAACCATTAACTTTTTTATTGAGTTTTAAAGATTTTTGTTACATGGTGCATAGTTGCAGACATAGCAGCAAGGTTCTTTATAGAACCTCAGTAGTAAAATAATAAAACAACCTTATTGTGCTGCATGTCTAAAGAGAGCTCAACTTGACTCAGAAAGAGGTTGTACATTAACTGTTATCGCAATGTCCAGTGTCAATTTGAAACAGAGTTAAGGGCACCAATTGTTTGGAAACAAGTCATTCCAGAACAATTTATGTGTCTCCGGAGGTTTCACCAGTCCACTTTCTCTAGAAATATAGTTGATGAAAGGATGCTATGTAGTTACTGCTGTGTCTTTACATTTGGTTCCTCTAAGCACTCGTTGGACTCCGTAAACATTTCAGCCAGGGCAATATCCCAAACCTTTGTCCATCATCTTTGCAGTGAGAAAGAAGTGTTGTATCACCAGTGCTTGGCTATCTATTTATGTATTTTGTATTTTTTTAAATGTGGCAAACAGAAGAATAATTACAGCCTTCAGTCGTGGAAATGCTGGTTTGTATTTGGGCAAATCAATAACCATTGTTGTTTTCTTCATAGGTGCTTTCTACTGATGTGACCCGGACTGCATTTACAACACTGACTTTTGATGATTTAGTTGCCTCTGCTGTGCCTCTTGCACCTGAAGACCCTTCCTACTGGGATAACTTTTGTTCGAAGCGGGACTCGCCAGCACGCCAGGGTTCTAATCCAAGATAAGAGAGGCTGTATTTGCAAGGAAAGAAGTTGAAAGCATTCACAAGGGCCACCTGCTGCTCCTTGGCGAACAGTTAATTTGTGTGTTTGGAGTGGGGATGTAGAAGCTTTTTGTGTTCTAGTATTTTGACTATTTTGTATGGTATGATTACATTTTTAATCAGCCTTTGCCAGGAAGGCAGGTTTTAGAAGAGAAAAGCTGTAGAAAAGCTGCTCTTTGGCTGAGTGCATACAATTAGGCTGCTGAGTCTTTTTCTTTATTTTTGTTTATTTTATCCATTTTATTTTTTTCAAATATAACATGAGGGGGGGAGAGATTGTCAGTTGGCTTTAACAATAAAAAATATCCCATCAGTCCCAACTTAAACATATAAATTAATATAGTCGGCATCAGTATGCTTCTGAATACCAGTGGCTGGAAACCGCTGGTAGGGAGAGTGCTTTTGCACTCAGGTCCTGCCTTTGGGCTTCCCATTGCTGCATCTGGCTGGCCACTGTGAGAACAGGATGCTGGACTAGATGGGCCATTGGCTTGATCTAGCAGATCTAACTCTGTTACATTCTTCTGGTGCATTCCTCTCTTTCCCCAAGCACCTCCTGTAATGTTTGCCATGAGTTCATCACACCTGTGACTGTTTATGCAATGACCTGGTCCATGTAATATCTCCCCGCCCCACTTTGAAGACACACATCATACAAATTGAGCAGTCACACATTCAATAATACCCAAGAAGTCCCTGTGTAGTTACAGTAGGTGCATAAGGGGAAAGAGTATGTGCCTGCTCTTCTACTAGACGAAAGGGCATACGTCAAGTAGTCAATTAAAGCGTGAACTAGGCCTTTGTTCCCCTGCGAAGTAATTTCCTATTTCTGATGTTGGAAGTTCTTGCATCTTCAGTTGCCACACCACCATTACGAATGAATGGGAAAAGATAATATATAGTAATGTTAAAAATATCGTTACCTGTCACCGAGGAAAAAGGGGTCTCTAGTGGCACCCACAAAGCTGAAATACACACAAGGAGCTAAAGGTGGTGTTATATAAATTATAAATGGATCAGGCAGACTCTGGTCAAAGTCTGGGTATATGAATAACAAAGAGTTGTCTGCACAGGAGCCTCTGACAAATGCTAGACTTGCAAAAAGTAAATAGCTCTGCAATGCAATATCTGAACAGAAAGAGCCTCCCCACATGCTTATTTTGGTTCATTAGGGACTGTATTTTTTCCTCGCCTATTGTGTATTTTGACAATTACAACAACCAACATTTGTTCAAAGATTTAGCCTGAATACACTGAAAATAGCACTTTCGAGCGAACTCTCCATCATGTACAGAGTGTATTCCTTAATCATACAGTGCAACTGTGAAAGCAAGAAAAATATAATAACGTTCCATAAGAACATTTGGTTGCCTGGGGTTGTTGTGCCCTCCACTTCTGTGGAGTTCTTTTGTTTCTAGAAACAAAATCCAATGTGCATGTGTATGAGATGGTTAATGTCTAGGAAATGCTACTGTTTGGGGTTGTAGTGGCACTTTGAGCATGTCTAGTTTGGGCAAGGCCAAGCCAGGATTGGATGGAAATGCATGCAGCAAGCAGTAGCCTCAGGTGGGGTGGGGTGGAGCCATCCTGCTGACACTGGCATCGCTGTAGCTTACCTAGATGGGGCAGGGTGGCAGCAAGGCCACGACTGAAAGGACACACTGGTGGAGGAAATCTGATAGAGGCAATCCCCCATCCTGCCTCATCCAGGTAAGCTTCAGTCACACTGGTGTCAGGAGGGTAGCTCTGCAGTTCCGCCCCACCACACAAGGATGCTACCGGCAGCAAGACATCTTGAGTTGCTTGCAACAGCAAATACTAAACAGGCAGGGTCTGGTTCCAGGTCCAGTATCTGACATCTCCAGTTGAAAGGATAAGATAGCAGATGATGTGAAAATACCCTTCCTGAGACCGCAAAGAGCCACAAAGTGCACCAGCCTTCTCCAATCCTGGTGCCTTCCAGATGTTGGACTCCAACTCCCATCAGCCCTAGCCAGCATGGTCAATGGATAGGGGTTATGGGAGATGTAGTCCAGCAACAGCTGGAGGGCACTACGCAGGAGTAGATAATACTGGGCTAGATGGGCAGATAGTTTGACCTGGAACAAGGGCAGCAGCTTCCTATGTTCCTTGGTTCAGCACCCTGGAAAGATCCCATGTAGCAGATGACTTGTTCCAGCAAGCTTCCAGGTCCCATTGAGCCTGTGTCTCTTGGCTTGGCTATCGTTCCCAGGGTTTGTTCCTCTGGTCATGGCTGGGGTCATGAAAAGCATCCTCTGCCCTCTTTAACAGCCAAGCCTGACATACTAGCCAAGCCTAAAGGACTTTGAGACACTGTATTCGTTGATAACTTTTCCCACTGTCCAGCCTTCCCCAAGCTGGTGGCCTCCAGCTGTTTTGGACTACAGCTCCCAACAGCCCCAGCAAGACAATCACCTCTTCTAATCCCACCTTGGCAAACCACCATACTCCCAAGCATTTCTAAAGGATGGATCTGAACAGAAGAAAAACTCACTCATTTTTGAGGAAGAACAAACTTTTGAGGGAGGTTGCAGTGGCCCCATGAAAGCCCTTTTCTTGTTATTGCCACCTGAAAGCAACTCTTCCCTGGTGTGCCTTCATGATGGTTCTCTGCAGGAAAAGAAGTGAACTGGGAGACAGAAAGTGTGTGTGCTTTGCCATCAGTGCACTTTCCTATTTCCACCTCCTTAGCTGCAAAGATAGCACCCAGAGTCAGCATTGCACTAAACCAGCTCTCTTCATAGTCCTCAGAAAATACCTATGGATTAATAGTGGTGGTTTAATAAGACATCTGCAGGATGACACTGCCTATGTATTGATTGCTTGGTCATCTCTCAAAGTACACACACACACACCCGATTGAAAGATAATGTAAGGCAATTCTTACGGATGAGTGTGCATGATTAACAGCCTCCTGAAGCTACAATGTTAGCAGCATGTGTTGGGGAGACTGGAACAACGATATTGGCCGTGCATAACCTTATTGCTCATTGATTTCACTTAAGAGGGAACCTATTGGTCAGCAAAAAAAAAGCACATCTTTATTCATACATAAATCCCAGGATTGGTCTCCACTTAATGTTTTTGAGTAGCAAGGCTTAGAAAAGACATTGCCTGGGATTTTGATAATCCCAGAGTAGATAATCCTGGACTACACAAGGCAGTGATCTGATGTGATACCCTGCAAGTCCATATTTTTGTCTTACATATTTTACTTTATTTTCGGATTTTGGGGGTTGCCCAAAGGAGGAGGCTCTTCTAAGAGGAGTACATTTGAGACACAACTTATTTTTATATATGTTTAATACATTTATATCCCACCTTTCCTGCAAGGAACTCACACAGTGGTGTATGTTATTCTACCTCTCCCCATTTTATCCTCACAACTGCCCTATGAAGTAGGTTAGGCTGAGGGACGGTGATTAGCCCAAGGTTACCCAGTGGGTTTTATGGCTGAGAGGGGATTTTAACCTTGGTCTCCTAGGCCCTAATCCAACACTCTAATCTCTACAGCAAACTGGCTCTTATGAAAACATTCTCTTCCTTGCTGGGTTTTCAAGTTAGCTGCCTTTGTTTTCATTGTTGATGCCTTGCTTCTTGCAAAATTCTGAAGACATCAGTTTTCTCCTGGTGCACACAATGAACATACTCATTTCAAAGCACAAGGCACTGGAGCTATAAATCTCATTGTACTCCAGAGCAGTAAAGCCGGATGATTCAATAAGTAAATTCAAGACTGCACAAAGGTAGAATAGCCCTCATGAGATCTCTCAGTTTTAGAATTCAATGAAACCACGTTTATTCACAGGGAAGTATCGCACTTCTTTGAGGAAGTGACCTTTTAGCACACGTTGCTAATTGACATTCCATCCTTAATGATGCCACATCAGTTATGCAATACAAAGGCATGACAATGCTGCAACCTTTCATTGAAAGAGATTTAATTTTTTTCTGTATGGGATACAAGTAAATACATTATTTAAAAACTGCTTTCTTCATCCTTTTAGTTGAACTGGGGAGCCTCTGTTCTATTGTTGCAGCCTTCTATTATAGAAAAAAAATGGATTGCATTTTGGATTCAAGGACACCGTTTTAACATTTCTGAAAGCAAAGGAGCAAGGAAGATATTGCAATTGCGGAGGCAGGATACACAGCAAATACCTTTAATATATTCAAACTGAAAAGCAACAGCATATTTAAGAATTTGATTATTTTAATCCTACTAATATTGTTCATTTATAATTAAGATTTATATCCCATCCTTCACCCTAAGATCACAAGGTTTCATCAATAAACAGCATAAATGGAATACAATCCATGCATACAATTTAAATAACTAACTGCAATCCTATCCATCAGGGCCAGCATGACTGGCATGACTGGGCACTTGGGCACCATCTGCCCCGGGCCTGTGGTGCCATAGCCTTACATCCCCTCCTGATACATAAGCCCACTTGCATGCCTCACTATCTCCCACAGAGTGTGAATGATGTGAGCGCATAGAGCGCATGACTGCCATAAAACAAGGTGGCAAAGGATGCATCGGCCCCTTAGGAAAGCCCCTCTGCCATCTTGAGTGATGGTAGCATTCACCCTGATGGAGTAGGTAGATGGGGTGTGTGGGTGGGCTTATTGAAGCCCACACTGCCTGTATGGAAGGGGAGTGCCTGGGAGTTCCATGATCCTCAGCAGCATCAGGTTGCAGGACCCAACACTGTTGCAGATCATGGAATGGGAGTGCCAGCCTCCCACCCTAATGAGGGTCCCTTGGCCAGGACCCAATCTGGCTGCCCTTTGGCCAGCTATCTGAAGTGGAATCTCAAACATGTGGGGCAAGGGTGGGGAAAGAATCCAGTGTGCTGCCCTCCTTCCCTAAATGGTACCCTTACTTGGACAGAAATCTTGGCAACTAGAACGTGTGACACCAAAAGTAAACTCACAGCTGCTATCAAATAAGAACATAAGAAGAGCCTGCTGGATCAGGCCAGTGGCCCATCTAGTCCAGCATCCTGTTCTCACAGTGGCCAACCAGGTGCCTGGGGGAAGCCCGCAAGCAGGACCCCAGTGCAAGAACACTCTCCCCTCCTGAGGCTTCCGGCAACTGGTTTTCAGAAGCATGCTGCCTCTGACTAGGGTGGCAGAGCACAGCCATCACGGCTAGTAGCCATTGATAGCCCTGTCCTCCATGAATTTGTCTAATCTTCTTTTAAAGCCATCCAAGCTGGTGGCCATTACTGCATCTTGTGGGAGCAAATTCCATAGTTTAACTATGCGCTGAGTAAAGAAGTACTTCCTTTTGTCTGTCCTAAATCTTCCAACATTCAGCTTCTTTGAATGTCCACGAGTTCTAGTATTATGAGAGAGGGAGAAGAACTTTTCTCTATCCACTTTCTCAATACCATGCATAATTTTATACACTTCTATCATGTCTCCTCTGACCCGCCTTTTCTCTAAACTAAAAAGCCCCAAATGCTGCAACCTTTCTTCGTAAGGGAGTCGCTCCATCCCCTTGATCATTCTGGTTGCCCTCTTCTGAACCTTTTCCAACTCTATAATATCCTTTTTGAGATGAGGCGACCAGAACTGTACACAGTATTCCGAATGCGGCCGCACCATAGATTTATACAACGGCATTATGATATCGGCTGTTTTATTTTCAATACCTTTCCTAATTATCGCTAGCATGGAATTTGCCTTTTTCACAGCTGCCGCACACTGGGTCGACATTTTCATCGTGCTGTCCACTACAACCCCGAGGTCTCTCTCCTGGTCGGTCACCGCCGGTTCAGACCCCATGAGCGTATATGTGAAATTCAGATTTTTTGCTCCAATATGCATAATTTTACACTTGTTTATATTGAATTGCATTTGCCATTTTTCTGCCCATTCACTCAGTTTGGAGAGGTCTTTTTGGAGCTCTTCGCAATCCCTTTTTGTTTTAACAACCCTGAACAATTTAGTGTCATCAGCAAACTTGGCCACTTCACTGCTCACTCCTAATTCTAGGTCATTAATGAACAAGTTGAAAAGTACAGGTCCCAATACCGATCCTTGAGGGACTCCACTTTCTACAGCCCTCCATTGGGAGAACTGTCCGTTTATTCCTACTCTCTGCTTTCTGCTTCTTAACCAATTCCTTATCCACAAGAGGACCTCTCCTCTTATTCCATGACTGCTAAGCTTCCTCAGAAGCCTTTGGTGAGGTACCTTGTCAAACGCTTTTTGAAAGTCTAAGTACACTATGTCCACTGGATCACCTCTATCTATATGCTTGTTGACACTCTCAAAGAATTCTAATAGGTTACTGAGACAGGACTTTCCCTTGCAGAAGCCATGCTGGCTCTGCTTCAGCAAGGCTTGTTCTTCTATGTGCTTAGTTCATCTAGCTTTAATAATACTTTCTACCAGTTTTCCAGGGACAGAAGTTAAGCTAACTGGCCTGTAATTTCCGGGATCCCCTCTGGATCCCTTTTTGAAGATTGGCGTTACATTTGCCACTTTCCAGTCCTCAGGCACGGAGGAGGACCCGAGGGACAAGTTACATATTTTAGTTAGCAGATCAGCAATTTCACCTTTGAGTTCTTTGAGAACTCTCGGGTGGATGCCATCCGGGCCCGGTGATTTGTCAGTTTTTATATTGTCCATTAAGCTTAGAACTTCCTCTCTCGTTACCACTATTTGTCTCAGTTCCTCAGAATCCCTTCCTGCAAATGTTAGTTCAGGTTCAGGGATCTGCCCTATATCTTCCACTATGAAGACAGATGCAATGAATTCATTTAGCTTCTCTGCAATCTCCTTATCATTCTTTAGTACACCTTTGACTCCCTTATCATCCAAGGGTCCAGTCGTCTCCCTTGATGGTCTCCTGCTTTGAATGTATTTATAGAATTTTTTGTTGTTGGTTTTTATGTTCTTAGCAATGTGCTCCTCAAATTCTTTTTTAGCATCCCTTATTGTCTTCTTGCATTTCTTTTGCCAGAGTTTGTGTTCTTTTTTATTTTCTTCATTCGGACAAGACTTCCATTTTTTGAAGGAAGACTTTTTGCCTCTAAGAGCTTCCTTGACTTTGCTCGTTAACCATGCTGGCATCTTCTTGGCCCTGGCGGGACCTTTTCTGATCTGCGGTATGCACTCCAGTTGAGCTTCTAATATAGTGTTTTTAAACAACTTCCAAGCATTTTCGAGTGATGTGACCCTCTGGACTTTGTTTTTCAGCTTTCTTTTTACCAATCCCCTCATTTTTGTGAAGTTTCCTCTTTTGAAGTCAAATGTGACCGTGTTGGATTTTCTTGGCAATTGGCCAGTTACATGTATGTTTAATTTAATAGCACTGTGGTCACTGCTCCCAATTGGTTCAACAACACTTACATCTCGCACCAGGTCCCGGTCCCCACTGAGGATTAAGTCCAGGGTTGCCGTCCCTCTGGTCGGTTCCATGACCAACTGGTCTAGGGAATAGTCATTTAGAATATCTAGAAACTTTGCTTCTTTGTCATGACTGGAACACATATGCAGCCAGTCTATGTCCGGGTAGTTGAAGTCACCCATTACTACCACATTTCCTAGTTTGGATGCTTCCTCAATTTCATATCTCATCTCAAGGTCTCCCTGAGCATTTTGATCAGGGGGATGATAGATCGTTCCCAGTATTAAGTCCCTCCTGAGGCATGGTATCACCACCCACAACGATTCTGTGGAGGAGTCTGCCTCTTTTGGGGTTTCGAGCTTGCTGGATTCAATGCCTTCTTTCACGTATAGAGCGACTCCGCCACCAATACGTCCTTCCCTGTCCTTCCGATATAGTTTATATCCAGGGATAACCGTATCCCACTGGTTTTCTCCATTCCACCAGGTCTCCGTTATGCTCACTATATCAATGCTCTCCTCTAAGACCAAGCACTCCAGTTCTCCCATCTTGGTTCGGAGGCTCCTAGCATTAGCGTACAGGCACTTGTAAGCAGTGTCTCTCTTCAAGTGTCTTTGAACACTCAACAGTGACCTGCAACCCAAACAAGTCCTGTTCAGACATTACCCTGAATGGGTGTGGGCTAACAGTGGGGAGGGGACAGGAGAACACACACAAGCCCTACTCCCAACTTCGCCATACACACTGGCTCCACTTAGGATCTTCCCATGTTGAGAAGCAAGATCTGAAAGGAGATTTTAAGTCCTTTCACTGATCAGTTCTGTCAGTGAGCTCTAATTGCAAAGGAACAATCGGTGGCTCAATTTGAGCTCCCAGTTACTTTGGAGCCATGTCTGACACCTGATGTCACACATGACCCAATACTTCTATGGCTAGGAATGCCTTCTCCCAGCTTCAGCTGGTATGCCACTTGTGATCATTCCTGAGCTGGGATAGACTGGTCCATGCAATTGTAACTTCAGTAGTTGATTACTATAATATACTTTATGTGAAGCTATCCTTGTATCTGATACAGAATCTGCAGCTACATTGAAACATATGAACATGTAATCAGTATTAAAATCTTATTAGTTTGGGACATACAATTCATTATCGCATAGCATAAGAACAAACACCAATCATTGTATTCACATACCGAAGATGGAAAGTAACTTTTGCTGAAGAGATTTCAAACAGTGTAGCTAAAGGTTCTTTGTAAAAAGAAAGTATCCGAGTGCTTTTTTTGGCCGCAAGCCTGATATTAAATCCTTACATTTAATTGCATTCTATCTCTCCGCGTCAGAACCTGCAGGCAATTGATTACATGTTTGTATATTTCAACTTTCAGCCCCTGACGAAGGCCAAAATATAAGGTGGCCGAAACGCATTGGGCTTGTCTTTTTAATAAACTGCTTTGGAATCATTTTCATAAATACACTTTTTGGCCTCTTGGGAGTTCCCCCCCCCTTTTTTTTCTTCCTCTCATGAACCAGATGCCATCCACCTTCGCTGCACTCCATTGGCTGGTGCCAGTTCAAAAGCATTCTGTCGACCTAACAGGCTGGTATCGATTCAATTTCGTTCTTTGTTCACTAGCCACTGCTTTTACTGATCCATTTTTTCCCTTCTCAAAAATATACATATTAATATTGATATTTTAAAAGGAAATATTGATATTTTTGAAAGGAAATGTCAATAAATTAAAGGAAATATCAATATAATTATTGTTCTTAATATTGATATTTTAGAGACAGATTTTTTGGGGGGGGGAAATCCATTTTCAGAAACAGCCATGGAAAATCTCTACATAAAAATCCAATCTGCAACGACAGAGAATAAACAAATTAATGGGAAATTCGGTACCAGATCTGAACTGGACAGAACTCGAGCACATCCTTAACTGGAGGTTCTCCACCCCCTGATTTAGGAGTAGGCAGACACTTTAGGAGCACATGTAATGTTCCTCCCACTGGCACCACCTGTCAGGCTCCCACCCGTGGCTCCCACCAGGGAGAAACGTAGTTTTTATTTTTCTTTAGCTCACCCTAGCACAGATCTCACAAGATCTCACTGCTAGGCAGCACCACCAGTCACTCCCTGTAAACAATACTGCTAGAGACTTCGCCTTAGTCTCCCTTCTGGCTTATTGTTACTTTGTGTCTGGGTGCACTTGCAGGCCACAACCCCCCTGTATCTTTGTGCCAATAAAGCATACAGCTCTGGGTTGGCCTGGATACTTGATGATACACTATCTCTTCACCGCTGCCACCATTGATACTGTTTCCCAACCTTGGTAATTACCCTACCCACCCTTCTGGTCTGTGAAAGCCCCAGCCAAGGATCAGGCTTTTGGTAAACCAACAGAATATTTATTTATAAACACCAGGAAATAACAAAATTATGTAAGGTATGTGTAACAAGCATATGGTTTCATATAGTGTCCCTCTTTATGTTTCTGGTCATATATATATTGCCTAAATATCAGCCAAATACAATCCAAGCCTCCCTCAGAACTCTGCCAACCAACTCCTCCAAAATCCCTCTCATCGACCAACCGACTTCCTCAACAACTCCCCAACAACTCCCCTTCAACTCTCATTTATACCTTCAGCCATTCAAACACTCAGCAAATCATCATACAGCATTCTCCAGCATTTTAGCCCATGTACTCCCCCTTCTCACTCAGTCACTTACCATATATCGCTTAATAAACCAGCACTTACCATATTTACAGATATTAAAATACAGGGACATCACAGCACACACCTTATATTTGTAGATATTTACTTAAACATCTTAAGTGTGAAGGAGCCCTCTGATGAGTCAATAGCCTGCCTTATGTCTCTTCCAAAGGGGTGTGTGAGAGAGAAAGACATTACCACAAAGTAAACTTGGAATTAGTTTTTTGAAAGCTCCTTTGGGAGGAAGGGTGGGATAGAAATTCCAGTAATAATTAATAATTTCTTGCAAACTCAGCTGGGGCAGGAGTGGGTTGGGATTAATCTGTGAACATTTGCCTCTCAACCTTTAATGCAATATATGATGGTGAGAACCACGAATGTAACTATTAGTGTTCTCATTAGCATTTAGATAAACATTATAAATACTGTTTAGGTAATAATGGTTCTCAGGATTCCTAAAAGGCTGCTAATGGTGAAAACAACTTTCAGCTTGCCTGAAATTAGCTGTTTATTTCCATGCACATTTAACTTGCTGACGGACGTTTTGTCATTTCAATGACCATGCAAGCCACACTTGGAAATATAATATCATGCCAGCACAATTCATGTGGGGGCTCGGCAGATTATAGAGAAGTCATAATTCTAAAAAATTCACTTTATCTGTGTTTCTTCTGATTCTGTAGTTGGGAGGGTATGCACTTCTTAGGGATGGAGGAATCTGCCAATTTGTTTCTATCGGTTTCCCATTTTTCGTAAATCTTAAATTCAGTTCTGCACATCTCCACATCAGTTTGCATTTTTTTAAAAAAAGTTCTCATGAAAATGTATTAGCATTTTAGTGCACATTTCTCCTACAATATACATTTTTAATGAAACTTTACCTAATATCCACATTTTTGCAAAGCATATTTTGTGGAATGCTCTCCCCAGTGCCATCTTTTCTATTTTAAGCACCCAGGAAAGACCTTCCTCTTACCCAGACTTTTGGTCCTTATTTTGGAGGTTTTCAGGCCATTGTGGCTTCTTTTAGTGGGGCAGGATCTGTAGACCGGTCCTTTATGTGTATAGACATGTTTTTAGGTTTTTATTGGTTATGTTTGCCTTAATTGGTTTTAATATAAGTCACTTTGGGGCACTTTTGTGAAGAAAAGTGACTAACAACTACAACAACAACTACTACTGTTTCCCTCATATTTATATTTCCCCTAACATAACACATTTTGTGTGTTATTTTCATGAATATATGCATACTTTAATTCTGAAGGATGACTATGTTTCGGTCTGCATATTATTTTGAAAAGTGCAAATTTCACCTTTAAATGTGAACTGCATTAAAAAAAATGTCCCCATCCCTAGTGCCACACCATATTCAGGAGCCCTATTTCCAGCTAAGGAGAGATGTGGCAGACTATAACAAACCTTTGGGCTTCACGGTGGTGTACCTATGGTAGCAGTCAGTCAAGCCATTTCTTTTTTTAATTTGGGAGGCACAAATGGCTTTTGGCATCACAACAAGAGACCCTTATGAGCAGTCAAAAAAAATTAAGTAACATTGTGATGGGAGGTGGGGGGAGCTGTATGCAGCCCACAGGTTAGGTATCCCTGATGGCAGAGCATCTGTCTTGCATACAGAAGGTCCCAGGATCAGTCTCCAGTATCTCCAGGCAGGACTAGAAATATCCCCTGGCTGACACCTTGGAGAGCCACTGCCCGTCAATTCAGACAATACTGAACTAGATAGACCAATTGTTTATGTATGTATGTATGTATGTATGTCAGCAGAACAGGCGGAGGATAACAATGTGTATGTTACAACGGCTGTGAAGGCAGATGAAGGCTGCAGCAAATAAAAGACTTTCAATCATCGTGGTATCCCATGCCATTGGATCAAAGCCTTTTTCTTTCAAGATTGTGTGTTGATCGTTGTGCACCGATCTCCACACATAAAACAAATTCATGCACAGGCGTCTTCCAATGTATGTATGTATGTAGTTATAAAAAATATTTGTATACCACTATTTTGTTAAAAAATCAAAGCAGTTTACACGTTAAAACCAACAACCATAGAACAAAAACATTAAAAATGCATTACAAACTGTTAGGAAAAGGGCATCTTCTTAATTGCCTGTATAAGCCTGATGGAACAGAAAGGTTTTCAGCAGGCCATTAAAAGTTAAAACAGAAGGCACCGGCTGAATCTCTGTTGGCAGAGCATTCCAAAGAACTGGTTAATGACACTGAAGGCTCAATTTGAAGTGGTATAAGGCAGACTCCTGTGTTCCTGTGCTTGAGGAGGTGGGGTAACTGGCTGAGGAGGGCTGGTTGACCATAGAAATCAACCCTAGGGTGAGCTGGAGCTGAATTCAAGTCAGGTCCAGACCACTTTGCAATGGAATAAGGGTTTTCAGATGGCAAGAGTTTATATTCCAAACTCCCCAAAGTCCATCTTCGCTCCCATCATTAACTGAAAGTCACAATCCTTCACTGCCACAGGTTTGGTAGGGAGAGGAGTTTTTAAAGTTTGTGTTGGTGGAGCCAATTAACCTGATGGAATGAGGAAGATGCTTTTCTGTTGAAACCAACTTTCCACCCACTTGATTGGCTGCACTAAACACTTGCCAAACACTTCTGGCTGCACGAGCGCATCTCCTAGACTGTACTATGGCTGTCTCAGATTCTATACGTAGACATTTGGAAGGAAAATCTTGCTGTAGAACGGAGTCAGATTGTGGGATTTGGCAGCAACTGCATCTGTGTATATATGCATAGGTAGGCTCAGTGAGTATTGGTTACTCTGAGCAGCATCAGGTCTCCAAGGTCTCAGGCAGAGTATCTTTCCAGTGGTGACTGGTGCTCACTGGGGTTAGCAGAGCAGACGGCAGGGAGACCAACAGTAGGTGGCACCAGAGCCAATGACAGGAAGAGCCAACCAATTCTACTTTAGTCCCCACCCTCCTCCCTGCTGAATTCTACAAGGTCAACACTAAGGAAAAGGTAGCTTCCAGGAAATGCCACCTCCTGGACTGATTGTAAGTAACAAGGTGCACAGTTGAGGGCAGACTGAGGTGAGTGGGGCAGTGTCCCATTCACCCAAATGGTCCAGCCTCCACTGAGTCTTTCCCATCATCTGTTACTTGCTTTAAAAAAAAAATCTAGAGGCTTTCAGGATTGAACCTGGGGTCTTCTGCTTGCAACACCTGTGCTTTACCCCTAAACTGTGGTCCCTTAGCTTGAGCTGTGGTTCCTCTCCTAGCTGAGCTGTTTGGGCAGAGCTGAAGTCCAAGGCTAGCGTGTAGCCTTGACCGATCCAAGCATCTGTTGCTTCACTGGTCAAGAATATCTTGAGCAGCATGCATTGGAACTCACTTGCGAGTGATGTGGGTGCTTTTTCTTTTATTGGTTTGGTAAGTGGATACAGCAAAAGAAAACAAAAGAGTATCTTCTGAGCAGAGGGGAAGTTAATTCATATACTGATAATATTCTTCCCCCCCCCCAAAAAAACCCGCCTCAATATCACTAGTGATGAGTTTTTGGTATAATATTCATTATAATAAAGAGCACTTCCTAAAATTGAGAGAGACACTTGAACGCAACATCAGTCCAAAAGTGAATTTCTAAAATATCAAAGATGATATTCACCCATAATTATAAGCAGCAGATGACTCCATATGTACAGCTGAAGCTCAATATCTTCCACATTACCATGAAACAAATTTCATTGTAGAATCCATGACACAGTGGAAATGAGCTAGCTCTGATAAGCTATGAAAACCAGTCTTCTGTGAATAGAAGTTTTGCAATTAGATTAAATGAGTGGAGGCTGAGGCTCCAACCCACATCTACCGTTTGCTCAGTTTTAATGATGTTTGTAACTGGATTTTCATCCACCAGCTAAATAATTTCTCTGCAAAAGCCTAAGGAACATTGTCCAACAAAATAAAATAAAATAAAATCCATTTCCGTCTCTTGCATCAAAAACAATGGAGTCCTATGGAGACAACACATGAACCGTGATAGCCTCCTTTCTTGGGCAAATGTCTGTCACATCAAGTGTATGTATGAAGTGCACAGTGAAGATACAAACTGTGTGTTGCCAGTGGAGGCTGATGCCTCAACACCCCCAGGCTGTCTTTCTTCAGCCAGTCCCCAACTGCCACCCTTCTTACTTACAACTAGTCCATGGGTAGGGTCTGAAGGTACATGGGCCACCACCTTGCTGAAGCTAAGCTGGTTTCGGTCTGATCAGTGCCTGGATGGGAGACCGCTTGGGAACCATATCTATGGTACCTTGGGTTTCCTGGTAAAAGAAAGACGTGATATAAATGTAAGTAAATAAATAAAAAATAGCTCATGGGGTGGCACTGCCTGCCAGCTTCCTCTTCCTTAGTCTCAGTGTTGCCCTTGTAGAACTCAGCAAGGAGGAGGATGGAGGCAAAACAAGAATGAGAGGGCACTGCCTGTTATTACCTCTTGCTCTACTTACTTCTGCCCTACCAGTCCCAATGGGCACCAGTGCCCTAGCTCAGTACTGAACATCATGGCAAAGAGGAGACCAACCTGGCCCCATCCATTGGCTGCTCCAATGCCTGCTTCCCTCTTCCTTCTCTTTTTCCTTTCATATCATGTCTATCAGACAGTGGCAGCTGGTGGCTCCATGTCAGTAGGGCAGTGGAATCTACTCTGAGTTTTCGTCTGAACTTACAAGGAGCTTCAGCACCCTGGACAACTATCACTGCCACTGCTATCAGATCATGAGCATGTGGACAGGGACATTTTGGACACTGTACATGTTAAATAATCTTGTAATTTAAATATTAATGTGTGATGATCATCATCATCATCATCAACAACAACAGTAACAATAACAATAACAATATTCTGCCTTTCCTCCCGAAGGAGCCCAGGGCAACGAACACATCAACAAAACTATTAAAAATAAAAGAATTCCAAAAACAATTACAGACAGTTACAGTTAAAAACATTCTTCCATCCAGTGATCTCCAGGTTGCCTAGAATAATCTCCTTGAGTCATCAAATGCCTGGGTGAACAGGAATGTTTTCAAATTCCTTCTAAAAGCCAATAATGATGGAGGCAGATACACCTCACTGGGGAAAGCATTCCATAAATGGGGAGCCACCACTGAAAAGGCCCTGTCACCAACAAGACCTCACCTGCTGATTATAAAGTCCAAGATGGCTGATGGTCAAGCACAGTCCTGCTCTCCTCCACCATATGATTGAAATTGCATGTGGAAGAATATATGAATAGAGCAACAGATATCTCCACAATCTACTACAGCCATTGTGTGTGTGTGTGTGTGTGTGTTTACATACACACCACAGCAATGGGAGAAAAAGCTAAAGATTATAAGATAGAAAAACTCTCCAAGATGCTACAACTAAAAAGGCCCTGTCAGATAACCCTGCCAGAGCCTCTGAAGGCAGCGGAGCACAGAGCAAGGCCTCCAAGGATGAAAACACAGTGTGGTCCAAAGCTTGAAATCTGGATACTCGAGCCTTTGATTGGATAATAAAAAGGTTGCTTCCTACTTGTAGAGGTGCTGACAAAGCAGTTAAGAACAATTAGAAAGTCCCAAAATTCCAATTATTTTTTCACTTTAAAAAGCCTTAGGTCATCCTTAAAACAAAGAATTATCAATCTACTGAAACGTCATCTATTTTTCCCAAAGAAGGTTGAAGTAATACACATTGTCATGAAAACACCTTGTCCCTTCAAGAAGAAGAAAATGTAACAGTTTTCACTGTAAAACGGGAGAGCTTTTCCATACAAAATCAAACACAAGGTTTGTGCAAGGACACAAGAGGTGTATCTTGGGACTGCTAATTGATGAAACTCTATCCTTCATGAATTTCTAACATGCAATAAGTAGCAATTTAATTTTTTTCCCTCTGCCATAAAAGAATGTCTTGACATTTAGGCACGTTCATATCAGTGTTTTTCCAATGGGGAAAAGTGAATGATGGCAGTTGGCCTCCAATAACATATGGAGGGCCACTGATTAGCCACCCTTGATATAAATTTAAATATCCCTATGCTGGTTTGAAGTTTGGGGCAAAGTTGCACTGCTACCATGCACAGAGGAAGCTGCCTTATACTGAGTCAGACCACTGGTCCATCTAGTTCAGTGCTGTTTACATTGACTGGCAGCAGCTGTACTGGGTTTAAGGCAGGGTCCTGGAGATACAAGGAATTGAACCTGGGACCTTCTGCATGCAAAGCAGATGCTCCATCACTGAGCTACAGCCCTGCACCCATAGGAGGTGCAGAATGGAAGAGCCTCTTGCAGGAGTTAACTAGAGAAGATATGCTGGGACTCAATGATAAGCATGTGGGGGCCAAAAATGGCAGTGACAGAAAAGCATGGAGCAGATAGCTAGATGGCAGTGCTATCTTCATTAAATATTTTTGTACCCTGATTTTTAACATATTGGGCAGTATCCAATTAAACAGATTCCCTAGTACAGCGGTTCCCCAACTTTCCCCCCCTCATGAGCCACTTGAAAATTACTGAGGGTTTTGGTGGACCACTTAATGATTTTCCTGCCCGTTGTAGCAATTGTGATTCCAAACTGAAACACAACAGAAGAAATAAAAGAAGCTATAAAAATGCAACTAAATTTTTCTATAAATATTTAGTGTGATGGATGTGTCATCTCACATCTTTAACCACAAGTCCACAGACATGCCACAGGCCACCTGAATGAAGCTCGTGGGCCATGGACCGTAGTTTGAGAACCCCTGCATTAGTACAAGGGCTTTTGGCTGTGCCAAGGGACTTCCCATTTCTCTTCTCTCCCCACACATTCCCCTTGCCCCCTAAATCTGTTGTAGGGTTTCTCCCAACCCTCTGGATCAGATCTGGGGAGGGCGTGGGGGGCACTGGAAGAGGAGAGGGAGGGGAAGTCCTGCTGCGCAAGTGGAAATCTTTGCACTGGCAGATCTCTTTTGTTGGATTGTGCCCATTGCATTCCAAGTAGATGATAACTTGGTTAATAAAACCCACCAAAGAACATCAATAAAAATGCCACAATTAAAACATGCACAATAACAAACTCAAACAAGATCACCAAGGGGGCAATCCAATTGATTCTGAGATGGTATCCTAGGGACCATAAGATTTTTTGGATCTCAAGAGATCCACCCCAGAAAGGGAGATCCAAGCTTCTCCACCGGTGGTTGCTGAAAGGTCCGCAACTGGAGGTGGTTTTTTTTTTGCTGTTGGAACTCATAGAGGACAAAAAGATCTGCCAGAGGAATGTCAGGAGAGGATGCCAACCTGCAGGATCCAAAGCCCTTCTGTTCCCAGCATGGAAAAAAAAAACTGCCAGTCCTGGAGCTGGTGTAGTTTATTTCCCTCACATTAGGAGCAATGAGAGAGGAAAGGTTTGAGAAAGTGAAACAGAGGAAGCCTCAAGACTATCGTACTTTCACATAGGATTCAATCACAAACTGGCAAATTCAGGTTGCACAATTGTAGGCAATTGGGAGGTCTTGCACAACAAACCCACTTCCCCAAAAGATCAGACTTTTTCCAGTGAGAAAGTGACGAGAAAATGATCTGGAAAGTATGGGATAGCACTTGCTTTGATGCAACATTATCCAGCCTTTCTGCAAACAAATCACAATGAATGCTCATTAAACAGCCAACATTATCAAATTTCCCTGCAAATAAGGATTTATTTATTTATTGCATTTGTATACTGCCCCATAGCCGAAGCTGTTTACAACAATTAAAAACATTAAAAACAAATATACAAATTTAAAAACACATTTTTAAAAAACAATTTAAAAACACATGCTAAAATGCCTGGGAGAAGAGGAAAGTCTTGACTGGTCAATAAACAATCATCTTGAAGCACCCAGAGAAAAAGGCCAAATTTTTTAAAAGGGAAGGAAAGACCCACAGACGTATGCATACACACTTTCCAACCTTCTGGTGCAAGCTAGCGGGGCTCAGGAAAAGGCAGGTTCCTCCTACAATCCTATTTTCATTTGCCTAGGACTCAGCCCCATTAAACTCAATGAGACTTATGTCTGAGTAGACACGTAGAAGATGAGCCCAGAAACAAATAATCACAGAGATGCTTTAAGATCCGAGTAATATGACCCAAACTCCAAGCCCCACTTATTATTATTATTATTTATTAAATTTATATACCGCCCGACTAGCAATAGCTCTCTGGGCGGTGAACATAAAACAGCATAAAAATACAATAAATAACAAAACAATACTAAAATACAAGCAACAATCCAACACAATAAACATTTTTAAAATTAAATCAGTGTAACTTAAAATGCTTCAGAGAATAGGAAGGTTTTGACCTGGCGCCGGAAGGAGAGCAGAGTCGGCGCCAGGCGTACTTCCTCAGGGAGACTGTTCCATAGTTCGGGGGCCACCACTGAGAAGGCCCTAGATCTTGTCATCACCCTCCGGGCCTCCCTGTGAGTTGGAACCCGGAGGAGGGCCTTCGTAGCAGAACGTAGTGCACGGGCCGGTTCATATCGGAAGAGGCGTTCTGCAAGGTATCGTGGTCCCGCACCGTATAAGGCTTTATAGGTTAATACCAACACTTTGAATCTAGCCCGGAAACATATTGGCAACCAGTGCAAGCTGGCCAGAACAGGTGTTATATGCTCGGACCGCTTGGTCCTTGTCAGCAATCTGGCCGCCGCATTTTGCACTAGTTGTAGCTTCCGAACTGTCTTCAAAGGTAGCCCTACGTAAAGCGCATTACAGTAATCCAAACGTGAGGTTACCAGAGCATGTACCACTGATGTAAGGTCCTCTTTACTCAAATAGGGACGTAGCTGGGCTACCAACCGAAGTTGGTAAAACGCATTCCTAACCACCGAGGCTACTTGAGCCTCAAGTGAGAGGGAAGAGTCTAAAAAGACTCCCAGACTACGAACCCGGTCCTTTAGGGGGAGTGTAACCCCGTCCAGGACAGGGTATATATCCACCATCCGATCAGAGAACCCGTCCACCAACAGCATCTCAGTCTTGTCTGGATTGAGCTTCAGTTTGTTAACTCTCATCCAGTCCATTGTCGAGGCCAGGCAACGGTTCAGCAAATCGACAGCCTCACCTGAAGAAGATGAAAAGGAGAAGTAGAGCTGCGTGTCATCAGCATACTGATGACAACGCACTCCAAAACTCCTGATGACCTCTCCCAACGGCTTCATGTAGATATTAAAAAGCAGGGGGGACAAAACTGACCCTTGCGGGACCCCATATTGGAGAGCCCGCGGTGTCGAGCAATGTTCCCCAAGCACTACCTTCTGGAGACGACCCGCCAAGTAGGAGCGGAACCACTGCCAAGCAGTGCCTCCAACTCCCAACTCCGCGAGCCTCTCCAGAAGGATACCATGGTCGATGGTATCAAAAGCCGCTGAGAGATCAAGGAGAATCAACAGAGTTACACTCCCTCTGTCTCTTTCCCGACATAGGTCATCGTACAGGGCGACCAAGGCTGTCTCAGTGCCAAAACCGGGCCTAAAACCCGATTCAAATGGATCCAGATAATCAGTTTCATCCAATAGCGCCTGGAGCTGGCCAGCAACCACCCGTTCCAAGACCTTGCCCAGGAATGGAACATTCGCCACTGGCCTGTAGCTGTTAAAATTGTCTGGGTCCAAGGAAGGCTTTTTCAGGAGTGGTCTCACCACTGCCTCTTTCAGACAGCCCGGGACCACTCCCTCTCGTAAAGAGGCATTTATCACTTCCTTGGCCCAGCTACCTGTTCCATTCCTACTAGTTTTTATCAGCCAGGAGGGGCAAGGATCCAGTACCGAAGTGGTTGCACGTACCTGTCCAAGCACCTTGTCCACGTCCTCGAGTTGAACCAACTGAAGCTCATCCAACAAAACAGGACAAGACTGTGCTCCGGACATCTCACTAGGATCTACTGCTATAACTTGAGAGTCTAGGTCCTGGCGGATACATGAGATCTTATTCTGGAAGTGATCGGCAAACTGATTACAGCGGGCCTCCGATGATTCCACCGTGTCCGGAGGGTTTGAATGGAGAAGCCCCCGGACAACTCGAAAGAGCTCCGCTGGGCGACAAAGAGGTGATTTAATAGTGGCAGCAAAATGATGTTTTTTAGCTGCCTTCACTGCTCCTACATAGAGCTTAGTCGAAGCACTAACCAGCGCATAATTGCACTTAAACCCTGGCAGTTTCTTCTGAATTAATCAAAGCACTACAACAATCTAACCAAGGGTGCCTTCAGCCTGTCACTCTTTTGTGGGAGGGATTCAAGTGCATCCCATAAATTTAGGTTTACACAATTAAAGTGGACTAGAATGCTCCATTGCCTTGGTCTGACAAATCCACTTTAAAAAAGAAACGGACTATTTGCACTTAGGAAAGTGACACAGAAATGAACCATGGGATGAATGAATGAAGAAGACATATCAACACCTTGCTAGCAAATCAGGATGAGTGCATGTTGAATGTTCATTGCTGTATAACCTCCCCGCAAACAAATCAGAATGAATGCTCAATGAAGAGCTGACATAGTCTGACCTGCACGTAAACTTTGTGAAAGCAAATCAGGATGAATGCTCAATGAAAAAGTTGCCTGGAGGAGCCCATGATAGCACTGTGAGATGCCATAAATAACTGTGCTGTCGCTTTGCTTCTTTGTGAGCTAATTCAGCAAAGATGAAGGCTAAGGCAACCCATTCAGTCACAATGTGGCCTGTTGAAGCTGTTGGTGGACACTTTCCAACAAACTCTTCTAATCAAGCTGGCTCCAAATGCATAGGCAGCTAATTGTCCTTCAGGCAGACAGCAAGCTCGAGAAAGGATTTAGATGCTGGACAAGTCTGAGTCTTGATACCACTGCAAAAGAGACACTTTATCCTTGCTTTCAGCTCTAGAAGAATGCTACTAGCCAATTGTCTTGTCAAGATGGATGGGTGCCAGGAACTCTGCCCTGAGATAGCTGTCCTCCTATTGAATGGCTACTTCTAGGAAGTTAATGCAATGATGGGTGTGAAAAGGGCAGCTGAAAACAAATTGTAGAATGTGATTAAAAGTAATGCCTAATTTACCCAACCAAATTGAATTTGCTGACTTGTAAACAGGATTTGCATAATCCAATATAGGGGAAAAATTGCCTGTGAGGTTTGAACACTTCCTGGCTTTCTAACGTCATCAGCTTGCAAGAAACAATTTTCACATCATAAAATAAAATGCAATGGCAAAGCGCACATAAAGCAAAACAAGAAAATCTTGGAATGAAACTATTTGCTTCTAAACAAGAAAAGGGGGGAACAGCTGCAATGGTACGGTGTTACAAGATCACTTTTTATGCACCAATTTTCTTCATGGACATTACTTATGTATGGGGAAAGAATGCATTTTTAATAATGAAAATGAATGGATTCACTGCCCCATTGACATCAGAACCACCAGTCTCCAATGGAAGATGGGCATATTTATTTTTAGACACTCCCCTCTGTTGTTTTAAACATTCTTCTCTGTCCTGTGAACCTTTGTTTCAGATCACTTTGTCTTATTTAGTCTTTTATTCCGTGTGCATTGTAAATTGCTTTCATTGATGTTGTGAGCAGGCCAAAAGATGGGATAAAAATATTATAAAATATTATAACTAAATAAATAAATAAACCAGATCCGAGAATCAGTGTGGTGTAGTGGTTAGAGATCAGAGTGTTGGATTAGGACCTGCGAGGCCAGGGTTCAAATCCCCACTATGTCATGATGCATGCTAGGTGACCTTGGACCAGTCACTATTTCTCAGCCTAGCCTACTTCACAGGGTTGTTGTATGGATAAAATGGAAGACAATGTATGCTACTTTGAGCTTCATGTAGGAAAGGTGGAATATAAAGGTAATAAATAAATAAATAAATAATGAGCAATGGCTAGAAAAGCTGGGTAGGTTTACCTGAAAGTCTTTGATTCCCAACATCTGTAGGTAAAAGTGCTTTTATTTTTGTAAATTTCAACTATTTAGAATAGGGATGGGAAACCTTTTTCAGTTGAAGGGCCACATTTTTTTCTGAGCAGCGTTCTGGGGGCCACATGCTAGTGGTGTGTGGGACCACAGGCAAAGGTGAGCAAAGCAATAAATGTACACGCACCCCTCTGTCCTACATCCTGTCAAGCAACCCGCATGAGCAGGGTTCAAGGACACTGAAGGACATCCTAGCAAAGAAAAAACACTCAGTGAGGGGCATGGCCTGGTAAGCGAGGGATGTGGCTAGGGAGGAGGTGTGGTGTGGGGAGAGCGCAGACGGCCAGGTAGAGAGACTTGGTAGCAGTGGTAGCTGGTTCCCATTGAGTCCAGGAAGGCAGAAGGCAAGGAACCCAAAGAATAAGTTGTCCCCATCCTCTCCCTGCGGAGTTCTACAAAGGCATCACTGAGATGAAGGAGAAAGCTGTCAGGAAGTGCCACCCTCTGGATTGGTTGTAAGTAAGAAGGCGTGCAGGTGGGGGCTGGCTGAGGTCAGAAATAGATTGGTGGGGCAGCGACCCACTTGTCCTAATGGACCAGAGTCCACTGTTCGGATTTGGCCTCTGGGTCTCAGGTTCTTCACCTCTGATTTCAAAACTAAGGAGAGCCTTGCTGGATCAGACTATCAGTTCATCTAGTCAAGCACCATCTTCTTTCCAAGACGCTTCTGGAAAAGCAGAGAGGAGGCCATCGGGGCAACAGCGCTCCTCTGCCTTTTGACTCCCAGCAAGTGGCATTCAGAGTTACCACGCCAGTTATTTCCAGTCCGAACCTGAAGGCCAAATCAGATGATACTTTAGCTCCATAGCTGTGCTCTTAAATGCAGAGCATTTTGTGTTTAGAACACAAATTACCAGCGTCCAGGTCAACACCCTAGCTTGGGGGTATGGGAAGGGATAGGTTTTTTTTAATCCTTTGCCTCCAATATGGACCATGGGGTGGCCTGTGCCTCCAGTGGAGGACTGTGCATTAAGGCAAATGGGGCACCGTCCCACCAACTGCAGTCAGCCCTCAGCCAGCCCCCACCTGCTGGCCTTCTTACTTACAACCAATCCAGGGTGGGAGCAGCCCTGGCTGTCAACTTTCTCCTCTTTAGTCACGTTTACCCTTGTAGAACTCAGCGGGAAGAAGGATGGGGACAAAACTAGAATTTGTGGGCTCTGCCTGTCATTGGTTCAGGCTCTGCCTACTGTTGCCTCTCTGCCTTCCGTCCCACCTGTCCCAATGGGCACCAGTCACCTCCGTGTCCATGCAAAACACTTCAATAGGGCTTCTCCAACACACACACTTTTGGAAATCTTTGGTGAAGAGGAAATTCAAAGGACAAAGGGTTAAAAAAAAAAAACCCTCCCCAGTCATCATTCTATGGCCCTGGATCAGGCCTCCACATTGGCAGTTTGCATTTTAAGAAACCCTACACTAGGGTACAGATATGGATCATAGAGTTTGGCCCTCAGTCAGCACATAGCCAAGCTAGAATATATGATTGTTTCTTTTCCTTTTAAAAAATGCCTGGAGTTTGTTCTGGTTTGGCCGCATAAAATGTCTCCTTATTTAACATACACACACACGGGGTGGAAACACACTCACTATTCTGTCAGTTACAGTGTGTCTCCACCTCTCTCTTCTGAAAACGGGGGCACATGACTCTTGACAAGCCCCGCCCCTTTTTACTGTAAAACCTTGAGTGCGTTTTTATCGACTTCAAAGAGGTTTTGCAAGTGATTGGCAGATCAACCTGTTTGCCCTCTTGGTGTGGCTAATGGAAATGCTCTGGTGTGCCTCTGGTGTGCCATGCACACTCCTTCAGAAGTTTCAGCCTACATCCTCAGAACATTTTGAAGCCAACTGTGAGGATTGTAAGAATTCTGCATCGTAATGTAGGCTGTTCTTTTACGTCATAAAAATGGGGGATGAACTTGCATCTTTTTTACATTCCCCAAAAGTGAAGAGGGGGTGAGACCTGCCTCATTGAGATAGGTCTGCCCCATGCCCAGAGTTATCCAAACATTGTTTATGTTCTGCAGTCCTGAATACAGTGTCCAGAAGTTGATTCGGGGTTTGTTCACATGCTTCAGGGCTATTTAACTGGTCTGGTGGTTTCTCTATCAGGGCCTCAGTCCTGGGGAAGAAGTTTGTTATTTTAGCTTGAGCTGTTGCTTGAGCTTTAGCAGAGTCTTGGAGACATTTAGGAGAGAGCCCCAACTCCTTATAATTCCTTCGTGTATGCACCATTTTCCCCTTTCTAATCTGTTTCTTTTTTGCTAAATCAACATAAAGCTTTTCCAAGGTGCCTGAGCAACTGAGAGCTCTGTCAGAAGCCCTGCCTCTTTGCATTCGTTAACAGATTTCCGGTGAGACTGGAAGAGGAGATTTGCACCATGGAGCTTTAAAGGGGCCAGAGGCTGGAATCAAATGACAATAACAATAATAATAAAATAATGAGGCCTCCAATAAAAAGAAATAAAATGAAATAAAAGCACAACAGAATACCAAGGTCAGCAGGAAAAAGTCAAAAAAATAAAACAGGAAAGAAAGCAATTTTTAAAAACAAAAACAAAAACCACTTAAAACACCTTTAAAATCCATTTAAAAACAAGTGTCTTTTTTGACAGCAACTATAAACTCTGAAATCTTCAAAATATTCCTCAGTTCCACAAAACAGACCTCATCTTCAGTCACGGCGTCTTAAGAAACTTTCCTCCTCCACTCTCACAAGGACATCTTCCTTTCTCTCTGTTTGTGCTGGGAATCTAGTGTCTGCTCTCTGTCTGGTCTCTCTGCTATCACAGGCAGGATCTTTATAATCACGTTGTTTACTCCTCCTAAATCCTGTATTCTGCCTGTTAGCATGTGAACAAGCCTCGAAAGTCCAGGTTCCACGAGCCCTTTGGTCATCAGAGGGAGCCCCATCCACTCCCAGCCAGGCAGAAGGAAGGAGCTACATCCTCAGATAATCCTCTTTCACCTGAGCCTGTGTGTCTTTTGTTGTAAATATGGGAGGAGGAAATGGAGATGTTAAACAGGAGGGACTATAGAAGGGGGTGCAAAGACCTCAGTTCTCGTGGTGGTTATGGATACTGTTGGGGCGGTGCCCATAGCTGAATAGTAAAGCATATTTATATATTGAACCTTACTGTTCTCTCATCATAGATCCCAAGGCAGCATACATGTGGTTCCCAGATGGTTTTTCACAATCAAGCAATATGTGTGTGTGTGTTGTGTGTGCCTTCAAGTCGATTACAACTTATGGTGACCCTATGAATCGGCGACCTCCAATAGCATCTGTCGTAAACCACCCTGTTCACATCTTGTAAGTTTAGGTCTGTGGCTTCCTTTATGGAATCAATCCATCTCTTGTTTGGCCTTCCTCTGTTTCTACTCCCTTCTGCTTTTCCCAGCATTATTGTCTTTTCTAGTGAATCATGTCTTCTCATTATGTGTCCAAAGTATGATAGCCTCAGGTTCATCATTTAAGCTTCTAGTGACAGTTCTGGTTTAATTTGTTCTAACACCCAATTATTTCTCTTTTTCGCAGTCCATGGTATGCGCAAAGCTCTCCTCCAATACCACATTTCAAATGTGTTGATTTTTCTCTTATCTGCTTTTTTCACTGTCCAACTTTCACATCCATACATAGAGACCAGGATTACCATGGTCTGAATGATCCTGACTTTAGTGTTCAGTGATACATCTTTGCATTTGAGGACCTTTTCTAGTTCTCTCATAGCTGCCATCCCCAGTCCTAGCCTTCTTCTGATTTCTTGACTTTTGTCTCCATTTTGGTTAATGACTATACCAAGATATTGATAATCCTTGACAAGTTCAGTGTCATTATCAGCTTTGAAATTACATAAACCTTCTGTTGTCATTACTTTAGTCTTCTTGATGTTCAAGCAGTATATACATTTGGATAAATATATAAAATAAATAAAACACTGTTGCGCACCTCCCCAATCTCCGAGCAGTGAGATATCAGGGGTCCCTGCACTCATCCAGGGTTTGGTTTTCTTTGGGAAGAAGGCCAGCAGAGACTGTGGTGTCTTTATGAAATATGGTTTGTTTATTTACACACATTCCAACCTGAGCTTAGGATGGAGGGGTTCAAGGCATCAGCAGTCCAATATCCAGTTTTCCCATCAGTGTTACAGGAGGCACCCCAAGTGCCATGATGCAGAGAGCCAGCCTCTCTGCCTGCCTCCAGGTCTCAGCAATTCTTGCTCACGACTCAAAAAAACAAGCCTCTCCTCACAGCCGGGGGGGGGGGAAGGCTCTCCTGAAGAGTTTCAATGACAAAAGGGTCTTCCTGGCCCATTCACCAGTTGCTGGGCAACAGATAGACCCATTCTCATACCTGGCCATTCTATTAGCTTAACAAAAGAGAGACTCATCTGACCAGCAAAGTGAGTTCCTCATTCCAATGCACAGGATTCCAAATCAGAGGTTGGAAGGGGATCATCCATTCCAACCCCAAACTCATAACAATACATACTTGGCTGCTGCAAGGTGGTGTGTTCATGTGCCTCAGTCCATATCAAATACTGAGCTAGGAGAGCAGAATGCTTTGCATTCAGAAGGTCCCAAATCCAATCCATAGCATCTGCAGTGAAAAGGAGCAGATGGCAGGTGATGGGAAAGGCCTGAGACCCTAGAGAGCTGCTGCCAGTCAGAGTAGACAATACTGGGCTAGATGATCTGAAAAAATCTGAAGTGGTATAAAGCCCCTTTCTAACCTGGCATATCTATGTATCATCTCATATGTCTCACTCATTTCCTTTGTTCCTTTGGAAAGTCTGTTTTTAAACTTTGAATCTAAGGCCATTTGTGGGCATGATAAATTGACCCCTAGTTTATTTTCAGAGGAGCTAACATTTCTTTCCAAGTTTCTACTTCTCTTCTATACCTCAGTGCTTCCCTTGAAGTTATCCTAACCTTGGTATTCAGGAAATCAAGGGATATTCTTCTTTGCCGATTCTTTGTATTGTCTCCAGTTGCATTTTGCAATCACATTGGATACACACTGTGAAAGCCTACTGGGCCTTTTGTTGGCTTACAGAATTAGGCTGGAAAATCTGGGCACCTGTAATTCTTTGTGTAAACTAGATTGTGATTGGTGGAGGTGAGTGAGAAAAAGCTTTTGTAGCATCGTACAACTTCTATAGCTGGATTAATTTGATTAAGTAGTTGTTTGCAGATGGAAATAAATGCAGTTACAATTGGAATAAACTTGGCAGGAGTGTGAATGTTTTATCAAACCTAACAAAGCCCCCCTAGATAAATCTGGTGAATTCCAGAAGAGCAACCATATTAGTCAGTAGCTGCAAAAAAGAGTAATGTAGTGGCACCCAATGGCAGCTGGTGCCCATTGGGACTAGTGGGATGGAAGACAGGAAGACCAATATTAGGTGGTGCCAGAGCCGATGACAGGCAGAGCCAACTAATTTTTGTTTTATCCCATCCTCCTGCCTGCTGAGTTCTACAAGGGCAACTCTGAGACTAAGAGGAGGAAGTGACAGAGCTACTCCATGGACTGGTTGTAAATAAGAAGGCAAGCAGGTGGGGGGGCTGGTTGAGGGCAGGCTGAGGTTGGTGGGGCACTGCCCCATTTGTCCTAACAGAGCAGGCTATATTGGTGGCACCTTATAAGCTAGCTAGTTTGTTATGGAATGAGCTCATTTATACAGAAAGCTACATCATCAGATAAATAAGTGAACTGAGAAGGATAGATATGTATATTTAACAAAGTTTATAGGCTGCTTCATCAAAAAAGAAAAATCTCTAAGCAGTTTAAATAAAGTAGTGTCAAATATTTATCAAAAAAACCAGATAAGACAGGTATACATATTAAAATTACCTGTATGGGTTGGCTTGTTGAAATAAAACATTTTTAGCAGGCATCTAACACAGTACAGTGAGGATGCCTGATCGATGTTCATAGGCAGGGAGTTCCACATGGGCGCTGCTACACTAAAAGGTTGATTGCTTGCAAGTGCGGAATGAATTGGACTCGTAAAGGTGCAGTTCAGCAGATCAAAGCAGTTGAGTGGCTCTGTATGGGTGTGTGTATAGGGTAGATAAATGTTAATAAAATACTATTAATACATTTCCATGCCTAAGTAGCATGTCATAAAGATGAAGCCACTTTCATGCATGAATCATTTGAAAGGGGCGCCTTCTGATTACTGTGGGGTTGGGGTCATACTGCTAGAGAAAGCCTTCATGTGAGCAACTGCTGATGTGTAGGCTTCCTCAATGAAGACAAGACACACCAACATATGAGGTTCTGGGGCTTGGACCAGCAGTGCACCTACATAAGAACATAAGAAGAGCCAGCTGGATCAGGCCAGTGGCCCATCTAGTCCAGCATCCTGTTCTCACAGTGGCCAACCAGGTGCCTGGGGGAAGCCCGCAAGCAGGACCCGAGTGCAAGAACACTCTCCCCTCCTGAGGCTTCCGGCAACTGGTTTTCAGAACCATGCTGCCTCTGACTAGGGTGGCAGAGCACAGCCATCACGGCTAGTAGCCATTGATAGCCCTGTCCTCCATGAATTTGTCTAATCTTCTTTTAAAGCCGTCCAAGCTGGTGGCCATTACTGCATCTTGTGGGAGCAAATTCCATAGTTTAACTATGCGCTGAGTAAAGAAGTACTTCCTTTTGTCTGTCCTGAATCTTCCAACATTCAGCTTCTTTGAATGTCCACGAGTTCTAGTATTATGAGAGAGGGTGGGGTCACTAGGGTGGGGTCAACAGTGTGACTCCTCCTGATAGTCACATGATACACCCTTCATGCATTTCATATCAGAAGGGGGCTTTAGACTGGGAAGTAACCATTTTGTTTGTAGCCAGTTGCAACATTTCCAAATTAACTCAGGTTGGAGGTCCATGTTGCCAGAGCCAGGAATCTTCTGCTGAAAATGACGTCCCTCTGTTATGTTCTCTCTCCCACCCCACCATGTTGCAGACCTTTTGGACTTATCCTATGCCCTGATGTCATCATGATGTAGGGATGAGGGAGAAAATTGATCAAGTTCGCATTTAAAGGCAAAGTTCCCTACTTTGCACCTTCCAAAACAATATGCAAACTGAAACACAGCCATCCTTCAGAATCTGTATTTCTCCAGATTTTGCAATGCAGTTCTCCAGCCCAGTAATGTGTACAAAACTGCATCTATTAGGAGAAAGCATGCACAAAAAATGCATACATTCATGAAAATAATATTTTAAAAAGCATTGTATAGGAAGAAATTGGTAGTAAAAATTTGTATATTAGTCAAAACTGCATACAAAAATGTGTATGTTAGGAGAAATTCATGCTAAAATGCTGACACATTTTCATGCGGATGTTTAAAAATGCACAGATTGATGCAGAAATGTGGAGAACTGAAATTAAGTTTGCAAGCATGAGAAACTGAAAGAAATGGAAATGGACAGATTCATCCATCCCAGATTTGACCATGAGTCTGCCCAGTCTTGCCTCACTCAGGAAGCAGGCTAGTTTAGGAGATGCAGGCCAGGCCAGGTAATTCTGAGGAGAACAGCTGGTGAGCTCAGGAGCAATAGTTGAGGGCTGGCATTGCGGCACCCCAGCATCTGCTGCCTAAGGTGGTTGTTTCACTTTGGCTAATGGTAGGGCTGGCCTTGGGTTTTAGAAAATGGAAATGGATTGTCTTCAAGTCAATCCTGACTTATGGGGACCCTATGAATAGGGTTCTCATGGTAAGCAGTATTCAGAGGGGGTTTACCATTGCCTTGCTAGTCCTCCACAGCTGGCTAGGGTCTGCTGAGCTTGCCACAACTGCACAAGCCAGCCCCTTCCTTGTCCGCAACTGCCAGCTAGGGAGCAACTGGGCTCCTCGGGACTATGCCGCTTGCCCACGTCTGCACAGGTGGCAGGGCATGTAACCCCTGAGCCACTCACCGTGGAGGTGATCTTTAGCTAGCCCTTGACACCCAGGAGACACGAGCGGGGATTTGAACTCACAGACTCTGGACTCCTAGCCAGGCTCTCCTCCCCACTGTGTTATACCACTAGAAAATAGAACTCATCAACCGTTCCAGTCAAGAATATTTCCCATGTGCTCAACAAGCACAAAGAAGCTTGTGTGCTGTCACCAGAGAGGGCTGCGTCTGGCTGACCTTGACATTCTTGGGGGAGGTTGTTGAGGGAGAGCTGCTGACAGAAAATGGGTTGGCTATGAGATAATGTGCTGTCTCCAGAGGAAGATAAAGTTCATCAGTAATCTTTACAAGTTGCTGTTTTGTTTACCCTGGAAAATAGCCTTGGAGAGGGGCCTGGCTGTCTCAGTCATGCTCCTGGCCACTGAACGGCATGTGAGATTATATGGTGAGGGAGCGTGGGACCAGCAAGTGACAGGAAACAGCATAACAGGGGGGAAAGTGTGGGTATTTTCAAACATTCAAGGGCAAAGCTGTCAGATGAAATATTAAGAGCAAGGCCAGAGGATTTGGACACAGGTCCTTTTCAGCTTCTTCTGATTTCCTCCTGCTTTTATCCATGACTGCTTTCTAATCCCATCTTTTGCCTCTTAGCAACATAGCCTCCTGCTGTCACACTCAATGGTCTATCCAGCTCAGTACTGTGAACACTGACTGGCAGCAGCTCTCCATGATTTCAGACAGGGGTCTCTCCCAGCCCTACCTATAGACGCCAGGGATTGAACCTGGGACCTTCTTCATACAAAGCAGATGCTCTCTCACTTGGCTGTGGCCGTTCCCCGTTTTTCCCCTCTTCTTGAGGATCCCATCTCTGATCCAAGATGCTGCAATCCTTCTTATGACAACAGAGGCCCGGGAAAGGAGATTTCTCCAAATGTAGCTCTTGCTCCATAGTCGGCGTTGTGCAGGCAGGAGGGAAGCAATCATACCACAGCTTGGCCGCTCCCTTCCTATTTCAAGGGTGGGGAAGTTTTTCATCATGAGGGCCACATTCCCTACTGGGCTGCCTTCTGAGGGCCACACACCATTGGTGAGCAGAGGAAAAACTGGTCAGAGCTACAAATGTACTGCAGGCTAGTTTTCCACACACATTTGCACCCCCTTCTCCATCCTCCATCCAGGCAATCAAGAGGCATTTTCCGAGTCCAAGAGCACATTGCAGCCAGGCCAAAACATTTGAGGAGCGTGCAAAGTAGGGCCAGTGAGGGGTGTGGTCTGGGGAGAGTCTGAAGGCCCAGATATAGAGGCCTGGAGGGCCACATGTGCCCCCCTCCAACTTGAAATTCTCCATCCCTGTCCTAGACAGAAAATTTTGTGTATGTGTTTGCCCCCAGAGCAGGGTGAGGAACCTCAGGACCAGGGGCCAAATGCTGTCCTTCGGGCCTCACTGTGTGGCCCATGGGACTCTCCACAGGCCAGTCCTCCTCCCCAGATGCACCCTCTCTCCCAGTAGTGTAGTGGCAAATTCAGAAGTGCAGGTCCCTTTGTGATAGTCATGTCATGCCCCCCACAGCCACCCCTCCTTCCCCACTTTCTGCCGTCTCCCTTGCTGTCTCACGAGTCCACACTCCACTATAACAGACATCCCTAGGAGCCAATCAGCATGAAAGGGGAGGCGGCATGTTAGCTACTGAGAAGAGTCTTCCCAGTGACTGACTCAACTCCTTTCACTCTGATTGCCTCTCACTCTGATTGGTTCTGATCCGCACGGAAGAACAAGGGCTCCCTGTTCATTATGACTGGGTCATACATAGGGACCTGGCTGGGACCCTGCTTACCCCCCGTGACCCTAGATGACTGCACCCCTGCTCTCTCCCCATACCGTGCCCTTCACCAAGCTTGTTCCACCCCCTCCTTGAGTGTTTTGTCTGTCTGAAATGAGGCCTTGAAATCTGATAATGAAGCTTGCCTGGACGGAGGATAGAGAGGCATGCGGGTGTGTATGTTGAAATTAGGCTCCTGTACAAAGGTAACATTTACATTCGTTGCTTTGCCGGCTTTTGCCCTGGACCCACCTGCCTCTGGCATGTGGTTGTCCCGAAGGGAATGTGGCCCTCAGGCTGAAAAGGGTTCCCCATAGGGTTGCCAGGTTCCTGGCCTGAGACTGATCCTGTATCTTTAGGAGAAGAGAAAATTCAGCCAAGTGCAGGTGTTCTTGCAGCACTATAATGAGAAAAACCACAAGGTGGAATTCTCCCTTCCCCTTGCACAACGTTTAAAGATACAGAAGACCTCTTGGTTGCCAGGCCCGGCCTCCAAGAGGTCTTCTGTATCTTTAAAATTTGTGCAGGGGAAAGGGAGAATTCCACCTTGTGGTTTTTCACATTACAGTGTTGCAAGAACACCTGCACTTGGCTGAATTTTCTCTTCTCCTAAAGATACAGGATCATTCTCAGGCCCTGAGCCTGACAACCCTAATCCCATGTGATCTGAGCATTGCTCCAGCCTGCCAGCCACCCAGAGGAATGAAGGAGTAATTGGACAGGATGAAGAAATAATGGTGCAGCACGTAGAGCTCCCCTCCCCCAGCCTGCCCTGGTCATAGGACCAGCATAACAAGCTGCGAATGGGCCTGCCTGAAGCGCAGCTTGTGCAATGGGGTTGAGTTCATGCCATGGAATGTTTGTACAAAGTTCATACTCCTTTTTGGCATGTCAAAATAATGTACTGTTAAGAGGCAATTTAAGTGATTTCTCTAGCGGTCTTGGACTGATGTTTGGAATCTGCTGAGGAGAGGAGGGGAGGCAAACCCATGTGTTGTCACAGGAGGGAGCAGTCAGAAAGGAGGACGTTGCTCTGTGAAGATTACAACTCCTGAGAAAAGGCATCTTGAACTCACCAAGTTTCCAAATGTATAATAACGACATACAAGGAACATCTGCCTTAGTTCATTAGATGATGCAAATGGGAGGAATTAAGCTCTAATTTATGCACAATTTATTTATATCATGATAGACAAGTTGGAGAGTTCACCTCTCAGAGGGTTCGGTTTCCTAACTTCTTTGCATCCTTGTGAGTAGTTGGTCCAAAAATATTCTCAAACACATATAACTTCATTGGACCTCCCATTTTGATTCTAAAAAGCACCCCACGTCTGTTATATCTCTGTGCTTCAAGGTCTCTGTATTCTAGGCATGCTGCACAATGTGGAATTGAAACTTCAGGGGAATGAGAATGAGTTGTAGAAAAAGAACTGGAAAAGCGTTCGTTTTGGAACTGTAATTCATTCCCCCATTTTAAGTGTCTTAGGCTGCACTCCAATACCCACCTACCTGGGAGTAAGTCCCATTGAACCCAATGGAGCTTACTTCTGAGGAAACATTTATTGGATTGTGGCCTTAGAATGAACTGTACCCAGCTTCCAGCATTTCTTTCTGCTAACATAGTTTTGCATTAAGCAGAAGACCGCCTCCTTTTTTTTCCCAGACCATGTTTCTTGGCAGTGAAATAAAAACACATTTAGTCAAGCTGCTTTGCTTCTGGAAGGAAGACCCTGTTGGCCCTGCCCACATTGTCAGCTGATTTGCTTGTTGAGTTGCTGAAATGGCTATCCTGAAAGGAGCCACAACCAACTTCTCAGACCAGGATGTAACAGTTGGTAGAGAGGAGGGATCCAGTGGCTTGTGATTTCCAGAGTCAATGCTGAGACTAAGGGTGGGTGAATCTGTTGCCTTTGGTTTCTCTCTCTCATTTTTCGAAAATCTTAAGTTCAATTCTCCACAGTTCCACATCAGTTTGCATGTTTGTTTAATATCCTCATGAAAATTCATCAACACATTTCTCCTAAAAGGAGTGGATGGTGGGGTGGGGTGGTGGCATTTACTTGGTCTCCCATAGCTGAGCCACTGCACCTTACCAGAAGTGAGAGGGGTGAGGTGCTGGGAAGGGCATCATGGTACAAACACACTGGCAGGGATGCTGGATTGGCTCTGCTGATGGATTTGGATTCCACTCTTCCAACACACACATATCAGACACACACATGAATGTTGACTGTGGCTCCATGACAGTGGGGCAGTGGAATTTGCTCCAGGTGTTAGCCAGAACTTTCAAGCACCTTGAACCGAGGTGCACAGCCACCTTGGACAGCTCTTTGAAAGTTCAGACTAAGGCCCAGAGCAGATTCCACTGCCCTACTGACGTGGAGCCACCAGCCACCACATATGTATTTTTATTGTTTTCCAGAATATTACAACCAACAACAACAACAAAATATGACACTGAGGAAAACTGGTGGCATAAAAAATGAGAAGGAACACAACAATCAAAACAAGAAGTGCAAAACAAAGCCAGAGGCATGCATTGTTCTCTGGAGTAATAATCAAGTGATCCATAAAACTGTTTCTGTCTAGAAGATCTCCAAAAAAAGTATCACAGATAATGAAATGATTAACAATGTGTTTGTCTCATGAATATTGCCAACTTTGCCATGTTTGAACTGAGGGTAGGTTGGAGAATGAACTGCAAGCTGTAAAAGTATGCCGAACAATATAAACTGGAAAAGTATGCCTCCTCTCCGGTTCACAAAAAAACCTGTAGATAGTATTTGCCAGTTTTGCAAAGAGCTCATTTGACCTTAACATAATGGATTTCTCTCTCCAGGTAGACGGGTTCATTAGTTCCTACTTGTCCAGACTTAGGAATAATTCTTACCAATGCCAGATGTTAAAATGTCACTGACTTCCTTCACAAAGCTCTGCCAGACCATGCTTTGCATTGTGCACTGGGGGACCTTTGACTTTGTTTTCATTTATGGATCTGAAAGATGGCTGAAATGCCCCATCAGATCTAGCTTTCTAAGGCAGCCCTTCCTGTGGATCATCCTAACAACCCAGATAGCAGAGAGTGGGAGGCAAAAAAGACAAAATGTGGTACACTGCACTAGTGTGCATCAGCTATGGTAGTGCAAGTCGCACCATTTCTGACTAGGGATAGGGAAGAAATTCAATTCAGTTCACATCCAAAGGCATATCTACCAAATTTGTACTTTCCAAAAGAATATGAGAGCCAAAACACAACCATCCTTCAAAATTCACACATATCCAAATTTTGCGATGCAATTCTCCAACTAAAGGATGTTTACAAAAATGCATGTATTAGGGGAAAGTGTGCATAAAAATGAGTATGTTGGTGAAAGTAACATAACGTGGATTATATTGGGAGAAACTGCTTGCAAAGAGGAGTACATTAGTCAAAACTGCATAGAAAAATGTTTTTATTTGGAGAAACTTGCACTATAATGTTGAAGAATTTTCGTTATATATATGCAAAGAATCAGCAATCGCTGCAGAAATGTAGAGAACTGAATTGACGACTAGGAAAATGAGAAACAGAGAGAAGCAAAGTTGACGGGTCCTTCCGTCCCTGCTACTGATGCCATGCAACTCTCCATAGGATCCACTGGGGAGGTGGATGGAGGCAAGAAAAGCTCTGAGATCTAGCCAGAAGCCAGGCAGAAACAAGCTGTCCCCCTCCCAAGTTGTGGTGACAGCTGGCACTGGAGTGCCTACCCTCAAATATTTCACACAGAAACATGAAGATAAGAAACCAAACAGGATGCTCGTAAAGGTGTCCATCCATGTTTGAGACAGGAACCACCCAACCACTGTACCTTTGAGTACCTTCTGTAACTCTTTGTGTGCAGGATGTTGACCACAACACTTTATTTCAAACAAACATTTGGCACGAGAAAAAGATCACCAGAAATCTATATCCTCAGCTGCATTGGGGTGTGTACAGAACTTTCTGTAAGACCTGGACTGGAACTGCTCCAGACCCCAGGGAACTAGAACACACCTAAAATATGGGTTGGACTTCCCAACATTCATGGACAGCACCCCTCTTCTCCACAAACCCTACCAAGACAGGATGGCAACAGCAGCAGTAGTGGAGATCATAGGATGCATACTGAGTGCATACATTTCTGACACAGGGAAGATGCTGGAATTCTCCCCTGTGGGGAAATGACGCATTTTGAACTGTTAATAATACATTTATTCTAATACCAAGGATCACTGACTGACACCTTCCCTCTGCTTTTAATACAGTCCTAGAGACTTTTTCTCTCTGCCCACTGTATTAATTAACTCTGCAGCAGCTCGCTGTGCAGTGATTTATAAACAAAGGAGGTCATTTGTTCTTTGGGTTAAAGATATGCCCCCCTCCCATCACATACTCAAGAAAAAGAAGAAGAAACAGCTACTATGACTGCGAGTATAATGAATACTTTAAAAGAGTTAGGGGATAACTTACAGTAGATATTTTTTCAGATCACATTATATCTTTATTTCACCCTTTAGCAATGAGCACCTAATACTGTTCTACTCATCATAACTGAAGAAAAAACAAACTCTTACTTCTTATTACAAGCAAACACGTTCCTTTATCGCTGGCTGCAACAGCTGAAACGGAAACGAAAAAGCAGAGCAAAAGAAAGTCCAAGGGGTGGAATCTACCTCTAGCCCATAATACAAAGTTCTAATATTTAATTCTTCAAGGGTTACCTTACTATAATATAGGCTGGTTTTTTTCAGGATCACTTAAGTAATTATAGGGTATTGTGAGCATGAAAACTCCACCCTCAGTCAGGGAAAATCTTGAGTGAGCCGACTTTTGGGGGCTCGTCTAGATGAGGCTTTTGTTGTGCACTGTCCCTGCCTTATTCACTGATTTTTTCAGAGGGTCTTATTCTCAAATTGCTCCTGTTCTTAAAACAAGCTGGTATTCTTTAAATGGAGGCTGTCATTGTCTGTCAAATTAAAAAGACAATTTAAAAAATCCTAGGGTGGGCAAATCACAGCTCTAGGGGGCACAATGTACCCATATGCCCCAGCCTAGCTACAGGGCTGTTCAGTAAGGCTTATGTTAAATACAATCCTATTAGACAGCAGTGAAAAACATTCTGAAGGCCAGCATCACACTCAGCTAAAAGGAATTTATGCTATAACAAATGTATTTATCTTTAAGATGCTGCTGCAAGACTCTTGGTGTTTTCCCTACTACAGACTAACATGGCAGCTCCTCTGGTCATTGGTATCAAAACCAGGGCAGTGTCGAGGTTGGGGCAAGGCAAGGTTAACCAGTGGAGTCGATCAGCTGAGGGAAGAAAGAGTGGGAAGAAGTTGAGGATCATAGGGAATAAGGTCAGACCTCTGGCACCCATTTTGTTGAACATCCAGCCTGATGGAGTTTGGAAGATCTTGAAAGTTTGCTCATTGGGTTTTGACATTTTCGTTGGTCTTAATAATTGCTTCCAGATTTTTTTTTCTAATGGGCCAACAAAACTGTCCATGGTTTTAAAAATAAACATATCAGTTCTTAACTGCATTCAGTATCTTTCCACAAAACAAAAAGATAACAAAAGAAAGAGGTATCACTCGATCAGTACATATGAGATTATTAAATAGTGCCCAGTACTGCCGAATCCTATCCTTTCACATTCCAGTACATCAGGGCAACCAGCATCAGATGTTTTGAACTACAACTTCCATCATCCCTCAGTTTTGGCAATGCAGCTTGGGGCTGATGGGAATAGGAGTCCACAACATCTACAGTGCATCTTGTTGGCTACTCCTGCAAGACATAATGCAAATGCTTCATTTCTCAACAAATGTGTTGTCCGCTTTGCCAAGTCAGATGTACCATTGGTTCCCAAACCTTTTCCCCCATGGACCACTTGAAAACTGCTGAGGTCTTGGTGGACCACTTAATGATTTTTCTGCCTGTTGTAGCAATTCTAAATCCATAGAATGCAAACTGTAATAGAATGAAATTCAATATAAAAGTAAACAAGCAATAAAATACAATTAAAAATCAATATGAATATTCAGTGAGATTGATATGCTATCTCTCATATTCAACCACAAATCCACAAATATGCCACAGATCATCTGAATGAAACTCGTGGTCCACTGGTGATTCACAGACCACACTTTGTGAATCCTTGATATATACAATAGCCCAGATCTGTACTGACCCATCTGATATTAACATAACATCTTTATTTTCCCACTTATCACCCATAAAGCCATTCCCAATTTTTGTACAGCCTAATGGGAGCTGCTTATGCCATTCTGTGAATTTTATTTTTACATTCTGTGAATTTTATTTTTCCAATCCCAACGTTACACTTCTCAACTCTATAGGATGTGATGGACAGCCTGTGACAGCTGGAATCCTCAGCTTAAAGGATAATATTCCGTTAAAAATGAAATCTAGATTCAAAACATGAGGGCACTATTATGCTTCCATTTTGCAGAAAGAAATAGAAATACTTCAGGCTGAGATAATTTTCAGCTGGACGCAAAAAGGATAGTAGCTGAGCTGGACACCAGAGAAAGTTGTGATGAACTATAGTGCCATGGGGTATTCTTTCCATTAAATATCATGTCTTGTTGCTGCCCTGGGCTTTCATAACATATAATAGACACTGAGAGAGCATAGCTGGTGTTAAATTACCTTTTAGCAGAGCACTAATCCACATTTATAAGGGATCAGTGGAAAATGGTGATTCCAGTGTCAGTGGGGCAGTGAAACCGTGCTGGGTTTTAGAATGAACTTTCAAGAAGCTATCCAGGGTGCTGAAAGATTCCAGCACATTGGATAGCTCCTTGAAAGTTGAGATTAAAACCCGGAAAAAAATTAACTGCATCACTGACATCGGAGCCAGCAGCCTCCACTGCATCCAAGCTCTAGATTTGGGTATGGATAGACACCAATAACTGCAGTCAAGCTCTGTTGATCTATGCATTCCATCAAGCACACACAGATAAGGTTGGACTTTTTTTTAAAAAAAGTACAAAAATTATTGGAATCTTATGGTAACAAGAGAAATGTAAATTGGAAGAGAAGTTCAGCTCAAGAGTCTGGCAGAGTCTCCAAAGAGCAGAGGTTGGCATCCGAGAACAAAATGAAATATGATTAAAGCTAAAGATGACAGGAAGATGATGACAACTTCATTTTTCATTGGTAACTTTGGGCGGCTTTCCCACAAAGGATTTTTTCATATGCTTGCACTACAAGAACTCTCAGAAGTATTAATAAAACATCAAAAAACTCACAGAGGGAAATTCCAGGCAAATAGTAAGGCACAAAATCAGTTCATATGCAGCAAACCACAAATGAATCTGTTGGAAGAATTTTCCTAACAGAACCTTGCCTGGCTCTGATAAAAACAACTTTCTTTGGTGGGCCGTCTTGTCAGGAAAGGGCTTTAGCTTAGAGACAGAGCATCTGCTTTGCATGAAGAAGGTCCCAGGTTCAATCCCTAGCATCTGGAGAGAGACTCCAGTCTGAAACCTTGGAGAGCTGAAGCCAGTAGCTAAATGGACCAATGGGTCTAACTCAGTATAAGGCAGCTTTCTCTGTTCCTATGCTTCCTATGCTAAGGAACTAAAGGGTCTAGAATTGTGCCACTTGTAGTCACTCTGTCACCCAGAAAGACACACTGAAAGGGGGAGAAGTAGAGATTTGCTGAATGTTGTAATTGCCTGGTTCGGAATTAGGGTTGCCAGGCTCATGGCCTGAGAATGATTTTGTGTCTTCAAGAGAAGAGAAAATTCAGCCAAGTGCAAGTTTTCTTGCAACACTGTAATGGGAAAAACCACAAGGTGGAATTCTCCTTTCCCCCTACACAACTTTTAAAGATACAGAAGACCTCTTGGAGGCTGGGCCTGGCAACCAAGAGGTCTCCTGTATCTTTCAAAGTTGTGCAGGGGGAAGGGAGAATTCCACCTTGTGGTTTTTCCCATTACAGTGTTGCAAGAACACCTGCACTTGGTTGACTTTCTCTTCTCCTAAAGATACAGGATCAGTCTCAGGCCCTGAGCCTGGCAACCCTATTCGGAATGGTTTGAAATGCAAATCTGTCCTGCTTGTAATGGTCAGCTCTATTACAAATCGAGCAGTATTCCCCCCCCAAAGTTTTCTTCTGGCTCAAAATGTAAAATGAGATCCTTCTGCACATTTGCAACCAGCAGACTTTCCAGACTACTTTGCAAATGCATGTGCAAAAAGTCTTTCATGTTAGTGTCTGGTTCTCAGTGAAGCTCTGATTAAAAATGCTCAGTAATTTTTTCTGGAAACTACATGAGCTGCAAATCCAGCTGCTGGTTTGAAGCTAGAGCTGGTTCACACCCGCAAGCTCCACATACTTCTTCCTGAGGAGTATTGCTCCATGCTTGAGCATGTGCTGTGCACACAGACAGTCCCAGGTTCAACCCCTGGCATCTTTAATAATAATAATAATAATAATAAATCAGGCAGGGCAGACCTTCTGCTTGAGACACTGGAGAACTCCTGCCAATCACAGGAGACAAAACTGAGCTGGATAGACTTGGGCCTGACTTGATATAAGGCAGCTTCCGATGTTCATGTTACATGATAGCCACTGGTGCTATCTTGACTCTGCTTCCCCCTGCACCCCACTGCAGACATTGTCCACTAGTCATCTGAAGCAGCATGGCTCTGGATACCAGTCACTGGGGAACTTTGTTGTTGTAAACCACCCAGAGAGCTTCAACTATGGGGCAGTATACAAATGTAACAACAACAACAACAACTTTGGAGGCTAGTGGTTCCATATCAGTGGGGCAGTGGAATCCACTCTGAGTTTCAGCCTGAACTCTCAAGGAACTGTCCAAGGTGCTGAATCTAGGGTGGGAGTGGGTTTCAGGACCTTAGACAGCTCCTTGAAAGCTCAGATTAAAACCCAGAACGGATTCTGCTGCCCTGCTGACATGAAGCCACCAACCACTACTGCTAGGAACAAGAGCAAAAGAGGTTTATTGCCTTCATGTTGCACCTGTGGGCTTCCCATAGGCATCTGGTTGGCCACTGTGGAAAAAAGGATGCTGGACTAAAGAGTCCTTTACAGCACAATCCAAACCCAAGTTCCACTGGGATGCGAGAGTTTGGATTTGGAAGATCTTGGGCTTTCCTGGCTGAGCCCTGGGTAAGCTGGGCCTACGCCACCAAATCCCTCACCCTGACCCAGCTGGGGCTCAGACAGCAGAATTTATGACAGTGTAAGTACCGGACAAGGGGGGGGCACGGTGAGATGGAGCAAGAAGAGACTTGCACCTATTACAAATCCTGTTCAGCTTGGTCATGTGACTGAGGGCCCAATCCTCAAAACTCAGGCCTACAATCATCTGCTGGTTCAGCTGGCAGTAGAGTTGTACAGAGGCTCCTCAACAGATTTTGGAGTAGGAGCAATTTATGCTGACATAAACTATGCCGCCTTCCTATGGCTAGGATTGCTCTGTTTGTTTGATCCAGCAGGGCTCCTTGTGTGCTCTTCTGGGATAGCTATGGCTGGCTTTCTTACCATGTGTGTTTTTGAAGTTGTTTTTTGAATGTTGTTTTTAAGAAGTTTTGCTTTCATATGTTTTTAAAGATGTTTTGCTTTCATATATTTTAAAGTCTTTTGCTTTTAAGATGTTTTAAAGGGCTTTTCTTTTTTCTTTGTTTGCCGCTCTGGACTCCTTCTGGGAGGAACAGCGGGATATAAATTTAATAAAATGAATACATAAACAAACATTTTCCTATGCCTTCACGTGCATGACCTGCAACTTTCTAAAATGTATTTTATCTTCACCATTCCTCTCTACATTATCTCTGTTTATTTGTGCAGGTCTTCAGTCCTGTGTTTAGCATTATTCATGACTGGACACAATCCACTTGGGAATTTCTTTTTCTCTCATCAAAGGGAGAGGAGAATACTGATTCAGGGCAGTCAGGTTTAGATTATCAAAATGAAGCCAATGAAGGATTCTACAGTGAAACTAAAAATGAAGCTACTTAGGATTTGGGGCAGAATGGATGAATGTATTTCAAATGATTGGAACTGGCAGCATCTCAGTAAGGGAAAGGTATTACTTGGAACCTAATTAATGCATATGTTTTTCAAGCTCAGTTTCCTGTGTATTCATATGCTCAATTTATTTTATGTAGCTTATAAGCCTCCATTCAGGATTACAAACCACAATATATGGTGCAAATAGGATTCCAGAGATTCATAAAATCATAGAATCATAGAATAGTAACGTTGGAAGGAGCCTATAAGGCCATTGAGTTCAACCCCCTGCTCAATGCAGGAATTCAAGTTAAAGCATACCAGACAGGTGGTTGTCTAGCTGCCTCTGGCATGCCTCCAGTACTGGAGAGCCCACCCTCTCCCTAGGTCACTGGTTCCATTGTCATACTGCTCTCACAATCAGGAAGTTTTTCCTGATGTTCAGTCAAAATCTAGCTTCCTGTAGCTTGAGCCCATTATTCTGTTTCCTGCACTCTGGAATGATCCAGAATAGATCCTGGCCCTCCTCTGTATGACAATCTTTCAAGTACTTGAAGAGTGCTATCATACCTTCCCTCAGTCTTCTCTTCTCAAGGCTCAGAGCTTGGAAAAGTTACTTTTTTGAACTACAACTCCCATCAGCCCCACCCAGCACGGCCACTGGATTGGGCTGATGGGAGTCGTAGTTCAAAAAAAGTAACTTTTCCAAGCTCTGTTAAGGCTAAACATGTCTCCGCATAGGGCTTTGTTTCCAGTCCCCTGATCATCTTTGTTGCCCTCCTCTGAACCCATTCCAGTTTGTCTGCATTCTTCTTAAAATGCAGAGTCAAGAACTGGATTCAGTACTTAAGATGAGGCCTAACCAGTGCCAAATAGAGGGGAACTAGTACTTCATGTGATTTGGAAACTATACTTCTGTTAATGCAGCCTAAAATAGCATTTGCCTTTTTTGCAGCCACATTGCACTGCTGGCTCATATTCAGCTTCTGATCAACAACAATCCCAAGATCCTTCTCGCATGTAGTATTGCTGAACCAAGTTTTTGCCATCTTATAACTGTGCACTTGGCTTCTTGGTTCACAGAAGAAAACCAGCAGTTCACATCCTATGACAAATATTTCTTTCCCTTTTTTGTTTTCTTTCCAGCAAGCAGCCTGCTTACCATGACTGTGTTTCAGGCAGCCAACCTGTGGATTCCTTAACTGGATCTGGTAATGGTCTGTCTTTTTAATCTACACCAGGCGTGGGAAACTGCATCGGGCTGGTGGACCAGATGGTTATCTCCCACACCCCTCATAAGCCAAGTTTGACAGGCAGGCAGAGCCACGCACCTGTCAATCACCTGATGTGACTTTTTTTTTTTTTGCCTGCAGGGGTCTTTCAGAGCGCTTTGCAAAACAAGACAGAACTTGGCAAAGTAATCCCCAAGACAGTGCTTTGCAAGGAGCTTAGTTAGACCCCACTATCGGCTGTGACTATTGGGAAGCCCCTTTCAAAGCAAGCCCCCTTTTGGCTGATCCAGGTTTTTATCTGCTCCATGCCAGACATCATATATGTAGAGTCATATATTCTACACCATTGCCTTTGGGTTTGTGCACCAATTCCACTTATTCTGGAAAAAAATGTGTGAATGTCACTTCAATCTCAGAACGGTGAGTTTGAAGCCTAAAACACTAGAAAATAAAAAATATTATCCGACACAAGGGCATTCAGCATTTCTCTGCCCCTTCTCTGGTTCATTGGCTGTTTGCAGGGGGCTGAAACTGCTGAATGCCATGCCATGCCATGACATCACATCATGTCTTTCTTTTATTCACTGCTACCAGGGAGACCCGGGGGTTGGGGTGGAGAAGACACAGGCGAGTAGTAATTGCACAACCCCTCCATAATGTCTTGTTAACCTGTATTTAAACCACTCTTGAGCATAATAACCTCTTCAACTCATCTTGTTTACTTCACTCTGAGATAGCTTATTCTTTTTCGCTTGATTCTAAGAAACTGCATGGCAGCAAAAACGTTAACATTGCAGAGAGAGGTCTGACTTTTCCAAGAGCTTGATTGGAAGCAGAGATGGACGAAGTGTCTGTTTGCAGTGTGTTTCTGCCCCTCTTTCAGTGTCATTCCATTCCCTCATTTATCTCTGAGTGTTTAAAAATTCATCTCAAAAGATGTAATTAAATATGATTTTCTCTCCAAATACGTAGTTAAACATCTCTGTCAAAATACATAATTAAATACATTGCGTTATAGAATTGGGGGGTTGGTTTGGATGATGTCTGTGAGCACCCTCCAAGCCTGTAATTCTGCAGTAGAGAAACCTGCTGAACTAGTCAAGCCAGTTTCCTTGCTGAGTTCATGGGCCTGGTTTACATGTTTAAGGACTTGGTGGAGAGCAGATGCATTGCCATAGGAATGAGGGTAGTCCTCCCCCATCACTTGGCTAGAGGCCCCTTCTGATTGTAGGGGAAAGAGATAGGGTTTTTTGCGTGTGTTTTAGTCACATGTGGAACTGGGAGCTGAAAAGACACGAAGAAGCTTGCCTTGCTCTCTGTGCTGAGTCCAAAGCTATGGCTTTGGGAGGCTTCTTGAAAATGCTAATGAGGGAGCAAGTTCTGTTGGGCTGTTAAAGCTGAGAACCCATCCATCTTATGCTCAGATAAGATGATAAGATGATATCTGCAGGAGGCTGTCATCTGCAGAGTGTGCTGAATGACTAGATATAGTATATAAGGGGTGAGACGATCTTTCAGGTATCCTGGTCCCAAGCTGTATATGGCTTTCTACACCAAAATCAGAACCTTGAATGGCTCAGTAGCTAATGGGCAGCCAGTGCAATTCTTTAAGCAGCAGGGTGACATGTTGGCAACGCCCTGCCTCAGTGAGTAATCATGCCGCTGCATTTTGCACCAGCTGTAGCTTTCGGACCAACCCAAGGGCAGCCCCACTTAAAGTGCATTACAGCAGTCCAACCTGGAGGCTACCAGTGCATGGATGTTAGTGGTCAGGATATCCCAGTCCAGAAACGGTCACAGCTGTCTTACCAGCCAAAGTTGATAAAAGGCACTCCTAGTCACTGAAGTTGCCTGGGCCTCTAGCCCCAAAGATAGATCTAGGAGCACCCTCAGACTACGGACCTGCTCTTTCAGAGGGAGTACGACCAAATTACTAGTTATCCAAGTTGTAGTCCAAAATATCTGTGAGGCATAATCTTAGCTATAAGATTATGTAGTAAGGCATGAGACAGCAGACCCAGGGAACTCTGTGGGGTCAGCTAGCTGGGCACCTGAAGGATCACCAACTCCGACAGGAGCCCATGTTGAGGTCATATCTGGAAGTCCTTCTCAGAGTGGCCCAGAGGTGGGTTGTCCTGCTGCAGGTGTGCATTAGAGCTTAAGGGAGCTCTGAATCATGACTATGAATGAATGAAGACAGTTGCCACCGGAAAGAAATTGGAAAAGACAAAAATATTTAAAGTAAAGGCCTTTAAAAACTTGTAGTAACTCTTCAAACAGGGAGTATTTGCAGCTCAGGAGAGAGTACTTCTCAAAAATTTAATCTGACTTTTAATGTATCTTTGAACAATATTATTATACATAATTTTTCATTCTCTGCTGCCCTTAAGATTTCAGCAGCGGCTTGTTCCTGTCAGAAGACATATCCCTTTTTAGCATAGCTTGGAAGTTCAGTGGAACGGTAACATTATTAATGTAAAAATTCTTTTTGGACTATTGCTGTACAGTAAATTTGAATTCTAGAATGGCTATAGAATTAATTAATTTGTTTCCCTCCAAAGAGCTTTGAAGATGAAGAGCTCCTTGTAAGAGATAAAATTCATTGCTTCAGTCTTATCTTTGTTTTATGGTAGGTGTTTTCACCATGAAGATTGAAATGGACACAATTCACGCCTGTTGGGTTGGAACAGTGCCTGGAAAAAGGTGATACAGACCTAGTGCTGGTTCAGAGTTGTTGTTGTTATGTGCCTTATAATAATAATAATAAGATTTTATTTCTTGGTCGCCTATCTGTCCGAATTAACGGACATTCTAGGCGACTCACAACAATAATTAAAATACAGTATAATCGAAACACAATCATCAATTTATCCAACATCAAAACATCAATTAAAACATCAAAATTACTACTCCACCCCCAAGTTCCTATAGGCCTGCCTGAATAGCCAGGTCTTTAAAGCTTGACGAAAGTTCGACAGGGAGGAGGCATGTCGAAGGTCGTAAGGGAGAGAGTTCCAGAGGGTGGGGGCCACAATCGAGAACGCTCTCTCTCTGGTCCGCACCAGCCTAGCTGTTTTGACTGGTGGGACCGAGAGGAGGTCCTGTGTGGCTGATCTTGTAAGGCGGCCTAATTGGTGATAGTGGAGGCGGTCCTTCAGATAAACTGGGCCGAAACCGTATAGGGTTTTAAAGGTTAACACCAACACCTTGAATTGGGCCCGGTAAACCACTGGCAACCAGTGCAGGTCTATCAACACCGGTGTGATGTGATCCCGGCGACGGCTACACTTAATCAAGCGTGCCGCTGCATTTTGTATCAGTTGCAGTTTCCGGACCGTTTTCAAGGGTAACCCCACATAGAGCGCATTACAGTAGTCCAAGCGAGAGGAGACCAGGGCATGTATCACTCGTGGGAGCAGATGTACAGGAAGGTAGGGTCTCAGCCTCTGTATCAGATATAATTGATACCAAGCCGCCCGACTCACTGCCAAAACCTGAGCCTCCATGGACAGCTGGGAGTCAAGAATAACCCCCAGGCTGCGGACCTGGTCTTGCAGGGGTAATCTCACCCCATTAAGGACCAGATCGATATCTCCTAACCTTCTCTTGTCACCCACGAGCAACACCTCGGTCTTGTTGGGGTTTAGCTTCAGCCTGTTCTTGCCCATCCATCCACTTACGGACTCCAGGCACTTGGACATGGTCTCCACAGCCAATTCTGGTGAGGACTTAAATGAGAGATAGAGCTGAGTGTCATCCGCATATTGATGACACTGCAGCCCAAAGCTCCTGATGATGGCTCCCAGCGGCTTCATATAGATGTTAAATAGCATGGGGGAGAGGATAGAACCCTGTGGCACTCTACAATTAAGAGGCCAAGGGTCTGAAACCTCATCCCCCAATGCTACCCGTTGGTACCTGCCTGAGAGATAGGAATGGAACCACCGTAGAACGGTGCCCCCCATTCCCAATCCCTCTAGGTGATTTAACAAGATACCGTGGTCAACAGTATCGAAAGCCGCTGAGAGATCCAGGAGGACGAGGAAGGTATATTCTCCCCTATCCAACGCCCTCCTCATAACATCCACCAGAGCGACCAAGGCTGTTTCAGTTCTATGTCCAGTCCTGAAGCCTTCAAGTCGATATGGCGACCCTATGAATCAGTGACCTCCAAGAGCATCTGTCATGAACCACCCTGTTCAGATCTTGTAAGTTGAGGTCTGTGGCTTCCGTTATGGAATCAATCCATCTCTTGTTTGGTCTTCCTCTTTTTCTACTCCCTTCTGTTTTTCCCAGCATTATTATCTTTTCTAGTGAATCATGTCTTCTCATTATGTATCCAAAGTATGATAGCCTCAGTTTCATCATTTTAGCTTCTAGTGACAGTTCTGGTTTAATTTGTTCTAACACCCAATTATTTGTCTTTTTCAGAGGAAAATGGAAAATGGACTGCCTTCAAGTCGATTCTGACTTATGGCAACCCTATGAATAGGGTTTTCATGGTAAGTGGAATTCAGAGGTGGTTTACCATTGCCTCCCTCTCTGGCTGAGAGGCAGTGACTGGCCCAAGGGTCACCCAGTAACTTCATGGCTGTGTGGGGATTCGAACCCTGGTCTCCCAGGTCATAGTCCAACACCTTAGCTAAATCCAGAGGGCTTATCTTCAGGTTCCCATCCCACCCAACTAGATGACTGATGCTGTGTATAAGCCTTTAACTGTTGAGTTGTGACCCAAAATGGTACTGTGATTTTTTCATTAGGGAAGAGCCATAGCTCAGTGCAGAGCATGTGTATTGCTTGCAGAAGGTCCCTGGTTCAATCCCCAGCATCTCCAGGTAGTGCTGGCGATATGCCCTACCTGAAACCCTGGAGAGCTGCTGCCTGTCAGTGTAGACTATACTGAGTTAGATGGACCAATGGTCTGACTCAATATAAAGCAGTTTCCTATGTCCCTATGATGTGGGTTGCTCCAGCATTGTCAAAAGCATGTATGAGAGGGAGAGAAGGCAAATGACAGAGAGAAAGAGAAGGCAAAAGAAAAAGAGATGTATAGACCGAGTGTAAATACAACATACAAAAGAAATCTGAGATAAATGAACTGAAAGTAGGTTCCATATTGCAGGGTACTTTTAAAGGTAAGTCCTGGTTGTCAAACATTGGTAGGCCATTGATCTAAACAGTCAGTGCCGAGTATTTCTCTGACAGTTACGATGATTGCAACATTCACACGTATAACACTGTGCATGGGAAGGTCACTGCTATGGGCAAATCTTTGGGTGTAGAGCTGAAGCCTAATCTTTGAAGCAAAGTTATTCATCTGCTTTTGCCAATCCCTTTCTAGACCAGCTGCAGCAAACCTTCTCTGTAATTGTTACAGACTTAAGAAGACATGGAGGACCCTTGTTAGTGCGAATGATAGCTATAATGCCATGGGATGTTAATATCAAGAATGCAGCGTTTTAAAACAAGCCAAGGTCTCCATCTGAATCAGTAGGGGTAATGAAAACCTTACTAAAGGGTTGACTGTAGGAAGATGAAAACCCTGCTGCATCCAACTGCCTACAGGAGCACAGGAAGGTGCCTTACACTGAGTCAGACCATTGGTCCCTCTAGCTCAGTACTATCTACACTGACTGGCAGGATTCTCTCCTATCCCTACCTGGAGATGCCAGGGATTGAACCGGGGAAAAACCTTCTGCATGCAAAGCAGTCACGGTACAACTGAGATATGGCCCTGCCCCATAGACTCAGTCCTGTAGCTGGGGTAGAGCAAATGGGTGCACTGCCCACCAAGAACTGTGCTCCCCCCCCAGATTTTTTTCAAAATTTGTCTTTTAATGTGTGACATGACAGCCTCCAATTAAAGAATGACAGCTTGTTTTAAGAACAGGAGCAATTTAAGCATAGGACCTGCTTAAAATACAGTGAACAGGGCAGGGCAAATGCATAACAAAAGTCTCATCTGGAAGAGCCCCCAAAAGTCTTCTCACTCAAGACTTTCCCTGACTGGGGGTGGATATTTCATGATCAAAGTTACCCTATCATTACTTAAGTGATCCTGAAAAATCTGTGTGTATTGTAACATGATAATTGAAGAATTAAATATTAGAACTTTGTATTATGGGCCAGTGTTAGACTCTGTCCCTTGGACTTTGTTTTGCTCTTCTTCTCTGTTTCTGTTTCAGTTATGTTCTCTACTCAGCCAGCACTAAAGATGCATGTTTGTTGCCTGCAATAAGAAGTAAGAATTTGTTTATTCTGCAATTATTATGATGAGTAGAGCAGGACTGGGTGTTTATTGCTAAAGAGTGAAATAGAGAGATAACTTAAAGTGATTTGAAAAAATATCTATCATAAGTTACCCTTTACCCGTTTAAAGCTCCCACTATATTCACAATCATAGTAGCTATTTTTTCTTCTTTTTTGGGTTCTTGATGGCAAAAGATGAAAACAACTCTGAAGAAATATAAACAGTGCTGTGCACACTACAGTTAGCTGGCTGGCTGGCCACCTAGCCTGTACCTTAAGCCTAAAAAAAATTCCTATTTTCCTAGTGTGTGCAGCTCAGAAGGAGGCTTTTTCAGGGTTTCAGGGCAAAACCCCCCCACATCAACCCAGCAACTAGTAAAAATTCCAATTGCTTTTCACAGTTAGTTTCCAATCACTTATTCCTTTATATGACAACCAGTAAAATAGTTTGCCCTTGATTGTCCAAGGAGAAGAAAAATCTAAAGGTCAGGAGGAAGACTAGAAGGAGAGGCCCTCAAGGAAGAGTTAACACCTTTTGGTATCCCTGTATTCACTATATCCTTAATAACCTTTTTTTTCTTATGAAATAAATAATAGACCAGTCATTTAATTCCTGTTGTTCATACTAACGTTTCTGTCAACTTGACCTTTAGATACCCTATTATTTAAGGTAACACACTGTCTGCATGGAGGAGGAGTGAGAGGGAAGGTCACTGCCTTTCCCTTCCCATGGGCTGGCCGTCACATCCTCTCTACCAGTGAGTGAGTGTATGTGTGTATGTGGGGGGGGGAACTGGCTGGCATTATGCACCTCCCCCCCAATGTCCTATCTAGACATGTGGCTGCTCCACCAAACACTGAAGGCTTGCTAAAAGGCTTTATAGACTCCAAGGTCCATGACAAACAGTTGCATTACTTTGTAGTATCAAAAAGTACTATGGTGCCTTAAAGAACAATCCCGTGTTTGCAGAAGTAAGTTCACATTTCACATGTACACTCATGAGGTCTGAACTGGAGGTGACTGTCCAGGAACAAGACCTTGGGGTCATAGTGGATAACGCGATGAAGATATCGACCCAGTGTGCAGCAGCTGTGAAAAGGGCAAATTCCTTTGTAGGGATCAATAGGAAGGAATTGAAAATAAAATTATTTGGGCTCATATTCAGCTTATGATCAACAACAATTCCAAGATCCTTCTCGCATGCAGTATTGCTGAGCCAAGTACTTTATAACTGTGCGCTTGGTTTCTTTTTCCTAGGTGTAGAATTTTGTACTTATCCCTGTTAAATTTCATTCTGTTGTTTTCAGCCCAGTGCTCCAGCCTATTAAGATAACTTTGAACTTTGTTTCTGTCCTGCAGAGTATTAGCTATCCCTCCCAATTTTGTATCATCTGCAAATTTGATAAGCCTTCCCTGCACCTCCTCATCCAAGTCATTAATAAAAATGTACCCTACTCATTATCTCCCCCCAATTTGAGAAAGTACCGTTCAGAAGCACTCTTTGAGTATGATTCTGGAGCCAACTGTGGATCCACCTGATAGTTGTTCCATCCAGCCCGCATTTAGCTAGCTTGCTAATCAGAACATCATGGGGCACTTTGTCAAAAGCTTTGCTGAAGTTGAGATATATGTCCACAGCATTTTCAGTCTATCAGGGAGGTTACCCGAACAAAACATGAGATAAGATTAGTCTGGCAGGATTTGTTCTTGATAAATCCATGTTCCAGTAATCACTGCATTGTTTTCAAGGTGCTTACGGACTGACTGCTTTATAATCTGCTGCAGAATTTTCCCAGGAACTGATGCCAGGCTGACTGGTTTGTAGTTCCCCGGTTCCTCCTTTTTGCCCTTTTTGAAGATTGGGACAACATTAGCCCTTCTCCAGTCATCTGGCACTAGAAGACTAGATGGGCCATTGCCCTGATCCAGCAAGCTCTTCTTGTGTTCTTAAGAATGCAATCTCTTCTATACTGGGTCCAAATGGGTAGCTTGGGTATACTTTTTCCCAATGGGGGCTAATCTACTAGGGCAAATGGGGCACTGCCCCACCAACCTCAGTCTGCCCTCATCCAGCCCCCACCTGCTTTCCTTCTCACTTACAACCAGCTCAGTTGATGCCACTGGCTGCCACTTCCATCTTATAGAACTCAGCAGGGAGCAGAATGGGGACAAAACTAGCTCTGGCTCCACCTACTGTAGGATTCTCTGCCTTCCGCCCTACCACCAACCACCACTGCTTTTTATTAGGCTCATGCTTTCTCCTTTTCCATACTTTTCGAAAACATGATAGTGTTTACAATGGAAACCAGGATGAAATCTAACAGGGAGAAAAGCCTGTATAAAAAGAACACAACAAAGGGATTCTGACCTTATTCAAGCAACAAAGCCCCAGGGTGCCAAATGTTCTGATCACTATCAAAGCTGTGTCAAGAATTGTAATGATTAACAAATATGCGGGATGACTTACTACACCATCATTTCAGCACCTGCAGGTGATCTTCTGGGCAGGGGGAGCAAAGGGTCTTGATTAATTGTGAGTGAGACAGAAGCCTGATATCATTACCTTCAAAGGGCATAGATAAAGGAATTCTAAAGGCTCGGAGTCAAGGTCTCAACCCTCATGTGGATGTTGTTTTTATCTGCAACTTGAAAGCCTCCTATATTGGTGGTGGTGGTGGTATCCATCTGATCTCTGCTTCATTTGCTAGTTCTCTGGGAGTTTTGCCCTTGACTGAAAAGACCACTAAAAATATCAGAAAGCAAAAATTTAATTAATTAGTTATTACTTAATTAACTAATTAAATTTGAGACAATAACAAGAAATGGGAATGGGGCAGGGGGATTCATCAGTGGCTTGCAGGATCTAAATCAGCCTCAGACTTGTTCACAGCAGGCTGTGAGCAAAGTTGTGGTTGCCCTGAGCCCACCTGCAAACATTCAAGGAGGGAGGATCTATGTGAGTTCCCCTACTCATATGTTAGCAACATCCCTAAATGAGATGCACATGATCCAAGAAGCACAAGAAGACCAAAGCTGTCAGGACCCCTGCCCAGAGCAGTAGCCTGCGCTCTGGCTCCAACTCGGAGAGCCAGCCCAGTTCATCAGCCCAGCAGCACTGGAAGATAAGCCAGGCACCCATCATTATGACCAGACCTCAGTCACAGTCTGATCAGGGACTCTGGAGCCCAAGATTCCCAAATTAGGGCTTCTAGTGTCTTTCCCCTCTGACCTTGCAACTCCTGGTAAATTGGCCCCACTCCACACTAGGAAACCATGTCTGGAGGTCACCTCATTAGCATAGGCAACGTGTCTGAAGGGACTTGTTTGAAAGGTGGAGTAGAGCTACGCTCCGAGACAGAGACTTGCTGCTTTAATGCCTTCCAGCCCTCAAGGAAGATCAGGTGATCAGGGCCTGTGGGGGAATGATTTGGCCTTGAGATCACAGAAGCCTTCAGTCCATTCTAAGACTTTGCTGGAACAAGGTGCTTACTAGGAGCTCTCCAACATGCTGAAATTACCAAACTGCCTTGCTACCTCTTGTAAGGACTGGAGAGGACCACACCAAGATGATTGCTATTCCCCCCCTTCAACAAAGCCACTAAATACCTCCTGCAGTATTGCTTTTTGATCCGGCCTTGGTGGGCTATCATGCAGTGGCTCACATGCTGCAGGGACATGCTTTGAACCGAACATATATATGAAACTTCCATTGCCTGAAAATTACTTGTCTAGTAAGAGTCACCAGTGAAACTCTGCCAAAAGTGTCTAATTTTGAGAACCCTCTTTAGGTGAAGGGAGAGAGAGAGAGATTTTAAGGGGAACCAGAAGAGTTTCAGTGAAATAAAAATCCCTAAGGTTTGATTTGTGTGTGTGTTTGCTTTGCATATCTCTAGTGGTGTTTCAAATCCTCATGAAATTCAAATGGCTAATTCAAATAACGAATGAAAGACCCTTCAGTGGACGTGGCTTTTGAGAGGTGACAAGAATGAATAGGTCATTTGTCATGTCATAAGCCAGAATTCAAAGAAATGTTGACACTTGTTTAAGAACTGGCACTTTACCAGAGATCATTAGTGAATGTAACCTTTCAGAATTTGGCACCGTCCACATCATTTTATTTTAACTTGTAGTGTTTACTATTTGCAGAGGTCAGCATCTTAAAAATGCATCCACATTTAAAAGATGTGGACAATTTACAGTATACTCTATCAAGTGAATTGCTTTTAGAATGGTTCTACAGGAATGCAAGAATACTGCATTTTCCCATAGTCTGCGTGGGGTCCACATTTTCATTACCCACTCTCATGGAACATTGAGAAAATAGATGTCCCCAAAACTTGAAATTAGGTGGTTCTTAGTTTAAATTTATCAGGTTTGTAAACAAACTTTAATCTTTTATAATTTAAACTGAAAATAATTAAGAGTTACTTTCTGTTTTCTGTACATGTGTATTCTGTATAACTAGGCAGCCAAACTTTGTGCATGCACAGATGTTGATTGTTGTAACCAGGTCCAGCCCTTCCATGAGGCAAAATGAGGCAACAGGCTCAGGCAGCATCCCCTGAAATCTTCCTCCTAAGCTCCCAGTCAATTCCGCTCTGTTGGTGGACAGAACTGTGTATGCTGCATAGACTGTCCTGATCCCATGACTAGGATAAGGTCTCTACTTAAAAGGCTTGTTGAAAGACAAAGGCCTTTAATAGGCACCAAAAAGATAACAGAGATGGTGCCTGTCTAATGTCTAAGGGGAGGGAATTCCAAAGTATCAGTGCCTCTACAGTAAAGGTCTGCTTCCTATGTTGTGTGGAATGGACCTCCTGATAAGATGGTATCTGCAGGAGGTCCTCGCCTTCATAGCACAGTGATTTACTGGGTATATAAGGAGTAAAATGGTCTTTCAGGTATCCTTCACCCCAGGAAGCAAAACTTCTTGGATCTGCTCTGGTTGCACTTTCTGAAGGAACTTTAAATAACCTGTTTGCAATTCAGATGCCCATAGAATGATTTTACTGTTTAAAAAATCAGAAATAGTCACATATAGTTTAAAAAAAAAAAACCCTAACAAACCAACATATGGACAAAGCAGACAAGAGGAATTAGTTGACCTATCATATCTTGCTCCTTGTTCCAGAAGTTCTTAAATGTTTCCCATTCTTGTCCAGGTCAAGTAATTCTCTGCTTTTATTCTCTTACCCATAAAATTCCATTTATCAGTTCCCGTAATCTGATATAAGGCTCTTTTACAGAAGCAGATGGCCAGGTGGGGCAGAGCTGCTAGACTAGTTTCCTGGCAGGGGAGGTGCTGTTTCTTACCAGGAGGGAGAGAGAGAGGAGCAAGACAGCAGGAAGGTTGGCACAGTGCAAAAACATTGGCAGAGCCAATCTGGAGCTGCTGGTGGTACATTTGCACCATGCTGACCTCTCCTCTGCCTCGCCCATCACCTCCTGCTAAGCAACAGCAACCCCCCTCCGGGAAGCTAGTGTAGTGGCTCCACTCCATCCAGAAAGCCACTTTGCTAAGCAAGGAAATTCTTTGCTTTTCCAGTGTTTTGCAAATATAGCATCCTAGCTGCTAGTGCCATATAAAAGAATAGTTCAGTTGCTCTTTGCCAAACCAATCAGTGTAATAGTTTGGATCTAGGATACCCATGTGAAGGACTGTGAAGTCATCCTTAAGACAAACTGTGTGAGTCCTGCTAAGCACCCTGCTATAGGTTGCTTGCACCACAGCTTGCCTCTCTCCCTCCAGCTCCAACTGCTCCATGTCAAACTAGCCGTAAATCGGGGTAGTCTACATGGTGCCCTCCAGATTCATGGAACTAAAACACCCATCACCCCTAACCATTGGCCAGGTTGAGTGGGGGTTAAGGATGGGCGAATATTTTTCTCAGTTTCTCATTTTGCAAATCCTAAATTCAGTTCTCCACATTTCCGCATCATTTGCAATTTTTTATAGGTCCTCGTGAAAATTCAGCAACATTTTAGTATGAATTTCTCCTAATAGGCACATGTTGGTATGAAATGTTGTCTAATATACATATGCTTGAAAACAAACAAATCAGTTAATCAGTTCAGATCAATTAATCAAATCAATTAATATACTGAATTTTGTATTATTATTATTATTATTAATCATCATCATCATCATCATCATCATCCCACCCTTCCTCCCAAAGTGAGCCCTGGGCAACAAACACATGATAAAGCATTAACAACATCTTATAAACAAAATATCAAAATGAAACTTCAAAATACCTTTAAAACAGAACACATTAAAAAGCAATTCGAGAACAGATGCAGACTGGGATAAGATCTCTATTTAAAAGGCTTGCTGAAAGAGAAAGGTCTTCAGTAGGCACTGAAAAGACAACAGACACAGCACCAATCTAATATTTAATGGGAGGGGATTCCCATTTAGTGCCACAGCACTAAAGGTCTACTTCCTATGTTGCACTGAAGTACAGTTTTGTACACATTACTGGACTGGAGAACTGCATTGCAAAATTCAGAGAAGGGCAAATTTTGAAGTATGGCTGTTTTGGGCCATGTATTGTTTTGGAAAGTACAAGTTAGGTTCAGCTTTAAATGCAAATAATTGGATTTCTCCCCCTAGTTGGGCTATTGGGAGCTGGGGAAAGGGCACAAAATTGGCTGCCCTGATGTAATCACAGGACATGTGAAAAGAACCAAACAGAGAAAGGAACATACAAGACTCAGTTTCAGAAGAGAATTTCTGCATGGATGCTTGCTTGTCTATGTGAATTGCCCTTGTGGATTCAGGGTGAGAGACTAAGGACAGCTCTTCACAGCATCTGCCCACATTTATGGAATTGGAAACCACAAGAATCTTCATCCTCACTGTGTCCTGTATTGGGAATCTGGATCTCCACACTATCACCGTAGGGCAATCCTAAAAGCTTCCTTCTTAAATGGCAATACAAAGACTCATGAAGGAAACTGTGCCACTTTCCTTTTCCTCCTTTTGATATTAAAATGCATGGATCATTATGGTAGTCTACTGGTTTAACCTATCAGTCTATTCAAAGACTGGTTTCATCACTTGAAAAGCTGCTGAACTCCCCTTTTATGTGGGTACCTGTGTCCATAATTCTGTATGAACCTCAGTTCTTTGAAAAGTTGCAACATTCAAAGTGCCACCTGGCCTTTAGACATATTATAGCAGCTAGGAATCATTTTCTTTGGAAACTGCAAAACACACACATATTGTCAATAAACTTATCATTCTTTGATTATCCCGGGAATGCCAAGTTACCTTTCTCATTTTGTCCCTTTATGCTTCTGAGTTACTCCTAACCATACAAAATGTGGCTTTTCCATATTTTAAAAGCCTGAATCCTTCAGGCTTGAGAATTGGCTGTGCCTCTTAAAGCCTCTTTTTGACATATGTGGTGAAAGAAAGAACAGATCAATAATATTGACTATGGGAGTGTTGCCTTCTTTAGCTGAAAGGCAGGTGCTATTTTTAGTTACCTAGAAAATGGCATCTGTGTTGTATTATGCACATGGTGGTGAAAACCCTGGCACCAGTTGACTAAGCTGTGTGTGATGGTGTGAAATGTTCTTGATTTAAACATGAACAGGAAACTGAGCTGTTAGGATGTTTGTAGGTCACTTTACGTAAGAGATGGGGAAACTGTCAGTTTGCTTGCGTTTAGAATCTCACATAGATCATATGGCTAGGAATGGCTTCATTACTGAGACAGTGCACAGGTCGTAGGAATGCAGGGACCTAAGGGAAGGGGCCCAGGATAAGATGGCTGAGGGACGATACCCAATGGTCTAAGAAAGAGAAGCCTGAGGGGAAGGTCATTGAGTGAAGGGCTCTGAAGAGACCCAGGATGCACCATGTGCTGCAGAAGGGAAGAGGAGCTGGGAGGCAGGTCAAAAGACAGGGTGGTTAAAGAAAAAAGGACACAATGGCCAATAGGTTGAAAAGCAGACTGTCAGAAATGTGGAACTATGGGAACTGTACTCAACTGTACTCAACTCCAAGTTGAGTAGCTGGTTTCTTGATTAAAGCTGGACATCTTACTAGGACTAGGCATGCCCAGTAAACCACAGCAATTGCTCTCTTCATCCCACAACATCATGCACAAACAGAGTAAACATGTGTCAAACAGAGAAGTCCTTTTGAACTTCACAGCTTGATGTGTAAAAATGACTGGTCAGTTGTTCTTGAACTGGACTTTTTCATTCTGCAGTCAGTAGAACTGATTCAGAAAGGAAACTTCTTGGTATTAGGGGGGTTTGTCCATATTTCTTTATTGCTTTATTGATGTATTGCTTTATTGATGTATTACTTTATTGATCTGTTGCCTTGTGGCTTCCTTTATGGAATCAATCCATCTCTTGTTTGGCCTTCCTCTTTTTCTACTCCCTGCTGTTTTTCCCAGCATTATTGTCTTTTCTAGTGAATCAGGTCTTCTCATTATGTGTCCAAAGTATGATAACCTCAGTTTCATCATTTTAGCTTCTAGTGACAGTTCTGGTTTAATTTGTTCTAACATCCAATTATTTGTCTTTTTTGCGGTCCATGGTATCCGCAAAGCTCTCCTCCAGTATCACATTTCAAATGAGTTGATTTTTCTCTTATCCACCTTTTTCACTGTCCAACTTTCACATCCATACATAGAGATCGGGAATACCATGGTCTGAATGATCTTGACTTTGGTGTTCAGTGATACATCTTTGCATTTGAGGACCTTTTCTAGTTCTCTCACAGCTGCCCAACCCAGTCCAAGCCTTCTTCTGATTTCTTGACTATTGTCTCCATTTTGCTTAATGACTGTGCCAAGGTATTGATAATCCTTGACAAGTTCAATGTCTTCACTGTCAACTTTAAAGTTATATAAATCTTCTGTTGTCATTACTTTAATCTTCTTGACGTTCAGCTGTAGTCCTGCTTTTGTGCTTTCCTCTTTAACTTTCAACAGCATTTGTTTCAAATCATTACTGGTTTCTGCTAAGAGTATGGTATCATCTGCATATCTTAAATTACTGATGTTTCTCCCTCCAATTTTCACACCTCCTTCATCTTGGTCCAATCCCACTTTGCGTATGATATGTTCTGCGTACAGATTAAACAAGTAGGGTGATAAAATATACCCCTGTCTCATACCCTTTCCGATGGGGAACCAATCGGTTTCTCCATATTCTGTCCTTACAGTAGCCTCTTGTCCAGAGTATAGGTTGTGCATCAGGACAATCAGATGCTGTGGCACCCCCATTTCTTTTAAAGCATTCCATAGTTTTTCATGATCTACACAGTCAAAGACTTTGCTGTAGTTTATAAAGCACAGGGTGATTTTCTTCTGGAATTCCTTGCTCCGTTCCATTATCCAGCGTATGTTTGCAATATGATCTTTGGTGCCTCTTCCCTTTCTAAATCCACCTTGGACGTCTGGCATTTCTTGCTGCATATATGGTGAGAGCCTTTGTTGTAGAATCTTGAGCATTACTTTACTTCCATGGGATATTAAGGCAATAGTTTGATAATTACTGCATTCCCTGGGATCCCCTTTCTTTGGAAGTGGGATATATATTGAACGCTTCCAGTCTGTGGGCCATTGTTTAGTTTTCCATATTTCTGTTGTATGCTCAGAAGCAATGTATTGCCACAAGGACAGTTAAACAGGCAATTGTGGGGTTAAGCCAGCGATGTGTTCGTGCCAAGGCCAAACTGCAGATGTTGCTGAGCAAGGGCACTGAATGAGATAAAAGTGCTGGGCAAACCGAAAGCAAGTGTGGGGGTTGTTTTTGGAGCTAGTGATTCTTGTAGCTGTATGTCTTTTAGAATAAAGACTCTTAAACCTATTAACGCCTCTGAATCTCTACCGGACCTGAAATCCTTTAACCGGGATACTCTTAGCAATCTCTTGTGCCAACTGGCTTCGCTGCATCACACAGAACAACAGGGGTTATGGGCCCAGCCTACGCAGCGTAACGCAGAGGTTGCAGGTTCGAGAAGACATGTGAAGATTGTGGCCGAGTGTTGGAGAGGTGAACAGAAGCGTGCTGATGAGTATGGCTGTGGCAATGTCAGCAGGGTTACCTCTGGAGCGGCTAACAGAGAAGAATTACAGTAGCTGGAAGCTACAGATGAAAGCATTCTTGACTAAAGAGGACCTCTGGGAGGTTATTGATACAGCCCCACCGGCAGCTCCGCAGAATGAATGGCTCCACAAAGATGATAAGGCAAGAGCATTTATTATTCTGTCATTGTCAGACTCTCAATTGCTATATGTGCAGAATGAGCACACTGCCAAAAGGATGTGGACAGTGTTAAATGGGATCCATGTGAGACAGACAGCGGGATCTAAGATATTTCTGGCTCAGAAGTTATATCAGATGAGACTGGAAGAAGGCTGTTCCATGTCTGAGCATCTGACGGAATTCAGACGGCTGTTTGCGGAATTAGAGGAGAGAAACGTGGCACATTCTAGGCTTCAAAGAGTGTTTATAATCTTGTCGTCTCTTGATAAATCCTGGGATTCCCTTGTGACGTCGATCGAAGCGATGCCTGAAGCCGGTCTTAATGAGGAATATATTGTTGGGCTGGTGACCAGTAGGCATTACTGTCTCTAGTAGTTTTCCATGAAGCCTGCAAGTGTGAAGACGTAACTGTGGTTAAGGGGGAGTTATGTCTATGTCCTGTCTGGGAACGGACGGCCAGGGCCGTTACTATGGTAGCCATCTGATAACAGCTGGGAAAGTTGTAACAGAGTCTATGTGAGTTGTTGCTCTTCTGAATTATGCCTCTGAGCTGAGAGGCTGTGTTTTGTGTTTATCTATGGAGAGAGATGTACCAGAAGGGGGGTGACTGAAGAATCTCTACATGTATTTACTCTTAAGCCTCTGGCCTTAATGTCTTAATAAAGACTCTTAACATGCTCTGAAGACGTTTTCTTGTTCAACTTAACTCCAACGTAATGTATGCTGTTTCACACAACAACACACAAGCCAACAGTGGTAGCAGAGGATGGTTACGCTCCACAGCGCATTACACCAGAGTAAGTTGCTGGTCTGAAAGGCAGACGGAGTTCCAGAGAGGGCAGCTTGATTGATTGAACCAGACGGAGGTGAGCAACATGGCTGTAAACCTGTCTGGGGGAGGCTTGCTGATGGAACGACTTAATGAGAAGAATTTTGCCAGCTGGAAGCCAAGGATGTGGGCTTTGCTGATAGCAGAGGATTTATGGGACGTGATTGAGGAAAAACCCCCAGCGGTACCGACCGCGGCCTGGAAGCGTCGAGGCCAGAGGGCGCAGGCGTTTATAATCTTGGCTCTATCGAATTCTCAACTGATGTGTGTGAGAGATGAGCCGTCGGCTAAAAAGACGTGGGACGCGTTGCAGGATTTGTCCCAGGAATGGCAGCGGAGGCAGGAGGCGCAGAGAGCCCAGCCGGTGGAGGCTGTCAGAAGCAAGGAGGAGAAATATGCCGAACCGGAGCAGGCTGCCGAAAGCAGACAGGAAAACAAACAGGAGCAGCAGCAGAGGCTGAAGGCTTGTTGTGTGTGTGGAGATCGTCGACATCTCCAGCGGGATTGCCCAGTCAAGCGAAACTCCAGGGACGGAGGCTTGAAGCAAGGCAGTGTGAACTTTGTTTGTAAACAGAACTCTCAAGATTTACGACCTGTGAACTTTATTGTCGACAGCGGAGCAAGCCATATATTAATTAAAGACAGGAGTCTGTTTTACACGTCTACAGATGAGCAGGACTTTGTTTTACTTGCTGATGGATCACGGAAATCCGTAAAAGCACGTGGTCTGATTAAATTTGACAAGCTTGGCATAATGACAAACTGTTTGTTCGTTCCGGACTTGGCTCATAATATTTTATCAGTGGGCAAACTGGTGAGTTGTCAATTTTCAGTCTGGTTTGATAAAGGAAAATGTTGGGTGCAAAGAGGAGAAAATGTTGTCTGTCAGGGTTTCATGACACAAGGGCAGTTTAAAATGACCATGGGTGTGAAGTGTGCTAATGCCTTGAGTTTAATGGGGCGGAAAGGGAATGACCGCCAGAGCTGTAAGACGACAGCTGTTAAAAGCACACAGCCACAGTATTCATGTAATGCAGTCAGGCTGATGCCTGAAAGATTGCATCGCAGCCGAGTTTAAAAGCCACAGGGTAAGAGACGTGGCAAACGTGCACCTAGAGCACAAGAGAATGCATATTTCAAAGTTTGGTGTCCAGAAACACAGCAGTTAATTCTGAGCAGAAGCATTAAAGTTGCAGAAAAGCCTTGGGATCAAAGGCAAACAGTCATACTCACAGGGTCAAGTGACACACAACCGCAAACATTTAAACGTAAGGCTGAGGAAATGGAATCTCCAGCGCAGGCTGTGCCAAGCACAAGCACAGATGGGGGGGCTGAGAGATCAGAAGTTCATACCAAAAGTGTCAGATACTTTCACGTAAGGGATTGTGTGCAGCAGGGGTTCGTTAACCTGGCATTTTGTGACACTAACAACTTGGTGGCTGACATAATGACCAAGCCTTTGTGCGAGGAGAAATTTGGCAAACTGGTGACAAGGCTTGGAATGAACCAAAGTTTGATTGAATAAAGTTTTAGCTAAATGTACAGAGAGGTTCTGAAATGTACTGCTATGTACTGAGATATACTTTTGAACTGTACTGAACTGAAAATGCAATGTACTGAAATGTATTGCAAGAGGTATTGTAGAAATGTATGACTGTATGACTATGTATTATGGAGATGTATTTCATGTGTATTTTGCAGTCTTAATGGAAAAAAGGGAGGCTGTTGGGCTGGTGACCAGTAGGCATTACTGTCTCTAGTAGTTTTCCATGAAGGCTGCAAGTGTGAAGACATAACTGTGGTTAAGGGGGAGTTATGTCTATGTCCTGTCTGGGAACGGACGGCCAGGGCCATTGCTATGGTAGCCATCTGATAACAGCTGGGAAAGTTGTAACAGAGTCTATGTGAGTTGTTGCTCTTCTGAATTATGCCTCTGAGCTGAGAGGCTGTGTTTTGTGTTTATCTATGGAGAGAGATGTACCAGAAGGGGGGTGACTGAAGAATCTCTACATGTATTTACTCTTAAGCCTCTGGCCTTAATGTCTTAATAAAGACTCTTAACATGCTCTGAAGACATTTTCTTGTTCAACTTAACTCCAACGTAATGTATGCTGTTTCACACAACAACACACAAGCCAACAGTGGTAGCAGAGGATGGTTACGCTCCACAGCGCATTACACCGGAGTAAGTTGCTGGTCTGAAAGGCAGACGGAGTTCCAGAGAGGGCAGCTTGATTGATTGAACCAGACGGAGGTGAGCAACATGGCTGTAAACCTGTCTGGGGGAGGCTTGCTGATGGAACGACTTAATGAGAAGAATTTTGCCAGCTGGAAGCCAAGGATGTGGGCTTTGCTGATAGCAGAGGATTTATGGGACGTGATTGAGGAAAAACCCCCAGCGGTACCGACCGCGGCCTGGAAGCGTCGAGGCCAGAGGGCGCAGGCGTTTATAATCTTGGCTCTATCGAATTCTCAACTGATGTGTGTGAGAGATGAGCCGTCGGCTAAAAAGACGTGGGACGCGTTGCAGGATTTGTCCCAGGAATGGCAGCGGAGGCAGGAGGCGCAGAGAGCCCAGCCGGTGGAGGCTGTCAGAAGCAAGGAGGAGAAATATGCCGAACCGGAGCAGGCTGCCGAAAGCAGACAGGAAAACAAACAGGAGCAGCAGCAGAGGCTGAAGGCTTGTTGTGTGTGTGGAGATCGTCGACATCTCCAGCGGGATTGCCCAGTCAAGCGAAACTCCAGGGACGGAGGCTTGAAGCAAGGCAGTGTGAACTTTGTTTGTAAACAGAACTCTCAAGATTTACGACCTGTGAACTTTATTGTCGACAGCGGAGCAAGCCATATATTAATTAAAGACAGGAGTCTGTTTTACACGTCTACAGATGAGCAGGACTTTGTTTTACTTGCTGATGGATCACGGAAATCCGTAAAAGCACGTGGTCTGATTAAATTTGACAAGCTTGGCATAATGACAAACTGTTTGTTCGTTCCGGACTTGGCTCATAATATTTTATCAGTGGGCAAACTGGTGAGTTGTCAATTTTCAGTCTGGTTTGATAAAGGAAAATGTTGGGTGCAAAGAGGAGAAAATGTTGTCTGTCAGGGTTTCATGACACAAGGGCAGTTTAAAATGACCATGGGTGTGAAGTGTGCTAATGCCTTGAGTTTAATGGGGCGGAAAGGGAATGACCGCCAGAGCTGTAAGAAGACAGCTGTTAAAAGCACACAGCCACAGTATTCATGTAATGCAGTCAGGCTGATGCCTGAAAGATTGCATCGCAGCCGAGTTTAAAAGCCACAGGGTAAGAGACGTGGCAAACGTGCACCTAGAGCACAAGAGAATGCATATTTCAAAGTTTGGTGTCCAGAAACACAGCAGTTAATTCTGAGCAGAAGCATTAAAGTTGCAGAAAAGCCTTGGGATCAAAGGCAAACAGTCATACTCACAGGGTCAAGTGACACACAACCGCAAACATTTAAACGTAAGGCTGAGGAAATGGAATCTCCAGCGCAGGCTGTGCCAAGCACAAGCACAGATGGGGGGGCTGAGAGATCAGAAGTTCATACCAAAAGTGTCAGATACTTTCACGTAAGGGATTGTGTGCAGCAGGGGTTCGTTAACCTGGCATTTTGTGACACTAACAACTTGGTGGCTGACATAATGACCAAGCCTTTGTGCGAGGAGAAATTTGGCAAACTGGTGACAAGGCTTGGAATGAACCAAAGTTTGATTGAATAAAGTTTTAGCTAAATGTACAGAGAGGTTCTGAAATGTACTGCTATGTACTGAGATATACTTTTGAACTGTACTGAACTGAAAATGCAATGTACTGAAATGTATTGCAAGAGGTATTGTAGAAATGTATGACTGTATGACTATGTATTATGGAGATGTATTTCATGTGTATTTTGCAGTCTTAATGGAAAAAAGGGAGGCTGTTGGGCTGGTGACCAGTAGGCATTACTGTCTCTAGTAGTTTTCCATGAAGGCTGCAAGTGTGAAGACATAACTGTGGTTAAGGGGGAGTTATGTCTATGTCCTGTCTGGGAACGGACGGCCAGGGCCGTTGCTATGGTAGCCATCTGATAACAGCTGGGAAAGTTGTAACAGAGTCTATGTGAGTTGTTGCTCTTCTGAATTATGCCTCTGAGCTGAGAGGCTGTGTTTTGTGTTTATCTATGGAGAGAGATGTACCAGAAGGGGGGTGACTGAAGAATCTCTACATGTATTTACTCTTAAGCCTCTGGCCTTAATGTCTTAATAAAGACTCTTAACATGCTCTGAAGATGTTTTCTTGCTCAGCTTAACTCCAACGTAATGTATGCTGTTTCACACAACAACACACAAGCCAACATATATTACATCTAAACTTCTTCAGGAATGGCAGAGAAGAGAAGAATCAGCAAAGACGGAGCAAGAAAGAAGCAAGAAGCAGAACTTCAAAGACACAGTGAATGGGCAGAAAGCCTGTTATTCCTGTGGAGCTACAACGCACTTACAGCGAGACTGTGCAGCCAAGCGTGGCAGACGAGGCTGGCAGCAATCTAGCGTTAAACTGGTGAGTGAAAGAGCTCATAAATCAGAACTGTGTGAATGGATTTGTGATTCGGGAGTGTCTCATTTTTTAATAAAAGATCCAGAACTGTTTCATACATCGAGATCCGTGTCAGAGACTGTGATATTAGCGGATGGATCAAGAAGAGACGTATTGGCTAGGGGTACATTGAAAGTAAGTTTGCTGAAAACAATAATTACAGATGTATTGTTTGTTCCACAATTGGATTGTAATATATTATCTGTCAAGAAACTGAATGAAATGGGTTATTCTGTATTATTTGACAAAGGGAAATGTAAAGTGATTAAGAACAATGAGGTCTGTATGGAGGGGTGCCTTAAAGACGCTCAATATGTGATTCAAACCAAACATGCAGGGTGTGCAGCACTAAAAGCAAACAGGCAAACACATGAGAGTTGCGTGCACACATGGCACAAGAATCTAGGGCATGCTAATTATGAAACCATTATGAAAACTCCAGCACATAGTGAAGATTTGAAGATACAGGAGTGTGGGCAATTTGTGGATTGCGAAGCATGTCACAAAACTAAAGACACTGTAGCACCAAAGAACAGAGAGGCTGAGTGTAGCACTGACGCACCATACCAATTAATACATGTAGACTTGTCAGGACCATTTCAAAGTTCAAAAGGAGGTGCGAAATACTTTATGGTGATTGTTGATGACTTTACGAGGTATTGCAATGTTTATTTGCTTAAGAGCAAAGACGAGGCAGAGAAGAAGCTGCGTTTGTTCATTGAGAAAGTGAAAGTGCAACATGGTGTCACCATTAGGAGAATACGCTCAGATCAGGGGGGGTGAGTTCACTGGAAAAGCATTAAAAGAATACCTAGAGAGTAAAGGAATAGAGCAAAACTTTACTGCCCCATTTTCCGCGTTTCAGAACGGGGTTGCTGAGAGGAAAAACAGGTCCCTTCAGGAGGCCACGAGGGCCATGCTGGGGGATTCTGAGCTGGGAAACATGTTTTGGGGAGAATGCATCATATATGTGGCATACATCCAGAACAGGTTGATACATAGAGCCCTTGGTGTATCTCCATATGAGAAGCTTACAGGGAAAAAGCCAAGTGTGGCTCACATTAAACAATTTGGGACAAAGTGCTGGGTGCACATAGATAAAGGGAAATGACATGGAAAGTTAGCCCCAAGAGCTCAGAAAGGAAATGTACTTGGATTTGAGAATACACATTTCAGAGTGTGGGTGCTGAGCAAAGGCAGGTTGTGCTGAGCACAAGCATAGAGGTTCCAGAACAAGAGTGGGAACAAAACACATTGGTTTTCTTAAACTGTTCACCGATTGAACACACACCACCGGAGATTAAAATGGAAGAAGATGATTTAAGCCTGCCAAGTACTAGTTCAGTAGATAGAGGCACAGAAGGAAATGAGATTCAGATTCCATTGCAAGAGGCTCTGAATAAACTCATTTGGGGCCAACAGACAGATAAGAAAAGAAAGGCAGAGGACCTGGAATGAATGTCCGTTAATCTGTTTATGTATCCTGAATAAAGAAACTGAGTGTGTGTAAACTGCTGAAATTGAAATGTACTGAAATGAAATGAAATGTGATGTAATGTAAAAATGTTGACTGTCTTGTGGGGTGGGGGCTGTTGTATGCTCAGAAGCAATGTATTGCCACAAGGACAGTTAAACAGGCAATTGTGGGGTTAAGCCAGCGATGTGTTCATGCCAAGGCCAAACTGCAGATGTTGCTGAGCAAGGGCACGGAATGAGATAAAAGCGCTGGGCAAACCGAAAGCAAGTGTGGGGGTTGTTTTTGGAGCTATTTATTTATTTATTTTATTAAGCTTATATACCGCCCGACTAGCAACAGCTCTCTGGGCGGTGAACATTAAAAATACAATAAAAATAACACAATACAGTATATCACAATACAAAACTGTACAAAAAACTGTACAGTCTAAAATCAAAATATAATCATTTAGAATTAACAGGAATTAAAATGCCTCAGAGAAGAGAAAGGTTTTAACCTGGCGCCGAAAAGATGATAGTGTCGGCACCAGGCGCACCTCCTCGGGGAGACCATTCCATAGTTCGGGGGCCACCACTGAGAAGGCCCTAGATCTTGTCACCACTCTCCGGGCTTCCCTATGAGTCGGAACCCAGAGGAGGGCCTTCGTAGTAGACCATAGTGTACGGGCCGGTTCATATCGGGAGAGGCGTTCCGACAGATATCGTGGTCCCGCGCCGTATAAGGCTTTATAGGTAAGTACCAACACTTTGAATCTGGCCCGGAAGCATATTGGAAGCCAGTGCAAACGGGCTAGCACAGGTGTTATATGCTCAGACCGCTTAGTTCTTGTTAGCAGTCTGGCCGCCGCATTTTGCACTAGCTGTAGCTTCCGAATCGTCTTCAAAGGTAGCCCTACGTAAAGCGCATTGCAGTAGTCCAGACGCGAGGTTACCATAGCATGTACCACTGATGTGAGGTCCTCCTTACTCAGATAGGGACGTAGCTAGTGATTCTTGTAGCTGTATGTCTTTTAGAATAAAGACTCTTAAACCTATTAACGCATCTGAATCTCTACCGGACCTGAAATCCTTTAACCGGGATACTCTTAGCAATCTCTTGTGCCAACTGGCTTCGCTGCATCACACAGAACAACAATTTCTTGACAGATTTTTGTCAAAATTTGGACAGATTCAGTCTCAGTAGCTTGTAGCAACTCTATTGGTGTGCCATCTATTCCTGGTGATTTGTTTCTTCCAAGAATTTTAAGAGCAGCTTTCACTTCACATTCTAAAATTTCTGGTTCTTCATCATATGGTTCCTCCGTGAATGAATCTGTCATCCTGGCATCTCTTTTGTAGAGTTCTTCAGTGTATTGCTTCCATCTTCCTTTTATTTCATCTCGGTCAGTCAGTGTGTTTCCCTGTTGATTATTCAACATCCCTACTCGTGGTTTAAATTTCCCTTTCATTTCTCTAATCTTTTGGAACAGGGCTCTTGTTCTTCTCATTTTGTTGTCCTTTTCTATTTCTATACAATAACTATTGTAATAGTTTTCTTTGTCCCTACGTACTAGTCGTTGTATAGTTGCATTTAGGGTTCTGACCACGTTTCTATCTCCTTTTGCTTTTGCTTTCCTTCTCTCTTTAACCATTTGAAGAGTTTCTTCAGTCATCCATTGAGGTCTTTCTCTCTTTTTAACAAGAGGTATTGTCTTTTTGCATTCTTCCCTGATAATGTCCCTGACTTCAGTCCATAGTTCTTCTGGTTCTCTGTCAACTAAGTTTAAACCCTCAAACCTATCCCTTATTTGAACTTTATATTCTTCTGGGATGTTATTTAAATTGTATTTTGGCATTATGAGTGCTTTGTTGTTCTTCTTTAGCTTTACTCTGATTTTCGATACGATCAGTTCATGATCTGTACCGCCATCTGCTCCTGGTCTTGTTTTTGCAGAAACTATGTAGCTAAGGGTAAAACTAGAACTTTCCAAATGGCATGGGGTTGCCATCAAAAAAGAGCCCAGTGTCTTGTTCTCTCCACGACTCCATAAAATCTACACTAGGAGGACTCAGTGCTTGATGTCATATTGTCTTGCATGTGAGTTTTCCCAGCCTCACAATCAGCAGCTAATGAACTAGAGTTAGAGAAATAAAATTCACTGCATAACATAAAACACCTTGAATCACCCTAGGTATTTTGGGGGGAGGGAAGGGGGAAAAACTCAGAGAGAGAGAGAGAAAAGGCAGGTTTCAAGAAATGTTTTGTAGACAAAATTGATCCCTGGTTTAATGGTTAATTAAAAATACATTCCTGCATTATCTGGATTAGAAGATGTAATTTACTTCTTAGCACCCTTGTAAATCAGGTTACTTAGAGAGGCATTGAAATATAGATTAATGTGCTTAATTTTATCTCTTTTGTCCCAATTTTGCATGACATTTCAAAATGAGCTCATTCTGGTATAGTGTCAAAGTACTCAGACAAAGGGACTAAAAACTGGAAAGCTGGCAAGGAATCTACTTGCATAAAGCTTAAGGTTGCAATACTTGATAAGCTTACTCATGATTAAGTCCCATTGATTTTTTTTTTTTTGCATCTTCTATAAGATGAGGTCAGTGGGACTCCTGCCTGAGTAACTGTGTTTAGCACTAAGGTTGTTTTTCTCATGGCCAGGGGACTGAACACCAAATCAATATAACAAAACTTGACTTACTAAACATCAAAATGGAAGATGTTGAAAAGCTGGCCTAGGGTTACGAATTCAAACGATGTGTTTCATTAACTGAAGCATTGAAAGAGTTCAAATTGATTTACGTATCTTTTTAGGTTTTAATTACAGTAACCCTAGGAACCATTAGATTTAAGTGGCTTCTGTGTTACACCAGTGACAGAGGAATGTTTTGATCTTCATAGTCACAGTATTCTTGATCCATCTCAGCAGCAACTGTTATTGCATGACCCTTTGTCCCTTTGCTTATGTAGTTCCACAGGATCCCATCTGTATTGTAAACATATATATTGTAAATATATATTGCATATATATAGGGCTCCTGCTGGGAGGACGGGTGGGATATAAATCAAATAATAAATAAATAAATAAAAATATAGTAGAAAGCAGGAGCTTGGACCTGTGTAAGAATGGATAATATCATCTGACGTCATAAGAGAGGAGTGTGGGCTACTGGGCAATGTGACATCTAGCTGGTCACATAGACTTGATAGTTTTTTCATGTGGTTAGCTTGAGACTGAGAACACTGCATGAGCTACAGGGCAGCAGATGTCTATTCAGTGATATTTTGACTACACCAGTGAGTTCATCAGCAACTGTATGGGAAAATATCTAGTGAGTGTTCCCTGTAATGTGGCAGTGTCACCTACTGGCTGCTTACAAGACCAGAAATGACGTATTAAGCCCCAGTCATTCTGGTCTATAAAAAGCAACTCAGAGCACAGTGCAAGGCACAACACATGGGACATCAGACACAGGGCCGACTCCAGGAATGCTGGAGCCCTTGGGCATCAGCTTGCTGTGGCCCCCGGCGTGTGTGTGTGCACTGGCCCAACAGCCCCTGGAGCTACAGGTGCCCCCTCAGCTGCCCCTCCGCTCCCCTTCTGCAATCTGTAGGGGACCCACACACCCCACACCCCCACCTCCCTTTCTGCTGTCTTTTACCATTGCCCTTAACGAAGATGGTGGCTGCAGTTTCCCTAACGGGATGACGCCTCCGCCGCCATCTTTGTTGATGGCACGTGGGCATGCTACGTGCGCACACCTCTGCCATCAACTAAGATGGCGGTAGGGCCTTCAGTACATTAGGGAAACCGCAGCCGCCATCTTCGTTAAGGGCAATGGTAAAAGACAGCAAAAAGGGAGGTGGGGGTGTGGGGTGTGTGGGTCCCCTACAGATTGCAGAAGGGGAGCGGAGGGGCAGCTGAGGGGGCACCTGTAGCTCCAGGGGCTGTTGGGCCAGTGCCCAACCTGGCCGCTCTTTAGAACCGGCCCTGATCAGACATCAAACATAGGTAGTACAGTGACCTGGAGGCCTAGGGAGGCTGTCAAACTGACCCACAGAGGCTCCCTTCCCTGTACTATAAGGAAAGGGAGCCTCCCCCAGTAGCTGAGCAGTGACATATTATAATCTATCTGTGTTGGCAGCAACCCAAACCATTTTCTTAAGATCTGTTATGGCAATTCCCACATGTGTATCTAATAATATACTTAGATTGGAAGCTGGAGTTTACTCAACAGAAGTCAAGATATGGCAGTTAAGAATTAATACATGGCTAAAACTTATTTATAATCCCATCGGTCTTGCTCCGGACATCCTAAATGACAACTTTCATTCCACTTGGGCTGGACTAGTGACAGATAAAATCTCTGAGATAGGTTTCTCCCCCCAAATTATCACTTTGGTGGGATTTGAAGCAGCCTTAGTAAACATTCGTCAACGGTTGAAAGACATAGATTACCAACAGCAAGTTTCGGAAATGAAAAATCAAAGACACAATCCTAAATTTTTTATACCAATGACATATTTATCAAATCTAGGATTGCCTAAATATTGCAAAGCCTTTTCACAGATCAGATTGAACGTTCTACCCTCAGCCGTTATGGATGGCAGACTAACTAAAACACCTTATAAAGATCGCATATGTATTTGTGGTGAAGAAGTCGAGACCAATGCTCATGTATTGTTTCGCTGCCCATTTTACAAGACACCAAGGCAACAGCTAATCATTCCTCTTTTGACTCCTTTTCCATACGAATCAGAACATTTTTGGCTAGAACGTCTGTTAGGAGATACATCCTCGAAAATAACCACCATAGTAGCAAAATTTAGTGTGTTTGCTCAAAAGATAAGGCGTAATATTTTAAAAAGCTCTCCTAATTGAAATCCAAAACTTTAATTGGACTATTTATTTATACCTTACTAGCTCAGGAGAAAAATGGAACTCTGACATCAAAATATGGTGCCAAATTTCAACGAACTCAACAAAGACATAAAATTAGGAAAATTTTATAACTATTTTAAATCTAAGTCCTATTTTATGAATTGTATTAAAATGTTATATATTAGTTATTTTTACATATTGGATTATCTGTTTTACTATGTTTTATGCTGACCCTAGGGTCGAATAAACGATTGATTGATTGATATCTGTGTTGGCTCAATAAAGCAGCTGTATTAGCACAGGTGCTGTCAATATTTATTGATTATCTGAACTCATTCAAAAGAACATCTCCCCGCCAGGCCAATGCTAAACAATATTGTTTACTATTACATGAGGCTGGTCCGTTAGAGCAAATGGGGCATTGCCACATCAACCACACTCTGCCCTCAGTCAGCCCCCACCTGCCCTGCCTCCTTACTTACAAACAGTCCCAAGGATGGCACTGCCTGTCAACCTACTCCTCTTTATCCTCAGTGTTGCCCTTGTAGAACTCAGCAGGGAAGAGGATGGGAACAAAACTAGAATTACTTGGTTCTGGCTGTCATTGGCTTTGGTTCCACATATTGTTTGATCTCCCCATCTTCTCCCCCACCAGTCACAATCAGCATCAGACACCACTGTGTGACACCTCTGTGAGACTTTGCTTGGAAATTTGAGGTGCATCATCATGAACATACACAATACCCAATTCTATCAGTCCTTTCTATCTGATTCCAGGGGAAGTTCTGTAGATCATGAAATCATTGTTTGAGATCAGTGAGTGAATGTGGGCTAACAACATGATGCTTAACTTGGACAAGATGGAAGTTCCATTGGTGGGAGGAATCACCAATCAAGGAATAGGTGTTCTTATTGTATGAATCATTTAGCTTAACAGGATTAGTTTTCATGATGGAAGGAATCGGATTGGTAATTACCCACTTGCACTGAAATGAATTAAGATAGAAAAATATGAAGGAAGTTAATGGTGCAGAGGGAGGGAGGGAGAAAATAGATAAGAAATGGAGAGGGGGAAATAGTCTGTATATATTAAAAGTATCCGTTGTTTTTTTGTTTTGTGTGTGTTTATTTATTTATTTATGTAGAAGTTTTGTAAAAAACATATATATTCATCAACAATCTAAACAATACTACTTTACTCCATCCCCCCCCATAAATCTTCCCACCTATTCAACGTCTTCCATTTTCCATTGAAATACACAGTTATAGAGTCTAAGGAGAATGTTAACTTAACCCAGAGCTTGGAAAAGTTACTTTTTTGAACTACAACTCCCAACAGCCCCAGCCAGCATGGCAACTGGATTGGGCTCATGGGAGTTGTAGTTCAAAAAAGTAACTTTTCCAAGCTCTGACTTAACCATAGTCTTGTAAAAGGAGTTGGTACTTGACCCATTCTTTCATCTTTTGCAGAGAAGAGTATGAAGGGCCACCAGTCCTCTTCAAAAGCCTCTTTATTTTTCCTCTTTCCTTTTGCTAATCTTAATTTGATAGTCAATTTTTCTAATAGGGCAATTTCCCACACCTTTCAACGCCATCTGTCCAATGTGAGACCTTCCAGAGTTTTCCAGAAAAAGTATCAGTTGTGTTCAGGTACAATTGTTCAGAATAATATTGGGACAAATCCATTTATAAATTTAATCAGGAGAAACTGCATGGTATAATATTTAATGATTTAGGAGTAAATAATATGAGTTTAACCAAAAAATATGATAGCTGTTTATTGAAATAAGATTAATATCAGTTTGGGGAGGAAGGAAAAGAAAAAGAATAAGAAACAAAAGAAAAATACAAAAATAGAAAACAAATGAATAAGCAGTGATGAACTGCAGTTGCCTATTGCTATTTTATACAAAGAATTAAAACTGGGTTTTGGGTTTTTTTTAAAAAGGAATAGGTGTTGAGCCACTCCTGGGTTTCACTCCTTTTTTTAACTAGGACAGTCAGCAATTCTGCTGCTCAGATTTTAATCCAAGTTGGAAAGGAATTAGGGGGGTTTAAAGGCTCACTGCTCCTTTGAGGCAGACTTTTATGAGCCTAGCTTGCAAGTACTTCACTAGCATTCCTAACTTATAGGACCATAAATACTTGTATTAGTATGTTGTCTCATTCTCTGTACAGCACAGATTATCCTCCTCCTTTGAGCAGAGCATCTGCTTTGCATACAGAAGGCCCCTGGTTCAATCTCCAGGTTCAGCTGAGAGAGAGCCCTTTATGATGAAACCCTGGACAGCTGTTGCCAGCCAGTGTCAACAATAATGAGCTGGCTGGATGAATCAGCTGACTCTGTATACGGCAACTTCTTATATCCTATTAGTTGTATTCATTATAGTACTAAGCAAATCATTCCATCAGTGCAAGGATTTCTCAAGGAATGTTCTCACCTTCTCCTCCCCCTATGCACCTTCTAAATTTATTCTGGGGGTTCCACTGACCATCTAGAGCAGATTTGGGGATTGTGCAGAGGAAGGAGAGGGGAGGGAATCCCATTGCCCTTGTGCTAATCCTCTGCTAATTCAATTATTTAGTCTCAGACCGCCCTCAGTCCTGTTCTTTAGTCTGTGCTTTTAACAGCAGCCTGACACAAGTTGGCATTGAAGGTATGGAGCTTGCATTAAGGAAAAGTTTGGAAAGACTTTCACTGCTGATCTTCTGTATGGAGTGTGCCATACTAGTGAAATTAAGTAACCAGATCACAACATTCTACTTCCAGATTTTGGTTATGAGCTGGTTCAGCAACTCATCAACATGCTATGCTAGTTTACTGATCCTAATTATCTGCGATTGCTATTAAGAATTGTTTCAGTTGTATTAAGGATTCAGTTTTCCATCAAGCTGTTCTTGCTGCACTGATAGTTCAGTAATTATTGCAGATAATTTCTAGGCATTTAATAAACAAACAATCTGAAATAAATTGAAAAAGAAAAGTCAATTTGGCTGAGAAAAATTGGTCTTTTTAATCTAGCACACTTTGGGGTTTGTCTAGGTTGTGAGGGGAGAAGTTCCAGCCTAGTCTTGTTTTCCATAAAATGCTGAATTTTATTAAAAACTGCAAATATTTATTTATTTATTGTCCCAGTGCTGTAAACATCAATCTTTTCTTTGTCAAAGAACTATAATATTCTCATAAACTGGTGCTTACTGGGAATGAGAAGAACACATATTGTTTGTCTGAAATTATGCCAAAATAACCTAGATTCAAATACCTATTTGTCACAACACGCATGGGGTATGTTGACAGCTAACATTCACATTCTATCATTGTAAGCATTTGAAGAATATTATTTATCACAAGTTATTCTGGGATGTGATTTTTTTCTTGGTTACTCCAAGGGCACCCTGTGACAAATAACAGTGAAAATCAGACCTGGCAGCAACTTGTCATCTCTGAAAACTGAACTCTCTTTATATGTAAGAAATGTTTGGAGGTGGCACCCTTGAAAACAACACACGTTGTGTGCATGCAAATGTAATTTCACATGGCCTTACAGCATCAGTGATGGGATGTGATGAGACCTTGAACATATACAGCCTGTTTCAACTTAATAACCCAGAAAGGGAACAGAATAAATTGAGGCGGGGAAGAGTATTCATTCCATAATATTTCCTTCCAAAACTCATTTGTTGGTTGTCAGATTCTAAAAAGAGGTGGCACTGAGGGGTGGCATGTTTGGGAATCTGATATGGATCTACACCCCAGTAAGGAGCCAATGAAAAACCCTCTCTGGGCTTGCTGAAGTTTGGAGGTAGACTCACTGATAGAAGGGACCCATGGAAAGTATCTTGCTCAAAGGCCCTCAAATACCTGGACCCAACATTAGTTTCTGTAATAAAATATATAAATAGTCTCTCTTCGAGCTCCAGACCTCAATCCTCTCTACATTACAGGAATACCCCGCTATACGGACCTTCACTTAACGTACACTCGCTTTTACGGACACACTCCGTACTCCACCATGCCCCTGTTTACGTATGCTTGCTTCACACTTACGGACACTTAACGGTGCGTGTGGGTGGAAATAGACGCGATCGTGATCAGCTGAGAGGCGCGGCAGCGCAGCAGCAGAGGCTTTAGCGCGAGGCTTTGAGGCTCCGCATGAAGGAGAGGTAAAAAAAGTTTTAAAAGGTAGTGCTTTATTTTAAGGACATTTTTGGTTTACGTACTCGCTCTGGTCCCATTGAGTATGTTAATGTGAGGTATTCCTGTAGTCTCTTGCAGATATTTAATCAGTTTATTTATTTATTTATTGCATTTGTATACCACCACATAGCCGAAGCTCTCTGGGCGGTTTACAACAATTAAAAACATTAAAAACAAATATACAAATTTAAAAACACATTTTTAAAAAGCAGTTTAAAAACACATGCTAAAATGCCTGGGAGAAGAGGAAAGTCTTGACCTGGTGCTGAAAAGATAACAGTGTTGGTGCCAGGTGCACCTCATCACCAACATCATTCCATAATTTGGGGGCCACCACAGAGAAGGCCCTCTCCCTTGTTGCCAGACTCCCAGCTTCCTCCGAGTAGGCACCTGGAGGGGGGCCTTGGATGTGTATGAGTGGGTTCATGTCGGGAGAGGCGTTCCATCAGGTATTGTGGTCCTAAGCTGTGTAAGGCTTTATAGGTTAAAACCAACACCTTGAATCGAGCTCAGAAACATACAGGCAGCCAATGCAAGCGGGCCAGGATCAGTTTTATGTGTTTGAACCGTCTGGTCCCTGTTACCAATCTGGCCGTTGCATTTTGCACAAGCTGCAGTTTCTGAACTGTCTTCAAAGGCAGCCCTAAGTAGAGTGCATTGCAGTAATCTAACTTGGAGGTTACCAGAGCATGGACAACTGAAGCCAGGTTATCCCTGTCCAGATAGGTATAATCTGAGCAGGACAAGAGGTGCATGAAGGGATTGAGAAGTAGACTGTGGGAATGCTGTGGACATAATATATCTCAACTTCAGCAAAGCTTTTGACAAAGTGCCCCATGATATTTTGATTAGTAAGCTAGCTAAATGTGGGCTGGATGGAACAACTATCAGGTGGATCCACAGCTGGCTCCAGAATTGTGCTCAAAGAGTGCTTATCAATGATTCCTTCTCAAACTGGGTGGAAGTAATGAGTGGGGTACCACAGGGCTTGGTCCTGGGCCCAGTGCTCTTTAACATTTTTATTAATGACTTGGATGAGGAGATACAGAGGATACTTATCAAATTTGCAGATGATACAAAATTGGGGAGCATAGCTAATACCATGGAAGACAGAAAGAAAATTCAAAGGGACCTTGATAGACTGGAGCATTGGGCTGAAAACAACAGAATGAAATTCAACAGGGATAAGTGCAAAGTTCTACACTTAGGAAAAAGAAATCAAATGCAGTTATAAGATGGGGGATACTTGGCTCAGCAATATGACATGTGAGAAGGATCTTGGAATTGTCGTTGATCACAAGCTGAATATGAGCCAACAGTGTGATGTGGCTGCAAAAAAGGCAAATGCTATATTAGGCTGCATTAACAGAAGTATAGTTTCCAAATCACGTGAAGTATTAGTTCCCCTCTATTCAGCACTGGTTAGGCCTCATCTTGAATACTGTGTCCAGTTCTGGTCTCCGCACTTCAAGAAGGATGCAGACAAACTGAAACAGGTTCAGAGGAGGGCAACAAGGATGATCCGGGGACTGGAAACAAAGCCCTATGAGGAGAGACTGAAAGAACTGGGCATGTTTAGCCTGGAGAAGAGAAGACTGAGGGAGATATGATAGCACTCTTGAAGTACATGAAAGGTTGTCACATGGAGGAAGGCCAGGATCTCTTCTTGAGCATCCCAGAGTCCAGGACACGGAATAATGGGCTCAAGTTGCAGGAAGCCAGATTTCAACTGAACATCAGAAAAAACTTCCTAACTGTTAGAGCCACATGACAATGGAATCAATTACTTAGAGAAGTAGTGGGATCTCTGACACTGGAGGCCTTCAAGAGGCAGGTGGACAGCCATCTGTTGGGAATGCTTTGATTTGGATTCCTGCATTGAGCAGGAGGTTGGACTAGATGGCCTCGTAGGCCCCTTCCAACTCTACTATTCTATGATTCTATGAGGGTAATTAGTGGAATTGGCATTTCACATATATGTTCTGCACCAGATGGTTGGGGTGCTGCAAGGACATGGGGAAACATTTATTTATTTATTTATTTATTTATTTATTTCTACCCCACTAAAAGATTAAACAACGACACAGCACAAAACAAATCACATTCCAAACGAAACCCAGTACAATAAAACGAAAATTAACAAATCCAGCAGTCATTAAGATAAATGCAACCTAAGCCACAAAAGCTATTTAATCCACCCAAAGCCTTATTAAAAAGCCACTTCTTCACTAGGTGTCTGAAATAATACACTTAATGAATCGGCAAAAAGTGCCTCACTCTAATTCCACTGAACAAATCTGGATCAGAGAGCCTTCTGCCAATGCAAGGGACACTATTGGATATAACTCTTCAAAGGTCACCAACCTTTTTTAGTGGCCACATTTCAATTTTTGAGTGTGTAGTGTGTGCATCACCCCCTCTGCTTACTTCTCTCTTCTCTCCCCAAGAATACAAAAAGAGCCCTGTTGGAACACACTAGAAGCCGAGCGAGTCTAGCATCTTGTTCTCCCAGTGACCAATCAGATGCCTCTATGGGAAGGCCACAAGCAGCACTTAAGCACAACAGCACTCTTGTGATTCCCAGCAACTGTCATTCAGAGGCATACTGCCTCCAGCAGTGGATGTAGAACATAGCCATCCTGTGCTATTAAATTAAACATACATGTAAATGGCCAATTGCCAAGAAAATCCAACACGGTCACATTTGACTTCAAAAGAGGAAACTTCACAAAAATGAGGGGATTGGTAAAAAGAAAGCTGAAAAACAAAGTCCAGAGGGTCACATCACTCGAAAATGCTTGGAAGTTGTTTAAAAACACTATATTAGAAGCTCAACTGGAGTGCATACCGCAGATCAGAAAAGGTACCGCCAGGGCCAAGAAGATGCCAGCATGGTTAACGAGCAAAGTCAAGGAAGCTCTTAGAGGCAAAAAGTCTTCCTTCAGAAAATGGAAGTCTTGTCCGAATGAAGAAAATAAAAAGGAACACAAACTCTGGCAAAAGAAATGCAAGAAGACAATAAGGGATGCTAAAAAAGAATTTGAGGAGCACATTGCTAAGAACATAAAAACCAACAACAAAAAATTCTATAAATACATTCAAAGCAGGAGACCATCTATGGAGGCGATTGGACCCTTGGATGATAAGGGAGTCAAAGGTGTACTAAAGAACGATAAGGAGATTGCAGAGAAGCTAAATGAATTCTTTGCATCTGTCTTCACAGTGGAAGATATAGGGCAGATCCCTGAACCTGAACTAACATTTGCAGGAAGGGATTCTGAGGAACTGAGACAAATAGTGGTAACGAGAGAGGAAGTTCTAGGCTTAATGGACAATATAAAAACTGACAAATCACCGGGCCCAGACAGCATCCACCCGAGAGTTCTCAAAGAACTCAGATGTGAAATTGCTGATCTGCTAACTAAAATATGTAACTTGTCCCTCGGGTCCTCCTCCGTGCCTGAGGACTGGAAACTGGCAAATGTAACGCCAATCTTCAAAAAGGGATCCAGAGGGGATCCCGGAAATTACAGGTCAGTTAGCTTAACTTCTGTCCCTGGAAAACTGGTAGAAAGTATGATTAAAGCTAGATTAACTAAGCACATAGAAGAACAAGCCTTGCTGAAGCAGAGCCAGCATGGCTTCTGCAAGGGAAAGTCCTGTCTCAGTAACCTATTAGAATTCTTTGAGAGTGTCAACAAGCATATAGATAGAGGTGATCCAGTGGACATAGTGTACTTAGACTTTCAAAAAGCTTTTGACAAGGTACCTCACCAAAGACTTCTGAGGAAGCTTAGCAGTCATGGAATAAGAGGAGAGGTCTTCTTGTGGATAAGGAATTGGTTAAGAAGCAGAAAGCAGAGAGTAGGAATAAACGGACAGTTCTCCCAATGGAGGGCTGTAGAAAGTGGAGTCCCTCAAGGATCGGTATTGGGACCTGTACTTTTCAACTTGTTCATTAATGACCTAGAATTAGGAGTGAGCAGTGAAGTGGCCAAGTTTGCTGACGACACTAAATTGTTTAGGGTTGTTAAAACAAAAAGGGATTGCAAAGAGCTCCAAAAAGACCTCTCCAAACTGAGTGAATGGGCGGAAAAATGGCAAATGCAATTCAATATAAACAAGTGTAAAATTATGCATATTGGAGCAAAAAATCTGAATTTCACATATACGCTCATGGGGTCTGAACTGGCGGTGACCGACCAGGAGAGAGACCTCGGGGTTGTAGTGGACAGCACGATGAAAATGTCGACCCAGTGTGCGGCAGCTGTGAAAAAGGCAAATTCCATGCTAGCGATAATTAGGAAAGGTATTGAAAATAAAACAGCCGATATCATAATGCCGTTGTATAAATCTATGGTGCGGCCGCATTTGGAATACTGTGTACAGTTCTGGTCGCCTCATCTCAAAAAGGATATTATAGAGTTGGAAAAGGTTCAGAAGAGGGCAACCAGAATGATCAAGGGGATAGAGCGATTCCCTTATGAGGAAAGGTTACAGCATTTGGGGCTTTTTAGTTTAGAGAAAAGGCGGGTCAGAGGAGACATGATAGAAGTGTATAAAATTATGCATGGCATTGAGAAAGTGGATGGAGAAAAGTTCTTCTCCCTCTCTCATAATACTAGAACTCGTGGACATTCAAAGAAGCTGAATGTTGGAAGATTCAGGACAGACAAAAGGAAGTACTTCTTTACTCAGCGCATAGTTAAACTATGGAATTTGCTCCCACAAGATGCAGTAATGGCCACCAGCTTGGATGGCTTTAAAAGAAGATTAGACAAATTCATGGAGGACAGGGCTATCAATGGCTACTAGCCGTGATGGCTGTGCTCTGCCACCCTAGTCAGAGGCAGCATGCTTCTGAAAACCAGTTGCCGGAAGCCTCAGGAGGGGAGAGTGTTCTTGCACTGGGGTCCTGCTTGCGGGCTTCCCCCAGGCACCTGGTTGGCCACTGTGAGAACAGGATGCTGGACTAGATGGGCCACTGGCCTGATCCAGCAGGCTCTTCTTATGTTCTTATGTTAATAGTCATTGATAGCCTTATCTTCCATGAATTTGGCTAATCTTTTATCCATGTTGGTTGCTGTAGGTGCAAATAAAATTCCGGAAGTCATCTCAATCTAACTGAGGAGGTTTAGTGTGGCATGCCCCATTCCCCTTGTCCCATAATTCTTGTCCCAGACCCCTGATTTATGGTGTGCTTATTGCTTTTGCAAATTGCTTGCCTAGTACCGAAGTCTGAAACATTCTGTTTAAGAGCAGTAAGCTCAAATTGCAGACTTCTGATGTTGTTTAGGATGAAAAGCTGGGAAATCTTCTTTAAGGAGTTTGTTTCACTCTGCCTAGAACAGCAGAAGCCAGGACAAGGCAATTTAATTAGTCAAAACAAGCAAGAGAAAGAAGGCTTTCACACACGGAGAGGGAGGGGGAAAGTCCTCCCAGCTGCATTCTCAGCTCTGGCGAGAACAACTTCAAAGACATTGTAAAATAAACAAACGTCAGATGTATGAGTTCCAAAGACACTAACCCCTGGGAAAGAAAAAAATCTGAAAGGTATAGATGTAACCTGTGCCCCCTCCCAGGGGGTCTTTTGGGTACAGAGAAAGGACCCTCAATCTGGACAGATAAGCCTCACCACCGGCTAGAAGACTCGGCACTGGCCTGCAGGGAAGAGCTGTGCAGTGTAAATCTAAGGACCATAAGGGATCTCTCCTGCTGTTTGGGGTTTCTGGCAAAGAAAAGGAGAATGTAAGATAAGCTCTGTGTTCATTAATTGCTGTGTTTTAGGGCCTGCTTGTCACAACTAATAGTTTCTGCTTCAATAAAGCACTACATTTTCCTTCTTCACAAGTGTCTTTTATGGTCATTCAGATCCCAAACTTTCTTGCCTCAGGGAAGGGAAAAAACCTTTGGCAAAACAGTTGCCATCACTGCCTCTTGTGAGAGCAAGCAAATGCCTCTAACACTGAGGGTAATATGTGGCTTTCATGGCTAGCAGATCACCAGTGAGTGCAAAAATCAGCACATGTCCTGACTTGGCATGAACTGTTGGAGATGTAAATTGGAGCAGGTGAAATGCTTTCCAGCAGTGGCCATACTCTGAGGGGGTGAAGTCATGGGGCTCACTTATCATCAGTGGAAGCTGGTGGCTCTGATGTCAGTGGGGCAGTGAATCTGCTCCAGGTGTTAATCCGAATTTTCAAGGAGCTGTTCATAGAATCAAAGAATTATAAAACAGTAGAGTTGGAAGAGGCCTGTAAGGTCATTGAGTCCAACCCCATGCTCAATGCTGAAGCATCATGGACAGTTCCTTGAAAGTTCAGAGTAAAACCTGGAGTGGATTCACTGCCCCACTGACATCAGATCCACCAGTCTACACAGCTTATCATGTGTCAATTTGAAATCCTTCTCTTAAGTTCAGTCGCTTGGCCCATCACTTTGCCCCCCCCCCATGGTTGCACAGGGTTCTTCCACTGGCTCCCCTTTTTTCAAAGCCAGCTTTTCTGCTGAACTCAGTGCTTCATTGCTTGCCAGGAGTGAGCCGGAGATCATCACCTGAGATGAAAGTCGCCACCTTTTTAATATCTGGAAGATATATTTTGCGTATACTTAATAATTTATTTGTTTTAATATTTCTCTCCTCCCGAGGTTTGTGCAGTGGGGACTCGAATTAATGAAAACATCTGTCTTTGCAGACACACAGAGAGAGAACAAGAGAGAATTGGAAAATAGTACAAATGAAAGCTATAAATATCATCTAAGCTGCTAGCAAATGTCCCTCCTGCCCTACTCTAATGTCTATGCAAAACAAATTGCAGGATTTAATTCAAGTTGAAATGGACAGAGGGGAGGATACAGTTTATTTGTCCTACCTGTGGCTTTTCAGAGGAATGCAGAGTGTGTTAGGGAATACATGTTTGCCATTTGGTACATATTTTATTAGCTCAGCCTTCCGCAACCTGGTGCCCCCCAGATATCGTTGGACTGCAACTCCCATCATCTGATTATTGGCCATGCTGGCTACTGATGGGAGGGCAATGTCTAGAGGTCAGGAGAGTGGGGAAGACCACATCAGACCAATGCCAGTGAATTATCAGAAGGCAGGCAGGCAGGCACATGATTGGTTCTACACCTGTGGCAAACTGCATCTGCCCTTAGAACAATGATAGGGTACATTTTTTTTCAGCCCAAGGGCCACATTCCCTCATGAGCAACCTCCCAAGGGCCACGTGCCAGTGGTGGGTGGAACAAGAGAGAAAAGTGGGTGGGGCCAGAGTGGTGGGCAGAGCCAGAGATGAAAGTGTGGGGGGCAATTAATATGAACCTTACGTTTGCACAGTAGGCTACATTCTAGCCACAGAGATGTTGTCAGTTTCTAAACCACCACCCAACATCTCTCCAACCCCCATCAAGATAAGCAAGAGGCATTATCAGAGTTGAAGGCACATTCCCGACAACAGTTGCACTCCGGGAGGGTGTGGAAGAAGGCTGGTAAGGGGGTGGCCTGGGGAGAGTCCCTGTGTTTGAGAGAGGGGTCTGGAGGACCACATTCCAACCATGGACCTCAGGTTCCCCACCCCTGCTCTAGAAGCTGATTGGATGGGAGGTGACCTGGAATCAAATGTGTCAGTGCAGACTGGTGGCTCCAATGTCAGTGGGGCAGTTAATCCACTCCAATCCAAACTTTCAAGGAGCTATCCCAGGGGGCATTCTGTTCCAGAAAGATGTGCATAGCCCGGCTGGTGGGCAGGGTGTCTTCTGGGGAAGATCTGGTTTCACCTCAGGGGATATTGAGTCCCCCAAGGTAGGGGCCACCATAGGATCACACTCCTTCTGTTCTTCACAAGAGGTCTCATTGGGATTTAGGTCTGTGTCATAGTGGATCCTGGAGCAGCAGTCAACACAGGAACTTTGGAAGCTGCCTTATACCGGACTTCCCGGAAGATTGCTCCGCCTGTGGCTGCCTCTGAGAGAGCTCTGTCTCAGAGGAAGCTTTTTTCAGTTTAAAATCAGTCAAAAGGAACTTTGACTGGTGTAAATGTTCTCCCAGGCAAGGGTGAACCGAATAGATTATCAACAGAAACTTCGTTGGGTTGTCGGTGGCTGGAATTGATCAGGAATTCCCTGGGAAAGGAAGGCATACCTAGCAGCCGAGGATGGAGTTAGGACTTCCAGCAAGCTGGGCTGAAAAAAAGCGAGATGTTTTTTCTTTTAAACGATCCACAACGGGCGAGCTTTCTTCTGTCTAATCTTATCATTTGGCTTAAATTACTACAGTAAAAGGGATTTGTTTAAGAATCAGCAATTAAGATACCTGGGTGAGTTACACTTCTCTCTTTTATACAAGGAATTAAGGAGGAGGAAAGAAAATTTAAAAAGCTTATCTTATTTTTTATGGCAAAAAGCAGGCCTGAATTTGGAAACTATAAAGATTAAAACGGATGAGGGGCAACTTATCCGAAGAGAAAATCTGATTTAGATGATTATTTGATTGATATATGTCTGGGACTACTTTTTCTTGGACTACTTTCTTTAGACGAATCTGCTGTTCGTGTATGTTACTAATGGTTCGGCGCTGTGACCCAAATTTGTTTTGCATTCTTGGACGTGCGGGAGATAAGAACTGTGCTGGCCAGATGTCAACAGGCCTGGAATATTAACCCCCTTATTGCTGGAAAAAGAAGCAAACTCTTTGCTTGGGAATTGTGGCTATATTGGAAATTTGAAGGGTTTTTTTTTTTCGGCTTTAAGAATGACAATCAAAGAAGTGGCAGACACCCTGGATGTACCCCTGGAAGGGTTTTCCCCTCTGGATATGTTTCAGAAGATAATGGATGAGATTAAGATAACGAAACAAGAACTGAACAGAGTAGACAAGAGATGGCAACTGAATTTGGTAAAGTGAAACAGGAGTTGAAAGAAATAAAGGATTATATGAGAAAAGAAGCAGATGGACAAGCAATAGAAGATGAAAAAGAAATTAAAGGGAAGGAGCAAATTCTGGAGATTGGATCAGATATATCAAATGTGGAATTGGAAAAAGATTTGGACTTTATGGCAAAAATTGAAGGGAGGATGCAAGTCCTGGAGATTGGAACAGATTTATCAAGTGTGGAACTGGAAAAATATTTGGAGTTTGTGGATCCTGGAGATAAAGATTACTGTTTGGAATTCGGCATTGTCCCTGGAGAAATTGATGAAGATATCAGAGATAAAGCTATCAATGCTTCGATGGAATTTCTGGACTGGAATGATTTGATGGAACTTGAAATAGAGAAAATTTATAGAATTAATTCCAGATATGTGACAATGGAAAAACTCTCAAGAGATGTGCTAGTGCATTTCGTAAAAAAGAGGAACAGAGATATGACTTTACAACAATATTTCAGCAACACATTCAGAATTGACGGCAAGGAAATATTTGTGATGAAGGAAATTCCCATCAGACTCTTACTATATGACTATGACAGCAATATTATTATGGGTGCAAGGATGGAAGTTGGAAGATGGAATTAACACTGATAATGGAAAAATGGCTATTGAAATTATTGGTCCTAGTAGACTTGATGAGATGGATTAATTGACATGTTTATTTGAAGAAAAATCGAGGGATATATTTCTCAAGGAGTGGAAACCTCTCTTTGACTTTTTGCGGAAAGAATAAAGTGATGTTAATGAGATTTGATGATTAATTAAGATAACTACTGGAGGAAAGTGATTTTGTAATATATTAAGAGACAGGTTTGTTATATATCATAGACCTATAACTGATCTGCGACAAATTGGAAGTCAACATTTTATTTTATTGTTTAATTTGTTTTTGTTTGTTTGTTTGTTTGGTTGGAAAATTTGAATAAAATTAATGATAAAAAAAAGGAAGCTGCCTTATACCAAATCTTGGTCCATCTAACACAGTATTGTTTTGACAGACTGGCGACAGCTCTCCAGCGTTTCAGTCTGGGGACATTCCCAGCCCTACCAGGAGATGCCAGGGATTGAACCTGAAACCTTCTGCAGTCAAGGCAGATGTTCTACTACTTAGCTATGGCCCTTCCATAGCTCAGTGGTGGGATATAAGTTTGGAAATGTATAACTAAATGCTGGAGAGAGCCACAGTTACCTTGGAAGATATTTCATGTGTGTATTATTGTGCACATTATGGACTGGCAATCTGTAAGATGGATCTCTGGCAAGGTTGCAAAGGCAAAAATGTATGATGTTTTCCTTTTCGGTTACTGCTTAGTAACAAGCTGGAAAATATGTGGGGAAAGGTTTTGCATTTAAATAGAGAATTTACAAGGTCCTGCAATGCAAAAATAAATCAGTGTTCTGTCCTTGAAGTGTGACTTGCTTTTCCTAAACAATTATGTTTTTCTACAATGATCTAAGTTATGAAGGGAGATAGTCCTCACCCTGTATGCCACTGTACATAATATAGAAATTGATAGTTCTGAACTTGATCTTCTTCACTGGTTCATGATGGCATCAGACTGAGAAAAGAAGAACGAATATAGGGCTAAACCAACAAGATGTCAGATCTCTCAATATCTTGTAAAGATGGAGGATTCAGAGTGGGGCTTCAATACTGGGAAACACATTCCCCTTTTTCAGGACCCCCATCCCAACTTTGGACCACCTCATCACCTCCAGGGCTTTAGGAACTGTGACAATAATGGATCCAGGCCAAAGCTTAGATCTGGCAACAGAGTGCCCAACTAGCAACCCAAGGCCTCCATCCATCAGGTTTACTCAGGGGGAGGGGGGAGTCAAGTCCCACATACGCTCTAGACCCCAGTCCTGGTCAGCTCCAGGAAGAGGCAGGGCCCTCAAGGCCTCTGTAAGAATCATCAGGTTCTGGTTGCTCCACCTTTTTGCAACAATGCCATGTGGTAGCTTCTTAGTCTCATAGCTCCAACTCCTTCAATGGGACAAGTTCCCAAAGTGACTTATAATATAAAATGCTGGCTAGGGCTGACTTGGGTTGGGAGTCCGATAACATCTGGAGGGCCACAGGTTCCCCACTTGTGATTTAGGGCTTTCTCAGTTATAATTAGAACTCTGAATTGGACCCAGAAACTAACTAGGAGACAATGCAGTTATTACAATGCAAGTGTTATATGTGCAGTGCATCTCTTAACAGTCTGACTGCTATATCTGGGCCAACTGTAGTTTCCAGTCTCCAAAGATAGATCTATGCAGAACATGTTACAGTATGACATTGGCCTCAATGTAGTCAAAGTTACCCATGACTAACTTAAGTCCCATTGCTTACAATTGTATTTAGTCACCATAGAAGTCAATAAATACATAAAACAGACTAACTTTATGTGGTTCAGAGGCCATTGCCTTTCTGGCGTGGGAGCTGTTTCCATATGGGTCAACGCAATGCCTCTTTTAGTAACATATAAAAAGTAGGGACCACTTGTGATGGATACAATGATGTGTTCTTCCCATGCCATAATTGCTTGTCCCTAGGAATGGATCACACAGAAGCAGACATTACACTAGTTCTATTCAAACATGTTCATTAGGACTGTGCACCAGATTTGGCTGAGTCCCGAGCCAAATCAGGTCCATTTGGATGTTTTTAGTCCTCAGCCAAGTCAGATTGACAGACGCAGATTGCTAAAGGTTGGATTAGGTGACTCAGATAGACCTGGGGCTGTCAGGTGGCAGGGAATCAGGCAGGAAGAAGAGGCAGTCATGACTCTTCTTCTTGCCTGAGCACCACCCCACAGGATTGCTGCTTCAGCTCATCAGCTGATGAGCAGAGGCTGTGATCCTGCAGGTGCTAGTTTGCAAATGGCTTTCCTAAATGAAAGCCGCTATAAGCAGCACCATGCAGGATCAGTGCCTCCATTCAACAGCTGCTCAGCAGAGGGAGCAATCCTGCAGGGTGGTGTTCTTCAATCTGGCTTTTACAGCCTCTGGGACCTCTAAGGTGAACTAGCCACTGTACTGAAATGTTGATAATTTATTATATAGTAATTCTGTATTGTACTGTATTGACTATATCTTATTTATTGTATTTTATCATGTTTTATTGTATGCCGCCTAGAGTGGCCATCGGCCAGATAGGCGGCCTATAAATTAAAGTTATTATTATTATTTTTGCAGGATGGTTTCCTGCAAGAAAGCCCCTTGCAAACCAGCACCCTCCCACAATTGCTCCCTTGGCTCAACAGCTAATGAGTAGAGAGAGCAATTCTGCACAGAACTGATCTCCACTCTCAGCTGGGAGGGGGGAAGGAGATGCAATATCTCTTCCCTCCCTTACCTGGCCGTACGCTTTAATTAGGGATTTTTAAAACTCTAATTAAACATCAGTGCTGCCCCAGAACTTATTCAAGAGTGGCTCCAAGCTGGGACAGGTGGTTCCTGGGTTGACCCAGGGTGGTTTAGCCTGATGCCCTTCCCCAGATTGGATCCATAGGGTGGCTAGGGGGGGTCTGCACACAGCCCTAATACTCATGAATCTGACTCAGGGAGAATGGAGAGCTGTATGATAGCCGAGCCCCCTCCCCCACATTGCCATCCTCATTGTGCCTCATGAGTTAGACAGCGACTATCTGCAGTGAGGAGCCAGCTCTACTCATTTAGGTTCCCCATATCTACATCCCACATGGAGCATCCATAAGTACAGTCTTCACTGCAGACGGTTGCCGTCCAACTTGGGGAGGGTAATGGAGCAGAGTGAGTGCCCCCCTCCCCGATTGGGTGTTCTGCTTACTAGTGAACAGAGCTACTGTGAAGTTAGCATCTGAACAGGGTACATGAGTGTCGTGCTCCAAGCACTGTTGCTGCACATCCTCCATTCTTTTAAATGGAGGGGGAGCACTGCACAAGACAGTGAATTCCTTGCACCGTGACCAGTAAATACTTAAGAGTCATTCTATTTCATTAAAAGTGTTCATTTAGAGGATGGGACACTTCCACATGGATTCAGTGAATTGTCCTGTGGTTTTCCCAGCTACCCTCCACTCATGGAGAAAGTTTATCACGTGAGTCAGACCGGCTGCATTCATAATGCAGGTTTATTGCATTCATTTTACTGATTATAATGATAGTGTTTTCGTTCTCATTTCTTACATTCCTTTCACACTATAGTACCTGTTGCCTTATAGAACAGCGGCTTTTTGACCGGTACACTGCCATGTTGCGCTAAATTTCATTCACAGTGGGAATGGTGTGACACAACAAAGAACAGCATTGGATATGTCACCACTCCCCCACCCTTCCTGCACATGGGCATTTCTGTTCCTCCACAATTCCCCCATGAAAAATGGTGGAACATGACTGATGCTCCCATTTCCTTGCCGTTGACACCTTAGAGCAAGCTTAGAGTCATCCAACAGACGTCCCTGTGACCTTGGCCCAAGTGGCCCAGTGTGAATGGCTTATGTTCTTCAGTCAGAGCCACAATACAGCCTTTCTCTCTCATTATGTGTGTCGGTCTTGAAGAGACATTTTCAAAGAATAATTTACAGAACAGCAGCATCCAAAATATGTTTGTGTTTTTAAAAAATTGAAATGCAAGTAATTAGCAAAATAGCTCATGGATTAGAGATTTGGTGGCCTAACTTATAAAGTGCATGCAAGCAGGTGTCCCCTTAGCTGACTGGCAATGGCTTCCCAGGGTTCCAGACTGGACCTCTGCCAGCCCTACAGGGAGATGCTGGGGATAGAACTTGGAACCTGCATGATGCTCTACCACTGAGCCCTTCCCCTCAATCCCATCCAGCTTTTGTGGTGTCAGGTGAAAGTGGGAAACAAGTTACGTTTGCCCTTATGTCTGAAACAGCAGCTTGTTCCGCAGAAATCAGATTGAAAAATGTGTGAAATGGAACAAGATTCTCACCACCAAAAGAGGATAAAGGCCATGTCACATCCTTATCACATTTCAAATAAATCTCCTGAAAAATCACGAAACAACGTATTTATCATCTCTTTAGAGTTAGGGAAGGTGAGGTTGCTGTCAGACCAGCTTTGTACAGTGCACACAAATCCTGGGAACATCACAAAATGTGGATTATGTCAAAAGGACAGGACATGCAACTCCCTCAAGATCAGTCTTCAAACATAAATAGCATATCCAGATGGCTTGAGTTGGAGGTGCTTCCCTGTTAGGCATTTGTTCTTCTACCCAGAGTGGGGCAGTGTTATCTAAGCCAACACAAGTCTCTCCTCTTGCCTGCAGTGGTGAAACATTATGCATCTTAGAGAGTTAATCTTATAATCATTGGGAAGTGAGATCTTTCAATGCAGCAGCTCTGCAGAGTTTCAGACAGGAGACAGCCTTACCTGGAGATGCTGGGGACGGAACCTGGCACCTTCTGCACACAAAGCAGATGCTCCGCCACTGAATCATGGCCCTTCCCATGAAGGCTTTCAAAGACAGCTTTCTGACCACTGCTGATCTTTGCCTGTAGGAATGCTCAGTCACAGAGGAGCACTGGGTGTTTTCTAGTGTGCACTCCCTGTTACCACATCTCTGACAATACACAGGCCTCCCTGCTACTCCATGGGGACTGTGTGTGTACCCCTGAAACACACTCCAGACTCCTCTGCAAGATGGTGCATCCCTTGGACAATATATTTAGTGCAAGTCCTAAAGAGGGTTGCCAGGCTCAGGGTCTGAGATTCATCCTGTATCTATAGGAGAAGAGAAAGTCAGCCAAGTGCAGGTGTTCTTGCAACACAGTAATGAGAAAAACCACAAGGTGGAATTCTCCCTTCCCCCTGCACAACTTTTAAAGATACAGAAGACCTCTTGGAGGCCGGGCCTGGCAACCAAGAGGTCTTCTGTATCTTTAAAAGTTGTGCAGGGGGAAGGGAGAATTGCACTTTGTGGTTTTTCCCATTATAGTATTGCAAGAACACCTGCACTTGGCTGACTTTCTCTTCTCCTAAAGATACAGGATCAGTCTCAGGCCAAGAACCTGACAACCCTAGTCCTAAATGGTTTTCATCCAGGGGTCCTAAAGGACTACCTTCTCCCACATCATACTGCCTATACCCCCAGATCAGATGGAGAAGCCCTTCTCAGTCTCCTGGCATGGATGCATGCTAGATTATTTGGGATGAATGGAAGGGCCTTTTCTGTGGGTCCCCCAGTTGAGGAACTTCCTCCTGTGCAAGCTTCATTTTGACTTTTTAATCTGAATTTTGTTCAGGTGGGCTTTTTGTTAACGTTGGTATTTTAAGCTGACTCTGACTTCAATTACCTGCCATGCGTGTTTTGTTAGTTTTCAGTAGTTAAATTGTTGCTTTATTGTTCTTTGAATGTTTGCATTACTCTGGGAAGGGGGAAACGGTCAGTGATAAATTATTCTAACAGATAAATTCAAGATGTCATTTGAGATGGATTAAATTGCAGTTTTGATTGTATTTTTATTGCCATGTTGTGTTTTATGTTACGTGGCGCTACAGAATTCTCTTGTTATCCACCCAAAGGGATGTGGGCTGATCGACAAACCGCTCTGGGAATTGTAGCTTTCTGAGGGGAATAGGGAGTGTCCGAACAATTTTCAGCACCCTTCACCAACTATAGTTCCTAGGATTCTTTGGGGGAAGCCATAAAGGTGTTAAAGTGGTATAATACTGCTATAAATGTAAGGTCCCCCTCTAGGATTCACACCTCACCATGGTGAGTGGATTTGAGAGTGTCAAAGAAGCTGAGAGCAATGCTGTCAGGAGTCTAGACCAAGAGGCTAGATTCCTAGCAGGGTCACCCAAGGCAGAATGGTCAAAGCTGAGACAGCAGACTGAGATGCATCCAGACTCAGAGGAAGGCAATGGTAATCAACCTCTGAATACCTTTTACCATAAAAGCCCTATGAATAGACTATCCAAAATGCAACATGAGATAGTGCTGGAAGATGAGATCCCCAGGTCCGAAGGCACTCATCGAGTTACAACAGACAAGTACAAGGCACATAACATACATACACACACAAATGTAAGGTGTAGATGTAGCCTTGTTCACATGACACACTGAATATAGAAACAAGCTGCCTCTAACTCATGCAACTGCTTGTGTGAAAGAGTATATACTCAATGGGTCGTACAACCTGACTGTTGTATACACAGGTGCACAAACTATACACTCATTGAACACTACATGTGAGTAACTGTACAAGTGTACACCTCAACTGTTGCGTACACAGATTATACACTTGTTAAATGTAATGTGTGAGTGCTGCTAAAATATTCATGCTGGGAATAGGAGCCCTTACTAAATTCTCTTCATACATAATCAGTAAGTCACGTTTTGACACATACAAACATACACATAAAAAACAGACTGCTAAAATTCTCCACAAAAGTTCTCGAGGGGTGTGTGTATGTGTGTGTGTGCCTGTGTGCTTTTTTCAAGATATATGTTCTGTTTCCCAGCCAGTTGTCACACCCAGCTGATTGAAAAATGTGGTAGAGTGTTTGTCTAAACTGTCTAAACTAGGACAAAGTGGGCTCAAAGTGACTGAAGTAGATCCAGAGTGTAATCATGTAGAATGGAGGGTTTGTTTCCTATCTTTAAAACACAATTTTAATCAATACATACATTATGGTATATGTGAATAATATTATTTGCTGTGGAGCTCAGTTTGGTATCCAAAATTACCTCCTTTCTCAACACTTGTTGTAAATATAACATATTTTGAGCATGGCTGAGTCACATTTTACGTTTTTAACAAACCTACATTTTAGACGCTGTTTTGCCAGATTTAAACACAGCCCTCATTCAGGCATCTGTTGCAGCCATCTGCTGCAGACAAGTGATCTGAAAGTCTCATTCTTAACCTGAGCTTTGTGAAGGCTGGTCTCTCAATGAAGGCAGCAATAGTCTAGGTTCATATCCACACCATACATTTAAAGCACAAATCCCCCAAAGAATCCTGGGAGCTGTAGTTTACCCCTATAATTCCCAGTACCCTTAGCTTAGTTCCTATATTTGTTTATTATTATAATTATAATAATAATGAATTCAGAAAGTTGTGGCTAAATATGCCCACAAAGTTTAATAATAATCCTTAGCAATTAGAATAGAATAGTATAAAATAAAAAACTGGACAGCAAACTTTAAAAAATGTAATTAAGGATATGACTGGGGTTGCTTACGAAAGAATAGAAGCATACACAAGCCACCAAATACAACCCGACCTCCACCAAAGACTTCCAAGAGACAGAATTTACAAAAGATTTCTGCATTTTAAAACTTAACCCCTTCCAGGCACTGGGATTGGAGAGTGGTGGGTGGGAGGATAGCATTCTAGCCTCCCTCCCTCTCTCCCCATTCTGGTGCTCTCCTTAAATGGTGTTGGAATTGCTCCATTTCAGAGACACCCTATCTGGGTTCATTAGAAACTGAGTTACAGATCTGTACAAATCTCTACAAATTGATTTGGGACTAGCTGATCCACTCTGTAGGGATTTGCAGCTGCTTCAACCTGATCTTGACAGGACACAAATTGGTTCAGCTCAGCCCAATTTGGCTTGTGATTTGTACAAATCTGGTGCACAGCTAGTTACCAGCAACCTGCTTTTGAATTCTCTTGCCCAACAACATACTGCTGGTGCAAAATGTTTTCCCAGCAGAACAAATATACAACTAATCAGGGTTTTTTTGTGACAATACTCATTAGTACGGAGTATCAGTAGCTCTTTCTTTTTCTTTTTTCTTTTTGCTGTCCATAGCAACCATTTTGTGCACCTACAGCCCTTTCATCAAGGTATTAGTACTGGCAGCTCTTTTTTTTTTTCTCCAAAAAAAGCACTGCCACTAATTGACTTTAACTTAGTGTTACATTGGATACAACCCAGAATAAAGGGGAATGTCACCCATGCAGTGAACAAAAAAAGAAGGTTCCGGTGTTGCAGGACTTAGGAAGTTACGAAGTCTTTTCAGCTCTGCCCTGCTGTAACCTGCCACACAAAGTCTGGAGTCTTCTTCTTTTGTCTAATGAATGTGAAGACTTGGCATGTCCATGAACATTCTAATTGCTGAAGAGGAAGAGTTGGCCATAGAATGTTAGCATCAATGCTGCCACTGCAGAAATTGAAGGTTGACATGCCTGGGGTGTGGATGGGAAATCCTTCGCCCAGGATCTCTAGTGTGAGGTGAGAAGAGGAGAGGAACTAAGTGCAGTGGAGGTTAAGGAGAAAAGGTGAAGGTTGTGACTGAAGACTCAAACCTGAAAGATCAAAGAAGAAAGAAGGGAATAGAGAAATTCTCACATAGGGCCTGTGTTCCCAGCTGGCAACTAGATAAACCAAACACAATAACAGGCCATGTTTTCTATGATCACCTGATATTGTTTTCTATGATCACCTGATATTGTTCCCCCTCCCTCTTGTACTAAAGAGCACCTTCCCTCAAGGATACCTGAGGGAGGAATTTAGCTAGTGATGGGGAAAGTAACTGTGCTTTCAGCACTTTGGGCAGCTCCTTGAACTATTATTGGATTAAAACCCGGGGTGGATTCATCGCCCCACTGACATTGGGGCCACCAGTCTCCTATGCTGCCACCATCTAATACATCTCCTTGGGCCTTGTTCTGCCCATCGGCCATCAGTTGCTGACCCCTACCCTGGAGACAGGAAGAGATGTGTGCTGCTAGTGGGAAGGGATGCATACAGAAATGAGAAGGAGTGAGTTTCACTTCTTGGTTTAACATAATAGCTGGGTCTGTACCGCTTTGAGAAATAAACGTAATGTGCAAATTTGGAGCTGCTTTCCCTTCTGGGCAACCTTAAACTGGGAAAGGTAAGGCCAGGGGAGGAGCAATGAATGCAACCTTTGTACCATAGCCTAGTTTCCACAGACGGTTACACACTCCTCTCTATCATCAGTCCAAGCAAGTGTCATTAACAAAGCTCAAGGATACATTTTGCCAAGCAAAAGACACCCAAGGAGGGTATGAAGCAAGACTATCTGGCCTGGGGAGTGGGAGTATAGCAGGGGAGGGGGGCATGGCTTGGGGAGAGCTTCAAAGTCCAGATAAAGAGGCCTGAGAGTGGTATTTGGCCCCTGGGCCAGAGGGTCCCCAGCCCTGACTTATATGGAAGGCTGAACTGGAGAGTAGAAAAACCTGTAAAATAATAATAATAATAATAATAATAATAATAATAATAATAATAATAATAATAATAATAATATTGTGCACATCTATAGCTGGTATTTCCATGCCTTGCCCTGAAGCCATCCTATCAGGTCCAAAGGTGCTGTGGCATTTGACCTCAAGTTCTGCTGTCTAACCATTGGTTTGCTCTAGCCTACATGTTTGGCACCTTCTCACCCAACAGCATATATGCTACTAATGGCAGAAATTCTTGTTTGGTTTATTTTTAAAATGGAACAAGTGTCTTGTTCTGATTTCATTTGGAGGCTCTAGGGCTTCATAGAGATTAAAATGAAGTTATATATCACATTATAGTCTCATAATGCAAGTAGTCCTTAGTGAAACCAAGTGTTAAGAACAGAAGTGGCAAGGTCTGGCTGCTCTAATACCCAAAGTTCAATGCAATTTAATTCTTTTTTTAAAGGTGCATATTCAGCCTGATTGCCTCTAATGGCTGGATCTTCTGTTTTAATTACAAGTGTCAGAAGTAATTTATCAATAGAGAAGTTATTAATCGCTATGTTAAAAAGCAATATTGCTTATGATCACTAAGAAGAATTTGAATCCTCCCTTTTGGTCTCTGAAAACCCCAAGGATGTTTCAGTTGTGATTAACTGACCTTGTTCTCTTATGTTATTTACCATCATTTTAAATTTCTTCAGGAAGTTGCAAATAGGGAATAAATACATGTTACAGACGCAAACAGGGCAGGCAAGAGGTGATTTCTGTAAATACTACTAAACAACAAGTGTGGGTAGATGTTAAAGCATCCCCCCCCCCAAAAAGGCAAATGCAAAATGTGAGAACTTTGCAAAGAAGCTTAGGCATGTCTCCTGCTGTGCAGGAACTAAAAATCAGGGGCTCATGAAGAATTCACTGTATAGTATCTTACAGTACAATGGTATCCATAGACATATATACCATTGTACTATACTCAGATGTCTTTGTGTTTAATGGGCCTTAAACCCAAGTAAGTGAGTACAGGATAGCAGCATGGGCTTTGATTTAGAGTTGACATTTCGTGTGCCTTTTAGCAGCTAGATTGGCAGTCTGAAATTCAACAGGTTAAGCCTTTTCTAGTATGAGAAAAGCACTGCCTGTTCATATTCTGCCTGTCAGACATTTTATTATGTCCGTGGCCACTGATTTATTTTTGGGCCCTTCACTCTCCCTGCCAAAGAGGATACAAATTTACATACTGTAAGTCACAAAGCATATGCAAATTTTATTTTTTAATAAGCATCTTGGTTGCCTACGAACATTTCAAAGATTAGAAAATGAGGCAGAATCTGGAACAGTGCACTAAAGGGCAAGCAAAAACAAGAGCTCTTTGGGACCCCAGGGATTCCTATCACCTGGTGTCCAAACAACTGTCATCAGTCACAGCTCTGACATCGCTCATTGGCTAAACACTGAAAGGTGGGAGCAGCTAGGCTGGCTTATCTCACAGACATCCCTTGGAAAGTTGACAGCACATTTTGCTTCTTCGCTTGTTTTCTAGGAAGTCTAAAGACTTACTTTTATAAAAAAAAGAAAGCTCAGAGTCTGGGGGCCTGTGCTGGCTGTAGGCCCAGTACATCAGTACCTCTGTACCCACCTCTCAGAAGCCCTGGTTCTGGTACTCAGAATAAATTCCTGGACCCAGAATGTTTTTATTCTATGCTTTTTGCAGCAGGCTCCAGTTGGTGGCTCTCAGGGTTTTAGTACATAGAAAGAAAAATTGAAAGAAAGTAGATCTCACCAGCCTGAAGTCTGTCCACCCCTGTTCTAGAAGACCTGCTTCATCTGCACACAAGTCTTCAATTCACCAAGCCTTTAATAAGTGCTTCTTTTCACAAAGGCAGATGCCATGAGAATGAATGAACAACTGTAAAGCAGCATTTAGCTCTTTATTGCTGTGGAAAACTAGTTAATAGGGAAAGCAGAGCCATATCTTGATGCTCAACTTTGGATGGTTTCCATGTCCTATAAATTCAGTGGCATTACCAAGATGGGAAGGAAGGAAGCCATTACTAAGTCGTATGTCAATCTTCCTCATAAGAAGGCAGATTTCTGCAGGAAGGCTTGGAAAGACTCATGTCTGAACCCTGGAGAGCTGCTGCCTGTCCATATAGATCAGGGGAAGCCAACCTGGTGCCTTCCAGATGTTGCTGAACTGCAACGCCCATCATTCCTGACCACTGGCCATGCTGGCTATGGTTGATGGGAGCTGAAGTTGAACAACACCTGGAAGCATCATGTTGGCCACCCCTGGTGTACTATTTATTTTATTTATTTATTATTTGATTTATATCCCGCCCTTCCTGCCAGCAGCTACGATTAAAGCCCTAAATGACTTAGGCCCCAAATATCTTAGAGACTGTCTCCTTCCCTACAGACTCTCTGAGGTGTTAAGATCAGCAGAGGGGGCCATCTTACCTCAGAAGATTGGGGGATGGTGGCCTGGGAGAGGTCTTCCTCTGTGGCAGCCACTAAGTTGTAGAATTCTCTCTCTACGGAGTGTGTGTGTGTCTGGCACCTTCACTGTACAGTTTTCTGCAAATGCTAAAGTCACACCTATCTATCCTGGCCTTTGACATCTGAGATGTGTATTTTTAATACTATATTTTAATTTTTGTAACTCACCCTGAGACCAGTGGTGAAGGGCAGGTAATTATCATCATCATCATTGACCCATGCTCTTCTTGGCTTATTAAAGCTTGCCAATGGGGTATTACCGAGTGGATCCAGGATGTGGTCAATGCATCTTTGCCAGTGGGAGTGGTTCCAGCCATCCTGTAACAGGTGGCGATCTGACTGGTCCTGAAAAAGCCCGCCTTGGACCCTCTGGTTTGTAACAACTACCGCCCCATTGCAAATACTCCCTTTTAAGGGAAGGTGATTGAGAGGGTTGTGGCACAGCAGTTGCAAATACTCTTGGATGAAACAGATGATCTTGACACATCCCAGTCTGGGTTCAGGCCTGGTTATGGGACTGAATCTCCCTTGGTCACCCTGATGGATGACCTTTATCTGGAGAAGGACAGGGGGAGTGCAACCCTGTTATTCGTACATGATCTCTCAGCAGCTTTTAATACCATTGACCATGGTATCCTTCTGAGCCAACTTGGTGAGATGGGTATTGATGGCACTGTTTACAGTGGTTCTGATCCAATCTTCAGGGTCATTTTCAGAGAATAACATTGGTTGATTGTCTTTCGGCCCCCTGGTAGTTGTGCTGTGGGGTGCCACAGGGTACCATTTTGTTCCCAATGCTGTTTAACATCTATATAAAGCCCTTGAGAGTGGTCATCAGGAGATTTGGGGTGAGGTGTCAGCAGTACACTGATGATATCCAGCTCTATTTCTCTGTAAAATCTGAATTGGGAGAGGCTGTTCAGGCCCTGGATCGGTGCCCGGAATTGGTGGTGGGCTGGATGAGGGCCAATAAACTGAATCCTGGCAAGACAGAGATGTTGTGGGTTGGTGATTCCGAGTCCAGATAATTGGTCAATTACCTGCTTTGAATGGGGTCATACTCCCTCTGAAAGAGCAGGTTTGTCATCTGGAGGTGCTCCTGGATCAATCTTTGTGGCTAGAGGCCCAGGTGACCTCAGTGGCTAAGAGTGCCTTTTACCAGCTTTGGCTGATAAGACAGCTATGGCCATTTCTGGACTGGCATAGCCTGAACACTGTTGTTCACACACTAGTAACCTCCAGGCTGGATTACTGTATTGTAGTCTATGTGGGACTGCCTTTGAGGTTGGTCTGGAAGCTGAAGCTGGTGCAAAATGTGGTGGTGCATCTGCTCACTGGGGCAGGGTATGGCCAACATGTCACCCTGCTGCTGAAAGAATTGCACTGGCTGCCCATTAGCTTCTGGGTCAAGTTTAAGGCTGTAGTTTTGGTGTACAAAGCCCTACACAACATGGGACCAGGATACCTGAAAGATCATCTTGCCCCTGATGTGCTCTGCAGGTGAGGACCTCCTACAGATACCATCTTATCAGGAGGTCTGTTCCGCACAACATAGAAGAGGACTTTTAGTGTAGTGGCATCTCTCCTTTGAAATTCCCTCCCCTTAAATATTAGACAGGCACCATCTCTGCTATCTTTTCGGGACCTACTGAAGACCTTCCTCTTTCAACAAGCTTTTAAAGTAGAGACATTATCCCAGTCTGTACCTGTGCTGGAATTGCTTTTTAAGATGTTTTTAAAGTTGTTTTTTAGATATGTTTTTAATATGTTTTGTTTTCATGTATTTTTAAATATGTTTTGTTTTAATATGTTTTAAAGACTTTTTAAAAAGTTGTTTTAAAGTACTTTTAGTATTTTTGTTTGCTGCCCTGAGCTCCTTCTGCAAGGAAGGGTGGGATATACATTTGAGAGAGAGAGAGAGAGAGATTAATTATATACTGTTTATTATTTATTTATTTATTTATTTATTATTTGATTTATATCCCACCCTTCCTCCCAGCAGAAGCCCAGGGTGGCAAACAAAAGCACTAAAAACACTTTAAAACATCATAAAAACAGACATTAAAATACATTAAAACAAAACAACTTTAAAAACATTTTTTTAAAAGCTTTGAAGACTTTTTTTAAAAAAAAGGTGAAAAAACATATTGTTTCTTAAAAAAGGTTTAAAAGCATATTAAAAACCAACTCCAACACAGAAGCAGACCGGGATAAGGTCTCCATTTAAAAGGCTTGTTGAAAGAGGAAGGTCTTCAATAGGCGCCGAAATAGATGTTTATATGCCAATATGGCTTCTAAGTGGTTTACAACAAAAAATACATATGTAGATTAGATGGACCAATAGTCTGACTCAGTGCATCTTCCTACATAATCTGAATCTATGTAGGTAAAGCAGTCCCAAACTCAAATATATGTGAACACAGGACACATTTTGGGCACATAAGCACATTGTATGCCATATACTGAGTCATGTCATTGGACCATCTAACCCAGGGCTGTCTTCTGCAGTTCTTGAGGATATTAACTGACATTGTCATTGTTTTTGACAGGTGTGCTATGAGAAATCTTTTTTAACTAGAGATGCCAGAGGATGAACCTGGGACCTTCTCATGCAGAGCATGTTATCTACCACCGAGCCATCCCCCTCCGAAAAGGCTTAGATTCAAACCTCTCCTGAGTAATGAATATACTGGGCACAATGCCCTTGATTCTGGCTTTCATTGACTAGGATTTATTATTAGCACTTTATTTATTTAGTAGAGGAAGGGCCATAGCTCGGCAGGAGAGCGTGTGATGGGAGAATACCCAGTGTGAAACCCCAGGAAGCTGCTGCCAGTCAGTGTAGACAATACAGAGCTAGATGTCTCCAGTTCTTATGTTTCTGCGACTGTCATCTATATAGAGTATTTTCAGTATTTGAATTTGCAAAGCTGATGTGCAGTATAATACGTTTTTGAGTTTGTTTAAAGTTTTGTAAAGGCCTTTGGCCATCAGTGATTAATGTTTTGACCTGACGGACCTGATAAGGGTAGTAAATTTAGACAAGTGACATTTTGTGTGTAGCCTCACCTCCCGTGTGTGTAAAATAGGAAATATGGTGCCAAAAATATTTGCTTTATTTATTTATTTAATTTTTATAGTGCTTTTCAAGGAAAAAATATTCCAGAATTAGCAGGAAATGTAGTCACTGGTCCTTGAACAAGACAGAAATAAATAAATGAAACAGAAAATTGTCCATTGACTGAGAATTATCCAGTACATTAGGGGTCAGGAACCTTTTTCAGTCTGAGGGCCACATTCCTTCTGGGCAACCTTCCAAGGGCCATATGCCAGTGGTAGGCGGGGCCAAAGGCAAATGTGGGAGGATCAATGAATGTAAACTTGTTAGTTAGTTAGTTAATTGATATATGGTCACAGACCCATTAAAATAAATAAAATACATAATCAATAAAACATCAAAATAGTTAAAATACAGAAAGACAGAAGATAAAACATACAAGAGATTACATTTAAGAAGAAAGAATCCTCTTATAACTCCTTTGGGCAGAAAAGAGGAACTTGGCCACTGACTCTGTTGTAAGCTTATTGGTATCAGCCAGAAAATATTTCAGATACCAATTCAACATCCTACTAGAAAAGTTCCTCATAATAGGGCCAAGTTGTCTGTTACGTTCCTCCCTTATAAAAATTACAAGCAAAAAAAAAAGTGATCCAATGATTCAATGACTTGAATCATTTTATCTTTGTATAACAAGGGAGTGTCTACACACACTCACACAGCCCTCTCTATCCTCCGCCCAGACAAGCAAGAAGCATGATCAGCATTCAAGGGCACATCCCAGCGAGGCAAAACCAACCAACCAAAAACCTTGTGGTGAAACTTGGGGCCTGGGAAGAATTCAGAAGGCCAGCGAGAGAGGCCTGAAGGGTCACATTCAGTCACTAGTGGAGACTGGTAGCTCCAATGTCAGTGGAGCAGTGACTTTGCTCTGGGTTTTAGTCTGAACTTTCAAGGAGCTGTCCAAGGTGCAAAGCACATTGGACAGCTCCTTGAACGTTTGGACTAAAACGCAGAGCAGATTCACTGCACCAGTGACATTAGATTAGAGCCACCAGTCTCCATTGGGTACCCCAGCAATATGGCTACAAAAGAGTTAGTATCACAGTGGGTTAATTAGTACCTATGGAGGTCACGTCATGAGCTATCCAAGCATCATCTAGCCTAGATCCTTGCCTAAGAAACATGTTAAAATAGTCTGGTAGGCTCCTTCTCCATTTTCCATCTCAGAGGCAAAAATATCTACAATAAGGAACAAATAGGGGTGGGAGAATTGGTCAATTTTGGTTTTATCGTTTTTCCAATCAGTTTTCAACATCAGTTTGTGAATTTTTTTAAAAGTCCTCATGAAAATTCATCAGCATTTTAGTGTGAATGTCTCTTAATACACACATTTGTGTAAACGTTTGCCTAACATACACATTTTTGCAAAATAATTTCCCCTAATATAACACATTTTTGTATGTTATTTTTACTAATATATGCATTTTAATGCATATTTTACCCTAGTATATGTATTTTGGTACGCATTACTAGGCTGGAGAACTGCATTGCAAAATTTGGGGATGTGCACATTTTGAAGGATGTCTGTGTTTCTGTGCTTGTGTTGTTTCGGAAAGTATAGATTAGGTGGGGTGGCTTTTAAGTGCAAACTGAATCAAATTATTTCCCATCCCTAGGAGCAGGGTCTTTACAGTGAGGGCCTCTTCTCCCAGAGAAGGTTCATATTTCTCCATCTTATCTAGCTTTTTAGAAAAGTGCACAGCCTGCTGATTTGACAAGGCTTTTGCTAGTTTGTTTGTGGGTTTTTAAAAATATGAACTGGTCTTAATAGCAATTGCTCTTGATTTAAGTTTATTGTTCTCCTTTGTAATCCTCCAAATGCCTTGCTGCCCTGGGCTCCTTTGGGAGGAAGAGCAGGATATAAAATCAATCAATAAAAATAATAATAATGCTTTGAGCTTAATTGGGCTTACTCCCATGTAAGTCAAACAAGACTGCAGCCTATACAGTTAGTTCTGTTTGTTGCAAGCCACTTCAAGCACCAGGGGAAAAAAAACAATATCCTGTTCGTATGTCAGAAATTCCTTCATATTTTTCATTTAAAGCCTGTTCTCAGGTAGATATAAATGCAATAGCTTCTTTTCTTGATGGAGAAAAAAACTGAGAATCTTGCAAAGCCAATGTCTTAGCTAGCAATTGAAAAGGCGGGGGGGAGTATAGAAGGCCTTGATGTGAGGCAAAATATTCAGACAGCCAACCCTGTCTCTCCTAGGATTATGGATTTGCGTTGATAAGGATTTTTCTTAGTGATGCCGTTTTAATGCCAGAGGTCACCCTTTCTCAGAAGTAGGATCTGGAAGAGTCTTCTGCACTGGGAACAGCAAGATACACTTCAGGAAGTTTTTGAAGCTTTTGGACCTTTGCAAACAGGATCTCAGGTGGTATGGAGGTTAGCTTGCAAGTTTTAAAAAGGCTACTAGGCAGTTTCCTGGAGCAGGGAAAAACACCAGAAACATCAGTTTAAGTAATCTCCCCCATGTTTGGAAGTTTTCTATACGTATCTAAATAGCAGCAGTGAAGCTGCAAGTAGTGTACATTCCCTCTGATCTTTACTATTTTAATAGGGCTGGCCCAAGACATTTTACTGCCTGAGGTGAAGGACAAAATAGCACTCTCCCCCAGTTCGATGTACAGAAGTCCACTGGGCTGCTGTTGAATCTTACTTCAGCACTGGTGAAGGGGCAGTGTCCTCTAATGCATGTGAGAGCAGCAGGCTGGTTAGGGGGTGCACAGCGCAGGCTTTGTTGCCCATACATCTCTGTCCTCCCAACACCTCATCACTATACCTTCACTAATCTGTCTGGTGCATGTTCACTCAGACAAATGTGGTCATGCAGCATGGCAGCAGAACAACAGGCACACACACAATGTGAACTCATGGACATCCAATGAAGGGGAATGTTGGAGGATTCAGGATAGACAAAAAAAAGGACTTCTTCACACAGCACCCAGTTAACGGCGCAGGACCACAATACCTGCTGGAACGCCTCTCTCGATATGAACCTGCCCGTACACTACCTTCCACGTCGAAGGCCCTCCTCCGAGTTCTGACTCATAGGGAAGCTCGGAGGATGATAACAAGAACTAGGGCCTTCTCAGTGGTGGCCCCCGAACTGTGGAATAGTCTTCCCGATGAGGTGTGCTTGGCGCCGACGTTGCTATCTTTTCGGCGCCAAGTTAAAACCTTCCTCTTTTCTCAGGCATTTTAGTCTATTTTAGTCTTTTAAATATGTTAACTGATTTTAGATTTGTGGATGCATACATACATGTTCCTTGCACTGAATTATTGGATTTTATTGTGTATATTTATATTCCTCTGTTGTACACCGCCCAGAGAGCTATGCTAGTCGGCGGTATAGAAATTCAACAAATAAATAAATAAAACTATGAAATTTGCTCCCACAGGAGGCAGTGATGGCCACTGACTTGGATGGTTTTAAAAGAAGATTAGACAAGTACATAGAAGATAAGGCTACAAATGGCTAGTAGCCATGATGGCTATGCTCTACCTCCATTGTTGGAGGCAGCATGCTTCTGAATACCAGCTGCTGGAAACCACAGGAGGGCAGTGTGTTGTTGGCACTCAGGTCCTGCTTGAGGGCTTCCCATAGGCATCTGGTCTGTCGTTGTGAGAACAGGATGCTGGACAAGTCACTGGCCTTATATAGCAGGCTGTTCTTATGTTCTTAATGTCTTCTGGTGGCCTATCTGTCAGAGAACAGAGGAACAGAGGAAGCTGCCTTACACTGTCAGACATTGGTTCATCTAGCTCAGTACTGTCTACACTGATTGGCAGTGGCTCTCCAGGGTTTCAGATTTGGGTCTCCCCTAGCCCTACCTGGAGATGCCAGGGATTGAACCTGGGACCTTCTGCGTGCAAAGCAGATGCTCTGCCAATGAGCTACGGCCCTTCCCTGAAGGGACACTTTTCTTAATGGTACTGTCTGTGATACATTGGAAGAAGTAAACTAGGCAAGAAAACATTGACAGGTAAGCATCTATGCCATAGATGCACCACTTCAGAAAGATGAGAATGGCTAGGAAGGAGCTCAGCAGAGCTTGGAAAAGTTACTTTTTTGAACTACAACTCCCATCAGCCCCAGCTAGCATGGCCACTGGATTGGGCTGATGGGAGCTGTAGTTCAAAAAAGTAACTTTTCCAAGCTCTGGTGGGAAAGACTGGAGACTGACAGACCATGGCTGTGACTGCTACATCCCAGAATCCACTGCTGCATCAAGTGCCTGGTAAAGTACTCCTTAGTTTAGTCTTTCCTTACTTTATCATGTTTACATATCGGTTCATACAACCAGAGGCATCCCAAAGTGATTTACATTAATAAATCCTTATCATTTGAGAGTCAGTGTAGATGACCAAGCTACCCTGTAGTGAGGGACCTACTGCCAGTCAGAGTAGATAACGCTAGTCAACATGGATAAATGGTCTGATCTGACCTATGGCTGCTTCCTATGTTCAGGGTAGGGGTGGGGGAGAAATTCAATTCAGTTCACATTTTAATGCCAGTCTCCCTCATTCACACTTCCCGAAACAATAGCTATCCTTTGAAATTCGCACTTCTATGAATTTTGCGATGCAGTTCTCCAACCAAAAAATGTGCACAAAAATGTGTATATTAGGGGGAAGTGTGCATAGAAATTCATATGTGAGTGTACATAGCAAACAGAAATGCATTTTAATTAAGCAAATTGCTTGCAAAATATGTAAATTAGACAACATTAAGTACAAAAAAGTATATTAGGAGTATATATTCGGAGAAACGTATACTGAAATGTTGATGAATTTTCACGAGTATACATATGAACACAAACTGATGCAGGAATGTGTGAAACCAAAATTAAGACTGGGAAAAAAATGAGAAACTGAAAGAAACTAAAATGGAAAGATGCATCCATCTCTAGTTAAGGAAGCTGGTCAGCTGGGTGGGCTCAAAATGGTTTGTTATACTGGACATGGAAGTGTGGTCCCCAGGGGATTTTCTTGCTTCAGACCTATTATTATGTAACTGATGCAGCATGACTGCACTGAGTGACTGAAACCTGCAATGCCTTTTGGATGGCTGATATGACATGGGAGAGGTAGATCACAGGGAAAGTTCTCACATCTGCTCTGTGCCTCTTTGAAGAGCTAATAGATGTTCCTCTACATGGGAGGGGCATCTGTGGTCCTCCAGATTTTTGGCCAGATTGTATGTCTCACCATCTCTGGTCACTGGCCTTGCTAGCTGGGGCTGATAGGTATTGGAGTCCAACAACATCTAGAGGGCTACAGATTCCCCAATCCTGCTCTGCATTATCTATTCCTCCCACGTGATTTCAGTCATTCAAATGTCCCACGGCCAGCATGGAATCAAGGCACAGAAACCATACTGCACTGGTCATGTGAGAATTAGCTGGGTTTGTTGTGATGCCCCTAATTCTTAGATTGTGCTAGAAATGCTAAATGCTAGAAATACTTATTATAGCTGAGGATATACATTCCGGGTTGTGTTTTTATATCCCTAATGTGTAAATAACTTTTATTTAAACAGCTGGCATTTAAAAAAGGATCAGAAGTGCACTCTAAATTGCCACAAGTGAAGCCTGCATCACATTATACCTTTTCAAAATGAATTTTATTAAGCTAATAAAAAGAACTGCGCCATTAGATGAGAAACAGCAAGAATCATAAATTTTAAATGAATTATGGATCACTTTTTGTGCTCTGCTGAGAAGTCTGAATCTTGCCCTAAAACCTTGTTCTTTTATAGAGATTTTTTCATCTCTGCAGTACAAATTGCCAGATTTTGGCCTTCCCTCCCACCCAGTGGTAGCAGATAATGTGGAGCAGAACAGTTAACTTAGGTTCCCATTGAACTCAATGTGAAATTTAGTCATGACTAAGTTTAGTGCTATTGATTTCCCTAGAGCAGCTGAGGTCTGGCTTAGGTCCCACTGGCCTTTCTTCATTGTGTCTCTCTCCACTGTCACTGCCCTGTGCAGAGATGGGCCTCTCGGCTCAGGCTTATTCAACCTACCAGCACACCTCACACTTTTGTATGCAGCTATGGGGCTAGCCTGGAGTGGGGGAGGAGAAGGAGGAGGCGGTGGCATTGGCAACATCATGCAGCAACATTAGCGACACCAAACAGGTGGGTGAAAAAGATGGAGAGAGGCTTTGGTGGGCAGAGAGATGAAAGGGGTAGATGAAGAGCTACAAGATTATCAGGCAGGTGGTCTTTGCACAAAGACGAGCTGAAAAAAGTAGGAGGTATAAAAAAGAGGGTGAAGATGAAAATAGGGTGTGCGTGCAAAGGGGACCACAAAACAGAAATGAATTTAGAAATTTGGAGATGAAAAGAGCGCTTAGCATTTGCATTGGTTGGAAAGATCTAAGGGTATGTGTGCAAGGGGGTTGCAAAAGAGGGAGGAGGCAGCGGCTTGGAAATGGCGGTGAAGGTGAGAAGGGGGGCACCAAGGGTCTGCAGAATAGGAGGGGGTTCCTTCAGAATTGTGGGGAAGGTGAAAAGGAGGCTCAATCATTGCAATGTGTTGGAGGAGGAAGATCCCGGAGGTTACCACAAAGGTGGTCTGTGTGCAAGGGGGGTGGCAGAAAAAGAGGGGGGAAGAAGAGGCATGGGAATGGGGGTTAAGGTGAAAATGCTTGTGCAAAGTGGGGCTGCAGAATAAGAGAGAAGTGGCTTCAGAAATGGGGTTGACAAAGTGGACAGGAGGCATAGTAGCTGCATGGGGGTGGGAAGGGAAAGCTCTAGGGCAGCCTTTCCCAACCAGTGTGCTTCCAGATGTTGTTGGACCACAACTCCCATCAGCCTCAGCTAGCATTGCCAATGGTCAGGAAGATGGGAGTAGTCCAACAACATCCGGAGGTACACTGGTTGGGAAAGGCTGCTCTAGGGGATTAATGTGGGGGAGTGGTGGGGGTTGGTGAGCAGAGCTCCACCATGTGTTAAATATGTAAGTAAGCTATCAACACCACATTCAATTCAAAATTTCAAAGGCTTTTGGGTACAGTCAAGAACAAAAAATTCTACAGTCATATTTATTTGTTTAGCCATCACTTGTCTCTATCATTAAAGTGCCCCAGAAACTCTGGAAGCTGAGTAGATCCCTTCACCCACACCACATGGGATGCAATAATTTGGAAACTTCAACTCCCATCAAGTGATTGAAGCTGAGACAGCTGAAATTACTATGTCTGGAAAATGTTGGTCATAAGTCAGTGAAAACAGCCATTTCAGGTGAGAAAGTGTCTATGCCTTGGTTGATTGGCTCAAGGGGGAAAAAAAACATCGACATGCCACATTCATCCAGTTTCCTAGAATTGTTCATGGCTGAGAAAGTTTTTGTATGACCCTTATGTCACCATAATGTATTGTGGGCTGACAAAAGACACCTTTTCATTTTTAGATGGTATCTGCACCCTCTGACACTCAAGAGCTCACCCATCTATTGAGAACAGATGTCTGTGCTATTTTAAAATGTCAGACACCGGAGTACTAGGCATTAATAAACTGCCCAAGCAGCAAGTACATGAGAACAGCCCGGTAGTGGAGTTCTGCAAATACAGCTAGATTAAGATCATTAGCAGAGCAATTCTGTTCATGTCTACTCAGCAGTAAGTCTCATCAGAGGTGGCAGTAGAACAGCTGGATCAAAGGCCCCTTCATCTGCCAAAGAGACCTTAGTTGGAGAATATGCATATTAGCCAGAGAATGTACAAAATACAAGTCTGATATCTCCCCACTTAACCACCAAAGGAGATTCATGGCGAAGGATGTGGGCCTTTAGATATTGGAGTCCCAGGCCTTTTGGAGCTTTAAAAGCCAAGGGCAGGACTCCAGCCTCTAAGAGGTCTTCTGTATCTTTAAAAGTTGTGCAGAAGGGAGGGACAATTCAACCTTGTGGTTTTTCCCATTACCATGTTGCAAGAACACCTCCACTTGGCTGACTTTCTCTTCTCCTAAAGATACAGGATCAGTCTCAGGCCCTGAACCTGGCAACCCTAAGCCAGAGCCAATGAAAGGCAGAGCTAACTCATTCTAGCTTTGTCCCCCATCCTCCTCCTCCCTGCCAAGTTCCCAATGACAACCCTGAGACTGGAAGGCCGAAGCCTTCAGGCAGTACCTCTACCCCCAACTTGTAAACAAGAAAGCAGGCAGGTGGGTGGGCGGCTGAGAGTTGGTGATGGACTGCCTCTTGCCTGCTGGGTTCCACTAAGACAAGACTGAAACTGACGAAGGAAGAAGATAGCCAGTCCCATTCCCCGCACTGCTTGCAAGTAGAAGTGGTTGGTGGGGCTCTGCTGCTTATCTGGCTTATTGATTGATTGATTGATTGATTGATTGATATCCCCCCCTTCCTCCCAGCAGGAGCACAGGGCAGCAAACAAAAGCACTAAAAACACTTTAAAACATCATAAAAACAGACCTTAAAATATATTAAAACAAAACGTTAAAAACATTTTTTTTAAAAAAGCTTTAAAAACATCTTTAAAAAGGGTTAAAAACATATCATCAAAAATATTTAAAAGCATATTAAAAAAAAATTCTAAAGAAAAAAAGGCTTCCCAACATTGGGGTCACTGCCAGTTCCCGAGAGAGAGATGGGAGGTAGCAGGGAGTTTGGCAGGATGTGGCCGCAGCATTGGGAGGGTTGGGCTGGCTCTTCTGCTGTGCCCACCCCACACTGACCTCCCTGCCTCCCAGTAACTGGCAATGAGCCTGCAAGTGGAAAACCAAGTAAGCAGTCCAGCCCCACACCACCAACTACAAATGCTTATAAGTCAGGTGGAGAGCAGGAAGGAACCAGCTGAGGGCAGAGCCTGGTGAAGCAGTGCTCCATTTCCCATCGTGGGCCAACCTCCATTGAGGCCGGACCACCTCTCTTCGCTAGTTACCATTATTCTCTGTCTCTGTCTCTCTCTCTCACACACACACACACTATCTTTTTAGGAGGACGTGCTCTGGTTGTAAGCAGTGTGACTTCCTTGCAACTTGCTGCGGCAGAACAGGACAAGACCCAAAGGGTTCATGCTCCTTTTCCAAATGAGTCATCGGGAAGGTAAAAAATGTGAGCAAAAAAATATTTTCTGGCCCAAGTGCTCACAGTTCTGGGAGAAGTGGAGTTAAAAGCCTGGGTCAAAGCAAAAGATCCCGTATATTCCTCAGATAGAGACTCAAAAACAATTTTAACCACAGCCTTCCTTAGAAGCAGCTAAATGAAATGCATTGGGTTTCTTTCCTACCCCAGACCTCTCCTCTCAGACCTTCATCAGCCACACACACCTTTCTGTGCACTAGACTGAGAGTTAAACTTTGAGAGATCACAGACAGTCAAAACTTTACAACCAGAAACATATTGTTATGGAAATGCTATTGCGTTCTGCCAGATGAAGATATCGTAACCAGACTGAGATTACTGTACAGCTAATAGGTTTAAATGGTTTATTTCAAATGCTTTTTAAAATCTCACTCAAGGAGATGTACATAGTCCATCACCATATATTGTATCTTCACAACAACCCAAAAGGTAGGCCAGGCTGATAGCAGCAAGCCCAGCTGATGGCTCAGTATGATTTGAATCTTAGTTCTACCTTGACACTCTATCCACTGTTGGACTCCAGCTCCCATCATCCATGATAACTGGCCATGCTGGCTGAAGCTAATGGGAGCTGGAGTCCAACAACATCAGAAACTCAGCCTGGCAGATATTGGGTTTAGATTGAGCTACTACTGTCAAAAAGTTTATCCTAATGTTCACCCGAAATCTGCCGATCTGTAACTTAATGCCATTAGATCTAGTCCTGCCCTTTGGGGAGCACAGAATAAAACTTTACCCTCTTCTTTGCAACTGTCCTTCAGGTATTTGAAATATCCTATCATGTCTCTCCTTAGCAGTGATGGCTGGTGGCTCCACCATGTCAGTGGGGCAGTGGACTCTGCTCCGGGTTTTAGTCTGAACTTTTAAGGTGCTGAGCCTTGCTTAGCCTTCTTTCCTCCAGCTAAAGATACCCAGTTCTTTCTACCTTTCCTGACAGGAGTTGTTTTCCATATCACTGTTCATATTCGCCATTCCTCCTTGAATTCTAATTTGTTTATATCCTATATAGTTGTAGGTTTCCTCAGTTCTACAACAGTAGAGCATAGCCAACAAATACAACACTGTGCATGGACCAGAGCTTGGAAATGTTATTGTTTTGAACTACAACTTCCATCAGCCCAATCCAGTGGCCATGCTGGCTGGGGCTGATGGGAGTTGTAGTTTACAAAAGTAACTTTCTCAAGCTCTGGCATGGACTATGCAGATCATTTTTCAGAAGGGTTTACATTAGAATATTTCCTATAAATAAAACTCCTTGCATGCAGAAAATTAGCATGTCAGGGAGAAGGGTTCTATCCTATTCTTTCTCCTGACATTCTAGTTTTCTACTTGAAGAAAGTTTTGCTACAGTCCACTGATTTTGTCAATAGTCTAAACTGGTCATGAGTTTTGATGGAAGAGAGTTATGTGATAAGGGAGTAAATAAGTGGCAGAGAAAAAGTACATGAGCTACTGCAGTGATTCAGGATGTAGGATGGGGGCAGAGAGCCAGCCAGTGCTCAGTTATAATCAGAGCTTGGAAGTAACTCGTTATTTTTAACAAGTTACTTGTAATTAGTTACAATTTTTAATAACGAGTGGGTAATTCCATTACATTTGGCAAGTAAAGGAACGACTAGTAATTTCCCTACTTTTCAGCTGCAACTTTAACGTTTCCACGTTAGGTTGGACGTTACTTGGGGGCTGGAACAAGGGGAAGTCAGCTCCTGGCTGTGATTGGTTAACACAAGACATGTGCCTCACACGGATTGGACCTCTGCACACTCTCTCTCTTCCCTCGTGATCTGTGTTAGGAGGCACGAGGGAAGAGGTAGGCAGGGCCTGCTAGCGTCTGAGAGGACAAAATGGACGCCGGAGGAAAAAGCCAGGACAACGGAGGAGAAGGCCTGGCAGCAGCAGAATGGTGAAGAGCTGTGGAGGTGAGTGACGATGATTTGTTTGTGTGTGTGTGTGTGTGTGTGTGCCCCGGTGTGTGTGTTTTCGGCTGGAGTCTCTGGTTTTGGTGGGGGCCTCTGGCTCTCTGGCTACCACCCCTTACTCTCCGGACTCTCAGCTTCAATTAAAAAAAAAAAGTAAGTTTCTAGGTGGTCTAATTCCCGAGATATACACCAAAATGTCAACCGCCCCCCGCACAACTTTTTTTTAAACTGATCCATGCTCTAGCTACAACTCCCATCAGCCCAATCCAGTGGCCATGCTGGCTGGGGCTGATAGGAGTTGTAGTTTAAAAAAGTAACTTTTCAAAGCTCTGGCTGTAACCCCGCCCTTTCATGATTGTAGCCAATGTTGATCCAGGCATGCCTATGCTGAACGTCAGAATATGGTGGCTTTGAGTTTTTTGCAGTTTGCGTAAGTAATATGCAGAGCTTGGAAAAATTACTTTTTTGAACTACAACTCCCATCAGCCCAATCCAGTGGCCATGCTGGCTGGGGCTGATGGGAGTTGTAGTTCAAAAAAGTAACTTTTCCAAGCTCTGGTAATATGGCTTAATTTTTTTTCCTCTTCTGTCCAAGAGTCAGACCCTGGGCAATGAAATATGAAAGTATTTAATCCAATATCTGCTTTTCTGGGAGTAAAGCCATTTCTGGGAGTAAAGCATGTACCTGGAGTAAACCCCATTGAACTCCATTAGGACTTGCTTTTGAGTAGACATGGTTAGGATTGTGCTGTAAATTAATGGGACTTGTGAGTAAACATAGTGCAGACTTGTGTTTGTGTTGTAAATCTCTCTCCCTCCAACCCTATTTTTAAAGAAATTAGACAGGGTTTATCACAGTTTTTATTATGTAGAAAACTAATACTCATTTTTTAAAAAAAGAATGAAGTTTATTTATTTATTTATTTTTATTATTTGATTTATATCCCACCCTTCCTCCTAGTAGGAGCCCAGGGCAGCAAACAAAAGCACTAAAAACACTTTAAAAATCATAAAAACAGACTTTAAAATATATTAAAACAAAACATCTTTAAAAACATTTTTTAAAGCTTTAAAAACATTTTTTTAAAGAAAAAGTTTAAAAACATATTAAAAAGCAATTTCAACACAGACGCAGACTGGGATAAGGTCTCAACTTAAAGGACTTGTTAAAAGAACAAGTTCCTTATCACTTGAGGCTGCAGTTTTCCCTGGTTGAGTAAGCCTCATTGAATACATTGGGACTTGCTTCTGAGTAAACAAACATAGGATTGCACTATAAATATCTTTACAGGTTATATAAATAAACATATTTGATAGTCATGCTTATATAAATATTTTCATAGAATCATAGAATAGTAGAGTTGGAAGGGGCCTATAAGGCCATCAAGTCCAACCCCCTGCTCAATGCAGGAATCCAAATCAAAGCATTCCCGACAGATGGCTGTCCAGCTGCCTCTTGAATGCCTCCAGTGTCGGAGATCCCACTACCTCTCTAATAATTAGTTCCATTGGTGTATGGCTCTAACAGTTAGGAAGCTTTTCCTGATGTCCAGTCGAAATCTGGGATCATCGAGAAGAGATCCCGGCCCTCCTCTGTGTGGCAACCTTTCAAGTACTTGAAGAGTGCTATCATATCTCCCCTCAGTCTTGTCTTCTCCAGGTTAAATATGCCCAGTCCCTTCAGTCTCTCCTCATAGGGTGTTGTTTCCAGTCCCCTGATCATCCTTGTTGCTCTCTTTTGAACCTGTTCCAGTTTGTCTGCATCCTTCTTGAAGTGCAGAGACCAGAATTGGACACAGCACTCAAGATGAGGCCTAACCAGTGCTGAATAGAGGGGAACTAATACTTCACATGATTTGGAAACTATACTTCTGTTAATGCAGCCTGATATAGCATTTGCCTTTTTTGCAGCCACATCACACTGTTGGCTCATATTCAGCTTGTGATCAACAACAATTCCAAGATCCTTCTTGCATGTTGTACTGCTGAGCCAAGTATCCCCCATCTTATAACTGTGCATTTGGTTTCTTTTTCCTAAGTGTAGAACTTTGCATTTATCCCTGTTGAATTTCATTCTGTTGTTTTCAGCCCAATGCTCCAGCCTATCAAGGTCCCTTTGCATTTTCTTTCTGTCTTCCATGGTATTAGCTATGCCCCCCAATTTTGTATCATCTGCAAATTTGATAAGCATGCTCTGTACCTCCTCATCCAAGTAGTTAATAAAAATGTTGAAGAGCACTGGGCCCAGGACCGAGCCCTGTGGTACCCCACTCATTACTTCCACCCAGTTTTGTCATGCTGTGTCCCTGAAAGTATCCAATTGCATACTATGGTTGTACAATACTTCCTTTACATTTTAAGTATGCCTTGGGGTAGTCATGGTTCTCCATTGTTCTCATCCTGAGGGGCAGATAGGCTGAGAAATGGTGAGTAGCCCATGGTCACCCACTACACTTTATAGCTTATTTCCATTTTGAAAAATTAATTAAAACAATTTACATGCAGGCAAAATTTATTAAGCGGATTCACACAATATGTGTAAAGCACATCCAACTCACATTTAAAGCGCATGACTTCCCCTAAAGAATTCTGGGAAGTGTCATTTCCCCCTCACTGTTATAGTTCTCACCACTCTTAACAAACTGCAGTTCCCATGATTCTGTGGTGGGATTCATGTGCTTCAAATGGGTGTTGAATGTGCTTTAAAGGAATGGTGTGGATCTGCCCTAGGTATGATGTTCATTCAAGAGTGAATTGAAAAGAACAATTTTAAAAGATACTTCTTACTCTTACTCATTTTTCAGACCTCTTTCTGAAGTAAAGGCTCAAATCTGTAAAAACATTTGGAGCAGCCACATTAAAAGATAAAGGCAGGGTATTCCAGGCAGGGGGTTGCCAACCCTGCTTGGATATGGATGTCTTTGCAGAAGAACCCTAGTCAAGGTTTACCAACAGCACAGTCCAAACTATATCTACTTAGAAGTCAGTCCTGTTGAGTTCTATGGGGCTTAATCCCTTAGTAAGTGTGTTTAGAATTGCAGCCTTCAGGAGCTTCCATCTTTACTCCCCAAAGCTCCCATCTAACATCTCCACAACACTAGGCTCCTTTGTCTCTGCTGTGGCCTTCTGGTGACTGCCCTAGCCTGAAGGCCCTTAACCCTTCTTGCTGAAAGCAAGTAGGCTAGATTAAATGTTCCCTACCCAGGCTCATATATATAAAATATAAAAGATAAACGGCATTTTGACAAAAGTATTTTTGTCTACATTTTATACCTCATCCTTGGTTTTCCAAGCTTGGCATGGAATGCTTCTCATACAGAATTAATTTGAAATGCTGCATATTTATTATCATAATCATCATATTCAAAATAAAAAATATATGTACCGCCTTCAAGTTGATTCCAACTTATGGTGACCCTATGAATAGGGTTTTCATGAGGCTGAGAGGCAGTGACTGGCCCAAGGTCACCCAGTGAGCTTCATGGCTATGTGGGGATTTGAACCCTAGTCTCATTTTGTTCTCACAACAACCCTGTGAGATAGTAGGTTAGACTGGCCCAGGCAGGGTTATTCAGTGAGCAAAAATGATGCAAATAGGATCTCTTTTAATTGTGCTATCGACCTGCTTACTTCCACTCTGACTGGGGCATCTTGCAGCATGGGGAAGAGATGGGGGCACATCACAGCTGAAGTTCACCCATATAGGAGCATTATCTCTTGTTTATTACAGAGACGCCTGTTGCAGGTTTTGCTGCTGAGAGCAGCAGTCAGTTAGTGCGGCCACTTGAGTCACAGCTTGTTGATCCTGAGGAGGCAAAACTAGAAAGTGAGGTTCAGAAAGGAGGCCCTGTGCACGAGGAGGAGGAGGGCATGAAGCAGTGCCAGTTGCCCACAGCCACATCTGCAGAACAGCAAGTACCATGGTTTGGGTTTGAGAAAGCTTGTACATTTGTGAGCCAGAGTGGGAAAAATGTTGTTGTACGATGCAATTACTGCCTTCCAAGGATCAAAAATCTGAGATCAGCTGTTTCCTCCTCATCCAATGTGAAGAAACATTTTGAGGTAAGCCTTTGTCATGCTGGTCCTCAAAGAGTGTCCATTGTCTATTTATGTTTAAATTGTGAAGTTCCTCTTCCATTTGTTCTTGGATTCATGCTTTGTTCTTCTTCCTCAGAGGGCACACCCTGAGAAGCTGAGAGCAATTAAAGAAGCAATAAAGGCAAGGAGACATGGCCTTCCTGAACCAATGCATGACACCCCTCCTCCCAAAATGCTGAAGCAGCAGCAGACAACCCTTGAGAGGTGGGGATCTGGCAGGGAGCCTGTCACCCAGAGCAATCTCGACAGGAGAATCATTGATTTCATTGTAGAGGAGACATTACCACTTCAGACTGTGGACAAACCATCATTCATTAATCTGGTTCGCATTGGACTCCCCAAAGATCTCACCATCATATGTGCCAAGACTCTGAGAGACAGAATTGAGAAGAGAGCATGCCACATGAGAGAAACTCTTGCAAACCAAATGGGTGCTGTGGCATATATAGCAACCACTGCAGATTGTTGGACCAATGGCAAGAAGAGTTACTTTGGGGTAACAGCCCACTGGATCAACCCAACTACCCTGAAACATGAGGTCAGGGCCTTGGCTTGTAAGCGTCTGAAGGGGCGCCATACATACAATGTCCTTTCAAAAGCACTGCGTGATGTACATGTGCAGTACAGGATCCACAACAAAGTTATGTGCACTACTACAGACAATGGCTCCAACTTTGTGAAAGCGTTCAGAGTTTTCATGGCCAAAGAACCAGTGGAAGCTGCAGGCACCAATGACGATGATGGTGAAACCAGGAGGAGGAGGAGGCTGAGGTGGAGTTTGTGCCTATCTGTGAGATCCTGGACACAGGACCTGAGGCAGAGGAAGAAGCTGCAGACTCAGGAGAGGATTTTGTTTTACCACCACACCAGAGATGTGCTAGCCACACCCTCAACCTTGTGGCAACACAAGACATAGAGGCCATGCTTTCTGACTCCTCCAAAAGTAGTCTTCTTGGTCCTTTCAAGAAACAGTTTCGTTCCTTGATGGGAAAGTGCAGCAAGTTGTGGTCCAAGCAGAACCAGTCAGCCCAGATTGCTGAGTATATCCATGCGCAATGTGGTGTGTATCTGAAGGTACCAAATAAGACCAGGTGGAATTCCACCTTTGATGCGTTGAAGCAACTACATGAGCTCCTGTCAACTGTGCCACTAAAAATGCATGCCATAATGGACCGCTGCTCCTTGTCCAGGATCACAGCTGCTGAGATTGAAGTGGTACAGGAATACACAGAGATTATGGAGCCACTAGCCCAGTCCCTAGATATCCTGCAACGGGAGAACGGCATGTTCATGGGGTATTTGCTACCAACGCTTTGCAATCTGGACCGCAAGTTAGAAGGACTGGAAAACAAACCTGAGAGGTACACATACTGTTTTCAGCTGCTGAGAGGTGTGCGCGAAGCCCTAAGAAAGCGGTTTGCAGCTATCTGGGAGGACAAGAGGCTTCTTCTGGCAGCCTGCCTACACCCTCGCTTCAAACTAGATTGGTTGGAATCGTGTCAGGCCACCACCCATACCAACAAGTAAGAACATTAGGGAAGCCCTTTGGGTGGATTACTCCAAGGGAAATGTTGTCTCAAGGGAGGCATCAGAGGGCTTAAGGTGGTAGGCAGGGGCTGGGCCTTTTCTTCCTGGGGCTCCTCATCACAACCTTGGGTTGCTGCAGGTAATCCTTAAGGGTCTGCTGTGCTGCCCCATGAGTGTGGTGACTTGGTCACCTTCCTACCTTCCATGTCATCATCCACAGGCTCAGGCTGGACCCTGAACCAGGGGACATGACAAGCATCAGGAAATGAAGAGCAGATGATGGTTTCCTAACATATATGTGTTAACATATCCTCTCTCTTTCTTAGATACACAATGGAAGCCTTGCTGAAAGCTGAAATAAAGATGGGTGTACTTAATGAGGACAGTGATCAGTCTTCAGATAAAGACCAGGAAGGAGATGACTTAGAAGATGACTTCTTTAACTTTCTGCCCCAGGGCAAGAAGTCAGCAGTGGACACTGCTGAGGAGGAACTGGTGAGGTACCTGAGGTCTCCCAGCAGGGAAGTGTCATCACTCCATGGCTTTCCACGTGTGCTGCGGTGTTTTTTGCAGCACAACACAGGCATGCCTTCAAGCGCCGCAGTAGAACGCCTGTTCAGTACTGGTGGCAACGTAATGACTGTAAAAAGACATTTCTTGTCTGACATGCTCTTTGAGCATCTTGTTCTTTTGAGACATAACAGAAACATATTATAAAAGCATTTCAAGTGTAAAATTTGATTTCAAGAGTTGGGGTATCTTCATTGCTTGGGGGGATGTGAGATTCTGTTATGCCATTATGTTAATCTTATGGATAAAAATTTTTATTCTACTACCCCGTGTGTGTGTGTGTTTATTTTTAATATTGTTTTAGGCTTCTTAGATGTGCAGCAGCCAAGGCCAGCACCTTGTAGGAGTTTTTTTTAAAAAGTAATTGAAATGTAATTGTAGTGATTACTTTTGAGAAAAAGTAAAGTAATCAGTTACTTTCAGAGCAATTGGAATTGTAACGATAATTACTACTTTTTTGGGCCAAGTAATTGTAACTGTAATTTATTACTTTTTAAAAGTAATCTTCCAAGCTCTGGTTATAATTGTAGCATTGTATTGGCATTGAAATCCAACTCAGGACTTCATTTGAAAAAGAATTTCAGCCGCCATTGAATACGATGCCATCATTAAGGTTGCACTCTATAAGGCCGTTTCCTAAGAAAGCTTTTTGCATAATTTTAAAAATTTACACTAACAATACTCACAAATAATTCCATTGACGTACCTTTGGTTGGCCACAGTGACTCAGTGATGTTTCTTTTCATATGAGATTTGGGTTGTCATAGTTTTAATAATATTCATAATGGATGGTTTAAGATGAAAACATCCAAATGGAACTTTGGCAGCTGTCTGTCAAGCAATTTATATCCATCATGTGAATGTATAATTATTCTGTATAATTATATTAACTATATTAACTTTTATTTGCCGTGTATATATGCAATTGGATCCAGACATAGTCATATTTAGAGTAGACACATTGAAACCGATGGGTGATATCCAATAATGCAATGGAAATCTGCTTGCACAACAGAACTTTGGGTTTTTCTTCTCCCCCCCAACCCCCATTTGCACTCTCAAAATCTGCTCAACCACTCCAGAGCTGATTTTTGGGGGGAGTGCACAGGGGCCTGCAGGGAGGGGGAGAGGAGGGAGAAGACCTGTTATGTGAGCAGATACTTACTCATGCCATGTTGGATCTCACCCAGTGGGCATGACTAACTTCAGTCCCATTGACTATCTTAATGTATGTTACTGCATGATGTATGTGCTATTAATTTTTGTCATTACTTTTTGTTGTTTTTGTGACCTGTTTCAATTACCTACCGCTTTTGCACATTTGCAGGTTGTTTTGTTTCATATGACATCTGATTATTCCTCAGGAGGAGGGTGAACCTGTCGATTTAGATTTCACTGACTTTCTCATTTTTCCAAGTTCAGTCTTCCACATTTCCACATCAGTTTGTGAATTCTTTTTTTACTCCTCATAGAAATATGTCAGCAGTTTAGTGCAAATTTCTCCTAATATACAATTTTTTTGTAAGCAGTTTTACCAATATAATGCATTTTTGTGTGTTATTTTCACTAAAATATGCATTTTTATGAACACTTTAACCCAATATGTGCATTTTTGTACACATTGTTTGGCTGGAGAACTGCATCGCAAAATTCGAGGTGCAAATTTTGAAGGATGGCTGTGTTTTGGTGTGCATATTGGTTTGAGAAGGATGAACTAGGTAGAATTACCATCAAATGCAAATAAAATTGAATTTCTCCCCCCTCTGTAATGTGCATCTTTTAATTCATATAAGAATTTGTAAGTAATCTGTTTGTGACGGAAGGAGGGAGAGAGAGATGAGATTGCAGGGCCTCTCCATCCACTGTACAATTTTGGGCTCCTCCTGTCCTTGAAATCTTTCAATTCCATCCTAGCTATAAAAAAACCCTAACTAAGGAATGGTGCCTGGGTTTGCTTTTCCCCTCTTCCCTCCACATCCCTTTTTCTCTTGTGTCTTCCTTTTCTTATTTTCTTGCCTATCTATCTTTCTGTTTTAGACGTTTATATACCACTTTTCAGGTATATAACTAACTTCACAAACCAGTTTACATAATGTCATAAATATGGGATTAAACTATTTTACAGCATGCTTGAAAGTGATACTCTGGGCGGTTTACAACAATTAAAATATATTACCAGTATAGTCTTGACTCACTAACCTATTAAAGTTCTTTGAAGTGTTAACAAGCATACAAATAGAGGTGACACAGTTGACATAGCGTACTTGGACTTTCAAAAAGCTTTTGACCCCTGAGTAAGCTTAGCAGTTATGGAATAAGAGGGGAGGGCCTCTTGTGGATCAGGAACTGGCTAGGAAACAGAAAGCAGAGAGTAGGAACAAATGGACAGAGAGTAGGAATAACTGGAGGAGTATAGAAAGTGGAGTCCCCCAAGGATCAGTATTAGGACCTGTGCTTTTTAACTTGTTTGTAAACAAGTTAGGGGTGAGCAATGAGGTGGTCAAGATTGCTGATGATACTAAATTGTTCAGAATGGTTAAAACAAAATAAAGGGGGGATTGCAAACCGTTACAAAAGTACCTCTCCAAATTGAGTGAATGGGCAGTAAAATGACAAATGCAATTCAATGTCAACAAATGTAAAGTGATGTATGGTGGAACAGAAAGTCTTAATGCCAAACATATATGCTCACAGGGTCTGAACTGGTGGTGACTGACCTGGAACAAGAGCTTGGGGTTGTCATGGATAGCTCAATGAAGATGTTGACCCAGTGTGCAGCAGCTGTGAAAAAAGCAAATTCCAGGCTAGGGATCATTAGGAAAGGGATTGAAAATAAAACTGCCAATATCATATTTATTTATTTTATTTATTTCATTTATATACCGCCCTAAGCCTGACGGCATATCATAATACATGGGACGGGGGTTTCCAGCTTCCCCATCACCCGCTGTCTTTGGAAGCCCTGTAAGAAGTTGCTGCAGGAATGGAACCCTGAGTGAGACCATGGGAGGGTGTTTCTAGAAGCAAAGTGAAACTGTCAAACTCCCTTCTTATTTTTACTATTGCCAGAAATGGCAATGCTGTCTGCTAAGAGATGTAATGTTGTTAAGTTCATGGTATTGAAAAGTTGTTTTTGCTTGCTGTTATATTTGCTGTTAGGTTACTGTTTATTATTTTTGTTATCATGATTTTTTTTTTTTTGCAATTGTTGATTTTGAGATGTGTTTCTGTTTACCTTGTTGTAAGCCACTTTGATCTTGGTTCACAGGGTTTTTGTGGTAAGAGATATTCAGAGGTGGTTTACCATTGCCTTCCTCTGAATTTGGGAAAAACAGAAGGGAGTAGAAAAAGAGGAAGGCCAAACCAGAAATGGATTGATTCCATAAAGGAATCCACAGACCTGAACTTACAAGATTTGAACAGGGTGGTTCACAACAGATGCTGTTGGAGGTCGCTGATTCATAGGGTTGCCATAAGTCATAGTCGACTTGAAGGCACATAACAACAACAACAAGCCACTTGGAACACATTTTTTTGTGGAAAGTTGGCATACAAATGAATTGATGAATGAATAAATACAGACCTGTGACGTGACTGCATTTGGAATACCATGCACAGTTCTGGTCTCCTCACCTCAAAAAATATACTGTAGAGCTGGCAAAGGTTCAGAAGAGGGCAACCAAAATGATGAAGGAGATAAAATGACTTCCCTATGAGGAAAGGTTGCAGCATTTGGGGCTTTTTAGTTTAAAGAAAAGGTGAGCAAGAAGATGATAGATGTGCACAAAGTTATGCATGGCATGGAGAATGCGGATAGAGAAAGGTTTTCCTTCCTCTCTCATAACACTCGATCTCATGGATATCCCATGAAGTTAAATGTCGGAAGATTCAGGACATAAACATGATAAAAAGAATTGGAGACCAAAAAAACCCCTTCTTACTATCTTAAATAAGTACAATGTGCAAACACTTTGTATTGAAAATGATGAAACTGAGGTTATCACACTTTGGACACATCATGAGAAGACATGATTCACTAGAAAAAACAATAATGCTAGGAAAAACAGAAGGGAGTAGAAAAAGAGGAAGACCAAACAAGAGATGGATTGATTCCATAAAGGAAGCCACAGACCTGAACTTACAAGATCTGAACAGGGTGATTTATAACAGATGCTACTGGAGGTCGATGATTCATAGGGTCACCATATAAAACAAGTTAAAAACAAAGAATGTACACATGCTGTCAAAGACTACCAGTGGCTATTACTCCTGATGTATATGCTTTATCTCCACTGTCGAAGGCAATATGCCTATGAATGTCTGTTTCTGGAAACCACAGGAAGGGAGAATGAATGTACTCAGGTACTGTTTCTGGGCTTCCCACAGGTATCTGGCTGGCCAGTCTGAGAACAGGATGCTGGACTGGATAAGCCAATCAACCACTATCTGCATCTGATCTCAGTTATTGGAAGGCCGTCCAAATCTTTATTGGCAAGAGTTTTTTCCCCCCTAGAGCATTTTAGGATGGAGGCTTTTATGCATAGTGGTGTAATATATTTTTACCTTCAGATATCTTCTTGGTTTTAAAGTGGTCTTTACTGCACTAGACATGCTGCATTGTATTGATAGTGGTATATTAAATAACAAAAGAGAAATGTCAGCAGGATGATTATATTTTGAAGCCTCACAAGGCCAGAAAGAAACAGCTAAGTCACAATCCAATAAAAGAAACCAGTTTGTACAAGAGGCAACAGGAAACACAGTATGACAGCTTAGAAACAAAGCTATATTGCCTTTCTCCAGATTGCGTACTTAGAACTATATTGCTTTTATTCTTTCAGATTATGTGCTTTAAAAAAGAAGAAGAAAACAAATTGAAATATCTAGTTCTCAAAGGGGGGGGAAGGATTGCATTGATGACCTGTCTGCAGAGGTTGCATCACTAACAGATCTGGATGATCCCAGTTTGAATGCTGCACAGTCCTTCTGTGGAAAATGGCAAATTGCTGCTGCTAGAATCAATAAGCTTTCTCTTTATAGAGCAGGAAAGTGAGCTAAACTGTCAGTGACAGTAGAAGCAAACACTCTGGAAGGGAAAAGCAGAGAAGCCAAAACCCAAGGGCGAGAAATCAGAAGGACAAGTGGGATCTGTACATTTATTATTAATCATTGTACATTTATTTTCAATACCTTTCTCCACCAGTGCCGTTTTCAATGCAGAGTTGTTTTCTCATATCTGGTAGCTGAGTGCTTTCTTTTTCTATTGCTCCAAGGACCTGATTATTGAGTGTTAATGAATTGCACACAATCAGAGACCTATTGGGCCTTAATGACAATAAAGTGCTTTCTTGAGCTAAATGAATAATAATCTGTCATAGGACCACTGGAAGCTGCCTTGTACCAAGTGTGACTATTGTTCCATCTAGCTCGGGTGGCACGGGCTTAAATAGGCATGCCTGCACTCACACCTCCCGTGTCATGGCATCAGCACACTAGTGTGTGGCATGTGTATACCTGCTATCACCCTTAGGGATGCCTCCACTGCCATCTTGAGTGATGGGAGGCAAGCACGTGCAGTGCACTAGAGCACTGGCTCGGCGACGCGGGAGGTGGATGCGATGTGGGAGGTGGGTGCGGTGGGCACGCCTATTTAAGCCCACGCCATCTGCATGGGGAGGTGTTTCCTGGGAGGGTGGAGCTCTTGCTCTGCAATCTGGGGCAGCATTGGGTCACTGGGCCCCACAACCTGACACTGGCACAGATTACGGAGTGGGAGCTCCACTCTCCCAGCCTAAGGCAGGGCCCCTTAGGGGCCCTTCTGGGCTGCAGGGGCCCTCGGCCAGTGTCCGACCTTGCCACCCGCTGGCGCCATGCCTCATTGTCAACACTGACAGGCAGCAGCTCTCCAAGATTTCAGACAAAATACTTTCCCAGCCCTACCTGGAGATGATGGGGATTGAGCCTGGGACATTTTACAAAGCAGGTGCTCTACCACAGAGCCACAGTCTTTTCCCCAAAGATCTAGAGCAGGGAGGAATCATTCATTTTTGATGCTGAAATATGTTTTCTTTAACACAGGAGCATACAAAGCTGCCTTATACTGAGTCAACTGGCTCAGTATTGTCTACACTGACTGGCAGCAGCTCTCCAGGGTTTCAGACAGCAAGTTTCTCCCAGCCTTATCTTTGCAGTCTTAAAGGCTTCACATTTTCTACATTGAAAAAAGCAGATTTTTTTCAGAACGTTTTGTAACAAATTCTTATTTACATGGTGCAATCAGAGAACTGACCTAGTGTGTGGCAGCTGTGAAAAAGGTGAATTCTGTGCTAGGGATCATTAGGAAATCAAATGAAATGAAACTGTCAATATCATTATGCCATTATATACCAATCCATAGTATTATATACAGTTCTGGTCGCCTCACCTCAAAAAGGATATTGTAAGGACACTGGAAAAGGTTCAGGAAAGGGCAAGCAAAATAATCAAGGGGATGGAGCAACTCCCCAATGAGGAAAGGTTACAACATTTGGTGCTTTTTAGTTTTGAGAAAAGAGGAGACACAATGGAAGTATATACACGTTTGTACGGAATGGAGAATGTGGATACAGAAAGGTTTTTCTCCATCTCTCATAACACTAGAACTCATGGACGTCCAATGAAGTGAAATGTTGAAAGATCCAGGACAAACAAAAGGATGTACTTCTTCACACAGTCACGGTGGCTATGTTCTCTGTCCCCTGTTGGAGGCAGGATGTCTCTTTGAATACCAGTTGCAAGGAATTACAAGGGGGAGAGCGCCGTTGCACTTGGGTCCTTTTTGCAGGCTTCTCACAGGCATCAGATTGGCCACTGTGAGAACAGGATACCGGGCTCGACAGGCCATTTACTTAATCCACCAGGTGCTTCTTAAATACAAACACAAAAAGCCCTGAGTGTATTCCACATCCACAATAAGATCAAATACCCCATGGATGTTCATGGCTGTATTATTGCATGAGTGAATGAAACAGAAAGCCAACCCAGTAGCATCGACTTCACTGAAATCTGGCTTGATATTTTGGAGAGGGGATATCTTTCCGATTCAACATTTTATTTTAAGGGAACAACTTAGAAAGTAGAACTGCAAAAACTTTGCCTCCTTCACCTTGCCCTTGGTTTCCATTTTTTTCCCCTTGAGCAACCTACATTTCAGAAAATGATTTTCCTGTTCACTGCAATCAATCAGGCATTTTATTGCTTATTTTTCTCTTTTAATATCCTTCTTTTGGTACCCAACAGCCCCGTCTGCTTCATTCCCAGCCTCTCCATGCCTTATGGGTTGTGTTTTCAATCTCCATCCTTCTTTCACTCCAGATACTGTCAACTCAAAACCTTACTCTGTCTTTTCTGTTGTCACACAAACACACGCACGCACCTCCGTTATTTGATTTCCTCTTCTTCCCCACAATTGCTCAACCTTTACAGCTTCCCTAATCTGATGTAGATACTTTAAGTGGGAAATTGATTCCATAAGGCTGCTTTGCATTTTTCAAAGAGTCCCGGTAAAGGGGGGGGGAGTAACTTGAATGTGGTTTTCTGCAAACAAAGTTGTGAATCCAGCGGTTTTCAATGCTTTGCTTCAAGGACCATTTATTTATTTGTTTGTTTATTTGTTTATTTGATTTATATCCTGCCCTTCTTCCCAGCAGGAGCCCAGGGCAGCAAACAAAAGCACTAAAAACACATCAAAACATCATAAAAACAGACCTTAAAATACACCAAAACAAAACAACTTTAAAAACATTTTCTTAAAAAGCTTTACAAACATTTTTTTACAAAGCTTTAAAAATATATTTTTAAAAATATATATATTAAAAAGCAATTCTAACACAGACGCAGACTGGGATAGGTCTCAACTTAAAAGGCTTGTTGAAAAAGGAAAGTCTTCAATAGGCACCGAAAAGATAACAGAGATGGCACCTCTCTAATATTTAAGAGGAGGGAATTCCAAAGGGTAGGTGCCGCCACACTAAAGGTCCATTTCCTATGTTGTGCGGAATGACTCCTGATAAGATGGTATCTGCAGGAGGCCCTCACCTGCAGAGCGCAATGATCGACTGGGTATATAAGGGATAAGACGGTCTTTCAGGTATCCTGGTCTTGAGCTGTATAGGGCTTTGTACACTAGAACCTTGAACTTGGCCCAGGAGCAAATGGGCAGCCAGTGCAGTTCTTTCAGCAGCGGGGTGACATGTTGGCAGTACCCTGCCCCAGTGAGCAGTCTCACCGCCACATTTTGCACCAGTTGCAGCTTCCGGACCAACCTCAAGGGCAGCTCCACATAGAGCGCATTACAGTAATCCAGCCTGCAGGTTACCAGTGCGTGGACAATAGTGGTCAGGCTATCCCGGTCCAGAAACGGCCATAGCTGTCTTATCAGCTGAAGCTGATTTTCTGTATTGACATGGGATACAGGGAGCTGCCATGTAGCTTAGTACTGTCTACACTGAGTGGTGGCAGCAGCTCCCCAGAGTTTCAGATGGGGAATTCTCCCAGCCCCACCTGGAGATGCCCGGGATTGAACCTGGGACTTTCACCATGCAAGGCAGATGCTCTACTACTGAGTTATTTGCCTCCTGAGGAACACTGAACATATGCTGTAGAACCCCTGCCTCTTGCAGAGATTCTGGAGGCATCTTCTCACCATGCCAGTTCCAGGTTTGAGGTGGGGCTTGGGCAGAAACTGGAGAAGGCCATGGTAGAGCATCTGCTCTGCATGCAGAAGGTTCAGTCCTTGGCATCTCCAGGTAGACTTGGGAATGTCCTCTGTCTGAAACCATGGGGAGCTGCTGCCAGTCAGGGTACACAATACTGAGCAAGATGGATCAATGGTCTGTATAAAGCAGCTTCCTATCATCTTACGATGAAGACACGCTCAATGAGCCCCTTCCCTCTGTGAGTCTACCCTCTCACTGCCAGTTGCTGCTGCTCTTGTGCCTGCCTGATTGCCTGCCAGACAGAGCCAATGAGCAAACAGGCAGGAACAACTCCTCCTTGTCGCCATCACTGTTGTCTGCGTGTTCATCCCCTCCAGGCCAGTGTACGGATGGGGGAGAATTTTGACTTGATTTGCATTTTAATGAGAAACCACCTAATTCAAACTTCTCAAACCAATCCGCAAACCAAAACACAATTATCCATCAAAATGCACACTTTTTTGAATTTTGCAATTCAATTGTCCAACCAATGCATACAAGGATGCATATATTGGGGAAGAGTATGGATAAAAAGCATGTATTAGTGAAACTGACATACAAAATTGCATTGTATTAGCAAGCACGGCTTGCAAAAATGTGTATATTGGTCAAAACTACATACAAAAAAGTATAATAGGAGAAATTCACACTACAATGCTGACAATTTTTCGTGAGGATTCTTTTAAGAAAAGAATAGTAATCACAAATGGCTGTGGAAATGTGGAGAGCTGAATTTAAGGTTGGGAAAATGAGAAGCAGAGAGGAACTGAAACTGGCAGATTTGTCTATCCCTAGGCCACAGTGAGAAGAAGGTGAACAAGCAGGTTGCAGTAGTGAAAAGGAGGGGCAGGTCCAGGGGGCTCTTGTCACTGGGCCCCAAGTGGGGGGGTCAGCCTTCAGCAAAGTGCATATTCAGATCACCTTGGACACAAACTAGGCCTGTTCACAAAATTCACAACATAAATAATTCACATTATTTTCTTCTACATGTCTAGAATGTCCCCTGAATATGTAGAAGCAATTTCCTTATTTTGAGGTAGCCCCACTTCACTTCTACTCTGATAGGCACTTGGCCATCTGAGGTTGCTGTTGGAAGGAATGATAACAACAATGGGTGTTATTCAAAGGTAGTCCTACTCAGAGTAGACCCACTGAAATTAATAGACATGACTACTATTGATTAATTTCAATAGTAGGACTTTGTTAAACACAACCCAACAATTATTATAATCATCAATATTAATGTTGCAACCAGAATTTCATGGTTGCCTGATGATTCTTATTATGCACATGGATACAATGTGCTGTGGAAGTTTTGTATATGTATTTCTTCATGGATAATACGCTAGTTTTCTCATTTCCTCTTCCTGCCCTTCAATATTGATTCATTCATTATTTCAGCATTTTAAAATTCTACATATCTGCCTTTCCCAGCCTGACAATCTCTGTTGGGTATTGAATTATATTAATACAATACATCAAAGTGTATTGTTAGTGATAAGGCAATAATCTCTCTCTCTCTGTATATATGTATGTATACGGTTTGTGAGGCACAGTGTCCACTATCCACTGCCATATTTTCATGTGAACTTGCTTTATCCATTATGTATAAACACTCTGTCTAGCAGTTTGTTTGTTTCAAGATGAACTTATTGTACCTGCTATCAGTCAATCCTAAAGAAAGAGATAATCTAAAGTTTGGCTGCCACATATTACTACCAGGGGATGCATTAATACTCAGAGGGTTGGGAACAATTCATTCCACGCTTGTGTCCATTGATAAGAACACAAGAGCCTAGGCCAGGGATGGGAAACCGGTGGCTCTCTAGATATTGTTGGACTTCAGCTCCCATCAGCCCCAGTCAGCATGGCCATTGGTTGTAGTGATCCAATAACATCTGGATGACCAAAGACACCCCCCAATCTCTGGCTTAGACAAAGGACCATTTAGTCGTCCACCATCCTATTTCTAATAACAGCCAGCCAGATGCTTCTGAGAAGCCCAGACATAAGAGCGTGAAGGTATTAATCCTCCTGCCAGTATTCTACCACCATCACCAGAAATGCAACAGGTGTCTTTAAATATGAACAATCTATAGAGCCATCATGACTAAAAGTCATCCTTTTCAAAAAACTAAAATGTGACATTAGTCTTTTCTTATAAGGGATGTATTTCCAACCCATAATCATGTTGATCATCCTTTTCTGTGCCTTTTCAGATACCACAATGGTATTTGTGAATATCAAAATGAAAAGATCCCTCCCATTTAGAAGGCAAGGCATGCTCCCTTTCTTCAAAGCTGAAATTAAAACCCAGTCTCATAATTCAGGTGTTCAGCAAGAGTCATGTACTGATTGATTGAATCAATTTATGTTCTGCCTTTTGGCCCAGCTGGGCCCTTAAGATGGCCTGCAATCTTATTTCATAAAACAAATTAAAATCTATTTTAAAGAGCCAATATAAAAGACTAGAATCGAAACTCTAAAATCACAGCAGAGCATGGCAACAGGAACAGGAACACTGCAGTATATCAGCCCACTGCCTCCAAAGCTTTCCACAATAAAAAGGGTTTAATTAGTCATTGAAAGACAAAGCATCTGAGATGTAGCATGTTCTTTGTTTATAACCATAACCTGGAAAAGGTAGAGTACCTCTATAGTATGTTGCTTCCCTAAGGTTTTTTCAGTCATCAGTCTATTAATTAGATTGTTTTCACACTAAGGGCCTTTTTGTACCTACTGTATATAGTGTTATAGTTGCTGTTTAATGTTTTTAATAGTGAATTTGGAGCTGACTGTCTGCATCTTTGGTCACGTGCCACTGTTACTAGAGACTGTGTAAAGGGCTTTGCATAAATTGCCATTTTTATTCTCGAGTTCATAATGGATCAGTGCATGAGAGCCTAAAATGCAGAGACCTCTGGGAAAACAGATGACCAGAATGGGTTTCTGGATCTCAGGAAGACATGTATTGACTAAGTTAACAAGTAATATGGAAGGTCCAAGTTCCAGGTTTGTTAAGAAGTACTCCCTTTAACTAAACAATAGTCTCTACCTGATGCAGAGTTCAGGTTAATGAAACTCATACAAGATAAATAAGTTCTTTCCAGAAACAGGAATTTACACTCATACATGTACTGGACACAACAGGTTTAATCTTTAACTTTGCCCAAATAGACAAACAGGGCAGAGGAAATCCTTTTGTGACACCAAATCACTCACTTGGACCCCCTCCCAACTTACTCTTAATTCTATGCAGCTAGAAATATATTTAAGCTTTGGTTTTTCATGGATCAGAGCAGCACAATTTGGCTTCAACAAACGACTACCATCATTGCTCCCTAAGATCACCGCAACATGCAGCTTGAGTCACCAAGCAAGGAAAGGGTAAGAAAGATATGCTTGGCCACAGGGCAATATTTAGAAGGAAAAAGAGAGAGAGATTGGCTCTTACCAAGCATATCATTCTTATTCTAACCCTGTGTCCATAACTGTCTTCAGGACAAGTCTCCTATTGCATTCTTGTTCTTTCTTTCTCTGGTGTGAGCCTATGTATTTGCTGTCTTGGAAGTGATCAGGTGAAGGGTCGCTCCTTACTTTCTTAGATCTAAGGAATGAGTGATTGTGTTACCTAAATGCTGCCTGTATTCGTATTGTAAATGAGATGCTTCCTTGTACAGTAGGGCCCCACTCATATGGCAGGTTACGTTCTGGACCCCCCTGTAAAGCAAAAACTGCTGTAAAGCAGAACTCATTGAATAGAATGGCGTGTGATGCCTTAAAACCACCATAAAAGTGGAACAAGTGCTGTATGAGTGGGGCTTTAGTCTACTTGAGACCGCTGTATTAGCGAATCGCTCTAAAGTGAAGCGCCGTAAAGCGGGGCCTTACTGTACTTGTTTTCTCTTTCAATAAACCAACCTTTATTTTACCATCTGTGTGTATTTTCTTGGGGTTATGGGGGAATTGTAGACATGCATTAGGGGGTTCAGATGTACATGCGTAACAAGTGAGTGCAGTTTTTGTTCCCCACTGATGTTGAGGTGTGCCTGAATTGAGTACAGCTCTGTGGCTGTGGTCACACCTCTGATGTACTCTCATGTTCCTCCAGCCAGGAAATGTCAAGAGTTATGAGCATGTGCACGAGGATAGCCCTTTTGTGATTTCTTTGGGGGAGGTGGGGGTATTTAATGCTAGTATTGCAGAATTCTAACCTTGTGGGAGTATAGGAGACTAGAAGATGTCAGATGAGAAGAGCTACATGCATCTATCTGAGCCATGGTGAACCTGCTATCTGCCATTTTCTCTCCCAAACAGGTCCCAGCCCAAACTGACAGCTCATATCAATCAGAGGGAATTGGTGTGAAACAGAGGTCTCCCAAACCATGTCCACCACAACCACAGCCATGCTCTCCACTCGAAAAGTGGGATGAAGCTGACACATTCCACACAAACGAAAATATTGAGGATCCATTCTGGAACTTTCACAAATGTCAGATGATGATGAAGATGATGATGACGACATAGCAGTAGAAGAAAAAGCAGGTTTTTGGGTATATTATTCTGGAATAGCATCTGTTTGCAATACAGAATATAACAACATATTTATTGTTTACTTAGCATTTACCTATTAGAGTTATATGCCGCCCTTCCTCCCAGTGGCAGCCCAGGGTGGCAAACGAAAGCACTAAAAACCCTCTAAAACACCATAAAAACAGACCTTAAAATATATTACAACAAAACATCCTTAAAAACATATTACAACAAAATATCTTTAAAACACCTTTTAAAAAAGTTTAAAAAACTTCTTAAAAAGCAATTCCAACACAGACACAGACTGGGATAAGGTCTCTACTTAAAAGGCTTGTTGAAAGAGGAAGGTCTTCAGTAGGCCCCGAAAAGATAACAGACTGTCTAATATTTCCTTACGGAATTCCAAAGGGTAGGTGCCACTATACCAAAGGTCTGCTTCCTATATTGTGTGGAACAGACCTTGTTCCACTTGTGCTGTAGCCGTTGCCCAGCCTGTTTCATTGCCCTTAGTTCTCTCGTGTACCAAGGTGCACACCGGGTTCCACAATGCAGTAGAGGGCACTCAGGGGCAACCGTGTTACGAGCCTTGCTCTTCCACAGTGTGACAAGGGCTTCATCAGGGTACTGACTCTATCTACTGGGTACTCCCCCAGGGCATTCAGGAATCCAGTGGATTCTATTAGTCTCCAGGGGTGGACCATCTTAATCTGTCCATCACCAGAATGAATGTTAATTGTAGAGATAAAAATATGCCATGTTATGTAGATAAGCGGCAGACTATCATAACAAACAAAAAATATCATAAGCTAAGTTCCAGTGGTCCCTTTGAATAAGCAGTTAGCGATGTAGCTGGGAAGGAACCATTATCCCCTCCAATTTTGGGGTGGGGTGTCTTTCTTTTGGTGATATCCTTCCCTTTTGTGGAAATATGGCAAATTTCACCTGGTCAGTCATCTGAAACAGGGGCAGAGCATAAAAGAGAGCAGCAATGCTCTCTGATGCTGATGAGGTCATAATGTTGTAGGTGGCAAGGAGGATAACCTGATAACAGCAGAAGCAGCTGTGTTTGTTATCTCTGATCCCAATTTGATGTGACTGGAAGCAGCGCGGTAACAAGGCTGTCACTGATATCTCAGTTGCTCTTCCATTTTACAGAGATGAAATTAAACGCGGCATCCAGGGATGACTTGCAACTGTGTTGAGTGCACTTGGGCTCTGTACATGCATTTCTCGGTCCCTTATCATAAGATTGTACAACTGCAAGGAACGAAAAGAGAAAAGAGTTCTAGATGATTAAAAAAGAGAGAAAGAAATGGGCATAAATTGCAAAGGTGAAGAAAGAAAGCAATGTTGGGTTGGTTTGCCCATATGGGTTCATCACTTGGTAATAGTCAGGCCTGGTGCCAGCAGCTGACCAGATCAGGGAATCAGAAGAATCAGAAGAGCCCCTCACCAACCTGAAATGTCTATGTTGCCACTTCCAGTCCTGGGCCCAGATGGCCTTTTTAGCAGTGGGTGGGCAGCAGTGCTGCCTTTGAATGGGAGCCAGACTCAACTGCATGGCCGCATTGGGTGTTTATGTGTTGGGGTGTGCTGAGTGGCGTCTGAAGTCTGTTGTCAGCCCTGATGACTGTAACCTCAAGTGAGATCTGGTCTATGTGTAAATTGGGAATATTACAGGAGAGTTCTGTGGTAAAATGGACTGTACCACCTCAGGCAACACATCTGGGACAATATTTTAAAGTTCCCTTATGTTGTTTTTTAAAGCTTCCCCTCAGGCTGCTCCACGAGCTAGAGGGAGCCCCAGCTGACGAAGCGTCAAGGCCCCAGCTGACAAAGCGTCAAGGCCCCAGCTGACAAAGCGTCAAGGCCCCAGCTGACAAAGCGTCAAGGCCCCAGCTGACAAAGCGTCAAGGCCCCAGCTGACAAAGCGTCAAGGCCCCAGCTGACAAAGCATCAAGGCCCCAGCTGACAAAGCGTCAAGGCCCCAGCTGACAAAGCGTCAAGGCCCCAGCTGACAAAGCGTCAAGGCCCCAGCTGACAAACCGTCAAGGCCCCAGCTGACAAACCGTCAAGGCCCCAGCTGACAAACCGTCAAGGCCCCAGCTGACAAACCGTCAAGGCGAGTTAAGCAGCAGAGCGAAAAGAGGGTAAGTAGCTCCCATTTATTCCATTATTTAATTGAAGTAAAACAGCTCAGAGCAATAACTAATAAGGGCAGCCCAAGGTCACCCTGAGCTAGGATCCAAATCCTGAAAGGACCTATATCTTAGGAGACAGATCCTAGGAGAAGGAAGCGTATAGAAAGCTAGTTTTCAACACCACCCTAGCAGGAAAGCTTCAGGGGACACTGTAAACAAGGCTAAATTCCAGTCAGAGAGAAGGGGGGAAAGGAAACTCCACCAATACATACAGGGAGAGAGTCAGCTCAGTCCTTGCTAAAAAGGACAGCTTCAGCCTTCCTGAAACACAACCACAAGCTCTGTTTCCCTAGGTTAAAGAAAGATCAGGCTGTTCTAGGTGAGAAAACAACAAACACAAAAGACTTGCCTGGAAGGTGCAGCCCCTTGCTGAGATTAAAAGCAGCCAAAAGCTTAAACAGCCCCGCCCCTCGCTCAGGAAGGAAGCCTGAGAGAATACTAAAGAGTTAAACCCCAGCTGATAGCCATCAGCCTCAAGTAACACATCATTGGCTGGCAGCAGTAGCTGGGAGGAACCAGCCACACATATAAAGTCAGAGCACCCTAGTGAGGGAGCCTGCTCCATGAGCTAGAGGGAGCCCCAGCTGACAAAGCGTCAAGGCGAGTTCAGCAGCAGGGCGAGTTCAGCAGCAGGGCGAGTTCAGCAGCAGGGCGAGTTCAGCAGCAGGGCGAGTTCAGCAGCAGGGCGAGTTCAGCAGCAGGGCGAGGAGGCCAGGGCCCCCCCACTCTGCCCGTCTGTTCCCTGACCTCAACTAAACCGCAGTCTCCAATCCATTGACGTAATAAACCTTAAACAAAACTATGCAGGTAAGAAGCCAGCAGGGGTGTGGGGGCTTTCCAGTGTTTTGCACCGCCTGCAGCATGTACGACTATCTACCTGTTGGACAGAAGTCGTGGGTGTGCTCTCGGTGCAATGAGCTCCTGGCTCTCCGGAAACGACTTCATTTCCTTGAGGCCAAGGTGGCGGACCTGGAAAAGCTGAGAGAGGCAGAGAGGTGTGTGGAGGAGGCCTTCAGGGACGTTATAGCTGTGTCCCACTCCAACGATGATAGCTCTCCTGCTATCATGGAGAACGATGGTCTCGGGGAAGGAGAGCATCCAGCTGAGGAAGAGGGAAACAATCCCTTAGAAGGGACCCATTCCTTGGGGGATGAACAGCTATCCTCTCGTGCCGAGGATATATCTCCAGGGGCTGGAGGGATCCTTGTAGTGGGTGATTCGATCATTAGGAACATAGACAGTGGGGGGTGTGATGGGCGTGTAGACCGCAAGGTGTTTTGCCTGCCTGGTGCGAAGGTTGCGGATATCGCCCGTCGTTTAGATAGTTTGGTAGACAGTGCTGGGAAGGAGTCAGTGGTCGTGGTGCACGTTGGCACCAACGACATGGGGAAATGCAGCCGTGAGGTCCTGGAAGCAAAATTTAGGTTGCTAGGTAGGATGCTGAAAGCCAGGACCTCCAAGATGGCTTTCTCTGAAATGCTACCGGTTCCACACGCAGGACCAGCCAGACAGGCCCAGCTTCGCAGTCTCAATGCGTGGATGAGACGATGGTGTCGGGTGGAAGGGTTTGGATTTGTTAGGCACTGGGGAACATTTTGGGACAAGCCGGGCCTGTACAAAAGGGACGGGCTCCACTTGAACCAGAATGGAACCAGACTGCTGGCACTTAAAATTAAAAAGGTGGCAGAGCAGCTTTTAAACTGACTGAGGGGGGAAACCCGACAGGAGCTGAGAAAGGTCCGGTTCGGAATAAACCTCCCCCCTGGGATAAAAACCAAAGAAATGATGAAATTTTAAAAGGGGTAGGCCTAGAAGTAGGCATTGTGAGAGCAGGGGCACAGGATATAAATTCAGAAGAGCAAAATTACCACAGGCCTAACCACAAGTGCCAAAGACACTTGAAGAGAGACACTGCTTACAAGTGCCTGTACGCTAATGCTAGGAGCCTGCGAACCAAGATGGGAGAACTGGAGTGCTTGGTCTTAGAGGAGAGCATTGATATAGTGAGCATAACGGAGACCTGGTGGAATGGAGAAAACCAGTGGGATACGGTTATCCCTGGATATAAACTATATCGGAAGGACAGGGCAGGACGTATTGGTGGCGGAGTCGCTCTATACGTGAAAGAAGGCATTGAATCCAGCAAGCTCGAAACCCCAAAAGAGGCAGACTCCTCCACAGAATCGTTGTGGGTGGTGATACCATGCCCCAGGAGGGACTTAATACTGGGAACGATCTATTGTCCCCCTGATCAAAATGCTCAGGGAGACCTTGAGATGAGATATGAAATTGAGGAAGCATCCAAACTAGGAAATGTGGTAGTAATGGGTGACTTCAACTACCCGGACATAGACTGGCTGCATATGTGTTCCAGTCATGACAAAGAAGCAAAGTTTCTAGATATTCTAAATGACTATTTCCTAGACCAGTTGGTCATGGAACCGACCAGAGGGACGGCAACCCTGGACTTAATCCTCAGTGGGGACCGGGACCAGGTGCAAGATGTAAGTGTTGTTGAACCGATTGGGAGCAGTGACCACAGTGCTATTAAATGAAACATACATGTAACTGGCCAATTGCCAAGAAAATCCAACACGGTCACATTTGACTTCAAAAGAGGAAACTTCACAAAAATGAGGGGATTGGTAAAAAGAAAGCTGAAAAACAAAGTCCAGAGGGTCACATCACTCGAAAATGCTTGGAAGTTATTTAAAAACACTATATTAGAAGCTCAACTGGAGTGCATACCGCAGATCAGAAAAGGTACCGCCAGGGCCAAGAAGATGCCAGCATGGTTAACGAGCAAAGTCAAGGAAGCTCTTAGAGGCAAAAAGTCTTCCTTCAAAAAATGGAAGTCTTGTCCGAATGAAGAAAATAAAAAAGAACACAAACTCTGGCAAAAGAAATGCAGGAAGACAATAAGGGATGCTAAAAAAGAATTTGAGGAGCACATTGCTAAGAACATAAAAACCAACAACAAAAAATTCTATAAATACATTCAAAGCAGGAGACCATCTAGGGAGACAATTGGACCCTTGGATGATAAGGAAGTCAAAGGTGTACTAAAGAACGATAAGGAGTTTGCAGAGAAGCTAAATGAATTCTTTGCATCTGTCTTCACAGTGGAAGATATAGGGCAGATCCCTGAACCTGAACTAACATTTGCAGGAAGGGATTCTGAGGAACTGAGACAAATAGTGGTAACGAGAGAGGAAGTTCTAAGCTTAATGGACAATATAAAAACTGACAAATCACCGGGCCCGGATGGCATCCACCCGAGAGTTCTCAAAGAACTCAAAGGTGAAATTGCTGATCTGCTAACTAAAATATGTAACTTGTCCCTCGGGTCCTCCTCCATGCCTGAGGAGTGGAAAGTGGCAAATGTAACGCCAATCTTCAAAAAGGGATCCAGAGGGGATCCCGGAAATTACAGGCCAGTTAGCTTAACTTCTGTCCCTGGAAAACTGGTAGAAAGTATTATTAAAGCTAGATTAACTAAGCACATAGAAGAACAAGCCTTGCTGAAGCAGAGCCGGCATGGCTTCTGCAAGGGAAAGTCCTGTCTCAGTAACCTATTAGAATTCTTTGAGAGTGTCAACAAGCATATAGATAGAGGTGATCCAGTGGACATAGTGTACTTAGACTTTCAAAAAGCTTTTGACAAGGTACCTCACCAAAGGCTTCTGAGGAAGCTTAGCAGTCATGGAATAAGAGGAGAGGTCCTCTTGTGGATAAGGAATTGGTTAAGAAGCAGAAAGCAGAGAGTAGGAATAAACGGACAGTTCTCCCAATGGGGGGCTGTAGAAAGTGGAGTCCCTCAAGGATCGGTATTGGGACCTGTACTTTTCAACTTGTTCATTAATGACCTAGAATTAGGAGTGAGCAGTGAAGTGGCCAAGTTTGCTGACGACACTAAATTGTTCAGGGTTGTTAAAACAAAAAGGGATTGCGAAGAGCTCCAAAAAGACCTCTCCAAACTGAGTGAATGGGCAGAAAAATGGCAAATGCAATTCAATATAAACAAGTGTAAAATTATGCATATTGGAGCAAAAAATCTGAATTTCACATATACGCTCATGGGGTCTGAACTGGCGGTGACCGACCAGGAGAGAGACCTCGGGGTTGTAGTGGACAGCACAATGAAAATGTCGACCCAGTGTGCGGCAGCTGTGAAAAAGGCAAATTCCATGCTAGCAATAATTAGGAAAGGTATTGAAAATAAAACAGCCGATATCATAATGCCGTTGTATAAATCTATGGTGCGGCTGCATTTGGAATACTGTGTACAGTTCTGGTCACCTCATCTCAAAAAGGATATTCTAGAGTTGGAAAAGGTTCAGAAGAGGGCAACCACAATGATCAAGGGGATGGAGCGACTCCCTTACGAGGAAAGGTTGCAGCATTTGGGGCTTTTTAGTTTAGAGAAAAGGCGGGTCAGAGGAGACATGATAGAAGTGTATAAAATTATGCATGGCATTGAGAAAGTGGATAGAGAAAAGTTCTTCTCCCTCTCTCATAATACTAGAACTCATGGACATTCAAAGAAGCTGAATGTTGGAAGATTCAGGACAGACAAAAGGAAGTACTTCTTTACTCAGCGCATAGTTAAACTATGGAATTTGCTCCCACAAGATGCAGTAATGACCACCAGCTTGGATGGCTTTAAAAGAAGATTAGACAAATTCATGGAGGACAGGGCTATCAATGGCTACTAGCCGTGATGGCTGTGCTCTGCCACCCTAGTCAGAGGCAGCATGCTTCTGAAAACCAGTTGCCGGAAGCCTCAGGAGGGGAGAGTGTTCTTGCACTGGGGTCCTGCTTGCGGGCTTCCCCCAGGCACCTGGTTGGCCACTGTGAGAACAGGATGCTGGACTAGATGGGCCACTGGCCTGATCCAGGCCCGACAGGAGAAAGAAAGCATCGCCCAAGGGAAGGAGAGGCTGCTGCTGCTGTGCTGCTGCTGCTGCGGGACCACCACCTCCACCACCCTTCCCAGAGGGACTTCTGCCTGGCAGGACCAGGCCCCAGGTACCCAGCCAGCCAGGACTGATTCTTACCACCTGTCCCTCTTTGGAGGGATACATAAGCCGGCTGGCTGAGGTGGCCTGGGAGACCCAGGCCCTGCAGGAGAAAGAAAGCATCGCCCAAGGGAAGGAGAGGCTGCTGCTGCTGTGCTGCTGCTGCTGCGGGACCACCACCTCCACCACCCTTCCCAGAGGGACTTCTGCCTGGCAGGACCAGGCCCCAGGTACCCAGCCAGCCAGGACTGATTCTTACCACCTGTCCCTCTTTGGAGGGATACATAAGCCGGCTGGCTGAGGTGGCCTGGGAGACCCAGGCCCTGCAGGAGGAAGAGACCATCGCCCAAGGGAAGGAGAGGCTGCTGCTCTTGCTGCTGCTCTGCTGCTGCTGCTGCCGCCGCCGTGGGACCACCACCTCCACCACCCTTCCCAGAGGGACTTCTGCCTGGCAGGACCAGGCCCCAGGCCTGATCCTGATCAGGGCGTGGACGTTTCTGTTGCTGCCGTTGGGCTGTCCTGGAATGCGAGACTGAAGTGCTGCTGTTGCCTCTTCTGAGGTGTATGCCACCGTTGCTGCTGTCATTATCACCAGGTTGGGGGTCATTGCTGTCTATTGTTCTTGGGTCCCATTACATCAGCTACTACGGATTATCGGCTGCTGAAGCTCCTCGGATGCTGCTGTGTTGTCTGAATGTATGAGTGGGTTGTATGAGTGAGTGTGTGATTGTGTGTGTATGCCATGAGTTTTATTATTTATTTTATTTTTATTATGTGCCTGGGCGAGAGGACAGTGTTGTGGGAGGGAGGACCAAAGGGGCCCCCTATTAGTGTAGTGACGGGTAATGGGAGGTATGGTGCTGTGAGTAGGACATGCCAGTTAAGGGGAACTCGCCCCAGACAACTGGTGGCTGTGACGTGTTCCGGTCCTCCTCACACCCACAGGATTGCTGGTAGTTCTATCAGCCAACCCTCGGATCTCCAGTTGCTGCTTTTTAATGCCAGATCGGTAAATAATAAAACCTCCCTCATCCATGACCTAATTGTGGATGAGGCGGCCGATCTGGCATGTATTACCGAGACCTGGGTGAGCAATCTGGGAGGTATTAATCTCTCCCAGTTGTGCCCACCTGGGTATTCGGTTCAGCATCTGGGTAGATCCGAGGGTCGGGGAGGGGGAATCGCTGTGGTCTATAGAAGTTCCATCCCTCTTGTTAGGCACCCTATCCAGATGGCTAATGGTCTAGAGTGTCTGCACATAACGTTGGGTCAGCGAGACAGACTGGGAATTCTGTTGGTGTACCGTCCACCCTGCTGCCCAACAGCCTCCCTAACTGAGCTGACAGAGGTGGTCTCGGATCTATTGTTGCGTTCCCCCAAACTTTTGGTATTGGGGGATCTCAACATTCATGCTGAGGCCGCTTTATCTGGAGCAGCTCAGGACTTCATGACCTCCATGACAGCCATGGGGCTGTCTCAATTTGTTACTGGCCCTACGCATGTGTTGGGGCACACTCTGGACTTGATTTTTGCCACTGGATTAGGGGATGGTGATCTGAGAGTGAGGGATTTTTCATCTATTCCTTTGTCATGGTCAGATCACCGCCTATTAAGGTTTAGACTTACACTGTTTTCTCCCCTCTGCAAGGGTGGAGGACCAATTAAGATGGTCCGTCCCCGGAGACTAATGAATCCTGAGGGTTTTCTGATGGCTCTAGGGAATTTTCCGGCTGATAGAATTGACGGTCCTGTCGAAACCCTGGCCATGCTGTGGAATACGGAAATGGCCCGGGCAGTTGACACGATCGCCCCGGTGCACCCTCTCCGTTGCAGAGCTCAGTTGGCTCCCTGGTTTACTCCGGAGCTAAGAGTGATGAAGCAAGAAAGGAGACGGCTTGAGTGCAAATGGAGGCGAACTCCCGACGGCTGTAATCATGCACTTGTGAAGCTCTCTACCAAACTCTATGTGAAGGCAGTGAGAGCAGCAAAGAAACAATACTTTGCTGTCTCTATTCAGTCATCCCTTAACCGCCCAGCGGAACTTTATAAAGTTGTCCGGGGACTTTTACACTCTGGTCCCCAGGACGCAATAACACCATCAATTGCCCGCTGTAATGAGTTTGCGCGACACTTTCGTGATAAGATCATGAACATCCGCCGGGACCTTGACTCCATTATTGTAGCAGTTGATCCTAATGAGGTATCCAGAGCACAGTCTTGTCCTGTTTTATTGGATGAGTTTCAGTTGGTACAGCTCGAGGATGTGGACAAGGTGCTTGGACAGGTGCGGGCGACCACTTCTGCTCTGGATCCTTGCCCCTCATGGCTAATAAAAGCTAGCAGGAATGGAACAGCCGGCTGGGCCAAGGAGGTGATTAATGCCTCTTTACGAGAGGGAGTGGTCCCACCCTGCCTGAAACAGGCGGTGGTGAGACCGCTCCTAAAAAAATCCTCCTTGGACCCTGATAATTTGGACAACTATAGGCCAGTAGCAAATGTCCCATTCCTGGGCAAGGTTCTAGAGCGTGTGGTCGCTCGCCAACTCCAGGCTCTCTTGGATGAAACTGATTATCTAGACCCATTTCAATCGGGCTTTTGGCCGGGGTTTGGTACAGAAACGGCCTTGGTCGCCCTGTATGATGACCTCTGTCGGGAGAAAGACAGAGGGAGTGTAACTCTGTTGGTTCTCCTTGATCTCTCAGCTGCTTTTGATACCATCGACCATGGTATCCTTCTGGAGCGACTTACGGATTTAGGAGTGGGAGGCACTGCTTGGCGGTGGCTCTGCTCCTATCTCGGGAATCGTCTCCAGAAGGTGATGCTGGGGGAACATTACTCGAGTCCCTGGGTACTCCAATATGGGGTCCCGCAGGGTTCAGTTCTGTCCCCCATGCTTTTTAATATCTATATGAAGCCGCTGGGTGAGGTCATCAGGAGTTTTGGAGTGCGTTTCCAGCAATATGCTGATGATACGCAGCTCTACTACTCCTTTTCATCTTCCTCAGGTGAGGCTGTTGATGTACTAGACCGCTGCCTGGCCGCGATAATGGGCTGGATGAGAGCTAATAAACTGAAACTCAATCCTAACAAGACTGAGATGCTGTTGGTGGGAGGACCCTCTGCCCAGATGGTTGACGTTCGACCTGTCCTAGATGGGGTTACACTCCCCCTAAAGGAACAGGTACGTAGTTTGGGGGTCTTATTAGATCCGCTCCTGTCACTTGAGGCTCAGGTAGCCTCGGTGGCACGGAATGCATTCTACCAGCTCCGGCTGGTAGCCCAACTACGACCCTATTTGAGCAAGGAGCATCTTGCCTCAGTTATCCATGCTATGGTAACCTCTAGATTGGACTACTGTAATGCACTCTACGTGGGGCTACCTATGAAGACGGTTCGGAAACTTCAGCTAGTGCAAAATGCTGCGGCCAGAGTTCTCACTGGGACAAAGAAATTTGACCATATAACACCTGTCCTGGCGCAGCTGCACTGGCTACCGATATGTTTCCGGGCCAGATTCAAAGTGTTGGTTCTTACCTATAAAGCCCTAAACGGCATCGGACCGCAATACCTGATGGAGCGCCTCTCTCGCTATGTACCTACCCGTTCACTACGCTCGACGTCGAAGGCCCTTCTCCGGGTCCCAACCCATAAAGAGGCCCGGAGATCAACAACTAGATCTAGGGCCTTCTCGGTGGTGGCCCCCGAACTATGGAATGCCCTCCCAGACGAGATACGCCTGGCGCCTTCTCTGTTATCTTTTCGGCGCCAGGTAAGAACTTACCTTTTCGCCCAGGCTTTTTAAATTTTGTAAATTTTTAAATATTTTAATTTAACATTTTAAACTTAATATGATCTTAATTTAAATCTCAATGGCAATTTTATTAATGTTTTATAATTGTACTATATATATATTTTTTCCACACTTGCTCATATTTTAATTGTGATTTTATTTGTTGTACACCGCCCTGAGAGCTTTCTGCTATAGGGCGGTCTAGAAATGTAATTAAATAAATAAATAAATAAATCCAGGCTATTCTTATGTTCTTATGTTCTTAGGTTGAAAGCTAGTGTAGGATGGCCTAGGTGAGTGCCTTTCTTGCTGATGTGCTAAGTATTTGTTGTTTTAAACATGGTAGACATATTTTAAACAATGGCTTTCCTCTCCCCTGTAGTCTGAAGTGATATAGTCCAGACATCACCAATCTGGTACCTTCCAATGTTGTTGGACTCTGAAGAGCCCTGTCTAGCATGGCCAATGATCAGCGATGCTGACAGTCACAATACAAAACCTGTGGAGGGCATCAGCCTGGGGAAGCCAAGTATAATCCATTCTGCATATCCGTACCCTCGCCACCACATTTTGCTACATCTTAAACTAAGTCAGACCTTTGGTCTGTGTAGCTCAGTAATGTCTACAATGACTGCCAAGGGCCCTCCAGGATTTCAGACAGAGGACATTTCCAGCCCTACCTGGAGATGTCAAGGATTGAACCTGCGGCCTTCTGCATGCAAGGCAGATGCTCTGCACTGAGCTACAGACCCTCCATCAGGCAAGGAAAGTTAGATTGGAAGACAGAGCTTGAAAGGCCTCCAAATTAAAAGGCAATTCCTGCACTCCAGGTGCAGTTGTAAAAGGAAAAGAGGGAGCAATAAAAAGGGAAAGAGGGAGTGCTTCTTCTAGAAAGGAGGTAGCACATGCAGAGCTTGGAAAAGTTACTTTTTTGAACTACAACTCCCATCAGCCCAATCCAGTGGCCATGCTGGCTGGGGCTGATGGGAGTTGTAGTTCAAAAAAAGTAACTTTTCCAAGCTCTGAGCACATGCTCACAAGCAAGTGACTGAGACGTTTGTCAAACAAGACACTGCTATTCAGGGCCAAATTGCTTTGTAGACCACCAATGATCCATGGACTAAAAATAATTGTGCTATGTCTGGTTCGCTATTTCGCTAGAAGGAGACTACAAATCAACCACACTGTTTTATTAAGTGTATTCCTCTCGTGTCTGTTTCCCATCATTCTTAGTGTACGCTTTTGATGTTTCAAACCCCTGGAGCCATTATTCTAACCTGCTTTTTCATTTAAGATTTCACAAAAAGCCTTCTATTAATGCTCCTTCATGCCAAGAAATTCTTTACCAGCTACATTCTCTCTCCGTTCTCTTGTGATTCTATTATGAAAAAACCAATCCTTATGGACCTGGCGTATATCGTTCCATGTGACCCTTTGCTGTCGATTGCTTTTGGCTCAGTCTGTTTACATTGCACTTCTTTTACTTAGAGGTACAATGAAACCACAACATTTTGATCAGGCACTCACATTTTTATTCTAGGCTTCTAATAATTGGGTCACTGTTTTCTCCTGTTCACTGACTTGCTCTCTCAACACATCTCTGTTGCAGCCTCTAATTAGATCAAGAGAGAAATGTGTGTGTTTTTATCACATGAAAGTTTGTTAAAACACAAGAGATTTTAATTTTATTAAAAAAAATCAAACTCTCTACAGCTCAAATGCCCAGAGGGACAGCCATGTTTGCATGTTGTAGCAAAATCAACAAAATGTCTCTTGTGGTACCTTAAAAAGTAAATTTTATTAAGGCTTAGGCCCTATCCACACTATACATTTAAAGCACTATTTTTCCACTTTATAGGCATGGCTTCCCCAAAGAATCCTGAGACCTGTAGTTTGTTAAGGGTGCTGACAGGAGACCCCTAATCCCCTCACAGAGCTACAGTTCCCAGAGTGGTTTAACAATCAACCCTTCTTACAGAGAATTGTAGCTCTGTGAGGGGAATAGGGATCTCCTAATAACTCACAGCACCCTTAACAAACTACAGTTCCCAGGGTTCTTTGGGGAAAGCCATGGCTGTTTAAAGTGGGAAAATAGTCCTTTAAATGTATAATGCCCATGTGGCCTTAGAGTCCACTTCATAAGATGAGTGAAGTATGAACCTCAGTTGTCAGATAAGATTAAGGGAAATGTATGTAGAGCAGTTAATGTGCACAACAATTGGCCATTGTAAACATTCCCCAGGCCTTAAGGAGAATGTGCACATAATCCACTCATGAACAAGGAATTGTGCACATTTCCCAGTCACTACATAATCTCCAACAGAACTTGGCAAATGTGCATATATAGACACAATTTTGTACATTCTCTGGCCATTTTTTTTATAAACTGTTTTAAACAATGTTTTTAGCATTTTATCATTTGTTGTCTGCCTGGGCTCTTTCTAGGAGAAAGGCCAGGATACAAATTTAATAATAGATACATAGAAATAAAATGAAATATGCATAATCCCAACTGAAGCAGCTGGAGGAGCGCAGATTGCATATTTCCAAACTAGTGACAGGAAAAAAACGCGTGTTTCTTGGCGACTATGCATACTGACTAGAGAATGTACAATATTCAGTCGAGATATGCCCATTCCCAAAGGCCTGTTGGAGATTATGCATATTTAACACTGTGGAAACTACTTCTGAATTGGCATACATAGAATTGTGCTATAAATGGATCATTTGGATCTGGTGGCAAGTCTCTCACTGTCTATGGGAGGACCGTGCCTGAATTCCATCCGATCTGTGAACAGGCATGTAGTTCTCTCTCTTGCTCTCTCTCCTTCGGTTCTGTCTCTGAAAAATGCAATTTATCATTACCTGTCTCACGGAGGTGTTCTGAAGACAAGAAAGAAAACAACCTCACACGTCAAAAGTGCTGTTTGTCAATAACAATAATTTCCATTGCTACAAGCCTAGGCAAGGAGTAGACACACTTTGCCAGAAGCCTGGGAGATATGAGATATTATTTACAGAAGTGAGGGCCTCTCTTTGGAAGTGTGTCGTCGCCTCCGGTCAACCTTGGTAAACAGAAATGACAGGAATCAATAGTAATGCCTCTGCAGTGACTAGCCTGGTGTTTGGTATTTCCAATTCACTGAATGGAAATAGATGATTACATTTCACAGGCCCAACAAACACGCCACAGAGTGGGAAGAGTGAGCCGTGCTAAAATAAACAATATCCTACAGAAACAATTCACCACCAGAAGAGAGGATGTATGCACAGAGTCTGGCAAGATGGCAGCAGTCCTTAAAAACAGGCCATCAGAATCTGTTAAGCACCATCGCAGAATTGTAGTTAGAAAGGTGCTTAGCGATATTCTAGTCTAATCTACTGTTCAGGGCAGAAAATGCAACGCAGGAGATGCAACTATAGCATTCCTGACAGACCCCTGACATCCAGACCCCTCATCGAACTGCTCACCCTCCTTGCGACATGGTGCAGTTTGTCGATGTCCATTTTAAAGTGTTGGGCTCAGAAGTGGACACCGTATCTAATCACCAGTGCAGTACAAAGTGAAACTTAACTATGGGTTAAGTTTTACTGTTGGGTTCTTAAATTTTAATTTTTAATGTTCAATGTATTTTATCTTGTACGTCGCCCAGAGTGGCTGGTCAACCAGCCAGATGGGCGACTAATAAATATAATATACTAATACTAATACTAATACTATTAGTTTGTGAGCTAGACACTATGGGTTATCGTCAACTAAGTCCTACTCAAAGTAGACCCATTGAAATTAATAGACCTAAGTTAGTCATGTCTGTTAACTTCAGTGGGCCTACTCTGAGTAGGAGTAGCATTGAACACCACCCTATGCTTCTGTTTATGCAGCCTAAGATTGCATTAGCTTTTTTAGCAGCCACATTGCACTGCTGTCTCGCAGTTGGCCTGGAACTCACCGGTATGGAGAACGCACCTCTTTTTTTGTTGCCCATGGTAACTATTTTGTGCTGGTGGTTACAGCACTTTGTTCAAAGTATGAGTACCAGTACCTTATTTTTTACCACAGAAAAGCACTGACTAAGACGTACCAGTAAAGCAAAAATCAGGAATGTGTACAATCAGGCATCAGGCTTTCTCTCCCTCAGCTGTCATCTGGCAGCAGCCATTGCACCAGGCTGCCTCAGTGGAAGAAGTGGGGAGCAGGGCTCCTTCCATCAGCTCTGCTGAGAGACTCCTGAACACTTTCTATGACAGCTGGTCATTATAAGAACTACTATTTAAGAACTACAATTGATGCCTGAATTTGATTTTTTCCTCTTCCCTCCCAGTCCCCTTTCCCTTGTGTGTCGTGTTTTTTAGATTGTAAGCCTGCGGGCAGGGACTTTCTTGTTTTAATTGACTGTATGTAAGCCCCTCTGGGAGCCTTTTTGGCGTAAGAGTGGGGTACAAATAAACAGCTATGAAAACACTGTAGGCATGTGCTGACATTTCCCTTTCTGCGTTGAGGGAGAGAAAATGTTCCTGCTCCCAAACACTGACAAGCCTGCTGTCCATGCCTCCAGCTGCTACACTTTGAGCATTCAACATGCATATAGTTGTACATGCCTAAGGCCCTTTCTTTCTAATGACATGTGCCTCTCTCTGCGTTAGCTCTGCATATCTCCCTCGGCAGGATCAAGTTTATAATATTTACATGAGCAATTTCCACCGATTAAGACATTTTTAGTTGACTAGTCTTCTGTCCATTAACCAATTCAGCTGACTGGTTCCTTTTTTATTTATTCATTTCTTTATACAATTTCTATCCTGCCCTTCATTACTAGGCAATCCCAGGGCACGTTACATAGCAAAGACAGATCACACAATAACATTAACCAATAAGCTATTCAGCAGCATAAAAAACCATTACAATCTTTAAGTAAACTCATTTAATCTACTTATTCTCGGTATAAAACAGGCATGGGGAACCTCAGGCTCTGGGTCCAAATGCAGCCCTCCATGCCTCTGCAACTGGCCCTTGGAAAACTTCCCAGGCCACACCTCTCACTGAACCTTGCTTCACACTTTGTGTGTTTCTGGCTGGCTGGAAGGTGTCTTTGAACTGTTGCCTTTGGCCCTGCCTACCACTGGCATGTGACCCTTGAAAGGTTGTTCAGAAAGGGAAATGGTCCTTGGGCTGAAAATAGGTTCCCCACCCTTAGTATGAAACAACATACTATCAACTGTATGAGATCACAGTATCAACTCCCATCCCTACCAAAAGCCTGGAAGGGGTTGTTCTTTAGCTGGCAACAAAACTAAACAAAAAAGTCAACAGCAGAATGACCTCAGGGAGACGAGCATTGCACAGGCAGGGTGCCACCACCAGGAAGGCCCTATTTTGAGTCAAGGCAGTACAAACTTCACCTGGAGTTGGAATAATGAGGAAAAACCTTCCAGGCAGATCTTAAAGTCCAGTCAGGATGGGTCAGGGAGAGGCACTCTTTCAGATAACTGGGTGCATAGTCCAGAGTGGTGGAAACCATGCCACTGCCCAAGGTAAGCCACTGCCACCCCTCTTGTCCACCCAGTGCCACCTCCCTCCTTTCCCCCTTTTCCTTAATGTTAAAGTTTTGCTGCTGCCAACATGGTGGCAGTGTGCTTCCCCATCTTCTCTGCCTTCTCCTCAGAGCAAGGCATTCTGCCACTTTTCTGGGGTGGCTCAACGTTCTCTTTTAATATTCTTTAAACCTTAAGGTTTTACATTTTTTTTAAAGAAAAGCTTTAAAAATAATTTTTAAATGAGTTACATTTAAATTTAAAAGAGAATGGCTGGCCACCAGCCGCTGCTGTCTGAGGCAATTGTCTCATTTTGCATCATGGCTGAGTTACCCTTGGCAGGAAGTCATTCACAGCTTTGTAGTTTGAACTGGGCTCAGTAGCATTCAAGCCTGCTCAGAGTAGATCTATTGCAGTTAGTGGACATGACTAACTTAGATTCATTAATTTCAAGAAGTCTCCCCTGAATATAATTTAGTTGTATACAACGCAATAAAAGCTGCAAACCAATCATTCGAAACGGCAGCACCATCAAGGGAAATGGACTAAAATCAAAGTGAAATCAATAGTTACAAAGGTGACGAATTGCAGGCAGTGTGAGTTGATTTGTTGCGCCTGTGCTGGAACTGCTTTTTAAGATGTTTTTAAACCTTTTTTTAAAGCTGTTTTTAAAGCGGTTTTGTTTAATATGTTTTTAAGGATGTTTTTGTTTTAATACATTTTAAAGTCTGTTTATATGATTGTTTAAAATGTTTTTGGTGCTTTTGTTTGCTGCCCCGGGCTCCTACTGGGAGGAAGGGCAGGATATAAATTTAATAAATAAATAAATAAATAAATAAATAAATAATTTGCAGCTTAATAAACAAAGGCTCCCATGTTTTACAAGGTCATCTTTAACATTTTGCAACAATACACTACCAGAACTAAAATACCTTTCAAAAACAAACATGTGTGCTCTTAATTCTAAAATAAAATTTATTCTGTATAATGAATCAGGTAAAGTTTCAATAGATCATGGGTGGGGAATCTATGGCCCTCCAGATGTTGTAGGCCCATCAGCCTCAGGTAGCATGGTCAGTGTTTCCCAGGTGCAGGGAAATAGGGAAGGGCCATAGCTCAGTGGTAGAGCATCTACTTTCAATCCCTGACATCGGCAGGGCATGGCTCAAAAAGACTTCTGGCCTGAAACAATGGAGATCCCCCACCAATCAGTGTGGATGATACTTTATCCAGGTGTTTAATGGCTGAAGGAGACTGTTCAGGGCAACCTGGAGACCATTGGATGGATGGATGTCTTTAACTGCAACTGATTTTAGAACATTTCAAACAGTTTTTGGAATGCTTTTGTTGTTTTGTTGTGTTTGCCGCCTTTGGCTCCTTTGGGAGGAAGGGCGGGATATCAATTCAATAAATAATCATAATAAATAAATAATAATACTGAGCTAGATGAACCATTGGTCTGACTCAGTATATTATTCTTATTAGATTTATTAGCCTCTTGTTACTGAAGGTCTCCAAGCGACTTACAATGCTAAAAACAAAAACATATTATATCATACTATAGAAACAGAAGGGAGTAGAAAAAGAGGAAGGCCAAACGAGAGATGGATTGATTCCATAAAGGAAGCCACAGACCTGAACTTACAAGATCTGAACAGGGTGGCTTACAACAGATGCTATTGGAGGTCGCTGGTTCATAGGGTCACTATAAATCATAATTGACCTGAAAGTGCATAACACACAGACGACATAGAAACAAAACAATAAAACCACAACCTCCCTATACAGCCACAGCAAGCTTTGGTCGCATATGAATAACAAGCAACATAATCTCATCAGATGCCTGGGAAAAAAGATAAGTCTTCACCTGGCACTGAAAAGATGTCAATGAAGGCGCCAGGGTGGACCTCACTGGGGAGCACATTCGACAGATGTATAAGGCAGCTTCTTTGATGTCCAACAGCATCTGGAGGGTCGCCAATTGTCCATCTCCACAGCAGCAGAAGCTCTACCAATTAAACTGATTCAAATTTGCATTCCTGCTTTGTAAAAAAGTTTTTGTAGAGAGGCTCATTTCAAGACATACTGGAATAAATGGAATAAATGGAAGACATGGAAACTGGGCTTGGCAAGGAGATCTATAGTGTACCACAGATCAGGGAGCCATGAGAAAGACAATTTGGCTTTCTCGACTATTTGGACTTGATGGCATGTGAGCCAACACATTGTCATGTTCCATTCGATTTGCAGATTCCGAAGCCCTAATGTCTTTCTGAAGAGGGCTCCTCTGGAATTAGGATAATTAGCTGAAGTGTTGATCCTGGCAGCAGACACCGTGACCTTTGGCACCTTTATCCTGGGTATGACAGTAACACTGATAAAGTTTGGCTGTTGTTTAAGCAACATGCTAGGCTTCTTACAGAGTTACTGCAGTGATTTATTGGAAATCTATGACCATCAATTAGAAACAGGAGGTATCCCTGCTGGTTTTTAGGTAATTAGCTCAGAAAATGGGAGCTTTGCATTGGGAACATGCAGAAGAGGAAGTCACATTTTCCAAGGCCTTTTAAAAACTCCATTGCTTCTCTCCCCGCATGCCACACTTTGCACCATTTTAATTAATGATCAGTTCCTCCTTTGTTACAACTTTGGTCCCCCTGTCATACCTGGATGGCAGACATATTTTATGGATGGCCCTATTTTTAAATAGCAGTTGAGGAAAACAACATAATCCAATATGAAAAAATCATAATATTAAAAGAAAATCTCTTACAGCCTGACTCATATTCCATCAAGCTCCCTGTCCCTGGAGAACAGTGTTTCTCTCTCTCCTATTGGCCAAAAGCTTGAAGACAGAAAGTAATAAGCAGGATCTGAAACACAATGTTCTCTGAGACTCGTTTCTCTTGGAGGAGCAAAAGACAATGGAAGAAAACATATATGGGTATACTTGCCCACCTGTTCTTACCTCCTTGGCACTCCTTGACTGGTCTGTCTGTTAGCCTCTGCTGCCAGCTGTTCAGTGGTGTTTTGAAGATGAGGTTAGGCCTCATATTGAGTACTGAGTCCAGTTCTGGTCTCCGCACTTCAAGAAGGATGCAGACAAACTGGAACAGATTCAGAGGAGGGCAACAAGGATGATCAGGGGACTGGAAACAAAGTCCTGCGAGGAGAGACTGAAAGAACTGGGCATGTTTAGCCTGGAGAAGACTGAGAGGAGATATGATAGCACCCTTCAAGTACATGAAAGGTTGTCACACAGAGGAGGGCCGGGATCTCTTCTCAATCGTCCCAGAGTGCAGGACACGGAATAATGGGCTCAAGTTTCAGGAAGCCAGATTTCGACTGGACATCAGGAAAAACCTCCTAACTGTTAGAGCCATATGGCAATGGAACCAATTACCTAGAGAGGTAGTGGGCTCTCCGACACTGGAGGCATTCAAGAGGAAGCTGGACAGCCATCTGTCGGGAATGCTTTGATTTGGAGCAGGAGGTTGGACTTGATGGCCTTATAGGCCCCTTCCAACTCTACTATTCTATGATTCTATGAAGCCTTTTGAGCTGCCATAGCCATGCCCGCCTCTTCACCGGTCACTTTCAACTTGCCAGATGATTCCATTATCTGCTCCCCCATTCCCCTCCCCTAATTTACTTGAGGTTCTGTGGCTTCCAAGCATGCTGGGTCCCCATTATGCTGTTTTAGGAGTTCCTCCCATAGGGTTTTTTCCCCCTAAAGGTTTTTGTACTCCTGCAAGCTTTGGTATTTCCCTACGTCCAATGATGATGTGTGCAGGTGCAATCTCCTGTATGAGGGAATAATTATTCTTTTATTTATTGTAAACATATACAACACTCAAATCCAGGTTGCATTTCTGCACCTAGAGTGTGCTGCCATCTTCATGAGAAGAGCATACTGGGCCTCTGTTGTTGTTGTGAATTGCTGCTTGCCTTCTTCTGGTCACCGTTGATCTAGCTTGACCATAGTAGAAGCAAGTGTTCTGCATCTTTTGTCCTTTTGACCTGTTCCTGTCCTTGTGGTCAACGATCCCTTAGATTTCCAAATATGCCCCTGGGGCCCAAAAGGTTAGAGACTCCTGTTGTAAACATATAAAACACAAATCCAAGTTGCATTTATGCATCTAGAAGACCTTTTCTGTACCACTTATTATAATATATCTGTACGCAGGGTAGAGCAAATTAAAAAATGTCACTCACGTCATTAGGGGTGTTCATGTGAACAACTCTCACACATACTATTGTTGGGGATGGGGTCATGACCAGCGCCTCACCCCCACCTTGCTGTCTGTTGGTCATGCATTTTGCCAGCATGTGAAGTGGCCTTCCATGCATACTGACCTAGGTGTACAAAGTGCCTCCACATGATGGGGAATCCTGATTGGCCCAGGATAACTCCACTCGCATGGAAGTTCTCTGTACATGTAGAGCTCCTTCACATGCTGACTGAATGTCAGTCCAGCTGGGGTGCACGGTTCCCCTGCACAACCCTGCCCCTCCCTCCATCAGTCTGTGAAGGGTATTTGTATGAACACCTACTTTTTTTAGAATGCTTTTAGAATATGGTAGGATTGGGCAGCTCAGTGGTAGGGCATTTGCTTTGCATGCAGAAAGTCCCAGGTTCAAACCCTGGTGTCTCCAGGTAGGGCTGGGAGAGACCCTGCCTGGAATCCCGGAGAGACAATACTGCAGTAGGTGAACCAATGATCTGACCTGGTATAGGGCAGCTTCTTTTCTTCATATATTCCCAATGGACAGTGTCTTGAAGCAGCAGGCCATCGCTGCAGCAGGGAGTTGCTTTGCACTTTTTCCTTTTAGCCATCTAAACACTCATCTGCTCAAACTGATAAGCACTCACCTTTTACTGAAATTGGAAGAAACAAATTGATTCTCTGCCTCTCTTCCCACACCTCCCAGGACTGCCAGAGTATTTATAGTACATCTTTAGCTGAACAGGCTGATAATCCCCCCATCATTAAGGGGGGGAAATGTAAATGTCACTTGAATTTCTTAGGGTTGTAGCCAACTAAAGAATACTCAGAGTAGACTCACTGACATTAATGGACCTAAGTTAGTAATGCACACTAATTTCAACAGGTGCACTTTGAATAGGACTAATATTGAACACAATCCAAAATCTTGATAGTAGTGTCTGGGCTGAATGCGAACCAGGGCAGGGATATTCAGAAACTAATAACTGGGGAGACTTTATGAGAGTTCTGGGATTGATTTGTGTGTGTGTACCCCTGGACTGCTTAGTGCTGATTTATAATGAATGCACTTCGTGTCTTAGGGCAGGAATGGGAAACCTGTGGGTCTCTGGATGCTGCTGGACTAAAACTCCCATCATCCCCGATCATTGGCCATGCTGTCTGAGGTTGGTGGGAGCTGGAATCCAACAACATATGGTGGGCACCAGGTTCCCCATCCTTTTCTTAGTGTACATGCACATTTTGCTATGTTCCCTAGTTGCCCTCAGAGCATCGGGTAGCTGCTCCTTGCTTCTTTTGGGAGCACCAGGTACACCACATTTCCCGTTGTCTTCTCAGGCCAGAGAAGACCTGCTCATCATGGGGCAAGGTAGATAACCTCACCCACCGCTCCCCACCAGTTCCCTTATCCTTCTTCAAGAGCCATCCTCTGGCATCTCCTCTGCCGCCTCCTCCTTTCTGTGACTCCCCTTGAGGCTTATAAACCATTGACCCGGCTACACCCCATCTGGGCTGACTATTGGTTGAGCGATTTGTGAGTGGGCAGTCCATCCAATATATCCATATTAAAAACCCATACAAAATATAAAAATAAAAAAGATCTAAAATATGAAACCGCTTGAAAAGAGTGCAACAGGTCGAGGGGATGAAAGAGAAGCCTGTGGCTCATAATGGGTCATGTCACAGCTTTATCAAGTAGCGCCCCGTGATGGCAGTAGCGCAATGACAGGGCACACTTCAGCTTAATCGACACGGTTGTGCTTCTAAGGATTTTGCTTGATTTTAGCAGGCATTTCCTGAGGGACAAATGAAACCTCTACAAAAATGGTTTGCCAGTGAATACCCTTTGCAATTTGAGAACATCAGACAAGCCCTGCTAGATCAGGCCAAAGGACCTCTAGTCCAGCATCCTGGTATCACAGTGGCCAACCAGATGCCTATGGGAAGCCCACAAGTGCAATAGCATCTTATCCCCACATTTGTGATTCCCAGCAACTACTATTCAGAGGCATACTAGTGATAGCAGAGGCAGAGCATAGCCGTCATGGCTAGCAGCCAATCACAACCTTATCATAGGGTTGCCAGGTTTAGGGCCTGAGATTGACCCTGTATCTTTAGGAGAAGAGAAAGTCAGCCAAGTGCAGGTGTTCTTGCAACCCTGTAATGGGAAAAACCACAAGGTGGAATCCTTCCTTCCCTCTCCACAACTTTTAAAGATACAGAAGACCTCTTGGTTGCCAGGCCCAGCCTCCAAGAGGCATTCTGTATCTTTAAAAGTTGTGGAGGGGGAAGGGAGGATTCCACCTCGTGGTTTTTCCCATTACAGGGTTGCAAGAACACCTGCACTTGGCTGACTTTCTCTTCTCCTATACAGGATCAGTCTCAGGCCCTGAACCTGGCAACCCTAATTCTCCATGTATTTGTCTAATCCTTTTTTGAAGCCATCCAAGTTCGTAGCCACCACTACCTCTTGTTGGAGCAAATTCCACCGTTTTAACTATGCGTTGTGTGAAGAAGTGCATCCTTTTGTCTGTCCTGAATCTTCCAACATTCAGCTTCATTGGATGACCCTGGGTTCTAGTATTACGTGACAGGGAGACAAAGCCTCACTGTATCCACTTTCTCCACAGGACAACTTCAGAGCTTGGCTCACTTAGGGCTAAACAACATGTGAATGCAGTTAATAGGCATGCTTTTGTTTTATAAACAGAAGGCAAGAGGAGGCCTGGACAGCCTCAGGGCCATAACGGGTGGAGAGGGGAAGCCAAACTTCGCCAGGATCTTGACAAAAATCTGCTCTCTGCAACCCGTATTTGTGTTTCAAGGGAAGTGTCCATTGGTGTCAATATAGAGGTCTCCCTTAACATGCAAATAGCTTCAGAGAGCAGAATGTTGCCAGCACTGTGGTAAGGAGACGAAGAGTTCAGCTTCTCCTCTCCATACCACAAGGTCTCAAGGCTGTTCAGGGCTCCCATCAGCTGTACTTTACATAACAAATAACACACGTGTTAATTCCATCCACGCAGTTGTCCAACCCTTATTCAACGCAATGAATAAAGCTGTGGCAGCAGATGAGGGGAAAGAAACATCAGTCAACTCTTTTTCTTTTGGTGATAGGCTACCAATATTAGAACAAATCTATACAAAATGTTGTCTCTCTGTATCATCACCCAGTTTACCTGAAGTAGCAGAAAACATTTATTTCTTCAGATTTCATGAATGGAAGTGGTACATAATTTTGTGAGTACCATTCGTCATATCAGAATGGTCAGAGTTGACCAACATACTAAATATTGTGTTGTATTCAATTAAGCCCTACTCAGAGTAGACCCATTGAAATGCATGGATCTAAGTTAGTCATATTTATTAATTTCAACGGGTCTACTCTGAGTGGGCCTAGCATTGAATACCACCCATTATTTAGTATGGGTCGTATTCACCTAAGTCCTACACACAGTAGACCCATTAAAAGTAAGGAACCTAAGTTAGTCAGGTCTATTAACTTCAATGGGTCTATACTGATTAGGACTAGCATTGAATATCGTCCTATGTGGCTTCTGCATTTTATTGCTGTGCACATGAGAGCTTTATTTGCTCATTTATGAGAAGTCCTTCACATGTACATGAGAACATCCACACAAAATCAACTGTCCTGCATGGGGATAGACCCCTACACATATGAGGCTATATGCACACTATTACAATCTTTATTACTGTGCTTTGTTTTACAATTCTTCTCAAAAGTTGCTTGTTTTAATTACTGTTTAAATTATTAGAGTGGGAATATAGATTTAAAAATGACTCCCCCCCCCACTTTTTTTACCATGATATTTGTCATCATGCCCACAAAGCAAACAATCTGACAACATTTAATAGGTTTGGCATAAGATTTATTGATGTAAATATAGTTTAAATAATTGATCAGACATTCAAGGGTAAAGAAAACATATTTTCCCCTTTAAAACTGGGATATGGACAGTATAAATAGAACACACAACAGTCATAACCACTTTATGTTTTGTTTTAATCATCCAGATTTATTGTCAATGTTTTGATATTCTTCATATACAAATTCATCTTGTTCTGAAGTTGGTGATCTATAAATTTTTGCATAATGAAACATGCTATTTACACTGCGTATGACATACACACAAAAATACAAAAGTGATTAAAAGGCTTTTGCTGTGTGAAAAGCAAGGAAGATACATTAGATGTTTTGATTAAGGGCACAATCCATCAAGCACTGCTGTTGTGCATCCTCCAGAGATCCTTAATATGAGCATCTCCCTACCATACCAATAGTCAGTACTGAGGTTTGTGATTATGTGGGGAATCTAACCTCCCAAATCTCAGCTGGTTCACTGTCACTTTTAGGGCACAACTGGAAGGGAAGGTTGGAGCAACCTCTGATGCTATTTCCTCTTTTCTTTTAAGCAGCCATGTTGGAAAGTGGGACAAATTGAACTGGAGCCTCATGTGGCATCACTGAATTGTGCATTTCTCCAGCCCAATTTTTTAAGAACTACATGTAACATGATGACATCATGATAGAAGGTAAATGGACCCACTTGATGCGGAGATGCCATTTTCAATGGCATTTAGTGTGTCACATCTGACATGTGCTTATGCACTTACAGGTGGCAGGGCAGGGTGTCTATTTGGTGGATATGAGTTCAAAGATTCAGTCAGGGGCACCATGGACGGGAGTTAAATGCGGGATATTTTTTTTTAAAAAGCCTCATGAAGCACCTTTTGCATGTGCAGTGCCCAGTTGGGAGGAGAGTATGTGGGGAAAAGGCTGATTTTGCACAGGGGTCACTCTTGCTGGATAGACCAATTATCTATTGCTATTAGCCTCATAAGCCCCAGTAAACAAAGGGAAAATGCACACCAGCAGTGCTTGCTGTGTTGTCCCACAGCACTTTAAATGCATACAGACTGATATAGATAATTCCAATCTGAAATTGCTATTGACATTATACTTCATGTTTTACTAATGTCTGACAGGGAATCCGTGGGGGGGATGACCCAAATGGAAATCACCGCAGAGAAAATATTATTTGAAACTGTACATACTTGAGAGGCATATTTAGTTGGGGGAAAAATGGAAACCAAATATTTCTGTCACTGTAGATTATGATATTAGCCATTAAAACACTTGATGTACATATACATTTGTACATGGAAAAGATGCTGAATGGTGTAATTGCCATTGCTATGTGATTTATCTAGAACAATTTCAAAAGAAACAATGCACATGGCATATTGGCATACTAAAATAGCAGATGTACAACATTATTTACATTGCAAACTAAATAAGGGATAATGGCCCTATGAAAATGCATCAAATTGCTCAGAATAGTAAAACTCACAGACCTGATTCATAAAATATATGTATATGTATATAATATATCTATTTATAATTATATATAGTATATGAACATGTATAAAATTTAATGGAGCAGGAACTTAAGGATTAGTTGTGTTGTTAAAATACTTACTAGATATGTTTTAAAAGAGGGTTCCCCATTTCACCAGAAATTGACATTTCAGATTTGGTATGCAAAGCACAACAAAAATCCACATGACCCAGAAGCTCCCATGCAGAGTTGGTGGATCCACTGCATACATGGAGCTCTGCATGAAGAGTGGTTGCCACATTCACTGCAAGAGGGATACACACATGGTATTTTCTTTCCTGTTAAAATCATGCTGAACTCTATGGACACAATCTATCTAAAGCAGCGTTACCCAACCTTTTTGGACCCAACGCCCCTTTGCAAAATCTTTTTGTGCCCAATGCCCCCCTCAGATTAAGTATATGCCAATGCTTCCTATTCTTCCCTTAAAATATGAGTAATGCATAAAAGGTATTTTCAATGATTATTATTGATCGTTTTTATCATGCCTTTTTATTGCACTTAGATTACACATTGAATTCTTAGTATGATTTATTAATATACATACATAGAAAAGTAAATAAAATGAGATTTATTATAAAATACTAGTGTGATCCTTGAGCTTGATGAGTTTTGGCTAACTTCACAATATCTGGAGTATATAAATCCATAAAATACATGCAAGAAACAAATTGCAGATATAGGAGTTGTTTCTTATTTCACAAATCCTAAAAACATAAGCAAAAACTAATTAAGTCCACACAGTATGAACCAATAGAATACACTGTGTTACTTAACAACAAACTCATTCAGTTTATTGGCATTGTTTTGTTAAACAAGTTCATTTAAACATCACAGAAACAAAGGGTAGTGAGTGTGTCCCATTCCTGAAGAAAACCTGCAAATAACTGACTGTCTGCGTCACCCGTTTGCACATGGCACTCATCCGTTGGAAGAATGCACCCTCCACCAATACACCCAGCTTATCAAACACTCTCTCATGATTGGTTCCAACAATCCTCAAGACAGAATCGGAACATTACCTAGTGCCGGGGCGTGGCTAATATCCCCATTCCTTGATATGACACTGGCCACTATTCAGAATTTCTTTACTAAAGAGCACACACTATTTATAGAGTTATTTCCATGAATTGAGACTATTTATTTATTTATTTGTTTCATTTTTAAAGCGCCCATAGCGAGTGGCTCTCTGGGCGGTGTACAAAAAGATCAAAATACAGAATATCACAATAAAATCAACCTATCAACAGTAAACATAAACAGCAAACAAAAAAAAGATTTAAAGTTATAACATTAAATGCTTAAAATGCCTGGGAGCATAGCCAGGTCTTAACCTGGCGCCGAAAAGATAGAAGCGTCGGCACCAGGCGTACTTCTTCGGGGAGGCTGTTCCACAGTTCGGGGGCCACTACAGAAAAGGCCCTAGATCGAGTAACTGTCCTCCAGGCTTCCTGATGGGTTGGTACCCGGAGGAGGGCCTTAGATGCTGAGCGAAGTGACCGGGTCGGTTCATAGCGGGAGAGGCGTTCCACAAGATACTGCGGTCCCACGCCGTGTAAGGCTTTATAGGTCAAAACCAGCACCTTGAATCTGACTCGGAAACAAATGGGTAGCCAGTGCAAACGGGCCAGAACAGGTGTTATATGCGCTGACCGGCTGGTCCTCGTCAGCAGTCTGGCTGCTGCGTTTTGCACTAGCTGAAGCTTCCGAACTGTCTTCAAGGGCAGCCCTACATAGAGTGCATTACAGTAATCCAACCTAGAAGTTACCAGAGCATGAACAACTGAGGCGAGGTCATCCCTGTCCAGATAGGGGCATAGCTGGGCTACCAACCGAAGGTGGTAGAACGCATTCCTTGCCACCGAGGCCACTTGCGCCTCAAGAGACAAGGAAGGATCGAAAAGAACCCCAAGACTATGAACCTGTTCCTTCAAGGGGAGTGTAACCCCATCTATTAAATACATTCTAACTGGGGACAAAACAGTTTAAAAAATAATGATTTGTGTATTAAATAAAATTAAACTTAAATGCTTCAACTGTCGCATCAGACCGCCAAATGTCAACGCCCCCCTAATGAATCCAAACGCCCCCCTAAAGTTTGTAGTCACGTCAATGCCCCCCTGAAAGGCTGTAATGCCTCCCGGGGGGGGCGCTACCGCCCATGTTGGGAATCGCTGATCTAAAGTTAAAAATCCTTTTAGCTTCCACTGACTTTAATGCAAGAATGAACATGTCCTCAAATTTCACCCACTGAAATAAATGGGGATTATGGCTGCAGTTTGAAGCACACTCTGTTGGGTAACCACTCCCATTGAACTAACGAGGACTGATACTTAGGACAGTGTTGCACTTAAGTTTGGGCGGTTTATGCCCCATGTGTGCATTAGAGAACCATGGAGCTTTTTAAAATTATATTTCACAGTGCTTTTAGAATCTTGTCACTGTGAAAAAGCATCATTGCAGTAACAAGAAAAAGAAAAAAGCAAGTCATTGTTACAAACATGTGCCCCAATCCAAAGCATTATACATGGTTTTGGAACCCTCTGTACATATAGGCTTCACTGTTCACATTCTGTGCATACACAGGAAGATGCACCACTTGAAAATTGTTGAGGGTCTTGGTGGACCACTTAAATGATTTTTCTGCTTGTTATAGCCCATAGGAACATAGAAAACTGCTTTATACTGAGTCAGACCATTGGTCCATCCAGCTCAGTATTGTCTACACTGACTGGCAGCAGCTTTCCAGGATTTCAGACAGGATTCTCTCCCAGTCCTACCCAGAGATGCTGGGGATTGAAACTGGGACCTTCTGCATGCAAGGCAGGTGCTCTGTCAATGAGCTACGGCCCTTCCAAGAAATTGTAATATGTTGTGCTAGATGCTGTATAATTTTTAATTGTATTTTTATTGCTTCTCTTATTTCATATATATTGTATTTTATTGTATTACATTTTGTATTCCAAAGAATTGAAACTGGAATACAATAAGATGCAATATAAGAAATAGAAGGAGGAGAAAAACACAATTTAAAATTAATATGAATATTTAACACAGACACGCCATGGGCCACCTGAATGAAGCTCATGGACCACTGGTGCTCCACAGATCATAGTTGGGGAACCCCTGGTCTAGATTAAAGGGTTATTGAAATTATGTTCAGGTAAAAAGAATGAAATGAAATGACAATCATAAGTCAAATCATACACAGAACCTTTCCTTGTGAGATAACGCTTTATGATAAATAGATGGAGGTGGGGAACCATACCTTATTTTGGTTAAATAATTAAAGTACCATTAAAATGGGAGTTTTCACAACCCCATGTCCTTCTGCGAAGTCGCTCCAAAGACATCTATGCCACTGGAGATTGAACAAAATCTGTCTGTTCACACAAGAGTAATTATTGACACTTTTGCAATGAAGTCCCACTGACACTTTTGCAATGTAGTACAGCCCTCTTTGGATGAAAAATTTTGGTAGAATCAGTCACGTCATTAAAGTTAACAAATATTTGTAAACATTTTTAATGAAGCAGGGTGATTGAGAAGCATTTACTTTTGAAGGCTGAATGCTACCTTTTTAAAGGAAGGTGTCTCTTTCTTTTGGGGGGGGAGATGTAATAGAATTTTAAGGGGAAAGACCATACTTTGCATGTCAAAGATCAAGTTCAATCCCTCTGAGGTATGACCTCTGAGACTGAGGACAGCTGCTACTTGTCATAGTAGAAAATATTAGGCTAGAGGGACAACTAGTCTGACCTCATAGGAGGCAGCTTTGAATGTTCTAAATTCACCCTAAAGCGTCTTACGAAGGAACAGAATTGCCACATGCTCCATCCCATTTCTCATTGGTCTTTGTTAATTCACGTACTTGTTGGTAAATTTCACTCTGTGGCCCAATATCTACTGATTAGCCCTAAGACAGAGCTGTAAAAAGGCCTGGGGTCTGGTGTGTGTCTGTGGGCTTACCCACATGGGAGAATTACTTCATACCAAAGATGCTGTTTTTACCTCCGTTTTCTATTTGCCCAATCCATAGTAAGGGCTCATTGCCAGCTGCAAACACGATGTTTTCTACTCACACTGAGGAGAAAGATAAATCACACAGTTTTCTAAAGACCACACCCTCTAATTTAACATTTCCACTCCCTCTGGTTGCTTGGCAACCAAGCATGCTCAGTCTATTCTACCATAAGTTTCATTTAAAAAACAACAACCCAGAAATGTAATCATTTGTATTTTCACTGGTACAATACAGCTGAAATACAAATCTTTGTTTGAGCACTGTATACTTTTGCACATAGGTTAGGGGAAAAAGAAAAATAAGGCACCGTTTGCAGCAACATAAAAAAGTCTAGCAGAAGGAGGGAGAGCAGCCGGAAGTTGCTTTGCAGCCTACAGGAAATAAAATGAATGAAGGGAGGAGGAGGGAGTGGGCGTGGAGAGGGAAACTACTGACACACCCACCTAAAAGCATTGGAGCAAAGCGTTTGCAAGCACTAGAGATACAGAGTGAAGACATTTTTTCCTTCCCTTTTTGGATTATCAGAGGATTGGGTTAGGATGGATTTACAGGGGGAAAACTGCATGATAGCTGCTGTTTGCCAGTAACGTCATGTGAACCATGCAAATTAAAAGGAAATTTGAGTAGCACAAAACACACACTAAACAACCATGTAGATGAGCCATGTGTATAAACTTTCCAGGTGAAAAAGTATTTTTATACTTTCCATAGTGACTTTACATACCATCTTTAATAATGAAAAAAAAAACCCTGAAAGCTCTGATCCAACTGTACACCTGTGGAGCCATGTGTGACTTGATTGGCTGGACAACTGGAGCATGGCAGACTGAATTCAGTTCCTTATCCCTTCCTGAACATTTGATTGGCTGGATCTCAACTTTTTTCTTTTTTAAGAAAGGAACTACATGAGCATAGCAGGTCAGAGGAAGTGAGAGAAAATGCTGAAAAATGATGACTCAGGTATTGGAGAAGAACAAATGGCTGTACCCTGAGTCCTTACATAGGTAAAGTTACCGAGACTACAACAATCTGAATAGCACAAATATAGCACAAATACAAGTACTGAACGGAGATGCTGGATTATTCCCCCCTCCCTTTTTTTATGAATCAGGTACTGTGTCAAGATCTCACACAAAATAGTTCATTAATTTCCTTTTTTTCTTTTTAAAAACTGTTTATAAAATGTGACAGATTGGTCGAGAGAAAAAATGGATGAGGAAGAAGTCAACGGTGTCACTGTCATTATTGTCATCATATTAATAACGTTTGGAGAAAGGACTCTGCTTGGTCCAGTGAATAATATTAAAAAACTGCATCCTGTTTATAAACATTTATAAGAAGAAATAGCTTACTGCTATGGAGGCTTTGACTGAGAAGATGCAGAGTTAAGAGTAAATATTGCTTTATTTTTTATTTTTTTTAAGTAAGAGTGTACTTTAGGCATATGAATATGGCAACAAACAAGTAAGGTTCTTTAAGACAAAGTAAAAACACTGTATTGTAACAGAGACACACAAATGCGCACACACATAGCATTGAAGCAGAGATTTCACTATAGAAGGCAGATGAGGAGTCACAACACATATCAGAGGAGTTATTACAAGGTTAGCTCAAAATATGTCTTTAGAAATGCCGCTGCAATTGTCAGTGGCAGAGGAAAACCGAGAGGAGCAGAGTCTCCCTTGGCTGACTGCAGACTCATCTTTTCCTCACTTCAGTGCCATCACTGCAGCCAACTTTGTGTGACCCTGGGTCGTGGCAGCTAGTTTTTCCTGTGGCAAACACTGACATCAACTTTGTACAAAAACTGCCAGTCCCTGGTGCCACCATAAGCCCGCTCAACGATATGCCGGAGTGGCAGTGCCAGCTTAGATCTACCAAGCCAGCAGACCCCCTTTTCCCAATCAAGGAACAAGTGTGAAAATACAAAAAATGGCTGCCACCATTTATATACATCAACTATCTATATTGCTCTGATGGGGAGGGGGACTTGTATGTTGGGGTAAGGGGGTGGAGGGAGGATGGGTTTATTGAGGGGGAGGGTAATGTTGAGAACTGGATATTTTTTATGTACTTGAACATTTCTAATAAACTGTTAATAGCAGCAGCAAAATGGCTCCCACCAGCACAGCAGTTCTGTGATTCTGCCTTAGTTTTCAAATGGGTGTATCTATACTGGTGGTTCCTGTTGAGAATAACAGGGATTGTATTCAACATAGCGCTAAGCAGATTGCTCCATCAGCACCAAGATTTCTCCTTCCACAAGAGAACTATCTCCCCCTCTCCGCCACTAAATCTGTTCTGGGTTTCCCCCCACCCTTCCAGAGCAGATCTGGAGATTGTGCAGGGCCCTCACAGGGAGAGGGAAATGCCTTTGTGCTAGTGCTTATCCTTGTGCTAGTGCAACTTTTTAATGGAATACAACCCCAGGAATTGTGTATACAACAAGAACGGCAGTAGCATAAAGGAACCCAATGCTGGTATGTGCTTGCAACTGTGCAGATTGTAGGCAACGCACTGGGTCTCAAATGCTCATCTTTTGGAGTGCTGTTGTGGCATTAACAGCATGGAACACAGTGCAGACTGTGCTGGATGGGTGAGCAGAACATCTAATGAGCAACCAATCCTCAAGTTTGCACAGGTGCTATTGCACCTAGGAAAGGCCAAACACAGCACGTGCTGGTCTCTCAAATACCACATTAAGACTCAATCTCACTGTGGAAGCAGCAAGATTCCATAGACTTCTATCACAGTGGGTTTTTTCCATACCCCTGATTCTGGCCTCCCAGAATAACTCACTCTTCATAGATTTAGTAAAGAGGTTTGCTCTCTTTGTCTCTGGAAACATGACAGGAGATGAAAGCAACAGCTGCTAGGAAAGAAATGCTATACTTTAGGTCAAACACCATATAAGGGACAACTCAATGGATTTAATTAAATCCCGAGATATTGTTGCTCCTTGATATCTCCTAGACTGAGTTGCTCCTGAAGAATGGTGAGAATGGTGTAATCTGAAATGTGTTGACCAAGAGCATTTGGTTTCCTAGCATCTCTTGAGGTTACCTCCCCTTCTGGTTTCCTCTGCTCATTGGTGCTGCCTCTCCATCATAGGTCTTGGCTCTGAAGATTTTTTGGAAACCCAAACAGGGGGAGTGCTCTCAAACGAGGACAAATAGACAAAATTCAGCAGTAGCTGAAGTACCCCAAGAGTCTTTTGCAGGTGCCCTGTTCCTCTAAAAAAAACAAGCTTCAGTTTTATCTGAAGAAATGGAAGTGATGGGGAAAGGGATATTGCTTTCTGTACTGATGGCCCCAGTTTCAATTCCTTGAATCTCAAGTAAGCCAGGGCTGGGAAAGACCTCTCCCCAAGTCCTTGGAGAGCTGCTCTCAATCAGAGTAGTCACTGGGCTGGCCCTACCATTTGGCAGTGCCAGACAGCTGATTTTGCGTGTCAGAAAAGGGCAGCAAATTAGTAGTTATTTATTGTTATTGTATTTTTCACTCCCAGGCAGAGGCACTTCTCAGATTTTTCTTCCTCAGATGCCAGAATAATTTGGCCAGCCTTACGACTATGCTCCTTGAATTGAAGTGGGTGGTTGTCATTTATTGTTCTGCCTCAGAGAGCAGAATGTCTTGGGCCGGCCCTGAAAGTAGACAGCACATGGCTAGATGGACGAAAGGTCTGACACTGCATAACGCTTGGCAGCTCAATGTGCTTATCTTCCTACTCGTGTATGTGGTATTTGGGGTTGCTGCTTCCCCATTCCCCACAGTGTGAAGCATAACAACACAGGCAACAGAAGCATTATGTGAAGAAGCTGCTAGGAACAAGGGCTTCCAGAACATAAATGAGGCAGAGGAGAAACCTTATCACAACTATGGTTGCAGAAGCTCAAAGGGGCTGGGATCACTGCTATGGAAAATACATTCAGCTACCAGGGAAAGTGGTTCAGCTTTTAAAGCTTTAAGACAATGTGTAGAGTTTTCCCTGCACACAGTTTATCTCATGGTCTATTCAAATGGCAGGTAGTTTATGGCATAGACTCATGCACGCCAATGCAGGGAGTAATCAAGGTTTTGTTCCATGCTCTTCTAATATGGTTGCTTTTAAGTAATTCCTGGTCAATGTACACTTCTCCACTGTTTTGCTGGTATACTTTGTAACTTGCATACTACCATAGCTCAGGAACCAAGGCCACTGTCCAGCCCAAATTATGAAAAAAAGTTCCACTGGCTTCAGTGGGAAAGATTTAAACACGACAAATCAATGGGAACTAAGTGTGCTTCACTGTGGCTGGATCGTGCCCCAAATTTGGTCAAGTAGATAATTGCAATCTTTGGTTAAATGTAAATTCAATTACTCTGAGGAAGGAAATCCTAATTCATTCCTAATCCTAATTCAAGCAGTTATTGTGAATCAGGCACCAGTCCCAGAAATTGTGGTTGTTTGACGGGCACCCAGAATCCGGTTAAACACCAGTGCAGGAATCCCAAGAGACTAATTTTTAAATATAGTAATAAAATAAATGCAACACTTCCATGCATGATCAGAGTTTGCCGCTTTCCCCCACCTGCTGCAGCTTCTCAAACTGGGTCGGATCCTGCTGGGGGGGGTGCTTGAACCCTCATGAGCAGCCTTTCCAGAGGCATGATAGATTGCTTTGGGGAGGGGAAACTCCAATAGTTGTCAATGCAGAAGCAACCATGTAGTTCCTTGGATCCTGGGCTAGTAATTCAGTTTGAGTTGATTTAGGCTGCAATCCAATACACACTTACCTGGGAATAAGTCCCATTGAACCCAATGGAGCTTACTTCTGAGTAGACATGTATTGCATTGCAGCCTAAAGTAGCAATCAAAGGGGTTTTTGCTACTGGCTTCAGTGGGAGCAGGGTACACCCTTTGTCCCATGAAACCAGAGGGATAAATTAATTTCAATCAATTCAACAACAGGGTTTTGAAATGAGCTGTAAGTGAGTTCCAGTTTTAAAAGTACCAATAAAAATCTATTTCTACAGAGTTATTTCTGCTAGAGCATTCTGAGGGAGGAAATGTATCAATTCAGTTTGTTTTCAAACAGGAGGAACATGATCAAATTAATCCCTGCATCCCTGTAACTTTTTGCAATCTGAAAATCTTGTCCAATATCTTATTTTTCTTTATTAGGAACAAAGTATTGCATTGAAGAAACCTGGTTTGGGGATTGAATTTTCTTGTAGCAAGTGATGAACACTATCTATGTGTTCCCATTTGTAGTTTGAACCTACAGCTGATAACATGAGATAGCTGATAGTTAGGAAATTATAGTTCAAACAACCGAAATGGAAACTGCAGGTGAAATACACAACTCCTTCTAGGGTGAGAGATACAAGCTTTGGGGAAATTTTCAATCTCCACTTTTCATCCAGCTTTGGGAGAAAAACAGTATTTGGGGGATCTATCTTCCTAAACCAGTTCTTAAAGTACCTTCAGCCTGCACCTATGGATATGAGCACACTAGTTGCATACAGAAAAGCTTTGCTCTGCAAAACCTCTTTGAAGCGAATTTTTAAAAATGCACTCAAGCTGATCCCACCAGGTTTTACAGTAAAAAAAGGGTGGGGTTTGACTAGCATTGTGTGCCCCCCGTTGCCAGAAGAGAGAGGTGGAGATGCACTAGAACCAGCAGTACAGTATGTCTCTACCCTAAGCATCTTTTCTCAGACATGAAGCCAGCTGAGTTCAATGGGACTTCCTTCCTTGTTAAATGGATTTAGGATTGTGATCTTAATGTTGTTTTTCTGCCAAAATAAGTACTTTCTAAGATGCCTAATACGTTTGACCATAGAGGGCACATGGCCTGTTTGAAATTATAAGCACTTTTTTGAGAACACTGGATGATGTTTTTACTACTGAACACTGAATGATATCACCCAGAACCCTTCCCTTGGCCACTAATATAAAAACATCATCAGAGGCCATTAGTTTAGCCTACTTTTATTTAACTGCTGTGGCTGAAGCACAAAATACATTTTTTAAAGTTCAAGTTGCACTTGCTTTCAAATGTTTAAATGCTATTTGATGTTATGACAATAAGATATTTTTCCAGTTGCTAAGGTGCTGGACTATGACTGGGAGACCAGGGTTCGAATCCCCACACAGCCATGAAGCTCACTGGGTGATCTTGGGCCAGTCACTGCCTCTCAGCCTCAGAGAGAGGCAATGGTAAACCACCTTTGAATACCATTTACCATGAAAACCCTATTCGTAGGGTCGCCATAAGTCGGGATCGACTTAAAGGCAGTCCATTTCCATTGCCTATACAAAGCACACCTATTTCTAAACAACACCTTTTTAGTGTTGTCAAAGTGCACTGTAGCAGTTGCTTTAAGGATCTACATCTACAGAGTGAGATGGTGAAGAATGTTTACCCAGTCTGGTTGTCCCTCTTCCTAGAACATAAGAAGAATGCTGCTGGAGCAGGCCAGAGTTCCCTGGGAATTGTAGTTATGTGAGGGGAATATGGGTCTTCTAACAACTCTCAGCAGCCTAACAACCTACAGTTTCCAGGATTCATTGGAGGGAGAAGTCATGATTTTATTTATCTATTTATTTATTTAATATCTCACCCTTCCTCCTAGAAAGTGCTATGCCTTAAAGCAGGTGAGTCCCTCCCTAGATCCAGCAGCCATGCTTTGTGTACTCTTGGGCTATACAAACAAACAAGAGGTGAGTTGCATTATCAGCACTTTATAGCACTGAGGGCAGTCTAGTCTGGAGGGCTTCATGAGAGCAGCAGCAACAGCAGCCATCTTCACTTAAGCAATACACAACCTGAAAATGAAGGGTTAAGAATTTAAGAGGCAGCCAACTGAGAGAGAGAAAAACTCTTCTTCGGATCTGTACTGAGTGCTTTGAAATTCTGTCCTACTTACAGAACTGAATTTACTTCCCTTTTCTTCCTTTACCAACCAATTTCAGTGCAGTTGACGACCAACTGATTTCATACATCACTGCAATTTCCAGGGCACTCCCACCAGGCCTCATCTTGCACAGCTGCCCAATTCCTTAGAAAGAAAGAGCAGTCAGATCATAATACCTAAAACCTTGTGAAAAAATAGCCTCTGATCTGCAGGGATCTGGAAGAGGATGAGGGCAGAGAAGGCAACAGCCCACTCCTAAGACTGGCCAGAAGAGGCAGAGTCCGCTTTCCCAAATAATCAGGCAAACAAATTGCATTGTTAAGTAAAGAGCCAATTGATAAAAAAGAGGGAGAACTGATTGCACTGTTTCGCTTGCTATGCCTTGAAAGCAAGGCTTTGCCGTGGAGGGAGGAGCTGAGCAGAGAAAAATGTGGGGAGAGCAAGGGAGCCAGAGTTGAGGTTGAGAGTGGAGAGGCTGCACTCTGAACAGAGAGTCCTTCTACCATTTTATAATATTCATCATTACTGGTGTCTTTCCAATACTGTTGGGACCCCCTTTTAATATATTGGATCACTTTGAGCATCCCCCCTAAAAACACTTTTGGGGTACCTGTCAAACTGTCAAATTAATGGTGTGATATAAAAGATATATAAGATAATGACTGGTATGTCCCAGGTCTGAAGTGATTGTTTTTAATCTGCAGGCTGCTTTGCAAAGTATAGAAGGGCAGGCCCCTGCTCCCAAGGAGCTTACACAGATGAGACAAAAAGGCTGGGGAGAGAGATGGAGGAAGAAGGGAGTACACTATGCATTAATTCTAATTAGACATACTCACGCTTTATTACAGTGAGATTTGGGAATAAGGTACTGTGCCGAAGGTGTTACAGAAAAGGTGAGCTGATTAAACTTTTGAAGGAAATAAGAGAAGTGGGATTATATAAAAATTTGAGGGAAACGTCTGTTTGCTCGCTAAGCCTAACGGTGAACAGCCTCTGAGTCTCTGTAGCTGTAATCCTCCTAAACAAGGCCTACTTGGGAGTAGGCCCCATGGAACATAGTGGAATGCCCTTCCGAGTATGCGAGCAGAGGACTGCAGCTGGTATGTGTATAAACAAGGCAGAGTAGCAGCCCATGAAATGATTTTGTAATCTTCAGTGCACCCAGTTTCAGTCTACACTACAGCCACTATTCCATCTCTTGATTAACAACATTTATGGCTCACAGCTGACCAAGATCTTTACATTTACATCACCCCAATTCCAACTTTGAGGAGTCAGATGGTGCATTGCCAAGCTTGTTTGATAATTGCAGCTGTGTGCAGGACTCTGAAAAGAGCTGGATATGAAGAGAACTGGGTATGAAGAGAACTGGGATTTGAAGGCATATCACAGCAGCCTGGAGATGGACAGTGAAATATAGAGGGGTGGGAGGCTAAGATTAGAGTAGTCATGAGTATTTTATTTATTTATTTATTTACCCCCTCCAAGGTGGCTCACAACACAGAGGTATGTAAGTAACAAGCTCTATGTCAGCAGTGGGAAACTAGATGCCAGACTACAACTCTTATCGTGCTTGACCATTGACCATGTTGGCAGAGGCTCATGGAAGTTGGAATCCAACAACATTTGAAGGGCCACAGCTTCCCCACCCTTATCCTGTGTCAACGTGAAGCATTTTCTGTGTGTGTGTGTGTGTGTGTGTGTGTGTGTGTGTGTGTAGTAGTAGTAGTAGTAGTAGTAGTAGTAGTAGTGGTAGCTTTAGAGTGTATTTAGTAGAAAAGTATTAGTGTTTTCCCCTTTTTAAAGCACGTTGAATTGCTGCTTTTATGAATAGGAATTTTGTGGAAGCTGAAATAGTTTTATTTGGAAGGAGGTCTGGATGTAATTCAGTGTGACAGGTTAGAGTTGCATCATTTCTTAGCAAGATTGTCTTTACATTACAAGACCGTAGCTCCCAAGGCCCTACTATACCACTTTGGTAATTCCCAGTGCCTGCATGCCTATTTCTCTGTCATTCTCTCCCTGTTATTCTTGTCTCCAGAGCTGCCCCTAGGCACCGGGAAGCGGGGCAGTTGCCCCCAGCCACGCACTTTGGGGGGGCCCGCGCTTGGCGGTGGTTTTTTTTTTACTTTCTTTCCCCTCCTCAGCCCCTTTGTTGGGGGCTCTGGCACTTTGTTGGGGGCTCCAGCGGCTGCCATTCCCCTGTTTGGGCTCACACGTCTCCAGTGAGATGAGCCTTGCTGGGAGTCCGCAGCTGCGGCTCTCCTTGCAACCTTTTTGCCCCTTTGCTGCCAGCTCTGTTACTCTCAGGCGGCGGCGGCACTCGTATTTTTAGCAGCCTGACCGGGACACCGCGGCTGAAAATACGAGCAGCCGCCGCTGTCTGGAGCTTAAATAGGAGCTGCACGTAAAAAGTAGCCAAAGCAGCTCCCAGCCGCAAAATTACAAGCCGCCGCTGCTGCTGCTCAGATAACTTAGCTGTTCTTAGATGTGTTTCACACTAGCACTGTGCATCACTGTGCTATATAATCAGTCCATCTCACTTAAAAAGAAACTGCAACCATTTGTTTCACTATCATTCTGTAAATACAAATATTTGACTTTCAGTTTGGAGAAAAAGAAATAACAGAAACAAAATGTTTCAAAAAGAACTTAATGCTGGCCTAGATGTTCTTGCTAAATCTGATGTTTCTAATGCAGTTAATATATCAATAGGAACAAAATTGACACCAGGTTCTTGAAATTCTAGTGACAATTCTCTAGGCAAAACTTACCAATATTATGACATGTGAGGATATAGCATCATTGTGCTCTACTGAAAAGTATTTGCTACTGAAAAATTTGAATATGGGAAATCCAGGTGCAAACCCTATCTCAGCCAAGAAGATATACCTTAGCAAAGTCACTTTCTCTTAGCCTTATTCCCACATCTGTCAAAACAGGGGCACCAGTCACTATTTCCAAAGGGAATAATGAAGATGATATGTAAATATTATAATTATATATATTCGTAAATAAAATCTCTCTCTCTCTCTCTCTCTATATATATATATATAAAGAGAGGGAAAGAATGTGCCCCCCCCAACTAGCTTTTGCCCGGGCCCCACACATGCTAAGGGAGGGCCTGCTTGTCTCCTTCCTAATTACTCTGTTCTTAAACTCGCCTTCCCTGTGATGCTCTTCAGATGCTTTGGACTACAACTCTCATCATCTCTGACCAATGGCCATGCTGGTGGGCACCAGGATGGGTAAGGCTGTCTTAAATAATAAAATCATGGTGAGGCCACTGATGTCACCCACATATGGGTCATGATGACCCACTGGTTGAACCACTGAAAGCTGTAGGCTGCTTTAAAGAGATCTGACCAGTGATGGTCTGGGACTTGTTTTAACTCCCTTACATTTTTGCATTCTCTTTACTTTTGTGGCACATTCTCAATCACTTAATACAAATCAATTGCCATTTAAACATTCTTTACCCAAACATTCAGATTCATGATCAGGAAGCTAAAGTTTGAGATTCTTCCATGATTATGGATGGAGTGGGAGTTCTAATCTGCATTATTGTGAAAAGAGAACCAGGGAGCAGTTGTTTTGCACAAAAGGGGCCTGATGTGTTAGTGGCACAAACTTCATTCTTAACCTTAATCAAGGCAGTCATACAACTAACTGTGTGACAGTTTCACTGATTCTTGTGCAACTGTGACACTGAAATAAGTGTGTATTGAAGACCGAAGCCTTTCTTGTGAGACAACTAGAAATATGGATACTCTCTCAAAGTCATATAAGCTACCTACTCCTTAATAGTGTTTAACTGCCTGATTATTCTTATAAACAATTTAAGGCAGAGAACTGTAAATACAATGTGGTATCTCTCCACTGCCTTTCAAAGTACGTTCATAAGAGAAATTTCTAATTTTTTTTATTGATGGAGAGACTGAATGATGTGAAGTTATTCTGGATTAATGAAAAAAGAATTTGGATGTTCGGATGATGCTCAGAATTAGTGAAGGGAATTGACTCTTGGGCAGCAGTTTGATGAACAATGGCTGTATTAATTCTTAACTTTGACTTGCAAATACAGAAAATAAGGTACAGGTGGATTTAAGGCAGTGCTTTCTATGTGGCATAGGTATGGCTAAATACATGATGTACTATGCTTCAATTCATTAACTGTCTCATTTTCTCTGTGACCTTAAACAGTGGAGCTTAATAAAACTTCTATGCAGAAGCAAGGCTAATTAAATTGATATTAATTGAAGGCAGTATACATTTGGTTTCCAGAAGGTTTCCTATCTAGTCACTGACCAAGAAGTTTCGGCAATGTTCCAGCATCATGTGCCTTCAAAACTCTAGCCCAGGCCCTAGATAACCCTGCTTTGGTGAACTCTCAGGTTAAAGAAGAGGATACTGCCATACTTGATGGTTGTTTTTAACTGGAGTGCACAGCAGTATGCTATGCCAGACAAGAATAGCCTGGGTTTCTGCACAAATTGTAGAGAAGCTTCAACTATGAAGAATATCCTGAAGAATACAGTCTATGCAATCCTAATAAATTTATAGCTGAAATATTAGTAGCTGAAATCTTAGTAGGACCTTGCAACTGATAGACCTTGAAGATTGGCTGCAGAAGTCCCAAGTTCAAACCCACGATTTGGTAATCCTCTCCCAACCTAACCTTCACTTTTGCTGTGAAGAGAAAATGGGACAAGAGTTGGAAAGCTCCTTGTGCACAGGAAAAAGTGCTATCATGATTCATTATCCAACTAGTAGTTTGAGAAAGACAAACAATGCTACCATAAGTAGAAACATATTACTCCAAAGAATCACATTTTTTGGACGTCACTAGATGTCGGACAAGAAGCTTAAGAGGGCTATTTCCTTCTGTATATCAGGAGCTTATCTTCTGGCATCAGAAATAAAGAACTAATCAATAAAAGCTGCCTGGAACCAATGCTGACAGAAACTTTCAGGTGGCGTAATAATGTTTCCATACTTACATTGGTTAGTGAATTTAGGCCAGTTTTGTGCTTACCTGACCACATCTTTAAATTTTGAGTGGTACTTTACAATAAACCTGAACAGCTAGAACTCCCTTACGTTACAATACAAGCAAGTTGCAAATACCACTTATGCCACCAAATCTCCTATGGTTACATATTCTCACCCACAAACTTGGGAGACAACTGGACCCTGAAGAGGAATGCATTGGGAGAGAAAGAAATAATGACTTGGTAGGGCTAGCACAAGACGGATGCTGAGATAGATTAAATGTTACTATCTTGTCTGTAGCCAATGCTCCATCTCAGAAGGAACTTATTGCTTTGGGTGCCAGAGAGGCCAATTTTAAACCTATGATTTGCTGCTTTATTGCTTATATACAGTTTAACTGCCACAAGCACAAAGAAGTGTACACCTACAGACTCCAATGTGATCATGGCTTTTTTTTTATTGCTTCGTACTTGTAGTCTATTGCTAGGAGATCATTCTTCAAGCGCACATATACAGTTCATAGTGAGACACCATGCAACTAAAATATGAGCATCCATGGGTGAGTGCCAGAAAATTCCACTTACAGCTTGCTCCTAAGCAAATGACCTATTTTTTTTTGAGTTTGCATGTTTTGTTAATCTCTTTTGTTATATTATTAAGCAACAAATAGGCAAAGATCATTTCTGGGAAAGATTTGAATAAGCTGCCTAAAAGCTGAATTGGGCTAGAGTTGATAACATGAACATCAACAATTTTGGGTATTTGTTGTAGCCATTTAAGGCAATGTTGTCAGGAATTTGAAAACATTCCTGTTTACCCAGGCATTTGATGGCTGAAGGTGACTGTTCCTGGCAATCTGACTATCACTGATGAAAGAATGTTTTTAACTGTGACTGTGTTTTAGAATGATTTTAACTGCTTTTAGAATGCTTTTCTTTTTCTTGTTTTTGAGTTGTTTTTGTTGATATGTTTGCCCCCCTGGACTCCTTTGGGAGGAAGGGCGGGAAATAATTTCAATAAATAATAATACATAATAACAACAATAAGATCCCTGCAGGATCAGACTAAACATCCATTATGTTTTCTCCAGCTGTCAACTGGATTCCATTGGGAAGCCCATAAGCAGAGCTTGGATGCAATAGCCTTCCCTCACTTGTCTATCCCAATGACTAGTGTTCAGTGGTATGCATCCTCTGAACAGGGATGCTCCATTTAGTCACCATGGTCAATAGCTATTGATGAAGTTCTCCTCCATGAGTCTGTCTAATAATTCTTCTTTTAAAGTAATCTAAGCTGGAATTCATCACCACATCTATGGAACTGTTTTGTATGTATGGATTCATCACATACTGATCATTTTAAAAGTTTTAAAAGTTTTTAATGATTTAAAAGTTTTTAATGATGTGCTAAGCTGAGAAAGAATAATGCATATTAATCCCATGAATATGAACTGGCTCTATACAAGTGGCTGTTATTTATTTATTTATTACATTTATATCCCACCTTTCCTTCAAGAAGTTCATGGTGGCTTACAAACATGGTTCTCCCCCTCCCAATTTTATCCTCACAACAACCCTGTGAGGTACTTCTCTGTCCATTTCTGGACTGCTATATTATTATTATTTATTATTATTTCATTTCATTTCTAGACCGCCCATAGCTAGTAGCTCTCTGGGCGGTATACAAAACTGGATTAAAATACAATAATATAATAAAATCAATAACACATAACAACAAGTTAACTAACAAAATTAAACGTAAAAACATTAAAATGCCTGGGAGTATAGCCAGGTCTTAACCTGGCGCCTAAAAGAAAGTACCGTAGGCGCCAGGCGTATCTCCTCAAGTAAGCTGTTCCAGAGTTCGGGGGCCACCACAGAAAAGGCCCTAGATCTAACAACAGTCCTCCGGGCTTCCTGATGAGTTGGTACCCGGAGGAGGGCCTTAGATACTGAACGAAGTGAACGGGTAGGTTCATAGCAGGAGAGGCGTTCCACAAGGTATTGCAGTCCCACACCGTATAAGGCTTTATAGGTCAAAACCAGCACCTTGAATCTAGCTCGGAAACAGATGGGTAGCCAGTGCAAGCGGGCCAGGACAGGTGTTATATGCGCAGACCGATAGGTCCTCGTCAACAACCTGGCTGCTGCATTTTGCACTAGCTGGAGTTTCCGAACAGTCTTCAAGGGCAGCCCTACGTAGAGCGCATTACAGTAGTCCAATCTAGAAGTTACCAGAACGTGAACAACTGAGGCGAGATCGTCACTGTCCAGATAGCATTTGCACAGCTTTTCCTGACTACAGCAGTATGGATGGAAAGTTCTGTCAATGTTGGTTCTCTCAATTTCTCTTTTTTCCAATCTTAAATTCAGTTCTCCACATTTCTGCAGCAATTAGCAACATTTTTTTAAAAAAAATCCTCATGAAAATTCTCCAGCATTTTATTGCGGATTTCTCCTCATAAACACATTTTTGTAGGCAGTTTTGAATAATGTATACATTTTTGCAATAATTTCTCATCACAATATTCATTTTTGTGTGTTCTTTTCACTCATATATTCATTGTTATGTACACCTTCCCCTGACATATGTTTACAAAAATGCATTGTTTGGTTGGAGAACTGCATCTCAAAATTCAGTGAAGTGTGGATTTCAAAGAAAGGCTGTGTTTCAGTTCTCATATTGTTTCAGAAAGTGCAAATTTGATTGATTCAGCTTGGAATGTGAACTGAATTGAATTTCTTGCCCATCCCTAGCAGCTACTAGTTGATTCTCCTCCCCCTTCCCCCTCGCCTGGCCTTAATGTCAGAAGAGGTTAGCCACATAGCACTATTTCATTTCCTTACTTTGGGGGCTTTACATGTGGTTTCCTCTAACTTCTGACTTGCAGGGGCTAAAGGATAGAATGCTGGGAATGTGCTGCAAAGTGCAGCTGCCATAGTACTTTTCTAGTCGGGGAAACACAGCACATTAGAGAAGGACCAGGAAGGTAAAGTTGCCACTTGGCTGCTTTTGCAAAGGCAATTGCCCCTTATCCCAGCTCCACTCTGTCACTTGTGTGTTTTGTACAGCATCTCATCTTATATGAACTATCCAAGTAGTCCTCTTGTGGTCTCTAAAACCAACCAAGAATGCTCTGTTAAGTGTATTATACATGCACCAAGTGCCGCTGGGGCTCTAAAGTGCCCCCTAAGCCCTGTCTTCAGTGGATTCTCTTTTTGTATCAGTGAAGGTGACAGCTTTGTCCATGCAAAGGAAACAGGAACATGTACACTGAAGTCAATGGTGAAGCCTGAACTCTGTGAACTTACTAGAACACACGTCTAAGTGCACACAGGGCTCCGGATCAGCTCATACATATTTGTATAGAAATCACTGCTGGGACAATCCTGTGACTGAAAATTCTTGTCTGTGAAAATGGCAGTTGAAGAGCAATAGTACCTGCTAGATTCCATCCCGGAATGCATGCAGATCCTTATTAGGACTTCACCTAAAGGTGCATGTTCATCATTTGTTAACAGCAATAACAGATATAACTTGCATTTGGAAATGATTAATCATAATCCAAACCCTGCAGATAGAACTTTCACATCATCTTACCTCACTTCAGACATAGTTTTCAAATGGAGGCAGTTCGCAAGCCAAACCTAGGATTGAATGTTATGTTCTCAAGTTATAGACATGCATACATGAAACAATCTTTAAATTATTGTGCATGGCCAAATGATATATTTCTGATACCAATGATGACTTAGCTCCTTAGAAGCTGGGATGCTTGAAGAAGTCATTCTGGCAAATTCTGATATTAGCTGACCTGATCTGTACTTACTAGACTAATGTGTGTATCTGAACTTAGTTATCCACTAGCCTTTGCACTTCCCAAGTGGTCTGATGCAGTTCGCAGTTTTAAAAAAACACCAAAATACATTTTTTTTAAAAAAAAATTAAATGTAATTTTGTGCAAGTATTATTCTACATTGCAGATTAATGTGGAAAATGGCAGATTGAATGGATGTACAAAATGACAAGGGCTGGATGTGCCAATAATTACTAAAAAGCCCCTATTTTAAACAGAATCCTTTTACTCATCTCTCCCCTTTTTTCAGTGTTATTTGCTTTGCATATTGTTATAGGATTGTGGGGTTGGTATGTATGATGTCTGTAATTCTGTGTCTGCAGAGGTGAAGTTTGTAGTAAAGGAACCTGCTGTACTGGGCAAACCAGTTTTTTTTGTTAGGATAATGGGTCTGGCTAAGTCTGTCAAGTGGGGCATGTCTAACATGTCTAAAGACTTAGTCAGGAGCAGATGTGTTGGCACAGGAACAACTGGATGATGCTCTTTCAGGAAGGGGGTAGGCCTCCCCACATCCTAGAGCGAGGAGGTAACCTGGGTGTTTTTTAGTCTAGTATGGAGCTGGAAAGAGACAGAGGTTTGACTGAATCCCAAGCTATGGCTTTTGGGAGCTTCCTTGAAACCCAATAGAGAAGCTAGATCTATTGGAGTGTTAATCCTGTGAGCCCCTTCCATCTTATGTTCAGGTTGTATATGTATAAATAAAACTGCATATACCAAAGATACCACAGTCTCCAGTCACCTTCATTCCAAGGAAGCTGGACCCTGAGTAAGTGCTGGAACCCCTGGAAGTCTCTCGCCACTTGGAGATTGGGGTGCGCACAACAATATGATGGTTAACCACAATGGAACTTTCTTGGTAATGTTTGGCAGACCTGCTGCACTGCTGAGTATGCAATATACTATGAAGTATTACTAAAATGATTAGTGAATAATCCATAAGTATGTAAATGATTATAGCATATCTGGAAATGATGAAAATAATGGCACTGGCCTGAAATGGACAGGTGGCAAGTGGAAACACTTTAAGATTCCTCAATTGTGGCACTGCATCATACCATTTATCTGCCGTAAATGTCACATGGCAATCCTACCACCATCTGCTCATGGACCATTCTTGAAGTGATTTACTTACTGGCATAAATGGAGCAGGCCCTGAACCCTACTGGCCATTGTGGGATAAGACATCAGTTAAGAGGTATGAGACGGCAGAGAAGATTCATGAGATTTGGCAGATACTCAATGGGCCTAGTTTGGACCATGCTTCAAAGCAAAATACGTTAGTAAGCATTCCAAAGTAACAGCTGTTCAATGAGTTTTTAAAAAATCTCCAAGGAAGCCGATCCTGCAATTTATCAGCAGATTTATCCCATTTATTTACTGCACAGTTACATGTTACATGTGAGAAATGTATGCGTGGTTCATCCTTGAGATATTAAATCCTTCAGTTTGCTACCAATTTAAAAGGTAATTTAGTAGAAGGACTGTTTCACAAATGTCCTAAAATCCATGGAAATCTACAGTGGAGTCCCTTCAGTCTCTGCCTGGAACATTTTGACACATATTGGCTTGTTTTGTGATTTCAGTGGCAGTCCACATAAGAACATCATAGTGATATTTTAGATAAATTAAGAGTTTATTTTAACTGGAAATGAAGTACAGATCATCCCCAGTGTAATATGTGGACATGGTGCGCGTGTGTGCACGCATGTGCGCGCACACACACACACACACAAAGCTACAGATAGTTCAGAAGATGGAAGACTCTAACAGAAGTTACAAGATACAACCCAGCAAAAGTTAGGCATGACTATGTCCCATTGAAAGCAATGGAATGGGACTAACCTAAATACCACAGATGCCAATATGCAATGAAGCTTTCTCCCATGGAAATATGCGTAAGTGCAGCCTTATTCACTTTTGCTTGACTGTGCCCAGTAAGTGCATAGGTTGTATAAAAAGGGCTAGGTGGACATAACAAATGTTTAGCTAGTAACACTTGAAAAACATTGAGGGCAACACAGCATTTCCTATTTTATATGTACACAATTCAATTAATTTTGTTAAAACATTCTAAAGAAGAACATTTAGTTAGGAAGACTTGCGATATTCTGGCAGGGAACACTATGAGCCAGCCTGCTAATAGTTAAAATGTTGGCTTGGTCTGTGGGAGACCAAAGTTCAAAACCTTGCCTGAATATGAATCTCACTGAGTGGCCTTGAATAGCTTACCCTACAGCAGGGGGTCACCAATGTGGTACCCTCCAGATGTTGTTGGACCAATGTTGGCCAATGGTCAGGGGTGATGGGAGGTGCAGTCCAACAACATCTGGAGTGCACCACGTTGGATACTCTTGCCCTACAAGTTGCTGGAATAAAGATGGTAAATCATGATGTACACCGAAAGTCCCGTAGACATAATAAACCACAATATCAATACCAATAATAAACCCAAGGTATATATTTCAAGAGAATGCAAAACAATATTCTATTCCAGTTCATGCAATTACAAATGGACTCTTTGCAAGTGTACTTATGACATTAAAATCAGATGGTATTATTGTCCTGTATGACTGAAGGGTAGAATATTAGAATACTGCAACTAATTCAAAGTTTTGGTTTTCTTAAGCACTGATCTTAATTTGCCTCCCTAGACAACTGCTACTTAAGTTCCTTGAAGTTGGAAATGATCAAGCAGCCATCTAGTTCACACACATGCCCCAAAGGCAAGACCAACGAGCCTATAATTTAGAGCCTGAATGGTGTGCCACTGAAAGATACTGACATAGTAAATTGTTACAGCAAGATAAGTTCATGTCTTAGCATCTCTCTCATTTGGATAGTTCTGCATCCATTTACATTTTAAAATGTTGCCTTACTTTCATTTGATAAATTTTCCAAAAATTCTGTCTGCTTACACCTCTCAACCTCCACAATCTTCCAACATTTAGAAAGCCACATGGCTATACTGAATCTGAAATGCCCTTTGCAATGAGGGGCAATTGGACCATATGGTTCACAGTATCTGTTTAACTAAAGGGGAAAAAAATCATTCTTGACTTGATGGAAAATGTCCAAGCTTCTCTCTTCAAGATATGAAGTAACTTGGCAATTATGGCAGTATAAAAAAAACCACAAGCCTGACAATACACCCAAGCTTTCCTCACACAATGAACTAGAGAAAAGTGCCCCCAAAGGAACTTTACTTGTCACAATACGGAAGCACATAAATGAAGTGTGCATTGAAAATGGATGTTTAGGATGTATTGCATTTGAACATGCTTATATATTAAAAAAATAATTGTCTGTAGGCTCTTTGTGGGAAGCTATTCTTTCTTTTGAGAGAGAGTTGATTTATTTGCAAACACAGCCATTATCTCCATGGAGATGCTGACACCAATTGTTTAGGTTTTGCACTGATCTCTGTGATTATGAATTCAGTTCTTACTATAAATTAGCTGCCTGAAAGGACACCTAAATGGTGGTTCTGCATTTTTCATTCAGGACCATTGCTCCTACCTTCTGGACACTATTGTTCAAAGGAATTAGTATTCCTAGTCTCTCTACCTGTCTAGAAACAATGGAAGCAATTCACCAAGCAATGTTGCCTCGCAACGTCCCCTAATTATAACTGAAGTTGAGCAGAAGGCCCCTGCAAATCCTCCTGCAAAGAATGGAGGAGATGACAGAACAGTAATGCTTGATAGATCTCTCTCTCTCTCTCTCTCTCTCGCGTGTGTTGAGAGTCCAAAAGCTAGGTTACTCAGAAACAATTTTTAAAAGTTTATGTCTAAATGAAGCTATTTCACTGCAAAATTATCTTCATGATGACTTCAGTTGATAGACCAAATGTAGTACAAGATGCCTACAAAAAAATAGTATCTGCATGCTAATAGCTTGCATATAGCTGAAGAAAGCAGAAATACACCAATTTCTCAGAGATTATCGGCTGTGCTAAAAGAGAAGCAACAAAAGTGTGATTTTGTCACACAAAACTAAGGAAGTACTTCTTTACTCAGCGCATAGTTAAACTATGGAATTTGCTCCCACAAGACGCAGTAATGGCCACCAGCCTGGATGGTTTTAAAAGATTAGACAAATTCATGGAGGACAGGGCTATCAATGGCTACTAGCCATGATGGCTGTGCTCTGCCACCCTAGTCAGAGGCAGCATGCTTCTGAAAACCAGTTGCCGGAAGCCTCAGGAGGGGAGAGTGTTCTTGCACTCGGGTCCTGCTTGCGGGCTTCCCCCAGGCACCTGGTTGGCCACTGTGAGAACAGGATGCTGGACTAGATGGGCCACTGGCCTGATCCAGCAGGCTCTTCTTATGTTCTTATGTGATGTTCACTTGACACTCTACTATGAGGCAACAACATATGAAAAGGGTGTATAGCCTTTGACAGTGGAATGCTGCGTGCCTTGCCTCACATAGCACAATATGAAAACTTTTAAATAATGTCCTTAGATCAAATGGAGGGGCAGGGGGAGAAGAAGAGAGTTAGCTTGTTCTGAAAAAATGACCATGGTAGTACACATGGTAGGAAAGAATCCAGCTACAACATGTTTCATATTGGCAGAGAATCACCTCTGGTCACAGTTTCCAAAAAGAGGCTTCTAACAGTGCAATCCTATGCATGTCTACTCAGAAGTAAGTTGAACCAAATTCAGTGGGACTTGCTTCCAAGTAAATGTGTAAAGGATTGCAACCTTGAGTTACTTTATTATTCCTATTCTCAGGGTTTCTTTTTCATGTCTAACTATGATTAATTACAATATATTTTAAGGCAGCCTTTCTCATCATGGTACTATTACCTCTGACTAGAAGCTAAAATGATGAAACTGAGGTTATCATACTTTGAACACATAATGAGAAGATATGCTTCACTAGAAAAGACAATAATTCTGGGGAAAACCGAAGGGAGTAGAAAAAGAGGAAGGACAAACAAGAGATGGATTGATTCTATAAAGGAAGCCACAGCCTGAACTTACAAGATCTGAACAGGGTGGTTAACAACAGATGCTACTGGAGGTCACTGATTCATAGGGTCGCCGTAAGTCGGGATCGACTTGAAGGCACATAACACACACATGGAATCTCAAGTTTGTAGTTGATATGTTACCCTCACTGATCGCCTGCACTACTAATCATCATGAGTAGATGGTCCCATATTGAGGAGGGACAGGCACGCTGCCTGATGAACTAATCAAAGCACACTGTGACCCAAACCAATGAAAAAGGGAAGGGGGACTGGGAGAAGTTTCTGCGTCTCCTGACATCTGTATGCAACTCACTGTTTAAGAACCTTTGCTGAAAATGTATGAATCTAGAGAAACAACCTTATTCTCCTAACTGCCAACACTCTTTATAGTGAAGGGCACACCATCCCCAAATTGTCTGACTTCTCTTTACATTCCAGTTCAGTTTTTAAACTTTGAAAAGATGTATACAAATGAACTTGAGTGCTCATCTGTAAGACATGGGCAGTATTCAGCTTCAAATTAGCATTCACCTATAGGTACCATTGCAGAAGTGATTTGCCAGCCATCTCTTAACTGTCAAGAAAGCTCTAGGAACACAACACTAGAGAAATACAATATGTTCTATGCTTCACCTTCGTGTATGAAGAATCACACAGGGCATAAATCATCAAGGTTCCACTGGAACTGTGTTGAATTACTTCTATGCAAGACAGCCAAGAATCTTGTGGCACATTAAAGACTAACAAGATTTATTGTGGCATCAGCTTTTGTAGATTAGAGGCAGCTTTGTTAGATGCATGAAACATTGTCTGCTGTACGCATATCTATCTATAGCTATTCATATATAAATATATGAAAAAATATAACACTGGGTTTAAAAGGCCAATGGGATACCGAAATCATATGTAACTGTTCCAAAAGTGTCTGTTTTTACTTCACAAGCCTAATGGCACTCCTTGCACGGCTATTTATTTATTCACATTTTTATCTCACCTTTTCCTCCCCGGAGCTCCTATTTTTGTCCATGTTTATGATTCCCCCATCTACTTTTACTCATGTCAACCTTTACTTCATTTTATTTCGTCTATTTCTGTTTTTCCTTCCCAAGGAAAACCCAAAGCCACTTACGGCAAAACACACACATCCAACTCAGTTAACAAAATATCAGAAGGAAAGTCAATATAATAAGAACATAGCATTTGCCAAGATGTAAAACAAGTCAGATCTAAATTTATGTCAAAACCGTCTCGAATACAATCAGCTAAATCCAAGAATTAATTCAACAAAAGTCTTCCTTCTGGCTTTTATGTTCTCAGCCCATGCTTGGCCTCCTTTGTACAATGATGGGAGCAGCTTTACCTCGGTGCCAATCTTGCAAGACAGCAGCAACATGCTGGCCAGATATCCACCAGCCCCGAGAAGTTGGCTTTGGCTTAAAGCTGGGTGTTAATGTCCAGTACTGGGGAGGGTGGGAGCTCCCTAGCCTGCAGTTGTTTCTCCTCTTGGCCCAGCTCTCCACTTGTGCCAATGCAGCAGCAACTATGTATCTGCCGACAAAAGATAATACTCCATGCATCCAACGAAGTGAACTCTAGTCCATGAAACCTTAGTCTCAGGCCTGGTGCAAGGAATTGTACCACCTGAGGCAAGCAGCAGCTCAGCTACCACTACCCTTCCTCCTCTTCCCTTCTCCCCGCATCCTCTTCTTTGCAGTGCTGCTGGTGCTGCCCACCTTTTCCCTTCTGCCCTCTTTCTACTGCTGCTCCCTCATTTCCCCACTTTCCTGCCACATAAGTGGCGGCGCTGGTAGTTTCTCTGTCATTCCCATCACCTCCTTCCTGCCTCTCCTTGCCCTGAGAAAGGATCTGAAGGATCCTCAGAGCAAGATGAGGCAGGGTGGAGGACATTGACGTGGTGGTGAAGAGACTCACCTTGCCAGGTGGCTAATTGGATGGCCCACTGGTCAAGCTAATAATAAGGTGAGCAGGGGATCAAATTGCAAATTCATTGCTCCCTGTGCTGATCGCCTGAGATAACTGTCCCATTTTGCCTCATTACTGGCCTGGCCCTGTTGATGCTATAATGAATCTGTTACTGTGCAATCCTATACATGTCTTCTCAAAAGTAAGCCCCACTGAATTCAGTGGGGCTTACTCCCAGTTAGGTATGTATAGGATTGCAGTGTTAGTTTTCAAGATGTCACAAGAGCTTTCTTTTTGCTGCAACAAGCTAACAGGATAATTCTTCTAGAATTTGTCTCTATGTAAGGCTATGATCCTTTACCATTTCCAAATTCTAAATTCTTTACCAATTCTGAGTTCTGATTTAATGAGTAAAACTACGTATATAGTTTTATGTTCTTCAGAGCATGTTATGGTTTGGTTTGGCATGACATATTGCTGATACAAAACAGATGAACGCTGCAAATGCATTTGACACTCTGCTAAGTGGTGTGTCAAAATGAATACTGTAATTTTTAAAACGAAAATCTCTCATTGAATTATTCTGCATGGAAAATGGGCATGAAATTATCTACACATACAAGAGAAGTTTTCCTGCTGATCAACGTAGTACCTAGGCTACAGTCCTCAAACTGCTTTTCTGAAGTAGTCATGGAGATTAATGACACCAGGATTTTGGAAGTTCCAGAGTCTTAAATGTATTTTATGAGATACTTCTAAAAATATTATAGTCAATCTTGATAAGTAATGATGAGTATCAACATAATAGATGCACTATTCCCCCCCCCATATTTCTACATCCATCAATGTTCATAACCATGTTAGTAATAGTGAATACATAGCCAGTGGTGATATATATACTATGCCCACAATGGGACTTGGCAGCTTGGGAGAAGTTCAGAGCATGATGAAGTCATGCTGTGGAACCAACAACTTTTAGGCATGTTTTATTACAAAGGGCTGTTACTTTACAAGCATTCTGAAAAGGTTCCTGGTACAGTTTATAAACAGATAAGATTGCTAGAGTTCTACTAAGGGTGACTGGGAGGTTTGGGTCAGACCTAAACTCTAGGGCTTTGGGACTTCCAATAGTGGATCAGTCACCGAGCATGATAATCGCTTCTTTGCTTGTATTGTTCTGATGCCAGGACATACACTACTTGCAGGACAAATATTGAACATCAGTTTAAATATGCAAGACATAAACATTTACTTGTCAGAAAAAGAAAAATTATCCAAGTGTAGATCTAGCAAAACTCCAACAAAATGGCATTTCTTATCATTTGAATAATCACCATCATCATCTTTGACAGTTGGATAGATGGCAGAAAATATACAAGAAGTGGGCTTCACATTTGTTACAGCATGTGAAAGATTGTCCAGAAAGTGAAATGTATAAAAAAATAGGCAAAATCCCTATGATATTATATGCTGAATTATAATTCCTCCTGCCTAGAAGGTTATAAATGATATCTACAGTATTTGTATGACGTGTTTAAAAAAAATACCCAGAAGCATCCTTAGTTAAACCTTACTGAATACCTTTAAATGCAGGAATGCATTATAATTTGCTTAGCTGGTGCACTTTTCTAGAATAATTCACTAAGTACTGCTACTGTGACTCTTACATGCATTTTACAGATGCATGTGAAGGGGGCCTACCCTGATTCTGTTGACATTAATGGAGGATATTTAAAGCAATAGCAGGGATACTACACCTTCAAAAGTGGACTCCCCTGCCTGTTTCTGAACAGAACAAAGCAATCCACCAAATACTCTTTTATTCCACTGGACCTTTTGGAAGAGGCCCAATACTTAGTGGAATTTGTCCCCCATTATTAGCCACTCAGTTTTGATTCTTTCTTTCTTTTTTACCATGTTGATATTTATGGCCAACAGTAGCTCTGGCAACAGAGAAGAATTTTGTTTTAATTTGATTTTTTTTTAAAAAAAATCCCTGCTCCCTCCCTTGACCCTTTCCAGTTTGTTTACAGACAGCAGTCACCCACCTTTAAAAAGAATTATTGCCTGGCATTTCACGGAGCTTCTACTGCTTGCTTAGAACAATGCAGTGAAACAGAAAGAATCTCCTCTCTCCTGTCATGACCCAGTTCTGGGCTTGTGCTTTTTTGATGAGTCTTTGATCTGCAGCAGGCCTCATAGGCTGGTTTCCCGGAGGAACATGGTGCCAATGTTGTAGGAAATCTTTCTCACTCTGGCAGATGTGACGGAGGACTTTGGCTGCTTCTGACCAGTTCTGACCTCCAGGAAATAACAAATCCCAGGGATTTCCTTTGGAAAGTTGTCTGGAAGCTCTTCACGGGACCGAGGAATGAAGATAAAATTTTCTTCCTTCTTCAAAAGCCTGGGGGTGGGGGGAAGAGGTTTTTTTAAAAAGTCAGCTTTGTAATGCAAGGTTCAGAAGATTGAGAACGAACAAAACTTTTCATAATTTCTCCACAGAATAGTGAGGATTGATCAGCTGGTAAGAATAATTGGCAACAATTTGTTGGGCAATCCATTTTTATTTTATTTTATTTAACACTGCACTCCACATCTCCTAATGACTGCTTCCATTGCCTTCATAATGGTGTCAAATAGCACTGGAGACCCAATATTGTCCTGCGGAATCCCATAGTTCAGATCCCAGAGTTCAGATCCCAGAGTTTCGAAAGCTAGGAGCAGAACTACTGTGCCTCCAATCCATAATCCAGGGGTGATCCAAGAGGACACCATGGTCAATGGTATCAAAATCCATTAAGAGATCAGAGCTTGGAAAAGTTACTTTTTTGAACTACAACTCCCATCAGCCCAATCCAGTGGCCATGCTGGCTGGGGCTGATGGGAGTTGTAGTTCAAAAAAGGTAACTTTTCCAAGCTCTGTAAGAGATCAAGGAGAACCAACAGGGTTGGGCTCCCCCATTTCTTTCCCAATAAAGGTCATCTATCAGGGCAATCAAGCCCAATTCGATTCCCAAATGAGGCCTGAACCCAGACTGAAATGGGTCTAAATAATTGGCCTCATCCAAGGGTGTCTGCAGTTGTGCTACTATGATTTTCATTATTGATAAATATATTCAGAAAGTCAATGTCTGTAACTCTGATTAATATTTAGTAATATTGCAATCAAAATGCTCATCAATAAGACAAATGTGATGTGCACAGAAGAAAAGCTTGGCTATCACAAGAGAAACACTGCATCTCCCTGCAGGATCTTTGCCAGTAACACATGCTGTATTACAAAATAATTTAAGAAGAGCTCTGCTGGACCAGATCAGAGGCCCATCGAGTTCAGCATCATGTTTTCCATAGTGGCCAACCATATCCCTATGGGAAGTACGCAATCAGGTCATGTGGACAGTAGTTCAGTCCTGCTGCTATTCCTGATAAACAGGAACAGCATGGGAGAAAGCGCAAGGATTCACTTGGGGACACCACTGGGTAAGTCTGCTTCTGTGAACACAACACGTGAGAAGTAAGTTTGCTTTTAACTACACAGTCCTGCCTCTTCATTTGCATAGCGCCACCTTGGGTTCTGTTTCTTAAACATTCTGAGGTATGATGAAATGTTGCAAACTTGCACGCACACACTAAAAGAATGCTCAGCATTATGATGGGGGCACAGGTGAAGTTGTATATGGCAGGAACCTGATGGGAGGAGGCATACAACCTGGGCTCACAACACAATTTACATGATCCCTGCCAGTGGCACTCAGTGTCAGCGATGGAAAATAAGCTTCGTCTCTACCACAAGTGTATTTTAACCCCATTCCCCACAGGAACAAACAGCAACCATTCACTTACGTAGGTGAAAGTAAGAGAGTGCATTCAGGGGTACCACTGGGGCAGAAGCTAAAACTAGCTGAACTTAGGACCAGGCTTGATTCTATCAGGTAGTGTCACCCTGGTATCCTGCTGGCCATGCCGGCTCAGAATGATGGGAGCTGGAGTCCAGCAACATCTGGAGGGCACCATGTTGGCTACCATCATGCTAGGCTGTAATGGAATGCTGCAAATATGACCCTTACTGGTGCCAGTGGGCCTACTTGCAGAAGAAATACTACTCAACATACATGACAGGGCCAGTCTGGCCTAGTGCCAAGAAAACAATGGTTCTCTGTAGAGCATTTCATGGTCAGGAAATGCATTTTAATACTCTGGATATTGTCAGACTTCCAGCTGGCTCTGGAGAAAGAAAAGGCAGATAAAACATTTTACTGCTTGGAGAAATATATTCCCTTATTTGCACTGGAGAAAATCCAATTCAGTATTACTGAAAATAAATATTAGCTGGAGGATTATTTATTTAACATGTTTTTTTAACCCTGAACTTCAAATGAAAAAATAAAAATCTCTGAGAGCAGCTTATTAAAGACAGTCCCCTCAAGCTTGCAACGTAAAAGGCATGACATTAAAGGAAAAGGGGTTTGGAGGGAAAAGGGAGAAAGCAAATCTAGGCATCAGTGCTTAGTTACAGAGTTCTAATGTGAAGACCAGAAGAAGAAATCAACTAGCCCAAAGTGACATGGTTACATTCTCCAGAGAGTAGTGCTGATCCTTAGGAAGGACCTGGTGTCCATTCAGATTTATTAGTGCTTATCTCAAATGGAAATATGCAATATGGCAGAACTCAATGAGGTATTATGTCAATTGAACTCCCTAGACAACCATGGAAAAGCTTGTAGTAATGAGAAAATAAGTATAAATTCAATTTTTATGAGCTTCCAGTTTTCTGAACGTTTGAGATCTTCAGATCTTAATGGCTAAATGATGTTCCTCTATAACAAGCTTTCATGGCATAAACCACCATGCTAAACATTAGCCCATCAGCTGCAGTCCCATTTGGAGAACTGGATTTAAGACTGGAAGAATGAGAACTTAGAGGAAACATAACAGACAGATTCTTCCATCCCTAGTCACAAATTATGCAAATCTGCACTGTATAAACAAATCCACAGCTTTTTTTAAAGAGACAAACTGGAGGTGTAGGCATGTGTATTTATAAGAATGCTACTAAGTCATCTGATTAGTGAAACAATAAGAAAGAATATTTTTTAAAATAAGTTTGCATTTAAATTTTGTTTTGTTGTAAAGCTATTAATAAAGTACTTCCCTGGAACCTATTTTTAAGAAAAGGTGAGAAGACAAGCCATATATTGCCTATAATATCATTAAGTTGTGCTACAGAACCAATGTGCCGTCTCTTAACTTAGTTCCCTGAGAGAGATAGGTTGTTTATGGATCAATTGATAAAAGCTGAAACAATAGGTAAGACAGATGGTGGTTTTCCTGGGACTTGAGTTTTTTAATTACTTAACTGTTCATTAACATATAAGCTGCACTAGATTGTTAAATAGCTGTCACCTTGTGGATAATTATTTTTGTTAGAATTGTTTTGTCTGTGATGGTTACAACTGATGCAGAAATATGCACTTTGGTTCAATGTGAGTTTTATTTATTTATTTAATTATGTATATCCTACCTCTCCACAAAATGTGCCAGGCAGCTCAAAACACATATAATCTAAATGTATTAATGTATCTTGGGGTTAGTTTTCTTCTGCTTTACTAAGTGATAAAGATGGCCTCCTGATCCAAAGCATTTTATTATTTTGACCTGTGCTTCATGATTAAGGAGCCAGTGTGGTATAGTGGTTAGAGAGTTGGACTAAGACCTTGGAGCTTAGGGTTCAAATCCCAACGCGGCCATAAAGCTTGCTGGGTGTCCTTGGGCCAGTCACAGTCTCTCAGCTTAACTGACTGTCAGCTCTTCACTGAGACAGCAGTGTTGGTGGGGGTGCAGGCAGGGCTGGAGATTCCTTGGTAATTGCCAGGCTGTAAGTCCTCAGCCGGCAGCTTGGCTATAAAACTGCCAGGCTAGCAAGGAGGAAGCAAGATAAGGGCAGAGGCCGTTCAAAGCTTATGTGCCAAGCCAGAAATCCAGAAGAGATGTCAGTGAAGGTTCGGGTCTAGTTTGCCAAGAGATCAGTCCAAGTCAAGGTTCAGGGGATAGGAAGACACACAGTGGTCACGCCTGACGTTGTAGTCAGCAACAAGCTGAAGCCAAGGTTTGACTTTTAAGGAGCAGGTTTGTCAGCAGGTGTGAGCCATCAGCGTTTTGGCCTTAAGTGGACAGGCCTGCCCCTCTTCTGCCTGACCTTCTGTTGTCTACGTTCTGCAGGTGAGGGGGGAGTATCCTGTTCACTGTCTGCATCTGGCTGAAGGGCTTCAGCTGTGTCTGGGGTGCTCTGCAGCTGAGGGGGAGAAGGAGCTGGGTTCTCAGAAGTTTCCTCCATTTCTCCTTCTGGGTCTGCTGCTTCTGGGTCTGCTGCTGTTACTCCCGAGTCATCCTCGTCTGATGAGTCCTCTGATGGGGCCATGACACTGACCTCACAAGGTTGTTGTGAGAATAAAATGGAAGGGGAGGAGAACCATGTACACCACCTTGAGCTCCTTGGAGGAAAGGTGGGATGTAAATGTGATGATGATGATGTTAGACTGCAGTATGGTTGGCCCCAACCCATCTTTTGTGAATCACTAATCAAGGTTATGGCAATCCATACAATGTGAAAGATACAAGGAAAAGAGAGTGGTTAAATTTTTAATCACGGAGCTTCAATTCAATCAAACAAGTCCATTGGCATCTGAAAATGATTTTCTATCTGCTATAGATGGATAAATTCAATACATTTTGAAATAGTATGTAAAATATTTTAAGTATTATTGGCCATGTGTGGCTCCACATTAATTTCAAGGAAACTTCAAACTTGCTGCCAAAAATAGTCCAATATATACGTAAAAATAAAACTTATCAATGACTAGAAAGCCCAGAATGATTACATAAGAATTCTATTATTTTTGTTTTGTTATGAGATCTGTACTGTCTGAAGAAAGCAAATTGCTCGTGGATATATAGCAGTTTTAACATTCCCTTTGTAGACTATGTGGGACACATCCAATTTTTCCTTAATAGATTGTTTACAGATTAATGCACCACAGTAGTTAAAGCAGTACCCTGCAATTGGCAAGTGGGCAGAAGATGTCCCTTTCGTGGCCATTTGTCTTCTAACCCCTCTTATTACCATGGAGCATGGATACTGGTTTGTAGCTTGCTTGTGAGGTTGGCCGGGATGCAGGCAGGCAATGAGGCCTCTGTTTCCTGTCCTTTCTCCTTGCAACTCCACATTCTCCTCTCCTCAGGACTTTCCATCTATCCAAGTCCCTTCTCTTCTCCACTCTGAATGCTTTCTCCTTGGTTGAAGCCTCCCCTCCCCTCTGAACCACCACACTAGAATAAAAAGCAGGAGCTGAAGGTGTGGTGAGGAAGTGGTGCTCACCTGACCTCCAACAGCTGAGTCACTGCTACTTACCAGGAGGGAGAGGGGTGAGGAGATCAGTGATCCTGCTGATGCATGCACTGTGCCAATCTCCCTGTACCTTGTCCCTCCCCCTTCTGATTAGTAGCAACTCAGCTGTTGGGAGATGTACCATGCTGCCTGCTACTGATAAAAAGAATTCCCTCAAGTCCTTCCCTGAAGGGAAAACATGAAACCACCGTAAGTTATACTTAGGGTGGCTTCAGTGAGAGCTGTTTTTCATTGGCCCACCAGGTGGAGAATGTCACATGTCTAAAACACTATGGGTTATATTCAACGTAGTGCAGAGTAGATTGTGTCATCATCACAAGGATTTTTCTTTGCACAATGGAATGATCTCTCCCCCCCCCAAATCTGTTCTGGGATTTTCCCCAACCCTCCAGAGCAGATTTGGGGATAGTGTAAGGCATGGGGGGGGCAGGAGAGGGAAATTTATTTATTTATTTATTTATTGAATTTATATCCCACCCTTCCTCCCCAGTAGGAGCCCAGGGTGGCAAACAAAAACACTCAAAACTTAAAAACAGACTTTAAAATACATTTAACAAAACATCTTTAAAAATCCCCTTATGTTAGTGCTAAACTTTGCGGTAGCACAAAGATGTAGTTGAATACTGCCCTATATGGCATTGTTATGCTGAAGCAAGACAAGTATCGATGTGGATTCCCATACTTCATCTGTGTGTCTTTCTCTGTGCAGAGGGTACCCAAAGCTGTGATACCTGAAGTGACAGAGTGAAACCATCCTAAGTGAAGCCCCTTTGTTACTTTTCTTTCAATAAAATACTGGAAGAAATCCTTTTGGTCTGAGTGCAGTGGCTATAGGGGCATGGCGGTAGTGGAGGCGTGGATTAAGGAAAATTAGTTAGGAAAGGGTAGGGGAAGGAGGAAGAACCTAAAATGAGGGGAAAGTAGACCACTTTGGAGTCATGAGGAGTCCCTGCAGCAAAAAACCAAAACAAAAAATAACACGAGCGAAGGAATGAAGTCTAATCAGCCACTTTCATCCAACTTGGAAAAAATAGAGTTGTGATGAGGAAAGGAGTTATTGGCACGAGATCAAAGAGGATCACCATGGCTGAGTCCAACTGGAGACATAAGGGGCTTTACTGCCCAAAGATGATTAGATTGCTGAGTGCATGTTAATAGGGCCTTCTCCATGTTGGCTCAACAATTATGAAAAGCAATTCCTATAAAGATTAACTGAGTATGGATATATTGTTTTATATTAAAGATTTTAATGCTGTTTTATTATTGTTGCTGGCTACGTGTTTTGAAAGGTTTTATGAAATTGATCCATTTTAAAATATTGTAAGATGCTTTGTAGAGGAATTCCTTTAAAAAAGCAGAGTACAAATCTCTTTAACAAGGTCACATTAACTGGAAAAGCAAACTAGCATCAGAAGCTTCTGATCTCCCCTTGCAAGTGGAGGGTGGGGGAAGAGCAGATGCAAACCAGTTTAAGGTTACATCAGAATGTACCCTATATCGGTACACTGCTTAATCTAATCTAGAACCAAATTATGTTTGAGGTCTGGAGTTTGGACCCCTTGTCATGATAGCTGCCCATCACATGTTATCTAAATGTACTGCCTTCAAGTCGATTCCGACTTACGGCAACCCTATGAATAGGGTTTTCATGAAGCTGAGAGGCAGTGACTGGCCCAAGGTCACCTAGTGAGCTTCATGGCTACGTGGGGATTCGAACCCTGGTCTCCCAGGTCGTAGTCCAACACCTTAACCTCTATACCACACTGTCTCTCATACACGTAATCTACAAATCTGTAAATTCCCTCCTTAGTAGAACCCATGGGGAAATACTTTTTTTAATAAGTACGATACGTGAATGGACTGCCTTTCATCAAACCAAGGATTTGCCATTTCATGAAACCTTTGCTTTTTTTTGGAAATTTGTATTTATTTATTTTTGTGAGGAGGAAACAAAGACGCTGTCATGTCTCTGTAAGTCCTTGCAGGAAGTCTCACCAGCAACAAATCAAGTCGGGGTCTCCTCTCAGCATGCAGAAATAAAGCAGAAATGCTGAGGGGGATATGTGGGGTTGATGGGGAAGCAGATAGAGGAAAGCTGAGAGAAACAAGAGAAGCAGGAGAACGGGCTGAAGGACAGGAATTGTTGGGATGCATTCCATCCTGCTCACAGTGAGCAGTTTACAAAACCAGAGACGAGTGTGGTGCATCCAAAGAAATGTGAGAGAAGAAAGGGGTTCTTGTGGGAGAGCACTGAAACAGAGCAAATTATAAGGGAATAAGAAACAGCGACATTGGAATCAAGGTGTGGGATAATAAGTCCCACAAGAGGCTGGTGGAACATAAGGAAAGTAGGGGCCAGCAGCAGAATAAAGGACAAGCCCAAGGGAGCAGTCAAGTGATGAAAAGGGTGTCTGAGCCCTTGTAGCAATGACCCCACCTAGGATACTCTGAAGTAAGAGTATGATGCTCTGAGGATCCTCGGGGGGGAGGGGTTGGAGTGACTGAGAAGCAGTGGATAAAAAGAGTGAATATAACAACTGTTCTTCGAAAGCTATGTGATCCTACTCTACAGCACAGACATATCTGCTGTATTAAAAAAGAGTGAATGATATTCCCCCAGCAACATAATCTATTTCCCCCTGCCACAAGGCTACCCCTCTTGCCCTGTTATGTGGACCATAACATCACAACAGTTGTGCAAGGCAACAGCTGGTGTGAGTGTAGCACTAAGAATAAATAGTTTCATTTTCAAATATATTAAGGTAAGGCTTTTCTATATGGTCATAAGGGAGCCTAGCTATGACTTGAAATCTCAGCAGTCATCATTTCCCCTTTCCCTGACAAAGTGTGGAGCAAAATTAGGAAACAGAAGTTATGCCTAAAAGCTGATGCACTGAAATATGTGGAACGATGTGGAGTGTGTTTTGGATTATATTTGGTTCATTTTCCCACCTGTGCTATAGAAACAGAAATTCAGGAGCCAGATCTGGGCTCAGTTTGGTTTCGGAGAGAGAAGATAAATAAACTTATCAGAAATTAAACTGAAGAAACAACCCTTGGCGGAAGGAACTTCCCCCTCTTTCTCATTCACAATTCGACAAGTGTCCTGATTTTCTGACACAATCTTGATAAAGCACCCTTTTTGTTCAAAAGAATATATTTCAAGCAGGTTTTATTTCTAAAGCAAGAAATAAAGGTGCTTCAAGCACAATTTCCACTGCTGGCAGGGGATTCTGTGCTGCTGTAAAGCACAGTCGATATGTTATCCATGTAAAGACCAGATAGACCATCTAAGGGTATGAGCAGCTAATGCAAAGACTGTGCCAAATGTAGAAATGCACACACGCTATATCAACAGGAGCTCACGGGATAAACAAGTATCTGCTTAGGGATTAGGTGTTTTGGAACCGGCTGTCCCTGTTGGGCACCTTGCAAGTCTAAGACGTTATACTGAGCCCAAGCCTGATAGCAAAATCAATTCTTTCAGCTGTAAAAATTATATGGAAGCTTACATGTCTGCAAAGAGCCATTATAAATCCTGAATTTTTCTTTGTACGAGTCATATAGCTTTGGATGATGATAAACAACCTCCGCAAACAAGAACCGTGCTTACCAAATATTAAGATACTAGTCAACTCCATTTCCTCCTGCTTTTTCTCCTGTTTTTTTTTTTAAATGTTTCTATGGGAGAGAAAATTCACAACTAATATGCAATTTAGCCTTAGCCAATTGCAGGAAACTTTTCAGATATTTGCGTATCAGGCTTATGAGATATCTACCATAATGGGTGGCCATACAGGCAGCTGTGGTGATGCCCACCAGCACTGGTAGGGCAGAAGGCAGGGAGAACAATAGTATCCCTGGAGTCAGAGCCAATGACAGGCGTAGCCAACTAATTCTAGGTTTGTGCATCCTCCTCCCTGCTGAGTTCTAAAATGGTAACACACACTAAAGAGGAAAATGCTGACAGCCAGTGTCATCCCCTGGACTGTTGGAAAGAAGAAGACCGGCAGGTGGGGGCTGACTGAGGGCACACTGAGGTTGGTGAGACAGTGTCCTATTAGACCTAACAGGCCAGCCTCCACTGCATATGGGTGATCATCAGTAAATACAGGAAGACACTGACAGGAGAGGTGTTTGTAGTTATCCTGTTTTGAACAATTAATTCGCTTGTGGTCTCAAAACTCTTATTATTATTCATGGCTTACCATTATTAGTGGAATAATACAGCTATCGTATTACTCAATTTCATCAGTAATATCACAGATGAATAAATGCACCAGCACAAGAGCTATTAGATGCCATATTAGTAGAATTCAGTTGGAAAATGTGAATTGGTTCTTAAAGAGTAATTGGCACAATTTAACCTTACCTTGTCTTCTGCTGGCAGTGTGGAATTTTCTGTGGTTTATTATTTAGTGTTTATAAAGCTATAAAAATTGCCACACAATAGAGAGAGTATCTAACATGCTTTTGATTGGTACAACTTCCTTCAATTCCCAGTCCTGTATATCACTAACAACGAGAGCTACAGCTTTAGTTTCAGGGCTAGCAATAATCACCAAGTATACTCTCTGAAAGCTTTCTCTAGAAAATGTATGCCTCATTGTATTAAATACATCTGTAGTTTTGCTTTATTTTTAGGCCAGGAAGGTAACTTCTTTCAACTTGAAGCCTTAGCTACTACCAGGGCAGTCCCTGTCAGTTAAGAGTAGGAAGTATATGAGTAAATGGAACAATGGGCAGACTTGGAATATGATTTGACTGTTGACATTCTCCTCCTTAACCAATTTCCTTCCATCAAAGCTCCGGTCCTCAGTCCTTCCCAGCTCAGGCTAAACATCCTGTGTTGAGGAGGTTTTTATTCCTTTTTTGATGGGCTTCTTCCACAGTCAAAACTATGTTACCATGACCCTTTCAACAACATCAGTAGTTTAAAATTAATTTTCCACTTGTAACAAATATTTCCTTCCTTAAGCCTATTATTGGTAAGAAACTTGAACTCCTCTTGTATAGAAAAAGGGTGGTGTCCTAAGAGCTTCCTTGTGTGTGCCCAAAGGATTAACACAGTCAGTAGGATATTATACTTTCCCCCCTGAACAGCACACCATTATGCTTTATCAAAATCTGTTTTTGAAAGTCTCCTCAGTTTCCAAAGCAGTGTGACATACGAAACTAGTAGTTTAGACACGGAAGGGCAGAGTCACTCTGTACACTGAGCACAGCAGGAGTTAATTCTAGGTAGACCTACACAATATTGCTCTGGATACCCATCCACCCTTATCTCAGATGGCTAGATAGAAAAGAGGGTAGTGTTGCTGCACCTTAGTTATGCAGAAGATAGTATTTCAGCAAATGTAGCTTGCAGGACAAGCTAAATCTGCTAGAATTACTACACAACCATTAAAGTTACAGGACCCTTGTCTTTAGGTAGAGGCACACTTACTGTTGTCCCGGTTAGAGTGTGTCTCCACCTCTCTTTTCTGAAAATGGGGGCGTATAACACTAGTCAAACTCTGCCCCTTTTTTACTCTAAAACCTGGCCAGATCAACTCAAGGGTTTTTTTAAAATAATTCAGCTTCAGGCAGATTTGATTGGTAGATCAAACTGTTTGCCTTCCAGATATGGCCAATGGAAATGCTTTGCTGTAGGCTTAGGCAGAGATCGCGACTGGCCCAATATTTTGCTGTGGTCAGTCCTGAAAGGTCTGAAATCAGCAGTGGGGAAGGGAGGTGTGGCCAGCAGAGGGCAGGGTCGCTTCAAAATGCAGCCAGAAAAACCATTCCCACGGCTTTTGAAGCTACTAGTGTGCCTACAGCCTTCCTCTCCATCCGGCCATTCTCTCTCTTCCCGCCCCCCCATCAGATCCTGCCTTTATCTTTCCCCCACTTCTTCCAAAGGTTGCAATCCTAAAAATGCTTATGGGGGGTATTATTTGGTACATTTCCAAATGCAGCTTTCAGCAATTTCACATTTAAAAAAGAATGCTAATTACTCAGCACAAAAACAGTGTCAGTCCATATTGTCTACTCAACTAGCCTTCCTGCGTAACTAAAAGGACATTCACAGGCAAGCAAAGGAACCCTATAAGACATAGCAAAAAAAAATCTGTTTAGAAGTAGACACAAAAAAAGATCTCAAGGGTCAAAATAACCTTCCAGCTACTATTGTTCACCAAAGCAAACCTCAGGAAATAGATCAGGGAGACAAGAAAATGCTCATGAAAGCAGGGGTAGGAAAGTGCCAGAGAAGAAGAGGCAGAGAAAGAGAGAAAGAGGCAGCGATGTGTGTGTTTGTGTGTGTGTGTGTGTGTGTGAGAGAGAGAGAGAGAGAGAGAGTCTAGGAAGATATTTATTCAGTAATTAGTACGACATTCTTATTTTAAGCAGGGTCCCATGTGCTTTCAAGCTAGCAGTTTCATTTATTTGAAATATTTGTATACTGCCTTTCAATAGGAAAAATCACAAGGTACTTTGAAATAATCCTTATTAAAATTACAATAAAACAATAATTACAGCAACTCTTACAAGACTGAAATAGATAGAGAACTATGTAACGCTAATATGAAAGCAGATATTGAAGGCCAGCAAAAGCTTTGGGGGAAAGGCTTTATGCAAGTGGTGATTCCATACATGGGGCATCACAACTAAAAAGGCCCTGGTGGATTTTGTTTATTTGTGTGGTGGTGGTAGGGAAGGCATAGCACAGTTTCATCTGCTCAAGCAAAAACAAACAAACAAAAACACCTCTGTCCTTAGACTATACATGGTCCTACCCCCCAATGCCTACAGGCCACATTAAGCCATAAAACAGGTTTCAAAAGAAACCTGGAAAGAGTGAGATGTTTTAAAATCATTTTAGCCTTTTATCATTCTTAATATGGCTAGCAAAGGTAATTAAGAGATCTTTTCCATGTATACCCCAGGCAAACGGACGCTCTCCTTTCTCCTTGTGAAAAAAAAATCCCATTCTGTTGCCAAACATTGGCACTGTCTGACCTTGATTTTCTCTTGTGCAGTGTTAAGAATGGAAAGAAGTTTGCAGTCCACCACGAAAAGCATGCACACACTGTATCTCTCTGTGTATTAGTAATTGATCAAAACATCACATTGTGTTACAAGCAAAGGTGGTTATGCTCATCATTGTTATGCTGATAATTTGAGATCAAAAGTTAGTTCCCAAATTGCAAGTAAAAGCAAGCTAAGCCAGCCAAAGTTATTTGTATGATAATAAACTACCCGTTATGATTGCTCATGTATTTTTTAAATGTTTTATCTCATTAGATTTCTCATGCAACTCAACAATTCATGCACTACTACCCCTGAATAATACATAAATGTTGAATATAAAATGCAGTATGATAGAGCAATTACTGGCTGGCTGGTTATACAATATCATAGCTAGCTACTAATTGCCAGTACAAGAAAAAAAGCTGTCTTGATTTCTCTGCAAGCTCTCCCTTCATCCTGAATTCTTAGAGTTTTTGTTTTTACCTTTGACCACCTGGTATTTTGCATTGCTTGAGACAGGATATTGTTTAAGCTGTGTCAGCTGATGAATTTTGTGGCAGTTCCTGTGTTCCTATGTGAATCTTAAGTGACAGATGACAGTGTCATAGTTTGAGCTTTACTATTACTGTAGTCTTCCTAGAGGCCGACTTCTGAACAGGGCTGGCACTAGGCATGACTGTGCCATTGGGCACCAGCCTATCCGGGGCCTGCGGTGCCTGCCCATGTGTCCCACCTACTGCTCCCGTCACTGTGATTGCCATGCACACTGTGTGCACATGCCTGCCATCAACCAAGATGGTGGCAGGGGCATGAGTGCAGGATTATTGAAGCCTGTGCTGCCTGTGGGGAAGGGGTGTCTGGGAGCTCCTTCTCCATGATCTGCGGCAGAATCATGATTGCGGAATGGGAGCGCTACTCTCCCACCCTAAGGAGGTGCCCCTCTGGGCTGCAGGAGCCCTTGGCCAGGGCCCAACCTGGCTACCCTCTGGCACTGGCCCTGCTTCTGAAGTATGTAAAAGCATCCAAGATTTGCACATTTACTGTTGCTAAAAAAATTTAAAAAACAAAACACAGATTACGGATTAGATCCTGTCTTGGTAAAACTTAGAATAGACCCACTGAAATAAATGAGACTTAAGGTAGGCATGTTTGATTTGCTTCACTGATTTCAAAGGGTCTTTCTCTACGTATGATTAATTCAGATTCCAACTCTTAAAGAATATCCCTGTTTATAATGTTTCAAGAGTTTTCAAACAAGTGAAGTTTAAACTACTGTAAGCAGACTCAGCCTGTTTAGAACACACTTGGAAGCTTTCCTATTTTTTGTTTCAAAATCTTTGCTGTCAAATAAAAACAGAGGACTGTGTCATATTTTTGGACTCAGAAAGACAGTTGTGGCCAATACTATGGGCTGGTGCACAATTGCATGGATCACTTGATTGCACAACTCTTCATTACTGTACATGTAATGATTGGCACCTGAATTTGAGAAGTACTACAATTGAAAACATTATCTTTGGGATGATACACAAATTCTGTAGAGCTGGGATGGGTCACTGACATATGCGAGTTGTTACTTGATGCTGCAGTCAGCCAGTGAAAACCATACTATGCACGGGTGAACTAGGCCTTGCTGAGACTTTTCAGTCAGTGCAGTTTCCTCTCCCCCCCCCTTATGGATTGAATGGCCACATGAATGAATCACAGCCATTGACTTTGCCCTTCCACCTCTATTTTTATTTATATTTTTATATTTTAATAATAACAACAAAACAACAACAATGATAATAATAATAAATATACACCAGGGTAAAAAGGTGCATCTTCAGCATTCACCAAAAACTGTAAAGAGAAGTTGCCAGATGGACCTCTGTGGGGAGGGAGTTGCACAACTTAGGGGCTGCAACAGAGAATGCCCTCTGCTGCCTCCTGAAGGCCTCTGAAAGTAGTGGAATTACCTCCTGTGCTGATCTTAACACCAAGAGGGTCTGTAGGGAAAGATGCTGTCTTTTAGATATTTGGGGCCCAAGTCATTTAGGGCTTTAAACACTAACATGAGCACCTGGAAGTGAACTGGCAACCAATGCAGTTGTTTTAAAACAGGGGTTATATGAGATCGAAATGTAACCCCAGCCAGTAATCTGACCACTTCATTTTGGACGAGTTGAAGTGTCTATACTATATTTCAAAGAATATACTTATTCCCTCTATCTCCCTCAGCCTTTCTGCTCTCATTCTCTCTCTTTTGCTGCCTGCGAATCTGGAACAACTAGCTGGTATCACCACAGACTCTTCTTTCAAATTCCTTCTCCAAACCCACGTTTTGAGGGTAGCGCTTGCTTAACCTCACATTTCTCAACCTCAACAGACTTTTTTTGTCTCCATACATTTAGCCTATGCATGCAGGGGGAAGGGGGATTAATGTCATATCACATACCCTACCCCGATATTGGCATGTTCAGTGCCATATCTGTCCTGCCCAGAGTGAGAATCATGAAACAGAGGCGAGACTGGAATTAATTCCTGTTTTATTAGAGTAACATCGAAGGCAAGGCGTCTCATAGATTTCGCTAACTAGCTCACTGTAATCCCTAACTAAACTACTCAGGCTTACTCTGCAGCTTGTAAGGGGAGTTGACTCAGCACCCTCATCAGGGGTGTGCGGATTTAAGTAGGAAAGGTTTTCATCCGTAATCTCTGACTACTGTGAGGGACCTCCCTCTTGCCAAGCCTCTTTTCTTGGCGGTGCACACATCTGCTCATTGGACTCATTTCCCATGGGAATCAGAGAGTGGTTGGTCATGTCTCCTTCCCCCAGATCTTCAGGAGCATCCTCCACATCTGACATCTCTCCCATCTGCAGAGCTGGGGGTGTGCTCTCGAACAGCTCCCCCCCAGAGTCACTCTGCACCGGGAAGGGGCCCTGGGGCTCCCCCACCTCTGATCCAGGCCCCCCTGGGGCTCGACAATATCTGAAAAGGAGAGCTTATGAACTCCCATTGAGACTTCCTCCCATGACATAGCAGATAGGCACCTTCTCTATTGCCCTTCTGATGTCTGCTGAAGATGTTCTTTTAACACACCTTCTAAGTGGGAAGTTTCATTTCAGTTGGTATCTGTATGGGATTTGAAGTGTGTGTGTGTGTGTGTATCTATCTATCTATCTATCTATCTATCTATCTATCTATCTATCTATCTATCTATCTATCTATCTATCTATCTATCTATCTATCTCATCTATCTATCTCAGGGATTCTTAACCTGTGGTCCACAGACCCCTAGGAGGTCCATGGATGGACTTCAGGGGGTCTGTGATCTGGGCACAAAAAGGCAATAAAATAAAATTTATTTATTTATTGTGATCCATAACTTTCATCAGATTCTCAAACAGATCCGTGACCCAAAAAAGGTTAAGATATGTGTATGTTTGTTTTTGTACATAATTGTTTTTAAAATTGTTTTTATATATGCAAATGTTTCGGCTGTTTTTATATAAGCAATTGTTCTGTTTTATGTTTTTACTGTATTGTAAATTGTCCCCTGGGAAGTGATTCATAAATAAAATAAATAATAATAACAATATAATAATAATAATATCTACACACTTAGGCTCCCTTTTCTTAGATTTTAAATTGTTTTTTAGACAAGGTATGGTCCTGTTCCCTTCTCCACATTTAAACTAAGATTGTATGAACAATCTTAATGAAGTCTAAGAATGTGTGTCTACCATTCCTCACATTTTAAGAAAATATTATTGAATTTTGCTAACATTTTTAACAAATGAAACACCATTATTGAACACATAATATAATTTGCATTGCACAATGAATAGGATGTGGAATTTTATAACTGATAAGGCATTAAAGGCAAAAGGATGTTTCTAGCATATGTAGAGGCACTGCCTAAGAAAGAGAAAGTACTTCCAAAATTAAGAGTAAGTCCTAGGGGGCACATTTCCCATTCTGCCTCTCTTTATGCTAACCCCAGTGTTATTACAGGCATCTAGGGCCAGAGACATGTCTTTCTTTTCTTTTTTTTGCTTACACTGTAAAGCAGCCTTCCTCAACCTGATGCCCTCCAGATGTTGTTGGACTCCCCACTAACTTGTACCAAAAAGGAAAGAAACCCAACCTAAACAAGCCTGGAAGAAGTCATTTGGTGACTTCAGATTAATCTGTTCAAATGTTACAAGTGATTTTGTGATGTTAGATGGCTATCTATATAATATTATATAATAAATATAATACATGATTGTTTTATACAAGGTTTTACGATTGTTAATTTTTTATAAACATATTATTTACATGTATTAGATAGGATTTGTTTAGTACCAAGACATTTTATTGTTACAAATGATTATTTTATATAAAGTTTTATGTATGCTAGCTATTTTATATATAATAAATTTCAATGTATTAGAAAGACCTACTACAAAGATTTGTACAGATACAGGAATTTTTTAACTATGTCCCATGATTGATAGCCATCTAACATCACAAAATCACTTGTACACAGTTGGACTCCCAACTCTCATTAACCCCAGCCAGCACGGCCAATGGTCATGGGTTGATGGGAGTTGTAGTCCAGCAACTTCTGGAGGGCACCAGGTTGGTGGAGGCAGCTGTAAAGTGTCATGTACACTGAAGCTACTGTATAAATAACACACCATGTTGGGAAAATCCACACAGCTTCTCTTAGGCACCCTGGCAAAAGCAGCATTCATGGCAGCCGACGCACACAACTGCGTAAGCATTTAATCCTTCCAAGGAGCAATAATTAAGGCTCCCAAATGGTAATGGTGTGAATTAGCCCTTAGAAAAAGAAGCTCTTTTTAACTTTGACAGTCTGCAATAATTATACTTTCATGTTCTGTTAGTTTTTTCAAAACCTCACATGAAAAATGCTTTCTTAGGTACAAAGCTATATAATTCTACAAGATAAAAAGAGAAACATGGCTATCTTGTGTATATTTTGCAGCGCTCCTAAGTAAGTAAACACAATATATTTGTACTTCATACAAATAACAAAAGGCTGGCGAATATTTCAGAGAAAGGCATAAAGAATTGCTGACGTTGGCTTTGCACTGTGGAAAACAAAGTGCTTCTTAAAGCAAACTTGGTATTTTTTTTTAAAAGGAAGATATATGGATAAAGTTAATATTTTGCCAGAGATAATGATCTGAGGCTCCCCTCCGCCCACTTTTCCTTGAAATTTAACCTTACTGGAGATAAAGAAAATGGAGGTCAATAACCTTTTTCTACCCACTTCATACTGCTCACCCAGCCTAAATTTTTCTACTTTGCAAAATACATAATAAACAAAAGAACCAGGAAGTAACATTAGTTGCCAAGAAGAAATGTGCAACCTGAAACCTGCATAGCACCTAGGAGTGCCTCATCTGAATGCCTGCTATCTCATCCCACGTTCCATCTTAAGAATGTGATCAGTTGTGTCCCCATGACTTCACCATCAGCCAACACTCCCACATCCCTTTTGCTCTATTTATGATCTAGTCCACGGATTGCCAAGATGGTGTCTTCCAGATGTTATTGGACTGCAACTCCTATCAGCCCCAGCCAGCAGGATGAGGGTTATACTCCAAGAGCATCTGGCAGGCATCATGTTGGCTACACCTGATCTAGCCTGATGAAGAGCTCTTGCATCTTTTTGTGTGCTGAGAAGTAGTTGTACTGCATTTAAAAATAAAACAATAACACAAGGGCTATCTTCTTGGGAAGGTGTGAAAGCCAACATGAAAAAAGAGTGCAAAGGACAGTTACATGTTACACGAAACACATAGCTGCCATCAAAAACTGCAGTCAGCCCATATTAATTTCCCCTCAATTGTTCCATAATGTTTAGTATAACTTACCCTGAGTCCTGATTGCATGAGGCAGTGATTGCTCTGTGTAACAGCATCAGGCTATGGGAAAATATATTACATGATTCAGAGGGGGAGGAGGAATGCAACATAGGACCACCATTTTCCTGTTTCTTCCCAGTTAACATGTGGTTCCACTATTCTAAAGTGAAGGAATTTGATTTCCAATTTATGAATTAAGTTCAGGAGAAACAAAATTTTAAAATGCATTTTAAACTGGTGCAACATTTTATCATTAAAGCATTTGAGGGCTGAAAGATACTGTTACTGGCAACCTTGAAATTCTTAGCTGTGAGAGTATGTGATTGTTTTTCATGTTTTTAGATGTTTTAAAACGTTAGATTTTAAAATTGTTTTTAAATGTTTTAAATATGTTATAATTTTATTTTAATTGCAATTGTTTTATCACGGATGTGTTTGCTGTCCTGGGCTCCTTTGGGAGGAGGGGTGGAATATAAATTTAAGGAATAACATCAACAACAATAAATACATAACTGGTGGTGGTGGTAAGGAAGAACATTACCTCTGTCCCTCCATTGCCATTTCTGTCATCTTACACAAGTTGGAAGGTGTCAGTCTGGAGTGGGAAGTGTTTTGTATCCATGGAGGCTCCTCATGCATTTTAGAATCCTGTTCTCAACCCCCTCCCTGTCCCCCAAGTTTAAATTTCTATTAAACCTAAAGAGGCCTAGTGCTGTGTGTTGAGATGGATAAAGTGATTGTGAGAACAAGTTTTGGCTGAGAGAAAACAGGAGTGAGGCACCCAGATGTTTTGTGGGTGAATCAGATTTTTTATTCTGAAAAGATTAAAAAAACAACTAATGCAAATCCTCCTATGTTACATCTTGACTTTCTTTCCAGACAGGAGTGAATTGGAATAGGCCTGCCCAAAGTTCAGCTCTGTTACTAGGCAACAGCAAATCTTATATTTAGATTTTTTTAACTCTTTCAGCCAAACTATGGACAGTTGAACCGAACAAAGGTCATTTTGAAATGTGATTATCACGTGAAAGCTGATAACTGCTCAAGATACACGTTATAACAATCTATAAGAAAGGGGACAGGTATGATCCTAATAATTATCGGCCCATTAGTCTCCTTGACACAGCCGCCAAGCTATACTCTAAATACCTATTGACTAAACTAGAAGAGTGGGAAGCCGCCAACCAAGTTATTCTTCCTGAACAAGCTGGCTTCCGAAAAGGGCAAAGTACCATCGATCATTGCTTTACATTATATTTTATAGCAAGACGGTGTGTCCTTGGCCCCATGAAACATCTTTATGCTGCTTTTGTGGACTTGGCTGCCGCCTTCAATTCTATAGATAGATCAATGATGTGGGCCAAACTAGTTAAAACCAATATCGATAGGCGGCTTTTGTTTCTCATAAGAGAATTGTATTCTGACAACAACGCTAGAGTAAGGGTAGGAATTGCTGGCTCACTAACAGACCCCATAGTTGTTAATAAGGGGGTCAAACAGGGGTGCCTCCTAGCTCCATTTCTTTTTAATTTTTATCTTAATGATATAATTGTGGAACTGGCAGGCCCTGACTTTCCCCCCCCTTCGTTGGGAAACAGGAAAATCTCACTGCTTCTCTATGCAGATGACATGGTCCTATTGTCCATTACCCGTAAAGGACTAAGGAGATTACTTACGAAACTTAATGTTTACTGCACCAAGGAAAAACTTCAGATTAACTATTCAAAAACAAAAGCAATGGTTTTTGGCAAGAGGCATCATAATTTCAATTGGTCAATTGGTGGGCAACCAATAGAGCAAATACGGGTGTTTAAGTATTTGGGCATTCACTTTCAGGACACTCTGTCCTGGAGAAAGCATATTGACCACACAAAAGTTGCTGCATTAAGATCATGTGGAGCCATACTTAATTTTTATAGGACAGCAGGTGGAAACCTTATTCCCCCTGCTCTGAAAATCTACCAAGGTAAAGTCCTTGCTCAGATCCTGTATGGAGCTCCAGTCTGGGGCTGGGAGGATCACCATCTTTCCAGCCTAGAAGCAATTCAAAACAGCTTCCTGAAAAAACTCCTCCGACTACCAGCTGGTACCCCAGCGGCGCTTTTACGCGCAGAGTCTGGTCTACCTACAGTTAGAGCCCGAGTACACTGCTCTCTACTTAATTTTTGGGAGTCAGCTAAAAATGCCACAGCCAAACCAATTCTGAAATCTTGCTATGAACTGGCTTCTACGGACAAACATTGGTCATCCAGATTATCTAGCTTTTACCATTTGTACCATATCCCAGTCCAGGACTCCCCAGTGCTTTCTAATAGAACAAGGCTGCGTGAGGCTATTTTTAGGCACTGTTCTTGGTTGGATAGGTTGGTTATTATTAACTCCAAATTCTCCAGGTGGTATGGAGTATTCAAGCAGGACCACCTTAGAGCGAGTTATTTGGCCTACCCCCTTGCAACAAATCTCCGGCAGGCCTTTACAGCACTAAGGTTCCAAACGATGCTGAATGCAGTGCTGCTCGGACGATACAAGCAGGTTCCATGGTCTCAGCGGCTCTGTATATGTGGAGCGGCAGTGGTTGAAGATCTGCCCCATTATCTATTGGAATGCCCTTTGTACTCCAATCCTCGGATCAAATTTTTGGGAGGTCTTCTGCCACGGCAGGGAACGCTTTTGGACCCACATATTATCTCCCTTCTTTTATCAGATAAGGATGACAAGATCACGTACAGAGTTGCTCAGTTTGCACTCGCGGCGCAAAAGCTCCGGGTGAAGCACATAGAAGAGCAGACATGCAATTGCTCAGAGACGCTATAGGGCAAATAGCACAGTTTTAGATTGCACCATATTCGTTTTATATTTTATTATGCAATTTTAATATATGTGTAGAGGAAACTAGATGCTTTGTATTTTGTATGCTTTGTGATGGCCTATAGCTAAGCAATAAAGGTTGACTGATCTACATAGAGGAAGGTTGCCTTTGCCTCAGTTCCTCAGACTCCCTCCTGAGGAAGTTAGTTCAGGCATAGGGATATATCTTGCATCTTCCATAGTGGACCACTTGAATGAAGTTCATGGACTATTTATGGTCCATGGACCACAGTTTGGGAACCCCTGGTCTAAAGAAATGGGAGATCAAGTGATGTATATGTATGTGTGAACCATCTCACCATCTCAGCCTAACCAACTTCATAGGCTTCTTGCGAGGCTCAAATGCAACTCTGGGCAGGATACAAATCTTCTAACAAACAAAATCCAAACAATCAATCAAACTAACCATTTGCTCATCTCCAAACTAGCACACAGGGAAAAAAAGTTGGTTATTAAGATTTTTCAAATGTTGTAGCAATTATGGATTGCATCTGTTTGTTCTCTCTCCCCCTCCCCGCACAGGTACTGTAGGGAGCAAAGTCTTTAATTTCCACCGGACAGATTCATTATTCATGCAGTTTTCAAAAAATTATCTCTAAAATAAGCAATTACTTCAGTTTCACAGTTCGCTGGGTGGGTATTTAGAAAAGCTGTTGCTTGCATTGTGCCTTTCTTTTTCTGTGTGCATAGGAATTAGTTGTTTACAAAGATAGCCACAGTATTACACACATATTGTACATATATAACAGGCATTTAAAGATTAAGTCTTCTGGTGCATCCAAGTTAACAAGTTTTGCTCCCTTTGCTTTACAATGAATTTCAAATGAAAGGCACTGTTGTCAGTGAAACAAGCACTTAAAACAGTTGCTTGATCCAACAGGAACAATCCAGGCACAGAAACAAGTCCTTCCTGTTGACAGGTGCTACCAGGTTTGATCTGTTAGGAACACAGTAAGCTGCCTGATGCAAGTATTTATCCAGCAGTCCAGCTAGCCCAGAATTGTCTACACTGGCAGTGACTCTCCAGGATTCTAGGGAGAGTCATTCCCATCATCTACTACCAGATCATTTTTTAAAACTAGAGATGCTAGGTACTGAACCTGGAATCCTTTGCATGCAAAGTGTGGGCTCCAGTGTGCTGTGATGAGAAACAAATGCCATATCCAGCCTCCAGGGGTCCATCAGTGCAGCCCCTGTGCCACAAGAGCACATCCTCTGACAGTTTATTAGTGCCATCATCACTACAAAGGTGTTTGCTGGTTCGGTGAGGGAGAAGTGGTCTAGAAGGCCATTTTCCCCTTTTCAATTCCCAAACGTGTGGCCAGCATTGCAAAAGCTTATGGCACTGCATGATTTGTTTCAGCAGCGAGGGGAGGAAGCTCCTCATGTGCAAGTGTAGCCTACTGCCATATGTGAGATACTGAGCCAGTGGTCATAATCTAGAAGAGTTGATCTGTTATGCGCAAGAGAGGATGTTACCTATAATCCAGGAAAGAACCACTTGAAGAGAGTAGTCTTTAATTGCTGACAATGGGTTCTTTTAATGCCCACACAGGATTTTTTAATGTGATTGTTGGGTCAAAAAGTTAATTTGTGCTTATTTACTAAAGCAGGGGTGGTAAACCTCTTTTTTTGTGTTGAAGTCTTCATTTCCTTGGAGGGTAATCCATTGGTGGCCACATGTTGTTGGTGGGTGGGGCCCAAGGCAGTCGTCGTGAGGACAGAGCGCAAAGTGGGTGGGGTTATCCATCTTCTCTCTTTCTGCCATCTCTTCTCACTTTTTCGGTCTTACTTCCCACCCAGCAGGTTGTAGGGGGAGGGATAGCTAGTTCTTGCTAGAGGCTTGAATTAATTGCTTGTTGAGGGCTTTCCCCCTTCCTTCCCCTGTGTTTTCCCTCTGCTATTCCACGGCCAAAGAGTTCCCCTATCCCTGAACAGAAGTGTTAGAACTCTGTTATTGTCAGAGGGGAGTTTCCTATTCCCACAATGAAGACTGAGCCTCTATAAAAGTCTCATCCTAAAATGTACTAATCCTAGGAACAGGTGCTTGGGAATAAGTGCAGTTACCCAGGCACTGTAGGTTTATCTGAGTACTGCACATTATTTGAGGGCTGCACACAGATGTCAGCACAAATAGTTAACTTTAAGAGTCATGTTTACAGTCTTGGGATCACTAATTTTGCTCTGCAGAAATGGTTTCAAGTGTATGTTTGGAGAGGGACATGTGACATCAGGGGTGGGGCTAGCGTTTTCATTACCACCATCCCCCTAGGTCTATACATTGACTAAGTGCAAAGTGGTGACCATGTAAAAAGGGTTGTTGTGGTTGGAAAATAAGGAGGTTCCTAGAAAAAGATGGGTTTTAAGATGGAGTTCAAAGGAAGAGAAAGTTGTGACACTATGGACGCATTATTCTGGAAGGAAGTTCCAGATTTATGACACAGATGTTATATTGACTTTTCATCCTTGAAGCCCCTAGTTCAAATAAAGAAGTTCAAAATATAGAAAACATTATTGTGCTCTTCTCTTGCCTATATGATCAATGATCTACCAGTCTTGGCTGATCCACACACCACCAGCCATTATCTTCACAGATCTAAAGGATAACTGACTGTTAGGGTACAACTGGGGTAGTCAATGTAGTGCCCTCCAGTTGGTGTGGACTACAACTTCTGTCGTCCCTGACCATTGGCTATGCTGGCAGGGGCTGATGGGAGATGCAGTCCAAAACATCTAGAGGGCACTACATTGGCTACTCCTGAGGTACAAGAGAGTGTGTGCATACACATATGCATGTGCAGATGCACATTTTACTCTGTGCGTAACATAAAATACCCCTTCTGCTGAGATCAGGTTTAGATTTTAAGTGTTTAGGGGACTGACATAAAGCAGCTGCATACTTTGTCGGAAGGAAAAATCTGTGTTTCGTATTTTGAAAGTAGGTTATTAACGCAAACATTCTTTAGAATGTGAAAGAGAGCAGAATTTTCCAGATGGCACACGCCACATGACTAATGGACATTATATATAAATAATTAACACATTCTGGCTGGCTGGCGGTCTTGGCTGACTGCTGATATTGCTTGATGGTCAGAATGTTCTTGCCCTATTACAGGATGGCAGAAGTCTCTACAACTAAAAATGTGAAAGACCATAGCTCAGTAGGAGAACACAGAACTTGTATGCACAAAATGCCAGATTCAATCATATTGTAATCCATGTTCCAATAGTATGAATCAGATGCGGATTTCTAAGGACCTACTGTAGAATACCAATTTTCACAGGGAGCTTTGAGTATAAAAGCAACATTAAAAAGAAAAAAAAAACACAGAACAAAACAGTCTGTAAGAGAATTGCAGTAGAGAAATTAGACCCTGATTATTCTGCTTCAAACATACGTCTCAGTCAGTATTGCAGTGCATTCTGATAATAGCATTTGTCGAGATTGGGCCTATTTCTTGCTGACCATGCCCCAAACTACTTTGTATCCCCAAATTTCTGCTCTGTCGCTCTTCATCCATCCCGATCCATCCCCGCCTATTGTGTTATCAAAACCCTGCTCAAGATGCCTGCCTCTCATTCAAGCAACTGTGCTTCCTCTCCAGTTTCATGATTTTTATCTAAAGTGAGCTTGCTTCATTTCTTTTGCCAATTTTTAATGACTTTTTTAAATAAAAAAAATCAGTCTCTAGCTGCTTTATATTCTAGGATAGCAAGTGCTTCATGTCCTGAGTTACATAAAGTTTCAATTACGTAAAGTTTCATTTACATAGATACTTGCAGGGAAGTATACAGTAAAGACAGGGATGCTGTTCACAAAGAGGAAGCATACAAGCAAGCAAACAATGCTGAAGCCTGAGAAAGCCACTTGCCCATGAATGGCTGCCTCCAGAAGAAAATGCTAGTGTCCTCACAAAAAATGAGTGCCTAAACATTAAGCCAAAAGAAGATATCTGTATAGTTAAATCAATAAAAATCGAAACAGGAATTTCATTTTAAAACCAGTTTTGAAAACAAATCATGATAGCATCAATTACCTAGAGAGGTAGTGGGCTCTCCATCACTGGAGGCATTCAAGGGGCAGCTGGACAGCCATCTGTCGGGAATGCTTTGATTTGGATTCCTGCATTGAGCAGGGGGTTGGACTTGATGCCTTACAGGCCCCTTCCAACTCTACTGTTCTATGATTCTATGATTCTAATTAGGTGGCTCTGGTCTTAATTAGTAGGCAGGTCCCAGAAGGTGGTGCTGTGGGACTGCTGCTCAACCCATCGTCTTTGGTTTATGGGGTTCCACGGGGTTTAATCTTGTCCTCAATGCTGTTTATTACCTACATGAAACTCTTGGAGGAGGTTGTCCAGGGATTTGGAGTTGTGTTGTCAATATGCAGATGATAGCAACTCTTTCTTTTTCCCTCCTTCTAATGCTGAGGAAACTCTGGGGGCCCGGGGCCATTCTCTGGGTTCAGTGATGGACTGAATGGGAGTTAAAAATCCAAGGATTAATCCAGGCAAGATTGATTAGCAGGAGAGCTGATCTGAGCTTGGAAATATGGTCCCTGCTGAATGGAGTTGCACTCCCATTGAAGGATCAAACTTGCAGTTTGGGAGCCCAGGTGGTGGCTGTGGCCAGGAATGCATTTGCTCAGCTTTGGCTTGTGAGTCAGCTGTGCCCTTTCCTGAATCATGCAGATCTGATCAATGTCATTTCTGTCCTGGGCACATCCAGACTGGACTTCTGCAATGCACTCTCTATGTGGGTCTGCTTTTGAAGAGTATTTGGAAACTCCAGCTGGTGCTAAATGCATCAGATGGAGTGATCTCTCCCTTCCCAGAACATATGACATTTAATTTCAACTGGCTTGTTTAATTTCCAAGCACAAAATGTTTCACCCCATTTCCTGGCTTGGGACCAGGTTAGGGCTGTGCACGTCCCCCCCTACCCTTCGGAGTGGCCCTGATTTGATCCAGCCCAACCCAGATCCAGGCCCAGAACTGGTTCAGGGACCTTTCATGTGGGGCTGGGGTGGGGAGAAGGAGTCATGCCTCTCCTCCATGTTCCTCCTGACCGTATGTTCAATCAGGGTGTGAAACCAGGAGGGATTGACTATGCCAGCTCTAACCTGGCATCTAGTAGAAGGGAGGAGGATTTAAAAAACCACAACCAATCCCCACACACCTTCCTCCCTGGGTTTTGGAAGTTATGGATGTCTGCCAGCTTTTGGAAGTTATGGATGTCCACATCATCCAACAGGATTCCTCCATCAGTTAATTTAATCTCTTCTAAATTTATCCTTCAGCTAACCTTCCATTAGAAATATGCAATGCACTTTTGTATTTTGGGTATGTTGTTTAATTTTATGATATTCATGTATTTTTCTCATAAGTATAGATTTAGGGATAAAAATAAGAAGGTTGGGGGGGAAGATTATAGGATGTGTAGTCAAGACATTATGCAAAGCCAGGCTGATTAGTACTTACTGGTACGTTGTTGGGCTGACGTTGATGCGGCGTGGATGGCTTCCTGACTCAAATTTGCTTGCTAGGGTGACGTTGTTGCCAAAGAGACAATATCTTGGCATTCTTACACCAACAACTCCAGCCAGAACAGATCCTGAGTGAATCCCTATTCTCATCTGTTAAAGGACAGGAAAAATAAAACATGTTAGTAAGTATCTTCTGTTACTTCTCTTAGCTAACATAATACTCGGGACACTCGTAAGGATCCAGTACAATGTTAATTTAAACTGATAACAATACTGACAAATTCAGATTGTCAGGAAAGCTCTGGTTTGCATTGGTGAAGAATTAATATAAAGATATGTGAATGGATGAGCATGCATACATTTCACTGTAGTAAAACACATCTCATTTCATTCCAGTAAACCCCAGAATCTTTCATCTTGCTAACTTTCATAAATATGGAATCAACCAATAGATGCAATTATGTGTGACTTTGTGGCCACTGACAGGATTGCCAATTTAAACACACACACACAAACACTCACTGGCTGCCCATTAGCTACCAGGCTAAGTTCAATGTTCTGGTTTTGGTGTACAAAGATTGTCTTACTCGTTATATATCCAGTTGATCACTACACTGTGCAGGTGAGGGCCTCCTGCAGATAACCATCTTACAAGGAGGTCCGTTTCACACAACATCGGAAGCGGACCTTTAGTGTAGTGGCACCTACCCTTTGGAATTCCCCCCTTAAATATTAGATAGGCACCATCTCTGTTATCTTTTCGGTGCCTATTGAACACCTTCCGCTTTCAACAAGCCCTTTTAAGTAGAGATCTTATCCCATCTGTCTCTGTGTTGGAACTGCTTTTTAAGATGTTTCAAAACATTTTTTAAAAAGATGTTTTTAAAGATGTTTTGTTTTAATATATTTTAAAGTCTGTTTTTATGCTGTTTTAGAGTGTTTGTAGTGTTTTTGTTTACTGCCCTGGGCTCCTACCGGGAGGAAGGGCGGGGTATATATTTAATTAATAAATAAATCTCGACAATCAGTAGTATGAGATAACTATGCACATATCTGCTAATTCAGTGAAGACTGTGCCTACAGCAGGACGGGAAATTTGTGGCTCTCCAAGTCATTGGATTCCAACTCCTATCAATGCTAGGCAGCATGACCAAGGGTCAGGGATGATGGCAGCTGTAGTCCAGTGACATCTAGAGGGCCACAAGTTCTTCACTCCTGGCTACAGTCTTCTCAACCAGCTGCGTGAATGGGTAAAAGGCCAGTATTAGCTGAAGTCCCCAGGAGTGTGTGGATTATGGGGACATGATGTATACATCTAATCCCTGGAAGAAGTACCATGTATGAAATGCCCTAAGAGATCTTTTGAAATCACCTGCCAACAGATTCAAACCCAATAAATCAAAATAAAACCTCTTCACAAAGGCTCACAGCAACCAGAGTTGAAATGACTACATAACAGGGTGACCTTGATGAGATACGATGGGATTTTTATCTGGAGTTTTAGCCCACCGACCTGCTGATTTTAATGCCTCCATCTTCCCACATCTGTATAAATGTGGGAGGGCAAATTAAGTAAGGTTAAAGGGATAGCAAAACATATATCACAAATATCTCCCAAGATCTGGTCAATTAGTGAGCCTGAATGATGGCTATGCCTGCGCTAGAGATTCTCCCTTTTGGAAACCAGTCCATTTGTGATCTTGTAGATTTACAATGAGATGAATCTTCATCTCATCTATACTGCAATCAGGCTCAGGAGCCAGTATGTTGCTTTCCATGTCGTTCCTGTTTAAAAGAGAAACCATTCATCTCACTGTGATTCTTCCGGCCTTAGTTGAAACAAAAGTCTGGCAACCCTACAGCCTACATATATTCTTGTAACTGTCAGGCATGATAGCATACTGCATTGAACTGGAAAAACTGGAACACCATCAGAAGCCTTTTTGGCACAAATGCTTATAAAGAGAAATTATACTTTGGATACGCTTCGTTTGCCAGGGTAATAGTCTTCAGAAATGTGAAATAGCTTCCTCAGTCTGCTTCAGACTGGATGAGCAGCCATCCATTTTTTCCTTCTCCTACAGCCTTTTTGGCTCTTTCACTTATGCCATCTGGGACAATCTTTGCCAGCTCCTTGGAGGATATACACCATCTCTATGGTTTGGATTGCATAGGATCCTACTCTTGGTTTGGGCTGTTCAGGTCCCTTAACTATAAATTACAATACTTTGTATTTAAATTGCAGCATTTAGCATTTCAGGTGTTCACACATGGTCTCAGTGATCTTTGCAACAGCCCTGAATTCTTATTCTCAAAACTTTCAGCCATTTTTTTTATGGAGGAAGGTTGACACAGAAGAGGGGGGACAGTGCAATATTCAAGGCATTCTTGGGAAATAAAATGGAGGCTGCCAGGAGCTAGCTCTTGAAATCCACTCTGCCTTTGCTACTGCTGCCAAAGGCAAATAAGAAAGAAGGAAAAAACACAAAGATGAAAACAAATATAATTAAATGAATGGGAACTGAATAAATTAATTACAAAACAAATGTGAACTACCAAAGAATAACAAATTGGGTGCTTAATAACGAAAAGCAAATAGAAACATGAAATTCTTGCCCATCCTACCATACTGCTTAACTATGATTCAAAGAAAGTTGCATCTGAGAAAACATCTTTGTAGCTGAGGTTGTATGGGGGGGGGGAAATAGGGCAGAGGGCCGAAAGCTGTCCTTATTGACTATGAGCAAATCTCCTAGTACATCAGACCACCAAGCAAGCTTCACCAAAAAGCTTTTATAGCGGTAAAGGAATATGATATTTGGCATATTTGGTGCAAGGAGACATCTTTGGTTGGTGTAGCCACACAGCCTCTTCCTTTGGCCAGAGCTGGGTAGTAGTACAACAGGTGAAACCCCACTTGCCCTTGTTCAGGTCAGTAGTTCTTCTCATGGGATACTATTTAAACATTGTTTCAGTTAGGGAATACAGAAATGTTTAGTATATCTTGCACTAGGTTTTCTTCAGCAAGATATTTCTTAGCGAACTGATATTAGCAGCATCCATCTCAGCTGAAGGGACTGCATGCCTTAAACCAAGTAAGTAGGTTACATTTGGTGGCCAAATCAGATCAGCTGTCTACAGAAGGTGTGTTCAGTGTCCAACCTGATGGCAGCACTCAGCAATACACCTTTATTATTAGTTTGCTACTGTAAGCAGAAACGAAAAGGTTTGCTTCCTTTTATTTCTCTGCATGTTTTTTTTCAGAGTGTGATGATTGATTCTGGTTTCCTGTATTTGTTCCCCTTTTTTGGCATATATATGATATATTCTAGACATGTTCATCGTTCTTGCTTTACAATTTGCTTACTAATACATTTCAGGTTGAACTCCCTATGCGTTGTCTTTGGCTGCGTACAGCTGAAAATGAAGGCCAGTCTGTAATGGGCAATACTATTTTTTCAAAAGGGAGTTAACAAAATGTACTTCAGATTACTAGCCATGCATGAAGGGAAGAAAGCCAAAACCTATTTTTATAAAAGCCAGAATGTGTGAGAGAAAATACAAGAACATTATATTCACTATCTTTTACATAAAAGTTTCCTACTCTGTGAAATATCCTCTTCTCTGTTATGATTAGTTCTTTGGTGACAGGGAATTTAATCAACATTACAGAAGTTGCAAAAATAACAAGCAGAGGGGAGAGGGAGGTAAATAGAATTTGTATGATTATTCATAGGTATTTCAAAGGGGGGGACAATATCCCAGGGAACTGGGCCTTTATGGGTCTGTGTCATTTCTTCATGTTCTGGGGGACCTTGCTGTGGGTCTTATAATGTCAGGATGCATAAAGAAACTTGGACGCACAGACAACTCTTTAAAGTGAGAGTTTCTCATTGGGTGAGTTGTTCTGTGAAAGCTGGTGAGTTCTCAGCACCATTCAAAATAATACCATCTATCTTATTCCAGCGTTTTTTTTTAGAAACAGAACATTTTCAATGCTATACATATATGGAATCCAAAGCCATTCACTTTCAGAGGATTTCATCATGTGATGAGTCAAGTTTCTTTCATATGTTCATGCAAAATATGCAGACTTTGTAGATTCTAAGTTATTAAACCACACATATTAGCTCATGCCCTCTGGCTCATATATATCAACACCCCCCTAGTGTTTTTTACTGTGCTTTCCTAAGGCCTCAAAGAGCTTCACATTTCTCTGTAATTGTTATCACAGTGCTTTAAAATATGCCAATGATGTAAAATATGCCAATATTAATGACTGGGGGAAACATAATATTTTACTCTTCCAGATTTAGCAAAAAGAAACTTAAATCACATGTCTAGAAACTAGGAAGACAATCAGTGCTGGCTGGATGTATGTGAAGCCTAATGTTAGTATCAGTATATACCAGAGGTGCCCAACAGTTTTTTCATACTTGCCAAAATTGTGTTTTTCATAGTAGAAAAATACACACAAATGTTTTTAATTATTTATTGATAGAATTAAGTGAGAAATCTGACATATCTTTTCATTAAGTAATGCAGGGAAATCGGGCATAAAATCAGTTAGACTACATCTAGGGTTGCCAGGTCAAAAGCATCCCAAACCCTGAGATTTGGAGGCTAGTGATATCATTAAGTATAATACAGTAAGCATCAATCACAGTTGTTTGGAGCATGCCATTCAAACAAAAACAATTCTCTGATTTGAAATTAAGATAGACATCTTAGCTAAAAGAGGATGTTCCCAGGTCCTTCTTACTTACTTAGGAAGCCTGAATAGGAAATAATCAATCTAGACAACTTGCTTCTGGCAAGGAAGGTTTGTGCCCTCAGGCCTGGCTGGTCACCAGTACATTTCAGGAAGAAGGGAGCCTAGTGTTGTGAAGATGTTAGATGGGAGCACTCAGGAATAAAGATGGATGCCCCTGAAGGCTGCAATTCTAAGCACACTTACTAAGGGACGAAGCCCCAAAGAATTCAGTAGGACTTACTTCTGAGTAGATATGGTTAGGATTGTGATGTTGGTAAGGCTTGACTTATCAAAGTAGGGTTAGCAACCCCCTGCCTGGAATGCCCTGTCCCTACCTTTTAATGTGGCTGCTCCAAATGTCTTTACAGATTTGACCCTTACCTGCACAGAGAAGTTTGAGAAATGAGTAAGAAGATTCTCTAGTCTTTCCTACCTACTTTGCGGGCTGCTAAAAACTCACTTTGACAGCCAACCAAATTCCAGTGAGTAATAACTGACAGAGAGAAAACAGAAATGGTTTTGTCTATCTTCACAGGCAGTAGCTTGGGAACAACAGCAATTGCAGCCAAACTTCCCAGTATGCGAATGCTCTTTTACCACTATTGGGCAAGAAACAAACCATCATGCATTGAACAAAGGAGGTTGAGCTAAGCACATGGAACCACTGTTGTTGCTTCTATGGATGTAAGGGAGTGAGGTCATCGGTAAATGAAATGCAAACAGAAAAACAAAAGACAGTGATGATTTCCTAAATGCCAACCACAAAAAGATTCCTATGAGTAAGGCAGAAAACTCAGCAACCCACAACCAGTCAGGGTTTCTAACTAAAAACCAAAACTAAAAGAATCCTGGCAGCCAATCACCCAACATCACAGAAGTCCCCATGTAGCACAACCTGACCCAGGGGCTGCAGTTTGTGCAACATGCTGCAGCATGATTGCTAACACGAGTGAGACCCTGTCAGCACATAATATCTCTGCTCTGAAATATGCACTGGTTGCCTATCTGCTACCAGGCCAAGTTCAAGGTGTGCTTTCCATGTTATGGGTGCCACATAGACCTTGTTCTGCTCTTGTAAGAAATCATTCCTTTAATGTGGCAGCACCTACACTTTGGAACTCCCTGCCTATAGAAATTAGGCAGGCACCTTCATTGCACTCTTTTTGGCACCCGCTAAAAACATTTTTGTTTAGGCAAGCCTACCCAGCCATGTAGAAGCTAATATGTTTTTATCTGTTGTTAACTCATTGTTAGTTTTATTATTTTGAATGTTTTTAAATACCTAACTGTTTTTGCCAATAATTTTATTGTTTTAATTCTTTCTGTAAAAAGCTTTGAGGTTTTTTACAATAAGGCGGTTTATAAATGTTGCAAATAAAATACATAAATAAATTTCAAAGTCACTGTAGCCCTTGGGTCTCTTTCTTCTTAGGAACAAAGGAATCTGCCTTATAGCGGCTCAGGCCATTTGGTACCATCTAGCTTAGTACTGATGACATGGAGTAGCATTAGCTTTCCAGGATTCCAGGCAATAGTCTTTTCCAGAAATTGGATTTTGGACCTTTCTATGCAAAGCATATTCTCTACCACTGAGCAACAGCCGTTTCCCTGTTTAAAAATTATCTCTTAAAATTGTTTTCAATTCACTAATGAATGCACAGCATACCTAGGGCACATCCATTTAAAGTACATTCAACACACATTTGAAGCACATGAATTCCACCACAGAATCATGGGAGCTGGAATTTGTTAAGGGTGGTGGGAACTATAACTGAGATACAAACTACACTTCCCAGGATCCTTGGGGGGAAGCACTTGGGGGGTGCTTTAAATGCGAGTTGGATGTGCCTTAAATGTATTGTTTGGGTCTGCATTACTTCATAAGCTTTGCCTGCATAGAAATAATTTTAATTAATCTTTTAAAATGGAAATAGCTACAAAGTTTACTGGGTGACCACGAGCTATTCATACAAAGCCTAATCTTTCCCTCAGGGTGAAAACAACAGAGGGAGACCATGACCACCCCAAGGAAGAAGGGCACACTTAACATGTAGAGGAAATAATCATGTGAAATCAGATACTTACTGAGACATAGTATGAAGAAATATTTATATAAGCATGATTGTCAAAGATGTTTTATTATTTACACAACTTGTAAATATATTTATAGTGCAATTTATAGTGCAATCCTATGCACGATTACTCAGAAGTACTCAGAAGCAAGTCCCAATGTATTCACTGGGGACACATTCACAAACAGGGAAATGTGCACAGGACTGCAGCCTCAAGTGATAAGGAACTTAACTGACCCAACCAAAAATTCAGAATCATGCCACTTTAAGCTGTTTTGCAACTGTTTTACACTTGTTTTTATGGTGATTGGATTTTAAATGGATTTATTTCTTGATTTGAGCTGCCTTGCTTTCCAATCACCAACCGTACATCATAGGGTTGTTGGAAAGACTCCATATATATATATATATATATATATATATATATATATATATATATATATATATATATACACACACACACACACACACACACACACTGGAGATGTAAAAATATACACATCCCATATAATAGTTTATTGTCAAAACCAGTTGGTCATTGCAGATTTCTTAAAAAACAAATCAGTGTTAGTTTCCTACAAAGTTAAAGCAGTGATACCTAAGTAAGCACTGCTTAATTGCTTTAAAAATAGGATTGGATGAGAGGAGAGGGTTTAGAAGACAATCCTTTGCTATGTTCACTCAAAAGTCCAATTGATTCACAGCACAATCCTAACCATCCTACTCAAAAGTAAGTCCTATTGAATTCAATGGGGTTTATTCCCAGGTATGTGGAATTAGCATTGCAGCTTTACTCCCAGAAAAGTGAATATAGGATTAAACCTGCATATTGGGAAGGCTTTCAAAACAGGCTATGAAGTAAACAAATAAATTGCCCTCTTCAACAGCCCAGGGAAATTTAAACTTGTTTGATTCCTTGTAATTAGAAAAGTATAACACCTTGTAATGGCAATGTAAGATGCATGTACACATTTTTAAATTTCTGTTCAAAAATTATTTGAAAGATAACATGTATAATATGCTATTTTTGCAAGTAATTAAGAAATATGCATTTACACCTTTATTATAATAATAACCAAAACTGTTTACTGTGCATGCTTACCAAGATCCTGCTGTGATCTTCTTTCTAGATCTCCAGCTCATTTTTGTGAAATATACACAGAGAAAAAGACACTTTTGCTGTTGCTGAAAGCTATAAACTTATTCAACTCATGATGTGCAGATAAGCAGGAAAAGGAAGCTATTTTCAAGACTTGAAATGGGTTCTAGCTATTGCCTGGTGGTCAACAAATCCCTCATCAATCACAACTCTGACTTCACTTATTGGCTAAAAACCTGAAAGGGCGGGGATTTGAGCTGCCAGCTATTAGCTCATTTAGCAGAAGTTGTGGGGGTCAGCTGACATTTTGGTGTATAACTCTTGAACCAGACCACCTAACATCTTTTTTTAATGAAAGCTAAGAATCTGGAAATACCCTAAAAAAACAGAATCTTCAAGTGAAAACCAGAGACCTGGCAACCCTAACTACATTTCAACTCTGCCTCCAAATTTTCATCCAGTATCTGTCACCTATATTTTGATTTTACCATTCTGTGGTAAAAAGTTGATTCAGGAGCCATGTTGAACCAAAAATTGAAAACAGCTTGGAATAACTGCATTTAGAATTGCAAATTCATTTTGATTTAATATATAAGTCCACATTGTAACAACTGAATACTCTTTCAAATGTTGAGTACTTTGAAGTAAAAGCACATCCATCTTGAAAAGATGCCTCTCCAAAGAAAGAAGCCTCACAATTTCTTGAGATAGTTGAGAATTGTAGATGTCAAGGTGAAATGGATCTTGAGTGAATTCTTTATTTTTCAAAATCAGAAAAGTGTATAGGACCCACTGATGAATCTGTGAGTGTTAAGAGTACATGGTGGACACATTTTTGAACTGGTACACATATAAAATATTTTTATTTAAACTTTTATTTAAAACAAGTAAAGCACCAATTCACCATAGGTCTAGCCATTTCGCCACAAGTGGTGAGTGGCAACCATGTTGGACACCAAGGGTATATACCTCAGTTAATTTTTATTCCTATTGTAAAGTGATTTATATTTATACCCTACTTTTCAATTTAATTGTTCCAAAGCAACTTACATCAAAGCAGCTGCTGCTGATTGACTGTTTTAATTGTGCTTGTTTGATTACTGTTTATTTTTAATGATTTACTATGGGTGGCCTTCCATCAGTGCAAGGATTAACACTCACGCAACAGAACTTCCCCCCCCTCCTCCCCCTACAGCCTCCCCAAATCTGCTCTGGAGGGTTGAAGGAACCCCTGTGCCGGGAGAGGGAGGAGAACGTCCTATTGTACAAGCAGAAATCTTTGCACCGACAGAACTATTTAGCGTTATGTTGAACACAACTCGATGTATTTTATTTTCAGAGGGGTAACCATGTTAGTTGGCTGGAATAAAAAACAACAGTGAATCATGTGGCATCTTGAAGGTCATCAAATTTATATGTGGCACATGGATGCTTTCATGGATGAATTTGTTAGTCTTTTAGGTCCTACAGGACTCTTTGTTGGTTATGTATTTTATTGTTGGCCACTGTAAACATTACATATAAAGGTGAGCAATACCTTTAACTAATTTTTTTAAAACACACACATACACACAATAACAGAATATTTGAATGTTCTATCAATCGTTGCCTTGATGGTTTCCTCAGCTAAAGGGGATATTACAGGAGGAGTGGTAGAGGCTGGGAGTTAATGGTTTGCCTAAAACTACCCGGCAAGCTCACCACTGAGGTAAGATTTGACTTCGTAGCTCCCATCTCATTCTCTTAAGTATTATACTGGCTGAACAGTTTTGCCCATTTCTTATCAGAAGTCTGATAATCCCAGCAGCGAGGAATTAGTGACAGTAAAGAAAAGGGTTTTTTTAAGGTGTTATTGACATTTTCAAGTGTAGCAAGAGCTCTGTGATGGCTATGATAAGAGAAAGAACAAACAATAACAAAAAAGAGAGAGCGAAACTTACAGTCAGTTATAAAACAAATAATTGAACAAGGGTCTTGTGGCCCAGTATTCTACAAGGAGGACATAGGATAGAAGAAAAATGTGATAAGGATGACAGGGAACTTTCCAAGGGATAAAAATTCAGATAGAATGGAATTGCAAAGACATATTTTGGGACTTCTACCCCTTGCAACTTTTAACAGAAAATTCTCTCTCTCTCTCTCTCTCTCTCTCTCTCTCTCTCACACACACACACACACACACAGAGAGAGAGAGAGAGAGAGAGAGAGAGAGAGAGAGAGAGAGAGAGAGAGAGAGAGAGAGAGAGAGAAGCAGACACTACTAGGAACAGTTGTAAATGGACTGGCCTATGACTAATAAAAATAATCAATCAATCAATCAATTGTAAATGCAACAACACAAAGTGGGACTGCTACTACGTAAAAAGCTCTAGTTCAGGAGGATACAATTACAATGGCTACTGCCCATGATAGCCATGTTTTACCTCCGCTACTAGAGGCAGTGTGCCTCCGAATACTAGTTGCTGGGGAACAGAAATGGAAGAATGCTATTGCATTCCCATTCCGCTTGTGGTTTTCCCATGGGCACCTGGTTGACCCCTGTGAGAACAGGATACTGGATTATGATGGGCCTTTGGTCTGATCCAGGCAGGGCTCTTCTTATGATCTTTACTATCTGCTGTTTTATTCCTTATTGTTTAATGTTTTAACCTTTGGATTAGTTTTTACCTGCTCTTTTAAGCTCTATTCATAGGGTCGTCATAAATCGGGATTGACTTGAAGGCAGTCCATTTAAGTTTAAATATTTTCTGTACCATTATTTTTGTTGTATTTTTTTCTGTTAACTACCTTGAGTATCACTGTCTGGAAGATGGGATATAAACTGAAGTCACAAATAAATGTAATCCATGTTAGTATTGCTTTACAATCTAGTGAAGGTTTAGATATCTTATGAACTAAGCTGGAAAATAAATCCTATTTTAGATCATCTGATTCTTGAAAATACTATTATTTTCCAGAGGAAAGTTGTGGGTCTTGGGTAGTAATAAAAAAGTATAAAGATTTGTTTTAATGTTTTAATGTTTTCCTTCCAATTGAGTGGACATATTGGCTATTTTGACAAAAGCCATACCAAGAAAAAAAAAAGAACTCACAGGAAATATTAATAGACTGCAAAGGACATAACACAGATTTCTGATTTAATAAAATAATTCTGCTAGGACTCGGAGAGGAAATCCTTCTCTCTCTCTCTCTCGTTATATGCCTTCAAGTCATTTTCAACTTATGGTGACCCTATGAATCAGTGATCTCCAATAACATCTGTTATAAACCACCCTGTTCAGATCTTGTAAGTTCAGGACTGTGGCTTCCTTTATGGAATCAATCCATCTCTTGTTTGGTCTTCCTCTTTTTCTACTTCCTTCTGTTTTTCCCAGCATTATTGTCCTTTCTAGTGAATATCTTTTCATTATGTGTCCAAAGTATGATAACCTCAGTTTCATCATTTTAGCTTCTAGTGATAGTTCTGGTTTAATTTGTTCTAACACCCAATTATTTGTCTTTTGCAGTTGTTGAATAAAACATCCTCCCACATTGAAATATGCATGACATAAGCAAGGAAATGATTAAAAATATTCAAATTTGAAATGAAGAGATACCAGCACTAATTGGTCAAGCTTGGCTTATGAAAGTTGATGAATCTGCACATGTACTCTGTTTTTGCATATACTGACAATTTATTTCATAAATGCAGAACAGACAGACTGTGCAGCCTTTCCCATTGACAGCCCTGGAATACATTCAGCTGTTCCCTCTCTTAAAGGAAATGGAGGTGCTCATGCAGGAAGAGAACTCTGTGCACACTAGATTTCTCCCCACCCCACCATCGGAAGAAGAGATAATTGGGCCAGAACTATTGCATAAATGGTAGAAAACCATATAAAATGACAAGAAATATGTCCAGGATAGAATCATAGAATAGTAGAGTTGGAAAGGTCCTATAAGGCCATCAAGTCCAACCCCCTGCTCAATGCAGGAATCCATATCAAAGCATTCCTGACAGATGGCTGTCCAGCTGCCTCTTGAATGCCTCCAGTGTCGGAGAGCCCACTACCTCTCTAGGTTAATGGTTCCATTGTCGTATGGCTCTAATAGTTAGGAAGTTTTTCCTGATGTCCAGTCGAAATCTGGCTTCCTGCAACTTGGGCCCATTATTCCGTGTCCTGCACTCTGGGACAAAACACTAAGACCATAAGAAGAGCCCAGCTGGATCAGGCCAAAGCCCCATCTTGTCCAGCATTCTGTTTTCACAGAGGCCAACCAGAGGCCTGTGGGAAGCCTGCAAGAAGAAACTGAGTGCAACAGCCCTTTCCCCACCTGCAATTCCCAGCAACTGAGACTCAGAGGTATACGGAGGCAGAATATAGCCATCATGGCAAGTAGCCACTGCAAGAATACGAATCAATGTATTGATCTAGCCCAACTACAATGCAGCCTACATTGCAGCAGGGGAGAGACAGTTCAGCTTCCTTCAAGAACCACCTGTTTCTACCTGCCATGCTCCACCCTTCAGGTCCAACAGCCTTCAAGGGGAAACTGCTGTAAGAAGGAATTGCAGGGAGAGGAGACACTCTGGCTGCTGTCAAACGGATGGCAATAACTGGTACAATGAGGTTTGCAATAATCCAATAAAGAGAATATTCCATGATACAGGCATACCCCACTTAACGTCGCTTCACTTAACGTCACCTTGCTATAACATACATGCTCCATATGTCCCCATACCCCGCTTAACATTCACGTGCTTCGCAATAACGTACACTTTATTGGCATGACGCCGCTGCCATCTAGTGGTGATTGCGTGCAGTACAAGCGAAGACAATTGCTTCACTTAAAGTTTATTTTCGCTTAAAGTATACTCTCCGGTCCCATTGCGAACGTTAAAGCGGAGCATGCCTGTACTGTCTTCAGAAACTTTGCTGCCTGAATCCTGAAGATTAGCCTCCCTAGACTGTAACATATGTGAGCAATTACAGACAGAGACTCTTCATTTGCCCTATGCATGCATTGCTTGTGTGTAAGTAACTCATGGGTTGAAGCAGGTGTGGGACCAGGGCCACCAAGAGCAGGTTTGGGCCCTGGTGAAAAAACCTTTGGGGGCCCCCCAGCAAGGGCGAACCAGCTAAAAATCTTTACACTTTAATCTTTTATATCATTATTATTTTCTTTGAAATTCACCGATGTTACAATGGAAGTAAAAAACAACTGACAAATAATAGTACTACCGAGAAAGACAAAAACATATGCAACCAAGTCAGGCCCTGGGCCCCCTTTTGGACCGCCGGGCCCAGGTAATTTGTATCGTCTTCCCCCCCATGGGCCCTGTGTGGGACTGTACTTTTTGGCCCTGCCCTCAATGTCATATCACCACCTAGCTCTGCCCCCTTATATCCACATTACCTCCAATGCTACTCACGTGTAGGGCTCCAACCAATCACAATGTCCTTGCAACGGGATGTCCTGATTGCATGGAGATCTTATGCATGAGTATCTGCTTACATTGTTTGCAGATGACCATGTTCAGTGTGCGGACATTGAGGAATGGGGTTAATGTAGGAATACAATGTCAAGGACAGGATCAGACACATAGCTCTGCTCCTGCTTCGCATACGAGTGATCTATGTGGGACTAATACATTAATGCTATTATATACAAGAAATATCGGGCAATGGAAAGGGAAGCTCACTTGGATAATAACACTTATCTTAACATCAGGACAATTTGTTTTAATTCACCACATGAAAATGAAGGCATAATATGTGGCTCATGGTATCATGTACTGAAGAACTCTAAGTGACTTTGGGCCACCAATGCTAATTCATGACCTTTGTCATGGTTCAATTTAAAAAATGCTTTTGTGCAAACGTAATGCAGGCTCCTTGCAAGCCATGGTTTGCACATCAATTGGGCATTTTATTAATTTGATACTTCCCCCCTTTCTTCCATGGAGATCAAAATGGTGTACAGTAGGCCCCCGCTTTTTTGGGTTCCGCTAATACAGCGGTTTTCAATTAGAGTAAGAGCGCACTCATACGGCGCTTGTTAAGCTTTTACGGCATTTTTCGGCATGAAGCACTCAGCAGCTGAGCGTTGGGCACCATTTTATTTGATGGAGTTCCGCTTTTCGGCAATTTTCGCTTTTCAGCAGGGGTCTGGAAAGTAACCCGCCTTATGAGTGGGGCCCTACCATACATGGCTTTCTTAGGCAGTCTTCCATTCAAACATTGACAGGAGAAGACTTGTTTAGCTTCACCGAGGTTACTGCATCATATGCCTTCAAGGACACGCATTACATGTGCTCTAGTTCTTATACTGTCTCTGGTATGAATGAAGAGGCAACCTAGCTAGTATTAACTGCGATTAACATTGACTGTGATTAACAGTGAGGACTAGAGAGAGGGCTTTTTCAGTTGTGGTCCCCACCCTGTGGAACTCCCTCCCAAATGATCTCCGCCATGCCCCTTCCATTATGAGTTTCCGCCAGGCCTTGAAGACCTGGCTCTTCAGGCAGGCTTTTGGGGTGGGCTAGATTTTATCTTCATTGTTTTTAGATTTTTAATGTCTAGGTATTGTATGCCTATTTTGCACGTCACCCAGAGTGGCTGGACAGCCAGCCAGATGGGCGACTAATAAATTCAATAAAATAAATAAATAAATAAATAAAAATGATGCAGATGTATACAATGACTAAGACAAACTTTGTTTAAGGAGATGGGTATTGGTATTGGAGATGGGAAGAGCACGTATTTCTATGGTTAATCCTCAATTTGCAACTATACTGATAAAGGGAAAGTGTGATATCAGCACTGGACTTCTGTGAAGGCTTCATCAACCTCTAATACCACAATATAAAACTAAAATATCTGTCTTCAAGCAAAGCATGTTGAATCTACTTTGAAAAAAGAAAAACCATCCTATGAATATTTCCTGCTAAAACTTTCATTTGCAACATTATTTTTAAAAAGCCGTTAAGTATTTCATTAAAGCACCTGCATACTAAATGAAAGCAGCTGTGGATGCACATAAGCTAAATTCCACCATTACTAACAGATTCCCTAACAACTAGCTTGCTAATCAATTTGTTTTCATGTCAGATATGATCTAGTTAATTGCTAAAAATGCAAAGCTCATGAGGGATTGTGTTCCGGACCCCTGCTGGGGAAAAAAAGTCTCTTGATGTCAGCAGAGTATCTCTCTCTGAAAAGACACAAGGGATGAGAAAAACGTTTTTTCCTATACATGTATAGAAAGGGAAGAAGAAATAAAGCAGATATAATAATTTCTAAAAAAAAATCTGATTTATTAAACTGTTAATTTTTTATGTGGAGTGCTCTTGTGTTGCAGTTAGGGATGGGGTCAGCATTCTGTTGACCTAACTGATGGTATCAAGTCAAGTTCGTTCTTTGTCCACTATTCTCTGCTTGTACTGGTCCAATTCCCCCCAAATATTGATATTAATAACAATATTTTAAAAGGAAATATTGATATTTTAAAATGAAATACTGATATTTTGAAAAGAAAGTGGCTTCACTGCCTTCTCCTCCTCCACCACCACTGTACTGAGACTGGTCAATTTTCACATTAGCAATCAGTGACCAGCTGTTTTTCTTTTGGAAAGGGGAAGTGTAGCTTTCAGTGCCCCCATCCCCACCTTCTCCTTGGCAAGCCTAGAGTCCTCAACATGGGAGAGACTTTCTAGGTCTAGGCTTGCCTTGTTCTTGCACTCGGGTCCTGCTTGCGGGCTTCCCCCAGGCACTTGGTAGGCCACTGTGAGAACAGGATGCTGGACTAGATGGGCCACTGGCCTGATCCAGCAGGCTCTTCTTATGTTCTTATGGCTTGCTTCCTCTCACTTGGAGCTTGGATTATTTGAGTGGAAGGGGAGCAGAGAGAGAGATGTACTGCTGTGCTGTGAATAAAATCAATAAAACAATATATTTGAGAGAATATTCAAGGGGAAAAATCTGATGTCAGGGGAATGCTGCTGAAGTTTGGAGCAAACAGGATTGCTCTGCAAAGATGGACAATACAAGACCATTGAAAAATCTGGTAATATATTTGAATTCGGTGGAATTGTTGTCCATCCTTAGTTGTAGTTGAGGTTTTTATTGTACTTCTCATTGTAAGCTGGTTTGGATGGGCATTTGCCCAGAAAAGCAGCCTAAAAATATTGTAAATAAATAAAACATCAACTTTTGAGGCCTGAACCTCTGAACTAAGCTTTAGAACAGTGGTTATTAAACTGTGGGATGAAGGCTATGAATGGTTCTTTTGCACTTTCTGATTTAAACTGAAAAAGCAGCTTGCCTCTTGAGCAGTGTAATGTTTGGCATCTTTAAAACAAACTTCAGAGAAACATCTAGCTATGTGTATGGTTCTCCTCCATTCATTCATATAGCCTTGTTGGATTATGGTCACCATGGATGACAAATTATGTAAGCAAATGTTTCATTCGCAAGCCTTTTGGAGTTTTCCCATCCAGTAGGCACATGGTAAGAAAATATGGTGATCAGCAAAGAAAGAAGCAAACCAGAAGAGTCATTCATACATAAAGGTTTAAGAGCCACCTGGTAGAAGAGGAAACTGGCCATGAGAAATGTTGCACCAACACTTTATTTTCAGCCTATATAAGAAGCTCCAAGCTGCCCCTATGAAGAGGAGAAAACATCCTATAGATTTCTGGAGGGAAATGGGAATGGTGATGTATAGTGGTTTCTAGAAATTTGCTCTATCCTATTGCCTAAGTATAGGATAGAGGACCAGTTAAAAGTGGCACAAATCACATTTCTATCAATGCCTAGTGCTGGTTCCACAAGAAGACTGCCCACCTATGCTAAAAACTTGTACTATTTTCTTCCCTTGCTTTACAGAAAGAAAGAAAAAACCCACGAGCATCAACACAGATAAAATAAACATCAAAAGAAGAAAATGATATTTAACAAAGGAGAAAGATTAACATCAACTGCAGTTCTGTGAAAGAAGCGAAGGACTTCTAATGAAGAACTAACAGCATCTCATCAAATTCTAATTCCCTTAAGTTCGGTGTTCAGCTTTTGGTAGGATGGGATAGGATTTGTCCTTTTTATATTATTACACAATGAGCACTTTCAATCATTAATGTTCTTTTATGTCTTTGAAGTATTTTAATTCTTTAAATTATGTATAATTTTAAAATTGTAAGCCACTTTGAGGCATTTTGTAGAAAATGATGAACAAATGCACATTTATTATTATTATTTATTATTATTATTTCTCAGGGAAGCTATGACAATTATCCAGGCATTTAACTGATACAAGTTGGTAGTGTAGAATCCACTACAGCTGCTTGGAAACAAACAAATTGAAAAACAAATAACTTCCAATTTCTTAAGGCAGATCACCTTAAAGTGAATCACTTCCAATTTCTTAGTATGTTTCATAGAGTGAAACTTCATGGTTAATTTGAAATGGCATTGGGGAGATAAATGGTTAACTCTTTTTCTTACCCTAAGAGAAAGACAACAATATTTCACTCCCATCTGCAATTATCTGAATACTTTTAACCTCTCCTACTGTAGCTAGCATTTGTTATTCTAGGCACAAGTACCCAAATTGCAACAACCTGTTATTTAATCACATCTTTTATGATTAGAAGTCACTGTGTAAAATTTTTAAAGCAACAACTCACTTTTGATGGCAATTTGTTTTTTTAAAAAAATCTGTTTTTGAATGTTATTTGTATAATGAAAGCCAAACTAAACAGCACATGCAACATCCTACAAGTAATGGTTGGTATATCATATCATTAAACACCAAGCACTGCTGGATTTAACTATCCTATCATTTCCACAAAGGAATTATTTCTACAGGTAAAGCAAAGCAAAACAAAACACCCATCTCTCAATCAGTTATTCTGATATAAAGGAAATTTTAACACAGTTTATCTCTTTTTCCCCCCAGTGATTGTATGATAACCTGCTAAGATTCACTGATAATTTGGATCTGTTTACAATGATCAGATGTCCCTTCCCAACCTATCTTTGCATGCATGAGTGCTTTGGTTCTAGGTAAAGCTAAACAACACAATCTGCAAATCTGTGTTGAGCAGCTTTAGGCTGGAGTGAACCACCTTGGATTTTAGATGTAGGACTGTATGTTTAGTGATGCCCATACATAAAATGCTCCTTACATGTAAAAAATGAATCTGAAAGAAGGGTTATATCCTTAGCTCTATAAACCAGAACATTAAAAAAAAACCTGATCCCCCTTCTGTAGCATATACAGCAAGATACACAATGTGATTCTGCTGATCATGTAGCTCAGCTGATACACAGAACATGTGCATATGAAAGTGCCTTATGTACAGACTTAATTTGCCAGTATGTAATTGAATCCTTCCCAATAATTGTGACAGTCTGGAAGCACCTTGAGTCAGATAATTGGTCTATCTAGTTTAGTATTGTCTATGCTGACTTGGCAGTGACTCTCCACGGTTTCAGGCACTTCCAGCTCTTCTTGGACATGGTGGAGAACCTAGGGCCTTTTACATGCAAAGTAGATGCTCTACTGCGGAGCTATGGCCTTTCCCCCATTATTATTATTCAGAATATATTTTGGAGGATGAGCTATGTTAAATCTTTGTAGCAAAAACAACCAAGAGTCTCACGACACTTTAAAAGACTAATAGTTTTATTGTGGTATAAGCTTTTGTGTGGCAGAACTCACTTTGTGAGATACATGAAATTGTCACTTTTTCTGGCAAGCTGTCAGAAGCCAGAAATTCACATGGAGTTGCCTATTTGGTAATACTGGTGGTTGTCAATTGCAACACAATCTGCAATTTTGAGTTAATAATATCATGATGGATTGGTTTAAATAAGGTGATTCAGATGACTGGGAGGAGGGGGAGAGACTAACTGAAATCACTGACTGAGATCAATTTACATGGTTTCCACTCATGGTTTGTTTTGGGAGAAACAAACCATGAACCCACGTTCAGATGTAATGCTGAGACAGACCATGTCTTGCTTCCCTGCAGTGCTTCAGGATCAGGACTAGAAGAGGAGAGACATGATTTCAGCAATGTTCAAGTGCATTTTGAACATTCCCATTTAAATAATATTTTACTTTAACTATGGTTTAAAGTGACGCGTGAAAAAGGCCACTATGCAATTTCATCTATTTCTTAAAGAAGAATGCACATTGATTGCAATAATTAAAACATACTGGTTTGCTGCAACTCAGCAGAGAAGCAGGTTTAATCAATTAAGTTTAATGGAAAATTATGGAATCAGTTTTTAAAAGGCAGTTGACTTTGACCTGCTGATTTGTATTAATGTCAGGTGTAATTTTAAACCTGGTAACACACTTAATATAACTCACATTTACTAACTGTTAATGATTTCCAGCTTGCTGCTTTGCAGAAGGAAACGTTACTCGGGGTTGATAAAAGTGGATAATTTATAAATAAACAACTAAGGATGATACTTAAATCCATTTAAATTAATGGATCTAAACAGGTCAAAATTGGATATCACCCTAAAGTTGGACAGCATATTTGGATATCACTCCTTAAATAGATAACAAGATTTTTTAAAAATTCAATTATTTAAAAATATAATTTTTTAAAATAAAAGTTATTCACTATATATATATATATACATATAGATAGATAGATAGATAGATAGATACCATCCATTTGTCTCTACTCTGGGTAATGTTTCCTTCTGCAAAGCAGCAAGCTAGAAGCCATTCCCGGTTTCCAAATGAATCTTAGCAAGTGTGCAGTCTACAAAATATCATAGAGGGAGAGCTGCTACTGTCACTACTTTACATAAATTATGAATGATTTAAGAACAAATAAATTAAATAGGTAAATGTTGCCTGAATTCTTCTGTGGTTATAGCTACTGCACAAAAGTTACTTTGGTTAGAACCAATGATTAGAAAAGGTGCTTTCCCACTAACGATTAATGCAGAAGGATGTATGCAGTGCTATTATAGGTACATTCCATAGTAGTTTTCATAACATCTTTGGATTTAGTTTCATTTTTTCACACGCAAAGGTCTGTGTGGCATAAAACAGCCGGTTCCAGAGCCTTAGGATCCATCCTACTGTGTACAAACAATCCAGTCTTTTCCAACTGATTTCTTAAGAGGCAAAGAAAAGGTGGGTCTAAGGAGCAATTGTAAGATCCATCCTCACTCCAGGCCCAATCTAACAACTTTCATAAACGGAAAGACACCCACTGGCTTCACTGAGCATTGTATCAAGTGAAAATAGGAAGCTCACACCAGGGCTGGTTGCAATTCACACCTAAGCAGGCTTTATTCCAGTGACAGACAGAAGAAACTTGAGTCCTTGTCAGGAAGTTCATATTATCTTCATGATGGTACTTACAGTGCTTTTCCATTAACAGAACTGTCGTCATCTTTCCAGTAAAATAAAAGTAAATGACTTAAAAACACTTTATTTTATGCTGAAGTTGAATCCTGCACACAGAATAATGTATGCATGTCAACCTATATCTATAAAAACAATTAAAATGAGCAGAGATATCGGCCTGAATAAAAACACATCTATGGCCCATCTAAAAGTGGCGAGGGAAGGAGACTTTTAGATCATTCCTAGTATAGCATTTGCTTCCAATAATTGGTGACAGGGGTGGCGAACCGTTTTTTATGTTAAAGGTTGAATTCTCGGGGAGGATTGTAGTCTGTTGTGGGCTCATGCTGGCAGTGAGCAGAGACAAAGTAAGTGGGTCCATCCCTTCTCTTTCTGCCAGGTCAACATTGGAAAGATGGATGTCAAAAGAGTGGGTAGCTTTTAACCTGAGTTGCATTCAGCTAAGTCCTACTCAGAGCATACTAGAGTACAGAGCATACGGAGAATAATGTAGGTTCAATAATTGAAATTAATGAACCTACATTAGTTATGTCTATTAAATTCAATGGGTGGTATTCAACGCTAGTCCTACTCAGAGTAGACCGCTGAAGTAAATACACAGGATTACCTTAGCTTCATTAATTCCAATGGGTTTACTTTAAAGTAGAATGCAACTCAATGGGTCTACTCTGAGTAGCATTAAAGACCTCTCTGAGTTTTTAAAATCTTTGTAATTGTAACTTTGTTTTGAATTTTATTGTACCTTCACACTGATATGTGCTCTAAGAGCAGAAGAGCAGGATACAACTATTAAATAATAAGAAACCTTGTCAGTCAGTCTTTTTTTTAAAAAAAAAAAATGAGAGCCTCAGGAAACTGAGACTTTGAATAGGACAGCTGGGACTTAACCAATTCCCCACCATCTCAAAACCTGTAGTCTCCATCTCTATGCTGTTCCAGAAGCCAATTTACAAAAACAACAATATTTGCTTTTTGAAACCCTGCGAAGGGAGGCATCTTAGGGGGACAGCAATTTTGAACATAAAAGTGGCCTGCTGTTAAAAGGGTTAAGCACCAATTCTCTCTCTCTCTCTCTCTCTCTCTCTCCCCCCCCACCATTTTCCTGCTCTAATTTGCAGCCACAAAAATGTTTTTCTTTTCTTTTTTTAAAAAAGCCACCTTGGGAACTTCATGTACTTTTTAAAAAAGTTTGCCCCTCAAATAAGCTTCCCCCCCCTCCCGAAAGGCACACAAGAAAGATACGCAAAGTTAATATACTTGGGCTTCACCTGATTTCCCAGGCTTTGATCAGCTATCTTGTTCATCTGTACCCCAGAAGCACAAAATAAATAAAGATATTAGGCCAGAGTTAACACAGCATGTTCGGGGGGGGGGAATAGCAAGATGAATGAAACACTGGTTTGGCAGTGAATACACTGACAGACGATGGTGTGGTTTGTCTCTAACTTCCCTGTTTGCTATTGCAATGCAGTCACCCTTTAATGCCACTAACTGGGCAAAATTGGTAGCTTAAAGGACCCAGATGCCTCACCCTCCGCACTGCTGTACTGCCATGATCATTATTAACATTTCTGCCTGCCTAGGCTTGTGTCTGGGTTTTACTTTTTTTGGACCACTGCCTAGAGATTTTTCCTCCTAGAAGTCATTTTCTTCGTATGCCTCATTCTTGGTTGGTATCGACAATATATGTATTTATTTTTAGGAGGAACAAATTAGCGTTTGCCGTCAATAATAGTCCTCCTTTCTACATACAGTTCAGAATACTTCTTAGGGAGCTTACATACCAGCTGTATATTGAGCACTCATACTGATATGCTCACACTAAACTTGCACGGAAAGTATATGTTTGCGTAGAGGTCATACGCAACATTGCCATCAATTGATTGTTATCCTGCACCTTCCAGTGCAACTTCCCCATCACCTTTCTTATTAGACTTTTTGTGGTTAGAAAAGTGACAGATAATTGTACTATAAAGTGTGGGGTAATCCAAATTTTGTATGACTAAACAGCCCATCTGGAAGGGCACTTAGTTTCCCTGGCTCAAAGGCCACCTTCGGTTTGTGGCTGATATGGGATTTGAACTGGGGGACTTTTGGATTGTTGCTTGCTCTCTTAACCACTGGACAACTCTATATGTATTCATTTTAACGATTTGACACCAATAGGAATGTTTTTGATATGGGCAGAGATTCCATGCACACTTACTTTACCGCCTTTTGGGGGGAAGAGCAGGATAGAAATGTAATAAATAAATAATAAATAATACTTAGATCTAACTCGTGTTAAGCTTAACAGGACCTACCTCCTACCATGTTCAAGGAGGTGTTTGGGAAATCGCTATTTGATTCACACACACCCAAGTCTACAGGTCTTCTCGGTGGCAGTAGCAGCACAATTTGTAGCGGGTATCTGCAAAGCACTGAGACATTATGGGAAATTTTAAATGGTGGTAGCTAACATAAAAACAGGGCCTAAAGAAACGGATGAGCAAGAGTCTGTGCCATAGGGCCCTTGGCAGCTGCCTAAGGTTTCCGGGAAAGGCTGCTGGGTCTGCTTCTGAGGAAACACACATAGGATTGAGCTGACAGTTTTAGCTTCATTAATTTAAAAATTAAATGGAATTTTTTTCAACATATGTACTCTGAAGAATACTTTTGGATATTATTATTATTATTGTTACTACTACTACTACTACTACTACTACTACTACTACTAATAATAATAATAATTCTATCTTATACCTACCCTGCAACTAGGGTTGCCATGTTAATGGCCTGAGACTGATCCTGTATCTTTAGGAGAAGAGAAAGTCAGCCAAGTGCAGGTGTTCTTGCAACTCTGTAATGGGAAAAACCACAAGGTGGAATTCTCCCTCCCCCCTCTACAACTTTTAAAGATACAGAAGACCTCTTGGAGGCCGGGCCTGGCAACCAAGAGGTCTTCTGTATCTTTAAAAGTTGTGCAGGGAGAAGGAAGAATTCCACCTTGTGTTTTTTCCCATTACAATATTGCAAGAACACCTGCACTTGGGTGACTTTCTCTTCTCCTAAAGATACAGGATCAGTCTCAGGCCAGGAACCTGGCAACCCTACCTTCAATGTAAGGTCCCAGGACAGGTTACAGGAATATAAAAATACAATATTAAAAACAGATTAAAACAAATTACAGGCACAAGAATAGGATGGGCCCTAAAAATATAGAACTCAGGTTTCAAAGGCCAGATTAACAGAGAAATGAGTGAGGACAAAGCCCGCCCACCCCCAGTCCCTGGCATAGGGGCAAGTGGTATTTGCACCCACAACCTGAAGCATACAACCTGACTAAAGTACTGTATCATATCAGCATGATGAGGAAGCACACTCCAGTACAGTTACTCCACTCAATATGCAGAAACTTCTTATGAGTAAAGGCTTCACATTTCATTTAATAGCAAAGAACCTGCCAGAACAATCTCATGGACCAGAGTGAAGCTACAGCACACAGAAACCTCAGGCACAGCTCCCTTATATCAAATGCCTTTGACTCCTCTAGATTAAACACACGGTGCTCCTGTTAGCTAAAATTTTATACTAGCTATTTTTCCTTTTACTAGATTTTTATGGCTATAGCTGACACTGCTGAGAACAGAGCCAGCCTAAGGAAGAAATGATGAAGGTCTTTTGTTTTAACTACAGCAATGAGGCCTATAAACTTGAAAGTCTCTCAAAAATTAAATGTAAGTGAATGATGACTAAAATGAAGGTGGCAATGCTCTCGTTTGTGTGGGAAATTCTAAACAGAATTTGGCTGGGAGGAGCAGGAGGGACTGGACTGAGTGTGTGGGGTGGGCCAGGGGTCAAGCAAAAGCAGAGAAGGATGGGAACATAGGAATTTGTATAGGCTGGATGCATTTCTGCTCCCTGTGTGTGCATTAGGAATGGGATCCGTGCCACTTCAAAAGCATTCGGTCAGCCTAACAGGCAGTATCTTCAAACTCATTCTTTGTCTGCTAGCTGCTGCTTTTACCAAAATACTGATATTTTCTTTCATTTATTGATATTTTGAAAGAAAATGTTGATATTAATACCAATATTTTTGAAGGGGGGGAAACTGATTGGGTTGGTGGGTGCACTGAAAATTGCTTTCCTCCTTTCCTTTCCAACGTAAAAACTGACCGGCCTCCGTCCCAGCGGAGGAGAAGGCAGCGGAACTTCTTTCCTTTTCTGTATCAATATTTTCTTTCAAATTATCAATATTTTGAGAGAAAATATTGATAAGATAGGCTGGACTCTGGCAAGCAGCTCCCAAGTTGAGAGTGAGGGAGGTGGGGGGATTGCTGCAGAAGCCCAAGTTCAGTAAGGATGCTTGAGAGGTGAAATGGGCTGAGGAAATTGAAAAGGGGGGCTCAGGAGTGAGAACAAGAAGAGAGAGGAGGAAAACCCCTCTTCTTTCCCCCCCTCCTCTCCATACCCCCCCACTGATCAATATTTAGTCCTCTTGCTGACTGACTAGCCTCTTTCCTTTCCTTTACTGTATGAAACTGACAAGCCTGCTATTTGCATTGCAACGGGGGGGATAAGCTAGGAGGAGGATGCTGTTTTGACAGAGGAAAAAAAGTAAAAGGTTTTGCTGAGTGTAGCCTGGTCTAGCAGCTGTTGGAAGAGAAGAAAAGACAAAGCAAGTGTGCACGGTACTGGTTCAGAGCTTCATTATACTGGGCTGCGGGCTGGTTTAAAAATGCAGCCCCTCTTTCTTTCAGATGGGTGGCAGGTATTAGATCAGGATGCGGCTGCAGTTTTAACTTCTCATATTTGATCCTCCCCCTCCCTCAGAAAGCAGGTTTGTCAATTTCATATAGTAAAGCTAAGAAGAGAGGCTGGTCAGTCATTTTCTTATATCCGATGCAGGTTAGTACCCAGTGTCGGAAAAAACTGCATAAGCTCATAGCATCCTGTACCATTCCACATATATTTAATTATGCCAATTGTTGGAGAGTCTGGTTTCATTTTCTATTCCAGCAAAATCCTTGTCCATCCCTAGTGTGCATGGATGTGTGTGTGCTGAATGTGCTGTATGTGAGTATGTACTATGTGGTGTGTGTGTGTATGTTGCATGTGTGCATAGTGTGTGTGTGTGTGTGTGGCCCTGTCCACTCCCGGCATGCAGCCCCCACAGGGTGGGCAATGCAAATGCAGCCATGCAGCTTTAAAAGGTCTCCCATTCCCAGTCTATTCTTTTTGAACAAGTTATACATTTTAGTCATGAATCTCAACCCACTAAGTCTCGGTGATACCTATCAGATTGTACTTAGTTCCTGTATTAGAATCTCAACTTTATCCTGTTTGTTTCTTAGGGAGCTTTCACATGGCAGTTTAGTGTGAGCTCACTGCTGTTCATGTATACATGTTTTGCACAGCGTCCACATGGTGTCATCCTCATCGAAATGCCATCCCATATTCCCCACTCTCACCCCATCTAATCTGGATGTATGTTTTCACATTGTTGTTTTTTATATTATTGGGTTTTCTGGAGAAATGGTAAATCCAGATGAAATGGGGGGGGAGAAAAACATGGAACAGCATTTTGATGAGGACAGTGTTGCATGGAAGCTGTGCAAAACTTGTATGCATGAGCAGCACTGAGTCCACACTAAATGGCTGTGTGTAACTTGTACACTGATGTATATAGACATCAGAACCTATGGATGCGCACCTTCCCTGTATCTGTACTGTATTTACCTTTAAATTACTGGGCATCATCCCCACTGACTTGCTTCTTTTGTCACACACATTCTTGTTCCTAATACTTGGCTCAATATTTTGCTTCTTCCCCCCTGCACCAGGTTTATTTTAACCTTGTTAGACTCTTGCAAACATATTCTTCCCAGTCCCCATGAGATGCACACCATCTGCTGCAAGGAATCCTTCGTTTTGGTAGAGTAGGCCATGATCCAAGAAACCAAACCTTTCCTGATGACTCCATCTGTGTAGCCAGCTGTTCTCTTCCAGGATCCTGCTTTCTCTACCAATGTTCTGACATTTAGGAGCAGTGAAAACACCACTTGTGCCCCCAGGTCCTTCAGTTTCTTACCCGATGCCTCATGTGTTTTGGAGATCTATTTGAGTTTTATTGGAACTGTAGCACTTATTCCCACATTGGATCAGCAGGAATGGATAAGCAGTTGGTGGGTTTGATAAGATTTGGCAACCTCTCCATCATGTCTTTACGTGCTCCAAGAAGACTATGTAGCCCTTGTACTTTTTGGGCAACATCATTCCCGCATATGGAACTCCCTCCTGGTTGACATCTGGTTGCCCCACATGGTAGAGACGTTCAAGAGCAGGCTAAAATCACTTCTATTGGTCCAGGACTTTGGATTGTGGCTGAAAATATTAGTATTACAGATGTTTGTAGCTTCTGATTTGATTGTGCTTTGATTGTTTTAATTATTGTTTTGTATTGTATGCTCTGTTTTGAGTCTATGCTGCTACCTGTTCTGTGCTCATAGTTGGAAGAAGGTCAGGATATAAACATAACAAACAAACAAATTTCCATAAATCTTATAATAGTTAAGAAGGTGTAAAGCTATACATGCAGTAAATATGTCTCTGTCAGAGCCTGAAAGTCAGGAGACAGATACTGGGTAAGGAGGCACAGAGTTGTAACAAAACAAACAAAACTATTAGGACTGCAGTAACATAATTTTTGGTTAGCCCAAACTCATGACAAAACCTATTAGACTCCTCCTCATTTCAGAACCTTGTCATTGCAAATTGACAATATGATCAAAAAGCATGAAGTGAAGGCACCCATGCTGGCAATGCTGCCTCGCGATTGGGATGCAAACTGCATAATAATGAACAAAACCGGCATGCCTATAGCCGAAAGGCCCTGTATGTTAAGACAGAAGGCACTGAAATGAATCTTTGCCCTCACTTACACACTGAGGAGCAAATTTGTTAGGGAAAATATGACACATGGGACATGTAAGCTGCTATTCCACTCCCTTTCATTCCTGACTGATACATAGACACTGTCTCTTTGTAGAATGAAAAAAAAAGCCTTGAGACTGCCTCATGCATAGGTCCAACAGGTGGCTTGGGACCCACTACTAGGCTGCAGCCTGACTTAAGGTGCATCACAAAAGCAGCACTATCACCATACAAATCTATGATAAAGAATTAAGAAGTCAGTCCCCAATGCACGTTTGAGCTAAAGGTGGGTCCTGCTCCAAAGACAAGATCCTATCCCCAGCTATACATCCTGAGACACACCAGACACCACTCCACTTAATGTACTGCTACCATTAATTGACGTAGTGAAATAAACTACATGCATGTACAATAGTCAAGATGTCAGCTTAAGTTCAATATATTATTGATTGATTGACTGATTCCAGTTTAAATAACTGTATTGCAGTAGATGAATGTCCCATTCAGAACACAACATTGATTTTGTTTATTTATTAATTTAAATATTTTTACCCCACCTTTATGAAAAAACAAAGCACAAAACAACAAATAAATGGCATCTAACAGCAGTCAATTAAAAAAGAAAAAAGTGTACAGCAAACATGTCCCCCCACACACACACATCTGTGTTCATTTTGCAACAACACAACAGTTGAAGAGGTTTATCACAACTCTAATACATGGGGATGATCTTAGAATTGTCACCATAGGCCATGCCACCTTGATGGTGGGAAATGGATATTATCTTTGTGCAGGCCTTGTGTGTCGACACCATTCCCCTCTATCACCAAATTGTTTTGTTTCTCAAGATGTTGGCATGCCAAGCACTAGAGCACTTCGACCGCTCAAGCAGGTACAAAGAGCGGCCGCGAGGATGATCACTAAAACTGGTCCTCAGGTTCATACTTCACCTCTTCTTTATCATCTTCACTGGCTCCCTATTAGCTCCAGACATCAGTTTAAGATTCTGGTTCTAACGTTTAAGGCTCTTCACGGACTGGCGCCGGTATATTTGACAAACCGTCTCGTTGAATTCAAAACCTATCGCCCTATGAGATTGATTTCTGAAAGCACTCTTATTATTCCCTCAACTTTCATGATCCGCCAAATGAACACCAGGAGGAAGGCCTTCTCAGTCATAGCCCCTACTCTTTGGAATAATTTACCATCTGAGATACGACGTTCCTCGTCTCTCATTGAATTCCGTCGGCGGATTAAAACATACCTGTTTCAACTAGCTTTTAATGTTTGAAGTGAGATTGTTGTCGAACTTTTTAGTATTAATTTACTTATTTGTTTTTAGGTATTCTATTATGCTGTTTTTGTATTATCTCTGTTTTTTAATGTTCACCGCTCTGAATTCTGAGTTTCGGAACTAGAGCGGTATATAAATTTTTGAAATAAATAAATAAATAAATTATTTGCTTGTGACACTAAGAGCTCCTTTGACCCCTTTTGTACCACCTGTGCAAAGTATGCACACGTCTTGCTAGCACAAGTACATCCAGGGTTGTGCCATTCTTATCCAAAGACTGTCAACTTGGATATGAGTGGAACGCATTTTGGAAGAACTCACATAGATGTGTACTGCAATCTATAGTTAAATGATGGCCTGCAACGGGAAGTGTCTCCGCTGGTTATACATCATAACAAAAGTATGTATATTAACAACTAGCAAATATACAGAAAAGTCTTCCTTGCTGATTAGAATGGTCCAGAGATAGAGTGCAATTTAGCTCCATTAAATTCAGTGGGAGCTTTGCTACTGAGATCAGCAAAAGATGGATTGTGCCTTGAACTGATACTTCTTTTCAGAATTCAACTAAAAGTGTGCAAATATCTTCCTTTATAGAGCATACCTTTTATGACTAATGATGGGTGTCCACTTGGTTTGATTAAAAAATTGGTAGTTAATTACAAGCATTGTTGGAAATCTCTTGGGAAGAAACTTTTTTATTCTGAGGCTTTTCTAAAAATGGTTCATAATCCATTGAACTATATTAAATTGGATTAAAATCTTATCTGTATTGCAATTTGCATTGAGTACCAAGGCAAGGAAGTAATTGTTTTGCTCTAAAGCCTCACTATAAGCTAAAGAGGTCATAAAAACATAAGCTAAGGGGAGAGCTAGCTAAGCTAGTAATAGCCTTACTGGCTGATTGGGTATAAAAGTTCCTCAGTTTTCAAACAAGCATGGAGGACTTTGGCTTCATTTGTTTTTAAAAAAGACTTTAGTTTGACTATTGGTCTCTAGAGCCTGCCTAGCCAATGTGGCGTCCTCTAGAAATTGTGAACTACAATTCCTACCAGCTCCTGCCAGCATGGCCAATGGGTAAGGATGATGGGAGTTGTAGTCCAACAACTTATAGAGGGCATCATATTGGCAACCCTTGCTCTAGAGTCTTTAAACATTGTCCTTTGCAGGGGTAGGTTTGTTCTTTTGCTTAGTTCTATGTGAGCAGCATTCGATGTCTGAGATTTGAAGAACAATCTGACCAAGTTAACTTAGCAAAAATGTGACCATTACAAGCTTTGTTTTTCATTCCAGAAATTCTGTTCATATTATTTACGGACTAGTCAACTTGATTATTCAGAATCAAATACCTATGAGTTTTGGCAATATTACTATATACGACTAATGTAAAGCAAGTCATTCACAACCAATAGGTTTTTTGTCAATCTATCCTTTCCACTCTAACACATTATATTTTTGAGCAGAGCCCAGCTGAGTCCTACTCTATCATTGCTATTACCATACTGTAATCCTTGTTATTATAGAGTTTCAGTGTCTCTAAGTGGTGTATCAACTTTTGCTAGCATCCAGAGCATTGTGAGGACTGAGAATGTTTAGTGCATGCTGCTACACATCCCACACTGAGAAAGATAGTCTGTGGTTGTGTGAAGAGCTGCATAGGCTGCTTGTAGCAAATAAATCAGCTGGACTGAGAAGAAGGAAAAGCTAGCATGAGCTGAGCAGTTGTGGGCATCCAAATTACATGAATAGCACCACAGCCAAGTGAGAATCAGTGTAACAAGACAGAAATAAACAACAGAAAGAGATGGTTGAGGAATGGCCGCAGCTCAAGAGTAGAGCATCTGCTTTGCATGCAGAAGGTCCCAGGTTCAATCCCACCATCTCCAGGTAGGGCTGGGACAGACTCCATTCTGAAACCCCGGATAGCTGCTGCCAGTCAGTGCAGACAATACTGAACTAGATAGACCAATTATCTGACTCAGGACACTTCTAGACCAATGGTCTAATGTGATATAATGCAGCTTTCTATATTCCTATGGTTAACGGTGAAATACTAACAGCCCATCTACATGTACAGAAAGCGTTAGGCTACACTATTCACACTGCAGATGTGCCAACCACTGCAACAGGCCAAGCACAACAACCTGAGAACCACCAAGGCCTGCCCAGCTATGTGACAGAAGTGGCAGGCAAGGGAAAGATTAGGCGTCTCTCTCCCACACTTTAGCCACTTCAAAGTGCTTCCTCCTGATGCTTAATTTTTGTAAAAAAAATTAAAAGCAGCCATTTAGTTCGATGCTAAAATGGCACCCAACAGTTTTAATTCAATAAAGGAACTGTGAGACCCACTTTGATTAGGAAGGTGACTGCGTAAGAGGGAGCAAAATATTGGCAAACGAAAAAGAAACTCAAGATGATTAAGCAGCCAGAAAAGTTGCTATCCCAATGTTACAAGTTCTCTCATTTTCTCAACAGTTTAACATTATTGAAACAGGCAGAGGAATCCTAACTTTGGGTTAGGGAGGAGCAGAGTGGCTGATCTACTGCTGTATCCAAAGTCTTGCCCATTTGTGTCAGTCAGTGTGGAAGGTGTGCGTATATATGTGTGCATGTTGTATACAATTTCACTATGCCAGCTCCAGGCTGCTGTACCTGAGGATTGGGCCCCTTGGGGATCTGTCAAGCCAAAGCATCATGCCCGGTTTTGAGGGGGGGGTGCAGCAGACCCCCAACAACAACCAAACCAGTACTGCTCTTATCTGCCAATGGAGGCTAACTGAGAAGAAACTACCTGCAATTTTATCGTTCCCCCCTGCCATCAACATGTGTGTGTGTGTTGGGGGGTAGGACTGAACTTTTAGAACTTCTTGAAGTTTGTAACTTTCCCCATTTTTGATTAAGGGGAAAGGCTTGTGAACAACACTGCAGTCTCTTTAGTTGTGTTTCCAATAGTTCTGATCATCTTCCCTGCCCCTTCCCTCAAATATACCAAGCTGAAATATTTCAACATTCTGCCTGTGTATTTATTTATAGTGGGAACTGCATTCAACCCCAGGTTACTAAATCATTCTGAATATATGCATGTTTTTCATCCTGTCAGCTTCAAACACAAGGCCAAGTGCCATCCTCTACCATTCCAAACCCTTGGTGAACTCCCAGCTAATTCTAAGAACTTGCTGACCTGCATTTTCCAAGGGATGGATTTATTTCTGGTGCTGCATTTGAAAGTATTTTCCTTCTAGTCTGAGATATGGTAACTTTGTACTTTTTGGGTAGAGGAACTTAAAAGTCCTTCCATGAAAATAAACTACACATCCAGTAAGGTAGGAGTGGGCAAACCTTCCTTTGGCTCATTAACGCTGTGAGCACACTAGTCCCCTACAGCAAAGCATATCCATTGGCCACACCTGGAGGGGCAACGGGTTTATCTGCTGATCTGTTGTGAAATCTGTTTGAAGCTGAATTTAAAAAAAAAAACCCGCAATTGAGCTTATCCCACCAGGTTTTACAGTAAAAAGGGGAGGGGTTTGACCAGCATTGTGTGCCCGTTTTCAGAAAAGAGAGGTGGAGACGCATTGTAAGTGTGTCTCTACCCTAAGTAAGACAATGAGATTGACTACTGGAGATCCTGGTTCAGGACCTCTGGCACTTGACAGGTTATTATTCTCAGGATTCACCCCTGCTCAGACCTGGAACCTGACATCTTCCCAGAGCAGCCCAAGCAAATCTCTACACCACAAGTAACCCTGAGGAGTCATCAGATTCATACATCCTACCTCAGGACAAGGAGCCTAAACACCAATTGCATGGATTCTTGTCAGCTCACAGATTCCCCTCCCCTCCCCAATCATATCCAGAGCCATAGGAGTGGGAAGATGAAAAGCAATCCAGAAGGTTCAGGGCTCAGGCAGCTATATGTAAGGCTACTTGGGACAAGGGGGAAGAATATGTAAGCACCAGCCTGGCTGAGAGCCAGAAAGGAGTGGAGCCTTCAGCTCATAACATAGGAAGTTGCCTTATACTGAGTCATTGGTCAGTCTAGCTGAGTACTGTCTACACCGACTGGCAAGGACCTTCCCAAATTTCAGACATATGATGTTACTAGCCCTACCTTGAGATGCCAGGGATTGAATCTGGGATCATCTGCATGTAAAGCAGATGTTTTATCACTGAGGCATAGCTCATACATAAGTTCTACGTTTGATACAACAGTTCCCTTAGAGCAGAGACAGGAAACCAGATGTTGTTGGACCACATCTTCCAACATATTTTATCTCTGGCCACGCTGGCTGGGGCTGATGGGAGTTGGAGTCCAACAACATCCAAAGGGCCACATGTTTCCCATCCTGCCTTAGGCTGTTTTTAAACTGGAGAAATGGGCAATTACTGTGAGGACTGATTTTTGGGGAGGGCTGTAGCTCAATGATAGAGCACATGCTTTGCAGGCAAAATGTCCCAGGTTCACTCATCCAGGCAGGACTGGGAAAAACTATTCTCTGAAGTCCTGGAGTGCTGATGGTAGTCTGCGTAGCAAAGCTAGGTCTGGCAATCTTCCTGTGTTCCTAATCAAGAAGAAACTAGGAAGTAGCCCCCAATACAACAAAGATATGAATTAAATAGATGCTTCTTGTAAAACAAGGGTAGGGAATCTCCACCCTTCAGGCCAATTTAAGCCCATCAGTGCTCCCCATTTGGTCTTCAAGGACATATCAGCCAACCCATGCCCGCCTGCCTTAAACCAGTCTTCAGCTGATGGTTGGTGCTAGGGAAATGCTGGATGTATTTTTTTGCCTGTGCAACTTGACCCCCTGACACTATTGAGATGATAGACAGATGGGCAGCTGCACCCACTTGTCAAACTGGGCCCACAGATGTGTGAGTGTGGAGATAAGGATCTGGCCCACCAGCTGGATCTAGTTCCCCACCCCTGTTACAAAAGTTTTTTTTATCTCATCCTTTCTAATTAGCCTCCTTCTAATCATAAGTGCTGGGAAGGGATGTGCTACAAGCTGTAAAAAGCAGACATTAATGAGGGCTGAACTCTGCATTGTACAATTCAGCAAAGTGAAAGGATGCTTTGACACATCACTACAGCATTGCAGTGTGAACCCATGGAAATTCTGCTCTCGCAATGATAAAGCAACATGCAAAGGATACCTACCTCTGGCTGCATCAGCCAGAGAAGCATGTGCATGCTGTGTCACTGCAGAAGGATGGAGGTGTACTCTTTCTTGGCCCTAAAGCCAAAACATCATCTTGTGCTTCCAGAGGGATTGTACATTTCAGCACCTTCTCCCACACATTGCTATGATTAAATAGCATCCCTGGTCCGCAGTGAATAAATGCTTTTGCTTCCAAATCAGACAGGACTGTTCTTTATTTTCCCCCATGCCCTCTTTCTTTCATAAAACACCAAAGATGAACAGGGAACTCCTTCTTCCAATACCAAAATTATTTTCAATATTATCAAGAGAGGACTCTGGCAGGGATTTAATTCAGCAGCCATAATGAGTTCTCTGTCTAACCCAGTGGTTTCCAGAATGTTCAGGGGAACCTGAAATTTCTTTGGTAGCTTCTTAGGGGTTCCTCAACGGACAGTTGGTGACATCTGAACCATTCAGGATTGAAAGCCATTGGCCTTTCCCAAACTTCACAGTCCCAAGCAGGAAATTACAGTCCTGCATATGCCCAGGAACATCCTTTTCAGCTTAAAGTCAGGTAGACAGGCACCTGTTCATGAGTCCTCCTCACTACCATTCCCCACTCCCCCAAGCAAAGGAGAGAGGAAGAGAAATGGTGAAGTCAGGGCAGCACTTTGGGGCAGAAAACCAGGGCCCCAACTCAGCAGAATGAAGCCCCAGAGGTAGCAGGGCTGGCTAAGCAGTGGGGACTGCTCCACGTTTTAGTCTGAACTTTCAAGGAGCTGTCTGAGATGCTGAAAGCACCTTGAAGGTTTGGGCTAAACCCTGGAGCAGTTTCACTACCTCACTGACACTGGAGCCACCAGTCTCCACTACTTCTAGGGTTGGGCATATCTGTCAATTTCAGTTTCTAATTTTTTCAGTCTTAAATTCAGTTCTCCACATTTCTATATCAGTTTGGGGTTGTTGTTGTTTTAAAAAAAGTCCTAATAAAAATTCACCAGCATTTTAGTGCCAATTTCTCCTAATATACACGTTTGTATGTGAGTTTGCCTAATATATACATTTTAGCAAAGGAATTTCCTCTAATATAATTGATTTTCGTATGTTATTTTCACTAATGTATGCATTTTTATGCATACTTTGCCTCAGTGTGTGCATTTTTGTACACATTACTTGGCTGGAGAACTACACTACAAAATTTGGAGAAATGCAAATTTTGAAAGTTGGCCGTATTTTGGTTCTCAATATGGTTTTGGAAAGTGCAAGTTAGGTACATCTCTAGGGCTGTCTTGCTACATTTTGAACTAAGTGAAGTAAAATACATTACCATCTAAAGAGAACGCCTTCTGTAAGTCCATAGTCTAAAATTTCCTACCAGCATCACCTGCAGAGGAAAGCAAGAGGCGGCAGGGTGAATCCCATTTTGAGTTGGTCCCAAACTTGAAGAGGCCCAGGAACAGCTCAAACTGAGGTACACAGTTTGCAACTTAAATCCCACCTCTGCTTAAACTTCTCAGCATCAATAAGAACAGTAATAGCATTCTTGAAAGACAGCTCATCCTGTGCTGCCAATCTTTCTCTGCACTGTACAGCCACTGGAGTGGGGACATTAGTTCATGAGAAACAATAGTCAGTCTGTAACAGTCTGGAGTTAAATTGATTCCAGGGTTTTTGTGGAAAAAATACCCCAGAATCCTTTGCAATATACATTGGTTCCTTGGCAGTCACATGACAAATGCTTCCTGAAGGTGGACACTTTGAAAACTGCTCTAAACGAAACTGAATTGTATTATATAAATATTTATTTTACTTTTTTCAAGAGGAAAAAAAGAGGAATACTCTGTAGTTTTGTCTGAAGAAAAGTTCTGTGCAGTTGGACCCTTATTCCAACTTCTTTAAATCTCGTTCAGTCTGAACAACAATATTAAGTACATAAGAAGAGCCTGCTGGATCAGGCCAGTGGCCCATCTAGTCCAGCATCCTGTTCTCACAGTGGCCAACCAGGTGCCTGAGGGAAGCCCGCAAGCAGGACCCCAGTGCAAGAACACTCTCCCCTTCTGGTTTTCAGAAGCATGCTGCCTCTGACTAGGGTGGCACAGCACAGCCATCATGGCTAGTAGCCATTGATAGCCCTGTCCTCCATGAATTTGTCTAATCTTCTTTTAAAGCCATCCAAGCTGGTGGCCATTACTGCATCTTGTGGGAGCAAATTCCATAGTTTAACTATGCGCTGAGTAAAGAAGTACTTCCTTTTGTCTGTCCTGAATCTTCCAACATTCAGCTTCTTTGAATGTCCACGAGTTCTAGTATTATGAGGGAGAAAAGCTTTTCTCTATCCACTTTCTCAATGCCATGCATAATTTTATACACTTCTATGATGTCTCCTCTGACCCGCCTTTTCTCTAAACTAAAAAGCCCCAAATTGTGCAACCTTTCCTCATAAGGAAGTCGCTCCATCCCCTTGATCATGCTGGTTGCCCTCTTATCTCACTGCCACCAACCCTCAGATCAGGAACATCAAGAAAGGGAGCAGAACAGCAGAAGAAAACTCAGAAGAGCTGTAGCTCAGTGGAAGAGCATCTAGCTTGCACAGAGAAAGTCTCAGGTTCAATTCTTGGTATCTCCAGGTAGGGCTGGGAGAGGCCTCTGCCTGAAACCCTGGAGAGCTGCTGCAAGTCAGTGTAGACAGTACTGAGCTAGATGGACCAATGGTCTCACTCAGTATAAAGTGGCTTCCTGTGTTCCTAAATCCAGTTATGTAGCACATTGTTCAGGCATTAAAAACATGATTAGTTGTTCTGCATACAAATATACTCTTTTGCTGTAATTTTATTGCATGAAATGACAAATAATTTCTCATTTCAAACTAGCCATCCCAAAATAGGCTATTTTGTAGCTTTTGGGAAATGATTTGCACATTAGAAAGAAAAAGAAACGTTGCTAGGATACCAGAAGGAAGATTTCCACATACCAGTGATGGAATTATCAGCAGAAAAATGGGGCTCTGGTTTTCTAGAAGAGACAATGTTTGGCATAAGTGTATACAGCTCAATTTAAGCATCTTCATGTCAAGTCTACTACCTGCACCCCTGTACCTTTTAAAAGAAATGTACAAGATAATGAAGAACGTTGCTCTGACATTTAAAAAAAACAATGTGGCTGGGTCTTTTTCTCTTTGTATCTTAATATGTACCAGTAAGTAGCTAAGCCAAAAGTTCCATCAACTATCTGAGAAATGAAGGTAGCCCTGAGATTAAAGAGAGTTGCTGTCAAAATTTGCCTAATGTAAGAATCAAGGTGAATTTGGAAGGGTTTGCCAAGGTAAGACAATTAACATTTCTGAGGGAAGCCAAACATTTTTAAATAACATCAGCACTGAGTGCTTCAAGGCAGAGGGTTCTAGATCAGTGATTTTCAAACTATGTTCTGATGAACCTTGGGGTCCTTGGGAGTTTATCAGGGATTCCTCAGTGAAAAGCTCAGATCAGTAACAGCGGAAGAGCTTCCCTGTGTCTACCTTCTCCCTGCAATGTGCAGTCACAGAGAAGTGGAAGGTATGTTCCAGGTCACTTTCTCAATTAATATGGGACAATACTGAAGCACAACAGACCGCATAGTGCCATATGACATCTGAGTAAGACATGCTGTAGTCCACAGGTGAGAAACCTTTTTCAGCTCAAGCACCACCCACCCTTGCAGGCAACCTTTGGATGCCAGTGCAACAGATGTACAATAGGTGATATTCCAGCTGTGCAAAAATTAGGTTTCTACATACGTATGTACACACAAGCACACCTCCCCGCCAGTCAAGCAAGAGGCATTTTCACGGTGTAAGGACACACTCCAGCCAGACAAAAGCATTTTAGAAGGGAGAAGAGCCAAATTGGTGAGGGAGGAGATGGACAAAGAAAGAGTCCCAAGGGTCAGATGGAGAGGCCCGGAGGGCTGCATCTGGCCTATTATTGTGAGATTCCCCACCATTCTTGTAATCGGTCCCTTAAAAAGTACTTTTTTTTCTAACCAACAGTAAAAAACACACTGGCAGATTAGCTAGAGATGAATAGACACAAAATCAGTCCAATTAAACCACAACATCCCTAGAATCAATTGAACTCCATCCGGAGGGCCCCAGCCATTCCCAAGGGGCCCCTGCCTAGATTACAGGCTGGGGCTGGAGCTTCACAATCCATGATGGCGCTGGGTCATGGAGCATGATTTGCAGCTGCAAATCACGTTCTACAACTCAATACTGATCGTGGAGCAGGTGCTCCACCATGCTCCGAAGACAACATCCCCCACCCCGTGGCCGGGCACATGCTTCCTGGCACCAGCTCTGCTGAATTCTGTTAACTTTGATAGTGATATTTTTATATGTAATGATTATAATTTTAAATGGGAAAGTTTGGGATGTTGTGGGGTTTTCTGCCCATTTCAGGTTTTATAAAAGAAAAAAAAGATCTTTGGTTTGTAAAATGATGCCTTTTTTTTTTTTTAACCAAAATGGTTGAATTAGGAAAAGCCTAGACCAATGCATTCATATTTGGAAGAGAAGATTACCAACCTTTATGCTGCAGAAGATTGTCTTTGCGGTTAAACATGTTTGGTTAATGGTAATTTTAGTTCTCAGTTTAGGGTGCCTGGATTTTATTACTCTTGTTATTAAGCTGCCTTGAAAGCTCCTTATGGGCAGAAAGCAAGGTGGGGGGAAAAAGAGTTGTCTCTGTTATAGAAACCCAGTTTGTTTATCAGCAATATAGTGGGTGACAAGACTATATTAGGATGGATTTCATGAATTCTGTCAGTCATGTATTTGTTTAAAACCAAAGTTCAAAGCAAAACTATAAAAACTCAGTTACATACAAAAGATAAATATAGGAGATATACCAATATACGACAGACTTAAAATGATCATAGCAACATGATGAGTGAATCTGACTAAGGCCTTCTCTCTCAGTGGGAACAATGTGCACAGTGTGCCATTTTCCCACTGAGGGATATAGTTTCCAGGGTGGAAAGATGCTGTGCCTGGCACTGGATCTCCCAAAGATGTCCCAAACTCTATCGTTCCCCTTGCCCAAATGTAAGTTAGTGGAGACCCTTGCGGCAGGGCAATGCAGTGGTGGCAGCTCTCAGGACTGGGATGAGCATAGCCTTTTTACCCTGCTGGATGCAAAGCTGCATTCATCCCAGTACATTTGATCAGGGGCACATGCATTTGCAAGAGCCCTATTTATTGAATGCTGGAGGCATACCCTAGAGTGGTTTGGCTTATGCCAACAGAATACTAATTCTAGAAAACTAGCTGCTGAGTGAAAAACCGTGTGGTGTGTTTTGTATAGCCAACCCACAGATATCTGGGATTAATCCTAGCAAGATGGAGGAACTGTAGATTGGTGGTTTGGAATTTATTAATTTGGATAATTAGTCAATTGCCTGTTTTGAATGAGGTCGTACTCCCTCTGAAAGAGCAGGTTCATAGTCTGGGGGTGCTCCTGTATCCTCCTTTGTTGCTAGAGGCCCAGGTGACCTCAGTGGCTAGGAGTACCTTTCACCAGCTTCGGCTGGTAAGACAGCTGCAGATGTTTCTGGAAAGAGATAGCCTGATCACTATTGCCCATGCACTGGTAACCCCCAGGTTGGATTTCTGTAATGCACTCTATGTGGCGCTGTCCGTGAGGTTGGTCCAGAAGCTGCAGCTGGTGCAAAATGCGGCGGCACGACTGCTCACTGGGGCAGGGTATCACCAACATGTTAACCCACTGCTGAAAGAACTGCACTGGCTGCCCATATGAAGCGGGCCTTTAGTGTTGTAGCATTTACCCTTTGGAATTCCCTCTCCTTAAATATTGACAGGCACCATCTCTGTTACTTTTTCGACACCTACTGAAGACCTTCCTCTTTCAACAAGCCTTTTAAGTAGAGACCTTAAGCAGAGTCTGAGTCTGTTGGAATTGCTTTTTAAAATGTTTTTAAAGCTTTTTTAAATTTAAAGATGTTTTTAAAGATGTTTGTTTTAGTATGTTTTAGAGTGGTTTTAGTGTTTGCTGCCCTGGGCTCATTCTGGGAGGAAGGGCGAGATATAAATTTCATGAATAAATAAATAAATGGTAGTCTTCCAGGATGATTTTTCAGACATCAACTACAAGCTTTACTTGGAAGTAAGCCAGACAATAAGATCTGGAAATATGTATTACACATTTGCTAGGGATGGGGGAGAAATGCATTGTTATTATTATTATTATTATTATTATTTGATTTATATCCCGCCTTTCCTCCCAGCATTGCTTGCATTTTAATGAGAAAGTACCTAATTCACACTTCCCAAACCAATACATGACCTGAAACACAGCTATCCACAGTTCACATACCACTGAATTTTGCAGTTCTCCAACAATGTGCATAAAAATGCAGACATTTATGAAAAAAAATACAAAATGCATTATGTTAGGAAAAATCCTTGCAAAATGTGTATATTAGTCAAAACTACATACAAATGTGTTTATTAGGAGAAATGATGAGTTCTCCTGAGGATTTTTATTAATAATTTGCAAATTGCTGCAGCTCCAATTTCTCCAATGTGGAGAAGAGAATTTAAGATTGGAAAAATGAGAAACTGAGAGAAACTGAAAATTATAGATTTGCCCATCCCTAGTATTAACTTACTGTCTTTATTAGAATGGTCATAGCTCAGTGGTAGAACATATCCCTATATGTAGAAGACCAAGATCTGATCCCTGACTTTTCCAGTTAAAAAGATCCTCAGGTTGCAGAGCTGGAAAGAGCTCCTGCCAGCTAAAGTAGCTATCAGTGAACTAGAAAGACCCCACAAGCTACTGCAGACTTTTGGCTTAGATTAGCCAATCTTTTGGATTAGATTAGATTCTGTGAGAAAGTGGCTGGAGACGATCCTTTTTAACATCAGTGCTGTTACTAGGTTGGATCCAGACTTAGGTTGCAATCCTAACCCTACTTATCTGATAGTAAGCCTCATTAAATTCAATAAGACCTATTTCTGAGTTGACATGGTCAGGATTACAGCCATAATCATATTTAGAATAGGCCTGCTGAAGTTAACTGAATTTAAATTAGTCCTGACTAAGTTTGGATCCAACCTATTCTATATTATGATTACTTCCCATTTTAGATCAGTGTTTGATTATTCTATTCTGTTTATTTTGTAGATTTCTTGGTGCAAAGCCAAAGGGCAGGATGAATATGTTTAAAAGTAAAAGATGAAAAAAAATAATGAACTAATAGTCTGATGATTCATAAGGCATCTTCATAAGCATTTCCCTATTCATTTTTGATTGCCAGTCCCCATACTATAAAGGAGCATTTTAAAACAGTTTTGGAATTGTTCTGGGTCTCCCTCCCCCCCGCTGCTTTCAACAGAAAAGACTGCACACAACAAATCTGCATAATTGCAAAGTTAATTTTAGCACCTCATGCAAATTGACGTTTGCTTTTCCTCTGCGCCTCCTGAGTTCTTTGCTTTGCTCCTCAAACACATTAGTGCCACCTTTGCTCACTAAAAAGATGCAAATAGTTATTGAGAATAACTTAAAAGGGAAACTCTGTTTAGTCAAGAATCTCATCAATGATCCGGCAAGATCAGAGATCTCAAGCATGAACTTCATACATCAAGCTTGTTGCTCAACAGCAAACTGGGAAGGTGAATTGCAAATAGCATGTATAATAGCTAGCAAAGCATCTGCCAATATGAAGTAATGTAGATCTGTACATATGCCTCCAAGCACTTGCACTCAGAGACACAGGGCTAGGGCTGGCTCCAGCATGGACGGTGTCTTTGGCAGAGTAGATGGCCCCCTTCTATTGATGCCCATCTCACTGGCACTCCTCTGCTTCTAAAAAACACAAAAACTTCTTGCTACAGCTTGCAGCGGCAGCAGTAGGACTACAAGGATCAGCGTCTGGCTTCCGCCTCTGCTAGGGTTATCTTATTTGCGCCATCACTTATGGCAGTGGCACAGCAAGAGGAATCAGCAGCAAAAATCACTCCCTCATTTTCTTTTCTAATAGTGTTTATTTTTTGAGTTTTCACAGCACTATATGCAGTAACAGCATTAAAACAACTGTGAAGCACTTTACAAATATAGTTAGAACAACCAAATCCCCCCAACCCCCCAACCCCGAAAGTTCCAAGAGTGTCACATACAACTAATGATGCTATATTGTGTGAAATCCATTAATGTAGTTTCTTTCTTTTGTTTAACTTAACAGATCTCTCCACAAATTTCCACAAGCGGTTGGTGGATTCCCCGTTTGTTCACTCTTTCTTATGTATTGGTTGTCTTATAGTTTCCAACCCCAACTCAGCATTAGGGGCACTTTAGGAAAAACAACATAGCGGCTGCAGTGCGTCTATGCCTCTTGCTGTGCTGCTACAAGGGGCAGAAAAGTGTTAAAAGATATCCTCAGCACAGGCAGTTGCCACATGCCAGTCCTTGTGCTTTTGCTGCTGACACCACAGGCAGAGGCTATTTTTAATAGACTGGATGGATGGATGGATGGATGGATGGATGGATGGATGGATGGATGGATGGATGGATGGGCCAGAGAAAGAACAGGGTAGATATCAGTGGGGGTCATTGCTGGGTGGGGAAAAGCAGCAGGATGCCATTGGGGTAGGGGCTAAATTTAGTCCTGCTCCTGATATCCCCACTTGTTGCTCCTGCCTGCTTAGCCCCATCCTGCAACCTGTGTCTTGGTGACATACATGTAGTTATTAAAGCCATCCACCTGGCAAGATTGTAAGACTGGAGCTATGCAGCATTAAAGCAACATCTCCCCATTTTTTTGTTTCACCAAAATGTTCGATATAATTGGGCAACATTTTAAGCACACTTTAAAAAAAGTACATCCAAAATATCTTTAATCTGGGTGGATTTAATATGCTAAATGCAGCAGAGGCAATGATCTCTGTTTTTGACTTTGAACATCAACACTCTGGAGAATTCCCATTAGCTCTACCTATTAAAATTTAACATTCTGCTACAGTACAGAGAAGAAATTTGGGAAAGCTAAGAAATACAGGGCACAATCCAGCCAAAGTGAAGCACTTTTAAATGCGACTGATTTCAGTAGATCATTCACTGAACTTTTTCACTGAAATCAATTGGATTTAAAACAGCTTTGCTTAGCCTGGATGGTGCCGCAGTTTGCTGTTTGAGGATGTGTAAGGAAGCTTAAAATCAACACTTTCAAAAAACTACAGCTGCCTTGTATTTTAGCACAAGACCAATCTAATGAAGGCTTCTTACATACCCCCAACTCCACCCAAAACAATAAATGCCAATTCTATAGACAGGGCAAATCCCAGAGACCTCAACTCAATTTTTCAGTCAATCCCTAGACAAAACCAGACAACAATGATGTAATTACTTTTACTCCAACATACAAAACTTCATTACTAGATGTTACAGCCAGACAAATTCAGCTTTCAGTTATGAAAAACCAGGTCCCTAGACAACCAGCAAAGGAGATCATGCATGTGTAGACTTGCAACTTCGTGTGCACGCAATGCAGATGCAAATCTGGGCACGCACTCCCTTCCATATTGCAGTGTTCATCAGGAGCCACTGAAATGGTTGGATATATATGTTTATGTGAATAATGATATCTGTGCACCAGAAATCATGCATGACTAGAACTGGATCAGGGCCAATATGTATATACTTTTATTATCATGGAACACCTTGGTGAATTCTTGAAGGTAATCTCCGGCTAAGCAGTTACATTAGCGCTACAACTTTTACCTGCACAATGTAATTTTCCTGCCCAATCCTCTCCCTGCCCTCCTCCCCAAATCTGCTCTGGAGGATTGGTGAGAGTGGGAAAGGTACATTGCTCAGCTAAAAGAAGTTGTGCTAGTGTAACTGTTTAGTTGGATACCACCCGCATCTCCTGTAAGAATTACGGTTGCCAGTCAGCCAGAATTTACTAGCCTGCCTTCTATTTCATATCTATGCCCAATTTCTGTAACATGAAGATGTAAAAATAAGGTGGAACATCTGTCTTTGCAGTTTTTATCATTATCTCACTCCTTTCTATGAGATGCATTTTAAAGGGCACTCTGCCTATGCATACATTTCAAGGAGTATAATGCCTACTACCCCTTATGCTTATTTAAACATAATTTCTATCATGGTGGAAGTCACTAGGTATCTTCTTAAAGGAACCATGCTCTTTAGGTGCTTTTTTTTTAAAAAAAAACCCTTCCCCATATGAGAAAGGTGCTCTGCATGTGCACAGAGGCATTTAAGTCAAAGTGCCAGTGCTTTTGAAAACACTGAAAATACAAATGAAAAGATCTGCTGCAGAGCAGTGGTGTTCAGCCCTCTCAGGGGCTCCTCAGAAGGGGTTCCACAATAAAATATGGTAGTAGCAGACAATCTGTCTGAAAGACAGCTGTATGCCAATTAGGAGCGTAATAAACATGATCTATGTATGGCACTGTTCTTCAAACTTGGGTCCCCATATGTAGTTGGACTACAACTCCCATAACCCCCAGTCAGTTTAGGCAATGATGAGAGATGATGGGAGTTGTAATCCAACAACATATGGGGATCCAAGGTTGAAGAATAGTGATCTATGATATATACCCAGGTCACGCATGGGTGACTGCTAGTCCCAAGAAACCTGGATGGTGCCTCTATAAAGGGCGAGTGCACCCTAAAACAAACACCCAATGTTCAGGAATCCCACAACTGACCCCTGACAGGATGGCTGGGCAGACACAAAATGGGTTCCTTGAGTGTTGAAGTTTGACGGCCAGTGCACCCGTAGCAATTTGTATGCACATTGTTGTACACCACCTTGATATTTTATGAGATGGCTTTAGGACAGGGCGAAGCAGTCAATTTTGATTTCTTTCATTTTCCCAGTCTTAAGTCCAGCTCTCCATATTTCCACATCAGCTTGTAATTTTTTAAAAAAGAAAAGGTTCTCATGACAATTCATCCGCATTTTAATGCTAATTTCTTTCTTTATACCCATTTGTAAGTAATTTTGCCCAATATATACAGTGTTTTTTTGCAAAGCAACCCCCCCCAAATAATGCATTTTATATGTTATTTTCACTGATACATGCATATTTATGGACACTTTACTTCAGTATATGCGTTTTTGAATACATTACTTGGATGGATAATTGCACTGCAAAATTCAGAGAAGTGTGAATTTTGAAGGGTGGTGGTGTTCTTGTATTGTTTCAGAAAATGCAAATTAGGTAGGTGTGTCTTTAAATATGAACTGAATCGAATTTCTCCCCCATTCCTAGATGGCAGTATAGAAATGCTTTTATAAATAAATAAATATGAATTCAACTCGAGATTCAGAGGAGAAGGCAAGATACTGGCATTCCTCTTAAAACATTTTTAGACATCCTTTTGGCAGAGAAACTAGACAGGATAGTGTGAAAAGTGTTAGTTTTGTATTCCATGCACATATTCAGCAACATCTTAGCACCTTGTTTTGAGTTTTTTTAAAAAAGAACAGGGGGGGGAGTAGGAACTGCTTCAAATGTATCTTCTTGTTTGAATTCCAGCACATTAGCCACATCACTGCGTATTCAGCGGATGGCTCTTAAATTTTCCCATCATGACCTACAAGACTTAGTGAAGAGTTACATCTCTAGAGAAAACAGCTCCACTAACAGCAAGATCATGCAATTGCCTGTTGAATGAAGTGTTAGTGAAATTTAAAAAAGCAACGCTGGGCAACAATTTTACAGTGTGTATTGCAAGCTCATTAATGAATTTAAACTTTAATAATCTGTAGTTTATTATATCTTATGAAACATCTTGCTGCCAGCACTTGCTGTTAAATGAGGTACTATTATTACTCAGCTTTTTAAAAGGTGTGCAAAACATTGCAGCAACTGGCAATTGGGGATACCAAAGTATATTGGGAAAAGAGGACTAAGATCTTATTCTAGTTCCTAATCTTAGACTAGGGCAGTAACTGACTTATCTCACTGTGGAGGAAATTGGTTGTTATATAAATATATAACCTTTGCCTGTAGGTTTGCTAAGGGGTGATGGGGTTAACTTGTTAAACTTCACCTGTCTAGGGATCAAACTGAAGGGATATAAATTCATTGATAATGGGGTGGATTGCATGTAAGCATTGTCTGTAGTTGGGAATTAAGATCCCTTGAATTTGTGGATTGGAAGGCATGGTAGTGATGTAGCCGCAGGCTATGTCTGACCAGTGACTTACTTTGGTATCCAAATTAAGGAGTGTCTCACATAGAGGAAACATAAGCCAGGCAGAAAGATGTCAACAGCACCATACTAACACTGAAAGTACTGAAAGACTGTTGTAAGCTGTTAGAGTCTGTGTAGCCAGAGAAATTTTAGTAAATGTTTATTTTTTTTTATCATTAATTTTATTCAAATTTTCAAACACAAAACAAAACAAAACAAAAAAGAAACAGATTAAACAATAAAATAAAATGTTGACTTCCAATTTGTCGCAGATCAGTTATAGGTCTATGATATATAACAAACCTGTCTCTTAATATATTACAAAATCACTTTCCTCCAGTAGTTATCTTAATTAATCATCAAATCTCATTAACATCACTTTATTCTTTCCGCAAAAAGTCAAAGAGAGGTTTCCACTCCTTGAGAAATATATCCATCGATTTTTCTCCAAATAAACATGTCAATTAATCCATCTCATCAAGTCTGCTAGGTCCAGTAATTTCAATACCCATTTTTCCATTATCAGTGTTAATTCCATCTTCCAACTTCCATCCTTGCACCCATAATAATCTTGCTGTCATAGTCATAGTCATATAGTAAGAGTCTGATGGGAATTTCCTTCATCACAAATATTTCCTTGCCGTCAATTCTGAATGTGTTGCTGAAATATTGTTGTAAAGTCATATCTCTGTTCCTCTTTTTTACGAAATGCACTAGCACATCTCTTGAGAGTTTTTCCATTGTCACATATCTGGAATTAATTCTATAAATTTTCTCTATTTCAAGTTCCATCAAATCATTCCAGTCCAGAAATTCCATCGAAGCATTGATAACTTTATCTCTGATATCTTCATCAATTTCTCCAGGGACAACGTCGAATTCCAAACAGTAATCTTTATCTCCAGGATCCACAAACTCCAAATATTTTTCCAGTTCCACACTTGATATATCTGTTCCAATCTCCAGGACTTGCATCCTCCCTTTAATTTTTGCCATAAAGTCCAAATCTTTTTCCAATTCCACATTTAATATATCTGATCCAATCTCCAGAATTTGCTCCTTCCCTTTAATTTCTTTTTCATCTTCTATTGCTTGTCCATCTGCTCCTTTTCTCATATAATCCTTTATTTCTTTCAACTCCTGTTTCACTTTACCAAATTCAGTTGCCATCTCTTGTCTACTCTGTCCCAGTTCTTGTTTCGTTATCTTAATCTCATCCATTATCTTCTGAAACATATCCAGAGGGGAAAACCCTTCCAGGGATACATCCAGGGTCTCTGCCACTTCTTTGATTGTCATTCTTAAAGCCGAAGAAAAAACCCTTCAAATTTCCAATATAGCCACAATTCCCAAGCAAAGAGTAATTTGCTTCTTTTTCCAGCAATAAGGGGGTTAATATTCCAGGCCTGTTGACATCATCTGGCCAGCACAGTTCTTATCTCCCACACGTCCAAGAATGCAAAACAAATTTGGTTCACAACGCCGAACAATTAGTAACATACACAAACAGCAGATTCGTCTAAAGAAAGTAGTCCAAGAAAAAGTAGTCCCAGACATATATCAATCAAATAATCATCTAGATCAGATTTTCTCTTCGGGTAAGTTGCCCCTCATCCGTTTTAATCTTTATAGTTTCCAAATTCAGGCCAGCTTTTTGCCATAAAAAATAAGATAAGCTTTTTAAATTTTCTTTCCTCCTCCTTAATTCCTTGTATAAAAGAGAGAAGTGTAACTCACCCAGGTATCTTGATTTCTGATTCTTAAACAAATCTCTTTTACTGTAGTAATTTAAGCCAAATGATAAGATTAGACAGAAGGAAGCCACCGACAGCCTAATGAAGTTTCTGTGGATAATCTTCGGTTCACCCTTGCCTGGGAGAACATTTATACCAGTCAAAGTTCCCTTTTGACTGATTTTAAACTGAAAAAAGCTTCCTCTGAGACAGAGCTCATCTCAGAGGCAGCCACAGGCGGAGCAATCCTTCCGGGAAGTCAGAAATTTTAGTAAATGTTTAGTCTTAATTCATAAAATCTCACAGTATTCGAAAACCACCCCAAGCTCCATGCTTTGACATGCACTTGAGGAAGCACAAGAGGATTTTAGGTTGTTTGATGAAAGGCAGCCAGGGTAAAATAAATACTTTCATCTAGTGGCAGTGGGAGTTTAACAGGAAGGGTGGGCAAACAGAGGGGTACACTCTCACTTGGCTGGAACTGCCCTCAGGGCATGAGACCCAGGGAGGCTGAGGTGTTGTGACCCTCAGTAGATAGACAACCTTCCATTACTATATAGTAAAGATGTTTTGTTGTTATTGTTGCTGCTTACATAGTCTCATGACTATATGCATTCAGAGAGTTAAAAACAGAGGCAGGCTTTAGAGACAACTGGCACTGCTTGCATCCAACACCAGCTCCTTTTAAATGTGAGAATATTGCATAATGGTTACACCACAAAGGAAAGCATTGTCACGAGCCCTATAGCCTATAATCAGATAATCAGTGGATTACTCTAGGGGTAGGGAACTTTTTTCATCCTAATGGCTGCGTTCCTTCATGGGCACCTTTCTGGGAGCTATGTGCTAGAGGTAGGTGGAGCCAGAGGCAAAAGGGAGCGAAGCAATGGATGTGACTCATATCTTTGCACAGAAGGCGACATTCCAGCCACACAATGTTAGAGGTTCTACACACACACACCGTTTTCCATCTTCCACACAGGCAAGCAAAAGTCATTATTGCAGTTCAAGGACACAGTCCAGCCAGGCATAAGTACTTGACGAGGGAATGGAGCAGGGCTGATGGCCTAGGGCATGGATTAAGGAAGGGATGGGCCAACTTTGATGGGTGGGCGTGACAACCCAACTGCAAATGACCTGACATCATCATCATCATTGTTGTTGTTGTTGTTGTTGTTGTTTATTTCTAACCCACCTTTTGGCCAAAAGGCCCTCAAGGCGGCTTACAAAAAACACAAATATAAAAATACATCAATAAAAACAACACAATTTACAATAAGCAATACATAAATAAATAAATGTGGGTGAGAAGAAGGACGAGCACAGGAGAAGTCCAAAGGAATAGATCTTGAGGGGAAAGACCTGGAGGAGAGATCCTTTCTCCGTGACAACTGAGATGATGAATGAGCGAAGCCGTGCTACCCAGAGTGGATTTTAGTCCAGCCACCACAGACTGCCCCAACCCAGATCATCAAATTGCACCAGTCTCTTCGCTCCTGGCTCTTTCTCCAGCGGCTGCAGCAGCTGATGCTGCAGCTTCCCCTCTGGCTTCTGCGCCTCCTCCTGCCTCGCCAGCAGCGGAGGTGGCTTGGGTGGGCCTGGCTTGGGCCTCGAGGGCCTCGCAGAACTGCTCAAGGATGACAGCATGCTCCCCGCAGCTCAGGCAGGCCTCCAGCCAGTGCACCAGGGCAGTGTGGTGCTGGGAGAGGAGCGGCTCGGACAGGGTATATAATGGACAGGTGGGTTGTCCTACCCATCTGTCAAAGTCACTTGTGCAACATTTCCCCCAAGTCCCCAACAGCTAGTTGTGCTTGGGAACTGCAGGACAAGGGACTTTGCCAGTCCTATACAGCTGGCAAAGCTACTTCCTGCAGGATATGGCTGTACAACTCAGTTCCTCATGGGGAACTCAGCCAGACAGCCAATACAGCAGGCCTGAAGTCATCACCCATCAGCTGATGGGTGTTGAATTCAGCCCTGCTTTTTGCAGGAATCAGCAGCATGATTGAGTTTTCCATGTGACACTTGGTCACTCAGCCAATTCAGCTGTGTCTCTACCTGCCCTATATCTGACATCACATGTGGGGCAGATGGGTATGGTTTGGGGAAATGGCCTCACAAGCCAAATTTGGTCTACAGGCCATAGGTTCCCCACCCTTGGCCTAAGAAGAGTCCCAAGGGCTGGATACAGAGGCCTCCAGCCCCGATATTCCCCAGCCTGTTATCCACACTTACCTGGGAGAACTCACTGGGGTTGCTTCCGAGTAGACATGCACAAGATTGCACTGTTAATCCCTAAAAAGGCATCCTTGCTTAATCAGGCAATGCACTTTTAAAAACTGTTAATTTTTTAATGCAAATGGCTTATAAAATTGCAAGTGGCTGGTGCCATATTAGAAGAGACATTCACTCTCACACAGAAGGAAATGTTGTATAGAAGAGGATGTGACATAAATATGTACCATCTAAGAAACAAAGGGTGTGCTTTTCTTCAAAACAACTGTTTTAGTGATATGAAAATTTAATCAATTAACTGATTAACCAATTAAAACAAATTTGATTAATTGACAAGATTTTTGTCAATTAATCAAGTGACAGCCCTAAAAACAACATAATTAGCAAACGAAACAGGCAAAGCTTCCTGGAGGCAGTAGATAATGCAGCAAACCTTCCTAACCAAGCTTTTAAATGTGTCTCCAAGACAGTTCAGCATCCAGAAACTTTTCCCAGTGAAAGATATACATTAAATAGGTAATGTACATTACCTATTTATTTGGCCAACAAACAGATAGGCTAATTTCAACGCAGATAAGCTCTGTGCTGTCATGCTCCAAAAACTAAGAAGTTTTTGCCTAGAAGATGAATGTAACCAGCAATGTAGCATGTTTGCTTACTACAAAATCATGCTCTACAGAGTAGATGCAAAAGGACACATCAACTCACTCTTTGGACTGATATGGTGCAAAGGAAGAAGAGCATATGCTAGTTTTTCTCCCTGCTATCTTTATGACTTGCACTTCAGACAGAGACTAAGGGAAGAAGGAGGTGATATGTGCATCAGAGTGAATAGAAAAAGGATCACTTTCTTGATGTAACAGTAAGCTACTGAGCAGTGGAGATTTAAAAGTGCAAAACTTTGTGTCCCAGTGGGGCAGCCATCTTTATCTCTCTTTTTTTAACCACGAATGATGAATTGTGATGTAGTGTCATTCCTACAGGGCCATTCTCAGGGAAGAGTGCCATCAAACCGCTGCTTATTGCTCTCCAATGCCACTAGAATTGGTAACAAAGTTTGAAATATATATTTTTTTAAATCTGTAGAAGAAACCCTCTGTTGCCTCATATCTATCACGGAAAGCCACTAACCCTGAAATATATATACATATGAAATTTATTCCAACCGCCTAAGAGCCAAAAGTCTTTAGGGAGTGATTTTGCTCAATCCCTCACAATGAAAAAGAAGTATATCCACATCCCCTAACAGCAGTGCTCCTGTTCTGGGTTACAGCCAGCCAGCCAGCCAGGCGTTCCTCTGGGATACTCACGCAGGCTCCCCACTCTTCTCATTTGTCTGTTTTTCTTTTCCAACTGACACTAGTGTCCACTGAGTGTACTGTGTCCTCAGTGGGCTGTTTGAGAGAATATAATCCCCTTTGGGGCTATTTTTTAAAGTAGTTTTGAAAGCTTCAGCATTCTCCTGAGCATGCTGGTACTGTTTTGCTTCTTATTGGGTCCATTTTGGCTCCATTTTCGTTAGCACAGGGGCACCAAATTCGCCGACAGAGGGAGCAAACATTGGGATACTGGGTTACATTGGGAAAATGCATTTATGCCTTTAAAACATAATGCGAGGTATGATCTTAATACAAATGGACATCCCAGCAAGTTCAGATCCTTTAACAAGTCTGCTTGAACCAGGGGATGAACCTGGGACAAATTCATGGAAGATACTGTGGAGGGACAGAACCTTTAGGGTCAATGTCCAGAGACTTCTGGGTCATTGCTCAGAGGTTGTAAGATGTGCTGAATATGTGACAATGTAGAGGGGTGGGGGACGATATACACCACAAGATATTCTGAGCGTGCTATAGCAGTCTTACTGTAGCTAACCGTAAACTTCCGGCAGAACGAAATAAATATGTTGTGTGCTGGTAATGGTAATTTTCCACTGTTCAGATAAAAGAGGAAATGAAATTAAGCTTGCAAAAGCTCATTGATAGGAACTATAAAACACTGGTAGAGATCCTATGATATCAGAACCCTTTATGCAGCAGAAACACACTGCAATTGTTTGAAGGCTTCTCCTTGCATGCATGTTTTCTAGTTAACTTGATCTTCAATAAAGACATTCTTGCTTGTCCTGATCTCCAAACTTCTCTGGTGGATTTTCCACCACAATTTCCTGGTGCTGTGACTCAGACCCCACGCCCTTTTGTGTCTGGAGGACCGCATACTGGTTCCCACAGAACCCCTGGAGTGCCAACTATTAAGGTAAGAGACCTGTTAAATCTCTAAAGTGGGATTTTGGAGGAAGGCTGCCAGTAGGCTTTGTACCCGTGAGGGAGAGCTGGGATGCGACTTTTTCAATAGACAGGCCAGTGTAACTCTTAAGGTGCCTATCATTAAATCTGTCTGACTATTAAAGGAACTGCTACTCTGTGGAACTGCTTCTGAATTCAGCCTGCCTGGGAGAATAAGCCTGCACAAACAGAACACAACACTTGTTATTCCCATTGTGTGAATGCATGGATGAGCCCTGATTGTGTGGTTATCTGGAATCAGTTTGAAGAAATTCTGAAACCATCTGCAGTTGAACCAACCGTGTTGCTAGGCCCACCAGCTGTTGACCAACAGTGTCTTGAATGCAAGGGCAGATGGGGAACGAATAGTTTCTGGAACACCAAGAGATTGAGTGAGAAAACAAATGTATTATTTTATCCTCCTTCCCTTCCAGTGCATGAGTCCCATAGCTCTGCTGTCCAAGGACGCCTAGTGTCGGTCGCAAGATGGGGCTATGGTTAGGCTTCTGTGATTTTATGAACTTTCTTGTGTTTCTGTCACTTTTCCAACCCTTGTCTCTGAATAAGCCTGGCCTCGGTCAAAAGATGGGCCCAGGATGCATAAGCTTGGCCTCGGTCGACAGATGGGCCCCAGACCATCAAACCCCATCCTCAATAAGCCAGTCCTGTGTCGTGAGAGTGGTCTGGTCTGACAATGGGAACTGGTCAGTCTAAACAAGTTCCAGTCCCTCCTAAAGGGACTCCAGTATATTATGTTACACATTATTCTCCCAAGACCTGTAAATTTCTGGAAAAATTGACCTGGTATACCAGAAATGACCCTACTAAGCAGCAGTTTCTGGTTGAAGGGTCTTTTGATCTGGTTAAAATAGTGCACTTACAAGGTGCATTGGAATTGCGTGGTTCCAAGACACCTCAAACTCATTGGGACATGTTTTTTGACTGGTACCAAGAAGCTTCCAAAAGACACAAGGAGTCACAGATGCGTAGTCTTCGAGACTCCCAAGAAAAGTTACAACTGCAATTGAAACAAGTATGGGAGAAATTGGCCTCTCCCCCAAATTCAAATTGTAACCGTCTACAATTATCGTTGATCGGGCCCCCATCAGTTGTTCCTTCAGATCCAGAGGACATCCTTGATTTGTGCCTCAAATTGGCTGCCATGGGACCTCACCCTCCTGTTCAGCCTCCACCTTAACCTCAGCCAGTACCTGCTGTCCCTCCTATTTCACCACCTCCATACCTTGGAACTCCTTTTACCCCAGACACACTCTCCACCAATCCCTTTACTGTGAGCTCCATTTCAACCCCTGCCAGTTCTGTTTATTCCCAGGATGACCCATTTGCAAAGGTCTCTTGGAAGGTACAATTAGGAATTACTCCCACCTCGATAGTGCTTTCTCAACAACTCCAAGTTTCAGAGCTGGCTCCTGGACATTCCTATAACCTAAGGTCTAACTTAGCCCCATCATTCTCCTTGCAAGAATTGCCCAGTAATGGTCCAGATGGGGCAAATGTTATCACTGTCCATGCTCCATGGACTCCAGGAGATCTGTTAAATTTGGCCCATCACTTTCAAAAGATTCAAGAAGATTCTGATAAGTTTATGGAGGAATTAGAGACTGTTATAAATTGTTACAATCCTATCTGGGCAGATATTTATCAACTCTTCCGTTTATATTACACTGAGAGACTGTTCAATGCCTTTGTACTGCTGCCCAGCGGCCAGAACAGGATCCCGGTACAGGGCAACCACTGATTACTCATAGAGAACATTTACTCCAGTTCATTGCCACCCTTTGCCCCAGAAAGGCAGACTGGACCGAATTTAAGGCTTGCAAGCAAAATAGGGGAGAACACCCTGCTGATTATTTGCAGCGCCTCAAGGACACCTTTGAGAGACATTCTGGCATGGATGATCCTTTGCAAAATGCACAACCTGTCCTTGCTTCGTGCTTTGTAGGATTGCTGCCTAAAGTTTCTGATCAAATAAAAAATGTAGTCATCACTTGGGAAAGCAAAACTTTGGATGAATTATTAGCTGCAGCCATCCACTACCACAAGAAATTTGAAAAAGCTGAGGAAGATGTTGAATGTAAATTAGTGGCCCTCCAAATTCAACAAATTCAGCAGAAAGGAAGTGGAGCGCCACGTGGTAGAGGAACTCCTAGAGGCCCCCAGGGTTGTGGTAGGACCAACCCCATGGGGCCCAACAAATTTGAGACCAAATGCAATTATTGTAAACAGGAAGGCCACTGGAAATCAGAGCACCCTCCTTCATCTGCCCCTTCAGCTCCTCTGCCTCCTCCCTTTCCCTCTAGCAACCCATCTGCTCAGTATCAAGATTAGGATTGCCTAGAGGGATGCAACATTATTACTCCACTTCTGCCGCTTGACCCTATAGGGCTTGTTACCTGCTCTATTAATAATCAAACTGTCTCCTGTCTTGTAGACACTGAAGCTTCTCGCTGTACTTTGCGTGCCACTGAATTTCCTTCTATTTCTGCCTCATCTACTGTCATCAATGCTATAGACACTGAAGGGCATACTATACCTCACCCTGTTTCTATTCCCTTGTCAGTTTCATATTGGTTTATTTCCGAACAGCATGACTTTCTTCTTAGCCCTTCCTCCCCTGTTAATCTTCTGGGGAAGGATCTGTTGTGTAAATTGAGCTGCACGACCTATTGCTCCCCTGATGGCATCTGTTTGGATATGCCGGACCAGTAGCAGTGGAGTGTTTTGGCTGCTTTAACAGAATCTGATGAGCCTCAACCCAACACTTCCTTGTTGCAACAGGAACTGTTGGATAAGGTTCTTCCACAACTCTGGTCTACACATGTCAATGTAGGCCAGGTCTTAAGTGCAGAACCTGTGCATATTACTGTTGACCCAGCCAAACCACTCTCATGCTTGCCTCTGTATCCCATTTCCAAGGAGGCTGTGGCTGTTATTAAACTTGTAGTGGCTTCTCTACTTGAACAAGGAATCATTGTTCCCACCCACAGCCCATGTAACACACCTATTCTCCCTGTGAAGAAGCCAGGGAGGAATACTACAGGGTTTGCTCCGGGCGCACTCACACAGAAACATGGAGAAAAAACATTGACCCATAGCTTATGATAGCTTCTCTCTGGATCCTGTGGCTTCTGGACTACCACCCTGCCTTCGTTCAGTAGCCTCTGCTGTTCTCCTAGTCGAAAAAGCACAGCCCCTTGTTTTAGGACAGCCCCTCATTGTGGCCATCCTACATGCTATGACTGCTCTATTGCTTCAAAGCAAAACTCAGCACAGTTCCAATTCTAGGCTCACCCAATATGAAAAAGTGCTTCTATCTGCTGCTAATATGACTTTAACCTGTTGCTCTGTTTTAAACCCAGCTTCACTGTGACCTGTCCCCATGGACAGAGAATCCCATGACTGTCTTACTGTTACTGAGCAATTGCTAACCCCTCACCTGGACTGAAAAGATTTACCATTGCAGAATCCTGATCTAATTCTCTACACAGATGGCTGTTGCTTGCAAGATGAGAAGGGACAATTGGTTGCAGATTATGCAGTCTGTACCTAATACCAGATCTTAGAAGTTTACCAATTACCAGATGCTAACTCTGCTCAGAAGGCAGTGCTTTTTGCCTTCACTCAAACCTGTATCCTTGCAAAGGACCAGGCTGCCATCATCTACACTGATTCTAGATATGCCTTTGGTGCAGTGCATGATTTTGGACAATTGTGGAAACAGAGGATTCCTCACTTCAGCAGGAACACAGATTAGTAATAGTTATTATATTAACACTCTTTTGCAAGCTCTCCTTTTGCCCTCTACCCTTGCCATTGTGATATGTAAAGCTCATGTTTCTTCTTCTTCTGATGTTGCACGTGGAAATGCCCAAGCTGACCACGCAGCTAGGAATGCAGCCCTTTCTGGCCCCCAGGGTCCTAATGATTTTTTAAATTTGTTTTTCAGATGTCCAGTCACCATTGGCCTCCTTGGCTAATTTCACACACCTACAGGATCAGGCCCCAGAAAGCAAAAAGAATGGCTGGTCTCATAAGGGATGCATTTCGCACCCCGATGCTTTGTGGTGCCCCCCAGATGGCCGCCTGGTGATGCCCAAAGCACTCTTGCCGTACCTTTGCTCGTTTGACCCATTCAGTGGCCCACACGAGCAAAGGGGGGATGATAACTGTACAGCATGATTGGTTTGCTCATAACACTGGCCGGCGAATCAAAACCATCAGATAGTGCACACATTCCTGTGGGGGTTGTTTGTGAATCTTCAAATGGACTTTGTACAGATGCCTAAGTATTACTCCCTTAGTTATTACTGACATGTTTTCAGGCTGGGTTGAACCATACCCATGTCCAAGCTGATTCCATCATGATTCCATCACGGTGGCTAAGAAGCTTCTTAAGGAATTCATCCCTTGGTTTTGGTTGCCGTTGATATTGGACAGTGACCATGGAATACAATTCACAGGCGAAGTAGTTCAACATCTTTGTAAGGCCCTTGATATACAGCAGCATCTACACTGCGCATTGAACGATGAAATTCAGACCTTAAAAACAGGCTGTCTAAAATCTGTGCTGAAACTGGTTTGAAATGGCCTGATACACTGCCTCTTGCCCTCACACACATCAGCTCTACCGTGAATCATAAACATGGCCTAACACTACATTAAATCTTGACAGGACACCCTATGAGTATGCCAGCCACACCCCCATGTGCACAATTTGGTTTACAACTAACTGATGAACTCATGTTAATTTATTGCAAAGCCCTAATGAAACTTGTCAGATCTATTCATTCACAGGTCTAGGAAGCCTTGTGACATTCAGTGGAAGGTCCGTGCCATTCCCTGGAGCAAGGAGATTAGATGTATGTAAAGGTCCATCAGTGAAAGAATGTGCTCCAGCCCAGATGGAGGGGTCCCTTCCAGGTGCTGCTAACAAAGAACGCCATTGTTAAGTGTCAAGGACACCAGATGTGGGTTCACACATCACACTGCAAGAGGGTACCACCGCCATTGGGCCCAGGAATAGCAGAATTTCGGCCCAGACCTACACTCCCTGAGGCCCAGGATAAAGACCCGCAGGACCTCCCACTGCCTAGTGAGGAGGAGCGTAAAGGCATACCTTGTTGCAATCTCCGACCCAGGCAGAGTAGCACCAAAGCACCATAATAACGCTCACCAAAGTCCAGCTGGTGAAAGTGAAACTCAGGATGAAGACACCAATGAGGTCATCCACTACTTCAGCCCAAGAAAAAGAAGCCCACCGCCTAGATCCTACCCCCTTGGCTGGATGTGGCCCATCATTTGTGGCTTCCTGGGTTGGGACTCTTGTTGCTATTTCAACCGAGGGATACACCAAACATGGAATGGGACAAGGAAAGAGGAAGAGTACAACAATATTCAGGAATTGATGGAAATCAAAGGACAGGAGGGGCAGGGTCATGCCTTGAGGCATGAGACTGTGGAGGGACTGAGACCTTTTGGGTCAATGTCCAGAGACTTCTGGGTCATTGCTCAGAGGTTGTAAGATGTGCTGAGTATGTGACAATGTAGAGGGGTGGGGAACGATATACACCACAAGATATTCTGAGCATGCTATAGCAGTCTTACTGTAGCTAACCGTAAACTTCCAGCAGAATGAGATAAACATGTTGTGTGCTGGTAATGGTAATTTTCCACTGTTCAGATAAAAGAGGAAATGAAATTAAGCTTGCAAAAGGTCACTGCTAGAAACTATAAAAACACTGGTAGAGATCCTATGGTATCAGAACCCTCTACGCAGCAGCTACGCGTTGCTGTTGTTTGGAGGTTTCTCCAGGCATGCATGTTTTCTAATTAACTTGATCTTCAATAAAGAAATTCTTGCTTGACCTGGTCTTCACATTTTTCTGGTGGATTTTCCACCACAATTATCATGGCTGCTACTTTTGATGGGCTGTACACTACCTCTCAATGCTAGTTGCTGAAGAACATCAGCAGGAGGGTGCTGCATCATGTCCTCCCTGTAGGCAGCAGGATGCTGGGCTAGACAGGCCTTTGGTCTGATCCAGCAGGGCTCTTCTTACCTTACGTTCTGGTAGGTCATGGTGGCAACTCCTATCACAGCACTGCAGGACTGCTGTTCTTTTCCCATAATATGCAGTTCATGAAATGCCTTTCAAGGGCTTTTTTTGGTTGTTACCAACAGGCCAAAAAGAAAGTAGATCTTTCACTCCCAGACTAATAAAGTGATCTATTAAGAATGTAAGAAGATTCCTGACAAATCAGAGCAAGGTCCATCTAATCTTGATGCCTCTTGGAAGCCCACAAGCAAAGCATGAAAGCAACATCTCTTCTGTGGCATTGTTCTCCAGCAAGTGATATTCAGTGGTGTACTGCCCTTGAATATGAAGACTCCAATTAGCTGTCATTCCTTGCCTAACAGCATGTTGCTCAGTGGTGTTGCAACCAGAGCTTTTATACTGCACATGTGCATTCCATCAGCTTGCTGAGAATGCAGAGCAAATGAAGTTACCTTAATAGGTCTTCCATCTGGTGTAAGCACCTCCTCTGACAGCTCCATCATCTTCAGGGCCATCAGGGCTATGGGCTTTGCATGATTTAGGTTCTGTCTGTGGAGCCCTGCTGCAACGCAGTACGCATCACCTATTGTTTCCACCTGCAGCAATCAGACAAATCAAATGCAAAAATATGATAATGAACCAGGGTCTGGTACCATTAAGTCTCTGCAATCACCAAATGTTGCTTAAAAACATGTCAGCACAACATAAATAAGATAAGCTATTAGACAACGGAGTATAATTACCCCCAAGTTTGCAAACAGGCGCCTTCAAATTCTGACATCTCACTGCACAGTTGTTCATCATTAGTGATTACAAAATGATTAAAACTGAGGACAGCTTCTACTATCAAGTGGGTTGCAACAGCACTGTACCATAAAAAAGTGGATTTTTAAAAAATGGATGAGTGGGTCTACTGCTGGTGCCACTGTAGTTTGCCCTATTACGGAGTAAGAACTGTAGAGTATACCTATATAATGTATGCCTTTTTCAGAGTGTTAAAACAATCAACTGACATTAGGAACAGACTGAAAATCAATAGAGATAATTTCCTCTTCCTCTCTCATAACACTAGAACTCAAGTTCTCCAATGAACAGGAATCTACAAATGTACTCTCCATGGGTGCCCCTCTGAACTCTGGCAAGTGACCCTACCCTGTTCTCTGGCAAGAATAAATGAGCTGACAAGAAAAATGCTCTGATAGCCATTAATGTTTGCTACTGCTTGGATTATTGAGAGAAATTCTAAAGACATGGAGACCCAGCAAGATGGACAAGTCACTTGGAAAGAATGATTGCGGTGGGTGAGTGAGACCAATTATCTTTCCTTTGCCACTGAAGGATTCCAGGCTTAAAATTAAAAAAACAAAAAGGAGGGGGATGGAACATGCTTGGCTGCACACACATCAGATTTGTTCAGTCTGAACTCTGTTGGCTTGCAAGACAGAGAGATCGGGGAGGAAAGCAATCACACAAGTAGGGGCTGGATATTTATTTCCCTTTTCTGATGGGGCTCCTAGCTCAGTGTCCCTCCAGACTAACAAGTTTTTGCACGTGTATTCTCCAACAGGCCAGTGATGCAATAATAGAGCATTACTGGCAGATATATACTGGACCATCCACAAATCATTTTTCTTTATTAGTTGTTCTGTGATGCTTCCCTAATGTTAAGGCATTCTTGCCATCTGGAGGGCCACTCTGGAGTAACAAAAGTGGGACAAAACAACACCTGTGGAACATTTGTGTAATGAAAAGCTACAGGATTTCAGCAGGAATGTACGGGGCAAGCACCAATTGGAAATGGTGTAGTATGCCTGCTCCAGAACCTTTGAAGGCACAAACAGTATTGAAAGTGGGATCACATATAACTGCCCTGAGACCATCTTCAGCACAAATCATCATGAACGCACAATAAAAAGGATATCTAGAGGGGCCCTAAGACTGGCTGTTTAAAATGGTGCAAGAACAGAGGAAACAAGGATCCTTTTTAAGTGAATACTCAATGGGTTTTACAGCCTAATCCAGTGAATGCTCACTCTGAAGAAGTTAAGTCCCACTGAATTCTGCGAAGCTCACTCTCAGGTAACTACACAGGATGGTAGCCATAGAAGAATACAATAAGGAACCAACGTTTGTAGTTAGGAACAGAGGATAATGCTTTAGGTCAGGAGTTCCCAAACTATGGTCCACAGACTACCACTGGTCTGTGAGCTTTGTTCAGGTGGTCTGTCGGTGGATTTGTGGAATATATTTGAGGCTTTAAATTTAGTTGATAGAGAACCAGAAGAACTATGGATTGAAGTCAGAGACATTATCAGGGAAGAATGCAAAAAGACAATACCTCTAGTTAAAAAGAGAGAAAGACCTCCATGGATGACTGACAAAACCCTTAAAATGGTTAAAGAAAGAAGGAAAGCAAAAGCAAAAGGAGATAGAAACACAGTCAGAACCCTAAATACAATAATACAGCAAATAGTATGTAGGGACAAAGAGAAGCATTACAATAGTTATTGTATAGAAATAGAAGAGGACAACAAAAAAGGTAGAACAAGAGCCCTATTCCAAAAGATTAGAAAAATTGAAGGGAAATTTAAACTAAGAGTACGGATGTTGAATAATCAACAGGGGTACACACTGACTGAAAAGGATCCCAGGGAATGCAGTAATTATCAAACTATTGCCTTAATATCCCATGCAAGTAAAGTAATGCTCAAGATTCTACAATAAAGGCCCGTACTATATATCGAGCAAGAAATGCCAGATATCCAAGCTGGATTTAGAGGTAACAGAGATCATATCCCAAACATACGTTGGATAATGGAACGGAACAAGGAATTTCAGAAGGAAATCACCCTGTGCTTTATAGATTATAGCAAAGCCTTTGATTGTGTAGATCATGAAAAACAATGGAATGCTATAAAAGAAATGGAGATGCCAGAGCATCTGATTGTACTGATGTGTAACCTATACTCAGGACAAGAGGCTACTGCAAGGACAGAATATGGAGAAACCAATTGGTTCCCAATCGGAAAGGGTATGAGACAGGGGTGTATTTTATCACCCTATTTGTTTAATCTATATGCAGAACATATCATACGGAAAGTGGGATTGGACCAAGATGAAGGAGGTGTAAAAATTGGAGGAAGAAATATCAATAATTTAAGATATGCAGACGATACCATACTACCAGCAGAAACCAGTAATGATTTGAAAAGAATGCTGATGAAAGTTAAAGGGGAAGCACAAAAGCAGGACTACAGCTGAACGTCAAGAAGACTAAAGTAATGACAACAGAAGATGTATGTAACTTTAAAGCTGACAATGAAGACATTGAACTTGTCAAGGATTATCAATACCTTGGCACAGGCATTAACCAAAATGGAGACAATTGTCAAGAAATCAGAAGAAGGCTAGGACTGGGGAAGTCAGCTATGAGAGAACTAGAACAGGTCCTCAGATGCAAAGATGTATCACTGAACACTAAAGTCAGGATCATTCAGACCATGGTATTCCTGATCTCTGTGTATGGATGTGAAAGTTGGACAGTGAAAAAATTGGATAAGAGAAAAATCAGCTCATTTGAAATGTGGTGTTGGAGGAGAGCTTTGCACATACCATGGACTGCAAAAAAGACAAATAATTGGGTGTTAGAACAAATTAAACCAGAACTATCACTAGGAGCTAAAATGATGAAACTCAGGTTATACTTTGGACACAATGAGAAGACGTGATTCACTAGAAAAGACAATAATGCTTGGAAAAACAGAAGGGAGTAGAAAAAGGGGAAGGCAACACAAGAGATGGATTGATTCCATAAAGGAAGCCACAGACCTGAACTTACAAGATCTGAACAGGGTGGCTTACAACAGATGCTGTTGGAGGTCACTTATTCATAGGGTTATCATAAATCATAATAGACTTGAAGGCACGTAACAACAACGGGAGACGGCGGGTCAATCACATTAAATATTCATATTGATTTTAAATGTATTTTATTGCTTTTTTATTTCTTGTATTGCATTTCATTGTATTAGTATTTGAATTCTGTGTGATTATTATACAAAATAAAAGAAATAAAAGAAACAATAAAAATTAAAAATCAGATAGCATCTAGCACAGTGGATTACAATTGCTCCAAGTTGCAGAACAATCATTAAGTAGTCTGCCAAGACCCTCATCAATTTTCAAGTGGTCTGTGGGGGGGCAATTGGGGAGCCACCGCTTTAGGACTAATTAGGGCTTGTACTTAGACACTCACCTAGGTGCTTGTGTCCTCTCTAAGTCTCAGTCGTGTAGCCACCATAGCTTACTCAATATAGGCAACTGGCTGAGTGGCAAATTACAAATCCCAATGAATTCTAAAGCAGCACCCCATTTTAACTGCAGATATACAGTGCAAGAAGACACATAAGGAGGTCTGTTTTTAGACTGAATTAACAATATTAATGATTGTTATTACTGAATTAACAAGAGGCGATGATGCCTGGAGTGCCGCAGGGTACCATCCTGTCCCCCATGCTGTTTAAGAACATAAGAACATAAGAACATAAGAAGAGCCTGCTGGATCAGGCCAGTGGCCCATCTAGTCCAGCATCCTGTTCTCACAGTGGCCAACCAGGTGCCTGGGGGAAGCCTGCAAGCAGGACCCGAGTGCAAGAACACTCTCCCCTCCTGAGGCTTCCGGCAACTGGTTTTCAGAAGCATGCTGCCTCTGACTAGGGTGGCAGAGCACAGCCATCACGGCTAGTAGCCATTGATAGCCCTGTCCTCCATGAATTTGTCTAATCTTCTTTTAAAGCCATCCAAGCTGGTGGCCATTACTGCATCTTGTGGGAGCAAATTCCATAGTTTAACTATGTGCTGAGTAAAGAAGTACTTCCTTTTGTCTGTCCTGAATCTTCCAACATTCAGCTTCTTTGAATGTCCACGAGTTCTAGTATTATGAGAGAGGGAGAAGAACTTTTCTCTATCCACTTTCTCAATGCCATGCATAATTTTATACACTTCTATCATGTCTCCTCTGACCCGCCTTTAACATCTATATGAAGCCCTTGGGAGCAGTCATCAGGAGATTTGGGGCGAGGTGTCAGCAGTATGCTGATGATACCCAGCTCTATTTCTCCATAACATCTGAATTGGGAGAGGCCATGCAAGCCCTGGACCGCTGCCTGGACTCAGAGGTGGGCTGGATGAGGGTCAATAAACTGAGGGAATTCCACAGGATAGGTGCCACCACACTAAAGGTCCATTTCCTATATTGTGCAGAACGAACACGGATGAATTGGTCACGGGAATTAAAGCGGTTGGTGCCTTGGGGGAAAGTGACCACATAATGCTGGAATTCGGGATTCTGGGGAAAGCCAAAGAAGAATATAGTCAAACATGGACCTTGGATTTCAGGAAAGCCGATTTTAGCAAGCTCAGGGAAATGATGGGTAGGATCCTGTGGCTAGATAGACTAAAGAAAAAAGGAGCCCAAGAAGCGTGGGAGTTCATGAAGAACGTATTACAAAAAGCGCAATCGCAAACAATTCCAAAGAGGAAGAAAAATGGAAGACATCGGAAAAAGTCAATGTGGCTACATGGAAGACTGGTGGAGGAGGTAAAAGTAAAAAAGAGCATGTATAAAGAATGGAAGGAAGGACGCATCACCAAGGAAGAGTACCGACGAGCGGCTCGGGCTTGCAGGAATAGCGTAAGGAAAGCTAAAACCCAGAATGAGGTGAGGCTGGTGAGGGAAGCAAGGAACAACAAAAAAGGGTTTCTCAGATATGTTTGAAGCAAGAGAAAGACCAAGCAAACGGTGGGACTGCTGCTCAATGAGGATGGCAAAATGTTGACAGATAACGAGGAAAAAGCAGAACTGCTCAACACCTATTTTGCCTCCATTTTCTCCCAAAAAGGGAACAGTGTGCAACCTTGCATCGGTAGCAATCTCAGTAAGGGGTCGGGACTGCAGTTTGAGATTGATAAGGAGATAGTCAGGAAATACCTAGTTAACCTAAATGAGTTCAAATCTCCAGGGCCTGATGAACTGCATCCCAGAGTATTGAAGGAACTTGCGGATGTACTCTCGGAACCTCAATCCCTATACGGTTTCGGCCCAGTTTATCTCACGGAGCGCCTTCAACGCCACCAATTATGCCGCCCGACAAGATCGGCCACACAGGGCCTTCTCTCAATCCCGCCAACAAAAACAGCCAGATTGGCGGGTACAAGAGAGAGGGCATTCTCAGTGGCGGCCCCCACTCTTTAGAACTCCCTCCCACAAGATCTCCGGCATGCCTCTTCCCTAAATGTATTTCGGAAAGCCTTAAAGACCTGGCTTTTTCAGCAGGCCTTCGGGGTATCCGGGGAGGGTTAATCGATATAATTGTAATGCCTCCTACCCAGTTTTAATATTGTTGTTGTAGATCTATTGTTTTTATTGTATTACTGTATTTTATTAATTGTATTTTAATAATTTTGTAAGTCGCCTAGAGTGGCCATTGGCCAGATAGGCGACGGAGAAATTAAATTTATTATTATTATTATTATTATTTGAGAAATCCTGGAGAACGGGAGAGGTGCCGGAGGATTGGAGATGGGCAAACGTCGTCCCGCTCTTTAAAAAGGGTAAAAAAGAAGATCCGGGGAATTACAGGCCGGTCAGTCTGACTTCAATACTGGGAAAGATATTAGAACGGATAATAAAAGAGTCCATTGACAACTATCTAGATGACAATGCTGTGATTAGAAGGAGCCAGCATGGGTTTGTCAAGAAAAAATCCTGTCAAACTAATCTCATCTCTTTTTTTGATCGCGTCACTAGCCTAGTAGATGGTGGAAATGCTGTAGATGTCATCTATCTAGATTTCAGCAAAGTGTTTGACAAAGTCCCCCACGACCTTTTGATTAGCAAACTCGTCAAATGCAGACTACATGGAAATACTGTCAGGTGGATTCACAACTGGTTGGAAAACCGTACTCAAAGAGAGGTCGTCGGTGGCTCTGCTTCGGACTGGAAGGAGGTCTCGAGTGGAGTGCCACAGGGTTCTGTCCTGGGGCCGATACTCTTCAACATTTTTATCAATGACTTAGATGACGGGGTGGAGGGAAGCCTTATGAAGTTTGCGGATGATACGAAACTGGGAGGGATAGCTAACACAATGGAAGACAGGAATAAAATCCAAAGGGACCTGGATAGACTAGGAAATTGGGCTGAAATTAATAAAATGACATTCAATAAAGACAAATGCAGGATTCTGCATTTAGGCCACAAAAACAAAATGCACGGGTACAGGATGGGAAATACCCGGCTTAGCAGTAGTGCGTGTGAGAAGGACCTTGGAATTGTAGTGGATCGCAAGTTGAACATGACCCAGCAGTGTGATGCTGCGGCAAAAAAGGCAAACGCGGTTTTGGGCTGCATAAACAGAGCTATAGTTTCCAGGTCGAGGGAAGTAATAGTCCCACTATATTCTGCATTGGCCAGGCCTCATCTGGAATACTGCGTTCAGTTCTGGGCGCCTCATTTTAAGAAAGATATAGACAAGTTGGAGCGGGTTCAGAAGAGGGCGACGAGGCTGATAGCCGGTATGGAGAACAAGTCTTATGAGGAAAGGTTGAAGGAACTTGGCATGTTCAGTCTGGTGAAGAGAAGGCTGAGGGGTGACATGATTGCACTCTTTAAGTACCTGAAGGGCTGTCACATAGAGGAGGGTACAGATTTGTTCTCTGCTGCCCCAGAGGGTAGGACTAGGTCTAATGGTTTTAAGTTGCAGGAGCATAGATTCAGATTGGACATTAGAAGGAACTACTTGACAGTAAGGGCAGTTCGGCAATGGAACCGACTGCCTAGGGAGGTGGTGGGATCCCCTTCGCTGGATGTCTTCAAGCAGAGGCTGGACAGCTATCTGCGGGAGATGCTCTAGCTGTGGATTTCCTGCTGTGAGCAGGGGGTTGGACTCAATGGCCTACAAGGCCCCTTCCAACTCTATGATTCTATGATTCTATGAACCTCCTGATAAGATGGAGGAGCCGTGGGTTGGTGGTTCCTGAGTTTGGATAATTGGTCAATTGCCTGCTTTGGATGGGTTGTACTCCCTCTGAAAGAGCAGGTCTGTACAATGGGGGTGCTCCTGGATCCATCTTTGTCGCTAGAGGCCCAGGTGACCTCCATGGCTAGGAGTGCCTTTTACCAGCTTTGGCTGGTAAGACAGCTGCGGCCGTTTCTGAACCGGGATAGCCTGACCACTGTTGTCCACGCACTGGTAACCTCCAGGCTGGATTACTGTAATGCACTCTATGTGGGGCTGCCCTTGAGGTTGGTCCGGAAGCTGCAGCTGGTGCAAAGTGCGGTGGCGAGACTGCTCACTGAGGCAGGGTATTGCCAACAGGTTATCCCGCTGCTGAAAGAACTGCACTGGCTGTCCATTTGCTACCGGGTCAAGTTGAAGGTTCTAGTTTTGGTGTACAAAGCCCTATACAGCTCGGGACCAGGATACCTGAAAGGACGTCTTATCCCTTATATACCCCGTCGATCACTGCGCTCTGCAGGTGAGGGCCTCCTGCAGATACCATATTATCAGGAGGTCTATTCTGCACAACATAGGAAACGGACCTTTAGTGTGGCGGCACCTACCCTATGTAATTCCCTCCCCTTAAATATTAAGCAGGCACCATCTCTGTTATCTTTTCGGCACCTATTGAAGACTTTCCTCTTTCAACAAGACGTTTAAGTTGAGACCTATCCCAGTCCGCGTCTGTGTTGGAATTGCTTTTTAATATGTTCTTACACCCTCTTTGTAAAATGTTTTTAATCTTAGAGGATATTTTGAAAGTGTTTTTTAAGAAAAGTTTTTAAAGACTTTTTGTTTTAATGTGTTTTAAAGTTTGTTTTTATGATGTTTTGAAGTTTTTAGTGCTTTTGTTTGCCACCCTGGGCTCCTGCTGGGAGGAAGGGCGGGATATAAATCAAATAATAAATAACTAAATAAATAATAAATATACCATTTAGGGTTTTTTATGCTAGTGCATAAAAGCAAGATAAGAACAGAAACCCCAGATATGAATTACTGTTATCCTTATACTAGAGGTGGAAGATAGGATACTGCCTCATAATGTTAGACCAAGAGTTCTTCCAGTATTGTCCACAATGACTGACAGTAGCTCTTGAGAGTTTATGATAGGAGCTTCTCCTGACCATACCTGGAAGTGCTGAGGATTGAATTTGGGACCTTCAGCATGGTGACCAGATGGCCTAACACATTGTTATAATCCTTCCCCTTATGGACGAGATGTCTTATGTGATATAGCAGCATTACCAAGTGGTGCTCTCTGGATTCCTACTCCCCCTCCCTTTTCTTTTTGCTTCAAAATACTGGCTTGAAATAAGCATCAGATGTAATCACAGAGGGTCACACTTACGGCTTGTCTGATGCATGCCTTTCGCGGTAAAAATCAGACAAGCACGGTGCACTGAAAAGAGCAGCTGCAGAGGGAATATGCTGCAATTGCAGCCTGACTTCTCACAGCAGGCTCTCTGTAAAAGCTTAATAGACAATTTGGATTAAAACTGTTGCAGCTGAGCACTCGTCACTATAATTTTCTTCTTTTTACAATGAACCAATGCACGCCAGCTCTCTCTTAAATTGAGCTTAAATTACAGCAGTGTTAAAACGGCGAGTTCAATGCTTAATGTAAAAGAGGCGAAATTGTATTGTACTGGAGGTGGGGCAGAACCCCCTCCTCATTACAATTCAATAACTAAGCTTCTTTTGATTCAAAGATAAAGATGTAGGGGGTTTGAATGGTATGGACATTTGATTCCAGTAGCATTTTTTTAAAAAAAGCTGCATTTTGAATTTATCTAATCAAGCTGAGTTTAATGTCATTCAGAATTCACAACTCAACAAATATCCAAATTTGACGTGACATGACTATCTTCAGATTTGAATAGTTAATGAATATCTTCTATTGCAGTTCAGCTACTCTTATTGGAAATTGCCTAATATTTTAGCTGCTGATTGTTCTGCAAAGGTGATATACATATTCAGTTAATCTTGAATAATTCTTGGTAACATCACCAAAACATATAGGTAGCAGTCACCTTGGTCCATTAGAAAAAAATCCAAAAATCCATAGTAGGGCAATACCATTATTAAGATCAACCAAAATAGCACCAAATAAGACATTTTGGTTGGTCCTAAATAAATACATAAGCAATAAAGACTTATTGCTGTCCAGGAATATTTACATCTTGGGCTGTAATCCTGTACCCACTTATCTGAGAGCACATCCCACTGAACTCAGTGGGGCTTCCTTCTCTGTAGACGGGTACAGGATTGAATCATTGCATTTACCAAGTCAGCATTTCCCAAACCTTTAATATCCAAGAAACACTTTTTGTCTAGAGTACAGCTGGCAACAATCCCTCTATACCACCTTTTGCTGGTGCTCTGTGTGAGCTATATAACCAAGACATGTTTTCAGGTATTTAAAGAACTCAAGCTAGACTCTTAAACAGCAAGGCTGGGATGAGCAGATGCTGGATGTTTTGCATCCCAGTTTGTGTCAGCAGACTCACAGAGCAGGTTTACTCTGTTTAATTGGGCTTCTTCCCCAATAGGTGTATAGAATTGCAGCCTAGATAAAAATAGCCACTGGGGACAAAGGTCAGGACAGAGTGGCCTAGCTGCATAAATTGGAGAATAAAAGAGAAAGCAACATAAGGACACAAGATGAGTCATGGTGGATCAGATCTAGGGATGGACAAATCTATAAAGTTTGGTTTCTCTCCGTTTCTAATCTTAAATTCAGTTCTCCCCATTTCAACAGCAATTTGCATTTTAAAAAAATGTTCAGGAAAATTTGTCTCCATTTTAATGTGAATTTCTTCAAAAAATACATTTTCGTATGCAGTTTAGACTAATATTTTGATTCCTGCATTGGCAGGGGGTTGGACTTGATGGCCTTATAGGCCCCTTCCAACTCTACTATTCTCTGATTCTATGATACATTTTTGTAAGCAATTACTCCTAACAACGCATTTTTGTACACTATTTTCATGCATATGTACATTTTTATGCACATTTCCCCCCAAATATATGCATTTTTGTACACATTGCTTGGTTGGAGAGCTGCATTGCAAAGTGTGAATTTAGAAGGACAGCTGTGTTTTGGTTCGCATATTGATTCAAGAAGTTTTAATTAGGTTGTGTCTCAATTTTTTCCCCAAAAGCGTGATTTAGAAATATTTGAATACATAAATAAAATGCAAACAAAATCAAAGTTCTTTCTCATCCCTGGTCAGATCAAAGGCCCACTTAGTCTGGGATCCTGTCTCCAATAGTGGTCAGTTAGATGTTTCAAGGATGCCTACAATCAGCGCATGAAGGTGATAGCAACTGATAAATCAGAATCATGCTGCCTCTGAATCTGGGGGGCCCATTTCACTCTCATGGCCTAACTGTTAATAGTTCTACACATGGCACAGGCAAAGAGACCAGGTGGGAATACATGAGATACAGGCTCAGGGTCAAGCTAGGCAGGATTGGACTGGACTGAAGCCAGTCCAGATAAGGAACAACAGAAGGCATAACAGGCTTAAAGCACAGCCAGGCAGCTCTATTCGGGACTCACTAATCAATTTGCTAGTAGCCTCTTCCTGCTTCAGGAGGAGTGACTCCAGACAACAACTCAGGATTATTTAGTTGCCTGAATGGGTTGTTCTAAACTACACACACATACACACCACACCCAGATAATTGTTGTGCAGGAAAGTACACACATGCAAATGCTACAGTTACAGCAGCTGGAAAGCTAATGCACACTTGGGAAATACACCACTGATTTATTACTAGGGAGCTGTTCACAGTGCTGGAGAAGGTTAGCTGGAGTTTAAGACTCTGGTCTACTGTCTACTATGTAGGTGGCATTTGTTTCAGCATGTGATGTCTCCTCTGTAAGTAGCTGCTGGGGAAGGTGACAAGCTCCAGGGGCTCCATATTTACCCCCTGCAAATCACCTTGGAGACAACCTTGTTCCTCTGCCCTTTCCTCACTCACCTCCACTTCCCTTTCTTGCCTACACAAGGCCCCCATTCAGCATCTGCTCTGGTTTCCACCATAATTTTTGGAGCCAATTAAAAGTATTGTATGGGATATTTGCAAAACATGTTACCAAATTATTTCAAGCTACACAGGAAGTGGATTGGACTGTGAAAGACCAACCCAAATTATTTATTTTATTTATTTATTATTTGATTTATATCCTGCCCTTCCTCCCAGCAGAAGCCCAGGGAGGCAAACAGAAGTGCTAAAAACACTTTAAAACATCATGAAAACAGACCTTAAAATACATTAAAACAAAACAACATTAAAAACAATTTTTAAAAAGCTTTAAAAACATCTTTAAAAAGGGATTAAAAACATTATTTAAAAAGCATATTAAGAAGCAATTCTAACACAGATGCAGTCTGGGATAGGTCTCAACTTAAAAGGCAAAACTAGAACCTTGAACTTGGCCCGGTAGCAAATGGGCAGCCAGTGCAGTTCTTTCAGCAGCGGGATAACATGTTGGCAATACCCTGCCCCAGTGAGCAGTCTCACCACCGCACTTTGCACCAGCTGCAGCTTCCGGACCAACCTCAAGTGCAGCCCCACATAGACTGCATTACAGTAATCCAGCCTGGAGGTTACCAGTGCGTGGACAACAGTGGTCAGGCTATCCCGGTTCAGAAACGGCCACAGCTGTCTCACTAGCTGAAGCTGGTAAAAGGCACTGCAAGCCACGGAGGTCACCTGGGCCTCTCGTGACAAAGATGGATCCAGGAACACCCCCAGAGTATGGACCTGCTCTTTCAGTGGGAGTACAACCCCATCCAAAGCAGGTAACAGACCAATTATCCGAACTCAGGAACCACTAACCCACAGCTCCTCCATCTTGCTAGGATTCAGACTCAGTTTATTGGCCGTCATCCAGCCCACCACCGAGTCCAGGCAGCAGTCCAGGCACGGCTTCTCCTGATTCAGGTGTCATGGAGAAATAGAGCTGGGTATCATCAGCATACTGCTGACATCTTGCCCTAAAGCTCCTGATGACTGCTCCCAAGGGCTACATATAGATGTTAAACAGCATGGGGGACAAGATGGTACCCTGCGGCACCCCACAGCACAACTGCCAGGGGGCCGAAAGACAATCACCCAATGCTATTCTCTGAAAATGACCCTGGAGATAGGATCAGAACTGCTGTAAAATAGTGCCTTTAATACCCATCTCACCAAGTCAGCCCAGAAGGATACCATGGTCAATGGTATCAAAAGCCGCTGAGAGATCAAGTAAAAATAACAGGGTCGTACTCCCCCAGTCCTTCACCCGATAAAGGTCATTCATCAGGGCAACCAAGGCCAATTCAGTCCCATAACCAGGCCTGAACCCAGACTGGGATGGGTCAAGAGAATCTGTTTCATCCAAGAGTACTTGCAATTGCTGGGCCACAACTCTTTCAATCACCTTCGCTAAAAAGGGGGTATTTGCAACCGGTCAGTAGTTGTCACAAACCAATGGGTCCAGGATGGGCTTTTTCAGGAGTGGTCCGATCACCATCTCTTTCAAGGTGGCTGGAAACACTCCCTCCTGCAATGATGCATTGACCACACCCTGGATCCACTCAGTCAGACCCCCTCAGCAAGCTTTAATAAGCCAAGAAAGGCAAAGGTCGAGAGGACATGTTGCTGGCCGCATCATCGCAAGCACCTTGTGCATGTCATCAGGCCACCTCAACTGAAACCGTTCCCAGGAAGTTGCAGCGGACGTTGCACTGGACACCTCATTGGGGACTACAGTAGATGTGGATGGGGCATCAAGACTGCTACGGTGGCGAGCAACTTTAAATTCAAATTGTGCTTGCATTTTGACAAATTTGTAGGGCAGTACAATATCTCAGAGAGGAGGTCAGGTCTCCTGTTCCCCCGGTGCATTCACTATAGCTGCCCAATTTACCTGCTTTTTAAAGTTTGATAGAAATATTTGTTGGCTATAGGGATGTTCTTAAACTGCAAGTTTTTTTTCCTGTTAGTGAATATAAATGAAAATAAGGCATATCACGCTGCCTGTATTTAGGTTCTGGCTTGTGGGCAGTGATTCCCCATCTACTTAGGCCCCCTGCCACAAACATTCTGGGTCTCATCCCTAGCCATTAATGGCTACCAGCCACAATGTCTATGTTCTACCTCCCATGTCAGAAGCAGTGTGCAACTGAATACCAGTTGCTAAGAATCACAGGTTCTCAGGTTCTGCTTGCAGGCTTCCCATAGGCAGCTGGTTGGCCAGTGTAACAACAGAACGCTGGACTAGCTGGGTCTTTGGTCTGAGCTGTCGGTGCTTTCCTGATGTTCTCTAATTACAGCACCTCAGATAGCTGGGTTGGGAAAGACCCTTGCCAGAGATCTTAGAGAGTCACTGCAAGGGATCAGATGGAACAACTGTCTGACTCAATATAAGGCAACTTCCTACATTCCTGAAATAATGCCATTATCACCAATGTGACACTGGTATGGGAATAGCATCTACAGGACATATGTATAGTGGGGTGGCCTTAGAAGATAAAGTCCACAAGTCTGTTCTACCATTCTGCCACACCACCTCCAAGAAAGCCTGCCATTAGAAGAATGAATGGAGAAGAGACACAGCTCAGTTGTAGGGCATCTCCTTTGCACGTAGAAGGTCCTGGGCTCAATCCCTGGCATCGCCAAATAAGGCTGAGAGAACCCTGGAGAGCGACTGCCAGTCAGGGCAGACAATACTGAGATGGACCAATGATCCAACTCAGTACAAAGCAGTTTCCTATGTACCTAACAAGGGTGATAAGCAGGAAGTCCTCATATACCTGCTGCATCCAACGTGGCAATTACTATGGAGATGCCAAGATTTGTTATATAAAAATCCTCACAACCACATTTCTGCTCTTTCTGAACTCCCTCCATACATTTACCCTCCAACGTTCATGGATGTGCAGAGAGGCAGGGACTGCCTGCTCGCCCTCAGCTGAGCACGGCACTCCTGATTTCCATGCATTTGGCAAATGCTTCCATACATACTTTCAGCAAAAGTCTGAAAGGGGAGTCATCTGTCCCACTCCCAATCACTTCAGAGGCTCTGCGTTCTCTGACCTCCACCAAACACACAAAGGTGGGTGGGGCTGAACTCGGTGGGTGAGGGCCTCTGGGACAGGCTGTGCAATGTTGGAGAGGGGTCAGAACGTATGCAACCCCCATGTTATCCGTTCACATAGAGGGTTAATACTTGAATAGATCTCATTTCAGTGTCCTGACCGTTTCCTTTTTCTGAACTTATTCTTTGTTTCTCTAGTACTCCAGAAACTGTGGTGCTTCCATATTCATAGCTTATCTTTCAATTCCAGCAGCACAATCATACTAAAAAACTCAGTTGTGGAAATTAAAGACAGGGGTAGGGGAAACAGCCCTGTTCTCTGATCTGCTGAATGGCATTACTGATGCACACATCCTGCTAAGCCAAACCATAACTTGGCTCATCACATGCAGACTCCCAGAGAGGAGACCATGTCCACTTTCTCCTCTCCTGCTGCACTGAGCTAAGCCCATGATTTGGCTGAACTTGTGGTTTTGCTCTCTCCAGACTAATCATGAGAACAACAGACCAAGAACAAATCTCCTCCTCAGGAGCTTGCCTATGCTTCCACTAAGCCATGGTTTGGCTTAGCATGGTTTATGGAACCAGACCTACAATGGTAGGAATATTTACAAGTGGCAGTACAGGAACATGCATATATATATACATTCCAGTAGAAAAAGAAGAGGGAAAACGAACCTCCACAGAAAAAAGTTAAACATGTTGTGATCTTGTATCTTAAGACAACCTTGCTGCCTGATGGCTCTATAGACGTGACTATTGTTTGATGCTGCTAAACCTCTGCTTCCCTGCCAATCAAACTGTAGGATGCTCCCTGCCTCAATGTCAGAAATTTCTTTAGCCTTTGCAGAAGACTGCCAATAAATTACCCCTCCCTCCCATGCCCTCTGCTGAATCCCTTTTATTTAATTATTTACTTCATCTAAGGGAGGCGATTGGACCCTTTGATGATAAGGGAGTCAAAGGTGTACTAAAGAACGATAAGGAGATTGCAGACAAGCTAAATGAATTCTTTGCATCTGTCTTCACAGTGGAAGATATAGGGCAGATCCCTGAACCTGAACTAACATTTGCAGGAAGGGATTCTGAGGAACTGAGACAAATAGTGGTAACGAGAGAGGAAGTTCTAGGCTTAATGGACAATATAAAAACTGACAAATCGCCGGGCCCGGATGGCATCCACCCGAGAGTTCTCAAAGAACTCAAAGGTGAAATTGCTGATCTGCTAACTAAAATATGTAACTTGTCCCTCGGGTCCTCCTCCGTGCCTGAGGACTGGAAAGTGGCAAATGTAACACCAATCTTCAAAAAGGGATCCAGAGGGGATCCCGGAAATGACAGGCCAGTTAGCTTAACTTCTGTCCCTGGAAAACTGGTAGAAAGTATGATTAAAGCTAGATTAACTAAGCACATAGAAGAACAAGCCTTGCTGAAGCAGAGCCAGCATGGCTTCTGCAAGGGAAAGTCCTGTCTCAGTAACCTATTAGAATTCTTTGAGAGTGTCAACAACCATATAGATAGAGGTGATCCAGTGGACATAGTGTACTTAGACTTTCAAAAAGCGTTTGACAAGGTACCTCACCAAAGACTTCTGAGGAAGCTTAGCAGTCATGGAATAAGAGGAGAGGTCCTCTTGTGGATAAGGAATTGGTTAAGAAGCAGAAAGCAGAGAGTAGGAATAAACGGACAGTTCTCCCAATGGAGGGCTGTAGAAAGTGGAGTCCCTCAAGGATCGGTATTGGGACCTGTACTTTTCAACTTATTCATTAATGACCTAGAATTAGGACTGAGCAGTGAAGTGGCCAAGTTTGCTGACGACACTAAATTGTTCAGGGTTGTTAAAACAAAAAGGGATTGTGAAGAGCTCCAAAAAGACCTCTCCAAACTGAGTGAATGGGCGGAAAAATGGCAAATGCAATTCAATATAAACAAGTGTAAAATTATGCATATTGGAGCAAAAAATCTGAATTTCACATATACGCTCATGGGGTCTGAACTGGCGGTGACCGACCAGGAGAGAGACCTCGGGGTTGTAGTGGACAGCACGATAAAAATGTCGACCCAGTGTGCGGCAGCTGTGAAAAAGGCAAATTCCATGCTAGCGATAATTAGGAAAGGTATTGAAAATAAAACAGCCGATATCATCATGCCGTTGTATAAATCTATGGTGCGGCCGCATTTGGAATACTGTGTACAGTTCTGGTCACCTCATCTCAAAAAGGATATTCTAGAGTTGGAAAAGGTTCAGAAGAGGGCAACCAGAATGATCAAGGGGATGGAGCGACTCCCTTACGAGGAAAGGTTGCAGCATTTGGGGCTTTTTAGTTTAGAGAAAAGGCGGGTCAGAGGAGACATGATAGAAGTGTATAAAATTATGCATGGCATTGAGAAAGTGGATAGAGAAAAGTTCTTCTCCCTCTCTCATAATACTAGAACTCGTGGACATTCAAAGAAGCTGAATGTTGGAAGATTCAGGACAGACAAAAGGAAGTACTTCTTTACTCAGCGCATAGTTAAACTATGGAATTTGCTCCCACAAGATGCAGTAATGGCCACCAGCTTGGACGGCTTTAAAAGAAGATTAGACAAATTCATGGAGGACAGGGCTATCAATGGCTACTAGCCGTGATGGCTGTGCTCTGCCACCCTAGTCAGAGGCAGCATGCTTCTGAAAACCAGTTGCCGGAAGCCTCAGGAGGGGAGAGTGTTCTTGCACTCGGGTCCTGCTTGCAGGCTTCCCCCAGGCACCTGGTTGGCCACTGTGAGAACAGGATGCTGGACTAGATGGGCCACTGGCCTGATCCAGCAGGCTCTTCTTATGTTCTTATGTTCTTACCCCCCCTTATGGCCAAAAGGCCCTCAAGGCGGCTTACAAAAACACGAATATAGCAATACATACATCAATAAAATAATGCAATTCTCAAAATTAAATAACAAATAACATTATTAAAAGAAAAGAAAAAAACATTTAAATGTGTCATGATGAGAGAACCGCATTCAACCAGGTTTTTTATACTAGATATGCTCTGCTCTGGAGGTAGGACAGTCTCAATTTGAAAAAACACAAATTGGCTCTTCTTCAGCTTTTTCAGGACCTGATCTTCGTGACTCCCAAAAAACACTATCCTCCATTTTATAACTTAGAGACAAGAGACCTTTCGTTTTCCTCTTCATGCTTCTCTGGTCCTGTTTGTACGCAGCAGCCATGTTGGTCCAGAAGCTGCAGCTGGTGCAAAGTGCGGTGGTGAGACTGCTCACTGAGGCAGGGTATCATCATGTCACCCCGCTTCTGAAAGAATTGCACTGGCTGCCTATTTGCTACCGGGCCAAGTTCAAGGTTCTAGTTTTGGTGTACACAGCCCTATACAGCTTGGGACCAAGACCGTCTTACCCCTTATATACCCAGTCGATCACTGCGCTCTACAGGTGAGGGCCTCCTGCAGATACCATCTTATCAGGTGGCCCATTCTGTACAATATAGGAAACGGACCTTTAGTGTGGCGGCACCTATCCTGTGGAATTCCCTCCCCTTAGATATTAGACAGGCGCCATTTCTATTATCTTTTCAGTACCTGTTGAAGACCTTCCTCTTTCAACAAGCCTTGTAAGTTGAGACCTTATCCCAGTCTATGTTTGTGTTGGAATTGCTTTTTAATGTTTTTAAACGTTTTTTTAAAAAACCCAGTATGTTTTAACCTTTTTTAAAAAAAAGATGTCTTGAAAGCTTTTTTAAAAAAAATGTTTTTAAAGATGTTTTGTTTAAAAGTATTTTAAAGTCTGTTTTTATAATGTTTTAAACTGTTTTTAGTGCTTTTGTTTGCTGCTCTGGGCTCCTGCTGGAGGAAGGGTGGGATATAAATTTATTTATTTATTTATTTTGTATCCCGCCCTTCCTCCCAGCAGGAGCCCGGCAAACAAAGCACTAAAACACTTTAAAACATCATAAAAACAGATCTTAAAATACATTAAAACAAAACAGCATTAAAAACATTTTTAAAAAAACAACTTTAAAAAAGGGTTAAAAACATTATTAAAAAACATATTAAACAATTCTGACACAGACGCAGACTGGGATAGGTCTCAACTTAAAAGGCTTGTTGAAATCAAATAATAAACAAACAAACAAGCAACCAAACTCAGGGAAACAAAAGCGTTTTCATTTACCTGTATCCTCCTTTATAGGCATTCACACTCAACTATTCTTCATATTCTCAGGCTCAAATTATATTCTCTGCCATACTTAGCTATACTTCCAATAATACTCAGACCCAGGAACGCACATTACTCCTCATATTCAATCATATGAACAGAAACCGACATCCATTTTACTTCTTCATTGGTAGTGGAGAGATTAGGATATGGCTGCAGATCCATGTTTATATCTATAGACAGATACGTATATTTCCACTGGCTTCTTAGAGCTACATCACATACTATGCTTTCAGGTATCTGCCTAATTAGTTTTAAATGTTTACCTAAAAATGCAATTCATGAAGGCAACAAATGTTTCACTCTTATTATCCTGCTATACTCACCAAGGAGGCAGGGTTACCTGCCACTCACTGTTATGTGTATATCAAACTGCAAACCTGGATTCGCCACTGCACTGTATGGCAAACGGCTCTTGCTACCTTCGATGAGTTAGCAACATGATAGTCTAATTCAATTTCATGGGTGTATGCCACTAAGTCTGAACTCTGTTTGATTGGCTCACACGGCACATTATATTTTCCCCGTGTGTATAGTGGATTGCCAAAGAAGACCACACAGAGTAATGAACAGATGCAGAAAACAGAAGCCAACAGGTGCAGAGAACATTTTATTGCCAAGCAAAATTCCCAATGTGTTTTAAACTTGTTAGGTCTTCCTCCGGAGAAATCGCACATATCACAAGCTAATATTAAGTGATACATCCACTAGGACAAGAGTGGGGAATATTTTTTTCCTGTCAAGAGTTCCTGTAAGTTGGGGGCCTCATGCCAATGGTGGGTGGGGCCAAAGTCAAAAGGTGTTAGGGCTACCCCCCCTCTCTCAGACAGCCCCCCTTTTCTCTCACTTCCTGCCACCCTCTTTTCTCTCTCCCTCTTCCTCCCCACCATGTGGGCTGCTGGAGGTGGGACAGATCTCTTTCCAGAGGTTCTGAACGTATTGGGCCACATGAAATTACACTGAGGGCTCTTTGCTGCTCTAGGGCCATTGGTTGCCAACCACTATACTAAGTTGATACTACAGAGCAAGGAAAAATATGGCCTTCCTATCAGGCCGTCAGGGCTTTCCCCACGCCATATCCTTCTCACCAGCCACACTTCTGCTGGTCAAGTTTCACACTCTCCCCGAGAGCTTTAGCCTGGCTGAAACACACACATGGACTGCAATAATGCCTCTTGTTTGCCTTAATAGAGGTGCAGGTAATGTAAGAATCTCTGGCTTTTGCATGGCTGGAATGTAGCCTGGTGTACAAAGGTAACAGTCTCATCCATTACTCCACCCACGTTTACTGCTGGCTATACCTACTTTTGTCTGTGCCCACACACTATTGGCATGTGCCCTTTGGAAAGCTGTCCATGAGAGACTGTGGCCCTCAGGCTGAAAAAAGGTTCTCCATCCCTGGTACAGAGAATGCACAAAATCAAACATACAGTACATGGTAATATATCATTCTCTCTACCTATTGGCTTCAGCCTTCAAATCCATATGCAGTAGATGCAAAGTTCAGCTGCTTACTAAATCAGATTAATTGAAAGGATGACTAATTTGCAGTTTTAATATAGATAGATAGATAGATAGATACAGTATATGAACTTAACAAAAACTGCAGGTGGCAATTGCCCTATTAGTAGAGGTATTCCCCCTTCTCTGGTACGCAAGAAGTAGTGCTTTTCCTAAGATGGTGCTGTCTTTAACCATGCAAATTAATGTATTTAATTCAGTCAATTAAAACAATTGTGATTCCTTCCTAGGAATCAGGCATGAATATGGAAGCCACAGTACACATGTTACTTTGCCCACTATGGAACTGTGGAAGATTTTTAATAGGCTAAGGGCCAGACTGCCTGTGATATTAATTACTGTTGCAGGTGACAGTACAGAATCCGAACCGTGGTGTGTAAGAGTAAGGAGGGTTAAGCCTTCCCCTCCCACAGTTTCAATAAAAGTTGCCCCCCTAAAGCTCCTATTAGTGCCTAATGTTAGTGTTAAACCCTCTTCCTTATGCAATATAGTTCTCATCCTGATCAGCCCCTTCCCTCTGTGGCTGCAGTTTAAGCTTTAAAAATTGAAAGAGGAATTAGTATAGGAAGCCAGTGGAATTCATGCCAGCTTAATTTATGCCGGCATAAATTACTCCTATTCCAAATTTAATTCAGGAGCGAGGCTTTTGCCAGCTAAGCTGGCCCAAGCCTGACAGAGGGAAAACAAGCCTTTAAAGCAGAGTTCAACTCACTCTGTCTTTTTTGCTGGTATAGGTTCTGCTGGGTTGCCAGGCCATGTGACTGAAGCTGAAAGAGCTTTGGAATAGGTATAGGTCCCTCCATGCCCTGTCCTTCCCTGCCACACCCCCCAAATGCCCCTTTTGCAGACTTAGGCTGCAATTCAATAATGTCTGCTCAGAAGTAAGCTCCAATGGGTTCAATGGGACTTGCTTCCTAAATTCTGCTGGCTGAGCCAGCATAGCCCTGGTTCAAGTAGGTTGAGGGAGTTACCCTAGCGTATCCCCAGCTGAGCCCTGACTGAACCAGAACAGCTCAACATCCACCTAACCCAAATTTGCTCAGACCTGTGGAAATTTGGTATGAATTGCATTGCAAGCACCTTAAATGTATCCAGACAGTTAACATAACATTTAGCTTGGCTCTAAGTTACCTGCACTACAGATCTGCCCGTCAGCACTACACATGTAGAACAGTATTATACCACTTTGAACAGACATGGCTTCCCCCAAAGAATCCTGAGAACTGTGGTTTCTTAAGGTTTCTGAGAGTTGTTAGGAGAATCCTGTTCTCCTTACAGAGCTAAAGTACCCAGAGTGGTTTAACAGTCAATCCCTCTTCCCAGGAACGGTGGGAACTGTAGCCCTGTAGGGGAAATAGAGGTCTCCTAACACTCAGCACCCTTAACAAACTACAGTTCCCCGAATTTAGGGGGGGCAGATACACAACTGTTAAAAGTGATATGATACTGCTTTATATATATAGTGCACATGGGGCCAAGTATCACATAAAAGGAAACAAATGTTTTGGTTTTGGTGTTTTAAGCTAAACTGTTGAAATGAACTATTGAGGAAACCACAAGAGTGCAAAATTGTGCTCAATGTCCATCTTACTACAAGCCAAGATGCGAGAAGGTATATTCAAAACAGACCTTAGATTCCCACTCCTATTTCTGACTTCAATCTTCCATAGTTTTTCTCGTCGTTTTTTTTCCCCGCGCAAACCTCAAGCTTCTTCTTCCAAGCAGCGTAAACAATGCTGCATCTGCAGTGGAGCCAGCTTTTGAAAACCAGTATACGTGAGCAGCTTGCAGTCTGCTGGTTGGTAGAAAACCACTCCCAAGTGAACGGAAAGAGATTCCAAGGGGCAATCTGCCCAAGTACTTAAGGTGTGTTCTTCTAAGGCCTGCCTCTCCGGCAAATCCTAGTTCTTTCCCCCAAGAGTCTAATTATAAAGCAATTGCTTTTATGAGGCCTAGAGGCATTTAAACACACACACTCACACTCACACTCACACATGGATTCAATGATACTCTGCACTGGCAAATTCAGGAAAGCTCTGATTCGAAGTTCTTTCTACAGCCCCTGCTTAGCAGTCAGAGCAGGAAGCCTCCAAGAACCTAGGATAAAGGGAAATTCTGACGAGAACAACGTGTTGAGCCATAGACAGCTATTTTCAAGGGAATGGAAAGAAGCAATCAATTCTCACCATGTATTCTCTCTACCTGATATTAAATGACATTTTGTCATTTTTTTCCTCAAGTAGAAAAAAAACACTTTATAGCACTGGCAACCTAAAACCTTTGACTATATAAAAAAATCACTTGGGAGCAATTTTTTAAGTACAAAGGAAATGTGCTGTTCTATTTTAAGCATTTTTACTTGTAAGTAAGTCCTACTGAGCTCAATAAAGCTCTTTTGAGCAAGAATTTGCAGCTTTAGGAGCCATATGCTGCAGAGCCATGCATGCTTACATGAGACTTTCCACTGAATTTTATTGGAACTACTTCTGAGTAGACATCTACAGGATTGTGTTGCTAGTCTACAGTCCTGTGCACACTTACACGGGAGTAAGTCTAACTGAAATAAAAGGATTTACTTCAGTGCATATGATACAGTTGTATGAGCCACAGCTTTATTAGTCATAAATTGAACATGGATCTGCCTGTCACTATCATAGATAAACTCTGTTTAAAGCATGGAAGAGGGTAAGTTTGCCCCCAGGGATGGGTAAAGCTGTCAATTTCAGGTTCTCTTCATTTCTCATTTTTCAAATAACAAGTTCAGTTCCATACATTTCTCTTTACTTTTTAAAGTAAATCTTTTATTTTTTAAAAAAGCCCTTATGAAAATTCACCAACATTTTAGTGCAAATTTTTCCTAATATACACATTTTTGCATCCAATTTTGCCTAAAATGCATGCATTTGCAAGCAATTTCCCCTAATATTGTGTATTTTTGTGTTTTATTTTCACCAATATATGTGTTTTTATGCATACTTTACGCTAGTATATGCATTTTGTTCACATTATTTGGTGGGAGAACTGCACTGTAAAATTTGGAGAAATGCAAATTTCAAAGGATGGCTGCGTTCCTGCTCCACTGAATACACTAGGACTTACATCTGAGTAAGTCTTCCTTCAGAAAATGGAAGTCTTGTCCGAATGAAGAAAATAAAAAAGAACACAAACTCTGGCAAAAGAAATTCAAGAAGACAATAAGGGATGCTAAAAAAGAATTTGAGGAGCACATTGCTAAGAACATAAAAACCAACAACAAAAAATTCTATAAATACATTCAAAGCAGGAGACCATCTAGGGAGGCGATTGGACCCTTGGATGATAAGGGAGTCAAAGGTGTACTAAAGAACGATAAGGAGATTGCAGAGAAGCTAAATGAATTCTTTGCATCTGTCTTCACAGTGGAAGATATAGGGCAGATCCCTGAACCTGAACTAACATTTGCAGGAAGGGATTCTGAGGAACTGAGACAAATAGTGGTAACGAGAGAGGAAGTTCTAGGCTTAATGGACAATATAAAAACTGACAAATCACCGGGCCCGGATGGCATCCACCCGAGAGTTCTCAAAAAAATCAAATGTGAAATTGCTGATCTGCTAACTAAAATATGTAACTTGTCCCTCGGGTCATCCTCCGTGCCTGAGGACTGGAAAGTGGCAAATGTAACGCCAATATTCAAAAAGGGATCCAGAGGGGATCCCGGAAATTACAGGCCAGTTAGCTTAACTTCTGTCCCTGGAAAACTGGTAGAAAGTATGATTAAAGCTAGATTAACTAAGCACATAGAAGAACAAGCCTTGCTGAAGCAGAGCCAGCATGGCTTCTGCAAGGGAAAGTCCCATCTCAGTAACCTACTAGAATTCTTTGAGAGTGTCAACAAGCATATAGATAGAGGTGATCCATTGGACATAGTATACTTAGACTTTCAAAAAGCGTTTGACAAGGTACCTCACCAAAGACTTCTGAGGAAGCTTAGCAGTCATGGAATAAGAGGAGAGGTCCTCTTGTGGATAAGGAATTGGTTAAGAAGCAGAAAGCAGAGAGTAGGAATAAACGAACAGTTCTCCCAATGGAGGGCTGTAGAAAGTGGAGTCCCTCAAGGATCGGTATTGGGACCTGTACTTTTCAACTTATTCATTAATGACCTAGAATTAGGAGTGAGCAGTGAAGTGGCCAAGTTTGCTGACGACACTAAATTGTTCAGGGTTGTTAAAACAAAAAGGGATTGCAAAGAGCTCCAAAAAGACCTCTCCAAACTGAGTGAATGGGTGGAAAAATGGCAAATGCAATTCAGTATAAACAAGTGTAAAATTATGCATATTGGAGCAAAAAATCTTAATTTCACATATACGTTCATGGGGTCTGAACTGGCGGTGACCGACCAGGAGAGAGACCTCGGGGTTGTAGTGGACAGCATGATGAAAATGTCGACCCAGTGTGCGGCAGCTGTGAAAAAGGCAAATTCCATGCTAGCGATAATTAGGAAAGGTATTGAAAATAAAACAGCCGCTATCATAATGCCGTATAAATCTATGGTGCGGCCGCATTTGGAATACTGTGTACAGTTCTGGTCGCCTCATCTCAAAAAGGATATTATAGAGTTGGAAAAGGTTCAAAAGAGGGCAACCAGAATGATCAAGGGGATGGAGCGACTCCCTTACGAGGAAAGGTTGCAGCATTTGGGGCTTTTTAGTTTAGAGAAAAGGCGGATCAGAGGAGACATGACAGAAATGTATAAAATTATGCATGGCATTGAGAAAGTGGATAGAGAAAAGTTCTTCTCCCTCTCTCATAATACTAGAACTCGTGAACATTCAAAGAAGCTGAATGTTGGAAGATTCAGGACAGACAAAAGGAAGTACTTCTTTACTCAGTGCATAGTTAAACTATGGAATTTGCTCCCACAAGATGCAGTAATGGCCACCAGCTTGGATGGCTTTAAAAGAAGATTAGACAAATTCATGGAGGACAGGGCTATCAATGGCTACTAGCCGTGATGGCTGTGCTCTGCCACCCTAGTCAGAGGCAGCAAGCTTCTGAAAACCAGTTGCCAGAAGCCTCAGGAGGGGAGAGTGTTCTTGCACTGGGGTCCTGCTTGCGGGCTTCCCCCAGGCACCTGGTTGGCCACTGGGAGAACAGGATGCTGGACTAGATGGGCCACTGGCCTGATCCAGCAGGCTCTTCTTATGTTCTTATGAGTAGACATGGTTAGGATTGCAGCCTTAGTGTATTGTTATGGGAAGAGTGATCTTAATCTTTGCAGTTACATGTCTGCTGCTTCAGTTGGATTTCTGCTGATCAAATGGCTCATGAAAGCACATGAGCCTTGATGAATATAAATTAAAACAACTAAAGTTGTAAAACCTATTTGTTTAATCAGATTTAGTTATCTGATTTGGATCCTGCTCATTCTCTTAAGCAGCTTAGAGGGATATTCACTAATAGGCAAAAAACCTTGCGGTTTAAGAATGTACCTATAGCCCACAGATATTTCTACCAAACTTTAAAAAGCAGGGAAATTGGGCAGCTATAGTGAATGCACCAGGGGAGCAGGAGACCTGAACTCCTCTCTGAGATATTGTACTGCCCTACAAAGTTGTCAAAATGCAAACACAATTTGGGTTGGTCTTTCACAGTCCAATCCACTTGCTGTGTAGCTTGGAAGAATTTGGTAACACAGACACCAGGCAATCATGCTTAGGATAGGTGAAACTGACCACAGGGGATGGGGAAGGGAGGAGAGGGAGGTGGGAGGGGTGGAAAGGCAGAGGGGAGGACTGGGAGGGGAGCAGGCAGGAGGGGGAGGGGAGAAGAAGGACAGATTTGGTCGCTTGCATTTTTATTGATTATTGAGTTCAGTGGGATTTCCTCCCGTGCAATCATGCTTAGGATAGGTAAAACTGACTGGGGGGGGACGGAGGGCTGGAGTGGGCAGGGAAGCGGAAGAAGAGGGGAAGAGAAAGGGAGAGGAAAGGGGAAGGAGGGAAAAGGCAGGTCTGATCATTTGTATGATTATTGAGTTGAATCAGATATACTCCTATGCAATCATGATTAGGATAGGTAAAACTGACCAGGCAGGGCCTGCCAACCAAGATGTCTTCTGTATCTTTCACAGTTGGGCAGGGGGAAGGGAGAATTCTACCTTGTGGTTTTTCCCATTACAATGTTGCAAGAACACCTGCACTTGGCTGACTTTCTCTTCTCCTAAAGATACAGGATCAGTCTCAGGCCCTGAACCTGGCAACCCTACCTCCCACCCAAATTTAAAACAAAGCTGTCCCTGGCCACATCCACACCAGGCCTCTATTACACTTTGGACAATCATTATTTATTTATCTATTTATTTAGTGTATTTATATACCGTCCCATAGCCGAAGCTCTCTGGGCAGTTTACAATAACTAAAAACATTAAAAACAAATATACAAATTTAAAAACACATCTTTTAAAAACAATTTAAAACAATTTATCATGGCTTCTCTCAAAGCCATGGCTCAAAGCCAATCATGGCTTCTCTCAAAGAATCCTGGGAAGTGTAGTTAGTGAAGGGTGCTGAGAGTTGCTAGGAGACACCCTGTTTCTCTCACAGACCTTCAGTCAGAGCGGCTGGCTGTTAAACCATTCTCTCAGGGGAATAGGAGTCTCCTCTCAGCACCCTTCACAAACAGATTATAACTCTCAGAGAAAAAAGTCCAAAAGGGCTCTGAGGTTTTTCTCTCTCTTTTTACACTTTGAACTGTCTATTCTCTCTGACTGTTTTGTGTATCGCCATGAAAATTGACAGGGTTGTTAAGCAAGCGTTTCTGAGTTCAGGACTATAAGTTATGTAAGGTTTTTTGAAATGAGCTTATGGGAAGCATCAGAATGGCATGGGGGGTATTTTCCATTTAACATTGCGGAATGCGAAAAATCCCCGCTGACTATAGTATACAGCCACTCTTGTGGCTGTATAATACATGGGATTGTATCAGTGTATTCTCAGAACACATCTCTGAGGTGAAATAAACTGAAAGAGAGGGAGATTTGGTCAAAGTCAGTCAGTGAATGTCACAGTCAAGCAGGTATTTGAACCCAAGGTCTCTCTAGTTGAAGCCAAGCCTTTTAGTTTTCAAGTACAAAAATTTTAATTTTGGTCGGATAGAATTCCTCCCCCGCAACAAAAGACCGGTAAGACTGTGCAAATATTCACCTTTTACAATCCTGCTCTGGCCTTGTTTGCTTCTGTATCGGGGCTTATCCACACATCAGACAGTGGGAATCACACTAGGGCTGGAATGGAGGCATTTGTCTCAGGGAGAACAACAGGAAGGGTAGTGGATTTCTACACCTTCCTAATTGCTCACCTGCTACTATTCAGCCAATGGAGGTTGTTGGCTCCGATATCAGTGGGACAGTGAACCTGCTCCAGGTTTTAGTTCAAACTCAGTTGAGCACGTTGGACAGCTCCTTGAAGTTATTAAAAACCAGAACAGATCACTGTCCCACTGACAATGGAGCCACCAGCCTCCACTGTATTCAGCGCTAGAAGCACTGCCACCCTTTTGCTACTGCAGCAAAGCGATCAGAGGCATTCCTACAGGGCTCTCTGGTAGTGTGTCACCCACACCTTGCTTTGAGGGAGGGTCCTTCCTCGAAGTGAAGCATACTGGGAGAGGTGGCCCCAGGGAGAGCCTGCGCCACAGCCACTTTGCAAATTGGCAAATATTGCTGTTTAAAGATTAATAGTTTACTGCTGTTAAGCTTGAAATGGGATTTTCTATGTCTGTGTCAAAGTGGAAGCAGAGCAGGTCCTCTTTGGGGCTACCTCACCCACAATGGCATGCGCTAGAAAGACCCTATGTTCCCTAGGGTCCTTCATCAAAACAAGGCATTACTGAGTGTAAGGCCCTGCACAGCCTCAAAATGCCCACAAATGCAACAGTGAGGGGGAAAGGGTGTGGACAGAAAAGCAGGACCAACAAGAATTAGAGTGTCAATGTGCAATGGGGGGGCAGCAGTGGCTCTACCACTGCCCTCAAGCAGCAGTGGCTCTACTCTGCCCTCACTCGCTCCCCTCACTGTTTCTTCTTCTTCCTTTTGAATTGATCATATGGATGATCTCACCCAATCATATTTCATGCAGTGAATGGGATGACATTCCTCCCAATGAGATTTAGCTATCTGATGAAGTCACTGAGGACACAATTGTAAATGAGTAAGTGCTAAACTTTTTGTTACAAAGGGTGATTACTTCTTTGGTGCTTCAGAAAACATTTATAAAAAAGTTCAGAGCAGCTTCTGCTCAGACCTAGGGCATATTAACACAGCAATTCAGAAGCGTTCTGTGAAAACTGTAAAGCTGTACGTTCGAAGGATATTTGGGCAACAGTGGCTTTAGCTGCAATCTTACATAGCAGGAAGTGTCACTAAACTCAATGGGGCTTCCTTCTCAGTGGACATGTACAGAATTGCACTGCAGAGAATTGCAATGCTCTGTGTGCTTATATGGGCAATAACAGAGTTTTTGAAAACAATTTTTAATAGCCTATATTATGGCTTATAAATGATCCCCCTCCCCTTTGCTATCACGCAAGCCGTCTCCTTTGTAATAATCTAATATCTCTATAGCAACTACACCAATTACTAGCATAGGAGAATAACATCAGGGAAGTATATTTTTAGATGCATTTTAATGTGTAATTTAGCAGCAGGAAACGAAAAGGAGATCCACTTCCATGCCAGCAAGTGTTTTAAGACCTACAAACCAGAATATGAAGATGTCCGATTCAGTCTTTGTTTCAGACTTCCATTCTCCTCTACCTCTCTCTCATCACCTTAATAATTTTTTTCAGTGACCTTTTCGTGACACAATGTTTTCTCTGCTTTTTGTTTTACTGATGGAGTAACTTCTCTAAATGAATCCTCGTACTCCACCCTAAGATCTATCTGATAAAGGACAGGCCATAAATATTTTAATCAATCAATGAAATCTGCTCTGCTTTGACACGTGAAAAGCTGTACATAAAGTTCAAATGGATGTATCTATGTAAATATAAGTTTGGTGGTTTATGATTGATTGATTGATTAGGTTTATTTATATGCCACCTTCCCACAGTGACCTGTGCCCAAAGCGGCTTACAATAAACACTCAAAATAAAGGCACTGGGGCAGGGGAGAGAAGTCAGTTTACAAAACATAGCAATACATTCAAATAAGACAAAAATAAACAACTTAGCAAACATAAAATAAATTCAATATTACCAAAAATAATCTAGACTTAAATACATAAGTACAAAGAAGAAAGCCAACAGAGCTCCAGATGTGCATCTGGAGGATGCCAAGGAGCCTAAACTGCCCTCCAGCTTCCCCTAGCGGCTGTGCCTGTGATTGGCAACATCTAATAAAATGATCTAATCTCTTTAGCACTGCTTCTCATGGGACATTTAGTAGATACCCAAGAACAAAATACAACACATGCCGTGTTTTCACTGCAGATGCCACAGGAATTTTGGGATGGAGTCTGCAGTCTGTGCAGGTCACTGATGATGATCTAGGACGCTCACACTTACCCCTCCCACAAGCTGATCCTAACTAGCCTTAAGGTGATGTCCTAGCACATGCTGACGGGAACTGACGACATCACCAACGTTCAACACTGCATCACACCCCACTTAGGAAGAAGCCTCCATCCACCCAGTCTAGAGGTAGATGAGATCCAATAAAGGATTTCCAGAATATGAACCAGACCAAAGGTTTCAAAAATCTAGGATTCAGGTGGAACAGCCTGCCTCTGAAGATGGTGGCCTCTCCTTTGTTAGAAATCTTTAAGCAGAGGGAGGATGCCCATCTATCAGGGATGTTGTAACAGTGGATTTGCTACATCAGCAGTGGGTTGGAATAGATGACTTTTGAGATTCCCTTCCAACTCTACAGTTCTATAACGGTCTTAGCCTGGAAAATGAGCTTGCAAGCACAAGTTCGGGACTACCTGGAAACCACACCCTCTGCCTCATATGCAGTCTTTACATGCTCAGAGGCTGTCTTGTCTTGGTTAATCATTTATTCTTATGTCCAACAGCTGAGCCTCACCAATAAAAGAGCATGCTAAGCCCTAGAGTTTGTATAGAGTTGTATAGGGTATAGAGTTTATAGTATTGTTCCACATAGTTAAGCTATTTATTTAAGATTATAATGCCATTTTATGAAAAGAAATAAAATGTGACTTTGTTAACATGGGGCCGTATCCAGTGCTGACGTTCTGCTGGTGCAAGGGCCTTCTGTGTATGCAACACAACTTATTTTTCCTCTCCTGGCTCTCCTCCCATTCCCCAAACACCCTCAAAATCAGCTCTGGAAGGTTGAGGAACCCTCCAGAGCAGATCTGGGGCACAGGGAACCACACTGGTGCAGCACTGAATAGAACCCATAGTGACTTAGATGGATAATCAGCTTTCATAATTTGTTTCAGTATAGTTGTGACCAGAGCTTGGAAGTAACTAGTTACAAGTAACAAATTACTTGTAATTCATTACTTTTTTGAGTAACGAGTGGGTAATTCCTTTACATTTTGATTGTAATAGAACTAGGAGTAATTTTACTACTTTTGTGAAGTAATTGTAATGTTTCCAGAATTACTTTTGGGCATTACTTGGGGGGGGAGCAGGGGAAGTCTTCTGCTCCTCTGATTTGTGGATGAAAATCATGTGCCTCAAACTGGGCTTCTGTGCAGTGTCGCTCTTTCCTCATGCTCTGTGGATGGGTAGGAGGCGATAAGGGAGGAGGCGCAGAGTGAGATGGGGTGGAGTGGAAAAAACAATGATTTAAAAAAATGGATAGTGGTGGTGAAGAATGGAGTGGAGGGGAAAAGGATCCGGAGGTCAAGAACATGGATAAAGGAGGAGCAGGAGGCAGCAGCAGAATGGAGATAAAGAACTGTGGAGGTGAAAGATGACAACGTGTGTGTGTGTGTGTGTGTGTGTGTGTGTGTGTGTGTGTGTGTGTGAGAGAGAGAGAGAGAGAGAGAGAGAGAGAGAGAGAGAGAGAGAGAGAGATTATTGTGTTTGCACTTGGCACACAAACTGGCCTCCACCACCCTCTCTGGCTACTATGCTGCATTTCCAGTATTTTAACTTTTTTGCATCTCAGGGGAAAATGTGTGCTTGGGTGAGTGTTCCTTAGTTGGTGGCAGGGCAGGGTCTGGGAGGTGGCTAAGTGAGAGAGATTATGCTGGCTGGCTGAGTGGGGGGGTTGCACTTGGTTTGACGTGCAAAGATCTGAGTAGTGGCCTCAGCTTCCCTCCCCCCCCCTTACCAGCGGAGAGATCACCATTGCTATCTTATGAATAAAAATAATTATTCTACTACCTCTGTATGTGTTTATTTTTAATGTTGTTTTAGGCTACTTAGATGTGCAGCAGCCAAGGCCAGCACCTTGTAGGTGTTTTTTTCTAAGTAACTGAAATGTAATTGTAGTTATTACTTTGGAGGAAAAGTAAAGTAATCAGTTACTTTCAGAGCAATTGTAATTGTAATGGTAATTACTACTTTTTGGGGCCATGTAACTGTAACTGTAATTTATTACTTTTTAAAAGTAATCTTCCAAGCTCTGGTTGTGACATATAAACAGGCAACATGTAGTAAAGTGTCCCATGGTTCAGTTTTTTGTTTATTATTTTGTTCTGTTTTTAAAAAACAACCACCCATATGTCTAGTCCTCACAGGGTAGGGATAGGAGAGAAATTTGGTTTTGTTTGCTCAGATTGTTCCTGAAACAATTCAGAAAATCAAATGCAGCTATGCTTCCAAATTCACACTTCTCTGAATTTTGTGGTGCAGTCTTCTAACCATATATATATAAATGCTTATATTAAGGGAAAGTGTGCATATGTCAGTTAATATAGTATCAAAATATGCTTTCAATTAGGGGAAGCTGCAAAAATGGATATATCAGGCAAAACTGCATACAAAAATATGTATACTGGATATGTGCACCACAATACTGATGAATTTATATGAGTACTTAAAAACAAACCACAAACTAATGTGGAAATGTGGTTAACTGAACTTGGGAGCACTTTTCCATCTTTATTTTATATGCCAACTACTCCTTTCTTGGGATATCAGATCTGTCCTTAGTTATCCATGCATCTGCCACTGCCAGATTGGAGTAACATTATCACCATGGCCAACCAGATGCTTATGAGAAGCAAGCCGGACCTCAGTGCAAGACCACTCATGATTCCCAGAAACTAGTATTCAGAAGCATACTGTCTCCGACAATGGAAGTAAAACACAGCCATCAGGAATCAGGATTAGTAGCCACTGAAATGTGTTTTGTATGGAGCTGACCTGTTCTGGAAGCTTGTTTATTTATTTTTATGAAAAAAAATATAATCTGCTTGCTCAAAAAACATTTCTTCAAGTAGTGCACAGGTCCAATTATATATAAAACAGGACTAAAATATATAAACAAATTAGAAACTAAAATACATAAACCCCTCATTAAAAAAGATAAAATCAATAAAACATTTAAAACAGAAATGTTTTCAGCAGGCATATGAAACAGTAGAGTGAAAGTGCCTGCTGAATGTCAGTAGGCAGGGAGTTCGAGAACCCAGATGCTGTCACACTAAAGGAACAACTCCTTGCAAATGAAGAACAAAGGTTGTGTAGCACTTGAAAAAATGCAAGTTACACAGAATGTACTGACTGAATAGGCGTGTAATGAAATCCCATAAGTAAACTGGTCCCAAACTATTAAAGACTTGATATACCAACAGTAACACCTCGAACGTGGCTTGGAAGCAAATCGGCAGCTGGTGTACAAGTGTAATACGTGGACTGATTCTCACTGCTGTCAACAATTGTAACGCATCATTCTATACTAACTGCAGTTTCCAGAGCAACCACATGGGACGCCCCACATACACGCATTGCAGTAATCATCTGTCCAGAGTTGCCAGTTCTCCAGTTTTTGCCCAGAGACTGGTTTTTGGGAGTCCTCTCCAGGTCTCTGGGTGAGTCAACTTAATCTCTGGACTCTTAGATTTCATTTTTTAAAATAAATTTCTAGGTGGTCTAGTTTAAAAGTTATGAACCAAAGTGTCAGGCCTCCTGCCACAACTTCTGTTGGTACCAGCTGCTCTAATCCCTGCCCTTTCAGGTTTTTAGCCAATAAGTGAAGTCAGGGTTGTGGTTGACAAGATTTGTTGACCCCCAGACAATACCTAAACCCCATTTCAAGTTCTGAGAACGGTTTCCTTTTCCTGCTTGTCTCACATCAGGAATTCAGTAAATACATAGCTTTCAGCAGTATAAAGAGTACTTTCTCTGTACAGGATTGGACCTTGCTTCTGATTAAACATGCATAGGATTGTATTACAACAGAAGATCACAGCAGGATCTTGGTAGGCATACACAGTAAACAATTTTAGTTATAATTATAATAAAAGTGTGCATGCATTTTTAATTACTTGCAAAAGATAGCATATTATACATTTTATCTTTCAATTAATTTTTGAACAGAAGTTTGAAAAAGTGTATGTGCTGCAGTGTTATACTTTCCTAATTAAGGAGTCAAACAAGTTTAAATTTTACTGGACTGTTGAAGAGGGCAGTTTATTTGTCTTTTCATAACCTGTTTTGAAAACTTTGAAGCTTTTCTGGGAGTAAAGCTGCAATGCTAATTCCACATACCTAGGAGTTAACCCCATTGAATTTAGTAGGACTTACTAGACATGGTTAGGATTGTGCTAAAAATCAATGGGACTTTTGAGTGAAAATAGAAAAGGATTGTGTTGTAAATCTTTCTCTCCCCCTCCAATCCTTTTTTTTAAAGTAGTTAGGCAGGACTTCTTAGGTGTCACTGCTTTTACTTGGCAGGAAGCTTTTAAAAAAGCATTTAAAAATGTTCCGCAATGGCCCACTGGTTTTGACAATAAACTATTATATAGGGTGCATGTATTTTTACATCTCCAGTGTGTGTGTATATGGACTAGTTCCACTAACCCTGTGAGGTAGGGTTGGAAACCAAGGCAGCTCACAACAAGAAATAAAGCCATTGAAAATCCAATAGCCATAGAACAAGTAAAACAACAGCTACAAAACAGCTTAAAGTGGCATGATTCTGAATTTTGGATTGGATGAGTGAAGTTCCTTATCACTGAATTGCAGTCATGTGCATGCTTCCCTGTTTGAGTAAGCCCCATTGAATACATTGGCACTTGCTTCTGAGTAAACATGTATAGGATTCTACTATAATTCACTAACAGGCAAAAAACCTTGTGGTTTAAGAACGTACCTATACCCCACAGCTATTTCTATCAAACTTTAAAAAGCAGGGAGATTGGGCAACTATAGTGAATGCACCAGGGGAGCAGGAGACCTGAACTCCTCTCTGAGATATTGTACTGCCCTACAAATTGGTCAAAATGCAAACTCCATTTGGGTTGGTCTTTCAAAGTCCAATCCACTTCCTGTGTGGCTTGGAAGAACTTGGTAACATGTGGTAAAACTGACCAAGGTAAAACTGACCATGGGGAGGAGGAAGAGGAGGGGGAAGGGGAAGGAGGGGATTGGAAGGGGATTGGAAGGGGAAGGGGATGGGGAGGGAAGGGGCAAGAGGGAGGGGATAGGAGGGAGGAGAAGGGAGAAGGAAGGGTTTGATCATTTGCATACTTTTTGAGTTCAATGGGATTTATTTCTATGCAATCATGTTTGCAAATTGAAATGGACTGCCTTCAAGTCGATCCCCACCTATGGCAACCCTTTGAATAGGGTCTTCATGGTAAACGGTATTCAGAGGTGGTTTCACCATTGCCTTCCTCTGAGGCTGAGAGGCAGTGACTGGCCCAAGGTCACCCAGTCAGCTTCATGGCTGTATGGGAATTCGAACCCTGGTCTCCCAGGTCATAGTCCAACACTGACCCAGGGAAGGGGCAGGGAGGGAAGGGGGAGGAGATTGGGTGGGTGAGCACAGGGCAGAAGGGAAGCCCCTTTCCTTTCCAAAAGGAAAACATTGTGAACAGTAACATTCTTTTTCAGGCTTTCCCCCACCTTTTTATTCTACAGCAGGCACATGTAGTCTCCCACCCAAATTTAAACCAAAGCTGTCCCTGAACACATCCACACCAGGCCTTTATTTCAGTTTGGACAGTCATGGCTTCTCTCAAAGAATCCTGGGAAGTGTAGTTAGTGCAGGGTGCTGAGAGTTGCTAGGAGTCGCCCTGTTCCCCTCACAGACCTTCAATCAGAGTGGCTGACTGTTAAACCATTCTCTCAGTGGAACAGGAGTATCCTCTCAGCATCCTTCACAAACCACACTTCCCAGGATTCTCTGAGGGAAGCCATGACTGTCTCAAGTGAAATCAAAGTCTGGTGTGGGTGTGGCCCCCTGATTAGCCAACCAAGCAGCTGTGAGTCTGACAGTTACAACACTGACAGTTGGTTCTTACTGAGCATGCCCTGCATTATCATAGGCTGCCAGCCAAAATTTATTAAATTATTTAAAATCAGCCAGGCATTTTTTTAACTTTTAAACTGCAGAAGATGAAGGTCAGAGTATGGGGCAACGTCAGTATTAGGATTACAGGTACTCTGTGAATATGGCTAATTTTTAATGAATTTCAACAGATTATGACAACTCTCAGAGAAAAAAGTCCAAAAGGGCACTGGGGTTTTTTTCTCTCTTTTTAGACTTTGAAGTCTCTATTCTCTCTGACCGTTTTGTGTATCACCATGAAAATTGAGAGGGTTGTTAAGCAAGCATTTCTGAGTTCAGAACTGTAAGTTTTGTGATGCTTAGTTTTGAAATGACCTTATGGGAAGCATCAGAATGGCATGGGGGTATTTTCAATTTAACATTGCGGAATGTGAAAAACCCACACTGGCTATAGTATACAGCCACCCTCGTGGCTGTATAACTTTACAGGTTTTGTAAATAATAAACATCTTTGACATTCATGCTTATATAAATATTTCTTCATACTATGTCTTGATATGTATCTGATTTCTCACACGATGGTTGTAAATTATTATTTAAAAATTATTATTTCCTTTACATTTTAAGTGTGCCCTTCTTCCTTGAGGTGGTCATAGTCCCCCTCTGTTGTTTTCATTCTGAGGGGCAGATTAGGTTGAGAGATGGTGCGGAGCCCATAGTCACCCAGTAAGCATTGTAACTTATTTCCATTTTAAAATTTAATTAAAGTGATTTATATGCAGGCAAAGTTTATGAAGTAATGCAGATCCACATAATACATTTAAAGCACATCCAACTCACATTAAAAGCACATGACTTTCACCAAAGAATCCCTCACAGGTATAGTTCCCACCACCCTTAACGAACTACAGTTCCCATGATTTTGTGGTGGGATTCATGTGCTTCAAATGTATGTTGAATGTGCTTTAAATGCATGGTGTGGATCTGCCCTAATATGCTGTGCATTCATTAGTGAATTGAAAAGGACAATTTTAAAAGACACTTTTTTTAAACAGGGCTGTAGCTCAGTGGTAGGGCACATGCTTTGCATGTAAAGGTCCAAAATCCAATCTCTGGAAGAGACTATTGCCTGGAATCCTGGAGAGCCAATGCTAGTCCATGTTATCAGTACTGAGCTAGATGGTATCAAATGGCCTGACTTGGTATAAGGCAGATTCCATCAGTTCTAGAAGATATCCAGGGCATCGAGGAGAGGGTCTTTATAACTGTGATACCCCAGATTTGAAAAGCCTCCAAGGAGAAGCACATCTGGCTCCTTCAGTGCTTGCCTTTAGGCAGATGGTGGAGCAAATTTTATTTAGGCATTTTTAAAGGTTCCTGATTTCATTTTTGCTGCTATTTTTAACTGCCTCTAGTTCTAACTATTGCTGATTTTGTTGCAAGTTTGATCTTTTAGACTGTATTTTATTGTGTTTTGTAGTGCTGCAAAAAGACTACACTTAAATAAGGAAAATAAATAGTACCTAAAAATAATAAAATTCGTGAACATGCCTTTCTCACTCAGTTGCAGTGTTGTGAAGCAATTAGAGTGCTTAAGGCTAGGGAGACTCAGTTTCAAGTACCTACTCAGCCAGAAAGCTTGGGCTAGCTACTATCTCTCATCCTATCTATCTCACAGTGTTTTTGTTATAATAAACAGGACGAAATAACCATGTAGGCTGACTTAAGCTCCTTAATCATTTGTCTATGTTCTGAATATGTATCTCTGCAGCCATCACCAGCCCTCCAGAAGGAACATCTACAGTGGCCACACTTAACAAACTGTCCCAAAAGATACATGTTTGCATAATAATACCCAGTCATGTACTAGTTTGACAGCTGCTGTTACTATTATTATTATTATTACTATTACTTACATTTGTTAGTCGCTTTATACAAGGAGAGTCTCAAAGTGACTTAACAAAATAAAATACAAACAGATAAAATCAATTAAGAGCCAAATTTAAAATGATGTACAACACAAAATTCCTAAAATACTCATCCAGCAATAAAATAAGAAGGACAAGTCCTACCTCACTGCAGTAAAATATATGCACCACAATAGAGGCCAACTTAACCACAGTGGTAGCAGTAGCACCAGCATCAGCAGAAGTGACTGATACCCCAGAGAGCAGATTCCTCTGTGCCATATCACTAACTATTTTTGAAAGTCCCTTCTGTTTCAGGAGTGGTTTGCCAGGCAGTGGGAAATGCAAACTGAACCCACCCCCACTGGCACACAGAAAGCTCTCCAAGCTTTCTTTTGGATCCACCCCACTTTCTGCCGCAACTCCTTCAACAGGGACCAAAGTGTTGACCCAGGAAGGGAACATGAGCTGTGCAACAGATCAAAGAGGTAGTGTCAGTGTCAGGCAAATGCCAGTTTTTGCAGCATTTCTCCCTATTTTAATCTCAATCCAGCAATTTCAAGCTCACAGTCCCTTCATTCATTACTTGGACCAAGAACTCAGTATGGGAGCTCATGAGATTTATGCGTCATTGAAACCAGAGCCTTGAGTGATCCTAACACAACCTTAAGACAAATCTGCTAGATTTACTGGTTACCTTGCTCAGTGGCTTAAACAAAGCACATTATAAAGCAGAAGACAATGAAACCTGAAAGATAGCACAAGTTGGAAAGTGAGGCTGCACAGAGTGATGGATAACAGTAAATGGATTATTTACAGTGATTTGGTCCAGTCGGGTAATCATTGATAAGTGTAGCCATCCATATCGGAGAGAGAAATGCCAATGGCCTTCCCTATTCGCAGTCACTGAAATGATAAACCTTAGTTCTGTTCAAGAAACTCACTGCATGAATATGGATTAGTGAGGCTCAACTACAGCTGTGGGAAATCAAAAGAACTATACAGCAAGGATGTAAACAGAATGCAATTAAGCTTCAGTGCAGAGCAGGGATGAAGGGATAGGATAGCTTGTGATTTATTTATTTTGTATGTGGTGATCAAAGTATGGCCCTTTGGAACCAAAAAAAGCTTTGCCTCCTTTAAAGAGCCTGGTGAAACCTCCTCAAACCTCTCCTCCGCTTTGCCTCCTGCTTGTATTGGACTGGATACTAGAAGGCATACTGTAAATTATAATCTGCTAAGAAATGGTTATGCTCATCCACAGTTGGTTTATGATCATATTTTTTCTGTCATACAGACCTTGAAGGAATTTCCTTACCTCTTAAGCATGCTGGAATGGAGGACAAAGAAAGCTGATTGATGGATAATTATCCACAGCAAGAAATTATTTGCATCAAGCTGTCAGGGCTAATGCACTTAGAAATAACAATCACCTGGAAAGCTGAGGTGGGGGGCTAAGAAATATTTGCTTGATCTGACTTTCTAAAGTTTTCTCTTTTTTTGAAGGGGAAGAGATGGGCTGATTTTTTCTGTACTGAGAACTGACTGGATTTTAAGATGGCTGAGGTGATGTAATTATTGATTTGTTAAGCTCTGCCTGTGTGCTTGCTCCTGCACCCTACTAATACCTGCTCAACATATACAGTAGGGCCCCGCTTTACAGCATTTCGCTTTACGGTGCTTCGCTTTATGGCGCTTCGCTAATGCGGCGGTCTCAATTAGATGCAATTAGACTAAAGCCCCACTCATACGGCACTTGTTCTGCTTTTACGGTGGTTTTTGGGCGTTACGCGCCATTCTATTCAGTGAGTTCCACTTTTCAGTGGTTTTTGCTTTCCGGAACGTAACCCACCATATGAGTGGGGCCCTACTGTATGTTAAATAAATAGCAGATGATGTAAGTCTCCAGTGCTCTGCCCTCCAACAGACAACTGCAAAAACAGTTATCTCCCATCAGATGTAATGAGTGCTCTCGCCGCTGAATAACATGTCTACTTCATGTGTACCTATCCAGTACCCCAAACACAGCCTCTATCTCCAAATTTCTTTCTTCCCTGCCTCCAAGATTGATGGTTCTTTAACTAAGTGCCACACAGCTCCCTGAATTTTCCCAGCGTTCAGCCTATTAAGTTTAAAAATTTCAAGGAAGTACATTAACTTCGTCCTCTACAGTTTGAGAAACACTTCTAAGGACAACATTCTTCTAACCCTTTTAACTAACAGACATGGTAGGAAACGGCACCAGACACATTTGTTTCAATCCTATACTCAATATTCAGGACACAGAAAAGCCAAAGATAGCCTTTAAAAAAAATTCTCTCAAAGTAATGTATGATGCTGTAATAAATTAGCCCAAGATCAGCTCAAAGATAAGCGTGAAAGATGTCTCAGTCTATCCAACTGGCAGCTGGTAAGCAGAAGTGTTGGGATTCAAACATAAGTTAGTAATAATGGATTAATGGGAACCAATCTGATAGGCAGCTGGTCTATATCACTAAGCAACCAGAAAAATAAGAAATAAGAGCACTGTACATTTTGTATCTGTGAAAAACCTACTTGGGAGACTTGTATTTCTCATCAGCTCCTTAAGGAGAAATTACTTTTTTATTTTAGATATCTTTTTTTTCTTCTTCACATGATAGAGTCCCAAAATTGACTTGTGAGGGGAAAGTTCATCATGAATTAGTATAGCAACATTACAACACACCTCAACTTTCTTCAAGACTGAGGTCTTACCTACACATGTAGGAGAATGAGGGGGTAGAAGCTGGGTGGTAAAATAGACTGTACCATTTCATCCCACAGAGAGGATATGCCATTTCTGAATGCTCCCTGTGTACTGTTCCCTAAAAGTAAAGCGCGCTAGCACATCAGGGAGAATAGTTCAGCCCATTTCTTCTGTGCTAGCTTTCTATTAGGAGGGAGTTAGGAGGAGAACATTAAAAAAATTGAAGAATCTCCACCACAATCTGAAGTGGAACATTCAACTCGACTACCTCACAACTCTGTCACATTCCATCTCATTCTCAATGGCAGCTGGTGGTTCCATGGCAGCAGGCACTGGAATCTGCTCCAGGTTGTAGTCTGAAATTTCAAATAGATGTCCAAGGAAATTTTGGGAAAAATGGAAAAATATGAAATACTCATTTTTTTAATGTCCTTTGTGGATCAAATGTCACTTTATTCCTTTAGAAATATAAAATATATTATTTATAACTTGGGTTTGCCGTGTTTGGTATGTTAAAAGTACAGTTTATTTAGACAGTTAATTACAAATTGAATTGATTTCTAGCTGCCCATTAACTACAGGGGCAAGTTCAAGGTTCTGGTTTAGGTGTACAAAGCTCTATACAGCTTGGGACCAGGATACCTGAAAGGCCGTCTTACCCTTATATACCCAGTCAATCACTGCACTGTGCAAGTGAGGGCCTCCTGCAGATACCATCTTATCAGGAAGTCAGTTCCACACAACATAGGAAGCGGACCTTTAGTGTTGTGTGCTGACACTTTGGAATTCCCTCCCCTTAAATATTAGACAGGCAACATTTCTGTTATCTTTTCAGTGCCTTCTCTAGACCTTCCTCTTTCAACAAGCCCTTTAAGTAGAAAACCTATCCCAGTCTGCATCTGTGTTGGAATTTATTTTTAAGATGTTTCAAAGGGTTTTAATATATTTTTAAGTCTGTTTTTAAAGATATTTTAGAGTGTTTTTAGTGTTTTCGTTTGCCGCCCTGGACCCCTACTGGGAGAAAGGGCAGGATATCAATTTAATAATAAAATAAATAAATAATTTGTAAAAATATAAATTTTTGTTACAAATGGAGCTACAGGGAGACAGGGCGGGATATAAATTATTATTATTATTATTATTATTATTATTATTATTATTATTATTATTTATATCCTGCCCTTCCTCCCAGCAGGATTGCAGGGTGGCAAACAAAAGCACTAAAAACTTTAAAATATCATAAATCAGGCTTTAAAATATATTAAAACATTTTTAAAAACATTATTTTAAAAAAGCTTTAAAAACATCTTAAAAAAGAAAACAAAAGGTTTAAAAACATATTAAAAAGCAATTCTAACGCAGACGCAGACTGGGATAAGGTCTCAACTTAAAAGGCTTGTTGAAAGAGGAAAGTCTACAGTAGGCGCTGAAAAGATAACAGAGACAGCACCTGTCTAATATTTAAGGCGAGGGAATTCCAAAGGCTAGGTGCCACAACACTAAAGGTCCATCTCCTACGTTGTGCAGAACAGACCTCCTGATAAGATGCTATCTGCAGGAGGCCTTCAACTGCAGAGTGCAGTGATCAACTGGGTATATAAGGAATAAGACAGTATTTCAGATATCCTGCTCCCAAGCTATATAGGAGTTTGTACACCAAAACTAGAACCTTCAACTTAGCCCGGTAGCAAATGGGCAGCCAGTGCAATTTTTTCAGAAGTGGGGTGACATGTTGGCAATATCCTGCCCCAGTGAGCAGTCTTGCTGCTGCATTTTACACCAGCTGCAGCTTCTGAACCAACCTGTAGGTATTGATATTATTATTATTATTATTATTGTGGTTTTATTGTATTTATTGATGAAATTGTACGTCGCCTAGAGTGGCCGTTGATTCGGCCAGATAGGCGACTCAGAAATAAAATGTATTATATTATTACTCTAGGGTAGCCCCACATAGAGAGCATTACAGTAAACCAGCCTGGAGTTTACCAGTGCATGGACAACAGCGGTCAGGCCATTCCGGTCCAGAAACAGCCAGAGCTGTTTTACCAGTGAAAGCTGGTAAAAGGCACTCTGAGCCACTGAGGTCACCTGGGCCTCTAGCAACAAAGATGAATCAAGGAGCACCCCCAAACTATGGACCTGCTCTTTCACAGGGAGTACGACCCCATCCAAAGCTGGCAACTGACCAATTATCTGAACTTGGGAACCACCAACCCACAGTATCTCCATCTTGCTAGGATTCACACTCGGTTTGTTGGCCCTCATCCACCACTGAGACCAGGCAGCAGTCCAGGGCTTGCATGGCCTCTCCCAATTCAGATGTTACAGAGAAATAGAGCTGGGTTTCTTCAGCGTACTGCTGGCACTTCATCCCAAAACTCCTGATGATAGCCCCCAAGGGCTTCATATAGATGTTGAACAGCAGGAGGGACAAGATAGTACCCTGTGGCACCCCACAGCACAACTGCCAGGGGGCCGAAAGACAACCACTCAATGCTATTCTCTGAAAACTACCCTAGAGATAGGATCAGAACCACTGTAAAGCACAACCTCCAATACCCATCTCACCAAGTCGGCCCCGAAGAATACTATGGTCAATAGTATCAAAAGCTGCCAAGAAATCAAGTAAGAATAACAGGGTCACACTCTTCAATCAACATTACAGTAAACCCCAAGAAACATTTCATGTATTCTGAAAATTATTATGCCTCCTTCAGTCCTCCACAGATATAAAGCACTAATTTCCATAAAAAGAGATGAAAAAAATGGGGGGGGGGAGAACCAAGACTCAGTGCATACTACATGAAATTTAATAACTCTAATTTTCTCTATCTTTAACAGTTTTTGCTTTTTTGTGTTGCTCTATACTTTCTCCCACTCCTAGTTCTTTGAAACAGAAACAGATCCACTAGCTATGCCAGGGGTAGAGAACCTTTGGCCATCTAGATGTTGCTGAAGTACAACTCAAATAAGCCCCAGCAAGTACAGCCATCGGCCAAGGTTGATGGGAGCTGCAGTTCAGCAACATATGGAGGGTCACAGGTTCCCCACACCTGAACTATGCCAATAAGAGGAAGTCTGTGTGCAAAGAGTACAACTGGTATAGCACAGTAGGGAGGAGAGACTGGCTGGGAGTCCAAAGTCTGTGAGTTTAAATCCCCGCTCATGTCTCCTGGGTGTCAAGGGCCAGCTAAAGATCACCCCCACAGTGAGTGGCTCAGGGGTTATGTGCCCTGCCACCTGTGCAGCCGTGGGCAAGCTGCATAGTCCCAAGGAGCCCAGTTGCCCCCCAGCTGGTAGTTGCGGACAAGGAAGGGGCTGGCTTGTGCAGCTGTGGCAAGTTGAGCATGCCCTAACCAATTGGGGAGGACTAGCCTGCTGGCTAGGGCTGATGGGAGTTGTAGTTCAAAAAAGTAACTTTTCCAAGCTCTGCGAGGGAGGCAATGATAAACCCCCTCTGAATACCGCTTACCATGAAAACCCTATTCATAGGGTAGCCATAAGTCGGGACCGACTTGAAAGCAGTCCATTTTCATTTTCCATGTGCAAAGAAGGCAATGAATCCTTCTTCCTTCACTTGTGACAATGGCAGTGCCCTCTAGAGGCAGAAATGCATTTTGCTCTTGCATTTGAGAGTTGTACTCTCAGTGTACAACTCAGGACTTGCTTGTCCTCAAAGTACAGGAATTGTAATAATCTGATACTGTAGAGTCTTACAGAAAAGTCTTTCTGTTGCATAGTTTTTAGAAATCTTTTTCGGGGGGGCAGTACTTCTATGAATATGTGTTAAACATTTTATCCATCATTCTAAAAGAACATTTAATAATCATTTTTTCCAGTTTTATCTATTTTTTGGAAAAACAATAAACCAAAACATTCTTTGGGGGGAAAGGGGGAGTACCCCATCCCGATATTTTCCAGTGTTTTCCCAGGTCTTCATATCTCTAGTAGCAATCTTTAGTGATCCCATTGTTGATTACCCCAGTTATACCATACCAAAATTATCCCCACAAGTCAACTGTTTGACAACCACCATATAACTATCAGTCATCTGGACCAAACTGCCTTTGACTAAGAGAACAATATATTTACTATCTAAAGGACTTTAATAGGACCAGAGAGAGCTGAAGTGTGTTACCTTATAGATATCCAGGAATCCACACTGATGGTCAAATCGTGTGTAGAGCTCATTGAGCATACTGATCACCTGCATGGGAGTACACTGGGCGCAGACCGCAGTGAAGCCAACAATGTCCGAGAAGAGCATAGTAACGTCATCAAACTTCCTGGCTTGAACTTGCTGCCCTTGCCACAGCTGCTGAGCCACTTCTTCTGGGAAGATAGAAATAAGAAGATCCACCGTCTTCTTCTTCTCCTCCTCCAGGGCTTGATGTGTTCGTTCTAATGTTGCCTTCAGTTTGTCCATCCGCTTCTTCAAGCCATCCTGGGCCTTTGCCTGCTCCCCAACAAGGATGACATCACGGGTAGCATCGTGGATTGGTATGTCTGACAGGTGGAGGCCTCGGCCCATAAGTTCATCCAACTTGTCCACACAAGGGGAGCCCAAAAACAAAATCAAGTTTGATTCTGGGACGTGGATCATTTGTCCTTTGATTTCCATCACCTGCAAAGTTCACAAATGTAATAATAAAAATATATTGCAATTACACAGGAGTATAAATCTCCAAGTAAACTGTCAAACCTGTTGAAGGTGCAATAGGCTATTTTAACTTGCTTCCGAGGGTTCACAGAATTACAATTAGAAGGAGAGGAATTTAGGATAGGAATATAGGAAGCTGCCTTATACTGAGTCAGACCATTGGTCTGACTAGCTCAGTACTGTCCACTCTGACTGGCAGTGGCTCTCCAGGATTTCAGGCACGATACTCTCACAGTCCTACCTGGAGATGTCGGGAACTGAACCTCTACTTAAATACTTCCAGGGAGATACCTCTAAAAACCCTGCAAGGGAGTCTTTTTAGGAGGTGGTGGGCTCTCTTTCCAAGATTCTTATACCATGAACACTATACATTCTCTTTAGAGTGTATATAGACTTGCCTGCCAGATAATTCTCATGTCCATTGACAATGCACAGGACTGTTGACAAACCAATCAATTTTTAAGCAAGGACAACTCACGAAAATAAGATATGATAAAATAGCGAAGTAAGACTAGATTCCTTTAAAGTTGCTAGAGAATTAATAAGTTTTCAGTTGTTTTTTAAAAATAGAGATGCAGCTAGGGAGAACACGTACTAGGCCACTGGGTCTCCTCCTCCAACAGGGTGCTGGGAACTGCAGCTCTGTGAGGGGCAAACTACAGTTCCCAGGATCCTTTGGGGAAAGTGATGACTGTTAAAGTGGTATAAATGTGCTTAAAATGTATGATGTGGATGTGACCTGAAAGTGCAATAATGTGGTTGCTAAATGGAGGAACAATTCACACAATGAGAGAACTTGTGTCTTTGAATCCAATTCTATAAGTTGATTTTAATGCCTGTTTTTAATTGTCTTTTATGGATAATTTTAATGTTTTATTCTTTTTCTAAATCTGTGGAAGGGGAAGTAGAGAGGGCCCCGTCTTAAGTGGAAAAGACACATAGGGGCCTTTTAAGGAATGGGGCCATTTTTCCAAAACCACACCCAACTGTCATTCAGCTGACATCAACCTGATGGGCGGGTCACGGGCAGGGTAAATGTAAATGTACTGCCTTCAAGTCGATTCCGACTTATGGTGACCCTATGAATAAGGTGCTGTCATACCAAAAGATACATTTCTTGCTCTGTCCACTTTTGCCTCTGGCCCCACCCAATACTGGCATATGGCCCCTGGAAGGTTGTCCTGAAGGGAATGTGGCTCTTGAGCGGAACAAGGTTCCCTACCCATGACTTAAAATGATCTTGAGTATGTGCCCTGTGAGGCACTGAGACAAGTCCTTCACTTGATGCTAAAGTCAGGTTTTAGTTTAAAAACATTTATATTCATCAGCCTTGTAAGCACATAATACCCTTAATTTGAGAATAGGCAACAGCTGATGTTCAGGTTATACTAAGTGCCATGTAAACTTACAAGTAATAAAAACAGTTAGATAGCACTTCAGGAGTGTTCAAAGCGCACTTTGCAAACATTATATCACTAAACATCCGAAAAGCACCTTTCTAGGTTGTGGCAGATTGGGTCATTCCTACAAAAAATTGCTCTTTGCATATAAATGGTCCTGATTTGGGGGACCATAAAACAACAAAATTGCTTCCAGCAAGGACTCAGATTTCTTATGAAGGAGAGGTTCATAGGAAATAGTTTTGAGAAAAGGGAATCCTAGAAACAAACTGATCTCATGGAAGCCTAAATATACTCCAGACCGGGGGGGGGAGGGATGCTTATGGTAAGAGCCTTTCACTTACTCATCCAGAAATATTACAGACCCATTTATCAAATATGATTATGCCTTTAGAGCCCCACACTACACCAAGCATGGTAGGCCTGAATAGCAGAGTGGTTAAAGTCTCATTAGGCCCCAGAGCAGGGATCGGGAACCTAGGACACCTGAAGCCCTCCACATGTTATCGGGCCACAACTCCCAACATCCCTGACCATAGACCATTCAGGCTAGAGCTGATGGGAACTGGAGTCCAGCAACATCTGGAGGGCACCATGCAGGCTATCCACACACTAGTAAGCTGCTTTATGTGTTAAAAACACAGGAACTTGCTTAACACTGCAATAAATATGGCAACTGAGGGCTATTTCAATCAAATTATTAGGACTTTATGCAGTGAGCTTAATGGGGCATAAAGATGTTTGGTGCTCTCTCTCTCCCCCCCAAGGCACTGGCATCTTTTGTCTGAGCTTCCACACTTGGGCTTCCAGCTGAGTGAATTGTCAAGAGACATTATTCTCCACAGCAGAAAAGCTACGGTTACAAATTTCAAGTTATTTATAGAAGTCTCCAGGGTGTTATGTAATGTGCAACAGCCTCCAGCCCCCAAGATGGCAAGTTTAGCCCTTTTAAATTTATCTGTGATACCTTCAAAGATTCAGGAGAGCAACATCCGGAATGCGAGGGATCATCATTAAGGGAGAGGGAGGAAGTATATTGGACTGATAAAACATCAGCCAATGTGCTTTAAAAGAAATAAATGTGGAAAATAAAAGAACACACCCATTCAAATGTTCCAGGGCCAATTAGTCCACAAAGGTTCCCTCCTAAGTGATGTGAAAGTCACAAAAGCAGACACCTGCTTTACTTTCTGAAAATGGCATTTCAAGCAAAGGCTCTGGAAAGATACAGGACCCTTATCATGTTTCAGAGCACGGAATATGCCATCTAATAAAAGAATGCAGCAGCCTGAGCACAAACATGAGTACCTTGAGGCCAAATACAGGAGCTATTCCCAACTCTTCATACCCAGGAAAAATGTACTGCCTGACTGGACCTCATTCTGACGATGGATCGTTTACAAATGTAACAAAATGAGGTGGTGCTGTATCACTTTAGCCAGCAAATGAGATTATATATTTCCCTCACAACATCAGGAACACCCACTCACTGCATGAGAAAAATAGGCCGGGGAGGGGATTTACCCCATCCCTTTCTTTGCTGTGTTATTTTCCATTCAGAAACTTGGACTTAAGGAATCTGGTACATTCTTCAATCCTTGGTGGGAGTTTGCAGCCAGATGGATAGTGCTCCTGGGCAATACAGCTCTTGTCAGTGTCCTGTCCTACTATGATCATGTCCACACCATACATTTAAAGCACTCTTATATCACTTTAATAGTCACAGCTTGCCCCAAAGAATTCTGGGAATTTGTTAAGGGTACAGGGAATTGTAGTTCTGTGAGCAGAACTGGGGTCTCCTAACACCTCTCAGTACTAGGATTGCCAGGTTCATGGCCTGAGACTGATCCTGTATCTTTAGGAGAAGAGAAAGTCAGCCGAGTGCAGGTGTTCTTACAACTCTGTAATGGGAAAAACCACAAGGTGGAATTCTCCCTTCCCACTGCACAACTTTTAAAGATACAGAAGACTTCTTGGAGGCGGGCCATCATTGTATCCTCAAGCAGCCATCTAGCAGAAATTTTCACAGCAGTTAAGGGACTAAGCCCTGTTTCACAATCAGGGACATCTGTACCGTTTGAACCATGCCGAGATAGATTTTCCAGGCATGGCAACCATGATCCCATATTTGGTAGAATTTCATACAGTTGTAAAAGCACTCTTCTCCTTTAGCATCGGAGCAAGCAGGCGGGTGGTGATTCCCCCTCCACCACCCGCCTTCTTAAAGAAGCAGAGCACTCTTTGAAGGGGTGGCTGCTTTAAGGAGCATTGTTCAAACAGACTCAAACAGGAGCACGGGAACTGTCTTACAACCTTTGCAAGTCTCCCTGTGTTCCCCTTTTAAACCTCCAACATCAGGGTGTTTAAAGGGGAAGTACGAGGAGACTTGGAAGCCCCTTTGCAAATCTCCCCAAGGTCCCCTTTTAACCCCTGAGATTAGGCATTTACAGGGAGAGGGAGGGAGGGAGACTTGCAAAGCTGCAAGGTATTTTGACAGGCCCACCTGTCAATTTTGGCCCATAAGGCCAATCCCGATAAGGATCTGGCCTATGGAGCCAAAATAGGTACCCCACCGCTGACCTAAGGCAAGCTACATAACTGCTCTTCCAAATTTGCAGAGTTTAGGACCTCTTGTATTCCTTTTCCACTGTACCATGTACTGCCTCACTCTATCACTGAGGGCCCCACACTGCTTTCTGGGGCAGGAGGGAGGGAGGGAGGGAGGGAGGAAGCAATCTCTCCTTTCTTCTGCATCAACAGCTGCTGTGGCAATGGAAGCGTTTACAGGGAAATGGGGTAGCTGAGTTTCCAGCAGCTGTAGCCGGCAGGACTTCCAGTTAAAAGGGACATTTTCTTTTTTTACAAAATCAAAGTACTGTTTTTGCCAGCACTGCTGTGCATGCATGCTTTTTTTTTGGGGGGGGGGAGATGGGAAATATTAAACTTCCTCTATTCCAGAGCAGCAGCAACAGTAGAGACTCTTTGCAGGAAGGAGTGGCCAGGGGAAGTCCCATGCGAAGTACCGGACGCAGGTTGTCCATTGTACGGAGACCAGATATTGCAAAATGAGCAAAGAACAGGGTCTATTACTAGTTGAGGGTTGTTGTTTTATATGACACTAAGCTGGTCCTTTGTTATTGTTTGTCAGGAAGCTCCCCGTGTGTAATACACAAATTGACACAGTCTCCACCCCCACCCCCCAAAGCGATTTTCTGTACAGCAATTGTGGGGAATCTGTGCCCCTTCAGATGCTGCTGGACTGTAACTGCCGTAACACCTGGCCACTGGCAATCCTGGATAGGCAGATGGGAGATGGAGTCCAATGACACCTGGAAGGCCACAGATTCCCCACCCCTGCTCTGGAGGAAACTGTCACATGTGAAGCAGCTCTTAACAGCTTCAGCCAGATAGCTCAGAATGGAATGATGGCTGTCTCAAGTACAATTACATTTCCTATAATCATTGATATAATTAGTTAATTTTGCTTCTTGGATTTTTGCAGGGTTTTTTTTTTTTTTTAAAAAGGATGAGAACCTACAGTAGCTTATATTCCATGTGTTTTTTAACCCACACACCACCTGTATTCCTGGAAGCTTCTCTGTCCCACTTGACTGGGCCCTAAGGCCAGATCATGCTTCTAATAACTGTATCTTCCTGAGTTCTTTCTGTTGCAAAGAGATCCTTATTGCAGATACTGCTTCTTCCTGCATGATACACACAATTCTCATATATTCTTCAGCAAAGCTGCAATTTGAACTGATGCACCCTTCACAGATGATATTCCACAGAATATATTTTGTACCCTGGAGTCTCTTTCTGAACACACTCCAAAAAGCTGGGCACGTATAAAGTAGAATTCAGCCTTCCATATTGAAGCTCAGCAACTTTTTATGGCAAACTATTTTGTCTCCTTCACTGAAGGAGAGGTGGATTACGATGACATCTATCCGAAGCCTCTGGGAGCTGTCATCAGGAGATTTGAACTGAGGTGTCACCAATATGCAGATGACAACTAGCTCTATCTCTCTGTTTCATCTGAATCAGGAGAGATGGCTGAGATGCTAGACTGGTGCTTAGAGGTGGTGATGGGCTGGATGAGAGCCAATAAATTTATTTATTTATTTATTTTATGGTATTTATATACCGCCCCATAGCCGAAGCTCTCTGGGCGGTTTACAGTAACTAAATTGATGATGCATACTGAAAAGACAGGAGTGTTTTGTGTTCCAAATTCTGGAGTTCAGGAGGTGGGAAGATGGCCAGTACTGGACGAAGTTGCACTCCTCTGGAAGCACCAGGTTGGGAGTGCTGTTAGACATTGCTACTAGAAGCTGAGGAGGCATCAGTGTCTTCAGCTATGGCTAATTCGCTAGCTGCATCCCCTTTTGAACAGAGATGACTCAGCCATTATACTCCATGCTCTGGCAACTTCCAGAATGGATTATTGCAATATACTCTATGTGAACACTGAACACCAAAGTCAGGATCATTCAGACCATGGTATTCCTGATCCCTATGTATGGATGTGAAAGTTGGACAGTGAAAAAAGCAGGTAAGAGAAAAATCAACTCATTGGAAATGTGGTGTTGGAGGAGAGTTTTACAGATACCATGGACTCCGAAAAAGACAAATAATTGGGTGTTAGAACAAATTAAGGAGAGCCAGTGTGGTGTAGAGGTTAAAGTGTTGGACTACAACCTGGGAGACCAGGGTTCAAATCCCCACACAACCACAAAGCTTGCTGGGTGACCTTGGGCCAGTCACTGCCTCTCAGCCTCAGAGGGAGGCAATGCTAAAACCTCTCTGAATACAGCTTACCATGAAAACCCTGTTCATAGGGTCTCCATGAGTCGGAATCGACTTGAAGGCAGTACATTTACATTTAGAACAAATTAAACCAGAACTATCACTAGAAGCTAAAATGATGAAACTGAGGTTATACTTTAAACCTGAATATCTTTTGTTATCTTCAAAGTGACCTGATGTGAGTGCCATCTCCAAAATGCCTAAACTGGGTAATTATTTTGGTTTGTATTTTTGTAAGCCATTAGTATACCACATCAGAGCAGATACGCCTGGCGCCAACGTTACTATCTTTTCGGCGCCAGGTTAAACCTTTCCTTTTCACCCAGGCATTTTAATCATTTTAACCATCTTAATCATGTTTGTATGTATGTATTGGAATTGTTTTAATTTAATATTCTGTATTTTAATTGCGTTTTAATGTGTTATATGCTATTGTGTTTTTATGTTGTTTTGTTCTTGTTAACCGCCCAGAGAGCTTCGGCTATGGGGCGGTCTATAAGTTTAATGAAATAAATAAATAAATAAATAATACTTTGGACACATAATGAGAAGACATGATTCATTAGAAAAGACAATAATGCTGGGAAAGACAGAAGGGAGTAGAAAAAGAGGAAGGTCAAACAAGATATGGAAGATCTGAACAGGGTGGTTCATGACAGATGCTGTTGGAGGTCACTGATTCATAGGGTCGCCATAAGTCATAGTCGACTTGGAGGCACATAACAACAACAACTCTATGTGGGGCTGCCCATGAAGACATCTTGGAAGCTTCAACTGATCAAAACGCAGCAGCCAGATTACTGGCTGGCGTTTCATTTAGAAGTCATATAATCCCTGTTTTAAAACAGCTGCACTGGTTGCCAGTTCATTTCTGGGCCAATTCAAGGTGGATTGTGGTAGAATGATCAGAGTGCTGGTTTGACTACAAGAAGCCCATGTTAAAATCCCTGCTTGGCAGTGAAGCTGTAATAATCTCTCACAGTTCGATCCTACAAATACCTACTCAGAAGTAAGTCCCACTGAGTTCAATGGGATGTATTTAGAGGAAAATATTATAAGATAGTATCCTTAAGTACTTAACAAGGTTGCTGCAGTGAGACGAACATGTATTACTGAGAAAACAGTACAAAGTCAGATATTTTATTTATTTTATTTTTATCTCACAAATGTATGTAACAAAACCTCTAAGTGGTTTAAAAGACTGTGGCCAAAGATGGAAAATTATGTATGCAGCCAGCAATAAACAAACATGTTTGTTTAATTATAAAAAAAGTAACAGTTTGTTTATACTGCAGTTATTACGATGAGTAGCACGGATTGGGTGCTTATTGCTAAAATGGAAATGGACTGCCTCCAAGTCGATCCTGACTTATGGAGACCTTAGGAATAGGGTTTTCATGGTAAGAGGTATTCAAAGGTGGTTTACCATTGCCTTCCTCTGAGGCTGAGAGGCAGTGACTGGCCCAAGGTCACCCAGTCAGCTTCATGGCTGTGTGGGGATTATGCTAACGGGTGAAATACAGAGATAACTTAAAGAGATCTGAAATAAAGAGATAAATTGATCCCTAAAGGAACAGAAATACTGTTGTATACACTACAGTAGGGTCCCACTAATACGGTAGGTTCTGTTCCAGGCCTCTGCCGAAAAGCAAAAACTGCTGGAAAGTGGGGCCCTACTCAGCTGTAGCGCGGGGAGCTCCAGCCGCCATGCTCCAGCTGATCGTGCACTACAGCTGACAGGGATCAGCTGGAGCATGCAAGCTCCCCGTGCTCCAGCTGATCGCGCACTCCAGCTGAGAGGGATCAGCTGGAACACGGGGAGCTTCAGCTGGAGCGCACAAGCTCCCCGTGCTACAGCTGATCGTGTGCTACAGCTGATCAGCTGGAGTGCACGATCAGCTGGAGTGCAGGGAGCTCACACGCTCCAGCTGATCCCTGTCAGCTGGAGCACGCAACCAGCTGGAGTGTGGGGAGCTCCAGCGCTACACCTGATCGCCCCGCTGGCACTACCATATAGCGGAACGCCGACAAGTGGGGCCCTACTGTATAGTTAGCTGGCTGGCTGGCCACCTACATTGTAACAGGCCTAATTTCTGATTTTCCCAGCATGAGTCCCAGCATGAGTCCCAGCATGAGGCAGAAAAATCAACCCAGCAACCAGTAAAAAAACAACAACACCACAATTGCTTCCCACAATTAGTTTCCAATCACTTAATTGGTCCTTTATATAGCAACCAGTTAAATGCTTTTCCCTTAATTGTCCAACAGGAAAGAAAATTGAAAGGTCCAGAAGATTATGGAGTCCTCCTTGAGGGTCCCTCCTTCTAAAGTATTTATCTTCCCTCTGCCTTGAACATGTAGTATGGGTAAGTTCATTTTTCAGGTGGAATTTAAAACTGAGATAACCAGCATCTAAGCCAAGCTCAAGAGCTCACTGCCGTTACCAAAGTAGTTCAGTCCATAAAAAATCAGAACACATGGACAGACCACAGGTGAAAGATGACTGTAACTACAGGCAAAGTCAAGTTTCTGAGTCTGATATTCCTGCGGATATCTCAAAAAAAAGTGACACAATTCAACAGATTAAACATCATTCATGTAAATTAACACACTCTCTGCACGGAGGAGCAGAGGAAGGTCACTGCTTTTCCTTTCCCCTGGCCTGGCCCTCATATCTTCTCCACCAGTGGGGGGGGTTGGATGGTGCTATGCCCCCCTCCCAAAATCACCTAACTGGAAATGTGGCTGTCCCACCTAAGAAGGGAGACTGACTGCAGGACTGTCTCCATCTCCTCCCTCTCTGCCTCACTCTAGAAATCCGGGGCACAGATGAAGGGGGGGGGCTTCCTCAGAGCAAAGCATTTTGGGTAAGATGACCATGAGACTGCCTGTATCGACACTTCAGTTTGCTGTGGCAGCTCAAAAAAACCCTTTAAGTTCAAAGCTGCTATAACTTTAAACCCATCCCCTGCTTTTAGGCTTCATTACCACAGCAAACAGCACAGTGGCAGCACAAGAAGTCTGACAGCTACCCTGTCCAGAATGCTTTGCTCTGAGGAAGCAAAGAATGAGCAACAGATGGAAGAGGCAGAGGCAGAGAGCCTTATAGAAACTAATGGGACTAAAGTGGTGGCAAAATAAAGAAGCAGCTCGGGGGAGGGGAGAGAAAAGGAGGTATCTTGCCTCCACAATGAAGAGGAGGAGGTGTGGGGGGAGATGAAGAGGAGGCTGAGACAGTGCAATTTTTTATGCCAGCCCTAGCTTTTTATTTGTTGCTAGTGCACCCAGATTTTAGGTCCCCCAGGATGCACCTTGGCTCTAGTGCATGCTCATGGACATAAAGAGCCAAGAGCATCTTGCATCTTCCTGACTAGGGTTGCCAGGTCAGAACCATCCAAAAACCTGAGAAACTGGGGGCGGGCCCTAGTGACATCACGGGGCAGGCCCCGGTGATGTCACAGGGCGGGCCCTAGTGACGTCATTAAACATGATACATTGTATCAACCACAGTTCCTTGGAGCATACCATTCAAAAAAAAATTCTCTGATTGGAAATTAAAATAGAAATCTTACCTAAAATAGGGTGTTCCTAGGTCCATCTGAAGTGACAAGGTCATTCTTTCTCACAAGCTTAGGGTGATGCAAAATGGAAATGGACTGCCTTCAAGTTGATCTCAGATAGGGTCTTCATGGTAAGCAGTATTCAGACAGAGGTGGTTTACTATTGCCTTCCTCTGAGTCTGAGAGGCAGTGACTGGCCCAAGGTCACCCAGTGAGCTTCATGGCTGTGTGGGGATTCGAACCCTGGTCTCCCAGGTCATAGTCCAACACCTTAACCACTACGCCTAGAGTGGCTTACAAATGTAAGACAGTCCCTGCCCTCAGGCCTACAATCTAAAGCAGAGATGGGGAACCTTTTCATCCCAAAGACCACATTCACTTCTGGGGACTACATGCCAGTGGTGGGTGGGGCTGAGGCAAAAGAGGGCAGAGTACTGAATGTGCACTTCACTTTTGAACAGTAGGGTAGTTTCTGCACTCTCACACACCTCCCTATTCTTCATGTAGGCAAGCAAGAATTATTATCAGTGTTCAAAGATATATTTCAGCCAGCCTAAAACACTCACAGAGGGTGCAGAGCTGGTCCTGTGAAGGATGTGGCCTGGGAGAATTGGTGTGGCTGGATAGGAGGTATGACTTGGAGAGTCTTGATGGCCAGATAGAGAAGCCTGAAGTTCCCCATCCCTTATCTAAAAAGAAATGCCACAAAAGGAAAAGGGATTTGGAGGAAAAAAGAAAGAAAACTGCTACTGTTTCTAGAGTTCTTGTAATCACCAGCTGAAATGGAAAGATTTCAAGAGCAGGAGGACCCAAAAGTTGCTGGTTGTTCAGCAAAGAAGGGGAGAGCATGCACTCCCGTCTCTTTTCTTCTCCTATAGCTGATGGAATCTTTCTTGGTTCCCCATCTGCAGTATGAGAATGATTATTGTGGCCTACCTCACAGCAGAAGCGGCTCACCATGTGGGGTGGAGCTGCAATGCTAACTTTCTAGCAGCAGCTTTGCTGCGGCTTTCAGCGACTGATGAGGCATTAAGATATTGGCATTGTAGATCTGTTCCACTGGGTGAGTTGCTTCTGCCTTAACGTGGTGTAATGATTACTGAAATGGTGCACGTGAAGCACTTTGAACACTTGAAATAGTTAAAATAAACTGTGAGTACCAAGAAGTAGCAGTGCTTTGGAGACAGAATCTTATGATGACCTTGATCAGCTGAAATATAGTAACTTGTCATTGCAGAAAAAAAGTTGTATAGGTTGCTGCTACTGAATCTTAATGCAAAGTCTTGAATGCTAGCAGCCAAGATGATGGGCCTAAGCTTATTTCAATAATACTTTGATAAATGTTTAAAACTGTCAAGTGCTACTTTGCACATCTAAGGGAAAGAACTGTTCCTCTAGTTTTCTTAGTATGATAGTTGTGTGTTACTGAAGAAGTTAAGTTTACATTTGTGCATGTGTGCATGTTTTAATCTTTGTGCCTGAATCTTTTAATCTCGTGTGTGTGTGTGTGTGTGTGTGAGAGAGAGAGAGAGAAAGAGAGAGAGAGAGAGAGAGAGAGAGAGAGAGAGACAGACAGACAGACAGACAGACAGAGAGAGAGAGAGAGAGAGAGAGAGACGGCCCCTACCACCGACTCTTCACCGCTCCTGCTGAGGCTGCCTGGCCACATGAGCGCCGTCTCGGCAGCGGTTGCTAGGAGACAGCGTCCGAGGGGCCTGCCAGCCTCAGCAGGAGTGGAGGCCGGGCAGGGCCGGCTCCTTCTTAGGCCTGGAGCCGGTTCCCCTGCTCCGGAAAGGACGGCCAGCCGCTTCACCCCTCATGCTGTGGGCGCCGCTGGGCGGCAGCGGCCACAATGGGCCCCCCCAGCCAGAGACTGCTGAGCCCCATCGCGGCCGCTGCCGCCCAGTGGCGCCCACAGCATGAGGGGTGAAGCGGCCGGCCGTCCTTTCCGGAGCAGGGGAACAGGCTCCGGGCCGGGGCTAAGAAGGAGCCGGCCCAGCCTGGCCTCCACTGCCACCGCCTCTTCACGGCTCCTGCTGAGGCTGCCAGGCCGCGTGGGCCCCGTCTCAGCAGCGGTTGCTAGGAGACGGCGTCCGAGCGGCCTGCCAGCCTCAGCAGGAGTGGAGGCCAGGCAGGGCCGGCTCCTTCTTAGCCCCGGAGCCGGTTCCCCTGCTCCGGAAAGGATGGACGGCCACTTCCCCCCTTCATGCTGTGGGCGCCGCTGGGCGGCCACGGCCGCGATGGGCCCCCTAGCCAGAGACTGCAGAGATCCATCACGGCCGCTGCCGCCCAGCGGCGCCCACAGCATGAGGGGTGAAGCGGCCGGCCATCCTTTCCGGAGTAGGGGAACTGGCTCCGGGCCGGGGCTAAGAAGGAGCTGGCCCAGCCTGGCCTCCACTGCCACCGCCTCTTCACGGCTCCTGCTGAGGTTGCCAGGCCACGGCTCGGACGCTGTCTTCTAGCAACCGCTCCCGCGGGGGCTGCTGCTGGGGGGGTCCCTGCAGGGGCGGCAGCTGGACGAAGGCGCCCACGTGGCAGACGCGGGCCAGGAGGCTGCCCTCGCTCGGCCAGGCGGCTGTGGGTTCCACTCCAGCACCCTCACCTGTGGCTGTGTGGGCGGCGGGGCTGCTGCTGCAGCTGTGGCTGTGTGCCGCTCGGCAGCGGGGAGGGGCTGCTGCTGGGGGGGGTCCCTGCAGGGGTGGCAGCTAGACGTGCTGGGCCTCACTCAAGCACAGGAACGACTATGGCGCTTCAGGCACCTGCTGGCAGCCGCTTCGTCCTCCTGTCTCTGCAGTCCCTGAGAAAGGGCAGGAAGGCAGCCAGCCACAGCCTTCAATGTATGCGTGTGTCAATCACGCATGCATGGCTGAGTGGGCTGCTGAAAAGCTGGAGATCCACGTGTTTAATGTAAGTATGGCCGGAGACGGCCCCCTTTTGCCGGAGACTCCGGCTGAAAACCGAAGATCTGGCAACCCTATTCCTGACATATCCACTGCTTGCTTCAAACTTCAAACTGATACCTATGGCCTTTAAATTCTATCTCCATCAAGTTTCCATAAAACTGAGAGAAAACCTCTGAAGGTTCTAGAAATTGTGTCAGATTCCTTGTGAAAAGACAATTTATTACAATTTCCTTTAATTTCCTGTGTTTGACTTCAAATCCATAAATACTAAAAAAGTGGCAGTGGATTATTTTATTTTATAATTTTATTTTATATTACATTTCACTGTAGCTATTAAGTCTACCTGTAGTAAAAACGTTCATAAGCTTTGACACATGTCATACAGATGACAAAGTTATGGAAATCCCTTGCTATTTGAAAATCTTTATAGTAAGGCCTGGTAGTAAATACTGCAGATGGTTTTCAGAGTTGTAGCTCTTCTATAGTAAGTGCCATAAGAATCACTGTGAGTTTAAACATTGTGTGTGTGTATGTATGTATGTGCTAGTAAGGAAACTGTTATTGTAAGTTTACAACAACATCTAATTTACTAATCAGGTCAGGACAGCCTACTGTACAGAGTGAATGAATATAACATGTAGCAGTGAGGTAAGAGCTTTTATTAATAGTAACACTGAGAAGGAAGAGAATTAGGGCAGGGATGGGAACTCAAGGCCCTCCAGATGTTGATGAACTGCAACCCCATATTCATTAACAACTGCCCATGGTGGCTGGGATGGAGGGGAGTTGGAGTCCAACAACATCTGGAGGGGCAGAGGGTTCCCCTTTGCTAACTTAGGCAGTGATCACTGATGTAAGAATACAGTATTTATTATTTTTATTTATTTATTACATTAATATCCTACTTCTCAAGGAGGTCAAACAAGGTGTACATGGCTCTCTCCTCTCCATTTCATTCTTACAATAACCCCATGAGGTAGGTTAGGCTGAGAGACATGGGCTGACCCAAGTGCACCCAGTGATCTTTATGGCTGAGGTGGATTCGAACCCTAGTCTCCCAGGTTATCAGCCAACACTCTAACCATTACACCACACTGGCTATCATATAATATAATATAATATAATATAATATAATATAATATAATATAATATAATATAATATAATATAATATAATATAATATAATATAGGCTCTGTAAAATATTGGAGAATTTGGCTCAGTTCAGATGTAAGGGGAAAATATTATTTCCTGTTATATGTATCCCTGGTACATGCATAATAATAATAATAATAATAATAATAATAATAATCAACTTTATTTCTACCCTGCCCTTTTTCCAATAGGACTCAGAGCAGCTTACAACTAAAAACAACACCATTAAAACATACAGAAATATACAAGTAAAATAGAATTAAACTATGAGAAAAATTAAAAACCATAAAACATACGTTAAAAACAGCTGATAATTTAAAATAATAAAATCATATACTGTAGACACCAATCCTATGACATTTAATCTCAGTCGTTCTCTATCCCAAATGCCCGTTGAAATAAAACAGTCTTTACTTGTCGCCGGAAAGACGGCAAGGAGGGAGCTAATCGCACCTCACTCGGAAGGGAGTTCCATAGCCTGGGGCGGCCACCGAAAAGGCCCTATCTTGTGTCCGTGTCATATGTACTTGCGAAGGTGTGGGGAGCACAAAAAGGGCCTCACCTGAAGATCTCAAATCCCAGACAGGTTCATGTAGGGAGATACGATCTGTCAAATAGCCTGGACCTGAGCCGTATAGGGCTTTGTAGGTCAAAACCAGCACTTTGAATTGTGACCGGAAACAAATTGGCAGCCAGTGGAGCTGTTGTAACAGGGGAGTTGTATGGTCCCTGTAACTAGCCCCGGTTAGCACTCTGGCTGCAGCTCTTTGTACCATTTTAAGTTTCCGAACAGTCTTCAAAGGCAGCCCCACGTAGAGCGCATTACAGTAGTCTAAGCGGGATGTAACCAAGGCATGCATCACCCTAGTCAGATCAGGCAGCTCCAGGAACGGGCGCAGCTGGCGCACCAGTTTTAATTGGGCAAAGGCGCTCCTGGATACAGCAGTAATCTGGGCCTCCAAATTCAAAGCTGAGTCCAAGAGTACACCCAAACTGCGAACCTGAGACTTCAGGGGGAGTGCAACCCCATCTAGCACCGGTTGAATCCCTATTCCCTGATCTGCCCTCCGACTGACCAGGAGTACCTCTGTTTTGTCAGGATTTAATCTCAACTTGTTTGCCCTCATCCAGTCCATCACTGATGCCAGACACTGGTTTAGGGTCTGTACGGCTTCCTTGGGTTCAGGTGGAAAAGAGAAATAGAGTTGAATGTCATCAGCATACTGATGGCACCGAACCCCAAAACCCCGGACAACCTCTCCCAGCGGTTTCATGTAGATGTTAAATAACATGGGGGACAAAACTGAACCCTGAGGGACCCTATAGGTCAATGGCCAGGGGGTCGAGCAGGAGTCCCCCAGTATTATTTATTATTATTTATTATTTATTAGACTTTTATACCGCCCGACTAGCAATAGCTCTCTGGGCGGTGAACACAAGAAATACAATAAAATCACACAATATAATACAACAAAACATATAAAAATAAAACAATCTAAAATCAGTTACAACAAATTTTAAAAATTAAGTTAACTTAAATTAAAATGCTTCGGAAAAGAGGAAGGTTTTAACTTGGCGCCGAAAGGATAACAATGTCGGCGCCAAGCGCACCTCCTCGGGGAGACTATTCCACAGTTCAGGGGCCACCACTGAGAAGGCCCTAGATCTTGTCACCACCCTCCGGGCCTCCCTATGAGTCGGAACCCAGAGGAGGGCCTTCGTAGTAGACCGTAGTGTACGGGCCGGTTCGTATCGGGAGAGGCGTTCTGACAGGTATCGTGGTCCCGCGCCAGTACCACCTTCTGGGTTCGGTCCTCCAGGAAGAACTGGAGCCACTGTAACACAGTGCCCCCAAGTCCCATCTCAGCAAGGCAGCCCAGAAGGATACCATGATCGATGGTATCGAAAGCCGCTGAGAGGTCCAGTAGAACCAACAGAGACACACTCCCCCTGTCCAGTTCTCTGCGTAGGTCATCCACCAAGGCGACCAAAGCCGTCTCTGTCCCATAGCCAGGCCTGAAACCAGATTGAAATGGATCCAGATAATCCGTATCATCCAGGATTCTCTGGAGTTGGGCGACCACCACACGCTCTATTATCTTGCTTAAAAATGGAATATTGGAGACTGGCCGGTAGTTGCCTAGTAAAGAGGGATCCAGGGACGGCTTTTTCAGCAGTGGTCTTATAACTGCCTCCTTTAAGCATGATGGAATTCTGCCTTGTTGTAGAGAGGCATTAACTACTCCCCTGACCCAATCGACCAGTCCCCCTCTGGTACTTCTAATGAGCCAGGAAGGGCAAGGGTCCAGTACACAAGTGGTGGCACGCGCCGCTCCAAGGATCTTGTCCACATCCTTGGGCAGGACAAGTTGAAAAGAATCCATTTTAATTGGACAAACAGGCACCAAAGTTACATCCTCAGAGACTGTATCAATTTTAGCATCCAAGTCAGAGCGAATCTGAGCGACTTTGTCTGCAAAGTGCCGTGCAATTTCTTGACAGCGGTCTGCTGAGTGGTCAGAATTACCCTCACGGGGGCTGGAACTTAACTCGAAACAGTTCCACTGGACGGCTCCCAGCAGACGCAATGGAGGCCGAGAAGAAAGATTTCTTCTTAGCCCGTACTGCCTCGGAGTAGGCCTTCAAATAGGCTCTAGCCCGAGATCGATCAGCTTCGCTCTGAGTCTTCCACCAATGTTGCTCTAGTCCCCGTCTGACACGTTTCATCACCACCAGCTCCTTGGAAAACCATGGGACCGGTTTGGCTCCACTCCGAAAGAGGGGACGCTCGGGAGCGATCGTGGCCATTTCTCTATTAAAGAGGTCAACCAGGGCTTCGACAGGATCGCCTGCCAAGGTGACAGGAAAATCTCCAAGAGCCGTCAGGAAACCATCCAGATCCATCAGCCTCCTGGGATGAACCATTCTAAATGGTCCCCCACCCCTACAGAGGTTCTGAGTCCCAGTGAGTCTAAACCCGACCAGGTAGTGATCTGTCCATGACAACGGAACCACCGCGAGTTCTTCCACACCAAGATCACCGTCATCCCGACCAACACAGAAAACAAGGTCGAGGGTGTGACCAGCAACATGAGTGGGGCCAGATACTACTTGAGACAGACCCATGGTTGTTATGGAGGCCATGAAGTCCTGAGCCACTCCCAACAGAGCAGTCTCAGCATGGATGTTGAAGTCACCCAGTACCACAAGCTGAGGGGACTCCAACACCAACCCCGAGACTACCCTGGCTAGCTCAGGTAGGGAGACTGTGGAGTAGCGGGGTGGGCGGTACACCAACAGAATCCCTATTCTGTCCTGGCCACCTAACTTCAAGTACACACACTCGAACCCTGAGAACTGTGGGAGAGGGCACCTGGTCAGGGGGATGGTGTCACGATAGACCACTGCGACCCCACCGCATAAGCCTTAGCAAAACTACAGGAGGAGTTTTAAAGCCTTCACATTCAATTTTCTCAGTCTGCATCTGTGTTGGAATTGCTTTTTAATATTTTTTTTAAAAAAATCAAATCAATGTTTTTAACTTTTTTTAAAAAAAGTCTTGAAAGCTTTTTAAAAAAAAGTTTTTAAAGATGTTTTGTTTTCATGTATTTTAAAGTCTGTTTTTAGTGCTTTTGTTTGCCACCCTGGGCTCCTACTAGGAGGAAAGGTGGGATATAAATAAATAAATAAGTAATTTTTTTAAGGTAACCACAGTTCCCTGTGAATTCTGAATTCTGAACTTGGCACACTGTGGTTTGTTTAAACTCTATTTCAGCCTTTCTCAATCTTTGGGTGCCCAGATGTTGCTGGACTACAGTTCCCATAATTCCTGACCACTGGCCATGCTGGCTGGGGCTGATGGGAGTTATAATCCAGCAACGTCTGGGTATCCAGACATTGGGAAAAGCTTATTCTAATTCAGGGGTGGAGAATCTGTGGTTCTCCAGATTTTTTTTACTCCTGATTCCCATCAACCCCAGCCAGCAATGATGGGAATTAAAGTCCTACAAGTTCTGGAGAACCACAGGTTCTCCAACCCTGCTGCAGTTAGTGAGATGCAACCAGGATCAAGCCATGGGTAGCAATCCTAGTTTGGAGGGCTCATGTAAACCAGTCTGCTATAATTTGGAGGATTAGAAATGTTATGTCTGAGCCACCCCATATAAGCAATCACTAAATCATTCCCTAAGGTCTATCAGTCAAATAAAATGTGACAGCTAACCAAGAAAACAACTGAGTTAACAGCACAGTGAAGCGTAGTAGCCATGAGGCCATGCTAAGACTTAAGACGCCCTGCTTTGATACCTGCCCTTGCCATGAACTCAACAGGTGATATTAGGAAATCAACTTTCTCAAATACACCCCCCATCAGCAATATGGGGATAAAATATGCCCATATCTGGACAGGGAACATCTTGCTTCAGTCATTCATGCTCTGGTAACCTCGAAATTGGACTACTGCAATGCACTCTACGTGGGGCTGCCCTTGAAGACAGTTCGAAAACTGCAGCTCGTACAAAATGCAGCGGCCCGACTGATAACTGGGACTAAGCGGTCAGAACATGTAACACCGATTCTGGCCCGCTTGCACTGGCTGCCTATATGTTTCCGGGCCTGATTCAAGGTGCTGGTTTTAACCTATAAAGTCTTACATGGCACGGGCCCGCAATACCTGATGAAACGTCTCTCCCGATACGAACCTACCCGTACACTGCGCTCAACATCGAAGGCCCTCCTCCGGGTGCCTACTCAGAGAGACACCCAGAAGGCGACTACAAGAAAGAGGGCCTTCTCGGTAGTGGCCCCCGAACTTTGGAACACCCTTCCTGATAAGGTACGCCTGGCGCCTATGCTACTATCTTTTCAGCGCCAGGTGAAAACCTTCCTCTTTTCCCAGGCTTTTTAACATCCTAACATTTTAGTATGTTAGTATCTTAGTTTTGTATTGAAACACTTTGTATTTTGGTATTTTGTATTGTCTATTGGCATTTCAGTATGGATTTAATTATGTTTTAACTTTTTAGTCATTGTTGTATGTTCTTATTGTTGATCATGTTGATCATGTGGTTTTAAATTGTATATGAAATGTTATTTATCTTGATGTATACTGCCCAGAGAGCTTCGGCTATGGGGCGGTATAAAAATTTAAATAAATAAATAAATAAATAAATAAAATCTGCCTCACAGAGTACTTGAATTGTATTTTACAGCAAGATAATGAATTACTTTGAGCACTGCAATAGACTATAAAAATGCAAAGTATAATAAGCATGTTGATCAACTAATCCACACCACAACGTGCAACACACAGAGCAGTTGTACCAAATCAATAGCACAGACTGTTTCTTGCAGTGCCACCTGCCTAAATTACATGTTCATGAATGAAACCAGGGTAAACTCCTGCTACAAAATGCACATCTTCAATCCAAGATTAATGAATGAATTAATTAAATGGCACCACTGCTCAATATATCAAAGATGAGGGACCACAGCTCAGTGGTAGAGTATATGTTTTGCATGCAGAAGGTCCTAGGTTCAACCTCTATCCTCTTCACTTAAAAGGGTCCAAAACAGATGACAGAAAAGACCTCTGCTTGAGACCCAGGAGATGCCAATCAGAATAAAAATACTGACCTAGATGGCCAAATAATCTAACCCGGGGAACACAGTACAGCAAGTGATCAGGGATGATGGGAGTTGTCATCCAAGAACATCTGCAGGCCCACAGGTTCCCCATCTCTAGTCTATCATATTATAAGGCAGCCTCCTATGCTTTGGAGGTGAGTCCATAACTAACCCCTTCTAGGATGCACACCTTAATGTAGTGAGGGGGGTTGAAAGTGTTGAAGAAGCTAACAGCAATGACCAAGAGGCTAGACTCCTAGCAGGGGCACCCAAGGCAGAATGGTCAAAGCTGAAACACCAGACTAAGATGCATCCAAACTCAGAGGAAGGCAATGGTAAACCACCTCTGAATATCTCTTACCACAAAAACCCTATGAACAGAGTATCCAAAATGCAACACAAGATAGTGCTGGAAGATGAGACCCCCAGGTCAGAAGGCACCCAATGAGCTACTGGGGAAGAACAAAGGACAAGTACGAGTAGCACTGTGACTAATGATGCAGCTGGGTCAAAGCTGAAAGGAAGACCAGAGGCTGGTGTGCACAGATGTGAAAGGAGAGTCCGGAGTTGTACAACTCACACAATAGGAACATGGAATGTGAGAAGCATGAACCAGGGAAAGTTAGAAATTGTCAAGCAAGAAATGGAATGCATCAACATTACAATACTTGGTGTGAGCGAACTAAAATGGACAGGAATGGAACATTTTCAATCAGGCAACTACAAAATATTTTATGCAGGAAATGAGAAATTAAGAAGAAATGGGGCTGCTTTAATAGTGAGAAGTGATGTAGCAACAGCAATTAGGAGCTACAACGCAAGGTCTCAGTGAGTAATATCAATGAGATTAAACGGGAAACCTACCAACATAACCATCATCCAAGTCTGTGCTCCAACAGCAAACGGAGCAGAAGAGGAATTGGAGAAATTTTACGCAGAAGTACAGGAAGAAATTGATCACACACCAAAACAAGATGTGCTGATAATCATGGGGGATTGGAATGCAAAAGTAGGGAACAGAGAAGAACTAGGAAATGTGGGGAAATGGGGCCTAGGAGACAGAAATGAAGCAGGAGAAAGACATTGAATTCTGTGAAGCCAATAATTTGTTTCTTGCGAACTTATTTTTTGAGCAACCGAAAACACGACTGTATACGTGGACATCACCAAATGGTCAATATAGGAATCAAATTGATTATATAATTGGTAGCAGAAGATGGAGAAGTTTCATACTTTCTGAGAAAACAAGACCAGGAGCAGACTGCGGTACAGATCATGAACTGGTTGTATCGAAAATCAGAGTAAAGCTAAAGAAGAACAACAAATCATTCATAATGCCAAAATACAATTTAAGTAACATCCCAGAAGCATATAAAGATCAAATAAGGAACAGATTTGAGATTTTCACCTTAGTTGACAGAGAACCCGAAGAACTATGGAATGAAGTCAGAGATGTTATCAGGGAAGAATGCAAAAAGACAATACCTCTTGTTAAAAAGAGAGAAAGACCTCAATGGATGACTGAAGAAACTCTTAAAATGGTTAAAGAGAGAAGGAAAGCAAAAGCAAAAGGAGACAGAAACACAGCCAGAACCCTAAATGCAACAATACAGCAACTAGTACGTAGGGACAAAGAAAACTATTACAATAGTTACTGTATAGAAATAGAAGAGGACAACAAAAAGGGTAGAACAAGAACCCTGTTCCAAAAGATTAGAGAAATGAAAGGGAAATTTAAACCAAAAGTAGGGATGTTGAATAATCAACAGGGAAACACACTGACTAACCGAGATGAAATAAAAGGAAGATGGAAGCGCTACACTGAAGAACTCTATAAAAGAGATGCCAGGATGACAGATTCATTCACAGAGGAACCATATGATGAAGAACCAGAAATTTTAGAATGCGAGGTGAAAGTTGCTCTTAGAAAGTTGGAATAGATGACATACCAACAGAGTTGCTACAAGCTACTGAGACTGAATCTGTCCAAATTTTGACAAAAATCTATCAAGAAATATGGAAAACTAAACAATGGCCCACAGACTGGAAGCGTTCCATATACATCCCAATTCCAAAGAAAGGGGATCCCAGGGAATGCAGTAATTATCGAACTATTGCCTTAATATCCCATGCAAGTAAAGTAATGCTCAAGATTCTACAACAAAGGCTCTCGTCATATATGGAGTGAGAAATGCCAGACGTCCAAGCTGGATTTAGAAAGGGAAGAGGCACCAGAGATCATATCGCAAACATACTTTGGATACTGGAATGGACCAAGGAATTTCAGAAGAAAATCACCCTGGGCTTTATAGATTACAGCAAAGCCTTTGACTGTGTAGATCATGAGAAACTATGGAATGCTTTAAAAGAAATGGAGGTGCCAGAGCACCTGATTGTCGACTACAACTTATAGGCACATAACAACAACAACAACTGTTTGTATGGGTTTGGACAACATAGCAAGTCGTGGTCAGTCCAAGCCAGAGAACCTATTTTTGTAATGCTAAAACAGCCTTTCCCAACCTGGTGCCTTCCAGATGTTGGACTACAACTCCCAACAAATCCAGTTAGCATGGCCAATGATCAGGAATAATGCAAGTTGTAGTTGAAAACATATGTAGGGGGCACCAAGTTAGAGAGGATTGTGCTAAACTATGATGAGCTCAAGGTCTGTCAGTAAGCTTTCTGCCTGAGCAGGTATTTGAAGCCAGATTTCCTTGATTTGGGGCACTCTGTCCACTGCATTATGCTGATTCTCTGAGAAAAAGTAACTCCCTTTTCAGTTTACTAAAAGTTCCCTTTTTGGTTTTCTAGAGGTAGAATGACACTTTAACACACTTTTGAAGAATAGAAGGCTACCACCAAAAATGCCAGCTTCATTTTTGAAAAGTATCTGATCTTGTTTGGCAAAACCAAGGATTTTTGCACTAAGGCTTATATGAACACCAGTGGTTATTATGTGTCATAAAGAGAAGCTGTTGCAATCCTCAAGCTTCATTTTTGGGTATATTCTTTTTAAAAAAGATTTATTTTTAAATAATTCATAAGAAACTGGAAAGGCTTTGATGCCAGCTGGGTCTGATTTAATCACAAGTAAGAATAGAATGGTTTGCCTGAACAAAATCACAAATCCCATCTTTTGAGACTTGGGCATGAATTATTCCTACTAGTGTATTTTTGACATTTTATTGTAAAAGAATCTCTTACAGGAAAAATTGCTATCTTTTTGAAACTGAATCTAGAGGAATAGGTGTGCAGTATTTTATGTTTCCCTTGATGTGAATACTGATTGTTTGCCTTAGGGAAAATGGCAAGATAGAGCCCTAGAAAAAATCATGAAAAACATAGGCATATCAGGGCTAAAACTTTAAGAAAATCTGCTGTCTACCATAACTGATTATTTGCCTATCTAGCCTCTGAACATGTGAAGGAATAATAAAGATGAAAGTGCCTCTGAGTTAGGGGTTGGACTAAGTCATCTTGTGGCCTTTCCCAATTTTGATTATTTGTGCAGTGATCCTTTCATTTATCAGTGAATAACAACTGCAAGCTTACACATCTGAACCTACAAAGCTGGTTTTTATTGAATCAGACCATTGAGCCATCTCAGTAATATCTGCTTTGACTAACTGCCACAGCTCTCCAGGCTTCCTTATCACCTGCTACCTGATCCCTTTAATTGGATATGCCAGGGACTAAAGTTGGGACTTTTGGCATACAAAAACAGTGCTGTGTCAGTTATGGTGTTGTTGTTGTTATGTGCCTCCAAGTCGACTACAACTTATGGCGACCCTATGAATCAGCAACCTCCAAAAGCATCTGTCATGAACCACCCTGTTCAGATCTTGTAAGTTCAGGTCTGCGGCTTCCTTTATGGAATCAATCCATCTCTTGTTTGGCCTTCCTCTTTCTCTACTTCCTTCTGTTTTCCCCAGCATTATTATCTTTTCTAATTAATCATGTCTTCTCATGATGTGTCCAAAGTAGGATAACCTCAGTTTCATCATTTTAACTTCTAGTGACAGTTCTGGTTTAATTTGTTCTAACACCCAATTATTTGTCTTTTTCGCAGTCCATGGTACCCGCAAAGCTCTCCGCCAACACCATATTTCAAATGAGTTGATTTTTCTCTTATCTGCTTTTCTCACTGTCCAACTTTCACATCCAGTGTTCAGTGATACATCTCTGCATTTGAGGACCTTTTCTAGTTCTCTCATAGCTGCCCTCCCCAATCCTAGCCTTCTTCTGATTTCTTGACTATTGTCTCCATTTGGGTTAATGACTGTGCCGAGGTATTGATAATCCTTGACAAGTTCAATGTCCTCATTGTCAACTGTAAAGTTGCATAAATCTTCTGTTGTCATTACTTTAGTCTTTTTGACGTTCAGCTGTAGTCCTGCTTTTGTGCTTTCCTCTTTAACTTTCATCAGCATTTGTTTCAAATCATTACTGGTTTCTGCTAGTAGTATGGTATCGTCTGCATATCTTAAATTATTGATATTTCTCCCTCCAATTTTCACACCTCCTTCATCTTGGTCCAATCCTGCTTTCCATATGATATGTTCTGTGTACAGATTAATAAATAGGGCGATAAAATACACCCCTGTCTCACATCCTTTCCGATGGGGAACCCGTCGGTTTCTCCATATTCTGTCCTTACAGTAGCCTCTTGTCCAGAGTATAGGTTGCGCATTAGGACAATCAGATGCTCTGGCACCTCCATTTCTTTTAAAGCATTCCATAGTTTCTCATGATCTACACAGTCAAAGGCTTTGCTGTAATCTATAAAGCACAGGGTGATTTTCTTCTGAAATTCCTTGGTCCATTCCAGTATCCAAAGTACGTTTGCGATATGATCTCTGGTGCCTCTTCCCTTTCTAAATCCAGCTTGGACGTCTGGCATTTCTCGCTCCATATATGGCAAGAGCCTTTGTTGTAAAATCTTGAGCATTACTTTACTTGCATGGGATATTAAGGCAATAGTTCGATAATTACTGCATTCCCTGGGATCCCCTTTCTTTGGAATTGGGATGTATATGGAACGCTTCCAGTCTGTGGGCCATTGTTTAGTTTTCCATATTTCTTGGAAGATTTTAGTCAAAATTTGGACTGATGATTTGTTGAAACAACGGACCTTTAAACCACAGTTTAAGAAGTTGGCTTGTTTCAAGAAACCATAGTTAAGATTAGCCACAGTTTAGGGTTAGTCTAAACCAGCCTTTCCCAACTAGTGTGCCTCCAGATGTTGTTGGACCACAATTCCCACCTTTCCTAACCATTGGCAATGGTGGCTGAGGATGATGGGAGTTGTGGTCCAACAACACCTGGAGGCACACTGGTTGGGAAAGGCTGGTCTAAACTATGGTTAATCCAAAAGGGAAACAGAAGCTTCCAATCTCCTCCTTGCAGCTCGACCAATGAAGAAAAGGGAGCATGTAATTCTGAGAGTTGTTGTGTCTCATCCTTGCAATGCTAAATCATTGTAAACTTTCCCACTATCTCAGATCCTACAACATGTATGAAGGCATATAATACAGAAATATTGCTGAAGCTAAGCAGGTCTAGGTACAGGAAACTGCCTGAGAACCCTATACACAGCTCAACATTCCCAGGAGGGATGATGGGACATAAATAAATAATAATGTATGCAACCTTATGTTTGTTGAAATAAGGTGGTATAACCATTTAATAAAAAAGGACTGTAGCCATTTTTAATTCAATGAAAATGTGTCTGATTAATTGCGAAACGTATTTAAAAACCAGTTAATTAATGCAAGTACTTAAAAATTCTGCAGATGACAGGTACCTTCTTAGAAGAGGCATCCCCCTTTTACTCTCACACAGGAAGGAAGGCTTCTCCTAAGATGGCACCTACTGTAAGATAAATAAAAACAAATAATTTTTCTCTTAAAAACAATGGCTCCAGTCACATATAAATTTATATAGATTTGATCATTAATAATAAAAATAAATAAACATACTTCAGGTTGTATTTGTGCCCCAAACAACTACCACTTGTATGTATGGGCTGGTGGACTAGCAGTATAATTTTGGTGGGCTAGCAACTTCAACTGACTTATTTGCAAGGCTGATTGAAGGGCTTCTGTCCACATGTAGTCTATTTCTACAGTCTGGTTTCTGCATTATTTTTTCACAATGACCAATGCTTAACTGTGGGAGTCATCCCAGAGGTAATGCTTCCTTTGCCTATCAAGGAATTCTCCATATATGAACAAATTATTTTTATCAGGGATTTTTACTATTGCTTTTGCCCTGCCGTTTGGGGCGATTTTGCTGATGCTTTGTTACATTTTATTTTTATTTTTTTTAGCATACATAAGCTACCCTGACAACTGTATATTGAAAGGTGGTATAAGCTAGTATGTGGAATTCCTTCCCTACTGAGATGTCTGGCCTCATCTCTTTATAGTTTTCGGCAGCTTTCAACAAGCATTTAGAGGAGAGACCCGATTCCTGATGCTGCTTTTAGTAACTCTTCTTTAATTATTTGTTATGTGCTTTTAAAGATTGTGTTGTTTTATCTATTTTTTTATCAATTTGCCTGTTGTAAACTGCTTTGTGCTTGTGCAAAGGTGTCATATAAATTATATAAATAAAAAATAAAAATCTATTAGTGATCACTCATGGCCAAGTAAGATTGTCTTCCAAGATAAGGTCTTTAACAGTGGATTCGTAAGTGACTGTGGAGGCCAATTCTGGATCCACACAGCCTCCCACAGTGAGGACATAGGTTTCCAGATGGAAGATGGTCACGATAAGGATTTGTTTGACGTGTCTTCTGCTTAGCTCGCTTTGTTTATTTATAAATTAAAAAATTATAAATAAAAAATTAAAATCCAATAGGTAGATAAATGCAGGAAGAATTGTGCTGTTGATCATAATCAATGGGGGGAGCAGGCAGAGAGATCTGAGCAGCTAGGAGATTAAAATGATATGCGATGCTACCAGGATTTCTTTGCATGCCACATTCATTTTACTGTATTTATTAGTCCTCCAATAACTAATGTTCTCTGGGCAAATTACAACATACAATAAAAACAACTAAACTATAAGAGCCAAAATACAATTCTGAAAAGCACATTAAATCAACATAAAACAGAGAAAAAACAGCAACATATAATCCCAACTTTAAACATTCCAGGGATAAAACAGGTGTAGCAGGATTTTAAAGGCCTGTGAGAATAAAGAGGAATTTGCATGGCCCTAAGATATCAAAGTAGGTGCCAGACACGACTCTCTGCAGAGGGCATTCCACGGAGGCTTATTCTCGTCACCATATCTCACCATGTGGGGGCATACAGAGAAGGGTCTTCGATGATGATATCAGGGCAATGAGCAGGTACAGAGAGCAACAAAGGTTATGTTTTATCTTCACGGTCAGAAGTGGTATGCTTCTGAATACAAATTGCTGGAAATTGCAGGCGGGGAGAGTGCTCTTGTATTCAGGTCCTGCTTGCAGGCTTCCCATAGGAATCTGGTTGGCTACAGTGAGAAATGGATACTGGACTAGATGGGCCACTGGCCTGATCCAGAAGGCTGTTTTTATGTTCTTAACACAAAGGAAACATACAGACAATGCCATAGGTCTGGCTGCAAATTGTCCACATGAACCAAAATGACCACAGATACAATATGTCAATACAGCTGCTTGAACATCATCTGGAATTGTGAACTGTGTCCATCTGGTGAGCATGTGATAGATCTTTGGATAGGATGAACTCTTCTGATAGTAGAAGGAGACTGAAAATTGTTGTGGAGTGTAAGAATTTAGTGAGATGGCTTTTAGGAGTGCAGGGTGAATGCAGTGAAAACTGGTGAATACTAGAACTTACGGAGGGGCTGTGAAATCTACGGGGGCAATCAATGAGCAGCAGGAGAGAGACGTTTCACAGTTATGCACCATTGCCTCCTTGTAGATATAACTCTGAGGCATAACTGTATGCAGAAAAAGATAAGTAGCATTATAAAAAAAGTATTTTTGCACATTTAAGGCTTCTTTATTCATGCACAGAGATTTGTGCATTTCCCATTTTACAACCAAATTAGCCACAGGATCTTCCTTGAAGCGATGCAGCTTCACCGTTTGTGAATTAAATACCACAAAGAGATGTAATGTTCCCAGTGCTGCTCAGAGGAGTGCTCTTATTTGCCGCAAATTCAGAAACCTCAGCATTCATTACAACTCAATAAACGGTCTTCAGCTCAGGTAACGTTGTATTACTCAAAGAACAGGGTAAACAAATTGGCTTCAAGGCATGCTGGGCAGATGTAAAAAAGGTGGATGGTTCTTTCATCACAGGGTCTAAATCCTAAAAGGAGTTCAGCCCCATCAATCAGAAACCAGCCATTGTTGAGAATGATGAATGGTACTGAGAATATAGTGTGCTTATAAATGAGAAAAAAGCTCATATGAAAATTTGCCACCATCTGCAGGTGCTAAGCAAAGTTTATTTCAAGAGTCTTGCACAGGAGCAGGCAACCTGTCACCCTCCAGATGTTGTAGAATACAACTCCCATCAGCCCTGATCATTGGCCATGGTGGTAGAGGCTGATGGGAATTGGAGTCTAACCATTTCTGGAAGCCGCTGTTTCCCCACAGCTTGTCTAGAAGCTTGTCCATGGTTACAAAAAAAAAGGCAGTTATGTGATGTCCCCCATACTTCTCTCTCAGCACTTCACAGATTTGTCTCCATTGACAATATTGAGAAAATTACAAGCCTGTTTCACACATCACAGCAGTGTGGTAGAGTAAGAGAGTGCTGAACTGGGACTGGAGAGATCCAAGTTCAAATCCTCACCCAGTCATGAAGGTTATTACCCTCCTTCTCCACCTAGTCTATCTCAAAAGGTTGATGTTAGGATGAAATGGTGGAGAGGGGAACCTTGTATGTTGCTCTGAGAATCTTGGAGGAAGCACAGTATATAAACATGTAACAAATAATTTAATGTAGGTGCATGACCTGAAAACTGGAGGCTGAATGTGTAAATTGACTTCATTGGAAAGCACTGCATTTTCAGTGAGACAAGGAAATTTGAAAAGTTCTATCTGTGATGTCCCATTCACACACATACCCTTATATTTCAGCTGCCTCCATCACAACTGCTTCCTCCCTTCCCTTGCCCCAGGAAACTTATTTCAGGCAGGAGGAGATAGTAGATTACGGTTTGTACAGAAGGGACACTGAAGGCCTAACTACATCATTATGTTAATGATGTAATTAGCAATCACATTGTCCATTTTTTAAAAATGAAATGCCAGGCATCAATTGGGGGGCTAGGTATTTACAGCCTCACAGCATGGAAGGAGGGGAGATTTAAACATTTTCTCCCCAGACACAATCTTGGTAAAGGTTGCCCCTGGTCATGGGCAGATTATAATGGTGCAATCGCAACAGGGCCTATACCTACAAAGGGGTCCAGACTCTGAGCTTTCTTTTTATTAAAAAAATAAGTCACTAGCCCTCCTAGAAAGAAAGTAATAAAGCAAACTGTGCAGGCAACCTTCTAAGTGACTTCTGTGAGATGAGCCAACGTGGGTGCTCCCACCTTTCAGTGTAATGAATGAAGTCAGAGCTGTGACTGAAGTGAGTTGTTTGGACACTGAGGTATAGGAATCCCTGGTGTCCTAAAAAGCTGCTTTTCCCCTTCCCCTTTTCTGCACTTTTTTCTACTCCTTGGAATCTCTGTAGTTCATCCTTCCTTTCTTTCTAGCAACCAGGATTCATCTTTCCTGTCTGAGATCGGGTACTTCCTAGAAATTATTTTCTGCAAATACTACTCCACAATAAGTGTGATCCCCCACCCACCCACCCACCCTCATAAATGGCAAATGCAAAATGATAAAACTTTACAAAAAAGCTCAGGCATGGCTCCTGCTGTACAGGAGCTGAAGTCTAAGCACTAATTAAGAATTCACTGGAGAGTTAACTTACAATACAATGCTATACCTGTCTACTGAGAAGTTAAGTCTCTGTATTTAATGGAACTTACTCCCATGTAAGTGGTGCTATTCTGGGAACTGCACCAGCCACCTTAACCTGGCCTTACCCCCAGTACATAAATTAGCATTAAGAAATTCTTCCCATTGGTGCCAATTCGAGTTTTCCCCCAATTGCCACACTAGAGAGGCAAAGATTGAAGATTTAGAGAAAGGCTTATCCCCCCTTTCAGTGAAAATCACTCCCTGCCCCCATTCCTGTTATTGCTTTTAATTAAAACATCTTGATTGCTAATCAAATCATCACCACAGCACATAGCTAGGCCCTAAGGAGACCTCCTAAGGCTCCTTTTCAATATCTCCAGTGCATCTTCTTCTCTTGTTGGAGAAGGAACTGGAGACCGAGGCTTCGTTTTAGTATTCCTGCTGCAGAGAACATTGTCTTCTCTCATCAGGGAGTGTACTGCTGCTACAAGTCACAGTATTAAGTCACTGGGTTCCTGCTGGGAGGAAGGGCAGGATATAAATCAAATAATAAATAAATAAATAAAATATTATTGATGAGAGAAGATGTCTGCATGCTAGTGACTCAGATACACACTCCCCCTACCCCGCGGTCAAGATATGATGCTCTGCTGGGGAGTAGCTCTGCCACCACCTCTTGCAGGATAAATTTAGAGCCATAAATTTATTTCAGCTGCATGTTGCTGGTGCTTAGGATATTCACACTTAAAGTAAATTATTAGAAGGAATTATAGCTAGTGGCTAGGCTTGAAGTTGGGCTGAAGCGTGAATGGAAAAGGGGGAACAAGTTAATGATACAAAAGAAGTGAGAACGCAGTCTGTACACCTGCAGCAGAAATGGGAAGTAGACACCAAGGGATTTCCTGTAACATTTGAATCATAGACAGCACATATGGAGGACATCTGAGTTGTGCATGTAGGGTGTATATATGCAGGACACATGGCCAGTAAAGGTCATCACTAAGGGAAAAATGGGAGGTGTGGAGACAAACAACTATGGGTGGTATTCAATGTGTCCCATCAGTTCAAGGATTTCCGTTTGTGTAACAGAACTTTCCCCCTCTCCTCCCACCACACCCTCCCTGCATCTGCTCGAGGGTTGGGGGAAGTCCTAGAACAGATTTGGGGACATGCAGGGGGAGGAAAGGGGGGGAAGTTCCATTGCACAAGCAGATTGATGGGACCCTGGCTTGAATGCTACATTGGGTACAATCCTATATAAAAAGGGATGGAACAAAGAGCTTGCGTGTGTGTGGGGGGGTATTTCTGGTGTATATACCAGATCTTGTGGACCATATTCTGGGATCTAGGATGCAGGCTGACGGGTTACCATCATTATCTCTGCTAACTTGGAAGGTAAGAAATATATATTTTGCCTCTTCCTTATATGCGTCTTTTCCTTACATCCATGTGAGACTTTATTCTTTTCCTATGCTTTTGTGAAGCTCTGTGTGTGCTTCCAGTAAAGTTTTTCTGTTAAACCACAAACTCATTTGTTTTAACTGTCAATAAAAGTCCAGTGATTGAACAAGAGCCATATGGAACAGGTGTAAGTAATTAAGGAAGTTATGAGCTTCCAGATCAATCTTCTTGCACCTAAAAACAAAAAAACCTCCTAAAATTAAATCCTACATTTTGCACAGGGTAACAGTTGTGGGGGACCCTAGGGCAGGGGAAGTGGGGAGACAACTAAGAAAGGGCTCGGCCCTTTGTGAGGGTTAGCCTGGAACCCCTTTCAGAGCAAATAGTTGGATGCTCATGTGTCCCTCTAATTGTCTGTCTCACCACCACTAATACGCACACAGACTAACCTTCACTACCTACACCACAATCTGCCACAAGAAGGTGCAACAAGGCAGGAGGTGCTTTCAGAGCAATGACTTGTGCAAGAACCACTCCAAATGCTGTAGGGAAAGGCATCAACAACAACAGTCAATGAAACAATTTGAATTGTGGGGTAAAATGGAAAAAATTCCTCTACTATATTTTTCTGCAGAATGTTTTGCACTGTTTTGTTAAATTAGTTAGGGATCTAGCAAGCAGAATATAAGCTAAATTGGGGAAGTGGAATAGATAAAATACCAGTTAAATCTAAAATCAAGTGCAATTATCTTTTGTCAGACAACTATCCTGACAATATAGCCACATATTTACATGCACATATATTTAAGGGCATTGCTCTACTGACATATTAGAGTTAAAAAGATCATTTTTCTTTTTAAAAACTGTTTATTATTATTATTGTTATTGTTATTATTGGCCCCTGCTAGGAGGAAGGGTGGGATATAAATCAAATAATAAATATATTATTGTTGCTGTTGTTGTTATTGCTGCTCCAATTCCAAACATACTAAGGGTGGTGGGGGCATTATATCACCAATACTTATTGCAATTCCAAGAATTAACACTAAAGCCAAAATACAATAAAAATATATTTCAACCAAAGAAAAGGAAAAGATAGCATAGAACACTGTATCACAAATATTTCCAACATTTCTAAAGGTTAACACAAAAGCCTGACTGTAACATGGAAAATTATGTTTTATAACTTTAACAGCTTCTAGATTTTATCTAATATAATTTGGCACTAATTAAATTGAATACCGCTTACCATGATAACACTATTCATAGGGTTGCCATAAATTGGGATTGACTTGAAGGCAGTCCATTTCATTTCAATACTGCTGCTTGGACTTTATTATAATGATATTTGTTATTCCCATATTTTATAAACTTCTACCAGGGTTCAAATACATTTCTTTGTGCATTTAATATGTTATTTTATGCATAAGCACCCTGTGCCAAACTGTTACCATTCCTTGTTTGATGGAATTCGCTTCTTTTTCTAGTATTTTGCAACTAATATAAGCACTGCTACCTAAGGTTTTTCTATCATTCCCCTTTCTTTCGTTGGGAGTATTTCTTTTACCTTTCCCAAAATAAAAAAAATCAAAGGAACTACCCCCGCCCCACATAGTAACAGAAGTATATCCCACTGAGTTGTCATATTTTAAAAAGGTATACAAGTATTCCAATAAAATAATTTCCAAGAAAGGCTTTGAATGCATTTGAAAATACAATCATTTAAACCTAACTAAGGGTGCAATCTACCTTCCAGATATGCCAGGCTGAGGGGCTGCTGGATGAGGCATGTATGTGGAGGAGGAGGAAGGATGTCGGCACTGCTGTTTGGGCACAAATGAATGCCCAAAGCAGCCGAGAATTGGCATTGCGTCTCTGGGGGTAAATGAAAGCACATTGCCTCTGACTTTGTTAGGTTGACTTGCAGGCCAGAAACCCCCACAAATTGCTCTAATTCGGTCTTTAACGATTGTGCTGCTTCCAGAGGATTGACCACTGTCAGCGGCAGCGCCATGTCGTTGGCATACATACTGAGAAGATGTGCATCTTAAATCTATCTGAATCCCTTTTATATTTTTGTTTTGTCTTAAATGTTGTGCCAAAGGTTCTATTACCAACAAGAACAAGAGAGGACATCCTTGTTTCGTTCTTCTAGGCACTGTAAATTGCTGAGATTCTCTGCCATTTATTCTAATCACTGCTGTAGAGGGTGAGTAAATTTGATTCAATGTAAAGCATATATTTTAACACTGATATGTATTTGATCTTTTTTTAAGGGCTGCTCCCACCCCCTGGAAGGGATGGATAGAGTAGGCCAGGCTCTTGAGACATCTTTTGGCAACAAGCAGGGAAGGAGATCTGGCTCCTTCTCTACTGAAAGAAAAGGCAAATTTCCATAAGAATATTAAAAAGGGTTGATTCCTCCTTTGTCCCAGCAAAGTTATTCTGGAACATTGCAAGGTTCTTATGGATAACCCCAGTCAAATCACTCATCATTATTATACTCAAGATTAAACATTCAGAGCAGGTCAGCAGCAAAAAGCAAACAAAAAATGAATTATGAATCCTACCATCAGAGACCAACTGGCAGAGTCAAGCCGCAGGTTCTTGGCTGGCTGATCCCAGAAATGTAATTAAAACTGTATTAAAAATCCAAAATTAGTAAAATGTTCCCCTCTGAAGTCCCAGCTAGAAGCCCTTATAAGGCTAGACACATGGCACACAGGAAAGATCAAAAGGCATGGTAGGAAGGTACAAAACACAGCACCTGCTGTGCTGAAGCTCAGCAGATCTAGGTCTGGTCAATGCCAAGGTTAGAGATTGTCTCAGAACCACTTTGTACTCCCTGAGGAATGGTAGTATATAATGACCCCATTCGCATGTTGTGGTAAGGTATAATCTGAAACAAACTATGATTTAACATAGGGATGTGGAACTGGATCCAGCCAGAGGGCCAGGTCCTTCTCTCCCCCATGGAACAAGTTGGGCAGATGGGAAAGATGCAAACACACAGGGCTTCGCAGGCACCATCCATCAGCTGATTGGCATGCCTGCAAACCCCCATTTCAGGCAAGCCATGTCTTTACCTGCTAGGGTTGCCAGGTCAGAAGCATCCCAAAACCCTGAGATTTCAGAGGCGGACCCGAGTGATGTCATGGGGGTGGGCCATAGTGATGTTATAGGGCAGGTCCTAGCAATGTCATTAACCATGATACATTAAGTATCAACTACAGTTGCTTGGAGCATACCATTCAAACAAAAACACTTCTCCGATTGGAAATTAAGATATAAATTGTAGCTAAAAGTTGTTGTTCCCAGGTCCAGCTGAAAAGACGTGATCATTTCTTCTCACCTACTTAGGGAGACCTGGAAACCCTACTACCTGTCCCACACCTGACATCATATATGACTAATTAGGTCCGTAGGCCAAAGGTTCACCATCACTGGTTAAATGTGAACAAGCTGCTTGATTGTTCCCATTGATCTGGCCTGTGTGAGCAGAACAGGCCAGAAAACAGGTCCATGAACCAGCAGTTGCTGAGTCTCCAAGAACAAAATCCTTGGAGCAACCAGTATATCACAGTATTCCGTACAGCACCAAGCACAATGCTCTACATGCAGTTAAGTAATTGCTAAGTAGCTGTACTAGCAAAAATAATTTTCTTGGCATTGCTCAATACTGTTATTGGAGTAGTTAGTTTTTCTTTTAATTCCAAGATGAATTCTCCTTCATCAGAAGCTCATATGGCAATGCCAGTGATGTCTGTCTCTGGCATAAAGTAATTCAAACTAATGAAAACAAGTTAATTTTTCTGCTAGAAAATTAAATGGAAACAAATGGCACAAAAGTTAAGTTCTTTTAAAAAGTCTATTTGCTTTGGACTAAAGCCAAAATACACAGTTCAGCATGACCATTTAGTCTTTGTACAAGCTACAGAAAGAGTGACAGGAAAAAAGAATATGAAGTGGTTTGGGGTTTTTTTAAAGGGAAATGCAAGTAAAAGCATTAATGGGTTTCTTTCTGTAAGCTGTCTCACAGCACAATAAAAGTAACATGCTGAGAGAAGCTTTTCTATTTCTCCCAAGGTGTTCAGTGTGAAAGAATAACCCTGAAAGGTCAAGTTACTTCTTAGCTTTGTTCCTACACTACTTCCTGGAATAGACCAATATCTAGAAAGTAGAAAAGAAAATCCTCTTGTTCTATGGCCTTGTTCAGATGTAATGATTTGGGTTGTGCATTCCTCCACTCCCTCCAGCATGTCAATGAGGAGAAGACTGGAAGCATCCACTTCCATTTTCAGCTAACCACAGTTTGTAATGTCCAAATCAGGAAACTGTGGTTCGTTTAAACTACAATTTGTCCAAAGAAGCCAAGATCAAGTCCAGATTTCTGATCCTGATTTTTTGGAACAAACTAGTGGGACTAGTGGGAAAGTGAGACTTTCATCTGAGTAGACATGCATAAGACTGCACCAGTATACCCACTATCAGAAATGGAGAAGAAATTTGCAGCACCTGAAAATACCTAAGCATATTTTAAATTTGCCATTTGGGAAAACAGAAGGGGAGGGAAATAGAAGCCATCAACCCTGCAGTAAACAAAATCACATTTCTATTATTTGGGCTTGGGAATTGCATCATCTCCCTACTATTTGCATTATCCAAAACCAGAAAAAATTAGTACTAAAAAAAAACCCCTCTACACCTTGTTACCAAATAAGAGAACACACTACAAGCAGTTGTTGTTGTTATATGTCTTAAGTTGATTACGACTTATGGCGATCCTATGAATCTTTTTTTGGATATATTCATAGGGTTTTCATGGTAAAAGGTATTCAGAGATGGTTTACCATTGCCTTCCTCTAAACTGACAGCACCCGGTACTCCCAGGTGGTCTCCCATCCAAGTACTAACCAGGCCTGACCTTGCTTAGCTTCCGAGATCAGACGAGATTGGGCGTGTTCAGGGTAGTATGGCAGTAAGCACAAGCAATAATCCCTCTTTTCAAACTGCCTCCAACTCTGGTAAAAACTAAACAAAAAAAGCGCTGGTGTTTTTCCTGTAGACTAACACTCTGGAAAACATAATATAAGGTGCTGTAAATTCAGTGGAAGAAAGGCAGGCTATAGAAGGAAACATAGTTTATAAATGCTTCAAAATAAATTAAAAAATGCTATCTGTCCATGGGCATCAAATAATGGGAGGTTTGCATGGACTGCAACAAACTTCTCTGTTATTTCACATGTTCACTTCTTTAGTGCACATTTCTGGATCCTTATTATTATTTTACCCAGTTGATTATATATTTAATTGAATTATGTTGTCTTTATGAAATACTTGTTTTAACATATGATTTGCTATCTACCACAAATTAATTATATATGTGTGTGTGTGTGTGTGATTAATTAATTAATTAATTAATTTGTGGTAGATAGCAAATCATATGTTAAAACAAGTATTTCATAAAGACAACATAATTCAATTAAGTAAGTAAGAACTAAGTAAGAAAATAAATCAATACATGTGTGCAACAGATTTGGATTCAGAAGATCTGAAGGGAAAAAACATGCCTACCACTTTATGGGGAAGGGTTGTAGTTCCATGTGAGCTCATCTGCTTTGCAAGCAATAAGTCCCAGCTTCAATTCCTGATATCTCCAGGTAGGATAAGCAATGTCCCTTGTCTGAAACCCTGGAGAGCCGCTGCCACTCAGTGTGGATAAAACTGAGCTAGATGGAACAATGATCTGACACGATATAAGACAGATTCCTATGCTCCACTTCTACTAAAAATGTCTCTAGTGCAAAACTCCAACTTCAACGAAGCAGGAGCTGGAAGAAATCCAAGTGCATCCACAAATAGGCTTGGATCTACATATGGGACTACTGGGATCTTGAGCAGAAAAACCTATTAGGAAAGGCATTACCTTAGACTTCTAACATTATCTAACTCCTAGATTCTGGAATCCATCAATGCTCCTAAACAAAATTCAAATATAGAATATTAAAAAAGAAAATAGGAAGATATAAAAATCTGAAAAATGAAAAAAAATGAGTGACAGAAATTTCCACGCTCTAAAGTGCATTTTTATAATCCTTAGCCAAAGTATGCAGTTATTGGATAAGTCCTAAACAGATGTTGAAAGAGTATAAGCTTTCAAAGGAAAATTAGGGAGACAGCGAAATCTCTAATGTTAAAAAAAAATGCAAATTGTTTTAAACCAGTTAGCACTTGTCACTTGCAACCACTTTCACTACTAAAAGGTTCGTGTTGACTTCAGTCCATCTATCCAACCAGATTCATGGAGCACAATTCATTGGGATGTTCTCCTGAACAAAACCCATTGAAATGAATGGGAGTGGTGATTAATATGATTGAAGATATATTTCAGATAGACGTAAATAAAGACCCTTTATTTTTATTTTATGTAAAATATATCCCACTTATCTATTAATTACTATGATTATATATTCTTACAATACCCAGGATGTTGTGTGTTAAACCCGAGAAACAAAAGCATGGCCCAAATTAACTGCTAATGAAGTTATGGGAGCAATTTAGGTTTACAGATTTAATAGCAATGTCAAGAATGGCAGGACACTACAACGGAGTTGTTGAAGATCCAACTATTTTGGGAAATTTAACTCTGTGGAAAAGGTACCATCTAATTGAAATAGGAAAGTTAATGAATAATGGATCAATCAAGTCATGAGTATATTGAAATTGTTAATATAATGGAATCGGATTGTCCCCTTTATTTCCAATATATCCAGCTCAGGAATATAATAAACAATGTAATAACTAACTATGGCCTAATGAGTGAAAAATTACAGTTCGAAGATCTAATAACAAAGATCTTACCACTAAGTAAGATGTATAAAACAATTATGAACTTAAATATAACAAATAACTTTCAGACTATTTGGGGGGGAAATCTAGGACAACACATTCCTGAAACTACCTGGAACGGGATAAGGAAAAATATATCAAGTCAAACGATTAGTATTACCTTAAAAGAATTGTTTTATATAATACTTTTTAGATGGTGCCTTACATCAAACAGGTTGAATCAAACATATGTGACCTTAAATAGAAATGTTGGAGATGTGGCAATGCACATACAGATGTCCTCACATTTTTTGGTCCTGTTCAAAAATAAAGCTATTCTGGGCAGAAATACTAGTAGAATATATCACAAGTTATGCTCTACCAGCAAACCCTTTGAGGTCTTCTGGGACACATTAAAGATCAGGTATTTACAGAAATGGTAACTTACCTGTTAACAGTTGCCCGTATCACAATAACTTTAATTTGGAAGAAAATAAACCCCCAGTACTAGATAACTGGATTATAAAACTATGGAAGAATGTCTCCATGTTGAAATTAACTAACATTGTTAGAGTAAGGGAAGGTTGCCAAGCAGATTATCATTTTATCAAAAGATGGGCACCTTTCATTATGTATTAAGCTAATTAAGATACAAGAATGGGTGGAGCCACAAATTGTGCTGGGAGGATTGTGATTACATATCCTTTTTCTCCTTTAATGTAAATAAGAATTAATGGAGGGAAAGTATATAAGGTAGGGCCCCACTCATATGGCGGGTTACATTCCGGACCCCCGCTGTAAAGTGGAACCCATTGAATAGAATGGCGAGCGATGCCCAAAAACCACCGTAAAAGTGGAACAAGCGCCATATGAGTGGGGCTTTAGTCTAATTGTGTCTAATTGAGACTGCTGTATTAGCGAATCGCTGTAAAATGAAGCACTGTAAAGCGGGGCCCTACTGTAAATATTAAGGCTAAAAAATTTATCTGTGCGATGAAACACTTTGTATTGTATAGTATATCTTGCTTGTTGGTTTTTAAAATGTTTTTTATTTTTTAGTTCATCCTTTTTGTTTTGAACACTTCGTATGTTTGGCATTTATTGTTGCATAAGTTATATAGTGCAATTTTGTTTTGTTGTGGGGGCAGGCAGCAAGAAAGCAAGAAAAAGGAACATTTGAGCTGTAGGCGCCTAGCACTGGTAAGTGTAACATGACAGTTGCAGACACAGGACCGTAGCATTGACTTTATTATACTTTTTAAGCCGGTCAATAGCAATTTAAAGAGTTAATGAAATCAACTTTGAAATTCTATGATTGCTTTTTCTGTAGTGTTCATGGGCACATCTGTAATGCAGTGGAGGAGAGAGAGACGCACGATGGAACAGAAGAAACTAAAAGCAAGCAGTACATTACATTCTATAAAAAATTCAGAAACAAAAGGTGGAACCATGGAGAGTTCCTAGTGTCTCAGTACCACTTTGAAAATAAGGCCAGGTAAGCTGGAATTCCACAGTCCAAGGAGATATTCAGCTCAATGCATATTTTGGAAGCATCCTGATGCATAGTCAAGCCACCACTAACTTTCCTCCATAAAACTGGGGAAACAGAAGGTTGCTTATACAGATTCCAGCTCTACTAACACCATGAATTACAGTTCCAACATACTGAATTCATAGCACCTAGCAAATACTCTGCTTTGATTAAACTGTGGGATGTTTTTTTAAAAAATAAAAAGAGCAATTATCAGAGCATTCCCCTGAACAAACAGCTATTAAATAATTATAAGCCTTCAAAAGAAAATTACCAAAATACTCTTTAGCAATAAACAAAGTAAAGTGTTAATGAATGAACCTTCCTTACTCAGTTCTCTTCTGCAAACAACAAAATTCTTCTGCACACATCTAATGAAGGACTCCATTGCTAACCCAGGACTCTATTTTCTTTCTATCAAAATGCTTTCAAAAGTTTTCCCCACTTCTCTCCCTGTTGAACAGCAAAGTGTAATACTATTTTCAACATACACAATAAACTGGAAATGAAAAGTCACATCATTGTTATCATCATCAACCAAGCATTTCCAATTTCATACCAAGATTCATCACTATAGCAAGTCACTGCCCTATGATAAATTAAAGAAACATAGTTAGATGAGCACACTGTAAATTACTAGCCTCGTGAACACTGATACAGATGAAGGTTTTTTTTCATATGGCTGAAGTGAAGAAATTCATAAACTGCTAGGAGTAAACCTGAGCAGAAAAAGCAATTAAGCTTCATGACCTCTTACTGATATGTATGGGATATCAAAGTAAGACCAGGATAACTAATCTATATAACTGGCTCAGGCCCCCAGAAATCATTGATTTACCTTGTTACCATTTTGGATAAATAATGTGGTATTTGGTTCATATAATAAATGTTTTCCTAACAAGTGTTCCCAGTACAGATCTTGCACATGAAAAATGTGTTACCCTCTGTAAAGATTACTGCAGTGGGCCGAATCCACTAGGAAATTCTCCCCTGTAAATCTCATTGTAATTAAGGGGATTGCAAAAGAGCATGATTCTAATTCACAACAATTAATTGAAATACAGTTTTACATTAATTTTATTCCATGTTTATGTACACCATAATATTGTGTGTTACACCAGCAGAATACAATGGCTTTGATCTAACAGAATGCACACATTATAAATCTTTTAAAAACATGATCTCTTCTTTCATGGAGAAGGAGAGCACTTAATCCAGTCCCACCCCTCTTTTACATTATGTTTTTAATTATGTTTTATTGTGTATTGTATTTACATCCACTTGTATTTTAACCTGTTTTATTATGCTGTACACCGCCCTGGGAGCTTATTGCTATAGGGCGGTCTAAAAATGTAATAAAATAAATAAATAAATAAATAAAAATAAATACATGGTTGATTGGTGAGATTTTAAAAAGGGGCTATGTGTGTGCAGCACTGGCTGCTGGGCCAAGCTGGGGAATCACACATCCTGCGGTTGTTTGTGCATGCCAGTTCCCATCCCATCCAGCTAGTGGCCACACATGATCAAATCCCAATCTAAGCATAGCAGGTATGATCCAGCTACATTTACAGCACAATCCTATACACATCTACTCAGAAGTAAGTCCCATTGAGTTCAACGGGGCTTACTCTCAGCCTAAAGATGCAATTCTGTATTCCATAGGTGGGGAACCTGTGGCCCACCAAATGTTGCTGGACTACAACTCCCATTGCCCCTGACCATTGGCCATGCTGGCTGGGGCTGATGGGAGTTTGAGTCCAAATTCAAAGGTTTCCCTTCTCCTGTTGCATTCACTTACCTGGGAGCAAGATCTACTGAAGTCAGCAGGGCCACTTCTGAGAAGACATGTCTAAGACGGTACCATAATGCACTTTTAAAAGGTCCGTTGGTTTCTATGGGCAGGTCCTCACCTGTGACATGGCTTTGGGAACATGGTTTACATTGAATTGTTCTTGTTTTTGTTTGGATTGGCTTATAAAAGTTGTGCTCTGCTTTATTTGGTCAGCTACCTTGAGGGTCCTATGATCCAAATGGCGGGATAGTAAGCTAACAACTGAAAACCACACCTGTACAACCATGTTTTAATGTTGGCTGAATCATACCCAGTGTTTGCCAATTGTCTCTCAAAGTGCATCTCGAATGGAATTAGGATTTACTAATTCCTTATTTGGTAACCCACCAAAATCCATCAGGCTCCACTCCCTGGCCAGTCAAAACCTACGCAGGCTCCACCCCATTATTATTATTATTATTATTCCTGCCCTTCCTTCCAGCAGGAGCCCAGGGAAGCATGTATCTTAAATTCATAAACAGACAACTCTAAATGAAAGCAATGTCTGCAATGTCAACATTTGCTGACTTATGGTCATTGAAAGCCATGCAGAAACACTCTTTGTTTTGTGGGGGGGGGAGGCCAACTCCCCCTTTATCCCACCACTGCACTTATGTTATTCTGGTTATTTGTCTGGATATGGTAAGTGCACTGCAAACAAATTATATAAACCAAAGCAACAATCCTATACTAACTTACCTGGAAGCAAGTCCAATTAAACGCAATGGGGCTTACTTCGGACTAGATATGCACAGAATTGCACTGTAAAAGAATTATGTTTGCTCCACTTTCATAGTCCGTAAAACCTAGTAATTTTGCACATGAGCTGATAGCTATAAACTAAGAGCTCTCAAGCTCTTTTCTTCTCCCTACCCCTCTCGCCCCGCTGGGTAATTTCCAGCTAAATGTAACACAAACTCTCGGGAGCTAATCAGGTCATTTGTCCAACTGAGGTATTGCAAGAAAAAAAACACCTGAGTAATAGCTTGTTGTTGTTGTTGTTGTTGTTTTATGGTACATTTAACAAATGTTGTACACCAATCTCACTTTGGCAGAAAAGAAATATGGCATCCCTACTAATAGCAGAGAGAATTCATTGTGACCTGGACAAGTCCTATTAAGCACAAATGACACTGCACTGATCTAACCTTAAAAGCAACAACACCCAAAACTATTGCTACTGCCTGTGTATGTGGGAGAAATGAAAGATTTTCACATTCTGCAACTCCTGCAATGGGTTGCAAGAGGACAAACGAACAGCCTATTCATAGCCAGCTCAAATTCAGCAGTGGGGGTGCAGGACTGCCTTTTTCTTTTTCACTTTTATTGGGAATGCTGGTGACGTCTTGCCAAAAACATAAGTGGTCCTCGGCTGAAGGGACTTCCTAGAGAAAGGATAGAACATTCTGCCCAAACCTGGTACCTCTGATCCTTAGCAGCAACCTCCCAACTAGTCATAGCACTGTTACTGTACATCCCAGTTTAAAAAAGTGTCAGGCACTTTTCTTGTTATGTGTTTAGGTTCAGGGATTCTCATATATTAGCTAGACTTACCAGCCAGGCTCCTTTGAGGCTCACCACCAATTCCCTTTGCATGCATAGAGGAGTTGAGAAAAAGCAGGGATTCCTCTATTTCCTCTTAAGGAATGGAGAAGCTAAGTCTCCTGCTTTGTCTTACTTTCATTTTTTCCTACTTATGGTGCAAGGGAGACCTCAGTAGAGGGGATATGTGTCTCTGTGCATGGTTCTCACGAGAAGCATATCAGCATTTATACCTGACAAGCAGATTTGTAGAAGCCTGTTCAGGTGGATAATGCTGCTTCAGTTATTTATTTATTTAGCAGGATTTGTATACTTCTAAATTGCAAAAACCTCTAGGTGACTTACATAAAATATACATTAAAATGACCAATAAAATCTGATATTAAAAAACAAGTTAGCCTAAAAAATTTCAAAATAAAATCAGTCAGCAGTTTAAAAATATGCATTAGCAAGTAATATTACATTTTAAAACATATGTCAAATGTACATGTTTGGATAGGCTCGCTTAAACAAAAAAAAGTTTTTAGCAGGTTTCAAAAACAATACAGCGAAGGCACAGCCTAATATCAATGTGCAGGTGTTGAAGGATAGATTCCTTGCAAAGAATCTAGCAACAGCTGGAGTTTTAGCAGTAATGAGTGATTTCTTCCTGTACTGCTCTAGCACATTCCAGGCAAGCAGGAGTCTCTTCTCCTGCTTAGATGGTGTCTTCGATTCAAGGAACACATCTGCTACCATAGGAAGGTTCAATCCCTATTGACAGAGTGATCAGAGGAAAAACAGGAAATCTACAGATATAATATTCCCTGTCTGGGATACTCACAGAATTCATATGGGGTTGTCAACGTTCACACCTGAACACATGAATGCCACAGTCCATACTCAAAGCCACTCTTACAGTGGTGTCACTAGCGGGGTGCGGGGACTGCAGACCGCACCCAGGTGACACCATGAGGGGGGTGACACCCAGAGCCGCCCCGTCACGGGGCTGGGCGCCCACGCCATTGCCCGGCAAAGGAGCCGAGAAGCGCTCTGGGTCGGTGTCAGAGCAGTCAACTCCTCCTCGGAGGCAGGCAGGTGGGTGGGCGAGACCGGGAGCAGCGTTGGCGGGGCGAGGGAGGTGCGTCGGCATTCCCAGGCCTGCTTCTCCAGCTGGGTGCCCCTCTGGCGCGTGCCCTCCCAGGGGCATGGGTGGCTGGCCTTGTGCACACGCGTGCTCAGCAGGACATTTGGGGGCTCACCAAGGAGTTACCGCACCGGGTGACACCAACCCTAGTGACGCCACTGCACTCTTACAACTGCAGGGCCTCCTGCAGATACCATCTTATCAGGAGGTTCATTCTACACAATATAGGAAACGGACCTTTAGTGAGACAGCACCTACCCTTTGGAATTCCCTCCCTTTGACTATTAGGCAGGCACCATCTCTTCTATCTTTTTGGTGCCTTTTGAAGACTTTCCTCTTTCAACAAGACTTTTAGGTTGAGACCTATCCCAGTCTGCGTCTGTGTTAGAATTGCTTAATATGTTTTTTAATAATGTTTTTAACCCTTTTTTAAAGTTGTTTTTTAAAAAATGTTTTTAACGCTGTTTTGTTTTTATGTATTTTAAGATCTGTTTTTATGATGTTTTAAAGTGTTTTTAGCGTTTTGTTTGCCGCCCTGGGCTCCTGCTGGGAGGAAGGGCAGGATACAAATTAAATAATTAATAAATAAACTTCACAGATTGGATTCTAGCAATGCAAGCCAATTAAGTTCTAGTACTGGAGCAACCATCTCACTGTTCAAATGTGACGATGACTGAAGAACAAACCGAGGTGCTATACTTGCATGCTACTGTTTAGTGAAAACTATAAATAGGGACTGACTGATTGACCTACATATTACATAAACTTGAACAGGGGGTGGGGGGGTGGAAAGAAAGAGAGAGAAAACCCTGCAGGCAGAAAAACAAAGAACAGGCCAGTCAAGGCTTGGGAGAAGCTGCATTTCTTCAACTTACAGTATCCTTTGAAAGGCGTTCCATTAAAACAGTTGAGGAAAGAAAAGCTGGTAAATGTAATTTTGCATTTTGAAAGCATCAAATCACCACCCATAACGGGGTTTAAAATATGTTAATGAAAAACACTAGGTTGCTGAGCTAGCCAAATCTTTGATCTGACTGTCCATCACAATTAATAGTCTCTTAATTAAGCCTCATAGCAGTACACTGTGATACCGTAATCCATTTCACAGGTGGTAACAAAAAGCAGTGGGATTACTTATAAGGATATAATAATAGTACTTATTATTATTATGATATAACAATATGTACTTATTGCACATTTAATACATTCAAATAACTTCATATTAATATCTCAGCAATCCTTACAACAGCCCTATAAGGCAGACAAGTGTTATTAGTAACACACTATAAAAAGGAAGGAGAGTTTGTAACTCAGATCCACAGTTCACACTTTTAGCCACAACACTAGCATGTTCAGGTACTTGTCTGAAAAAGCAATGTTTAAATATGGAGAGGGGGTCAAGGCTGCACATGCAAACCCTGCCCACCACATCCTCATGAGTATTGGTCCTGCCTGATCAGTCCCTGGCCTTCCTGTATTGAGTGGTGAAGGTCTGCAGGGAGGTTTTACTGATAATGATGATGCAATTTATTACCCGCCTTTCACCAGTAGGCCCCAGCTTGGATCAAAATAATATAAAATATGGTTTAAAACAAATTACACTCACAACTAGACAGGGTTCTTAAAATCTCGAGTGACAAAAACCAGGATGAAAAGGTGTTCACTTGAACGCAAGTAGAATCCTCCCCATGATTGCGACCCTGGTGGACAGGCCCACATGGGGATGCTGGGGACAGGGCTTGCATCTGCACCCTGTCCCCATCCCCACTTGTAAACACCACATGTTTAGACAAATGCCTGCACGCGGCTACTGCCTCAGGGTTTTCACTTGCTGAAGCACTTTAGATAGCTCCTTGAAAGTCTGGACTAAAACCCGGAGCAGATTCCACTGCCCCTCTGACATGGAGCCACCAGCCACCACTGTCGCAATCACAGTGGGCTATTTACTGTACAACGGCACTTCTGTGAAAAATGAACTACTACCACCAAGAAGGGAAACACAACAGGAAACTATTAATATTATATGAATACACAAAATATCTGAATTTCCTATAAAGAATCAGCAGTGCATGCACATCTGGCTGCAACCCAGAGCTCAATGAAGCTACTCCTCTGCAGCATCGAACTTTCTCTTGAAGAGATGGCTCCCAGGAAACTGCCTGATCCTCACAACAATTCTGCCATTTTATCCCTGTGAGTGTCGAGCCCCAGCTCTCTCAGGATGATCAAGGAGGGGGGCTGGATGAGCGTCAGTGCCGGCTGCTAGAGCAAGGGATCACAGGGTGTGTTTGACACTGTGCCAGTTGAGACTTTTGAGGAAGAGGCAGGAGGAGGGGTGTTTGACACTGTCCCATGGACAGTTCTCCCACCGAAGAAGACCGCGCTCAGCTTCCAGACGCCCCCATAGAGCTGTTGAGGAATGTCTTGGCGTGCGCACCAACTCCACCCCCCTCAAATTCCCCCCTTTGCACATCAAGCACTTCCCAACCTCCTGAAGCCGAGTCAGCACCTATCGTGGCTGTGTTGTCGGATGAGCCAGTGGAGGCACGCCCCCTTTCGCCCTGCGCCAGATGCCGAGAGAAGCGCTTCGCTCAGAGGGAGGTTCTTTGGAGGAGTCAGAGATTACAGGTGAAGACCTTTCCTACTTAAACCTGCTCCCCCCCTGACAGGGGTGCTGACTCAACCTCCTTCACACGCTGCAGAGTTTACTTAGGTAGCCCAGTTAGAGATTGCAGTGAGCTAGCATAGTGTGCCTATGAAACATATTGCCTTCTATGTTACTTTAATAAAACAGGAATTTATTCCATCCTCGTCTCCATCTTGTGAGTCTTGCTCTGGGCAGGACAGTGAGTTATGTTAGGCTGAGAATTAATGACTGGCCCAATGCCACCCAGTGAGCTTCACAGACAAATGGGAATTTGAACCTGGGTCTCCTCAGTCCTAGTCCAACAATCTAACCAAGGAGTAGTCAATATGGTGCCCACCAAATGTTTGTTTATTTATTTCTGGTATTTCTTAACCACTCTTCACCCTAAGCCATAACAAACCATAACACAACAAAAATAAAAACATAAAACAATGCAACTAATAACACCATTTATCAGTATATCCTGTATAAACAAACGTACCCCACACCTCCAGCATGTGCATACACAAGTTATTGGAAAGTGGGTTTTTTTTCTTTTCCTCTGATCATTCCTTCTGCACTTAATGTTAGCCTGCTTGCTCAAAATCTGTGTGCCACAGCTTGAACAGAGTGATCAGGCAAATAACCCACCCAAAAGGAATGCTCACTTGCCTCAGGCAAGAGGCTAACGGCATGGCTGGTTGCTGTTATGCCCTTAGAAAGTCTTGCTAAGTCCACTCAGCTGGGGATTTGTTTTCTTAATGGATACCATGAAGAAACATATGTTCCAGCCTCTGAGTCATGTTTCAAGATAAAGAACTATAAAAAGGGAAAGGCCTCAGACTGAAGAAAAGATCTTCCTTCTTGGGAATAAATCCTTGATTACTTTCCTCTACCTCCACCACCCAAAACAACTATGTTAATGAAAACATTCTAGAAAATATAACTTGTAAATAAATAAAACTACTGAAAAATACCCATGATCATCATTGTCTGATGACAGAGCAAGCAAACATACCTATTTGCTCATGTAAATTATCTCATCCATCAAACGTGGTGCTGTTGCACGTAACTCAATAATACAGCACACACACTGCACAGACAGCAGAGGTTCCTAAACTGTGATCTGTGGACCACCAGTGGACTTTGTTCAGGTGGTCTGCAGTGTGGCCATAAAATTACAATTAAAATCATCCAGCATCCAGCAAACTGCATTACGATTGCCACAGGTGGGAGAAAAATAATTAAGTGGTCCACCAAGAATCTCCTTGGCAATTTTCAAGTAGTCTGTGGGGAGGGGGGGAAGCTTGGGAAGCACTGAGACAGAGGATCCCAGGCTGATAGATTCCCCATCAGAAGGATTTCAGATTGTGAGGAAGGAAGGGGAAGACCTTTTCCCAAGACCCTGAAACCACACAGAATAAACCACAACTTGTGACCCATCAAACTGCATGCAGCTCATTAGTAATGAACAGTGGATCACCAAGGGCTCAGAAGTGAGGAGTGTCAAGAAGCTGCCAGACTACAAAACAAGGCTTGTGGTTGCAGTGAAAGTATTTTTAAAAAATGATACCCTGCTTATTTTGGCATCTTGTGTACGTTGCCCACAGTGGCTGGATAACCAGCCAGATGGGCGACTAATTGATAAATAAATAAATAAATAAATCTGAGTCTCAAATGGCTTACAAAATAAAAAACATACAATATACAAAACTTAAAACACAAATTGAACATCAGAGATTAAAACATTCATGGTGCAAAGACCTCCTGAAATAAAACTGTTTTAACCACTTGCAGACTGTGTTTGGGTTACTTCAAGGTTTGCCAAACTTTTGGAGCCGCTGAGCACATATGCGAGCCAGAGAAACTGTCATGGGCATCCCACACACTGCAACCAAGCACACACCACAACCTATTTATTAGCTACAATAGAATGCTGCTTTCAAGCCTTATTTCAGACCAGGTCATGTGGTGGAAGAGAACCCTATGACCATTGGGGAAGGCTCCATGTTGGCAAACACAGTATGCAGGACTACAGTAGACTATCCTGGGCTAGATGGACCAACAGCAGAAAGACTAAGCCTTTTATAACTATATGGACTCAACCAGAAATCAAGAGAAGCTTTTGATCACAGCCAAGAGGCAGGTACACCACTTATCATATTTGCTATAGAGATGGCAGAAGGCACAAAAAGCATAGAGAAACACTTGGGGAGGGATCACCATAGGAACCATTTTGCAAGTCTGTATAAAGAGAAAAATGCAAGAGAGAGAAACATTTGGAAGGGAACAAAAGTCAAAACCAGTAAGTCCTGGAATGCAGTTGAATTTGAATGTGGCGAAGGAATCAAGATAGGAGGAAACAGGCAACTTAAGTTCAAAGCACATGCAGAAGAAGAGTTCAGAACCCATCCTCAAAAGGCCAAACCTGAGGCAAAAAAATATCAAGGGGGAAAGCGAGAGTCTTTGGAAGGTGGAAGTTGCCAGCAAGCTATGCAACGGGAACTATCCTAATATATAAACACATCTGGAATACAGCCATACATAAAGAATCAGTAAGTGCTCATTTCTATACCCAAGAGCATTCTTTGCAACTCCACAGGTTGATAAAGGGTCTAACCTAGAAATGGCTTTTAGCACATTTTGAAATCCTGTGTTTGGGACCGACCACACCAGTTTATTTTCAAAAGGCTGCCAGTGTAGCTCTGACCCAGATTGAGACTGCAGCTCAGTGGGAGGAAGGGCTCAACCCCTCAGCTGAGTTTTTCCACCAAAATTCCGTCTCCCCACCCTGTTTGCTATTTGCACTAATTTTAAAAGTTACTGTTTTAAAACAAAAATAAGCAATTTTAGCAGGGTAAACTTTGGCGGGAAAATGATGCGGGGGGGGAGTTTTTTTTTTTAAGTTATCTCCCACCTCCAGAACAATCAGGGTTGCCAGGTTCCTGGCCTGAGACTGATCCTGTATCTTTAGGAGAAGAGAAAGTCAGCCAAGTGCAGGTGTTTTTGCAACTCTGTAATGGGAAAAACCACAAGGTGGGATTCTCCCTTCCCTCTGCACAACTTTTAAAGATACAGAAGACCTCTTGGAGGCCGGGCCTGGCAACCAAGAGGTCTTCTGTATCTTTAAAAGGTGTGCAGGGGGAAGGGAGAATTCCACCTTGTGGTCTTTCTCATTACAGTGTTGCAAGAACACCTGCATTTGGCTGACTTTCTCTTCTCCTAAAGATACAGGATCAGTCTCAGGCCATGAACCTGGCAATCCTAAATACAATCCAGATCTCCCACAGCTTCCTTTTGAAAAGATGTTGTGACCATCTCAAGCACAGGATTTAAAAATAAGTTTAAAATTATCCCATAGTCTGATCCCAATATGTTTTTTTTATACTGTGCTTACCACAGACAGATGGAAATTGTTTACAGAGAATTACTTATGGAGATGAAATGACATGCAGAGGTGAATGACTTTATAGAGATGAAAAGGAAAGATTAATTTATATAAGAGCTTGTTTAGCATGAAGGGCAGAATGGAAATCCAGGCACATATACTTATGATCTATATAGCCCAGGAATTAAAATAAAAACTGTACAACTAATATCATTTGCCCATGAGGCCTCTGGCTTGTGTGAAATCTGATATGTAATGAAGGTCCTCTGTTAAATTAAAAAAACCACCAGCCACACCTAAGAGCTTGGACACTTTAATATGACTTTTTGAATCCTGATGTTTCACTCGCCCTATCCTTGTTGAAAAGTAACACGATTCCAGAGGGAATAAAGTGTGTTAGAAAAATATAAGCATGTGATCTAGGGTGGCCAGATGAAGTAAAGGACAGGGCTCCTGCACCTTTAATAGCTATGTCCAAGAGAGAATTTCAGCAGGCATAACATACACGACAACATCACTATTGAGGGTGCAGGAGCCCTGATCACTTTTGTACTTGGCCATCCACCCTACTGTGGACCTTGGAGTCAGGAGAGCTCCAAAACCTCATGAAATTTATTTTTACTTGATGCTTTCTTATTTTCAGTATTGCCTTTAGGAGACAGGCTATACATATCTTGCATTCTAAAAGTTCCCTGGTTTAACCCCTGGTTTATCCAGACAGGACTGGGAAACACACCATCTGAAACTCTGCAGAGTTGCTGCCAGACAGACTGTAAACAATACAGAGTTTGATGGACCAGTGGTCTGACTCAATATATAAGATCGCTTCTCCTGGTATCTATCTGCATGGACATCAGCTGCTGTTTGGGGAATCCCAGTCTCATGCCTTCAATTCATAGAGATTGCTCTGGGCCTGTTCGGTATCAAACCAGCTCTCTCCAAACAGATGTCTCCCTCCCTCCCACTCACCTGTAAAAAGCACACCCAGACTTCTATTTTTAGTTCTTTACATACTTTTAAGAGATCTAATAATAGTTCCTTCCCCTGACTGTATCTTTCCCTTTCCTCACCCCTTTTAAAATGTTTCTATGCAATTTTATTTTGTATTATTCAAGGGCAAAGCTTTCTCATTGCCCAGAAAATGTGGTCCCATTTCTGAGCCCTGGCTGGACCTAAGGGAGGGTGGGATGACATGAAGCAATCTTTTCTGGGCCGTACTGCATTTGCAAGGAGGATGCCTTCCTAAATGGTCTGGGATCTGAACAAGGAAATATAAACTCATCTTCTGGATGGTAAAACTGCAGTGTACCTTCCATTTTAATCCAGGAAAAAAACAGTGTCCCAGCTAACAAATTTTGGGAAATGCTGCTTTAGCAGATTCTTCAGCCATTTTATCCAAATCCTAATGACCTTCCCGATTACCTATTTGTTGAGCATTCATCCTGTCATGCTTGCACAAAGCTTACGCAGAGGTTAGATGATATCTGTTCTTCATTGAGCATTTGTTTTGATTGCCTTCTGGGGAGGTTATATGATGATGAGTTCATGATGATGAGTTTATGAGATCTTACATTCATCCCAACTGCAGGCTGCTTATATGTCTTCCCATTTATACATCTTCTTTCATCCCAGATTGTTCAGTGCATTTCCACGTCACTTTCCTAACCACAAAAAGTCAATTTCTTTTTTAAATGGATTTGTTGCACATGGGCAACAGAGCGCTTTGATCCACTTTAATTAGGTTTCTAGGTACTGTAAACCGCCCAGAGAGCTTCGGCTATGGGGCGGTATATAAATACAATAAATAAATAAATATGCAGACTTAAATTTCCCAGGCTGTGCTTGAACCCCTCCCTCAAAATACTGACAGCCTGGGGACACTTGTTTCTGTCCTCTTGTGATCCAGTCACCTTTCCATATTCTTCTCCCTGGATGCCATTAGTGCAAGCTAGGGTTGCCAGGTCTCCAGTTTTTGCTTGGGGACTTCAGTTTTTTGGGGATCTCTCTGGGTCTCCAGGTGAGTCACCTTAATCTAGACTCTTAGCTTTCATTAAAAAAAGTTTCTAGGTAGTCTAGTTCAAAAGATATAAACCAAACTGTCAGCCCCCCCCCCGCAACTTCTGTTAGTACCGGCTGCTCTAATCGCTGCCCTTTCAGGTTTTTAGCCAATAAGTGAAGTCAGGGTTGTGATTGACAAGATTTGTTGACCACCATCCCCAGGCAATACCTAAATCCCATTTCAAGTTCTGAGAACAGTTTCCTTTTCCTGCTTGTCTCACATCAGGGATTCAGTAAATATATATTTTTCAGCAGCATAACGAGTACTTTCTCCGTAAAGGATTGGGACTTTCTTCTGAGTAAACATGTGTACAATTGCACTACAACAGAAGATCACAGCAGGATCTTGGTAGGCATACACAGTAAACAATTTTAGTTATAATTATAATAAGAGTGTGCATGCATTTTTAATTACTTGCAAAAGATAGCATATTATACATTTTACCTTTCAATTAATTTTTGAACAGAAGTTTTAAAAAGTGTATGTGCTGCAGTATTATACTTTTCTAATTAAGGAGTCAAACAAATTTAAATTTTACTGGACTGTTGAAGAGGGCAGTCTATTTGTCTTATTCATAACCTGTTTTGAAAACCTTCCCAATATGAAGCTTTTCTGGGAGTTAAAGATGCAGTGCTAATTCCACAAACCTGGGAGTTAACCCCATTGAATTCAGTAGGACTTACTTTTGAGTAGAAATGGTTAGGATTGTGCTGAAAATCAATGGGACTTTTAAGTGAACATAGAAAAGGAGTGTTGTAAATCTTTCTCTCCCCCTCCAATCCTTTCTTTAAACAACTTTTATTCAAAATCTCATACAATACAGATTAAGTAAGAAACAAAAGAGAATTTTTGAACATAGCAAATATAAAACAACATAAATCACAACTAAACATATGGAACAAAATTAAACTGATATTGTTAATAATACAGAGGAAAATACGGATTATAAACATATAACACCAATTATGGGAAAAGAAAGCAGAATATCTAATATTAAAAAGAAGAGAAGAGTGCTGGTTACTCGACTTCAGGAGAACCCGATCCGTTTTTTTTAAAGCAGTTAGGCAGAGCTTACTTAGGTGTCACTGCTTTTATTTGGCAGGAAACTAATACTAAAAAAAAGTTCTGCAAGGGCCAATTGGTTTTGACAATAAACTATCATATGGGGTGTATGTATTTTTACATCTCCAGTGTGTGTGTGAGTGTGTGTATGGAGTCTTTCCAACAACCCTGTAGGGCTGGAAACCAAGGCAGCTCACAACAAGAAATAAAGCCATTGAAAATCCAATGACCATAAAACAGTTGCAAAACAACTTAAAGTGGCATGATTCTGAATTTTGGATTGGGTCACTCTGAGTGAAGTTTCTTATCACTGAATTGCAGTCCTGTGCATGCTTCCCCTGTTTGAGTAAGCCCCATTGAATACATTGGGACTTGCTTCTGAATAAACACACACAGGATTGCACTATAAATATCTTTACAGGTTGTGTAAATAATAAACAGTTTTGACATTCATGCTTATATAAATATTTCTTCATACTATGTCTTGATGTGTATCTGATTTCACACTATTGTTGTAAATTATTATTTACAAATTATTATTTCCTCTACATTTTAAGTGAGCCTTTCTTCCTTGGGGTGGTGATGGTCCTCCTCTGTTGTTTTCCCCTTAGGGGCGGATTAGGCTGAGAGATGGTGCTTAGCCCATGGTCACCCAGTAAACTTTGTAGCTTATTTCCATTTTAAAATTTAATTAAAATGATTTTTATGCAGGCAAAGTTTATAAAGTAATGCAGATCCACATAATACATTCAAAGCACATCCAACTCGCATTTAAAGTGCATTACTTCCCACAAAGAATCCTGGGAAGTAGTTTTCCCCTCATAGTCATAGTTCCCATCACCCTTAAACTACAGTTCCCATGATTCTGTGGTGGGATTCATGTCTTTCAAATGTATGTTGAATGGGCTTTAAATGCATGAGGTGGATCTACCATAGGTATGATGTGCATTCATTAACGAATTGAAAGAAACTTTTTTAAAAGATACTTTTTTAAACAGGGCTGTAGCTCAGTGGTAGGGCACATGCTTTACATGCAAAGGTCCAAAATTCAATCTCTGGAAGAGACTATTGCCTGGAATCTTGGATAGCCAATGCTAGTCAATGTCATCAGTACTGAGCTAGATAGTATTAAATGGCCTGACTTGGTATAAGGCAGATTCCTTTGTTCCTAAAAGAGGAAAGAGACCTATTTATGTATTTTATTTACAACATTTATATACCGCTTTATTGTTTAAAAAAAAACCCTCAAAGCAGTTTATAGAAGGAATTAAAACAATAAAATTATTTGAAAAAAAAGTTAAAGACAGGTATTTAAAAACATTCAAAATAATAAAACCAACAATGAGTTAAAAACAGCTAAAAAACATAATAGTTTCTACATGCCTGGGTAGGGTTGCCTAAACAAAAATGTTTTTAGCAGGTGCCAAAATGAGTACAATGAAGACACCTGCCTCATGAAAATAGGCAGGGAGTTTCAAAGTGTAGGTACTGCCACACTAAAGGATTGACTTCTTACAAAAGCAGAACAAGTACTATGTGGAACCTGTAACATGGAAAGCACACCTTGAACTTGGCCTGGTAGCAAATTAGCAACCAGTGCAGATTTCAGAGTAGAAGTATTATGTGCTGACAGGGTCTCACTCGTGTCAGTAATCGTGCCGCAGCATTCTGCAGCCCCAGGGTCAGGTTGTGCTGCATGGAGATTTCTGTGACCTTAGCCAACTCACTGCAGGGATTTTTTTAGTTTTGGTGGGATGCTGTTTTCTGCCTTCATCATAGGACTCTAGTTGTGATTGGTATGGTATTGCATTGAGGACATCATCACTCTTTTTTCCTTTTTGCATTTCATGTACCTCTGACCTTACTTCCTTACATCCATAGAAGTAACAACAGTGATTCCATGTGCTCAGCTCAACCCCCTTAAACCCACTGATGATGCACCTTGTTATTTGCATGATAGTTTGTTTCTTGCCCAATAGTGGTAAAACAGACTTCACGTACTGGGAAGTATGGCTTCAATTGCTGTTGTTCCCAATCTACTGCCTGTGAAGGTAGACTGAACCATATTTGTTTTCTCTCTATCAATTATTACTCACTGGAAATGGGTTGAGTGTCAAAGTGAAATTATAGCAGCCCACAGAGTAGGCAGGAAAAAGTGGAGAATCTTCTTAACTCTTACTCATTTCTCAAACCTCTCTCTGCAGTGAAGAGTCAAGTCTGCAAAGAAGTTTGGAGCGGCCACGTTAAAAGGCAGGCATGGCATTCCAGGCAGCTGGTTGCCAACCTTGCTTTGATCTGGATATCGTTGCAGAGGATACCCAGTCAAATCTTGCCAACAGCACAATCCTAACAATATCTGCTCAGAAGTAAGTCCTCTTGAGTTCTATGGGGTTAGTCCCTTAGTAAGTGTGTTTTGAATTGCAGCCTTCAGGGGCATCTGCCTTTACTCCTGAGTGCTCCTATCGCCACAACACTAGGCTTTTTCCCTACAATGGCCTTCTGGTGACTGGCCTGGCCTGAGGGCACTTAAACCCTTTTTGCCAGAAGGAAGTAGGCTAGATTAAATGTTCCTTACCCAGGCTCTCTAAACAGGTGAGAAGGAATAATCCTGTCACTTCAGTTGGACCTGGAAACAACCTCATTTAGCTAAGATTTCTATCTTAATTTCCAATCAGAATTTTTTTTGTTTGAGTGGTATGCTCCAAGCAACTCTAGTTGATGCTTAATGTATCATGCTTAATGACATCACTAGGGCCCACCCCTATGACATCACTATGGTCTGCCCCCTATGACATGACTAGGGCCTGCCCCTGAAATCTCAAGGTTTGGGATGCTTCTAAACTGGCAACCCCAGTGCAAGCAGGTATTGATATAAATAACCATTGATGATGCCATTAATCCCAGTGCCTGTAACTTGACTTGTGGCTGTCTTAGCTCTTGCTGGAAGCACTTGACCTGTACACATTTTTGTGGGATTATAAAACTACAGCACGCTCTCACTCTCGCTCTGTGTGTGTGTGTGTGTTTCTCCTACCCAAACATATTTTAACAGAACTTTATTAGACAGGCATTCTGTGGAATTGAATTTGGTGCAAAATCTCTGCTGACCACCATTACTGAGAAACAACCATTTATGGCTTGGACTATGAAAATTATATCTGCATCGAAGGCTGGGCTTGTGTTGACCCATAACACATTTGTTCATGTCACGTTTTACTTGTACAACAACTCTGCACTAGAATAATGACAATGTTGTTTTTGTCAGAGATTCTAGGTACACTGGTCAAATCAATGGTAACTTGATTTCTAACAACAACAATATATATCATTCTTGTTGGAAACAGTCCATTAGCAAGGCAATGATTAATCACAAGGTTTAAATTTAAAGCAGCTTTTGGACAACAACAGATAAATATATTTATATTTGAATGTGGATGAAGGAATTGCTGCAAAGAGTTGTTTCAGTTGGGCCTTCTTTCCTCTTATACTTGTTATAAACTGTGAACAAGCCAAACATATTGTCAAACAGACACTAATGGATATCAACCTACAAGAGCAGTATGGCCCAGCCTAGGGGCCTTTTCCCCGTCCCGCCCCCCTTCCCTGGTTACTGGGTTTGCCAGGGTCCAATTCTAAGAATGGGATGCATTATTTGAATGGACTACCTGTTCCTAAATACAGGAAAGCTTTTTCTCAAGAGCATTTTAATGCCTTACTCTCAACATTTTTGAGGACAAATATAACAAAGTTCCTGTATTGCCCTTGTAATACCAAAGAGGTGGAGTCAGTGAAGCCATGGGTTCTTTTTACATACAGTTTTTAATCAGGGAACTAGAGAAAATCCGATATGCCTCATTACTAGGGATGGAAGAATCTGTCACTTTTGGTTCTCTCAGTTTCTCATTTTTTCCAATCTTAAATTCAGTTCTCCACATTTCTGCAGCAATTTGCAATTTTCTTTTTTAAAAAATCATGAAAATTCTTCAGCATATTAGTGAGAATTTCTCCCGATAAACACATTTTTGTCTGCAGTTTTGACTAATGTGCACATTTTTGCAAAGATTATCATGCTATAATGCATACGTTCTTTTTACTGTTGATTTTTATGCACATTTCCACTTAATATATGCAATTGTGTAAACATTGGTTGGAGAACTGCATTGCCAAATTCAGATAAGTGTGAATTTTGAAGGATGGCTGTGTTTTGGTTCTCATATAGTTGTTTAGAAGGTGCGGATTTGATCAATTAGGCTTTAAATGCAAACCAAATTGAATTTCTCCGGGACGATCTTTGGAGTCTCTGTTCATCACAATATTAGAAGGCTCTATTTTTTTCAATATGTAAGCAAGTTGCAATATTTCTAAATATTTATTGCAGTTTCTCTTAGACAATCTAAATCTTGGTTCGACTACGAATGTGTAGCGCTAAAATAATGACTAAATGCAAAATACAAAGCGTATAGAGTCAACAACTCCCCGCCATTACTTATGGAATACAGCGAATTGAAGAAATGTTACAAACATCTAACTACACGGAAAAAGAGATTAGCGCAAAAAGAAAATTGGCAATGCTTGTTGAAAGCCTCTAGATCAGCCTTTCCCAACCAGTGTGCCTCCAGATGTTGTTGCACCACGACTCCCATCAGCCTCAGCCAACATTGCCAATGGTCAGGAAAGATGGGAATTGTGGTCCAGCAACATCTGGAGGCACACTGGTTGGGAAAGGCTGCTCTAAATCAAAGGACTCAACTACCTTCTGGAGATTGGTTGTAAAGGGGTGGCCTAAATCATCTATCAATTTGGACTGTTATATCTCAGCAAATACTTGGGAATAGCATTTTAACAAAATATATGCAAGAGAACAGACTTATCATCAAACGTCTAAATTTGGTGCAAATGACTTTCCAGAATGGCCACCAGTTACCATCAAGGAAGTCTCCAATTTTATTGCTAAATTGAAACTGAACAAAGCCCCTGGGGCAGACAACATCCCCTCTGAGGTATTCAAATCTAATGTAGAGTGGTAGGCTCCGATACTAGCGGCCCTATTTACATGCATAGACCATTCTATCTGTATTCCAGAATATTGGGGTCTTGCTATAATCATCCCTATTTACAAAAAAGGTTTAAGATCAGACCCTTCCAACTACAGACCTATCAGTCTTTTACATATTGTTAGCAAGATATATGCCAATCATTTGCACGAGAAGCTGAAAGACTGGTTGGAACAAGAAAACATCTTGGCGGATGAACAGGCTGGTTTTAGAGCCGAACGCTCCACCATGGACCATGGTCTTGTCCTCCAACACTTGGTGGATAAATACACAGCTAAGCCTGGTGAAGCTCTTTACTTGGCTTTTATTGACTTTAAATCAGCCTTTGATTCGATTTCAAGGAAGAAATTCGAGGCCACCAATATTGATAGGCGACTCCTTTCACTTATACAATGCTTATATGATAACACCTATCTACGTATAAGATGTAATAGTGCTAGACACCTATCTAAGCCTATTCCCATCTTTAAGGGAGTTAAGCAGGGGTGCATTTTAGCCCCCACACTGTTCAATTTCTATATTAATTCTTTAGTCAAAAGCTTGATACCAATCTGTATACATCCGCCCAGACTATCTAGGAGGCCTCTGTCCATCTTACTGTATGCAGACGACATAGTTCTTCTATCGTTGTCGTGTATTGGGTTAAGGCGCCTGTTGAGGGCACTTGCTAATTATTGTAGAACTGAATGTCTGACAATTAATTATGATAAATCAAAAGTTCTAGTCTTCTCTAAGAAGAGGGCAAAGCATCGCTGGTTGATAAATGAGTATCCAATTGACCAAGTAGCCTCCTTTAGATATCTAGGGATGACATTTCACTCGTTGGGAACGTGGCGATTCCAAGCAAAGACCGTTACTGCTAATGCCCAGAGAAGTGCGAAAGCGCTCCTCTCTTTTTATTACTCTAAAGGGGGCCAATATGTTCCAGCAGCTATACAGGTCTTTGTAGCAAAAGTGATTGGCCAGCTGCTTTATGGTTCACAAGTGTGTGTCTATGGCAATTACGATGCCTTTGAAATAGTTCAAACTAAATTCTTACGATCCATACTTGCCGTCCCATGTTGTGTCCCTAATCATATCCTACGCCTAGAAGCTGGGCTCCCTACGATAGAATCTCGCATTTGGATGCACAGAATCAAATTCTGGTTTAAAATGATCTTTGCACCAGTGAGTTTGGCTCCTTAGACCCTAACTGATGCTTTCCAGTCTAAATGGAAAGAGTCGATAAATACGAAACTATTAAGTTTAGGGTTTTCTACCCCCTTCATCCTCACGTTGAGCTACGCTAAAGCAAAAGAGTATATCCTTCAACGAATTCTTGACATTGAATTCCAAAGCCACCTGACGAGGGCCACAGAATTTAGACTTAACGTAAGGCCTTTTGTACCCGCCCACTATTTAACAACCCTGACTATTCCTAAATTTAGAATAGCGTTCACACTAGCCAGGTTTAATATTCTACCCTTGGCACTTTTGGAGGGCCGCTTCAAAAAAATTCCTTATGATGAGAGGGTGTGTCCATGTGGCGATGGGGCAGTAGAATCGGTGGGTCATGTTCTATTATACTGTTCATTCTATGACGACCTCCAATCTGTGTTAATTATCCCAAAACATTCCTGGCAGAAATTAGGCATTCTATGTCGAATTCCTCTTATCGGATCAAACTCCTCAGATATCAGCAAAGGTAGCTAGTTTCTGTGCTGCCACTACGCTTTGCAGAAGAACTTTGACAACTTTATAGCCAATTTTAAGATTTAGAATTGTTTTTTAATGAGTTTTTAACTGCTCTGTGCTGCCTTTTAATTTTTTTGATGTATACTGTTATGCTGGTCTATGACTGTAATAAAGTATTATTATTATTATTATTATTAATATTATTATTATTAATAATAATAATAAATATATAATAATAATCTATTATTGCTTTCTGATCCCCCCCCAATTTTGATGATTTTAAGTATTTACTTTCTGTAACTTTTTATTTATACTTAATGGACAGTTAAAAAAATTAAATTCAAATGATGAGATGCCAAACAGCTTAAGGTGGCAAGCCCATATATGTCTACTCAGAAGTAAGCTCCGTTGGGTTCAACAGGGCTTACTTCCAGGTAAGTGTGTATTGGATTGCAGTCTTTTTTTTCTTTGTCACCCACACATCAATAAGGATTATTAAAAAGCCCTTCACTGCCCTTAACAAATCTGGGACTAAACAATAACTGGCATGATTCCTCCAAAACAAAAGATTGCCTCATCAACAGTATGCACTTTAGACAAGTGGGACCTGCAACAAAATGTCATGATGTGGAGTGCTCCTGTTTAGCATTCCAGTCGCTCCGTTCCATTCCCCCTTCCCTTTTCTCCCCTCCAACAGTCAATGAGCATTCCATGGCTACTGAAATGCTCCATCCTAATGGGGTGGTTTGGAGTTCCACCCTTTTTGTTTTTTACTACTATGTGTGGATGGTGCCATTTTGGCTACATAAGGATCCACACACAGAAAATGACTTTGCTATTAGGATAAAGGACAGGAGTAGGAAAACTTTGGCCTTCCAGGAGCTGAACTACCACTCGCATCAGCCCTAGCAACTTTGGCCAGGAATAATGGGAGTTATAGTTCAGCAATATCTAGAGCGTTAAAGTTTCCCCACACCTGATATAGGATATGTGTAACACCATAATAATCAAGGTAGATTTTGTGTTTTGTGGTGTAATGGCTAGCATGTTGGACTATGACCTGAGAGACCAGGGTCTGAATCCCTATTCAGCCATGAAGCTCACTGGGTGACCTTAGGCAAGTCACTGTCTCTCAGCCTAACTTACCTCATAAGGTTGTTGTAAGGATAAAATGGAGAGGGGAGACCCATGTACGCCACTTTGAGCTCCTTGGAGGAAAGGTGGGATATAAATGTAATAAATAAGTTGCAACTAACAAATGTAAATATTAATAATAATGCTTCCTTGTCCTTTACAGTAGACAAAGATCCTATTCAAGTCCTTTCACTTTCAGAGTTGACAACTATTAAGGCATAGAGTAGGCCCTTTAAGTAGCAGTGCCTTTACTTGGAATTTTCCATCCATAAAGGTTTACCCAACTACACCTTTGGTTAATTCAGGGCCGGCACCAGACTGCAGCAGGCCCTTAAAGGGGGTGGTAGCACAGCAGCACTACTGTCACAACCTCTGGGGGCTTAAATAGTCCCAGCTGCATCAGTATGTTGGTGCACTCTGCGAACACGCCTACCCAAGTTGGTGGCAGGGGCATGTTCACTCACCCACCACCATCTTGAATGATGGTAAGCATGAGTGTACAGTGCACTGATACAGCAACAGAGGAAGTGGCACGGCCAGCCCACGATGGAAACAGGGGTGTTGCCTGGGAGGGTGACACCGCCCTGCAATCCGCACCAGCATCAGGTTGTGGGGCACACACTCCGCAACCCGATGCTAGCATGGATTATGGAACAGGAGCTACACCCATCCAGCCCAAGCAGCAGGGCCCCCTCTCAGCCACACAGGCCCTCAGCCAGTGCCCAACCTGGCCGCTCACTGGCGCCATGCCTGGCTTGATTACTAAGGCCAATTTTAAATTGTCAAACTCCTCACAAAAACTGGTCCACTTCTAACTGCTCTATCAGCTGCTATTTTCATACAGGTTGTTTTCTTGCTTCAAGAATTTCTATAATTAGAGCAATGACCAATACACTTAGAAGTAAATTCCCAGTGTCTTTAATTGTTGCCTTTGAAATGTTATTTTCTTTCTCCCTTATTGTAGCCCTACAAAGATACATGCAGAGGTTTTGGTACCCTTAGGATATTGTAGAAATATTACTTGCCTGTGTGAAGACAAGTAGTTTCAAACTGCAGATCTAGGTCAGAGAACTACCATTAATTGTGATGTAGTCTACGCTACGTCTCACTGATTTACAGGCAATTTTATTCACCCCTTGTGCATGCTCTCCATGGCAAAGAAACTCTCACCTCTATTAAATTGCATCTCACCTCTGCAATTTGTAACCTCAGGAATACCAGACAGTAGAAAATGTTTTTAAATCTCCTAATTAAAACTACTCATTATGAACATCGAGCATTGATGAGCAATAAATCACCTCATTGCAAAACAGCCTCACATACAATTAAGTTATTGGAGTTAGATCTCAGCGCTGATTCCTCCAACAAGACTATTGGGGAACTACACATTAAAAAGCAGACTTAACTTCATATTTGCTTCAGAACACTAATGGGGGGGAGCAGGGTAGATATTGGTGGGAGGGAGATGCTGTGCAACACTTTCCCACCTGACAATTCTCCCCCATGAATTGCCTGTGGCCTTCCCATAGGCACCTGGTTGACCACTGTGAGAACAGGATGCTGGACTAGATGGGCCATTGGCTTTATCTAGCAGGCTCTTCTTATTTTCTTATGCCATTTTTCACCCTGTCAGCTGCTCTCTGTCTTTTTTTAATCCTGTCAGGTGGGTCCACTGGCAACAGGTTGTTTGTGTGTGTGGGGGGGATTTGCAGGGAGGATCAATGAATGTGGGGAATATTAAGCAGCCTCTCACACCTGCTGATTCTGTTCTACGATACTCTAAAGGTGCTTCCACTTCACTATTTTTAGGTGGGATTTAATCACATCCCAGCAAATTCAGGCTGTGCAATTAAAGCTGATTTGGACCTCTTGCAAAACACACCCGCTTCCCCAAACGCAAACTTTTTGCAATACAGAAAGTGATGGGGAAATGCACTAAAAAGTCTGACATAACACTTGCTTGACACGCATCATCTAATACCCCCACAAACAAATCAGGCTAGATGCTCATTAAATAGTTGATGCTGTTTGGGAACATAGGAAGCTGCTTTATACGGAGTCAGACCATTCGCTCATCCAGCTCGCTATGCACTTGCAGAGGCTCTCAAGGGTTTCAGGCAGGTTCTCTCCGAGTCCCACCTGGAGATGCTGGGGATTGAACCTGGGACCTTCTGCATGTAAAGGAGATGCTCTGTCACTGTTCTGCATGAGGAAGGTCCCAGGTTCAATCCCCAGCATCTCCAGGTAGCGCTGGGAATGTCCCCCATCAGAAATCCTGGAGAGCGGCGGCCAGTCAGTGGAGACCTAGATGGGCTGATTTCCCGTAAGACAGCTGCTCCTCCATTCCTTTTCTAATATCTCTGCAAGCAAATCAAGCTGAATGCTCATTAAACAGGATATCTGGAAGCAACGTCTCTGTGATCACAACTGAGGGGAGGGGCTATAGTTCAGCTGCACAGATTTTCCACGCAGAAGGTTCCTGGTTCTATCTCCAGCTGTTCTCATGCTGGGCCTGATACTTCTGACAAGCTCCATCCCAGGAGTCTGTTTTCTCTGCTGAACATGCACCCTGAAGAAGAACACACCGACTTCAAAAATTAATTTGGTGGAACTTAATTCCAAGTCTTAGTATTGCAACCTTACTTCTCATACAACTGATTGGAGGAAATTCAGCTTATTATTTTTTAAAAAATACAACTTGTCAGTATTATTTTTAAATATATTTTGGAACTACATGCTCTCCTAGTTGTTAAGTGCTACCTACTTAAAAGAAAACAGTAAGTTGGAGTCATTGTTAATTGGATGGTGATTTTATGGGTATTTCCCCAGCGCTACACTGACTACAGGAAAGAAGCTTAGAAATTATATACACAGGAGAAAGATAAAGCTTATAGGATTTTCCAAATCATGGCTTCTGGTGAATGCCAAATGAATGTACTGGTGAAGCACCCCAGCAAAAACGAAGAACTTCAGGGTTAGGATTATTTTACTAAGGGCTAGTAAAAATCAAAACAAAAACAATTTCTCTTGGGTTTAACTGACCTTGCCCAGTCAACTCAGACTTCAGTAGAGTATTTAGTGCTCAAGACACTGCATGGTATCAAAGTTCCTATCCTAAAAAGGTAGCTGAGGCTTCATTTATCTACATATAGAAAAATGGAAAAATATTTACAGTACACAAAGTATTTACAGTACACAAAGTATCTTGGCAAATCACATATGCAATAAAAATTAAAAATAATTTAATTGTGCTTTTTCAGAGAAACAAAGGCAGAGAGAGAGCCTGCCCGGGCGTTGAGATCCTCAGGAGAGGCCCTTCTCTCAGTCCCAACACCTTCGCAAGCGTGATTGGTGGGGACGCGAGATAGGGCCTTCTTGGTGGCTGCCCCCAGGTTCTGGAACTCTCTTCCTAGGGAAGCATGAATGGCCCCTTCCTTGCTATCCTTCCGCTGGCAGGCAAAGACTTTTTTATTCCGACAGGCTTTTGGACTAGAAGATGTTTAAGATAGGGCCTCATAAGGTCTGTTGTACTGTTCTATGGTCCTATTCTTAATGTTTTAAATTGTCTTAGTATCTTAAGTGTATGTTTCATGGTTTTAATGTTACGAATAGTTTAATTCTATTTTAATTGTATATTTTTGTATGTTTTTTACCTATGTGTAGTTTTTATTTGTAAGCCGCCCTGAGTTCCAGTTTTGGAAAAAGGGCGGGGTAAAAATAAAGAGTAATAATAATAAATAATAGAGAGAGAGAAACAAGAAAACAGAGGACAAGGAGGAAAAGAGACAAGAAGAATGGAAGAGAAAATCTGATGTATATATAGTTCTTCATCCTAGTTAATGCTAGTTAATATCCATAAGAAAAGCATACATATTTTGCCATTATAATAAGATAAATAAAAAAGACATATTATTGTACGTTATCTCAAAATTTTGGATTCTAAATTAATCAAATCCATCTTTTAATGAATTTACAACCTTTATAATAAGTAGGCTTAATCATAAGAGCTATTTCATAACGTTGCATTTTGAAGGTTTTATTTATTTATTATTACATTTATATACCACCCCATAGCTGAAGCTCTCTGGGCAGTTTACAGCAATTAAAAACATATACAAATTTAAAAACACATTTAAAAAAATTAAAAAACACAATTTAAAAATTTAAAAACAATTTAAAAACATATTTATAAAAACGTATTTATAAAAACATTTATATCACACCTTTCAGCTCTAACAAGCCCTCCCAGTGAGTTCAACCTGAGTGCTGCTACCAAAAAGATTTTGTCCCATGTCCCAGTCAACTGTACTTCCAAGGCAATACTATAAAGAACAAGGCATCAGATCACAAGCACAGTGGGGGAGTAAGTTCTGGTGCGATAAGGCAGTCCTTCACGTATCCTGGTCTCAAATCATCTATACTGTACCTTGAACTGCCAAATGGGAGCCAAAAAATCAACAAGAGGCCAGTTTGTTCATTATTTATTATCATTGTCATCATCATTATCATCATCTTATTTTTAAACTGCCATTCCTCCTGTAGGACAACAAAGAAACAAGGGTGAAGCAGGTGAGATCAGTACAAATGAGGATGTTGGGGGGCAGAGCCGGCATGGGTGTCCCTTATATAATTCACTAATAGGCAAAAAAAAAACCACCTTGTGGTTTAAGAACATACCTATAGCCAACAGATATTTCTATCATACTTTAAATAGCAGGGAAATTGGGCAGCTATAGTGAATACACCAGGGGAGCAAGAGACCTGACCTCCTCTCTGAGATATTGTACTGCCCTATAAATTTGTAAAAATGCAAACACAATTTGGGTTGGTCTTTCACAGTCCAATCCACTTCCTGTGTAGCTAGAAGAATTTGGTAACATGTGCCTCTGAGTGGTTGGTGGCAACACCTGCAGGCAGCCCAAATAACAGAAACAAGATTGTTGTATAGGAATACCCCGCTATACGGACCTTCACTTTAAGAACACTTGCGAGTACGGACATACTTACAGTAGCACCATTCCCGTTTACATACGCTTGCTTCGCAAGAACGGACACTTAACCTTTGGTTGTGGCCTGTTCTTTCAGTGCGTGGGGAGGTGGAAAGAGACACGATCTCGCGACCGCAAATCAGCTGGAAGGCGCAGTCACTATCAGCTGGGAGGCGTGATCACTATCAGCTGAGAGGCACGATCACTATCAGCTGAGAGGTGCCGCAGCACAGCAGCAGAGGCTTTAGCATGGGGTTTTGAGTCTCCGCGTGAAGGAGAGGTGGCACAGTGGCGGCGCAAGTGAAAAAAGGTACATTTTCGGTTTATGTACTCGCACTGGACCCATTGCATACGTTAATGCGGGGTATTCCTGTAAATTGTTGTAAACCTCCCAGAGAGCTTCAGCTATGGGGCGGCATATAAATGTAATAAATAAATAAGTAAGACATGGGCAAAAGGGAGGTGATTGGAGGGAGGAGGAGGGGAGGGCAAGTTTGATCATTTGCATGCTTTTTGAGTTCAGTGGGATTTATTCTTGTGCAATCACACTTAGGATAGGTGAAACTGACCTGGGGAGGGGCAGGGAGGGGAGGAGGAGGGCAGAAGGTGGTCAGGAAGGGGAGGGGGAGGGAGGAAGGGGGAGGGGAGGAGATTGGGTGGGCAGGCACTGGGCAGAGGGAAAGCCCCTTTCCTTTCCAAAAGGAAAACATTGTGAACAGTATCATTTTTTCAGGGTTTCCCCAACCTTTTTATTCTACAACAGGCACATGTAGTCTCCCACCCAAATTTAAACCAAAGCTGGTCCTGAACACATCCACACCAGACCTTTATTTCACTTTAGACAGTCATGGCTTCTCCGAAAGAATCCTGGGAATTGTAGCTGATGAAGTATGCTGAGAGTTGCTAGGAGATTTCCTGTTCCCCTCACAGAGCTTCAGCCATAGTGGCTGACTTTTAAATCACTCTGGCCACTGGAGCTCTGTCAGGGGAACAGGAGTCTCCTCTCAGAACTTTCACAAACTACACTTCCCAGGATTACTTGGGGAAGCCATGACTGTCTAAAGTGAAATAAAGGTCTGGCGTGGGTGTGGCCAAGCAGCTGTGAGTCTGGCTTTTAGAACACTGACTGTTGGTTCTTAATGACCACACCTGAGCTTATCATTGACTCTAATGCTAAATTTCTTTAATTAATTAAAAATTGGCCAGGCATTTTTTTAAACTTTTAAACTGCAGAAGATGAAGGTCAGAGTATGGGGCAAGGTCAGTATTAGGATTACTCTGTGAACATGGCTGATTTTTAATGAATTTCAACAAATTATGAGAACACTGACAGAAAAAAAGTCCAAAAGGGCTCTGGGTTCCCCCCCCTCTTTTTACACTTTGAAATCTCAATTCTCTCTGACTGTTTTGTGTATTGCCATGAAAATTTAGAGGTTTGTTAAGCAAGCGTTTCTGAGTTCAGGACTATAAGTTTTGTAAAGTTTTGTTTTGAAATGAGCTTATGGGAAGCATCAGAATGGCATGGGGGATATTTTCAATTTAACATTGCGGAATGCAAAAAATCCATGCTGGCTGTAGTATACAACTCTCGTGGCTGTATAATTATGTCCCAGCACATTCATCTAAATGTCTAAAGAGTGATGGAGAAAATTCCACCTTGTTTAGACTTTCAAAAAGCGTTTGACAAGGTACCTCACCAAAGGCTTCTGAGGAAGCTTAGCAGTCATGGAATAAGAGGAGAGGTCCTCTTGTGGATAAGGAATTGGTTAAGAAGCAGAAAGCAGAGAGTAGGAATAAACGGACAGTTCTCCCAATGGAGGGTTGTAGAAAGTGGAGTCCCTCAAGGATCGGTATTGGGACCTGTACTTTTCAACTTGTTCATTAATGACCTAGAATTAGGACTGAGCAGTGAAGTGGCCAAGTTTGCTGATGACACTAAATTGTTCAGGGTTGTTAAAACAAAAAGGGATTGCGAAGAGCTCCAAAAAGACCTCTCCAAACTGAGTGAATGGGCGGAAAAATGGCAAATGCAATTCAATATAAACAAGTGTAAAATTATGCATATTGGAGCAAAAAATCTGAATTTCACATATACGCTCATGGGGTCTGAACTGGCGGTGACCGACCAGGAGAGAGACCTCGGGGTTGTAGTGGACAGCACGATGAAAATGTAGACCCAGTGTGCGGCAGCTGTGAAAAAGGCAAATTCCATGCTAGCGATAATTAGGAAAGGTATTGAAAATAAAACAGTCGATATCATAATGCCGTTGTATAAATCTATGGTGCGGCCGCATTTGGAATACTGTGTACAGTTTTGGTCGCCTCATCTCAAAAAGGATATTCTAGAGTTGGAAAAGGTTCAGAAGAGGGCAACCAGAATGATCAAGGGGATGGAGCGGACTCCCTTATGAGGAAAGGTTGCAGCATTTGGGGCTTTTTAGTTTAGAGAAAAGGCGGGTCAGAGGAGACATGATAGAAGTGTATAAAATTATGCATGGCATTGAGAAAGTGGATAGAGAAAAGTTCTTCTCCCTCTCTCATAATACTAGAACTCGTGGACATTCAAAGAAGCTGAATGTTGGAAGATTCAGGACAGACAAAAGGAAGTACTTCTTTACTCAGCGCATAGTTAAACTATGGAATTTGCTCCCACAAGATGCAGTAATGGCCACCAGCTTGGATGGCTTTAAAAGAAGATTAGACAAATTCATGGAGGACAGGGCTATCAATGGCTACTAGCCATGATGGCTGTGCTCTGCCACCCTAGTCAGAGGCAGCATGCTTCTGAAAACCAGTTGCCGGAAGCCTCAGGAGGGGAGTGTGTTCTTGCACTCGGGTCCTGCTTGCGGGCTTCCCCCAGGCACCTGGTTGGCCACTGTGAGAACAGGATGCTGGACTAGATGGGCCACTGGCCTGATCCAGCAGGCTCTTCTTATGTTCTTATGTTCTTATGTTTTCTGCATGTTATACAGCTTTTTAGGCACAGTGTTCTTACCACCCAGAGCTTGTTTACAGATGCTGGTATAACCCCAAATTATTCTGCTGCCTCTAGGACTGAGACATTGGCCAGCTGACCATTCTAATCCAATTCACAGCCTGTTATTTGACACCATTCCAATATTATCAACTTTTCCCATGAACTTAAGAATAACCTTGTGCATCTAGTAGCCTACTATTTTTATGGCATTGTGAGATCATCTGATAGCAATGGCTGCTGCTAGGGGCTTGCCTTCCAGTCTTGCAGGAATCAGGTTCACAAATGCCTATGGCCACCTATATTTGGGAGCAAATGTGTCCCCTCCACCCTGCTTCTTCCTTCTCCCCATTTAATCTTATGGTTGAGCTAGCTCAGCGATGGGGAACCTTTGGTCCACCAGATGTTGCTGGACTGCTACTCCCATCATCCCCGTTCATGCTGGCTGGAGTTCATGGAACTCCAACATGCAACTGGAGGACCACAGGCTCCCCATTCCTGGTCTAGTTTCTCCTTTTGACCATGTGTTGAAACTACAAACATTCCTCATCAGAAACAGAAATACAAGGTTCAGGAAGAAGCATGAAGCAAACATACACAAGCCCCCCCCATCTGCACTATACATTTAAAGCAGTATTATACTACTTTAAATAGTCATGGCTTCCCCCAAAGAATCCTGGAAACTGTAGTTTATTAAGAGTACAGAGAGTTGTTAGGAGACCCCTATTCCCCTCATAGAGCTACAATTTCCAGAGTGGTTCTGTGAGGGGAATAGGGTTCTCCTAACAATTCTCAGCAAACTAAAGGAACCACAGTTCCCAGGATTCATTGGAGGAAGCCATGATTTAAGTGGTATAATACTGCTTTAAATGTATAGTGCAGATAGGGCTAAGGAATCATCTGCACAGGTTACAACTTCCTATTGTGGGGAGGTGTCTTCCATGTGCTGGAGTACTTCCTAAGGCATCCAAAATAGACTGGATTCACAAGCCATCTATATGGGGACAGGCAGAACAGGGATCAGAACTGACCTGATTTTAAACTGGGACCCTCTTCCTACCATAATTTCCCCCCTTCTCATCATCAGTGACTGCCTCAGCCTCTCTCTCTCTCACATACACACACAAACGCACACATTCTCTGCCTTAAAATCTTTCTCCGCACCTTGCAAAATGCCCTCTCCTCAGCAAGTCTGCAAACACAAGGACTGGTGGATCAGTGGCTTCCCTCTCTTGCCACTTATTTGGTTATTTGAAAGTAAGTGCAATTGAGACCAATGGGTAAAGAGCTGTAGGATTAGATACTTATTCCTGCTCTGTATTCAGTTTCAACTCTAGTGTGGGGCACAATGTCAACTATCCAGATCTGTTTTTGGAGACTTGTAGTGCAGAGACAATAAAGCAGAAGGAGAGCAACAGTGTCAGCGACGGAAAGGAGATGAGTAATCTCCACATTTCTGTATAATCATTATAGGATTCAGCTCTTCAGCATAAGATAAGCTTTACAACAGGTTGACTCTGCCTGAAATGAATTACAGTAACCCTCAGACTTCTTGAATAGTAGATTGTTGGGGATTTCACTTCTCGGTAAAACATTCACTGGACTGGACCATAAGCCTGGGTATTATCAGAATGCCTGCAACAGACGGAATTAAGAGTAAGCTTACTGCTTTTGCGTCACTATTTTGGAGACTGGCTCTGACTCCTACACACCATAACTAGTAATATGGCCCTGCAAGCTGAAGACCTCCCTACCTGTTCTACAACAGAGCAGTTTCTGCAATTGATGTTTTCCTGGCTCCTTGTTGCCATTCTAATAAATGAATGCTTTAAATGCTCAACAATTCTTTGACCATTTTTGACCAATCCCTTTTGTCTGGTCAAATCCATCCTTACTAGGACCCACTGGGTGATATTCAATGTTAGTCCTACTCTGAGTAGTCCTACTGAAGTTAATAGGTATAGCAAACTTAAGTTCACTAATTTCAATGGGTCTAACTCTGAGTAGGACTTAGCTGAATACAACCCATTACTCTTGATTGGCTCTTTCCCTTTTTGTGGGACTCAAACCTCTCCTGTTATTGTTTCTAGTGAGAAGTACATACAACAGAGAATTTTGTTTTAATTTTTTTTCATGGGATACTTTACCCAAAGATATGAAAGTCCAAAAGCCTGCCAAGCCTTTCTTATTAATAAGCGCCTGGGCTAGAGAGCATGACATTTCTCCAGCCCTCCCCACCCTGTCTTCATTGGATACATCACACTTAATTATCAGTGCTTGATCATTTGACACTGTAGGGAAAACTGGGCCACCAGCAAAGGCGATGCTTATTTTTTAAAAATTGCTTATGGATCTGAAATTGTTATATTCCCACGTACCCAAGGCTATTTGTAATTTCAACCCATGTCCCAAATGGCTCAGAAAGTACATAGCAGGGACCTCTGTAACTGCTGCTGTTGGACCCCAGAAGAAAAATCTCAGTTCTTAACAGCATACTTGGATGGTTAAAGCATCAGGAGCTATTTTATCCCATATTCCCAGGGCTCAATGCCAGAAACTCTTTGTTCAGGAGACAGAACAGAATGTTGGCCCAGAACTAGAGAACTGAATCCTTCATGATTCACAAACAAGGAGTACAAGAATTGAAAGAGTACTCAGCTGAGATAATCTGAAGCTCTTTTAATGTTATGTTTAGCATTCCAGCTAAGAGACAAGGACACATATTTGCGTGAACATTAAACAAGACGACAAGCTGGCTCAGTGTCAGTTTTGTTCTACAACAGCAGTCTTCCCCCAAAACGACAGCTTAACATTTCTTCCCCCTTTCCTTCAATTCTTCCATCATTTTTGTAAAACCTTCTAAGAATTTTTATACTAGAAGTATATTTATGAAGCTTCTCCTAAAAACACTTTGCTGTTTTTAAAATGAGTTGCTCTCTTGAATCCCCTTTATGGGCCTCTAATACTGTGTAAAATTATAGTTTCAATGAGATAATTATTAAACCAAGATTTCTGCTACTATATATGCCAATATGTGTATTAATTGTTTTTATTTATATACTGCATTTATATCCAACTGTTTCTTCAAAGAGGTCAAGGCCCTATACATGGTTTCCCTTCCCCAAGTTTAACCTCACAAAAAGCCTGTGAGGTACATCAGACTGAGGGAGGGACGGGGGGAGAGAGAGAAAGAGAGGGAAATGAGTCTTAGGTCACCAAGTGGCTTCACAGCTAAAATTTGGAAAGGGGGGAAAAGGAGTCAAGCCTCAAAATAGTACTAAAAAAAATATGTGGAACTTTAATAAAATGGAGAAATATCCAACACATGTCAGTGGAAACTATCCTCAAGGGTAAAATAATTCATTTTATTGATTACCAGAGGAAAGGACCCAGTGTTGCTCAGGAATTCTAAGGGTTGTATCCAATGCAGCACTAAGTTAAAGTCACCTAGTGGTAGTGGTACATTAGTTCTGTTGGAGAACAGAATGAAGTTGCATTAGAGGATGCATAAGCAGGTTGCTGGTAACTTTGTTGCACAACAGATTGCGCAATCTGTCATGCAATGAATTTCTGCTAGTGCAACTGTTGCATTAGATGTTTGAATGACTTTAGAGTATTTTGGGGGTGCTAAATCCAAAAATGACATTAGTTTTGCCGAATTGGTTCTAGTTTTTGAGATAATGGATACCTTTCAAATGACAATTGTACCCTAATACGACCTGTAGCTGCTGACATATGCAGCAGGGTTTGGGCTCTCTTTTTACTCTTGAATATTGTTTTGCAAGTTTATCCATTGCATATAATATCATATTGATACTTTTTTTTTTTTGAAGAGGAATATGAGTTCATCACGAAGAGGCTGCTTAAACAATCCTAATGCATTCTGCTACATTTGTAGCAAACAGGGCCGGTTCCAAAGGGCGGCCAGGTTGGGCACTGGCCCGAGGACCCCACAGCTCTAGGAGCCCCTGGGGGGCCCTCTGCTCCCCTTCCACGATCCCATGGATCGCAAGATGAGCAGCAATGCACGTGCTGCATGCCATCAACCAAGATGGCGGCAAAGGCTTCAGTCCCTTACGGAAACCTCGGCCGCCATCTTTATTGATGGCAACCCTGCACGAACAGCAGAGAAAGGTAGGTGAAGCGCGGGGGATGGCGGGAGGTTCGGAGGCTCGTCTTGCGATCCGCGGGATCGCGGAAGGAAAGCAGAGGGGCCCGGGGCAGGCTAATGCCCAAGGGCCCCTGCATTCCTGAAGCCAGCCCTGGTGGCGAATACACTCTGCAATAACAAGAAAAAACATCACTGACTTTGTAAAGCAAGCATATCTTGCTTATTTTTGAGTGAAGCTTGGAGATCAAGATAGGTCTTGGGCTCCCCATAAGGTTTGCAAAACCTGTGTAGAGTGCCTACGACAGTGGAAAAATGGAGAAAGGAAACGTTTAAACTTTGGTGTGCCTATGGTGTGGAGAGAGCCGCAAAACCATCACGATGATTGTTATTTTTGTGTTGTGAATGTGAAAGGCTTCAATCGCTACAAGAAACATAAGTGGGAGTATCCTGATTTGGACTCAGCAAGGCGACCTGTGCCACACAGCGAAGGTGTTCCCATACCAGTGTTTACCTCACTGCCTGCCCTTCCATTGTCAGATGTTGAAGAAATGCTGGACGTGGAGTGTAGCACAGGTGGTAGCCCTGGAAGTGGATATGAAGAAAGCTTTTCAACACCTGAGCAGTTCTCCCAAAAAGAACTCAATGATCTGGTACAAGACCTCAGTCTGTCAAAGCAAGCATCTGAACTTTTAGCATCCAGGCTAATGGAAAAGAACTGTCTACAGCTGGAAGCTAACATAACAGCTTATCGGACAAGAGAGGAGGGACTTCTTCCATACTTCAGCCAAGATGAAGAACTTGTATACTGCAATAACATTCCTGGACTTCTTCTCCAAATGGGACTACCGGAATTTCGACCAGAAGATTGGCGGCTTTTTATAGACAGCTCCACCAGAAGCTTGAAATGTGTTTTATTGCACAATGGTAACCGCTATGCATCTCTTCCAATTGCTCACTCAACAAAACTTAAAGAAGAATATGAAAATATCAAAATGGTCTTGCAGAAGCTCTGCTATCATGAGCACCAGTGGTCTATTTGTGTTGATCTAAAGATGGTGAACTTCTTGCTTGGGCAGCAAAGTGGATACACGAAGTACCCTTGTTTCATCTGCTTGTGGGATAGTAGGGCAAAGCGAGATAATTGGAAAAAAGTGACATGGCCTTCAAGGGAACACATGACTAGGTGCAGCAAACATCATTAACAAGCCATTGGTTGACAGAGAAAAAATCATTCTCCCACTACTCCATATCAAGCTTGGACTGATGAAGCAATTTGTTAAGGCCTTGGACAAAGATGGTGATTGCTTCAAATACATTTGTAGATTGTTCCTTGGACTGACTATGGAAAAACTAAAAGCAGGAATCTTTGATGGTCCTAAAATTCATAAACTCTTCAATTATTTGAATTTCACTGAATTTATGAATGACGTTGAAGCTTCTGCCTGGTGCAGTTATGTCTCAGTTGTCAAGAACTTCTTGGGTAACCACAAAGCAGACAATTATGAAGAATTGGTGCAAAACATGCTCGCTAACTTTAAACATTTGGGTACTAATATGAGCATAAAGGTACACTATCTCCATAGCCACTTAGACAGATTTCCGGATAATCTTGGTGATTTTAGTGAGGAACAAGGGGAGAGGTTCCATCAGGATATAAAGGTGATGGAGGAAAGGTATCAAGGCAGATGGGACAGACACATGATGGCAGACTACTGCTGGAGCCTCCAACGTGATTGTCCTGATGGCACACACAAAAGAAAATCGTACACACAGCGTTTTTCTATGCATTAGTTGTGATTATCTGAATCAGCTTACTTTGTTTTAATGTTATTGTACTGAATACAACGCCATTAGGTATTTCATGTGTTTACTTTTGTATGATTTGAGATAGTTTCCATGTCATTTGTGGGTAGGCTATGCCTGACCATTAAATTTTTTGAATTTGTTATGTTTTTCAATAGGGGCATCCATTATCACAAAAATTAGAGCCAATCTAGCAAAACCGATGCCATATTCGGAATCTGCGACAAAAAGTTACCCTAAAATTGATCAAACATCATTGGCAATAAAATTAGTGTTGACCAGTGTTATGGGTTGTGTCAGATATGACTACGTCCCTGAAAAGGAAATGGAAACGACATTGTTTCCCTTCCCAGAAGCATTTGAGGTTCCAGTTTCCACATGCCATGCAGCAGCTCAGCTGCCAGCTTGCCTTCAGAGAAGAGGCGGAAGAGAAATAGCTGCCTCTTCTTCTTTGCAGCAATTTAGAAGATGAGGGCACAGAAACCAATACAGGTTATAGGTGGAAACGTGGCAGCAATTGTGAGAGAAGCCACCTTTACCAAGTGGATTAAAAACCTAAGGATTTTTCCACAGTACTGTTAGCCTCAAACCAGTGAAGAATGCCTGCTCTTTTAAAGAAATCATAACTTCACTGGTTTCAAGCTAAAAGCACAGAAACCCAAGCCTAGCCAAAATTTGCGGATCACTGGCAAATCAAACTTTTTAATATCTGAGCAAACAATGGAAATGATAAATTAACAGGATAGCTTTCTCTTCTTTAAATATGTTTTTCCTCCAATCTTTACACTCATTTCTTGGCTTCAGAAGGCAACTTCAAAAAGAAAAAAAAATGAAATAGAAATATATAAATATAAAGGACTTGGGTTTTTGCTAGCTTTTATTTTTAAACCAGGCCCTGTGTGAATATATAATGTTTTATAAATTCTAAACACAGGAAGGTAAATATATGACTTGTTTCAGAAGTGCCGCTTTGTGTGTTTCACTTCATTTTTCATGGAAGATTTTCTCCTCAGGTTCTAGACTGATTGACAAAGTTCAGATCAACCTTGTCAATCAGCATGCAATTAAGCACAATTTCATCACAGAAGACTGCAAATACCAATCATGTTTTATTGACATACCTGAGAAAAGACAAATTAAAAATAGAGATGGAACAAATTTTGTGATTTCTGTATTCAGAAGTCAAACTACAGATTTGCAAAAAAGTATTCCAAATAAAGAAGAATTTCTGAACTCTTATTGTAGATCATTTTAATAATTAAAAAAGCAGCAAAGAAACAGTAACTTTCCATTAGATATTTCACAACCGTTTCCAGTCACATGCAATGAAGAAAGATATACAACAGTCAGGTCTTTTGAGCAACAGCCAGCACAGCATGCAGTGTGCAATAGCAAGTCACTCAACATTTCGACAGGGAACAACAATAAGCAACAGAAAGGGTTGATAATATAACAACATTACGGACAACAAGGTGGTCTTTACTTTGAATGGAGGAAGAACGGTCACTCATGCTAGGATGTGTAAACTAACATGCAAACTAACCATTTAGAAAATTGTTCCCTTATGAAAAATACATATCTGCTTTTCCAGATAAATCAAAAGAATATTCTATGTCACTGTTCAGCAGAGACATCCTTGGAATTAATAGGGAGAGCTTTGCATATTCCTAATTAAAAATGTTGGGTGGCTATCCAAGGTGTTATTAAAGTTCACTGGAGCACAACCATTAGTGTGGTAGGGGATTTTTTTAAAGCCATGTTGTCATCTATTATTTCATTTTAACCATTCACAGCCACTGACAGCTGTCAAATTAGCCAATGTAATTCATTTTGGAAACCATCAGAGTCTAAACAAGTTTTGACAAGTAAACATGAGGAATATTAGAAGAAAGGAGCAAAACATCCAGAATTTGAATCTGGGGTTTATTTATTTATTTTGCAAGGCTGCAGACACCAGCTGACTGTCAACTAATTTTTTTTTACCATTCACAGTGACTGTGAACAAAGGGAGATTTAAAGCACTGAGATATCATCTGGCAGATGCCACTCATGATACAATGACTTTCAGGACACCCCATTTAAATTTTGCAAGGGACAAAGTAAGAACAAACAAACAAAAAACAATCCAGGGCTCTGAGTGATGGATTTTAAATTACTTGGCTAGGGTCAGGCCTGTTGGTTGTACAATGTGAAAAAATAAATACTGATAAACAGGAACTTTTTTTATTTGAGTGAAGCAAATAAATAAATGAAAGGCTTTCATTAGTGAAATGGTATTAGTTCATATTTAAAGTATTTAGGAGAGGTAAAGCACCTGAAAGAGGCGAGGGGGAAGAAATGACACTCCATAAAACAACCCTGGCAGTATAATGCAGGCATCAGTGATTGAGCACCACAGGGCCAAATCTGGCCTCTTGAATGCCACAGTCGCGAGTATAGAAAATCATGATGCTGGAATTTAGGCAAAAATAGTTTAAGGTCATTCACAACTTTCAAAGCCCTGCTGACTTGGTGCCAGAAGAGAAAGTATGGGGATGGCAACCATTTCCTTCTTTTGAAAGCCTTCCCCCCAAAAAAAAACAAAATGGTGGGGGGGAGATTAACTATGCTGGCTTTCAGCTGGAGTAATTTATTAGCTGGGGCATCTTGCAACTTTGGATCCAGTGGATCCTTGGACACCTCTGGCCTGCCCCAACCACTGAAATTCCCTGTTTTTAGCCACTCTGACATTGGCTATCTCTGACAAAAACACCACAGCAGGAAGCAACCTCTGCAGTGACTCTCTTCCCCACCAGTGAAGCTTCTTTCCACCTATGGAGGGTCGCCTATGCCCCATCCCAACTCCCTCTAGCCAGCAATCTGGGGGTTAGAATTGTGCTCAAAAACAGTAAAATCTCAATATAGCCAGATGATGCAAAAGAATAGCAAAAGATCTTCTTGAAAATCATGCATATCCAGATTAAATCCAGTAAGAAAAAGCCCTCCTAAATAAAAGCATTTTCAAGATGCACTTAGATGTGCAGAAACTGGGCTTGCTGGATTTCGCCAGGGAAAGAAGACTCCCAGATCCTCTGCAGAAAAGGCCCAGTCTTTGATACTCACCAAGAAAGCTTGGTTCAGCAGGTGATCAAAGAACAAGTCCTGAGACAAACTTCTTAAAACTCAGCTAGGATCATATGGGTGGAGGAGGTCCTTGGGTAACAAGGTACCAGAGCATTTACGGCTTAAGGGCCAAAGCCAGCACCTTAAATTGATCCAGGCACTGGTGCAGGATACGTATTTAAAGGATTTGACCATCTTACTCCTACCAACATACTGATGGCCACATTTTCAACCAATTGAATTTGAACCAACTGAATTTTCTGATCTGTCTTTAAGGGTAGCCCCACAGAGAGTATTGCATTAATCCAGTCTGGCTGCTATTGGTACATGAGCAAACTGGGCATTGTCTTCTTTCTCCCAATAGCAGACTGAGATTTCCAAAGGTGATGCTGGAGGACTATTGGCCATCCGGCAATGATGTTATGGTACGCCAAAGAACTACATTTTGCCCTTCATGCTATTTATAGTCTATATAAAACTGCTGAGTTAACACTGATCTTCCAACATGTAGATTAAGAATTCTTGTAATGTGTGTGTTTTTACAGTAAAACCAGTTGTGTGAGAGGCCAGATTGATTTGGGGAAACAGTGCTGGGGAGTTGGTCCCAATCTACTTTGCCTTCCCCAAGCTGCTATTTGCCCAGTAAGGAAAAACATGCAGGAACTCAACATAAGAACATAACAAAAGCCAATGGCCCATCTAGTCCAGCATCCTGTTCTCACAGTGGCCAATCAGATGCCCATGGGAAGCCCGGAAGCAGAACCTGAGCACAACAGCACTCTCCCAATCTGTGATTCCCAACATACCGTCTCCAATAGCAGGAGAGCATAGCCATCATGGCTAGTAGCCACTGATAGCCTTATTCTCAATGAATTAGTCTAATTGTCTTTTAAAGTAATCCAAGCCATCCAACTTTAGACATGTATATTTTCTCTATGGGGAAATCAACAGCTAAGGGTATGGCAGAGAATTTAGACCAGGCAGATAGTCCCAAGGAAACCGATGCTCCCCCAGCACAGTTACAATTGGCAATGATCTCATTCACACCTCCCACGCAACTGCTTTTAATTTTTTTGTTTTGTTTTTATGTGAGAGATCCACACACATACATACAATTCCCAACATTTTGTGTAACTTGGCTCCTACCAAGTTGTTCTCTCAATTTTATGGACAGATTATTCTTACATTTGCTAGAAAACTAACAACCCCTTTTAGCCAGACTAAAATTAACGTTATTACCTTATCCTTATTTTCAGAGCCAGACGCTTCAAGTTTGGTCCGGATCACAAAGGGCGTAGACAGTCTCAGGAGGACCCGTTCAAACGTGGCACCAATCTTTGGAGAAACAATCTCAAAGCAATCTTGGAATTTCAACGACTTGTGAGTGTCGCATCTGAGTTGCTTCCTAAGTCCTTCCCCTAACTGCAGCACCAGCATGCCGGGATCAAACATCAGATGGAAGGGAAATGCTCGGCAGAAGGTGCTGATGCTTATCCTCAGGTCTGAGGGGGATTGGGAAGTACCTAGAGGAAGAGCTTTTGTGATATTTGCATTTTCGCGCTCTTTGATAATGAAAGTGAGACAGCTGCAGTTGCCTGGGTTTGAGTCCTCAGAAGACAGTTTGTCATTTGCAATCTGTTCCACTTCGACTTCCAGCTGGTAGATTTTTCTTGCCGCTGCCTTGACCATACCCATCATGGCGAAACCAACAATCTGATGAGGATGGAAGTAGTGGAGCATAAGGTTGCCTTCAGGGAGCTCTTTGCATAGGAAAGAAGGGGATTCTGAACTGGCCTGCCTTCCAAACGATGTCCTGATGTGCTCCAGCAAAGCATCAAAGCCGTTAAAGAAATCTTGCAAGGTGCCACCCACAGCTCGCAGGACTCGCTCGTTCTCATCAAAGCAGATATTGAAGAATTCAGCCCCAAATTTCTCTTGCAGTTCTTCAAACTTCAAGCCTGCACAGCAATGGTAAGGTACGTGTCAGTATGAGGCCACTGTCACACTGCAGGTATGTTGGGAGAGAGATAGGAGGGGAAGTGGCATTGACTTGGTGAGTCAAAAAGAGAGGTTTTGCAACAGTGATGAGGCCTATGACCAAGAAAAAGTTGGTCTGCAACTATGTACATTGGAGGTTCTGCGAATAGAAAGGAGCAGAGGGTCCATGCCTCAGTCTGGTTTAGGGAGTGTATGACAGACCTGGGGCACAAATAGTTCTGATCTCAGGGGAGGGGGAACTGAGGAGCAGTTGCTTAGGAGGGCTGCCACTGCTTCGTTCTAGCATCTGTCACCTGATCTGCCCATAAAGTGACCAGATGTCACATCTTGTGATCACAGACATAACTTCTGTCACATAACATCCCCCCTCTTCACTACAGTTGCAATCCTAACCTCATTTACCTGGCAGTAAGCCCCAATAAATTCAATAGGACTTACTTCTGAGTAGACAAGGTTAGGACGGCACCATAAGTTAGCACCTGGGGATTCAGGCAGTACTCCTTGGGAGGTTGGACTTGGCCACTGGCCTCTAGTCTACTGTCTGTGAGGTGGACCTCAAATTGAACTATGGTTACATTGCCAATCACTGCAGAACTAATGATAATTACCCCCCATGCCCCCTCTTCTGTAGTAATACTGAGAAAACTGAGAACAGCAGTTTTCACTTTGTTCTCAAGCGCTATCTACCTGAAAGACATGCCAGCTAATGACTAGATACACAATAGCACGTGCAACCTGTACAATTTAAGCAACAACATGTATTCAGCCTTTTCAAGCTCTCTTGATAGAAACTTATGCTTAAGATTAACAAAAGGTCACAATATCAAGAAGTGAAAGACCACTGAATGACAACTTACACCAAATGTCGCCTTGCTCAGGTAAACTATGCCCTTGTGTAAGCTATTACCTTAAGGAAAGATGCTCATAGACAGCCTGTTTTAAGATGACTGCTAATTTGCACTATCTTTCTCTTTGTGAGGAGTGGCTCTTTTAAGCATTTTACCCCTCAATCATAGTTATCTCTTAGGCCTAACAGCTTCTTCTGTGCTCAGCAGCAGCAAGAGAAAGTAAGTAACTTGGGAAACTGACTTCCCTAAGAACTACCAAATATATTTCTGGCAATAGCTTTGACATTTGCAAGTGTTCTGCCGGCAGCCTCTTGCCTAAGAGGGCAAGGGATGCTGGGAAAGTTTTCCAAAGGCCTAGTCTCCATGGAGACCATCCCTCCCACTCTCCCCCAACTCCAATCTTTTTTTCACTTAGGAAGGATATCCAGGGCCAGGAAGAAACAACTGTCTGCCAAATATCATTGGCCTTTGATGGATTTGGGGAAGGAGCGTAGCTCAGTAGTAGAACATCCGCTTTGTGAGTGGAACATCCCAGGTTCCATCCTTGGCATCTCCTGGTAGGGCTTAGGAAGACTTAATGTTTTAAACCCCAGAGAGCAGCTGCCAATCATTGTAGACAATATTGAGCTATTATTTATTATTATTATTTATTAAATTTATATCCCGCATTTCCTCCCAGTAGAAGCCCAGGGCGGCAGAGATAGATGGAGCAATGATCGGGCCTGAAATAAGGGAGCTTCCTATGTTTCCATTTGCAGTCTATCAGATTTCACTGTAAGTTACTTGCACTAAGGTCTCATTTAAATTAGCACTAAAAGTTGCTCATAGCTTAAATCCCATTGATTTCAATGGGATGCAATCATATACACTCATATGGAAGGGCAAATATGGGCATGTTTAGCCTTCAGAAGATAGGAGGGGAGATATGATAGCACTTTTCAAGTACTTGAAAGGTTGTCACACAAGGAGGACCAGGATCTCTTCTCAATCATCCCAGAATGCAGGACACAGAACAATGGGCTCAAGTTACAGGAAGCCGGATTTCGACTGAACATCAGGAAAAGTGTCCTAACGGTTAGGGTGGTACAGCAATGGAACCAATTACCTAGGGAGGAGGGGGTGGGCTTCCCAACACTAGAGGCATTCAAGAAGCAGCTGGACAGCCACCTGTCAAGTATGCTTTAACATGGATTCCTGCACTGAGCAGGGGACTGGACTCGATGACCTTATAGGCCCCTTCCATTTCTACTATTTATAATTCTAAGTCTCATTGAGCTCACTTATTTGCTCACTGGAACTTACCTACTAGACATGCATGGGATTGTGCTTTCTGTTTGGATCCAACCCAGTATATTTTAACAGCATTTGCCATATGCTTTTAGACTTTGTGAATCAGAGATGTAGGACCTTCTAATGAACAATCACAGATGGTTAGAAAAATGGAGAAGCCTGCTTCCCTTTCCTATTTAATGGCACCCTGGGAAGGGACGATGACAGCTCAGTGGCAGAACACATGGCCTGCAAGCAGATGATCTCAGTTTCAACTCATAACTTTTACCCCAGTTAAAAGGTAGCAAGTGATGGGAAAGCCCTATCTCTGAGACCCTGGAGCAGCCTTTCCCAACCGATGTGCCTCCAGATGTTGTTGGACCACAATTCCCATCTTTCCTGACCATTGGCAATGTTGGCTGAGGCTGATGGGAGTTGTGGTCCAACAACATCTGGAGGCACACTGGTTGGGAAAGGCTGCCCTGGAGAGCTGCTGCCATTCAGAATATATAACACTGGGCTACATGGACAGTCTGGCGTAGTAAAATCACCTTCCTATATTCTTGGTCAATTCCCCTTGTAATTTTCATGCCCAAATGAATCAAACCACTCTACTGTTACTGCTTTTCCTGTCAAGCATTGACCACACCTGTTTCAGACATCTGGATGCCAGAGAGTGGGCAGGTTTGTTGCCACAAGTATGCAGGCCTCAGAGCCAGTGGAGGCTGATCCATTGGGGAGAATGGAGCACTGTCCCACCAACCTCAGCCTGGCCTCAGCCGGCCCCTACTTGTCTGCCTTCCGACTTAGAACCAATCCAGGGGGTAGCACCACTTGTCAGCTTCCTTCTCCTCTTCAGTCTCAGTGTTGCAATTATAGAATTCAACAAGGAGGAGGTTGGAGACAACGCAAGAATTAGTTGGCTCTGCCTATCGTTGGCTCTGGCTCCACCTGCTGTTGATCTTCCTGCCTTCCACCCTACAAGTCCCAAGGGGAACCAGCCACCATTGCTCAAAGCTCTGGCATCACTGCATGATGTGGGTGGAACTTGACATGGGTAACAGGCAGAACTATGTCTGGCAAATCATTGGCTCTAGTTTAAGAACCTCCTGTGCCACGTGTTTAGGTAACAAGTTACAGTTTTCACATGCAACCTGTCAGGAGGTATCAATTACTACAGAATGTTGTAGAGGAAGGAAGCTTGCAAAACCAACCTTTTTTCTTTTTCTTTAGCATCTTACTAAACAAAATGTATCAAAGAATTAGTTACACCAAGAATGAAAACAACTGCAAAAGCCCATGTCATTCATTTTTACTGGAATATTTATTTCATAAGGGCATGAATTAGGTGTTTGATACTGTATAAATATTCAGCAACCCATATGGTATCAATAGAATCCCAATGGAGATGCATGAAATGTTGTACAATCTGGATGGCTCATAATCTCCTGAGCTTGGGAGAAGGGTGTAATTAAACAGTTTCATGCCCAGAGGCAGGAACAACAGGTTAGGGTTGAAGTGGGAGGGCAGGGGAAAAATTATTCATTTGCAAAGAAAGAAAAAGATGATAACCCCAATGCAGTTTTCCAAATAAAGCTCAGCACTTATAGTATTATGCTTTCATAACGCTTTGCAGCCAGTTGTCCCTCAGCAGTTTAGAAAAAGGCACTGCTTTCTCCTATATAAACCCGCCCATCAGATGGGGTTATAATCATAGGTCAAAGGTAGCCAAAATGGTGCCCCCCAGAAGTTGCTGGAGTACAACTCTGATAATCTCTGACAACTGGCCATGCTGGCTGAGGTTGATGGGAGCTGGAATCCAACAATATCTGGAGGGCACCATGTTAGCCCTTCTCTCACTGGGTGGATTTTCTGCAGTGGCCTAGGAATTGTAGCATTCCCTCTCCAACATGCCCTCCTGAATACATTATTATTAGATGCCAGGCTAGGTCTGTCCTATGTTCTTTTCATAATAATGTGTTAGCATGTGTTTTTAAATTGTTTTTAATTTTTTTTCAATTGTGTTTTAAATTTGTATATTTGTTTTTAATCTTTTAGGTACTGTAAACCGCCCAGAGAGCTTCGGCTATGGGGCAGTATATAAATACAATAAATAAATAAATAAATAAAATAATAAATCTGCCTTCAGTGGCTTTTACCAAAACATTTTGATGGCTTCGCTTCTTAGGTTGCTCTGCTTTAATTTATGAGTATTTTTACTGTGTTTTAACACTGTATGGCATCTGTAAGGCTTGGGGACCATAATGGTGGAAAGGTGGGATATAACATTTCTTAAATAGAAAAATAATACATGAAAGAATCAAGCTGTCCTACCCTAGCCATTCACACAATACGAAGAGTGAGAAACCATGCTTAACATTGGGAAGGGAAGTCACTCCAGAAGGCCAGGGGGGGAGAATGTCTTCATGAGGCTGACTCCTGATTTCACAAAACACTGACTTGCAGGAAATCAGCATTACATCTACCCTGAACCAGGGATGGTCATTACGGAATTGTTTTTAGATGTTTTATTATTTTATCGTTTGTGTGTTTGCCACCCTGGGCTCCTTTGGGAGGAAGGGTGGGATATAAATTTAATAAATGAATAAATAATCATTTATAATGTATCATAATAATTTATAATCATAATAAAGTATTTATATCCCCTCCCAAGTTTCCTAAAATATATGCGATGCGGGCCCTGCGCATGGCCGGATTTCCAATTGAAAGCTATGGAGAAAGAGATCTATACGTTTGGAAATGTTGCTGGGTATTTTCCCTCCCTTCCTTAGCAGAAGACTTTGTCAATTAATCCCACGGCAGAGTCTAATTAATCTTTTCCAGCAAGCATCATAACCATCCACACTGACAACTTCCCTACCCATGGGCAAAATTGCAAAACATAACCTATGAAAGAGAACATGCCAGCTGCTAAGCCACAAACATGTGACAATTCCAGAAAGCTTCAATTGCCTTTGCAAAACATGACTGGAGAAAACTGCTTATTTGGTCATAAAATTTACTCATTTAAAAATATGCATGAAAGAGACAGAGGCAAGGGGACTCCTTTGATATTAGCAAACAGTGAGAATTTCCTTGCACAGCTTTCAACACACTATGAAGTTAAAGTGTGAGAATCACAAAGCAAAATGGATAAAAAATGTTTTAGCTGCTTGCAAATTCCTAGAAAGGCACCAAATGAGCAACCCACCAAGAATTTCTCCTTCACAAGCCGTAGAGCACAGATGGGGAATCTGTCGCCCTCCAGAAGACATTGGACTCCAACTCCCATCAGTCCCAACCAATTTGGCCAATGGAAAGGAATGATAGGAGTTGTGGTCCTGCAACCACTGCTCTACAGAAATTAATGGGGCACCTAGGATACAATCCATTGGGATCTTCTCGTACACAAGCCTTTCAATAGGGCTTACATAGGTGAAGTTCATTATTCAAGGTTTATGAAAGCAAGTCATCTGGAACAACCATGTGCAAAAGTCTTTACACATATTCAGCATTGCTATGAGAGCACCGTGGAGGAAGCAACAATCACATCAATAAGGTACATGTAAAGCGGATGCTACCAGGGAAAAAATGGGGCACTTAGAAAGCAGGAATTGTCCAGTTTGGGAGACTGGCAAAGGGCCAAGAGGGTGTGCCTAGCAGAGAAGGAACCGCTCTCAAAGAGGAGGGCAGAAACAGGGAGCATGGGAAACAGAGCACATGGGAGGGAAAAGCAGGAAGGCCTGCTCTCAGTGCTGGTCAAGGAGGTCGTGAGAGGTCCATTGAAAAAGGGACTTTTAATCAAGAAGAAAGGAAGACAGACAACAAAGCACTACAGAGCACAGTTAGGATGGAGTGGGAAAGAGGATGCCGTCTTCCATAGCTAGCAAAAACCCATAGCACCTAACTGATTTCTCCAAGGAGAAGGTGCATAAATCTTCTAGACCTACAGATGTCTGGGGGGAGGGGACAGATTGGAGGGGAAATGTAGTCTTTTCCATTTTTTCCAAAACCTTTGTCTCTCCTCCCAAAAAAATTGGGGGGTGAGAAGAAGTGGGGATATTTTTCTGTACCTTTCCAGTTTTTTTCCTAGGCCTTCATATCTCTATCTAGACCTAGTACATTTAGGGCATGAGTATAAAAGTCAGGAAGTTGAATTTCTGAACACACACATTCTGACCCACAACTTCTGGGCAATGAGTAACACACCACTTTCAAGCAGTAGATTGCATCAAAGTAACTAAATAATCAATCCAAGGCCTTGCAACTTGTCAGCAACAAAGCATGGTGTGCATCTATGCCCTGATCCAGCGCCAGTGCTCATGCAGGGGACCCCAAAGTATAAGGTGGGCCTGTTGCATTCTCTGCACTATGGCATGTACCACAATGCCACAACACTCTTTAATAATTAAGAGCCCTTTCTTGAATGGAGCGGTGTATGTTTGCATCACAGCCCAGCAGAGCTTTGGATTATGGCGTCGGTGTACTAACAAATGGGATTTTAACAGCGGAGTCAAATATATTGGTAAACAATGTACAAAGGCAATATACCTCTGACTACCAGATGTGGGAAGGGAGGAGATGACAACAGAGGAGGGCTTTTGCCTTCATGCTCTGCTTCTCAGAGGCAGGCAGCTGACCACTACCTGTCAGAAACAGAATGCTAGACTAGACGAGCCTTGAGCAGATCCAACACAGCAATTATTATAGTTGTATAGAAGCAACTTTGATATTATCAAGTTGAAGTTTGCAGAATGGACCTTCCAGGATAAAACAAGAAGGGAAACTTGGAAAATGTCTCTTGCTAATGACACAAATGTACACAGTACCGAGTATATTTGCTGTACACTGGAGAATTCCTGAGACATCTTCAGTTTCGTCATTGCCAGAGCGGTCTGCATAGGAACATCGGTTAGAGAGATTGTGGAAGTTCTTTTCAGCATCCCTGTAACTAGAAAGAAACATAAAACAAAGATCAGCTAGGTATCTAGAATTGCTAAATATACAGAACAGGCCTTTCTCAGGAAGAATTAGCATGGCTCCTGCAAAGGTAAGTCCTTCTGCATTCACCTGTACAGGACTGTAAGAGTGTCAAAATAGACGGGAGTGATCTAGTAACCTTGGATTTCCTAAAAGCTTTTGATAAAAGTCCCTCATCAAAGGCTATGTATAAACTTAACAGTCATGGGATAACAGAATAGGTCCTCTTATTGATTGGCAACTGGTTAAAGAACTGGAAACAGAAGGTAGGAATTATCAGTTATCACAGTGGAATTTCCCCTCCCCAAGTATCTATACTGGGGTTGGGACTATATAATATTCATATATGTCAATCATGAATATTGACATATAGCAAATCCAGTCCCCTAAAAAGATTGCTTCTCAGGTCTCCAAACAACCTGGACAGAAGTCTTGTAGTCCTGTTCAGGCTTCTCAGGGGAAGAGGAGGAAAAGTTTCAAGAGAAGGGAAGGGGGAAAGACCACTCCCCAAGACCTTCCCTTGCTAGGCTATACAGCAGTAGAGGACTTCCAGCTCCAAGCCTGAGCATTGTATCACCATAGTGTAGGGAAAGCTGGGAGAGACATACAGTTCTGGAGCCTGGGAAAAATATGCCTGTAGCTCAGTGAAAAACTGTCTGCTTCCATAAGGTCCCAGGTTCAATCCCCAGCATTTCCAGTTTGTTTTTGGAAGACTCCATCTGAAATCCTGGAGAGCCAATGCCTGTCAGTTTATGCAGAACTGAACTAGATGCACCAATCTATATGCACCAATATATAGATGCACCAATATATAGCAGCCTCCTATGTTCCTATGCACCCCTCCTTCTGAAACATGGTGAGCTTTTTAAGTTCACATCAAATGTCTCCTATGCACGTTCCCCCATCCACCTACCCCACAACCTCGATTCCCCTGAGGGATTTCACTGGGTCTTAAGCAGGTCAAACACCTTTTTTCTTCTTCCTGTCCTTAATTTTTTTAGTTTACTCTCCCCTGTTCCCAACAATAGATTTAATTGATAAAACGTACACAATCTACCTGACCTGGTTTCTTTAGACCTTCAGTTGTTTTGTTTTCCTCTCAGTTGCTATCAGCATGATGTAAGCAAAAGGTTCGTGTCAGACAGTTTGCCTTTTATTTCAAAAATGTATTTTTGTTCTCATTTCCAAACTTACAGAATTCTGCACATATAAGATATCCTCCAAGAATGTACTAATGGCTGCCTGAGTTTTGAATGGCCTCGTTTTGCTCCAAACTGATAGGTATTCAGCCACCAGAATTTGCTATTAGAATGAATGATCTACAGTCAGGAGAGAGCGATAAGATTTGTAATTTGTGAACACCACCAAATGGATGATAAAAATCCAAGAAGATTATCGAGAGGACTTCCAAATCGGGTTAATGGGTGGAGGCATGGGGGGGAAATTAGGTTCAATGTAACTAAGTGTAATTGGGGCAACAACAACAGAATCCCCATCTTTACACTAATGGAATCTGAATTGGCTGGGACTGTCTATAGAAAGATACACGAATCGTGGTGAATATCTCAATGAAACAGCCTAAGTCTAAGTGTGCAGTAACTGTGAAAAAGCCAAATTACACATCAGGGAATTGTACATAAAGCAAGTATTGCAATGCCTTTATGTCAATCTGTGGTGCAGCAGCATTTGCAGTATTGTGCTTCAAGTCGCCTGCCTCAAAACAAGATGTTGTAGAACATTTTGTCCACAATGATAAGAGTACAGCATTTTCCCTATGAAGAAGAGCACTGTATCTGGGACTTTTTAATTTACAAAAAGATGACTAAATGTGGAAGGCATGATGGAAAGAGAGCATGTTCAGAAGTAGTATGCCTCTGTATTGAGGAACAAACAGTGGAAGTAAGCTGCTGCCTTCATAATCTGTTTGGCAGCTTCCCACAAGCATTTGGCTGCCCACAACACTGATGGCTACCAACTTGGATTGCTTTAAATGCAGGCAGGATAAGGCTATCAATGGCTACTAGCCAAAATGGCTATATTCTACCTCCATTGTTGGAGACGTATGCCTCTGAAAGCCAATTGCTGGGAATCACAAATGGGGGGGTAGCAGGGGAAAATGTTATTGCATCCTACTTGTGGGCTTCACATAGGCATCTGGTTGGCCACCTTGAGAACAGGATGCTGGACCAGACGGGCCTTTGGTCTGATCCAGCATGGCTCTCCTTATGTTCTTATGCACAGTAGAAAACAGGATGTTGGACAACATGGGACCTTGGTTTGATCTAGCAGGTCTCTTCCTAAGTTTTTATTTTAACACATGTTTTTATTTTAACATATGGAGAAAACTAAGTTCTTTCCTATTGTAGTGGAAGTCAGGCTGAGTAGAGTAAGATCCCAGTTGACCCTGTGGCGATGCTATAAGAAGCAGGAGCAGTCACAATGCATGAGCTGTGGGGTGCCACTGCTGTTGAGGTGCTGCTGTTTGCCCGGATCAGGATTGGACAGGACAGGGATGAGGCAGGGTGGTGCAGTACTGGGTTGGTGGCAGGTGCAGATGTGGACGCCACCACTGCCAATATGATGCTGCTCTACCTTTGCACCTCCCTGCTAAACTCCATCCAGCAGTGGCAAGGCAGCACCAACACAGCTGGAAGGGTGATACAGTAGCAACACCCCACCTGCCGCAACTGAACAAGAGAGAAGAATATCACAGCTAGAAGAATCACTCCGCACAGATTCCATGCCAATCAGCACTTTCCCTGGCAAACACAGGCCGAGGAACTCCAGCTTCCACCTCTCCACTGCAAAGCAAAAGGGTCTATGCAGGGCAGGACTCTGGGGCAGACATCCAGAGACAGAAGCTCAGAATTACAACCTTTAGCTTATTCAGAAACCTACTGGCAAAAAACTGCTATTTGAACTGCTAGCATTATGAAGGAACCCCATGAAATGAAAGTATATATTCTCTGCTTGGTTATTTGTTATTTTACTGCTCTACGCTAACGTCACATAGACAAACCTGAATGACTTGTTATCACCTCATTCATCTACCAAAACAAAGAAGGCCTGCCTGTCACCCTCAAGCTTCAGCACATCATGTCATCATGCCTGTTCTGGGAGGGGGGGGGGAAACAGGAGCTACACTCTGCTGTGTTTTCCCCTCCACTACAACACTGGAAAAGGAAAAGCTGAAAGCAGAGTGCTGAAGGCAGCACACAAGCATGTGTGCGTGCGTGCACACACACACACACACACAGTCTCAAACCTTGAGTGTTAGGAATGCAAACTTTAAAAGAAGAGCAACCCCCTTTACCAGAAGGCTTCCACTGCCTTTCTCCCACATCTGTTCTATATTCTGCATCAAACAATGAGTAAAGAGGCACAGGCGATTTCCCAAGCAGCAGCGCTCTCTCCCACTCTACCCTGAGGTGTTCTCCAGACGTGCCAGCATTATTAACACCAAGGAGAGCTTTGGGGCTCAGCTTGACAAAAGATATTACAGAATGCACAAGGGCAAATCCCTAAAGCATAGAGAGTTTCACTAGCTTGGGATTAATTTTAAAACTTGTACACCTCATCCAACTGACACCAAAGTTGCCAGGGCACCTGAGTAATTACATACAAGTCAAGGGCAGCATTTGGCATGTGCCATTTGTCATTGCTGCTTAACCAATCTGGCCCTGGTAGATACTTGATCCATACTATAAAGTAGGGGTGTAATGGCCAACAGAAATAATGGGTAGGAAGTTAATGGGGCTGGGGGGAATGAAAGCAGTACTTATTACTGTGATGATGCTGACTGGTTAAATGCGGCTGTTGTCCCTGGAGAACATATAATCTTGTGACTTCCGGGAAGGGTGACTTAGCCTGTGCCTGCTTTTGAGACGGGCTCCTGCCTCAAAAGAAGCTTATTCAGATATATCAGTCAGTTTTTTCTTTTTTTTTTGACTGATTAAACTTCTCCCGGGTAGGGAGAAACGAAGAGATTAACCTCAAAGCCTATTTTTGTTGGGACGACCAGATCTCATTAATTTATGGGACGAGGTCCAGCCGACGAAGGTGGGACGGATTTTCAACAGCAAGCTCTATCTGTTAAAGCGAACGTTCATCTTATCTTCTAAGAGAGAACGCACTAACAGGCAAGCACCCTTCTTTCTATATTTTTCTTTTACTTGACTTAAATTGTTGCTGTTTAAAAGAGATTTGCCAGATTGATCGGTTTTTGACATCTCACTGGGGAGCCGTAACTTCTCTCTGCTACGCACTAATTAATAGCTTATCTCTGTTTTTGTTGCAAAAAGCTGTCCTGGATTTGCATTCTAAAGATATACACAGAAGAGGGATTTCTATTCCAGATTTTTATTTTGAAAAATATTATACTGTTTTGAGACTACTCTCTTTTTGGTCTATTTTATTTTGACGAATCTGTTTCTTGACGATTGCCATTAATTGTTTCGATCCTGGGAACTGCATTTTGTTTACTTAACTATTGGAGAGATAAGGCTGTCTGCTCTGTTTATACTGTGATGTCACCAAGTTTGGAGTATTAACCCAATTGTTGCTGAAATAAGAAGTGGTTTTCCTATATTTTTCTTTTAAAATGGCAATTAAGAAAGTGGCTGAGAATCTGGAAATAACTATGTTTCAGAAAATAATGGATGAGATTGAGATAATGAAAATTGAATTGAGTAAAATGAAGCAGGAGATTAAAGATATAAGGGTCCCTGTGAGAGAGGTGACCCTGGAAGGGGTCCCTGTGAGAGAGGAGACCCCGGAGATTGGAACAGGGGTCCCTGTGAGAGAGGAGACCCTGGAGACTGGAATAGGGGTCCCTGTGAGAGAGGAGATCCCGGAGATTGGAACAAACGTGGAACAGGAACAAGATTTGGAGTCTATGGACTTTAGAAATAAAATCTATTGTTTGGAACTCAATGTTATCTCTGAAGAAATTAATGAAGATTCTAGAGATAAAGTTATCAATGGCATGGACTATCTTCTGGACTGGAATGATGTGATGGAGCCCAGTATAGAGAAAATCTATGGACTTAACTGCAGCCATGTGACAATGGAAAAACTTTTAAGAGATGACCCAGTGTATTTTGAAAAAAAGAACAGAGATATGATTTTACAGCAGTATTTCAGCAACCTATTCAGAATGGATGGCAAGAAAATATTTGGGATAGAGGTAATTCCCATCAGACTCTTACTATATGACTATGGCTTTGACAGCAAGATTATTATGGAATACTGATAATGGAAGATTGGATATTGAAATTACTGGACTTAACAAGACTACTGAAGATGGAAGATGGAAAATGGAATTACTAGAGATAATAGAACAATGGCTACTGAAATTACTGAACCTAACAGATTCTGATGTGATGGATTAATTGAAATGTTTATTTTGACTATGGTTATGACAATAAGATTATCATAATTAGTAATGAGATGGATTAATCGATATGCTTATCTGGAAAAAAAAATTGATAGATATATTTCTTAAAGAATTGAAACCTCTCTTTGACTTTTTGTGGAAAGAATAAAGTAATGTTTATGAGATTTGATGATTAAGTAAGATAACTACTGGAGGAAAGTGATTTTATAATATGACTTAAGAGACAGGATTGTTATATATTATAGACTTATAACTGATTTGATCTTTGACAAATGGGAAGTCAATATTTTACTCTTTATTTTTTATTTTTGTTTTTTTTTTTCTTTTTTTCTTTTTGTTTAACTATTTTTGATTATGTTTTTTGTCTTTGAATGTTTTATGATTTTGTCTTGTATGTTTTATGAAAATCTGAATAAAAATTATTGAAAAAAAAAAAAAAAAGAGAACATATAATCTTGTGCTGCTACTTTGTGCATAGACAACAGTGGTCAGGCTATCCCAATCCAGAAATGGCTGCAGCTGTCTTACCAGCCAAAGCTGGTAAAAGGCACTCCTAGTCACTGAAATCACCTGGGCCTCTAGCAACAAAGATGGATCCAGGACCACGCCCAGAATACAAACCTGCTCTTTCAGAGGGAATATGACCCCATCCAAAGGAGGCAATTGACCAATTATCCAAACTCGGGAACCACCAACCCACAGCACCTCTGTCTTGCTACGATTCAGACTCAATTTATTGGCCCTCATCCAGCCTACCATCGAGTCCAAGAACTGGACCAGGGCTTGAATGGCCTCTCCTGATTCAGATGTTACAGAGAAAGAGAGCTGAGTATCATCAGCATACTTCTGACACCTTATCCCAAATCTCCTGATGACTGCTCCCAAGGGCTTCATATAGATATTAAACAGCATTAGGGACAAAATGGCACCCTGTGGCACTCCACAGCACAACTGCCAGGGGGCTGAAAGACAATCACCCAACGCTATTCTCTGAAAACGACCCTGGAGGTAGAATCAGAACCACTGTAAAACAGTGCCTCCAATATCCATCTCACTAAGTGGTCTCAGAAGGATACCATCGTCTATGGTATCAAAGGTCGCTGAGAGAGCAAGTAAGAATAACAGGGTCATGCACACCCTGACCTTCTCCTGATAAAGTTCATCCATCAGGGTGACCAAGGCCAATTCAGTCCCATAATGAAGCCTGAACCCATGGGTCAAGATAATTTATTTATTTATTTATTTATTTATTTTATTTAATTTATAAACCGCCCTTAGCCAAAGGCTCCCTGGGCGGTGTACAACATAAAATAATACAATAAATCAACAATCACAAAATATAAAATACAAATATATAACAACAATAAAATAAATTAGAAAGACCAAAACATTAAAACGTATTTAAAATACATTAAAATGCCTGAGAGAATAGGAAGGTTTTAACCTGGCGCCGAAAGGATATCAACGTAGGCGCCAGGCGTACCTCCTCGGGGAGACTATTCCACAATTCGGGGGCCACCACCGAAAAGGCCCTGGATCTTGTCACTACCCTCCGAGCTTCTCGATGAGTCGGTACTCGGAGGAGGTCCTTAGATGACGAACGAAGTGCACGGGTAGGTTCATAGCGGGAGAGGCGTTCCATCAGGTATTGCGGGCCCACACCGTGTAAGGCTTTATAGGTCAATACCAGAACCTTGAATCTGGCCCGGAAACAAATCGGCAACCAGTGCAAACGGGCCAGAACGGGTGTAATATGTGAGGACCGAGTGGTCCTCGTCAACAGTCTGGCTGCTGCGTTTTACACTAGTTGCAGCTTCCGAACCGTCTTCAAGGGCAGCCCCACGTAGAGTGCATTACAGTAGTCCAATCTAGAGGTCACCAGAGCATGAACAACTGAAGCGAGGTCATCACCGTCCAGATAGGGGCGTAGTTGGGCTACCAGCCGAAGGTGGTAGAACGCATTCCGAGCCACCGAGGCTACCTGAGCCTCAAGTGACAAGGAAGGATCGAAAAGAACCCCCAAACTACGAACCTGTTCCTTCAGGGGGAGTGTAACCCCATCAAGAACAGGATGAACATCCACCATCTGTGCGGAAAAGGCACTCACTAACAGTGTCTCAGTCTTGTCTGGATTGAGTTTCAGTTTATTAGCTCCCATCCAGTCCATTATCGCGGCCAGGCAATGGTTCAGCACATCAACAGCCTCACCTGAAGAAGATGAAAAGGAGAAATAGAGCTGCATGTCATCAGCATACTGATGACAACGCACTCCAAAACTCCGGATGACCGCACCCAGAGGCTTCATGTAGGTGTTAAAAAGCATGGGGGGCAGTACCAATCCCTGAGGGACTCCACAATGGAGAGTCCAGGTTATCGAGCAACGTTCCCCAAGCACTACCTTCTGGAGACGATCCGCCAAGTAGGAGCGGAACCACTGCCAGGCAGTACCCCCAACTCCCAACTCCGCGAGTCTCTCCAGAAGGATACCATGGTTGATGGTATCAAAAGCAGCTGAGAGGTCAAGGAGAATCAACAGAGTTACACTCCCCCTGTCCCTCTCCCAACACAGGTCATCAAACAGGGCGACCAAGGCTGTTTCCGTGCCAAAACCGGGTCTAAAACCAGATTGAAACGGATCTAGATAATCGGTTTCATCCAAGAGCGCCTGGAGCTGACTGGCAACCACCCGTTCCAAGACCTTGCCCAGAAATGTCACATTCGCTACCGGTCAATAGTTGTTCAGGTTATCTGGGTCCAAGGAAGACCTCTTCAAGAGAGGTCTCACTACAGCCTCCTTGAGACAATGAGGGACAACTCCCTCTCTCAAGGAGGCATTGATCACTTCCTTGGCCCAACTGGCAGTTCCATCCCAGCTAGCTTTTACTAGCCAGGAGGGGCAAGGGTCCAGTACCAACGTGGTTGCGCGCACCAGTCCAAGCACCTTGTCAACTTCCTCAAGCTGCACCAACTGAAACTCATCCAATAATTGAGGACAAGACCGTGATCTGGGTACCTCAATGGAATCAACTGTCCTAATATTAGAGTCAAGATCCCTACGGATGCATGCGATTTTATTTTGGAAGTGCCCCGCAAACTCGTTGCAGCGGGCTTCAGATGATACTGTAGTATCCTGAGGGCCAGAAAGTAAAAGTCCTCGTACTATTTTAAAGAGCTCCGCAGGTCGGCACAAAGATGATCTAATAGAGGCAGCAAAATAGCACTTTTTTGCTGCCCTTACTGCCTCCATATACAACCTAGTGGAGGCACTTACCAAGGCATGATTGCATCCGTCTGGAGTTCGTCTCCATCTGCACTCAAGCCTCCTCCTCTCTTGCTTCATCACTCTCAGCTCCGGGGTATACCACGGAGCTGTATGAGCTCTACATCGAAGGGGGCGCGTGGGAGCAATCGTGTCAACAGCCCGGGTCATTTCCGTATTCCACAGTTCGACCAGGGCCTCGACAGGAGCACTAGTCTTATCAGCCGGAAAATCTCCCAGAGCCTTCTGAAAACCCAGAGGATCCATTAGTCTCCGGGAGCGGACCAACTTAATAGGTCCCCCACCTTTGCAGAGGGAAAGGGTCGCCGTAAGCCTAAATCTCAGCAGGCGGTGATCTGTCCATGACAATGGGGTAGATGAAAAACACCCCACCTGCAGGTCACCATCTCCATGTCCAGTGGCGAAGATCAAATCAAGAGTGTGTCCCGACACATGCGTTGGGCCAGTAGAAAATTGAGACAGCCCCATTGTTGTCATGGCGGCAATGAAGTCCTGAGCGGCACCAGATAAGGCAGCCTCGGCATGGATGTTGAAATCCCCCAGTACCAAAAGTCTAGGGGATCTCAACAGTACCTCCGAGACTATCTCTGTCAGCTCAGCTAGGGAAGCTGTTGGGCAGCAAGGTGGGCGGTACACCAACAGAATGCCCAATCTGTCTCGCTGACCCAACACAAGGTGGAGACACTCCAGACCAGTCACCGCCTGGACAGGGTGCCTGGTGAGAAGAAAAGAACTCTTATAGACCACGGCAACCCCCCCTCCCCGGCCCTCAGATCTACCACAGTGCTGTACCATGTACCCGGGTGGGCAAAGCTGGGAAAGAGCAACTCCTCCCTGCTCCCCCACCCAGGTCTCGGTAATACATGCCAGATCGGCACTCTCCTCCACAATTATATCATGGACAAGGGAGGTTTTATTATATACCGATCTGGCATTCAAAAGCAGCACTTGGAGATCCGAGAGCTGGCTGATAGGACAACCCGAAATCCTGTGGATATGAGGAGAACCGGAACGAAGCACAGACACAACTTGTCTGGGACGAGTTCCCCTTACCTGGCATGTTCTCCTCCCAACACCATACCTCCCATTACCCGTCACTACGTTAATTGGGGCCCCCAAAAGTCTCCCCGCTACACATAAAATCCTCTCTCCCAGGCACATATTAAAACTCAAAAAAGTTCATACACACACACACTAACATACACACAACACAATCCTCACTCATACAACACAACAACATTAAAATGACTAAGTGCCAATAATGATGGCGGCGTCCACACTCAGGTCAAAGGCAATAGCAGCCGCAGCAACAGCGTCCACAACCAAATCACCAACGGCAGTTCGGTTCTAGGCAAGCGACAGATGACAGTAGCAGATGGCAATAGCACACAGCAAACGACCGCAGCAGCTGATAGAAGCAGGCAGCAGATGGCAGCAGCAGATGATAACAGTAGCACAATGATGATACTAGCGTCCTCTCCCGAACGACCGCACCCCCATCCAGGCCAACGACCGCAACAGAGGTCCGGCAGCTGCGCCCGCGACCACAAAGGCCCAGCCCAGGCACAGCAGCGGGCAGAAGACAAAGCCACCAAGAGCCACCGTGCCAGCGCCAGTGACAACAACGACGCCCACGCCCGACAGGCAGTGCCCGCTCGGCCCGACCCGCAGCGATGACGACAGCAACAGTGACACCCAGGCGACAGCGACAGCGACGATGGTAATCCCGGAAGCGGCCTTGGAGCACAGCACGCCCTGCAGGAACTGCCAAGGCAGCCCGGAGGCTGCGACCACTCTCCAGCCGGAACCGCCGCAACAAAGCAGCCCAAGGCCCAACGCCATGACCCGGGCCACCAGATGGAACACGGCACCACACTCACGCCCGTCCAGCCGAAAACCGCCAAGGCAGAGCAACTCAAGGGCCCAGCGCTGCGGGCCGCCAAGGTGAAACGCCCGATGTTGTGAGGCCGCCCAGATGAAGCGCGGGCGGGCAGCCCGGGACCCAAGCCCGCGGCACCGCAACGATCCAAGGCCGCAAAGATGAAGCGTGGCAACCACAGCCCAACCACAACCAGGACAACAAACCACGCACACCCAGGAGCATCCAGCAACAGGAGGTAAGATAAAAGATGGTAAAATAGGTAAACCATAAGCAGTTGGCAGCAGCTAAATTCAAGGTTTACAAGTTAGAGTGCGGAGCTCCTAAACGCACATCCTCCTCAGTCGCCATCTTACATCCTCTAATCTGTTTCATCCAAGAGTACTTGCAATTACTGCTACCCCACAACCCTCTTCAACACCTTCCCTAAAAAGGGAGCATTTGCAACCAGCCGGTAGTTGACACAAATCAATGGGTCCAGGGTGGACTTTTCCAGGAGCAGTCAGATCATCACCTTTTTCAGCAGTGACCACTCCCTCTTGCATAGACACACTGACCACACCCTGGATCCACTCGGTCATACCCCCTTAGCAACCTTTATTAAGCCAAGAAGGGCAGGGGTCAAGAGGACACGTTGCTGGCCACTTCATCGCAAGCACCTTGTCCACAACATCAGGCTGCATCAACTGAAACTGATCCCAAGAAGTTGCAGCAGACGTTGCACTGGACACCTCAGAACTACAGTAGATGTACATGGGGCATCAAGATTGCTACAGAAGCAACCAACTTTACCCTCAAAGTGCCTTGCAAATAATTCACAGTGGGCTTCTGAACAGTCTAAAACTCCATTTCCTAGAGTTGGTGTTAACAGACCCCAAACAACAGACAAAGCTCCACTGGATGGCTACTTGAGGATGCAATGAAAGCAGACAAGTGGGCCTTCTTCACCAGCCTCACCGCCACACAGTAGGTGCAGTTATGATGTTTTACTCATGCCTGATCAATCTCACAGCGAGGCTTTTGCCACTTGCACTGTAGCCATCGTCCAGCCTGTTTCATTGCCCTTAATTCACTGGTGTACCAAGATGCAAACAGGGCTCCACAATACCAGAGAAGGCGCTCGGGGCAACCATGTTAAGAGCCTGATGCGTCTCATTGTTCCACAGCATAACAAGGGCTTCAACAGGATCATCTGCTCTATCTACTGGAAACTTCCCAAGGGTGTTCAGGAATCCAGTGGATTCCATTAGCCTCTGGGGGCAGACCATCTTAATCTGCCACCACCCCTGCAAGGGAGGATTGGAGCAGTAAGTCTAAACTTCATCAGGAAGTGGTCTGGCCATGACAATGGGGTGACATCCACCCTCCCCCCTCTCCAGATCACCCTTTCCTCCATGTGGAGCAAAAATAAAATTGAGGGTGAGCCCTACTCTATGTGTCGGACCAGTGACAACTTGAGACAGTTCCATGGTCATCATGAAGCCCATGAAGTCCCAAGCCAGAAACTAGGGGCAGCCTCAACATGGACACTGAAATCACCCAGGACTATTGTTCTGGGCTCCTCCAATACCACAGCCGAAGCGGCCTCTGCCAGCTCGGTCAGAGAAGCTGATGGGCAGCAGGGTGGACAGTACACTAGCAACAACCCTGGTTTACTGCCTCCTTGGCCCAACACCAGGTGCAGGCCCTCACAGCCAGCTCCAACACAGAGTGGTTTCCTGGTGATAGAGATGGAAGTTCTGTAGACCACAGCAACCCCTCCCCCTGTCTCTGCAGCCTGTGCTGATGTTGCACAGAGTATCCAGTGGGCAAAGCTGGTTCAGGTCAACTCCTACCAGCTCACCCACCCAGATCTCTGTAATCCACACCAAATTAGCACCCTCATCCATGATCAAATCATGGATGAGAGTGGTCTTATTGAGTGATGGGAAACAGAGTGGGAGAGTGCTGTTGCGCTCCTGTCCTGCTTGTGGGCTTTCCAGAGGCATCTGGTTGGCCTTTGTAGAAGCAGAATGCTGGATGAAGGAGGCCTTTGGTCTGGTCCAGTAGGGCTCTTCTTTTTTTTAAAAAAAAGTTTATTAACATAATTTATTGCATTACTACAATGCCATTCCTCTCCACTCTTTCAGCCACCTACATCAATTAAGTGTTGTTTTTACAATACAATCCTATAAATGTTACTCATATATGTAAGCATTCACTGGAGCAAAATAAAAAACCCTGAGATTGCAAACTCTCTTTAGTAAGATCTAGGTGATGTACTCTTACATTTAGCACAATAGAAAGGCAGTCTGGCCAAGGTCTGAAATCATTTCAACAATGCAAAAATATCTGACCCACTAATAAATAAACCATTACATGATTACAGAAAGGTCACAGTACAGAAAGGTCACAGGACTGTATCTACTCTCTGCTGAATATATCACAATCCTGAATCCAGGTAATCAAAAAAACCTGTGCTTTAAAAAAAAAGTAATTCTGTTCCTGTAATTAATTACGTGTGATATTTGGTATTTATTTCTTTATCACTTACTTTTCTAGTTATTCAATGGAGTATGCAACATTAACAGTTGTTTAAAAAAAAAAATTAAACTACAGTGCAAGAAAAATCGCAGCCCCAATACAGTCTCTCCACAAAAATAGCCCCAATTGTGTGTGTGTTTTTAAAGGCAATCCAGATTCCCTATTCATGCTATTGAGCACACACAACACTTCTCTGAGCCACCCTGTTCAGATCTTGTAAGTTCAGGTCTGTGGCTTCCTTTATGGCATCAATCCATTGTTTGTTTGGCCTTCCTCTTTTTCTACTCCCTTCTGTTCTTCCCAGCATTATTGTCTTTTCTAGTGAATCAGGTCTTCTCATTATGTGTCCAAAGCAGGATAACCTCAGTTTCATCATTTTAGCTTCTAGTGACAGTTCTGGTTTATTTTGTTCTGACACCCAATTATTTGTCTTTCTCACAGTCCATGCTATGCACAAAGCTCTCCTCCAACACCACATTTCAAATGAGTTGATTTTTCTCTTATGCGCTTTTTTCACTGTCCAACTTTCACATCCATACCTAGAGATCGGGAATACCATGGTCTGAATGATCCTGACTTTAGTGTTCAGTGATACATCTTTGCATTTGAGGATCTTTTCTATTTCTCTCATAGCTGCCCTCCCCAGTCCTAGCCATCTCCTGATTTCTTGACTATTGTCTCCATTTTGGTTAATGACTGTGCCTAGGTATTGATAATCCTTGACAAGTTCAATAATCCTTGACAAGTTCAAGTATATTTTTAATACTTTTTAAAAATATTTTTAATACTGTATTTTTATATTGTTGTAACTTGTCTTGGGACCTTATGGTGAAGGGCAGGTAAGAAATCCAATAAATAAATTCAATTGTGTCTCATGTTTTCTGCTACACATCCCACACTGAAAAAAGTCTGTGGTTGTATACAAAACTGCACCAATTGCTTGTAGCAAATAAATCAGCTGATCTTTCTGCACTGAGAAGAAGACGCTGAGTGGCTGTGGGCATCCAAATTGTATGAATTGATACAATTGAGCCAATTGAGAGTCAGTGTTAACAAGCTAGAAATAAAGAACAGATATGGATGGTTGGGAAAAGGCCATGGCTCAGTGATAGGGCACCAGCTTTGCATGCAGAAGGTCCCAGGTTCAACCCCCAGAGTGTCCAAGTAGTGCTGAGAATGTTCCTTGTCTGAGATTTGTTGTCAGTCAGAGCAGACGATATTGAACTAGACGGACTAGTAGTGCAACCCAGTAAAGGCAGCTTCCTATGTTACTATGAGGTGTTATCTTAGCAATTGCCAATTGCTTTTTATTGCCACCACCTTGCCCATCTATCTATCCACTCCTTCCCATTTTTGAGAAATCAGTTCTACTTACCCAATAACTTGATGCTCATAATGCTGCAGTGTCCTCTGGAGAGTCTGCCTTATGGTCTGAGGCTATAGAATAAACACAGAAATAATAATAAAAATGTTATCAGCAGTTCGTCAGTCAGCCTAGCTCTCAGCACGATGTCTGAATGGAGGTGACTACTGATTTTATCGCTTAATCTAATGTATGTTTTTCCAATTACACACTTTTTTCTCTCCTCGCACATCTGCTGTGTTTCCCCCAGAGAAACAGGAAGAAAGCAGCCCAGGAGTAGCAAGCTGTTTTTGTTCTACAAACACATCAATATTTCAAGGTTCGTCCCTGATATTTTAGTCCTCCATTAAATTAGCAGTGGTTTTGTTAGCGCCAGCAAAAAGCAGCAAAAAAACCTACAATGGCCTTGTTCACAGCTCACAATACATCACAAACCATAGATTACCATGCTCAATAAATCACACCCACTTCACTCCTTCCCATTCATGCCAAGAGGAAAAGACACACAACCCTGCCTTAGCGTTATGTCTTAACCAGACATCATGGTTTGTTTCACATGTAACAAACTACAATCTGCAGCCAAAGTTTTTCCTTGGCTTACTGATCATGGTTTGTTGGGAGCAACATACCATTCAGACATAGAAATGGGAAGGCTGGGGAACAGGAGAGAACAGAAAAATGGGGGGAATTCCCCTGTTTTTTCTTCATTTTTCTTTTTTTTCCTGGGAAAAAACATTGGGGAAAACTTTTTTCTGTTTTTTTCCAGGCCTTCATATCTATATTCAGACATAATGCTAAGCCAGGGATCCTGGTTTGTTTCCTCTCACAGCGAGTGGGAAAGAGCGAAGAGGGGGATGATTCACTCATGCACAGTGCTCAAATACAGCCAATGTATACAGAATAACTTCAGGCCAACTTTTTACTTATTTAATTATATATAAGATTCCTAACCCAGCCATCGCCATAAGATCAGGGGGGAGGGGTCAGAACAATTATAAAATCAGATAAAACTGTTACTATTCTAAAACAAACAAAACCATTCCAAATGAAACGAACTGTACAAATTCAATAAAAGAGGTGGGTCCCACAAAACAAAATACCTTAACCGTGAAAGACCAGGGTAAAGATCTTCAGCGTAGAGTAAAAGCTATACAATGAAGATGCTAGACATATGTCTGTGGGGAGGGAGTTCTACAATTTTGGAGTTCCCACAGGAAAAGCCCCCTCCTGGGCCATCATTCCCTGCACTTCTGAGCATGGGAGAGCTACCAACAGATCCTCCTCTGTAGATCTGAACACATGAGAAGGTTGGTAGAGATGGATAAAGTCTTTCAGATATGTATGGCATTTATATGCCAACTAATTAATCATGTCTTCTGGTGAGTTCACAATTTAAAAATTGATAAAATACAAGTATTTTGAATTATCCACTAGAACAAACAATAGAAAAGCTGCACCAGCACACAAAAAATGAATGCAAAATTGGCATAAAATTGTATAAAGCAGGAGATAAATTTAAAAACGGCACTAAAAACCAACAAGAAGGAAAACAAAATAGATTTTAAAAATTTTAATGCATTAACATCTTAATAATTAAAAGGCCGAGGAGAACAAAAACATCTTCATTAGCACTGAAAAGATACTTATGTAGATGCCAGGCAAGTGTCTCTGGGGAGAGCATTTCATAACTATCATGCCATCACTCAAAAGGCCCTCTAGATGTTGTAACCCTCTTTCCCACAACTCCTCTGCTCCCAAATTCTTTTCATTAAAGTCAGGAAAATGTCAACATGCATGTGTGCACATGTCTACTTTGCCCCTTAGATGGTAGCTGTTGGACAACTTGGCCAAAATGTCCCAACCCTGAAAAAAAAAATCAATGTTCCACTCATAGGCACAAAAATGGGAAACAATTTTGGCAATTTGCAGGTGGGGCGCACATGACTTGGTTGAAACAAACATCCCTTTGTTTTATTCCATAAAAATAAATGACTGCCAATCATAGAAAAATGTACAATGCTGTCCTTTGGGACACTGTTGGGCACTATCCACCAGGGTTGCCAGATTCATGGCCTGAGACGGATCCTGTATCTTTAGGAGAAGAGAAAGTCAGCCAAGTGCAGGTGTTCTTGCAACATTGTAATGAGAAAAACCACAAGGTGGAATTCCCCCTTCCCCCTCCACAACTTTGAAAGATACAGAAGAGGTCTATCTCCCAAGCCACATTTCCCCAAAATTTCTAGTTCTTTCCTGGTCCCTACTTTTGCATTCCAGTCCCCCATGATCTTGTTTTTGTGTGTGATCAGTTTCTTCCTGTACTTCTGCGTAAAATCTCTCCAATTCCTCTTCTTCTGTGTTTGCCATTGGAGCGTAGACTTGGATGATGGTTATGCTAATAGGTTTCCTGTTTAATCTTATTGCTATCACTTGCTCAGACCTTGCATTATAGCTCCTAATTGCTTTTGCTACATCACGTCTCACTATTAACGCAAGCCTGTTTCTTCTTAATTTCTCATTTCCTGCATAAAATATTTTGTAGTCTGATTGAAAATGTCCCATTCCATTTCTAACTTTCCCTGGTTCATGGTTCAGTGAGGGAGAGGTTCAAAATGACCCAAAGTCCCACTCTTGGTTAAGGTTAAATTACAAAGTAGCACTTTATTTTGAAGAGTAAATATTGTGATTAAATAACAAAACTTTTTACTTCAAAATAAGGGTTACTTGTTAATTCTGTAATGATCTCTCTCTCTCTCTCTCTCTCTCTCTCTCTCACACACACACACACACACAATCACACATACACACACACACACACACAGAGAGAGAGAGAGAGCGCTATCATTACAGAATTAACAAGTAACCCTTATTTTGAAGTAAAAAGTTTTGTTATTTAATTTCTGAGCATCCATGTTGCTCCATGTTTAATACTTGCTAGTAGTAGAAATGCTCCTGAGGCAGAATCACGTGTGGTCTGGAACACTGGAAGTGTATTTCCTTCAAAAGAGGTGAGATCCTTGTTTTCCTCCGAATGTGTGTGGATTGCAGCCCTTAGAAAGACTGAGAAACTGAATTCAGTTTTACTGTTCAGTTGTTGTCAATTTACCAAAGCCATGACATGCAGTTGTGGTATAGGTACAAATGCAATGAATCCTCACAGATAATGAAGGCTGGACTGTGAAGTCACTGTCAGAGCTGCTTTTTGTAAGGAGTTGCCCTTAATATGTCAGTTTTAGCTAAGCCAAGCCTGCTTAGATTGTGATCCACCATGTTCAGTTCAGGTCTCCACTCATGTACTGTGGTGCTTAACACCCCCACACACATACCCCAGACATTGCTGTCCTAGGCAGACGGCAACAACTTGAGGGTTATCCAGTGTCTGACTGCATACCTGTCATATATTTAAAGCATACTTAAAACATGCTCCCCCCCAAAAAAAAGAATCCCGGGAATTGTAGTTTGTCCATCACAGAGTGACAGTTCCCAGCACCCTTGACAAACTATAGTTCCTGTATCCTTGGGGGGTGGGAATGTTTTTAATGTATGGTGTGCATGCAGCCTCTAAATGGATAGTGGGCTGTGTTTGCCTTGGTTGGTCACAAGCCTTGTAGGTCTCTTTAGGATGGTGCTCTGTTAAAAAAAAAAGGACTAAAGAGGAAGCATTTGCATAAAATTTGCACATACTAATTTACATGTATAGATGCAAATTTAGAAATGTGCTATAATTCAAACAGAAATAAAGTACATTGACTATGGTGGAGAACAACACTGTGGCCTGTGTGCCTGCTCAGTCTGTTGTATGGGTGCTCAATTGGTGATAATTGATGATGAAGTTGATGGGCAATTTCAAGGCCCCTAGTCTCCCTTCTTTGAGTTCCTTGTCTTTAAATTGGACTTGGGCCATATTTGCATCATGCATTTATTCCGCTACTATTCCACTTTAAACAGTCATGGCTTCCCCCAAAGTGTCCTGGGAAGTGTAGTTTGTGAAGTGTGGTCAGTTAGGAGACTCGTATTCCCCTCACACAGCTCTAATTCCCTGAGTTCTCGGGGAAGAGGGACTGACTGTTAATCCTCTCTGGGAATTGCAGGTCTGTAGAGGATACCTTCAAATAGATGTCTATGCTCTGACAGCCTTTCAAACAGAGGATTGTCTTCTGTAGAGTAGGTGACATGGGACGAGGCCTGTTCTCAGCCTAGCCCATATTCCATTTCTTTATGGAAGCCCATCCAAGTTCACCTTACCACAACCAAGGAAGGACATGTTTGCAGAATGGTTTGCTTCAGACAGGACAACTTAATATTCCATGAAACCAAGAATGGCCTCGTGGCTTCAGCAAAGACTTTCCTCCTGGTTTTTATTCTCCTGTAACTGAAATATCTCTGAACAGGAATCTGATGATGAAAATGATGTAAATGTAGATAGTGATATAAGCTGGTTAAAAGGATTGACGCTGTTGAAAATAACATAAAGCAAAATAAATGCTTAAAAGAGAGAGAGAGAGGTTGCTGTTTGTGTCGTTTAATTGCATATTGTCTTTATATAGTTGCCAGATTTTCTTTGTTAAATTTTAATTGTGCAAAATCTGGCAACTGGTCAAATTGACCCCAGGTTTCAAGATAAAAGTTAGTGCAGAGATGGCATAATTCCTGGGGATGAACACCGTGTTCCTCTTTCATCCCTTTCTTCTCAGCAAGAATGGTGTTGTGAAGGTACTAAACCGTCTTTTTTAGGTTTTTTTTTTTCTTTAGCAGCATCTGAACAAGATTTCTGCTTCATCAAGTCCTAAGGTTTTAAACACCTGCTTCTCCAAATGGGAGGAACCTGCTTCCTTATGTGTGTTCTCATTTAGATGGAGCTTTTGTTGATTTTTTTTTTTGCAAGAGCACATTTGATTCTTTTTAAGTGTTTTTCTGAGACAGTAAATTTAACTCCCATTGAGAGCAGAAGTAATTGCTAACTTGATTTTTTTAAAAAAAAACACAAACAAAACCCAAACCCATTAAAAGGCTTAATTCTGTTTCCCTCCTTTATTTTTCAAGTATATGCTGAGCTTCACTTCTAAATGCAAAAGGACAGGTAAATTGCTAGTGTCTACTATTAGAAGAAGGCTCCTACAAGTTGTGTGTTCTACTTAGGGCTGATATTGAACATCATATGGATCTTATGCTTTTGCTGCAGTTGCGGTAAGGATAATTAGGCTGTGATTTATCACTATTTTTATTAAATTGGCTTGGCATGATAGGCTTCCTTTCCTACATATTGGCAGGATTGGGGAAAGATGACTGAATCAGTGTTTCAGGCCTAAAACACGGCTGAAATTTAAGCTTCTTCACTAAAGTACACCTAATTAAAAGCAATTTATATTCACCTCTGCTATTCGGAGTGTATGCAGGGATCATTACTGTCAACTTGATTTTCTTAATATAAAAAAGTTGTGTGCATTTTAAAGCTGAACTTTTCAGAATTAAGCAATATATGAGTCATCCTCCTAGTTTTGCTTTTACGATAAAGTGCAAACATTTTAGTCCATATATTTGCAGACTGGAGAGCTCAATTACACACGTCGAATATACTAGGCAAACTTTGGGTGCCTTCAGGCTGTCACTGTTTTGTGGGAGGGGTTCCAGAGCATCCTGGGAAATTTAGATTTGCATGATTATTAACGCCCTCTGTTGACCTAGTGCAGGGGTTGCCAACCGTTTTGGACCAGGAGGCACATTTTGAATTTTGAGAAGAGTGCTGACGGTGCCAATCACAAAATGGCTGCCATGGGGACATAGTATAGCACAAAATGGCTGCCAGGGGGCATGGAATCAGAGTACAGTCATTGCTGCTCCTCTCTCCCCACCTCATGTTTACCAATCTCATGTTTACCATGGGAAGTCAGTTATGTCCTGCTTTTTCTGGTTGTGGAGATACAGAACCCTGTTTTCCCTAATGACAAACTAAAGTCAAGGCTGCCATCCTGTACCCACTTACTTGGGAGTAAGCCCTATTAAACACAGAGATATTTACTTCTGAAGTAGACATGTATGCCACTGCACTGTAAGTGAATTTTTAATGAGTGCCTGGGTTTCAGCTCCTGCATAGCAGGAGACATACCTAAGCCTCTTTGCAAAGTTTTTATTTTGCATTTGCTATTTAGGGAAAGGATTCTTTAACATTTATCCACACTTAATAGTAGTATTTGCAGAATATAACTTCTAGAGAGTACATGATGTCAGATGAACTCACCATAGGAAAAATGCACTGTGGTTGCTAGAAAAAAGGGAAGGGGAAACGATGGAGATTCCAATGACTTCTAGAAAATAAGACAGAACAGAGAAAGTGTACTGAAGAGGAGGGGAAAACAGAAGCTCTTCAGGACCCCAGGGATTTCTATTGCCTGCTGTTCAAACAACTCACTTCTCAATCGCAGCACTCATTCACTAAAAACACAGACAGGCAGAAGCAGCCCATGTGGGCTCATTTCAGATAAATCACTTAGAAGATACCTGCACATTTAGCTTCATAACTTTCTTTCTAGGACTGCTAGAGACTTTTTTTTAATGAAAGGTTAGAGTCTGGGGCCCCTGCCTGGCGGCACCAATAAAATTAATTGCAGGTATCAGGATGGTGACCTCCACCCTAGCGCAACAAATCCACTTTAAAAAAGAAAGTAAATTTAGAAAGTGAAGCGGAAATGTACTGAAAAGTGTGGAATCAACAAATGACTAATGGAAAACTGCATAAAAACCCCTCAAGCAAATCAGTATGAATGGTCATTGTCATATAACTGCCCTGTAAACAAATCAGAACGAATGCTCAATAACAAACTGAACTAGTTTTCCCTCTGTGTGGGATTTTTGTAAGCAAATCAGGATAAATAAGTTGTATGGAAGAGCCCTTAAAATTTGTAGGCTAACTTGTGGGTAGGGTAACAGGATATTACGAGAACTGGAGAAAAAATAATGGATAATAGGGCTGTATTCAGACAGCAGTTTATTCCATTTTCCTGACATTTCCTTATCTGACAATTTCTGTGTTTTATTTGATCTTTCACACAATGTAAAAGCCAGTTGGCTGTGGATACCATGTCCAAGTGCCTGGATTCCGTAAGTGAATGGATGGAAAGGAATAGGCTGAAACTGAACCCCGACAAGACCGAGGTGTTGCTCGTGGGAGATAAGAGAAGGTCGGGAGACATAGACCTGGTGTTTCATGGGGTAAGATTACCCCTGAAAGACCAGGTCCGCAGCCTTGGGGTCATTCTTGACTCCCAGGTGTCCATGGAGGCTCTGGTCTCGGCAGTGAGCCGGGCGGCTTGGTATCAATTACATCTGATACAGAGGCTGCAACCCTACCTTCCTGTTCATCTGCTCCCACGAGTGATACATGCCCTGGTCTCCTCTCGCTTAGACTACTGTAATGCACTCTACGTGGGGTTACCCTTGAAGACGGTCCAGAAATTACAGCTGATACAGAATGCGGTGGCGCGCTTGATTAAGAACAGCCATCGCCGTGATCATATCACCCCGGTGTTAGTAGATCTACACTGGTTACCAGTTGTCTACCGGGCCCAATTCAAGGTGTTGGTGTTGACCTTTAAAGCCCTATACAGTTCCGGCCCAGTTTATCTGAAGGAGCACCTCCAGCATCACTAATTATGCCGCCTGACAAGATCAGCCACACAAGACCTTCTCTCGGTCCCATCAGCTAAAACAGCTAGGCTGGTGCGGACCAGAGAGAGGGCATTTTCTATTGTGGCCCCCACCCTCTGGAATTTCCTTCCTTTCGACCTTCGCCATACTCCCTCCCTGACAGGTTTCCGCCGGGCCTTGAAGACCTGGCTATTCAGGCAGGCCTATGGGGTCTCCGGGGGTGGGTCAGTTTTTAATGTTGTTTAGTTTAATGTTGTTTAATTTTAATTATTGTATTTTGGGTTTTATACTGTATTTTATTGTGGCAGTGTACGTCGCCTAGAGTGGCCGTTCAGTCGGCCAGATAGGCGACTCACAAATAAAATTTTATTATTTTATTATTATTATTACTTCTGGAAATCTAACAGAATATAGTGGAAGTTTAGTGCTCATTTCCATGTTAATTGCTTCTATAAAAAAATCTGTTTGCAGCTCCATTAACCCCAAAAATTGTGGAAGTAAAGTGATGAAATTTGGGGCAATATTCCGGCATACAGTTCTTTCCCTCCATTTTCATGGGGGAACAGAAGTGCACATGCGCGGAAAGGGTGGCTGAGTGGTGACATGTCTAATGATCTTCATTGTTGTTTTACACCACACCCAGCGGTGTGAATAAAATTTAGCGTGACATGGCAGTATATTGGCCAAAAAGCAACAGTTCCATAAACAACCGGTACTGCAGTACGAAAGGAACTTTAGAAATTGGGACAGAGGCGCTGCCATTAGAAAAATTAATTCAATTAACCTCATGTCTGAATGCGGCCTTGGCTGAACAGTTACATAAATATTCAGTGTCATTGCAAGACTAACGATTCCTTGCATCCTCCAGGACTGGCAACTTAAAATACAATGTGTGTTAAATGTTGAATATTTTCCCCAGCTCTGCAAAATATCCCTCCGACCCTAACTCTTTTTGGGAAGAATGACTTGGGAAAGAAAATGAAAGGCAGGCTTGAGTTCGAGAGCTCTGTGCACATGGTCCTCCTCTCTAGCCTATTGTGTCTCCTATCTCTAGGAATGCGATCCATGTAAAAGAACGGACTCTTATTTTCACAGACATTTTGTATAAAATGCTGGATTGGTTATACAGCTGACGATTCACTGAAAAATTAGAATAACTATCTAGATGCCCAATGCCAATCAAATGGTGGGAATGTGGCCATAATGATGTCACTGAATGAGGTATGTCAACCCTCATCTCCATTCCTAGTTGGGTTTTCCCCAAGCCTTCTTTCATGGTGGATTAAGGTGCCAGTGGCTACTAGTCATGATGGCTATATAGTACTTCCAGGATAGAGACAGTATGTTTCTGAATACCACTGCAGAGCGGTGATAACCAATAGACTGCCCTCCAGAAGTTGTTGGACTACAACTCCCGCATCCCTGACCATTGGCGATGCTGACTGGAGCTGATGGAAGTTGTAGTCCAACAACATCTGAAAGGTAGCATGCTGTCTAACTCTCCAGTAGAGCAACAACAGCAGAGAACTATTGCCCTCATTGTGGGTTTCCCATAGACACATGGTTAGCCACTGTGGGAAATAGGAGGCTGGCCGATGTGGGTTTTTGGTTTGATCCAGCAGAGCTCTTCTTACATTTCTTTGTCCTTTGGGACCATTTCAGCGGTTCCTACCTTCCCAGTGGTCCCCACTGTCCCTCAGTGGTCAGGGCCGGCTCCAGGCATGCAGGGGCCCTTGGGCATCAGCTTGCCCTGGCCCCCAGTGGGTGGGTGGGTGTGCGCGAGCACACACATACGCACACACGCACCCCCCCAAGGCCCCCCTACCTGTCTAGTCTTTACCATTGCCCTTAATGAAGATGGTGGCCGCGGTTTCCTAAGGGGAATGAAGCCTCCGCCACCATCTTTGTTGATGGCACACGTGCGTGCTACGTGGACACATCTCTGCCCTCAACTACTATGGCGGCAGAGGCTTCAGTACCTTAGGGAAGCTGTGGCCGCCATCTTCATTAAGGGCAATGCTAAAAAGCCGGCTGACAGGTAAGTGGGGGGCGTGGGGGGCACGGATTGTGGAAGGGGAGCGGAGGGCCCCTCAGGGGCTCCTGTAGCTCCAGGGCCCTCAAGCCAGTGCCCAACCTGGCCGCCCTTTAGAACCGGCCCTGTCAGTGGTGTTTCCAGGCAGGGACTATGCTGACCTCTGTTCTTCTCTCTTAACCCTCTACCTGCTAAGCTCTATGGCCCTTTTCTTAGTGTGAAGTGTGTTGGTTGCTAAGCCTGCAAATCAGTCTCTGAAATGGATGAGCATGGAAGATAGAAATGCGGCTTGGGAGAGTATTACTCCACTATAGTTGTTGTTGTTATGTGCCTTCAAGTCGATTATGACTGATGGCGACCCTATGAATCAGTGACCTTCAACAGCATCTGTCGTGAACCATCCTGTTCAGATCTTGTAAGTTCAGGTCTGTGGCTTTCTTTATGGAATCAATCCATCTCTTGTTTGGCCTTCCTCTTTTTCTACTCCCTTCTGTTCTTCCCAGCATTATGGTCTTTTCTGGTGAATCATACCTTCTCATTATGTATCCAAAGTATGATAGCTTCAGTTTCATCATTTTAGCTTCTAGTGATAGGGCTGGCCCTACCATTACATAGTGAGGCAGCTGCCTTAAGCAGCAGATGCCCGAGTATGGCAGCAGCAACAACCCCACTCCCAGCATTTCTCCTGAGTCCCTTAAACCCATTCTGCACCTCTTAAGTGAGCTAGCTGCCCTTGGGTATAGTGGAGGATGCTGTCCCAAGGCCAGCGTTGAAGTAAGATTCAACTGCCAGTTCAGTCAGATTCTGTATATGGCTGGGGGCAGAAAGGGGGGCACACCATCTTGCCCTTTGCTTCAGGTAGCAACATTCTTGGACTGACCCTGATGAGGGAAAGTTGGGGACTCTTAATGAAATCTACAGATCTTACCTTCTGACAGAATCCTACCTTCCGATTCTACACACAAACCAATTTTAGCCAAATTATACCTCCCCGCAGCCTCCTAAACAGGGGGGGTTAAAATATAAGGGGGTACAAGACCCTTCTGCCCTCGGCATTTTGCTTCACCCTTCATAAAATCTGAAATTGCATCCCTGACAAGTATGCCAGAAGGTATTCTCCAAGATTCCCTGCCTGTGGAAATCTTGCACAAGAGCTCTAGCTTTATCCCTGAGGTACTAGTTTTCTATAAGCAGGGGCATTTCCCACCCTACCCCCCTACAAAGACAAGCAATTCTCTGCATTCTTAAAGAGTACAATGCCACTATAGTACACCTCTGAATATGTTGATCAGCTCTGAATCTGTGTCCTTTATGAACATGTGCAATGCCAGCTGACACCTTCCTCTTAAAACTGATACATCCTGGCATCAACCTCTTCATGTACACAAGTTAAGTTCTGGAATATAAGTGGCACCCCCTTTATAAATTCACCAACACATGTCGCCAACTGTTACATGTAATTCTTTATCATGCAGCAATTTTTTCCATTCATTGACAAGAAATCTAACAAGTTCTGCTGTGTTTTGCAATTTTTGAAAACTGTCACCACCCCTTGATTTCTTATGACCCCATAATGCTGCTGTAAATTACCCCTGATGGTGCAGCATTCTCTGATCTGCAGTTTCACTCAGTATCTTTAAAGGAAGACATGTTGTATACTTCGAATACCACATCCACTCTGCTGCTTGGCACCCATGTGACCTTCTCAAATACCATCTGTGCCAATAAGCTAAATGTCTCACCCTGGGCAGGCAATGTTTTCTGCAGAATAGTCATTCTATGAAACACTAGTCTGGCAAGCTCTGGGTACTTGTCTTCAACCTAGACACCTTTAATGAGATAACTGAGGAGTTGTGCCTTGTTTGTCTTCCTGGGATGAGAATATGCATCACTCAGAGACTAGGGTAGGGGTTCAAATGCATATGAAAAAACAGACTTCATATCAATTTTTTAAGAATATTGCCGAATTCTACATTTGGAGGACTCAGTCTTAGATTGTGGCTGCCATACAGAAACAAATACCAATTCAGAGTGGGCAACAACCATCTTTGACCATCACTATATGCCTCTAAACAGCCTGCAAAGTTGCATATGTTATCTCCGCAAGAGGATAAATTCATTAAACTGTCATAGATGACTAAGAGTCATAAAGCTCCTTCATAACTGGAACTGATTCTGCAAATGGAAAAGCATCTTGCCTCTTCCACCAGGTCTTCACTTGCCATACAAGCAGTACCTTGACTGTCTAAGACTGCTGGTCATCAGCTGTGTTCAGAAAAGAGTGGATAGGCCCCAGCTGTGCTAACATTTGTCATGAATGGGTAGAGGGGTCCTAATAGAAGTTATGTATAGAGAAAAAAGAAGACAAGCTATAATAATAAGACTGTGCTGGGGGTAACAATGGGGAGGGGAGGTTAGGATTGCTAACTGGCCAGGGGATATACAAAAAAAAGTCTGCTCATTAATAATTACATATTTCAAAAATATTTAAAACTATGCTGAACAAATTCAGGAACAACACTGGCATGACAACCACTATGGTGTAGCGATTAGATTGTTGGATTATGAATGGTGAAACTCTGGCTCAAATGCCCATTCAGCCATGAAACCTACTGGATGACCTTGAGCCAGTCACTCTCTTCCAGCATGACTTTATTAAAAGAAAAAGGGACAACCATGTATGCTGCTCTGAGGTCCTTGGAGGAGAAAAAAAAGGATACAAAGGCAATACATGTTTAAACAAAAACAAAAGAAGAGATTATAGTAATTTCAAATACTGTGTCATACTAGAGTCAAATATGCTATTTTTGTATAAGGGTTCTGATGTGATAATAAAATCATGCAAAAAATGAGTTATGGAGGTTTGAGAAATGCTGCCCTGAATGGCCATTGCTGACATAACAAATAGATATATCACTGGTATTTGAAGAAATCTGGTTGATTGTGCCTGGGCCCGTGGCCAGGACTCCGCAGGTGGCACTCCTTAATCTGCTCACCGATGTAGATGTGAATGAGAGGGACAAACCATTAATTGGACATCTAGTTATGGCAGCCCATCTAACAATAGCAAAACATTGGAAAGACTTAAAAGGTGCCATGATACAATATTGGTATCACAAAATCTGGTTCATTGCCTTTATAGAAAAACTAACATACAAACTAAGGGCTGCCCACGGTATTTCTAAAACTGACAAGTTTACCTCAGTATGGTTTTCTTTTATCCAATATGTTAACAATAAAGAGCACAATCAAAATCCACGATCTTATTATGCTAAAATTGGGAGCGACTAACGTTAAACAAATTTAGAAAAAAATAGATATATTTTGCTCACCTGCTTCATCCACCATTGTTTCTCCCCCCTTTCCCCCCTCCCTCCCCCAATATCCCCTTATTCCTTAAGTAATGCCATCTGGTTGGGGGGGAGGGGGGTTGTTTGAGGGGCTTGTAATTAGTTGTGTAAAAGATGTATGTTCTCAGTTAACTACAATGTGTGTATTACCCTCTTAGAAGAAACAACAAAAACTTCTGTTACATCATATTGTAAATTTTATTTGGAAAATCAATAAAACAAATATATTACACTGTAATGAAATCATCAGCTAGACTTGTCTGTTGGATCTGGTGAGTTAATTTGTCCATCAAAGCTAGATCCTAAGTTCTCTAGTACTGGTACTATTTTCTGAAAGTCAGGCTGTAACCACTGAGCTCTGTCCCTGGAACAGCAAAAAATTACTGGGTTCCACACTGCATATTCACCTCAATATCACTTGTATTGAGGGAAAGTGATTTCCTGATAGTTAACAGAAGTAACAAGAAGATTTTTTTTTGCAGTTTAATTTATGTTTTAGATTTTGTACATTGTGTACTTTTATTGTTGTAAGCTACTTTGAGACCTATATGGTGAAAAGCAGGTTATGTATTTTTAAATAAATAAAATGCTTCCTGACTCAGATCATGTGCTGCTTATTGCATAGACAATTATAACTGGAAACAGCGCTTTGCCCAGCTGATTGTCTCTTCCCATAACTACCAAAAGTAAAATATAACAGAAACAGTTAGCACAACTAAAAGGAACCAGTTACATGTTATACTGTATAACAAGCAACGATTCATTGTAATGATTGCAATGCTCTCTCTTTAAGATATCAAAAATTGCAAATCAGTATTTCAGTTTTAAAAAATGCAGCTACTTTGGGCTAAGATATAAACCAGTCTTACCCAAGCAGGTGCCCTCCAGATGTTTTGGACTAGAACTCTTGTCAACCCCAGCCAGCAGACTGATACAACTGAATACATTCAGTGTGTTTGATATTTACAGATAGGTTTGATCAACTGTGTATTGATTGACAAATCCAGGCCTGTACTATGCTTCAGATCATGCATTTATACTTAAGAGTTGGTGCAGGGGGGGGGGTCAAAATTCTTCACTAAGAGAAGTTGAATAGTATACCCTTCATAAGTAATGCAAATCAAGCTAATTTGCACCTATTTCCTTGGTTTGCATCATATATTTTACTTCTGTAAGTTCTCAAATTGTACTGTTCTGTTTGTGGTTTTATTAATGTGTCTTACGTTATTGTTTTTCGAGTCTGTGCTTTTATTATAGAAGGTTGTACTTCAACCTTGGGCTGAGGAACAGGTTAAAAATCTAAACATACAGCGCAAGCCTACTCAGAATTAAGTCCCACTGAGTTCAATGCCACTTACTTTCACGTAAGCATGCATGGGATTACAGCTTCATCACAAATATACTGTTATTATGTTTATTTGATTATTTAGCTTGCAATCCTAATTCCACTTTCCTCAGAGTAAGCCCCATTGAATTCAGTACATCTTACTTCTGAGTAGACATAATCAGGACTGCCATCTGTGAATTAGTTATACTTTTTATACCTCTTATCCAACTGTGTTCTCTATGTTTGGCTTAAGCTTAATTATCCCAAATCACCCTGAAGACAAGAGCAGCTCAAAGCATGTGCACATTGGATTTTTTAAGTTTACTAAATCTGTTGTTCCTGGCACCCACAGACTGCTTTTCACCCACAAAGGTACATTTGCAACTGCAGTCTATTTTTCACTGCCAGTTATATACCTGTCTTTGCAGATTTTTCTGCTTAACCATGTAATTTATAACTTTTCACAAGTGCTGAGAACAGTCATCAAAACTGTATTGCTTACAAGAACAGTTTACAGTGCTTTTCTGTGTTCTGTATAATGTTCTTCAGAAGGACACAGCTCTCCAGTATCATACAGATAACTCAATAAAATCGTCCTCCTCCTATTTCTTATTTCCAACATCTGATTTCTTATTTCCACAACCATTTTGTACCTGCCAGTTCCCAAATGGGAGCTCAGCATGGAGGAGCTCACCCCTGTGCTAGAATAGCACCGTCGAGAAATTGCACAGTGGCAGATTTCAGGTGAACACTAGGGAAAACTTCCTAAAGGTAAGAACTTTTCAACAGTCAGACTGCCTCAGGAAATGGTGGGCTCTCCACCACTGAAGGATTTAAATACAGACTGGATGTCCATCTTTCCAAGTTGCTATAGTTCAGGTGTGGGGAACCTTTGGACCTCCAGATGCTGCTGAATTACAACTCCCATTGATCCCAGCAAGCATGACCAATGGCCAGGGATGATGGGAGTTATAGTTCAGCAACATCCACTGATCCAAAGGTTCCCCGCACCTTTTGTAGTTGAGCAGGATGTTAGACTAATTACCTCCAAGGTCCCTTCCAACTCTAAAATTCAATTATCCTAAGGACTCTCATTATTGGCAGAGAATACTGATCATTAGCTTGGAACCAATTCACATATAGCTGCACATCACTTGATTTCTCATCGCTTGTATCACAGCTAAATACATGAAACAACTCCTTTTAAAATCTTTGTGTCTGAGATGATGTAAAAATTCTACCTGTGGTGTTTGATCTCCAGCTGCAAGTTGCCACTTGATGCTGTAGTCATAAAATGACAGACATGTATATGTGAATCAGCCCACAAAGAATTGTGTACAATGGATTCTGCCTTAGGTGGAAAAAAGCCTGGACCAGATAGTCTTCAGTTCCTTTCTGAATTTATCTTGCATAAATTCTAGTCATCTTGAAATTAAAGCCCAAAATAAAACCAATATAATCCCAGTATTTTTAAATGTATACTGGGAACATATTTAAACTTTTGATCATACGTAACGTGATAAGAGGTGAAAAACGTATCCTAGGCTTACACATTTGGTAGCCCATTAAGCTGAACATAAGCCACCAGTCATGTATGACAACCATCAGGGATTTGATAACCCCCCCTGGTTTTGTTGCCTGCATACAACTGTAAAAACAGGGAGATTGTCACATATCTGGCAAACCACAATGCACACCAGGTGGGCTGTATTTGATTTGGTGGCTCTTATTGTGCAAGTATAACTTATTCTAAATCTCGGTAATCAATCGTGCAATCACCATTATTAAGACCAAGAAATAATTTCTTGAACTATCCAATATTCTGGAAGACTAGAGCAGAAACAATTAGTAACTGATTACCTTTTAAAATAAATCTGCTCATTATTATGGGAGAGAAGATCCAGACAACAGAATTTGTATTGTCCAACACAGCCATCTGATCAAGAAATATTTCACACCAGAGATTTAGATCTAAAATGATGGGATTGCAACACATTGCAATATGACACTTGCCTCTGTTTTCCTTCCTAATAGATAGTTTATAGAATATGTACTTCACAACTTTGGAAATGATTGCACGTATCATAATGCCAATAAAGTATTACATTCTGTAATTTAATCAGGAGAGATATCCTATCATCTGAATACCTTTGAACAGGAAAATAGCCATCTGTTTCTCAAAGTTTTGCCATCCAGGCAATTTGCAACCCTGTCCTAAATATATTGACTAAGAAGTCCCACTGAGTTCAATGGCACTCACTTCTCAGGAAGTGTGCTGACAAGACTTAACCTACTTTTTTTCAAACAGAATTAAGCTGCAATCCTATACTCACTTTTCAACAATGGAACTAACTCAAAATGATAGCATATTGATTGACCCACTGTTAACTAGGAAATCTGTGCTTTAAGTTTTACCCCTGCTATAAACTTAGTGGTTTGGTTCCTATGTTGATACCAAACCAACAGTGAGGTCAGGATCAGCCCTCCCCACTCTTACTCCCTCTTGCCCTTGCATTGCACCAATTCAATTAGTTATCTTCCATGTTAACTATAAATTTTATATTTTGCCATAATTTGCCATTACATCCAAGCTAGTAAACTAAGGTTAGCACTTGCTTTCAAACCAGGATCACTAATCACAGTTTGATTCTGGTTTACAATAATGGTTTGGATGGCAATTGCAAGTTCAGATTGCCAGTTCAAATGTAATGACAAACTATCATCTGTTCCAAAGAACCGAGTCTGAGTTCACAAAGGAAGGAGGTAACACGTGAACCTGGAACACACTCCCAATCTTCCAAACCATGGAATGTCTGAACTGACCTATTATAGGAAGTCTTTGAGTATTCACTAGGAGCCTGAACAGCCCCCTCTCTATGTTCCAATCTGCTATACATGACTTCTCATCTGTGGAATATGCTCATCAGTGGGGTCTGCCTGGTGCCTTCATTGACATCTTTTTGGCACCAGGTAAAGACTTATTTTTTTTCCCCAGGCATTTGATAGACTGAGATGATGTTATTTGTATTAGTGTGCTGCCAAAACTTTTTGTGGCTGTATGAGGCTGATTGTTATTATTTTATTATTTGTTTTTATTGCATGGTATATTATATCATGTTGTATATTGTACTGTGTTGTAAGTCACTTGGAGACCTTCAGACAACAAATGACTAATATGCCTAATTAATAATAATCTATCTATGGCTATCATTAGTGACCGAGTAAGATTGTCTTCCAAAATAAGGTCTTTAACGGTGGGTCTGTACTGTGGAGGCCAATCCTAGATCCACACAGCCTCCCACGCTGAAGACATAGGTTTCCGGATGGAAGATAGTCACGATGAGGATTTGCTCATCACAACTTATTATTAATAATAATAATATGGGGACAGAAATATCCCCATACAAATCAGACAGGGTTGTGAGGAGTGTAATAATTTGGTTCAAGCACTTTGAACACTCAAAAGCACTATAAACATTCTTTTATTCTTATTACTATACAAATGGGAAATTGGAACATGCTTCAGTTACGCTATCATGCTGAGATGTGAGTTGGTGAGAGCCTGAGCTAAACATCATTAATTCCCCAGAACAAGTATCTCCTCTGGCATCAACTAAGTAGCCTTAGGCAGCCTAGTCTCTCTGCCTCAATCCTCACCCCTTCTGCAATATGGGTCTGACTTACCTTGGATAGGTATTGGAAACACCTGAAAGCATGTTGAATATGAAGTATTATATATTAAATATGAGGTATTATTATGAACGATGAAAAAGCAGGGAGTGGAATATATAAAAAGCATCTTTTTAGCAGCAGTGATATGCAGTAATAGTTAATGAAACAACATGTAGTCTGTTGCCTCAGCCATGATCTAAAAAATTAATTTACGAATGTATAATCCTGCAAGCAGCTGGGAAAAGACCCAGAATGGTCAAAAGGACCATTCTTCTTAATCTGTGTTTGTTTACACAGATTAACAGTCACATATGAATATTCTTTCCTGCTCTGAATATTTGAACATATATATATGTTTAAGCCATCTCATCATGGGAGGCTTAGCGATGCCTCAAAGTGTGAAAACATAACTGCTAAAACTAGAAGGACTGACAGCACTGGATATCTTTAAAAAATACTAGAGAGACGTTTTATCAGATCACTCTGAACATGTTGCATGAGTTATGAAAATTATGCCACCATCTTATTAGATAGTTAAACTGTACTGCTAAGATATGAGGCAAGTCAGCTGGGATGTCTCTGGTTAATTCTGACATCCTAGCACCATCTGTTAGAGCTGCTTACGCAGAAAAATGAGGGGGGAAACCAACGAAAGAAAATGCTAGTTAGTGAAAGTACTATACTTAATCATGTAATACACTGATAAATTTCTTCACCTATATCCAAGCCCACTGATCATTCTCCTTATTCACTCTCGTCATAATACAAAGAATCTCAAAAGCAAAGATGATCCATAACTATTGATGGACCAATAAATTAGATCTCAGATAGAGATCTTTTCAAAAACTGTAAGGCAGCATACAGACAAAAGATTGTACAGCGATTGCTATCATTTACAAACTATAAACTGAATAGAAATGAACATACCACCTGTTACAAGTGGAACGATAACTATAGTATGTTTTATATAGCAAACTCCACCTCCACTAATTGAATAAATTACTCAGCTCTATCTGGAATAGTATACATGGAAGGCATTTTGCCCCTTCTAAAAAAAAAAAGGTCTGATTTCTAACATCTAGAAATCAGCACTCATCTTTTGCAGAACCACACTCTACACAGGATCATTCCAGTTTTATAACATCAAATTTCTACATGATCAGCGGCCTACATTTTTTCCTACTCCTGTCTAAACATATTTCTCAAAGATTAGAATTATATGCTCCAATCCTAAACATATAAACTTGGGTGCCATGAAACCCAACAGAACTGGGGGAAGAAAAAGAAGAGAATATAGATAATCTAATATACTGCATTCCTGCCTGACAACAGAAATTATGGTTAACCTACCAACTTGTTCACCCTGGCTTTTGACACAGTACAAGCATATATAATGGCTTGTGTCCAAGGTTAAAACTGAAATTTGAGCAGTTTCAGCATTTCATTAATTCCAAAACAAATTATTTCAGCATAGATAAAAAGTAAAATTTAAATAGTGCTTTCAAGAGACTGCAAAAGCATTTCAATGAACATTGAACATTCACAGCAAAATCTGTTGTGCATTACATCCATTATTCGGTAACATGAAAACTCTATACCAGGGGGGTAGGAAGAGACTCATATCTGCACTTTTAGACACAACAGAGAAGCATGTCAAATGTACACAAAAAGTTGTGTTGACTGATGAAGTATTTTTTTAAAAAAACCTGATGAACTCCATTCATTGATTTCAAGGTAACGTAAATTCTAGCTTTAGTATTTTGCACACTTTGTAGAATGGCATGAAAGAGCTCCCCCAAAATAGATCAGAGTGGTAGAAGAAGAGGCTTCATGGATTGTTACTAAAGATGGCTAAACTTAAGTATCTGTTTTCTAACAGCATCTTCTTGAGCTTCGAAACAATAGTCAGAAACACCAACACTGCAGTTGCTGTAAAATATCATTGATAAGGTCTGGATTCCTATCAAGCCAAACGAACTGAGCTAACAGGTAGAATGCAGAGTGTCTCCCAACTAAAGGCAGGTTTCTTTCATCACAACAGGCATCCCAACAGCAGTGATTTATTATTCCCCATCAGAGGGAATAGCAACTATTCATTTCTATGAGAGACTGCAAAAGGGGTAATTAAAGGACACAAGCAAAGTAGGAGCTAACTGCCCCATCCCTGCTGACATGGAGGGGACATAGCTCAGTTGGTAGAGCACATGCTTTGCATGCAGATGATACCAGGTTTGATCCTGGCATGTCCAAGAAGGCCTGGAAATGTATCATTTGAAACCCTGGAGAACTACCCCTAGTCAGCGTCAACTATGCTGGTTTAGACAGATCAAAGGCAGCTTCCTATATTCCTATATCACATCTATCTCCATAGCCCCATCCTGGGTTCTGTCCCTGGGCTGAGGGACTGAATGACAGAAACATTGGGAACTAGCTTTTAGATGAGAGACTGATACTATGTTCCAGAGCTGAGTCGGATTACTGAAAACAGATTCTGGAACTGAGCAGTGGTGAGTGAGACATTGCAGATATCCACATACAGATGTCATATGTAAACCTGCTTCCAATGTTTTATATTTAGCTATTATTTCAATGTATATTTGGAGCAGAGGTGCAGTGGGAAAAGAGGTGTGTGCTTAATCCTTTCCCCATTCACCGTTTCTCCAGTTCCAGTCATTCCCAACAAGCTCTTTTTAGCCTTGCAGAGTCTCTCAAGGTTCTGTTACACTCTAGTTGACCAAGAAAGAGGTGGGGAAAAGCAAAGTGCTCCAAGTGGGAACAATGCTGCTGTTGGGGCAAACTTCACACATACACACGACACTGGCTGCTTTTGTAATCAGTGATGATAAACCCAACACGGGATGCAATGGGATCCTTGCAGTATACGCATCCTTTCTTCACACTCACCATAAAGATTGGAATTTTGCTAGTCCTATATACTAATAACAAACTCATTCTCTATGAGAATCTTTAAGAAGCCAAAATGGCTCCATCAACACGCAAGAGACAAATATCAGTAAGCAAGGATTGCAAAAAAAAACAAAGCTCTTTCGAGAAAAATCTTAAAGGGGGTGGGGGGACAACACCCCAAAACCGCCCAATGAGAACTGAGCATGCTCAGCCAGCAATAAATACTGAAGGGACCATTGGAAGAATGGGGAGAATGGAATAGAGCATCTGGAAAACAGCAAGACTGGCTGGAACCCTGAAGAGCAGCACACCACACTGCAATGTTTTCCTGCAGGTGTCACTTGTATTTTACAAATCCAAACCACTGACTCATTTGTTATCTCCCTTCAGTCTCCCTGGGAAATGCCCCCATTTTTACAGCTGCTGAAAAGCTGCAAACAGAGGATAGAAGATAATTTTTCATATTCTTCCTTTTAATGCTCCAGACAATGGCACTCCATTGGCTGCGGTCTAGAATATGCACTGTGCCCAAGATGAGTGCCCAACTCATTGTTCTCTGATGTACTAATTGGATTCTCAGCAGCAGCCTTTGAAACTCTGCGCATGGTTCTACCTGACCTGTTCCTGCATGCACAGCAGTAACCAAAGGCAGCAGCAAAAACAGTGGAAAACTTCTAAGACTTTCCTATAAAAGAGCTCAGTCCTAAAATGGCAAGAATCGCAATCACACAGCTTCAAGAATCCTACAGCCATCACAGACTAAGAGCAGCTTCTCTGCTCGGATGAGAATCTTCACAAGTAGCCACCGCAGATCACTACAGGGCAAGGGGCAAAGCTGATGCATGAAGGGTCTGACTACACATTACATATAAATGCATGCAACCACACTACAACCATCCATTTCTTTTTCTAGGAAAAAAACCAAACACTTTGGGAATCCAATGGAGTTCAAGCTGCAAAAGCAATCTCTAGGGGTGCAATTTAGAGTGGAGAAGTATGGGCAAGGACACACTTTCTCTCTCTGCCACTCCTCCATCCCAAATTGCCCCCATCTCAAAGTGGCTTTTCCAGTGGGGAAGGAGAATGAATCAAGAGGGTTCCACAACTCACATTTGCATATAACATGTGCACTTAAAAGGTTGTCCATATAGGAAGCTGCCTTACAGTCAGACTAATAATCATTGGCAGTGGCTCTTCAGGGTTTCAGACAGTAAGTCTTCTTCCAGTCCTACCTGGAGATGCTGGGGATTGAACCTGGGACCTTCTGCATGCAAAGCAATTGTTCTACCACTGGGCTTCATGGCCCTTCCCTAAGTCCAAAGTCATGAGCAGCATTCAGGGGAATAACAGAGGGTCCCCTGAGCCTGGAAGGATCAAGCAGCGGTAGAACCGAGAAACGCTAAAGGAAGAGGGAGAAATTGCTGGGTTTAGGAGGAAGCCTGACAATATGAGAATCTGGAAATAAATGGACAGTGGTTTTGAGGATGGATGGAACGGGAATGATGAAGGATAATAGTGACGGAAAAGGTGTTACAGAGGAAGGATCTAATGATTATGGGATAGGGACAGAAACATTGTAAAGAAGATTCACCAGGAAGTTTGGCAAGTGACTCATGAAGAAAAGTATTTCTAGCAACAGCAGCTGGATCTAGGGGAGGATTCAGAAGAACAATCTCTTACCTTCAGATCTCTTCTTCTGAATCCTCCCCTAGATCCCGGGAAATGTCAAAAGGAAATATAGAAAGAAAATGCAACATATTATTTATGGAGGAACATGCAAGGTTTTAGGTGAAACACAGCCAAGCTGAAAATTTGCAAAAAAAAAAAAGAAGAAGAAGAAGAAAAAGGACATGTCTTGGGCTATAGTTCTCACCCAGAACACTACATGTAGATTCAGGCTAGCGTCAGCAGCGGGGGAGGGGAGGCGAGGTGAGACAGCTGACAAAGGCGTTAGATTTTAGGTGCCGAGGCGGACACATTTGAGCCGTAAGTCACAATCCATTGGAAAGTTCTTGCAGCTTGCACCAGACAACATAAGAAGAGCCCTCTGGATCAGACCCAAGGTATATCTAGTCCAGATTCCTGCTTGTTCCAAAGTGGGCAACCAGAATCCTTGGAAAGTGCTAAGAACCTAGGAAGCTGCCTTATTTACGAAGTCAGACCCTTGATCCATCTTCCTCCGTATTCTCTACACTAACCAGCAGCGGCTCTTCAGGGTTTCAGGCATGAGTCTCTCCCAGTCCTGCAGAGGACTGAACCTGGGACCTTCAGCATGCAAGACAGATGCTCTACCATTCAGCTACAGCCCTTCCCCTTAGGTAAGGCATGAAGGTAATAGATTCCTTCAGCTACCGTTATGTCCCAGCAACTGGCATTTATTCAGCAACACACTACCTCAGAACCTGGAGGCACCAGATGCACTCTTGGACATTGCCCATCCCTTTCAATGGGACTTGTGGAGCAGAACTTCAGATGGACGAGGGGAGAGTGAGAAGGTGCTCTTGGAGGCACCGAAGCATTCTGGGCTGACTCTGCACAGAACTGCAACCCCTTACTGTCCTGCTCTCACTTATGTGACTTCTAAAATTTTAAATGCCGGGCATTTCCCACCTTTGTTCAGTGGTTGCTGCAGGGCGAACCTGGAACTGGAGTTCCGGCTCACGGTTGAGAATCTGGAACCGAGAAGTGAGGCGGACCCTGAATTACTCTCAAGCCATTGAAGTGAAGTGCAAAGGGCGAGAGGTCAAGGAGGCGAGAGGCTGGCCGCGTGAGGTTATCAGGATGGGACAGCACACGGTGCTGAGCTGCCAATCGGGATCCAGAGCAGAAATCATTGGGGGGGGGCGGTTTGCAAAGTTACCCGGAGGCGGGGACGGGGTGGCGAGGGCGACCCACCAGAGCTGACAGAGGCGCGCTTTAAAAATCCCGGATCATGCAAAGTGCGCGCGGTTTCCCGCAGCAAACACGTAAGGCAGAGGCGAGACCGGCGAAAGAAGTAGGGCCGCTTCGGGCGTTCCAAAAATCTCTACACGGGAATGGAACTGAACGTGCAACCCGCGTGCATAGCGTCACGTGTGACAGTGGCGGCGGCGGCAGCGGTACACGCGGCTTGTGGTGTTTGTTGCATATTTACAACCCCTTCGCTTGCCTGCACATTTCCTCTCTTGCATACATGCACAGATACATACATAAAACACACACACACACACCCGCCGCCGCCTGCCTCTGCACCTGATCGCGGCCCGGACGCGGCGCAATTACCGTGGGGGCGGTGAGGCGGCTGATGCTCTCGCCCAAGGAGTCCAAGTTGACCCGTCTCCTGCGAGGAGCCCTCCTAGAACCCGTGGGGGCTGGGACGGCTGCTGCCGCCGACGCCGACGCCTGCTCTAACGGGGGGGCCGCGGCGGCAACAGGGGTGGTGGCCCCCGACTGGGAAGGGGGGCTCCGGCTGCCGTTCCAACAAAGCCTGGCCACGGGGCATTCGCCTTCCTCCTCAGGGCTGGTCTCCAGGTAGTCCGAGCCGAGCGAGCTGAAGGATTCCGAGGAGATCTTACGCCGGGACATGCTGCTGGTGGGCTGGCGGCGGCGGCGGCGACTCTTCTGCTGCTGCTTGGCCGGGAAGCATCAGACGGAGAGGGGCATCAGAGCGGCGGAGGGACGGCGAGGGAGTCCCACAGGGATGCTGATAGTCATTGTTCGGGAGTCAGCCGAGATCTCGCTTGCTTGCTTGCTTGAGTCCACATGCGCTGCCTGCTTGCAGCCGCCTGGCTGGGAAGATTTAAAGCCGACGCCTCCGTCCGCTGCCCTCCTCCTCCTCTCCTTCTGCCTGGATCTGCCGACGCCGCGCCCCCACCCCCTTCCCCTCTCTGGCGTTGCTGCTGCCGCTTGCCTCGCTCGCTCCTCCTTCTCTCGCCTCCGCCGGCGTCACGTGTGTGCAACAGGGAAGGTTCATCTCGCTGGTCGCCAAATTTGAACGAAAATCGGAGAGAAAGGCATGGTCGGCCCCTCGTCAGGGGAAGACAGAGCTTCTCATCTCCGGGAATGACAGAACCCTGCTGGATAAGACCAAAGGCCCTCATAAGAGCATAGGAGGCAAGCAGCCTTACACTGAGGACATGGCCACCAACCCGGATAGCTTTGAAAGAGGATTAGACAAATTCGTGGAGGATAAGGCTAGCCAGAATGGCTATGCTCTGCCTCCATTGTCGAAGGTGGTATTCTTCTGAATACCTATCAGCCTTGTAGCCGGCCTAAAAATTCCGGGGGGGGGGCACCAAAAAAGTTGGGGGCAGAAAAAAATTCTGTAATATTTTAATTATTTTTGTTTTTTAAAAAAGTTAGGGGGCAGAAAAATTAGGGGGGGCAATAATAATAATAATAATAAATTTAATTTTTGAGTCGCCTATCTGGCCGAAACCACTCTAGGCGACGTACAACATTAAATTCAACAATACATAATAATACAATACATAATAAAAAGCCCCTTCTAGCCCAACCCTGACTATAGGTCTGATACCAGTTGCTGGAAACTGCAGGAGGGCAGAGTGCTCTTGCACTCAGTTCCTGCTTGTGGGCTTCCCATGGGCATCTGGTTGGCCACTGTGACAACAGGACTGTTGTGCTGTACTAGGTGGGCCACTGGCCTGATCCAACAGGATCTTCTTATGTTCTTATGACATCTAGCTCATTATTGTCCTCATTGACTGACAGCGACTCTCCAGGGTTTCAGAGAGGGAGTTTCCCCCCAGCTTTCTTAAGAACACAAGAAGAGTCTGCTGGATCAGGCCAGTGGCCCATCTAGTCCAGCATCCTGTTCTCACAGTGGCCAACCAGGTGCCTGGGGGAAGCCTGCAAGCAGGACCCCAGTGCAAGAACACTCTCCCCTCCTGAGGCTTCCGGCAACTGGTTTTCAGAAGCATGCTGCCTCTGACTAGGGTGGCAGAGCACAGCCATCATGGCTAGTAGCCATTGATAGCCCTGTCCTCCATGAATTTGTCTAATCTTCTTTTAAAGCCATCCAAGCTGGTGGCCATTACTGCATCTTGTGGGAGCAAATTCCATAGTTTAACTGCGCTGAGTAAAGAAGTACTTCCTTTTGTCTGTCCTGAATCTTCCAACATTCAGCTTCTTTGAATGTCCACGAGTTCTAGTATTATGAGAGGGAGAAAAACTTTTCTCTATCCACTTTCTCAATGCCATGCATAATTTTATACACTTCTATCATGTCTCCTCTGACCCGCCTTTTCTCTAAACTAAAAAGCCCCAAATGCTGCAACCTTTCCTCATAAGGGAGTCGCTCCATCCCCTTGATCATGCTGGTTGCCCTCTTCTGAACCTTTTCCAACTCTATAATATCCTTTTTGAGATGAGGTGACCAGAACTGTACACACTATTCCAAATGCGGCCACACCATAGATTTATACAACGGCATTATGATATCGGCTGTTTTATTTTCAATACCTTTCCTAATTATCGCTAGCATGGAATTTGCCTTTTTCACAGCTGCCGCACACTGGGTCGACATTTTCATCATGCTGTCCACTACAACCCCGAGGTCTCTCTCCTGGTCGGTCACCGCCAGTTCAGACCCCATGAGCGTATATGTGAAATTCAGATTTTTTGCTCCAATATGCATAATTTTACACTTGTTTATATTGAATTGCATTTGCCATTTTTCTGCCCATTTTTCACTCAGTTTGGAGAGGTCTTTTTGGAGCTCTTTGCAACCCCTTTTTGTTTTAACAACCCTGAACAATTTAGTGTCGTCAGCAAACTTGGCCACTTCACTGCTCACTCCTAATTCTAGGTCATTAATGAACAAGTTGAAAAGTACAGGTCCCAATACCGATCCTTGAGGGACTCCACTTTCTACAGCCCTCCATTGGGAGAACTGTCCGTTTATTCCTACTCTCTGCTTTCTGCTTCTTAACTAATTCCTTATCCACAAGAGGACCTCTCCTCTTATTCCATGACTGCTAAGCTTCCTCAGAAGTCTTTGGTGAGGTACCTTGTCAAACGCTTTTTGAAAGTCTAAGTACACTATGTCCACTGGATCACCTCTATCTATATGTTGACACTCTCAAAGAATTCTAATAGGTTACTGAGACAGGACTTTCCCTTGCAGAAGCCATGCTGGCTCTGCTTCAGCAAGGCTTGTTCTTCTATGTGCTTAGTTAATCTAGCTTTAATCATACTTTCTACCAGTTTTCCAGGGACAGAAGTTAAGCTAACTGGCCTGTCATTTCCGGGATCCCCCCTGGATCCCTTTTTGAATATTGGTGTTACATTTGCCACTTTCCAGTCCTCAGGCACAGAGGAAGATCCGAGGGACAAGTTACATATTTTAGTTAGCAGATCAGCAATTTCACATTTGAGTTCTTTGAGAACTCTCAGGTGGATGCCATCCGGGCCCAGTGATTTGTCAGTTTTTATATTGTCCATTAAGCCTAGAACTTCCTCTCTCGTTACCACTATTTGTCTCAGTTCCTCAGAATCCCTTCCTGCAAATGTTAGTTCAGGTTCAGGGATCTGCCCTATATCTTCTACTGTGAAGACAGATGCAAAGAATTCATTTAGCTACTCTGCAATCTCCTTATCATTCTTTAGTACACCTTTGACTCCCTTATCACCCAAGGGTCCAATCGCCTTCCTGGTCCAGTCACCTCCCTTCTTTTCTCGTAGTGGCCAAGCAGTAGCCCATGGGATGCCTACAAGCTGATCGTGTTTTAAGGAGGCCACACACAGCATGCACAACGCCTGCAATTAGCCCAAATAATAGAAAGAAAACGTGCTGTGCTGATCTTGTTTTAGCAGGGAGGAAGCAACGTTATTAAGACAGTTGACATAGTTCAGGTAATCACTTTAAATATGTCTGATTTACTTTGCAATTTTAGTGAAGTTTCCTATAGGAAATCATTTTATTTTGCTTCTGTTTCTGTGAATATGTGAAGTACAGCAACACTTTGCAAAATTTACATTAAAAAAACTCCAAAAACAATCATGGAATAATGGCACTGACTATTCTGCAGAATAGTCTCCAGTGGACATCAGGTGTGTCTCAGTTTGCACAAGATAAAACAGTGGGAGGTGAAATATATCCTAGGTGTGCTCTATGTTATTAATTGACCTTTATTTATTTATTTATTAAATTTATATACCGCCCGACTAGCAATAGCTCTCTGGGCGGTGAACATAGACCTTTGCCTCAAATGAAGTGGTTTAAACATAGCAGGTTGAAAACATGCATCTTGGGCAGGCCAAGTTTGTTTTTTTCCAACACCTAGAGTCATTGCTGAAATAGCAACATATTGTAATCAGTCTGATTTTACATCAACCTGCAATTTCAGATTCAACTGTTTTAATGCAGCCGAAATAGAAATAACCTCCAATTTGAAACAAAGGCTGTCTTCATCATCATATGACATTGACCAATAAAAAGGCTTTGAAATTAATATAAATAAATTTGACACAGGTTTCCAGGATGAATAATGAGAGAAATAAAAGTTCTAAAAAGTTTTGGCTGACAAAAGATCTGAGTAGATACACCCATGAGTTCTCTTGCAGACAACAGCAAAAGCACCAAGCAGTGACATATCCCACGAGGAAAGGTTGCAACACTTGGGACTTCTTAATTTAGGGGGAACGGTGAATTAGAGTGGACATCTTGGAGGTTCATACAATAATACATGGGGTGGAGGAAATGGATGCAGCTGGGATCGCCACTCATGATCCTTGGACCTGCAGGGTCACGCAGCAAAGCTTCTTTCATGTTTTAAATGGTTTAACTAATGTTTTAATTGTATACTGTTTGAACTTGGTGTGAAACGCCCAGGGAGCTTTGTTGACTGGGCAGTTGACAAAAGTTATAAATAAATAAAGTCATTGGCAGGAGTTTCAAGACAGACAAAGGAAATAGTGCACATAGTTAATTTATGGCACTGTGCTTCAGGAAATTAGCTGATGGCCACTAGCTTAGATGGCTTTAAAATAAGACTAGACAAATGCATATAGGAGGGATATCTACAGCTACTAGTCATGAGTTTGCTGAGTTTGTAAACTTTTGTATTTTATTGTTTTTATTTATTTATTTAATTGTATTGTATTTTAGAAGAGGCTGTTGGATCAGGCCAATGGCCCATCTAGTCCAGCATCCTGTTCTCACAGTGGTCAGCCAGATGCCTATGGGAAGGCCACAGGCAGCTCTGAGTACAACAACACTCTTCCCTTCTGTGGTTTCCAGCAATTGATATTCAGAAGCATACCGCCTCCGACCATGGAAGCAGAGTGCAGCCATCATGGCTAGCAGCCACTGGTAGCCTTTTCCTCCATGAATTTGCAAATCCTCTTTTAAAGCCATGCACGTTGGTGGCTATCATTGCCTCCTGTGGGAGTGAATTTGAGCATTTAACTATGTGCTGCATGAAGAAGTACTTTCTTTTGTCTGTCCTGAATCTCCCAACATTTATTTATTTATTTTATTTATTTATTAAATTTTTATACCGCCCGACTAGCAGAAGCTCTCTGGGCGGTGAACAACAAAAATACTAAGATACACAATATAATACAATAAAAACATATAACAATAAAACAGTCTAAAATCAATTACAACAAATGAAAAATCAATAGCTTAAGTTAAAATGCATTGGGAAAGAGGAAGGTTTTAACTGGCGCCGAAAGGATAGCAGTGTCGGCGCCAAGCGTACCTCCTCGGGGAGACTGTTCCACAGTTTGGGGGCCACCACTGAAAAGGCCTTAGATCTTGTCACCACCCTCCGGGCCTCTCTATGAGTCGGAACCCGGAGGAGGGCCTTCGAAGCAGAACACAGTGAGCGGGCGGGTTCATATCGGGAGAGGCATTCCAACAGATATCGTGGTCCCATGCCGTATAAGGCTTTATAGGTTAATACCAACACTTTGAATCTGGCCCGGAAGCATATTGGCAGCCAGTGCAAGCGTGCCAGAACAGGTGTTATGTGATTGGACCGCTTGGTCCTTGTCAACAATCTGGCAGCCACATTTTGTACTAGCTGCAGCTTCCGAACTGTCTTCAAAGGCAGTCCAACGTAGAGCGCATTGCAGTAGTCCAAACGCGAGGTTACCAGAGCATGTACCACCGATGTAAGGTCCTCCTTACTCAGATAGGGACGCAGCTGGGCTACCAACTGAAGTTGGTAGAACGCATTCCGTGCCACCGAGGCTACTTGAGCCTCAAGTGAAAGGGAAGAGTCTAGAACGACTCCCAAGCTCCGAACCCGGTCCTTTAGGGGGAGTGTAACCCCATCCAGGATAGGGTATGTATCCACCATCCGATCAGAGAAACCGTCCACCAGCAGCATCTCAGTCTTGTCAGGATTGAGCCTCAGTTTGTTAGCTCTCATCCAGTCCATTGTCGCGGCCAGGCAACGGTTCAGCACATCGACAGCCTCACCTGAGGATGAAAAGGAGAAGCAGAGCTGCGTGTCATCAGCGTACTGATGACAACGCACTCCAAAACTCCTGATGACCGCACCCAACAGCTTCATGTAGATGTTAAAAAGCATGGGAGACAGGACTGACCCCTGCGGAACCCCACATTCGAGAGCCCACAGAGTCAAGCAATGTTCCCCAAGCACTACCTTCTGGAGACGACCCGCCAAGTAGGAGTGGAACCACAGCCAAGCAGTACCTCCAACTCCCAACTCCGCGAGCCTCCCCAGAAGGATACCATGGTCGATGGTATCAAAAGTTGATGAGAGATCAAGGAGAATCAACAGAGTTACACTCCCTCTGTCCCTCTCCCGACATAGGTCATCATACAGGGCGACCAAGGCCGTCTCAGTGCCAAAACCAGGCCTAAAACCCGATTGAAATGGATCTAGATAATCAGTTTCATCCAATAGCGCCTGGAGCTGGCCGGCAACCACACGTTCCAAGATCTTGCCCAGGAACGGAACATTTGCTACTGGTCTGTAGCTGTTGAAACTTTCTGGGTCCAAGGAAGGTTTTTTCAGGAGTGGTCTCACCACCGCCTCTTTCAGTCAGGGACCACTCCCTCTCGTAAAGAGGCATTTATCACTTCCTTGGCCCAGCCAATTGTTCCTTCCCTGCTAGTTTTTATTAGCCAAGAGGGGCACGGATCAAGTATCGAAGTGGTTGCACGCACCAGTCCAAGCACCTTGTCCGCGTCCTCGAGCTGAACCAACTGAAACTCATCCAATAAAACATGACAAGACTGTGCTCCAGACACCTCCCTAGGATCAGCTGCTATAAATTGAGAGTCTAAGTCCCGGCGGATGCATGAGATCTTATGCTGGAAGTACTCAGCAAACTCATTACAGCGAGCCACTGATGGTTCTACCGTGTCCTGCGGGCGTAACTGAAGTAGCCCGCGGACAACTCTGAAAAGCTCCGCTGGGCGGCAGAGAGATGAATTGATGGTGGCAGCAAAATGTTGTTTTTTAGCCGCCCTCACCGCTCTTACATATAGCTTGGTAGAAGCACTAACCAGCGCATAATTGCATCCATCAGGAGTTCGCCTCCATCTCCACTCAAGCCGCCTCCTATCTTGCTTCATCGCTCTCAGCTCTGGAGTGTACCAAGGAGCTGTATGAGCTCTGCACAGGAGAGGGCGCATAGGAGCGATCGTGTCAACAGCCCGGGTCGTCTCCGCATTCCACAGATCAACCAGAGCTTCAACAGGAGCGCCAGTCCTGTCAGCCGGAAAAAAACCCAGAGCCCTTTGAAAACCTTCAGGATTCATTAGTCTCTGGGGGCGGACCAATTTAATAGGTCCCCCACCCTTGCAGAGGGAAGAGGCTACTGAAAGTCTAAACTTTAGCAAGCAGTGATCTGTCCATGACAAAGGGAGAGATGTAAAACTCCCCACATCCAGATCACTATCCCCATGTCCAGTCTAGAGCATGCCCCGACACATGTGTTGGACCACTAACATATTGAGACAGCTCCATGGTTGTCATGGATGCCATGAAGTCCTGAGCTGCCCCAGACAAAGTCGCCTCGGCATGGATGTTGACATCCCCCAGTACTAATAGTCTGGGGGATCTCAGCAATACCTCCGAGACCACTTCCGTCAGCTCAGTTAGGGAAGCTATTGGGCAGCAAGGTGGGCGGTACACCAAAAGGAGTCCCAGCCTGTCCCTCTGGCCCAACACAAGGTGCAAGCACTCCAGGCCAGTGACTGTATGGACATGGTGCTTGGTGAGTGAGATGGAACTCTTATAGACCACAGCAACCCCACCTCCCCGACCCTCAGATCTACCATGGTGCTGAACCAAGTACCCCGGTGGGCAGAGCTGGGAGAGACTAACTCCTCCCTGCTCAGCCACCCAGGTCTCGGTTATGCATGCCAGATCGGCTGCCTCATCCACAATCAAATCGTGGACGAGGGCAGTTTTATTATATACCGATCTGGCATTTAAAAGCAGCAACTGGAGATCTGAGAGTTGGCTGAGAGGACAACCAACAACCCTGCGGGTGTGAGAGGGACCGGAACACGGCACAGCCACTACATGTCTAGGCCGCGTTCCCCTAACCTGGCCCATCCCTCTCACAACGCCATACCTCCCTCTGCCCGTCACTACGGTAACTGGGGCCCCCTCAAGTCCCCCCGATTGATGAAAAGACCTCTTTCCCAAGCACATATTAAAAACTTACAAACGGACACACAACACACACACGTCTAACTTAGCTTCATTGGAAGTCCATGAGTTCTAATATTCATGAGAGAGAGACCTTTCTTTATCCTGCCATGCATAATTTTAAACACTTCTTTCATGTCACCTTTTACTCATCTTTTCTCTAAACTAAAAAGCCCCAAATGCTGCAACCTTTCCTCATAGGGGAGTTGCTCTATCCCCTTGATCATTTTTTTTGCCCTTTTCTGAACCTTTTCCAGCTCTACAATATCTTTTTTGAGGTGAGGTGACCAAAACTGGACACAGTATTCCAAGTGTGGTTGCACCATAGATTTGCATAACAGCATTATGATATTGGCAGGTTTATTTTGAATTCCTTTCCTATTGATCCCTAGCATGAAATTTGCCTTTTTTCACAGCTGTCATATACTGGGTCAACATCTTAACTGAGCTTTTCACAATGACCTCAAAGTCTCGTTCCTGGTCAGTCACCACCAGCTCAGACCACATGAGTGTATATGTGAAATTAGGATTATTATTTTTTGTCCCAACATGCATCACTATACATTTGTTTACAAATATTATTATTAGATTTATTACCTGTCCTTCACCAGAAGGCCCCAGAGCAGGTCATGATAATATAAAATACTAACAGTTTAAAACAATTACATTCACAATTTATATGGCTTTAAAAGAAAAAATATATATTTCAAGTGTCAAAGGCCAGGTTGAAGAGGTGCATCTTCATCATACAGTATGTCAAAAACTTTATAATGAAGGTGCCAGTCGCACCTTTGTGGGGAGGGAGTTCTACAATTTAGGTGCTGCCACAGAGAATACCCCCTCCTGGGCCGCCACCACCCAGGCTTCTTAGAGCAGTGGAACTATCAAGAGGGGCCCCTCTCAATCTCAACACCTGGGAGGGTGTGTAAGGAAGGAGGCAGTCTTTCAGATATTTGGGACCTAAGTTGTTTAGGGATTTAAACGCTAGTGTGAGCACCTTGAATTTGGCCCAGAAATAAACTGGTGGCAACCAGTGCAGCTGTTTTAAAATGGATTATATGAGATCTAAAAAGAACCATAGTCCATAATCTAGCCACTGCATTTTGAACAAGTTAAAGTCACCCCCAGCAGATGAACCTGCTCTTTCACAGGGAGTATGACCCCATTCAAAGCAGGCAACTGACCAATTATCCGAACTCGGGAACCACTAATCCACAGCACCTCCATCTTGCTAGGATTGAGACTCAGTTTATTGGCCCTCATCCAGCCCACCACTGAGTTCAGGAACTGGTCCAGGGCTTCCACGACCTCTCCTGATTCAGATATTATTGAGAAATAGAGCTGGGTATCGTCAGCATACTGCTGACACCTTGCTCCAAATCTCCTGATGAGCACTCCCAAGGGCTTCATATAGATGTTAAACATCTTCATATAGATGGGGACAAGATGGTACCCTGCAGCACCTCACAGCACAACTGCCAGGGGGCTGAAAGACAATCACCCAATGCTATTCTCTGAAAACGACCCTGGAGGTAGGATGGGAACCACTGTAAAATAGTGCCTCTGATACCCATCTCACTAAGTCGGCTCAGAAGGATGCCATGGTCAATGGTAGCAAAAGCCGCTGAGAGATCAAGTAAGAATAACAGGGTTGCACTCCCCCTGTCTTTCTCCTGCTAAAGGTCATCCATCAGGGTGACCAAGGCCGATTCAGTCCCATAACGAGGCCTGAACCCATATTGGAATGGGTCAAGATAATCTGTTTCATCCAAGAGTACTTGCAGTTGCTACGCCACAACCCTCTCAATCACCTTCCCTTAAAAGGGGGTCTTTGTGGCTAGGCAGTAGTTGTCACATACCAATGGGTCCAGGGTGACTTTTTTCAGGAGCGGTCAGATCACCACCCTTTTCAGGGCAGCTGGAACCACTCCTTCCCACAACAACATGTTGACCATACCCTGGATCCACTCAGTCAAACCCTCTCAGCGAGTTTTAATAAGTCAAGAAGGGCAAGGGTCGAGAGGACATGTTGCTGGCTGCATAGTCGCAAGCACCTTGTCCACGTCATTAGGCTGCATCAACTGAAACTGATTCCAAGTTAATATACAATATTTTAGTTAATATGCAAACAAGCCTGAAATGTATGTTAAGACTTTTTTAAAAAAAAAATCCTGCCATCTGCAATTACATTTGATGTAAGCATCAAGAGAACTCCAGTATCAAGTAAATAATAACAAGAAGAATTTCATGTATCAATTGCTTCATATGAAGCATCTTAAAGCAATTCTACAACCATATATAAAATAGCTGCATATATCAAAACAGTTTAAAGAATTGCATATATAAAAAATTAAAACAATCATATAAAGCAATTACATATATAAAACAATTTCAAATACATTCTGATACTGACTGGGATGAATAATGTCCAAGGCTTCTTGAAAGCCTTCAATAGGCACCAAAAAGGCAACAAAGTCAGCGCCTGATTGATATGTAGTGGGACTATGACTTCCGCTAGCTTGACTTCCAAGAAGCAAAGCAAAGGGGGGGGGGAGGAAAGGATTGTAACAAAATGCAAGTCAGGCAGCATGGCAGAAATGCCACCTTCAAGAATAAAAGGAATGCCAAGCAATGCTTTGAAGGAGGATGACATCTTTAAAAACCATGAAAGGCAAGCTTTCCAAATCCTCAGCCCTTTCTTTTTCAACGCAGCCCACGCTTTCCTTTTCAAACTCTTCCCAACAATTCATGGAAGTTGTGCTGACAACATCACATATTCCATCAAAGCCCCCACAGCCTAGAACACCTTTGGCTAAGGCAACGTTTTAATTAGGGTTGTGAGAGGAAGAAAGGGGAGGGGAGGGCAGATGGAGAAGAAGCGTCATTTCATTTACTCTTTGCGGAGAACCGAAACAAAAGCTTGAAAGCACATTACATTCATTAACTCCAACCTTTGCCTTGTTCTGTGGGCCTCTGGGTCAAAAGGCGGCATAAAAGTAACTTTAAAGTAAGTTTTTTTTCATGAAAGTCTGGAAGACTGATCACTTTCATTTTCACAGAGGGAGGCAAACTTATTTTGATGTCAGTTTTGGATTCAGCTTGAGCCAGAAGTAGCTCGCCAGGTAGGGCAGAACCACTTTGCTAGGCCCCTGGCAGCTGGGTCACCGCTGCTTACCTGGAGGAAGGGCAGGAGGGGCCAGGTGGTGTGGAGGTTGCTGAGGTGCAAATGTACTGGCAGATGCCAATCCAGTGCTCCTGCCGGTGTGTGTGCACTGTACCAATGTCCCCACCACCTCATCTCTCTCCCTCTCAATAAGCAGCAGTGACCCGCCTGCTGGGACACTAGCATAGCGGCTGCGCCCCACTCAGCGAGCCACTTCTGACAAGCACACATTAGCCTTCAGTTTGAACATCAAAAGGACACATGGGAATGTGTGGGGTGAGCCCCACCAGCTCGATGACTCTGTACACCTCGGGCAAACTCCCCAGTTTCAGTGTGATGGGGTTTGTTTGTTTATAAACCACACTTTTCATAGAAATGCATCAAGGCGGCTTACAATATATGACGACACAATAAAATTTAAAACCCAATAAAAACGTCACTAAAAAGACACGTAAAAGAATCACTAAGTACTGCATTGGTTAGAGAGAAAGTCATGTTACAAAGGCCAGTGTAAAAAGCTCAGTGTCCAAGAGACGCCTGAAAGAAAGGAGGGATGGTTCCTGCTGAACATCTATTGGCAGGGAGTTCCACAGGGCAGGGCCTGACACACTAAAGGCTCGGTCTCTGGTGGAGGCCAACCAAACCTCAGGGATGTGGGAAATCACCAAAAGTGCCCCATCAGAAGATCTCAGTGATCGAGATGGAACATAAGGCAGTCCTTGTTGATGTTATGTGCTTTTAAGTCGATTGCGACTTATGGCAACCCTATGAATCATGAACTAGAGGTATTGTCTTTCTCTCTTTTTAACTAGAGGTATTGTCTTTTTGCATTCTTCTCTGATAATGTCTCTGACTTCACTCCATAGTTCTTCTGGTTCTCTGTCAACTAAGTTTAAAGCCTCAAATCTGTTCCTTATTTGATCTTTATATTCTTCTAGGATATTATCCAGGCCATCATAGTCAAGGTGCCAGCAAAGGGCAGGGTTGTCCCAGGTCCCAGCACCTAGTCTTGCTCCTCCCTGGCATCCATCAGTCTGGATTACAGACTGCTGTGTTCAGGGAAGATATGAAGGAGAAGTAACCTCCTGTAATTATCAGGTGGAAGCATGAGCACAAGAGCCAGAATAGATATTATTGCTCAGCTAATGTCCCAACCTGGAAAAAAAAAGCCTTTGTCACCTTTCCTGTTGGAGAGAACCAGTGGCCAGTCTGGGTAGCAGGAGCTATGTCACTCAGTTTTCACTGTTTGCTGAGTAGTGATCTCACCCTCTAGATATTGGTGGAACTACCATCAGCCTCAACCAGCATACCGAGTGGTTACGGATTATGGGAGTTGTCATCCAACAACATGTGTAAGACCAAGGTTCACCATCTCTGCTTTACTGTTTGGGGCAGAGCTAGCCAATGTGGTATCATCCAGGTATTGTTGAACTACAGTACAATAGTCATACACGGATATGGAGGGTCGTAGATGTAGGCTTGCAGGTCCTGACTCCACCCAACCTACTTTCTTACCTATCATCATGGCGAGCATTTAGAGAGGAGCTCAGTGGAAGAATGCATGGTTTATATACAGAAGGTCCCAGTTTGCAATTAAAAGGAAGGTCTGCATCTCCAATTAAAAGGACAAGATAGTACATTGAGATGTATACTTTTAGGACCTACCTCATTTGTTGTGATGCTGTGATTTTAAGTTGTTTTTAATTGTTTTTAATGTTGTAATTTAAACTGTCTTGTAACCTGACCTGGCACTTCAGAGTGGAGGATGGGCAATAATAATAATAATAATAGGAAATGGGAAAGACCTCTGACTGAGACTTTGGGGAGCTGCTGCCACTCCAGAGTAGATAATATATGGCTGGATGGAGCAATGCTCTGGCTCACTATGAAACAACTTCCTATATTCGTTTTTCATATTGGCCATTTATTGCTATCCATTTATCTCTGCAGATTATCAGTACATACATTTATGTAAAGATGTCAGAAATGCAATATTTTCTTAGTGTAAAATAACATTAATTAGGTTTCCCCCCTCTTTCTGCCTGTAGTTTAAATACTTATCAATGGGAATTTAAATAATTATAGCTGCTTTTGAAGGTTTTCCAAGAAGAGCTATCAAGTATTTCAAAGAAAGTATAAAAAGCTGGATTTTCAATGGCTTATTTAAGCACTACGGCAAATATATATATATATATTTAAAAATATTTTGAGCTTATGGTTTAGAATTACAAAAGAAGACCTCAAGCTCTGATTACTAATTAAGTTCATATTTAGCACCAATAAAACATGAAGGTTATGAGGAAGTTTGACAAGGCAAAGCATAGAGTGTTCTGTATATTTTTTCAGCATAATTATATCTGTTATTTAGCATTATAGTTATTAACTTGCCAATACTCAGCAGAAAGAAACCCACCACGCACACTCACATAGTGGCAGTGGTAGTATATATCTATATTTCTAGGTGTAAAATGTTTAAAGTGTTTAAAAATATTGAACTAGATATTTATTGAACACTTCACACTGTACGCTTTAAACATGAGCTGTCACTCTTTATCTAGATAATATTCACAGGGCTCTCTATATGTCTACAAGTAATCTGTTGCCCCAAAGGGATAAATTTTTGCTGTTTCTTGCCTCCTCTCCACCAAGTGATCCCTGGGCGGACTACAGCAATTTAAAAATACAATATTAAAAACAGTTAAAAACAGATTACAATCAAGTCAATGGGTGGTATTCAGTGCTAGTCCTACGCAGAGTAGACCCATTGAAGTTAATAGTTAATGACTAACAGGTTCATTTATTTCAGTGGATCTACTCTAAGTAGGACTTGGTTGAATACAGCCTAATAAAGTGGAGCCATATTTATTTATTTAATTCATTTATATCCTGCCCTTCCTCCCAGAAGGAGACCAGGGTGGCAAACAAAAACACTAAAAACACTCTAAAACATCTTAAAAACAGACTTTAAAATATATTAAAACAAAACACCTTTAAAAACATATTAAAATAAAACATCTTTAAAAACATCTTTTAAAAAAAAAGTGTTAAAAAGAAATTCCAACACAGATGCAGGCTGGGATTAGGTCTCTACTTAAAAATGTTTGTTGAAAAAGGTGTCAATGTGAGGTTAAAGAGGTGCGTCTTCTTCAGCAGGCAAGGGAGGCTACATAATGAAGGTGTCTGATGCACCTCGGTGGGGATGCCATTCTGCAACTTAGGAGCTGCCACAGAGAATGCCCTCCTCCCCCTGAAATCCCCCTGAGAAAGCTGCCACCCCCAGAATGTTTGAGGACAGTGGAACTACCAAGAGGATCCCCTCTGCGGATTTTAACACCCAAGAAGGACCAATAACTAGAACCAATGGGTAGAAATTGAGGAGAAAGGAAATTGAGAGGGAAGAGCTGCTTGACAGTGGAACAGATTGCCTCAGGAGGTGGTATGCTTTCTTTTGCTGGAAGTATGTAAGCAGGGGCTGGTGACCATCTGTATGGGTTGCCATAATTATATCCTGCTTGCAGATCCTGCATTGAGCAGGGAGTTGGATTAGATGACCTTTGTGGTCCTCTTCAGTTCTATAATTCTGCCGATATAGGCAACAGTCATGTTCACCACAGTGTTGGTTGAGAAAAAGAGAGTTAAGGACAAATAATACATAAATATCAGAATTTAACATATCAAACAATAAAACAACTTTAAATGCTTATTCCAAAGGCATATATCCCCAGTTTATAAGACAAATAAATATTTTAAAAGTGCTCCTTTTGTGTTTTGGCCATTCGTTGTTGTTATGTGCCTTCAAGTCGATTATGACTTATGGCGACCCTATGAATCAGCTACCTCCAATAGCATCTGTCATGAACCACCCTGTTCACATCTTGTAAGTTCAGGTCTGTGGCTTCCTTTATGGAATCAATCCATCTCTTGTTTGGTCTTCCTCTTTTTTGACTGCCTTCTGTTTTTCCCAGCATTATGGTCTTTTCTAGTGAATCATGTCTTCTCATTATGTGTCCAAAGTAGGATAACCTCAGTTTCATCATTTTAGCTCCTAGTGACAGTTCTGGTTTAATTTGTTCTAACACCCAATTATTTGTATTTTTTGCAGTCCATGGTATGCGCAAAGCTCTCCTCCAGCACCGCATTTCAAATGAGTTGATCTTTCTCTTATCCACTTTTTTCACTGTCCAACTTTCACATCCATACATAGAGAACGGGAATACCATGGTCTGAATGATCCTGACTTTAGTGTTCAGTGATGATTTGAGGACCTTTTCTATTTCTCTCATAGCTGCCCTCCCCAGTCCTAGCCTTCTTCTGATTTCTTGACTATTGTCTCCATTTTGGTTAATGACTGTGCCAAGGTATTGATAATCCTTGACAAGTTCAATGTCCTCATTGTCAACTTTAAAGTTACATAAATCTTCTGTTATTACTTTAGTCTTTTTGACATTCAGCTGTAGTCCTGCTTTTGTGCTTTCCTCTTTAACTTTCATCAGCATTCATTTCAAATCATTACTGGTTTCTGCTAGTAGAATGGTATAGTCTGCGTATCTTAAATTATTGATATTTCTCCCTCCAATTTTCATACCTCCTTCATTTTGGTCCAATCCCACTTTTCGTATGATCTGTGTATCGATTAAACAAATAGGGTGATAAAATACACCCCGTCTCATACCCTTTCAGATTGGGAACCAGTCGGTTTCGCCATCTTCTGTCCTTACAGTAGCCTCTTGTGCAGAGTATAGGTTGCACATCAAATTTTTATCAAAATTTGGACAGATTCAGTTTCACTAGCTTGTAGCACCTCTATTGGTATGCCATCTGTTCCTGATGATTTGTTTCTTCCAAGTATTTTAAGAGCAGCTTTCACCTCACATTGTAAAATTTCTGGTTCTTCATCATACGGTTCCTCCATGAATGGATCTGTCATCCTGGCTTCTCTTTTATAGAGTTCTTCAGTGTATTGCTTCCATCTTCCTTTTATTTCATCTTGATCAGTCAGTCAGTGTGTTCCCCTGTTGATTATTCAACATCCCTACTCTTAGTTTAAATTTCCCTTTAATTTCTCTAATCTTTTGGAATAAGGCTCTTGTTCTTCCCTTTTTGTTGTCCTCATCTATTTCTATACAGTAACTATTGTGATAGTTCTCTTTGTCCCTACGTAGTAAATTTCAGCAGAAATGTGGAGAACTGAATTTAAGATTCACCTTTATTATAATTTTTTTCAATCAAGGCAATCAGAACTGTGTACGCAGCATTCCAAGTTCAGTTGCAGCGTAGATTTTTACAACAACATTACGATATTGACAGTTTATTTCCAATCCCTTTCCTAATGATTCCTAACATAGAATTTGCCTTGGTCACAGCTGCTGCACAGTGTCAACATCTTCATCGAAACTCACTAAGCCTATATGTGAAGTTAGGATTCCCACCACCCCACTGTGCATCACCTTACACTGAATCACATTTGCCACTTTAATGCCATTCACCTGGTTTGGAGAGATCCTTTTCATAGAACCATGGAATAGTAGAATTGGATGGGGCCTACAAGGCCATCAAGTCAACTCCTTTGCTCAGTGCAGGAATCCAACTTAAAGAAAAGCAATACCAGATGGCTGTCTGGCTTTTAAAGATCTTCATAATCCCTTTTTGCTTTAAACAACCTAAATGATTCTATGATTCTAAACAATTTGGTATTATCAGCAAACTTGACTGTCACTGCTTCCCCCTTAGATAATTTATGAAGCAGGTAAAAAGCACAGGTCCCTATACTAAACCTTGGGGGATTCCGGTCTGTGCATCCATTAGAAGAACTGTCCATTTATTCCTACTCTCTGCTTCCTGTTCCTTAACCAGTTACTAACCCACAAAAGTCCCTCTCTTCTTATTCCATGGCTACAATGTTTACTCAGGCTGTGAGCACACTAGTCATCTACCGCAACGCATTTCCATTGGCCACACCTAGAGGGGAATGGGTCGATCTGCCAATCAGTTGCGGAATTTCTTTGAAGAGAATTTTTAAAAAACCTACACTCAAGCTGATTCCACCAGGTTTTACAGTTAAAAGAGGTGGGGTTTGACTAGGTTGTGTGTCCCCATTTTCAGAAACGAGGTGGAGACGCACTGGAAGCAGCAGAACAGTAAGTGTGTCTCTAACCTCAGTGAGGAGCGTGCTTACTCAGGAGTCTTTGGTAAAATATTTTATTAAAAGCTTTTTGAAAGTCTAAATACACAATGTGTAATGGATCATCTCTATATGCTTGCTGACACTCTTAAAGAACTCTAAAGGTTTAGTGAGTTAGGACTTATTCTTGCAGAAATCACACTGGTTCTTGCTCAGCAAGACTTGTTCTTTCTTTATGCTTGGTAATCTTACCTTTAATGGTGCTTTCCATTAGTTTTCCCAGAATACATCCTAAACTAACCATCCTGTAATTTCCTGGATTCCCTCTGGAATCCTTTTTTTTCAATATTGAGCCAGTCACTGAGTCTCAGCATAATGTATTTCACAAGGCTGTTGTGAGGATAAAAATGTTGCAAATCCTATATGCTGTCCTAACTTCCTGGAAGAAAAGACAAAGTACATAAATAGATAAAAAAGGAGAGCCATACCAAATGTTATGTTAAATGTAGAGTCTGGCATGATTCTTTTAAAAATGTTAAACAGTGAGGGGGGGAGATTGATCAGGATTGGTACTATTGTGAGGGCAAAGGATTTTTAAACCCTTTCTTTCACACCATGCTCTGAAAATCCCCTCGCCAAGCTGCAATTTGACATGGAAGGGAAGTTGCCATTGGCAAAATGTCACCTTTCCTTCTGCCAAATTGGGGTCATTTGGGGGGGGTAATTTTCTTTGGGACCATAGTATGGGAGGAAAGGGTTGACCCTTCCTCATGTGTAATGGTTTGGATCCTGATTAAATGTGATAAAGCTGCTCTCTCTACATGACTGTGCACCCCACATGACAGCAGAGGGCTTTATTTTAACCTGGCCCACTCTTTCCTGGAAATTAAATGTGCTGCACTAAACTATACAATAACAGCTTTCCCTGTAATGGTGAGCATTTGTCATGTCTTATCTAATTAACAGCTTTGTTTAACTAAAGAGGGACATTTTTTAATAAGAAAAGCAAATACAATGCACAAACAAATAAAACAGGCAGCTACAAGAAAGATACATCATCCTTCCATCCTTCTCAACAAAGGGAGTGTTCATTGTGATTCATGGGACTGCTTCTAGAATCTTCTTAGAGATATTTTTCTTTAACTGCTCCAGGCAAAATCTAGATCTATCTGTTTTAGGTGTCGCTTTCATTGCTGATATTTTGGCAGGCAGTCACCATTGCAAGGGCATCAGATTCTCACAGAGGAATGAAAAGCCGGGCACAATTTATGGCATGGCAGATGCTGGATGTATGATTCAGTCTCAGTGGATGGTGACATTGCTAATGAGAGAGGATACCAGAAGCAAAATATATTGTTTGATTAATTGCATTCTGTCAACTTGCTGCCTGCATTAAAAAAATTTAAAAAGCAGACGGGAAGGAGAGAGACCACAACTTTGACATAATTTGTGATTTGGACATTTATTCCTTATTCAAATGGGAAAGGAAGAAAAAATACAGATTTATCATGCTTCATATGCTTGAGACTTGACATGAAATTTCTCCCATTTTTTCACAAAGACTTTTGGCCATATTTTGGCACTTGTTGAAAAAATGTTTGCTTGTTAAGTAAAATTGCCCTCACTCTTCTACTGGCCTTAGTGACATCATCATGCAGCCATATTGATGTAGACATGACCCGGTTCACTCTGTGACTTCTGATTGGGTAGGATCAACCATGTGCCTAATCCAGCTGGAAGAAGAAGTAACAGCCATGGGAAACCACAGCATTGAACATAATTGTGTGAACGATCACCTTTACCCAGTCTTGCACCCTGATCCAGCAAGGGGCATTATTATTATTATTATTTATTACATTTGTATACCACCTATAGCCAAAGCTCTCTGGGCGGTTTACAACAATTAAAAACATTAAAAACAAATATACAAATTTAAAAACACTTTTAAAAAAGTTTTAAAACACATGCTAAAATGCCTGGGAGAAGAGGAAAGTCTTGACCTGGCGCTGAAAAGATAACAGTGTTGGCGCCAGGCGCACCTTGTCAAAAGAATCATTCCATAATTTGGGGGCAACCACTGAGAAAGCCCTCTCCCTTGTTGCCATCCTCCGAGCTTCCCTCGGAGTAGGCACCTGGAGGAGGGTCTTTGATGTTGAGCGTAGTGTACGGGTGGGTTCGTGTCGGGAGAGGCATTCCATCAGGTATTGTGGTCCCAAGCCGTGTAAGCACATTATGAGCACAGAAGCATATTATTATTATTATTATTGTTATTTATTGTATCCAACTAAGCCCTACTCAGAGTAGATCTATTGGAATTGGTGAAGCTAAGTGAATCATGTCCATTGATTTCAATGGATTTACTCTGAGAAGAATGAATTTATTTATTTTATTTATTTATTATATGATTTATAGCCCACCTTTTTCCCAGTAGGAGCCCAATGCAGCAAGCAAAAGCACTAAAAACACTTTAAAACATCTTAAAAACAGACTTTAAAATATATTAAAACAAAACACCTTTAAAAACATTTTTTTAAAAAACTTTAAAAATCTTTTTTTAAAAAAAGGTTTAAAAACATATTATAAAGCAATTCCAACACAGGCACAGACTGGGATAAGGTCTCTACTTAAAAGGCTTGTTGAAAGAGGAAAGTCTTCAGTAGGCGCTGAAAAGATAGTAGAGATGGCACCTGCCTAATATTTAAAGAGAGGGAATTCCAAAGGGTAGATGCCACTACACTAAAAGTCCATTTCCTATGTTGTACAGAACGAACCTCCTGATTAGATGGTATCTGCAGGAGGCCCTCACCTGCAGAGCACAGTGATCGACTGGGTATATAAAGGATAAGACAGTCTTTCGGTCTCATAGTCCCAAGCTGTACAGGGCTTTATACACATGTTGGATACAACCAATAATAACAACAATTTGCACTTTCAGACTGCATGTCATTACAAAGAATCCCAGGGCAATGTAGAGCATAGACGAAATAACCAAATCCCAACAATCCACAATAGAACTTCACACCACCACCTTGATAGCATGTCTTTCATACCTCATTTCCCCTTCTGCTGCAAAGTTTAAAACTTTCCAAATAAAACTGTAGTTTTTAACATTTCAGATATTTTGTCGCTCATCATGTTGACTCATGAAATGCAGTCAACTGCCATCATTTGAAGGGGAAACATGATACTATCTTCAAAAAGAAGCCAAGTGAGAGAAATGAAAAGCACAGCAGGGATTTTGAGATTATATGTCAAGAATAAATTGAGATAGCCAAGTATCCAATTCATAATTCAAAAGCACAGTATGGACTGATTTACAGCATGGATATGGTGTAAAACATAACAGCTACTGACAAATGTAGTTCATATTATAGATCAAAACCCTCCCTTCCCTCAGTGCAACCTGCTCTGCTTCCTATCTCTACTTATGTAAATGCAAGTTATATATTTTGTAGCTGCTTCATCTAGCATTATGAGAAAAAGGGTTCTGACTGAACGACAACGGGCAGTCTACAAAGTAGTAATTCACTCCACTAAAATCACAATTTGCTTCTGCAGATTCCCATTTTTAGGAAGGTATACATTGGAGTTGTTGGCTTTTAAAAATATGATCTCATCTCAGAAGCTTAGTTAATATCCCAAGCGGATGGATGAAGACTTGTGTGTCCTTTCATCGTTTTTGAATAGATAAGAAGAAAAGTCCTTGCTACATCAGACCAAAGGCCCATTCTGTTCTCACAGTAGCCAATCGGATGCCTATAGGAAGTACACAAGCAAGACATGAGCGCAACAGAACTCTCCTCACATTTGATTCCCGGGAACTGGTATTTAGTGGCATACTGCCTCATTGACAGCATGAATTTCTCTAAACTCCTTTTATGACCATCCAGACTGGTAGCCATTACTTCATCTTGTGGTAGTAAATTTCATAGTTTCACTATTCCTTATTTATTTTATTTATTTATTTATTGTATTTGTATACCACCCCATAGCCGAATCTCTCTGGGCGGTTTACAGTAACTAAAAACATTAAAAACAAATATACAAATTTAAAACACATCTTTTAAAAACAATTTAAAACACAATTTAAAACAATTTAAAACAATTTAAAACAATTTAAAAACACATGCTATTTATATTTAGATGATTTGCATATTTTACCCTTTTGCACAAGCCACTCAGTGGTTTACAGCAAGGCTGCTATGCACTGTTTATTTAGTAATAATAATGAAAAATTAGTAATAATAATGGAATGTTGAACCGTGGCAACTGAAAAAGTACAGAGAAATTTCACTTCTTGTTTTTCCACTGTTTGCTGTGGCCCCACCAAACTTGGGGTCTGGCCCTGCCTACTGCTAAAATGGGCCCCGGACAGATTTCCACCAGAGTAATTTGGTCCTCAGGCCGAAAACATTTGCTCACCCCTGCTCAAAACGGATTTGGTTGTAATTCTGTTGGGTTTGATAGTGTTAATAGAGCCTGTGGCAATGACTGGCACAGCTATCTGCCTGGTATTAAAGAAGATGGTCCTCTGAATGCCATTGCTGAGATGTTCTGATCTCATACAAGGGGCAAGCAGGCAGAAGAATAAAAAGAAAGCAGTGTTAGCAGAAGCAAGGTTTCAAGAAGAAGAAGAAGAAGAAGAAGAAGAAGAAGAAGAAGAAGAAGAAGAAGAAGAAGAAGAAGAAAGGAGGTTGAAAGAGTGAAGTCAAGGGGCAGAAGCCCATGAGAGATTGGGAGAGTGATGGGCAGCGAGGAAAAATGCACATAGTTGTTAAGTCTGCTGGTTCTGTCTTATTGATTCTGAAGACAGACATAGCTCTAAGGGAACTGGTATTTTGTTAAGCAGATGTGCTTGTTGCATGGTCTGAGCTAGTAAACAGTAAGACAAACTGGAGACCTCTAGAGCAATGTTCTTCAACCTTGGGTCCCCAGATGTTGATGGGCTACAATTCCCATCATCCCTGACCATTGACCATGCTGTCTGAGGATGGTGGGAGTTGTCATCCAACAACACCTGAGGACTCAAGGTTGAAGGACACTGCTCCAGAGGAACAGCATGGAACATTCACAACAATGGGAGGAAGGGCAGGATATAAACCAAACAGACAAACAATAATAATAATAATAATAATAATAATTTAATTTGTGTGTCGCCTATCTGGCCGATGGCCACTCTAGGCGACGTACAATGCAATTGCAATAATGCATCACAATAAAATACAAATAAAATACAACATGACAGTAAAATAATAACAGTTCAGAGTAACAGGCAATTTGTCCTAAAAATTAACCCTCCCCGGAAGTCCCAAAGGCCTGTCTGAAGAGCCAGGTCTTCAAGGCTATGCGGAATACGTTCAGGGAAGGGGCATGCCGAAGATCGTATGGGAGGGAGTTCCAGAGAGTGGGAGCCGCCACTGAAAATGCCCTCTCTCTAGTCCCCACCAACCTAGCTGTTTTAGTTGGTGGGACTGAGAGAAGGTCCTGAGTGGCTGATCTTGTCGGGCGGCATAATTGGTGGCGCTGGAGGCGCTCCGTCAGGTAAACTGGGCCAAAACCATATAGGGATTTAAAGGTTAATACCAACACCTTGAACTGAGCCCGGAAAATAACTGGAAGCCAGTGCAGATCGAACAACACTGGGGTGATGTGTTCTCGGCGGCGACAATTTGTGAGTAGTCGAGCCGCAGCATTTTGTATAAGTTGCAATTTCCGGACCGTTTTCAAGGGTAACCTCACGTAGAGCGCATTACAGTAGTCTAAACGAGAAGTGACCAGGGCATGTACTACCAGTGGGAGCTGATGAACAGGGAGGTAGGGTTGCAGCCGACGAATGAGGTGTAATTGATACCAAGCTGCCCGGCTCACTGCCGAAATCTGAGCCTCCATGGACAGCTTGGAATCAAGAACAACCCCAAGGCTGCGGACCTGGTCCTTTAGAAGTAATCTCACCCCATTGAACATCAGGTCAACATCTCCCAACCTTCCCTTGTCTCCCACAAGTAGCACCTCAGTCTTATCGGGATTCAGCTTCAACCTGTTCTTTCCCATCCATCCACTCACGGATTCCAGGCACTTGGACATGGTCTCCACAGCCAACTCTGGCGAAGATTTAAACGAGAGATAGAGCTGAGTGTCATCAGCATATTGGTGACACTGCAGCCCAAATCTCCTAATGATTGTCCCCAGCGGCTTCATATAGATATTAAATAGCATGGGAGAGAGGATAGAGCCCTGTGGCACACCACAATTGAGAGGCCAAGGGTCTGACACCTCCTCCCCCAATGCTACTTGTTGATGGCTATCGGAGAGAAAGGAATGGAACCACCGTAATACAGTGCCTCCTATTCCCAATCCCTCCAGGCGCTGTAGAAGGATACTGTGGTCAACAGTATCAAAAGCCGCTGAGAGATCGAGGAGGACAAGAAAGGTGAATTCTCCCCTATCTAATGCCCTCCTCATATCATCAACCAGAGCAACCAAGGCTGTTTCAGTTCTATGTCCAGTTCTGAAACCCGATTGGTATGGATCCAAATAATCCGTTTCATCCAAGTGTGTCGACAACTGATTAGCCACCACTCGCTCAATGACCTTGCCCAAAAATGGTAAATTCGAAATTGGGCGAAAGTTATTCAAAACCTGGGGATCCAAGGAGGACTTCTTTAAGATGGGCTTTACAATTGCCTCCTTGAGGGCTAATGGCATTACACCCTCCTTCAAGGATGCATTGACCACCGCCTTGATCCCCTCGCCCAGTTTCTCTTTGCAGCTCACAAGGAGCCACGATGGACAAGGATCATTTAGACAGGTGGTAGGCTTCACAGTCGAGAGCACCTTGTCCACATCCTCAGAAGGGAGAGGCTGAAACCGATCCCATTTGACTGGCTTGCAACTGGCCAACTCTGTTTCATTCACTGCATCCACAGCATACGGAATCGAGCTCCGCAAATGTTCGATTTTGTCAGCAAAGTGCTTTGCTAACTTGTCACAGAAGGCCTTAGACTGTTCCAAGGGTTCCTGGGCAACTGGACCGACCAGGCTTCGGACCATTTGGAACAACCTCCTGGGACAGCACTCTGCTGACGCAATAGACGCAGCAAAGAACTTCTTCTTTTCTGCCTTTATTGCCACTTGGTAGGCAGTTACTGCTGCTCTAACATGTGTCCGGACATCTTCGGAACGGGATTTCCGCCACCGGCGCTCTAGTCGTTTCACCTCCTGTCTCAGATTACGCAACCGTTGTGTATACCACGGTGCTAACTGAGTTCTATTCAGGGGGAGAGGACGTTTCGGTGCCACCCGGTCCAGGGCCCTGGTGATCCCTTCATTCCACTCCAACACCAGGGTGTCAACCGAGCGGCCTTCAGCAGGTTCCAATTCCCCAAGCGCAGTCAGGAATCCTTCTGGATCCATCAAGCGTCTGGGGCGAACCATTCTAATAGGTCCTTTACCCCTGCGGAGGGTGTGAGGCATCGAGAAGTCTATATTTACCAGGTAGTGATCTGACCATGACACAGGGGTGGAAGAAACCACCCCCATCTTCAGATCACTTCCCTCCCCCCTCAGGACAAACATAAGGTCGAGAGCATGACTGGCTACATGGGTGGGCCCAGTGTTACTAAGGTGCAGTTCCCAGGAAGCCATGGTTTCCAGGAAATCCCAAGGGGCCCCAGTGAGAGTGGTCTCGGCATGCACGTTGAAGTCACCCAGCACTAATAATTCTGGGGACAACGCCCGCACAGCCGAGACCACCTCTAGCACCTCGGCCAGGGAGTCTGCCGTGCAGCGGGGTGGGCGGTACACCAGCAGGATCCCTAAACTGCCCTTCGGGCCCAACCTCCAGTACATGCAATCAACAAACTTAGTCCTATGTAGAGGAGGTCTGGTAAAAACTAGAGACTCCCGAAAGATAACTGCCACACATCTCCTCCCCGCCTTCCCACCCTCGGCTGTTGTGCATAACGGAAACATGGAGGACACATGGCCTCAAGAATGGGAGCTGAGGCCTCATCCAACCAGGTCTCCGTAATACATGCCAGGTCTGCCTGTCCATCCAAGATTATATCATGGATGTGTGATGTTTTTTGTACTACAGACCTGGCATTACACAACAACAGTCGAAGGTCGGTAGGAATCCTGCATCCCTCAGTTCTCGTCTGGTTTTGGACAGACCCGGAACATGGGATGGGTACTAGGCATCTATCCCGTGTTCCCCTAATCTGGCATGGTCTGCCCTCAGTACCACTCCAGCGTCTGCTGCCCACTCTTTCTATGGTTTGGCCCCTCACCCTTCCCATCACATCCCCCCCTGACTTACACATGCCCCCAACCCGAACCGCCAATCAGACAGGACACCCACACTGAAGCAACAATATACCGGAGACCCGCCTCTATAACACTCTGATAACAATGGCCAGACTGAGATCCTATCTGCACTATACATTCAAAGCACTATTATGCCATTTTAAATGGTCATGGCTTCCCCCAAAGAATCCTGGGAACTGTAGTTTGTTTAGGGTTGAGAGTTGTTAGAGGACCCCTATTCCCCTCACAGAGCTACAAATTCCAGAGTGGTTTAACAGTCAATCCCTTCTCCCAGGGAACTCTAGGAATTGTGGCTCACGTAAGGGAATAAGGGTCAACACTGAAGGCATTCAAGAGGTAGCTGGACAGCCACCTGTCGGGTATGCTTTAATTTGGATTCCTGCATTCAGCAGGGGTTAGACTTGATGGCCTTCCAACTCTATGATTCTATTCAACTCTCAGCACACTTAACAAAGTGGTATATTTATTTATTTATTTAAGCCATTTCTATACTGCTTAATATATAAAATCTTTAAGCAGCGTACAGAAGATAAAACAGCAAATATAATAAAAATATACAATAAAACCACAATACAAATGCATACATGATACAAATTAACAAATAAATATTAAAACAATTGCCTTGCACGTCTCCCCTCAACATTTCTTAGCCTCCTGGCTCTCACCCAGGACTCCACCCAACCACCCTGGCTCTTACCCAGGGTCTGTGGCTTCCTTTATGGAATCAATCCATCTCTTGTTTGGCCTTCCTCTTTACTCCCTTATGTTTTTCCCAGCATTATGGTCTTTTCTAATGAATCATATCTTCTCATTATGTGTCCAGAGTATGATAACATCAGTTTCATAATTTTACCTTCTAGTGATAGTTCTGGTTTAATTTAATCTAAGAGTGTGGTGTAGTGGTTAAGGTGTTGAACTATGGCCCGGGAGACCAGGGTTCGAATCCCCACACAGCCATGAAGCTCAGTAAATTGTAGCAGCTCTATTGGTATGCCATCTATTCCTGATGATTTGTTTCTTCCAAGTTTTTAAAAGCGGCTTTCACCTCACATTCTAAAATTTCTGGTTCTTCTTCATATGGTTCCTCCCTGAATGAATCTGTCCCCTTGCATCTCTTTTATATAGTTCTTCAGTGTATTGCTTCCATCTTCCTTTTATTTCTCTAATCTTTTGGAATAGAGCTCTTGCTGTACCCTTTTTGTTGTCCTCTTCTATTTTTATACAATAACTATTATAATAGTTCTCCTTGTCCCTACATACTAGTTGCTCTATTGTTGCATTTAGGGTTCTAACCGTGTTTCTCTCTCCTTTTGCTTTTGCTTTTCTTCTATCTTTCATCCATCCATTGAGGTCTTTCTTTTTAATTGCTTTGTTCTTCTTCTTTAGCTTTACTCTGATTTTCGATATTACCAGTTCAAGATCTGTACCGCAGTCTGCTCCTGGTCTTGTTTTCGCAGAAAGTAAGGAACTTCTCCATCTTCTGCTTCCAATTATAGAATCGATTTGATTCCCATATTGACCATTTGGTGATGTCTACATGTACAGTCATCTTTTTGGTTGCTCAAAAAATGTGTTTGCAAGAAACAAATCACTGCCTTCACAGAATTCAATAAATCTCTCTCCAGCTTCATTTCTATCTCCTAAGCCCCTTTTCCCCACAATTTCTCTGTTTCCTACTTTTGCATTCCAGTCCCCCATGATTATCAGAGCATCCTGTTTTTGTGTGTGATCAATTTCTTCCTCTACTTCTGTGTAAAATCTCTCCAATTCCTCTTCTTCTGTGTTTGCCGTTGGAGCATAGACTTAGATGATGGTTATGTTTATAGGTTTCCCATTTAATCTCATTGATATCACTTGCTCAGACCTTATGTAATAGCTCCTAATTGATTTTGCTACATCACTTCTCACTTTTAGAACAACCCCATTTCTTCTTAATTTGTCATTTCCTGCATAAAATATTTTGTGGTTGCCTGATTGAAAGTGTCCCATTCCCATACATCTTAATTCACTCATGCCAAGTATTGTAATGTTGATACTCCATTTTGTGCTTGACAATTTCTAACTTTCCCTGGTTCATGCTTCTCACATTCCATGTTCCTATTGTGTATGTTGGACCACTCCAGACTCTCCTTATGTATCTTTGCGCTTCAGCCTCTGGGCTTCCTTTCGGCTTTGACCCAGTTGCGTCATTAGTCACAGTGCTACTCGTACTTGTCCGTTGTTCTTCCCCAATAACTTGATGAGTGCCTTTTGACCTGGGGGGGGGGTCTAATCTTCCAGCACTATCTTGTGTTGCATTTTGGATAGTCTATCCATAAGGTTTTCATGGTAAGAGGTATTCAAAGGTGGTTTACCATTGCCTTCCTCTGAGTCTGGATGCATCTTAGTTTGGGTGTGTTAGCTTTGACCATTCTGCCTTGGGTGCCCCTGCTAGGAGTCTAGCCTCTTGGTCTAGATGCCTAACAGCATTGCTCTCAGCTTCTTTGATACTCTCAAACCCCCTCCCCACATTAAGGTGTGCATCCTAGAGGGGGAAGAATATTGGGAGAAAAAAGTTAGCTGATGGAGGAATCATGGATTCTTAAAATGGAATTAGGGATGGGGGAGAAATTCAATTCACATTTATTTAGTTGTTTGTTTGTTTATTAGATTTATATCCTTCCCTTTCTCTCAGTAGGAGCCCTGGGGTCTACCTAAAGGTGGATCTACCTAATTTGCACTTTCTGAAACAATATGCAGACCAAAACTCAGCCATCTTCAAAGTTCACATTTATCCAAATTTTGCAATGCAGTTCTCCAGCCAAGTAGCGTGTATAAAAATACTTATACTAAAGTGTGCAGAAAAATGAATACATTAGTGAAAACAGCATACAAAATGCCTTATATTAGGGAAAATATTAATATTAATAAATATATATAGGTATATCAGGAGAAATTTGCACTAAAATGCTGAAGAATTTTCATGAGGACTTTACGAAAATCACAGCCTGACGTGGAAATGAATTTAAGATTGGAAAAACAAGAAACTGACAGACACAGAAATTAACAGATTTGCTCATCCCTAGATGGAACAAGGAAGTGATAGCAGATGTTCCAATGAATGTCAAATGAATGTCTGCTACCTCCTCCCACAATCCTTTTTAAAACTGTGGATAAATGAAGATTCCATTGATGGCACCAACATCAGCCAACTCTCTTCCTTCCTTGTTTTGTTTACCACCAGGCCTGATAAAGAGAGAACACTGCTGACTATTTTATAGCATTTTTCTTGGACCAATAAAGGTAATTGCCCTAATGTGAATTTTGGATTTTTCTTCTTCTTGTGGGCTAACATGGCTATCTTTGCCTTTCCTTTAGATTCCCTAAAACTGACATAAACAGCAAGAGAAGTCACTGAGAAGAGGCACATCATCCTGGCAAAGAACTGTAGCATATTGGGGGAATGAAATAATGGAACAGCTAACCTGAGTTTTGTTCTTCCCAAGGCTATATAGAAAAAGATGAGGAAGCGAATGATGACCTTTTCTGAGTTTGGAATCCCTTTTTCTATTATAGTGCATAGCACTTTATCTCGAAGAGTCATCTTGCAATGAAAATGTATGGTTTCTTCTGCCATTGCATCATGCGTTGATCTTTATCTTGCTCTATACTGCTCTAAAAGAGCAGAAGCTTATTCTCTACCCCCTGCAAAGGGATAGAATCAATTGAAAGGTAAGAAAACAAGTGGGACCTGCAACAAAATGTTGTAGGCTGGAGTGCTCTTGCTTAGAGTGTCAGTCAGCCAGCCATGCCCCTTCTAGGATATTCCATTCCATGTCCCTGTCTTTTCTGCAACGACAGAAGTTATGGTCTTTCTGTTGTATTTAGTTACAGTGAATTGACAGTGCACTGTCTTCTTGATTACACCCCAGTCTTCAGGCATGAAGTTAGGAGCCTCATTTATTTATTTTATTTTATTTGTTACATTTATATACCACCCCATAGCTGAAGCTCTCTGGGCGGTTTACAACAATTGCTAGAGAACAGTAAACACTCTTGTAATAAATCCGTCAAAGTTATTGGGTGGTATTCAGTGCTAGTCCTATGCAGAGTAGAAGTTAATATACATGATTTAATGACACACTTTTTTTTTTAAAAGCAACACCCTGTACAGTGGCAATTTGACTGACATATTATCTGAATTCTCAAGAAAAGCATTCAGGATTTGCTGTCTCTAAAAAGCCTATTTACTGCATTAATGTGGTTTGGGAGCGGTGACCTCAAAGTCTAAAGTAAAAACAGCAGGTCATTCTGCACTCCATTGTAAAAAGAGCAAAGCCATAAGTATGTTAGCTTTGGGAAAGGATCACAAAAGAGCTATTACATTTTCGCTGACAAGAGGAAGGGGGGAATGGTGCTTCTGCTAAGGTTATTGTTAACACCTAAGGAGACATTTAAAATATTTAAATCAACCATGTGCTTTAGGGCATCTACAAGTTGATGCACACGCCACAAAAACTAGATCACTCTCTTGTGCTCTCTCATAGCCGATGTGTTATCTATACACTCTGTATTCCTACTTGTTGATGCAAGTTAGTATCCTCACCTTCTCCTCCAAGCATGTATTAAATGTGTGTGTGTAAGTGAGAAAGAGGGAGAGAATTTGAAGGGCATTAAATTTGTGTGCTTCTCTCTTCTCACCGTGATTGCAAGCACAGAATGACACAGCTGGTGACCAGAGGTACTTTTTAGGGGAGCTTTTTGCTAATTGAAACACACAGGGCCAGTTCATCAGGGCCACAGCTAGGGCTATGCTGCAATCCAATGGAAATCCCCCCCTTATTATCACATAAACAAACATACCAAAACCCTTATGTGACTTAGAGCGACTATGTACATTTATGTGACATTATGCCCTTTCTGTCTGATCCTATGCATGTTTATTAGGGAGAAAATCTCATTACAGCGCAATGCATCAGTTACATATGTGTAAGGTGAAACTCAGTACAGACTAGAGTAGCCAGACTTTTAACCCTGCCCATCATGTTAGGTTTTTTTTCTTTTAAACGACATAGTTGTCTGTATAGAAATCCCAACAGGTGAGCTTGTGATTGGGACACCTGGTCATGTGCAGCGTCCCAATCATGTGGAGTCCTGACAACAGGTGCTTTCCAGATGTTGTTGGACTCTAATTACCATCAGCCCCAAGCCAGCATGGTCAAGGATGATGGGAACTGGGTCCAACAACATTGAGAAGGAACAGCGTTGCCTGTTCTTGCCCTAGACATTAGCAGGTGCACAAAGCACAAAGCACAAAGCATGGCTCCACTCATGGTCTGGTCCTATACCCAAGTCATGCACGCATAGGACTTGTTTTCACTTGAGCTTTCTTTCTTAATAAGTACATGGTTTTAAATCATGTTGTTTGTATGGTTATTGCAAGTTGTTTATTTTACACATTCACATTTACAGCTTTGTGAGAGTATTTTCCTGGAAAACAGATACATTCTATATGTTTGATTAGGATTGCATTAAGAAATCAGAAGAAGGCTAGGACTGGGGAGGGCAGCTATGGGAGAACTAGAAAAGGTCCTCAAATGTAAAGATGTATCACTGAACACTAAAGTCAGGATCTTTCAGAGCATGGTATTCCCGATCTCTATGTATGGATGTGAAAGTTGGACAGTGAAAAAAGTGGATAAGAGAAAAATCAACTCATTTGAAATGGGGCGCTGGAGGAGAGCTTTGTGCATACTAGGGACTGCAAAAAAGACAAATAATTAGGTGTTAGAACAAATTAAACGAGAACTATCACTAGAAGCTAAAATGATGAAACTGAGGTTATCATACTTTGGACACATAATGAGAAGGTATGATTCACTAGAAAAGACAAAAATGCTGGGAAAAACAGAAGGGAGTAGAAAAAGAGGAAGGCCAAACAAGAGATGGATTGATTCCATAAAGAAAGCCACAGACGTGAACGTACAAAATCTGAACAGGGTGGTTCATGACAGATGCTCTTGGAGGTCACTGATTCATAGGGTCGCCATAAGTTGTAACTGACATGAAGGCATATAACAACAACGCCGAGGCATAGAGATGAGGAACAGTGCAATTTTTTTATATGCACCCCTGATCTGAGATCCTCAACCTCTTAGCTCTCCTGTGCTGATTGTAACACCTGAGAGGGTCTGTAGGGAAGGAGGCAGTCTTTCAGATATTGGGGGGCTGAGGAAGCAATCCTAACTATGGGAAGCTGGCATAATTTACAGTTGCCAGGTTGCATGACTGAGCAGGACAGAGTTAGGATACAGTGTAAATCCCTCCCCCCACTGCCTGGTCCTGCCTTTGCCACATCCCCAGAATGTCCCTTTTGAGGGACTTTTGGGTCTCTGTTGAGCCGGGTGAGATGGGATGAGGGGCCTGCATTTGCATAGCCCCAGTTGAGCCAGGATTCAGCCAGCTGCGCTGGAGATCTGCCAGATCTTAATTCACTCATCTTGGTGTATCTTGGGTTTGCAATCCTCCCTATGTCATTTACAGCTTTAAACACTAATTTTGCATACAGCAAAAGTCCAAGGAAGAGGATGTAAAAGGGAAGGAAATACTCTTTGTGTTTGGTTAACTCTCCAGCCCCTTTTTAGAAGCTGCTGAATGTGGATCTGTGTTAAACAGCAGCCCTTCTCTAACAAAACCAATTATGGCCCCTCTGCTGGAGTAACTGAAGGAATATAAGGAGGGCTGTGCAAACAAAGCAGGCTGCACCCTCAGCATCACGTTTACTCAAGCAAAAGCAAATTGATGCAGAACATTTGGTTCTTGCCAGCTTTTGTTTATTCTCGGGCTTTGGGCAGGAAATCCCTCCGTCTGTGAAAGAAGAGGCCTGTGAAAAATCTATACTAGCCTCCGCCAACCTGGTGCCCTCCAAGTGTTTTGGACTACAAATCCCATCAGCACCAGCTGATGTAGACACCATTTCTTGGTAGCTCACAAGGCACTGGCTGCTGATTTATTAATGGGGCAAATTCAAGGTATAACTATTAGTATAAAAAGCCCTCAACAGCTTGGACCAGTTTACTTGAAGGATCACCTTCCCCTGTATGTGCCCACTCAACCGCTTCAGTCTGCGGAACTGGCACTTTTACAATTGTCACATAATGGCCATTCTATATTTGCAAGGAAATGATCCTTCAATGTGGCTGCACCTGCTCTCTGGACCTCCCTGCGCATTCATATTGGGCAGGCACTTTCCCTGTATTGTTTTCAGGGCCTGCTGAAAACTGTTTTGTTTGGGGAAGCCTTCCCAGGCATGCATTTTTAACACAGAATGATATTGTGTATATTTGTTTTATAACAGTTAGTTTTAATTATAGTTTGATAGGTTTTATGTCAATTTGTTTTTTAACATTTGATTTCATCAGTGTTTTTAATGAATATTTTACATTATCTCATGCAAGCAGCTTTGAGGCTTTTGCCCATTACGAGGTATGTAGATCATGTGAAATAAATAAATTAGATCCCCAACCTTAGTATGACAATAATCCCTTTCAGTCATTCAGTTTGAATGCTTGAAGGGGTAAGTGGGAAAGTGTGGCATAAGCCCCATCCCCTTGATGATGATGCATGCCTCTGGCACACTCACCAGTCAATGTGTGATTGACAGTAGTCTGAAGGGGCCTGTAATCCTTGTGCATAAAATATCCAACATAGGAATCAAAAACCCCTTCACATTAAAGTACCTTTAGGACTGCCTGCAAAAACAAGACCAGGAGCAGACTGCAGTACAGATCATGAACTGGTCATATTGAAAATCAGAGTAAAGCTAAAGAAAAACAACAAAGCAATCATAATGCCAAAATACAATTTAAATAACATCCCAGAAGTATATAAAGATCAAATAAGGAACAGGTTTGAGGCTTTCAACTTAGTTGACAGAGAACCAGAAGAACTATGGAGTGAAGTCAGAGACATTATCAGGGAAGAATGCAAAAAGACAATACCTCTACTAGTTAAAAAGAGAGAAAGACCTCAATGGATGACTGAAGAAATTTTTAAATGGTTAAACAGAGAAGGAAAGCAAAAGGAGACAGAAACAAACTTAAAACCCTAACCTAGACTAGTACGTAGGGGCAAGGAGAACTATTACAATAGTTATTGTATAGAAATAGAAGAGGACAACAAAAAGGGTAGAACAAGAGCCCTATTCCAAAATATTGGAGAAATGAAAGGAAAATTTAAACTAAGAGTAGGGATGTTGAATAATCAACAGGGGAACACACTGATTGATCGAGATGAAATAAAAGGAAGATGGAAGCAATACACTGAAGAACTCTATAAAAGAGATGCCAGAATGACAGATTCATTCATGGAAGAACTGTATGATGAAGAACCAGAAATTTTAGAATGTGAGGTGAATGTTGCTCTTAAAATATTTGGAAGAAACAAATCACCAGGAACAGATGGCATACCAATAGAGTTGCTACAAGCTACTAAGACTGAATCTGTCCAAATTTTGACAAAAATCTGTCAAGAAATATGGAAAACTAAACAATGGCCCACAGACTGAAAGCGTTCAATATACATCCCAATTCCAAAGAAAGAAGATCCCATGGAATGCAGTAATTATTGAACTATTGCCTTAATATCCGATGCAAGTAAAGTAATGCTCAAGATTCTACAACAAAGGCTCTTATCATATATGGAGCGAGAAATGCCAGACGTCCAAGCTGGATTTAGAAAGGGAAGAGGCACCAAAGATCATATCACAAACATGAGTTGGATAATGGAATAGACCAAGGAATTTCAAAAGAAAATCACCCTGTACTTTATAGATTACAGCAAAGCCTTTGATTGTGTAGATATTGAAAAACTATGGAATGCTTTAAAAGAAATGGGGGTGCCACAGCATCTGATTGTCCTGATGCGCAACCTATACTCTGCACATGAGGCTACTGTAAGGACAGAATATGGAGAAAACAATTGGTTTCGAATCTGAAAGGGTGTGAGACAGGGGTGTATTTCATCACCCTATTTGTTTAATCTATACGCTGAACATATCATACAGAAAGCGAGATTGGACCAAGATGAAGGAGGTGTGCAAACTGGAGAGAGAAATATCAATAATTTAAGATATGCAGACAATACCATACTACTAGCAGAAACCAGTAATGATTTGAAACAAATGCTGATGAAAGTTAAAGAGGAAAAGCAGGACTACAGCTGAACATCAAGACTAAAGTAATGACAACAGAAGATTTATGGTAACGTTAAAGTTGACAATGAGGACATTGAACTTGTCAAGCATTATCAATACCTTGGCACAGTCATTAACCAAAATGGAGACAATGGTCAAGAAATCAGAAGAAGGCTAGGACTGTGAGAGAACTAGAAAAGGTCCTCAAATGCAAAGATGTATCACTGAACACTAAAGTGAGGTTCATTCAGACCATGGTATTCCCGATCTCTATGTATGTATGTGAAAGTTGGACAGTGAAAACAGCGGATACGAGAAAAATCCACTCATTTGAAAAGTGCTGTATTACTGAAGAAAATACATATCAACTAGAAGAAAGCTTTGTTTTCTTCTGTCAAGAAGGAGGAAGGGGTAGGAAAAGAGCTGTAATGTGCCTTTTCCTGTTCACTATTAATAATGTTAAAAGAATCCCCAGGTGAAGGTTAAAGCGTGTTTTCATGTTGAATCAGAAGCCAATTGCTCAAGGTTTTACGCCAATCAATGGAAATGCCCCTCTTAGCACTGACATGCATAAATACCCAGAACAAGTATCTTGTGATAACTGGGATGCCAAGTAAAGAAGAGTTGTGTTTTGAGTGGAAAAGCATCACAAAATAGATTTTAAAAATGAATTGCTTATGGTGCCTGCCCATTTTGTAAGCTGCCAGCACCAATTTCTGCTTTCAGGAACGGCAACAAAGTCCATAATATTACACTACTACTACTACTACTACTATCATTCCTTTCTACTGCAGATTGCTATATAAACATAAAGATCAGATCTAAAGGTCGACTACCAAAAATAGAAACATAATTTCTAACGATGAGGCTGGGAGTGTTACTTGTGACAATTTAATTTTCTAATTTATTACGCATGAAGGTGAATAATACAGTCTGCCTTGATATTTCTGGTAAGATGGCATCTGTGTTCAGTTTTGGGCACCACAGTTCAAAAGAGACACTGGCAAGCAGGAGAGGGCTCTGCTAATATCACCAAGATGGTGAATTGGCTAAATCTGAGCAATGGCTGAAGGAATGTTACAAGGGCTGTGTATACACTATACATTTAAAGTACATTCCCTCCCCCCACAGAATCCTGGGAACTGTAGTTTACCCCTCACAGAGCAATAGTTCCCAGCACCCTTAACAAACAATGGTTCCCAGGTTTCTTTGGGGGGGGCAGAAATATGTTATAAATGTGCTTTAAATGTATGGTATGTGTACGCAGCCAAGATTAGAAAAAAAAAGTTCTACTCTATACCATTGATTGGGAAGGCTATGGCCTGGATGATTGCTGCTGGGAACTGTCAGAACATGTGATGGAGAAGGAGAACATTGCACCAGATAAGGGAAATAGAGTCCAAAAAAAGGGGGGAGGGGTCTGAATTGAGAGGAATAAAACATTGCACAATCTAGGGCTGCAATCCTAAATACACTTTCTAGAGTGTAAGTCCAACTGAACTCAGTAGCACTCACTTCTAAGTAAGGATGCTTGTGATGTTGTGTGTGTTAATGATTTCTAGTTGCCTTGCAAGCAGAAATCCGCAGGTTCAATTCCCAGCATCTGCAGGTAGGGCTGGCAGAGAACCCTGAATGGTACCCTGGACAGCCATTGTCAGTGGAGATTGGTCCATTTGGGTAGATGGTCTGCTGCTCCATCAATTTCAATCTGCCCAGGGCCAGTCCCTTGCTCCCCACCTGCCTGCCTTCTTATTTACAATCAACCCAAGGGATGGCACTTCCTATCAACTTCCTTCTCTTTAAGTCTGTCTTAGTGTTGCCTCTTGTAGAACTCAGCAGGGAGGAGGATGGGGACAAACTAGAACGAGCTGGCTCTGCCTGTCACTGGCTCTGACTCCACCCATTGCCGTTCTCCCATCCTTCCACCCTACCAGTTCCAACAGGCACCAGCCACCACTGACCACTGCCAGTCAGTGTAGACAATATTGAGCTATATACACCAATGGTCTGACTCCAGATAAGGCAGCTTCCTATATTCCCATGCACCTGCTGTAAATCAAAACTGGAGAATATTCCAATTATTTCTCATTTTATCCCTTAGATATGCAAAACGTTTGTCATTAAGAGGTGAACTCCCTAAAACACCCCAGCTATTCCCAAGGTCAAAAGAATTTGATCGGTACATATATTCAAATCTGCTATTTTTCTTCTACTTTCCACTTCTTCCAGAAAGAATAGTCTTGTGAGATTCAAAGGAAAGCTGTTATATTATTCCAGCCATGGATGTATGTCCAATAAAAACAATTACCTTGCTTGCTTGTATTTTCTGGAACAGGCACGGCAACAGTTCACGACACAAACTGTTCTTTCTGTCATATCTATTACACTGTCAGAGACCTGCTTTATAGAAATAGAGAATTTGTAAGGAAACAAAGAGGGTTAATTAATGGAGGCCCTGGCCATTTCTCTGCTGTCTTATTGGTACAACAACTGCTTTTGGTAATTACCTATGATATTTTTGAGAAACACAGTATGATTCAAGAACCCTTTCCCCCCCTGTTCTCTGAGAACCAGTCATTTCCTCTAAAAGAACACAAATGACAAGTTGACTGATGACATATAATTTTTTTTAAAAAGCAGAACTACATTTTCTTGATGGGGAATGAATCAACCAATAATTAATTCTCTTGTTGGAGAGCCTAGAATTGTGTAAGGCAGCCCGTATTAGCAATCCAAAGAACAAGGACTTCTCAGTCTTTTTGACAAGGCCACTGCACATTCAGCCACCTTCAGCCACCCCTCCTTAGCTCTATAGTATTTGAACTGTGTTCCCTGGCAGTGTAAGGAACCAAATATGTTTGAGAAGAAAACACCAAATAAATGTCTGGTGATGCCATCATTATTCCATTTTAATTTTATTTTCTCCCACTTATATCCCATCTTTCTTCCATCAGAACTCAAGCTGGTGAGACCATTCTTGCAATCTCTACCCCCCCCCCAAAAAAAGCCTTGGGACATTCTCTTAATAAGCCCTCTTGTGCCAGCTTCTAACAGCAAGAGGACAAAGAAAGATGCTCAACTATGTTTCTCTACAAAGTGACCAAACGTTCAAGCTCAATCATCTTTTGAGATGTTGTAAGATGTACTTGTTTGGGCTGGCCTTTGAATCCCAAGTTTAAGGCCCTTAACAACTAAAGTCCAGAGGCTTATCCACACGGGAGCACACCTTTGTACTAAAGTCACTGCTTTTACCATCATGACAGATTTGCAAGGTCCACACTTGGTAGCTTCAAATCTGCTGTTTTCCATTCACACTAGTATGTGTTCCTCTTGGAAGGATACATGTCGCTGTTTCCTTGTGGCCCCGCCCCCTAATTTTACAAGGTTATTTCCTCCATTTCAAGACTGAAGACAGGAGAGCACCTGGGTGTGTGCAACTGACAAGAAAAAATGAAACTGACTAGACCCCCCTCCCCTTCTCCATTGTCCAATCCTGAGTGAAAGGCAGAGGGGGGACAGGGAAAGGTAAAGCAGGCTGTTAGCTTCTGCTTGCCTGCAATGTCATGTGAACCATGTGAATTACAAGGGGATGCAAGTAGCACCAGACACACAGTAAATCGCCGTGTGGATGAGCCCCAGGAATACTTCAAGGACTGTCTGATCCCTCATAGTAACTGAGGTCTTCAAGGGAGTCTCTGTTAGTGGTCCCTCATGGCTTGGATGCATGGCTTGTGTCCACTAGACAGCCCAGTTGCTGGGTAGGGCAGATGAGTGCACCCCCCTAGAGCTGTGCTTCCCACCCACCTCCCGGATTTTTTTTTAATTGTCTTTTTAATTTGTGACAATAACATGACAGGGGCAAGGGAGCTCAGTGTTGCTCAGGAACAGCAGCAGGAGCATTGGATTGGCTCCGGTGCTGTGCCACACCGCTTTGAGCATTTACCAGAAGCGACGTTCAGTGTCGGTGAGCCAGGTGAGCAACGATGTCCTGCCTGTGCTTCTGCCCACCAAAAGCAGCCTAGGGTGGCAATTGTTTGCTGGCTGCAAATTGTTATTCATAAGAAAAAAAGTCAAAAGAGCTCAGCACTCCGTGGAGGCACATTTGTGTGTCTGAATGAGGTGCAATGAGTCTTGACTTGCGTTTCAAAACGTGTGTGTGTGAGGAAAAAAGATTCCTGGAGACAACCATTCTTTAAAACGAAAATACCAATAAGGGTAATTTATTTGCAGAATATAATGTGTAGTGCTCTGACTCTTATTTGGGAGTGATGGCCCCCAAATTATGGAATGATCTTCCTGATGAGGTGCACCAGGCGCCAACACTGTTATCTTTTCAGCGCCAGGTCAAGACTTTCATCTTCTCCCAGGCATTTTAGCATGTGTTTTAAATTGTTTTTATGTTGTTTTAAATTTTAAAATTGTGTTTTAAATTGTTTTTAAAATATGTGTTTTAAATTGTATATTTGTTTTAATGTTTTTGATTGCTGTAAACCGCCCAGAGAGCTTCGGCTATGGGGCGGTATACAAGTGCAATAAATAAATAAATAAATAAATAAATAAATAAATACTGCTGGCCATCCATGCATCCCTGAGGCCAAACCCCCATCATCTACCCTGATCTTATGGAAGCTCCTGCACACGTACCCCTGTCTGCACACAGGGTCTCCTTTCATGCATTAGTCTCAGCATGTGGACACTGGTGAAACAGCATGAGGGCACACTCACTGCCAGGGTGTGGCTAGCCAGCACAGCCCCACTCCCTGGTCAACCCCCAGTACCAGTTACCTGAAACAACATTGCTGGATCAATTTGCTGGCTAACAACTCTCCCTACGAATACCTAAGGGTGAGGTTGTCAACTCTTGAAAGACAACATTCTAGTCCCCAGGTGCACTCATGGGGACCAAGGGCAGGGCCCACTAGGAGCCCGTTTACCTGATCAGCAGTGCCTGCAAAGCCTCTTTTGTCCAAGCCCCAACTTTACCTGCCCCACACGTGACATCAGAAATGATGCCAAGTGTAGGGCAGGTAGGCATGGCTTGGCTAAAACTGCCCTACAGCCCAAATGAAGAAGCCTGGCAGGCCTAATTAGGCCTACCCTCCGGAGGTTCCCCATTCCTGCAGTGCATGATTGCAGCCTCCATCAGCGGCCCCTTGAGGCAGGGCTACCACCCTTGCAGTGACAAAATGGTAGGGCATGCTTCCTAGGGAGGCCTACTAAGTTGCAACTCTAGTGGAATTTAGATGGCAACGTGAAATGCCTTTCATACAAACATGCAGTGGAAAGCCTCTGTGAATTACTGCAGGAGCAGTTGCTGGTAGCACACACACACACACACACACACACACACAAAGAAGCTGACTTGGTTGTTGTAAGGCTGGCCTGGCCGCATCTGCGTTGAGAGAGGAGAACTGTTAACTGCCAACACCCTCTGCTTTCCAATTTGCAGCTATGTTATCAACCAGAGGGAAGCCAAGGATAAAACTGCAAAAAACCTGTTTGCCAGCAGACTTTTCTAATGTAAGAGCATGACCCAGTTAGATCAGTTGATGCTGTTTTCTTCCCCTTCGCCCCTTCACATGGAAAATCTATGGGCCAGAGGCTATGGCCAGGGCTTGGGCCTAGCAACACCTGGCAAATCCAATTACTTATTGAAGTTGCTGGAAGGTTTGACACCTGGGGCAGAGAACCAGCTTGAGCTTCCATCTGCTGGAAACAGCATACTTGTTGGAGTCTGGTGTATATAGCAGTATAGTGCAGAAATGATTAGTCTGGTAAGACCAGTGGCTGAATGAATAAAGAAACTTGAGGTTTATTACTCCTGGGAAATACAGCTAGTCTCAGTACAGACATATAAGTAGCCATTATACAGGCATGAGGTTTGCACTCATACACCAACAGTGTCTAATATGAAAGAGGAAGGAAGTAAAGCCTGAGAAAAAAGATCATACCAACAAGTGGTTATTAAAGAAGGAATCAGCGAGGAAAGGTTGCCTTTCTATCTAGCGTTCCCCACTGGTTCAGGTTACTTGTTACAAGCGTTGGTGCTTTCCTCCCAAATATATCTACAATTATTATACATGGAAGTGTACAACTCAGATTTGGGTAGGACCCCAGGTGTTGGAGAAGGGAGGGAAGAAAAAAGGAGGAATCCTTACTGTGCCTTTCAGAAATGTTATCAACAGTTGCTGTGCTGGCATTAAAGGAAGATAAACAGAATCCACAGGGACTCTGGAAATATTGATTGACTGCTAATATATATATATATATATACTGAACATAAGAAGACACTGCTGGATCAAGACAAAGGCCCATCTAGGCCAGTACTCTTTGCTCAACCAGATGCTCATGATAAACTCACACGCAGAACCTGAGTCCAACAGCACTTTCCCTACTGGCGATTCCCAGCAACTGGTGTTACTGCCTCCAACAGTGGAGGCAGAAGTACTTCATATTTGGAGAAGCTTGAGGGATTTATATAAACACAATGAGATCATTTTTAAAAAAATATACCACAACATTATAACCAAACATATTCATTAATAAAAGCAAATAATTCATTAGTAAAACATCATCAAGACATCAGTTCAACAGAGTAGTGCAATGAATCTTGTAAGCCAGGGAAATACATGGGTCTTCCGGAGGCATTGTCACTGTTTTTGCCTCATAAATAGCTTGTAGTGTGGGATTATTATTGTTGCTGTTGTTATAATTTATTTGATTTACTGTATATCCCGCCCTTCCTCCCAGTAGGAGTCCAGGGCGGCAAACGAAAGCATCAAAAAAAATCATAAAAACAGACTTTAAAATCTATTTTTAAAATATCTTTAAATATACTTTTAAACAAGCGTTAAAACATCTTTTAAAAAAGGTTTTTAAAAATCTATTTTTAAAAAAAGGTTTTTAAAAATCTATTTTTTAAAAAAGGTTTAAAACATATTAAAAGTAATTTCAACACAGACGCAGACTGGGATAAGGTCTCAAAAGGCTTGTTGAAAGAGGAAGGTCTTCAATAGGGGCCAAAAAGACAACAGAGATGGTGCCTGTCTAATATTTAAGGGGAGGGAATTCCAAAGGGTAGGTGCCACCACACTAAAGGTCCGTTTCCTATGTTGTGCAGAATGAACCTCCTGATAAGATGGTATCTGCAGGAGGCCCTCACCTGCAGAGTGCAGTGATCGACTGGGTTTGTTGTTGTTATGTGCCTCCAAGTCGACTACGACTTATGGTGACCCTATGAATCAGTGACCTCCAAGAGCATCTGTCATGAACCACCCTGTTCAGATCTTGTAAGTTCAGGTCTGTGGCTTCCTTTATGGAATCAATCCATCTCTTGTTTGGCGGTCTTTCAGGTATCCTGGTCCTGAGCTGTATAGGGCTTTGTACGCCAAAACTAGAACCTTGAACTTGGCCCGGTCGCAAATGGTCAGCCAGTGTAATTATTTCAGCAGCGGGGAGACATATTGGCGATACCCTGCCCCAGTGAGCAGTCTTGCCACCGCATTTTGCACCAGCTGCAGCTTCTGGACCAGCCTCAAGGGTAGCCCCACATAGAGCGCATTACAGTAATCCATCCTGGAGGTCACCAATGCGTGCACAACAGTGGTCAGGCTATCCCGGTCCATAAACGACTGCAGCTGTGTTACCAGCCGAATCTGGTAAAAGGCACTCCTAGTCACTGAGGTCACCTGGGCCTCTAGTTGACTGAAGGTAGAGCCTGACACTGATTTTATGCCTTCTACGTTAAATTTTACCTTTGTAGTCCCTTTAGTACCAATCCATATATATATATATTTCTCCTTCATTCCCATCCCTGGGTGCATGAAGGGAGGCTGCTTCTAGATAAGTGGTTCCCAAACTTTTTATCCCCGTGGACAACCTGAAAGCTGCTCAGAGTCCTGGTGGACCTCTTAACAATTTTTCTGCCAGTTGTAGCAATTGCAATGCTTTGTGTTAGATGCTATATGATTTTTAATTGTATTTTTATTGCTTCTTTTATTTCTTACATATTGTATGTTACTGACTTACAATGTGAATTCCATAGAATTCTGTGTGCTACAAGAAATAATAAAGATAGAGTTAAAATCGATATGAATGTTTAATGTGATGGAAGTTCCATCTCCCATCTTCAACCACAGATCCACAGCCATGCCACAAACCATCTGAATGAAGCTCGCAGGCTACTGGTGGTCCACAGAACACAGTGTGGGAATCCCTGTTCTAGATTATTCCAGCCACCAAAGTCTCCTGAGATGTTACCTGCAATACTTCAAAAAAGCTGGGCAGGAAATCTGAGCAGGAGGTCTGGTCCTGACTGGAACAGTCCACACGGTCAGTTCATGAGAATCCCTCCACTCTGGAGGTGGGCAAGAAATTTGATTCAGTTCACATTTCAAGCCAAATCTATGTAATTCGCTTTTTCCAAAACAATATGAGAACTGAAACGCAGACGCCCTTCAAAATTCTCATTTTCAAAATTTGCAACGTAGTTCACCAACAAATGTTTACAAAAATGCATATATTAGGGGAAAGTGTGCATAAAAATGAATATAAGCGTGAAAATAACATACAGAAATGCATTATATGATGAAAAACGGCTTGCAAAAATGTTTTCCATTCGTCAAAACGGCTTACAAAATGTGTTTATTAGGAGAAAGTTGCACTAAAATGCTGGAGAATTTTCATGAGGATTTAAAAAAAAAAATCTGCAGATTGTTGCAGAAACGTGTAGATCTGAATTTAAGGTTGGACAAATGAAAAACGGAGAGAACCAAAAGATCTTTCCATCCCTACTCCACTCTACACTGACGTTTGGGGACATGGCTGTGCACACGATACCTTGGTATTTCTGTTCTAATGCTTCAGTACTGTGCCCCTTGCAGTCAAAGCTCAACGATACTCCATCCAAAAAAAAAGGGGGGAGTGCCCAGATAAGGTAACTCCGCACTCAAGGCAAAGGCACTTGAGCAATGGGAAAGGGCCACAGCTCAGTGGTAGAGCATCTGCCTTGAATGCAGAAAGTCCCAAGTTCAATCCGTGGCATCTCCAGGTAGGGCTGGGAGAGACTCCTGTCTGAAACCCTGGAGAGCCACTGCCAGTCAGTGTAGACAACATTGAACTAGATCAACCAATGGACTGACTTAGTATAAGGCAGCTTCCTATGTTCCTAATTATCTCTTCTGAGACACCTGTGAGCCTAGGTACATGTGGTGGTACAATGGCTGGACCACTGCTTTGCCCGCTTTTAAATGGGCTCTTAGATTGCCTTATTCCAGCATCACAGTCTTGATAGGCCCTCCAGGCCTGGTCCTGCACAACTGTCTTTCCGCCTTGCTGCTTCAGGAGTGGAAGAACAGCACATCAGATCATAGACTATGTTGCACTGTAAATTATTTTCAGAAATTTTAATGTATTTTAGAAATGGTTGTAACCCACCCTGGGATCTCATAGTAAGAAGCGGAAACACAAACAATAACAGCAGCAACAACAACAGAGGTGGGTCCTGGAGAGGTGTGTCTAGTCCCATTTTAACAGGCAGGGAATAATCTCCCCACCCTCAGCAAAGTTTCTGCTTATCTAACTCCTTGGTCATCTGCTGTAGCTGCAATGGGTCTTTCTGGCACACCTACCCTCTCTTCAGACATGCCAGTGAGGAGGCAAGGAGCCATGGCCCACCATACCTCTTCTCAGTCATATTATTCAAACCTACACCTCATCAGTTTCACATGCATAAGGCTTGTTTCCAAATAGATGTCCTTGGGACTGCAGCGTTTATTAAGGAAGCTCATTAACCACTTGGGCAACGTAATTTGAGAGAGGGAAGACAGCTAACATTTACCATGGTGTTTACTTCAATTTTTAATACCCATTGTACTTTGCCTGCCCAAAAATTCTAGCCGTGCAGTAATAAAAGTGTGAAGATCAACAGGATGCCCTCGGTAGGCACGAAATGGCTGTTAAATGTTTTGCTAGGCTGTATGAAAAGCTTGAGCCAGAAGCTCTGCATTTCTGCAGGCAGCTGGTAGTTAAATTTGTGTGCATGCTTAGAGTCCCAAGGACACATTTTCATCCTACACTCCACAAGACGAATGGAAGTAATAAAGCCCAAAGAGTGACAGATACTGTGGGGAAAAGTATTGTTCCAAATGTCATTGATGCTTAGAGAAATATCTAATACCTAAACAGATGTTCACTTCATTCTTCGTTGGTCATTTGTTGGTCATTGCAAGTGAAATTGGATGGCGTACCTTGCCCAAAGGAGTTAGGGACAACATACAGCGCACATTACACAACTTTATAAGACAGCCATCCCCAAAGAGGGTGCCCTCCAGATGTTTTGGAGTACAACTTTCATTAGACATCCTGGCTGTGGCTGATGGAAGTTGTAGTCCAAAACATCTGGAAGGTACTGGCTTGGGAAAAGCCATTTTAACCTTTATGTCTAAACTACACATGGTTGTGGATGAGCTCCCATGTGTAGGGTAATTTGTAATGTGTTGTTGGGGGGAAAAACATGTGACACCATTGCATTCAATAGCTGCTGCATGGGGTAGGAAAATACTAACATGACGATATCATGACACACCTTCCACACACACACATCCCACACACACTGAGCATTAATAGGGAATGTGCCAGACGGGTGGAGTGGGAGTGGGGTCATGGATCAGCACTGCCTATGCATCTGTCTGTAATATGTAGCCTCGGCCTAAGACTGAATGAGGGAAAACATTCATAGGCCAGAGACTGAAAAATCCACTGAATGTCTTCCTCCATCACAAGTCTTTCTAGACATTATGCAAAATTAAATGGCAGACTGAGGCAGTAGAATTCTGACTGTGGATTGGGGAGGAGACTTTCTTTGATGCTTTGTCATGTAAATAACACCTCACTGTTTGTAGTAAGCTAGCAGTTTAGGAAGAATGGTTAAAAATGAGTCTCTGCCAGATGTACTGCATGCAGGGAATTTTATTGGGAAGACCAGTCAAAAATAAAAGCTCCTCTCTCCCATCCTGTAATTTGTAGAGTCCAGGATTATAACATGACATTCGGCAGAATGTGATGAATTCAGCAAAATATGAAGAGATGCACACATCCTCCCCCTTCACCATGCAGGCTGTTTCTCTTTTCCCCTGCCCCAGTCCCCAGTCACTCTCATAATATGGTCACAGAGTATAGCTTGGTTGCTTCACCCTTCTTCCCTTAGGCTCCACCCCACTCTCTGATCAAATTCCCTTGTAGCTGGGGCAATATGGCTCACTTTCTACTTGAATTCAGGCAGCATATCACTTCTCTCACCTGGAGTGTGAATGTATAGTATATCGTACCAGCTGTGTGACATTCACTTGCCATGAGAGAAACTTAGTAGCATGACCACAGTGCACTAGGTAAGAAAAATGTCACAGTGGAGATTTATGCGCAGAGCAGTGCAGTATGCTTGACTAATTTGCCATGCATGCATTGTAGAAAAAAACAATCTGAAAAAGAGTGGTAACATCTGTTGAGTGTTAATACCTTGAAGATCTCTCAGGAAGCTGATGGAAATTTTTCTTATAATGCCAAAACTACAATCCAGAATTAGACAAACCTTTTTTGGGGGGAGGGTATGTGTATGGTACATTGTCAACATCCCTCTCTCTACAACCCACACATTTATTTAATTACTAGGGGCTCCGCCCCAGTGCGCTTCACATGCCAACCCCTCCTCTTGCTCCATGTCGCCACGGCACTTCCCCCTCCCCCTGCATTCATCCAGCATATATCATGGGCTCCAAGGAGACTCTTTGGCACAATTGGGAGGATGAAGAGTGGGATACAGATGTTGGGGAGGGCCTTGCCAGTACTGATGAAAGAATGAAGACCTGGAGGATCTGCCTCTAGAAGCCTCTGGGCCTGCTAATGGAATGGATGAGAACAGCCCAGAAACCCCCCCCCTTGTCTGAATCAGTCAATGAAGAGTCTTCACTACTACCCAGCTCAGACCTAGTCATCAACAGACGCCAATGACCCAAGCCAAAGTGATAAGCTGAGTTCAGAGAAAAACAATGACAATCCCTTCAAAGTTGAAGCAGCTGAGGAAAGAGCCAGCTTCAATTATAGTAAATGCTCTCTGCTTCAAAAAGAAGCACCCATCTTGTAAATCAGGCTAGAAACAGACAGTATTAACCATAGAATACAAGTGCCCATCCTCTCTCTGATATAAAGGTATAGTGAAGCCTGTTTAGATTTGTTGCGGCCACTCACCTATTGTTGCCTCCACGTACCTAGTATGTTTCTGAGATATACTTGGTCGGTTCCTGTGTTGTTTCCTGAGACATGCTTAGTTTGCTCTAGTTCTGTATCCTGATTCAAGCCTAGAGTGTGATGCTATGTTCCTGCTCTGACTTCTGGAATAAAGCTTCATGCAGAAAAATCCAGTCTCCAAGTCCTGCGTCTGCTTCTTTTGTTGGAAGCCAGGACACTGTACGAGGCCTCACTCTTGCGACCTCCCATGAGACAGCTCCCTGGGTTGTGTAGAGTGTTGCCCTCCCCTACCTTGCCCCTTGCCCCCATTTGAGGTCTCCCTCCTTGAGCTCAGCACATCTGGAGTGCAGCACACCACTTGCCTTCCTTCCTCTTCCTTTCCACCTGCCCCGCCAGCCACAGTGCACTGGAGCACAGTGCACCACTCAACTTCCTTGCCCTTTCTCCCCACCCCACCAGCATTGAGCCTAGAGCGGCTGGGCCGCCACACACTCACTCACCTCCTTTCCCTAGCATCCCCGCCTTCCACCAGGCTGCAGCCCAGCATCACCTGCTCACCTTCCTTCCACCCATCCCGTCTTTGAGGTGGTGGAGGTTACCAGAGTATGGAACACAGATAAGAACCAGCACTTTGCAACAGTGCCTGGAAACAAACTGAAAACAGTTTGAGGAAGGGCCATAGCTCAGTTATAGAGCACCTTCGTTGCATGCAGAAGGTTCCAGGTTCAATCTCCAGCATCTTCAGGTAGGGCTGGGAGACCTGCTGCCAGTCAGTGTGGACAGTACTGAGCTAGATGGATTAATATAAGGTAGCTTCCTATACTCCTAAATTCCAGTGCAGATGAAAGAAAAGATGATGACAACAGTTGGGAGCTAGAGATGGAGAGTAAAATGTAATGAGACCATCTTTGGGTGGTGGTGGTTGTTTTTGAGTGACAACCTCCTGCTGCAGCCACCCCTTGCCTTTGAAGCACAGAAGGGAGGTACCTCTCTTGACATCATTCAGTTTGCGGGAAGCCTTGTGTGTATCACCATTCCATGTATGCTTCCAACAAATTAATCATGAGTCAAGCTGAGCATTTGCACACACACACACATACACACTGAATGTATAATGGGCTGTCCTCTGCTGACTTGATGAACAGGGAGCACATTTGATTAACATGTGTAATTGAAAGAAGAGGAGGAGGAAGAGGGGGCAGTACCACCCTCAGTTATTGAGACAGATTCTGCTGTAGTCCCAAACATACTTAACCAGGGAAATTAAACCCCACTGAGCTCATTAGAGTTTATTTTTCAATAAAGATGTTAGGATGGAGCTAATGATGGATGAACCTGTCACTTTCCAATCTTAAGTTCAGGCATGGGTTGCCCTCTGCTCTGGCTGGGCCCTGATGTTAAAAGTTCCATCTAGGGATGGGGGAGAAATTCAATTCAGTTCTCATTGAAAGGCAAACCTACCTAATTTGCACTTTCCAAAACAATATGCAAACCAAAACAGAGCCATCATTCAAAATTCACTCTTTCCCAAATTTTGCAGTGCTGTTCTCCAGTCAAGTACTGTGTACAAAAATGCAGATACCTGGGCAAAGTGTGCACACAAATGCATATATTGGTGAAAGTAACCCTCAAAACGCATTATATTAGGGAAATTGCTTTGCAAACATGTGTATATTAGGGGAAATTCGCACTAAAATGCTGATCAATTTTCATGAGGACTTTTTTTTTTTAAAGTAAACTGATGTGGAAATGTGGAGAATGAACTGAACTTAAGACTGGAAAAAATTGCCCATCCCTAATTCAGAGCCTTCCGAAAGGTTTATAGTGACAGAGTCTGCTGGACGTCATGTAGTAAGGCATTCCAGAGACATTAGGCCACTGCAAAGATACATTTAAAGTCATGCATAGCACTGAAATATCTTGAGCCTTTAATGACTTCTTCCTGGTTCAATGTCTCCTTATTTTCCAATTCTTCCATAGCAAAATGAAAATTGGAGGATTTTATTTTATAAACCAAACCTTTTTGGCTCATTCCTTTTTTAAAAATTGAATGATCTGGTTACCAGAAGCTTATGCTTGGGAGGTGGGGCTGACTAAGCTAGTCCTCCTGAGAAGATATTTGCCACAGATGTCCCCTGATAATATGGAAGATGAATGAAAGATACATCTAAAGGATTACACCATTCCCGAGAACAGAATAATTAAGTCAGAGGCAGAAAGGAGAAAATAAAATAAACATGAGATGTATTACTCCACTATTGTTGTTGTTGTTCTGTGCCTTCAAGTCGATTAGGACTTATGGCGACCCTATGAATCAGTGACCTCCAAGAACATCTGTCATGAACCATCCTGTTCAGATCTTGTAAGTTCAGGTCTGTGGCTTTCTCTATGGAATCAATCCATCGCTTGTTTGGCCTTTCTCTTTTTCTACTCCCTTCTGTTTTTCTCAGAATTATTGTCTTTTCTAGTGAATCATGTCTTCTCATTATGTGTCCAAAGTATGACAACCTCAGTTTCATCATTTTAGCTTCTAGTGACAGTTCTGGTCTAATTTGTTCTAACACCCAATTATTTGTCTTTTTCGCAGTCCATGGTATCCGCAAAGCTCTCCTCCAACACCACATTTCAAATGTTGATTTTTCTCTTATCCACTTTTTTCACTGTCCTCTATTTACTCCACTATACTGTCTTTATAACACCGTTTACATACCCCCGGAAAATATCAGGGCAAGGGGTAGACCAACCTGGCCCCATCCATCAGCCAATGGTTGCTTTCCTCTGCCCTCCCCATTCCTTTTACCTTTTCTATTGTGTCTATTAGATTGTGAGCCTGTGGGCAAGGACTCCCATATTTTTTAATATCCGTGCAAAATGTTTTAGGTGCTTTGTAAGTGTTAAAAAATAATATCCTTTTCTGGCTCCTCATACTGTTACCCGCAAAGTGAAACAAGACTGTCACTCTGTTGTAGGGATGGAGGAGAAATTTTATTCAGTTCACTTTTGAAAGGCAAACCTACATGTTTCACACTTTCTGCAACAATATACAACCCAAAACACAGTCATCTTTTGAAATTTGCACTTTTATCAATTATTCAGTGCAGTTCTTCAGCCAAGTAATGTGTACAAAAATGCATATGTTAGTGAAAATAACATACAAAAAAGCATAATATTTGGAAACATTGTTTTGCAACAATGTGTTATGCAAAACTCCATGCAAATGTGTGTATATCGGGAGAAATTAACACTAAAATGCTGATGAATGGTCATGAGAACTTTTTGGAAAAAAATCACAAACCGATGTGGAAATGAGAAGAACGGAATATTGGAACAATGAGAAACAGAGAGAAACCAGAGTTGACCGATTCATCCATATCTACTCTGTTGTCAAACAATTGTCTTTCCGAAAGCCATGAAAACTTATTTTATTCTTATTACCTTTGTTAATAACAAGGGTGAGGGGAGGGAAGAGAGACAATCTTTTGTACACCGCCCAGAGAGCCACTCGCTATGGGCGGATTAAAAATGAAACAAATAAATAAATAAATAAAAATAAGCACCACACACCACTGTAACAGTAAGAGCAGATAACAAAAGCATCATTAAGTTCTGGTGCATTTTGAACAGCAGTCTTTCTCAAGGGGAAAATTGCCTCACCATGATGAGCTCTGAAATCCATTTGTGTAGTTGTGCTGCCTAACAGCATCAACCTCAGCATGTCTAGGATTCAGGGCGGGCAAAAGAAAGTACTTCTTCACGCAGCGCGTAGTTAAGCTATGGAACTCGCTCCCACAGGTGGCAGTGATGGCCGCCAACTTGGAGGGCTTTAAAAGAGGATTAGACAAATTCAGGGAGGATAAGGCTATCAATGGCTACTAGCCATGATGGTTATGCTCTGCCTCCATATTCAGAGGTGCCATGCTTTGACCAGTTGCAGGAAAGCCCAGGAGGGAAGAGTGCTCTTGCACTCAGGTCCTGCTTGTGGGCTTTCTGTAGGCACTTGGTTGGCCACTGTGAGAACAGGACTAGATGGGCCACTGGCCTGATCCAGCGGGCTCTTCCTATGTTCTTATAACTTAGGAGCATGGCCCACTGAGCTCAGTGGCCCTTGCTCCTAGGTAAGTGTGCATAGGACTGCATCCTTAACTTGATGAAACTCATAATATATGACAGGAGAGTATGAAAGAGACAAGCAGATTGAATTGCCTTACTCATTTGTTAAGCAAAATTTCCCTTGAGAAAGAATGGTTTTTGAAGTGCATTGGGAATTGAAAGGTACTTTAGTTGTTTACACAGCTGACACTGTTGTAGTTTCCCCTCCTGAATTTTTCACAGCTGTTGGATTCCTTTTGTTGCCTCTGATTCCCTCAACAGCCCTTTTCACATTCCAGTTCCCATAATTTGCTGTAAGGAAGAGTCTTCTTCTGGGAACCTCTCCCCAGAATAATGCATTCTTTCACAATACTCATAAAGTTCAATGAGACTTGAAAGAAATCGATAGACTTGGTGCCCTGAACATGAGAACACAAGAAGAGCTTGCTAGATCAGGCCAATGGCCCATCTAGTCCAGCATCCTGTTCTCACAAAGGCCAAGCAGATGCCCATGGGAAGCCCACAAGCAGGACCTGAGCGCAAGAATACTTTCCCTGCCTGTGGTTTTCAGCAGCTGGTATTTGGAAGCATACTGCCTCCAAATATGGAGGGAGGACATAGTTAGTAGCCATTTGTAGCCTTATCCTCCATGAATTTGTCTAATCTTCTTTTAAAGCCATCCAAGTTGGTGGCTGTCACTGCTTCCTGAGGAAGCAAGTGCCATAGTTTAACTGTGTGCTGTCCTGAATCTTCCAACATTCAGCTTCTACGTTGAATTGTGGTTGGATGCTATAAAGTATAAGCATATGTGGAGTGCCCCTTGCCCTCTCTATCTTTTATTTATTTCATTATGTATTAAAATATTTATACCCCACATTTCCATGGGAAACTGCTCCAGGCAACTTACATGACAATGTTTAAAAAGCAAGTCAAAAGACAACAAAATAAATGATAAAAAATAAGTCCATATTAAAAGGATTTCCTCAAAAGCCATGTTTTGATTGCGTGCTGAAAAGAGCATAGCAAAGTGGACAGGTGAACCTTTTGAGGGAGGGTATTCCATAACCTAGGTGCAGCACTTGAGAACATCTGGTCCCTTATCCTCACTTGTCATTTTGGATTAGCCAATGTTGTCCCCTCCAGATGTTGCTGGACTCTAACTCCCATCGGCCCCAGCTAGGGATGGATGAGAATTTTGATTCAGTTCGCATTTCCAACTGTATGAGAATTGAAACACAGACATCCTTCAAAATTCACTCTTACTCAAATTTTGTGATGCAGTTCACCAACCAAACCGTGTTTATAAAAAGGCATATGTTAGGGGAAAGTGTGCATAAAAATTAATGTATGAGTGACAATAACATGCAGTAATGCATTATATGATGAGAAATGGCTTGCAAAAATGTGTATATTAGTCAAAACTGTGTTTACTAGGATAAATTCACACTAAAATGCTGGAGACTTTTCATGAGGTTTTTTTTTTTTTTTTTAATGCAAATTGCTGCAGAAATGTGGAGAACTGAATGTAAGGTTGGAAACATGAGAAACTGAGAGGACCGAAATTGCAGAGCTTTCTATCCCCAGCCCCAGCCAATTGTCAGGGATGTTGGGAGTTATAGTCCAGCAACATCTAGAGGCACCATGTTGGTAACCCCTACTTCAGAGGATGGGGTGGGGGACAATTAGCATAGCCTCTGTTGATGAGAACAGAGTGCCTGAGCAGGTTTGTATTGGAAGAGGCAGTCCTTAAGATATCCTGGTCCCAGACTGTTGAAATAATATTTTATTAATACATTTATATTTATAACTCTTTTAACACAATAAACAACACAGTAAAAAAAATAACCCAGCAAACCAAAGCAGAGAAGAGAACTCAAAACACTTTAAATGCCTGGGTGAATAAAGCAGTTTTCACTTCACATCAAAAATAAAATTATGTTGATGCCAAGTGACCTTCCCAGCAGAGGGCATTCCATAGCCGAGGTGCCACCAACGAAAAGCCCTCTCTATGGTTGTCACCCACTTCATCTCTAACAGTGACCTGAAGGCATCCAGAGAAAGTCATTGGTAGTGATCTAAGAGCAAGGGTCTTTTGATACAGGAGTACAAAATGTTTTGATCTGGTACGTCAAAACTGAAGAAATTTGAGCAAGGGAACTTTGGAATGAATAACTTGGAATAGTCTTCAGAGCTGTAAGTGCTAGGTGGCTTTACATGCTCCTTCTCTTGATTCAGTCTCTTGATTTGTCCCCAACAACTCTCTGTTCTCCTTTTTTCTTGGTTTTGCTTTATATTTTATTTTTAAAACCTACACCACACCATTTGCCAGGATGGCATCAAGGTAGATTACAAACATAACAGAAAAAAAGCAAGAAACATCAGCTGATATGGCAGAGCCAGTAGGTAAAATACATCAGTTAAATAAAGTAAAAGTACAAGGTATCAAAACACAGGTAAAGGGATCTCAAATAGGATGCAGCACAACCAAAAGGATCTTAATAGCCAGGCAGGTATATAGGAGTGAAGGTGTTTCTTCAGATAATCAGATGACAAGTTGTTCAGGCTTTATAAGTCAACAAACCTTCAACTTGGCCCAGTAGCAAATTGGCAGCCATCACTGCTTTTTCAGCAGTGGTATTACATGATCACAATAGGTTGCTCCAGTTAGTAGCTGAACTGATGCATTTTGCACATGCTGCAGCCCAGCCTAAAGGCAGCTCCATGTAGAGCACATTACAGTAGTCCAGTCATGAGGTTACCAATGCACAGATCATTGTGGTCAAGCTATCCCTTGTATCACGGTGGCCATTGATGGCGCCCCAGCCAAAGATGGAAAAAGGCGCTTCTGGCCTCTGGGCACTTGGGCCACCAGTGATAATAATGATTTAATGAGCACCCTCAAACTACTCACCTGCTCCTTAAGGGGGGTGAAACTCATCCAGAACAGGCAAACTGTCTAATTCACAGATGTGGGGATCACCTGCCCACCAGTCCCATTTGGTCAGGATTCAGCTTCGGTTTTATCCAGTGACATATCAGTCTTCCTCTTAACATCTTTATGAGGGCCACTTAAAAACACTGCTTCATTTGTGTTGAGTTTTTTGTTGTTGTTAAAAAAAAGAAAATGTAAGAAAAAAATGCTTTCTTTATATCTACAATGGAAGGTCCTTTGAAAAGTGATGCTTCTGCCAAATAGCTTTCCCGCATTCACTATCTATCACGTTGTCCAAGTATATTTCTTTAAATTAATAGATGAGTAGGTACAACCAGGTTTACAGAAAAATTTAAAAAACCTGATATCTTTTTCTTTTCTCAATAGCTCCTGCTGTGCAGGTATGACTCTTGCAACTTTATGCATTCTGTTCCCATCCTGACTCCCCTGATTAGGGAAAGGAAATATAAGCAACAGAGGATTTGGCTTGTCTTAACGCCTCTGCACTTCCTTGAGAAGTGTGACATCTCATCTGATGTGCATTACCTCTAGCAGCACACTGTCCCCTGGTACAATGAATGTGTCCGGATTTCTCAGGCAATCTATTACCTTTGGGCTCAGGAGCAAAGAAGTGGTTGACTGGCATCTCTACAGCACTAGCATAGAAATGCATCCTTTACTGTAACAATGGAAATAGCTGTTGAGCCTGTGTTTGAAATCCATCTGGCAACTAAATATTTAATTGGAATTGGCATTTTCTCACAGTCCACCCTGTCTATTACGCAGATGGAGCTTCTGTCCAGAGAATAATAGACTTAAAATTAGGGTGGCCTCTTATGCTTTGCTGAAAAAAAGAGGAAATGCATCACCAACAAAGAGGATGGAGACTTGCATAACATTTGTGTATGCTAGCTTATATGTATTGATGCAAATTAAGAAATAATTGCTGCCTTAAACTGATACAGTTAGGGATGGAACGATCCATCAGTTTCAGTTTTCTCAGTTTCTCATTTTCCCAACCTTCAGTTCTCCACATTTCTGCAGCAATCTGCAATTATTTTTTTAAAAAAATCCTCATGAAAATTCTTCAGCATTTTAGTGCAAATTTCTCCTAATATTTATTTATTTATTTTATTGTACTTATATACCACCCCATAGCCGAAGCTCTCTGGGTGGTTTACAGTAACTAAAAACATTAAAACAAACATACAAATTTAAAAGCACATCTTTTAAAAACAATTTAAAACATTTTTGTATGTTGCTTTCACTAATATATTCATTTTATATACATTTTATATACATTGTCCTCTAATATATGCATTTTTCTAAACCTTTTTTTTAGACCTCAATCACAACATTCAGCTTAGTGTGAATTTTGAAAGATGGCTGTTTCAGTTCTCATATTGTTTCAGAAAGTGTGAATTTGATAAATTCCACTTTATATATGATCTGAATTTAATTTCTCCCCCATTCCTAGATACAATACATCCCACCAAAGAGGGGAGGACTGTGACTAGTTGACCTGTGTGTGCCTGCTCAGTTTGCTGTCCAGGTGCTCACTGTTGATGGGCAACTGCAATGTCCCTTCTGCTCTCCTTTCTTATATTTTCTTATCTTTAAAGTGGTTTTTTATTTTTTATTTATTAAAATTTTAACTCACCCTTCCTCCCAAAGGAACCCAGGGTGACAAACATAAATATGTTGAAAATGGAAATGGACTGCCTTCAAGTCAATCCCGACTTATGGCGACCCTATGAATGGGGTTTTCATGCTAAGCGGTATGCAGAGGGGGTTTACCATTGCCTCCCTCTGAGGCTGAGAGGCAGTGACTGGCCCAAGGTCACCCAGTGAGCTTCATGGCTGTGTGGGGATTCAAAACCTGGTCTCCCAGGTCGTAGCCCAACACCTTAACTACTATACCACACTGGCATAATAAAATATACTTAAAACAATTTTTAAAAGCATGTAGTACAGTGGTCCCCAAACTTTGTCCCCCATGGACCACTTCAAAATTGCTGTGGGTCTTGGTGGACTACTTAATGATTTTTCTGCCTGTTATAGTAATTCGTATGTGCTGTGCTAGATGCTGTATGATTTTTTAAAATTGTATTTTTACAGTTGGGCTACCTGAATGAAGCTCGTGGACCACTGGTGGTCCACAGAACACAGTTTGGGAACCCCTGATCTAGAGCTTCTAAAAACATTTAAAAGCAATCACAGACCCTTAGACTTGATGATTTTAAGGTTGCCATGGCCAGTATTTTTCAGCCATCAAAGACCTGGGTGAACGGGAATGTTTTAAACTTTCTCCTGAAAGTCAATAATGAGGGAGACAGATGCACTTCCTTAGCGAGGGTGATCCACAAAAAAGGAGCCACCACTGAGAAGGCTCTGTCTTGGACCAACCAGCCCTTCAAACAGAGAACTCATTCATATAGATGACTCCTTTAGTTAGAGACCTGTTCTCTGGCAGCCCTTCCAACAGAAGACTGTCTTCTGAAAGTAGGACACAAGTTCATTCTACTTAGACTGGAGATGGGAAAGGGTTAGTGGAGGGATGGGGAACCTGTGGCCCTCCAAATGTTCCTGGATTTTAATCCCCATCCAGCATGGCCAATGGTCAGGGATTATAGGAGTTGTAGTCTAGCAACATCTAGAGGGCCACAGGTTTTCCCCTGGCTTAGAGACAGCAATAACAGATTGGAGTCTGCTGTGTCCTCCTGTCTTCTTCGGCAAGATCCACTACTTCCTGTCAAGTACCAGAAATGGTGCATATGGAACAGTTTGGTTTGCAACAAAATGGCCAAACCTTTAATAGATAACTTCGCAGCTTGGAGCTGTACTGGTTATGTAACCTCTGGACATGCCATAGCTGATTCAGCCTCTGGCTTGCCTTGTTGATTCATTCTATTTTTTCCCATTTATATTCTAATTTTATTTCCAAAGTTAAAGCATACAGTCACAAGGCTCACATAATTTGGGGTGGGAAAAAGTATATGCTGCCTTTCCATTCGCAAAATGCTACCAGGGTAAATTAACCTATAAAAATAGAACATTTTACAAAACAAAATCGGAACAAAATAGACCTGCAGTAGAAACAGTAAAATCTATAAAGCCATCAGATCCAAGCCAGTTAAATGATGTGTTTGGAAGCCCACAGCAAGCTTCCCCAACCTGGTACCCTTCAGATATTGTTGGAGTCCAACTCCCATCAGCCTCAGCCAGCATGGCTAATGGTCAGGGATGATGTGAGTTGATGTCCAGCAACATATGGAGGGCCAAAGATTCCCCATCCCTGGCCTAGATGGTCTCCAAGGCCCCTCCAACTTTTTAAAGATTCTGTGATTCTATATCCATCTGCAGTTTGAAGTGGTACTACAAATATATACATTCTATGGATACCAGTCCATAGTCTAGGACCTGTAATGACTTGTGTGAAGTATATACATATTAGGGAATAGTACAAGAGTCTAGAGCTGGCCAATAATGCCTCTCTTAACAGCCCCTTACAGTGTGTAGCAACCATGATGACCAAGGAGCTGGACCAACTCCCCTATGAGGAAAGATTGCAATCACCTCGCACAACTTCAGATAGGGAAAGCAGTGCTCACCCTTGCATGGGAATTTGAAGTGAGCATACAATGAAGCCAGGATGGAGGAACAGTTCCTACTCTCTGGGGTCTTCATTTCCGCTGTAATGCTTTCAGTTTAGTGAGAATTAAAAGGCACTATGGTAAGTAATGTCTCCACCAGCACAGAGAATTGAAGAAGGAAATTATCCTTTTTTATGTTTTGGACAAAATAAAGATATCTGGAGTGAAATTAAAATTGAAATGCATTGCCGCAGTGGTAGAACAAAATCAGTACCATGGACAAAACACTCCCATTACAATGGGATGTCAAAGGGAGGAAGAGAAGGCAATACTAGCAACGGATTTCAAAATCTAGCATGTGGAACAATAATTACTGAATAGCAGCTCCTGTTTTCTTGCAGTATTCATCCAAATCCTGGAGGAATACTCCCCAGCATGGTAGTTCTAGTATATACTGTAAGGCAGTCAATGCTGATCTTCTAAAACAGGGATGTGGAACCTGTAGCCTTCTGGATGCTGCTGGATTGTCGTCCCTGACTGTTTGCCATGCTGGCTAGAGCTAATGGGAGTTGGAATCCAACAACATCTGGAGGGCTGCAGGTTCCCCAGCCCTGTTCTGAAGGTGAGATTCACAACACATTAGCCTTATTTTGAGTCAGACCATTGGTCCATTTAGCTCAGTATTGTCAACACAGACTGGCAGCAGCTCTACAATGTTTCAGAGTGGGGGCTCTCCCAGTCCTACCTGGAGACACTGGGGATTGAACCTTGAACCATTTGCATGAAAAGCAGATGCTGTACCACTGAGCTACAACTCTTCCCCATTCCGCCAATGCACCCTCTGTTCAGGATTACAATTCAGGATGACTTTTGTTGGCTTGGACCTCAGTTGTCACAATAAGGCTGCAATCCTAGAAACACATTTGCAGGAGTAAGCCTCATTGAACATAGTGAGACTTTCTTCTGAGTAAACATGCATAGGATTACTTTCTAAGGGAGGGTATATACCACAGGCATTAATCCCCCATTGTTTCAAATTAAAAGACACATCAGAAATACAGCATTTTGTATACATTTCCCCCTAAATAGACGGTTTAATTTTCTTTTTCTTTTTTTAACTTAAATTGCATCACAGAATTTGGAGAAGTGGGCAATCCAACTGATTGCTGCATTCAGATCTGCTGATAGGTCCAGGAGTGGCAAATTATGTTGATTCACTTTAAAATGTCTGCCCCATTCCTAGTTGCAACTTCTTCACTTGATTGTTCTTTGACTAATACAATTTCTGCCATCAACATCAGTTGATTTTTCTCAAACCATTCTAAGGGTGGGATAGGCAAGATCAGCCCACATATTTCGGCATATGAGGCAAAAAATACAAATGGTGCCCTCCCTGGGGTTACAAAAATGTAATCATAAATTAAATAACTGACAACTTGTCATCTTTTGATAGCATCCTGAATCTGTTGCCTGAGGCTCTCTGTCTCACTGTAGAACCACCTGAGGATTAACTATTATTTTCCAGTATCTGTTGAAGGTGAGAATGAAAGCTTAGTGAAATGTGACAGGGGCCAAATGCATTATAAAAATGCATTGGCCTGTGCCTTAAATGCATTTATAGAGAAAGTTCTGTTTTTTACTCATTGCACAGATGGGCCCAGGTTGGTACAGATCCCAACCTTTTTAAAAAAAAAAATTAAAAAACTGTCTTAGATATTTTCTATTGTTTTTAAATAAGTAATTTTACTTTTAATTTTATGATTCTATCGCTTCTGTGTTTGCCACCTTGGTCTCCTTTGGCCAGAAGTGCAGGATATAAATTTAATAACAAACAAACCTAATTGTGGATGTCCCCCTTTTTCTGCATTAATTTCTTCATTCTCCAACTATGGAATGCTCTCTTTGGGGAGATGTGCCTGGCACCATCATTGTCAGTCTTTAGTTGCCTGGTTAAGACCTTTCCATTCATTCAGGCCTTTGGTAATTAAATTGCCTCCTACAGCAGTGCTCATCATTTCCTGGGGTAGGTAGGATGTCATATGTTACTGGATGAGCATTTTATGTTTTTTGTGCCGATCATTTTTTTAAATTGCTTTTATTTATTAAGTCACTTGGATACCATTTTTGGATAAAGTGACTTACAAATGTAAACAACAACAACAGACCCCTTAAAAGAGAGATACTTAAACAACACACACACAAAAAGATAGGTTGTACACATGTATCTCAGCTGTCAAATCCCAGGGCAAAGAGAGGCATTTTTAGCATATGATGAAAGCTGTATGATGAGAACGCTAGATACACCTCTATGGGGAGGGAATTCCACATTTTGAGGGCTGCCACACATAGAATGCATTGCAATTATCCGTTCTGGAGCATGGAGCAGAGGTAAGAAGCAGCAATTCAAGGCTGTGCCTGGAAATGAACTGAGAGCCATTTGGGGAAGGGCCGTAAGTCTATCTGCTTTCCATGCAGAAGGTCCCAGGTTCAATCCCCAACATCTCCAGGTAGGCCTGTGAATGCACCCAGTCTGGAGTCCTGGAGAGCTGCTAACAATCAATATAGACAATACGGAGCTAAATAGACCAATGGTCTTCTTCTTGGCAATCACTCGTGACTGAGTAAGATTGTCTTCCAAAATATAGTATTTAACAATGGATCCGTCTGAATCTGTATCCACCGCCAATGTACCAGACCATGACTAGGGGCTTCTGGATTTCAGTCCTGCCCCTGTCACCATTTGCCAATCACCATGGGACTTTTGTTATGGAAGACGCCTGTGTGTGAATTTATGTGGGGAGATCGGTGCACCACGATCAACACACTATCTTGACAGAAAAAGGCTTTGATCCAACGGCATGGGTGCCACGATGATTGGAAGTTCTTTATCTGCTGCAGCCTTCATCCGCCTTCACAGCCATTGTAACGTACACATTGTTATCCTCCACCTGTTCTGCGGTTGAGGACTTTATTGGAACGTTCTTTGTCTGGTTCCTCTCCCTTGACCTTACCACCATGGGTGACCCTGCTGGGAGTACATGACTCCCGATGGCATGGCTCACAGGGTTCATTGGAACACGCAAGTCCACTCACCACTACAAGGTGACGATCCAATGGTCTTACTCGGTATAAGGCAACTTCCTGTGTTCCTATGTTCTATGTTCCTAGAACCCTCAAATGTTGTTGGACTACAGCTTTTATCAACCGTGACTGTTGACCATGCTGGCTGGGGCTGATGGGGGCTGATGGGAGCTAACGTCCAACAGCATCTGGAGGGCCACAGGTTCCCTACCTCTTTCTTACAAGGAAAAGGACTTCCCTAAGGAATCCCAGTACCCATCAGTCAAGTGTTTCTTTTGCTTCCTCCGAACATAATTAAAAACACTTTCTCTTGACATCCACATCATTCGAAAAGGTGTCTGCACACTTTCTCCAGAATTTGACAAAAGAAGTCTCAAAGGCCCTGGGGTACACAATCCCCTCAAGCATGCACACAAAACCCAGGTAGATAGATAATGCTAATAGCACACCTATTTGCGCTCAATATCCTGAATAAATGCTATGCACCCAGAGGTGAAATTTACCCAGTGATCCTCAGAGAAACCCTGCCTGCCACACGTCGGTGCTGTGTAAATTGTCAAGATCACTGGAGTGCCCAATGCTACTGGAAAAAAAAGATAAATAAAAGATATTGAAAATGTCAAGTTTTATTTTACAAGGCAGAGCCTCTCAGATGCATGGATGCACACACAAAACACATGTAATTGTGATTAGCAAAACAGAGGTTTCAAGATCTGAACAGGGCGGTTCATGACAGATGCTCTTGGAGGTCACTGATTCATAGGGTCGCCATAAGTCGTAATCGATTTGAAGGCACATAACAACAACAAAAAGTGAAACATTTCGGTTTCCATCTTCATTAGCTGCTAACATACAAATATTGCTACCAAGGAATCTTTGTATATATATATATTTGTAACTTGCACCTTCACAAGAGGTTGGATGGAATCTGTTTCTGTATTCCCATTATGCATTGGGTTGCTCAGGAATGGTTTATCCACTGAGAAGAATCAAGCGGCAAAGCTTTTCCTGGCTGCAACCATTTTCTTGGACTATATCACTTGAGAATACAGGCCTTACAAAAGGTCAGGTTATTTCTCCATCAGTGTTACCTACTACTCTGACTGGCAGTAGCTCTTCAAAGCCTGAAGTAGAACTCTTCCCCGTCACCTACAGCCTGGTCCTTAAAAAAGAGTCATCATGATAATTTATCAGCGTTTTGTGTGAATTTCTCCTAATTCATTGAAATTCTGAAAAGTCAGAAAACCTAAGAGACAGAAAATATGGAACTCTCTTTTACAGATAAAGACAACTTTCTCAAGAAATTGGAGGACAGTGCTTGGTACAGCACACACACACACACACACACACACACACCCCTTGTAAGCAGGTTTGCTATATGCACAGCTATAGATACAACTATTTTCAGTGTACTTTGCCAACTTGTAGGATTGGGTGTACTTCAGTTCCTCATACAGTGTTCATTTAAAAAAAAAAAACATTGACTTGCCGTTTGTCCTTGAGGAGATAACTGTGGAATGGAGAGATAAAATAAAAGCTAATGGAAAACTGGTGTCCCAGATACACAATATGACATTCAGTTCTATTTCTCTCTCTGTAAAGAAATAAAATTCAGTTTCTCACGGTAATTATTAGAATTGTTCCACTCTCTGGCTGAGAGGGCAGATAAGTACAGGAAGGTTAAAAAAGAAAATACAAGTGTTGCTTGTCTAACACTCAATGTGCTGATTCATTATCTGCTGTAAAATATCATCTGTGTATTGATGCCGTAGGTTCAGATTTATGAAAAAGGATGTGCTGCCACATAGCATGAAATCCAACACAGCGCTCACCATGTAGCACAAATCTTCAAGTAGGATGTTTACTCAGAGGTCAGCCTTGCTAGATTAAATGGGACTTAAAGTACACTCCTGTGCATGCCTACCCAGAATAAGTCTCACTGAGTCCCAAAGGGCATACTTCCAGTTAAGTGTGTTCAGGTTGCAGCCTTGGAGTAAGCACCACTGAGTGCACTGTAATAAGAGGGTATAGAACAGAATGCACTATACACATGTTAATGATAGGTAAGTGATCCCCAAACTATGCTGTGAATAGGAATGGACAAATATCTCAACTTCTCTCCGTTACTTATTTTTTCCAGTCTTAAATAGAGCTCTCCATATTTCCACATCTGTTTGTGGGAGGAAGGGTAGGATATAAATTTAATAATTTAATTTCATAAATATATATTTTTAAAAGTCATCAGCATTTTAGTTCAAATTTCTCCTAATATAGACATTTTTGCAAAGCAATTTCCCGTAATAAAATGCACTTTTGTGTGTTATTTTCACTAATATATGCATTTAGAAGCACACTTTACCCCGGGCATACGCATTTTTGCACAAATTACTTGGTTGGAGAACTGCATGGCATAATTTGGAGAAGTGCAAGTGCATATTTCAAAGGATGGTGGTGTTTTGGTTCGCATATTGTTTTGAAAAATGCAAATTAGGTAGGTTCACTTTGAATGTGAACTGAATCGAATTTCTCTCCCATCCCTAGCTGTGAGTTGGGCTGAAGCGTGTCCGGCAAAATTAAACTATCAAGACAGATGCATCCATCTCCTGTCACAGCCAGGATTCCTCCCTTCTCTCTCCCAGTGGATGGGTAATTACATGTTCCTGAGGAGAGCCAAGTGATGTTGTACCTGGGTTCCCTGACATGCTACAGTGCTGGGGAATCCCTTAAGCATCCCCATTGGCCTGAAACCATGGTCCTATATCTGAGCTGTGATTGGGCAAAAAGAAGGGTAGCACGTTAGGAGGATAAAGCAGGGAGGGATAACTAATACCCTGCAGGACAGAAACAAAATTCAAAGAGATCTTGAGAGGCTGGAGCATTGGGCTGAAAAAACAGATTGAAATTTAACAGGGATAATTGCAAAGTTCTACACCTAGGAAAAAGAAACTAAATGCACAGTTATAAAATGGGGGATATTTGGCTCAACAACACTACATGTGAGAAAGAACAGAGTTGTAGTTGATCACAAGCTGAACATGAGCCAACAGTGTGATATGGCTGCAAAAAAGGCAAATGTTATTTTAGGCTGCATTAACAGAAGTATAGTTTCCAGATCATGTGAAGTACTAGTTCCCTTCTATTCAGCGCTGATTTGGCATCAAGTACTGTTCTGGACACTGCACTTTAAGAAGGATGCAGACAAATTGGAACAAGTTCAGAAGAGGGCATCAAGAGGGATCAGGGGACTGGAAATAAAGCCCTATGAGACACACTGAAAGAACTAGACATATTTAGCATTGAGAAGAAAAGACTGTGGGGGGGGATATGACAGCACTCTTGAAGTACTTGAAAGGTTGTCACATGGAATAACGGGCCAGGATCTCTTCTTGATCATCCCAGAGTGCTGAGCACAGAATAATGGGCTCAAGTTGCAGGAAGCCAGATGTTGGCTAAACATCAGGAAACACTTCCTAACTGTTAGAGCGGTATGACAATGGAACCAATTACCTAGGGAGGTGGTGAGCTCTCCAGTACTGGAGGCATTCAAGAGCCAGCTGGACGACCACCTGTCATGCAGGGCCGGCACCAAAGGGCGGCCAGGTCAGGCCCTTGATAAGGCCCCTGCAGCCTAGAGGGGCCTCATTAGAGTGGGAGAGTAGCGCTCCCCTTACGCAATCCACGGTAGGGTCACAGGGAGGGAGCTTCCAAGCCATCCGCATGTTCTCTCGCACCACCTCTCTCTCTCTCCTGTTTTTGTAGTGCGTGCTGTACGTGCAGGGCTACCATCAACAAAGATGGCAGCTGAGGCTTCTTTTAAGGGGCTGATGCCCCTACCACCATCTTGGTTGATGGAAGGCATGTGCATGCAGCGGCGTCACTAGTGGGAGTGCGGGGGTGTGTGGACCTCTGGTGCGTGCCCTCCCAGGGGCATGGACGAGGTGGCTGGGCTTGTGTGCGTGTGCGCATGCGTGCACTTGACACCAGCCACCCCATCCATGCCCCTGGGAGGGCGTGCGCCAGAGGGGCACCCAGCCGGAGAAGGCCTGGGAACACCGGCACACCTCTCTCGCCCCACAGACGCTGCTCCCGGTCTTGCTTGCCCGCCTCCGAGGAGGAGTTGGAGTAGCCTTGCCGGGCAACGGCACGGGGTGGCTCTGGATGTCACCCCCCTCATGGTGACTCCCGGGTGCGGGCTGCACCCTCCGCGCCCCGGTAGTGACGCCCCTGTGTGCAGGTATGCAGCATGCCATGCATATGTGCCATCAAGTAAGATAGTGGCAGGAGCATCAGCCCCTTAGAGGAGCCTCCACCGCCATCTTGGTTGATGGCAGCCCTGCGCGCACAACGCGTGCAGCAGCACAAGACAGGAGCGAGGTAGGTGGAACACACAGTAGCTGCGCACCAGGGGCAGGCTGGTGGTGCCCAAGGGCCCAATCATGCCTGGCACCGGCCTTGCTCTCAGGTATGCTTTAACTTGGATTCCTGCACTGAGCAGGGGGTTGGACTCAATGGCCTTATAGGCCCCTTCCAACTCTAATATTCTATGATTCTATGAAAGCAACTCGACTAGTCTGCTTCTGCAAGGAGATATTGCCAGGAGTATGCCTTTGCATTGCTCTGAGTGCTGATCAAGGAAACACACATATATCTTGTTGAGTGTAGTGTGATGTGTCTCCATTGTTAATCCAGAAAATAATGGAGTATGCTCCCAGTGGGGTGTGTGTGTGTGTGAACTCTGGGATAATGGAATCATTCTGTGATTGCTTTGTTTTTACCCTGCCCTCTGAAGCATCTGGTGTTGGCTACAAGGGGGATACTAGTGAGAAAACTGGCTTGCTCAATAATGTAGCATTCATGTTCATTCATCAATGCATTCAGCATCTTTGCATCTTTGTTGCAGTCATTCAATGCCATTACCTTTGCAATGTGAACGCAAAGCAGCTGTTCATTTGGCCTCGTTAGTATTAAATCCTCTTTCAAAAGTAAAGCATTTAATTAATAATCCTTCTTTTATTTGGTTATCATGGACAACCAGCTTGAACGTTAGGCTGCCAATGCACCTCAGCACCAACCATCCTCTGCTCGAAACGAGGCTCTGAAATCCTGTGGACAATGCACAATGGCAATCATGCCATTAATGGCCATATAACAAAAGCCCCTGGAGAAGTGGGATGAGTTTAGGGTGCACTGACTGGTCAGATTCATTATTTCCCTAACCTGAGTTTGCTCCTTCTTCTTCGTCTCTTTTAAAAAGAAAGCTCTATTTAGTGTTGATTAGAGACATATTCAAAAGCTTAGATCCCTCCACTGAATCTACTGGGACATTTTTAGATACAGAATTGTATCCCCTCTAATGAGGGGACTAGTGGGAAAACAAAATGACAAGAATAACTGTCAAATGGAATGATCATTGAACTGGGCCCACAGCATCTGAACTATTCACCAAGTTGTGGATCCATTCCCTGCTGCTAGCAGAGTAATTGAAATCATACTTTACTAGGAGTTTGTTTGCAAATCCATCGGAACACCTAACACTTTCTTGAAGATACTGCTGCCTGCCTTTCCTTCTCTTATGATCTTTCATTTGATTAATTGCTCCCGTATTATTTATTTGTTCATTTATTTTATTAATTAAAGTCTTTGTAAACTGCACTTTTCATAAAAGTACATCAGGGTGGCTTACAACATACAAAAATAATATAAAATTAAAAACCAATAAAAACATTGCTGAAACCAATAAAAGGGCATCAACAAATATAGTATTGGTTGGAAGAAAAAAATGCATGTCAAAAATTTCATGATAAAAAATTCATGTTAAAAGGCCTGTCTAAAATGTTTGGTTTTCAAGAGACGCCTGAAAGAAAGGTGGGGTGGTTCCTGCGAAACCTCTGTTTAATTTCAGCCTCTTGAATTTCATTTTGCTGCAATCTACCCAACACTTGTGACCTTTTAACTTCAACCTCTACAATGTTTGTAATTCCTTTACATTTTGTATTATTCTTGAAAATGGGAAATGTACTGCCCACTTCTTCATTAGGGATGGGGGAGAAATGTGATTCAGTTCACATTTAAAGGCAAAATCTACCCAATTTGCATGGGATACTGCTGAGAGGAAGGGCGGGAAATAAATAAATAAATAAATAAATAAATGTCCCAAACCAGTATGAGAACCAAAACAGAACTATCCATTACAATCACACTTCTCTGAATTTTGAAATGATATACTAGGGTAAAGTGTGCATAAAAATGCATATATTCTTGAAAATAACACAAAAATGTCTTATATTAGGCAAAATGGTTTTGCAAAAATGTGTGCATTAGGCAAAATTGCATACAAATGTGTGTATTAGGAGAAATTCACACTAAAATTCTGATAAACGTTCACAAACCCTCTGAAAATATGAAGAACTGAAGTTTGGAAAAATGAGGAACTGAGAGAACCTGAAATTGAAGGATTTGCCCATCCCTCTTCTTGATCCAAATCACTGACGATGATATTGATGAGCACCCGTACTGATGCCAGGGAATCTCTCTTATAAGGATGGTGTTGATTCATTTATAGAGCATTTTAAAATCCAAATCAATATCTATCATCAAACGGAAAACGTCAGTTTATTTTCAGTTTTCTAATGAGACTGTCACATAGGACTATATCATAAATCCAGATATGATTGTCTATAGATGATTGTTTTATTACATATTGTTGTGCGCCTCCCCCAATCTCCAAGCGGTGAGATTTCGGGGGTCCCTGCGCTTCTCCAGGGTTTGGTTTCCTTTGGGAAGAAGGTCAGCGGAGACTGCGGTGTCTTTATGAAATATGGTTTATTTATTTACACACATTCCAACCTGAGCTCAAGAATGGAGGGGTTCAATGCATCAGCAGTCTAATAACCAGCTTTTCCATCTGGGTGCAAGGGCATCCTATAGCCATGATGCAGAGGGATAGCCTCTCTGCATGCCTGCAGCCCCAGCCATTCTCTAGAACACACTGAAAACTACAAACACCAAAACTCTCCTAGGCCCCAGGAGGGGGGTAAATGCTCTCCTGAAGAGTTTCAATAACAAAAGGATCTTCCTGGACCATTTCACCTGTTGCCGGGTCAACTAAATAGGCCCATCATCTTACCTGGCCACTCTATTTGATTAACAAAGGAGATTCATCTGGCTAGCAGAGCCAGCCCCCAGGGCATAGGATTCCAAATCAGAGGCTGGAAAGGTGACCCATAGAAATCATCCATTCCATGCTCATAACAATATTTTTATACTGTTAGCCAGCTCGCGCCCTGCATGAAAGAAGATATAAATCTGATAGATTGATAGATAACATCACATCACAAGGAATAGGGGATCAAAGAGATGTGGATCAGGGGCAGCTCAGAATCTCTTATATCTGTTTCTGCCTTTAGCTTCAGTAAGTGCTTCTCCATGCCCGCCCCCAAAAGCCCTTTCCTACTGCAGTGGTTTCAAATCACTAAGATGGACGCTTGTAGCAGGTGCTGTTCATGCTGGTCTGAATTGAAACAAATGGGCCAAAAATAATAATAATGAAATCCATGAAAAAACAGTTGGCACCCTTGTGCAACTGAGCATTGTCTGTTTTCAGAAAACATCTGAGCCCCCAATATCTTCTTGCTTGCAAACTTTCAACCTGCATTAAAATCCGTTTAAGTTATGGACTAGCTCCAGTTGCACAGAATGTTGTCCAGCGTCTAACCAGGAACATCTTAAAATTATCTGTACTTGGTACCTTGCTGTCACACATATGATGTGTCATACATTTTAATAGCAGCAAAGAAATCTGTTGAATTTGCACAGCTCTGCATGGCAGTAGCACATCAGCTTCTGTTTAGTCGTATCCAAACAAAACCAGCAGTCATTGTTGCATGCAGTAGCACAAGGGTCGCCAACCTGGTGCCTGCAGGCCTTCATTGGTGCCCCATGGAGGCGCCCCTGACTCTGAGCTTTCTTTTTTTAGAAAAAGTACCCCTCTAGCCCTCCTGGAAAGAAAGTTATGAAGCAAAATGTGCAGGCACTGTACTAAGCAATTTCTGTGAAATGAACCACACTGACTGCTCCTACTCAATGTGTGAAGCCAGTGCTGTGATTGATAAGTGAGGTGTTTGAACACGATGCAATAGGAATCCCTGGGGCCCTAAAGAGCTTCAGTTTCCCCCTCCCCTTTAGTGCACTTTCCACGCTTCTTTCTTATTTTCTAGTAATCCTTGGAATCTCTGTAGTTTGCCCTTCCTTTTCCCCCCTAGCAACCAGGATGCATCTTTTCCTCTGGTGGGTTTGCTTAGGTGTGCCTGCTACTGTGCTGGAGCTGGTGTCCCGGCACTCATTCAGAATTCACTGCATAGTTAACTTATAGTACAATTCTATACATGTCTACTTCAGAAGCAAATCTATTTGTGTTTAACAGAGCTTACTCCCAGGTACGTGAATACAAGACAGCAGCCTAGCTTTGGTGTAGGACTGGCATTGGGGAAAACAGGGTTCTTGTGCCTTTATTTATTTATTTATTATTTGATTTATATCCCTCCCTTCCTCCCAGCAGGAGCCCAGGGTGGCAAACAAAAGCACTACAAACACTTTAAAACATCATAAAAACAGCCTTTAAAATACATTAAAACAAATCATCTTTAAAACCTTTTTTTTAAAAAAAAAGAGATTTGAAGACATTTTTTTAAAAAACAAAGGTTAACAGCTTTAACAGCTGTAACTCTACAATCAGGACCAGCAGGTCATAGCTGATTTCCCATGGTTAGCATGAAGTTGTCCAGGGACGTGGGGTGGAAAATCAGCCATGATTGTACTCTCTCCAATTTTGCATTATCCCACAGCAGCCATGTTGTGATGCCCCCTATGTCAGCCATTTTGTGACTGATGCCCTCACCACTCTCTCATCATTCAAAATGTGCCCCCTGGTCCAGAAAGTTTGGCAACCCCTGGGGTGGTACTTGTCAACACCAGAGCTTGGAAAAGTTACTTTAGCTGGCTGGGGCTGATGGGAGTTGTAGTTCAAAAAAGTAACTTTTCCAAGCTCTGGTTCAACACTGTGATACATGGAAACTAGAAAGCTGTCTTATACTGAATCAGACCATTGGTCCATCTAGTTCAGTGCTGCCTGCAGCAACTGGCACTGGCTCTCCAGGGCTGCAGATGGGATTGAACCTGGGACCTTATGAATGCAAAGTAGATGTTCTACGACTGACATATGGATCCAGGTCCAGTGACGTATCTGTGCACCACATTGGCTACCCCTGCTTTATAACATTTCAAGGCATCCTGGTAGCCCTTTTCAATCACATTGCACAACCACTTACGGAGCAACCCTAACCCCCAATCTGTGCTGCTGGAGGGGGTTAGGATGCTGCAAAGGTGTCATTCCACTGGTCTCCTAGAGTTCCAAGGGAACCCCTCTGAACAATCCTAATGTAACTGCAAAGAGGAAACTATGCAATCTTGCCAAGGTGATTATCCTTGGAAGTTTAGATGAGTATGTTTTGACATATATGATGGAAGAAAGTTCCTGACGTTGAAGGTCAGGCAGAAGGGGGATGTTCTTTGGGTATTAATTACTCCCAACAACGCATGAAAATCTAAATACAAAATATGCTGCCTCGTCAAATCCAAAGCTTTATTTTCTCTCTGGTTTAACAAAGAAATCAGGTGAAAATCCTATCATGGCTATCCACTCGCTGTGTGAAATACTGATCAATGCTAACTGTGAACATTTCTGGGTATTTCTATAAAATAGCGTCAGCTTTCACAAATACCCAGCATCTGGCCCTCAATCCGGATGGAGAGAAACCTCCCATTCACTCCAGTGAGAGGTTTGCCTCACCATGCAAACAGAAGGGCTGGGGACCGATCTGGATTGGGATTGCAGGGAGGGGCAAAGAGTTAAAGCTCCCTACCCCCCTGCTGTATTGGAAGCCCCACAGGGTCTGTTTGAGAAAGAAAAATCTTGGGCTCCAGGACAAGCCACATGATTGCAAGAGAAAAAAGGGGGAAGCACCTCAAATGAAGAGAACAAAAGGGAGAACAGGCCCCAGTGCTCGCCAGTGCAAAACCCTTTATTGTAGCTCAATGCTTTTTGGAGTAAAATACTAGGGCCACATTATGACTTTCGTGGGCTCTAGGCACTTTGCCTTCGTGGACCCCTCCCAACCATAATAATATCAATATTAAAAATTATTTTTGATATAACTTTAAATACTTCAACATTTTTTTTCTGTTTTAGGCAAAATTTAATAGATTTTCGTGGGCCCTAAAAATTTCATTTTTTTCTGATGTGAGAAAAAAATTAAAACATTTTCTTCGACCCTAAAAGTTCATTTTTTCTTCTTCTGATTTTAAAAGAAATTAAAATGTTTTTGTGGGCCCGTAAAAGTATCGTGGGCCCTAGGTACTGTGCCTACTGTGCCTAATGTATAAGTCGGCCCTGTAAAATACTCCTTCAGGAGCTTGAGAAACTTGCAAGTTCTTAAAATTCCAAACCCCCAGTTCTTAAAATCTAAACGACAAGAACCAGCTTGAAAAACAAGTACAGCAAAATCATCACCATCATCATCATCATCGTCTCTGTCTCTCTTTCCCTCTGAATGTTGCAGAGATTCAGCATAGATATGGAGAGAATGTTTTTTGGTCCATCAATCTCAGTATTGTCTACTACCCTGACTGGCAGCAGTCCTCTAGTGTTTCAGACAGTATTCTTTCCCAACCCTACCTGGAGATGCTGGGAACAGAACCTGTGACCTTCTGCATGCAGAACATATGCTCTTCCACTGAGATGCAGCCCTTCTCTCATCGGCGAATCGCTTTCTCTTGTATTACCGTATCTGCCTCCTTTGTTGTTCTCTGTGTCTCCTTGCTCTCTCAGACTCATTAAAAAGAGAAGTTAATTTACCTGCAATGACGACTAATGTTTTCTTATAAAGCTCTGCAATGATTCCATCTGGCCCAGGATGCAATTGCATTGGCATTTACATAATTGCTTCTTTAATTTACTCTTGCTTTATTGGTTTCTTTCGGGTTTTGGACCACTCAGTCCTCAGCTCACGCTGGAAACCCTGGCTTTTCACAGATCCTAAACACACTGATTCAGAAGTAGGCCCTATTAGTATGGTGGAAATTATTCCCAAGAAAGCGCTCTGCCATCACAGTTGTAGTCCCTGCAGCCTCCATGGGGGCACACAAGTTTAAATGAGATTTGGTCCCAATGGGACACAATCCGTTAGCTCGTGTGTTTTAATCCTGGGGAAGGACCATAGCTTAATGTTAGAACATCTGCTTTGCACACAGAATGTCTGGCATCTCCAGGTAGAGCAGAGAATGTCACCAGTCTGCAACCCTGGATTGCCAGTCATTGCAGGCAATATTGCACTAGATGGACCAATGGTCTGACTCAGTATAAGGCAGTTTTCTGTGTTTCCATGTCTGTCTGATATCCTGCAGAGCTGCTGCCAGTCAGTGTGGACAATACTGAACTAGATGGACCACTTATCAGACTCAATATAAAGCTAACATTTTGTGAATCACACCTTCAGAACAGGGCTGGAGAACCTGAAGCCCTCCAGCAGTCATTTAAGGCACTTTACTAGGTTCCTAGTGTTAGCAGTGTGACAAGAGGAACTCTCATGTGGTCCTCTTTGCATGGGGAGAGAGACAGAAAGATAGTCCTCCTGGCTGGCTAGGCTGCCACTGATCTGTGCTCATCTTTTCTGTCTGTCTTCCTTCTTTGTAAACAGATATGTCTCAGGGAGCTATTCACACCTCTGGCTCACCTTCCTGTTTTCTGTTCTCTGCAGACCACTGAAGAAGGAGCCCTGTTCTCTTTGTCTCCTCTTCTCTAGCACAAGGGGCAACGTCCAGGCATGTCCATTGCAGCCTCCAACTTAGTTAGCTAGATAGAAGTAGTGTTGGGTGAGATCTAAATGAGACCTCACTGTGCCCCCTTCCCCCAGGTAAGGCACGGAGCTGGATTGAACCCTGAATCTGGATTAGGAAGGAAACACACTCACACACGAGCTTTGATCAAAGGTTCCATCCAACCAAAAAGCCTCTCTCAGTCCAACCGAGAGAGACAGCTGTGGTCAGATGGACAACTTTATTAAGAATTCACTAGTAATTAATAGGATTTTGGGTACAGTAAATAATAAACAACAAAGACACCCATATAGGTAGTACAACGGCAAAGAAACACATAACGTACTTCTTTCAAGGATACAAGAGGATATCACATTCCGTCCATCCTCCTGTCAAGCTGACACTTACTTATCTTTAAAGTCTTTGAAGTCCTTGGGAAAGAGACAGAGGAGCCAGCATTATGTTTGACAAATAAACAACTAATTCCTTTAGAACAAATCAGCAATTACCCCTCACCTTTGCTCTACATACTTAGCAGTGAGGATACACAGCCTTAAAGAAATGGGAATCTTAAAGGGACAGTAACTCCCACGGATTCTGAGAGAACACAAAATACTAAAGGAAAGGAGCAAGAGCTTGTTCTGAGCACCCATATAAATTTTACAGATAACAGTAGCACCTTTCCTACCCAGTATGTATTTCAATTAATAACGTAGTCTTTTCTTATTTTGAAACCAGGTCTAAGACTGACTGATGTAAAGCAAGGTAACAGCTCACTTTCTCTTAGGTAAAATCACACCCTGAGTGCTGAGCAAGCTACACTAAGCTAAACTCTGCTAATTTACTAAAACTCTAATTGGTATAATAGCCATTAGAGCCATCACCTAGTTTATGTTTGGCCTCTTGTGTACCAAAGGCTCTTCCAGGGCATTGATCTTGATTTGCCTACATGCAACTTATGCAGAGGTTAGATTATATCTAGTCTTTATTGAGCATTCATTCTGATTTGTTTGCAGGGAGGTTATATGACAACAAGCATTCATCCTGATTTGCTTGTGTGGTGTTTATAAGTCTTTCTGTTAATCATTTGTTCATTTCCACAGTTTTCACTGTATTGCCCCATCACTTTCCTAACTGCAAAAAGTCATTTTCTTTTTTAAAGTGAATTTGTTGTGCTAGGGTGACAGTGCCTTTTAATCCACTTTAATTCTGCAAACCTAAATTTTCCAGTATGCACTTGAATCCCTCCGCAAAATATCGGCAGTCTGGAGGCACCACGAGATATAGCAGTTCCAGTGTTGAAGCAGCCCACAGGATTTTGAGTAAGTGTCTTAGTGCCAGGTAGTGGTTGCTTGGTGCAACATTTTTCATGGGTGCCAGTGGACTGCAGGCAGGGTCAAGGTGTGGGCTTGTGCTGGAAACCTTCCTGTATCTTACCAATTTTTTTCCTGACCACATTAGTGAAGGATGCTAGCACCCTCAGAACAGTGTAGACTGGTGGCTCTGATGTCAGTGGGGCAGTGAATCTGCTCTGGGATTTACTCTGAACTTTCAAGGAGCTGTCCAAGGTATTGAAACTGATTTCCAATAAACTTCAGGCTAACCTGTGTCTGAGCCGTCATAGAGCCTCAATGAGCTATCCAAACTGAGGTCAAGCTAAACAAGTGCTGCAGCTCAGTGGCACAGAACATGCTGTGCATGAAGAAGGTCCAGGATTCAGTCCCAGGCACCTCAGCCATGGCTTCGCCCAAAGGATCATGGGAAGTGTAGTTTGTGAAGGGTGCTGAGAGTTGTTAGGAGACTGCTTTTCCCCTCACAGAGCTCCAGTTCCCAGAATTCTCTGGGAAGAGGGGCTGATTGTTAAACCACTCTGGCCATTAGAGCTGTGTCATGGGAATCAGGAGTCTCCTAATAACACTCAGCACCCTTCACAAACTATACTTTCCATGATTCCTTGGGGGAGGCCATTGCTGTTTAAAGTGGAATAAATGTCTGGTGTGGATGTGGCATCATATCATGGGCTATATAAAGGACAAGTTCACAGAAAATTTAGTATGAGCACCAGAAATTAAATGACTGGCATATTTTCTGTTTCATAAGAAAAAAGGATGTTTTACAGTGAACCAAGGCATACCACTAAAAGGTGTACAACAACAAAATAGTTTATGTTATAACTAAGAAGTTAAAAATTAGTGTCAGTTTTAATCTTGTATCACAACAACAACACCACACACAGACACACACAAACAGGTTCAGACAAAGAGTAAGAGCACAAAACAATGCAACCATAAACAAGCATTTAGGATGAGTGGTGCTGAGAAGAATATGGATAACTTTTTTGTTGAAGTCAGTGAGACTGAGTCCTTAGCTTTTTAAAATATTTACTGCATAATAGATTTCCTTTTGTAAACTTATAAAAATGCTTGATAAACATGCAAGAAACTTCACAATACACCTTTTGGACAATCAAGAAAAAACTTTTTAACTGGTTGTTACATAAATCTAAGTGAATGGAAACTAATTGTGGAAAGCAATTGTTGTTTTTTTAACTGGTTGCTCAGTTGCTTTTTCTGTCCAGAAACCCTGAAAAGGCCTTATGCTGAGTTACACATATTGGGAAAACCAAACATTAGGTCTGAGTTACAGCTTAGGTGGCCAGCCAGCCAGCCAACTGTAGTGTGCACAACAGTGTTTGTATTCCTCTAGGGCTATTTTCAATCTTTGCCATCAAGTACATCAAGAAAAAGAAAAAGCCTTTACAAGGTCCTTCCCCACAGGAAAGCTGCTTGTGAAGGAGCACCCTACAGGACTGAACATCCCTGCTCTTGGTTGAGAGGAGACACACGGCACATTTAGGGTTTTTAAACCCTAAACATTAGCCCTACCCCCAATTGATCTGGGGCAGGGTGGGTGGCCCTTGGGTTGCGTCAGCCCAATCGGAGGGGCAGATTTGGGGGCCTAGGTCAGATCAGAAGGACTGTGCACAACCCTAATATTCAGATTCTGAATTCTACCCCCCGACTGTGTGTGGATTTTCCTGGACAGGAAGGAGTGTAAGGTGACTCCCTGTTTCAGTTGAGCCTTACTTGAGCAAAGTTAGCCCAGCCCTAAACAGAAAGGGCTGTTTCTGCACTTTACCTGTGTTGATTCCTATGTGGAAATCAATTTAAAAACAACACTCATATAGTGTTTTCTGAGTTATCAGAGCACTCCTCTTACACTTTCTCAATAATGGTGTTGTAGAGACCATCACACCCTTAGTTTTTGCTTAAACTCCTAGGGGAATAAAGAAGACATTATTTGAAAGAAGAAACCAATGGGGCGATATTTAAACAGTGGAGGCTTGAGAGCACATAATCATGATCCGTGAATACCTGGCAGGTATACAATATGTGGAGAAAAAAAGGAATTATTCATAGGCTTAGTAGCTGGGAGGAATATTCATGATCTCAAAAGGAGGAGAAAAATCTTGATGTAAAAATGTGGAGGGGAGGTTAAGTGTGTTTGGAAAACATTTTGGCAGGGAGCATAATTAGATAGTAGAGCAGACTCCTATGGGATATGAATGATGCGCTGTCATTTGCATATGCTAAGGAAAAGCCAGCGTCAGTGAGAATAAATCAGCATAACGGGTCTGAAATATTTTACGGAACTGATACACTAAGAGGAAGACACCCTCTCCGCTATCCCCATTTAAGCCACCAAATTGGCAATGTCAGTTTATGGAGGCAGAGGCAACCCCCTGCCTACAAATAAATAACACCTTGCATTTAATCAGTAAACAGCAAGCCAAAAGCCTTCTGCTTTTGTGGCAAATAATAAATTGTTTTCTGATTATTCACTCTGCTGCAGCTATGCATTGTGTCCTGTCCAGAAACTACAGTCTGATCAATACGCAAGAGTTTGAAGCATAATGGGACCCTTGTAGTTAACCAGGTCACTCAGGTATCCTTACTATGAGTCTAGGGGTGTGTCTAAAACAATCTTGTTTTAGTTGGTTCAGTTTTGTGGGTGAGGTTAAGTAGGAGCACACCCTGCTGTTGGGAAAAAAGAAGAAAGAGCAAGTGTGGAGCAGAAAATGGTCCTGGGTGTGGCTGTTTTGAAGCTGCTTTTCAAATGGCCCCTTGATTATGGTACATATGTATATCTATATTGCACAGAAGTAGAGAAGGCCACGGGCCTTGCTGAAACTGCAGTGGACAGAGTGATTTATTTCCTTAAGCCTGAAGCAAAAAACTTGCAGCTGACTGCAAAGATATGCCCCCCAAAAAGGGAGGGGGGGACAATGATCTTTTAAGTATTTAGGAGTTGAGAACCATATAAAGTTGTTTTATATTTAATGTTATGTTTCCTTCTGTAAAAGAGAAAAAAGTTCACAAGTTATTCATTGAGTCTTTGCAAATTCATTTCTTTTGGCATTTAAGTACCTGCAAGAGATTACATCTGCACCATTGCACCTCTAATTAAATCCTTCTACTAGAGTGGTTCTCCTGTATTACCCTTTGTTTCCCCCATATTTCATGACTATTTTGCACCCTATCTGTGGCAGAACCATAGTAGACACACAAACACACCCCATTCATTGACCATTTGCTGGCTGATAAAATATATACAGATGCAAGCAAAATATATAATCGATAGCATTGAGCCAAAATTGCACACTTTTAAAATTTTATTACAAATATAGGAAATGATATTCCATGGACAGGACCAGGCAGTTCCAGAGAGTAGTACAGTCATACCCCGCTTAACGTTGCTTCACTTAACGTTGCCTCGCTATAACATATATGCTTCATACGTCCCCATACCCCGCTTAACGTTTGCGCGCTTCGCAATAGCGTACATTTTATTGGCATGATGCCGCTGCCATCTAGTGGTGATTGCGTGCGGTACAAGTGAAGACAATTGCTTCACTTAAAGTAGATTTTCACTTAAAGTACTCAGGTCCCATTGCGAACGTTAAAGCGGGGTATGCCTGTATTGTGTGACTGTGTCTCCTGACAGTTGATCTGTGGGATGGCACAGGGCATGATTTTTGTCTCCAATGTTATGAATTTGTCTCCAATCTGTATGAAATCACTAGGGAAGTCATTAGGAGATATGTAACCAGTATGCTGACGATACCCAGCTTTATTTTTCTGTAACTTCTGAATGAGAAGCCCTGCATGTCTTAAACTAGTGCCTGAATGCTGTCATGGGGTGGATGAGGGCTAATAATTATGACTAAATTATGATAAGAGGAGAACCTACAGATGGGCTGTTTCCAGGACTGGGAATTGGGTGGTGTATCAGTTCTGGATGGGTTTGTACTCCTTGTGAAGGAAATGTTGTATGGTCTGGGGTTTCCTAGCTCCATCACTATCACTAGAGCCCCAGGTGACCTCAGTGGTTCAAAGCAACCATTAGCAACTTCAGTGGTGTGCCATCTATGACCATTACTAGACAGGGAGAACCTTGCCATGGTGATCCATAAAATGGTAACCTCATGAGTTACCAATACTAATGCCTCCTTCCCTACAAATCCTCTTGGATGTTGAGATCAGCAGAGAGAGCCCCTTTGGTAGTTCCACCACACTCAGAAGCTTGAGGAGCAGTGGCCTGGAAGAGGACATTCTCTGTGGTGGCCCCTAAGTTTTGGAATTCCCTTCCCACTGAGGTGTGTCTGGCAACTTCATTGTACAGTTCTAGACGAGTGGTGAAGATGCACCTCTTTACTCTGGCCTTTGACACCTGACACGTATATTTTTAGGACCCACCCTATTTTGAGATTTTAGGTTGTGTTTAATTGTTTTTAATGCTGTATTTTAAAATTATTGTAACCTGCCCTGGGACCTTTGGGTGAAGAGTGGTTAATAAATGTTAATAACAATAATAATGAGTAATAATAACCATAGCAACAACAACAATAATGCAAAATACATCTCCTAGGGTGCCTAACGGGACACCCAGCTTTATACATATCACACCACTGTGTGACCTGCATAAGCTGTCTATTAGCTACTTAGCCAAGTCCAGGCCTTTGTTGTTGACATTTTCAATCCTAAACTTTGAATCAGGATATCTAGCAGACTGCCTCTCCCAGTACAGTCCAAGCTGATCTTTAAGATTTCCCAAGAAATCTTCGCTGGTTGGGCCTTCTCAGTGGCACCACCCACCCGCTGGAATGCCGTGTTTCATTGTGTATTTTAATGTATGTATGTTTACATTTTTTGTAATTGGTTTTGTACTTGTAAACTGCTTAGAAGCCACCTTGGCAATTACGTAGCATATAAATAATCAATTGTTGTTGCTGTTACTGAGGCAGAGACTGTAATGACCCTTAAACGCCTCTTTAAAACGTATGATTATCCAAACTTTCCAGGACTCTGCTCTGACTCCTAATTTTTATTTTTGTTTTATGCAGTGGCTGGAATTGTGAGATACAGTTGCATTTGGTTTTATCTAGTTTTTAGGAAATTTTATTGAATGTTGTATTTTTATTGTCTTCTTGTAAACTCTTTGATTTTTATTATATTAAATGATATGATTTTAAATAAATAAACAAATAAATGATATAAAATCAGAAAGTGAAAATAGTAGTATTAGTTTATTTTAATAGGCATCAGGTTGGCCACTGTATGAACAGGATCTGGACTAGATGGGCCACCCCAAATCCTCAAAACCATACAACTTTGCTGAGTGCACTTGTTAAAAAGTTAGGAACTTCTTTCTTTACTTGGTAAAGGTTTAATACTTACTTGAATGAACAAATAAATAAGATACTTTTTCTCGGTTAGTGTTTTTGGGAGAATTCAACTGTTGTTTATTTGATTGACGCTGCAGCCCTATACCCATTTACTTGGAAGTAAGCCCCATTAAATTGAATCGGACTTATTTCTGAGTAAAGTGTGTAAGTTTGCATTGTAAGGAACACACTGCAAAATAAATGTAAGGATGTTTTCTTTTATTGGAAATATTTTATTCTCAGGAGATGGCCTAAACTGATTTATTTTTGTCATAAACTACCTGTTTTTGCATTCTGTATACAAGCATACAGTTGCTTCCAGTCTGCTTCTGCGTTGAAATTGCTTTTTAATATGCTTTTAAACCTTTTTTAAAAAAAACAATGTTTTTTAATTTTTTTAAAAAAAGTCTTCAAAGCTTTTAAAAATGTTTTTTAAAGTTGCTTTGTTTTAATGTATTTTAATGTCTGTTTTTATGATGTTTTAAAGTGCTTTTGTTTGCCGCCCTGGGCTCCTGCTGGGAAGAAGGGAGGGATATAAATCAGATAATTTTCTCTTACCCCCTTGTCATGGTCAGACCACTACTTGGTGAGAGTAGACCTTTCGATGCCCCACACCCTCCGTGGGGGTAAAGGACCCATTAGGATGGTCCGCCCCAGGCGCTTGATGGATCCTGATGGATTCCTGAATGCGCTTGGGGACTTTATGGAGCCTGCAGACAGGCACTCGGTCGAGACCCTGGTGGAGGAGTGGAATAAGGTGATCACCAGGGCATTAGACCGGGTGGCTCCGAAACGCCCTCTCCCCCTGAATAGAGCTCAGACGGCACCGTGGTATACTCCACGGTTGCAAACTCTGAGGCGGGAGGTGACGGCTAGAGCGCCGGTGGCGGAAATCTTGCTCAGATGACAATCGGACACGGGTTAGAGCAGCTGCAGCAGCCTACCATGTGGCGATAAGGGAAGCAAAAAAGGATTTTTATGCTGCCTCTATTGCGTCCGCAGAGTGCTGTCCCAGGAGGCTGTTCCAAGTGGTCCGAAGTCTGGTCAGTCCAGCTGCTTCGGAACTTGTGGAGCATTCTAAGATCTCCTGTGATGAGTTTGCAAAGCACTTTGCGGATAAAATCGATCATCTAAAGAGTGCGATCCACACACCATGGGTACAGTGAGCAAGCCAGAGTCAGCCAGTGGTTCTCCGGTGGTGTGGGATCGGTTCCAGCTTCTTCCTTCTGATGAAGTGGACAAGGTGTTTTCAACCTTAAGGCCAACCACCTGCTTACTCGACGCCCGTCGTGGCTCATTATGAGCTGCAAGAACAGACTGGGTGAGAGGATCAAGGCGATGGTAAATGCATCCTTGGAAGAGGGCATAATGCCATCAGCCCTCAAGGAGGCAGTAATAAAACCAATTTTAAAGAAGCCCTCCTTGGATCCCCAAGATTTGAACAACTTTTGCCCAATCTCAAACTTACCATTCTTGGGCAAGGCAGTTGAGCAGGTGGTGGCAAAGCAGTTGCAAGCGCATTTGGAGGAAACGGATTATCTGGATCCATTTCAGTTGGGCTTCAGGCCTGGATACGGGACTGAAACAGCCTTGGTTGCCTTGGTGGATGATATGAGGAGAGCGTTGGATAGGGGTGAGTGCACTTTCCTCGTCCTCCTGGACCTCTCACCAGCTTTTGGTACTGTTTACCACGGTATCCTTCTGGATCGCCTGGAGAGGTTAGGCATAGGGGCACTGTATTGCAGTGGTTCCATTCCTTCCTCTCTGATAGGCACCAAAGAATAGCATTGGGGGATGAGGTTTCGGACCCTTGGCCTCTCACTTGTGGGGTGCCACAGGGCTCCATCCTCTCCCCGATGCTATTTAACATCTATATAAAGCCGCTGGGGACTCTCATCAGGAGATTTGGGCTGCAGTGTCACCAATATGCAGATGACACGCAGCTCTATCTCTCATTTAAATCTTCACTGAGGTTGGCTGTAGAAACCCTATCCAAGTGCCTGGAATCGGTGAGTGGCTGGATGGGAAGGAATAAGCTGAAGCTGAACCCTGACAAAACCGAGGTACTGTTCATGGGAGACAAGGGAAGGTTAGGGGATTTGGACCTGGTGCTCAATGGGGTACAATTGCCCCTAAAAGACCAGGTCTGTAGCCTCGGGGTCATTCTTGACTCCCAACTGTCCATGGAAACTCAAGTTTCGGCTGTGAGCCAGGCAGCGCTGTATCAACTCCATCTGATACAGAGGCTACGCCCCTACCTTCCCAATCATCTGCTTCCATCGGTGGTACATGCCCTGGTCTCCTCTCGCCTAGACTACTGTAATGCACTCTACGTGGGGCTACCCTTGAAAATGGTCCGGAAGCTGCAACTGGTACAGAACGTGGCGGCGCGCCTGATTAAAGGTAGCCGCTGGCGAGATCATATCACTCCAGTGCTAAAAGAGCTGCACTGGTTACCAGTTGCTTACCGGGCCCAATTCAAGGTGTTGGTTTTGACCTTTAAAACCCTATACGGGTTCGGCCCAGTCTATCTAAAGGAGTGCCTCCAGCATCATCAGCTATGCCGCCCAACAAGATCAGCCTCAGAAGACCTTCTCTCGATCCCACCGGTTAAAACAGTTAGACTGGTGAGGACTAGAGAGAGGGCTTTTTCAATTGTGGCCCCCACCCTGCGGAACTTCCTCCCAAATGATCTCCGCCATGCCCCTTCTATGATGAGTTTCCACCGGGCCTTGAAGACCTGGCTCTTCAGGCAGGCTTTTGGGGTGGGTTAGGTTTTATTATTATTGTTGAGATTTTTAATGTTTTAATGTATTTGTATGTTTTTATTTTGTACGTCGCCCAGAGTGGTTGGACAGCCAGCCAGATGGGCGACTAATAAATTCTATAAATAAATAAATAAATAAACAAACAAATAAATAAATAAATAAATAAATAAAATAAATATAATCCTGGGATATGGTGCTTTACTTTTAGAAGGCAATAGCTGTTTGAGAGGAGGGCAGACCCAAGGTATTTTTGCTGCTTAAGTGGAATAACAAATGGTGCTCCCCCCCAGTCAAGGTGCAGAGTATCCAAGGGTGGCCAAGTTATTTTGGCACCTGATCGGACTTTTTGCAATATGGAAAGCACCAGGAAAATGCACTTGAAAGTGTGGAATAACACTTGCTTTGATGCAATGTCATCTAATCTCCCCTCAGACAAATCAGAATGGATCTGCCAATACTTAATCTCCTTGCAAACAGTAAGGATGAATGCTCAATAAACTGGCGGCTGGCAGCTACATGTCTGACCATGTGCCCTCTTGACCCCCTGTCCCTCTTGGCTTATTAAATCAAGCAGAGGGGGGTTGACTGGTTGGGTCCAGAGTGTGGTTAATGCTCCACTGCATGAGGGGGTGGTCCCTGTAGCCTTGAAAGAGGCGGTGGTGGGTCCGCTTCTAAAGAAACTGACCCTGAATCCCTTGGATTGGAATAGCTATCGACCAGTCACAAATACCCCCTTCTTAGGGAAGGTGATGGAGAGAGTAGTAATGGGGCAGCTTCAAGCTTTCTTGGATGACACAGATTACTTAGATCTGTTCCAATATGGCTTCAGGCCTTGCCATGGGAGTGAGTCAGCCTTGGTGCCCTGATGGATGACCTCTAGAGAGAATGTTGGAAGTGTGGCAAGTGCAACTCTTGTTTGGGTTCTTTTGTTTGTATTCCAGAAGAAAGATAGAGTTAGGGACCTCCAGCTGGCTAGGCTTGCCTACCTTTACCTGTGTTCCTCTCTACCTTACTTCCTTCCATTGTAAACTGATATGCTCAGGGAAGCTGACCTGCCCCTCCTTCCTTTTCTTCTTTGACTGTCCAAGAAGAGAGGAGATATCTTTGTCTTTTTTCTCTCTCCTGAATCATAAGCAATACACAAGTCTGGACGTTGCACCTCCAAATTAGTTAGAACTAGGTGTGCCTTTCCTATCTACTATGTATTTATATAAATAAAGTACTTTACTAAGGCTTAAGTCTCAGTGATTTAAACACAGGGTAAAAACCTGCTTCTTAGGTAAATACACACCCTGGCACTTGCAGCTCAGAACGCTGAGTTACTCTCCATACTCATAACAGAGGTTATGTGCCTAGTGAGCTAAACTGAAATGTGAGTGTGCCTGAGAGCTAAAAAGCTAAGCAATGTGTGTGATTTACAAAAGAGATCAAAAAGGATCTTTAGGTTAGAGAAAGAAAGGCAGAACAAAACATAGGAAATCATGGCTGAAGAATCAATACTAAAGACAAGCGTCCCAAGGCTAGAGAAAGACAATTATGTGATTTGAAGTCTTTGAATGAGGGCACTTTTGGAAGGGGAGGATCTGCAAAGAACCCTAACTGATCCTGAACCCTCAGCAGCAGATCAAGCACCCACTGCTTCCTAGAAGTGTAAGCAAGTCAAGGTTAAGTCTCCTTATTTCAGCTTTATCAGATGAGGTGCTAAATGTTTTCATGGGTTGTATGAATTCTGAGGAAATATGGGGAAAGCTTGAGAAAGTGTATCAGAGAAAATCTAAAAATCATGTGATGTTTATAAATCTCTGTACATGCTGACACAATCTTACACAAATAGTCTCAATCAACATCTGGACAGATTTACAAGTCTGGTCTGAGAATTAGAAAGTTGTGGAAAATCTTTAGATGCAGATTTGCAGAAAGCTATACTACTAGCCTATCTAAATTACCATTTGCATACTAGAACAGACAGGTGGTTTGCATACTAGAACAGACAGACCAGAATTTGGATCAAATGATGGCACATCATAAAGAACAGGACTATAAGAAAATACAGGAAAAAACTCTATCTGAACAAGAAAATTTTACTGTGGGCAGAAACAACAAACAAAGGCAGAGCAGAGAGATGAATCATGCCCCGAAGCCACAGCAGGGCACAGATAAACAAAGAAAGAATTGCTTCAAATGCAAATCTCCTAATCATCTTCAAAGAAACTGTACTAGAAGGCAGAGAGAAGAGTTGATTTTAACTAAAAGGAAGCAAGCTAAAAGGAAAACAAATAGCCAAACCGAAGCAAAGCATTCCAGTTATCATGTATCTGATAGAAAGAACGATTATAAAACCAGATTTTTAATTTACTCTGGGGCAACAACACATTTAATAAATGATAAAAGGCTTTTTAAAAAAAACGTTAGCCCCCATATACAGAATGTGATAACAGTATCAGGAGAACTTTTCTGTTCACAAGGAATAGGTACTATGGAGCTACTTTGCAAAATGCCAGAGGATGCCAAAGAGCTTGAACTGAAAAATTGCCTATTTGTTCCAGCTTTTAAAGATAATTTAATAAGTGACAAAAATAATGGAACTTGGAGGGGAACTGCATTTATATGACAGTGTTTGTGATGTTTTAGACCAAGGAGAAGTGTGTTGTACAGCTAAATTGAAAAATTGACTTTTGCATTTGGAATATTTTGAAACTATGTATGCAAATACAGCCACAGAAAATTGTGATTCTGGATGCATGCATATTTGGCGTAGAATGGGACACACCAGCTTAGCCAGAGTCAATGCTCTAGAAAAGGAAAATTTGGTAGAGGCATTAAAATTTGACAATGTAAATCCGTAGAAAATTGTGAATGGTGTATAAAGTCAAAAAGTGTGAAACCAAAATTTCCTAAGAAAACTAAAAAGAAAGCTACAAAACCTCTAGAATTAATTCACATGGATTTTTGTGGACCCATTAGAATACCATCACAGTGCAGAAATTTTTACATGCTTACTTTCATAGATGATTACTCGAGGTATACTACAATGTACCTACTGAGAGAGATAAATTAAGTACTTCAAAAATTAAAGGACTATATTAGAATTGTATCCAACAAATTTGGCAGAAAGCCACAAATTATAAGATCTCACAATGCAGGAGAATTTGTGTCCAGGGCTAGGCAGGACTTTCTATGTGAGGAAAGCATAGAGCACCAGACTACTGCTGTTTATTCTCTAAAACAAAATGGGATTGTGGAATGCATGAACTGAACTCTTGGACAGATTATTCATTCCTTGTTGGAAGATGCAAAGTTTCCACAGAAATACTGGGAAGAAGCAGTATTCTTGAACTACGAAGCAATATTACTCAAGCAGTATTCTTGAGTCATTGTTGAGCCTCTGCTCATCCATGAGGGCGTGGGACAGGGAAGGCATGAGCTTCAGACTCCCCAGCTGCCAGGAGGTGTGGAAGACGCAGGAGTGGTGGAGTCTCAACAAGACCTTGGGAAGGAGAGTGAGGTTGAGTTTGGGCCAATTCCCATGGATGGCGCGATATCTGAAGAAGAGAGCGCGCCACCCCCAGACAGATCAGAGTAGTCGTCGGAGGTTGCCTCTGAGCATGCGTTAACTCCCCCTTCACTGAGCGGCTCGATGGAGCCTCCAAGTGCATCTCCGCCGCCCGACCTAGAGCCTGTTGCTAAGGAGACGGTTCTTTCGGATGAGCCGCTGGAGGCATGCCCCCGTCACCCCACTTGCAATGCTGTGAGAAATGGACAGGACAGAGGTTGGACTTGCGCAGGAGTCAGAGATTATGATCAAAGACTTTCCCTACTTAAGACTGCAGCTTTCCGGTTTACGCTGCTGAGTCAACTTTCTTCACATGTTGCAGAGCATGTCTAGAGTGTAGTTAGGGAATTCTAGTGAGCTAGCGTAGAGATTCTTATGAAGCGCACTGCTTTTGATGTATCCATTACTTTAATAAAACAAGATTTAATTGCACCTGCATCTCAGCCTCGTGGATCTCGCTTTGAACGGGACAGTCATACTCTTGAGCCATGTCATCTTTATTGACTACAGCTGGCACCCAACTGCAAAATGGACTTCTGGCAGATGCAATCACCAATATGCTTTTTGAGTTACAGCATGGGTGCACACCAAGTGTGCCTCACCTTCATGTGTTCAGGTGCAAGGCTTTTGTTCACATCCCAAAACAAAAGCGGTCAAAATTTGACAATACTGCCAAGGAAGGAATATTCATTGGAAGTTCTGCAATGAAAAAGAGATACTGAGTCATAGATCCCAAAGCTAGCAAAGTTGGAATATACGGAGCTGTCCACTTTGAGGAAAGTGCACACCAACCAGAAGGGGCGCCATACTAAACAGATGCCAATGAAATGGAAGAAGAAACTGAACTATTCTTCCACAATAGAAGGGATCACAGTAGTACACAAGCAGAGGAAGGTGAGGAGTCTGAGCCAGAAGAGGCATCAGAGCTAGAAGGGGCAGCCAAAGCACCAGCACTCAGATGCTCTGAACACACCATCAAAGGTGTACCACCAGACAGACTTGCTTACTTAATAGAAATGAACTCCCAGAGCCAGAAATCTGCAAAGAGAATGAAGCCTTACCCAAAGCTGAAGCTGAGGGATGGAGGCAGTCAGTCAAGGAAGAGCTGGAAGCCCTACACAAGAATAAAACTTGGACAATCGCCAATGGACAATTCTCCATCTTCAATGGAGAAAAGCTATACGCTGCAAATGGATATTCAAATGGATATTCAAGAAAAAGCCAGATGCTGAAGGGAATGTTGAGAGATACAAGGCAAGACTAGTAGAGAAAGGATACTCTCAAAAGTATGGACAAGACTACGATCAAACATTTGCTCCTGCAGTCAAACACATGGCCACCAGAAATCTTCTAAGTGTTGTTGCTAACAAGAAAATGCAGGTGGATCACATGGATAGAAAAACAGCATTCTTGCATAGAGAAATAGAAGAGGAAATCTACATGCAACAGGGTGTGAAGTTCCAGGAAAAGAAACCGTAGTGTGTAAACTTCAAAAATCCATCTATGGTCTCAAACAGACTGCCAGAGCCTAGAATGATAAACTGAGCAAAATGCTGTTGAAAGAAAGCTTTGTACAAGGCATAGCAGAGCCATGCCTGTACAGCAGATTCAGGAACAACAGATGGACCTACCTACTGATTTATGTGGATGACCTACTGTTGGCTTATTGAGATCCATTGGACAAGCAACAGCTAGTGAATCATCTTAACAAAGAGACTGAAGTGAAGTGCCTAGGTGATGTCACTCACAATCTCAGAATACAAATTGAAAGAAAAGATGGATCCTTCTTGCTGAGCCAAAGACAAAATATCGAATATCTTTTTGAGAGTCTAGGACTAAGGATGCATATCCAGCACCTACTCCAATGGAAGTAGGGTACCTGAAACTGGACCACAACAAGCAATGATGGGAATACCATGAGAGCTACAAACAAGCCACCAGGAAACTTCTGTATATCAGCACTGTTACCAGGCCAGATGTGATGGCAGAAGTGGGATACTTGCACAGAAAAAACAGCTCAGCAACCAAGAAGGACTGGGAAGCAGTCAAGAGAGTGGCAAGATATCTGAAGGGCACTACAACCATGAAACTGAAGTTAGCGGCTACCTAAGATCCCAAATTAGTGGGATATGCAGATGCTGATTGGGCTGAAGACATCACAGATCAAAAATCCCCCACGGGAAACATCTCCTACTATGGAGATTCAGCAATGAGCTGGGCAGGTAAGAAACAAGAGAATATAGCACTCTTTTCCACAGAAGCAGAGTATGTGTCAGCTTCTGAAGCAAGCAGACAGTTGACATGGCAATTTGAACTGTTCAAAGAATTAGGCATCTCTATACCTGGGCCTGTCACGATGCATGAAGACAACCAATGATACATCAGACTCATGGAATCAGAAGGGGTGAGTTCACGAACCAAGCACATAGATGTGAAGCACCATTTCATTAGAGATACCTACCACAGAGGACTATTTAAGATGGAGTATTGTCCAACGAAAGAAATGATGGCAGACACTCTGACGAAGGCATTGGGCAAAGTCAGATACTGCAAGCTGTGAGACAAGATTAACCTCGTGGGCTAAACCAAACACTTGTTGAGAAGGGGTGTTGGAAGTGTGGCAAGAGAACTCCAGTTTAGGTTCTTTTGTTTGTATTCCAGAAAGATAGAGTTAGGGTCCTCTAGCTGGCTAGGCTTGCCTATCTTTACCTGTGCTCTCCTCTATCTATCTAATCTACCTAATCTATTTTATATCTCGCCTTTTCTCCCAATAGGAGCCCAGGCTGCAAATCTTCCTTCTGTTGTAAACTGATATGCTCGGGGAGCTTATCTGCCCCTCCTTCATTTGTCTTCTTCGACTGTCCGAGGAAAGGGGAGACATCTTTCTCTTTGTTTTCTCTCTTGAACAATGAGGGCAATACCCAAGTCTGGGCATTGTGCCTCCAACTTAGTTAGTTAGTTAGTTAGAACTAGGTATGCCTTTCCTATCTATCATGTATTTCTATAAATAAAGTAGCTTTTTCTTATTTTGCTAAGTCTTAAGTCTCAGTGATTTAAATGCAGGGTAAAAGCCTGCTTCTTAGGTAAATACACACACTGGCACACGGATCTCAGAACACTGAGTTACTCTCCATACGCATAGAGAGAAGGATGGGGGGAATAAAACCTTGTTCCTGCTTCTTAGTATCTTTGTGGCTTTCGATACCATTGACCGTGGTATCTTCCTGGACCAACTCCTTGGAATATGAATTGGGGGCACAGTGTTTTCAGTCCTAGCTATGGGACCGACTCCAAAGAGTAGCGTTGGGTGATTGCTTTTTGGTCCTTTGGCAGTTGTGCTATGGGGTGCCACAGAATACCATCTTATCCCCAGTGCCACTTCCTGGATTGCACTACCACCATCAACATCCCCAACCACCACCTTGGATGATGGCAGGCATGCACACACACAGCATGCTAACATGCTAACGTGGCCAGGCCTATTTAAGTCCCCACCATAGGAAGCAGATCTTGAGTGTTGTGGCACCTACCCTTTGGAATTCATTACCCTTAAAGTTAGGCAGGCACAGTCTCTGTTGTCTTTTTGGTGCCTACTGAAAGCCTTCCTTTTTCAACAAGCCTTTTAATTAGAAACCTTATCTAGTCTGCATCTGTGCTGGAATTATTATTTATTTAATACGTTCTGGTTTTAAGATTTTTTTAGTGCTTTGTTATGTGTTTGCTGCCCTGGGCTCCTTTTGGGAAGAAGGGTGGGAAATATATTTTAAAAATAGTAAAAATAATTATATGTGGAAGCACCCCTGGCTGATTCTATGATTTAGCAGTCAGACTTATCAAGCCCCATTTCCCTTTACTAGCCATGTATTTCTCTAGTCTGAGGGTCTGCAAGAATGATCAAACCATATTAAGATTAGTTCAGGGTCTGGAGTGTCTGAGCTGCAGCTTCTCAGCATTGATGTAATGATGGGGACTAATTATCTCCTTGCATTCATACCATTAAGCTTCTCTGCTGACATACTGAAAAGCAGTGGAAAATTTATCAATGATGCAGTTTGGAAGCACCTCACCTCCTGTTTCTCCTATTAAGCACCCTCTCCCTCCCTCCCTCCCTCCCTCCCTCCCTCCCACTCTCCCTCTCTCTCTCTCTCTCTCTCTCTCTCTCTGTGTGTGTGTGTATATATATATATATATAGTACTTATCGTTCCCATAGAAACGTAACTAAATCTTTCCTCTAATATCATTCTGGAGGTCCCTGCAGAACCGGGAAAAAAGACCATAGATTGTCAAACCATTTTTATCCTGACATGGAGAGTAACACGCCTGTTACTTAATAGAGTTTGCCACATCGGATGACGTATGCAGTGTAACCTAGCTAAAAAAGCTCTTTCTAAAAATGTACTTGCAACTGTTTTTACTCCCTTAGCATTCTGTATTTGTTACCCAATACTCACTCAAATGGCCCATTAATTAATTCACTGAAAAAATTATCTTGAGTAATCTTCTCTTACTTTCTTCAAGATTCAGAATTGGAGGAATTGAGTTTCTGGGAATGGAAGCAGGCTTAGAGGCAATTAAAACCAAACAAACAACCATCAATATAATAGCTGAACAGAGGGCCTGATATAGGCATACAATGGGAATAGAAAATAATGGAATAGAATTATTAAAATGTTCAATGGTCCCAATACTCAATTTCTCCTATTTCAATATTATAGGTACACTGGAAGATGCCCAAACAGGCTGCTGGTCCTTTTAGCTCAGTAGTGTCTGCTGAATGGTAGTGGCTCTCCAGGATTTCAAACATGGAACATTCCCAGCCCTACCTAGAGATGCTGGGGGATGAACCTGAGACCTTCTGCATGCAAAGCAGATGCTCTTCCACTGAGCTATGGCAGCAAGGTAAGTCTTCTGCAGTTGCTGTTGCAGAGGAACACTTCATCGATGTATTCCCCGATGAAACCAAAGAAACAGTTCTCTCTCAGGTCTCAAAATAGTGACATCAAGATAAGTAGGATGCAAAATGAAGAGAAACCCTGAAGTAATTAAAACACATATATACACAAATGCTTGGAAGACTAGCCATGTACGTAGGGACATGCAAATCTGTCAATTTTGGTTTATTTCGCTTTCTCATCCTTCCCAATCTTGAGTTCAGTTCTCCAAATTTCCACATCAGTTTCCAATTTTTTTTAAAAAAAAATCTTCATGAAAATTCACCAGCATTTTTGTGTGAATTTTTCCTAACACATTTTTGCAAAGCAATTTCCCTTAATATATTTTTGTATGTTATTTTCACTCATATATGCATGTATAGATACACTTTAGTATATGCATTTGTGCACACATCACTTGGTTGTACAACTGAATGCAAAACTTGGAGAATTTAAAAGGATGTATGTGTTTTGGACTGCATATTGTTTTAAAAGGTGCAAATTAGGTAGACTCAACTTTAAATGGAAACCAAATTGAAAATCTCCCATATCCCTACTGTCGTGGGAGGGCTAAATGTGTGTTGTTGTTTTAAAAAAGAATTTGTTATGGCCTGTTAGGCTAACAATCCTGTGTTTCAGAAGCCATTACAGGACACGCTATTGGAGAGAAAATAAGTACAGGAACCAGATTATGGCCCATGCAGACTGCATAAAGGTGTGGGTTTCTGGAGAGGAGCTTGCAGCCACTTTGCTCCACCTTAGTCTGAAAATTGGGGAACCTGCCTTTTCTATATGGGGTTGCCCTCCCTGTGCAGTAACAGGTATGCAGTTTAGGGGTGCTCTTAGAACCATCTTTGTCCATGGAGGCCCAGCTGATGCAGAATGCCGCAGCCCAGGTGGTAAGTGGTGCTCCTTATGGAGCACATATGATGCTGGTGCTGAGGGATTTGTACTGGCTGCCTATTAGCCACTGAACCAGTTTAAAGATTCTGCTACTAACATACTAAATCCTAAATAACTCTGGACCAGGTTAACTCAAAAAACAGAAAGGGCATTGCATTCAGCAAATGGAACCCCGTTAGTTTTGGCATAGCCTGAATTTTTTTGGCTTGTGGTAACATGGAGTGGACTTTTTCACTGGTGACACCAGTAGAATGCTCTCTGTGGTGTGTCCCCTTTCTTCTTATATAATATTTTTGCAAGCATCACACTACATGCATATGTATGAAGCTGCAGGGCAGCGTTGGGGATGGTGACACTGTGGGATGGCAGTGGCAATGGTGCCACCACTCACTCAAGGCAACAGGCAGCAGTGGCACTGGTGCCCACGGTGATCAGGTGAACAAGTGAGTAAGGTAGTGGTGGAGGTGAGCTACGGGCCTGGCCCTTGGTGGGTGGGTGGGTTGGTCAGTCAGTTGGTTGGGGGAGGGAGAGGGGGAAGGAGGGGGACCCTGGGGAGACCCAGGGGGGAGGGAGACCCATGGGAGGGAGCGTGGGAGTAGGAAGGGTGACACATGGGGGGAGGGAAGGAGGGCTGGCTGGTGACCTGTGGGGGGGAGGGAGGGCTGGTGACTCATAGGAGGGGAGGGAGGACAGGTTGGTATCCCATTGGAGGGGAGGAAGGGGGGAGTGCTAGTGATCCTAGATGTGTGACAGGTGCTCCTCTCACTAAACTGGCTACAGCATGAGCTGCAGCTTCTAGATCACTGCCAAGGGAAACCTCACCTAGAGCACATTACAGTAGCCCAATCAAGAGGTTACCAATGCACGAATCACAGTGGCCAAGCTTTCCCTGTCCAGGAAAAGGAGTAGATGGTGTACCATCCTATGCTGATAATAGGTGCTCCTTGCCACAGAGGTGACCTGAGCCTCCAGTGACACAGATGAATCTAGGAGCACCTCCAAACTCTTCCGTCAGAGGGAGTACAACCCCACCCAGAATTGGTGAACTCCCGACCCCTGGACCTGGAACCAATCACCCACAAAGTATCCATCTTACCAGGATTCAGTCTCAGTTTGTTGGCCCTTGTCTACCCACCACTGGTGTAAAACAGTCACAGCCTCTCCTGATTCAAATGTTATGGAGAAACAGAGCTGGGTGTCATTAGCATACTGAAGACACCATGTCCCAAATCTCCTAATGACCGCTCCCAGTGGCTTCATATAGATATTAAATAACATTGGGGATAAAATAGTGCCCTGTGTTGCTCCACATCACAACTGCCAGGGGGAAGACCATAATCCCCCAATGCTATTCTCTGAACCCAGCCTCATAGGTAGGATTGGAACCACTGGAACATAGTACCACCAACTCCCAACTCACTGAGACAGCCCAAGAAGATATCATGGGCAACGCTATCGAAAGCTGCTGAGGGATCAAGCAAGAGCAATCCGATCACACTCCCACTATCCCTCTCCTCTCAGGGTCACCAAGGCTAATTCCATTCCAAAGATGGGCCTGAACCCAGACTGAAGTTGGTCAAGATAATCAGTTGCCTCCAAGAGTGTCTGCAGTTAGAATGCCACCACCTTCTCAAGTACCTTGACTCCACAAAGGGGTATTTGTCATCAGGTAGTAGCTGTCTTCAGGGTCCAAGGAGGGCTTCTTTAGGAACGCCTGCCTCCTTCAAGGTATCAGGCACCTTCTCACATGCAAAGCCATGTTAACCACTCCCTGGACCTACCCAGCCAAACCCCCCTCGACTAGCCATGAAGCACAGGTGTCAAGAGACCATATTATGGGCCGAACCGCTGCAAGCAACTTGTCCACATCCTTAGACCTCATCAACTGAAATGACTCCTGCTCAAGATTAGGCACTTGTGAGATACCTCACCTGGCTCTGTAACTACTATAACATTCAACTCAACATGAAAACAAGTTATTTTATCCTTAAAGTGCCTGGCAAAATTGTCACAGCAGGCATCTGATGGTTCCATCACTCTGTTCCCAAGGACAAGTGTCAACAGTCCCCTCAACACATGGAATGCTCAGAAATATGATGTCAGGTGCAGGGCAGGTGGGCATGGCTTGGCCAAAACTGCCAATCATCAGCTAATTATTGTGGCTTGCAAAGCCCTGGTGTCTTTGCCCACATTGTTTAATTTCAATTTTAAAATGACTTGATGTCATTTTCATGTTTGGTGACTGGCAGGTGGGCAGCTCTGCCCACCTGTCAAACCTGGCCCATGGGGAAGATAAAGATCTGGCCCATCACCTGTATTCAGTTCCCCACCCCTGTTCTAAACCATAGTTTAAAATCACACCTGAATACCTTCATATCTTTCTTGAGAAATCAACAGAGTCATGATCAAAGCTTGATTTGTAGTAACCATAGAAAAATGTTTCCATTGGCAAACAGGTGAGGTCTTCATTGGCCTCTTGTGTCTAAATATCTGGGTTCAGGGATTGGAAGCTTTTTTTAAATGAATAAATAGAAATGAATATGTCAGACTTGAGTTCTGAAGCATTTCCTGTATGGTTTGATGGAGCTGTAAAAAGCTGTAACTCACTGAAGCTACAAACATCTTTGAATTTCCAAATGTCATCTCAAGTGGTGATGTGCTGAGATAAGCATGTCCTGTAAAATTGCACAGGCTGCACACTTAGCATATTGAGAAGCACGAGGGGTTATTAAATAAAATATTCTTGCAAAATACTTGGAATCAGAGGTGGGGAGGATAAACCTTATTTCCATTTGGTATTAAGTCTCAGTAGCCATAAATGGAAAGACATCAAATCTTGCTAGCTAAGGATCATGTGACAAATGCTTTTTAGCAGGGGGGGTCGGGAATTAAACAGAACAATCCTATTCAGAAGTAAATCCAACAGCACTCAGTGGTGATTACTCCTGGGCAAGGATGAGGAAGAAATTTGATTTTGTTTGCATTTTAGTGAGAAACTACCTAATTCGCACTTCTCAAGCCAACACGTGAACCAAAGAGCAGCTCTCTTTTGACATTCGTGCTGCTCCAAATTTTTGTGATACACAAAAAGGCATATATCCATGAAAAGAGCTCCCCACACCTTCGCAAGTACGTATGATGGGGACACGAGATAGGGCCTTTTCGGTGGCCGCCCCTAGGCTATGGAACTCCCTCCCTCCCAAGGTGCAATTAGCTCCTTCCTTGCCATCTTTCCGGCGACAAGTAAAGACTGTTTTATTTCAATGGGCATTTGGGATAGAGAACGACTAGGATTAAGTGTCCTAGGATTGGTGACTACATTATATGGTTTTATTATTTTAAATTGTCTGCTGTTTTTAACGTATGTTTTATAGTTTTAATTTTTCTCAAAGTTTAATTTTTTCTATTTTTAATTGTATACTTTGTATGTTTTAATGGTGTGTTGTTTTTAGTTGTAAGCCGCTCTGAGTCCTATTGGAAAAAGGGCGGGGTAGAAATAAAGTTTATTATTATTATTATTATTATTATTATTATTATTATATTGGGAGAATTACTTGCAAAAAATTAGGAAAAATCACTTACACAAATGTGTATATTTGGAGAAATTTGCACTAAAGTGATGATGAATTTTCATGACTTAAAAAAAATCCAGATTGATATGGAAATTTGGAGAACTGTACTTAAGATGAGAAAAATGTGAAACTGAGAGAAACCAAAATTAGCAGATTCAACCATCCCTACAAATTAGGATTCCAATCCAAAAATGGGGAAGGGGTCTATATTCTCCTAGTCTTCATCTGGAGACAAGATCCATCCTCACACTAGGCTTCCACAGTCTCTTACTTTTCCTCTGTTGTAGGGATATGGAACACTAGTCTTGAACTGCTCATTGGTTGGGACCTACAACAGAGTCACAGCCTAACCTAAAGCAGTTGCACCTTCAGCACTAGAACCATATAAATATGGGGTACAACATTGAAAAAGGAGATCCTGTAATGTTAGTATCTAAGTAGCCAATGGCTGTCTGCTGGTCTTGCAGCACAAGCAGCTTGCAGAATCTAAGCACGGCTGATCCATAAGTGATGTAATACCTGTGATACAGCACCTATTTAGTGACTTGATGGAGCCCTTTGAAACTGTGTGTGGAGGAATGGTGAAAGCCAAACAGCAATAGCACAGGAGTGGGTGAGAAAGAGGTGGGAAGCAGCTGGGAGGCCAGAATAAATATCCGAAACTCTCCTGGCAAGGCAGAAAAGTCCATAAGGCCAATTGCCTTCCAAAGGCAGGGTTGGCTGTGGGCCTTTGTGGAGCAATTGGGCCCTGTTACGCAGGCCTGGTCATGTAGGATTCCCCCAGCTGCCCAGAGCAGACAAACAGGGAAAGAGACACAATGAGATGAAATTCGCACTTGTTGACCAGGGATTCAGTCTGTTCTAGAGATGGACGAACTTTCTCTTCGTTTCTCATTTTTCCAGTTGTGAGCTCAGTTTGCCACATTTCTACCTCACTGCGATTTTTTTAAAAGGCCTCAAAAAATCCATCAGCATTTTAATGCAATTTCTTCAGATATGCACATTTTAATGCATATTTCCCTAACGTACATGTTTTTTGCAAGCAGTTTCCCCAAACATATTGCATTTTATGTTATTTTTGCTAATGCATTTGTATGCACACTTTCCTCTAATACAGTAGGGCCCCGCCTTACAGTGTTCCATTTTACAGTGTTCCGCTGATGCGGTGGCTTTCAATTAGGGGAAATTCTCTGTTTTAAAGCCGATTTTGTGCTTTTGCGGCATTTTGCGGCATTATGCGGCATTTTGGCGTCATTTTCACGCGACGCAACCCATTATAGTCAATGGGTTCCGCTTTACGGCGATTTCCGCTTTACGGCACGGGCCTGGTCCCTAACCCGCCATATAAGCAGGGCTCTACTGTATATGCATTTCTGCACATATCTTTTGGTTGGAGAAGGGCTTCAAGAAATTTCGAGAAGTGCTAATTTCAAAGGATGGCTGTGTTGCAGTTCATGTGTTGTTCTGAATTAGGTAGGTTTGCATTAAAATCCAAAGCTAACCAAGTTTCTCCCCTATCCCTAGCTGCACCCTCTGCTGAGCTGTGGATTCTGTTTGTTTGTTTGTTTGTTTGTTTGTTTGTTTGTTTATTAAATGTATATAGCCAAAGGCTGTTACAAAAGCAAAACATAAAACATAACTATACACAAGACTAAAATAAAACAAGCAATAATTTGCTAATAAATTCAATTACAGCTATTAGCACATTTGACTCTAAGTTTCTTTGCTGCCAAGGCAAACTTGGCTGTAGATAACACAATGTGGGGTTGTACAGAAGATAATAAAAGGATCACTTTTTGGGAACAATTAAGGTCTTTCCTCGTGGCAATCAATGGATTTAAAAAATTTTCACGTGGGAGAGAGAACATTGGGCATACAAGCATATAGTGTACCAAATCCTCAGGTACCTTGCATCCAGCTATGCATAAACGGTCACCAATAGGAATTCCAAGGTATCTGCCCTGTAAATATGCTGAAGGCATTACCTGGAATCTCAGCTCAGTGTATGCTTTGCGCAGGGGGGCCAACGTTAGTATATCAAAATAATTAAGGGCTGTACCATTTGGCATAATATGTGGAAACCAATGGGAAAAGGATGAGGTGGCGATCGCTGCTCTATCCACTTGTAGGCCATGTTCAAACATGAAATTACGTAGCGCGTCTGGGTTAAAATTTGTAAGAAGGGTGGGCGTCAAAAGATATTGGAAACCAAGGGCAAAAAAGTTAGAGGCCCAGCCCCCATTTTCCATTTGGTCCTCCCAGCATAGTTTTACCAGGGAGGATGAGTCGAGGAGTGAAAGTTTTTTCCAATAGCGTAGAAATGATAAATCAAGTCTAACCATTAAGGAAGGGGCATTTAATTCCAGTCTCACATGAGCGGCTGGGGTACTTTTTGGGAGGCCCAAGATTTGTTTAAAAAAAGTATTTTGGATTGACTCGAGGGTCATCCTTAGTGAGTGGCCCCAGATCTCATTTCCATACAAAATTGTGGGAAGAAGCTTAGCTTTATAGAGATTGAGCATAGGTCTTACTAGTTGGCCACCCTTTGAGTAAAAATTTTTTTTAAATAGGCCCAGTGTTCTGAGAGCTTGTAGTTTGATACACGCTAACTGGTGGGACCAGTGTAATTGGTTGTTTATATGTATTCCCAAGTATTTAAAGGAGGATACTTGCTCTAGAGTGTGGCCATTTAGTCTCCAGATGGTTCTGGATCAGCTGTATCTCCCACACACCATTATTTTTGACTTTGAATAGTTAATTTTTAAAGATTGGGAATCGCTATATTCCTGTAGTGCCAAAAGCATACGTTTAAGGCCAATCTTGTTCTGTGATAATAGAAGTAAGTCATCAGCGTAGAGTAGAACAGGCACCTTCCTGTTCCTGACCGCTGGAGGAAAAAACTCTGGTGAGGCCATTACTGGGACAATATCATTGATGAAAAAGTTGAATAAAAATGGCGCCAGTATGCATCCCTGTTTGACTCCTTTCATCATTGGGATTTTTTGGGAAAGCGTACCATTAAGTCCCAGGCGTATTCTTATGACTGTATCATAATGGAGGATTTGAAGAAGCCATAAAAGCCTTTTATCTAAGCCAGCCTTATCTAGTTTCTGCCATAGTCAAGTGCGATCGACAGAATCAAAGGCCGCGGCAAAATCAATAAACGCTAAGTAAAGAGAATGCAATGGGCCCTTTTTAACTTTCCCAATGAGATGATGCAATATAAACAATTGGTCCAGCGTGCTGGCTCCCTCTCTGAAACCTGCCTGGACTTCAGATATAATAGAATGTTCCCTATCCCAATCGCGGAGTTTACTTAATAAATATCACCCATAGAGCTTTGCTGCAACATCAAGAAGGCTGATAGGTCTATAACTTGAAGGTAAGGCGGGATCACCCTTCTTGAATATCGGAATCACTATGCTCGTTCTCCACCCCTGGGGAATACATCCAGTATTATTTATTTTAGTAAACAGAGCCGCCAGGATGGGGCACCACCATAGGGAGTAGGCTTGGTATAGGTCGGGAGGAATCATGTCCTGGCCAGGGGCCTTGCCTAAACGCAGAGACTTGATTAATTTGTCAATTTCCTCGACCGACACTGGGGGCCATACTGGAGAGTCTGGAGGAAGAGATGGCAAACTTTGGGTTGATGGTATTAAATCACCAAATATAGTTTGAAAATGTGTGACCCAAGTATCTGGAAGAATCGGAGGGATTGAATTTATAGATTTATCATAAAGGGAGACGTGAATCAGGCTCCAAAATTCCTGCTGACTTCCTTGGCGGGCTGCTAGGTCAAGGCAATGCCAAAATTTAATAGAATATGATAATCTTTTATTTTTCAATAAATTATTGTATTCTTTTTTTAATTTTAAAAGTTTGGCAACCGCCGATTCCAAATAGTGTAGCCTTGTAAAACGGGTTTGATAACAAAGTTGTTTCTTCTTAGCCCTACAATATTTATCGAACCATGGCTTAAGGCCTCTGTGGATTCTGAAGGCACAGCAATGCCCCTGGCTGAAGCAAACCCAGCAGAGGCAACAGGAACATAAGAAGAGCCTGCTGGATCAGGCCAATGACCCATCTAGCCCCGCATCCTGTTCTCACTGTGGCATACCAGATGCCTATGGGAAAGGGCCATAGTTCAGTGGTAGAGCATCTGCCTTGCATGCAGAAGATCCCAGGTTCAATCCCCAGCATCTCCAGGTAGGGCTAGGAGAGACTCCTTCCTGAAACCCTGAAGAGCTGCTGCCAGTCAGTGTTGACAATACAGAACTAGATAGACTAATATGGTTTGACTCAGCATAAGGCAGGTTCCTATGTTCCTGTGTTATGGGAAGCACCTAAGCAGGACCTAAGCACAACACCACTCTCCTTCCTGCGGTTTCCTGCAACTGGTATTCAGAAATATCCTGCCTCCAACCATGAGAGCCAGTGTGGTGTAGTGGTTAAGGTGTTGGACTACGACCTGGGAGACCAGGGTTCGAATCCCCACATAGCCATGAAGCTCACTGGGTGACCTTGGGCCAGTCACTGCCTCTCAGCCTCATGAAAACCCTGTTCATACGGTCGCCGTAAGTCGGAATTGACTTTATATTTTTAACTGTGAAGGAAGAGCATCACCAACGTGGCTAGTAGCCTCTGATAACATTATCCTCCATGAATTTGCCTAATCCTCTTTTAAAGCCATCCAATATGGCAATATCTTCTGAGGCCTCCAAAGATGGAGCTACTCACAGCACATCCAGGGTGAAGGTGATTCCTTGGTCTGAAAAGTTCAAAAATGACCTGAAGATGTCCCTTGAGAGGACCTCCTCTAAACAGAGAGAGAAAAAGTGAGATCTAATTGAGGGAAGCCTGCCAAGTGCCTCAAGAAACTAGGACATAAAATGGTATGAACAGCAACAACACAGAAGTGTATTTTTATGCCAGTTATTTTGATAAGCCTTTTAGTTTATAAAGCCCAAAGGCTATAAACAGGAAAATACAACCTCTGAAAAATGGAGTATTTCTCTTATTATTTGCAGCCTATAAAGCAGTGAAGCAAAACAACTGAACAATAATAACCTATGGACACTTCTGATATCGAGCTATTACATGCAGCAATTACACACAGCTGGAGAGGTTCAGCACTCAGGTACACTAGGGAAATCCCAGGTAATTCAGGAGTGCATCTGAGATATTATAGATTTAAGAAAATTCACAATGAGATTAACTCTTCCCGTTGTGGTTTGTTTCAATGCAGAAGATTCTATGTTCTGTTCAGGCCAGAGAGTTAGTGAGCAATTCTAACTTCCCACCCCTCTCATGCACAGCAGTCAGATTAGAAGAAGGGTGGGACAAGAAGATTGCCGTGCCTGCCAGGAGCTAACACAGTAACTGAGCCTGGATCTGGCCTGCTGCTGCCATACTGACAACAGCAGGGCTGACCCAGGATCAGATGTTCACTGCTGCTTAGTCCAGAGCTCTCCTGACCTTGCCACCACCTTGCCCCATCCCAATGAGTGGCAGTGCCACAGCTATCACTCCGCCCCCTTTGTGTGCCACAGCTGATCCCAGATGGCAAAGGCAAATCAAATACATACAATATATATTTATGCAGAATATTGCAGGTTTAACATTGGAAGGGCACTGGTCCTGTTTTACAGATGAGACTCCCATTTTACAGATGGGGAACACTGAGACAGGACAATAAATGACTGGTACCCAGACCAGTCAGTGAATCTATGGCAGAGAATTCATATGTAGAAATAACTGCTTGGTAATCATAAGAGGAGTTCATCTTATGCAGAGTGACACTGTTCACTGAGCAACTCTAGCTTCTCCATCCCCACAAACTTCTAATTAAGTAACAGGCCTTACATAATGAAAACCTACCTAGATTAAAGTTCTAGCATCTCTCTCTACCTGCTGACCCCACTTCCATTACCAGCAAACAAATTAGAAAACACATATGTTTTGTTCTCTGCCCAACAACCCACTTCTCATTTCCCCTCTTACTTTCCTTCCAAAAACACTTCATAAAAACAAGTTCTTACTAACCAATATAGCCCAAGCTTCTAATCTGTATTTAGCACTAAGTCTTTGGGGGAGGAGCAATTTCATTCGAAACAACATGTTTTGTGCCAATTTCTTTGCCGCCCCACTGAAGATTGAAGGTTATGTTGTGATAAACTATTATAGTTTTTGACAATGCTGTAAGGTAAAGCATATCAAGAATGCCGAAGATTGTATACAACCATAGTGATGCCTGCTCCCTGAGGATGCATCCTTAGATCCAATAAATAGAAGGAGGGGAGAAATGAACTAGATGATGGAAGGATGGGGCAGAGATGCCTGTCCCAGCTAAATTGGGGTGATTGGAGAGCAACCTGGAACGGGGAGGTCTGAGTCTCTAGTAGCATCATCAAACATCACTAATGGTTGGGTGAATTAAAACTGATGATCTTTAAACAAAGGGTCTCTTGCTTCGTCCATTCTTTTGCTCTCCTTCATCTTCCCTTTAATGAGAATATTTCCTAGTAGAAATTATCCTTCATCACTCACACTGAGCAAAATAGAATAGACCAAGGGGAGCTTTAAGTACAGTTAGCATCTCAGTGCTACAATTTCCAGTAAGATTTCCTGCCAGGCACAACTCGAGCAATGGAATTGTTGTTGTAAAGCAAGTGCGGGAAAGCTTTGGCCCTCCAGATGCTGCAGAACCCCAACTCTGAGTCCCATCTTTCCTAGCCATTGGCCACCCTTCCTGGGCTGCCAGAGTTGTAGTTTAGCAACATCTGGAGGGCCAAAGGTTCCTCACACCTGTGGTAAAGACTGCCTATGGGTGGGGGTCACCCTTACCAAGAGCAACCTAGTGCTAGAGCATCCTTCACTAATCTGGTGTCTCCAGATGTTTTCCATCAGCTCCGTCCAGTACCGCTGTACACACCATTTCTTCTTCTAAATCACATTGCTTCCGATAAACCTTTATAAATCATCATGGCTACATCTCCCCCCCCGATGCTACATTGTGCCCCAACTTCTGAGTTTACTTTTGCCTTACCAAGGCAAATGGTATGTAGGATCTCTGGCCAGAGGCTATCCTACTTTTTATTACTGGTACAGTAACCAACACGATGTTTGTGCTGAATAAATATTAGGGGTGAAATCCCAAGGTACAGTATATAATCGTTACCATAACTCGAAGAACTGCCCTCCAGGATGGCAATGGTTCTTAATGTGCTGTGGAGGTAGCTAGCTATTAGTTAGGAAGGTACATGTTGGGATTTAAGAAGGTACATCTTGTGACATATAAAATATATATTAAAATCAGTATGAGACCTTTGGTCTTCTATGGGTTAATAAATTCTAACCTGAGTCACTAGCAGTAAGACAGAGCACATGCTGATAACCTTACTTACCATCTTTCCATTTTGCCTGATTTGGCTTTGGGAATGGGATGCAATCTGTCCAAGTCTTTCAGTCCAACTGGAGCCTACAAAAGTAATGTACCATCAGCATACGTTGAAGACTGATTATGTGGAGTGGAGATTGTGGTCAAGATGTATGATGAATTTTGCAATTTGCCTATCATGTGGTTCACATACAGATATAACACAAATAGAGTTATTAAGCATCCTTGGCAAACTCCAAGGATTGGGGGGGTGTTCATATTTTCTAGTATGAAAAACTGTTGGAGTTTAGAAATTGAGATACAATGAAGTGCTAATGCTAAACTCATTCTAGAGAGCCCCATGCTTGTGTCATGTCCCCTTGCCTTTGCTTCTCCAAACAGAGGCTGTTGAAGGTGGGTTACTAGCAGAACAAGATATTGATATTTCCCTCTGTTGCACCAACAGCAATACAAATCATCTGCAGTAGAGCTGTAGGACCTCTTTTATTACCCCGACACCCACACACCTCTTTGATACATTTTAGCAATCAATCTCTCCTGTCTGTTCCTACTCCCTATACTATCATTCTCTCTCTCACTTCTCGTGACCTAGCTCCTTGATGAATTTCAGCACGACAGCTCTTTCCCAAAATGTGCTAAAGGCATACATTTACCCCATGCTTAGAAGCCCTTCCAGCTTGCGCATGATACATGAGGTGTGGGTCTCAGGCCTTAAAACTGGCTTCTGAAATAGATTTCAGGGTCTCAGAAAAGGGAAGATTTGGCTGAAGATGGTTCTAATGTTCTAGCTGAAAACATTAATGCTCTAGTTGAGAAAATAATCTGGCTGAATAAAACTCATTATATACTCTGGTATGTTCTTATTTAGTGTGGACAGACAAAAAAAAAGTACTTCTTCACACAGTGCATAGTTAAACTATGGAATTTGCTCCCACAAGAGGCAGTGATGGCCACCAACTTGGATGGCTTTAAAAGAGGATTAGACAGATTCATGGAAGATAAGGCTATCAGTGGCTACTATCCATGATGGCTATGCTCTGCCTCCATAGTCAGAGGTATGCTTCAGAATGCCAGTTACTGCAAACCTCAGGAGGGAAGAGTGCTCTTGTGATCAGGTCCTGCTTGTGGGCTTCCCATAGGCATCTGGTTGGTCTTTGTGAGGACAGGATGCTGGACTAGATGGGCCATCTCCTGATCCAGTAGGCTCTTATGTTCTTAGTGTGTGTGTGTGGGGATAACCTGTGGGTCATTTATCACAGAATCATAGTAGAGTTGGAAGGGGCCTATAAGGCCATCAAGTCCAACCCCCTGCTCAGTGTAGGAACCCAACTTAAAGAATACCCAACAGATGGCTGCCAACTGCCTCTTGAATGCCTTAAATGTTGAAGAGCCCACCACCTCCCTAGGCAATTGGTTCCATTGTAGTACCACTCTAACAGTGAGGAAGTTTTTCTAGATATTAAGTCAAAATCTGACTTCCTGTAGCTTGAGCCCATTGTTCTGTGTCCTGCACTCTGGGATGATCGAGAAGAGAGCCCGTCCCTCCTCTGTGTGACAACCTTTCAAGTCCTTGAAGAGTGCTATCATATCTCCCCTCAGTCTTCTCTTCTCAAGCCTAAACATGCCCAGTTCTTTCAGTCTTTCCTGATAGGGCTTTGGTTCCAGTCCCATGGGAAAGCATTTTATTGATACCTTCAGCTTGGCAAGTGCCACTTCTTTCAGATTGGCAAGTGCTGGATGGGGTCCTTCAGTAGTTGTTTGGTATTGTACCATATTGCCATTCAGAGCTTGGAAAAGTTACTTTTTTAAACTACAGCTCCCATCAGCCCCAGCCAGCATGGACACTGGATTGGGCTGATGGGAGTTGTAGTTCAAAAAAGTAACTTTTCCAAGCTCTGTTGCCATTACTATGAGACACGCTTAAGCTTTATAGCCGTTTCCTATGGAATGTTTGAAAGGAACAGTGTGGAAGGTTCTGGAACACAACAGGCCTATCTGTCTTCTTCCTGGTCAAAAATAGTTGGGGAAAGCACAATTTTCAAAGGATTCTATGTTCCCAACGCTGCACAAGTTTTTTTATTTTTATTTTATTCGATTTATTAGTCGCTCATCTGGCTGGAAACCCAGCCACTCTGAGCGACGTACAAAATAAAGGCATATAAACATCAAAAAAGAAGCAATAAAACTAAACAACAAAGTAGAAGCTATCCCCCAACCCACACAGCCCAACCCAAAGATCAGAAAGTCCTCCTAAAGAAGCTCCCTTTTGAAGGCTGGAGGGTGGGGCAAGGCAGGTGGAAGCAGCCTCCCCTGATGGCAACAGAGTCTCTCTCCCCTCATAGTCCTTCTCTTGAGGCAGCTTCCTTTTGAAGGCTGGAGGGTGGGGCAAGGCAGGTGGAAGCAGCCTCCCCTGATGGCAACAGAGTCTCTCTCCCCTCATAGTCCTTCTCTTGAGGCAGCTCCCTTTTGAAGGCTGGAGGGTGGGGCAAGGCAGGTGGAAGCAGCCTCCCCTGATGGCAGCCAAGTCTCTCTCCCCTCATAGTCCTTCTAAGAACATAAGAACATAAGAAGAGCCTGCTGGATCAGGCCAGTGGCCCATCTAGTCCAGCATCCTGTTCTCACAGTGGCCAACCAGGTGCCTGGGGGAAGCCCGCAAGCACGACCCCCCTCCTGAGGCTTCCGGCAACTGGTTTTCAGAAGCATGCTGCCTCTGACTAGGGTGGCACAGCACAGCCATCATGGCTAGTAGCCATTGATAGCCCTGTGCTCCATGAATTTGTCTAATCTTCTTTTAAAGCCATCCAAGCTGGTGGCCATTACTGCATCTTGTGGGAGCAAATTCCATCGTTTAACTATGCGCTGAGTAAAGAAGTACTTCCTTTTGTCTGTCCTGAATCTTCCAACATTCAGCTTCTTTGAATGTCCACGAGTTCTAGTATTATGAGAGAGGGAGAAGAACTTTTCTCTATCCACTTTCTCAATGCCATGCATAATTTTATACACTTCTATCATGTCTCCTCTGACCCGCCTTTTCTCTAAACTAAAAAGCCCCAAATGCTGCAACCTTTCCTCGTAAGGGAGTTGCTCCATCCCCTTGATCATTCTGGTTGCCCTCTTCTGAACCTTTTCCAACTCTATAATATCCTTTTTGAGATGAGGCAACCAGAACTCCTTTTGAAGGCTGGAGGGTGGGGCAAGGCAGGTGGAAGCAGCCTCCCCTGATGGCAACAGAGTCTCTCTCCCCTCATAGTCCTTCTCTTGAGGCAGCTCCCTTTTGAAGGCTGGAGGGTGGGGCAAGGCAGGTGGAAGCAGCCTCCCCTGATGGCAGCTGAGTCTCTCTCCCCTCATCTCATGATGTTTCCACTCATGCAACAAGACTTCCATTTCTCCCCCTCCCCTGCATAACCCCATATTCTGCTCAGGAGGGACTACCAGGCCTCTAGAGTTGATTTTGAGGATACTCAGAGGGCTGTAGGGGACAGGAGAGGAAGAGGAAATTCCATGGTGTCCACATAAGTCAGTTGCACCAGCTGAGCTGCCACATTGGAAACACCCCAAAGATGTTATCCATTTTCCTTCATCCAATGCAACAGGTTTTGAGATGTGTCTCACACATTACAGTGCAAGCCTGTGCTTCCAACTGCAGATATATGTAAGAGAGAGATCCTTTGAGCCTACACAACCTGTCCCATTTCAATACCAGAAGTGGGGGCCATTTGTTTTCCTGTTGGGGGCTGCATTCCTTTGAGGAAAAACTGTTGGAGGCCACATGGCCTAAGCCAAACGTGGGTGAGGCATCCCTCTTTTTTCCTCTTTCTGTCACCCTGTCTTCTGTCTCTCTCCATCTCTCTTTCTCTACATGACACTCCCTTTCCCTCCCTCCTCACCACACATATGAAATTAGGCCAAAGGCCCTGCAAAATCAGGCCACAGGATTCCTGCAGCCCTTGGCCACAGGTTCCTCACCCCTGCTCTGCAGCACCCACCTTGCATCAGCAGATTACATTGTGGTTAATGGAGGATGATCTGTTGGGACAAAAGGGGCACTGTCCACCAACCTCAGTCTGCCCTCAGTCAGCCTCATCTACCTGCCTTCTCACTTACAACCAGTCTGGGGGGGGCAGCCTTGGCTGTTAGCTTACTTTTCCTTAGTCTCAGTTTTACCCTGGTAGAACTCAGCAGGAAGGAGGATGGGGACAAAACTATCATTCATTGGCTCTGCCTGTCACTGGCTCTGGCTCCGCCTACTATTGGCCTACCTGCCTTCTGCCCCACCAGCCACCACTGAATGTGGTATACTTGTCTTCAGGTAACTGTAGGGCCAATCTAGTTGTGATGTTATAAACATGATTGGCCCTTATGTGCTAGGCTTTTGTTTAGAAAATAGCAACCCAGTCCAGACTGAGTGTCGTGGGAGCAAAGGGGATTTATGCTCCTGATCAAGCCACTTTGTGGCTGCTCTTTGCGCTGGGAGGACAGATGCCATTAGTGCTAATGGCAGTTTTCTTCCCAGGGCAAAGCAAGGAAACAAATAAAACACAATAATCTTGGGACGATTTGGATCACAACTGTAGCAGGATCAAAGGGCTGAATTAAAAACTGCTGCACAGATTGGTGTCTCCAACATGCTTTGAAAAGTCATCTTTATCAAGGGAATAGTTATGCTTCTTTTTGAAGACAGTTGAAAAAAATTATCTTGCTGCAGCTCATCAAAGCAGTTCTTTGTTTGGCTTCTTTTACAGCTATAAAAGCTCTTTTGAATACCTTCTTCATCCCCAGCAGTGCCACAGTCATGATCCAGATTGCTCCAAGTGTGGCTTAAATTTAGTCAACAAAAACCAGGTAAGTGCTGGCCATCATGTGCTTAACAACATGTTTAATTTGTCCCTTAGTTGAGGAGACAACAGGCCACTTGGCACCCCCTCCACCAGGTCACACAATCTACCCACACAAAAGCGATGACAACTTGGCATAATCCTTCAAATGTGTTATATGCCTTTGGACTGGATTTAACTCAGACAAGATTTATTTATTTATTTTATTTTATTAATTTAATTTCTATACCACCCAAAGCCAAAAGGCTCTCTGGGCGGTGTACATAAGAGTAAAACAGCAACATAAGATAGAAAAACATAGAAATAAATAGCAAACTCAACAGAACAAATAATTAAATAGCATTAAAATACAATAAAATACAATTAAAGTGTAGTTAAAACAAGCAACGACTCACATACATACACACACCAATCTCATTCACACCACACAGCATACATCCGGCGACAATGTCCCACGCCGAAGACTGTCCTCGCGCAGTGCAGCAGCAACGATGAAATAAGCTGGGACCTGGTCCTGCAGGGCATGGCAGCTGTTAATAGCAGCAGTCCAGCAGGAAGGGTGGTGGTGGTGACAGCCAGGGGAAGCAGCACAGCACAGCACAGCACAGCACAGCACAACGCAACGCAACGCAACGCAACGCAACGCAACGCAACGCAACGCAACGCAACGCAACGCAGCAGCAGCAGCAGCAGCAGCAGCAGCAGCAGCAGCAGCAGCAGCAGCAGCAGCAGCAGCAGCAGCAGCAGCAGCAGCAGCAGCAGCAGCAGCAGCAGCAGCAGCAGCAGCAGCAGCAGCAGCAGCAGCAGCAGCAGCAGCAGCAGCAGCAGCAGCAGCAGCAGCAGCAGCAGCAGCAGCAGCAGCAGCAGCAGCAGCAGCAGCAGCAGCAGCAGCAGCAGCAGCCGATGACGAGGGGCTCTCCCCAGCAGTGCAATGCTCCTCTTCCTGGAGGTAGAAGGTCTCCCAGGCCTCTCAGCCAGCCAGCCTATATATCCCTCCAAGGAGGGACAGGTGGAAAAGGTTAGCCACAGCTGGGTGAGTACCTGGGACCTGGTCCTGCAGGGCATGGCAGCTGTTAATAGCAGCAGTCCAGCAGGAAGGGTGGTGGTGGTGACAGCCAGGGGAAGCAGCACAGCAGCAGCAGATGACACGGGGGCTCTCCCTCCCTGGCAGCGCAATGTTCCTCTTCCTGCAGGCAGAAGGTCTCCTTGCACTCTCTCTCTCCAGCTATCTCAAAGCCCTAAGCTCTTCTGTAATGCTGATAGTAGATACTTGACAGCTACCTCTGGTGGCATCCAAGAGAATGCTGGTGTGGTTAACAAGAAAAGTCAAGGGAACAATACAAGACAAGAAGGCTTCCTTTTAAGCAGAAAAAAACCCCATGAAGTACTGTTCAAATGAGGAAAATATGAAAGACTTCACATTCAGGCAAAACAAATGCAAGCAATACAATGCAATAAAGGAGACAACATGAGGAATGCATTGTTAGAAATTTCAGTGCAAGCCAAAAGAATGTTAAAGTGTGAAGAGCCCTGATGGATCCAGTCACAGGCCCATTTAGTCTAGCATCCTGTGCTCACAGTGGCCAGCCAGATGCCTTTGGAAGCCCCCAAGCAACAGTGCTCTCCCCACTCCCAGCAACTAGTATTCAGAGGCATATTGCCTACAACTGTGGAGGTAGAACTTAGCCATTGAAAGCCTTGTCCATTCATTATATCAGGATATTATATCAGAAGCAGGAAATCAGCCTGGAGGACTGTTGGATCTGGAGATGACATAATAAGAGCCCTGCTGGATCAGACCAAAGACCTATCGACTAGACCACCATTCTGTTCTCCCAGTGGCCATCCTGATGACTATGGGTAGGCCAGAAGCAGGGCATGAGCACAATAGCACTCTCCTGCTTATTGGAGCCAGCAACTGGTATCAAGAAGCATATTTCCTCTGATTCTGGAGTAATATAATCATCATGAATAACAGCCATTGATAGCCTTATCCTCGATAAATGTCTCTAATACCCTTTTAAAGCTGTCCAAGGTGGTGGCTATCATTACATGTCAAAAGGGTGAAAGGGTTACTGATGTAGGACTGGGTAATTGGAGAGATGTTGAACAAATGCTTTGCATCAGTCTTCACAACAGAAGATATTGGACAGATACCTACGCCTGAATCACTAACACAATCCAAGTTCTGAGAAGCTGGTGGGGGGGGGCAGCAGAGGAGAACCGGGCAGAAAGCTCCACAGTATCCATTTCGTGTTTGGGAGCCACTGGCCTGGCTAAACACCAGCTCAGCCAGCAGAGTCATGCACAGGGCTCAAATCTGTTAAATGTTAAATTGTAGGGCAAATTGCAAAATTAAAAATTGTGTCCAGACAGTATACAACTGAGTGTTCTGGAATTATTCAAATGTGAATATATTGATCCTGCTAACAAAAATATGCAACTTGTCACTGAAATTGGCTTCTGTACTAGAAGACTGGAAGGTAGCCAAAGTAACATCAATCATTACAAAGAGATGTGAGGGAGCTAGGAAATTGCAGGCCCATTAGCCTAACATCTGTCCTGTGTAAATTGGTGGAAACCATAATTAAAACTAGAATAGTTAAATATTGAAGAAAGCTTGCTGAGGAAGAATCATCCTAACTTCTGCAAAGGACAAGTCTTTCTTCACCTATCTTTTAGGATATATGAGAGTATTAACATGTAGATGACCCATCTGTCTGCCAAAATGTGCCCATGTGGGTTGGGTGGGGAGATACTGTTCTGGCCCACTGGTTGCATCCAGGTCTCCAGCCCATGGCAGACGTTGTATACTTGGAATTTTAAAAAAGCTTTTGATCAACTCCCTTACCGAAGGTTCCTGGGACAACTTAGTAGTAGTCATGTGATAAGGAAATGGGTCTTCTTAAGGATCAGTAACCGGTAAAAGAACAGGATGCATGGGTTGAAAATACATTGTCAGTTTTTACAACAGAATAAAGTAATAATGGAATCCCTCCCCACAAGGATCTCTATTGTGAGTGGTGTTATTTAATTTATTCATAAATCATTGAGAGACAAGGATATGCAGCAAGGTAGCCAGGATTGCAGATGACATATTAGGGCAAAAAAGTATTAACTTCACATATACACTGATGGGTATATAAATTGATGGTGACTGACCAAAAAAGAGATCTTGGAGTCAAGATGGATAGCTCAATGAAAATGTCTACTTAGTTGTGTTGCAACAGTGAGGCAGGCAAACTCCACGCTGGGGATGATTAGAAAAGGGACTGAAAATTGAATGGACAATATAAGGATGCTTTTATATAACTCCATGCTGTGCAGTTCTGTCATCTCAAAAAGGACAGCACAGAACTAGAAAAAGTGCAGAAAGGGGAAAGTTGGAACATTTTTCATCTGAAACATTTAGCTTTGGGGGGAGAGGAAGAAAAGGGGCATTTATGATAGAGAAGTTCATAAAATTCTGCACTGTGTGCCTAGAGAGGATAGAGAGAGTTTTCTTCCTCTGGCACCAAAATGAATCCTGAGTTCTAATTCAGGCTCACCCATTGAAACTGATTCTGTGGGACAGACAAAAGAAAGCAGTTCTTCAGGAAACAAAGAATTTATGGAACAGACTGCCAGAGGCTTAGATAGCTTTAAAAACAGAATCAGACAAATTTATGCAAGACGGGTGTATGGAAGGATTCTCCAGATGCTCAATGTGTTGTCCAGGCATTTACTTGAATACACAAGAGCTCAAAGTGTGGGTGGAGATAGGGGTGTGCACACAAGCCTTGCTCCCGATGTCCTTAATTCCATCACACATGCACACACACACATGCGCGCGCACACACACACAGAGTCAGAGTCCCAAACCTTCCTTGTGTTGTGATGGGTGTAGTTGTCCAGAGTCTTGGGGGGTCTTAGACCCCTTCATTTTTTGGGACCCAGGTCCCAGCAGGATTCCTTTGTCTCCAACATCCTGCAAGTCAATAAGCATGAAAGGGGAATGTGCTGGCCACCGAGAAGAGGCTTCTAACAAGCTTCCTTGTTCTTTCCTGCTGATTGGTGCAAATCAGAGTGAAAGGAAGTGAGTCAGCCACTAAGACTCTTCTCAGTAGCTAACACACTCCCCCTTTCATGCTGATTGGCTCCTAAGGATGTCTGTTGTTGTGGGAGAAGGCATTAAGGATCTCATTCTCAACCCAGCAGCAAAAAAAGGGGGGAGGCGGAAGATGTGAATACTGATGATAGTATCCCATCTACATCATCAAGCAGTTTGGTAACAGCTTTTATGTGTTCAGCTTTTGCATGTTTCCTTTAACAAATTTACACCCGGTCTTTCCACCATCTAGATCTAGGTTTTAAATTTTGTTTTAATGTATTGTTTTATCTTGTACGTCGCCCAGAGTGGCTGGACAACCAGCCAGATAGGCGACTAATAAATTAATTAAATAAATAAATAATAATAATCTCCAAAGGGGCTTACAAATATGTTTGAATAATTTCCAGACAGGTAGCCATATTATTCTCTGACAGCAAAACTCTTTGTGGAACCCTACTCTGGCTGAGACTGAAAACATCTTGATTATGCTTCATTGATTATGTTTTACTGATTGTGGCATAAGCTTTAACCAGTGCCAGTATGTCTGTGTTATATCAGCAACTAACTATTTTGTGAATTACAGTTGTTAATTGTGTAATGATCACTGGCTGTGCTTTTCTGCTTTTCATTGCCTTCTAACCTCAGATAGCACATCATGTACCTGATGAAGTGAACTGTAGTCCATGGAAGTTAATGCCATAATAAACTTGTTAGACTTTAAGGTGTCACAAGACGCTTTCTTAAGTTTGAATAAAGTTGTTTCCAATCTCAGCCAGAGTGGGATTCCACATGTAGTTCTTCCACCCTTGAACAAAGCAACAGTTTCCCTTATTGAACACCTGGTGACTGTTCCTGAGAGCTGCACCAGAAGCCTGGCACTGCTCTCCACAGATGCCTCAGTACTTGCAGCAAGGCAAAGACCAAATCCACCCTCAGTGCAGCTAAGCTGATATCCATGTTCAGATCAGGAGGTCAGGGCTTTTCCTGCCCCATAGTTCATTCATTCATTCATTCATTCATTCATTCATTTTATTTATATCCCATCCTTCCTCCCAGCAAGAGCCCAGTTCTTCCCACAGGGATGGGCCACAACAGGAAAGGCACTGTCCCTGGCACTCACCAGCCTAACAATTCTTTCTGAATGTTGTGACCCAGGTTGGGAGGGGAGACATTGAAGAGCCTGACACTGACAATGAGGACTGGGGCAATGAGCTGGGGGAAGGGACTAGCAGCTGGGAGAGTTCACAGCATGTCCAGATCCCTGTCACTGAGAGTGCAACTCCCCCCGATCCTGGGCCCCCTGCTAAAGAGCAACCAGAACTGTCAGAGACTGACCCATTAGAAACTGCTCTGTTAGACACGTCCCCTGAGTTAGAGGTGCTGCTTGGTTCACCTGATGTTTCCCAGCCGGGCGCCCCGCAACTTCCCACGCTCGAGCAGACAGACCCCCCCAAAATGTTGGAAGGGAAGCTGAGATCCAACCCCTGTCACCCCACACTTGGTAGCATCAGAGGCAGGAGATTCAACAGACAGAGTTGAGGAGGAGCCACCATTTATGCACGAAAGCCAAGCCTACTTAAGTTGACTCAGGGGTGGGCCCGTTGCTGAGTCAACATCCGAGAGCTGCAAAGACGTGCTTAGTCAGTGTTAGTCAGGGCAAAAGTTCTTAGAAAAAGTAGATAGACTGATGAGTCGCAACGCTTTTGATGTATCTATAACTTTAATAAAAAGAGAAAAACTCAGACGTGAGTGAGACTGAGTCCTTCAGCTTCGGGCAGGACAGTGAAGGATCTAGTAGCAGGGTCTCAGAAGCTAATCACAAGGCTCAGGCATGTTGATATGAGTACAGGCTGTCCTTCAGATAAGCTGGTCCCAAACCATTAGGGCAGGGGTGGGCGGGATGTTGCTGGACTACAACTCCCATCATCCCTGACCATTGGCCACCTTAACTGGGGCTGATAGGAGCTGGTCCAACAACATCTGGAGGGCCACAGGTTCCCCACCCCAGCATTAGGGCTTTAAAGGCTAAAGCCAGTACCTTAAATTAGGCCCAGAAATGATTAGGCAGACATTAGCTGACACAGAATAGATGTAATATGATCAGAATGCCAGCTTGTACAAGTGTTCTCACTGTTGCATTCTGTACCAGATTGACTTTCGGGCCCCTGGCAGTTGTGCTGTGGGGTGTCGCAGGGTACTTGCCCCCCCATGCTGTTTAACATCTATATGAAGTCCTTGGGAGCAGTCGTCGGGAGATTTGGGGTGAGGTATCACCAGCATGCTGATGATACCTAGCTCTATTTCTCAGTAACATCTGAATCAGGAGAGGCCGTGCAAGCCCTGGTCCACTGCCGGGACTCGGTGGTGGGCTAAATGAGGGCCAATAAACTGAGTCTGAATCCTAGCAAGATGGAGGCACTGTGGGTTGGTGGTTCCCAAGTTCAGATAATTGGTCAGTTGCCTGCTTTGGATGGGGTTGTACTCCCTCTGAAAGAGCAAGTCCATAGTCTGGGATGCTCCTGGATCCATCTTTGTTGCTAGAGGCCCAGGTAAGCTCAGTGGCTAGGAGTGCCTTTTACCAGCTTCGAATGGTAAGACAGCTGCAGCTGTTTCTGGACCGGGATAGCATGATCACTGTTGTCCATGCACTGGTAACCTCCAGGCTGGATCACTGTAATGTGCCCTGTGCGAGGCTGCCCTTGAGGTTGGTCTGGGAGCTGCAGCTGGTGCAAAATGTGGCTGTGAGACTGCTCACTGGGGCAGAGTATCGCCAACATGTCACCCCACGGCTGAATGAATTTCACTGGCTGCCTATTAGCTACTGGGCTAAGTTCAAGATTCTGGTTTTGGTGTACAAAACAGCTATACAGCTCGGGACCAGGATACTTGAAAGACTGTCTTACCCCTTATATATCCAGTTATCAATGCACTCTGCAGATGAGGGCCTCCTGCAGATACCATCTCATCAGGAGGTCTGTTCCGCACAACATAGGAAATGGACCTTTAGTGTTGTGTGCTGACTCTTTGGAATTCCCTCCCCTTAAATATTAGACAGGCACCATCTCTGTTATCTTTTTGGCGCCTACTGAAGACCCTCCTCTTTCAACAAGCCTTTCAAGTAGAGACCTTATCCCAGTCTGCATCTGTGTTGGAATTATTATTATTATTATTTATTACATTTGTATACCACCCCATAGCTGAAGCTCTCTGGGCGGTTTACAACAATTAAAAACATTAAAAACAAATATACAATTTTTTAAAGAAAGCTTTTAATAATGGAATTGCTTTTTAAGATGTTTTTAAAGCTTTTTGTTTTTTAAGATGTTTTTAAAGATGTTTTGTTTTAATATCTTTTTAAGGATGTTTTAAAGTTTGTTTTTATGATTTTTAGAGTGTTTTTAATCTTCTGTTTGCTGCCCTGGGCTCTTACTAGGAGGAAGGGGGGATATAACCACCACCACCACCACCACTTGGAGTTTCCAGCCCATCTTTAAGAACAGCCTGCACATAGAGAAGCTGTTAGTATCCCAGAAGCCACTGCAATTGGAAATAGCAATCTGGACTAGTTTAGTGTTTTGCCTGAAGAAAACATGGCTCTTCTTACATTGTCTTGGAGGAGGACTGTAGCTCAGTGGTAGATCACTTTCTTGGCATGCAGAAGGCCCCAGGTTTAATCTCTGGCATCTCCAGGTAGGGCCGGAAGAGATTCCCTGCCTGAAACCTAGGAGAGCTGCTGCCAGTCCATGTAGGCAATACTGAGCTAAACGGACTGAGCTAGATAAGAACATAAGAACATAAGAAGAGCCTGCTGGATCAGGCCAGTGGCCCATCTAGTCCAGCATCCTGTTCTCACAGTGGCCAACCAGGTGCCTGGGGGAAGCCCGCAAGCAGGACCCGAGTGCAAGAACACTCTCCCCTCCTGAGGCTTCCGGCAACTGGTTTTCAGAAGCATGCTGCCTCTGACTAGGGTGGCACAGCACAGCCATCACGGCTAGTAGCCATTGATAGCCCTGTCCTCCATGAATTTGTCTAATCTTCTTTTAAAGCCATCCAAGCTGGTGGCCATTACTGCATCTTGTGGGAGCAAATTCCATAGTTTAACTATGCGCTGAGTAAAGAAGTACTTCCTTTTGTCTGTCCTGAATCTTCCAACATTCAGCTTCTTTGAATGTCCACGAGTTCTAGTATTATGAGAGAGGGAGAAGAACTTTTCTCTATCCACTTTCTCAATGCCATGCATAATTTTATACACTTCTATCATGTCTCCTCTGACCTGCCTTTTCTCTAAACTAAAAAGCCCCAAATGCTGCAACCTTTCCTCGTAAGGGAGTCGCTCCATCCCCTTGATCATTCTGGTTGCCCTCTTCTGAACCTTTTCCAACTCTATAATATCCTTTTTGAGATGAGGTGACCAGAACTGTACACAGTATTCCAAATGCGGCCGCACCATAGATTTATACAATGGCATTATGATATCGGCTGTTTTATTTTCAATACCTTTCCTAATTATCGCTAGCGTGGAATTTGCCTTTTTCACAGCTGCCGCACACTGGGTCGACATTTTCATCGTGCTGTCCACTACAACCCCGAGGTCTCTCTCCTGGTCGGTCACCGCCAGTTCAGACCCCATGAGCGTATATGTGAAATTAAGATTTTTTGCTCCAATATGCATAATTTTACACTTGTTTATATTGAATTGCATTTGCCATTTTTCCGCCCATTCACTCAGTTTGGAGAGATCTTTTTGGAGCTCTTCGCAATCCCTTTTTGTTTTAACAACCCTGAACAATTTAGTGTCGTCAGCAAACTTGGCCACTTCACTGCTCAGTCCTAATTCTAGGTCATTAATGAACAAGTTGAAAAGTACAGGTCCCAATACCGATCCTTGAGGGACTCCACTTTCTACAGCCCTCCATTGGGAGAACTGTCCATTTATTCCTACTCTCTGTTTTCTGCTTCTTAACCAATTCCTTATCCACAAGAGGACCTCTCCTCTTATTCCATGACTGCTAAGCTTCCTCAGAAGTCTTTGGTGAGGTACCTTGTCAAACGCTTTTTGAAAGTCTAAGTACACTATGTCCACTGGATCACCTCTATCTATATGCTTGTTGACACTCTCAAAGAATTCTAATAGGTTACTGAGATGGGACTTTCCCTTGCAGAAGCCATGCTGGCTCTGCTTCAGCAAGGCTTGTTCTTCTATGTGCTTAGTTAATCTAGCTTTAATAATACTTTCTACCAGTTTTCCAGGGACAGAAGTTAAGCTAACTGGCCTGTAATTTCCGGGATCCCCTCTGGATCCCTTTTTGAAGATTGGCGTTACATTTGCCACTTTCCAGTCCTCAGGCACGGAGGAGGACCCGAGGGACAAGTTACATATTTTAATTAGCAGATCAGCAATTTCACCTTTGAGTTCTTTGAGAACTCTCGGGTGGATGCCATCCGGGCCCGGTGATTTGTCAGTTTTTATATTGTCCATTAAGCCTAGAACTTCCTCTCTCGTTACCACTATTTGTCTCAGTTCCTCAGAATCCCTTCCTGCAAATGTTAGTTCAGGTTCAGGGATCTGCCCTATATCTTCCACTGTGAAGACAGATGCAAAGAATTCATTTAGCTTCTCTGCAATCTCCTTATCGTTCTTTAGTACACCTTTGACTCCCTTATCATCCAAGGGTCCAATCGCCTCCCTAGATGGTCTCCTGCTTTGAATGTATTTATAGAAATTTTTGTTGTTGGTTTTTATGTTCTTACCAATGTGCTCCTCAAATTCTTTTTTAGCATCCCTTATTGTCTTCTTGCATTTCTTTTGCCAGAGTTTGTGTTCTTTTTTATTTTCTTCATTCGGTCAAGACTTCCATTTTCTGAAGGAAGACTTTTTGCCTCTAAGAGCTTCCTTGACTTTGCTTGTTAACCATGCTGGCATCTTCTTGGCCCTGGCTGACTGAGCCCAAGGCAGCTTCCCATGTTCCTTATGCATGACTGCTGTATCTGGATGATACATTTTAAAGTTGGTCCTTTAAAATTATTGTTTGCACCTCGAGTTTTTAAATGCCTGTTTTGTTAACATTTATTAATTTAGCAGTTTTAAATTGGTACACTGTGTGTCACAGGGATTGTCTTCAGGAAGAGAAAACTGCTCAGAAGTACAGTGGTGTTGCATACCACCCCAGTCTCCGAGACATTAGAGATCTCCAGGTGTCCCTGTGCCTGCCCAGGGTTTGGTTTCCTTGAAAAGAAGGTCAGTGGAGACTGTGGTGTCTTTTAGGAAATATGGCTTTTATTTGCACACATTCCAACCTGAGCTTAGGATGGAGGGGTTCAAAGCATTAGCAGTCCAATAGATCATACTTTTCCAGCAGGCTTTCAGCAGGCATCCTAAAGCTATCATGTAAGGAGCAGGGAGCCAGCCTCTCTGTGTGTCTCCAGTTCCCAGCCTTTCCTCAGACCCAACTAAAAACACAAGCCTCTCTTTTGGCCTCAGGAGTGGTGGTGATGGGGGCTCTTCTGAAGAGTTTCAATAACAATAGGATCTCCCTGGCCCATTTGCCAGTTAATGGTCACTTGATACACCCATTAGTCCACCTGGCCACTGTATTAGATTAATGAAGGAGATTCATCTAACCAACAGAGCAGGTTTCTCAGCTGTGGAGCCCATCTCCAGGTGCAGGGTTACAAATCAGAGGCTGGAAGGGGACTCAAAGAAATCATCTATCTCAACCCCAAACCCATAACGGTACATAAATGTATCACGTACATACAAAAAAGGATAGCATCACACTCATTTCATGTAATTCAAAAAGCAGGGTGTGTTTTAAAAATTCACAAACATACAGGGAACCTTCTTCAGCCTGAAAGCTGCATTCAGACTTGGATAACCTTTGGGGGGGGGACACATGCCAGGGGTGGGCAGGTCTAGAGGCCAAAAAGTGGGCAGAGCAATGAATGCAGCTCTTATCTTTATACAGCAGGTGACATTTCAGCCTTGCAAAAAACAGAGATTTCTGCATAGAAGCATGGGACGCTGCCTTACACTGATTCTGACCATTGGCCCATCTAGCTCAGTGTTGTCTACACTGACTGGGATCTGCTGTCCAAGGTTGCAGACCGAGGTCTCTCCCAGCCCTACCAGGAGATGTTAGGGACTGAACCTGGGATCTTTGGCATGCAAGGTAGATGCTCAAGCCACACACATCTCTCCATCCAGGAAAGCAAGAGACATTATCACAGTTCAAGGACACATTCCACCCAGGTAAATGCAGGGCTGGTGAGTGGTGTGGCCTAGAGAGGGGGTGTGGCCCCAGGGAGAGTTCAAGGACAAGGTAGAGATAAATGAGAACAGAGAGAGAGAGAGAGAGAGAGATGAAGTATTATAAACACTAACTCCGTAGAAGCCCAAAAACAAAAGTTAACAAAGTATTCGGGGGGGGGAGGGAGGCACTCACTGCAACACACTCCAGGTAATTTTAGTTTCAAGTTAGTTTATACCGCAAAAAATCTGTTGAAGAACTACCTGGTTGTACATCCATTATGTTGTACTTGTACAGGATGTTGCCCTATCACCTGTTTCTGCATGCGCCTTATTCTTAAAACCACACACACTGATCGTAATCAATCCAAGAAAAGTTATAAAGCAATTATAGAGAAGTACAAGAAGTTACAGTATAATCCAAAGGAGTCCAGCAGGGCACAAAAGGTCTCAGGATGGAATCACAATTGGCCCAATCAAAAGTCCTTTACAGCAGTTTCACCCATGCTAAACATTATCCAATCTATATTCATTTTAAAAAGAACTGAGCCATGGGGGGCGGTAAACTACCACAAAAGATTTACAAAAGAACAGACTGAAATTATTAAAGTCAAACCATTATGCTGGGTGAAAGGGTGTAGGATATTGACAGTCAGAGCAATCCTAACGGGGGGTGGGGGATTATATGCAACTTCAGTTTCTGTCAACCAGACAGAGAGGTATGGGGGGTGTTTCCTTCATTTCAGCAGTTCTTGGGTTATTTTTTAAAATCTCCCATTGAAATCAGATGGGGAATTACCCGCACCAGCTACTACCTGGCATAGGTAACTTGAACTTGAGGCCTCTTGGGGAAATGGAAGGGATTTGGATCAAGTGAATCTAAAGCCACATCTGTCCCACCTCCAACTCCTTCCCTGGAATGCCCCATTTTGGGATCTACTTGTGGCAGAAACCTAGCAGCAGCAAATGCACCTGGCGCCAACACTGTTATCTTTTCGGTGCCAGGCCAAGACTTTCCTCTTCTCCCAGGCATTTTAGCATGTGTTTTAAATTGTTTTTATATTGTTTTAAATTTTAAATTTGTGTTTTAAATTGTTTTTAAAATATGTGTTTTAAATTGTATATTTGTTATAATGTTTTTGATTGCTGTAAACCGCCCAGAGAGCTTCGGCTATGGGGTGGTATACAAGTGCAATAAATAAATAAATAAATAAATAAATCTATACCTGCAGTTCTTTCTGTGGACATAGTGGGGGCCTCTGTGGCAGATGCCACACATACTGGCAGAGCTCCCTACTCTGCTGGAAAAGAGGCACTTCTACCCATTGTAACTCCCTATGGCAAGTGAGTGTTAGGACTCCACTATAAATCCCCTTGCTCTGACAGAGTTGTATATTTGTTCTGCAGGTGAAATGTCTTGAACCAGTGGAAGGTTGCTGCGCAAGAGAATGCGTAAGCAGGTTTCTGGTAACTTTGTTGCAGAATAGATTGCACTGTCGATTGTGCAACAAGCTTTCACTAATACAACTGTTACACTGGATTTCTCTGTTGTGCAACTTTAAAACTCACCCTTGCGCTAGCAGGCAGAGAATGTTGGATATAGCCAAACATTCCTCTGGATTGTAGACCTTTTTGGGGGGGTCAAAGTAGAGGAGGGCTATTGCCGTCATACCTGGCTTGTAGGCTTTCTACAGGTATGTGGCTGTTCACGGTTGAGAAACAGGATGCTGAATTATTTTATTTATTTATTTATTTAGAAAGCACATCACACTCCTTCCAAAAACAAACCAATCCCATAAAAGAAATAAAACAATGGGGTAAAAGACAGAAACAGGCTTGGCAGATAAAACTGTTCTGTCCATTAGCAAGTCAAGGAAGCAAAAGCTGTGGGTAGCCATGCATGTACCCTGGACTTCAGGAAAGCCAATTTTAATAAACTCAGAACAATAGTAAGTAAGGTTCCATGGCAAACAACCCTAATGAGAAAAGGAGTCCAAGATGGGTGGGAGTTTCTAAAAGAGAAAATTCTAAAGACACAATTGCAAACAATTATTTCAAGGAAAAAAGGGGGAAGACAGCAGAAGAAGCCAGTGAGACTCCACAGAAAGCTTTGAGATGACCTGAAAACAAAAAAGGACACATACAGAAAGTGGAAGGAAGGCCAGATCACAAAGGAAGAGTACAGAAAAGTAGCACAAAATTGCAGGGATGGCGTCAGGAAGGCTAAAGCTGAGAATGAGCTGAGGTTAGCGAGAGATGCTAAAAGCAACAAAAAAAATCTTTTTCAGGTACATCCATAGTAAAAGACAGAGTAAAGAAATGGTGGTAGAGATACTCAATGAGGATGGCAAAATGATAACAGATGACAAAGAAAAGGCAGAAGTGCCCAGTTCCTACTTTGGTTCAGTCTTCTCCCAGAGTGACCCTCCTGGGAAACATGAAGTTAAAGGGGCAGGATTGCAGCTTGAAATTGATAGACTAATGGTCAACGAATACCTAATCACTTTGAACAAGTTCAAATCTGCAGGGCCCAATGAACTGCATCCTAGAGTATTGAAGGAACTGGCTGAAGAACTCTCAGAACCACTGTCTATTATCTTTGTGAAATTGTGGGTTATGGGTGAAGTGCCGGACAATTGGAGGAGGGCTAATGTTGTTCCAATCTTCAAAAAGGGCAAAGAAGAGGAACCTGGGAACTACAGACCAGTCAGCCTGACATCAATCCCTGGGAAAATTATGGAGCAGATTATAAAACAGTCAGCCTGTAAGCACCTTGAAAACAGTGCAGTGATTAGAAGACAACATGGATTTATCAAGAACAAATCCTGCCAGACTAATCTTATCTCATTTTTTTATCGGGTAACCTCCCTGGTAGACTGTGGGAATGCTGTGGACATAATATATCTCAGCTTCAGCTAAGCATTTGACAAAGTGATATTCTGATTAGCAAGCTAGCTAAATGTTGGCTGGATGGAATAACTATCAGGTAGATCCACAGTTGGCTATAGAATTGTACTCAAAGAGTGCTTATCAATGGTTCTCACACTGGGGGAAGGTAACGAGCAGGTTATCACAGGACTCAGTCCTGGACCCAGTGTTCTTCAACATTTTCATTAATCACTTGGATGAGGAGGTGCAGGGAATGCTTATCAAATTTGCAGATGATACAAAATTGGGAGGGATAGCTAATATCTTGAAAGACAGAAACAAAATTCAAAGTTATCTAGATAGGCTGGAGCATTGGGCTGAAAACAACAGAATGAAATTTAACAGGGATAAGTGTAAAGTTCTATACCAAGGAAAAAGAAACAAAATGCACAGTTATAAAATGGGAGATACTTGGCTCAGCAATACTACATGAGAGAAGGATCTTGGGATTGTTGTTGATCACAAGCTGAACATGAGCCCACAGTGTGATGTGGCTGAAAAAAATGTAAATGCTATTTTATGCATTAACAAAAGTATAGTTTCCAAATCGTGTGATGTATTAGTTCCCCTCCATTCGGTACTGGTTAGACCAGTTCTGGACATCACACTTTAAGAAGAATGCAGACCAGAGCTTGGAAAAGTTACTTTTTTGAACTACAACTCCCGTCAGCCCAATCCAGTGGCCATGCTGGCTGGGGCTGATGGGAGTTGTAGTTTTAAAAAGTAACTTTTCCAAGCTCTGATGCAGACAAACTGGAATAGTTTCAGAGGAGGGCGATGAGGATGATCAGGGGACTGGAAACAAAGCCCTATGAGGAAAGACTGAAAGAACTGGGCATGGTTAGCATTGAGAAGAGAAGACTGAGGGGAGATATGATAGCACTCTTCAAGTACTTGAAAAGTTGCCATACAGAGAAGGGCCAGGATCTCTTTTTGATTGTCTCAGAGTGCATGACACGTAATAATGGGCTCAAGTTGCAGGAAGGCAGATTTTGACTGAACATCAGGAAAAACTTCCTAACCATTAGAGCAGTACTACAATGAAACCAATTACCTAGGGAGGTGGTGGGCTCTCTGTGATGTCCCTGTATATATAATACTGTAAATATTGTAAGTGTGGGTTTATTAGAGTATATGTGGTTTAATTTGAACTAACACCCAATTATTTGTCTGTTTTGCAGTCCACGGTATGTGCAAAGCTCTCCTCCAACACCACATTTCAAATGAGTTGATTTTTTTCTTATCTGCTTTTTTCACTGTCCAACTTTCACATCCATACATAGAGATCAGGAATACCATGGTCTGAATGACATCTTTGCATTTGAGGATCTTTTCTAGTACTCTCATAGCTGCCCTCCTCAGTCCTAGCCTTCTTCTGATGTCTCCATTTTGGTTAACGACTGTACCAAGGTATTGATAATCCTTGACAAGTTCAATGTCCTCATTGTCAACTTTAAAGTTACATAAATCTTCTGTTGTCATTACTTTAGTCTTCTTGATGTTCAGCTGTAGTCCTGCTTTTGTGCTTTTCTCTTTAACTTTCATCAGCATTCGTTTCAAATCATTAATGGTTTCTGCTAGTAGTATGGCATCATCTGCATATCTTAAATTATTGATATTTCTCCCTCCGGTTTTCACACCCCCTTCATCTTGGTCCAATCCCGCTTTCTGTATGATGTGTATAAACAAGAATCTAGCTAATAAAAGAACTTCTGTATTTGAATAGAATTTAAACATGGCATAGAGCAGGGATGATGAACCTGTGGCACTCCAGATGTTGCTGGACTACAACTCCCATTGTTGCTGACCATTGGCCATTCCAGCTGGGGCTGATGGGAGCTGGAGTCCGACAACATCTGGAGGGCCACAGGTTGGGGAGGCTGCAGTACTCCTTTAGATGCCTATTCAAAAGCCACGTTCTTCCTCAAAGCCTTTCCAGAACTTTGACATGTTCATTTTTCCATAGTTTTTTGAGGGAGCTAGGAAATGTAGCTCTGTGAGGGGTAATCTACAATTCCCAGGATGCTTTGGGGGAAGCCATAACTGTTAAGTGATATAAGAATAATTTAAAGGTAATGTGGATGTGTCATTTCCTGTCTGTTGGACATGTATGTAGGTAGGTTGTGCATGTGGGTCATGACTATCAAAGAGCTGTCTTCTAGCGTTTTGCTTATTCTGCTTTTCTTTGTGTAATATACGTTAGACTAAGTCCTCATAATGTATGAATCAGCCTATACAAAGTATAACAACTCTGGCTTCTATTTCTTCTACATTAGGCTTTGTTTGAATGGTTCTTTGGTGTGGCAACCCAGACTTAGGGTTCTTAAGGTTCTTTAGCTATTGGCAAATCTTAATGAAATCCTTCATGACAAATTGAATAGTGCTGGGAAAGCTTTATCATCGTTGCGAAGAGCGTGTAGGCAGTGGCTGGACAATTTGGACCTGACTGATATCTAGAGATGCAGGAATCCTGCAAATGAGGATTGTTTGCCCACACAAGTCTTATTTCAGGATCAGTTTCTTTTTAATTCCAAATGACCTGGTTCATTGTACAGCTCAGATAACAGCTGGAAATATAATACGTTCTGATAATGCCTAATGAAAATTTAAACCGGGTGGAACAGAATATGGGAACTGAACATGTTTATGTTCAGAATAAGACTTTAATAAAGTAAAACTGGAGGACCATTTGTTTTTCAGGACAAAGTAATCAGGTATATTTACTTGTGAGGCACATGAAACTGATGTCAAGCCTACTTTGGGGGGGGGAGAATTCTAATTAATAATAATACAAACAGTAAGAGTACAAAAAAAGGTAAAGGTACAAAAAGAAGAAAACATGAAAGCCTGCCTGAAAGCCTACAATCCATCAGTGGTGCAATATTTTATAAATATTTTTCCAAACTAACATGAGAATAGGTCAGGGACCTTAAGAAAAGCAGAGATCAAACATGGGGGAGGGGGAAAAGAAATGTAGTTGCAAGGAAGGAGGATAGTCAGAGTAAATTGTGGTTTTATAAGTAAAAAAACTTCTCAGTGGAAAAAGCTTTGATGTTTTGAAAATATGCTGCTTGTTTATTTTAGAAGTCTAAGCTTCTGTCTCCAGTCATAGCCAGGGCATTTATCTATTCAGAGGCAGAGGCTCACTGCCTGCATGTAGAGGGATCTGCAGAGGCCTCGGTGGACACGGCTTCCAGACAGGGCCACCAACAGGCAGGTAGAGGTAGGGCAGCTGTACCAAGCTCGACACCAAGGAGGGCCCACAGCTGCAGCCGTCTGCCTGTGTTACTCGCTAGTAGCTCCAAAAGGAAGTCTTTTTGTTGTGCTCCAGCTACTGGAGTGGATAGGAGCAGGAGGAATGAGGGAGCAGCAAGTAGGGCGGGGCAAAGAAGTGGAGGAACACCAATACAGAGGCTCCCTTTCACCTAGCAGGAGCTAGTCACCCAATCAAGAGCCAGACAACAGGAGGATTCAGAAAGGCCAACAAGGTGGTGCAGCAACGCTCGCGTACATGGACTACTCTAGGGCTGTACTTCTTGCTGCACCGTTGTCCCTAACCCATGCGCCCCAACTAGGGATGGAAGGATCTGTCCATTTTGGTTCTCCCAGTTTTCCATTTTTCCAATCTTAAATTCAGTTCTCCGCATTGCTGCAACAATTTGCAATTTTTTTAAAAAAAATCCTCATGAAAATTCGTCAGCACGTCAATGCGAATTTCTTCTAATAAACACATTTTATATTAATGTATATATTTTTGCAACTAATTTCTCCTAATTTCTCTCTATATTGTTTTAAATTTTTTAATTGTGTTTTAAATTGTTTTTTAAAAGATGTATTTTAAATTGTATTTGTTTTGATTATTGTAAATCGCCCAGAGAGCTTCGGCTATGGGGCGGTATACAAGTTTAATAAATAATAAATTGTAGTGATTACTTTTTAGTAATGGTAGTAATGGTAAAGTAATCAATTCCTTTCAGAACAGTTGTAATAGTAATGGTAATTTATTCCTTTTTGAGGCCATGTAACAGTAGTTGTAATTTATTCCTTTTTAAAAGTAATCTTCCAAGCTCTGCGTGTGTGTGTGAGAGGGGGGGGGAGAGAGATTTTAGGCTTAATGAAGACTATCTTTCATGTTCCAACATATTCTTCTAACTGGTTATCAGTTTCAGTGATAATGGGAATTTGGCACAATTTCATCTGCTCCTAACTAAACCTAACAAAATGCCCATTGATATCTGTTATGTACAATTCAGGCTTCAATACAAATTTTCTTTCCTATGAAATCAAGTGTTATATAATGTATTGTAGTTAATTATAAACTATTGTACCCCCCCCATAAAAAGCCTCTTAAGAACATAAGAACATAAGAAGAGCCTGCTGGATCAGGCCAGTGGCCCATCTAGTCCAGCATCCTGTTCTCACAGTGGCCAACCAGGTGCCTGGGGGAAGCCCGCAAGCACGACCCCAGTGCAAGAACACTCTCCCCTCCTGAGGCTTCCAGCAACTGGTCTTCAGAAGCATGCTGCCTCTGACTAGGGTGGCAGAGCACAGCCATCATGGCTAGTAGCCATTGATAGCCCTGTCCTCCATGAATTTGTCTAATCTTCTTTTAAAGCCGTCCAAGCTGGTGGCCATTACTGCATCTTGTGGGAGCAAATTCCATAGTTTAACTATGCGCTGAGTAAAGAAGTACTTCCTTTTGTCTGTCCTGAATCTTCCAACATTCAGCTTCTTTGAATGTCCACGAGTTCTAGTATTATGAGAGAGGGAGAAGAACTTTTCTCTATCCACTTTCTCAATGCCATGCATAATTTTATACACTTCTATCATGTCTCCTCTGACCCGCCTTTTCTCTAAACTAAAAAGCCCCAAATGCTGCAACCTTTCCTCGTAAGGGAGTCGCTCCATCCCCTTGATCATTCTGGTTGCCCTCTTCTGAACCTTTTCCAACTCTATAATATCCTTTTTGAGATGAGGTGACCAGAACTGTACACAGTATTCCAAATGCAGCCGCACCATAGATTTATACAATGGCATTATGATATCGGCTGTTTTATTTTCAATACCTTTCCTAATTATTGCTAGCATGGAATTTGCCTTTTTCACAGCTGCCGCACACTGGGTCGACATTTTCATCATGCTGTCCACTACAACCCCGAGGTCTCTCTCCTGGTCGGTCACCGCCAGTTCAGACCCCATGAGCGTATATGTGAAATTCAGATTGTTTGCTCCAATATGCATAATTTTACACTTGTTTATATTGAATTGCATTTGCCATTTTTCCGCCCATTCACTCAGTTTGGAGAGGTCTTTTTGGAGCTCTTCGCAATCCCTTTTTGTTTTAACAACCCTGAACAATTTAGTGTCGTCAGCAAACTTGGCCACTTCACTGCTCAGTCCTAATTCTAGGTCATTAATGAACAAGTTGAAAAGTACAGGTTCCAATACTGATCCTTGAGGGACTCCACTTTCTACAGCCCTCCATTGGGAGAACTGTCCGTTTATTCCTACTCTCTGCTTTCTGCTTCTTAACCAATTCCTTATCCACAAGAGGACCTCTCCTCTTATTCCACGACTGCTAAGCTTCCTCAGAAGCCTTTGGTGAGGTACCTTGTCAAACGCTTTTTGAAAGTCTAAGTACACTATGTCCACTGGATCACCTCTATCTATATGCTTGTTGATACTCTCCAAGAATTCTAATAGGTTACTGAGACAGGACTTTCCCTTGCAGAAGCCATGCTGGCTCTGCTTCAGCAAGGCTTGTTCTTCTATGTGCTTAGTTAATCTAGCTTTAATCATACTTTCTACCAGTTTTCCAGGGACAGAAGTTAAGCTAACTGGCCTGTAATTTCCGGGATCCCCTCTGGATCCCTTTTTGAAGATTGGCGTTACATTTGCCACTTTCCAGTCCTCAGGCACGGAGGAGGACCCGAGGAACAAGTTACATATTTTAGTTAGCAGATCAGCAATTTCACCTTTGAGTTCTTTGAGAACTCTCGGGTGGATGCCATCCGGGCCCGGTGATTTGTCAGTTTTTATATTGTCCATTAAGCTTAGAACTTCCTCTCTCGTTACCACTATTTGTCTCAGTTCCTCAGAATCCCTTCCTGCAAATGTTAGTTCAGGTTCAGGGATCTGCCCTATATCTTCCACTGTGAAGACAGATGCAAAGAATTCATTTAGCTTCTCTGCAATCTCCTTATCGTTCTTTAGTACACCTTTGACTCCCTTATCATCCAAGGGTCCAATTGTCTCCCTAGATGGTCTCCTGCTTTGAATGTATTTATAGAATTTTTTGTTGTTGGTTTTTATGTTCTTAGCAATGTGCTCCTCAAATTCTTTTTTAGCAAAAAATTCTTTTTTTTCTCTTACTAGCATTTGTTCCAGTCCCCCCATCACCCCACAATATTTCCGTAAAGTAATTTTTTTAAGAGTTGACCATTTGAGCAACTCATTAAATCACAAAATGGGTTAATTGCTTTGATCTTGAATATTTTAATAAATGTAGATCTCTAGGAAAGAATATGTACATATCTGTAGGACTAATAGCCCAGTCTTAGCCATGAGCGTGATCCATTCTGTTTCCTGCATGCAGCAGTGCGCATGTGCACATGCCTTCCATTTACAGAGGTCAGAGTTCAATGCCATAGTGTAGTGGCAAATTCAGAAGAGCAGGGTCCCTTCATGATAGTCACACCACACCCCCTCATCGCCATACCCATTCCCCCTTTCCCTCATCTCCCTTGCTCTCCATGTAGTTTTATCTACAATAAGCGTGCCTAGAGCAAATCAGCATGAAAGAGGACATTGTATATTAGCTACTGGAAAGAGTCTTCTCTTTCTCTCTGATTGGCTCCAATCAGCATGAAAGGACTAGGGCTCTTTCCCAGTGCCTAACATGCTTCCCTTTCATACTGACTGGGTCATACACAGAAACCTGGCTGGGACCCTGCTCCTGAAAGAGTAAGGGACCTATGACCATGATCATTGATGACTACACCGCTTGGTCAGTGGATGGGAGAGGAAATGCTAAAGAATTAAACACACACACCAGGTGACTTTAAAGTCTCATTAATTTCGGTGGAATCTATTCACATGCTGAAGCCACATCTGAGCTCTGAAATTCTGAAGTCTTCTGAAGTCTTATTTCCGCGATAGAGGGAAATGTCAGTGATGGTGGTGGACTTGTACCTTGTGATCTCACTGCAAGGCCAAAGAGCATGACGTGGCATGCTGTCTCCGTGACCGACAGTCAAGGTCTAAATGGTTACGCCCCTTTTTATGTTTCTCTTCTCCTTAACCCTTGGGCTTGCCTCCATCCAGAGCTGACATATGTAGTTAAGTGATTCAGATTTAAATAAAAGGCTCAATATTCCGATTAAAGATAAGATTTAATGGTGGATAAATCCATTGTCTCGCAAATCCACAGGACTATTAGCAGTTACGTTATCTTATGAAAAATGTCTTTACAGCAGAAGAACTTCACGTCATTAAGTGCGGTGTCATCCTCAGGCCCTTGTGGAAACTCCACCTTTGTCTGGAGCCCGCATATGTAGGAGCCAGTGTGGCAGTGAGGGCTCCATGAGCTAAAAGTGCCCCATTCATGTGAGTTGCCTGTTAGCACAGAGTCATCGCTGCACAGGAACTTGATGTTGTTGGCCCCAGTGTCATCCCCCAGCCCTTGAGGGACCTCCACTCTCAAAGAGAAGGCCACAAGCCTGGAAGCTACAGGGCAATGCCGAACCTCAGACCAAGCACCCCATCTGCCAAAGATGACAAAGTAGGCTTGAGAAATATGAATTGTCTTCAACTAGGTCCTACTCAGAGTAGACCCACTGAAATGAGTGAACCTAAGTTTGCCATGTCAATTCACTTCAATGGGTCTCCTATGAGTAGGACTATCATCCTAGTATTGACTATCATCCTAGATTCAGATTTTTCTGCCAGCGATATCTATAGGGACAAATCCAACCATTTCCATTGCCCAAGGGAAGGGACTTTCCCCTTCCTTCCCTCCTGCTATGCCCCCCCCACATGGCCCACCCAAATCTGCTCTGGAGGGTTGGGAGGTGCAGAGGCTGCAGGGGGAAGAAGAGGAAGAGGGAGTTCTATTGCATAAGTGCTCCAGGACGCAGCCCCGTAACTTTTTTTCCAGCCAGCCCCCTGCCAGCCCCCTCCTGGATTCCCTCTGTCTATACAGACAATCAAGCCACCGCAGTTCCTGAACATTTAAAATCTATGTTTTTTTCTCCTGCCTTAGGAGAGCCAGAGAATCCAGCAAGGTCAGAAGTCACTACAGCTAATCAGCAGTCAGTATGGATCTCCTTGGATGCTCATTGGCTCCCACCATCTATTGTTGTGGGGAGGAGAGAAACACAAGGAGGAAGAGTCAACAGGTGTTACGAGAGGGGTGTTTACTGAGAAGAGGGGGAACAGCCAAGCCTGATTTCAGATGGGGTTGGCATCAGAATCTTACTAAAATGAAGATCTTTCAAACAGTCTCATATAGACCAATGTGGAGGGTAGGTGAAGACAGCCAGACTGGGGGAGGGGGGGGAGAGGATGGGGCTAAGAGTGAGGCAAAGCAGCTTTTTCTCACAGAGAAGGGAGACAAAGGAAGGCTGAAAGAAGGAAGGTGCCTTGTAAAATAAAAGGTGGATTGCTTGTAAAGCATTTTTTTCTCCCTCAATGGTGATTTTCACAGATTGTCTGGGTGAAAGTGGAGGGTGGAGGGAGAGAGACAAAGGGCTAAGAAGAGTGGGGGTATTTTACAGACATCACTGCGCAAGACAGAACTCCTCACATCTGATCTACAAAAACAGGTTTCTTCCCCTTATAAAATACAGGCAGCCTCATTCTTCTTAGTTCTTTGCGCTTTCTGTCTCCCCCCCCATGAAGCTTTCTCTCCCCCCCCCGCTTTCTCACAGACAATCTGCAAAAATCACAATTGAGGGGGAAAGAACTGCTTTACTAGCAATTCCCCTTGTATTTTACAGCAGCCTTCCTTCTCCCTTTCTTCAGCCTCCCTTTTCCCCGTTCTTTGTGAGGAAATGCCACCTCACTCTCCACCCACTCTTTTTATCCCTCTTTGTCTCTCCCCACATGCATCTTCTGGTTTGGCTGCAGTAAGTCTGTGCAAGGAGAAAGAAACATTTGTCAAACAATGGCCCTTGTATTTTACAGGCATCATGTGCGAGAGAGAAGTCCTTTTCTCCGCTGATATGCAAAATGCAGGGGGAAGAAATCTGCTTTTTGCCCATCCGCTGTGAGAGGTACCTTTCTTGCAGGCAGCAATGCCTGTAACATACCAGCTTCTTTGTCCCCAGCCCTTCATGGGGAGAAGACAAACAACCACTTTGCTAGCTCTATGTTTGGTGCTTTGAGAAGTGCCAAGCACAGGGCTAGCAACGCCCCATGTGCAGCCATTTCCAAGCACCTGATTGCCAGCAGGATGTTGTGGCTTGGAAACCCCCTGCAAGGGGTTTTGACAAGTGGGTTGGATAATGATGTCATGTGATTGACAGGTGGGTGCCCCCAGTCACCTGTCAAATTTGGTCTGTGAGGCCGATCCTGATGACTCATGAAGAGACCCTGGCCTTCTAAATTTGCCACTATACTGTCAACTGGATATGCAAGGGGTAAAACGACCTTTCAGGTATCCTGGTCCCTTCTGTCAGCACAACATTCTTGTTTACTGAAATGCTATTAACATTACAACTACAAAGAACATTAAAGGTATAAATCAATATATATAAAAATATATATGTTTATGTATTTAAGTACAGAGTGCACTTTCATAAAAATAAAGCATGGTAATATACAACACAGAAAATTACAATGAGATTGTCAAAACCTCAATAAATACCGGTTGGGGAAAAAGAAAATACCATTTCAAAGGCCTGTCTGAATAACACAGTTTTGAGAATATGTCTAAAAGAAAGCAAAATGATTCCTTCCAAGCTTCTACTGGCAGAGAGTTCCACAGGGCAGGGCCTGACACACTGGGGGCTCAGTCCCTAGTAAAGGCTGATCGAACCTCAGTGGTGTGGGGAACCACTTGAAGTGCCTCTAAGTAAGTTGTATCACTTAACATTTTTAAATAAATAAATAAATCCAAACACAAAAGTAACAAGATTGCCACAGGGGTGACGTCTATTGTTAAACCTCAACAGTGGTGTCAGTTCAAAAACAAGGAGATACTTACCCCCCAACAGCGGATGAAATATATGAATCATCACTGCAGAACAGTCGGATGCCATTTAGGGACGTATCGTCGCCTTTTGTTCCACCTCCTTGATATGGCTCTACCTGGTGTGAAAGAGACAGAGGCACTGTGACAAAGCGATGGATCACAGGGCTCTGTCAAAACGACAAGGCCCTTTTCTCAGCTGTTTCACCCACCTCAAAATCGGCTGTTTTGTTTCAACTCTATTCTGCAGGTGAGGTGAAATTCATTGGTGGGGGGAAGAGAATTGGAGCACCTGCTGTTTTGTTCTCCCCAGAAAGTCCTCTCCGAGATGCTTTTCGAATTTTGAGAATTTTTTTTGGGGGGGGGATTCAAAATGGTTGCTATAATTAAAAAATGGCTGCCATTCACTAGGGCTGCCATCATGGTGAGCAGATGAATACATATATTCATTTACAGTAGGGCCCCACTCATAGGGCGGGTTACGTTCCAGACCCCCGTCTAAAAGCCAAACCCGCCGAAAAGTGGAACTCCGTCAATAAAATTGCGCATGACGCCTGAAAAACGCTGTAAAAGCGGAACAAGCGCTGTATGAGTGGGGCCTTACTCTAATTTTAGTCGCCATATTAGCAGAACGCAGAAAAGCGGGCTGCTGAAAAGCGGGGCCCTACGGTAATTAGAGAGGTGCAATGTTAAATAACCCTCCACAGCTTGAAATACTAGGAAAGACTTTTTTAAACTTTTGGATTTCTTTTCATTAAGAAAAATGTATTGGAAAAACCCAAAGATGCTTTATTTAAAAAAACAGACCCAAAGGTTTTAGCACTATCCTGTACTGGGTTGTATCCATTGTTAGTTCTGTTCAAAGTAGACCCATTGAAATTAATGGATTTGACTAACATCTCCGTGAATTTCAGTAGGTCTCCTCTGAGCACAGCTTAGCTGGAAACAACTCACTGTCTTTTTGGCGGGAGGTGGAAATCAGAGATTAATAGTGCAGGCCTGTACACATCTAAGTCTTCTACTTTTTCTACACTGGAACCTCTTCTGGGTCGGGAGTTGAGAAAGGCCTCAAACCTGTTGTGGTGTGCATGCAGAGGTTTGATTTTTTTAAATTGTGTTTATAGCCCGTGACATCAATGAAAATGCCTTGAAAAGATGAACATCTCAGACCTAAATGCATGTAAATCTTTTGAAGTCAGATGGGAAGGGCCACAGCTCCGGTAGAGTATCTGCCTTGCATGCAGAAGGCCCCAGGTTCAATTCCCAGCATCTCCAGGTAGGGCTGGGAGAGAATCCTCCCTGAAATCCTGGAGGGCCATTGCCAGTCAGTGTAGACAAACTGAGCCAGATGGACCAATGGTCTGACTCAGTCTATGGCAGCTTCCTATGTTCCTATGTGTAATCCCATTGAGTTCAGTGGGACTGATGGTCAAGCCCATTGAATGGCTGCCCATTTGCTACCGGGCCACGTTCAAGGTTCTAGTTTTTGTGTACAAAGCCCTATCCGGCTTGGGACCAGGATACCGGAAAGAGCATCTTACTCCTATACCCAGTCGATCACTGCGCTCTGCAGATGAGGGCCTCCTGCAGATACCATCTTATCAGCTGGTCCGTTCCACACAACATAGGAAATGGACCTTTAGTGTGGCGGCACCTATCCTGTGGAATTCCCTCCCCTTAAATATTAGACAGGCGCCATCTCTTATCTTTTTGGTGCCTACTGAAGACCTTCCTCTTTCAACAAGCCTTTTAAATTAAGACCTTATCCAGTCTGCATCTGTGTTGGAACTACTTTTTAAGATGTTCATAAGCTTTCTTTTTTAAAATGGTTTTAATCTTAGAAGATGTTTTGATAGCTTTTTTTAAGGAACATTTTTGAAGATGGTTTGTTTTAATGTGTTTTAAAGTTTGTTTTTATGATGTTTTTAGTGCTTTTGTTTGCCGCCCTGGGCTCCTGCTGGGAGGAAGGGTGGGATAGAAGAAGAAGAAGAAGAAAGTCATTGTGTTGATATTAGGGGGAAATGTGCATAAAAAAGAATAAATGAGTGAAAATGGCATGCAAAAATGCATTATATGACAAGACATGGCTTGTAAAATGTGCACATTAGTCAAAACTGCCTACATAATGTGTTTATTAGGGGAAAAACACTCTAAAATGTTGGAGAATTTTCATAAGGATTTTTTTTTTAAAAAATCACAAATTGCTGCATAAATGTGGAGAACTGAATTTGAGATTGGAAAAATAAGAAACTGAGAGGGCCAAAATTGACAGATCTTTCCATCCCTCCTTACAACCAGCCCAAGCCACTGGTTATTGCCTTCCTCCTCCCCAGTCACAGTGTTGCCATTGTAGCAAGGAGGATGGGGACAACACTAGAATTAACTGGCTCTCATTGCCATTGACTCTGGCTCCACCTACTGTTGGGCTCCCTACTTTCTGCCCCACCAGTCCCAATGGGCACCAGTTACCACTGCTGGGATGGGCTGTAGCCCAGTGGTAGAGTACATTCGTTCCGTGCAAATGGTCCCGGGTTCTGTCACTGGCATCTGAGGTCTAGGAAAGACTCATGTCTGGAACCCTGGAGAGGTGCTGGCAGTCAACGTAGAATTGACCAGGGATGGGGAACCTTGGATTCCATCAACCCCAGCCAGCATGGCCAATGGTCAGGGATTATGCGAGTTGTAGTCTGGCATCATCTGGAGGACCACAGGTTCCCCATCTCTTGTGTACATAGAAAATACTGAGCTTGGTCTAAGTCAGCTTTCTATGTTTCACCACTACTCATGCCAAGAAAAATGAAAAGTCTCAGATATTCCCTGAGCTTCCCACTGCTAGCCCCCACACAAAGGACAGGCCCAGAATGCACTGGTAGATGCCATGCTACTTTAAGCAGAGCTTGGAAAAGTTACTTTTTTGAACTACAACTCCCATCAGTCCCAGCCAGCATGGCCACTGGATTGGGCTGATGGGAGCTGTAGTTCAAAAAAGTAACTTTTCCAAGCTCTGAAGTCTTTAAGTAGCATAAAACCAATACAAGCTCACAGTGTTGATTTCTGTTTTGCAAGTTTTGGGGCTGTTTTCTGGTTCACAAGCCACACTCAGTGGTGCACAATTCCTTGGGGATGAAAGAGAATTTTGTGAGAAGAAAGAATGACAGAAACTACAGAGACAGCCAGCTGTGACATCTATTCAGAGCGAGGCTGTCTGAAAAGCAGGACACTGGACACATTTTACCTTCAGTGCAAAACCAGTAGCAAAACCAAGGGCACAATATTCTTTTTTCCCCCAAAGACCCCATGGCGCTCCATTTTGCACTGCGATAATGGAGTCATGATCTCGGGCCTCTGGATCCCAGAGGCAGCAGGAAACGATCAGGAAGACCACAGCCATGATGGAAACGTCCATATTAGGTAGTGCCCTTTGGTCTTAGCTGTGGAAACATGGTTAAAGAATGGTAGCTGTAAGATTTTATTCTTGGCACAAAGGATGGCAACCAAAATACTTTACTTACAACAAAAATTAGGCATGAGAGGAGACCCAACAGAAATCTACAGCCATTATCAAAACATGGACTGATTTCCCAACGTAACAGTAGAGTTTGGGCTGAGTGTCTTCATGGGTCTAAGTGGGTCTCTTCATGGGTCATGCCAGGCAATAACTGGTCTTTAACAGTGCTTTTTTGGTGAAAAAAGCAAAACAAGGTGCCCATAGTTTTATCCAGGTAAAAGTACCATGGGTGCCAGCACAAACTGGCTGCCACAGGCAGCAAAAAAAGAGGTACTGGTAAGTACTGTCACACAAAAAATCCCTGGTCTTTACTATCATTATATGGTTGCTAAGGACATCAGTAGTGGGTGGCATGGTGAGGCAGAGGTGCTCACCTGACTCCCAACAGGTGAGTCTCTGCTGCTCACCAGGAGGAAGAGGACAAGTGAGGCTGCAGGGGCAGTGGCAGGGTACAAATGGACCAATGGAGTCTGTCTGGTGCTCCTGCCACTGTGTTTGCACCACACTGCCATCTCTGCCATCTTGCCCTTCCTCCTCCTCCTTCCAGTAAGCAGGAGCAACTCACCTGGCACAAGGTCAGGTGAGTACCTCCACCCCACCACTCTGTCTGCTACTGAAGAGCATTTCTGTTTTATCCTTTAGAACAGGGGGGGGGGGGCTTTTGACATGAAGGTGGGGCTGTCTATCTATCTGTCAATCACCTGACATCATCAGGTTACAACTTCTTGTTTAAAATGGTCTGCAGAGGATGGACCAGTTCTGGATCTGGCCCTCAGGCTGAAAATGGTTCCACCTGTCAGTCACTTGAAGTCATCATATGACAACTTCAGAGGAGCTTATGGTCAGAGCCAATCAGTCGAAAAAAGATGCTGATAGCATAAATCAAGAACTCGTAAGCCACTTCTTATTTGCAGCAAGGGCTATTATTGTCAGACACTGGAAGAACTTCAGTATTACTACATTGGAATCTTGGGATCAAAAACTCTGGAAATTAGTACTTATAGAAAGACAAACAAAATGAAAATATTAAGGGGTCAAGGGAAATGAGACTTTATTGATTATAGCAATAGCAGGGATACGGGAAGGTTACCCTCCCCGGAGTATGCACATTTATGGATTTTGTAGTGAAGTATTGTTCCTTTTTGTAATTAAATATAAAATTTACATGTGCATAATCAAGAAATGTATTTGCATAGGTTTATTTTCTGTTTATGTATTTTGACTAAACTTTATAAAACTTTATATAAAAAAATTATTTTTCTAAAAAATATATTTTAGAGGGCTTTTTAAGGGCTGATTTGGGAAAACTAATTGGCTCATTTTCTGTAAAATGGGTAGTCTGTTGGAGCAGGAAACAGTGGATTCAAAAGAGTGACTTTGTGTTTTGATGCTCAGATCCCATCTCTACCATATACTCAGGTGCCTGGGTAAGTTAGTTGTCTTATAGCCTCAAGCGTTTGTTTTTCTGTAAAATTGGGTGGTCCGCTGCAGGAGTAACTTTTGTGATTGTCCAGACTACTATGACAGCCATTTTGGGACTTGCACCCCATCATGCCACAGCAGCCATTTTGTGATGGTGCCCATGACACTGTCTCAAAATTCCAAATATGTCCTCAGGGGGTGTGTGCTCTAGATACTTCAGTTTGCCTTTGTTTGCATCAAAGCTGATTCTGAAGATCGCAACGTTTCAATGCATTCTCCCCCTAAGGATTTTCTTTTACAAAGCTGGTCCTTGCCTCTAAGGATGTTTTAGAAGCCAGATCAGATCAAGGGTAACTATGAGGCTTATAGCAGGGAACACTGGGTTCTGCTTTGCTTGATCAAAGAAGCAAGTTCCCCCCCACACTTTTGCCACCTTAATTACCAGGAACTGTACCTGTGGCCTCCCAAAGCTCTGGTATACCTTTAGGACAATTTTATATTGCAGCTCACAAGGGCAGGTTATCACACAAGTAGGCTCTTAACCATTAGTATCCATCAGCAGATCATTCTGGGCTACAAACCAGCAATATTCTCCATAATATAAGAATGGTTGATGCGGAGGGAATGGATGGATGAACCATAATTAAATACACATTTTTTTCCTACTGGATCTTAAATTAATAGCGCCTGTGGAATATTTCACTTTGCTTGCCTTTGGGCTTATTCATGTTTTTATCCTGCCCTGTTCCAAAAGCTCAATATGGATGACAATTTGAAAGCAAAACGCCGAGGAAATGTAGCACAGTTGCTAGGAGACTAGACTATGAATCAGGAAATCCCTGCTTTGGATCTCACCTCTGCCACAAACTCTTTATGTGGCCTTTGGCAAGTCTCTCTCTCAGGCTAACCCCGCCACCTGCGATATGAGGTTATCATATTGTTCAGGTCCAGATGCCTATGGGAAGCCCGCAAGGAGGACTTGAGTGCAAGAGCACTCTCCCCTCCTGTGGTTTCTAGCAGCTGGTATTCTGAAGCATGCTTCCTCCAACCATGGCATAGCCATCAGTAGGCTACATCATGGTTAGTAGCCTACTTGCAGAGTGCCTGTCGACTCCATGTGTGAACTGAATGTGTGGAGGGGAAGTTTGATTGTGCATGCTGGCTCCATCCCTGACTGGTGTATCTTTGATGGAAGCCTGGTTCCTAGTCATGCATGTATAGTTCTACACAGCATCTCTTTTCAGACCTGAATATGTGAAGACAAGGATGAAGAGCCAGAAGGTATGCCAACATCAGGCACCTTTTCCTCCTCCATGTGTTCATTGACTTTGTTGAGATTGGGCAAAGATAATGCATCTGAAGCTCTGAAGTGCTATATAATGCTAAGCGTTATTTATTAGTAAGTGAAAAATACTTCCAGTGTTTTACCTCTTATCAACTAAATTCCTCAGGGACGCTGTTCATTATGAACCTTCCGGTACCTCACATTTTCCACAGATTCTTTCTCTCCTATTTCCTTGATTCCAGAGAAACGCAGATCCTACCCACAGTTCCTCTGTCTCAGCTTTTGCCAATCTGGTGCCCTCCAGATATTTTGGACTACAGCTCTCAATGGCGGTGCTGGCTGGGGCTAATGCTGCAGCCCATCCCTCCTCCACCATTTTGGAACCCATTAAAGAAAACCCAAAGCATGATGCTTCCATTTCCAAAGCAAAGTTGTCATTGGAGAATACTTTGCTGTAGACAAGAATTTCAGCAATGATACCCAGGCCAATGAGCTCCTGGTACCAATTAAGGGCTGAGTTACGGGGGGTTGGGGAGGCACAAGATGTCATCTCCATAGCCCTCCCTGTAGACACTGTGAGTGATGTGTATCTTGACCAAAGTGCCTCTGTGCTGATTGGAATTGCCCACACTTTGAATGGGCAAACACTTTTGGACTTACCTTCTGTCTCTTGATTTGAAAAAAAAGAGGCACTTCTTAATGCTTCTGATAAAGGCTTTAAAATGTACTCCTTAGCTTTTGGCTTCCCCCTGACATAAATGGTTTCATGATGTTTAGGCCACCTACTGATAACATTTTTGTTTAAGAAGGCTTTCCCTGAGGCGTGACCCAGTCTTTTATGGAATATTAATTGTCCCCTATGTGAAACTTCCCTTCTGTTGAAACAGTTTTATTGTTTTTAGTTTGTAGAAAATGTTTTTATTTTATTGTTTTTAAAGCTTGCATTGTTTGCATTTTATCTCATATCTGTCTGTCTGTCATCTATCTATCTGTTTATCTAATCTATCGAGGACCCACTCTATTTTCTTGATTGTATTTCTTTTAAACAGTAACATCATAGCTGAATATATTTATCTGTGGGCTCAAGCAACTGCTTCAGTATAACAACTGGATTCAGATACTGAGACACAAGTGATGTTAAGCAGGATATATCCAATTTATCACTTCTCTTTACAAAAGTTTCGTAAACATGTGTTCCTTGGACAGATGATTTCTTTCATTCCCCTCCTTTAAAGAAAGAGGTGTTGCTTTTTCTTGATTATGGCTTCACCCTTAAGAACTGTATTTTCATGGATGGATCTAGTTATGATGAAACAAAATCAAATATTAAGTGTATTTCTTTGCACATTTAATATTTTTATTCACTGTTTTATTATGCTTGCATAAATCTGAATGTATCAATATTATATTTTTACATTGCTGTAACCTGCCCTGGGACATTATGGTGAAGGGTGGGTAAGACTCAAAATACTAGTAGTAGTAGTTGTAGCAGTAGTAGCTATAATAATGATGGTGATGTCCCAGGGTGAATTTGTTACAACAATATAATAGTTATAAAAACTAATTAAAAAATTGCAATTGCAATTCTTGCCCTGCCTGGTCTCCTCAGCAAGTTGCTTTGAGCAGCACTGTGCATTTCTACTTACAGTCTCATAGCAGTCAAATATCGTGCAGCCAGAATGAGAGGGAGAGACCCAGAGCTGAGCAGTGAAATCTGAATATGATGGGCCCGGCCGTGAGCGGGAGGCAGGCCAGTAAGAAGTGGGAGTTCCCTGTCCTGAGCAGTACCTGTCATGCTGTGCTGCTTCAAAGCTCAGCAGAGCAAGTGAGAAGCTATGGAGCTACCTTTGATCTGTGTCTGCTTTGCTCCCATTACCAGGCACCTTGAGTAAGGGCTTCCACAAGCAGAAGTCCCTTAGTATTTGGACTAGTGTGGTGGAGATGACAGTCTGAATGGAAATTACATCTTTTCCATGTTTTTGTACCTGGTGCAAACAACTAACACTGTGCCCTTTGCATTAGAGCAGGTGTGGGGAACCCTTTTCAGCCTGAGAGCCACATTCCTTTCTGGGCAACCTTCCGAGGGCCACATGCCAATAGTGGACAGTGCCAGAGGCAAAAGTGCGTAGCAAATATAAAATTCACCGTTGTACAGTAGGCTACTTTCTATACACACTCGCACGCCCTTCTATATCCTCCGTTCAGGGAATTACAGTTCAAGGACACATTTCAGCCAGGCAAAAATGCTCAAAGTACAAAGCAGGGCCAGTGACGGCTGTGCCCCAGGGAGAGTTCCAAGGGCCAGATATAGAGGCCTGGAGGGCCACATTCAGCCCCCAGACCTGCATTTCCCCATCTCTACTTTAGAGAATATCTACGTCCCTAAAAACTGGTTTAAATTGGCCTTTCCTCTCCCCAATAGTTCCTGAGCACAATAGTTGTGTGTGTTGTGAGTGGGAGACAGAGGGGAGGGCAGGGGAGAGCAGGAACCTGGGATTTGCATAGTGAGAACTCTCAGCACTCATGCTAAACTACAATTCCCAGGATCCTTTGGGAGAAGCCATGGCAGTTACATAATATTAAACTGTTATGCATTTGTTTATTTCTTTACAAAACTTTTTTTTAAAAATAAATCTGATACTGGACTTACAGGGTGACATAAGGTGTCCAGCAGGTGATCTGGTTTTTCTCCCTTCCTGACTTTCTTACAGACAGCAAGCTAGCAGCGCAGCTCTTGCTGAGGTGCCAGCACCACATCAATGGAAACCTCAGTGCCTGCCTCTGGGAAGGGAATGGCTTTGTTTCCATTGTATGGGGAAAGAAATGGCTGCCCCTAAATAGGGTATGCTGTTCTCTTCCCAATTGCAGCCACTGAGGTTTCCATTTGTGTAGTGCCCAGATGGGCAAATATGTGAATTTCAGTTTGTCTTAGCGTTTCGTTTTTCTAATCTTAAGATCAGTTCTCCACATCTCTACATCAGTTTGCCTTCAAAAAAAGAGTCTTTATGAAAATTCTTTTTTGTGTGTGAATTTCTCCAAATACACACGTTTGTATGCAGTTTTGACCACATCTGCATTATACAGTATTATACCACCTTAAACTGCCATGGCTGTCCCCAAAGAATCCAAGGAAGTGTCTGTTAAGGGTGCTGAGTGTTGTTAGGAGATCCCTACTCCCTTCACAGAGCTACAGTTCTCTGAGAAGAGGGGTTGACTGTTCAGCCACTCTGAGAATTGTAGTTCTGAGAGGAGAATAGGGATCTCCTAACAACTCTCAGGACTGAACAACAAACTACAGTTCCCATGATTCTTTGGAGAAAGCTGTGCTTTGATACTGCTTGAAATGTATTATGCAAATGGCACCTCTGTCTAATATACAGATTTTTGCAAAGCAATTTTTCCCTAAAATAATGCAACTTTGTACATTTCTTTCACTGATATATGCATTTTTATCGACACTTTGCCCCAGTATATGCTTTTTTGTACACATTACTTGGCTGAAGAATTGCATTGCAAAATCTGGAGATGTTTGAATTTTGAATTGTGTTTCAGTTTGTTGCCTTTAGTACTAATGGGGAAAAAAAGATAGATAGATCTTCCACCAGCCACTTTGTATCATAGTAAAAATCGTTCCCCACCCCATCTATGGAGAAGGGCCGCTGTAGCTCAGTAGTGGACCATCTGCGTTGCATATAAAAGGTCTTAGGTTCAATCTTCCCCATCTCCACATAAGGCTGGAAATGTCCCCTGTCTGAAACCCTGGAGAGTGGCTGCCAGTCAGTATAGGCAATACTGAGCTAGATGGATCAATGGTATGACCCTATTTAAAGCAGTCTCCTATATTCCATCACTACCCCATCAGAAGGAAATTGGGATGCATACCTACATGATACCTCCAGAATTAGTGGGCACATGCCTCTGAACAGCAGTTGCTGGGGGCAACAACAGTGGGAGAGTGCTCTCACATCTAATTTCTGGGCTTCCAAGAGGCATCTGGTTGGCCACTGTGGGGAACAGGAGGCTTGCTCAGATGAGCTGTACATATAATCCAGCAGGGCTCTTCTTACTCCTGTGTCTGTCTGGTTCTGCCTCATCATTCTCTGTCTGATTATGCCCTATTGTTCTTTCTTTAATCCTTTAGTTGGCCTCCTATCCAGCATCCATCCACATTGACTTAAGGAACTGTGTATCAAAAAAAAGCACATGCAACTCCCTTCTGAAGATTTATTTATTGCTAAGATTCATGCCAAGATACCATTGGACACAAGGAGCTGAGCTGCAGATGGGAGAGACACATACGGTTCAGTCGCAGCAGTAGAACCTCACATCGTTGAGTGCTGTGTCATCGCCTTGCCCCTGCGGAGGCTCTACTTTTGTCTGGATCCCGCATATGGCGCCTTGAGGACAGGGTGGGCTCCAGGGGCCAAATGTACCCCAGTCATTTGAATGGCCTGTGAGAACAGCCCCATGTTCACAGGCAAACCTGATATTGTCACCTCCTTTATCATCGAATAAAAGCCCTTGCTCTGCTTGTACTCTCAGAGAGAAAGAGATCAGATTGCCTTCGGGACAGACCTCAGCCTTTGTCCAGTCTCCCCACCTGCCAGAGAAGTTAATGATATTAGTGCCCCAAGAAGTGTTTGCCTAGGCCACATCCTCCACATCACATAGCTGAAGCACTACACATATTTTAAGCATATTTTAAGCACATGGCTTCCCCCCAACAAATCTTGGGAACTTTAGTTTGTTAAGGGTGCTGGGAATTGTAGCTTAATGAGGGAGAAACTATGATTCCCAGAATTCTTTGGGGGAAGTCATGTGCTTTAAATTTACATTGAATGTGCTTTAAATGTATGGTGTGGATGTGACCAAAGTATACATACTAATAGTAGTCAAAATCCCTTCCATTCAGAGGAGATTTATAGTAAGAGTACTGTATGCAGATTGTCCTGTCATTTCCTCCATCTGGGACAGCCTGAGTGACATTCACAAGGACTATAAAGAGAAGGAACTCGCCCATTGTTAATCCCCACATCCTGGTTATCAAAAATTTATGGACTGTAATCCTCTTTAAAATCTTATTCACACATTACACTGGATCAAACACCAGCTGTTTCCACACATGTATAAATGTTCATGTGAAAGATACACTAGTGTACAGTGCAGCTATTGTGTAGGGAGCTACACAGATTGTACTCATTGAAAGTTACATGTGCGTAACTGCACTGTCAACTGTACTGTCACCTGTTTTGGCTCACACGTGCACCAAATGTACACCTATTGAATGTCATGTGTGAACACCCCTTACATTTACAGTGCAGGGCTGCTTGTCCTCTGAGGGAAAAGGATGAAGGATGGGAATGCATAGTTTGTGCATGTAGGTTTTAGGACTGGCCCAAAGGAAATCATTGTGCTGTTGTTGCTGCTAATATCACTTCACTTCTATCCTATCCTGTCCTATCCCCTATTCTCTCCATCCTTAGCATAGTGGTGCTTCCAAGGTTGTCTGAAGCATGCTCCCCCCCCCATTTACAGTTTAAAATCCAGCCTTGGGGCTTTCTGATGTATATTTTTGTTAATATTACTTTTATATCCCACCTTTCCTCCAAGGAGCTCAAAGTGGTATACATGGTTCTCCCTCTCTCCATTTTATCCTCACAACAACCCTGTGAGGTAGGTCAGGCTGAGAGGCAGTGACTGGGCCAAGGCCACCCATTAAGTGTCATGACTGAATGAGGATTTGAACTCTGGTCTCCCAGGTCCTAATCTCACACCCTAACCACTGGACTACACTACTACTTAGAATGCAGCCCCAACTGTAAACCCCACTAAAGATGCAACAATAAAAGTGTCCAGGGAGATGTGTGCGGCATACTAAATTGACTTATCCAGGTGACTGTCTCAGGTGAGGTGTTTTTCTTGCTGTTAAAACATTTTTTAAAGCCCCATGCTCACTTGTGGAGGAATGACCTGTAAAATGCTAGCAGCAGGCTTTTCACTTTTTCAGTGCTGAAAGTGGTCATAATGGAGAATAGTGACTTAAACTTTCCATTTTACTGTTCATCTCTTCCCATCACACCCCACCTGTGCAGTGAAGGCAAGTCAGAGTGAAGACACGTCTGTCAAGAGGTGCAATCTGTTCAGAGGGGAGGGTTCCTTTAAGATTCCATCTCCACTCTGCACCGCAGCTGTGAGATGAAGGCTGGAGATAGAGGAGTTGAGGGGGAAAGTGCTCCTCTTATGATGCACACTTAGAGAGAGACATCATCTTTGCTAATGCAGCCAGCAAGAACAGCTCAACATGGAGAGCAATTTCATTTTTCAGCCTCTCTTGGCTAGCGTTTCTATAGCTTGGAGGATGATTTGGGCAGAGCAAACAAACAAATGATAGTTAAGGAACTGCCTGGTTCGCACATAACACTAAACCATTGTTAAGGTCAGTAAGCCCTCAGCAAACTGTGGTTTATTTTTGTTAGCATACCATAAACAACAACAACAGCAAACCATTTTATAGCACACCATAATAAATCACAGTTCTAAGGTGCTGGGCTGGGTTCGCACATAATGCTTAACCATGGTTTATTAGCCAACATTTAACATTGTGTGTGAACCAGGCCACTGAATAAAAATAATGGTGTTTTTTTTACAAAAACACACAAATCTTCTCACTTATTCTCTTTCTCTGTCTCTTCCTCTTTGCTTTCTTAAAAATTGGGATAAGGACAAAGTCCAAGACATTTTGCTGCCTGAGATGGATAAGCAAATGTATTAATGAATGACACTTTATTGTTCAGAGCAAATGGCACTCCCCTTCCAGTCGAGGTGCACGGTACCCAAGGCTGGTCAAGTTATTTTAACACTGTGACAGCACCCCAGCCTTCCTGGGTCGCATGTAGGGTTGCCAGGTTCAGGGCCTGAGACTGATCCTGTATCTTTAGGAGAAGAGAAAGTCAGCCAAGTGCAGGTGTTCTTGCAACACTGTAATGGGAAAAACCACAAGGTGGAATTCTCCCTTCCCCCTGCACAACTTTTAAAAATACAGAAGATCTCTTGGTTGCCAGGCCTAGCAACATCACAGTTCATACAATTCAGAGCAATTCCTTCAACGACATTTGAGACACATATTCCCCATAATTGTTTCTCCCGCTTTCTAGCAGTAAAATAATCCCTAATAACAAATCAAATAATTAACCATTTGCTGCCCTTTCATAACACTCAAAGTCAGCTGCCTCACTTTGTCTCATTTCATGTATGACCATCATGTATGACCTGCAAGCATTTCATGTACGGCCATCTATTACTAGCCATGATGGCTATGTTCTACCTCCACTGTGGGAGGGAGTTATGCCTCTGAAGGCCAATTGCTGGGAACCACATGTGGGGAGAGAGCTGTTGCACTCAGGTCTTTCTTGTGGGCTTCCTAAAGGCATCTGATTGCTCACTGTGAGAATAGGATGCTGGACTAGATGGACCATTGACCTGATCCAGCGGGGCTCTTCTTATGTTCCTACCTGCCTGCTGGACAGAAATTGTGGGTGCAGTCGGTGCAGTGAGGTCCTGGCCATCAGGGAACAGGTTCATTCCCTTGAGGCCAAGGTGTCTGACCTAGAGAGTCAGGCCTCATGAAAAAGGCCTTCAGGATACTGACAGCAGCATCCCACTCCCAGGGTGACAGCTCATTAGATGTCACGGAGATTGAGGGTCTCTGGAAAGAAGGGAAGAGAGAATGATTCCTTAAAAGGAGTCCGTCCCTTGGGGAATTGACAGATATCTTCTACCAGGAGTTCTGATAGCGGGTTATTCAATCATTTGGAACATAGTGGCATCAGAAATTTGGAAGGTAACAGGTGCAGTTCCTGAGAATTATGACTGTGGAGGCGGAAAAACAAACTACAACCCTGCTTCTTTAATCAGGCAGAAGATAACGTAATGTTCCTTGTTGCAACCCTCCAGTGTGGCCAGGACTTTGTTCTGAACCTGTCAAGGTTGCAGCTGTGTCTGGGAAGCAGAAAACATAGGAGAGTCACTACTAATACTTATCATATAGCCTTGATAATGTGTGGATTACATATTCCATTGAGACTAGGGTTGCCAGGCTCAGGGCCTGAGACTGATCCTGTATCTTTAGGAGAAGAGAAAGTCAGCCAAGTGCAGGTGTTCTTGCAACACTGTAACAGGAAAAACCACAAGGTGGAATTCTCCTTTTCCCCTGCACAACTTTTAAAGATACGGAAGACCTCTTGGTGCCTCAGGCCCTGAACCTGGCAACCCCAATTGAGACACATATTCAACCCACAAAAATCCAAAATGCATAGGGTACTCAGAGTAAACCCATTGGAGTTAATAGACATGACTAACTTAGGTTCATTCATTTCAGTGGGTCTACTGTGAGTAGGACTTAGTTGACTACAACCCATATTTTCAACAGGAGAAGGAGACCTCTCCAAGGTCCCCTGTGAAATACTGGCCTGAAATGCAAATTACAATAGCTGGCTCTGTGATGCTACTCAAGAGCAGTGGGCTGGGGCAGCTGAAAACTGCATGAAATTGAATCCCTTTAAGCCCCTTTGACTACTCTGTCTAGCCTTCTCTCTTGCTGATTACCTCTTTGTTACAGCTGACAGAAGTCCCTTGGGAAACAGGTTGAAGGGTAGGGGGGTAGGGAGGTACACCTTAGTGCTCTGAGATGTCAGGTCCCTAGTCTAAGGACCAGTCTTCTCCAACCTAGTGCCCTCCTGATGTTGTGGATTACATCTCTTGTTAGCCCCATGCATTGGCCTGTGCTGATGGGGGTTGAAGTCCAAAAGATCAGGAGGGCACCAGGTTGGGGAAGCAGATTCAGGACTGACTTCCCAATCATCACATCATGCCTAGACTCAGGTTGGACAGCCCATGAATAAGTGACCATCATCCAGTATGTATGCTCATCAAGAACTCAGGAAAAGGATGAACAGCCACCATATTTGGTTCATCAATTTCTCAAACAACAAAGATAGACAGGCTGTGACAGCTGGTGGACACCTTGGACAGCTCCTTGAAAGCTCGGACTAAAACCAAGGTGGATTCCACTGCCCCACTGACATGGAGCCACCAGCCTCCACTGCAGAGAGAAAGAGAAATGGTAAAAGCTACTCACATGCCAACACTAGATTCAATTTGTGTGTCGTCAGTGCAATAGAGGCGGATGCCATTCAGAGAGGTTTCATCTTTCAGTATTAAATTAGGTCTGTGTGGCTCTACCTGATGGAGAGGAGAAAAAGAGGAGCTGTTGCTGCAATAAGGCCACAGTTAAGCATGAGTAACATGCAACATTTTCAGTAGGAATTTCATTCAGTAGGAATTCAACACACATTAGCTTGCAGGCTGAATTTGAGTATATTGTACAGAGCTTGGCAAGTACATTTTTTAAAAGGATCTAGTTCTAGTTCAAGTTCAACATGTCCCAGAAGGAACTAATTCCAGTTCATAGTCCCTTTATAAAATGAGCTAATTTCGTTCACGTTCAATTCCCAGTTCAATTCAAGTTCATCCAAATAATCCTCGGCAAAAAAATAACAATTCAGCATCCAGAATGTTACAAGCTGCTGTGCTAAACTATAAAATGTACTTAAGAAACTGAGGCTGCAATCCAATACACATTTACCTGGGAGTAAGTTCCATTTAACTCAATGGAGCTTTCTTTTGAGTAGACAAGTATTGGATTGCAGCCTAAGAAAACATCAAAATACACACACACACAATGGAATGTGAATTGTTTAATTTATTTTCCCCCAAATTATGATCTCTAAGCTTAAAGTCTGATGAACTTGAAGAGCAACTAGAAATTGTTCAAAGTTCTATCCCCAAAATGAACTGAATTCACTTTTAATTCACCAGCAAATATAGGAACTACTTTCAGGTATAGGTTAGAGGTTTTTGAACTAATTCAGTGAACTTCATTAAACCAAACTAGCTCATTCCAAGCACTGGTATTATAATACCAAGCAATAGTGTTAGCCTGGGGCCTTTTGTATGCAAAGCCCCTTCCTTGCACCCCCAACAATTTCTGAAGGAATAAGATACTGCCCTCTCTGACCAGGCATGCCACAGATGTTAATGAGACTGAGACCAAAGAGGGAAGCACACCTACGAAACAAAAAAAAATCACAAGAAACTCTGACCTTGGGACAATTAGGGTTGCCAGGTTCAGGGCCTGAGACTGATCCTGTATCTTTAGGAGAAGAGAAAGTCAGCCAAGTGCAGGTGTTCTTTCAACACTGTAACAGGAAAAACCACAAGGTGGAATTCTCTCTTCCCCCTGCACAACTTTTAAAGATACAGAAAACCTCTTGGAGGGACAACCAAGAGGTCTTCTGTATCTTTAAAAGGTGTGCAGGGGGAAGGGAGAAATCCACCTTGTGGTTTTTCCCATTACAATGTTGCAAGAACACCTGCACTTGGCTGACTTTCTCTTCTCCTAAAGATATAGGATCAGTCTCAGGCCCTGAGCCTGGCAACCCTAGGGACAATCAAGTATGGGAAATCAAGCAGCAGTTATCTGGAAATTCATCAGTAATCTCACTTCCATGTTCAATAGAAAGCAACAGAAGTACAGAAAATGTGAGTAGGAAACTCTTAATTAAGACTGCAAGGGACCTGTGCTGAACTGGACAGACCTGTCAGCAAACATAAAAAAAGGATATTGGTTATAAGGATGGGCATTGCTGGATACACCAAGAGCACCAAGTGTCATAGATTAATTCTGTTTCCAGACTATTGTGGAAAAGCAAGGGCCCAGATGCCCTAAAGGCCTCACAATGCAGAATCATAGATAGTGCTTGATACTTCATGGATCGTGAACTGTATCTTAGATGCTGCAGAATTGGCTATAATAACCCAGTGTGCTCTGGGTTTCTGGGACCTTGCATGGATTCTGTGATAGAGTTTGTATTTTGTGGGGGGGGGGTTGCTGCTTTCCCTGCCCTTCTTTCTAAAGAAACGTGTTCCCCCCCCAAAAAAAATATGTTCCATAGGACTGCAATGAAAAGTGATCCAACAAAGCCTTCCTTTAGAGAAGGAAAGAGAAACAGCTAATTCAGTGGGTCCAATGGAAGAGGAACACAAGAAGCAATCATATACTGAGTTAGACCATTGGCCTACCTGGCCCATTTCTCTCTACTCTGACTAGAAACAGCTCACCAAGGTCTCAAATCAGGGCCCTTCCAAGTCCTATAACCTGGGGTTCTGTTAACTGAAGATGATTATGAAGATTGAACCTGGGACCTCTCCCTTTCAAAGCATATGCTCTGCTAATGAGTGATAGCCTGTTCTTTGCCATCCCGGACAAAAATTCTTTAAAAATACGGCCCTTTCTGCAGAAACTCGTCTTGGATTATAATCTAAGATTTCCTCTAGCCAAAGTGGGACTCATGTCTATCAGCCAACAAAAGCAACAGACAAGGCAAACAAAATAAACAGGGAGAGCATTTTTTTTTCTGATTTAACAGACACAAAGTGATTCCATATGGATGGATGCTGAAATACACTGAATTCAGCCTAAGTATGAGGCATATTTTCTTAAAAGTTAGTGATAAAGAATTGGAACAACTTGAATCTGATCTACCATGACTCCTCATCCTGCATCTGGACACTCCCAACTAGGAAAGGAGAAATTCAATTCAATTCCCATTTGAAGCCAAATCTATCAAATTCACACTTTCTGAAACAATATGAAAACCAAAACCTAGCCATCTGTTCAAATCCACACTTATCTGGGTTTTGCAATGCAGTTCTCCAACCATACAATGTTTACAAAAATGCATATACTGGGGAAATTGTGCATACAAATAAATATGTTAGTGGTTAGCAGAAAAGAAAAAAATAGAGAGCCAGTGTGGTGTAGTGGTTAAGGTGTTGGACTACGACCTGGGAGACCAGGGTTCGAATCCCCACATAGCCATGAAGTTCACTGGGTGACCTTGGGCCAGTCACTGCCTCTCAGCCTCATGAAAACCCTAGTCATGGGGTCGCCATAAGTCGGAATTGACTTGAAGGCAGTACACTAACACTAAGCAAAAAATAACATACAAACATGCATCATGTTGGGAGATTTTGCTTGACAATATGTATCCATTAGCCCAAGCTGTATACACAAATGTGCTTATTAGGAGAAACTCACATTAAATACTGAAGAATTTCCATGAGGATTTAAAAATAATAACAATTGCACATTCATACAGAAATGTGGAGAACTGAATTTAAGATTGGAAAAATGAGAAATTGAAAGAACCCAGACTGACAGATCTTTCCTCTCCTACTCCAACCATACCAACACTCTCCATACTTGCCCTGAAGTCTCCTTTTTTCTTGACAACCAAAATCTGACCCATCATTCTCTTATCCTTTCCACTTAAAAACAACAACAGTGTGCACAAGGCATTCGTGTTTCCCAACCTTTCCACTCTTGGGAATGTGTTCTTGGACTATTTTATTTGGAGTGTCCTTATTGTCACAGCTACTTGCTATCAAGGTGTCCAGAAAGGAGGATACAAGGAGGCTTCTACCTTCAGTTGGAATCCATTTGCATGTCCTTTGGGACAGAATTCTGTTTCTCCCCAAATACCCCAACGTGCTCCGTTAGGCACTGTGAGGACAGTCGTATATTTTCTGGCTTCTGCATCGCAGAGGCAACTGGAGAAAATCGAGAAGAGCACAGTAGTGATGGAGAGGTCCATGGAAGGCAGTCCAGTGTAGATCTAGCAGCAAAAGCATAGTGGAAAAATAGTTGCCTTGAGAATTTATACCTCTGGTCCCAGTATCCCTGAATCCTGTTTTTCAGAAATTGCCCTTAGAGAGATGTGCTTTTGGACAGGCCCTCCCTTAGCATGTGCGGGGCCTGGGGCAAAAGCTTAGTTGGGGGGCCCCACATTTGCTCCGGGTCACCATCTTGGTCTTGGCTGAGTCACCAAGGCACCAGTCCCGGAACTGCTGGCCCAGCTCACTGTCCCCAGGGCGGCTACCGCTTGCTGACCGCAGCAGGAGCGGCGGTGGCGGCGGTGGCTTCAGCATGGCGGGTGGGCGGGCAGGCGAGCAAGCCCCTGTCCCGGGTGGAGATAAAGAGAGAGAGCGCTGCACCCTGCCTGGCATGGTGAAGGCGAGCAGGCAGGGGAGGGAGGAGCCGGCTGGTGAGCAGATCGCCAAGTGCGGGGGGGGCCCAAAGCACAAGGCCTGGGGCAACTGCCCCGCTTTCCGGTGCCTAGGGGCGGCTCTGCTTTTGGAGATCAACTTTTGGTTGATGCAATAAATTTACTGACTGGCCTTTCTGATTACAGTTAGTTCTTGAGAATTTGGGATGGGAACAGAGCAAAGCACACCAGGCAACCAGGAAATGCTTTTAGAAAAAATAAAAGGTAGAACAATAGTGAATGGATTCTCTGTTGCTCTGAATACGGCTTAGGTCCAGGCTATCTATCAGACCATATCTCCCTGTATGAACCTACCCGGGCCCTGAGATCTTCAGGAGAGGCCCTTCTCTCAATACCCACGCCCTCTCAAGTACGACTGGTGGGGATGCGTGATAGGACCTTCTTGGTGGCTGCCCCTAGGCTTTGGAATTCCCTTCCTAGGGATGTAAGAATGACCCCCTCCTTGCAGTCCTTCCGGCGTCAAGCAAAGACCTTTCTATTCCAACAAGCCTTTGGTATTGTCGGCTGCTTAAGATAGGGCTTGACGGGAACTGCATTGCTAATGCCTAATTCCTTCATTTTTAAACTGGTCTGTTATTCTCTTTTAGCTATGTATGAATGGTTTTAATATTGGAATTAGTTTAATTTTATTTTAATTTAGACTCTGTATGTTTTAATTATATGTGTTTTTTATCTGGAAGCCACCGCGAGTTCCAGTTTTGGAAGGATGGCGGGGTATAAATAATAATAATAATAATAATAATAATAATAAATATTACATCACAGGAATTCCTAAACAGTGTTAACAAAGGTATGATTCCATAGGAGTATAGGAAGCTGCCTGATACTGACATTGGTCCCTCTAGCTCCATATTGTCTACACTGACTGGCAGTGGCTCGCCAGGGTTTCAGACAGGGAATTTTTTCCATTCCTACCTGGAGATTTCAGAAACTGAAGCTAGGACTTGTGCATGCAAAGTAGATGATCTTCCACTCGGCTATGGACCTTCCTATTATTTATTTTAAATTTGTTATATGTTACTTTTTCAGGCAATGCCTGTCCAAAGCAACTTCCAACCATAAAAACTTACAAGTATTAAAAATCAATTATTACTAAAACCTAAAATAAAACAGATTCCAAAGAATAAAAACAGACTCAGAGCTCCAACAGCAAAACTGTATTCCAACCTCTATTCCACGAGTATGACAAGAAAAAATTATCCAAGGAAGTCCAATAGAAACAGATGAGTCTTAAATGCCTTTCAGAAAGCCTGAAGGATATTGGCCAACTGTGAGGGAATTCCAAAGGTGTGGAGCCACCATGGAAAAGGCTCTTGTGGTCAATCACCTCACAGCTCTAATAGGTGGAAATACAAAGAGGACCTCCTACTGAGATCTCATTGTGCAGGCAGGATTGTATTAATGCAGGTGGTCCATCAGATAGCTCAAGCCCAAACTTTAAATCAGGCCTGGAAAGCCAGCGTAGCTGGTATAATGCGGAAGTTATTGAAGCTGACCACTGTACATCCATCAGGAATCTGGTGTCCCAGTTTTGAACCAACTGAAGTTTCCAGACTATATTTAAAGGCAGCTCAAGTGGAGTGCATTACAATAGTTTAGCCTGGACATGACCAGAGCATGGATCACTGTGGCCAGGTTTGCCCTCTCCAGATAAGGCTACAGTTGGTGTTCTAGCCAAAGCTGATAAAACACACTCCTGGCTAACAACATTACCTGACTTCCCCAGTCAGCGACGAATCTAGAAGCACTCCCAAACTGCAGGCTTGGTCTTTTAGGGAGAATGCTACCTCATCTAACACCAGTTGTAATCCTCTTTCCAGAACTGGAGAATTTCCCAAGTAGGGATGGTGGAAAAATTTGATTCAGATCACATTCAAACGTGAACCTACCGAATCTGCACTTTTCAAAATAGTATCATGAACTGTAAACACAGCCATCCTTTGAAATTTGCACTTCTCTGAATTTTGCAATGCAGTTCTCCAGCCAACTAACATGTACTAAAATACATATACTAGGACAAGCACAAAAATGCATATGTTGGTGAAAAGATCATACAAATATTAGGGAAGACTGCTTTACAAAATACAAATATATCAGAGAAAATTACAGTGAACAATGTGTTTATTTGGAGAAATTCACACTAAAATGCTGGTGAATCTTCATGAGGACTTTTTTATTTTTAAAAATTGCAAACTGATGTGGAAAGGTGGAGACCTAAACCTACGATGCCTACACCCAACCCACAGCATCTCTGTTTGGCCTGGATTTGACCTCAGATTGTTTGCCCTCATCCATCACAGAACAGGCATTATTATTTTATGGTTTCAGCAGCCTGCCTGGGATCAGAAGATGGAAAAGCATGGTAGAGCTGTGTGTCATCAGCATATTGGTGACATTGCAGCCTAAATCTTTGGATGACTGCCCATAGGAGTTTCATGTAGATATTTCAAAGCATGGGGGACCATATAGAGCCCTGTAGCAACCTATACAACCAAAGGCTACCGGTCAGATCATGAGTTCCTCCCTCCTATTTTTGACTCACCTTTTAGGAATAACACTGCAGCTGGAATTTATTTCTTGTTCTTTGTTTTCTGGCTTTGCCTCAATTCCGTTCTGGCAATTGTTCAAGCTCCTGTAATTTGGGACATGGTGCAACCCTTCTCCTCCTTCCTCATCTCAGCAAGCTTCTCCACGCAGTGTAGTGCAGTGCAGTTATACTTACAGTCTCACCACAGTCAGTTTTCCTGCATGAAAGAGACCCTGAGCTGATCAATGTATATGCACGTGGGCAGGGCAGTGGCCAGCAGCAGGGAGGAGTTGGCCTCCCAGGCTCTGCAGCTCTATAACTGAGCAGGGCAGTGGAAAAACTATGGAGCCTACCAGCTCCCTGTGTCAACCACACTCCCATCACAATTGCCTTTAATAAGTGCCACCCAAGGCAGTAGGGCTATAGGCAGTCCCCCTCACCTCCTGATCCAGCGTTATGGACTGGCCCTGATCAACTTGTAATCATCCTGACCTGGATCTGGGCCCAGAATATATTTGGGGCTCAGCCCTAACCCTATTTATGCATGCGGTCGGGAGGGGGAAGAAGGATACCTTGTGTCTCCTTTCTCCCCCTTCCTACCACATGTTTAATCAGGGTTTTAAGGAGTGGGGTTGGCAGTAGCAGGCTGGCATGGGTAATTGCTTACCTGGTTTCCCAATGCTACACATTACTGCCAGTTTCCAAGAGAGGAAAGGGAGGGGTGAGCAGCCCTGTTGCCAGTCTTCCTTGTTATGTGGGCAGCCACATTTCTAAATGGGGAATTTGGGGGGAGAGAAGTACATAGCCAATTCCCCACCCACCTCTTTCCCCCTCACCCCTCCTCCACCCAGAAAGTGTGTTAACTTACGTGAATGAAGTTTAATCTGTTGAATTGTCTCACCCTTTTTTGAGAGATCTCCAGGAATACCAGACTCAAAAGCTTGACTTTGCCTATAGCAACAGTCCTCTTTTATCTATGGCCTGTCTGTTTGTTCTGATTCTTTATGAACTGAACTACTTTGGCAATGACAGTGTGTCCCTGAGCTTGGCTTTGATGCTGGACTAGTTCTCTCAATTTTAGATTCCACCTATTCATACTACAACTTTACAGAAGGGCAGAGAGAAAATAAATACTTTACGATGTGTTTGTTAACTCCTCCTTAAGAGTCCCTCCTTTTAGCCTTGTTCCTGATTTTTAGATTTTGCTTCCTGTTGGACATTAAAGGGAAAACTTTTTAACTGGTTGCTATATAAAGGACTAACTAAGCAACTGGAAACTAATTGTGGAAAGCAATTGGATTTTTTAAAGGGTTGCTGGGTTTATCTTTCTGTCCAGAAACCTTGAAAAGGCCTCATTCTAAGCTGCACATATTGGGAAAAATGAGAAATGAAGCCTGAGTTTAGCCTAGGGGGCCATCCAACAATCTAACTGTAGTGTGTACAGCAGTGTTTCTATTCCTTTAGGCCTGTTTTCATCCTTTGCCATCAAGTACTCAAGAAAAAGAAGAAGAAAAGCCACTATGAATGTGAGTATAGTAAATGCTTTAAAAGAGTAAAGGGTAACTTAGGGTAGCCATTTTTTCAGATCACTTTAAGTTATAGTATCTCTTTATTTCACCCTTTAGCAATAAGCACCCAATCCTGCTCTACTCATTATTACTGAAAGATAAATTAACTCTTACTTCTTAATGCAAGCAAACAAGCATGCTTCTTTATTGCTGACTGGGTAGAGAACACAACTGAATGAAACTGAATGAAAGGAAAGTCCAAGGGATGGAGTTTAATTCTAGCCCATAATACAAAGATCTAATATTTAATTGTTCAAGAGTCATGCTACTCACTTTTTTTCCAGGATTACTTAAGTAATTATAGGGTGATTATGATCATGAAAAATCCACCCTCAGAAAAAGTCTCGAGTGAGCAGACTTTTGGGTGCTCTTCCAAATGAGGCTTTTGTTGGGAACTTGCCTTGCCTTATTCACTGATTTTTTTTTCCAGTGGTCCTATTCTTAAATTGCTGCTGTTTTTAAAATAAGCTGTTAATCTTTAAATGGAGGCTGTCATTGTCTGTCATGTCACAAATAAAAAAGACAATTTCCCTCCCAAAAAAATCCTGAGAGTGGGAACAAAACACAGCTCGGGGGGGGCAGTGCCCACATTCCCCTCCCCCCAGCTACAGGACTGGAGTCAAGGCAGTGAGGAATGTTAGGAGTGCTACGGAAACCCTTGGAAAGCACAGCAAGTTAAGGAAAGAAGCGGCAGCGATTCCCAGGATAATTGTTTGAGTAGTGCATTTAGTCCCCATGGCTGCAGCTCAATCGAAATCACATATTGTGTACACTTATCTGCCATTATAACTCAAGAAACACTGTACTAGAGAGTACGCCCCACTGGACGCAGTGGGATTCGTTGGGGGCTTACTTTCTAGTTATTCACTAGAAATGACAATAATGCTGGGAAAAACAGCAGGGAGTAGAAAAAGAGGAAGACCAAACAAGAGACGGATTGATTCCATAAAGGAAGCCACAGACCTGTGTTGGAGAAATTCTTTATATACAAACAATAAGCAAAATGTATTCTTTTATAAAGCTATAAAGGTTTATAACATTTTAATAGTTTAGTTTAATATTTAATAAGTGTAGTAGCCAGCCAGAACCCTTTGCTTCTTGGAGCTGTCTTCCTTGTCTGTTTTGGTTTGTATAAAACAGCTAGAACTCTAAACAATTATGATATCACTGAATAGACACTGGACATCTCTGAACATCCTTGTGCTCTCCAAGACGTAGGAAGGGTTGCATTGGCCAGAATGCTTAGCTTACAGTGCAAATGTACTTTTATGTGAAGTACTGAACATTGCCAAACTCACCAGAACATGATGCAGAAAGTACAGTACCTATGTAATGCCTAAGCAATACCTGTGCAAATGCCTGTGTAATACTGTAATACCTATGTCATACTAATGTGTAACCTTCTGATTGGTAGATCATTGTCCTGAAATGTATAAAAAACCCAGGCAACCAGTGCCATGTGGCAGTTCTCACTCAGAGGGAGACTGACCAAGCGTGCACTTGTCATCCAGTAAAGGCCTACCTTTTTGCTGCAAGCCTGTGTTCTTCGATTTTACTCAAGGACCCCCAGTCCAATGAATTAAAAAATTCCCTGTCACCTGAACTTACAAGATCTGAACAGGGTGGTTTATCATGGATGCTATTGGAGGTCGCTGATTCATAGGGTCGCCATAAGTCGTAATCGACCTGAAGGCATATAACAACAACTTTCTAGTTAGAATGCACACATGCCTCTCCTTCTTCATCCCTGCTGCCCAACTGCCCTGCCTTTTCACAGGTAGGCCTACCTGGGACAATCTGGGACTGTCTCAACCCTATCTGACTGAAGCCCTGATCATCTCAAATTGAGCCAATTCAGTTTGGAATCCAGGTTTTGACTGGATCTGGTACAGTCGTAATGCACAGACGATAAGGCTATCCTAGCTGTGATGGCTATGTGTTACTTCCAGTTTTGGAAGAAGTATGCTTCTGAATTCCAGTTGCATGGAATCACAAGAGGGAAGAATGTTGTTGCCCTTAGGTCCCCCTTGTGAGCTTCCCATAGGCATCTAGTTGGCCACTCTAAGAACAGGATGATAGACTAGTCATGAAGAATCAGTTTGTGAATTTTGGAGAAGACGTTATGTATAACAAATAGTTGTACTAGAAAGCAGCCTCTCAACAAAAAGAAAACTGCTTAGCTGAAAGGCTTCTTATCAGCCATGTATAACAAGAGGAATTATTTGGACACTTTCCTAAGGACTTAGGACTAATTGGAAAAATCTGAAACAGACTTAATGGTCAAAATGGATCTATAACTAGTTGTTTCATAGCATTATTGTTCAATGTCTTTTTTATAGGTTTGTTCTTTGGAGTACAAGTATATTTTCATATTTGTGGGTCTTCTGACATTTTGTCCACGGCTAATTAGCCAGATATTTAACATCTGATGGTACTATTTAAAAGCCTGTGACTATTTGCTATTCTATGCATGGAAAGTTCCACTGTGCAAGTGGAGTTCTGCTTATTCTTCTCTGGACCCAACTCTCTATACCTGTAAATTCAGGCATGGCACCAGTTATCAGCCAGCTCAGGCACTGGCTGATGGCCCCAAGGGCTTGTAAGGGTTCATCACTGGGCCAACTTGGATGTGTTGCTATTCATTGCCCTTCCCACCAGGCCTCTAAATGCTTTTCAGTGGCAGTTGGTGCCACTTTTGAATGTGACCAAGCTGAGCTGCCATCCTTGGTGGTTGCCCATCATGTACTGATTTCATAGACATATGTGCTGAGACATTATCTTAGGGGTACCTTCAGATAGAGAGCCGGGTGGCCTCCATGGATGGCTGCTGTGCTTAGCTCCCACTCAAAAGCTTTCACCTATCTGCCTGCAAAGCAGCAGTAGCAGCAGCGGAAGTATGTGTTAGCTGCTGTAACTGCCACAAACAGGGCTAGATCCTGCCCTGGTTGGTAACAGTTGAGGAGGCCATCAGCACCATGTCAAGTCCCCCATCAAGTCTGGTGCTGATTCTGTGTTAATTGACTCAGGGGTTTCTACTTATTCACTGCTGAAACAGATTACTGAAATTGTCTTTTTAAAAATAAGTTCTGAAAGTAGCTGCCAGAATTGCTGGAACTAAAGGCTGAAACTTACTGGTGAAACTAATGGCTGATTAAGGGACTGGAGCAACTTATTGCATGAAACTAACTAGTGAAACTAATGGCTAAAACAACTGGTGAAACTAATGGTTAAAAGTAACTGGTGAAACTAATAGCTAAAACTAACTGGTGAAACTAATGGCTGAAAGTAATTGGTGAAATTAACTCTTAAAAGTTAATTGTAACAAATTTTGCTCAGTTCAGGGTAGAAGTCTAAACATGCTTTCTATATAGCAAACCCTAGGGTATTCAGTTAAGCAGCACCCTAGTTCCCTCTGTAACAGATGCCACGTTAAGGGGGAGGGGGTTACCTCCTCTTCCAAATCAGCACACAGAAATGTAGGATCCAGGGGAAATGCCTCACACATATAAGTTTAGTTAACATGTTTCCTTTACTTAATAAAGCTAGTTGAATGTTACAAAAGAGAAAATAAATTAGTTTAATCAGTATATAGTCAATAACGTATGAACATAGCAAAATACAAAATTAAGTATTTAATTAAAGTAAATTAAAGTATTACAGATTTAAAGCATTGATGCAGAGTTGGGGCATAATTCTTAATTACCTGGGTGTAAGCTTGTGAATCTCTCAGAGGAGAAGACTGACTACAGGGCCCACCTTAGCATGTGCTAATAATAATAACAATAATAATAACAATAACAATAACAATAATAATAATAATAATAATAATAATAATAATAATAATAATAATAATAATAATTTATATTCCATCCTTCCTGTGTATATATCTGTATACCTGGAAGAAATACAATAAATTCCACTTTCAGGATAACATACATTAAAAAAATTTAGACATAGAAAAATGTCTGGTGAGCATCTGAGTATACTAAAAGTTGTGAATTTGAGATTCTGATTAGTGTGGTTAATTGCTTTTGATAAGTATTGGTCAGTTCACATTTTAGAGCTTTGTAATAAACTTAATTTTTTATGTATTTATTTATTACATTTGTAGCCCACCTTTCCCCCAAGGAGCTCACAGTGGTGTATATGGTTCTCCCCTCCCCATTTTATCCTCACAACAACATTGTGAGGTAGGTCAGGCTGAGAGACAGTGATTCGAACTCTGTATTCCTGGTCATAATCCACCCTAGCCATCATACCACACTAGTGAAATGGTTTTATGACATGAAAGAAAGTCATGTTATTTCAAGATAGGGGAATATGGGACCTGAAGATTGGTATGTGAATCTGGTCTGTGTCACCTGTCATGGTGAGGGTGTCACAGTGATACAAAGGATGCCTTCATTCTCAGTGTAATGTCGGCACATGTTACCAAATTCTACCAAGCTACACAGGAAGTGGATTGGACTGTGAAAGTTCAACCCAAATTGTGTTTGCATTTTTACAAATTTGTAAGGCAGTACAATATCTGAGAGAGGAGGTCAGGTCTCCTGCTCCCCTCGTGCATTCACTATAGCTACCCAATTTCCCTGCTTTTTAAAGTTTGATAGAAAAATCTGTTGGCTATAGGCACGTTCTTAAACTGCAAGGTTTTTTGCCTATTAGTGAATAATGATTAAAGTGGCACATAGTTGGCTTGTTCTTATCCATAATGACAAAAGCCGCCCATAGCTGTCTTTAATTGGTAACAAAAGTGTTAAACTGGTAACAAAAGGGTTAAAGTGGCTCATAGCTGGCTTTAACGTATTCATCACAATTCAATAATTACCGTTTATTATTGTGAGGCAATTGCATGCCTTAGTGTGGCTGGCATATAACATCTTATCTAGTAATAGCCTTATACAAACAGCTTTATGCAAACAGCTTTATGCAAGCAACTTAATGCAAATAGCGTTATGCTTTTCTTAATCATACAAACACGATGTTTGTTATTGGTACAAACAAGATTCTCTTTGGCCTTAGGCAAAGGGTTTTTTACTTTATATAATATACTCTTTTTATCTTCAGAAAAAGTTTGAAAACTGAACCACCACACATAGGTGTGTTTATATATATGTGTGTGTGTGTGAACGTTATTGTGATTAACCAAACAGAGGTTTTTATTGTATTAACAAAACGTTTCGGCTTCCACCTTCATCAGCTGCTAACATACAAATGCTGTTACCAAGGTGGCAGTTATAGAGCTTTGAGGATGGAATGCTCAGAGGGGCATCATTTGCAGAAGCTAAGTAGTGGTGGTACTGTCCTCCAGGTTCAGGCCATGTGGTGCCAATGTGTCCAGAGAGTAAATCCAAAAATTCTCCCTTTTAGTCAATGCTGCTGGATCTGCTGGCATCTCTATCACTGTAATGGAAAAGTCCAACAGGCTGTGACCCTCAATGTTAACTATATATATAGTTGCGTGCCACCCCAAACTCTGAGCGGTGAGAAATCTCCAGGGGTCTCTGCACTTACCCAGGGGTTTGGTTTCCTTGGAAAGAAGGTCAGCAGAGACTGTGGTGTCTTTTTGAAATATGGTTTGTTTATTTACACACATTCCAACCTGAGTTTAAGGTGGAGGGGTCCAAAGCATCAGCAGTCCAATAGATCATTCTTTCCCATTAGGCTTACAGGAGGCACCCTAAAGCCATGGTGCAGGGAGCTAGCCTCTCTACCATCTCTAGTTCTCACCCTTCCCTCAGACTCAACTCAAAACACAAGCCTCTCTTAGGCCCCAGGAGGGGGGGGTGCTTTCCTGAAGAGTTTCAGTAACAATGGGATCTCCCTGGCCCAGTTAATGGGCACTTGATAGACCCATTAACTCACCTGGCCATTGTTGTGCACCAACTATTAGACCAACAAAAGACACTCATCTGACCCTCCGCTGCAGAGCCCACTTCCAGGTACAGGATTCCAAATCAGAGGCTGGAAGGGGATTCCTAGAAACCATCTATCTCAACCCCAAACCCATAACAATATATATTTCTTACACTTTCTGCAATGTTAACTAACCTGCTAAATTTCAACACAAACATATTCTCTTTTTGGCTTTGGAAGAAGAGTCTTAGACTTTACTCACACACTTCTCCCTGCCCTACTTGAGCACATTTTCTCTCTTTTCCTCCCCTCCCCCTTCTCCTGGTTTGGGCTGGAACAAAACCACACATCCCCCCCTTTTGTTTTGCTGCTGGGTTGAGAATAAGATCCTTGTTAATAAACAAACAAACAAACTGGAGGATGTGCAGCAGAGAGACAGAGAGAGTGTGTCCAAATCCAAGTTCTTCCCTCCGCTCCCTCCTTTCCCACTTTCCCCATCTCCTGTCATCCTGGCTGTGGTCGCCCTCCTGCTCAGCAAACTTCATCACTTGCTTGCTTGCTCTCCATTGTTGTCTCCACACTCCTCAGTCCTTCCCTCATTCGCCTTCTCCCACAGCAACAGATGTCCCTAGGAGCCAATCAGCATGAAAGGGGAGGTGTGTGTTAGCTACTGAGAATAATAATAACAATAATAATAATAATAAATTTAATTTTTGAGTCGCCTATCTGGCCGAAACCACTCTAGGCGACGTACAACATTAAATTCAACAATACATAATAATACAATACATAATAAAATACAGCGCAGTCAACAATAACCATTTTAAAAAGCGGCAGTACAGGGCCATCAATAGACAATTTTAAAACAATATAAAGAAATTAGCCCACCCCGGGGACCCCAAAGGCCTGTCCAAAGAGCCATGTTTTTAAGGCTCGGCAAAATGTATCTAGGGAAGGGGCATGGCGAAGATCGAACGGGAGGGAGTTCCAGAGAGTGGGGGCCACCACTGAGAATGCCCTCTCTCTAGTCCCCACCAACCTAGCTGTTTTCGTTGGTGGGACGGAGAGAAGGCCCTGTGTGGCTGATCTGGTCGGGCGGCTTAGTTGGTGGTACTGGAGGTGCTCCTTCAGGTAAACCGGGCCGAGACCGTATAGGGATTTAAAGGTTAACACCAACACCTTGAATTGGGCCCGGAAAACAACTGGAAGCCAATGTAGATGAAATAACACCGGCGTGATGTGATCACGGCGGCAGCTGTTTGTTAGCAGGCCTGCCGCCGCATTCTGCACCAGTTGTAGTTTCCAGACCGTTTTCAAGGGTAACCCCACGTAGAGCGCATTGCAGTAGTCTAATCGAGAGGTAACCAGGGCATGTACCACCAGTGGGAGCTGATGAATAGGAAGGTAGGGTTTCAACCTCCGTATGAGGTGTAGTTGATACCAAGCTACCTGGCTCACTGCCGAAATCTGAGCCTCCATGGACAGCTTGGAATCAAGAACAACCCCGAGGCTGCGGACCTGATCCTTCAGGGGCAATTTTACCCCATTAAGATTCAGGTCAGTCTTCTTAGTGGTTGACTCACCTGTTTTCACTCTGATTTGTTCCAATCAGCAGGAAAGGACAAGGTAGCATGCTAGACTACTCTTCTTAGTGGCTAACACACTCTCCTTTCATGCTGATTGGTGTGTAGGACACTGGAGATAGAGGGACCCTGCTGGGACCTGGCTCCCAAAAAAGTAACACATCTAAGACAAACACCCCCAGATCCTGCATGACTACACTCCTGACAGGGAGGAGAAGAGGAAATTCCATTGAGCAAGCAAAATTTTCTTCATACTGTGTCCCAATAAGTATTTGGTTTCACACTATGTTGTAGATGAATTTTTCATCTACATTTTAAGTGTGCCCTTCTTCCTGGGGGTGCACATGGTTCTTCATTGTTTTCATCCTGAGGAGCAGATAGGCTGAGAGATGGTGAGTAACCATGGTTACCCAGTATACTTTATAGCTCATTTCCATTTTGAAAAATTAATTAAAATGATTTACATGCAAGCAAAGTTTATTAACCAGATCAACACATTTAAAGCACATCCAACTCATATTTAAAGCTCATGAGTTCCCCTAAAGAGTCCTAGGAAGTGTTGTTTCTCCCTCACCGTTATAGTTCTCACCACCCTTAACAAACTACAGTTCCCATGATTCTGTGGTGGGATTCTTGTGCTTCAAATGGGTGTTGAATGTGCTATAAATGAATGGTGTGGATCTGCCCTAGGTATGATATACATTCAAGAGTGAATTAAAAAGAACAATTTTAAAAGATACTTTTTTAAAAAGGGGAAGGGTTGTAGCTCATTGGTAGGGCATATACTGCAATTACTGCAATGCACTCTACGTGGGGCAGCCTTTGAAGATTGTTCGGAAACTGCAGCTTGTGCAAAATGCAGTGCCCAGATTGGTAACAGGGACCAGACATATAAAACTGATTCTGGCCCGCTTGCACTGGCTGCCTTTATGTTTCCGAGCTCAATTCAAGGTGCTGGTATTGACCTATAAAGCCTTACACGGCTTGGGACCACAATACCTGATGGAACGCCTCTCCCGATACAAACTCACCCGTACACTGCGTTCAAGATCAAAGGCCCTCCTCCGGGTGCTTACTCCGAGGGAAGCTCGGAGAATGGCAACAAGGGAGAGGGCCTTCTCAGTGGTGGCCCCCAAATTATGGAATGATCTTTTTGACGAGGTGTGCCTGGCGCCAACACTGTTATCTTTTTGGCGCCAGGTCAAGACTTTCCTCTTCTCCCAGGCATTTTAGCATGTGTTCTATATTGTTTTAAATTTTTAAATTGTGTTTTAAATTGTTTTTTAAAATATGTATTTTAAATTGTATTTGTTTTTAGTTATTGTAAACCGCATAGCTTCGGCTATGGAGCGGTATACAAGTTTAATAAATAAATAAATAAATAAATAAATAAATATATTTTGCATGCAAAGGTCCAAAATTCAATTTCTGGGAAAGACTATTGCCTGGAATCCTGGAGAGCCAAGTCCAAGTTATTATTTGGTATGAATGTGATTAGGTGTGTGTGTATTGGTGCTTTTATCTGTTTTAATATGTGCCTGGGAGAGTGTATTACACATCAACCGGGGAGACCTTCGGGGGCCCCAATTAGCGTAGTGACGGGTAATGGGAGGTATGGTGTTGTGAGGAGAACATGCCAGGTAAGGGGAACTCGTCCCAGACAAGTAGTGTCTGTGACCTGTTCCGGTTCTCCTCACATCCCCAGGACTGCTGGTTGTCCTATCAGTCAGCCTTCGGATCTCCATATGCTGTTGTTAAACGCCAGGTCGGTACAACATAAGATCTCCCTTGTTTATGATTTAATTGTGGAGGAGGCGGCTGACCTGGCGTGTATAACCGAGACCTGGGTGGGTGATATGGGAGGAGTTGCTCTTTCCCAGCTTTGCCCACCTGGGTACATGGTTCAGCATTATGGTAGAGCCGAAGGTTGGGGAGGTGGGGTTGCCGTGGTCTATAGGAGTTCTTTCTCACTCTCCAAGCACCCTGTACAGGTGACGACTGGTTTGGAGTGTCTCCACCTTGCGCTGGGCCAGAGAGACAGGTTGGGAATTTTGTTGGTGTACCACCCGCCCTGCTGCTCAACAAATTCCCTAACTGAGCTGACACAGGTAGTCTCGGAGATATTGTTGCAGTCCCCTAGACTGTTGGTACTGGGGGACTTCAACATTCATGCCGAGACTGCTTTATCTGGGGCGGCTCAGGACTTCATGGCGTCCATGACAACCATGGGGCTGTCTCAGTTTGTTACTGGCCCGACACATGTGTCGGGACATACCCTTGATTTGATCTTCGCCACTGGGCAGGGAGATGGTGATCTGGAGGTTGGGGATTTTTCATCTACCCCATTGTCATGGACAGATCACCGCTTGCTGAGGTTTAGGCTTACGGCGACCCTTTCCCTCTGCAAGGGTGGGGGACCTATTAAATTGGTCCGCCCCCGGAGACTAATGGATCCTGAGGGTTTCCAAAGGGCTCTAGGGGATTTTCCGACTGAGAAGACTGGCGCTCCTGTTGAAGCCCTGGTTGAACTGTGGAATACGGAGATGACCCAGGCGGTTGACACGATCGCTCTCATGCGCCCCTTCCTATGTAGAGCTCATACAGCCCCATGGTATACCCCGGAGCTGAGAGCGATGAAGCAAGAGAGGAGGAGGCTTGAGTGCAGATGGAGGCGCACTCCTGATGAATGCAATTATGCCTTGGTAAGTGCCTGCTCTAAGCGATATACAGCAGCGGTGAGGGCAGCAAAAAAGAGTTATTTTGCTGTCAGTATTAAAGCATCACTCTCCCGCCCAGCGGAGCTTTTTAAAACTGTACGAGGGCTTTTACATCTTGGCCCTCGGGATACTATAGATTCATCTGTAGCCCGTTGTGATGAGTTCACTGGACACTTCCAAACTAAGATCGCTTGCATTCGTCGGGACTTAGACTCCAATATTATAGCAGTTGGATTCAATGAAGCATCCAGACCACGGTCTTGTCCTCATTTATTGGATGAGTTTCAGTTGGTGCAGCTTGAGGATGTTGACAAGATCCTTGGACTGGTGCGGGCGACCACGTCTGTGCTGGATCCTTGCCCCTCTTGGCTGGTGAAAGCTGGCAGGACTGGAACCACCGGCTGGGCCAAGGAGGTAATCAATGCCTCTTTGCGAGAGGGTGTGGTCCCTGACTGCCTAAAAGCGGCGGTAGTGAGACCGCTCCTGAAGAAACCCTCCTTGGACCCAGATAACTTGAACAACTATAGACCTGTGGGGAATGTTCCGTTCCTGGGCAAGGTTCTGGAACGGGTGGTGGCCGGCCAGCTCCAGGGACTCTTGGATGACACTGATTATCTTGATCCGTTTCTATCCGGTTTTATGCCTGGGTTTGGTACCGAAACAGCCTTGGTCGCCCTGTATGATGACCTTTGTCGGGAGAGGGACAGGGGGAGTGTGACCCTGTTGATTCTCCTTGATCTCTCAGCTGCTTTTGATACCATCGACCATGGTATCCTTCTGGGAAGGCTCACGGAGTTGGGAGTTGGGGGTATTGCTTGGCAGTGGCTCCGCTCCTACTTGGTGGGTCGTCAACAGAAGGTAGTGCTTGAGAAACACTGCTCGACACCCTGGACTCTCCATTGTGGAGTCCCACAGGGATCGGTACTGTCCCCCATGCTTTTCAACATCTGTATGAAGCCGCTGGGTGCGGTCATCAGGAGTTTTGGAGTGCGTTGTCACCAGTATGCTGATGACACGCAACTCTATTTCTCCTTTGCATCTTCCTCAGGTGAGGCTGTTAACGTACTAAACCATTGCCTGGCCGCGATAATGGATTGGATGGGAGCTAACAGACTGAAACTTAATCCAGACAAGACCGAGATGCTGTTAGTGAGTGCCTTCTCTGCCCAGATGGTGGATGTTCACCCTGTTCTGGATGGGGTTACACTCCCCTTGAAAGAACAGGTTCATAGCTTGGGAGTTCTTTTCGACCCTTCCCTGTCTCTTGAGGCTCAGGTAGCCTCAGTGGCACGGAATGCTTTCTACCATCTCCGATTGGTAGCCCAGCTACGTCCCTATCTGGACAGTGACGACCTCGCCTCAGTCGTTCATGCTCTGGTAACTTCTAGATTGGACTACTGCAATGCGCTCTACGTTGGGCTGCCCTTGAAGTTCGGAAACTACAGTTAGTCCAGAATGCAGCAGCCAGATTGTTGACGCGGACCAGAAGGTCCGCTCATATAACACCTGTTTTGGCCCGTCTGCACTGGCTTCCTATTTGTTTCCGGGCTAAATTCAAAGTGCTGGTTTTGACCTATAAAGCCTTACACGGCATGGGACCGCAATACCTGGTGGAGCACCTCTCCCAATATGAAACTACCCGTACACTGCGCTCAACATCTAAGGCCCTCCTCCGAGTACCATCCCATCAAGAAGCTCGGAGGATGGTGACTAGAAATAGGGCCTTTTCGGTTGTGGCTCCCGAACTGTGGAATGGTGTCCCCGATGAGGTGCGCCTGGCGCCGACGCTGCTATCTTTTCGGCGCCAGGTGAAAACCTTTTTATACTCCCAGGCATTTTAAAGTGTATTTTTACAGTATTTTATTACTATGTGTATTCTGGATGTTGTTTGGTTCTCGTATTGTTTGTGTGTTTTTGTTTTTTTGAGTTATTATATTTATTGTATTTATATATTGTGCCTGCTTTTACCTTTTATGTACACCGCCCAGAGAGCCTTCGGGCTTAGGGCGGTATATAAATTAAATAAAATAAATAAATAAATAATGTCATCAGTACTGAGCTAGATGGTACGAAATGGCCTGAATCAGTATAAGGCAGATTCCTTGGTTCCTAAAAGTGGGAAGAGATTCAAGGGCCACAGTGACTCCAAAATTTATTTATGTATTTTATTTACATTTATATACCACTTTATTGTAAAAAATCTCAAAGTGGTTTACAGAAAGAATTAAAACAATAAAATTATTGGCAAAAACAGTTAAAAAGAGGCATTTAAAAACATTCAAAATAATAAAACCAACAATGAATTAAAAACAGATTTAAAAACACAATAGCTCCTACATGCCTGGATAGACTTGCCTAAACAAATATGATGTTTATTTATTTATTTATTTTATTTATTTGTTCCATTTTTAAACCGCCCATAGCGAATAGCTCTCTGGGCGGTGTACAAAAAGATTAAAATACAAAATATCATAATAAAAACAGCCGAACAATAATAAACACAAACAGAAACCACAGAAATATAAAAGTAAACACATTAAAATGCCTGGGAGCATAGCCAGGTCTTAACCTGGCGCCGAAAAGATAGCAGCGTAGGCGCCAGGTGTATTTCTTCGGGGAGGCTATTCCACAATTCAGGGGCCACTACAGAAAAGGCCCTAGATCGTGTAACTGTCCTCCGGGCTTCCTGATGTGTTGGTACCCGGAGGAGGGCCTTAGCTGCTGAGCAAAGTGACCGGGTAGGTTCATAGTGGGAGAGGCATTCCACAAGATATTGCGGTCCCACGCCGTGTAAGGCTTTATAGGTCATGACCAGCACCTTGAATCTGGCTTGGAAACAGATGGGTAGCCAGTGCAAACGGGCCAGAACAGGTGTTATATGTGCTGACCGGCTGGTCCTTGTCAGCAGTCTGGCTGCTGCATTTTGCACTAGCTGAAGTTTCCGAACTGTCTTCAGGGGCAGCTCAACGTAGAGCACATTACATGTTAGCAGGTGCTGAAAAAAGGTATCTGCCTGATGTCAATAGGCAGGGAGTTCCAAAGCGTAGATGCTGCCACATTACAGGACTGATTTCGTACAAGAGCAGAACAAGTACTATGTGGCACCCATAACATGGAAAGCACAGCTTGAACTTGGCCTGGTAGCAAATCAGCAACCAATGCAGATTTCAGAGCAGAGGTATTATGTGCTGATAGGATCTCACTCATGTCAGCAGTTATGCCGCAGCATGCTGCATTAACTGCAGTCCCCAGGTCAGTTTATGCTGCATGGGGATTTCTGTGACATTGGTTGACTGGCTGCCAGGATTTGTTTAGTTTTGGTTTTTGGTTATGAATCGTGACAGGTTGTGGGATGCTGAGTTTTCTGCCTTACTCATAGGAATCTTGTTGTGGTTGGTATGGTATTGCATTTAGGAAGCATCACTGTCTTTTGTTTTTCTTTCCTATTTGCATTTCACTTATCTTTAACCTCACTCCCTTACATCCATAGAAGCATCAGCAGTGGTTCCATGCACTCAGCAAAAACCCCTTAAACCCATTGATGATGCACCTTGTCAGTTGCATGAAGGTTTGTTTCTTGCCTAATAGTGGCAAAAGAGAATTCACATATTTGGGAGTGTGGCTGCAATTGTTCCCAAGCTGCTGCCTGTGAAGGTAGACCAAACCACATGTGTTTTCTCTCTGTCTATTATTACTCACTGGAATTGGGTTGGTTGTCAAAGTGAGTTTATAGCAGGCCACAAAGTAGATAGAAAGGGTAGAGAATCGTCTTACTCTTACTCATTTCTCAGACCTCTTTCTGAACTGAAGGGTCAAATCTGTAAAGAATTTTGGAGCAGCCATGTTAAAAGATAGGGGCAGGGCATTGCAGGCAGGGGGTTGCCAACACTGCTTGGATATGGATGTCTTACCAACAGCACAATCCAAACTATATCTACTCAGAAGTAAGTCCTGTTGAGTTCTATGGGGCTTAGTCCCTTGGCAAGTATCTTTAGAATTGCAGCCTTTGGGGGCATCCACCTTTACTCCTGAGTGCTCCCATCTAAAATCTCCATAACACTAGGCTTCTTTCTTCCTACAGTGGCCTTCTGGTGACTGGCCTGGCCTGAGGGCACTTAAACGCTTCTTGCCGAAAGCATATGGGCTAGATTAAATGTTTCTTACGCAGGCTCCATCTTTTAGCTAAGATTTCTATCTTAATTTCCAATCAGATAAATGTTTTTTAATTGCATGCTCCAAGCCACTGTGATTGATGCTTAATGTATCATGCTTAATGACATCACTAGGACCCACCCCTGATATCTCAGGGTTTGGGATGCTTCTGACGTGGCAACCCTAATTCCTGCCACAGTTAGACACCACAGTTGTCCTGGAAAAATCAAGAATATTAGTCTGCCTGCCTGCTGCATATGCAGAATCTAGCAGTTTAGAAAACTGCACATGCTCACTTGATCAACACATGCAGCTCCACCCCTTACCCATACACTTTCTGGTTCAGTCAGCAAGGAGAAGCAGCTTTCTTCTCAGTTGCCTCTTTCTCTGTATGTGTGTCTTAAGTGGTGAATGCAATGGGAGGGTCTGCCTGTCATCATGGAAGATGGAATAAAAGGGTTTGATTCCACCAAACACTCCCTTCCCTGAGCAGATACAAGATATAAAAGTAAACCTCTCTGTAGAAAAGGCCGTGATACAGTACTAGCATTTGAATTTTTCAGTCCTGCATCCACCTTGTTAAATGGCACTTACGCCTAAGTAAATTTGCATTGGAATGCAATCTCACTCACCCTGTTGCCTGGCAGAGCCTCTGTTCAGCAATTCAGAAAAGACTAAAAAGTATTTTTGATACATACCCTTCTTCAAAATGACTGGGCATCTCCCCACCAGAGATAACCCTAGTTCATTCTCCCCAGGGATGGATATGTGTGTGTATGTACACATATACATACACACATGTATATATATGTGTGTGTGTAGGAGAATTCTTTCTCCATTGGGATCTTTTGTTGGGGGTCCATGAATATAAATTGAAGACACAGGCTTGAAGCAAAAAGGTAGGCCTTTATTCTTTACAAGCACATGCCAGCACATGCAGGGTCAGCCTCCAGAAACATCCAGGAGAGACTGCAATGAGGCACTGTGTGCAAACCTCTTTTATAGAGTACAGGTACAACATGTGACAATGATTTGACCAATCTTATGAGTCCTTGCCCACATAACATCATTCCAAAACCAGAGCTTGGAAGTAACTCATTATTTTTAACAAGTTACTTGTAATTAGTTACAATTTTAAATAACGAGTGGGTAATTCCATTACATTTGGCAAGTAACGGAACAACTAGTAATTTCCCTACTTTTCAGCTGCAACTTTAACGTTTCCACATTAGGTTGGACGTTACTTGGGGGTGGGAACAAGGGGAAGTCAGCTCCTGGCTGTGATTGGTTAACACAAGACATGTGCCTCACACTGATTGGACCTCTGCGCAGATTCTCTCTTCCCTCGTGATCTGTGTTAGGAGGCACGAGGGAAGAGGTGAATAGGCAGGGCCTGCTAGCGTCTGAGAGGAAAAAATGGACGCCGGAGGAAAAAGCCAGGGCAAGGACAACGGAGGAGAAGGCAGCAGCAGAATGGCAAAGAGCTGTGGAGGTGAGTGATGATGATTTGTGTGTGTGTGTGTGTGTGTGTGTGTCCCCATGGCCCCTTCTGCCCCCCCATGGCATTTTTGCCCACCCCACCCCCCCGCAGCCCCTTCTGCCCCTCCCACTACCTCTCCTTGCCTTGCTGCTGCCCCCCATCAATCACAAGGCACTTCTGAAACTTCGGCCTACCCTACTTCTCTTCCTTCCCCCCCTTTTTGAACTCTCCCCCTTGTTCCTATGCATACCTGTGTGCTGTATTTATCCAGACAGAGCACTCCTGCCTTTTAAAATGCTGGCTAGCTTTTTATTGTATATTTATTTGAACTCCATCTTTCTTTTTATTTGTATTTTTGTCCTGTTTAATCACAAGACTGAATTGTATGTGGGACAAAAACTGTCTCAGTAATAATAATAATAATAATAATAATAAAAATAAAAAACCATTAGGCGTATAATAAATGGCTTAAGGCTGATTTTTTTCTTGGCAGAGATGAGGTGAGAAGTAGTGTCCTTGCAGCTCCTCCTCTCAGTCCCCCTGCTCTCAAACTCATGTTCTGTGAGAAAGAGAGAGATTCCCAGTCCCAGAGAGAGATAGACTGTTGACAATCTCTGCTAATATCTATACAAATGTACATAACATGCATCACTTGAACTCACATGATCTAGAGTTACCTTCGATCTTGCAAGATTTGCAAATGAGAAGCAATAGGGTTTTATATTAGTTCTGATTGTCTATTGGGCTATCATAGGTTATATGTTTTTTTCATTTTCTATGGCAAAAACTCCAACTTCAGTGGAATTTATGTGATGTGTTCTAATCATTTGAATTTGGCTAATGAATGCTTTATTCTTTCATCAGAACTTTAGCAGTAGTACTAAAATATTAATAAAAAAGAAAAGGGAAAGAAAAAATACTTTACATACATCATTCAGCTGTATTGCTAATTATAGATATAGATATAAAAGATAAACGGCATTTTGTCAAAAGTATTTTTGTCTACATTTTATACCTCATCCTTGGTTTTCCAAGCTTGGCATGGAATGCTTCTCATACAGAATTAATTTGAAATGCTGCATATTTATTATCATAATCATCATATTCAAAATAAAAAATATATGTACCGCCTTCAAGTTGATTCCAACTTATGGTGACCCTATGAATAGGGTTTTCATGAGGCTGAGAGGCAGTGACTGGCCCAAGGTCACCCAGTGAGCTTCATGGCTATGTGGGGATTTGAACCCTAGTCTCATTTTGTTCTCACAACAACCCTGTGAGATAGTAGGTTAGACTGACCCAGGCAGGGTTATTCAGTGAGCAAAAATGATGCAAATAGGATCTCTTTTAATTGTGCTATCGACCTGCTTACTTCCACTCTGACTGGGGCATCTTGCAGCATGGGTAAGAGATGGGGGCACATCACAGCTGAAGTTCACCCATATAGGAGCATTATCTCTTGTTTATTACAGAGACGCCTGTTGCAGGTTTTGCTGCTGAGAGCAGCAATCAGTTAGTGTGGCCACTTGAGTCACAGCTTGTTGATCCTGAGGAGGCAAAACTAGAAAGTGAGGTTCAGAAAGGAGGCCCTGTGCATGAGGAGGAGGAGGGCATGAAGCAGTGCCAGTTGCCCACAGCCACATCTGCAGAACAGCAAGTACCATGGTTTGGCTTTGAGAAAGCTTGTACATTTGTGAGCCAGAGTGGGAAAAATGTTGTTGTACGATGCAATTACTGCCTTCCAAGGATCAAAAATCTGAGATCAGCTGTTTCCTCCTCATCCAATGTGAAGAAACATTTTGAGGTAAGCCTTTGTCATGCTGGTCCTCAAAGAGTGTCCATTGTCTATTTATGTTTAAATTGTGAAGTTCCTCTTCCATTTGTTCTTGGATTCATGCTTTGTTCTTCTTCCTCAGAGGGCATACCCTGAGAAGCTGAGAGCAATTGAAGAAGCAATAAAGGCAAGGAGACGTGGCCTTCCTGAACCAATGCATGACACCCCTCCTCCCAAAATGCTGAAGCAGCAGCAGACAACCCTTGAGAGGTGGGGATCTGGCAGGGAGCCTGTCACCCAGAGCAATCTCGACAGGAGAATCATTGATTTCATTGTAGAGGAGACATTACCACTTCAGACTGTGGACAAACCATCATTCATTAATCTGGTTCGCATTGGACTCCCCAAAGATCTCACCATCATATGTGCCAAGACTCTGAGAGACAGAATTGAGAAGAGAGCATGCCACATGAGATAAACTCTTGCAAACCAAATGAGTGCTGTGGCATATATAGCAACCACTGCAGATTGTTGGACCAATGGCAAGAAGAGTTACTTTGGGGTAACAGCCCACTGGATCAACCCAACTACCCTGAAACATGAGGTCAGGGCCTTGGCTTGTAAGCGTCTGAAGGGGCGCCATACATATGATGTCCTTTCAAAAGCACTGTGTGATGTACATGTGCAGTACAGGATCCACAACAAAGTTATGTGCACTACTACAGACAATGGCTCCAACTTTGTGAAAGCGTTCAGCGTTTTCATGGCCAAAGAACCAGTGGAAGCTGCAGGCACCAATGACGATGATGGTGAAACCAGGAGGAGGAGGAGGCTGAGGTGGAGTTTGTGCCTATCTGTGAGATCCTGGACACAGGACCTGAGGCAGAGGAAGAAGCTGCAGACTCAGGAGAGGATTTTGTTTTACCACCACACCAGAGATGTGCTAGCCACACCCTCAACCTTGTGGCAACACAAGACATAGAGGCCATGCTTTCTGACTCCTCCAAAAGTAGTCTTCTTGGTCCTTTCAAGAAACAGTTTCATTCCTTGATGGGAAAGTGCAGCAAGTTGTGGTCCAAGCAGAACCAGTCAGCCCAGATTGCTGAGTATATCCATGCGCAATGTGGTGTGTATCTGAAGGTACCGAATAAGACCAGGTGGAATTCCACCTTTGATGCGTTGAAGCAACTACATGAGCTCCTGTCAACTGTGCCACTAAAAATGCATGCCATAATGGACCGCTGCTCCTTGTCCAGGATCACAGCTGCTGAGATTGAAGTGGTACAGGAATACACAGAGATTATGGAGCCACTAGCCCAGTCCCTAGATATCCTGCAACGGGAGAACGGCATGTTCATGGGGTATTTGCTACCAACGCTCTGCAATCTGGACCACAAGTTAGAAGGACTGGAAAACAAACCTGAGAGGTACACATACAGGCCTCGCGAGGCTCAGGGAAGGGAGAGGAGTATGTTGCTGGGAGCCGCTATTGATCTGCGTAGATAATGCTGTTGGAGATCTGGCCCCCAAAATGTCGGAGCGAGAGGGATCGGAGGAGAGAGTGTCAGGGAAGGCAGATTCTTGGTAATCGGCGAGGGGTGATCCGAGTGTTGGCCTTGTAGGTAGCAAATTGAGGTTTCAAGGGCCCTGCTAGAGCCTGTTGCCAGCCAGGTGCCTCTTAAGGAAGCCTGCGAGTAGAACTTCAGGATAATAAGCGTGAAGACAGTAAGATAACCTTGAATTAATAAGGGATGGCTGGTTCTCCACTTAGAAACTGGTGCCTAATTAATATTGCTTGGGGCATCAAAGACAATGCAAATAGGTAGCTTTCTGCCGTCATCGTCTTGGAGTTCTCAAACTGTTTTAGACTTGGGGAGCACATATGGAAATAGGCAACACCTCAAAATGGCTCCATGATTTAAATCTTGACTTTTTTTCTGATTTAATTCACCATAGCTGTGGAATCATGAAAATTTGCATGAAAAAATTCACCTTACAAAACTGCCATGTTAAGGTTACCTCATGGAAAGAAAGTGCCTTGCTGGATCAAAGCTCCATCTATTCAGATACATTTGTCTTCAGCAGCAGGTAGCTAAAAGTTTCTGGAAAGCTTGCCAGCAGAGATACTCTGCCTCCCTCCCCCTTTTCTTTGTCTGCAGCATCTATTACTCAGAGAAGTCCTTTTTGGGTGTTCTAATTAAATATACTCTGCCACCCATTGTCATTTTAATCATGAACAAGTTTCTAAAATGAGCATGGAACCTCCACGGGTTCAAGAGACTCCGCACTACAGTCAGTTGCCCCCCCGTTGCAGGTTTAGTTAACATACTTGAAGAACTCCTTAAGAGTGCTGCAGAGTGCCTTTGAATTAGAAAGTTCTAAGTCATGGCTAATAACTGTTGATAGACTGAGCTTTCATGAATGTTTGATATAGTTTAAATTACTCTGAACATATTACATTGTCATGATTACACTCCCCCTAAAGGACCGGGTTCGTAGTCTGGGGGTTCTTTTAGATCCTTCCCTGTCACTTGAGGCCCAAGTGGCATCGGTGGCACGGAATGCTTTCTACCACCTTCGGCTGGTAGCCCAGCTATGTCCCTATCTGAGCAGGGAGGACCTAACATCAGTCGTACATGCTCTGGTAACCTCACGACTGGACTACTGCAATGCGCTCTACGTAGGGCTGCCTTCGAAGACAGTTCGGAAACTACACCTTGTCCAAAATGCGGCGGCCAGATTAATAACGGGGACCAGGCGGTCAGAACACATAACACCTGTTCTGGCTCGCTCGCACTGGCTGCCAATATGCTTCTGGGCTAGATTCAAAGTGTTGGTTTTGACCTATAAAGCCCTATACGGCACGGGACCACGATACCTATCGGAACGCCTCTCCCGATATGAACCTGCTCGTACACTACGCTCCACATCGAAGGCCCTCCTCCGAGTTCTGTCTCATAGGGAGGCTCGGAGGACGGTGACAAGATCTAGGGGCTTCTCAGTGGTGGCCCCCGAACTGTAGAACAGTCTCCCCGAAGAGGTGCATATGGCACCGACGTTGCTCTCCTTTCGGCGCCAGGTTAAGACTTGCATCTTTGCTATGGCGTTTTAATATGTAACTTGTTTTCGTTTTAAATTTTGTTGTAATTGTTTTTGATTTCTTGTTTTATATATGTTTATGCTGTATTTATTATGAGATCTGAGATGTTTTGTATTTTTATATTCTGTTGTTCACCGCCCAGAGAGCTAATGGTAGTCGGGCGGTATATAAATCTAATAAAATAAATAAAATAAATAAATAAATTTTCAGCTGCTGAGAGGTGTGCGCGAAGCCCTAAGAAAGCGGTTTGCAGCTATCTGGGAGGACAAGAGGCTTCTTCTGGCAGCCTGCCTACACCCTCGCTTCAAACTAGATTGGCTGGAATCGTGTCAGGCCACCACCCATACCAACAAGTAAGAACATTAGGGAAGCCCTTTGGGTGGATTACTCCAAGGGAAATGTTGTCTCAAGGAAGGCATCAGAGGGCTTAAGGTGGTAGGCAGGGGCTGGGCCTTTTCTTCCTGGGGCTCCTCATCACAACCTTGGGTTGCTGCAGGTAATCCTTAAGGGTCTGCTGTGCTGCCCCATGAGTGTGGTGACTTGGTCACCTTCCTACATTCCATGTCATCATCCACAGGCTCAGGCTGGACCCTGAACCAGGGGACATGACAAGCATCAGGAAATGAAGAGCAGATGATGGTTTCCTAACATATATGTGTTAACATATCCTCTCTCTTTCTTAGATACACAATGGAAGCCTTGTTGAAAGCTGAAATAAAGATGGGTGTACTTAATGAGGACAGTGATCAGTCTTCAGATAAAGACCAGGAAGGAGATGACTTAGAAGATGACTTCTTTAACTTTCTGCCCCAGGGCAAGAAGTCAGCAGTGGACACTGCTGAGGAGGAACTGGTGAGGTACCTGAGGTCTCCCAGCAGGGAAGTGTCATCACTCCATGGCTTTCCATGTGTGCTGCGGTGTTTTTTGCAGCACAACACAGGCATGCCTTCAAGCGCCGCAGTAGAACGTCTGTTCAGTACTGGTGGCAACGTAATGACTGTAAAAAGACATTCCTTGTCTGACATGCTCTTTGAGCATCTTGTTCTTTTGAGACATAACAGAAACATATTATAAAAGCATTTCAAGTGTAAAATTTGATTTCAAGAGTTGGGGTATCTTCATTGCTTGGGGGGATGTGAGATTCTGTTATGCCATTATGTTAATCTTATGGATAAATTTTTTTATTCTACTACCCCCTGTGTGTGTGTGTTTATTTTTAATATTGTTTTAGGCTTATTAGATGTGCAGCAGCCAAGGCCAGCACCTTGTAGGAGTTTTTTTTTTAAAGTAACTGAAATGTAATTGTAGTGATTACTTTTGAGAAAAAGTAAAGTAATCAGTTACTTTCAGAGTAATTGTAATTGTAACGGTAATTACTACTTTTTGGGCCAAGTAATTGTAACTGTAATTTATTACTTTTTAAAAGTAATCTTCCCAACTCTGTCCAAAGCAATCAGAAAGTATTAGCTAACTCCAGTAGTGATTTCCAAAATTAATAACATAAATGTTACCATTGTCCTACTGTCTCTTCAAGACAAATGAATTTTGGTACTAGCTGGAACAGTTACTTCTGTGAATGTTTTCAAGCATACCCAGTACATCCATTGTTGCATTGTTTTCAGATGGGTCAGGCTGACTCAGGCACACCTGGAAATATTTTGGACAAGTTCCCTGAGTGAATGTATGAGCACCCCCAGTTCTAATTTCTTTGCCATAGGGGTTCTTGTCCTTCTATTTTCTCAGAAATCCCTTTTCCTTACTTATAAAATACATAGCTCATGAAGGAGGATTTTAATTAAAACACTTGGGCTCATTTTGAAGTCACACAAACAAAAAGAAAGAACTGGTTAACTAGTATTTGTTTTTTAGCCAGTTAGATATATAAACAGACAAGCAGGCCACCCCAGATGTACCCTTTTCTTTATGGAAAGACACCTATAACGTTATAAATTTTATACACTGTTATTTAAATCTTTACTAAAATCTATTTATTTATTTATTTATTTATTTATTAAAACATTTGATTACTTATCTAGATGGCATTCAAGGATCAAACATTGGAAATCCCTACTCATTTCATCAATCACTACTTGCTCTTACTGTCTTAACGCTTCTTAATTCCAAACAATAAAGTCATTAATTTCAGCCTTGTCAAGTACCGGGCAATTTTGCCAAAGAAACAGAAGACCACTGTGACCTGTTGCCATTGCAACAGGGTTTTGCTGTTAGCCTGAATAAAATGCTAAGATTCAGGACTCCCTGATCTATAAGCATAGATCTCAGGGCCCCACTAGGCCTGAAGTTCAATATTTAATTCCTCATGATTAATAACATATACTCTTTTTTTATAGCCATGATCATACATGTATGGATATATAAAATTCCCCATAATTTCCCCCCTTTGAAGCTAGAATAGCTTCATACAATTTCTTGGCAGTTCTGGAGCTCCTTCCTTGCCTACAGCTGGGCCTACTGGAAGTGTCCACTCACTACTTTAAATTTCTTCAGGCGGCTCTGCTGCTGTTGCGCTCCTGAGACCCCGTCCTTGGTCTCAGGTCCTGAGGATTGCTCGCGAGCGCTAAGGCTTGCCACGAGTCTTCGTGGGGGCTTTATTTTGGCCCATTTTCCTTGGTGAGGGTGGAGTTGAAAATGTCTCCTTACTACAGATTTTCGGACTTGATGTAGGGTGTTGTTCAGCTACTCTCAGGTTTCAGTTTAAAAAATGAGCTCAAGCTGCTTTGCAGACAAGTATCTGTAGCCTGCTGTATAGACCTCCTTTGATGCCGAGCAGGTGAAGGCTTTGCAACTGCCAGATAAAATGGAAGATTGGCTCCTCTCATCCTTCTCCTCTGGTACCGGTGGCTTGCATCCGGCCATGGGTGGCCTTCTCCAGAGCACACTGCAGGACCAAAACCATTCCTCTTTAGGTGGTTGACCTGTATTTAAACGATTGAACAGGCCAAAACTGGAAAGGAAGCTGCAGAGTAGAAGTTAAGTTGGCCTCACCCCAGCAAAAGATCCCAATGGAGAAAGAATTCTCCTACATATACATACACAGAGAGGCTCTCTCTCTCTCTCTCTCTCTCTCTGTATGAATGTATGTATGTATGTATTCAATGCAGTGGGGGGTGTAACTTCCCCCCCCTTAAGACTAATAGGAATGGAACAGCTGCCCTGTCTAATGCTAGCACAGCTTGCCAGGTCTCTAGAATTCACTGCATTTTTTAATTTTATTTTTTTAAAAAGAGGTGCCAGCACTCAAGTCTCCATCATGTTCCAGCCTTTATCACAGAAGGCTGCATTTCCCCTCTCCCTGATCGGATATGTGAGAATTGGTGTACTAAAGACACTTTGGTGTACTAAAGATTTCTTTGTTGTTATGTGCCTCCAAGTTGACTACGACTTATGGCGACCCTATGAACCAGCGACCTCCAAGAGCATCTGTCCTGAACATATCTGCATTAAAAGTTGTACAATTTTTATACTGCTGCATTGACTTGTTTTGTTTGTTTCTATTTTGTATTTTATTATGTTTTTATATTGATCATGTATTTTTATTGTTTTCATTATGTTTGCAAGCTGCCCTCAGCTCTGTTTTTAACAGTGGAAGGGCAGGATATAAATCCTCTTAATAAATAAATATTCCATGGTATTGGAAACTAAAGTCTGGGCATTTAAGGCTGAAAATGTAAGGTTTTTTTTTAAAGATTCCTCACATCCTCCCTTACTTTTGGTGGTAATTACTAGGCAGAAAAACAAAACAACTGAACAGTGCAACCATTAATATACTTAATTTACATAATTGCATAATATGCAAATTAGCCCACCCGGATTTGTGGAACTGGAATATGGCAACCCTAGATGTTCCATGCTTTACTGTTATATTTTCTGCTGAAGTAATGGAGAACATATGGTAAGTTGTTTATATTAACCGTATATGATAGTAGTTAGTGTTCAGCAGGGGAATGATTGAGTAGAATGTTGGTGTGTGCTGTGTTGTGATTGGCTGAGTGGCTGAGAGTTGAATGTTTAAATTTTGAAGCTTTGACAGTTGTCAGATGGAAAAGTCTGTGAGTAGGACAGGGCAAAGTGTAGTGTAGAGCAGAGTATCGTTTAGTTTGGTTTATGAGACAGGACTTTGGTAGAGATAGGACTTGAGAGGTTTATCTAGGGGTAGTGGAATAGGTTATTGGCATAGTAATTAAGGAACTTATTAAGTGTATTAAATTTGAACTAAAGAACAACTAAACGTAACCACATGCTTAGTAACTGAGTTGAAGTAATCTTGTTTTTGTTTTTCTGTTGAATAAAATCTGTTTAGTTTTCAAGCACACCTAGTTCTTGGTCAGCTATCAAAAAGGGCATATGTGTTGACTGAACACAAACAAAGGTTTTGAAACATTATCAATGGTGGCAGTGGAGTTTACCTCAGGTCAAGGGAGCAGCCCATAGCTGTGATCTTATAAAAAGACAAAGATACAGAGGGAGTGAGGCTGGCCTGTAAACCTGGTTGTTTATAGCAACGGCTGAGGGAATAAAGCAGAATCCCTAGTAGCAGCATTGCTATGAGAGTGTGATGGGTAAATAAAACATGTCCCGTTCTGCTACAAACAGTGTGGTGGCAGGTGGGGGGGCAACAGACTACAACTCCTATGATCCCTTGACCAGTGGCTAAGCTGGCTGGGGATGATGGGAGTTGTAGTCCAAAAGCATCTGGGGACCCAAGGTTGAAGGACAGTGCCCTATACAACCCACTATCTCATTATTATTATTATTATTATTATTATTATTATTATTATTATTATTATTATTATTATTATTATTATTATTATTATTATATCCTGCCCTTCCTCCCAGGGCCCAGAGCGGCAAACAAAAGCACCAAAAACATTAAAACATCATCAAAACAAACTTTAAAACACATCAAAACAAAACATCTTCAAAAACGTTACTTAAAAAAAACCTTTCAAGACATCTAAGATTAAAAACATTTCTAAAAGAAGGTTATCATACTTTGGACACATCATGAGAAGACATGATTCACTAGAAAAGACAATAGTGCTGGGAAAACAGAAGGGAGTAGAAAAAGAGGAAGGCCAAACAAGCGATGGATGGATTCCATAAAGGAAGCCACAGACCTGAACTTACAAGATCTGAACAGGGTGGTTCATGACAGATGCGTTTTGAGGTCACTGATTCATAGGTAAGTCATAATTGATTTGAAGGCACATAACAACAAAGCCAAATTCAAATGATTAGAACACATTTATTTATTTATTTATTTATTAAATGTCTATACTGCCCCATAGCCGAAGCTCTCTGGGCAGTTCACAACAGTAAAACTTCAATATACAATAAACACAAAGAAAACTATTTAAACATACTAAACTACGAAAATACTAGTATACTAAAATGCTGAATTAAAATGTTAAAAAGTTAAAAACATAGATGTTAAAATGTTAAAATGTTAAAATGCCTGGGAGAAGAGGAAGGTTTTAACCTGGCGCCAAAAAGATAGTAATGTTGGCGCCAGGCGTACCTCAACAAGTAGATCGTTCCACAGTTCGGGGGCCACCACTGAGAAGGCCCTTTTTCTTGTTGCCATCCTCCGAGCTTCCCTCTGAGTAGGCACCCGGAGGAGGGCCTTTGATGTTGAATGAAGTGTACGGGTAGGTTCATATCGGGAGAGGCGTTCCAACAGGTAATGTGGTCCCAAGCCGTGTAAGGCTTTATAGGTTAAAACCAGCACCTTGAATCGAGTCCGGAAACATATAGGCAGCCAGTGCAAGCGGGCCAGAATCGGTGTTATATGTTCGGACCGCCTGGTCCCTGTTAACAATCTGGCTGCTGCATTTTGCACGAGCTGCAGTTTCTGAACCGTCTTCAAAGGCAGCCCCACGTAGAGCGTTCATTCGGCCAGATAGGCGGCCTAAAAATAAAATTTTATTATTTTATTATTATTATCTAATTTAGAGGTTACCAGAGCATGAACAACTGAAGCAAGGTTGTCTCTGTCCAGATAGGCGCGTAGCTGGGCCACCAACCGAAGTTGGTAGAAAGCGTTCCGTGCCACCGAGGCTACCTGAGCCTCAAGTGACAGAGATGGATCTAAAAGAATGCCCAAACTACAAACCTGCTCCTTCAGGGGGAGTGCAACCCCATCCAGGACAGGATAAACATCCACCATCTGGTCAGAAGAACCACCCACTAACAGTATTTCAGTCTTGTCTGGATTGAGCTTCAGTTTATTCGCTCTCATCCAGTCCATTGTCGCAACCAGGCACCGGTTCAGTACATTGACAGCCTCACCTGAAACAGATGAAAAAGAGAAGTAGAGTTGCGTGTCATCAGCATACTGGTGACAACGCACTCCAAAATTCCTGATGACTGCACCCAGTGGCTTCATGTAGATGTTAAAAAGCATGGGGGATAGAACTGACCCCTGCGGATCTCCATACTGGAGAGCCCAGGGTGCTGAGCAGTACTCCCCATGCACTACCCTCTGGAGACGACCCGCCAAGTAGGAGCAGAACCACTGCCAAGCAGTACCTCCAACTCCCAAATCAGCGAGTCTCCCCAGAAGGATACCATGGTCGATGGTATCAAAGGCCACTGATAAGTCAAGGAGAATCAACAGAGTTACACTCCCCCTGTCTTTCTCCCGGCAAAGGTCATCATACAGGGCGGCCAAGGCTGTCTCTGTGCCAAACCCGGGCCTGAAACCCGATTGAAATGGATCCAGATAATCGGTCTCATCCAAGAGTGTCTGGAGCTGGTCCGCAACCACTCATTCCAGAACCTTGCCCAGGAATGGAACATTTGCTACCGGCCTGTAGTTATTAAAATTTTCCAGATCCAGGGAAGATTTCTTCAGAAGTTGTCTCACCACTGCCTCTTTTAGGCAGTCAGGGACCACTCCCTCTCGTAATGAGGCATTAATCACTTTCCTGGCCCAGCCGGCTGTTCCATCCCTGTTAGCTTTTATCAGCCAAGAAGTGGCTGCATGCACCCGTCCAAGCACTTTGTCAACTTCCTCAAGCTGTACCAACTGAAATTCATCCAAAAAATCAGGACAAGACTGTGTTCTGGATACCTCATTTGATTCAACTGTGATAACATTGGAGTCCAAGTCCCGGCGGATGCAAAAGATTTTTTCCTGGAAGTGTCTAGCAAATGCATTGCAGCAGGCCTCAGACTGAAGTTGGAGTTTTTGCCATAGAAAGGCAAAAAATGCTTAGCCTATGATAGAGCAACAGACAATCAGAACTAATATAAAATTCTATCACTTTTCATTTTCAAATCTTGCAAGAACTAAGGCAACTCTAGATCAGGTGAGTTCAGGTGATTCAAACCTTTATCATTGCAGAGGTACCCCCGCCCCGCGCTAGGGGCAAACTATATGTTACATACTAATGTAACAGTGCTCCAATACCATTTTTTGGTAAGCAAAGCTGTTTTGGGAAAGGGGTTTTAGGACAGAAAAGTGGTTAGAGGATAGGTGATATCTAACCCTTCATCAGCCTGACAAAGAGCCAGTCAAGCTACTTAGACCCACTGACTCCTGTGATTTTCCACAAACAGCCCATTTCTCAGAAATCTTGTGGAGTCTTCCAAAGCCTGTTGATACTAACCTCTAGTGCAGTGGTTCCCAACCTGGGGGTCGGGACCCCCAGGGGGGCCGTGAAGTAATCCAGAGGGGGCCGTGAACAGTAAAGAAATGAATTATTTATTATTATTTTTTAAAACAGTATTCACTCCCTCTACACTGTCTGCTTTCCACTGCCGCTGCAGATGACACCTCCCCCTTGCTCCAAACGACAGGGGAGGCCTTTTGCTGAAGCGCCAGAGCGTCTTTCAGGCACACTAAGGGCAGGCATCTGCCTATAAAATACATGGCAGATGCCAAAGGAGACTGAGGGTTGAGTTACCAGGAAGAAGAGGGGATTACTATCACTGATTCCTGTCTCCTTGCACTGCCGCTACTGACAGCACCCTTACTTAGAATGAGAGGAGAGGGCTTTTTGTGAAGCAAAAAGAAGCAAGGCTGCAAAGAAAGGCTGCTTTCCCCCTTCCTTCCTGGCAGCCAGCCTGCCTCCCTGCGGGGAGGGGGTCACAAAAATGTTTCAGCTTATAAAGAGGATCCCGTGCTCATAAAGGTTGGGAACCACTGCTCTAGTGCATGGATGGCACTATATGGGTTACAAAAGAAGAGACACTCAGAGACTTGAGATAGCTTCTAGTATGTATAATTCCCAACATAGAAAGCATTGAAAAGTGAGCTTGCACACCTGCCTTTCAACACAGTCATAGCACTATTCATTAACTGAATACTACATCATAGGTTCACAAAAAATCAAACAGAAAATTCATCCAAAATAAGTTGTCAAAGTGTGGATTCAAAGAACAGCTGGTAATGGAATTAGGGAAGGAACTTCCCTCAAGATAAGGACAAAGAAGTTAAGATGTTTCCTCTTGTTTGCTCCTGAAGATTCCTTGCTTCTGTACCACTTTGTGTCTATGTGTGTGGGAAAGGGCAGCGAGAGAGGGGGGTGGAGGGGTGAGAGAGGGAGCGACGGGGGTGGATTTTCTTTCTACAAATCTTTTCTTTCTTTCTTTCTTTCTATTTTTAGACCACCCTTCAACAAAGGGTCTTGTAGTATACAAAGAATGCAATAAAATGCAAAAATAATAATAATCACAATTCAATTACACAATAGCAGCAATACAGATGTTACATTGCACAGAAACCAGCCAACCATTTTTTCAGTCCCCAAAGGCCAGATGAAATAGATATAACTTTACCAGGTGTTATGTCAAGAAGGGGAAGAAATGTACATCTGATGGAGGGAAGTGTCCCCCACATAATCAAGAAGGCTCTGTTATGAGCCACTGTGGAATGTGCTGCAGTTATAGATGGAACTTTCAGTATGGCTTCCCAGCAAATCTTAAGGCATAGGTTGGCATGTACTGGGAGAGGCATTCTTTCAAATACTTGGGTCCCAAGGTATATATGGCATTATATAGCAAAGTAAGCTGAAATTGGATCCAACAGCAAATAGACAACCAGTGCAATTCTTTTACGAGTGGTGGGACATGGTCCCACCTAGTTCTGCCACTCATTAACCTGGTGGCTACATGTTGCACCAGCTGCCACTATCAGACCATCTTTAAGGGCAGTCCCATGTAGACCACACTGCAGTAGCCTAAATGGAAAGTTACCAAATCATGTATTACACTGTTATAAGACTATTCCAGTCCATGAAAGGCCATGTTTCCTCTTGCTTCCTCCTGAAGGTTCCTTGCTTCTGTACCACTTTGTGTCTATGTGTGGGGGGAGGGGGCTTAGGGTGAGTGAAGGGGTGGGTGGGCAAGAGAGCTGGGGTGCAGGCTGTACGGTGAGTGAGTGAGTGGGGTTGGGGCAGGGGGGTGAGAGTGTTGGCTTACTAGGCCGTACTACCAATGTGTTTTTTCATCAAGTCTGAAATGTTTCAAGATGTATAGGAATGGTTCTGTGTTATCAGCTATGCTGGCCTGAGAGAGCAGACATTCAAGGCCAGACAGGTTGTCATGGTAACGGGAGATAACAGCTGGGAAAGTTGTGACAGCATGCTGTTAGTTCTTCCTTCTTCTGTGTGTGTCTTTGAAGCAAGCAGTTCTACCTAGTTCTATCTTGAAGGGGGGGTGAAACTCTACATGTATCTACTTTAAATGCCTTAGGCCGTAATGTCTTAGTAAAGACTCTTAAAACTTTCTCAAGCCTCTGTGATGCTTCTTTACCATCTTACATCCAACGTAACGTGTTGTTTCACGCAAGAACCGCCAAACATCAACAGGGTTATGGGCCCAGATCCACAGCACGTTACACAGGAGTAAGTGGCTGGTCTGAACAGCAGACGGAAATCCAGAGGACAGCTTGATTGATTGTGCCAGACAGAGGTGAGCAGAGATGGCTGTAAACTTGTCTGGAGGCTTGCCAATGGAGAAACTTACGGAAAAGAATTACGCCAGCTGGAAGCTGAGGATGCGTGCTTTCTTGATAACAGAGGATTTATTTGACGTGATTGAAGGAAACCCCCCGGCGGTACTGACCGCGGCCTGAAAGTGCCGAGAGCAGAGGGCGCAGGCGTTTATAATCTTGGCTCTATCGGATTCTCAACTGATGTATGTGAGAGATGAGCCGTCGGCTAAACAGATGTGGGACACGTTGCAGGATTTGTCCCAGGAATGGCAGCGGAGACAAGAGGCGAAGAAAAGTGCTGTGCCGAAGGAGGCAGTCGGAAGCAAGCAGGATTACAAGCAGGAGCAGCAGCGGCTAAAGGCTTGTTATGTTTGCGGAGCTCGTGGGCATCTCCAGAAAGACTGTGCAGTCAAGCGAAACTCCAGGGACGGAGGCTGGAAGACGCATAGCGACAGTGTGAACTTTGTTTGTAAACAGAAGTCTCAAGATTTAGGACCTGTTGACTGGATTCTTGACAGCGGTGCGAGCCATATATTAATTACAGACAGGAGTTTGTTTTACACGTCTACAGATGAGCAGGACTTTGTGCAACTAGCGGATGGATCGCAGAAAAATGTGGAGGCTCGTGGACTGGTGAGATTTGATAAGCTTGGAATACTGTCAGATTGTTTGTTTGTACCAGAACTGTCTCATAACATGTTGTCTGTGAGAAAACTGACCAATTGTGGGTTTTCAGTGTTGTTTGACATTGACTCCTCCCCAGCACCGTCTACCAAACTATCTAAACGATGGGCTATATCCGCAACCTTTGCACCAGGCAGGCAAAACACCTTGCGGTCTACACGCCCATCACACCCCCCACTGTCTATGTTCCTAATGATCGAATCACCCACTACAAGGATCCCTCCACCCCCTGGAGATATATCCTCGGCACGAGAGGATAGCTGCTCATCCCCCAAGGAATGGGTCCCTTCTAAGGGATTGTTTCCCTCTTCCTCAGCTGGATGCTCTCCTTCCCCGGGACCATCATTCTCCATGATAGCAGGAGAGTTATCATCGCTGGAGTGGGACACAACTATAACGTCCCTGAAGGCCTCCTCCACACACCTCTCTGCCTCTCTCCGCTTTTCCAGGTCCGCCACCTTGGCCTCAAGGAAATGAAGTCATTCCCGGAGAGCCAGGAGCTCATTGCACCGAGAGCACACCTACGACTTCTGTCCAACAGGCAGATAGTCGTACATGCTGCAGGCGGTGCAAAACACTGGAAAGCCCCCACACCCCTGCTGGCTTCTTACCTGCATAGTTTTGTTTAAGGTTTATTACGTCAATGGGTTGGAGACTGTGGTTTAGTTGAGGTCAGGGAACAGACGGGGAGAGTGGGGGGCCCTGGCCTCCTCGCCCTGCTGCCGAACTCGCTCTGCTGCTTAACTCGCCTTGACGCTTCATCAGCTGGGGCTCCCTCTAGCTCGTGGAGCAGGCTTCCTCGCTAGGGTGCTCTGACTTTATATGTGTGGCTGGTTCCTCCCAGCTACTGCTGCCAGCCAATGATGTGTTACTTGAGGCTGATGGCTCAACTATCAGCTGGGGCTTAGCTCTTTAGGATTATCTCAGGCTTACAAGGGTAAGACTTAATTTTTCTTTTAAAGAAAGCTCAGAGTCTGGGCCTGGTACAGTAGTACCATCTACATCCCCTTCTTGTTGGGCCTGATACAAAAATAAAAAATAAAAGGACACTGCTTATTCTTTGGGCAGCAACATTCTTGCCTCCCCTCCCTGGCACTTCTGGTTTTGGAAGCACTTAAAGGAATGGGGAAGAAGGTACACAACAACAAAGCTCCGATAACCTTCCATCTGCTCTGCTCAGTGGCAGAGCAGCAGATCAGGGCAGGTGCTGCTCAGGACAGACAACCCCCACATTTCATTCACCTGCCCCACTCACAGGCTATCTGCATTCACACTTCATTCTTTTGCTCAGGGTCCCTCTTATTCTGGTTGTAGGAAAACAGGCATCTGTGAGACTGCAAGTGAGACTCCATGTGATGTTCCTGTATTAATGTAAATATGGTAAGTGCTGTTTATATAGAAGATATATGGTAAGTGGAGTGAAAGAGGAGGGGGGAGTACATGAGCAGTAGAATGCTGGATGATTGGCTGAGCGTTTGAAAGGTTGGGAGTATAAATGGAAGAATGACAGTTGAATCTGGGTGGGTGATAGTCGGTGGGTGTTGGTTAGTGGATGTGAGAGGAAGAAGGTGTTTGGGGTTGGATGTCAGGAGAGTGTGGAGAAAGAGGGGGTGAGAGTTCGGATTAATAATAAGTCAAGTACCTCAGGAATAGATAAAACCATACACTTATGTAACATTATAAAAGTAATCTTGTTATTTCTGTTATTTAATAAATACTATTTTGGTTTACCGAAGGCCTGATCCTTGGCTGGGGAATATACAGACCAGAAGAGAGGGCAAGGTAATTACCAAGGCTGAAGGGAAACAGTAACGAATGGTGGCAGCGGTGAAGAGAAGAATAATAACATTACAAGTATCCAGCGCAACCCAGAGTTATATGAGTTATCTATATAGATACAAAGGGGTTGGGAACAGCATAAGCACGCAGTCACAAAAGTAACCAGATAGAGAGAGACTCAGGCAAAGTCTCTGGGAATATTGTTTACAGGACGTGACTGGTGGTGCTGCCTAGCAGGGGGATCTAGTGAGATCTGTGCTAGAGCGGAGAGAGAAACCATATAAAGGACAGTCCAGACTGGTGGAGTCCCTGGTGGTGCCTAGTGAAAGGCAGTAGCCACGAGCAGGTAGGAACCTGACAGGGAGAGCCAGGGAAGGGTGTCACACTCCACTGCTCTGCTTTTCACACGTTGTTGAGAAGGAAAGGGAGGGCATAGGGTGCTGCCCAACCAGAATTACAACAGGCCTGACAAGTTGCTATACTTGAATGAGGAAGAGGCAGAACCCAAAATGCAGAAGAGGATTGTCTGACTTTGATGCTATATTTTGCTTTTGGGTGAGCATGCTACTGCCTTGTCACAGCTTTTAATGAAAAGATATTGACCGATTTGGTGTGCTTTACTGAGACCTGGGTGAGTGAGCTGGGAGGAGTTGATCTGACACAGTTTTGCCCACCTGGATACTCAGTGCAACACCAACACAGGCTGCAGGGACGGGGGGGGAAGGAGTTGCTGTGGTCTACAGAACTTCCATCTCTGTCACCAGGAAACCACTCTGTCTTGGAGCTGGCTGTGAGGGCCTGCACCTGGTGTCGGGCCGAGGAGACAGTAAACTAGGGTTGCTGCTGGTGTACCATCCATCCTGCTGCCCGGCAGCTTCTCTGACCAAGCTGGCGGAGGCTGTCTCAGCTGTGGTGTTAGAGGAGCCCAGAACGATAGTGCTGGGTGATTTCAATGTCCATGCTGAGGCTGCCTGTAGTGTTCCAGCTCGGGACTTCATGGCCTCCATGACGACCATGGGGCTGTCTCAAGTTGTCACTGGCCTGACATATAGGGCAGGGCATACCCTCAACTTGGTTTTTCTCCAGATGGAGGAAGGGGTGGTCTGAAGATGGGTGGTGGTGGATGTCACCCCATTGTCATGGTCAGATCACTTCTTGGTGAAGTTTACACTTATGGCTCCAGTCCTTCCCTGCAGGGGTGGTGGACAGATTAAGATGGTCTGCCCCCAGAGACTAATGGAATCTACTGGATTCCTGAATGCCCTGGGGGAGTTCCCAGTAGATAGAGCTGGTGATCCTGTTGAAGCCCTTGTCATGCTGTGCAACAGCGAGGCGTATTGGGCTCTTGAGACAGTTGCCCCCGAGCGCCCTCTCTGGCATTGTGGAGCCTGGTTTGCACCTTGGTACACCAGTGAGCTAAGGGCAATGAAATAGGCTGGACGACAGCTAGAGCACAAGTGGCAAAAGACGTGCTGTGAGGCTGATCGGACATGAGTAAAACATCATAACCATGCCTACTGTGTGGCGGTGAGGGCGGCGAAGAAGGCCTCTGCTTCCATCACATCCTCAATTAGCTGTCCAGTGGAGCTTTTCTGTATTGTCAGGGGTCTGTTGACATCACCTCCAGGAAATGGAGTTTTAGACCCTTCAGAGGCCCACTGTGAATTGTTTGCAAGGAACTTTGAGGGTAAAGACGCTCGCTTCCATAGCAGTCTTGATGTACCATCCACATCTACTGTACTCCCCAATGAGGTATCCAGTGCAATGTCTGCTGCAACTTCTTAGGAATGGTTTCAGTTGATGGGGCCCGATGACGTAGACAAGGTGTTTGCGTTGATGCGGCCAGCAATGTGTCCTATTGACCAGAGCTTGGAAGTAACTTGTTACAAATAACGAGTTACTTGTAATTTATTACTTTTTTGAGTAATGAGTGGGTAACTTCTTTACATTTTGCTTGTAACAGAACGAGTGGTAATTTCATTCCTTTTCAGCTGCAACGTTTCTGGCGTTACTTTTGGATGTTACTTTAGGGGGAAGCAGGGGAAGTCTTCTGCTCCTGTGATTAGTGGACGAAAGACATGTGCCTCACACTGGGCTTCTGTGCAGCATTGCTCTTCCCTCGGGCTCTGTTAGGAGGTGAGTGATGATGATGATGATATGTGTGTGTGTGTGTGACAGAGAGAAAGAGAGAGAGAGAGAGAGAGAATTAGGGTTACCAGACCTTTCCGGCTTTCAGGGGTGATCTCCGGACTCACTCCAGAGCTAGCTCGCCCTCCTCCTGCCACCCGCCCACCTGCCTGCTTGCTCACTGGCCCTAATGCCCCCACCCCCACTTGCCCCCCACTCACTCACTCTTCCTAATGCCCCCACCCCTGCTCACTCACTTCCTCACTTGTCCTAATGCCTCCCACCCCTCTCACTCACCCCTGCTCGCTCACTCCCGCACTGTTCCAAACACCCCATCCCCTGCTCGCTCACCCCCAGCTCGCTCACCCCTGCTTTTTCACTCCCTCACTTGTCCTACCACCCCCACTCTCTCACCCCCTGCTCGCTCACTCGTCCTACCACCCCCACCCCACTCTGTCACCCCCACTCATTCACTCACTCACTCGTCTTAACACCCCCACCCCCACTCTCTTGCCCCTGCTCACTCACCCTCCACTAGCTCACCCCTTCACTCATCCTACCACCCCCACCCCCACTCGCTCAGTCACTCACTCACTCACCCTACAGCCCCACCCCTGCTCTCTCTGTTGATGTTTGGCGGTTCTTGCGTGAAACAACACGTTACGTTGGATGTAAGATGGTAAAGAAGCATCACAGAGGCTTGAGAAAGTTTTAAGAGTCTTTACTAAGACATTACGGCCTAAGGCATTTAAAGTAGATACATGTAGAGTTTCACCCCCCCTTCAAGATAGAACTAGGTAGAACTGCTTGCTTCAAAGACACACACAGAAGAAGGAAGAACTAACAGCATGCTGTCACAACTTTCCCAGCTGTTATCTCCCGTTACCATGACAACCTGTCTGGCCTTGAATGTCTGCTCTCTCAGGCCAGCATAGCTGATAACACAGAACTATTCCCATACATCTTGAAACATTTCAGACTTGATGAAAAAACACATTGGTAGTACGGCCTAGTAAGCCAACATTTCCCCCTTTCATCATGTCTGTAAATCCATTACAACGTTTCTACAATACAAAGGTAATACATTTCAATACATTGCATCATACAGATTCAGTTTACATTTCAGTACAGCTCAGAACATCTCTGTACATTTAGCTAGAACTTCATTCAATCAAACTTTGGCTGAACACAAGTCAGATACAATGTCTCAGGATCCATTTCAACCTCCTTATGCATTCCAGGATTGGTTATTAATCCTACCGTGAATCTATCAGGCGGTTTGCCAATGTTTGATCTCTGAGAACGTCTTAAAGGCACTAGAGCTTCTGCTCTCTCAGCCCCCCCATTTGAGCTGGTGCTTGGTACAGTCTGCGCAGGACATTCCATTTCCTCAGCCTTGCGTTTCTTTGATCTTCGTTTCCCACAAATGAGTTCATTTAATGCATCCCTAAGAGGAATTTGTGTGCCTTCCACTTTTACGTCAAGGTTTGGTTTAAATGTTTGTGCTTGTGTTTGTGCTTGTGTGTCAGCTGACCCTGTAAGAATGACTGTTTGTTTTTGATCCCAAGGCTTTCTGCAACTTTAATGCTTCTGCTCAGAATTAATTGCTGTGTTTCTGGAATCCAAACTCTGAAATATGCATTCTGAAACCCCAGAACAAATCCCTGTTGGGTTCTGGGTGCAAGTTTGCCCCTTCTTTTCCCCTGTGGAATGTGGACCCAGCATCTAGCCCCGAATTTCTGAATGTGTTGCACTTTCGGCTTTCTCCCAGTGAGTTTCTCATAAGGTGACATTCCAAGTGCACTGTGTAACACCCTGTTGTGAATGTAATTCGCATACATAATTGCCTCTGCCCAGAAAGAATTCCCTAAACTGGAATCCATTAACATGGCTCTCATTGCTTCCTGAAGCACCCTGTTTTTTCTCTCAGCAGTTCCATTGGAAGGTTTAAGTGCTATTTTCTTACTTGCCAGCACTTCATGCAATGCTTTACTCATGAATTCCTCCCCCTGGTCTGAGCGTATAGCCCCCACCGTGGTGCCATGTTGAGTTTCGATTCTCTTAATGAACAGTTTCAGCTTCTGCTCAGCTTCACTTTTATGCTTGAGCAAATAAAGATGAGTGTATCTCAAAAAATCATCTATCACTACCATAAAGAACCTCGCACCTCCTCGTGAAGTGTTTATTGTGTTGGCTTGTGTGCGTTGTTGTGTGAAACAGCATACATTACGTTGGAGTTAAGTTGAGCAAGAAACTTCTTCAGAGCATGTTAAGAGTCTTTATTGAAAGACATTAAGGCCAGAGGCTTAAGAGTAAATACATGTAGAGATTCTTCAGTCACCCCCCTTCTGGTACATCTCTCTCCATAGATGAACACAAAAGACAGCCTCTCAGCTCAGAGGCATAATTCAGAAGAAAAAACAACACATGGACTCTGTTACAACTTTCCCAGCTGTTATCTCCCGTTACCATGACAACCTGATTGACCTTCAAGTCTGCTCTCTCAGGCCAGACATGGCAGATAAGACTGCTTCTCAAAACACATGCTTGTAACTTTCCAGACCTGATGAAAATATCCTTAGGCAGTATGGCCTAATGCCAACAGCCCCCCTTTTTCATCATGTCTGTAAATCCATTACAACAATAACACATTTCTACAATACATCTTGCAATACATTTCAGTACATTGCATCATCAGTTCAGTATTACATCTCAGTACATAGCAGTACATTTCAGAAACTCTCTGTACATTTAGCTAAAACGTTGTTCAATCAAACTTTGGTTCAACACATGTCAAATAAAGTGTCTCAGGATCCATGTATTTTATTGGCTTTGGCCAGATAGGCGACCTAAAAATTAAATTTACATTTACATTTACATTTAATTAATACTGGGAACGATCTATCGTCCCCCTGATCAAAATGCTCAGGGAGACCTTGAGATGAGATATGAAATTGAGGAAGCATCCAAACTAGGAAATGTGGTAGTAATGGGTGACTTCAACTACCCGGACATAGACTGGCTGCATATGTGTTCCAGTCATGACAAAGAAGCAAAGTTTCTAGATATTCTAAATGACTATTCCCTAGACCAGTTGGTCATGGAACCGACCAGAGGGACGGCAACCCTGGACTTAATCCTCAGTGGGGACCGGGACCTGGTGCGAGATGTAAGTGTTGTTGAACCAATTGGGAGCAGTGACCACAGTGCTATTAAATTAAACATACATGTAAATGGCCAATTGTCAAGAAAATCCAACATGGTCACATTTGACTTCAAAAGAGGAAACTTCACAAAAATGAGGGGATTGGTAAAAAGAAAGCTGAAAAACAAAGTCCAGAGGGTCACATCACTCAAAAATGCTTCGAAGTTATTTAAAAACACTATATTAGAAGCTCAACTGGAGTGCATACCGCAGATCAGAAAAGGTACCGCCAGGGCCAAGAAGATGCCAGCATGGTTAACGAGCAAAGTCAAGGAAGCTCTTAGAGGCAAAAAGTCTTCCTTCAGAAAATGGAAGTCTTGTTCGAATGAAGAAAATAAAAAAGAACACAAACTCTGGCAAAAAAAAATGCAAGAAGACAATAAGGGATGCTAAAAAAGAATTTGAGGAGCACATTGCTAAGAACATAAAAACCAACAACAAAAAATTCTATAAATACATTCAAAGCAGGAGACCATCTAGGGAGGCGATTGGACCCTTGGATGATAAGGGAGTCAAAGGTGTACTAAAGAACGATAAGGAGATTGCAGAGAAGCTAAATGAATTCTTTGCATCTGTCTTCACAGTGGAAGATATAGGGCAGATCCCTGAACCTGAACTAACATTTGCAGGAAGGGATTCTGAGGAACTGAGACAAATAGTGGTAACGAGAGAGGAAGTTCTAAGCTTAATGGACAATATAAAAACTGACAAATCACCGGGCCCAGATGGCATCCACCCGAGAGTTCTCAAAGAACTCAAATGTGAAATTGCTGATCTGCTAACTAAAATATGTAACTTGTCCCTTGGGTCCTCCTCCGTGCCTGAGGACTGGAAAGTGGCAAATGTAACGCCAATCTTCAAAAAGGGATCCAGAGGGGATCCCGGAAATTACAGGCCAGTTAGCTTAACTTCTGTCCCTGGAAAACTGGTAGAAAGTATGATTAAAGCTAGATTAACTAAGCACATAGAAGAACAAGCCTTGCTGAAGCAGAGCCAGCATGGCTTCTGCAAGGGAAAGTCCTGTCTCAGTAACCTTTTATTATTATTATTATTATTATTCAATTTATTAGTCGCCCATCTGGCTGGTTGGCCAGCCACTCTGGGCGACGTACAAGATAACCTATTAGAATTCTTTGAGAGTGTCAACAAGCATATAGATAGAGGTGATCCAGTGGACATAGTGTACTTAGACTTTCAAAAAGCGTTTGACAAGGTACCTCACCAAAGACTTCTGAGGAAGCTTAGCAGTCATGGAATAAGAGGAGAGGTCCTCTTGTGGATAAGGAATTGGTTAAGAAGCAGAAAGCAGAGAGTAGGAGTAAACGGACAGTTCTCCCAATGGAGGGCTGTAGAAAGTGGAGTCCCTCAAGGATCGGTATTGGGACCTGTACTTTTCAACTTGTTCATTAATGACCTAGAATTAGGAGTGAGCAGTGAAGTGGCCAAGTTTGCTGACGACACTAAATTGTTCAGGGTTGTTAAAACAAAAAGGGATTGCAAAGAGCTCCAAAAAGACCTCTCCAAACTGAATGAATGGGCGGAAAAATGGCAAATGCAATTCAATATAAACAAGTGTAAAATTATGCATATTGGAGCAAAAAATCTTAATTTCACATATACGCTCATGGGGTCTGAACTGGCGGTGACCGACCAGGAGAGAGACCTCGGGGTTGTAGTGGACAGCATGATGAAAATGTCGACCCAGGGTGCGACAGCTGTGAAAAAGGCAAATTCCATGCTAGCGATAATTAGGAAAGGTATTGAAAATAAAACAGCCGATATCATAATGCCGTTGTATAAATCTATGGTGCGGCCGCATTTGGAATACTGTGTACAGTTCTGGTCGCCTCATCTCAAAAAGGATATTCTAGAGTTGGAAAAGGTTCAGAAGAGGGCAACCAGAATGATCAAGGGGATGGAGCGACTCCCTTATGAGGAAAGGTTGCAGCATTTGGGGCTTTTTAGTTTAGAGAAAAGGCAGGTCAGAGGAGACATGATAGAAGTGTATAAAATTATGCATGGCATTGAGAAAGTGGATAGAGAAAAGTTCTTCTCCCTCTCTCATAATACTAGAACTCGTGGACATTCAAAGAAGCTGAATGTTGGAAGATTCAGGACAGACAAAAGGAAGTACTTCTTTACTCAGCGCAAAGTTAAACTATGGAATTTGCTCCCACAAGATGCAGTAATGGCCACCAGCTTGGATGGCTTTAAAAGAAGATTAGACAAATTCATGGAGGACAGGGCTATCAATGGCTACTAGCCGTGATGGCTGTGCTCTGCCACCCTAGTCAGAGGCAGCATGCTTCTGAAAACCAGTTGCCGGAAGCCTCAGGAGGGGAGAGTGTTCTTGCACTGGGGTCCTGCTTGCGGGCTTCCCCCAGGCACCTGGTTGGCCACTGTGAGAACAGGATGCTGGACTAGATGGGCCACTGGCCTGATCCAGCAGGCTCTTCTTATGTTCTTATGTTCTTATGTATTTTATGATTAAGATACAATAAAAAAAATTAAAAAATAAGTCTTGAGCCCTTATAGAATAAGAATTATAACGGAAAATGTGAACCATTCTATGCAAGAAGTAAGAAGTGTTTCAGTGTTTTCAGTCAGTGAATGTAGTCACAACTGTAGCTGACAAATGCTATGGAGAAATTAGACAAATTCAGGCCAATACAAGGAAGACTGGGGGGGAAAACTGGTAAATGAACCAGGACGTCTCTTACCCAGGCAATGTAGGTGGGACTTCAAGGTCCATTTTGAAGCTCTGTGCTCTCTCTCTCTCTCAGTCTCAATCTCTCTCTCTGTTTGTGTAGGAGGGGTCTTGCTTGTCATGTGTGTGACTTGTGTTTGTCTAGTTTCAGATAATGGAGAAGAGACTGGCTGGTTCATTCCAAAACCATTTTTTTTCCATCTTACTGGTAGAGATTGTTCAAACAGAACCATCCAGAAATCCAGGATTTTAGTGTAGCTAAGACTGGGCAGTAGCATGTCCATCCAAAAGCAAAAGACAGAATCAAAGACAGGAGTTGCTGGTGCTCTTTCTAACTCTAATTTCATGCAGAAAAATTCTGAGCACATGAACGTTAAAAAAAACCCTGCTAATGCAATTTCAAATAAATTCCAACAATAGTATATCAATATTGCCAGGGGGCCTTAAAGAGTTGGTTTTCTGTCCATTCCTTAAAAAAACCACCCTGAACCCAAAGGTGTGTAATAACTACTGGCCAGTCACCAATGCTGCTGGACACCATTGTGGTGGAGCAGCTGCAAGTGCTCTTGAATGACACTGATTATCTGGAAACACTTCAATCTGGGTTCAGGCCTGGTTTTGGGAGTGAATCAGCCTTGGTTGCCCTGATAGATTACCTTTACCAAGATAAGGAGGAGAGTGTGACACTGTTACTCATCCTCTCAATGGCTTTTTATACCATGCATCGTGGTATCCTCCTGAACTGACTGTTCAGGATGGTTACTGGGACCACTGTATTACAGTGCATCTCTCCCTACCTTCACAATTGAGTCCAGAAAATAACAATGGAGGAGACATCTTCAGCCTACTGACACTTGTGCTTTGGGATGACAAAGGGCACTTTTTTGTACTAAATGCTATTGAACTTCTGCATAAAGCCATTGGGGAGTTTAGGAGTATTGGAGCACAATCTCATCACTGAGCAGACGACACAGCTCTATTTCTCCAGAATATCTGGATTACGAATGGCCATGCAAGCCCTAGACCAGTGCCTGAAAGCAGTAGAGGTCTGGATGAGGGTAATAAACTGAGTTTGAATATTTGGAAGATGGAGACTTTCCTGTGTCCAGATTGGATATTTAATTGATTTGTTTGTCCAAGTAATAGAATATAATTTAACAATGCTGTTGCTATATATTTTAACACTTACAAAGTCTGGTTCTGTAGATTAATTCCAAACTACTCAGATTTAGTATGGTTGATCTTATAGCCAGATATTTATTCTATAGTTAAACATCAATCCCTATTTGGTAGCCCCTCCAGATATTTTGGACTGTGCTGGCTGGAGCTAATGAAAGTTGTAGTCCAAAATAATTAGAGGGCACCAGGTGAAGACTGTGAGATGGTTATGCCCCAATTGCTCTTTCATTTTGTTCTTTTTTGGTCTCCTCTCCAGAAATAAAACATGCAGCATGAAGTAACTGAGTTCAAAATAAGAACAAACACAACTATTTATTTAACATTTAATTGAGGTTAAGCTTCAAATGAGCAGCAAACCATTGGAACACATACAGCTATGTTGTAGCAGGATGAAACATTTATGGTTCTCTCACAGCAGAAAAGCCTAACATCATTAAGTGATGTATCATCACCATCACCCTGATCAGGCTGTACCTTTGTTTGGATCCCACATATGGAACCAACAGAGCACCTCCTCCATCCACCAAAAACACCCCATTGTAGTCCATTGTAGTCCTCCAGGCGCCTCCCATTTTCACACATGAATAAGATGTTGTTGGCTGCTGTATTTTCCACGTGGTATGTTTGTCATTCAACATTCAAATCAAAGGCAACCAGGTTGCTGTTGTAGCAGTACATAAAGTCAAACCAGTCTCCCCACCTATGAAAAAAAGACAGTTGTGGCAATGTTCTGATAAATATATACTTAAGCACATTCATCATCTCTGCATCAGGTTTGAGAATTCTCTCTATTTATTTATTTTATTTATTATTTGATTTATATCCCGCCCTTGCTCCCATCGGGAGCCCAGGGCGGCTCTACTCTCTATGAAGATAAGATTTGAAATGAGAGAGAAATGGTTTGCTTTCAAGCAGTCAGGTCAAGTGGGATATGTAGAAATCATTTTCTTATTTATATTTTTATTTAACAAAACTTATATGCCACTTATTTGAATACAGCACCTCTAACTAGTTTACAGAACAATCTAAAACATTCATTCGTTTTTAATGTATGATTTTAATGGTATGTTAAATGAATATTTTATATTGTTACATCTGAACAACTTAGAGTTGTCAAATAATATATAATAAAAGGATGGAATCCTGGAATCACCTGGAGCTGGAGCTCTTAGTTTCTGAGAGCAAAGAATGTTTCATTATCCTTTCTCAGTGCTGATTTGATGTAACATAAAAAAATTCAGCCAGCCCCTCACTTCCAAGCAACAGATCAAAGGAGAGAAATCAAAAAAATACTCACGGTCCAGATAAAGACTCAATTACTGCACCTGTGGTGCAGTGGAGACGGACACCATTGAGGGCCATATCATCCTGCCAAGGTTCAGCACCTTGATGTACATGTATCTGATTAAGAACAGAAAAAGAGATTATGATAAAGCTGTTGCTGCAACCTAGGATTCTAATCATGCCAACATTTAGAATTTATTTATTTATTCAATTTATATCCCATCCCTCCACCTGAAAGAGTTGAGGGTGGCAGAAACAGCAATGACAAAATTAAAATTCTGAAACCAGTGTTAAATATTCTTTCATTTAGTGATCTGCAGGTTGCCTGGAACAGTGTCTTTCAGCCAAAAACTGCCTGAGCAAACAGGAATGTTTTTAGATTTGTTCTGAAAGTCAATAATGAAGGAGTCAGACTCACCGCACTAGAAAGGAACCACCACTAAAACCCTCCACTATTGACATCTGGCAGGTGCCTTCGCTGTAGTCCTTTTGGCATCTGCGTAACACTTTTTGGTTTAGGCAAGTCTATCCAGACACATAGATGTTGATGTGTTTTAATCCTTTTAATTTTTTGCTGTTCTAATTGTTTTTAAATGTTCTTATTAGTTGTTTTTAAGTGTTTTACTGATAATTTGCAATGTTCTTTGTAAACAGCTTAGAGGTGTTTTTAATCAAGCAGTATATACATTTTGTGCAATACAAAATCAAATAAAAATTAAAAGGATGAGATGGCTTTGGCCTGATCCAGAAAAGCTCTTCTTATGTTCACACACACACGTACATGCAATCACACACTCATATATACACACTCATACAAAAACCCACATGCAAACACAGCTGTGTATGTGTGCCCGCACATACACATTTAGCATTTCCAGCCCTCCCTATCCTAGCACTGGGGTGGGCTTGGCTGGAAAAACTGCAATAGCTTCCCATCTCTCTTGATCCTTGACCTACAATCACTCCCCATGTCTCTCAATGCTTGCTGACATCTTTTGCTTGACTTTAAAATCCATCCCTCCATCTCAGAATCTCTTCTAAAGAAGAAGAAATTGTTTCCTCAACTTTATATTCTCTCTCTCTCTCTCTCTCTCTCTCTCTCTGTGTGTGTGTGTGTGTGTGTGTGTAGAGTTCAGAAAAGAAGATGGGAAGAAACTTTAGAAAAATATTATGACCATTAATTACCCTTAACATTGAGGTGTCTGAAAAGGAGCTTGTAGGAAGGCTTCAGTGAGAATCCGTTTGCATATCCTTCACGACATAACACAATGGGCCCCCATTCGCCCCATTGTCCTCCATTTAATGTTTTGAGGACAGAATGATACTGTCGGCTTTCTGTATCCCAGAAGGAGCAGGAGATGATCAGGAAGATCAGAGTGCAGACAGAGAGGTCCATTAGAAGTCAATTCCAGATCTACCTGTCAAAACCTAATGGAAGACTAACAGCCTTGAGAATTAATACCCCAGAAATTTTGGCTGAGTCTACTCTCTTCTGATCAAAATCTCCCCGAGCCCTGCTTTTCAGAAAATGCCCCTAGAGGGACATGCAATTACTTTTGCTTGATACAATAAAATGGATTGACTGGCTTTTCTGGTTGCACTTTCATTTCTATAAAGAGCTAGAGCTGGTGGGAATTTTGGGTGGATCTATTCCAGGATGCAGAACCATGCAATTTGGCAACCAGGAAGTACTTCAGAACTCAAAGAGAAGGATGGGCAACAGTAGGTGGCATTTAGAACAACGTGAACAGAGATAATCTCTGGGAAAGAGCCCTGTTATAAGAAAATGAACACTATAGACACATTTCCCCACCTACTAACAATGAAAGTTTATAGATAGGAAGAGGGATAGCGAAAACAAAAAATGAGGGCTGACTAACAGAGCTGTATGACATGGACCTTACCAGAGGTGGGGGAAATATTGGATAGACCGCTTGAAATGTCTTTACAGTGATTTACAGTTACTGTACTCAAGCATCATGAGCCCAAGAAAATAGCTCTCAACCATTTTGTGGTTATCGACAGTTTTACCACCCAGCAATAAGAATTAGCCATAAAGGACAAGCAAGAGGGAGGTGGGCCATCTTTATTTCAGTGGAAATATATGGCGAGTCCCATGTTTTATGAGGCTAGTGCAATAAAAATACTGCTTTCCCAGTTACAATTTAAAATGAACAGTGGGGAACTCTTGTTTGTGCTAACATATACTTACCTCCAGGTGAAACAGTATTAGAAATATGGAACATCTGGAGAGTTCTGACTCATCTGTTGGAGTATATAGATCAGAGATATCCAGCAGCCAGACACCTGATCTTGGAGGGCTTTAATGCAAGAATAGGAACACCAGTAGGAGGTATTTTTTCTCAATGGAAATCCATCATGAGGAAATCTCCCCTTTTGGACATGTTTATAGACATAAGAAGTCAAATAAGCAGGGTAAAAATACTCTTAGATTTTATTAATTAATTACCTTTTTTACTTTACATAGTACCTCTTTAGATAAATCAGCAGGTAGTTACACCTTCCTAAATCACTGTTGCCCTGGATTTATTCTACAGATAGTATTAGATAGGACAGAGAGTGACCTATCTGCTGTTGCTAATTAAATTACAGCTTGAAATTAACACTTATAGAAATAATGAAAACACACAAAGGAGATGGAGCAGTAATGAGAAAGACAAGAGTGCAATGGAGCCCTGCTGTAGATGCCATTATAGGTGGAAAGTTATAAGAACCCCAAATGCTTGAGCGACCCCCCACATATTATGAAAAATCTAAATGTGGTAAATTATGCATATCATGATAACTTAGACCTCTCGTAGTACAGTCATTGTTATCAAAGACTTTGAGTGGTCAACATTTGGATGGTTTGATGCAGAATGTAGTCTAGCTATGAAAAAAATTAGCTAAATACATGAGCCTTCCATGAAAATTAAAAACAACAGGAGCTACTAAAGAATTTATTTATTTCCAAGCATCTTATAAAAAAAACTCCTACAGCAAAAGAAAAAGGATCTTAAGTTATGGCAGGATTTAAACTTAGCAGTGAAAGAGAGGAAATAAATGTTGGGATTTACTGTCATATGCCATGAAAGAGATTAGAATTCCAACAGAAGCACAAATTTCTGCAGAATCTTGGACATCATACTTTTCAGAAACTTGTGGAGTACAGGAGGACCAGAAACACAACCAGTCTTAAAAGAAGTAGATTTTTTTTACCAGAATGAAACTAGTATTACCCAAAGAAATAAAGGCCTTGATTGCTAGGTTAACAATAACAAAAAAAGGCACCAGATGAGGATATAATACCACCAGAACTGCCATACCAAGTTTGGGCGGCAAGCACTGGATTGATGTTAGTGGCAGACCACGTCAACTTAGAGAAACAAGGGATAGATGCTTAATACCCATCCCCTGTTCCGGGTCTGCCCAAAACCAGAAGTCAACTGGGGGAAGCAGGATTCCTACCGACCTTCGACTGCTGCTGTGTAACGCCAGGTCTGTAACACAAAAAACATGTCATCCATGATATGATTCTGGATGAGTGTGCAGACCTGGTGTGTATCACGGAGACCTGGTTGGACAAAGCCTCAGCTCCCATTCCTGAGGCCATGTGTCCACCAGATTTCCATTGCGTGCAGCAACCGAGGGTAGGAAGGCGGGGAGTGGGAGTGGCAGTCATCTATCGGGAGTCTCTGGTTTTCACCAGGCCTCCACTCCCAAGGACCAAGTTCATTGATTGCATGTACTGGAGGTTGGGCCCGAAGGGCAGTTTGGGGATTCTGCTTGTGTACCGCCCACCCCGCTGCACGGCAGACTCCCTGACCGAGGTGCTTGAGGTGGTCTCGGATGTATAAACACTGACCCCAGAACTGTTAGTGTTGGGGGACTTTAACGTGCATGCCGAGACCACTCTCATTGGAGCCCCTCGTGATTTCCTGGAAACCATGGCTTCCTGGGAACTGTGCCTTAGTAATATTGAGCCCACACTTGTAGCCGGTCATGCTCTCGACCTTGTATTTGTCCTGGGAACAGAGGTGAGTTGTCTGAAGTTGGGGGCTATTTCTTCTACCCCCGTGTCATGGTCAGATCACTATCTGGTGAACTTTGATCTCTCGATGCCACACACCCTCCGCAGGGGTAAAGGACCTATTAGAATGGTCCGCCCCAGGCGCCTGATGGATCCAGTTGGATTCCTGACTGCGCTTGGGGACTTGGAACCTGCTGAAGGTCGCCCGGTCAAAACACTGGTGATGGAATGGAATGAGGGAATCACCAGGGCATTAGACCGGGTGGCTCCGAAACGTCCTCTCCCCCTGAACAGAACCCAGACAGCACCGTGGTACACACCCCGGTTGCGCAGTCTGAGACAGGAGGTGAGACGACTAGAACGCCGGTGGTGGAAATCCCATTCTGAGGATGTTCGAACACAGGTTAGAGCAGCAATAGCTGCCTACCAGGTGGCAATAAAGACAACAAAGAAGGATTTCTTTGCTGCCTCTATTGCATCCGCAGAGTGCTGTCCCAGGAAGCTGTTCCAGGTGGTCCGAAGCCTGGTTGGTCCAGTTGCCCAGGAACCCCTGGAACATTCTAAGGCTTCCTGTGACAAATTGGCAAGGCACTTTGCCGATAAAGTCGAACACCTAAAGAACTCGATTCCGTACGCCGTGGATGCAGTAGATGATCCAGAGTTGGCCAGCTGCAATCCGGTTCAATGGGATCGGTTCCGGCCTCTTACTTCTGAGGATGTGGACAAGGTACTTTCAACTGTAAAGCCTACCACCTGTCTGATTGATCCTTGCCCTTCATGGTTCCTTATGAACTGCAAAGAGAAATTGGGCGAAGGGATCAGGGCGGTGGTAAATGCATCCTTGAAGGAGGGTGTAATGCCATCGGCCCTCAAGGAGGCAATTGTAAGACCTATCTTGAAAAAGTCCTCCTTGGATCCCCAAGTTTTGAACAACTTTCGCCCCATTTTGAATTTGCCATTTTTGGGCAAGATCATTGAGCGAGTGGTGGCAAATCAGCTGTCAGCACACTTGGAGGAAACGGATTATTTGGATCCATACCAATCGGGTTTCAGGACTGGACATGGAACTGAAACAGCCTTGGTCGCTCTGGTGGATGATATGAGGAGGGCATTAGATAGGGGAGAATTCACCTTTCTTGTCCTCCTGGATCTCTCAGCGGCTTTTGATACCGTTGACCACGGTATCCTGATGGATCGCCTGGGAGGTTTGGGAATAGGAGGCACTGTTTTACAGTGGTTCCGTTCCTTTCTCTCTGACAGGAATCAACAGGTAGCATTGGGGGATGAGGTTTCAGACCCTTGGCCCCTCACTTGCGGAGTGCCACAGGGTTCTATCCTCTCCCCCATGCTATTTAACATCTATCTAAAACCGCTGGGAGCCATCATCAGGAGATTTGGGCTGCGGTGTCACCAATATGCTGATGACACGCAGCTCTATCTCTCGTTTAAATCTTCACCAGAGTTGGCTGTAAAGACCTTGTCCAAGTGCCTGGAATCCGTGAGTGGATGGATGGGAAGGAACAGGCTGAAGCTTAATCCTGACAAAACCGAGGTGCTACTCGTGGGTGACAGGGGAAGGTTGGGTATTGTTGACCTGGAACTCAGTGGGATAAGATTACCCCTGAAGGATCAGGTCCGCAGCCTTGGGGTTGTTCTTGATTCCAAACTGTCCATGGAGGCTCAGATTTCGGCAGTGAGCCAGGCAGCTTAGTATCAACTACATCTTATCCGGAGGCTGCAACCCTACCTCCCTGTTCATCAGCTCCCACTGGTAGTACATGCCCTGGTCACCTCTCGATTGGACTACTGCAATGCGCTCTACGTGGGGTTACCCTTGAAAACGGTCTGGAAACTACAGCTGGTACAAAATGCGGCGGCTCGTCTGCTCACAAATAGCTGCCGCCGTGACCACATTACGCCGGTGTTAGTTCATCTACACTGGCTTCCAGTTGTTTTCCGGGCCCAATTCAAGGTGTTGGTATTAACCTTTAAATCCCTATATGGTCTCGGCCCAGTTTACCTGAAGGAACACCTCCAGTACCACCAATTAAGCCGCCTGACCAGATCAGCCACGCAGGGCCTTCTCTCAGTACCACCAACAAAAACAGCTAGGTTGGTGGGAACTAGGGAAAGGGCATTCTCAGTGGTGGCCCCCACTCTCTGAAACTCCCTCCCGTTCGATCTTCGACATGCCCCCTCCCTGGATGCATTTCGCCGAGCATTAAAAACTTGGCTTTTTGAACAGGCCTTCGGGACCTCCGGGGTGGGCTAATCTTTATTAATATTACTGAATGCCCGTTGTTTATACACTGTTTTATGATGCTGTATTGTATTTGCTCTGTATTTTAAATTGTAATTTTACTGGAATTTAATTGTGTACGTTGCCTAGAGTGACTTCGGCCAGACAGGTGACACAAAAATTAAATTATTATTATTATTATTACAAGAACTTCTCATACTGGTGGGCACCTATTTTTGCCCAATTGTTTTCTTAACAGTACAGGCTAAAAACTAAAAAGATGGAACCGAAGTATCATTTGCCCTCTTTTAAAAAAAAAAAAAGTGAGAAAAATAACCCCCAGAATTATTGTCTAATCAGTCTTATAGATGTGTCAGCTAAATTTTATGGAAACCTTCTTCTTCAGAAATTACAAACATGGGCCACAGAAAATGAATTCTTATATGAGGAACAAGCAAGATTCATGCAAAACAATAGTACTATTAATGTTTAATATTATTGCCTTTTAAAAAAATGATACTTCTAAACATCTCCTTGCAGCCTTTTTAGAATTATTGGCAGCATTTAATACTGTAGAAAGAGGCCAGTTCCGGAGTAAATTGAAAGACACAAATGGAGACCAAACATCATTAATATTTATTCAACAACTATACATTGACACACATATAAGAGTGAAGTATGAGGCAGAAGGGTTTTTAACTAAAGCAATTAAGAATAATACAGAAGTAAAACAAGGTTGCCTATTAGCACCCGCCCTGTTTAATATTTATAGATGTTATAGTCCGTATACTGGAAATGGAGGATGCATGCACCTCTGTAATATACATCAGGAAGATTTGTATATTAATTTATGCAGACAACTTAGTGTTAGCCTATTTCTTGCCCATTTAGGTTTGAAGAAACTACTTGAAAAAAAACTCTAAATTACTCTAAATTCTAAATAATTATATTTGGTCATCGCTCACCAAAATATAAATATTAAATGGAAGGACATACAATAGAATGAGTCCATATTTACAAGCGGGTACTCTCTTTGAAGAGAATGTACTCTGGAAATTAAGCAAGTAACTGGAGCAACTTTAAAAGTTTTTTTCCACAAAGGGGGACAGCTGTTTACCCCTGCTTTAAGCATATTTCATACCAAAGTGATTTCCCAACTGCTGGCAGAGATAGAGGTGGTGGTAAAATACATTAAACTACTGGAAATAGAACACAGTAAATTATTACAGAGATGAGGAAGCCTGCCTTCCTGCCTTCAAAGGAAGGAAGCCTGAGATAATACTAAAGAGTTAAGCCCCAGCTGATAGTTGAGCCATCAGCCTCAAGTAACACATCATTGGCTGGCAGCAGTAGCTGGGAGGAACCAGCCACACATATAAAGTCAGAGCACGTAGCGAGGAAGCCTGCTCCACGAGCTAGAGGGAGCCCCAGCTGACAAAGCATCAAGGCGAGTTAAGCAGCAGAGTGAGTTCGGCAGCAGGGCGAGGAGGCCAAGGCCCCCCACTCTGCCCTTCTGTTCCCTGACCTCAACTAAACCACAGTCTCCAATCTATTGACGTAATAAACCTTAAACAAAACTATGCAGGTAAGAAGCCAGCAGGCGTGTGGGGGCTTTCCAGTGTTTTGCACCGCCTGCAGCATGTACGACTATCTGCCTGTTGGACAGCAGTCGTAGGTGTGCTCTCGGTGCAATGAGCTCCTGGCTCTCCGGGAACGACTTCATTTCCTTGAGGCCAAGGTGGCAGACCTGGAAAAGCGGAGAGAGGCAGAGAGGTGTGTGGAGGAGGCCTTCAGGGACGTTATAGCTGTGTCCCACTCCAGCGATGATAACTCTCCTGCTATCATGGACAACGATGGTCTCGGGGAAGGAGAGCATCCAGCTGAGGAAGAGGGAAATGATCCCTTAGAAGGGACCCATTTCTTGGGGGATGAGCAGCTATCCTCTCGTGCCGAGGATATATCTCCAGGGGGTGGAGGGATCCTTGTAGTGGGTGATTCGATCATTAGGAACATAGACAGTGGGGGGTGTGATGGGCGTGTAGACCGCAAGGTGTTTTGCCTGCCTGGTGCGAAGGTTGCGGATATAGCCCGTCGTTTAGATAGTTTGGTAGACAGTGCTGGGGAGGAGTCAGTGGTCGTGGTGCACGTTGGCACCAACGACATAGGGAAATGCAGCCGTGAGGTCCTGGAAGCAAAATTTAGGTTGCTAGGTAGGATGCTGAAAGCCAGGACCTCCAAGGTGGCTTTCTCTGAAATGCTACCGGTTCCACGCGCAGGACCAGCCAGACAGGCCCAGCTTTGTAGTCTCAATGCGTGGATGAGACGATGGTGTCAGGTGGAAGGGTTTAGATTTGTTAGGCACTGGGGAACATTTTGGGACAAGCCGGGCCTGTACAAAAGGGACGGGCTCCACTTGAACCAGAATGGAACCAGACTGCTGGCACTTAAAATTAAAAAGGTAGCAGAGCAGCTTTTAAACTGACTGAGGGGGGAAACCCAACAGGAGCTGAGAAAGGTCCGGTTCGGAATAAACCTCCCCCCTGGGATAAAAACCAAAGAAATGATGAAATTTTAAAATGGGTAGGCCTAGAAGTTGGCATTGTGAGAGCAGGGGCACAGGATATAAATTCAGAAGAGCAAAATTACCACAGGCCAAACCACAAGTGCCAAAGACACTTGAAGAGAGACACTGCTTACAAGTGCCTGTACGCTAATGCTAGGAGCCTCCGAACCAAGATGGGAGAACTGGAGTGCTTGGTCTTAGAGGAGAGCATTAGGGTTGCCAGGTCTCCGGTTTTCTGCCGGAGTCTCCGGCAAAAGGGGGCCGTCTCCAGCCTCCGGCAATATTTTGTTTAAACTGGAGGATCTCCGGCTTTTCATTGGCCCCCTCAGCCACGCATGTGTGATTGACACACGCATACTGTTGGGCTGTAGCTGGCCGCCTTTCCGCTCTTTCTCAGTCAGGCAGCAGGGACTGCAGTGCAGATAGACAGGAGGACTTGAGCAGCTGCCGCCCCTGCAGGGACCCCCCCAGCAGTAAAAAGTAAAATTGCTCACTCTCCCTACCCCCACCCCCATTCCCTACCCCCGCCTGCCCTCCTAAATGGTTTAAAAGTAAGATCGCTCACTCTCCCTGCCCCCACCCCATTCCCTCCCCCCGCCTGCCCTCCTAAATGGTTTAAAAGTAAGAGATCACTCACTCTCCCTGCCCCCACCCCCATTCTCTCCCCCTGCCTGCCCTCCCAAATGGTTTAAAAGAGATCGCTCACTCTCCCTGCCCCCACCCCCATTCCCTCCCCTGCCTGCCCTCCTAAATGGTTTAAAAGTAAGATCGCTCACTCTCCCTGCCCCCACCCCCATTCCCTCCCCCCGCCTGCCCTCCTAAATGGTTTAAAAGTAAGAGATCGCTCACTCTCCCTGCCCCCACCCCCATTCTCTCCCCCCGCCTGCCCTCCTAAATGGTTTAAAAGTAAGATCGCTCACTCTCCCTGCCGTCCACCCCTATTCCCTCCCCCCGCCTGCCCTCCTAAATGGTTTAAAAGTAAGAGATCACTCACTCTCCCTGCCCCCACTCCCATTCTCTCCCCCCGCCTGCCCTCCTAAATGGTTTAAAAGTAAGAGATTGCTCACTCTCCCTGCCCCCACCCCCATTCCCTCCCCCCGCCTGCCCTCCTAAATGGTTTAAAAGTAAGAGATCGCTCACTCTCCCTGCCCCCACCCCCATTCTCTCCCCCCGCCTGCCCTCCTAAATGGTTTAAAAGTAAGATCGCTCACTCTCCCTGCCATCCACCCCTATTCCCTTCCCCCGCCTGCCCTCCTAAATGGTTTAAAAGTAAGAGATCGCTCACTCTCCCTGCCCCCACCCCCATTCTCTCCCCCCACCTGCCCTCCTAAATGGTTTAAAAGTAAGATCGCTCACTCTCCCTGCCATCCACCCCTATTCCCTCCCCCCACCTGCCCTCCTAAATGGTTTAAAAGTAAGAGATTGCTCACTCTCCCTGCCCCCATCCCCATTCTCTCCCCCCACCTGCCCTCCTAAATGGTTTAAAAGTAAAATAGCTCACTTTTACATGTTTAACGTTTTGCTTTTTTTAAAAAAAGAAATGAAATCCTGCCTAGCCTAAACGAAGTTATTTATTTTAAAAACAATATCAAACGTTATTTTATTTTGGCGATTTTTCCCGTCAGTGAGAGGGCACTTCCGGTGCTCTTCCGGATCACGCAACGCCTCAGCTGAGGCTTCCCAGCAGGCGGGTAGGAGACTCAGTGCGCTCTTTCCTCCCTACCTGGGAGAAAATGGGAACGGGGGCAATTTGGGGGAGCAGTGAGTAACCTAGCAAGAAAAGCCAGTGGAAGAAAATAATCGTTACACGTTCCTCTTTTGCGTAGATGGAGCCTGTACTAATTGACAGGTTGCCTGCCCGTTTATTATTATTGAGACAGGAGTTAGAGCAAAGCCACACACCTTTTCCTCAGTCCAAACCAGCGGTACTGTTTTTTTTAAAAAGGCAAGCAGTAAAGAAAATGCATGTACCAAAATATAGAAAATAGAGTGGGAAGGAACAAGACCTTTTAAAAAGGGGGATTGACTGGAGAGACTATGGAGGTTAGAGGAAATGAAAGGCAGGTGGAGGATCTGTAGGGTAGAACCAGGACAATAAATAGCCACTGTGCTTGTATCAGCTAGAAAGTATTTGGACAGTAACCAGGATGATTTTTGTTCAAAGCTTCACACTGCTATAAAAGTTTCTTAGTGATCTTGTGCCAGTCACTGTCTCTCTCTCAATTTAATGCACTGATGTTTAGTCGAAATCTGGCTTCCAGCATTATTGAGCCCATTATACCATGTCCTGCACTCTGAGACGATCAAGAAGAGACCCCGGCCCTACTCTGTGTGACAACCTTTCATGTATTTGAAGAGTGCTATCATACCTCCCCTTAGTCTGCTCTTCTCCAGGCTAAACATGCCCAGTTCTTTCAGTCTCTCCTCATAGGACTTTGTTTCCTGTCTCCTGATTATCCTCGTTACCCTCCTCTGAACCCATTCTAGTTTGCTGTATCTTTCTTAAAGTGTGGTGTCAAGAACTGGACGCAGTACTCAAGATGAAGCCTAACCAGTGCTGAATAAAGGAGAACTAGTACTTCACTCACTTTGTTAATGCAGCCTAAAATAGCATTTGCTTTTTTTGTAGCCACATCACACTGTTGGCTCATATTCAGTTTGTGATCAACAACAATCCCAAGATCCTTCTTGCATGTAGTATTGCTGAGCCAAGTATCCCCCATCTTAATAACTGCATTTGGTTTCTTTTTCCTAGGTGTAGAACTTTGCACTTATCCCTGTTAAATTTCATTCTGCTATTTTTAGCCCAATGCTCCAGCCTATTAAGATCCCTTTGAATTTTGTTTCTGTCTTCCAGGGAATTAGATATTCCTCCCAATTTTGCATCATCTACACGTTTGATAAGCATTCCCTGCCCCTCCTCATCCAAGTCATTAATAAAAATGTTGAAGAGCACTGGGTCCAAGACCAAGCCCTATAGTAGCCAGCTAGTTACGCCCCCAGATTGAGAAGAAACCATTGATTAGCACTCTGAATATGATTGTGTAGCCAACCGTGGATCCACCCAATAGCTGTTCCATCCAGTCCACATTCAGCTAGCTTGCTAATCAGAATATCATGTGGCATTTTGTCAAAAGCTTTGCTAAAGTTGAAATATATTGTGTCCACAGCATTCCCACAGTCTATCAGGGAGGTTTGTTGTTGTTGTTATGTGCCTTCAAGTCGATTATAACTTATGGTGACCCTATGAATCAGTGACCTCCAAGAGCATCTGTCATGAACCACCCTGTCCAGATCCTGTAAGTTCAGGTCTGTGGCTTCCTTTATGGAATCAATCCATCTCTTGTTTGGCCTTCCTCTTTTTCTACTCCCTTCTGTTTTTCCAAGCATTATTATCTTTTCTAATGACTCATGTCTTCTCATTATGTGTCCAAAGTAGGATAACCTCAGTTTCATCATTTTAGCTTCTAGTGATAGTTCTGGTTTAATTTGTTCTGACACCCAATTATTTGTCTGTTTTGCCTAGAAGGCCCTCCCTTGTCCTTAACATGGCTGCAAATGGAATCTATATTCAGAGGCTGTATACTTCTGGTTGGCACATCCTGATTTGCTTATGGGCATTTGAAGTAATTTGTTTGGCTGCTGTTGAAGACAGAGTAGTTATGTTCCGATGTAATGCTAAACCATGGTGGCATATTGTGTGAATGAACAGCTATAGGTCACATACTCTCTTGTCCCATGCAATCAGAAGCAAGGGACACATTTGGGAGCTATTTGGGATCTATTTGTTGTTGTTATGTGTCTCCAAGTTGACTACGACTTATGGCGACCCTACGAATCAGTGACCTCCAAGAGCATCTGTCATGAACCACCCTGTTCAGATCTTGTAAGTTCAGGTCTGTGGCTTCCTTTATGGAATCAATCCATCTCTTGTTTGGCCTTCCTCTTTTTCTACTTCCTTCTGTTTTTCCCAGCATTATTATATTTTCTAGTGAATCCTGTCTTCTCATTATGTGTCCAAAGTATGATAACCTCAGTTTCATCATTTTAGCTTCTAGTGATAGTTCTGGTTTAATTTGTTCTGACACCCAATTATTTGTCTGTTTTGCAGACCATGGTATCCGCAAAGCTCTCCTCCAACACCACATTTCAAATGAGTTGATTTTTCTCAGGGGGGGGAGGGCAGAGAGGTGCCGGGGCTGAAGCGGCCCAGAGATCACCAAGGTTGCCTGGCCCAGAAGGCGCTGGCGTCGAGGCTGGGTGGGGCGGCTTCGGGGGGAAACGGAGGCAGGCGCTCTGCACAGTGCACATGCTTATTGCTTAGGAGGAGGCGCTCTCTTCCTTTATTTTTATTTTTGTTCTTTTTCTGGTCCTCCCCTCTCTCCTGCTGCCTGTCGGTCCTATATAAGGCCTCGTAAAGTAGAAAGGCAATTGCTGCCTACACTCACCCTGCTTGTATGGCCATAAATATTAGGGGACACCCACTGCAGTAGCCAGCCAACACATAAAGTTGCAGTGCCTTATGGATAACTTTGTGGATGATCCCCAGTCAAGTCTTAGCAACAGCACAATGCTGACAGGCAGTTGCCAACTGCTTGCATAGAATGCCCTCCCTTGTCCTTAACATGGCTGCAACCATATCTACTCAGAAGTAAGTCCTATTGAGTTCTATGGGGCTTAGTTCCTTAATAAGCATGTTTACAGTTGTTGCCTTCAGGGGCATCCATCTGTGCTCCCATCTAACATCTCTGCAACACTGATCTTCTTTCTTCCAATAATGGCCTGGCCTGAGGGCACGTAAACCCTTCTTGCCAGAAGCAAGTAAGCTAGATTAAATGTTCCCTAAAGGCGTTGAACTGTGACCTGGCAGACCAGGGTTGGAATCCCCACACAGCCATGAAGCTCACCGGGTGACCTTGGGCCAGTCACTGCCTCTCAGACTCAGAGGAAGGCAATAGTAAACCACCTCTGTCTGAATACTGCTTACCATGAAGACCCTATCTGGGATCAACTTGAAGGCAGTCCATTTCCATTTTGCATCACCCTAAGCTTGTGAGAAAGAATGACTTTGTCACTTCAGATGGACCTAGGAACACCCTATTTTAGGTAAGATTTCTATTTTAATCTCCAAAGAATTTTTTTTGAATGGTATGCTCCAAGCAACTGTGGTTGATACAATGTATCATGTTTAATGATGTCACTAGGGCCCGCCCCGTGACGTCACTAGGGCCCGCCCCGTGACGTCACTAGGGCCCGCCTCGTGATGTCACTAGGGCCCGCCCCATGACGTCACTAGGGCCCGCCCCGTGACGTCACTAGGGCCCGCCCCGTGACATCACTAGGGCCCGCCCCCATTTTCTCAGGTTTTTGAATGGTTCCGACCTGGCAACCCTAGAGAGCATTGATATAGTGAGCATAACGGAGACCTGGTGGAATGGAGAACACCAGTGGGATACGGTTATCCCTGGATATAAACTATATCGGAAGGACAGGGAAGGACGTATTGGTGGCAGAGTCGCTCTATACGTGAAAGAAGGCATTGAATCCAGCAAGCTCGAAACCCCAAAAGAGGCAGAATCCTCCACAGAATCGTTGTGGGTGGTGATCACCCTGAGCTAGGAGCCAAATCCTGAAAGAACCTATATCTTAGGAGACAGATCCTAGGAGAAGGAAGCCTATAGAAAGCTAGTTTTCAACACCACCCTAGCAGGAAAGCTTCAGGGGACACTGTAAACAAGGCTAAATTCCAGTCGGAGAGAAGGGGAAAAAGGAAACTCCACTGATACATACAGGGAGAGAGTCAGCTCAGTCCTTGCTAAAAAGGGCAGCTTTAGCCTTCCTGAAACACAACCACAAGCTCTGTTTCCCTAGGTTAAAGAAAGATCAGGCTGTTCTAGGTGGGAAAACAACAAACAAAAAAGACTTGCCTGGAAGTCGCAGCCCCTTGCTGAGATTAAAAGCAGCCAAAAGCTTAAACAGCCCCGCCCCTCACTCAGGAAGGAAGCCTGCCTTCCTGCCTTCAAAGGAAGGAAGCCTGAGATAAGCCTAAAGAGTTAAGCCCCAGCTGACAAAGCATCAAGGTGAGATAAGCAGCAGAGCGAGTTCGGCAGCAGGGCGAGTCCAGGGCCCCCCACTCTGCCCATCTGTTCCCTGACCTCAACTAAACCGCAGTCTCCAACCCACTGACGTAATAAATCTTAAACAAAACTATGCAGGTAAGAAGCCAGCAGGCGTGTGGGGGCTTTCCAGTGTTTTGCACCGCCTGCAGCATGTACGACTATCTGCCTGTTGGACAGAAGTCGTAGGTGTGCTCTCGGTGCAATGAGCTCCTGGCTCTCCGGGAACGACTTCATTTCCTTGAGGCCAAGGTGGCGGACCTGGAAAAGCGGAGAGAGGCAGAGAGGTGTGTGGAGGAGGCCTTCAGGGACATTATAGCTGTGTCCCACTCCAACGATGATAGCTCTCCTGCTATCATGGAGAACGATGGTCTTGGGGAAGGAGAGCATCCAGCTGAGGAAGAGGGAAACGATCCCTTAGAAGGGACCCATTCCTTGGGAGATGAGCAGCTATCCTCTCATGCCGAGGATATATCTCCAGGGGGTGGAGGGATCCTTGTAGTGGGTGATTCGATCATTAGGAACATAGACAGTGGAGTGTGTGATGGGCGTGTAGACCGCAAGGTGTTTTGCCTGCCTGGCACAAAGGTTGCGGATATTGCCCGTCGTTTAGATAGTTTGGTAGACAGTGCTGGGGAGGAGTTAGTGGTCGTGGTGCACGTTGGCATAGGGAAATGCAGCCGTGAGGTCCTGGAAGCAAAATTTAGGTTGCTAGGTAGGATGCTGAAAGCCAGGACCTCCAAGGTGGCTTTCTCTGAAATGCTACCGGTTCCACGCGCAGGACCAGCCAGACAGGCCCAGCTTTGCAGTCTCAATGCATGGATGAGACGATGGTGTCGGGTGGAAGGGTTTGGATTTGTTAGGCACTGGGGAACATTTTGGGACAAGCCGGGCCTGTACAAAAGGGACAGGCTCCACTTGAACCAGAATGGAACCAGACTGCTGGCACTTAAAATTAAAAAGGTAGCAGAGCAGCTTTTAAACTGACTGAGGGGGGAAACCCGACAGGAGCTGAGAAAGGTCCGGTTCGGAATAAACCTCCCCCCTGGGATAAAAACCAAAGAAATGATGAAATTTTAAAAGGGGTAGGCCTAGAAGTTGGCATTGTGAGAGCAGGGGCACAGGATATAAATTCAGAAGAGCAAAATTACCACAGGCCAAACCACAAGTGCCAAAGACACTTGAAGAGAGACACTGCTTACAAGTGCCTATACGCTAATGCTAGGAGCCTCCGAACCAAGATGGGAGAACTGGAGTGCTTGGTCTTAGGGGAGAGCATTGATATAGTGAGCATAACCGAGACCTGGTGGAATGGAGAAAACCAGTGGGATACGGTTATCCCTGGATATAAACTATATCGGAAGGACAGGGAAGGACGTATTGGTGGCAGAGTCGCTCTATACGTGAAAGAAGGCATTGAATCCAGCAAGCTCGAAACCCCAAAAGAGGCAGAATCCTCCACAGAATCGTTGTGGGTGGTGATACCCTTCCCCAGGAGGGACTTAATACTGGGAACGATCTATCGTTCCCCTGATCAAAATGCTCAGGGAGACCTTGAGATGAGATATGAAATTGAGGAAGCAGCCAAACTAGGAAATGTGGTAGTAATGGGTGACTTCAACTACCCGGACATAGACTGGCCGCATATGTGTTCCAGTCATGACAAAGAAGCAAGTTTCTAGATATTCTAAATGACTATTCCCTAGACCAGTTGGTCATGGAACCGACCAGAGGGACGGCAACCCTGGACTTAATCCTCAGTGGGAACTGGGACCTGGTGCGAGATGTAAGTGTTGTTGAACCGATTGGGAGCAGTGACCACAGTGCTATTAAATTAAACATACATGTAAATGGCCAATTGCCAAGAAAATCCAACATGGTCACATTTGACTTCAAAAGAGGAAACTTCACAAAAATGAGGGGATTGGTAAAAAGAAAGCTGAAAAACAAAGTCCAGAGGGTCACATCACTCAAAAATGCTTGGAAGTTGTTTAAAAACACTATATTAGAAGCTCAACTGGAGTGCATACCGCAGATCAGAAAAGGTACCGCCAGAGCCAAGAAGATGCCAGCATGGTTAATGAGCAAAGTCAAAGAAGCTCTCAGAGGCAAAAAGTCCTCCTTCAGAAAATGGAAGTCTTGTCTGAATGAAGAAAATAAAAAAGAACACAAACTCTGGCAAAAGAAATGCAAGAAGACAATAAGGGATGCTAAAAAAGAATTTGAGGAGCACATTGCTAAGAACATAAAAACCAACAACAAAAAATTCTATAAATACATTCAAAGCAGGAGACCATCTAGGGAGGCGATTGGACCCTTGGATGATAAGGGAGTCAAAGGTGTACTAAAGAACGATAAGGAGATTGCAGAGAAGCTAAATGAATTCTTTGCATCTGTCTTCACAGTGGAAGATATAGGGCAGATTCCTGAACCTGAACTAACATTTGCAGGAGGGGATTCTGAGGAACTGAGACAAATAGTGGTAACGAGAGAGGAAGTTCTAGGCTTAATGGACAATATAAAAACTGACAAATCACCGGGCCCGGATGGCATCCACCCGAGAGTTCTCAAAGAACTCAAAGGTGAAATTGCTGATCTGCTAACTAAAATATGTAACTTGTCCCTCGGGTCCTCCTCCGTGCCTGAGGACTGGAAAGTGGCAAATGTAACACCAATCTTCAAAAAGGGATCCAGGGGGGATCCCGGAAATTACAGGCCAGTTAGCTTAACTTCTGTCCCTGGAAAACTGGTAGAAAGTATTATTAAAGCTAGATTAACTAAGCACATAGAAGAACAAGCCTTGCTGAAGCAGAGACAGCATGGCTTCTGCAAGGGAAAGTCCTGTCTCAGTAACCTATTAGAATTCTTTGAGAGTGTCAACAAGCATATAGATAGAGGTGATCCAGTGGACATAGTGTACTTAGACTTTCAAAAAGCGTTTGACAAGGTACCTCACCAAAGACTTCTGAGGAAGCTTAGCAGTCATGGAATAAGAGGAGAGGTCCTCTTGTGGATAAGGAATTGGTTAAGAAGCAGAAAGCAGAGAGTAGGAATAAACGGACAGTTCTATTATTAGTAATGAAGGTGTTAAGACAACTGATAATATAAAGATTAATAAAGACTCAAGTATAGATAGTTTTGGAGCAGAATTTTACAAGCCACTTAAAAATCAGCCTTTTAAGTAGAAGCAACTTTTGAATACTAACTTAAGAGAATTCAAAACTTTTGATATCGAACTGCAATAAAGAGTTATCATTGGTTGGCTACTATAGATCAATATCTCTTCCAAACATTAGCTATAAGATTTTGATATCTGTCATGCTTAATATGATAGAAGGAGGATTGGCGGCATGTATACATACTGATCAATCCAGTTTCATTAAGGGGAGATTTCTCCAAGGTAACCTAAGGCAGCAGTTCCCTAGTGGAAAATTTCAGAGGGTCTTGGATTCACTTAATGATTTTTCAGCCTATTGTAGCAATTACAGTAGGGCCCCACTCATACGGTGGGTTAGGTTCCAGACCCCCGCCGAAAAGCAAAAATCGCCAAAAAGTGGAACACCAACAATAAAATGGCACCCAATGCCCAAAAAATGCTGAACAAGTGCCGTATGAGTAGGGCCCTACTGTAATAGAAAACCGCTGTGTTAGCGGAACACCAAAACGCAGAACACCGAAAAGCAGGGCCCTACTGTATAATGTGCTGTGCCAGATGCTGTATGATTTTTAATTGTATTTTAATTGCTTCTTTTATTTCGTATACATTTTATTTTACTGTATTACAATTTCCATACAATTCTATGGTATTTTGCTGTAAATATCAGGATTATGAAATGTTGCAATTAAAGCAAGGGGGCTGATTTTCTTTTTAATTTTTATTTACATTAATGGCATTATTTGTATCTTGTTTTTCTTTCTAGGAGCTCAAGGTTGGGTACATGACCCTCCCCCCCTTTTTATCTTTACAACAGCCCTGTGAAGTAGATTAGGCTAAGTTAATATATGTACATAAACAGACAGTCTTGTGAATAGATTGTGGGGGAAGCGGGCACACAGCCCCCAATCCACATACAGTGTACCAGGCCTAGGAAGACTGTTGGCATTCCTGTTGGCTGCCCCTCATCCTGGTGCCCAACTTGATTTTTCACTTACTCCCTTGGGTAGTGGTGGTGGCAGATGGTGCAGAGTGGTGGATGCGTCAAGTGTGTGCCGTTGGGATGGGGGGGGCATGGACGCTTGAGGTTCACCATGCCTGCCTTGATTCTACTTACAATAATTCTTGCAATACCTCTAGTAAAGACTATGAATAAGTTGTGGTTCATTGTTAAAAACCTAGAATGAATGCAGGTCAAACATTTGTGAATGAGTGATCTGGGTTTATTTATTATTGGAATGCAAAATCTTCTCAAGATAATACAAGAGCCCAAGTTTTATACTGTATAGACAACAGACTATCTTATTGAATGTTAACGTTTATGCTCTTTAATGTAGGGAGCTAGAGTTTGGGTGATAACCAATGTTAGTCATACACAGCATAGACCCATTGAAACCAATGGACTTATTTAATTCCATTGATTTCAGTGGGTTCACTTTGAGTATGACTTAGTTGGCTATCACCATTTTTTTTGAAACTGATTAATTATGTGGATACATTTTAAATATTCTTTAAAAATAAATATATATTGTAAGAACTATAAATGTTGGTTCTCTTTTCCAGATATTTAATCACAGAGATGTAACCACCACCAGCCCCGGAGAAAAAGATATTATCTTCTGTTTGATTGAACACTGTGTTCTATACTTGGCAACTCTTTTTTCTTTGTTGCATGAGATGTGGAGTTCCTCCTGTGAAATTTTGATAGAAACCTGGAAACACCTGGAGCTGGTACCCTTTGCTTCTGGGAGCTCAGAATGATTCATTATCCTTTCTCAGTGCTGGTTTGATGTTAACATAAAATATTTCAGCCAGCCCCTCACTTCCAAGCAACAAAGTCAAAGAAATCAAACAGATACTCACGGTCCAGATGTAGACTCAATTACTGCACCAGTAGTGCAGTGGAGACGGACACCATTGAGGGCTGTATCATCCTGCCAAGGTTTAACACTTTGAGACTGCTGCACCTAACAGAGAACAGAAAGAGATTGTGAATTTGTGGTGAAGCTGTTGCTGTAAGCTATAGGTGGTGTTCAACTAATATGCCCCATCAGCACAAGGACTGCCACTAGCACAACCTTAACCCTCTCCCCCCACCAAGTGACCCATGCCCTCGCTAAATCTGCTCCAAAGGGTTGGGAAACCCCCTAGAACAGATTTTGGACAGGTGTGGGGGGAGGAGGGGGGAGTTCTGTTGCGCAAGTAGAAGTAAGTGCACTGACAGTCTTATTTACTTAGTACTACATTGGGTACAACTAGAGAAGGGTGAGAAATTTGATGCAGTTCGCATTTCAATTTGCACTTTCTGAAACAATCTGAGAACCAAAACACTGCCATCCTTTGAAATTTACACTTATTCAAATTTTGCAGTGCAGTTCACCAACCCAACAATGTTTACCAATATGTATATATTAGGGGAAAGTGCACACAAAAATGGCTAAGAGTGCCTTTTACAAGCTGTGGATGGTACACCAACTATGGCTGTCTTTGGATAGGGATAACCTGGTCATGGTGATTCATGCACTGGCAATCTCAAGACTCATTTATTGCAATGCAATCTAGACCTTTGGGTCTGCTCCAGAAGCTGCAGATGGCACAAAATGTTGTGGTTAGACCACCAGCAGCACATAACTGCACTGCTTTAAAAAAGTGTGCTACCTGCCCATATGCTACTGTGCCGTGTTCAGGGTTCTTGTATTAATTTACAAGGCCCTTAAACAAGTTGGGTTCAGGATTCCTTAACAACCGCCTGATTCCTTATATCCCCCATCACTGAGGTCTTTGGGAGAGTCACAGTTAGTGGTCCCCTATGGTTCAGATGCATGGCTTATATCCACCTGGGATTCAATCTGGTAGCTTTTCCATTTAAAGCAGGGGTGGCTTTTTTGGGCCTGAAGCCTGCACTGATGGTCAGCCGCCCCCTCCAAGGAGCACAGGCCAGCCATGTGTGTGGCCAAAGTATGTGAGCATCCACTAGGGATGGAAAGATCTGTCAGTTTCAGTTCTCTCAGTTTCTGATGTTTCCAATCTTAAATTCAGTTCTCCACATTTCTGCAGCAATTTGCATTTTTTTTTTAAAAAATCCTCATGAAAATTTTCCAGCATTTTAGTGTGAATTTCTCTTAATAAACACATTTTTGTAGGCAGTTTTGGCTAACATACACAGTTTTGGAAGCCATTTCTCTGTAGAGTGCAGCACCAATTTACCAGTATAACCAGTAGAGTCCAGTAGCGTTTTAGCTTGCTTATCAGTGCCAGTCGCCGACCGAAATAATAGACCATCAGCCAAGTCTTTAAGAAAACAAAACTTTACTGTTTTCACACCGTGCTCCGTCTCTTGCTTACCAACCAACTCTATAATGCTTTCCTATTACCCCCACACCTCTGTGTGCTCATTGAAGCCTTTTTATTGCTGCTTCACTTATCAGTTACAGCTGCAGCCTGACCTTGGGCGTTTCTGCCAAGTGCTGTCAATTACCGGCTTCACTGTGTCTTTAACTCCTAACAGTCTTGTCTGGAACTGGCTGTCTTGCCCACCTAAGCCTGACATTCTCATCATACAGTGCATTGTTGCGTGCTATTTTCACTAATGTATTCCTTTTCATGCCTATTTTCCCCTAATATATACATTTTTGTAAACATTGGCTGGTTGGCAAACTGCATCACAAAATTCAAATAAGTGTGAATTTCGAAGGATGGCTTTGTTTCAGTTTTCATATTGTTTCGGAAATTGCGAATTTGATAGATTCAGCTTGAAATGAGAACTGAATCTAAATTCTCACCTATGCCTAGCACACACACATGTGCACGCACAAACATTACATTACAGACACACATACAGAATACATACACACTACACACAGATACTCATTGCACATGCACAGTCACTCCATATATAGCTCATACAAACACCCACATGCAGCAGACACATTTACCGGACACGGAGGCATACAGTACTTCAAAAAGCTTTTAACAAGGTCCCTTACCAAAGAATCCTGAGTAAGATTAGCAGTCATGGAATATGGGAAAGGACCTTCTTTATGGATTAATAACTTGTTAAGAAACAAGAAGGAGAGAGTAGGAATAAATGGACAGTTCGTCCAGTGGAGGGATGTAGAAAGCGGAGTACTGGTACCTATGTGCAGAGCTTGGAAAAGTTACTTTTTTAAACTACAACTCCCATCAGCCTCAGCCAGCATGGCCACTGGATTGGGCTGATGGGAGTTGTAGTTCGAAAAAAGTAACTTTTCCAAGCTCTGCCTATGTGTGTTTAAATGACCTAGGGTTAGCTATGGACAGTGAGATAGCCAAGTTTGCTGATGATACCAAATTATTAAGGGTGATTCAAACAAACAAAGGATTGCAACTTCTCTCCAAACTGGGTGAATGGGCAGTAAAATGACAAATGCAATCCTAATTTCACAGATATGCTCATGGGGTCTGAATCAGTGGCAACTGTTCAGGAATGGGGCCTTGGGATTGTAGTGGTTAGCTCAATGATGTGTGACAGCTATGAAAAACAGAATTCCATGCTAGGGATCATTAGGAAAGGGGCTGAAAATAAAATTGCCATTATCATAAGGCCATTGTCCAAATCTATGCTGCGGCCACATTTGGAATGCTGATCGTACAGTTCTGGTTGCCTTACCTCATCTCAAGAAGGACATTATAGAGCTGGAAAAGGTTCAGAGAAGGGGTTGAAAATGATCACAGCGTTGAAGCAACTCCCCTGCAGGGAAAGGTTACATTTCTTTTAGTTGAGAGAAAAGGCGAGTAAGTGGAGACATGATAGAGGTGTGTAAAATTATGAATGGTGGTGAGAAAGTGGCTAGAGAGGTGTTATTCTTCACCTCTCATAATACCAGAACTTAGGGGATATCCAATGAAGCTGAATGTTGGACAGACAAAAGAAAATACTTCTTCATACAGCACATAGTTAAACTATGGAACTTACTCCCACAAGAGCCAGTGATGGCCATACAAAGGATTAGACAAATTCATGGAGGATAAGCCTATCAATGCCAACCAGCCATGATGGTTATGTTCTATTTCTGCTGTTGGTAGCAGCATACCCCTGAATACCAGTTGCTGAGAATTGCAAGTGGGGAGAGTGCTGTTGCTTGCAGGTCATGCTCAATGGCTTTCCATAGGCACCTGGTTGCCCACTATGAGAACAGGGTGTTGAATTGAATAGGCCTTTGACCTGATCCAGTAAATCCCTTTTTATGTTCACACACACATCTACACTGGGTTGTATTCAATTAAGTTCTACTCAGAGTAGACCCACTGACAGTAATAGACCTAAGTTAGCCATATACATTCTTTTCAATGGGTCTCTGAATAAATCTTTCTTGGATACAACCCAATGTCATATAGAAACACAGACACACAATTAGCATTTCTAACCTTCCTCGGTACATCTTTGGGGTGACAATGTTGCCCCCATCACTCTTACATTCCTCACCTCTTGAATATTCAATCTACAGTCACCCCCCATCTCTCTCAATTCTTATGCTGACGTCTTTTGCTTGACTATGCCTTCATCCCAGTACTACTTAAAAAATTAACAATAATAATTAAATGAAGCACCATTAACTACCGTTTCCTCAACTTTATCATTTCAGGTTCTATACTTTTTTGCCTCCGTGAGTGGAGGGTTCAGAAAGGAAGATGGGAAGAAACTTCAGAGAAAGATTATTATGACCCTTAAGATGACCCTTGCATAGCATCCGGGGGCCTGAAAAGGAGCCTATAGGAAGACATTTACCTTCAGTGAAAATCCATTTGCATGTCCTTCAGGACATAATGCAATGGGCCCCCATTTACCCCTTTGTCCTCCATTGGACACTTTGAGGACAGAATTATAATGAAGATGATGACCGTCTGCATCGCAGAAGCAGCAGGAGAAGATGAGGAAGATATGCTGACAGAGAGGCCCATAGGAAGCCTATTCCAGATCTAGCTGTACAAGTGAAAGAATAGCAGCCTTGACAATTTATACCCCAGAAATTTTGGCTGAGTTTCCTTTCCTCTGATCAAAATCTCCCAGAATCCTGCTTTTCAGAAATTGCCCCTGGATGAAGTGCAATTACTTTTGGTTCAATAAAATTGATTGATTGGCTTTTCTGATTACAGTCTGATTTCTATAAACAGCTTGGAGTTGCTAGGAATTCTGGCTGGCTGGATCTATTCCAGGATATAGAACCAAGCAATCTGGCAACCAGGAAATACTTTACAACTCAAAGAGGAAGATTGGCAATAGCAGTTGATGGATTCTCCCTTAACTTAAATAAAGGCAGAGTGCTGATTTGATTCTCCCTTACCTTAAAAAAAAAAAAAGATTGCATCTTAGCAATTGCTGAATTGCATAGGTGTAAAGCATAGTTTGATATCTATTAAACTATAGAATACTGTGGAGCGGCAAGTTGAGGAGGGCCATAGATATTCGCGCCCCCTCAGATGTGAGAAGCACGTTTGGCTCCCTGGTATTCTGGGGAGCTACATGTGATGAAAAGGTCTGGACAATGGCTAGAACATAGGTGGCAGAAGTCCCACTGTGAAGATGACCAAACAAGTACTAGAGCACATAACTGTGCCTACTGCATGGTGGTAAAAGCAGTGAAGAAGGCGTACTTTGCTGCTTCCATTGTGTCCTCGAGTAATCGCCCAATGGAGCTCGTGAGGGTGATCTGTAGGCTGTTGACAGTTATATCGGTGGATGGAGCGCTTTGCTGAGCACTTTGAGGACAAAGTAATTCATCTCCGTAGTGATCTAGATGCTCCGTAGTGATCTAGATGCTCTGTAGTGATCTAGATGAAGCTCCAAGTGAGGTTTCCAATGCTGCATCACGCCATGTTTTGTGATGTCAGTTTCAGTTTTTGCAGCCTGATGAGGTTGATGTGCCCTCTTGACCCTTTCCCTTCAGGCCTGATTAAAGCTAGCCATGGGGGACATGACTGGGTGGGTTCAGGGTACGGTCAATCCATCTTTGTGTGATGGGATGGTGCCTGGTACCTTGAAGGAGGCAATAGTGTGACCACTTCTGGGGAAAAAAACCCTAAACAATATAGTATTTAACAGCTACCACCCAGTCACAAATACTCCTTTTGGGGGCAAGATCCTAGAAGAAAATTATCTGGGTCTGAATCTGCCTTGGTCACCCTGATGAATGCCCTCTACTGGGAGAGAGATGGAGAGTGTGACCCTTTTGCTTTTGATAGATCTCTCATTGGCTTTTGATACCATCAACCATGGTATCCTCCTGAACCATCTACAGGAGATGGGTATTGAGTGCTTTGCTCTGCAGTGGATCCAGTCTTATTTCCAGGGATTGTTCCATAAGATAGCATTGGAGGAGTATTTCTCAGGTCCCGACTCTTGTGCTATGGGGTGCCACAGGGCATCATGCTGTCTCCACTGCTATTTAACATCTACATGAAGGCACTGGGAGCAGTCATTAGGAGATTTGGAGCACTGATGATACCCAACTCTCGTTCTCTGTAACATCTAAATCATGAGTAACTGAGCAGGCCCTGGACCAGTATCTGGTGGGCTGGATGAGGGCCAATAAACTGATTCTGAATCTTGGCAAGATGGAGGGCTCTTTGCATGAGCACTTACTGGGTCCAGGAAGGTGGTAAGTTGCCTGCCTTAGATGGGGTTGTACTCTCCCTTAAGGAACAGGTACATAGTTTGGGGGTGATCCTGCATCTAATTCTGTCACTGGAGGCAAAGGTGTCCTTGGTGGATAGGAGTGCCTTTTACCAGCTTTGGCTGGTAAGTCACCTACAGCCATTCCTAGATCGGGATAGTGTGACCACATTTGTTCATGCATTGGCAACCTCGAGATTGAATTACTGCAATGTGCTCTGTGTGGAGCTACCCTTGAGATTGGTCCAGAGACTGCAACTCGTGCAGAACCATGCTTGTGGTGGCAAATTACCACCAGCATATAACATCTTGCTTGCAGGATTTGCATTGACTGCCAATCTGCTACCAGGCCAGCTCAAGATTTTGGTATTAACATATATAGCTCTATACAGCTCAGGATCAGGCTACTTGAGAGACTACCTTATCCCTTATATTCATTCATTCATTCATTTCATTGGCCAAGTAAGATTGTCTTACAAGATGAGGTCTTTAACAGTCAGTCCTTAAGTGACTGTGGAGGCTAATTCTGCACAGTGAGGACATAGGTTTCCAGATGGAAGATGGTCACGATGAGGATTTGTTTAACGTGCCTTTCGCTTAGCTCATTTGTCCCGTTCGCCCTGTATTCATGCTTCTTCAAAGTCCATAGCACCTTTGATAATAGCCAGCCTCCATTTGGGACGTTCACAGGCCAAGACTTCCCAGTTCTCAATGCTCATGTTACCTTTTTTTTAGATTCGCTTTAAGAACATCTTTAAACCTCTTTTGCTGTCCACCTATGTTCCGTTTTCCATCCTTAAGTTGGGAGTAAAGTAGCTGCTTTGGAAGACGGTGATTAGGCATTCGAACAACGTGGCCGGTCCAGCAAAGTTGATGTTGAAGGATCATTGTTTCAACATTGGTAGTCTTTGCTTCTTCCAAAACGCTAACATTAGTCCGTCTGTCTTCCCAAGTAATTTGCAGAATTTTCCGGAGGCAGCGTTGGTGGAATCTTTCAAGAATTTGGGAGTGGCGTTTATAAATGGTCCATGTTTCACAGGCATACAGTAAGGTCAGTAGTACAATGGCTTTGTAAATAAGCATTTTGGTCTCCCTGCGAATATAACCAATAGGTCACTGCAGTCTGTGGGAGAGCTTCTCCTACAAGTTACAAAGATCTCAGAAACCCACTCCACAGTAACTTGGAGCAGGGCTTTCAGAGTTGGCTTCCCCTAATCTGTGGGCAGAGCTTGGAAAAGTTACTTTTTTAAACTACAACTTCCATCAGCTCCAGCCAGCATGGCCACTGGATTGGGCTGATGGGAGTTGTAGTTCAAAAAAGTAACTTTTCCAAGCTCTGTCTGTGGGACATAATTCTTGTCAAGATACGATAGACGCTCACTATCTGCACTCACTGGAAACTATTGAAGACATTTTGTTCCAACAAACCTTCACATGTGGATGACACTCAGCCATGGATGTCTACCTGGGTTGGTTGGGTTTTTTTAAAAAAAAATCTGCTATTTCCTGTATTGTTTTAAACTGTTTTTTTAAAAGCTGGTTTTATTGCATTTTGTACATTGCCTTGAGACATATGTGGAAGGCAATAAATGAACGAACAAACAATATTAACAGACGAGAACAGCTGGGGATTTAGGTTGGAGCGACCACAATAGGGGAGGCATATCTCTTTGGGCCTTCATTGCTCACTCGGCAATCATATGTGAATCCTCTGCATTCCCGTTTCCTTTTTGCAAGTGTGACAGTGAAGACCTTTGAAATGATAAAGTGCTACAGCCATGGCCCAGTTGTTAAGAGTGAGTTGGCTGAATTGCATTTCACCACTATAATGCGAAATTGAGGCAAGGGGGTGGATTAGTTAGTTAGGAAATGATTCAACACAATGATTTGAAACTTAGAAGTGCAAGGGATGTTAGACTGAGAATATTCCATGCCTGATTTGGAGTACAAAGGATAAGAAATGGCTTATTCTGAGCAAGATCAATATTCACTGAGAGGCTAGCATGTTATTGTTGTTAATTAAATTTCTGACCTGCCCTTCCTCCCAAAGGAATCTAGAGCAGAAAACAACCAAGAAGTAAAACAATACAATCAAAATAAAATAAAAACATACTTAAAACATTAAAAACATTTTAAAACAATAAGATGCTCTGCTCTGCCTCCACAGTCAGAGGCAGCATGTTGCTGGAAACCATGGGAGGGGAGAGTGCTCTTGTGCTTAGGTCCTGCTTGAGGGTTTCCCATGGGCATCTGGTTGACCACTGTGAGAACAGGATGCAAGGCTAGATGGGCACTGACCTGATCCAGCAAATCTAAAAGCCACTTTAAAAACAGTCACATACCCTCGCAGCTAGTAATTTCAAGGTTGCCAGGAGCAGTCTCTTTCAGCCATCAAATGCCTCGGTGAACAGGAATGTTTTTAACTTCCTCTTGAATGTTAATAATGACAGATGCACTTCACCAGTGTTCCAGAAACAGGAACAGCCACTGAGAAGGCCCTGTCATGGGTCAATGACAACCAGGCAGCACCCAGTAGCAGCAGCCTCCCACGCCAATTGTAGGGCCTGAGATGGTTGATGTTGCGGGAGATATTCTGTTAGGTACTTGGGCCCCATGCCATTTAGAACATTACATGTTAGTACTAACACCTTGAATGGGACCCAGTACCTCTCAGCAAGCCAAGAGCTGCGCTTTCAGGACTGGTGATACATGATCCTTTTGGGCTGCCCCACTCATCAATCCAGAGGCAGGATTTTGCACCACCTGAAGCCTCCAGACTGTTGTCAGGGGCTGCACATTTATATTCCATATTTCTCTGGAAATATTTATCCATTTTACTGTGTCTTTTGGGAAATGTTTTGCTGTCTTAGTTCAAGGGGAACATATAGCATGTGCTTTCTGTCTAATAGCAGTGCAATACATTTGTAGTTTTTATTAACGAGGCATTTTTGTGACCAGTATTAGTCAATAGGATTTCATAAGCCTTTCTTGCCCCCCCACCGCCTCCCTTGCACATGCTCAGTACAAACCTGTTGTGAATGAACTATTGGGTGGAGTGAGAATGAGTGTCTGGCAGAGAAGATTGGTTGGGAAATGAGGAACAGAAAATAACTGGAGGGGAGGAAGAGAAAAGATGTGGAAGTTGGTTGATTGATTGATTGATTGATTGATTGATTGATTGATTAAAAGCCCACAGTTATGACCCTATTATTGAGTTGGCTGAATTGCATTCTGCCATTATTTGGGAGGGCAGTAGGTTCTATGGTTATAGTTTGAAAATGGCTCTACGGATTGATTTGAAACTTGGCAGTGTAGAAGATAAAAGTTTGAGGATGCTTTCATGCCAAATTTGAGAAAGGATAAGAAATGGCTTATTCTGAATGAGCTTTATGTTTGACAAGAGATTTAATAATTGGCATGTTGACAGATATTGTCAGTTTTCTTCCATAGAGTTTGCTGGGATGGTTTTTCCAGAAAGATTTCTCCATTTGTACTGTGTGTTTTGGGAAACTGGTTGGTTTTTGGGGGGATCAGGGAGAACATCAAGTATGTACTTTACCATGAATTGTGTAACATGTTTGTATTTTGTAGTTTTAAAAGTTTGTAGTTTGTAATTTTAAAAGGTATTTTTCTGGCCAATATTAGTCAATGTACTTTCCTATTTTGCTGCTCCTCGGCAATGGTTTCTGGCCAATCTAAGCTTCTGGAACTATACAAGTTTGCTGTTGCTAAACAAGTTTCTCAAACCAGGCCACAGCCTTGAAGAGGGTAGATCAAGAAGTTAGGTGTGAAAGGAGGCCGGGAGAAGAAATCACAGAGGATAAGTAAAAATAGTTACTCCTTTTGTTTTTGTGTGTAGTCATTTTTTATTTTTACTAAGATTAGGGGGTCTCAAAAACTGGAAGTGGTCTAGGTTTCTCTGGATCTTGAAGAAGGCCTGATATCAGCCACCAGAATTCTCTTTATCTTACACAACATCCATTTAGCTTTGGTCAATGAGCAGCACATGATCTGCAATTGGCTTCAGCCCCAACGGTTCCGGGGGGGGGGACCCCAACCCCAGTAAATGTACATGTGACAAAATCATCTGTTTAACCTTGTTTTAAAATGTGTTCTGTTATGAAATAGTTAATGGAATGCTAAGAGGTGTGGATGATGTAAGACTACCAGGTGGGAGGGTGTGTGTGAGTGAGGGTTCTGAGTGAGTTTTGAACAGAAAAGCAGTTTGTTTTGTCAGTTGAGAGAGACAGATTAGATCTTGAAGAGCTGTAGTGTGTTTGGAGGCTTGAACTGGGAGGGTTGTTGAGTGAGGATTTTATTAGGATTAGAGGGGTAGAGTAGGTGGGGTGGATAAGGACTATAACAATACTATTTATTTATAATATTTAACATCTTGTAATTATATTTTGTTTGTTCAAAATCCTATATGTCACCTTGGTCACGTATGCTACCACAACAGGGTCCAATTCCATACCATACCTATACCAATCCTGTTATCAGTGTACTCCAGTGGTCACCTTTTGAGGAGAAAGGTGGGGGAGTGAAGCTTGTGGTTCCGAGGGTATATCTGACACAGGCTGAGGCAGATGGAGAGGCATGGGGTGGACATCACAGTACATAACTTTAATTCCTCACAGAATAGTTCCCAAAATGGAAATGGTTATACGAGACTGAGACAGAGGGATGGTGTGTGTGCATCAGCGGCCAAAACATGGAAAACATATGCCCCTCAGCTTTGTTCTGTAGCATATCTATCCCAAAGACTAAAATGGATTTAACAGTCCGTCTCTCCCCGATAAATCCTGAGAGCTATAGTTCTGTGAGGGATGGGAATTTGGTTTCTTAACCAGAGAATTTTCAGCATCCTCACCAAACTACAATTCTAATGATCTACAAGGGAGCCCATAGCAATTAACCTGGTATAAAACCAATAATATGTTTGCGGTGTACGTTTACCCATAGAGTAGCAAAATTGCTGAGCTTTATCCTCAGCTTCATGTCACATTTAGAGAGTTGTGGCAGTGCATGATCTCTTGTGTTATCATCAATAGATGTACCCTTTAGGAAAGATCAGTCATGCCTTAAATACTACACTAAACGTAGATGGCGACTTTCATCCTGCTCAGCAATAAAAAGACATTTCTTTTAGGAAAGCCAAGAACAGAGAATGACTTCGTAGCTTGTGGGGGGACTATAAGCCATAGAAACTAAAACTACAGTCTTGTGGCATCTTAGCGAGACTAGATAAGACAGATCATTGACGTTTGATTATAATCTTTGACAGGATGTGATGATTTGCTCTTCTGCAATTAATATTTGAATCAGTATTTGATCATTTCTGTTGATTGATTGATTGATAGATATCCCGCCCTTCTTCCCAGCAGGAGCCCAGGGTGACAAACAAAAGCACTAAAAACTTTAAAACATCATAAAAACAGACTTTAAAATACATTAAAACAAAACAACTTTAAAAACATTTTTTAAAAGCTTCGAAGACATCTTTAAAAAAAAGGTTTCAAGACTGTAGATGGGTTCTATGTTCAGAATATTCCACATTATAACATACTATGGTTTATTCTAATGTGGAGCTAGGCACATTTTGTCCCTCCCCACCCCCTCCAAAAAACCTGTGCCATGTAAACCAAGTTTTTGTGCAGTTGGGCATATGGAATTTTATAAGGACCTAGGTTGTTTCTAAAAAAGAAATGGAAAATGATTAATACTGTTTCCTTTCTATTTTTATGTTCAAAAGTGGTCTCCAGCAGCTACAGTTCTCAGCCCTTGAAGTGACTTTCAGCAGAACATAGCCGTGGTAGCACTGTTAATGGATTCTCCTTCAACAGGCTGCTTGGCAATCCACAGGACAGGCCCCAGCTCTCATTCCAACTCTTGTCCTTGTCTGTTCTCCAGCCCTTCTTTGCTCAGCTATAACAACAGATGAAGCACAGGCCTCTGTTGTGATATACAATTCCCAGGATTCTTGAGGCTTCATTCCTGTTTGCCTGTATTAGTTTTGTCCTTTATCTGTCCCAGAGAACTAATCTTTGGGTAGATGGGGAACATATCACATAGTTAGAGTTCAGTTCAATGCAGCTGTTCCAGGGGAAACATCTCAAAGAAACTTTCAGTGTGGCACAAGGCTTCATCTCAGCCCAGCAGATTCCAAGACTTTACAGGCTGAACAAGGTAGATCTAGAGGAACAAGACCTCCAGACAAAGTGAAGAACCATCATATATGTTGATATAAGTTTGTACCCCTAGAACTTACTGTAGACAGTGATGTGAATAATACTTGAGCTCCTTGTTACAGCCTTGCAGATTTTGAGCAGCCATTTTGTGAAGAGCCTAAATTAACCTCTGTGTGTTATGGAACATTTTTCAGGCCAAGATTCATATTACTCCAGTGGAAAGCTTTTGGGGGACACATTTCAGTGATGGGGCCATACCTGAAAGATCGTCTTACCACTTGTATACCCAGTAGATCACTGTGCTCCGCAGGTGAGGGCCTCCTGCAGATACCATCTCATCAGGAGGTCTGTTCCCCACAAAACAGAAAGCAGACTTCAGCACTGGAATTCAGTCCCCTTCAATATTAGATGCACACTTTCACGTGGTGAGGGGGTTTGAGAGTGTTGAAGAAGATGAGAGCAATACCATCAGGAGTCTAGACCAAGAGGCTTGACTCCTAGCAGGAGCACCCATGGCAGAATGGTCAAAGCTGAGACACCAGACTAAGATGCATCCAAACTCAGAGGAAGGCAATAGTAAACCACCTCTGAATACCTCTTACCATGAAAAACCTATGAACAGAGTATCCAAAATGCAACATGAGATAGTGCTGGAAGATAAGACCCCCAGGTCAGAAGGCACTCACCAAGCTACTGGGGAAGAACAAAGGACAAGTAAGAGTAGCGCTGTGACTAATGATGCAGCTGGGTCAAAGACAAAAGGAAGCCCAGAGATTGATGTGCACAGATGTGAAAGGAGAGTCTGGAGTTGTACAATGCACACAATAGGAACATGGAATGTTAAAAACATGAACCAGGGAAAGATAGAAATTATCAAGCAAGAAATGGAACGTATCAACATTACAATACTTGGCATGAGTGGATTAAAATGGACAGAACGGGACATTTTCAATCAGGCAACTACAAAGTATTTTATGCAGGAAATGAGAAATTAAGAAGAAATGCGGTTGCTCTAATAGTGAGAAGTGATGTAGCAAAGCAATTAGGAACTACAATGCAAGGTCTGAGCAAGTGATACCAATGAGATTAAACAGGAAACCTATTAACATAACCATCATCCAAGTCTATGCCCAATGGCAAATGCAGAAGAAGAGGAATTGGAGAGATTTTACTCAGAAGTACAGGAAGAAGTTGATCACACACTAAAACAAGATATGATGATAATCATGGGGGACTGGAATGCAAAAGTAGGGAACAGAGAAGAACTAGGAATTGTGGGGAAATGGGGCCTAGGAGACAGAAATGAAGCAGGAGAAAGACTTATTGAATTCTGTGAAGCCAATGATTTGTTTCTTGCAAACACATTTTTTGAGCAACCGAAAACACGACTGTATATGTGGACATTACCAAATGGTCAATATAGGAATCAAATTGATTATATAATTGGTAGCAGAAGATGGAGAAGTTCCATACTTGCTGTGAAAACAAGACCAGGAGCAGACTGCGGTGCAGATCATGAACTGGTCATATCGAAAATCAGAGTAAAGCTAAAGAAGAAGAACAAAGCAATCATAATGCCAAAATACAATTTAAATAACATCCCAGAACAATATAAAGATCAAATAAGGAACAGATTTGAAGCTTTCAGCTTAGTTGACAGAGAACCAGAAGAACTATGGAGTGAAGTTAGAGACATTATCAGGGAAGAATGCAAAAAAGAATACCTCTAGTTAAAAAGAGAGAAAGACCTCAATGGATGACTGAAGAAACTCTTAAAATGGTTAAAGAGAGAAGGAAAGCAAAAGCAAGAGGAGACTAACCGAGATGAAATAAAAAGAAGATGGAAGCAATACACTGAAGAACTCTATAAAAGAGATGCCAGATTCATTCATGGAAGAACCATATGATGAAGAACCAGAAATTTTAGAATGTGAGGTGAAAGTTGCTCTTAAAATACTTGGAAGAAACAAATCACCAGGAATAGATGACATACCAATAGAGCTGCTACAGGCTACTGAGACTGAATCTGTCCAAATTTTGACAAAAATCTATCAAGAAATATGGAAAACTAAACAATGACCCACAGACTGGAGGCGTTCCATATATATCCCAATTCCAAATAAAAGGGATCCCAGGGAATACAGTCATTATCAAACTATTGCCTTAATATCCCGTGCAAGTAAAGTAATGCTCAAGATTCTACAACAAAGGCTCTTACCATATATGGAGCAAGAAATGCCAGATGTCCAAGCTGGATTTAGAAAGGGAAGAGGTACCAGAGATCATACCACAAACATACATTGGATATGTATGAGGGAGCCCCAGCTGACGAAGCGTCGAGGCCCCAGCTGACGAAGCATCAAGGCGAGTTAAGCAGCAGAGCGAAAAGAGGGTAAGTAGCTCCCATTTATTCCATTATTTAATTGAATTAAAACAGCTCAGAGCAATAAGTAATAAGGGCAGCCCAAGATCACCCTGAGCTAGGAGCCAAATCCTGAAAGAACCTATATCTTAGGAGACAGATCCTAGGAGAAGGAAGCCTATAGAAAGCTAGTTTTCAACACCACCCTAGCAGGAAAGCTTCAGGGGACACTGTAAACAAGGCTAAATTCCAGTCGGAGAGAAGGGGAAAAAGGAAACTCCACTGATACATACAGGGAGAGAGTCAGCTCAGTCCTTGCTAAAAAGGGCAGCTTTAGCCTTCCTGAAACACAACCACAAGCTCTGTTTCCCTAGGTTAAAGAAAGATCAGGCTGTTCTAGGTGGGAAAACAACAAACAAAAAAGACTTGCCTGGAAGTCGCAGCCCCTTGCTGAGATTAAAAGCAGCCAAAAGCTTAAACAGCCCCGCCCCTCACTCAGGAAGGAAGCCTGCCTTCCTGCCTTCAAAGGAAGGAAGCCTGAGATAAGCCTAAAGAGTTAAGCCCCAGCTGACAAAGCATCAAGGTGAGATAAGCAGCAGAGCGAGTTCGGCAGCAGGGCGAGTCCAGGGCCCCCCACTCTGCCCATCTGTTCCCTGACCTCAACTAAACCGCAGTCTCCAACCCACTGACGTAATAAATCTTAAACAAAACTATGCAGGTAAGAAGCCAGCAGGCGTGTGGGGGCTTTCCAGTGTTTTGCACCGCCTGCAGCATGTACGACTATCTGCCTGTTGGACAGAAGTCGTAGGTGTGCTCTCGGTGCAATGAGCTCCTGGCTCTCCGGGAACGACTTCATTTCCTTGAGGCCAAGGTGGCGGACCTGGAAAAGCGGAGAGAGGCAGAGAGGTGTGTGGAGGAGGCCTTCAGGGACATTATAGCTGTGTCCCACTCCAACGATGATAGCTCTCCTGCTATCATGGAGAACGATGGTCTTGGGGAAGGAGAGCATCCAGCTGAGGAAGAGGGAAACGATCCCTTAGAAGGGACCCATTCCTTGGGAGATGAGCAGCTATCCTCTCATGCCGAGGATATATCTCCAGGGGGTGGAGGGATCCTTGTAGTGGGTGATTCGATCATTAGGAACATAGACAGTGGAGTGTGTGATGGGCGTGTAGACCGCAAGGTGTTTTGCCTACCTGGCACAAAGGTTGCGGATATTGCCCGTCGTTTAGATAGTTTGGTAGACAGTGCTGGGGAGGAGTTAGTGGTCGTGGTGCACGTTGGCATAGGGAAATGCAGCCGTGAGGTCCTGGAAGCAAAATTTAGGTTGCTAGGTAGGATGCTGAAAGCCAGGACCTCCAAGGTGGCTTTCTCTGAAATGCTACCGGTTCCACGCACAGGACCAGCCAGACAGGCCCAGCTTTGCAGTCTCAATGCATGGATGAGACGATGGTGTCGGGTGGAAGGGTTTGGATTTGTTAGGCACTGGGGAACATTTTGGGACAAGCCGGGCCTGTACAAAAGGGACAGGCTCCACTTGAACCAGAATGGAACCAGACTGCTGGCACTTAAAATTAAAAAGGTAGCAGAGCAGCTTTTAAACTGACTGAGGGGGGAAACCCGACAGGAGCTGAGAAAGGTCCGGTTCGGAATAAACCTCCCCCCTGGGATAAAAACCAAAGAAATGATGAAATTTTAAAAGGGGTAGGCCTAGAAGTTGGCATTGTGAGAGCAGGGGCACAGGATATAAATTCAGAAGAGCAAAATTACCACAGGCCAAACCACAAGTGCCAAAGACACTTGAAGAGAGACACTGCTTACAAGTGCCTATACGCTAATGCTAGGAGCCTCCGAACCAAGATGGGAGAACTGGAGTGCTTGGTCTTAGGGGAGAGCATTGATATAGTGAGCATAACCGAGACCTGGTGGAATGGAGAAAACCAGTGGGATACGGTTATCCCTGGATATAAACTATATCGGAAGGACAGGGCAGGACGTATTGGTGGCGGAGTCGCTCTATATGTGAAAGAAGGCATTGAATCCAGCAAGCTCGAAACCCCAAAAGAGGCAGACTCCTCCACAGAATCGTTGTGGGTGGTGATACCCTTCCCCAGGAGGGACTTAATACTGGGAACGATCTATCGTCCCCCTGATCAAAATGCTCAGGGAGACCTTGAGATGAGATATGAAATTGAGGAAGCATCCAAACTAGGAAATGTGGTAGTAATGGGTGACTTCAACTACCCAGAAATAGACTGGCCGCATATGTGTTCCAGTCATGACAAAGAAGCAAAGTTTCTAGATATTCTAAATGACTATTCCCTAGACCAGTTGGTCATGGAACCGACCAGAGGGACGGCAACCCTGGACTTAATCCTCAGTGGGGACCGGGACCTGGTGCGAGATGTAAGTGTTGTTGAACCGATTGGGAGCAGTGACCACAGTGCTATTAAATTAAACATACATGTAAATGGCCAATTGCCAAGAAAATCCAACACGGTCACATTTGACTTCAAAAGAGGAAACTTCACAAAAATGAAGGGATTGGTAAAAAGAAAGCTGAAAAACAAAGTCCAGAAGGTCACATCACTCGAAAATGCTTGGAAGTTGTTTAAAAACACTATATTAGAAGCTCAACTGGAGTGCATACCGCAGATCAGAAAAGGTCCCGCCAGGGCCAAGAAGATGCCAGCATGGTTAACGAGCAAAGTCAAGGAAGCTCTTAGAGGCAAAAAGTCTTCCTTCAGAAAATGGAAGTCTTGTCCGAATGAAGAAAATAAAAAAGAACACAAACTCTGGCAAAAGAAATGCAAGAAGACAATAAGGGATGCTAAAAAAGAATTTGAGGAGCACATGGCTAAGAACATAAAAACCAACAACAAAAAATTCTATAAATACATTCAAAGCAGGAGACCATCTAGGGAGGCGATTGGACCCTTGGATGATAAGGGAGTCAAAGGTGTACTAAAGAACGATAAGGAGATTGCAGAGAAGCTAAATGAATTCTTTGCATCTGTCTTCACAGTGGAAGATATAGGGCAGATCCCTGAACCTGAACTAACATTTGCAGGAAGGGATTCTGAGGAACTGAGACAAATAGTGGTAACGAGAGAGGAAGTTCTAGGCTTAAAGGACAATAAAAAAACTGACAAATCACCGGGCCCGGATGGCATCCACCCGAGAGTTCTCAAAGAACTCAAATGTGAAATTGCTGATCTGCTAACTAAAATATGTAACTTGTCCCTCGGGTCCTCCTCCGTGCCTGAGGACTGGAAAGTGGCAAATGTAACGCCAATCTTCAAAAAGGGATCCAGAGGGGATCCCGGAAATTACAGGCCAGTTAGCTTAACTTCTGTCCCTGGAAAACTGGTAGAAAGTATTATTAAAGCTAGATTAACTAAGCACATAGAAGAACAAGCCTTGCTGAAGCAGAGCCAGCATGGCTTCTGCAAGGGAAAGTCCTGTCTCAGTAACCTATTAGAATTCTTTGAGAGTGTCAACAAGCATATAGATAGAGGTGATCCAGTGGACATAGTGTACTTAGACTTTCAAAAAGCGTTTGACAAGGTACCTCACCAAAGACTTCTGAGGAAGCTTAGCAGTCATGGAATAAGAGGAGAGGTCCTCTTGTGGATAAGGAATTGGTTAAGAAGCAGAAAGCAGAGAGTAGGAGTAAACGGACAGTTCTATTATTAGTAATGAAGGTGTTAAGACAACTGATAATATAAAGATTAATAAAGACTCAAGTATAGATAGTTTTGGAGCAGAATTTTACAAGCCACTTAAAAATCAGCCTTTTAAGTAGAAGCAACTTTTGAATACTAACTTAAGAGAATTCAAAACTTTTGATATCGAACTGCAATAAAGAGTTATCATTGGTTGGCTACTATAGATCAATATCTCTTCCAAACATTAGCTATAAGATTTTGATATCTGTCATGCTTAATATGATAGAAGGAGGATTGGCGGCATTTATACATACTGATCAATCCAGTTTCATTAAGGGGAGATTTCTCCAAGGTAACCTAAGGCAGCAGTTCCCTAGTGGAAAATTTCAGAGGGTCTTGGATTCACTTAATGATTTTTCAGCCTATTGTAGCAATTACAGTAGGGCCCCACTCATACGGTGGGTTAGGTTCCAGACCCCTGCCGAAAAGCAAAAATCGCCAAAAAGTGGAACACCGACAATAAAATGGCAACCAATGCCCAAAAAATGCTGAACAAGTGCCGTATGAGTAGGGCCTACTGTAATAGAAAACCGCTGTGTTAGCGGAACACCAAAAAGCAGAACACCGAAAAGCAGGGCCCTACTGTATAATGTGCTGTGCCAGATGCTGTATGATTTTTAATTGTATTTTAATTGCTTCTTTTATTTCGTATACATTTTATTTTACTGTATTACAATTTCCATACAATTCTATGGTATTTTGCTGTAAATATCAGGATTATGAAATGTTGCAATTAAAGCAAGGGGGCTGATTTTCTTTTTAATTTTTATTTACATTAATGGCATTATTTGTATCTTGTTTTTCTTTCTAGGAGCTCAAAGTTGGGTACATGACCCTCCCCCCCTTTTTATCTTTACAACAGCCCTGTGAAGTAGATTAGGCTAAGTTAATATATGTACATAAACAGACAGTCTTGTGAATAGATTGTGGGGGAAGCGGGCACACAGCCCCCAATCCACATACAGTGTACCAGGCCTAGGAAGACTGTTGGCATTCCTGTTGGCTGTCCCTCATCCTGGTGCCCAACTTGATTTTTCACTTACTCCCTTGGGTAGTGGTGGTGGCAGGTGGTGCAGAGTGGTGGATGCGTCAAGTGTGTGCCATTGGGATGGGGGGGCATGGACGCTTGAGGTTCACCATGCCTGCCTTGATTCTACTTACAATAATTCTTGCAATACCTAGGCTTAATGGACAATATAAAAACTGACAAATCACCGGGCCCGGATGGCATCCACCCGAGAGTTCTCAAAGAACTCAAAGGTGAAATTGCTGATCTGCTAACTAAAATATGTAACTTGTCCCTCGGGTCCTCCTCCGTGCCTGAGGACTGGAAAGTGGCAAATGTAACACCAATCTTCAAAAAGGGATCCAGAGGGGATCCCGGAAATTACAGGCCAGTTAGCTTAACTTCTGTCCCTGGAAAACTGGTAGAAAGTATTATTAAAGCTAGATTAACTAAGCACATAGAAGAACAAGCCTTGCTGAAGCAGAGCCAGCATGGCTTCTGCAAGGGAAAGTCCTGTCTCAGTAACCTATTAGAATTCTTTGAGAGTGTCAACAAGCATATAGATAGAGGTGATCCAGTGGACATAGTGTACTTAAGACTTTCAAAAAGCGTTTGACAAGGTACCTCACCAAAGACTTCTGAGGAAACTTAGCAGTCATGGAATAAGAGGAGAGGTCCTCTTGTGGATAAGGAATTGGTTAAGAAGCAGAAAGCAGAGAGTAGGAATAAACGGACAGTTCTCCCAATGGAGGGCTGTAGAAAGTGGAGTCCCTCAAGGATCGGTATTGGGACCTGTACTTTTCAACTTGTTCATTAACGACCTAGAATTAGGAGTGAGCAGTGAAGTGGCCAAGTTTGCTGACGACACTAAATTGTTCAGGGTTGTTAAAACAAAAAGGGATTGCAAAGAGCTCCAAAAAGATCTCTCCAAACTGAGTGAATGGGCGGAAAAATGGCAAATGCAATTCAATATAAACAAGTGTAAAATTATGCATATTGGAGCAAACAATCTGAATTTCACATATACGCTCATGGGGTCTGAACTGGCGGTGACCGACCAGGAGAGAGACCTCGGGGTTGTAGTGGACAGCACGATGAAAATGTCGACCCAGTGTGCGGCAGCTGTGAAAAAGGCAAATTCCATGCTAGCAATAATTAGGAAAGGTATTGAAAATAAAACAGCCGATATCATAATGCCGTTGTATAAATCTATGGTGCGGCCGCATTTGGAATACTGTGTACAGTTCTGGTCGCCTCATCTCAAAAAGGATATTCTAGAGTTGGAAAAGGTTCAGAAGAGGGCAACCAGAATGATCAAGGGGATGGAGCGACTCCCTTATGAGGAAAGGTTGCAGCATTTGGGGCTTTTTAGTTTAGAGAAAAGGCGGGTCAGAGGAGACATGATAGAAGTGTATAAAATTATGCATGGCCTTGAGAAAGTGGATAGAGAAAAGTTCTTCTCCCTCTCTCATAATACTAGAACTCGTGGACATTCAAAGAAGCTGAATGTTGGAAGATTCAGGACAGACAAAAGGAAGTACTTCTTTACTCAGTGCATAGTTAAACTATGGAATTTGCTCCCACAAGATGCAGTAATGGCCACCAGCTTGGATGGCTTTAAAATAAGATTAGACAAATTCATGGAGGACAGGGCTATCAATGGCTACTAGCCATGATGGCTGTACTCTGCCACCCTATCAGAGGCAGCATGCTTCTGAAAACCAGTTGCCGGAAGCCTCAGGTGGGAAGAGTGTTCTTGCACTCGGGTCCTGCTTGCGGGCTTCCCCCAGGCACCTGGTTGGCCACTGTGAGAACACGATGCTAGACTAGATGGGCCACTGGCCTGATCCAGCAGGCTCTTCTTATGTTCTTATGTTCTTAATGGAACGGAGCAAGGAATTTCAGAGGAAAATCACCCTGTGCTTTATAGATTACAGCAAAGCCTTTGACTGTGTAGATCATGAAAAACTATGGAATGCTTTAAAAGAAATGGGGGTGCCACAGCATCTGATTGTCCTGATGCGCAACCTATACTCTGGACAAGAGGCTACCGTAAGGACAGAATATGGAGAAACCGATTGGTTCCCAATCGGAAAGGGTGTGAGACGGGTGTATTTTATCACCCTACTTGTTTAATCTATACGCAGAACATATATGGAAAGCGGGATTGGACCAAGATGAAGGAGGTGTGAATATTGGAGGGAGAAATATTAATAATTTAAGATATGCAGATGATACCATACTATTAGCAGAAACCAGTAATGATTTGAAACAAATGCTGATGAAAGTTAAAGAGGAAAGCACAAAAACAGGATTACAGCTGAATGTCAATAAGACTAAAGTAATGTCAACAGAAAATTTATGCAACTTTAAAGTTGACAATGAGGACATTGAACTTGTCAAGGATTATCAATACCTTGGCACAGTCATTAACCAAAATGGGGACAATAGTCAAGAAATGAGAAGGCTAGGACTGGGGAGGGCAGCTGTGAGAGAACTAGAAAAGGTCCTCAAATGCAAAGATGTATCACTGAACACCAAAGTCAGGATAATTCAGACCATGGTTTTCCCTATCTCTATGTATGGATGTGAAAGTTGGACAGTGAAAAAGGCAGATAAGAGAAAAATCAACTCATTTGAAATGTGGTGCTGGAGGAGAGCTTTGCGCATACCATGGACTGTGAGAAAGACAAATAATTGGGTGTTAGAACAAATTACACCAGAACTGTCACTAGAAACCAAAATTATGAAACTGAGGTTATCCTACTTTGGACACATCATGAGAAGACAAGAATCACTAGAAAAGACAATAATGCTGGGGAAAACAGCAGGGAGTAGAAAAAGAGGAAGGCCAAACCAGAGATGGATTGATTCCACAAAAGAAGCCACAGACCTGAACTTACAAGATCTGAACAGGGTGGTTCATGACAGATGCTTTTGGAGGTCACTGATTCATAGGGTCTCCATAAGCTATAATCGACTTGAAGGGACATAACAACAACAATATTAGGCAGGAACCTACTGAAGATCTTCCTCTTTCAACAAGCCTTGTAAGTAGAGACCTTATCCCAGTCTGCATCTGTGCTGGAATTGTTTTTAAGATGTTTTTAAATGTTTAAAAAATGTATTTAAGATGGTTTGTTTTTAAGATTTATACAAGATATTTTAAGGATTTTTTAAAAAAGTGTTTTATTGCTTGCTTGCTGCCCTGGGCTCCTTCTGGGAGGAAGGGCAGGATATAAATTTAATAAACAAATAAAATTGGTGGGGTCAGACCCACACACAATCACACATTCTTAGCACACACAGCTATTGTAATTACATGATTGCAATTAAAAAATGCACGGTCACTTAGTGCATATTTGCAAGGAACACGTCTATGCTGAGATATTTTCCTTTCTGTTTTGATACATCTTGTATCAGATATGCTTGCAGAACAAGGAATTGTCATGGCAGTTTGCACAACATCAAAGCCCTTTTCCCTTTGAACAGTTGATGAGAGGAAGGGACTGGGAAGGCCAGATAAAATCTGGCTGTAGGCTATACTTGGCCTGTGGGCCGGGGGTTCCCCTCAATACCAATTTTGTCAGAGGGCAAATCCTAGTGTTCATAATCATAATCCGGGGAGCAGGGCTCAGCCCTCGGTTATATTTTTATGTGGAGAAAAAGAGTCTCACCACCCAACTATAGACTGAGGGGAGGCAGATAATTTCATTTCTCCTATTTTTTTTAAGGCACCTCAATTTTTCTTGTCCCCTTACTTCCTTACTTCTCACTTTCCTAACCTTATTTTCTCTTTCTTTTTCCGCTTTTGTTTTCCCTTCCTGCCTGTCTTCCTCTTCCTGTTCTCTTTCACTTACTAAAAGTTGGGGGGCTGGCTGGCTGCTTGTTAAGTAAAAGAAAATGTCAAGAATAATCCTTGCAAAATACATGTTACATATGTTTCTCAGATGGGATAAAACCAAAACCAAGTTTTAAATAATGCATTATCCAAAATTCTATTATTTAACAACCTCACAATTGGAAGTTCTCAAATTGATTTTATATCTGGAGATTCATAATTTGCTGTTATTAAATTTTAAAAAAACCTTCCATGCAAGTAAGCTTTTTGGAAGTTCAGTTTTTAAATTAGTTTAATTGTTTTTTGGGGAGGTATCTGGATTTAACATTTTAGAAGGCAGTTTCACATGATGAAGTTATGTGAAGGGTGCTTGGGTCTGTGAGTAAACCCAAATGAATACACTCAGATCCAAGACCAAAATGTAAACTTCTGAATTTAAAATTGACATTTTTTATTCCTGCTCTACCTGGAAAATTCCAGAGATGGAGCTAGGTCAGCTCTCAAGAGGCATCACAAATGAGACAGCATCCTAACTCCTGATCTCTGCTACTTGAAGGAGTTAGGATACAGCAGAGTGTTATGAGATGAGATGGGGGTGGAACAGAGTCAGCATCGATTGACTAAATCCAAATCTGCTCCATTCTGCCAAGATTGTGTCAATCGGGCCCCTCAGCTAAACCAGTCCAGAGCTAGCGTGGCATATAAAAGAAAAAAAAACTGGGGCCCCTTCCCCTCTGGCCACCTGAGCCATCGGGGCTTTAGATGTAACTGTGAATCATGGTTTTGACCGCTCTGCCCGGGACTCAGAAGAAAACAGCATAATGCCTCCACATGCATTCATCAGTCCATATATGGCGGGGTGAGAAACCTATTTCAGACAGAAGGATGGATTTGAATGTGGCCAATCTTCCAAAGGTAGATGCAGCCAAAGGCAGAAGTAGGTGGGCAAATGTCAGTGTGGGAAAAGACAAAGCAAAAATCTAAATAAATATATAGAAATATAAAATAAATAATAAATAAAATCAGCAGGCAGACACATGTACAGGGAGCCAGAAATCCTTCTCCCTGACCTTTGAGAATAAAAGACAGCATTTCCAGAAATTCTTAAAGAGCAAACAGAGGCTTGTCTTCAATCTTAGCGCTGTGGCCTCATAGCACAAAGACTGGAGATAAAATAAGTGCTGCCTGCTCTTTAAAAATAAAATGCAGTATTTCCATCCACATCTACCTCAACCCTCAGAGTGGGTGGAAATAATGAGTGGACATGCTGCCTTTTTAATCTCAAACAGCAGGCAGAAGCTTATCTCTCAGCTTAGCTGAGAGGGGTCAGTATGCTAAGACTGGGATAAGACTCTGGCTGCTCTTTGAGAGTAAAAGGCAGAATTTCCACCCATTATTGGCCTCCTGTCCTGAAAAAAATAGAAGTGAGATTAAAAAAAGAATAACAGGCACAATTTTTTAAAAAAGATTTAATTTTTGTTAAGTTTCATGTCCATAAACCATTAGGACACCGGCAGCTGTACTGTAGCCGGATGAAATGCTGATGATTCAGTCACAGCAGAAGAACTTAACATCATTGAGTGCTGTGTCATCGCCCTTACCCTGATCACCCTCCACCTTTGTCTGGATCCCACACATACCACCAGGGCAGCGTTTGCTCCATGGGCCAAAGGTACCCCATTCATACGAGTTGCCCTTCAGCCCAGTCCCATCTTCACAGCTGAACTGGATATTGTTGGCTGCTGTATCATCACCCAGCCCTTGTGATTCTTCCACACTGAGAGAGAAGGAAACCAGCATGCCTTTCGGACATTTCTCAATCTCCGTCCAATCTCCCCATCTACAAAAGAAGACAATGCAGTAAGGTCTGTCTCTCTGGAGAAATGACACCAAACTAGAGAGAATGATTTGCTTTCTCACAATGAGATCAATTCATATACCTGCACTCACTCACTCTCATTAGCTCTCTCTCACTCACTCACTCATTTACTCACTCACTCTCTCTCTCTCTCTCACACACACACACACACACACACATCATATACCCCCTCCCCACTCTGTTTTGCACAAACACACAACCTCATTGGGCTGGAGGTATTTTGAAGTTGCCTCCTTAGGTTTTTAAAAAGTATATTTTGTACTTCTGCAAACCTCAGAGTTTCCCTGAACCTATTTATACCTTCGTCTTGTGTCCCAATGGCCATTTTGTTTCCAATGATGTTTGCACTCACTAGCTGGGTTCAATATTAAGAAGACTAGTTTGAATAGAATGGTTTAACTGTGATAAGGAGTTATTTACTCTTCCTGAGGAGAACTCCATAAAAATGTTCTTAGAAAGGGTGTCTATTCCCAAAGTAGGCCTGGAATATAAACCAGGCTATTATTAACAGTGATTTTTTAATGGCAATTTATCATTTAAAAATTAATACAGCTCCAGATATAGATAGCCTTGGAGAAGAATTTACAAGGCACTTAAAAATCAGTTAGCCTCTAAAGTAGAAGTACATAAGAACATAAGAAGAGCTTGCTGGATCAGGCCAGTGGTCCATCTAGTCCAGCATCCTGCTCTCACAGTGGCCAACCAGATGCCCATGGGAAGTACACATGCAGGACCCAAGTGCTACAGCATTCTCCCTTCCTGCAGTTTCCAGCAACTTTCTGAATAATAGCTTAAGAAAAAGAGGATTCAGAACCCTTTATATGATTCCAAATACAGTAGGGCCCCACTCATACAGTGGGTTACGTTCTGGACCCCCGCTGTAAAGCGAAAACCACTGTAAAGCGGAACCCATTGAACAGAATGGTGCGCGATGCCCGAAAACCACCATAAAAGCGGAACAAGCGCCATATGAGTGGGGCTTTAGTCTAATTGCATCTAATTGAGACCACTGTATTAGCGAATCGCTGTAAAGTGAAGCACTGTAAAGCGGGGCCCTACTGTAAGGGCTTATCATTGATTGGCTAGTATTGATCAGTATATCTTGTAAACATTGACCTTAAGATTTTAACATCTATTTTGGCTGATATATTAGAAAGAACATATTAGGAATCAATCTTGATTCCATATAGAAATGTTTCTATAGAACATTCTTAATATAATAGAATTAACTAATAGAAAGAAATTGTGTTTCTTTGTTGACCCAGAAGAAGGCATTCAATAAAATAGAACGGCCTTTCATGGAAGAAGAGTTGAAATGTGTGGATCTTGGAAGACAACTTTTTAATTTTTTTTAGTTGTGGTTGGATCTACTCCTTGGTAAGCAACTGCTAAATTAATGATGGCTGTTCTATTGTCCAATAAACAGCAGGGATGTCTCAGTTGTACATTTAGTCCCTGTATGAAGTTTAAACCTCTTGTGAACACCCTTTTAAGAAAATACAATGAATGTACTAATTTTATTGGTGATAAAAATACATGTTTAAACAGTCTTCTTTAAAAACATTTTTATATTATACACTTCATACTTTATTATGCCTGCAATTTTCTTCTGGTTATTAGTCTTGCAGACTCATCAAGTATATTAATGAAATTAATCCATTTCAAAATGCCATACTCAATTGATATTAATGTCAAAGCATTAAGATAATGGGGTGAAGTGTTTGGAAGGGGTTTCAATATGGGATGAGGTTCACTGTAGGGCAGTGTGGGAGGAGTGCAAAGGTTTAGTATTGGGTAGTGCTTCTCTGGGGCAGGATGTTTGTGGCTTACAGCATGTGGTGGGATGGGGTTTTGCAGTGCAGGATACATGCATGGTTGTGGGATGTGGCTTGATGATGTGACTAGTTAAACACATTGCATGCATCTTACAGGGATACATGGCTGCTGTCACTATCTCTCCCCACAGCCTACCTCACAGGATCGTTGTGAGATTAGATACTGGAAGGGCATCACCATTGTCCTCCTGGCTAAACTTGAATTGGAACTGGTAGCTCTCAGATTTATAAGATATTAAAATGTCTTCATTGAGCATCAAGGTTCATGCAGGAAAGCTCCGACTTAGCGGTGTTTTCAAAGAAAACCTTTAGGTGCTCATGGGGCATGAAGGCATATGCATTGAAACCACTGCTAAACTGGAGGCCTTCCATTATAGCAGGAGTTTCACTTTATGCTGTTGGAGCAAGATGGGAGTGCACCATGCCCCAGCAAAGAAGCAACCGGGAGCTCACTCTAAGTTCCTGATTATTCCTTTGTAGCTGTGTTGGTACCTCCTCCCCACACCTGATGTCACATATGACCCCTGGTTTGAGGTAGGTGGTCATGGTTTGAAAGGAACAGCCTTGTGGGCCAAACTGAGTCCTCTGCTGATCCAAATTTCTCCTGCAGATTGGAGGTTCTTCACCCTTATTATTTAGCATATTGATTTGATCTTGAGAGCTATCCTAAGCTCCTGGGATCAACCCTAAACTTTTATGGAACTCTCTCTCCGCATATGGAGAAGTGGAGGATGTTGCAGGCAGAAAAGGCGATCTGCCACCAGTGGATTCCTTGTTGCAGTGGCAGAAAGGTCCATCACTCTGTTGGAAGAAGTGGATGATCAGGAGTTGGGTGCAGGTGGCTTTGAATCCAGAGGAACCAAAGACCTCCGTTTGGAGGGCTGTTGAGGGGTATGGCCTGGTGAGAGTCTCTAGGGCCAGACAGAGGCTTGGAGGGCCACATTTAAGCTATATCGTTGGTATCTCTTTCCTCTTTGTTGCATGGGGCTTGGGTTCCTATGACATTCTGATGGAAACCTGGAACCACCTAGAGTTGGTCTCCTAAGACTCTGAGAGCTAAGAATGAGACCAATAGACTCTGACATTATCCTTTCTTCATGCTTACTTAAGGGAACCTAAAAGATTTCAGCCAGCTCCTCACCATCCCCTTCCAAGCGGCAAAGTCAAAGACAGAGAGAAACTGAAAAGATACTCACGGCCCAACTGCAGACTGCACTACTTCACCATTGGAGCAGTGGAGACGGATGCCATTCAGAGACGTATCATCCTGCCACGGTGCACTACCTTGTTTTGCCTGTACCTGGTGAAGGGAAACTGTAATAAAGCTATCATTGCAAGCTAGGACTCTAAAACTGCCGACATTTATGTATGGGTAAAGCAAGTGTTCGCTATCAGAATGTTCCATGCACTCTGGCTTGCAACCGGAATAAGCAGTGTTAGCTTTATTTACTTATGTGCTTACTTATAGTTATATATATTTGGATTCCTGCACTGAGCACGGGGTTGGACTCAATGACCTTTTCAACTCTACGATTCTATGATTCTATACCTACTTGTGTACAAGTATTACTGGTCATGGATGGATGGGGGTTTACATTCCCAGCTGCATCAAAAGACAGTATCTTTTCTATCCAATCACTTCAATGGGACTCAGGTAACCAAACTTAATAGAAGAAATTCAGTCTTACTATTGACTGGCCAAGGCACCTCTATTCTTCCTCCTTACTCCTATGTCTTGGTATTCTATGACAGGTTTCCTCCAGTTTGTGAGGCTTGAATTCTGCAATGAGGCACCAGAAGTGACTCAGGTTGCTTCCACACTAACAGTTTAGTCTGTAATTTCTGATTATTTTTTTACTCACTTTTTTCCACTGGCCACATTTTGCCAGCCATTGCACTCCATTTTTTTCTGTATTGTTTTCCCATTTTTTCCAGGCCTGATTTATGTTGGTTTTCTTTTATATAACATGCAATTCACTCTAAGCCTGTCCAGTGTCGACTGACAAAGTGATGACGAGACTTTTTAGAGCGACTATGTCTTTAATCAAAAGTGTCCTGCTTGTGGTTTCTTTACTTCTGTTGCTTCCTAGTGAGCATGGCACTCTTCTCTATCTCTCTTTTTAAAAAGAAGAAGCAAAATACCACTTTTCACTATAATATAAAGTCCAAAGAAAAAAATACAAAAGGAAATAAGTGATTAAAGCTTTCTCCCACTCCCAACAGGATGACAAACTGACCTTGGGACAATAAAGAGTGGGAAATAAACCAGCACATATCTTGATATTCATCAGTAATGTTACTTCCATGTTCAATAGAATACAATAAAAGTGCAGAAATTGTGAGTAGGATACTTAATTAAGATTGCAAGAGACCTTTGCTGAACTGGACTGACTTGTCAGTAAACATAGCAGAAGGACCTTAGTTATAAGGATGAGCATTACTGGATAAAATAGAGCACTAAGGGTCACCTTTTAACTCTGTTCCAAGGTTATTGTGGTAAAGCAAGGGTGCAGATGCCCTAAAGGACCCTCGTGTGAAATCAATAAATAGTGCTCAACAGGACCACCAAGAGGCGGGTACAGGGGGTACTGATGATACTGGGCCCACAGTCAGCAGGGGACCCTGATTCTGAGCTTTAATTTAAAAAGAAAAGGAAGAGTCTAGTCCTCCTAGAAAGAAAGTTATGAAGCAAAATGTGCAGGTACTATTCTAAACTATGTATGTGAGGTGAGCAAGCCTGACTGCTCTCGCCTTTCGGTATTTTTAGACACTGAGTGAAGTCAGAGCTGTGATTGATCAGTAAGTGCTTTGGACACCAAGGAAGAGGGTCCTTAAAAGCGGTTGTTTTCTTCTTCCCTTTAGTGCACTTTTCCTGCTTCTGTCTCATTTTCAAGTCCTTGAAATCTCCATAGCTTGGCCTTCCTTTTTTCCTAGCAACCAGGTTGCATCTTTCATGTTCATCTGAGATCAGGTACTCCTTATACTGTATGTTATTTTCTGCAAATACTACTACACAGTAAGTGTAAATGGATATTAAGGAACTCCACACAAAAGCACACATACACGCACACATGGCACCTTGTTGCACACACTATGGAGAAACATTACAAGGTGTAGAAATTTGCAAAGAAAGGTCAAATAAATTAAATTAATTAATTAAATAATAAAATTGAAATTAATGCCTATTGCCCAACAAAAGAAATGAATAATCCAACGAAAACAAATGTAACATCATTGTATAGCAATGGAACTTAGTAAGCACTTACATAAAGGAAAGCTTTTTGGGATTGAAAAGGCTTGGTGGGATCACAGAACAGTAGGGTTGGAAGGGTGCTATAAGGCCATTGAGTCCAACCCCTCGCTCAGTGCAAGAATCCAAGTGAAAGCATACCCATAGAATAGTAGAGTAATTAAGTGGTTATACTTGCTAATCAATGAAGTTTATTTCATAGGTAAGAAGAAATTAGGTTAGTGTTAAGGCCAATGAAGATGTAACTCTAAACTTTGGGTTAAGGCCATTGGGGGTTGTGAGTGTGTCATCCCATGGCCTATTAACCATGGGTCAGGATTGGAGCATTATGTCTCCACTGAGCTGCAGGAGCATGATTCAAATATATTTGGAAATAGAAAGAATACAAACAAAACACAATACAGGTTCACCTTATTCATAGAACATATAACATATTTGTTCATACATGGCGTATTATTAACATAGGTGTCCTCAGAAACGTTGATGCCCACCTACAGAAACCAAATAGAAGATGACTATTATTTATTGTTGAAATACACTCTACATGACTGCAGTTACACCCCTATATAGTTTCAATAAAGCTATTCTAAGCTGCATCAAAAGCAATGTTTCTTGTGTTTTTTTCTGATCGATTCAAAGAAACCTTAAAACTGTGCTGTAATGTTAAGGTTTCTTTGAATTGATCAGAAATAACACAAGCAACATTGCTTTTGATGCAACTTGTTATGTAACTTTGATTCCTTATGGATATATGAAACACACTGAATTCTGCCTGGGGAGGAGTGACAAATATGTAACATTCTGTGATAAAGAACTGCAACAAACTAGAATCTGATCCACAATCATAATCTTTATATGATCTCCCACCACACTGTTTCTCTGGATACTTTGGCTGACATCTTCTGCGTGACTTTCCAAGCCTATCCATTCATTCCAGCACCTTTTCCAATTCTTTAAGAGCCATGAATTATTGTTTCCTCACTTTTTGATGGGATGATAAAAAAAAATGGGAAGAAACTTGTGGGGGACTATTGTGACCACTCCTTAGCTTCAGGGTGTCTGAAAAGGAGGGTATAGGTAGGCATTTACCTTCAGTGAGAATCCATTTGTATGTCCCGTTGGACATAATTCAGTTTCTCCCCAAGTACCCCACTTCCCTCCATTGGGCACTGTGAGGACTGAATTATAGCTCCGGGTTCCTGCATCACAGAGGTGGTAGGAGAGAAATAGGAAGATCACGGCGTTGACAGAGAAATCCATGGAAGTTGATTTGCTCTTGATCTAGCTGCAAAAATGTAGAGGAAGAATAACAGTCTTGAGAACTGATGCTCTAGACGTTTTGGTTGTCTCTTCCTAAATCATGCATTTCCCCCGGAAGGAAGTATGATTACTCTTGGTTGATGTAATAAAATTGATTGATGGCTTTTCTGACTAGTTTTTGATTTCTGTAAACAACTCAGAGTTGCTTGGAAATTAGGCTAGATCAATTCCTCAAAGAGAAAGGTAGAGCAATAGTAGTGGATGGCAGGAATTGCTGAACAGTGGGGAAGAAATTCAATTCAGTTTGCTTTTTTTTTTTATTTCATTTTTAAACCGCCCATAGCTAGTAGCTCTCTGGGCGGTGTACAAAACAGAGTTAAAATACAATGTTACAATAAAATCCATTTCAAATAACAGGAGAATTTAAAACATTCACATAAACATTAAACATTAACATTAAACATTAAAATGCCTGGGAGTATAGCCAGGTTTTAACCTGGCGCCTAAAAGAAAATACCGTAGGCGCCAGGCGTATCTCCTCTGGTAAGCTGTTCCACAATTCGGGGGCCACCACAGAAAAGGCCCTAGATCTAGTAGTAATCCTCCGGGCATCTTGATGAGTTGGTACCCGGAGGAGGGCCTTAGATACTGAATGAAGTGAATGGGTAGGTTCATAGCAGGAGAGGTGTTCCACAAAGTACTGCGGTCCCACACCGTGTAAGGCTTTATAGGTCAAAACCAACACCTTTAATCTGGCTCGGAAACAAACAGGTAGCCAGTGCAAACGGGCCAGGACAGGTGTTATATGCGTGGACCGATTGGTCCTCGTCAGCAGCCTGGCTGCTGCGTTTTGCACTAGCTGTAGTTTCCGAACTGTCTTCAAGGGCAGCCCTACGTAGAGCGCATTACAGTAATCCAATCTAGAGGTTACCAGAGCATGAACAACTGAGGCGAGATCGTCACTGTCCAGATAGGGGCGTAGTTGGGCGACTAAGCGAAGATGGTAAAACGCATTCCGTGCCACCGAGGCCACTTGAGCCTCAAGCGACAAGGAAGGGTCAAAAAGGACGCCCAAACTACGAACCTGTTCCTTCAAGGGGAGTGTAACCCCATCTAGAACAGGTCGAACATCCACCATCTGGGCAGAAAAAGAGTTCACCAACAGTGTCTCGGTCTTGTCTGGATTGAGTTTCAGTTTATTAGCTCTCATCCAGTCCATTATCGCGGTCAGGCAACAGTTTAGCACATCGACAGCCTCACCTGAAGAAGGTGAAAAGGAGAAGTAGAGCTGCGTGTCATCAGCGTACTGATGGCAGCGCACTCCAAAACTCCTGATGACCGCACCCAGAGGCTGCATGTAGATGTTAAAAAGCATGGGGGACAAAACTGACCCCTGAGGGACTCCACAATGGAGAGTCCAGGGTATCGAGCAAAGTTCCCCAAGCACTACCTTCTGGCGACGATCCGCTAAGTAGGAGCAGAGCCACTGCCAAGCAGTGCCCCCAACTCCCAACTCCGCGAGCCTCCCCAGAAGGATACCATGGTCGATGGTATCAAACGCCGCTGAGAGATCAAGGAGAATCAACAGGGTCACACTCCCCCTGTCCCTCTCCCGACAGAGGTCATCATACAGGGCGACCAAGGCTGTTTCAGTGCCAAAACCAGGCCTAAAACCGGATTGAAACGGATCCAGATAATCGGTTTCATCCAAAAGCGCCTGGAGCTGGGTGGCGATGACCCGCTCCAAAACCTTGCCCAAAAAAGGGACATTCGCCACCAGTCTATAGTTATTCAAAACATCTGGGTCCAAAGAGAGTTTCTTTAAAAGAGGTCTCACTACTGCCTCCTTAAGACTACCAGGGACTACTCCCTCTCTCAAGGAGGCATTTATCACCTCTTTGGCCCAGCCGGTGGTTACAGCCCTGCCAGCCTTCACTAGCCAAGATGGGCAAGGGTCCAGAGCAGACGTGGTCGCCCGCACCATTCCAAGTACCTTGTCCACTTCCTCAAGCTGCACCAGCTGAAACTCATCCAATATTAAAGGACAAGGCTGCGCTCTGGACACCTCAATGGATTCAACTGTCATAATATCAGAGTCCACGTCCCGACGGATGCAGTCAATCTTATCTTGGAAGTGCTCCGTGTGAGGCGTCCTTCCCTGGGTCTCCCTGTCAGGTTCCTACCTGCTCGTGGTTACTGCCTGTCACTAAACACCACCAGGGACTCCACCAGTCCGGACCGCTCTCTCTTATGGTTTCTCTCCCCGCTCTAGCACAGATCTCAACAGATCCCCCTGCTAGGCAACCACCAGTAACGTCCCAATACTAGTATTCCCAGAGACTCTGAATACTGGTATTGTTATTCTCTTCACCGCTGCCACCATTTGTTACAGTTCCCCTTCAGCCTTGGTCATTACCTTACCCTCCCTTCTGGTCTGTGAAACCCCAGCCAAGGATCAGGCCGTTGGTAAACCAAATTAAGTATTTATTACAGATAACAAAGCTAACAAGATTAACAAGATTTCTTCTTAAGGCACATAAGCATATGGTTTTACTCAATACTAATCCGAACTCCACCTCCCTCCTGGTAAACAACCCTCTAAACCCCACCAAGCAACCCACTCAGTTCTCTTCTCCCCCCAGATTCCACTCTCACTCCTCCCTTTATACATTCAGCCATTTTAAACACTCAGCCAATCATCTCGCATTCTACTGCCCATTCACTCCCCCTCTTTCACTCCACTTACCATGTATCTTCTAAACAACCAACACTTACCATATATACATTAATATAGGAACATCACACTCCGCAAATTCGTTGCAGCGGGCTTCCGATATTTCCTTAGTATCAGGAGGGCCAGAATGTAAAAGCCCTCGTACCACCTTAAATAGCTCCGCTGGGCGGCAAACAGATGATCTAATAGTGGCAGCGAAATAAGACTTTTTCGCCGCCCTGACCGCTTTTACATACAACTTAGTGGAAGCACTCACCAAAGAATGACTACATCCGTCAGGAGTTCGCCTCCACCTGCACTCTAGCTTCCTTCTCTCTTGCTTCATCACTCTCAGCTCCGGGGTATACCACGGTGCTGTATGAGTTCTGCACCGAAGGGGGCGCGCGGGAGCAATCATGTCAATGGCCCGGGTCATCTCCGTATTCCACAGGTCGACCAGGGCCTCGACAGGCGCGCCAGTACAATCAGCCAGAAAAACCCCCAGAGCCCTCTGGAAAACTACAGGATCTATAAGCCTCCGGGAGCAGACCAACTTAATAGGTCCCCCACCTCTGCGGAGGGAAAGGGCTGTTGTGAGTCTAAAACTCAACAAGCGGTGATCTGTCCATGACAATGGAGTAGATGAAAAATACCCCACCCTCAGATCACCATCTCCATGACCAGTGGCGAAGATCAAATCAAGAGTATGTCCTGATACATGCGTCGGGCCAGTAACAATTTGAGACAGCCCCATGGTTGTCATGGAGGCCATGAAGTCCTGAGCCGCCCCAAACAAGACAGTCTCGGCGTGAACGTTGAATGTTGAAATCCCCCAGTACGACAAGTCTGGGGGACCTCAACAATACCTCCGAGACTATCTCTGTCAGCTCAGCTAGGGAAGCCGTTGGGCAGCAAGGTGGGCGGTACACCAACAGTATTCCCAGTCTGTCTCCTTGGCCCAGCACAATATGAAGACATTCCAGACCAGTCGACATCTGGACAGGGTGCTTGGTGAGAGAGAAAGAACTCCTATAGACCACAGCAACCCCACCTCCCCGGCCCTCAGATCTACCACAGTGCTGCACCGAAATTTAAAGCTGAATCTACCAAATTCACACTTTCTGAAACAATCTGGGAATGGAAACACAGCCATCTTTCAAAATTCACACTTAATTTTGCGATGCAATTCTCCAATGTTTATAAAAATGCATATATTAGGGGAAATTGTGCATATCAATGAATATAGTGAAAATAGCATACAAAATGCATTATAGTAGGAGAAAATTACTTGACAAAATGTGATCATTAGTCAAAACTGCATATAAAAATGTGTTTACTAGAAGACATTCACACCAAAATGAAGTAGATTCATGTGGATTTTTAAATTAAAAATTAAATTAATCAATTAATTGACAGATTGCTGCAGAAATGAATTTAAGATTAGAAAAATGAGAAATTGAGAGAACCAAAATTGCCAGATCTTCCCATCCCTAGTAACAAATGGTTTTACTCCTATTACCAAAAGTTTAAAAACAAAACAAAACGGGGGTCTGGGTAAAAATTGAATATAGTAGAACTTATCTGATCCTCCAAAAGTACATAGAGCTAAAAGAGGAAGTGGGAAAGAGCATCACTCTTCCAACTTCCTCCTTCAGCTCTATGTACTTTTCAAAGGAAAAAAGGGTAACTGCCCTCACCACACCATGACTATGGGGCAGTGTGGGGGGAGTGGGGAGTTAGAGGCTTTGTGGATGCCAGAGAAAGACTTCAAGGGCACCACTGAACCCATGGATGCCATGTTGGCAACCCCTGATCTAAGCTAACTAAAATATGCATTTCTCATCCACTCTTCACCCTTACCAAAACATCTTCCCTATGTCTTGGCAACTTGGCCATCATATGCAAAAATGTCTGTGTTTCTGCTATTTTTGGAATTGCTACAGTAAGAATCTCAGAGTATAAGGAGGGAAGAACCATATCATGTGGATGTGTGAAGCTTAGACTGTCATTTATCTTAAAATATGCATGAACCAAAAATGGCTCAAATGACAATAAACAATTTAAAAACAATTTCAGGGCGAAGACAGGGGTAACGTTTAGATAGATTTGCCAGAAGACTCCATTCAACCAGCTCCTGGCATCACAGTTTATTTGGCATATGCTCATATCAAATACAACTCAGCATACAGGAAAACACCAGCAGTGAGCATCAATAATCTAAGCGGTAAATCACCTATTCATTTGGTGTTTTAATATCCCTTTTCTCTGTCTCTCTCGCCAATCTGCCTTCCCACCTCACTGGGCAGTCACACATTACATTCAATGAGTATACAGTCAGTGTGCACAAGAGTTGAGCTGTACAAATCAAAAAGTGTACACTGTTTCATGCAAGCCTTATAGAGAAAGTAAGTGCCTCTGTTCAGTCTAATGCATACACAACCTAAAGCCTTATACCTCTGGATTGTGCCCCTAACTGAAGCTGGTGACTTTTCCTTACTCCTTCCCTAAGTCCACTACCTTGGCTCTTATCAGAGCAAGCTACTTTCCCACCAGCTCTGTGGCAACCGCTCTTACTAGAGGGAATAGCTACCCTATAGCCAATCTCCCACCCCCAGCACCTTGAAACTTATTGCAGCAAACCCACACCATTGTCCTCTCAGCTCCACAGCACCAGTCTGAAAAATAGTTGTCCACTTTGTCACAACAGATAGCACTTCAGTTTAGTGAAGCATTTAAGTGTCGTTGCACATGCCTCTTTTCTCTGGTTTTGCTATATTTGGAGGGCAGGGCAGGGCAGCGTGGAAGACATCAGTGAGCTTCTGTAAACACCAGTAGGTCTCGTGCTTACTAAAGGCTGATATTGGTGGGACAGAGGGAGAAAACATATTTCTTCTGAAGTCCTCCCTACAATAGTCGTCATATATTTTTTCTTCAGCATGGACTAAATGCCTCTAACATCAGTGGTATACAGATCTGCATTGCCTTCACTGTAGGAACACAGGAAACTACCACTGGTCCATCTCGCTCAGTACTGCCTACACTGACCGGCAGCCACTTTCCAGGGTTTCAGGCAGGGGAATTTCCCAGCCCTTCCTTGAGATGCCAGGGATTGTACCTGGGACTTCTGCATGCAAAAAGATGCTCTACCACTGAGGTACAGCATTTCACGTGGAATAGGCACAGCCTTACACTACCCTTTAGACTAGTCTTCCCACCATGGCCCTTTCCAGATGTTCTGGACTACAACTCCCATCAGTCCCAGCAAACAAGGGCTGCACTGGCTAGGGCTGATGGGAGTCATCATCTAGAATAGCTGGAGAGCACCAGGTTGGGGGATGCTGCCATAATAGCAACTCTTTTTTAAAAATGCTTAAAAGAAGGTATATATTTAAATACCCTCAAAACTTCAGTGACCTGAAAAGCAGGAAACACTTTTCACAGAAAGTAGGGCCCGATACTTAGAGCAAGGGCCGTTGCTCAGTGGTTGCACATCTGTTTCAGTATAAGGCAGTTTCCTATGTTGCTAAGCGTAGCTGGATGTTTTTTCCCTGGCTCTGCTTCATGGCAAGTCTGGCGATCAGTCAGCCCTGTACAATTCTAGTCAGACTGCAATCCTTGCCTTTCCTCCCTCTAGCCCCACCAAACTCCTAAGAGTGGAGCAAAGCAGTTCTGCTTACCTTTTCACAGCTGTCAATTTCTCTACAACCAGAATGAGAGAGTTCTTAAGCTGAGCAATGAAATATGAATGTGGGCAGGGCAGTTGTCAGGGACAGGGCAATGAAATGTGGGAGTGGTCTCTGCTGAGCAGCAGCACCTTCCATGCTCTGCTGCTGCGCCATAACCAAGCAGAGCAAATGAAAGGCTACAAATGTCCTGTGCCCCCTCAACTTCATTTGCCTGGGAGAAGTGGGGATGGAGATCTAAAGGGCAAAGGCATCATTTCAGTGTCAGAGACAGCATCATGCACTTAGCTTTAGAACAGGGTTGGGCAACCTACTACCCTAGAGTCACACGGACACCTCAGCCTAAATAATAATAATAATAATAAATTTAATTTCTTCGTCGCCTATCTGGCCGATGGCCACTCTAGGCAACTTACAAATTTGTTAGAATACAATTGATAAAATATAATAATACAATATAAAAACAATACATCTGCAGCAACAATATTAAAACTGGGCAGGAGGCATTACAGTTATAACAATTAACCCTCCCCGGATACCCCGAAGGCCTGCTGAAAGAGCCAGGTCTTTAAGGCTTTCCGAAACACATTTAGGGAAGAGGCGTGCCGGAGATCTTGTAGGAGGGAGTTCCAAAGAGTGGGGGCCGCCACTGAGAATGCCCTCTCTCTAGTACCCGCCAATCTGGCTGTTTTTGTTGGCGGGATTGAGAGAAGGCCCTGTGTGGCCGATCTTGTCGGGCGGCATAATTGGTGGCGTTGAAGGCGCTCCATGAGATAAACTGGGCCGAAACCGTGTAGGGATTTAAAGGTCAATACCAACACCTTGAATTGGGCTCGGAAAACAACTGGTAGCCAGTGTAGGTCGAACAACACTGGTGTGATGTGATCTCGGCGGCGACTATTCGTAAGTAGTCGAGCCGCCGCATTTTGTATCAGTTGTAATTTCCGGACCGTTTTCAAGGGTAACCCCACGTAGAGTGCATTACAGTAGTCCAAACGAGAGGTGACCAGGGCGTGTACCACTAGTGGGAGCTGGTGAACAGGAAGGTAGGGTTGCAGCCTTCGTATGAGGTGTAGTTGGTACCAGGCTGCCCGGCTCACTGCCGAAATCTGAGCCTCCATGGACAGCCTGGAATCAAGCACAACCCCAAGGCTGCGGACCTGGTCCTTTAGGGGTAGACTCACCCCATTGAACTTCAGGTCAATGTCGCCCAACCTTCTCTTGTCCCCCACAAGTAGTACCTCGGTCTTATCAGGGTTCAACTTCAGCTTGTTCCTTTCCATCTATCCACTCACGGATTCCAGGCACTTGGACAAGGTCTCCACAGCCAACTCTGGTGAAGATTTAAATGAGAGATAGAGCTGAGTGTCATCCACATATTGATGACACTGCAGCCCAAATCTCCTGATGATTGCCCCCAGCGGCTTCATATAGATGTTAAATAGCATGGGAGAGAGGATAGAGCCCTGTGGCACACCACAATTGAGAGGCCAAGGGTCTGATACCTCCTCCCCCAACGATACCTGTTGGTACCTGTCGGAGAGAAAGGAATGGAACCACTGTAATACAGTGCCTCCAATTCCCAATCCCTCCAGGCGAAGCAGAAGGATACTGTGGTTGACAGTATCAAAAGCCGCTGAGAGATCGAGGAGGACAAGAAAGGTGGATTCTCCCCTATCTAATGCCCTCCTCAAATCATCTACCAGAGCGACCAAGGCTGTTTCAGTTCCGTGACCAGTCCTGAAACCCGATTGGTATGGATCCAAATAATCCATTTCATCCAAGTGTGCTGACAACTGGTTGGCCACCACTCGCTCAATGACCTTGCCCAGAAATGGTAGATTCGAAATTGGGCGGAAGTTATCGAATACTTGGGGATCCAAGGAGGGCTTCTTTAAGATGGGCTTTACAATTGCCTCCTTGAAGGCTGATGGCATCACACCGTCTTTCAAGGATGCGTTTACCACCGCTTTGATCCCCTCGCCCAATTTCTCTCTGCAGCTCACAAGGAGCCACGAAGGGCAAGGATCAGTAAGACAAGTGGTTGGCTTCACAGATGAAAGCACCTTGTCCACTTGCTCAGAAGGGAGAAGCCGAAACCGATCCCAATTTACCGGCATGCAACTGGCCAACTCTGGTTCATCCACTGTGTCCACGGCGCACGGGATCGAGCTCCGTAAGTGTTCGATTTTATCGGCGAAGTGTTTTACTAATAAGTCACAGGAGGCCTTTGACTGTTCCAAGGGTTCCTGAGCAACTGGACCAACCAGGCTTCGGACCACCTGGAACAGCCTCCTGGGACAGCACTCCGCAGACGCAATAGAGGCAGCAAAGAAAGCCTTCTTTCCTACCTTTATTGCCACTTGGTAGGCAGCTACTGCTGCTCTAACCTGGGTCCGGACATCTTCGGAGCGGGATTTCCGCCACTGGCGCTCTAGTTGTCTCACCTCCTGTCTCAGACTACGCAACCGCGGTGTATACCATGGAGCTAGCTGAGTTCTATTCAGGGGGAGAGGACGTTTCGGAGCCACCCGGTCTAATGCCCTGATGATCCCCACGTTCCACTCCTTCACCAGGGTTTCGACCAGGCGACCTTCAGCAGGTTCCAATTCCCCAAGCACAGTCAGGAATCCATCCGGATCCATCAGGCGTCTGGGGCGGACCATTTTAATAGGTCCTTCACCCCTGCGGAGGGGGCATGGCAACGAGAAGTCCATATTTACCAGGTAGTGGTCTGACCATGACACAGGAGTGGCAAGAATCACTCCCAACTTCAGACCACTTCTCTCCTCTCCCAGGACAAATACTAGGTCGAGAGCATGACCGGCTACATGGGTGGGCCCAGTATTACTTAGGTACAGTTCCCAGGAAGCCATGGTTTCCAGGAAATCCCGAGGGGCTCCTATGAGAGCGGCCTCGGCATGCAAGTTAAAGTCACCCAGAACTAACAGCTCTGGGGACAATGCCCGTACAGCCGAGACCACCTCCAGCACCTTGGCCAGGGAATCTGCCGTGCAGCCGGGTGGGCGGTACACCAGCAAGATCCCTAAACTGCCCTTCGGGCCCAACCTCCAGTACATACAATCAACAAATTGAGTCCTATGGAGGGGAGGTCTGGCAAAAACCAAGGACTCTCGATAGATGACTGCCACACCCCGTCCCCGCCTTCCCACCCTCGGCTGCTGTGCGTAACGGAAACCTGGCGGACACATGGCCTCTAGAATTGGAGCAGAGGCTTCGTCCAGCTAAGTCTCCATAATACATGCCAGGTCTGCGCGCCCATCCAAGATCATATCATGGATGAGCGAGGTTTTCTGAGCCACAGACCTGGCATTACATAACAGCAGTCGAAGGTCGGTAGGAACCTTGTGTCCCCCAGTTTCCGTCTGGTTCTGAGCAGACCCGGAACATGGGATGGATATAATGCATCTGTCCCGTGTTCCCCTATTCCGGCGTGGTCTGCTAGCAGCACCCTTCCAGCGTCTGCCGCCCAAACTTCCTATAACTTGGCCCCCCACCTCCCTCTCCGGCTTGCACATGCCTCAATCCCTATCTGTTTATCAGCAGGCCACCCACCCTAATAAAATTAGTCCGGAGACCCGCCTCCGTACCCTATAGCAGCAGTATTTACTAATTTAAAATAAAGTAATTAAACCAATTAATTAATTAATTAAACTAATTAAATTACATCAAATTAAATTAATTAACTAAATCAATACAATTCAGTCCATACACATTCACACATTCATACAACTATACATCCATACATACACCAATTTAAAACAGGAACCGGGTTATGATAGCCATTCATCTCAACCAGATCAACACACCAACGCAATCCCGCACTCTGTGCACGTAGGAGCAGGCTCCGAGATCTCTCCTAAACAGTCAGATGGCAGTGGTGACAAAAGACATAGGCCACCAACAGGAAGCAACAACCGCAGCGGCGATGATGGAAAAACATAAACACAGCCGCAAAAACGCCAGAAGTAGCAAGGAACAAAGCCGCCACCGCCACGGGGCACAGGCTGCAATGCAGGGTGAAGCTCCTAGCAGGGGCAGCAACAAGGGCCTGATCTGCCGCGGCGACAGAAACAGGAGCGGGCGGACCACCCAGCAACGGCCAGTCGCGGTCCCGGCAAGCGACAGACGTTACCCGGCCGCAGCAACGACCGACAAACCAGCAGCAGCAGCAACACGGGAACACAGCAGGCACAGGAATAACGCAGCAGCGACAGGCGACAACAGATGACGACGACACCAAGCGACAGCGACAACGGGCAGGCAGGACCCCCACAGCCAGCGGGACAGGCGACAGGAGCAGAAGCAGCCCAACAACTCTAACTGGCAACAGCAAGCAGGCAGGACCCACACACGCCGCGGCGGCAGCAGCAGCAGCAGGAAGCCCAAGCCGAAGCAAGAACGAGGCAAGAGCAGGAGCGAGACCAACCCAGCGAGGCCCAGCAACGGGCCAGCAGAAAGGTAAAAGGCCTCGCCAAATCCCCAGCTTCAATTCCACATGCCCTGCAGGCAACCACTTCAGACCTCCAGCAAGAGTGATGTGGGTCTCTCATGGCAGACCACTGGGCAGCTAGGAAAAGGGGGAGAGAGAGAGAGAGAGAGAGAGAGAAGGGGATGGCCCTCTCTTTGTTTAATCCTGGCAACTGTAGCTCCAGTTTTGTGTGTGTGTGTGTGTGTGAGTGTAGTAGTAGTAGTAGTAGTAGTAGTAGTAGTAGTAGTAGTAGGGATAACATTTGTTGATGCAGGTTCAAATGCATTCTGTCAAACTGGCAGATGTTTCCATTCCGTGTTCATTTGTTTGCTGTTATCTTCTGCTTTTACCATTCTGATTTTTTTCTCCCAAAAATAATATTTTATCATTATTTCCAACACTCTTTTAGGAAAGGAAAGCAGCTTTCCCAGTGCCTGCCCATCCACCAAATTGCCCCCTTTGCCTCCTCCTCCCAAATTGTATTGGGTCCCCCCACCCCCCATGGGAGAAAGCAAAGAGCCAGCTAATCAGTTTTACCAGTTAGCAAAGTAAAGACAGGCTGGTCAGTTTCATGTTAGCACAGCAAAGACAGGCTGATCCATTTCAAAGATGCAAAGATGCAATACCATTATTACATTCTATGTGGTTTTAAAAAATAATCTGGTATCAGGAAAAGCCACAGAAGCTTGTACCATTCAGGATCAGTCTGCAAAGACAGTGAATATGTAAACTATCAGGGATTCTGGTGCCAATTTCATTCTTTAGCAAATTCTTTCCCATCCCTAGTCATTGTCATCGTCGTAGTGATCTCAGAAGGAGATGTGCAGTTCCTTCATCTAACTGCAGTTCACAGAACCCTTCAGGGAAAGCCATGACAGTTCACTTGATATAAATTTGATACAGCTTGGTAGGCATACATAGTAAACAATTTTAGTTATGATTATAATAAAAGTGTACATGCAGGATTTTTAATTACTTGCACAAATAGTTCAATTCAATTCATTTATTATCACAGTCATAGACCAGCATAAAAAGTGTACAAGATAAAAACAGAGATAACTCAGTACAACACAGCACACTTAGCATAAGATCTCATTAAAATCGGATCCTCGTCATCAAATTAGCTATAGGTTTAACAAAGTTCTTCTGCAACGCATAGCAACCGCACAGAAACTGGCAACCTTTGCTGATATCTGTGGGGTTTGGTCAGATAGGAGATAATCGACATAAAAAGATTCGTTTCTGCCTGGAATGTTTTTTAAGATTGGAACAATTAACACAGTTCGAAGCCTCCGATAGAATGAGCAATATAGTAGTACATGACCCACCGATTCTATTGCCCCCTCATCACATGAGCATAACTTCTTACTATAGGGAATTTTTTTAAATTTACCCTTTAAGAGAGCCAAAGGAAGAGTATTAAGCCTGGCCAGTGTAAAAGCTATTCTGAATTTGGGAATGGTCAACGATGTTAAATAATGGGCAAGAATAAATGGCCTTGCGTTACATCTGGCATTCATTGCCATCGACATGTGGTTCTGAAAATCAGTGTCCAGGATTCGCTGGAAGATATGATCTTTTGCTTTTGCATAGCCCATGTTAAAGATCGTAGGGATGGAAAGCCCTAAACTTGATAATTTGCTGTTTATCGACACTTCCCATTTAGACTGGAAAGCATCGGATAGGGTATTCGGAACCAAACCCACGGGCGCAAATGTCATTTTTAACCATAGTTTGATTCTAGACATCCATATACGAGATTCAATTGAAGGAAGCCCAGCTTCTAATTGTAAGATGCAATTAGGAACACAGCTTGGGACGGCTAGTATAGATCGTAAAAATTTAGTCTGAATTATTTCCAAAAATTATCATAGGCACACACCTATGCGCCATACAGTAGCTGAGGAATGACTTTTGTCACAAAGACGCGGATGGCTGCTGGAACATATTGTGCCCCTTTAGTGAAGTAAAAAGAGAGGAGCGCCTTCGCACTTCTCTGCGCATTAGCAGTGGCAATCCTTACTTGCGGTCGCCACGAACCCGATGAGTGGAATGTCATCCCTAAGTATCTGAAGAAGGCTACTTGTTCGATTAGGTGCTCGTTTATCTGCCAACTATGCTTTGTCCTTTTGCTAGAAAAGACTAGGACTTTTGATTTATCATAGTTAATTGTCAGGCCTTCTGTTAAACAATAATCAGCAAGCGCCCTTAGGGAACACCTTAACCCAGTACACGACAGAGATAGAAGAGCTATGTTGTCAGCATATAAAAGTATTGACAGACGCCTCTTAGATAATCTGGGCGGGTGTTGGCAACTCGGTATCAGACTATTAACTAAAGAATTGACGTAAAAATTGAACAATAAGGGGGCTAAAATACACCCCTGCTTAACCTCCTAAAAGGTGGGAATAGGGTTAGATCAATGTCCAGCACTGTTACATCTTACTCGCAAATAGGTGTTATCATATAAGCAGTGAATTAGTAATAAAAGGCGCTTATCAATGTTAGTCACCTTGAGTTTCTCCCATAGTCTGTCTCTAGATATCGAGTCAAAGGCTAGTCTGAAGTCGATAAAAGCCGAGTAGAGAGCTTCACCAAGATTAGCTGTATACTTATCGATCAGGTGTTGCAGGACAAGGCCATGGTCCATGGTGGAATGTTCAGCTCTAAAACCAGCCTGTTCGTCTGCTAAGATGTGATCCAGCCAGTCTTTCAGCTTCTCGTACAGGTGGCTAGCATACAATTTACTAACAATACTTAAGAGGCTAATAGGTCTATAATTAGAAGGCTCAAATCTTGAGCCTTTTTTGAAGATTGGGATGATTATAGCAAGACCCCAACATTCTGGAATTAAGATGGAGTGATCTATACATGTGAAAAGGGCCGCTAAGATGGGGGCCCACCAGTCTAAATTAGATTTAAATACCTCCGGGGGTATATTATCAGCCCCTGGGGCTTTGCCAGGTTTCAGTTTGGCAATAAGGTTAGAAACTTCCTTGCAGGTAACTGGTGGCCATTCGGTAAGACCTTTACATCAAATTTAAATGTGTATTGTTGTAAGTAACCTCTCGCATATATTTTATTAAAATGTGCCTCCCAGGTATTTGCCGAGATAAAACAGTCCGGATTGCTATATAACTTCGGCCACCCCTTGGCAACAAGCCTCCAGAAAGTAGTTGAGTCCCTTAGCCTAGAGGCTTTTAGCAGACATTGCCAATGTTCTTTTTGTGCAAGACTCTTTTTCCAGGTAATTAGGCGTTTATATCACTTCTTTAGTTCAAGATGTTCCCTGAGTAGCAGCGGAGAATTATTAATTGTATCAGCTTTGTATTTTGCGATTAATTGCTTTCTTAACGCCATGCATTCATAATCAAACCATATTTTAGATTTACCAGCAATATTAGGGGGCTTACTCTTAGGTTTATAAAGCAAGTCCTTTTGCAAAGCCATGATCAGTTGTTGAAAGGCTCCAAATATAGTTGTTGCCAGGGGCGCTGTAGCTACAAAATCACGGATAGCAAGACATCTATCCGAATTTAAAGCAACTTTTATGTCGTTGTCTATATTAGGCGACCATCTAATGCGGGATGAGCGTATTTTGAGGGCTGCATCGAGTATTGGTTCTTGATCCACATATATGGTTTGATTTCCACAGTCTAAAGAAAGGGCCAGGTCCGGCCTCCAAGAGGCCTTCTGTATCTTTAAAAGTTGTGCAGGGGGAAGGGAGAATTCCACCTTGTAGTTTTTCCCATTACAGTGTTGCAAGAACACCTGCAATTGGCTGACTTTCTCTTCTCCTAAAGATACAGGATCAGTCTCAGGCTCTGAATCTGGCAACCCTATTGACCATACACTGGTAACCTCCAGGCTGGATTACTGTAATGTGATCTATGTGAGGCTGCCCTTGAGGTTGGTCTGGAAGCTGCAGCTGGTGCAACATGAGGCGGCACAACTGCTCACTGAGGCAGGGTATCGCCAACATGTTACTCTGCTGCTGAAAGAATTGCAATGGCTGCCTATTAGCTACCGGAAAGAGCAGGGGGTGGCTAGCATCCAAAAGAGAAACCAAAAAAGGGGTCAAAGACCAAGATGCTGGAAAATAGGAACTTTTATTATAGATAAAACCCAACGCGTTTCAGCCTATTATCTGCAGGCTTTCATCAGGGGCTATGGTAAATCAAACAAAAGGGACAAGTTAACTCTACACACATATAAAATCATACACACATACATAGTACATATAAGTCTTTAGGACAATCTGATACTCACATAATGGCTTATAAGATTATAAGACCAGCAAATCGCTTTCTGTACTGTGTCAAAGTCAAATGTCTCAATGAGTAATGCAATTGGATTGTCTGTATATATACACAAGCAGTCCAAAGCGAAGTACAGGTGAACACAATAATGTTCCCTGTAGCATGAGGAACAGCTAACACCTGGATGCAAGAAACAAATGAGGGACTAAAGGAAATTTTCAAAATTTACAATAGGGGGAGAAGCTCAAAATCTTCATTTAACCCACTAGGGGTCATTGTTTTTAAAGTTAAAATCCAAGATAACTCTTTTTCTTAATAGAATATCTTCATTCTCTCCGTACACCTTCTCCAAAACCCAAAATCTTAGATGGGCTATGGAATGTGGGCATTGGCTATAGTGATCCACTATTAGCTACCAGGCCAAGTTCAAGGTTATGATTTTGCTGTTCAAAGCCCTATGCAGTTTGGGACCAGGATACCTGAAAGATTGTCTTATGCCTTATATACCCAGTCAATCACTGCACTCTACAGGTGAGGGCTTCCTGCAGGTATCATCTTATCAGGAGGTCCATTCTGCACAACATAGGAAGTGAACCTTAGGTGTAATGGCACCTACTCTTTGGAATTCCCTCCCCTTGAATATAACACAGGTACCATATCTTTTTGGCGCCTACTGAAGACCTTCCTGTTTCAACAAGCCTTTAAACAGAGACCTTATCCCAGTCTGCGTCTGTGCTGGAATTGCTTTTTATAGATGTTATTATAGCTGTTTTTTAAAAGATGTTTTAAAGTTGTTTTTTAAAAGATTTTTTTAAAGATGTTTTGTTTTAACATGTTTTTAAAGTTGTTTAACACATTTTAAAGTGTTTTTAGTGTTTTCTTTGCTTCCATGGGCTCCTTCTAGGAGGAAGGGCGGGATATAATTTAAATAAATACATAAAAACTGGGAGGTGTGGTTGCAATTGCTGTTGTTCCTAACCTACTGCCTGTACAGATAGACCAAACCATGTGTGTTTTCTCTCTATCGATTATTACTCACTAGAATTGGGTTGGCTGTCAAGGGGAGTTTATAGCAGCCCACAGGGTAGGCAGAAAAGGGTAGAGAATCTTTATTCCCTCTTCAGCCCTTTGGATGGCCCCAAAACCTGCTCTGGACTTGTGGGTTGTGGAGGGACTGAGAGGGGAGGAGAGGAAGGAGACACCCCATTGCTCAAAGGAACACCTTCTTGCTCTATGTTTGATTTCATCCATAACCTTTAATTTTCAAAATGGACTATTGAAATGGGGTCTAGAAAACTGGTTAAACCAGCTACCCAAAACCACTTTTGAAACTAACTGCCGAAACTAACTGCTACTTGAAGCTAATAGCTGAAACTAACTGCTGAATTGTTTGCTGAAACAAATTGTCCACAGAAAGTAATTTTTGTCAGCTTAATCTGATATGTCAACTGCAACCCTATCTGACAGTAGATAGCCTTGAATTACTGCAATGAACTACAGGTGGGGTGCATTTGAAAACAGTCCAGAAACTTCAGTTAGTCCCACACAGGGAAGCAAGAGTCTTACAGGGACAATGTCACTATATTCACTAATAGGCAAAAACCCTTGCTGTTTAAGAATTTACCTATAGCCCACAGATATTTCTATCAAACTTTAAAAGGCAGGGAAATTGGGCAGCTATAGTGAATGCACCAGGGGAGCAGGAGACCTGACCTCCTCTCTGTGATATTGGACTGCTCTATAAATTTGTCAAAATGCAAACACAATTTGGGTTGGTCTTTCATTCCCATTAATACCCAGCTTGAGTGGACCTATGCCTATCAGTTTGCAAGCAAAACAGGAATATCCAAACATAACCTAGTGTCTTCTGAAGACTCAGAGGTTTCCTAGGATATGCTGAAGTTGATTAGCTAATAAATTAAACAGAAAAAATGTTAAAACTCACAAAACAGCCACATGAAGACCTATGTTCAGTGACTTCCAGGACATATGAATGTGGAGGGTTTGCTGGGAAAAAAGGGTTGTGTGGCTCTGCTTTGAGCCCCTAGCAACCCATTGTACCCTGAGGTACAATTTGGGGGCGGGTGATGCATGCCATGAGGGTTCTTTAAACAATCCCAAACCTGCACTTTAAGTGGAAGATTTCGTTTGAAGGAAAAGACAAAGGTGACTTTCCTTTTCCCACTTTCCAGAACACTCTCCTTCAACTTATACAACAATTCACTAATAGGCAAAAAAAACTTGCAATTTAAGAATGTACCTATACCCCACAGACAGTTCTATCAAACTTTAAAAAGCAGAGAATTGGGCAGCTATAGTGAATGCACCAGGGGAGCAGGAGACCTGACCTCCTCTGTGAGATATTGTACTGCCCTACAAATTTGTCAAAATGCAAACACAATTTGGGTTGGTCTTTCACAGTCCAATCCACTTGCTGTGTAGCTTGCAAGAATTTGGTAACATGTGCCTCTATTATTTATTTTATTTATTTATTTATTTATTTACATTTTTAAACCGCCCTATAGCAACAAGCTCTCAGGGCGGTGTACAAAAGATAAAAACAGGTTAAAACACAAATAAACATGAAAACTATACAGTATAAAAATATATATAAACAAAATTAAGACAAAGACAAATTAAAGTAGAATTTAAAATGCCTGGGCAAAGAGGTAGGTCTTTACCTGGCGCCGAAAAGATAACAAAGAAGGCGCCAGGCATATCTCGTCAGGGAGGGCATTCCATAACTCAGGGGCAACCACCGAGAAGGCTCTAGCTCTAGTTATTACTCTCCGGGCCTCCATATGCGTTGGAACCCGGAGAAGGGCCTTCGACATCAGGCACAGTGAACGGGCTGGTACATAGCGGGAGAGGTGTTCCACCAGGTATTGCGGTCCAATGCCGTTAAGGGCTTTATAGGTAAGAACCAACACTTTGAATCTGGCCCGGAAACATATTGGTAGCCAGTGCAGCTGGGCCAGGACAGGAGTTATATGATCATATTTTTTTAGTCCCAGTAAGAACTCTGGCTGCAGCATTCTGCACTAGCTGAAGTTTCCGAACCGTCTTCAGAGGTAACCCTACGTAGAGTGCATTACAGTAGTCCAATCTAGAGGTTACCAGAGCATGGATAACTGTGGCAAGGTTCTCCCTGTCCAGATAGGGTCGTAGTTGGGCTACCAGCCGAAGCTGGTAGAACGCATTCCGTGCCACCGAGGCTACCTGAGCCTCCAGTGACAGGAGCGGATCTAATAAGACCCCCAAACTACGGACTTGCTCCTTTAGGGGGAGTGTAACCCCATCTAGGGCAGGTCGGACATCAACCATCCGGGCAGAGAGCTCCCCCACCAACAGCATCTCAGTCTTGTCAGGATTGAGTCTCAGTTTATTAGCTCTCATCCAGTCCATTATCGCGGCCAGGCAGTGGTTTAGTACATCAACAGCCTCACCTGAAGAAGATGAAAAGGAGAAGTAGAGCTGTGTATCATCAGCATATTTCTGGAAACGCACTCCAAATCTCCTTATGACCTCATCCAGCGGCTTCATATAGATATTAAAAAGCATGGGGGACAGAACCGAACCCTGCGGGACCCCATATTGGAGTACCCAGGGATTCGAGTAATGCTCCCCAAGCACCAACTTCTGGAGACGATTCTCGAGGTAGGAGCACAGCCACTGCCAAGCAGTGCCTCCAACTCCCAAGTCCGCAAGTCGCCCCAGAAGGATACCATGGTCGATGGTATCAAAAGCCGCTGAGAGGTCCAGGAGAACCAACAGAGTTACACTCCCTCTGTCTTTCTCCCGACAGAGGTCATCATACAGGGCGACCAAGGCTGTTTCTGTACCAAACCCCAGCCGAAAGCCCGATTGAAATGGATCCAGATAATCAGTTTCATCCAGGAGAGCCTGGAGCTGGCGAGCAACCACACGCTCTAAAACCTTGCCCAGGAATGGAACATTTGCTACCAGTCTATAGTTGTCAAGGTTTTCAGGGTCCAAGGAGGGTTTTTTTAGGAGCGGTTTCACCACCGCCTGTTTCAGACAGAGTGGTACCACTCCCTCTCATAAAGAGGCATTGATCACCTCCTTGGCCCATCCAGCTGTTCCATTCCTGCTAGCATTTATTAGCCACGAGGGGCAAGGATCCAGAGCAGACGTGGTCGCCCGCACCTGTCCAAGCACCTTGTCCACATCCTCAAGCTGTACCAACTGAAATTCATCCAATAAAACAGGACAAGACTGTGCTCTGGACACCTCATTAGGATCAACTGCTACAAGTCAAGGTCCCGGCGGATGTTCGTGATCTTATCTTGGAAGTGTCTCGCAAACTCATTACAGCGAGCTGTTGATGATATTATTGCGTTATGAGGACCAGAATGTAAGAGTCACCGAACAACTTTATAAAGCTCCGCTGGGCGGTTGGAAGATGACTGAATGGAGGCAGCAAAGTACTGCTTCTTTGCTGCCCTCACCGCCTTCACATAGAGCTTGGTGGAGACCTTCACAAGTGCAAGGTTACAGCCGTCGGGAGTTTGTCTCCATTTGCACTCAAGCCGTCTCCTTTCTTGCTTCATCACTCTTAGCTCCGGGGTAAACCACGGAGCCCGTTGAGCTCTGCAACGGAGAGGGCGCATTGGGGCGATCGTGTCAGCTGCCCGGGTCATTTCCGTATTCCACAGATTGACCAGGGTTTCGACAGGAGCGTCAGTTTTATCAGCCGGAAAACTCCCTAGAGCCTTCTGAAAACCCTCAGGATTCATTAGTCTCCGGGGACGGACCATCTTAATTGGTCCTCCACCCTTGCAGAGGGAAGAAAACATTGTGAGTGTAAACCTCAATAGGCGGTGATCTGACCATGACAAAGGAACAGATGTAAAATCCCAGATCACCATCCCCTAATCCAGTGGCAAAAATCAAGTCTAGAGTGTGCCCCGAAATATGCGTAGGGCCAGTAACAAATTGAGACAGCCCCATGGCTGTCATGGAGGCCATGAAGTCCTGAGCCGCCCCAGACAAAGCGGTCTCGGCATGAATGTTGAGATCCCCCAATACCAGAAGTTTGGGGGATCGCAACACCAAGCCCGCGACCACCTCCGTCAGCTCAGTTAGGGAAGCTGTTGGGCAGCAGGGTGGACGGTACACCAACAGTATTCCCAGTCTGTCTCGTTGACCCAACGCGATGTGAAGGCACTCCAGACCATCAGCCACCTGGATAGGGTGCCTAACAAGAGGGATTAAACTTCTGTAGACCACAGCGATTCCCCTCCCCGACCCTCGGATCTACCCAGATGCTGAACCGAATACCCAGGTGGGCACAGTTGGGAGAGATTAATGCCTCCCAGATCGCTCACCCAGGTTTCAGTAATAAACGCCAGATCGGCCACCTCATCCACAATTAAATCATGGATGAGGGAGGTTTTATTATTTACCGATCTGGCATTAAGAAGCAGCAACTGGAGATCCGAGAGTTGTCTGATAGAACTACCAGCAATCCTGTGGATGTGGGGAGGACCGGAACACGGTACAGCCACCAATTGTCTGGGCCGAGTTCCCCTAAACTGGCATGTCCTCCTCACAACGCCATACCTCCCATTACCCGTCACTACGCTAATAGGGGCCCCCTCTGGTCCTCCCTCCCCGCACCCTATCCTCCTCCCCAGGCACATAATAAAAATAAAAATAAAATAAACAACAGAATTCATAATCTATACACAATCACACCCACACTCATACAGCCACTCATACAACCAGACAACAACAATGACAACAGTTGACAAACAACAATAGCGGTAGCCGTCACAACAAGGGCCCAAAGGCAGTAAATGGGCCCAAAAGCAATGAATGCAATGAATGGAGCCGACCCGGAAAGCAGTGCCGACTCCAGAAACGACTCGAGGCCGCGGCGCCAGAGGCCGAAGATGCCGAAGATGGAACACGACTCCCACTCTCACCGCCACCAGGGGCTCCTCCGTAGCGCTCTCACCGCTGTGGAGTTGCTCCTACACGGAGCTCTCTCGCCGCCGCTCTCCCGCGGCTCTCTCACCACCGCCGGGCGCTCCTCTGCGGTGCTTTCCGCACTACCAAGTCACTCCCTCACAGTACTCTCTCGCCGCCACCACTCTCGTCGTCAGGCACTCCCGCCCCGCGGCGCTCTCACCGCCGCCAGGCGCTCCTTCACAATGCTCTCTCGCGGCCACACTCGGCGTCGGGCGCTCCTCACTATAGCTGCCCAATTTCCCTCCCTTTTAAAGTTTGATAGAAATATCTGTGGGCTATAGGTATGTTCTTAAACCACAAGGTTTTTTGTCTATTAGTGAATTTCTCTGCTTTTTAATCTGGGAGGTAAGAAATGGGATCCTGTGCAAGTTTGCTGAGAATGGATTGATAATTTGCATGCATATTGAGTTCAGTGGGATTTACTCCCCTGCAATTATGCTTAGGATAGGTGAAACTGACCAAAGGGGATGGGGATGGGGGGGAGGAGGAGGGAGGGGAGGAAGGGCAGAGGAGAGGAAGGGGATGGGAGCAGGCAGGAGGGGGAGGAGAGGGAAAGGACAAGTTTGATCATTTGCATGTTTATTGAGTTCAGTGGAAGTTACTCCTGTGTAATCATGCTTAGGATAAGTAAAACTGACCGGGGGGGAGGGAGGGCTGGATTGGGCAGGGGAGGAGGAAGAAGGAAGAGGGGAGGGGACTGACCATGGGGGGGAGGTGAAGGGGAAGGGGCGAATTGGAAGGGGGAGGGGAGGGGAGGTTTGATCATTTGCATGCTTATAGAGTTCAATGGTATTTACTCCAGTGCAATCATGCTTAAGTTAGGTAAAACTGATCATGGGGAGGAGGAAGGGGAGGGGAAGGAGGGGGAAGGGGGAGGAAAATATTGGAAGGGCATGGGGATAGGGAGGGAGGGGCAAAGGAAGCGGGAGGGAAGGGGCAAGAGGGAGGGGATAGGAGGGAGGAGAACGGAGGGTGGGTTTGATCATTTGCATACTTTTTGAGTTCAACGGGATTTATTTCTGTGCAGTCATGTTTGAAAATGGAAATAGACTGCCTTCAAGTCAATCCCGATTTATGGTGACCCTATGAATAGGGTTTTCATGATAAATGGTATTCAGAGGTGGTTTTACCATTGCCTTGCCCTGAGGCTGAGAGGCAGTGACTGGCCCAAGGTCACCCAGTGAGCTTCATGGCTGTGTGGGGTTTCGAACCCTGGTCTCCCAGGTTGTAGTCCAGGTCATAGACCCGGAGGAGGGGCAGGGAGGGGAGGGGGGAGGGGAGGAGATTGGGTGGGTGGGCACTGGGCAGAAGGGAAGCCCCTTTCCGTTCCAAAAGGAAAACATTGTGAATAGTGTCATTTTTCTTCAGGTTTTCCCCACCTTTTTATTCTACAGCAGACACATATAGCCTCCCACCCAAATTTAAACCAAAGCTGTCCTTGGCCACATCTACACCAGGCCTTTATTTCACTTTGGACAGTCATGGCTTCTCTCAAAGAATCCTGGGAAGTGTAGTTAGTGAAGGGTTCTGAGAGTTGCTAGGAGACACCCTGTTCCCCTCACAGACCTTCAATCAGAGTGGTTGACTGTTAAACCACTCTGGCCACTGAAGCTCTGTCAGTGGAATAGAAGTCTCCTCTCAGCACCCTTCACAAACTACAGTTCCCAGGATTCTTGGAGGAAAGCCAGGACTGTCTCATGTGAAATCAAAGTCTGGTGTGGTGGTGTGGCCCCCTGATTAAGCAAGCCAAGCAGCTGTGAGTCTGGCTTTTAAAACACTGACAGTTGGTTCTTACTGAGCATGCCTGACACTATCCTTGGGTTCAAGCCTAAATTTCTTAAATTAATTAAAAATCAGCCAGGCATTTTTTAAACCTTTAAACTGCAGAAGATCAAGGTTAGAGTATGGGGCCAGGGCAGTAATAGGATTCCAGGTACTCTGTGAACATGGCTGATTTTTAATGAATTTCAACAATTATGAGAACTCTGACAGAAAAAAGTCCAAAAGGGCTCTCAGGTTTCTCTTTTTAGACTTTGAACTCTGTATTCTTTCTGACTGTTTTGTATATCACCATGAAAATTTAGAAGATTGTTAAGCAAGAGTTTCTGAGTTCAGGGCTACAAGTTTTGTAAGGTTTTGTTTTGAAATGAGCTTATGAGAAGCATCAGAATGGCATAGGGGGTATTTTCAATTTAACATTGCAGAATGTGAAAAATCTATGCTGGCTATAGTATACAGCCACTCTTGTGGCTGTATAATTACACCAGTGGTTTATTATCCACACTGACTTCTAGACATTTCTGCTGCCAGTTCAAAGTGCTGTTCTTGTCCTTTAAAGCTCTAAATGGCTTGGGAGCAGATTACCCGAGGTACCTACCTGGACCCTGACATCATCGTTAGAGGCCCTTTTCCAGTGCTTTCGCCAAATAAAGTGTGGAAGTGTAGCAGGTGGCTACTGAGTACAGTGTCTTCCTGATGGCAGCTTCCTGTTATGAAATGTCCTTCCCAGAGAGTCCCACCTGATGCCTTTGTAATGGGAAAACCCAGATAATGGCATGAAATATACATATAAACAGTAAAACAGGAGTAGACTGAAACTGCCCCCCTTTTTTCCTCTGTCTCTTGACTACAGCTGTAATTTTCCTGAGAAACAACTGGAATAGACCAAGCATTATTTTCTCATGAGGTTAAGTATGGTACAAGATAACAGGTCTGGGCAGACAGCCAGTGTGTCATGTAAATTGTCAGTATGAAGTAAGAGGAAATCCTTATATGGAGAGGTTAAGCAGAGCAGTTGAAAATGAAAGACTCACCGAGAGCATCTGATGAGAGCCTGATGAGAAGTACCAAAAAGCAGATAAGACCATGGGAACACACCTTCCCTTAGACAAGAAAGTGTATAAAAAGCCAGGTTTCATAGCACTCAAGGCCCCTCAGCTCTGCTAGAGTGGGGTCGAAGAAAGCAGAAGAGAACCATCCATCTATTCCAACTGTAACATCTGGTGCGTGATGTATCATGACATGTATTTCTATGTACTGTGTACTTTGGCTCTGTGATATGTTGTTGTTATGTGCCTTCAAGTCGATTTCGACTTATGGCAACCCTATAAATCAGAAACCTCCAATAGCGTCTGTTATAAACCACCCTGTTCAGATCTTGTCGGTTCAGGTCTGTGGCTTCCTTTATGGAATCAATCCATCGCTTGTCTGGCCTTCCTCTTTTTCTACTTCCTTCTGTTTTTTCAAGCATTATTGTTTTTTCTAGTGAATCATGTCTTCTCATGATGTGTCCAAAGTAGGATAACCTCAGTTTCATCATTTTAGCTTCTAGTGAGAGTTTTGGTTTAATTTGTTCTAACACCCAAGTATTTGTCTTTTTTGCGGTCCATGGTATCCACAAAGCTCTCCTCCAGCACCACATTTCAAACGAGTTGATTTTTCTCTTATCCACTTTTTTCACTGTCCAACTTTCACATCCATACATAGAGATCAGAAATACCATGGTTTGAATGATCCTGACTTTAGTGTTCAGTGATACATTTTTGCATTTGAGGACCTTTTCTAGTTCTCTCATAGCTGCCCTCCCCAATCCTAGCCTTCTTCTGATTTCTTCACTGTTGTCTCCATTTCGGTTAATGACTGTGCCAAAGTATTGATAATCCTCATTGTCAACTTTAAAGTTACGCAAATCTTCTGTTGTCATTGCTTCAGTCTTCTTGACATTCAGCTGTAGTTCTGCTTTTGTGCTTTCCTCTTTAACTTTCATCAGCATTTGTTTCAAATCATTACTGGTTTCTGATTTTTAAATTTCTTGTATATTTTAGTGATGCTGTGTATTTCACTTTATATTGTCATACTCTTTGCCATTAAAACTGTAGTGCTGATTTTTAATATTTGAATTTGTATGCTGTTTTTATTGTTCTATGACTATTAGTGTATTTTAGGGCACAGTCCTAGGGTTACTGGGAGGGCACTCCAGGGGCCATAGGCTGTTTTAGTTGTTTGCCTCCAAGGGCAAAGAGACAAGTCCCACTTCAGAAGTGAAGATCAGCTACTGTAAGGCTTCTCCCAGCCATTGAAGAAACCTCTGCCATCTTCCCTTACCAAAGTCAGAGCTCATTGGTACGTGGCTAGGGGCAAAAGAGGACATGGCAGGTGTGGATCAGGATCCAAAGCCTCCTCATTCCCCCAACACTCCCCTGTAATGGGTGTCTGTCTCACTGTTCCATCTGAACTGGTAGAGGCAACTGAGGTGGTAGACTGGTTCTTGGACACAGCGATGGGCTGGAGAGTCAATAAATTGAAGCTGAATCCTGATAAAACAGGGGTGTTTTGTGTTCCAAATTCTTGAGCCCAGGAGGTAGGAATAGGGTCTGTTCTGCATGAGGTTACATTTCCCTAGAAGGAGCAGGGAACATTCCTGGACCATCATTGTCACTGGAGTCTCAGGTGGCCTAGGTGGCTACGAGTGCCTATTTGCAGTTCCAGCCCCTTTTGGACAGAGGTTACATGGCCATGGTACTCCATGTTTTGGTAACTTCCAGTATGGAATATCGCAATGCACTGCCCTTGAAGATAACTTGGAAACTTTAATTGGTCCAAAATACAGCAGCCAGATTACTGACTGGGGCTCCGTTTATATTATATAACTCCTGTTTGAAAACAGCTGCATTGGTTACCAGTTCATTTCTGAGCCCAATTCATGGTCCTCCCATTAGTGTTCAAAGCTCTAAATGATTTAGGCCCCAAATATCTGAAAGACTGTCAATTTCCCTATAGACCCATCAAGTGTTCAAATCAGAAGAGGGGGCCCTCTTGGTAGTTCCACCACCCTCAGAAGTTTGACCAGGGGCAGGTGGCCCAGGAGAGGACCTTCTCTGCGGCATCTTCTAGGCTGTTGAATTTCCTCTCCACAGAGGTGTGCTTGGCACTATCATATAGTTACCGTCGTATGCTGAAGATGCACCTCTTTACCCTAGCCTTTTGACATCTGAGAGATATTTTTCCAGACCAGTCCTATTCCTGTGACTGTAATTTGTTTTAAACTGTTTTTAATATTGAATTTTAAGTAGTAGTAGCAGCAGCAGCAGCAGTTGTTGTTATTTCTGTCCCATTGGAAGCACTTTGAGGGAAATTGTATGAAAAAGCATTTGGAATGGGAAGGGGGTGGATTGGCTCTTCCCTCCCTTCCACCTTGTTGCCTTGCACCCAACAAGGCTTTGGATGTTTTGGATCTTCCATGTTCAGTTCTTCCCAGACCTACCAGTAGGATTACCCTGCCTGTGCTTTACTGTATGTAAGCTGACAAGAGAACACTAATTAGGCAGCAAAGTAAATATTTTTATTAATGAATATTAATATTTTAATGAATATTAATAAATAATACTTCTTCATACAGTACATAACTGATCTATGGAATTTAACTATGGTCACTCTGACAGATGACCTCCTTTGAGGGAAAGTCAGTGAAAGTGCGACCTGCTGTTGCTGTTGGATCTCTCAACAGCTTTTGATACCATAGGCCATGGCATCCTCCTGGAACATCTCCATGGGTTCGGCGTTGGACACATTGTTGTATGGTGGTTCCACTCCTACCTGCATGACTAGTACCAAAGAATAGCATCCTGGGACTACATCTTGGCAGTTTGGCTGCAGGATGCCACAAGGCACTATTTTGTCCCCAAGGCACAGCGGAGGCTGGTGGCTCAGATGGCAGTGGGGCAGTATATCTGCTCCAGGTTTTAGTCTGAACTTTCAAGGAACTGCCCAAGGTGTTTGGGGTGGATTCACTGCCGCATTGACATCGAAGCACCAACCTCCACTGCCTATGTGGGATATAAATGTAAAAAAATAACACAAATATTCGGCATAAAGGGCTGCCCTCTCCCCTCCCAGAGGGCCACGCACCAACAACTGTCTTGTGGAGAGGAAAAGAGAAGGGCAGGCAAAGAGATCACAACTGTCTGCTCCAACTGGACTGCCCTTCCCCACACCCACAGGCCAGCTTGTACTAACTGCCCTGTGAGTAAGACCTCAAGAAAGGAAGGGAAGCAGGTGAAGAAGGTATCATGAGCCTGCTCCTATTTCAAGTGAACTGTCCCTTTCCCACACAGCACCATCTACCACCAACTGCCATGTGGGAAGGAACTTTATGACTTACTGTATGTGTACTGTACTGCTTCTTTTTTTAAGTACCTTGATGTATTTGTAAGCTGCCTTAGAAGCAGGACTGGTACCAGACTTCAGGGGACCGAAGAGCCCCCACCCCTCAATACACACACCACACACTTGGACTATAAATCTATCATTCTAACAGGACTACAGATCTATAAAATCCATAGATCTGTGGGCTGGGGATTTGCATTTTGGGTAAAATAAAATGGCAGATGCCCACAATGGATGGGAGCCAGCTCCGGTCCAAAAGAGGTTTGGATGCCAGACCAAATTAAAATGGCTACTCTGGGAGCCGATGAGGAGGGCACTATGGTGGCACAATCAGGTTGGGTCAATAAGAGGCCCTTCTTACCCACTGGGAGCCTCAGCCAGTGCCCAACCTAACCAACGCCTGGTGCTGTACCTACTTGAGAGGATTTTTATCCTGAAAGCTGGGCTATAAGCAGAGCTTGGAAAAGTTACTTTTTTGAACTGCAACTCCCATCAGCCCCAGCCAGCATGGCCAGTGGATTGGGCTGATGGGAGTTGTAGTTCAAAAAAGTAACTTTTCCAAGCTCTGGATAAGTAATGATAATATTTAAATAAATGTTTCACCAGGCTACAGTGATCCTCTGTTTGCATGTAGCTGTGCCCTTAGTGAAGATGAACATACCAGAGGGAATTGGTACAGGAGGACAGAAAAGGGGCTGCTTAAGCAAAATTGGCTACTTACTATAAAACCAACTCTTCTTTTATTATTATTATTATTATTAAAAATTATATCCCGCCCTTCCTCCAGGTAGGAGCCCATATTATTAATTTATTACCTGCCAGGACAAGTTACAACAGTTTAAAATATTACACTTAAAAACAATGTAAAACAACTTACAATCACAAACTCCACAAAAATAACAGGGTCCTAAAAATATGCAGCTCAGGTGTCAAAGGCCAGGGTTAAGAGGTGCATCGTCTTGGCTGTTTCCAGGAATTAAACTTTTTTGCAACTGTTTCAAGACAATCTCTGCTTATACTCTATCCACCCCACAGATAAGCCTACTTCTCTTTTTGAGCTTTTAAAATTATTTCTGGCTGGCTTACACACAGTAAGTAGTAAACACATCTCTGCAGGAGATCCAAGAAGAATCTTCAGAGATAGTCACAGCACTGACAAACTGCTCCTTGGGATGAGGTGTCTGAAAGGGGAGATGCAATAGCAGCTGTGCACACAACAGAGACAAAAATGCATCCTTCTCCAGTTGCCCCATGAGCTTCATTGTCAAATTTCTGCATCCCAGAGACAGCACCATTGATCCAACCTAGTGTGGCAGTCTCCCAGGGACCATAGCTTTCTACCCTCCACCTTTAAGGACTAATGAATTTATTTTAGCCTAAGCTTTTATGGACCAGAGTCGACTTCATCATAGTCAAGTGTTACTCTCAGTTGTCAGGTCTATAAACACACAACTGTGAGCAAGGGGGGTTGTAAACACTGGGGTTAAATGTCAATGTAATGCAAAGCATACAATCTGTAACAACTCATGCAGAATTACCACAGTGGCCAGCGGCCCTATTGTCTTATTTGTTTATTTATTTATTTTATTTATTTAGTTTAATTTATATACCGCCCTAAGCCCGAAGGCTCTCTGGGCGGTGTACAAAAAGATAAAAACAAGCACAATATATAAATACAATAAATACAATAAATAATAATAATAATAAAACAATAACGAACCAAACAACATCCAAAATACGGAAATGCTGTTTAAAATACACTTTAAAATGCCTCGGAGTATAAAAAGGTTTTCACCTGGCGCCGAAAAGATAGTAGCATCGGCGCCAGGCGCACCTCATCAGGAAGACTGTTCCACAGTTCGGGGGCCACTACTGAAAAGGCCCTGGTTCTAGTCATCACCCTCCGAGCCTCTCGATGGGATGGTACTTGGAGGAGGGCCTTAGATGTTGAGTGTAGTGTACGGGTAGGTTCATATTGGGAGAGGCGTTCCACCAGGTATTGCAGTCCCATGCCGTGTAGGGCTTTATAGGTCAAAACCAGCACTTTGAATCTAGCCCGGAAACAAATAGGAAGCCAGTGCAGACGGGCCAGAACAGGTGTTATATGAGCAGACCTTCTGGTCCGCGTCAACAATCTGGCCGCTGCATTCTGGACTAGCTGTAGTTTCCGAACAGTCTTCAAGGGCAGCCCCATGTAGAGCGCGTTGCAGTAGTCCAATCTAGAAGTTGCCAGAGCATGAACAACTGAAGCGAGGTCGTCACTGTCCAGATAGGGACGTAGCTGGGCTACCAATCGAAGATGGTAAAAAGCATTCCGTGCCACCGAGGCCACCTGGGCCTCAAGAGACAGGGAAGGATCGAAAAGAACTCCCAAGCTACGAACCTGTTCCTTCAAGGGCAGTGTAACCCCATCAAGAACAGGATGAACATCCACCATCTGAGCAGAGAAGGCACTCACCAACAGTGTCTCAGTCTTGTCTGGATTGAGCTTCAGTCTGTTAGCTCCCATCCAGTCCATTATCGCGGTCAGGCAACGGTTTAGCACATTAACAGCCTCACCTGAGGAGGATGAAAAGGAGAAATAGAGCTGCGTGTCATCAGCGTACTGATGACAACACAGCCCAAAACTCCTGATGACCGCACCCAGCGGCTTCATGTAGATGTTGAAAAGCATGGGGGACAGTACCGATCCCTGCGGGACTCCACAATGGAGAGTCCAGGGTATCGAGCAATGTTCCCCAAGCACCAACTTCTGGTGGCGACCCACCAAGTAGGAGCGGAGCCACTGCCAAGCAATACCCCCAACTCCCAACTCCGTGAGTCTTCCCAGAAGGATACCATGGTCGATGGTATCAAAAGCAGCTGAGAGATCAAGGAGAATCAACAGGGTCATACTCCCCCTGTCCCTCTCCCAACAAAGGTCATCATACAGGGCGACCAAGGCTGTTTCGGTACCAAACCCAGGCCTAAAACCGGATTGAAACGGATCAAGATAATCAGTGTCATCCAAGAGTCCCTGGAGCTGGCCGGCCACCACCCGTTCCAGAACCTTGCCCAGGAACAGAACATTCGCCACAGGTCTATAGTTGTTCAAGTTATCTGGGTCCAAGGAGAGTTTCTTCAGGAGTGGTCTCACTACCGCCTCTTTTAGGCAGTCAGGGACCACTCCCTCTCTCAAAGAGGCGTTTATTATCTCCTTGGCCCAGCCGGTGGTTCCGGTCCTGCCAGCTTTCACCAGCCAAGAGGGGCAAGGGTCCAGAACAGATGTGGTCGTCCGCACCAGTCCAAGGACCTTGTCAACATCCTCAAGCTGTACGGACTGAAATTCATCCAATAAATAAGGACAAGACCGCGTTCTGGATGCTTCGTTGGAACTCACTGTCATAACATTGGAGTCTAAGTCCCGGCGAATGCATGCGATCTTATTCATGTTTTCTAGGGTTCAGTCATCGCACTTAAAACAAATTCAGTGTCTACATCACAGAAGGGGAACCTGTGGCCGTCCAGATGTTGTGGACCAACTCCCATCAACCCTAGCCAACATAGCCAATTGTCAAGGATGATGGGTTGTAGTCCAACCACATCTGGAGGGCCACAGGTTCTCCACCCCTAGTCTAGCTCTACCTCAATATGGAAACTTCCCAAGATGGAACCATACTCTGGAATCCCCCATAAAGTAACAGTCTGCTGTGCAGTGTAACCCTGGAATTGTTTTGAAATGAATGCTCTGTTGCACTTACTGGGCCTATTGCAGTTCCTGATTTTCAGAAATCCCTCTCCTGCTCTATCTTGTATTTCAGTAACAAGAGTGTTTTTTTAAAAAATGTATCTTGTTTTGTCTCACCATCACTCACTCATTCTCAGGTTGGCTGCACAGCACAGATTTTGATCTCAGCGTCTTTCACCAGTGAACTCAGTCCTCTGATCCTTTCTGCTTCAGTAGGATTCTGCTTACACACCACGTAGAGGTCTTTAAATCCAGCTGGCATGACACATCTAATGACATCTGTTCTGTCAGCCCCAGATCTGCAGCTCCTGACTCCCAATAGCCAGAGGGAAGGGTGCAGAGGAGAGAAAGAATAAGCTCTTAAATAGAATCCATGGTATGCCCAGATTGACTCCAGAATTGACTAATGTCATGCCATTTGTTCTAGCACTTGGTCTTGTTCATAAGGGCCACAACTGGGATGTCACTTGACATGTGATGGTGTTTTGGTGTATTGTTTAGGTGGCTCATGCTCAAAAAATATTTGGGATGCTATCTAGATCAGTGGTTCTCAAATTCCCACCATCACCCCCCGACCACTTGAAAAATGCTGAGGGTCTTGGCAGACCACTTAATTGTTTTTCTGCCTGATATAGCGATTGCAATGTGCTGTGCTAGATACTGTGTGATTTTTAATAGCATATGTATTGTGTCTTTTATTTCTTATATTGTATTTTATTGCATCACAATTTGAATGTTATGGAATAAAATCCAAAACAAGTAATATAAGAAGCAATACAAACACAATTAAAAAACAACATAAAACTTTGATGCTGACACACTGCAAATCACCTGGATAAAGCTGATGGACCACTGGTGGTCCGTGGACCACAGTTTTGAGAACCCCTGATCTAGATTCCTGGAAGATGTATTGTTCTTCTAGAAAATTATTTAGGGCTCTCTCATTGTTTTTCTTCTAGATATGTCTGTGGTTGGCCGGTGGCTGAGACTATGCAGGTTGATAGGGCAGAGACCTGGAGAGAGCTTGTTATGAACTCAGCAATTCAGATAGTGGCAGACAGAGGAAGGCATGGGGATAGGATGAGTTGCTGCAAGGGAAGTGAAGATCAATAAGTAATTGTATTCCCTCCTTCCAGTCCTCCTGTCATCCAGTGGTGACCCTGGCTGCATATACACCATACAATTAAAGTACGTCCTCCCCCAAAGAATCCTGGAAACTGTAGTTTACCCTTCACAGAGCTACAATTCCCAGCACACTTAGCAAACTACAGTTCCCAGGATTCTTGGGAGGGGGAGAGGAACTCATGTGTTTTAAATGTATGGTGTGTATGCAGCCCCTGAAAGTTTAATACCAGGTCAGTGAACAATTTACAATTCCCTGCTCTCCAGGAGATTCAGATTATGTGGACTACAGTTTCTGTCATCTCCAACCTTTGGCCATGTTGGCTGGGACAGATGGGAGTTGTAGTCTGCAACATCTGGAGGCCACCATGTCTACACCTGCATTATGGATGCCTAGTTGGACCAGGTAGAGGGCATAGTTAGTTCTGGCTTTGTCTGCAGGATTTCTCCATGTAGTAGTAGCAGTAGCCACATAGCTGTGGAGGGAAGCGGTGGATGGAGTTGCAGTGGTTCATAGTGATTCCATCTCCCTGTGAGGGTGCCTATTCCAGCAGTCATCCAGTTTTTACTGTGTTTCTGGATGTGGTTGTGTAAGAAAGAGTAGTGATTTGGTTGATGATGGGTTTTTTGACTACACAACAGTCTCCCTGTTTGGGCTAGTCTATAGGTGTGGTGTTTTACACGGACTTCAGCATTCATGCCAAACCTGCTGTTGGGTATAGCTTATGATTTCATGGCATCCATAGTTCTGTGTAGGTTGATATCTGGATGGAATGGCAGTGATCATGAGGGAACTTGTGCCTGATAGGTGGTGATCTGGGGATGGGGGAAATTGATATGGTTCTCTTGTAATAAACAGATCACTACCTGGTCAGACTGAAGCTTGTTATGACGCCTTACCTGTGGAGGAATGGGGAATCTCTTAGAATGGCCCACCCCGCAGACTGATGGCTCTAGATAGATCTTTGACATCTGTAGAACAATTTACTGTTGCCACAGCTAATCTAGGGCCAGACCTACCATTAGGAAGAATGAGGCAGCCATCCTAGATAGCAGATTCTGGGCATCATGAAAGGACAGCAAATTATTTCTTTAATTTATTATGACTGTATTTTTACTGCCAGGGCAGGAGAAATGTGTCTATGAGATTTTGTGCCACAGGTGCCAAATTGACTTGGCTGGCTTTGGGAACTATCTACCTTGACCTTGGGGGCGGGGCGGGGGGGAGCACACTATTTTCTACTTTGCATCAAACAGCAAAATGTCTTGGGCCAGTTCTAGTTCTGTCAAAGCAATGGGAACAAGGAAATGATTGCTCCCAAATGTCCTCTCCTGCTTTTAAGATCCTGAGCAGAGCCCTGGTTTTCTGGGGATTTGACAGCAACAAAACAGCAGAGATGACAACTAAGTGCAATGGTGGAGAGAACTCATAAGTGGAGAAAGCCCCTGCATTGTGGAATTCCCTGAGACATTATGGTGAAGTGCAGATAAGACATCAAAATAATAACTGATCCGAGGAAACATGACAGACAGCTCATTTTAGGGCCTACTCCATGGGAACAATGGTGTCAAATAAATCATACTTTTCTGCCAACAGTCTGTCTGCACAGACACAGCCAGCAGAACTGTGATGAGTGGCAAGAAGCCTGTTGCATCAGGGATTGAACTTGAGACCTTCTGCATGCACTGCAGATGCTCTGCCAATGAGCTATGGTGTCTGGGCAGCTGAACACCTAAACTGATCCAGGTACGCAGAGCCATAAAACAGAAAAGCAAGAGTTGATGTGGTCCGGTTAATCCAAAATGATTCTCACTAATGTATGCCTTAAAAGTAAGGATTTTATGTTTTGTGCCACTTTTTCATATAAATGATTACTATCTTGTACTTAAAAGGGCCAATTTCTTCATACATAAAGCAGCTTTGTATGTACATATTAGGGGATGCCACCCTTGCTCACTTCATTCACTCATCCCGCCCCCTAAATTCCTTGCCCAAACCACCCCCTCCCCTTAGAGTTCACAACAAAACTCTTACCATCCTGACCCCATTCTTCCCCTTCCACGCCGGAGCTACAAGAGAACCTCATCTATCTCCTGGCCCCCTCTCCAAACTCCCCCCTCCAGGTCACCAAACCTCCTTACTCTGCCGCCCTCTTTAGGTTGTCAAGCCACCTTGCTCTCCTCCCTTCAGACCACCTGCCGTGAGCAGAGGAGGTAGGCGGCCAATGGGGGCAAGTGACACAGGAATGATCAGAATAGGACAGGGCAGCTCCTCAGCAGCCATCCTGCTCTCTTGCCACTTCCCTCCTCCTCGCCCTCCACCACTGAAGCTGAAACAACAACGTTGGTGAGATGGACAGTGGCAAAAAAAGAGCAGGATGGCTGCTGAGGAGCCGCACCATGGCATGACTGGTTCTCCATGGCTCACTTTGGCCTGCTGCTACCACTGTTGCCCTCCAACATTGCTGTGATGGCCTGCCAGCATTTAGGAGGCTGCTATCATGCCATAGATCTCAGGGCCATCTTAGACAAATACTACATGTAAGGCATATTTAAGATTTGCCTCGATGAACCAGAGCAAAGGTCTCTCTAGCCTAGTATCTAACTTCTACTGGGTTTCTGATGTTTTGTTGATGACTTTTTATTGTGTAAGCTGCTATGGAATTTTTCAATCAAATCCGTAAAATATATAAATAAATACTGACAGTGGCACTAGTGAGAGTATAGGAAACTAGGGATGGGGGAGAATTCAGTTCAATTCAGTTCACATTTATAAGTGAACCTACCTAATTCGCACTTTCCAAAACATAAGCAAACTGAAACCACTACCTTTTGAAATGTGCTCTTCCCTGAATTTTGCAATGTAGTTCTCCAGAACATGCAAAAAAATGCATCTATTGGGGCAATGTGCACATAAAAATGCATGTATTGGTGAAACTAACACACAAAATGCAGTATATTAAGAAAAATTGCTCTGTAAAAATGTGTACATTAAGGCAAAATTCCCTGCAAAAATGTTTCTATTCAGCACAATTCGCCCTAATATGCTGGTGAATTTTCATAAGGCCTTTAAAAAAAACCCAGCAAAAAATCTTAAACTGATGTAGAAACCTAAGGTTGGAAAAATTAGAAGCCCAAAATGGACAGGTTCCCCCATTCCTATTAAGGGAAGAGCTGTGGTGTGAGCACTTCCTACATAACCCAGGGCTTCTCACATTACCAGAGTGGTGTGCAACAATCCGCAATGGAATGGCTTCCTCATTGTAAATGCAACATGAGAAGGAGTCCATTCCATCCAAGGCTGTCTGCCCTGTTGTTTGCTAAGACTAACCTAAGAAAGAGAATTTTATTGTCACAGCATGGGCAATGACCAGCTTTTTAAAATAAATTTCCTGGCACAAATAATGGACCTGACAGCAGATGATAGCAACATGGCAATTAAATGTCATATTTAACATGTGCTCTGCTATGCCATTATAAATGTAAATGGTAATGACATTAGCAACTCATGTTTCATATTAAAGCACCAGCTGCCAGCTGTTTTGCTGCCACCTGCTTCCTCCTTTATCTTCTGCTATTAAGGGGCAGGGAAAGCACTTACTGTACATTCACATAACATTCTAACAAAAGAAAAACAAACTGGATCTCTTCCCCCTTTTGTCCCAGGAACTAAGAGCTGACTGGTCTTAGTGTGTAGCTTTGGCGATTTCAGCAGGCATTGCCTAGAAAGACACTTTATCTTTGCAACCCTGCCTGAAAAGAAAGAGCTTGGACTCTCAAGAGTTTATTCTGGCCCACTTGCACTGGTTGCCAATATGTTTCCGGGCCAGATTCAAAGTGTTGGTATTGACCTATAAAGCCTTATACGGTGCGGGACCACGATACCTTGCGGAATGCCTCTTCCAATATGAACCAGCCCGTACACTACGTTCTGCTACGAAGGCCCTCCTCTGGGTTCCAACTGACAGGGAGGCCCGGAGGGTGGTGACAAGATCTAGGGCCTTCTCAGTGGTGGCCCCCGAACTATGGAACAGTCTCCCCGAGGAAGTACGCCTGGCACCGACTCTGCTCTCTTTTCGGCGCCAGGTCAAAACCTTCCTATTCTCTGAAGCATTTTAAGTTAAATTGATTTACTTTTAAAAATGTTATTGTATTGGATTTTTGATTGTATTATTTGGTATTATTTTGTTATTTATTGCATTTTTATGCTATTTTATGTTCACCGCCCAGAGAGCTATTGCTAGTCGGGCGGTATATAAATCTAATAAATGAAATGAAATGAAATTTAATTGTTACTACATTTATATCCCACCTTTCCTCCACAGAGCTCAAGGTGGTGTACATAGTTCTCCACCTGTCCATTTATCCTCACAACAACCCTGTGAGATAGGTTAGGCTGAGAGGCAATGACTGGCCCATGGTCGCCTAGTGAGCTTCATGACTGAGTGGAGATTTGAACCCGGGTCTCCCAGGTCACAATCCAACACTCTAACCACTTTGCCACACTGGAGGTGTAAATTCTGGAGCTTGCCGAACTCTGTATGCAGTACAAAATTCTAGTTTGTGAGTTCTGCAGAACCGTGGAATACCCATAGCCCTGCCAATAGGACTTGCATATAGGTCTCTGTGCATAACTGACATTGGTGCAAATGTGCAAATGGGATGAGGATGATAAGGAGGAAGAATGTGCTATAGCAGTGGTGGTGAGGACTTCCAACTCCCAACAGCCCCAGCCAACATGGCCAACAGTCAAGGATGATGGAAGTTGTAGCCCAACAGTAGCTGCAGGGCTAAACGTTCCCCGTTCCTGTATTATAGTAATGTTCCCTCCTTGATGCTGCACACACAGCTTCCTTTGATAATGTCCAAATATCTATCCAGAGGAAGTTGGTGTTAATAGAAAGTATGAGATGCAGAGCTTGGCAAAGTTACTTTTTTGAACTACAATTCCCATCAGCCCAATCCAGTGGCCATGCTGGCTGGGGCTGATGGGAGTTGTAGTTCAAAAAAAGTAACTTTTCCAAGCTCTGCGATGTAGCAAGGGCATTTAGGGAATCAAACCATTGCATAATAGTTGGCGGATATTTGTCCTTCCAGGCTCAACAATTAAGGTTCTTAGTGACCATTAGGGCACACAAAGTCCATTCTTGTTGCTCTGTTGCTAATCCCCATGTAATAAGAATGTAACAAATGTCTGGAGGGCTAAAAGTTTCCCATGTTTGTGTGATAGTAATGTCACCTCCTCCATGCTGTACACAAACCTCCTTGGATACTTAAGAATAAACTCTCTGGCGCCGTCCCTTCTCCAACACAAGGAATGCTAATACACAGCACATAAAAGGACAACAAAAGGTTGCATCCACCTAAGCCCTACTCAGCAAGGACTCTTTGAAATTAATGAGCCTAATTTAGTTGTGGCCATTAATTTCAATGGGTCTACTCTAAGTAGAACTAGCCCTGGATACAACCCAAAAAGATAAGAAGTCCATAAAACAACAATTGATAAAAATGTAAATTTTTCCAATCAGAATAAATTTTTAAAAATCAGAAATAACCACAACTTAAAGTCTAATACATTTAACATAAGCAATTCCTATTTGAATCATGCCAGGGGGAAAAATATGCCAACTGGAACTGATAAATGTGCCAGAGTAATGCATTAGAAATTCACTTGGGCTTGCGGGTTCTAATCTTGTCCATCTTGTTTAGCACAGCATGTCTAGATCTGGATTATGCAAAGCTCTCTCTTTTTTAAGAGTGTTCAGAAATCTATATGGAAAAACCAAATTGTATGATAATGGCAAAAAAAAACCTGATTCCCACCACCCCCAATACTAGTTTGTAGCAGAAACTCTAACAGAAGTTGGTGCTATTGAGGGCAGTCCACCAATGCATATATAAAACATAAGTGGAATTAATATTTTTGTCAAGTTGTCACTCAAGCTAGGATCAGGTGTTTTTCCATCTAGATTGCCTTGAAAATGAATATTAACACTTATGTTTAATGATAATATTCATTTTCAAGGCAATCTAGATGGAAATACACCTGATTCTAGCCTGAGTGATAACATGATGAAAATGTGAAAAAATTATTTTTGCACTAAAGGCTTTCAAGCCCATGCAGCCAAAGTGCTTGGGAGCAGGCTGCAGTATATGTTTTTAAATTGTTTTTAAAAATGTGTTTTTAAATTTGTATATTTGTTTTTAATGTTTTAAGTGCTGTAAACCGCCCAGAGACCTTCGGCTATGGGGCCGTATACAAAAATGTAATAAATAAATAAATAATGCTGTTGTGACACTTTGCAAAAGACCAGCTGTCTCCGAAAGTTTAGGAGGAACCATTTCCACAAAGGGTTCTGAAAATGACAGATATAAAGTTCATCTGTGCCATAGGACAGGAATCACCAACCTGGTTGGCCCATCGCCCACACTACAACCAAGCACACACCGTAGCCTATTCTATTGTAGCCTACACAGCAGAATGCTTTTTCAAAACTAATTTCAGTGCAGAGGGGGGGGGAACTCTAGGGGCAGCAGAGAAGGTGGGTGCATGGGCAAGCCCTGCTTTCAGAGGGGAGATTTCACTCACAGAATTTTATCCCAGCCAACTACTGATAATTAGGATCATGAATCTCAATGCTCCCACAAATTAGAGGGTTGGGGGACCCTTCAAAGCAGCATGCCTCATGCAGCAAAATGTCTTTCACCTAGCTTAATTTTTGTCTCACCTGAATCTCTCATCATTCAATTTCATTGATGACCCCATACTCTAGTATTTTATTTGTAATTGCAATTATTCCCCACCGTTCTCCAAGCAGTGGCGGCTGGTGACTCCATGTCAGCTGGGCAGTGGAATCTGCTCCGGGTTGTAGTCCAAAGTCTCAAGGAGCTGCCCTTTGACAGCTCCCTGAAAGTTTGGACTAAAACCTGGAGCAGATTCCACTGCCCCACTGACATGGAGTCACCAGTTCTCACTGCTTCCTAGGAGCTCAAAGTGGTGTACATGACTCTCCCCATCTCCGTATTATCCTCACAACAACCCGCTGAGATCACTCAGTAGCCATTATGGCTGAGGATCTGAACCCTGGTCTCCCAGGTCCCAGTCCAACACCTAAAGTACTGTGCTTATCCCTAACCATTTTCTCCTCCCCACGGTTACTTCTATGTTCTGCTGTTTGTGGTGCGGAAAGCTTGTGATATGTGTATTTACCTCCCACTCCCCCTGCCCCAACTTTTCACAAAGACCTGTCATAAAACAACTGTCTGGATGTCTTAACTCCCTGGCTTTTCTAAATGTTGCTTGTCTGCTTTGTACAGATTTGCCTAAATGCAGCTCTGTCACTTGTAATGAGGTAATAGGCCTTAAAATTACTTGTGTGTCATCTCATTGCTTCTTCCAGAGGTACATCTGATCCTTTTCCTAAACTGATGCCATTATCACAGCGTTCCTTCTGCTGGAGCCTGTTCCTTATAGATATCAGTTTCCCAGAATATTTACAAGGCAATTCCTGAGGCAGCCGGTAGCAGTTCACAGGGAGATTGAGATGATTCCAGTATTTTCTCTCTCGACTTCTGGAATATACCTTAAAAAAACTGCTTCAGCAGGTCTGTAGTGTTCAATTTGAACACTACTGTTTAAGAAATATTTCTTTATATTTTCTATTCCCCAAACAGTGGACAAGTTGATTCCATTGGAGAATATTGTTATTAAGCCAATCTAAGCCTTCAACATAATTCAGAAATGTACAGGTTGAGCAGGCATGGAGAGACTCTGAGGGCCAGATTTGGTGGGGGGGGGTCATAGGTTGCATTCAGCCCCTGGCCTAAGGTTCCCCATCCCTGGTCTATGGAAAGCAATTTCCATCCCTAACAAGTGGATATGATTTGCCTTCCTGACACTGGAAAAAGGTAACTATCCATTAGTTTCACAATTCCTTACAAACAGCCAGGCTTAAGTCATCTCTTTGTTTGCATTATAGGACAGTGAGATTGCAACTGGATTTAGACAATCTGTATTCAAAGGAGACGCACAAATAGTGATAAAGGCTGGGACAAATCTATAAGGAACGACTTAGGGAGATGGCTGTGGACTGATCACAGGGTGGCTGCTTTCTCATTGGCCAAAAAAGGAAAGAAATATGACACATTGTGCAGATTTCAGAACTGCATAAACAGATTTCGCCCAACCGAATTTACATGTACAGATGCAAGTTTTGAAATAATTACTATAATGTGAAACGAAATATCTTTCTCCATAGTGGAAAAGACTGGGACCAGGTGACCTGTGGGGCTGCTCAGTCTGTCCATCCTGGTGCTCATTGCTGATAGGCAATTTCAAGGCACCTGCTCTCCCTTCTTATGGATCTTTACTGTGAACTCAGAGCAGGCAGCCCTTCAAATAGAGGATGCCTTCAAACAGAGAATTATTTTGCCTAAAGTATGCATTTTTGCAAGCAGTTTCCCCTTATATAATACATTTTTGTAATTTATTGATACTAATACATGGAAAGCCTTCTCCTTCCCCCAATTTCTGCCCAACAAAGTCTCTCAGGCTGTTGTTACTGAAAATATAGGTAGGCCAACAGGAAGCAAGGTAATGGGTCATTTCTCCCACCCATTCCTATTCAGGGTTAGCCAACTTGTTGCCCTCCAGGTGTTGTCGGACTCTCCCATCAGCCCCAACCACCATGACCAATAAGCAAGAACAATGGAAGGTAGTCCAGCAACAGCTGCAGTGCACCACATTGGCTACCCCTGCTCTGGTACTTCTATCCATAACTGATGGGTTGCAAGCGGCACTGGATTCATATGTTAAGAAGATAATCTTCTTGCTGACAACCTCCAACATGGCACATTCTGTGTAATAAACATGTTACATGCCTCATGGCCAAGTGACAGTACTCTGAATGTGTTTCCCCATGCATCCTCATGAAGGAATATAGTTGGATTCAAACTGTTTTTTCAATGAAACTAACAAATATGTTCAAGGATCATTAGGAGTTAATATTTTTGGTGACAGCAGCACATTTGATCATGGTGCATAAATGGAAGATGCTTGAGGGACCGGCTCTGGACTTGTTGTATTGCTACTTATGGAATACAGCTGTAGTTGAAAGACTAATCCACCACCTAAAGGTCTTGAGAGGCAAGGATGAGCCAGACGTACTTTATGTAATATGCCACAGACTGACTCTTTTCATTATCTGGACTGACAATATTCTCCTTCACAGTACAAAGCCAAGTTTGGTTGGCTGCTTGACTGATGTTCTGGGGGGGTTCAGTTTATGGTTAGGGTGATAGAACTCTTTCCTTGTAGTTTGGAAGATGTGATCTGGAAGGGGATGTAGAAGATAGAGACATACAGTCTCATGCTGGCACAGGAGGATCATCGAAATTAGTTGTCTTGTTTTTTCTGAGCCTTTAAAAAAACATCAGAGTAGAAGCAGCCTGCCCTGCACCCACACATCCAAGGAAAATCAGGCACTCCAAAGTATCAGCTTCCCAAATCCTCCTGCCCTTTTTCTTCCGGCGGGATGAAGTTCATTTATTACACATGCGCAGGCACCTCACATGTTGAAGTAGTAGTACATGTTGAAGTAGACCACACAGCTTGTCCCATCCCTAACATTGCACATCCAGACCAGACCTGGCTGTTGACATCTGCACATCTAGAGGGCCATGTTTCCCCAGTCCAGGTCTAAGGGTTGTATTCAATGTAGGACTAAGGTAATCATTCCATCAACAAGTCTTTCTCCTCGCCTGATGGAAAAAGCTCCCCTTCTCCCTGCCTACATCTCCCCAAATATGTTCCGGGTTTCCCCCAGAGCTCATTTGGGGACAGTGCGAGGCTTGCATGAGGGGAGGAGAGGAAGGAATCCTGTTGAGCTAAGACAAAAAGTGAGTGGAAAACTGTCCTCAATATTAAAATGTCTGTTATCTAGTCTTCCCCCCTCTAGAATGCACACCTTAATGTGGTGAGGGGGTTTGAGAGTGTTGAGAAACTGAGAGCAATGCCGTCAGGAGTACAGACCAAGAGGCTAGACTCCTAGCAGGGGCACCCAAGGCGGAATTATCAAAGTTGAGACACCAGACTAAGATGCATTCAAACTCAGAGAAGGGCAATGGTAAGCCACCTCTGAATACCTCTTACCACGAAAACCCTATGAACAGAGTTTCCAAAATGCAACACAAGATAGTGCTGGAAGATGAGACCCCCAGGTCAGAAGGCACTCACCGAGCTACTGGGGAAGAACAAAGGACAAGTACAAGTAGTGCTGTGACTAATGACACAGCTGGGTCAAAGCCAAAAGGAAGCCCAGAGGCTGGTGTGCAGATGCGAAAGGAGAGTCCAGAGTTGTACAACGCACACAATAGGAACATAGAACATGAGTAGCATGAACCAGGGAAAGTTAGAAATTGTCAAGCAAGAAATGGAACATATCAACATTACAATACTTGGCATGAGTGAATTAAAATGGACAGGAATGGGACATTTCAATCAGGCAACTATAAAATATTTTATGCAGAAAATGAGAAATTAAGAAGAAATGGGGTTGCTTTAATAGTGAGAAGTCATGTAGTAAAAGAAATTAGGAGCTACAACGCAAGGTCTGAGCGAGTGATATCGATGAGATTTAACGGGAAACCTATTAACATAACCATCATCCAAGTCTATGCTTCAATGGCAAACGCAGAAGAAGAGGAATTGGAGAGATTTTACGCAGTACAGGAAGAAATTGATCACACACCAAAACAAGATGTGATGATAATCATGGGGGACTGGAATGCAAAAGTAGAGAACAGAGAAGAACTAGGAATTGTGGGGAAATGGGGCCTAGGAGACAGAAATGAAGCAGGAGAAACACTTATTGGATTCTGTGAAACCAATAATTTGTTTCTTGCAAACACATTTTTTGAGCAACCGAACAGACGACTGTACACATGGACATCACCAAATGGTCAATATAGGAATCAAATTGATTATATAATTGGTAGCAGAAGATGGAGAAGTTCCATACTTGCTGTGAAAACAAGACCAGGAGCAGACTGTGGTACAGATCATGAACTGGTCATATCGAAAATCAGAGTAAAGCTAAAGAAGAACAACAAAGCAATCATAATGCCAAAATAAAATTTAAATAACATCCCAGAAGAATATAAAGATCAATGGCTACTAGCCATGATGGCTGTGCTCTGCCACCCTAGTCAGAGGCAGCATGCTTCTGAAAACCAGTTGCCGGAAGCCTCAGGAGGGGAGAGTGTTCTTGCACTCGGGTCCTGCTTGCGGGCTTCCCCCAGGCACCTGGTTGGCCACTGTGAGAACAGGATGCTGGACTAGATGGGCCACTGGCCTGATCCAGCAGGCTCTTCTTATGTTCTTATGTTCTTAAATAAGGAACAGGTTTGAGGCTTTGAATTTAGTTGACAGAGAACCAGAAGTCAGAGACATGATCAGGGAAGAATGCAAAAAGACAATAGCTCTAGTTAAAAAGGGAGAAAGACCTCAATGGATGACTGAAGAAACTCTTAAAATGGTTAAAGAGAGAAAGAAAGCAAAAGCAAAAGGAGATAGAAACACAGTCAGAACCCTAAATGCAACAATATAATGACTAGTATATAGGGACAAAGAGAACTACTACAATAGTTACTATATAGAAATAGAAGAGGACAACAAAAAGGAAGAACAAGAGCCCTGTTCCAAAAGATTAGAGAAATGAAAGGGAAATTTAAACCAAGAGTAGGGATGTTCATGGAGGAACTGTATGATGAAGAACCAGACATTTTAGAATTTGAGGTGAAAGCTGCTCTTAAAATACTTGGAAGAAACAAATCACCAGGAACAGATGGCATACCAATAGAGTTGCTACAAGCTATTGAGACTGAATCTGTCCAAATTTTGACAAAAATTTCTCAAGAAATATGGAAAACTAAACAATGGCCCACAGACTGGAAGCATTCAATATATATCCCACTTCCAAAGAAAGGGGATCCCAGAGAATGCAGTAATTACCGAACTATTGCCTTAATATCCCATGCAAGTAAAGTAATGCTCAAGATTCTACAACAAAGGCTCTTACCATATATGGAGCGAGAAATGCCAGACGTCCAAGCTGGATTTAGAAAGGGAAGAGGCACCAGAGATCATATTGCAAACATACGTTGGATAATGGAACGGATGAAGGAATTTCAGAAGAAAATCACCCTGTGCTTTATAGACTACAGCAAAGCCTTTGACTGTGTAGATCATGAAAGACTATGGAATGCTTTAAAGGAAATGGGGGTGCCACAGCATCTGATTGTCCTGATGCACAACCTATACTCTGGACAAGAGGCTACCGTAAGGACAGAATATGGAGAAACCGATTGGTCCCCATCGGAAAGGGTGTGAGACAGGGTTGTATTTTATCACCCTATTTGTTTAATCTGTACGCAGAACATATCATACGAAAAGCGGGATTGGACCAAGATGAAGGAGGTGTGAAAATTGGAGGGAGAAACATCAATAATTTAAGATATGCAGATGATACCATACTCTTAGCAGAAACCAGTCATGATTTGAAACAAATGCTGATGAAAGTTAAAGAGGAAAGCACAAAAGCAGGACTACAGCTGAACATCAAGAAGACTAAAGTAATGACAACAGAAGATTTATGTAACTTTACAGTTGACAATGAGGACATTGAACTTGTCAAGGATTATCAATACCTCGGCACAGTCATTAACCAAAATGGAGACAATAGTCAAGAAATCAGAAGAAGGCTAGGATTGGGGAGGGCAGCTGTGAGAGAACTAGAAAAGGTCCTCAAATGCAAAGATGTATCACTGAACACCAAAGTCAGGATAATTCAGACCATGGTGTTCCTTATCTCTATGTATGGATGTGAAAGCTGGACAGTGAAAAAGGTGGATAAGAGAAAAATCAACTCATTTGAAATGTGGTGCTGGAGGAGAGCTTTGCGCATACCATGGACTGCGAAAAAGACAAATAATTGGGTGTTACAACAAATTAAACCGGAACTGTCACTAGAAGCTAAAATGATGAAACTGAGGTTATCCTACTTTGGACACATCATGAGAAGACATAATTCACTAGAAAAGACAATAATGCTGGGGAAAAACAGCAGGGAGTAGAAAAAGAGGAAGGCCAAACAAGAGTTGGATTGATTCCATAAAGGAAGCCACAGACCTGAACTTACAAGATCTGAGCAGGGTGGTTCATGACAGATGCTGTTGGAGGTTGCTGATTCATAGGGTTGCCATAAGTTGTAATCGACTTGAAGGCACATAACAACAACAACATATCTAGTCTTCAATTACCTGAATTCGTCTCCTCCCATATTAAAATGGAAAGACTTTGAGGAGCCACACACACACAAAAAAACCTTTTGGCTTCATGGCATTAGAAGTGAGGGACCCATAGGAGCAGTCAATATTTTACTCACTCACTCACTCTGGAGTCACCCCGCAAAAAAATCTCTCATGGGGGGCCAGACAGGATCAGGAAGATGCTCTCAGGTGTAGCTGAGACCTGTTCATCTCACTCAATAGAAATATTAACTGTCCCATTAACTGTGCCTCACCATGATTACACAGCTGTAACAAGACATCTAATGGGAGACCGCCTGGGAATACAGGCTTAGAGGAAGACAATGGTAAACCACCTCTGAATATCTCTTACCATGAAAACCCTATGAATGTATCCAAAAAGATTCATAGTGTCACCTTAAGTCATACTCGAAGGAATGTAACAAACAAGACTCCTAACAGAAGTCCCTTGCCATTCTTCTTTACAGAAGATGCTTTGGAACAGGTAAATCTGCTCTGATGGGCAACAAGGACATTCTGGTTACAGTGGAAAAGCAGTTAGTTTGGCAGCATAACCTATGAATTTAGACTCTGCACTGTTCAGTGTCTTCTCCAAAAATTACTCCCCATTCAGATTATTTATTTAATAAAACTGTTGCATTCATGACAAAAGTAGCCAATTATGCCTCTGCGCAGAGCTCCCATTTATTTTCCCTGCTGACAGTGGGTCCTTTAGATTTAAAAGTTGAGAATTAAAATAAATAAATTTATAAACACAATGCAGCCTGAAGACTGAGCAGCTAATAGTAAATTAAGGAGTACTTTACTAATGTTTATATACAACAAAGTTAAAATAACCAAGACATAATGAATGCTAACATTTTCAGTCTACTGGCAGCAAAAACCGATTCTATAAAGCCAGTCCAAATTAAAAGAGCTTGCAAAGCATTTAATAAGAAGATCCTCTGATTTAGGTTTTGGTGTGAACATTTTCCAGTGGAATTTAAATCAGGATTTTAGGCCTACAGGGCAATAGGGAATTTGGCATCTGCTAAAGCCATTATACACTGGATGGTTTTTTCCCATGCTAGGCAGTTGAGATACACAGCAAAAAATTCTGTACTTGTGCCTAAGGCTTTGTTGCTGTTTTCTGGAAAGAGGTTAACAAACCAGCCTCTTGCCATGTTTCTAAAACAGTACACAGTACAATTAGAGATACAGATTGTGGCTTTTTTTTTTGTTTGGTGGAGCGTTACCATTTAGACCATTGCAGACTGTGAGGCGTCCTTCCCTGGCTCTCCCTGTCAGGTTCCTACCTGCGCGTGGCTACTGCCTGTCACTAGGCACCACCAGGGACTCCACCAGTCCGGACTGTCCTTTTTTATTGTTTCTCTCCCCGCTCTAGCACAGATCTCAACAGATCCCCCTGCTAGGCAACCACCAGTCACGTCCTAATACTAGTATTCCCAGAGACTCTGAATACTGGTATTGTTATTCTCTTCACCGCTGCCACCATTTGTTACAGTTTCCCTTCAGCCTTGGTCATTACCTTATCCTCCCTTCTGGTCTGTGAAACCCCAGCCAAGGATCAGGCCTTTGGTAAACCAAATTAAGTATTTATTAAAGATAACAAAGATAACAAAGCTAACAAGATTAACAAGATTTCTTCTTAAGGCACATAAGCATATGGTTTTACTCAATACTAATCCGAACTCCACCCCCCTCCTTCTCCACTCTCTCCTAGCAAACAACTCTCTAAACCCCACCAAGCAACCCACTCAGTTCACCTCATCCACCACCACCACTTCCCAGATTCCACTGTCTCTCTTCCTTTTATACATTCAGCCATTTTAAACACTCAGCCAATCATCTAGCATTCTACTGCCCATTCACTCCGCCTCCTCTTTCACTCCACTTACCATGTATCTTCTAAACAACCAACACTTACCATATATACATTAATATAGGAACATCACATTCCCCCCCCCTTAAAACAACAGCAGAGTATTATTCCTGTTCCAGGATTTATACGTCGCGTTAACAAATAAAAGTCTCTATGGGGAAAATGTCTTTCTTTGTTCCTCCGTCTGGTCACGTCACTGCAGTCCCAGCCACTTGCCTGGAAAGTCCATCGGCCAGTACATTGTCCTTGCCTTTGATGAACTGGAAGTCCACTTGATAGTCCTGTAGGGCCCAGGACCACCTCTGCAGCATAGTGTTATGGTTTTTCATAGTCTGCAACCATAACAAGGCCCGATGATCCGTAGTCACTGTGAATTTTCATCCCCACATGTATGGGCGCAACTTATTCAGTCCCCACACGACCGCTAGGCACTCCTTCTGGACCGACGAATAGTTTTTCTCCCTCGGCGTCAGCTTGCGACTCAGGTACGCCACTGGATGTCTGGTGCCTTCTCTCTCCTGTAGCAAGACGACTCCCAGCGCCAGGTCCGACGCATCTGTAGCCACGATGAATGGTTGCTCATAGTCTGGTGCTATTAATATGGGTCCTTGGCACAAGGCTTGCTTCAGTAGATCAAAAGCCTTCTGACATTCATCCATCCATACCACACGCTCAGAACACTTCTTCTTTGTTAATTCATGCAAGGGGGTTGCTATTTCCCCAAAATTTCTCACAAACTTCCTATAAAATCCAGCCACACCCAGAAATGCCCTTACTTGTTTTTTGGTTAAGGGGATAGGCCACGCTTGTATTGCCTCCACCTTGCTCCATAAGGGGGTGATTTTCCCACTCCCCACCTTATGTCCTAAATAGATTACTTCCTTTAGCCCAAACTGGCATTTCTTAGCTTTTATTGTGAGGCCTGCTTTTCTTAAGGCCTCCAATACTGTTGTCAGGTGTTGGACATGCTCAGGCACCGACTTGCTAAAAATGGCCACGTCATCGATATGGGCCACTGCAAAATCTGACATGCCTCGCAACACAGTATTGATTAGCCTCTGAAATGAACTTGGTGAGTTCCTTAGTCCCATGGGTAAGGTCACAAACTCATATAACCCATCTGGTGTACTGAAGGCAGTTTTGGCTCTGGATTGCTCGTCTAGTTCCATTTGCCAAAATCCTTTACAGAGATCTAATGTAGAGATAATGGTTGCTGTCCCCAATAACTCTAACATTGCGTCTACCCTAGGCATAGGATACGCATCTGGGACAGTAATTTTATTGATTAGCCGATAATCAATGCAAAACCTTGTCGTTCCATCTTTTTTCGGAACCAGGACAATGCCCAGGGACTGATGGATTCCCTGATCACTCCTAATTCCAGCATATCTTCCACCTCCCTTTTGATCTCATTCAAAACTTTCCCATTCACACGGTACGGAACAGATCTGATTGGGGCATGATCTCCAGTATCAATGGAATGTATAACTATACTGGTTTGGCCAGGTTTGTTGCTAAAGAGATTCCTATAGGTTTTCAAAACTCTCAGAATCTCTTCTTTTACTTCCTCCTTCACCTCCTCTGACCATTCCATTTGATCTACCCCTCCTTTGTCTTTGCTTTCCTGTACCAAATCTGGAAGTTCAGGCCCACTTCCCTCAGGGAATAAGGTAACTTGCAACACCTGTGCATCCCTAGTATGGTAAGGCTTCAACATATTTACATGAACCACTTTGCTTTTGTTTAATTGGTCTGTGGTGATTACATACGTCACTGTGTCAAGCCTTTCTCTGATGGTATATGGTCCTTCCCAGTTAGCCTGTAATTTGTCATGTTTCCTGGGTATGAACGCCATAACCATATCTCCCACATCATACACACGTTCCCTGGCTGTTCTGTCATACCAGTAACGTTGCTTCTCCTGTGCTTGACTCAAATTCTTTTTCACCACCTCCATCATTGATGTTAATTTATTGCGGAATTCCAATACAAAATCTACTACAGATGTTTTGTACTCTCCCAGGGTTCCTTCCCATGAATTTTTTAATACCGTATATTCCGGCGTATAAGACGACTTTTTAACCCTGGAAAATCTTCTCCAAAGTCGGGGGTCGTCTTATACGCCGGGTGTCGTCTTATTAGGGTTGCCATATTGCCCGGATAGCCGGGTTTTACCCGGATTCTAAGCATACCACCCGGCGCCTGGCTAGCCCCTTAGGTGGCCCGGATTCTCAGCTTTCATTTAAAAAAAATTAAGTTTCTAGGTGGTGCGGTTCTCGAGATATATATAAAAACGTCAGGCACCCCCCCCCCCGGTTAAATCTTTTTTTAAACTACTGTATAGCACTTCGTAGCTTTAACCCCACCCGTTCAGGATTTCAGCCAATCAGTGAAGTGTTTGTTTGGTGGCAGTGTCTGCAAAACCTCATTGCGAGGCCAGAAAATGGTGGTTTCCCCTCCTGTTTATCTGAAAATCTCATAAATTGGGTAGGTATATACATTTCAGTTTTTCCCCCTGTTGTGTGTAGGAGTCAGATCCTGGGTAGTGTTTTGAAAACCTTCCCAATAGTTGCTTTTGGGGGTAAAAACAGTGCTAATCCCATATGTCCAGAGTAAATCCTATTGAATTCAGTAGGAATTACTTTTGAGTAGACATGATTATGAATGTGCTGAAAATCAATGGGACTTTGGAGTGAATGTAAAAAAGAATTGTGTTTGTGTTCTCTTTCTGCCCCCCCCCCAGTCCTATTTTAAAGCAAGTAGGCAGGGCTTACTTAGGTATTGCAGTTTTTATTCTGTAGGAAACTAATACTGATTTTTAAAAAACTAATACTGATTTTTCTGCAATGACCAATTGGTTTGACAATAAACTATTATATGGGCTGTATGTATTTATACATCTGCAGTGTGTGCGTGTGTGTATGGAGTCTTTCCAACACCCCTGTGAGGTAGGGTTGGAAACCAAGGTAGCTCACAACAAGAAATAAAGCCATTTGAAATCCAATAACCATAAAAACAAGTATAAACAGTTGCAAAACAGTGTAAAGTGGCATGATTCGGAATTTTGGGTTGTGTGAATGAAGTTGCTTATCACTTGAGGTTGCATTTCTGTCCCTGTTTGAGTAAGCCCCATTGAATACGCTGGGACTTGCTTCTGAATAAATAAATTTAGGATTGCACTATAAATATCTTTACAGTTTGTGTAAATAATAAATATATTTGATAGTTATGCTTATATAAATATTTCTTCATTTATCATATTTTTGGTTTTTGGTTAGGAATCCTGACTGGTTGTGAGATGCTTAGATTTTTGCCTTATAGGAATCTTGTTGTGGTTGGTATGGTATTACATTTAGGAAAGTGTTACTGCCTTCTGTATTTTTTTTTCCTATTTGCATTTCACTTATCTTTAACCTCACTCCGTTACAGCCATAGAAGCAACAGCAGCATATGCAAGATAATTAATTCCCATTAGTGATAAGAACAAGAATTTATAATTATTATTTCAATTAAAACAAGAGGCTTATCAATACTTTGAAGAGGACCAGATATTTATTTTCTTTCTGAGCCCAGGACTGGGTCTTTCATGATGCCCGGTGTGTGTGTGGGGGGGGGGAGCAGGAGAGTAGTCGATAAGACAGACATCCTGGCATTGATAATCGAATTAGCAAGGTATGTGTGGGGTTGTTGTACATTTCCAGGCTCAGTTTCATTTTGAGTATGGAGGTGGAACCTGTGTAGATGTGGTTATCAAAGGGAGAAGAAATTTTGAGTTAAGCAAAGCTCTGCTTTTATAAAACCTAAGAAACATACAGTACTTTGAATGTCTGAGTGCCTGCACCAGAGGAAAACTGGAGGAACTTGTAAAACTTGCTGCAAGAGTATTTAGAACTGAGCATGTGGTGTGAAAGACTCCTTTTCCTAACATTTTGGCATGTTTTTCTCTGATTGTGTATTTTTATTGTTTTTACTATATTTGTAAGCTGTGCTGAGCTCTGTTTTTAACAGCAAAAGGGCAGGATATAAATTCTCTTAATCAACCAATAAATACTCCATAGTGTTGGAAACTAGAGTCTAGGCATTTAATGTTGCTTTTAAAAAAAAGATTTCTCACATCTTTCCCCAGTTTTTGGTGGTAATTCCTAGGCACAAAAACAAAACAACTGGACAATCCAAATATTAATATTTATAAGTTTATAAGTGACAGTTTTCCTGCTAAGTACCTGCATGTCATAAGCAGGGGTAGTCTTATACGGCGAGTATATCCCAAACTCTATATTTTAACTGGAAAAGTTGGGGGTCGTCTTATACGCCCAGTCGTCTTATACGCCGGAATATACGGTAGTTCCAAAGGTCCCCTCACTTTTCTAGTGAACATGAGTTCAAAGGGTGAGAAGCCTGTTGACTCTTGAGGGACTTCTCTGTATGCAAATAAGAAGCATCCCAAACGTTCATCCCAGTCTTGTGGGGGATCTTGAACATAGCTTCTGATCATGCCCTTCAAAACGCCATTGAATCTCTCTGTTAACCCATTAGTGGCGGGATGGTAAGTAGTGGTCTTTAGATGTTTCAGACCACAACATTTCCACATACATTGCATCACTTCTCCCATGAATACACTGCCTTGATCCGTCAGCACTTCATGAGGGAAACCCAGCCTCATAAAGATTTTTAATAAAGCCTCTGCCACTACAGGGGCTTCTACAGATCTTAGTGCTTCTGCGTCTGGGTACCTGTTGGAAAATCCACCACCACCAATAGATATTTCTTGCCATGCCTTGTGGGTTTGGAAAAAGGGCCCACCAAATCTATTCCCACTCTATAAAAGGGTTGTCCAATTATAGGAAGGGGCTTTAAGGGTGCCTTAGTCTTTACTCCACTTTTCCCCACCTTTTGGCAGATACCACAAGATAGACAATGTTGTTTTACATCTTTGGAGATGTTTGGCCAATAATAGTGTGCAGCCAATCTCCTCTTGGTCTTTTTTATTCCCAGATGTCCTGCACATGGGACATCGTGGGCTACCTCTAGCAATCTGGTTCTGTATTTGCTAGGTACTATCAATTGCTTCACTGGTTCACATTCATCCTTTCTCTCAGCGGGCATCCACAGTCTATATAAAATCCCATTCTCACACACAACTTGATTCCTCAGTTTGTCAGTGAAAGGAATCTGTTGGGTCAGAGCTTGTTCCTTTATCTGCTTCAAACTTATATCTTTATGCAGCTCTTCCCTGAATTGCTCTGCTTCTTTCTTATCAGAGACCACTTGATACAGTTTGTCTCCTTCAGCAGGCCTGCTAGTGGTTGCTATGGTGACCTGAGGCTGGTTAACAGATTCCACCCTGTTTGTTTCAGCCCCCCTTAATATGGCTTCTTTTTCTCTGCCAATTTGCTGTCTGGTCACTACATAGATCTTTCCTTGGGCTCCCATTACATCTCTTCCCAGTATTACTGGTTCTTGTTGCTGGGCATTAATGCCTACTTTATATCGGCCCTCTCGGCCTCTCCAAGTCATTTCCACCAGGGCCACAGGCAAACTTTCTGGTTGACCCCTCACTCCTTGGATAGTCACAGTTTCCTGAGGTAATATTACCTCAGATTTTATTAAATCTGGCCTCAGTAATGTCTGAGCGGCATCAGTATCAAGCAATGCCCAATAATTTGCCCCTTGTACACTCACTTCCTCTCTCAGACTTGAATCAAGGTCTGTTACTTCTGTCCAGTTTATCTGGCAGAACTGAACCTTTTTCGCTGTTTCTAAAGCCTTGGGCTCTGTTTTCACTGCCCTTGTCTGAGCAGGATTACTAATGGGGTTGGCAACCTCACATTGAAAACGTAGGTGCCCCGGTCTACCACATTTGTAGCATAATTTCTCTTCACTTTTAGGGTACACAGATCCACTCTGGGGTGTCCTGTGCCCTTCAGATTTTACTGGAGGACTCACTCGCTGTGGTACCACATCCCTTCTGCCAGCATTATATGGTCTGGGTTTAAAATCTCTTGATGTTTTCCCCACCCACCCAGTTCTGTTGGAGGCAAAGTGATCCGCCATCTCTGCGGCCTCCTGCACCGATGTAGGGGAACGGTCTTTGACCAGGAGCCTTATTTCTGGTGGTAACTGATGGTATAATTGATCCAATATCATGAGGTTTTTCACCTCCTCCACAGACTGAGCTTTTGCACTTGTCAGCCATTTCCCAAATATGTCCATCAGTTTTGCCCCCAGCTCCACGAAAGACCTCCCTGTCTGTATCTGGCAGTTTCTGAAAAGCTTTCTAAAATAATCAGGCCCCAGTCTGAATCTTTTAAACACTGCTTCTGTGAATTCAGCATAGGTGACGGGCCTGTCTGAGGGGAAATATTGGTAAACCTCAGCCAATTCCCCTTTGATCAGGTTTGATAAATACTGCATGTATTTATCTTCAGGTAGCCCCCACAACTGAGCTGCCTTTTCAAAGGTTGTGAGATAAATTTGAGGATCTTGACCAGGCTCATAGACAGCAAAGTCCTTTGGAGTAATTTTTATTTTTGCTCCATCTCTGTCTTTCCTTGTCTCATCAGAATGAAACTTCTCTCTTTCAAATTTTAACTTTTCTACTTGTAATTCAGCATCCAACGCTTGTTGCTTCTCCCTCTCCTCAAACCCCATTCTCATTCTCTCAGTTTCCATCTTCCTCTGCTTGTCTTTTTCCTCAGCCTCCCATCTTAACTTCTCTCTCAAATACTCTATATAAGCGGGATTGCTTAAGTATCCTTCTGGGGTCTCTTCTCTGACAGGTTGTTTTTGCTGGGCAGTAGCAAATCCTATAAGTGCTACCCTCAATTCATCTACCCCTTTACCCTCGTGAGGTAAATTGAATGTTATGCACTTCTCCACCAGCTCCCCTGTTTTCATTTTTATATACTCAGCCATGGTGTTTGAGTTCACTCACTCTTTGCCACACACTCTTTGCCAGTCACTCTCACAAATAATCTTGTTTTGCTATTTCTGTTTGCCACACCACTGTTAGGGATTCTCTAGTATTTGTATCTCACTGCTACAGCCAACACCTGTGACGTAGTCTCCTTTGTCACCACGTGTCTTTGGGACTCTCTTTGGTTCGTATCTGGATTCTCTGTTGTTCGTATCCCACCGCTACTGCCACCACCTGTGATGCCCTTCCCTGGCTCTCCCTGTCAGGTTCCTACCTGCGCGTGGCTACTGCCTGTCACTAGGCACCACCAGGGACTCCACCAGTCCGGACTGTCCTTTTTTATTGTTTCTCTCCCCGCTCTAGCACAGATCTCCACAGATCCACCTGCTAGGCAACCACCAGTCACGTCCTAATACTAGTATTCCCAGAGACTCTGAATACTGGTATTGTTATTCTCTTCACCGCTGCCACCATTTGTTACAGTTTCCCTTCAGCCTTGGTCATTACCTTATCCTCCCTTCTGGTCTGTGAAACCCCAGCCAAGGATCAGGCCTTTGGTAAACCAAATTAAGTATTTATTAAAGATAACAAAGCTAACAAGATTAACAAGATTTCTTCTTAAGGCACATAAGCATATGGTTTTACTCAATACTAATCCGAACTCCACCCCCCTCCTTCTCCACTCTCTCCTAGCAAACAACTCTCTAAACCCCACCAAGCAACCCACTCAGTTCACCTCATCCACCACCACCACTTCCCAGATTCCACTGTCTCTCTTCCTTTTATACATTCAGCCATTTTAAACACTCAGCCAATCATCTAGCATTCTACTGCCCATTCACTCCGCCTCCTCTTTCACTCCACTTACCATGTATCTTCTAAACAACCAACACTTACCATATATACATTAATATAGGAACATCACACAGACATCTGCCTTATTCCTCACAGTGCATCCATTTTGCATATTGGGTCTGGACACTGGCAAGTCTCTAGTGGGGAGGGAGGGGCAGGGAGGAACCTCAGGCCCAGGGGCCAAATGCAGCCCCTCCAGGTTTTTTGGGACTCTCCAGAAGCCACACCTTCTCTCACTAGGCCACACCCCTCACTGATAGGGATGGCGAATCTGTGCATTTCAGTTTCGCTCAGTTACTCATTGCTATTCAAGTAAACAATGAGTTGAAGGAAAATAGAATTTACAGGGCATTAAAAAGTAAAGGAAGAAGAAAAAGTTCAAATGAGAAAATTTAAGAACAATGCAAGCCTCTTGCAGTACCTGACCTGTGATGTTATCTGACCAGGAAGTCCTCAAGTACTTCGTGGCAGAAAATAATCTTTTGTTTTGATTTCTAAAAAAGGGAGAGCACCATAAGTCCTTCTCAGAACAAAGGAAGCAAGAAGAAGCACAAGAACTCTCTAGGCTTTGCCAACCTGGTGCCCTCCAGAAGCTTTGGACTACAACTCCGATCATTCCTGATCATGTACCATGCTGGCTGAGTCTGATGGGAGTCGTAGTCCATAGCATCTGGAGGGCACCAGACTTCCCACTGCTGGTATAGAGAAAAGTGGATATAATCCAAGTCAAATGAGCAAAATGTGTTTCCTTCACTTCAATACCTACAAAAATACTGTGGCTGACTTATAACAAAGGGTTACCTGCTGGATAACCCCCCTAAGTATTAAGATCTACTTTTAGCATTTTGGTTGTTTTTTAAAAAAACTGGGAAGGGAGAATATTTGCTTTTCACACACAACTCAGCCTTCAGTTGTACCCAGGGTCAAGGGCTACTTATTCATACAGGTGTCAGATGACAAGCTAACAATCTGTTCAGTACTGTACAAAATATGGTTCCCTTGAGAAATAAAAGATCCAAACAAAAGATCAAAAAGCTCTTGAAAGAACAGTTGAGAAAATGAAAAGCTGGTTGCAGAAAAGTAAAATATAAAGTGCAACCAATATCTCATTATTTTGTTCCCATAAGCCTCCCAAGCTTCCTGCAAAAACACAATGGTGCCAATATTCAAAGAAATGACTTTAGCTTGTATTTTGACAGATTCCAAAAAGTAAACTATTTTCAGCTTTTGCATAAGGGTGGATTTTCAAATTGCAGGCATTGACACCATACACAAGATCTCTCTGGTGCACATAGGATCCAAAGTTTTTTCTTCCAGATTGTTCAGCCACCAAATGTAACAAGAATCATCTTGCTTTGTGTACATGTACAAATCATGTTCGACAAGATATAGTTATATGCCTCACAAACAACTTATTTCTTACATTGTACTGCAAAACCTTGAGAATTACCAGTCTGTATCTGCGCAATTAAGACCAAGAGCCTATCCAGGTAAGGTGCAAATCCACTAAAAGTGGAGGCCACAGCACAGTGGTACAACACATGGCCTTGCATGCAAGTGTTGGATTCAAACATCAGCAGTACCTCCAGTTAAGAAAAAAGATCACCAGAAACTGGATTGAGAAAAACATCTCTTTGCCAGAGAACTCGTGCTGGAGTATACAACACAGGCCTCCTAGTTCTGACTTCAGGCAAGCCAGCTTAATATGTTAATTGAAAGCCTTAAGGTAAGACTTCATGCCATCTCTCAAGGGACCAAGCACGCTGTGTGCAGGAGCTTCTTAGAGCCAACGATTGGGAAGGGAATGAAGTGAAAGATTATATGTCTCTCCTTAGGAGGCTGCAGAAGTAGCAATGAACACTATAACTTTGGGAATATATGTAGCTTCTTTCCCTTGGTGCGTAGAACAACTAATTGCTCAAATGTCTGAAGAGCCGCCTCTTTTTGCCTGACCAGTTTCTGACACTTGCCAATTTTTTTAAAAAATCCCAAATACCCTCAAGGGCAATGTTTCAGCTGTGCATATCCGCTGGAAATTCTGGGCTCTTGACTGGTTAGGGCCAAGCCATTCCCAGTACTGTATAACAAGGGAAGCTTCTGCTTACTTTGACAGGACCTTTGCCCCTTAGTGGCAGTCGGGGACTTCCTAGTATAGTGCATATTATAATATGCTCATAATATAAATACAATTTACTTGCTATTAATCAACAAAGCAAACAAAAACAAGTTATTTGAAAAAGATACTTATTTCCTTTAACCTTGGAAACACACACTGAGCTATCAGAAAGACAGAACTCAGCCAACATATAGTGGGTGAAATTAATATAATTGAATGTTCAACTGTATTTGAGCCCAGATGATCATTTAATGCAGACACAGCCAAGGAGGGAACATTCAGACACCAAAGAAAGCTTACTTTTAGTATTTGGTGAAAAAGCTTTATTTACAAAAACAGTTTATCTATGACAAGGACAAAGATCTTGACATTATCCCATGGTGCATATGGTCAACTGAGAATTTAGGCTTAGAACAGGAAGGAACCTCAAAGGTAATCTCATCCAACTCTTCTGATGCAAGAAATCCATTGCTGCACCATCTCTGATGGTGGCCATCCAGCATCTCCTTAAAAACCTCTATTGATGGAAACCCATAATCTTCCAAGGCAGTCTGTTCTACTCTCAAACAGTTTGCACCATCAGGAAGTTCCTCCAAATGTTGAAATAGCCTTTCTTGTAATTTGACCCCATAGGGTCTGATCCTACCCTTTGGGACAACAGAAAACAAGTTTCTATTATCACATCATTTACGTGACAGCACTTCAAATCTGTGAAGATGTCTATCGTATCACCTCTTAATTGCTTCTTCTCTGGGCTAAACATATCCAATGCTTTCAACATTCCTCATAGGACATGGTTTCCAAGTTCTTCCTCATCTTTATCCTCTAGACATGTTTTTGACTTGTGGGAGATTCATCTTGAAGGCTCCCACTCTTACCAGATAGACTGAAAAAAAGGATGTCTAGTAAACCCTCAGACACTGCTTATCTTCACTTAAGATAGGAGAGGTCTACTCTTCATAGGGTCAGATCCCTGAAACCAACAGCTATGTTGTCTGCTGGGTCACCTGCAGGCTTGGGCTCCAAGACAATAGGTGCTTCCGTATAATCCAGGGGTAGCCGACATGGTGCCCTCCAGGTGGACTCAAGCTTCCATTAGTCTCAGCCAGCATGGTTAATGGTCAGGTATGATTTATGTTGTAGTCAGCAACATCTAGAGGGCACCATGTTGGCTAACCCTAATGTCAACTATTTAAACCCTGGTACTTGGCTCCATGTATCATTCTGCATGAAATAAAAATTTAAAAAATCATTACACAGATGGCTAGTTTAGGGACTGGGCATTTTCAAAGTAGCTGTTCCAATTCTGTGAACCCCAAGAAGCTTGAAGTAGTAGTTTTTGTGCAATGTACACGAATGACAGCTGTAGTGGAATTACCAATGTGCTCTGGCTCACAAGAGTAATTCAGCTTCAGGTAGTGGTGTGACTTCTCCAAGAAATTTCCCCATCCCAGCTTAAATTCTTGTGAACTTTCCTTCAACCCCTCAGATTTGATCAGGCCCTTCTACTGCACAGGAAAGGGAACCTGTTATAGGTAAAACCATAAACAAATCCATATTTTGACACAATCTGTGGAGGCAGTTCCATCAAGAGAACAGGAATAATGAGTGTCTATGTGACAAAAGTATCTTATACTTTGATGTTTGCTTAAATAGTTCCATTTTCTCCTAAGGTTTTCCTCATCCCATTTAAAGCAGTCTATTTGCATGTGTGTTTTCAATTTCCAGTGTCTGAAATCCTATCACACACAGGATTGTGAACCATCTATGTACCTTCCTTGGGATTCCCCCACTCCACCCTGCCATTTGAAATATTAATCCAGTTATTATGCAGAAACTCCCTTACTTTACATAGGACACCATTCATGCTTTACCCTTTCCAAATCTTTACTTTGTAGCCTCTCCGAAGAACTCTCATGTTACTCGCTGGTCCACTTCAGCAGGGGAGTAAATCATATATTTGCTATAAAAAGATATGTCTCAAACCTCCTGCCAAACTCAATTCTTTCTTTTCCTAGTCACTTTCTCTCTTCCTGAGAGAACTGGCATCCCTTCTTCCCAAGACAGTTGAGAAAGGTATTTGCCTAAGTAATCTTTAACGCCTTTTAGCCAGTTTGAGAAATATTTTCTCTCGTTTATGTTTAAATGTCAATAAATCAATTTCTTTTTAAGTGGAAACAGTGTCCCTTGGACAGCATGTCCCAAAGAGCATGATTAAAACAGATTATTATTAAAAGCATTTTTTAAAAATGTACACATTGAACAGGAAATTTAAGGCATTATGAATAAATAAATCAAATTTTATGGATCTTAATGGTCTGTTGGCAGCTACTGCATGTGTCGAAATATTCTCTATATCTTCATTCTTTGTTTTTGGTGAAATCGTATGGTTTCCACATTTGAGCAAAATGCAACACCTTCTTCCTCTGGTCCTCAAAGCTTTCCCGCAGTCCTTTTCTCCAAAGCCTGGGCTCCAAATCCAACATGCCACCTATTATTTCCTTTCAAAGTAGGACAGACAGAGAAGAATATTACTGCTCTTAATTAACCTTGAAAACCCACACCTGTTTGAACAAGGACTGGAAAGTACAATTTGGGAGGGGGGTGCGGGGAGAGAATAATTCTAACATTGCATTTTCAGAACAGGTGACTCACCCACATGAGTATAAGACTGTGCAAACTACTCCCCTTAAGGAGTACTTTGCACTGTGCAAACTACTCCCCTTAAGGAATATGTGGAGCATGAGATTTAAACAGAACAGTCCCATGCCCTGCAAATCTACACATAATAATTCTATTGGGGGGGGGGAAGAAGAAGATTAAGTTATTCCCTAAATCCATTATTGAGTCTTTCTACACACAGTATTGATCCTGCTAAAAAAAAAGTACGTAGCTCTCTACCCTTCAGGCAAACAGTTATTCAACTTATGCATCGAATGGTATGGTCTCAACATCATGCAAAATGGCTAATTACACAACTCAATCCCAGATATAACTAGCATTACTCATCCCCTTGGGAAGTTCTAAAGCACACAGTCATAAAACTGCCATATGTATTCAGTTTTGCTAATATATGTAGGGAGCTTCTCAGTATAGTGCATGCAGGAAGATCTGCACCAGCTCCGTTGAATAATACTGTAGATTTCAATACCTTTCCAAAATAAAAGGGGAACTTGTGTTGATCTTCAATGACATGAGCAAAGCCTCCTTGTAGGCCAAAGTCTACGGAGAAGTAGGGCAAACCTTTTGGAACCTAAACAGGATAGGGCATTAGTTAGTTCATGCAAAGAAACACTGTTGATGCCAGGCCTTCAAAATGCTAAAAACTAATGGCTAGCTTGTTTAGACATATCTTGGAGACTAGGGACAGATAAAGCAAAATGCAACACACTCTCACACAGGCAGGGCTTACAACGCTTCAAAAAGATACTCAGGCTGACTCTCACAATTCCACAATTTTTTGCTTCTTTAATTTCTTATATTTTATTGTGTTACAATTTTAATTACATTGAATTCAAATTGTAATACAACAATATACACAAAATAAAAGCAGCAATAAAAATACAATTAAAAATCACACAGCATCTAGGACAGCACAATTTCTATAACAGACAAAAAAATCATTCAGTGGTCCACTAAGACACTCAGCAACTTTCAAGTGTTCCATGGGGGTAAAAAGATTGGGAATCACTGTTTTAGAGAACACAGCAAAGTACTAGCTCCAAAAAGTTAGACCTTGCTCATGGTTTAGAAAGTCAAAGTCACTTCATACTATTTTCAAATAAGTTTGCCATTTGATAGCAGTACATAACAAATAAGACAGTGAAGGGCAAACACATGTCTGTAAGCCAAGGGAGAGGGACCTTTTTTTAGCTCTGTGGGCCAGCTCTTTATCTGGTACTACCTCTTGGGCTAACCTGGACAGGTGGGCAAGTCAACCCACCTGTCAATTACATGCCATTATTATGGCATCACATGATTGACAGGTGGGTTGCCCTGCCCACCTGTCAAAATCCCAACATTGGAGGTTGAAAAGGGGAGCACAGGAAGGTTTGCAAAGCCCGCCCTGCATTCCCTGTTTCAACTGGTGACACTTACAGGGGGGAAAGCCCTTTGCGACCCTCCCCCCTTCTCCTTTGTACCCTTGAACCCACAAGTGCAAAGGAGAAGGGGGGAAGATCACACAGGGCTTTCAAAATCTCCCTGTGCGCCTCTTTTCGAACTCCTACATTGGAGGTTGAAAGGGGAAGTGCAGGGAGGCTTGCAAAGCCTGCCCTACCCTCCTCCTTTCAAACTATGGCATCAGAGGTTGAAAAGGGAACCTCAGGAAAGCCCTTTGTGATCCCCCTCCCTTCTTGTTGGAGGAGCAAAGGAGAAGAGACATTTGGACTTACCGTGAAATGGTCTTCTCTGTGCACATCAAGATGATATCAGGTGGATAACTAGCTCCACCTAGCGGTTGAAGGCAGAAAGAGTGCTGTTTGATTTTACAGGGTCTTCCCGTTCTACCTGACTACTTGCAACAGTTCTTTGATGACAAGCCAACTAGATGAGTAAATGTACATAGGAGCAACCAAAGAGATCAAAAACAGAACAGAATTCACAATTCTCTGCTAATAAAAGGAAAACAGGATCAATGTTGGCAGCCCAGCACCCCATAGGGAGTGGCCTTAAGATCATCTTGACATGTACAGAGAAGACCATCTCACTGTAAGACCAAATGTCTCTTCTCCTGTTCATGGAAAGATGATCTCAGGTGGGACATACCAAAGCTAACCCACGTAGGGTGGGAAACGAGCTGAGCTATACAATGCTATTGTCCTGGGAGAATGTGCTGTAGCACTCTCCTCCTGAAGGCAGCCTCGGCTGATGCATAAGCATTTATTTTGTAATGTTTGACAAAAGTGTTAAGACTAGCCCGTGTTGCTGCTTTGCAGATTTCCTGAAGAGGAGCACTGAGGGAAAAGACAGCTGACATGGCTACTGCCTGGTGGAATGCGCCACTATTTTGGAAGGTGGAGTCAAATTCAAGGACGTATACACCAGGGCAATACATGCTTTAATCCACCTAGCCAGAGTTGAGGTGGAAAATTTCTTCCCTAATGAAGCTGGGTGAAAAGAAACAAACAGGTTATCTGTTTGGTGGAAAAGCTTTGTTCTAGATAGATAAACTTTTAGGGCCCTCTGCACATCCAGAGAACGCCATGCCTTCTCTGTGGGATGAACCAGGGAAGGGCAAAAAGAAGGTAAGACGAGTTCCTGCTGACAGTGAAAGGTAGAAATCACTTTAGGACAAAAAGAAGGGATAGCACAGAGAATGGCCCTATTCTTATGAAACACACAGCAACGTTTATCGACAGAGTATTCAGCTCAGACATTCTCTAAGCAGAGGTGATAACCACAAGAAACAACTTTAAATGAAAGAAGACAAAGAGAGACTGTACTGAGTGGCTTAAAGGAGTTTTTTTGGAGGGCAGTTAACATCTTGTGTAAGTTCCAAGTTGGATAGTGATGCTGAATAGGCAGAGCAAATATTGTGGCTCCATGCAGAAAACACTTAACGAAAGGATGGGATTCAAGTAGTTTCTTCAAAGATTTTGACAGAATTGCTGACAGGGCTGAAACCTGACGTCTCAAGGTATTGGGTCTGTCCCAAGGACAGAGCATCTTGTAGGAGGCCAAGACGTCACTGAGGCCCGCTTTCCTAGGAACTAGCTTCTTCTTCTGTAACCAAGTGGAAAAACCCTTCCATGTACCCTCATAAATCTGTACAGTGGAGGGATATTGAGAAGCCATCATGGTATCCACCACTGGTGATGGAATGCCATTTCTCAACAAACATCACCTCTCAACTTCCATACATGAAGAGCCAACCACCCTGGATTGGGATGGTGGAGTTGTCCTTGTGACAGATCTTTTCTGAGAGGAATTTCCCAAGGTGGTGCGACTGACAGATCAAGGAGTTCTGAGAACCAGGGTCCCCACGGACAAAATGGAGCTACCAGTAGAACTGTTGCCCTCTCAGATCTTCTGAAGAACCCTGGGAATGACTGAAACTGGAGGAAAGGCAAACAGGCAACCTGTGAGCCATGAAGACATAAGAGCATCTATCTCCTTCACTGTCAGTACCGCATATTGGGAGAAGAACCTTTTTACCTGACAGTTGAGATGAGTGGCAAATAGATCCACTTTGACCCTTCCAAAGTGGGCAGTAATCTCCTGAGAGACTAATGGATCCGGCTTCCATCCTCCTTGATGGTCTTGTTCCTGACTCAGCCAATCTGCTTGTGCATTGTCCTCCCCCTTTCATATATTCTGCCAGGAGTGACTCCAAATGGAGCTCTGTCCACTGGAAGAGTTGTGAGGCTTCCCACTGAAGGTGAACCAGTGCATGCCTCCTTGACGATTCACATGTGCTTTGGTGGTCACATTGTCTGTTTTGACAATCACTGCCCTCAAAAGTCTTGATGTGGCGAAATGCCTCAATGCCACACAAATTGCTCGGAGCTCCAGGAGATTGATGAAGAGTAAAGACTCCTCTATTGACTAGACCCCCTAGACCATCTGTCCCTTGCATATGGCTCCCCAGCCCGTCAGGCTGGCATCTAACATAATGAGTGGCCATGGTGGATCTTGAATAGGAACAGCCTTCTGTAGATTGGGCCCATATATCCACCACAGGAGGGACTGGCAAACCGCCTCCTAAGAGTGTTGCCTGGCGGCTATGTCATTCTAAAATGGTAGCAGTGCCCACTGAAGGGGACAAGAATGGTGTGTTGCCCAGGGGGTAGTTTGAAATGTTGAGACCATCAGACTGAGAGCCACTGCCAGCTGCATGAGGTCTACCCACTGAAGAGTAAGAATGGATAGTATCACTGATGGTATCTTTCTTATTCTATCCTGTGACAATGCTGACTCCTAGTTCTGAGTCTATTGTAGCTCCCAAGTGAACAATGCAATGAGATGGTGATAAGTGGATCTTGGCATGGAAATCCATGTCATGAAATCCATGATCTTTCAGGCAAGCTAGAGTCATGTGCAGATAGTCCCATGGCTTCTGTAGCATTGGGAACCAAATTAAGAGATCATCTAGATAAATGAATCCCTTGCATTCTGAGGTACGCCACCAGGGTAACCACAATCTTTGTGAATACCCTGGGGAGTGGCAAACAACAGACCAAAGGGCATGGCCCTGTACTGGAAGTGGTCCTTCCCCCACAAGTAGTGTCTGTCCTTTAAGTTGATGGAGGTCAGGAAATCCCCGTCTAAGGGCTTCTGATCAACATTAAGGTTTCCATGCAAAATTTGCTGTAAGAGACGACTCGTTCAGACTTTCAGGTTGAATACTGCCCTCTAGGAGCCATCTTCTTTTGAGACTGTAAAAAAGATTGAATAATTTCCAGAAAACTTCTCCCCTAGAACACTGCCTCTATAGGCGCAATTTGCAAAAGATGTATGATGGTCTCCTGAACCCTGGCCCTCCTGTCCGGAGATGTACATAAGGGGGATGGTATGAACCTCAGTGGCAGAGAGGTGAACCCCAGATGAAGTCCATGTTGCAGGGTCTGTAGGACCCATCAATCCAATGAAATCTCCCTCTATCAATGAGAGAACAATTGAAGATTATCTCCCACTGGTGCAGTGCTGGTGTCAGAACTGGTGTTTATTTCCCCACAATTGAGAACCAAATCCAAACTTGTTAGAGAACTGCTGCTGGCCCTTGACAGGATTGCGTTGCCTGTTCCAGAATAGGTGGTTGGACCGATCATCCTTTGCTCTCCCAGACTGTCTGGAGCTTCGAAAGGGCTGAGCAGCTTGGTAGGAATGAAAGGTTCTATGAAAGGATCTTCTATCCTCTCTTTTCCCAGTAGATGGCATTGACTTCTTCTTTTGACTCTAGGACTCCTGCCAGAGCAGCGTCTCTGAACAACTTGCCCCGCACATAGGACTCAGAAGCCAAATTGTAGCTAGCAGTAGGGTCAGCTTCCCAGTGACACAACCACAGGATCCTCCTGGTAAAAAAACACCAATGACCTTGCAGAAAATTGCATGGCATCCATGGCTGCATCTGCTATGAAAGTTACGGCTCAGGAGACTTTTAGTAAAGACTTACAAACTCTAGCCGGGTCCTACTGTGGACCATCCATTAAGCCTTCCAAGCAGAGAAGGGAATACTGAAGGAGCCGCTGCCACCCGGATTGATAAGGCACTAGCATCATGAATTCTTCTGAGACCCTGATCCATTTTGTGCTCCTTGCATCTTTAAGATGAGTGTCCCAAGTCCCTTTGTTTCAAGGACAGATTCAGCAAGCTCACTATAGGGGCATCCATAAGAGGAAATTTTAGTTGATCCATAATGTACTGCTCAAGCATATAGTATTTATTTGCTGCAGGTACTGACTTACTGAATTGCAAGGGAACATCAAACTCGGATTTAATCACATTTGGGAGTAATGAAGCTAGTTTAAGGACCCTTAAACTTGGGTTTTGGGTCTGGACACACTGCAGCTACCCTGGAGGCTAAGGGGGCTGGTGAGTCCTCTGAAGGATTCAGACTCAGTGCTTCCATAGCCAACACAACAGGGGAAGAAAGTGAGCCTCCTGAAAAATCCGGTCAGTGGAGACCTCTTCAGATTCAGAGTCTCCACTCCACTCCTCTTTCTCCAGAACAATTAACTCATTGTCCAGATCTACTATGTGATCTTCTGACAAATAAGCGTGCCTACCCCAGGCAATGGAGTGGGGATCCAGTGATAAACGATTAAGCGGTACCCACACAATGGAAGATGACAGAGTTTGAGCAGGTTGCTGCGACTGTCATGTCCTGGGTAGAGCTGGGACCAATGACCTGGAAAGATTAGTGCACGTTTACTCGTGAGGTAGGGGTAAAGATGTAACCCCCATTAGGATCAGCTTGGTGCTGTTGAGTAGATACGCACATACCAGCTTGCCATTGCTGCAGAGAAGCTCCTTGAGTAGCCCCATAAGGCATGGAAGAGGATGATGACAGGTCCCTAGCTAGGTCTACCAACAGAGTGTCCCTCAGGTGTTCTTTCAGTTGCTGCAGTATCTGTGTCACAAACTGTAACTGTATAGGCTGCTCATAACAGCAGGTAGGGTGACTTTCCAAAGCTGCAGGTGTGGCTGACCAAACAACCCACCCTGCATGTGTAACCTGTGCTGAACGTGCAACCTGCATCTCCTGTAGGAGTGGCTTTGATATGGGCCTATCCTGAAACACCAAAAAGTCCTCAGGAGAAGACCATGTGGAAAAGATGGTTCCTAGGGATAGCTAATCGTCCCCCTCCCTCATCTGACAGAGGTTCCTGGTCTCTCCGAGATCTACGTGTGGTGCTGTGAGAACTTTCTGTTATGGAACCTCCCCCAGTGCCACCTTCTTCAATGCTTCCCTGTTCCTGCCTATTCATCCTTGAGGTGGAATCCAAGTCGGAGGGTCGCAAGGTAATGGAGATTGCGTCCCCTGAAGCCACCATGCCCGCCACTAAAATCGCCTCAGCAACCTCCTGCCTGCTGGTGGAGGGGCGGGCAGGAACTGCCCCTGCTGACGGATTATGCATAATGGCGGCTGCTGCCATTTGACAGGCTGAGGTAATCGGCAATGGTGCTGAAGCCGGATCGGTAGCAGTTTAGATTTCTTGGCGGGAATTGCTGATTTAACAGTTGCCTTCCCCATGGGTGAGGAAACTGGCTCTGCCTGATTTACAGGGGCAAGTGGCAGGCAGTGGGCAGCAGAAGCACTTGGGCACCTGGTGAGACGGAGACGCTGAAGCCGCTCTGGAGATGTGGGGGGCAATGAAGCCGGCTGACAGCACAAGCCCTCAGAGTCAACTGCAAGAAATTGAAGGTGTTTATTCCCCGCAGGAGGGAAAGGAGGACCGGGAATGGTTGTTGTTTTTTAACTAAAGGGAATTACACTGACCAAACACAGGTCAAAACAACACTAAGAACAAGGAAACAGAGAAAGAAACAAATACAGGCCTTCACCAAAGATAAGCAGAGAGCAGAATCAACCATCTTTGCTGAAGGCAAAAAGAGAACTGTTGCAAGTAGTCAGGGTGAGCGGGAAGACACTGCAAAATCAAACAGCACTCTTTCTGCCTTCAACCGCTAGGTGGAATTAGTTACCCACCTGAGATCATCTTTCCATGCACAGGAAAAGCTCGGAGAGGACTGCAAAGAGCTTTCAAAACCTCCTTGCACAGCTCCTTTCCTCTTCCTTATCAGGAGACTTATTTTGGAAGACCTTCAATCAGTTGCCCTGAATACCATGAAATACAAAGAAAACAGGGAGCAAAAGCAAAACAAACAGTAGCTACAACTCCCAGCAGCATATTTGCATGACAGACCATATTCAGCAGCCATCTTTGTGACACGATGCCTGTAGATTTCAGAATGTTGTCCCTAGCCCCCTCATATCACAGCCCTTAAAGAGGACATAAACCATCTTGTTGGTTGAAAAGGAGGCTGCATTAACTCCAAGCAAAAACAACAATTTCTGCAAGACATCCCTATGTAATGGCAAGCCATTCAATGGATATCTATACATGTTTATTCCAAAGTATGTCCTAACGAGTCAATGAGGTGTATACCCTAGCAAGTGCGTTTAGAACTGCAGCCTGCATTTTGGTATCTGAGCTGAAACATTAAAATGGAACCCTCTGCCACAAGAGCTAGTGCCTTGAAAAACTGGCAGGTTTACCTTACTGACACCAGTTTATCCGTGTTAACTTTCAGAACTCCAGCACAAAATCTTTGTACCAGCATCATTGCAAGTATATTTGGTCACTTAATTAAAATCTCACCTGGCCCATAAACAACACTTTCTCCATTTACTCTTCTGAATCTTTTTTTTAAAAAAAACAAGACTTGAGCCAGATTTTAACTGCTCACATGTACAAAATGAGCTTTGCATTATAAGGGACAAGCTTCAATACATACCGACTTACGAATATCTTTTGAAGATATATCAATCAGCTTTTTATTCATGGACCATTCTTCATCGGACTCCATTATAGCTTTCTGAAAAAATATTGCAAAAATATATAAAACACTCCCAGAATGATGCCCTGTGTCATAAAGTAGAACTTCATTTGTAATTTTTAAAAAAGCAGGTAGAAGACTACAATTTCAAGAATGCATATTAATTTTATAATGTAAGACATTAACTTGGTGACATTTTTGCAATTTGCAGAATTCAATTTACATGCATTAATGTATAATGAAGACTGATTTTATACTAATTTTATTCAGTACCTTTCACTTTTTATTTTTATAGCTCCAGAACTGCAGTCTAACTTTATTCTGATACAAATTACCTTGAAATGAGAACTTTCAGTTTACAGAATTAAAAAGGCTACAGGCCTTTAATAGGTCTGAGAATTAATTACGTTCCATTTGCCCTTTTTGTGCGTAAGACAAATCTATGGTAAAGTCTCAAAATGTCACATTTCTGTTGTGATCAATTTTAATTAATTATGACAACTATATTTTAAATCATTACTACTACTACATGCTATTTAAATGGTTCCAAATATAAACTATGTTCCCAAAAGAGACGAACATTCACATAATTTGGAGAGCAAACACTAAGGAACTCCATTTTGATGAGGCACTGGGGGAGGTGTGTTTGTATATTACAGACCACACTCTCTCTCTCTCTACATGTAACGCAATCACAGAAGCTGCCTTACAGAGTCAGATCATTGGCCCATCCATCTCAGAATTGTCTATACTGACTGGCAGCGGCTCTCCAGGATTTCAGACAGGTGTCACTCCCAGAAGATGCAAAGACGGAACCAGGGATCTTTTGCATGCAAAACGTCTGCTTTACCACTAAGCTACATCACTTCCTTTTTCCTCTTCTCTGCCTGCCCCTTCCTGCTCCCCTCACTACAGATCAGGTGAGATCAGATATGTGATTGCTTAGGTTGAGAGTTCACTTTCATTCCTGAAGAGCAAGCAGGAAATGTACAAGGCTGGAGCCCAGCCCCATTGTCTCCATATACTGCAATGAGGGGAAGTTGTGTTCAAAATAGCCCCAATGAAAACAACTTATTCTTAGGGCACACCTGCCTGCTCAGCCACTGGAAAAAAGAATTACACATCAAACCCACACAGTCCATGTAGGCTGGTAACTTCCACCTAAATCCATCCTTGCCTTTTGCTGCCTGTCCACACTGTAAACTGGGAGACCATAGTGGACTATGCAGTCTGCACAGCAGGATTTATATGTCTCAAGGGGGACAATTTTATCTGCTTCCTCCAGAAGCCCACTTCCTGTACTTCCAGCTTTGCTCAAACAGATACTTTAGGAAACTTCAGCTTAGTAGTTTCACTTGGAGAATAAATTAACTTGATGTTTTTTATGGACTCAACTTATGTTTTTGAGCATTGCATGGTTCACTTTAGTTCAGTGTTCTTCAACCTTTGGTCCCCAGATGTTGATGGACTACAACTCCCATCATCCCTGACCACTGACCATGCCATCTAGGGATGATTGGAGTTGTAGTCCAACATCACCTGGGGACACAAGGTTGAACAGTGCTTTAGGTTCAATAAAAAAAGAAAGAAATATTTCATAGATACCTTGAAGTATATGGGAGCCATATCACCCATTTCCTTTGGGAGAGGGACACATTCATATACCATGTGATAGCGCTTCTTTATGCTTAAGTTTGTCTCAAGAAAGACACAGTCCAGCTCGTGCGCTTCAAACATTTTCACTAAAGTTTTTCTGAATACCTGTAAAAAAAAAAAGGGGGTGGGGGAGAGGAGTTAAGATGCATATACTTTTCAATCATAAAGTGTTAAGTAGCTGCAGAATACCTGTAAAAAAAGTGGGGGAGAAAAGAGTCAAGATACATATAGTTTTCAATCACAGGTAACAGCTGGATTAGTGTCATTACTGAGAAGTCTTATGATTTCATACGTTAATGCCATGTTGCATTCAAAGCATAATGAGCTCAGCAATGGAATACAATGAGTAATTTTAAATATTTATACAATGTGCATAATGCCAACAGCAGGTGTCGTCTTATCTGTCAAACGAAAAGCACGCTGATTATTAGAAAATTTGAGGGCACCATAAATGGAGTCAAAACAACAGGAGGTCTCAGAGTTTCATTTCCCCAAAAGTTAATACCTTGTCTTGTATTGACTCCAAATGCCACCATTCCTCTATTCTTCCTTCCAATTACACAATTTATCAAAAAGTGACATTTTCATCAGGCATGATTGACCTTTAAGTCAGATACTAATATTTCCTTAAAGAAAAGCAATCTTGGATCTTTAATCTCCATAGTGCAGAAGTTTACCTGACCTGTTACTGTAACAGACTTGACCTGTGCTTATACTCACTCATTCTCCTCTATAGGATGGAATGTCACAACTGATTATGAAGTAGATCAGTTTCTATCTTGAGTGGTGACTAGAAGCTGGCTTTTGAAAAAATAAACAGATAAGGCAGAAATACAGTCTAGATTTCCAATAAATGAGAGATGATTTTAGTATCCAAACTTGAAATGTTGTGATGATATCCAACAAGAGGAAGCAGGTGCTAAGAACTTCTTTCAAATTGAGCTCATATATATATGTGTTGGAAACCACAAGTCAGACATACCTGAAATCACTGACTATTTGTGTTAGACCAGTGGTCCCAAAAATTTTTTCCCCATGGACCACTTGAAAATTGCTCATGGTCTTTGTGCATGATTTTTCTGTCTGTTACAGCAACTGTAATGTGCTGTGCTACATGCTGTATTATTTTCAAGTGCATTTTTATTTTTGTTTCTGATATTCTACTCTAGTGTATCTGCATTCCACAGAATTCAAATTGTAATACAATTAAATACTATTTAAGAGATTAAAGAAGCAATACAAATACAATTAAAAATCAACATGAATATTTAATGTGGACATGCCAGAGACCACCTGAATGAAGCTCACAGACCACTGGTGATCCATGGACCGCAGCCTGGGAATGCCTGTGTTACACCCATATTTCATAATGACATTTCATTTGGCAACCCTTAATCCTCATTACTCTCATAAGGTTAGGACATGGGTCACACTAGAAGTGTGCTGGCAGCACTGGCTGCCCATTAGCTACCGGGCTAAGTTCAAGGTTCTAGTTTTGGTGTACAAAGCGCTATATAACTTGGGACCAGGATAGCTGAAAGACCGTCTTACCCCTTATATACCCAGTCGATCACTGCGATCTGTAGGTGAGGACCTCCTGTAGCTACCATCTTATTAGGAGGTCCGTTCTACACAACATAGGAAGCAGACCTTTAGTGTAGTGGCACCTACCCTTTGGAATTCCCTCCCCTTAAATATTAGACAGGCACCATCTCTGTTACCTTTTTGGCACCTACTGAAGACCTTCCTCTTTCAACAAGCCTTTTACGCAGAGACCTTATCCCAGTCTATGTCTGTGTTGGAATTACTTTGTAAGATGTTTTTAAAGCTTTTTTAAAAAAAAGATGTTTTAAAAGATGTTTTGTTTTGGCATGTTTTTAAAGATATTTTATTTTAATATATTTTAAAGTCTGTTTTTATGATGTTGTATAGTGTTTTTGTTTGCCACTCTGGGCTCCTACTGGGAGGAAGGGTGGGACAGAAATTTAATAAATAAACTAACAAATAAATAAAAGTCAACTCCTATGTAATTTTTTTTTAATCCCATGGTTTTAACATTTTTTGTCATTCTAAACATGCATGGAAAGCATAGCAAATGAATGCTATGCATTTATCACAGAACAAAACCATGCACAAAAATGCACACACCCAACCTTACAAAATAAATATGTTCTTATTTCCCAAACACATCAAAGGTCTTGCCTAATTCACACTTTTGACAACGGCTGCCTAATTGCTGAAGGTTAAACTGCTCTCTGCCTGAAAAGTATAAATACATGAATGCTACCTTATACCAAGCTACTCTGACTGGTAGAAGCTCTCCAGGGCCTCAAGGAGGGATCTTTCTTATCACCTGCTTCTGCCACAATGGGAAACCTGATGCCCTCCAGATATTGTTTATTATTTACAGCGCCTTTCAAAAGTAATCAGACCCCTGACCAATACTCTCACTGAATTACAGATGGTACATTGTAATTTCATTCTGTATGATATTTTATCTTGAAACACTGAAACTCAAAATCAATTATTGTAAGGTGACATTGGTTTTATGTTGGGAAATGATTGTAAGAAATATAAAAAACTGAAACATCTTGCTTGCATAAGTATTCAAACCCAACACATTAATATTTCGTAGAGCCACCTTTCGCTGCGTCTTTGGGGGTAGGTATGTACCAGCTTTGCACACAGTGTCAGAGGGATTTTGGCCCACTCTTCTTGGCAGATTCGCTCCAGGTTGATTGGACGCCACTTGTGGACCACAATTTTCAAGAGCGCCACACATTCTCAATGGAACTGAGATCAGGACTTTGACTAGGCCATTGTAGGGCATTCACCTTTTTGTTCTTGAGCCACTCCAGTGTTGCTTTGACTTGTGCTTGGGATAACTGTCCTGCTGAAAAGTGATTTTCCTCCCAAGCTTCAGTTTTTTAGTGGACTGAAGCAGGTTCTCTTGCAGTATTTCCCTGTTTTTTGCTCCATCCATGCTTCCTTCAATTTTAACAAGATGCCCAGTCCCTGCTGATGAGGAACATCCCCACAGCATGATGCTGCCACCATCATATTTCACCATAAGGATAGTGTGTCTTGAGGCATGGGCACTGTTAGGTTTGCACCACACATAGTGCTTTGAGTTTTGACCAAAAAGCTCTATCTTGGTCTCATCTGACCACAAAACCTTTTCCTACACCGCAGCTGGGGCACTCTCATGATTTCTGGCAAACTCCAGACGTGCTTTCAGATGGTACTTTTTGAGTAACGGCTTCTTTCTTGCCACCCTCCCATACAGGCCAGTGTTATGCAGAGCTCTTGATATGGTTGACTGGTGTACCATTATTCCACTCCCAGCCACTGAACTCTGTGACTCCTTCAAAGTGATTGTTGGCCTCTCTGTGGCTTCTCTCACAAGTCTCCTTCTTGTTTGAGCACTGAGTTTTGAGGGTCGGCCTTTTCTTGGCAGTGCGTGGGTGGTGTGATGCAGCTTCCATTTCCTGATTATTGATCCAACTATGCTCACTGGGATATCCAAACACTTGAATATTAGTTTGTCCCCTTTTCCTAATCTATGCATTTGTATTACCTTATCTCTCACTTCTGTAGAATGCTCTTGGGTCTTCATTTTCCTTCGGATCCACAACCTGACCAATGATCCTTCAACAGTGGAGTTTTTATCCTGACACTGTGACAGCAACTTTAATGGTTCACAGGTGGAGGCCAATGGTGAGGTAATTCTGTCCTTGATAGGGCAATTTCTTTCATCTGTGTCAATTGGGTGCTTCCACAGCACAGGGGTTGAATACTTAGGCAAGCAACATGTTTGTTTTTTATGTTTCTTACAAACATTTCCCAACATAAAACCAATGTCACCTTACAATAATTGATTCTGAGTTTCAGTGTTTCAAAATGTACTATCATACAGAACAAAATTGGGGGGAAATTACCATTTATAATTCAGTAATATGAGAACATTGGTCAGGGGTCTGATTACTTTTGCAAGGCACTGTATATTCTGCTTAACACCATAGTCTTTCAAGCAGCATACAACCTCAAATTAACTTGCTCAAGCACCCAAGCAGCTCTCATCTGGGAAACAACCAGTCCTGGGACTACTAGCACACTAAGCATGGGCATAGAATAAGACAACCCACCATATCATAACACCATTCAAAAAATCCCAGCAAAGCTAATGAAACAGGGTGGTACCCTTGTCCTCATCACAACTGTGAGGAGGCGACACCAAAGGTTCTAGCTCGCCAGCAGTGGCCCACGGCACTGCTGGTCTTATAGTCCTTGGGCTTGCCAGGATCACCCACACAGCTCTTAGAGCTGCCTCCTCTAAGCTACAGATGTTTGGAGTCAGTGACTCAGCAGCAAAGAACTGCTCCCCAAGACCTGCAAACAGCTGCAAAAGACACAGGTGCAGGAGGTTATAAAAATTATAAAAGCTTCTCCCCTTGGCAGTAGCAATCAATGAGGCAGTGGAGGGCACCTGACACCCATGTGGCTGCTGCTTCCCAAGAGAGAGAGGGAGGCAAGACAATGGGAGATCCACTAAGCGCTTTCGTCCCATTGACTGCTACTGCTTATCCTCATTACTGAGAGATATCAGCATCCTCTCTGTGATGCTATCAACCCCAGTCAGCAGGGCCAGTAGTCAGGGATGATGGGAACTGGAGTCCAATAACATCTGAAGGGATATAGATTCCCCATCCCTGGCCTAAGATAATTCAATTCTCTTTTAAGCAAAACTGTAATCACATTTACATGTACACAGTTTATCTAGGAAAAATTCTGGGGGAATGAGTTCTGTGATGCAGGAATGGGGAACCTGTGGCCCTCCAGACATTGTCAGATTACAATTTTATCAGCCCCAACATGCATGGCCAATGGTCAGAGGTGCTGGAAGCTGGAGTCAATAACATGCCACCCTGGGCTTTCCTTCAGGAGGAAGGGCAGGATATACATTCAATAAATAATAAACATCTGGAGGGCTAAAAGTTCCTCATCCCTGCACTACCTTGTTCTTTTAACTGGAGATGCCAGGGACTGAACCTGGAACCTTCTGCATGGAAGAGTGTTCTACCACTGAACTATGTCTTTCTCTCTTGTAAGGCCAAAAGTCCGACAGGAAGTAGAGTAGAACAGTTACCCAAATACCCTCATGTAGCATCAGAAACCACTATGGCCCATGGGAGAACAAGGTCTTCAGTGGTGCAGCAATACTATCTCATGGTCATCTGCTAGCAGAAAAGTTGTGTTTCTGACACTTGATACTCCAGTAAAACAGCACACAAGTTATTTTCAGGGCTAAGCTTTCACATTATCATTTAAAGGGTAGCGCTGAAGAGCTGAAAGCCATGCTCAGCCATCAGAGGTTCTAACTCCTAGCAGCCACAGGGTAAAGTTATGGAAACATTCTTTTTTTTTTCCAATTAATTTTTATTCAAATTTTCAAAACCAAAACAATACAAAAAGAAAAAACACAAATCAATAACTAATACAATAAAAAAAGAAAAAAATATATAAAAATATTGACTTCCGATTTGTCGTAGTTCAGCTATAGATCTATAATATATAACAAGCCTGTCTCTTAATAGGTTATAAAATCACCTTCCTCCAGCGGTTATCTTAATTGGTTACAAATCTCATTAACATCATATCATTTTATTCTTCCACAAAAAGTCAAAGAAAAGTTTCCAATCCTTGAGATATATGTCCATCAATTTTTTTTCTAGATAAACATGTCAATTAATCCAACTCATCAAGTCTACTAAGTCCAGTAATTTCAAATCGCTCTTCTTCCATTATCCGTACTGGTTCCATCTTCCATCTTTACGCACCCAATAATCTTGCTGTCATAGTCATATAATAAGAGTCTGATAGGAATTTCCTTTATCACAGATATTTTCTTGCCATCAATTCCGAACGTATCACTGAAGTACTGTTGCAAAGCCGCATCTCTGTTCCTCTTTTTTACATGATACACTAGCACATCTCTTGAAGATTTTTCCATTGACACAAAACAGGGATTAATTCTGTTAACTTTCTCCATTTCAAGTTCCATCAAATCCTTCCAGTCCAGGAATTTTTTTGAACCGATAATATCTTTATCTCCAATCTCTTCAATTCCTTCAGGGACAGCGCTGAGTTCCAAACCGTAATATTTGTCTCCAGGATCCATCACAGCCAGGAAATCCAAATCTTTTTCCATGTCCATATTTAATCCAATCTCCATAGTTTGAACCTTGCCTTTAATTTCTCTTTCATCCTTTTTTGGTTTTCCAGATCTATCTTTATTCTCCTTTCTCATAGAATCCTGAATTTCTTTCAGCTCCTGTCTCATTTCGTCAAATTCAATTCTCAACGCTTGACTATTATTTCTCAGTTCTTGTTTTATTGACTTAATCCCATTCATTATTTTCTGAAACATGTCTAAAGATAAAGTCCCTTCTTGTACATCCATGATCTTCTTAATTGTCATTCTTAAAACCAAAGGAACAAAACTCCTTCAATTTTCAATGTCCCAAGCAAAGAGCAGTTTATTTCTTTATCCAGTTACAAAGGAGTTAATCTTTCAAACCAACTGGCGTCACACTCTAGACAGCCCTTATCTCTTATATGCCCAGAAGTGCAAAAACAGCTTTAGTTCACAGCGTCCAAATAACTAGTAGCAGAAGGAATGAGCAGATTCGTCAAAAAAAAATGTAGACCAGAAAAAATAGTCCCAGACATATATTACACAAAAGTCTTATAAAACAAAAAGATTTTTCTTTTCTCTTCCAATCAGAAACCCCTCATCCGTTGTAATCTTTATAATGCTATTTTCCATGTCAGCTTTTTGCAATAAAAAAAAGATAGGCTATTTTTATTTTCTTCCCCCTTAGTTCCGTGAGTAAAAGAGAAGGAAAGTTTTGACTCACCCAGGTTTTCTTAATTGCTGGTTCTTTGACAAATCTCTTTAGCTGTATAGATAAGAAAGTAATAAGCGTAGACAGGAGAATGCTTGCCTGTTAGTCCGTTTTTCTTTAAAGAAAAAAAAACGGGTCACTTATTCAGCTGAGCCAGCTAGAAATCCTCAATCCGTCCGAGCTGCTGGAAGACCTTCTTTCACAGACAATTCTGACGAATTCCAGTCTCCAACAATCACAACAAAGCTGTGTGGGAAATCTCACGTTTCTTCCTTATCCGGAAGAAATTATCCCCAGTCAAAAAAGACCCTTCTGACTGGATTTAAAACTGAAAAAGTTTCATCCAAGACGGGAGCCCGTCTCAGAGGCTGCACAGGTGGAGGGATCCTCCTGGGAAGTCCCTGTTATGTAAACATTCTCAAGACCAGAATGGTGTTCACCAACTATCTTAAAACAATAGCAGAGGGAACGGGCAAAGTTTACAGGTCTCTGCAAAATTCATTTAGGTAATATCTGAAGGAAGGGCATATGACATCTCCATCTCTGACTTTTACAGTTTACACTACTCCCCAAAAAAGCACATCTGCCCCAGGATTGCTCCAAAGCAGCCAACCAAAGACTGTGAAGGCAGGCTAAGGGCTGTCAACCAAAAACACTGGCACCAGGATGTCCGAGAAGCAATGACATTTAAATGCAAATTAAACTGAAACAACCTCCTGGCCAGCATTTTCAAGAATCATACCCCAGTAAGCAGAACGATTCATTATCCTGTTCTAGCTGCTGAGACTAAGCATTAATTCAACAGCTGACACATTAGTGCCTGTCACTTCCACTAATACCCATTCTATCAATGGTAGCTGGGAGATTTTCAAGGCAAATTAAATGGAGAAATGCTCTCTTGCCACTATCGCTGCAGTTACTAGGGCAATTTAAAGAACTTAAAGAAGGATGTAGATCAGTGGCAGAGCACATGCTTTGAATGCACAAGGTCTTTATTCAATTCCTGGCATCTCCAGCGAGGGCTGGAAGACACACCTATCTGAAACTCTGGAGAGCCCCTGCCACTCAATGGTAGACAACACTGAACTAAATGGACCAATAGTCTTACTCAGAATAAAGCAACATCCTCTGCTGTTATTCCTAATCTTCTGAGCATTTCATACGCAACCTAAATTTGCTTTTAAAATTACAGTTGGCCTAAATGGCATTTCCCAGCACTTTGCAATAACTTTTGCTACACATTTTTTTAAATGGAAGCACCATATCTTGACTAACTGTTATGAACTGAAGATGCCAAGAAGCCCCAGTTCGTTTTCACAACCAGGTAAGAAGCCCTCAGCAGGATTGCTGCTGTGATCTTCAGTTTTTCTTAAATGCATCTGGAGACCAGCATGCTTGTGCTAAGTATGGTGCATGAAAATGCTAAGCAAAACTCCTCTCATTTTAAACAGTCAATTGAGCTCATGTCAAAATAGAAGATACTGCAATGAGTTTTAGATACTAGTCTGCTGCAGTGCATGCCTAACGCATGCTACAGGAGTCATTCCATTACTTCATTCAATAATCCCTTGAGTTTCAATGGAATTACATCATTGCCTATATCCATAGAATTCTAATGAAAAGAAAATATGCAATACTCCTGAGAGACAGAGTTAATGGGAAAAATATGTGCTTTCAGTTTCTGACTCTATTTATTGTCACTGGATTTAGAGTTAGCTAAATTTACTATAAAACAGAAAATTAAAAAATGGTCTTAAGAACATAAGAAGAGCCTGTTGGATAAGACCAAAAGCCCTGCTACAAAGGCATAGATGCCTATGGAAAACCCACAAGCAGAACATGAGTACATACTACCTCCAATGCTGGATGCATCTGATATGGCATGCATTATACTGGATGCAATCCAGCCTGTTCGCCATTGACAACCTTATCCTCCATGAATGTGTCTAATTCCCTTGTAAAGCCATTTAAGATTTATGAGAGCTACAGGAGTAAGCCTGCAGGACATATGGTCCATGGTTCGCCTCTAAATGCTATATGCCTTTATTTTTTATCAATACCTAAGATAGCTCTTCTTTATTTATTGGCCAGTGTCAATTAATGTTTTATCTTCCAAGTATCTGGATGGCAGATTTTCTAGGGCTCTTTAAAAAAAAGAGCAAGTGTTGTTATTGCAGATTTATCAGGGGGTCTAAAATATATTAGAAAATCCTTTTATAAGACTGTTTCTAGGTTGGTCTTTAGAAATCTTCTTGAGGATTTCTGGCAGAACAAACATCTTTATCAGATGGCAAAGTTTTTGAAATGGTATATCTCCAAGACCTGTTATGGTTGCCAATTCTTAGCTTGTCATTTTATTTTGATGGATTTTATTGAGGTTGTGATTCTGTATATTTGGTTGGATGTCTACAATATACTACTTATTTTATAGAAGGTGACAGTTCCCAAATACACTTTCCAATATAACCAGACTAATTTAAATCTATCAGAGAACATAATGGATTCCTACCATTTCTTAGGATGGGCTTGCTGGATAGCATTCATGCAATTCAGAAAAATAAATAAAACTTAGCTTCAAGGAGGTCTCTGCCTGTGTTAAGGACAACAAGTCTAGGCTTGCGATCAACAACGCTACTGTTAAGATTTACTGACTGACTGACTGACTACAGGATATGACAGGAATATTGAGGGAGACTTAAACATAATGCCTGATATTATTTTATTTATTTATTATCTGATTTCTATCCCGCCCTTCCTCCCAGTAGGAGCCCAGGGCAGCATTAGGGACTGCTTGTTTTCTATATAGTACCTTAGCCCAAACTGGGTAAATGAAGATATGCACTACCATGCTCAGAGACAGAAAGTGGAAATAGTTCCTGTATGACAAGTTCCTTGACATATCAGAAGGGAAAGACTTTATTTGAGCATGCAAGAGATTTAGTTAATAGAACACAAATTTAAAAGAGCTCTGAATTTTCTCAGTGATTATAAAAGCTCTGTTTGACTTCTACTTATTTAGTGGGTCCATAATTAACCAAGCTACTCTGAAGATATGCTCTTTGCAGAATGGAGGTATCTTCTGTTTTGCAGAATTTCCCAGGCATATTTAATTACATTTTCCTATTCTATAAAAAACCTCTCTCATTTCCCAGAGTTTATATTTAGCTCTTTGCTGAACTTCAGTTGCCTCTTACATGAAACCAAATCCTAGGAGCTTGAATGACCTCTAGCTGACTCCATTAATCCTCCCAAATAAACATTATCCTCCAATGTAAACCATCCCTGTGTATTAAATCTGATAAAAATAATATGTCTGGTTTGACAACAAATTGTTACTAAAGTGCTCACTGTCATTTTAAGTATGCCCCTAGCACCTTGACTAGAAATCTCCATGCTTCCTCTAAGTGGTATATCAGGCAAATCTTGATACACTAAGGCAAGGTAATAGTTTTGATATGCTGACCTCAGTTGATATGCTGATCAATGAGAGAGACTTTCACCAAGTATGCATGCTAGTGCCCGAACACTGGAAAATGCAAAACCCTTTCTTTTTTGCTTGACATCTAATTTAATCAAGCCATCCAGACATATCCTGACTTGACCCACTTAAGCCCTGAAATACATTGTTCTATGCCTGAGATATTCTCAGCACTGGTAGTCACATTAGTACCTGTCTGCACACAGCATTCCTTTGTGCTCACCACTTATAGTAGGATTCTAATGGTATGCACACCTGGATTTTCTGCATTACCTTAGATAAGGAGTAGCCAAATGTGATACCCTCTGGCTGTTCCAGCACTGCAACTCCCATCAGCCACAGTCAGCATGGCCAATGGTCGGGAATAATGGAGGTTGTAGTCCAACAACATAACATGGAGGCTGCCCGACTTCAGCCTAACAAGCTTCATCAGCTACCCATTTTTAAAAGTATTTGAAATTTTCTACGAAATGCAGAAGATGAAAAAGTAAGCACTCGCATAATCACAAGAGCAGACTAAGAGAAACAAACGTACCAGTAACATTCAGTTCTACGGTATGGGGGTCAATGGAAGGCAAACATATACACATGCTTGTGTGTGCGCACGCACATATTCATATTCATTTGAACAGAGTTTATAAGGAACAGCAGGCCACTTTTACAACATTTATTTCAAATCTTCAGTTCAGAGTAGCAGAAAAGATTGTTATCTAGTTTCTTGATGAAGGTTCCTACTCCTTTAGAGATAAAAAACTAGACAAATTTTAAAAAATCTTTCTGCTTGTCCTTCCTACAAAATAGCATTGTTCTAGTGCTAGCGCACATTGTTTTCCATTATAAAGTGGTCCCAAATTCTTTGGTGCCAATTTGTAGATTTACTAGCCATTTAACATCATTTGTCCTTGGAATAGATGTAAGAACAAAAAGGGGGAAAGCACCAAACGAAGATCAAAAAGAAGAGAGACAGGCTCTGGTGCTAAGTGTAGATTTATTGCAATGCTCTATGCTTTTCGGAAATACTTTCCTTCCTCAGGAGCTAAAAACATTCAAACTCAAATTACTGTCATGGAGACAACACAGTGGTCATACACGTAAGCATAACATTTTTAAAGACCACATTCAATATGAATCATTTAAAAAACATTTCAACAATTTTCTAATAATTCACAATGATACATCCCATTAAGATTCAGTCAGAAGACATTTTGGTCACCATGAATGTTAAATCTTTATATGTAAGTATTCCACAAGACTAGAAATAATTTTTGATATTTTATAGAAACGAGAAGTACGGAATCCAGTAACTCATTTTCTGACCTCCTTGGCCGATACAGCTTTACGGAGAAATTATTTTTCATTTAATAAAAAGTTGTTTTGGCAGACCAAGGGGTTGGCCATGGGATACCCTATGGCTCCAGAGGTTGCTAATTTATACATGCAACATTTTGAACATTTTATTTTTGCCAACAATCCACATGGTAGAAATATGATCTCATGGCTACGATATATAGATGATATACTCATGATTTGGTGAGGCACAAATGATGAGTTGAGGGATTTGTTTCAATGGATTAACGTTCAAGATTCTAATCTCAGTTTTGAGACAACTTCTAGTATTGAACAGGTCAATTTTTTGGACATTACAGTTGAAAAATTCACAAAAGATTTAATAACTACCATTTATAACAAACCCACTGATAGAAACACTTTCCTCAAGTATGACAATTACCATCCTTCTCATCTCAAGAATAATTTACATATAGCTAATTCTTAAGAATAAAGTGCAATTGTTCAAGAAACCTAGATTACATCCAGGAATCCCAATCCTTAGCACAATGTTAAGGTGGTGAGAACAGCTATGAACAGAGCTAATGTCTGCAAACATGACACTCTGTTATGTCCTCAAAAAAGAACAGTGCAGAACTACATAGCTTGCATTCTTCCATTCAATCCAATCACTAAGAAAGACTCCAAACACATATTTGCTCCAATTGGCATTTGGTTCAGGACTTGACCCAAGGTAGCATTTAAAAGAATGAAAACTCTCGGCGATTGGTTGATCCATATAGAATATGCAAGGAGTGACAGATGATAGTCAATCAATGATTTTAAATACGTCTAAGCCAACCACCCATGCCACCATCCATGTGGCCACTGCACATATTGCAAGTTTACTCAAAAGAAAAAAATCTTTGTTAATCCCAACACTGGAAAGCAGATTCAAATCCAGGAATTTTTCACCTGCAACTCTGCAGAAGTGATTTATCTGATCTCCTATCCCTGTCATTGGATCTACGTTGGAGAGACATCGAGACCATTAGAACTTAGCATTGGGGAACATCTCTGTAATCTAAGACACCAAAGAATGGGTGCCCTGTTAGTCAGACACTTTGTTGAGAAACAACATGAGCCAAATGATATTACTTTCTGGGCCACTGAAATAATTGTGGGAAATGAAAGATTACTTAGCAAGAGAGTTATTTTGGATAATCTCTCTGAACAGCTTGGGATCTCTAGGGTTAAATGAGGACTTGGATTTTTCTGAGTTTAAATAAAATAAGAAACAAAGTTTCTATATGGAAATTGGTTTACCTTCTGTGACAATTGTATATGCGGGTTATTCACTGTAAGTACTAGCTGGATTAGTAAAATTCACAAATGCAGTGACTATACACCTGAGCTAACTTAAATACTCAGTATGAACACCAGCAGCATTTGAGTTTGATTCATATTCAGCATGGGGCTTTGGTAAAGAATTGTTATTGCTTTGACAGAGCCAAGGAAATATAGCTCCACAGGTTAGTACATGGCAATGTTTGCTTGTTTTTCTTGGGGGAGGAGTTTTTTAAGCTGCTTTGTAATGGCGATTATAAGGTTCTGTTTAATTTAAGCCATATATTATGGTTTTATAATATGTCAGTTTAACGTTTGTGATCAGGGATGTATCATTGTGAATTATTAAAAAACAAATATTTTTTAAATGATTCATATTGAATGTGGTCTTTAAAAATGTGCTTATGTTTATGACCACTGTTGTCTCCACGACACTAATTTGAGTTTGTTTGAATGTTTTTAGCTCCTGAGGAAGGAAAGTATTTCTGAAATGCGTAGAGCATTACAATAAATATACACTTAGCACCAGAGCCTGTCTCTCTTCTTTTTGATCTTGGAATAGATGTTCAAGCACTATGCTCATTTGAACAAATAGTATTAAAGATTCTCTGCTTTCAAATCAGGCTGAGTAGGATAAACTGGCATGTTAAATGTTGCTAACCTTTAAACACCCACTTGGTGTTATTTTTATACTTAAAAGCATTTATTCAGAATGTTGATTTGCAGACTGAAGCAAAATTCTTAGTTGTAGAAAGCTACTTTTTGGGTATAAACTTCCCAGAACTACCTGAATGATTCTATTTTTAAAAAACCCATCTATTACAAGTCTTCACCCCTCTAATACATAAAGAAACACTTTAATATGAATTATTCACTCAGAAGCCCCTTGTGTATTATTCTCATTGTTGATGGAGGAGATGGTTTCATCTCCAGCATAACTATCAATGGTTTCTTCTCAAACTGGGAGAGGTAATGAGCGGGATACCGCAGGGCTCAGTCCTCGGCCTAGTGCTCTTCAAACATTTTTATTAATGACTTAGAGGAGAAGGTGTTGGGAATGCTTATCAAATTTGCAGATGATATAAAATTGGAAGGAATAGCTTGGAGGACAGAAACAAAATTCAAAGTGATCTTGATAGGCTGGAATGTTGGGCTGGAAACAGCAGCATGAAATTTAACAGAGATTAAGTGCAAAGTTCTACATCTAGAAAAATGAAACCAAATGCACAGTCATAAGATGGGGAATACTTGGCTCAGCAATGCTACATGAGAGAAGGATCTTGGAACAGTTGTTGATCACAAGCTGAATATGAGCGAACAGTGCAATGTGACTGCAGAAAAGGTAAATGCTATTTTAGGCTGCATTAATATAAGTATAGTTTCCAAATCATGTGAATGGAAAGTTGGACTTACTATGAAATGTCCTTCTGGTCAGCAGAGAGTGGAGCAGACAGGAATGAATTAACTCTCCTGGAGGCAGAGTCAGCACTATAACACAAAAAGTATAGCTAGTGGCCTGCCGAAAAGGGGGGGGGCTTCTCCTGTTCTCCAGTTTGTGACACAGCTGTAAAAAACCAAGTACTGAGCAACCGGCCACTCCACCTACATGAACTTGAACTTGAACCTTGAACAGAGGATAGAATATGAACAAACGATAACAAATCAGCACACAGTGCCAGGAAGGGATAAAGAGAGTCCTTACTACAGAGGGTGAGCGACCGGCAGTCGCCAGAGAGTTTCTGAGAGGTGCCCTCCCCACCCCACAACCTAGGTTTTGCTGTAGGGTGGGGCTGTCTGCTCCAGTCTCTGCTGACCAGAAGGACACTTCACGGTAAGTCCAACTTTCTGTTCTCGGTCAGCGAAGGAGTGGAGCAGACGGCAATGGGATGTACCCGAGCAGCGATCCCCCTTACATCCTTGGGTGGGAGCAAACCTAGGCCACCACCCTCTGAAGAACCCTTCTGCCGAAGGCAGCTTCAGCAGAACCAAATTTATCCACCTTGCAGTGTTTGATGAAGGTGGATGGGTGAGCTCAGGTGGCAGCTTTGCAGATTTCCTCAAGCGGGGCACCCTTGTGGAGTGCCGCTGTGATGGCAGCCCCTCTAACTGAGTGTGCAGTGATCCCTGGAGGAGATCCCTTTGGCCTGATAGGCCTTAACTATGCAATCCCTCACCCAGCAGCTGATGGTGGACCTGGACACTTTTAATCCCTGCGCCCCATGTTTAAAAGACACGAACAGGGTCTCAGACCTCCTGAATGGTTCTGTATGGTACAGGTAGATCTGAAGTGCCCGCCTGACATCGAGTTTGTGCCACTTCTCCCTGCAATGGACTGGGTTGAGGCAGAAGTTGGGTAGAGAAATGTCCTGTTCCCTGTGGAACGAGGAAGTGGCCTTGGGTAGAAAACTGGGATCAGGGCGAAGAACCACCTTGTCTGAGTGAAATATGCACAGCTCCTCCCGGATCCTGGCTGAGGTGATTGCCACAAGAAAAACTGTCTTGAGGGTGAGGTCCTTGATTGGTATTGAATGTGTTGGTTCAAATGGATGTTGTGAGAGAGCTCTATGGACTAACGAAAGATCCCAGGAGGGAAACCTGTGTTGCACTGGAGGTGACAGCAGGGTTGCCCCTCGGAGAAAGGGTTTGACTCAAGGGTGAGAGGAAATGGAATGGCTCCCCACCATTGGAAACACACTGCCTAGGGCCGCTGCCTCTCTCTTCAGCATGTTGGGGGCTAGCCCCTGGTCCAGACTATCTTGCAGGAAGTTGAGAATGGTGTGAATGTGGCAATCCGTGACAGGTAACTGTTTGTGTCTACACCACCTGTTGAACGCCTTCCATGTGAGGTCATAAATTCTCTGGCTGGATTTGTCTGCAAGATGCCAGAATGGTGGAAACAACCCTCTCAGACAGCTCCTCTTCACTTAGCCACTGCCTCTCAGCCTCCAGGCGTGAAGCTGGAGCCACTCTGGGCCTGGGTGAAGGATGGGTCCTTGTGAGAGGAGATCCGGTCTGGAGGGAAGACGCCATGGCGGACTGGAGCTGAGGTCCCCTACGTCAGAAAACCATGGTCTCCGTGGCCAGTGTGCAGCCACCACTGTTACCTGAGCCTGGAGAACACTGATTCTGCGCAGCTGCCTTCACAAAAGAGGTAGATGCGGGAAGGTGTAGAGGAGTCCCTGAGGCCAGGGGGCTGACACGGCATCTATGTCCTGGGCGTGTGGATTCCAGCCTTGTGCCATGAACTGGTCCAGTTGGACATTCACCGATGAGGCAAACAGGTCCATGTATGGGAGCCCCCACTTCCGAGTGATCTCTAGGAACATGTCCCGGTGAAGAGCCCACCCTCCTTGGTGGACTTGTTCCCGGCTCAGCCAGTCATCTTGTGTGTTCAGGATCCCCTGTACATGTATGGTCAAAATGGAAGCCAGGTGCCTTTCTGCCCACTGCAACAGCAGGTTGGTCTCCCTCTGAAGAGGGCCTGATTTTGTGCCCCCTTGTTTGCAGACATGTGATTTAGCTGTGACGTCGGTGTGTACTAGCACACGAGTCTGATAAATAAGCGGTAGGAACTCATAGAGTGCTAGTTGGATTGCTCTGAGCTCCAACCAGTTGATTGACTGGCACTGCTCCTGCACTGCCCACTTCCCCTGTGAGATGCACAGCCATATAGGCTCGCGTCTCTGGTGACTATTGAGACTGCTGGAGCTCTGAGGGAAAGGCCTTTCTCCAGATGACGTAAACATCCCCACACTGGAGAGACTCCTGCACATGCCTCGGGAGGATGATGAGCCAGTTCTGGCGCGAGATGATCTGGTCCTGATATCGAAACAGCAGCCACTGCAGGGCTCTTGAGTGGAAGCAAGCCCATGGCACTGAGTCTATGGCCGCTATCATGGAGCCCTGCAGCTGAGCCAGTTCCATCAGAGGAGCCTGGCTGCCTTGCAGGCACGTGTGCAGCTGGCGCAGAAGCTTGTCTGTGTGATCAGTGGACAGGAAGAGCTTGCTTTGAGCTGTGTCAATGACCACTCACAGATGTTGAAGGTGCTGGGTGGGTATCAGATGGCTCTTGTCCCTGTTGATGATGAAGGCGTGGTTTTCCAGACACTGGATGGTAGTCTGGAGATCCCGTTGCACCACTGTCGCTGAAGAAGCCCTCACCAGAAGGTCGTCCAGGTAAGGATATGCGTGGAGTCCCTGAGTGTGAAGGTGTACCACTACTGCTACCATTATTCTGGTGAACACCCGCGGGGCCGAGGCGAGGCTGAAGGGCATGGCCCTGTATTGAAACTGGTGGTGGCCATGCGTAAGGTGGAGGAAGAGTCTGTGCTGCTGGAGAATGGGGACATGCAGGTACACCTCTGTGAGATCTATAGATCCTAGGAAGTCTCCAGGTTGAATGGCTTCTGTAATAGACTTGAGTGTCTCCATCTTGAATTTCTTTGTCTGCAGGAAGCGGTTCAGGAATTTTAAATCCAAGATGGCGCAGCAATTGACATTGCATTTAATGGGGTACGATTGCCCCTGAAAGACCAGGTCCGCAACCTCGGGGTCATTCTTGACTCCCAACTGTCCATGGAAGCTCAGATCTTGGCTGTGAGCCGGGCAGCATTGTATCAACTTCATCTGATACGGAGGTTACGCCCCTACCTCCCCAATCTTCTGCTCCCATCGGTGGTACATGACTTGGTCTTCTCTCGCTTAGACTACTGTAATGCGCTCTACGTGGGGCTACCCTTGAAAACGGTCCAGAAATTGCAACTGGTACAGAATGAGGCAGCGCGCCTGATCAAAGGCAGCCAGCCGCCGGCAGGATCACATAACTCCAGTATTAAAAGAACTACATTGGCTACCAGTGGCTTGCCGGGCCCAATTCAAGGTGTTGGTTTTGACCTTTAAATCCCTATACGGTCTCGGCCCAGTCTATCTGAAGGAGCGCGTCCAGCATCATCAGTTATGCCGCCTAACAAGATCAGCCTCAGAAAGCCTTCTCTCTACCCCATCAGTGAAAACAGCCAGATTGGTGAGGACTAGAGAGAGGGCTTTTTCAATTGTGGCCCCCACCCCGTGGAATTCCCTCCCTAATGATCTCCGCCTTGCCCCCTCTATAATAAGTTTCCGCCAGGCCGTGAAGACCTGGCTCTTCAGGCAGGCCTTTGGGGAGGATTAGATTTTATTATTATTATTGGTGTAGATTTTAATGTTTACAGGATTGCTATGTTATTAGATGTGTAGATAGATTTTATTATTATTATTGGCTCAGATTCTAATGTTTATTGCACTGATATGCTAATTTGTACGTCGCCCAGAGTGGCTGGAGAACCAGCCAGATGGGCGACTAAGAAATTTAATAAATAAATAAATTTGGGGACTGTAAAGAACACAGAGAAGATTCCTGAGGACTGCTGATGCTCTGGCACAGGTTCTATGGCGCCTATCTTGAGGAGGTGAGAAATGGCATCCAGGGTTCTCTGCAGCTTCTCTGGCCTACGAGATGGAGGAGCTGTCCTCCAACTGTCTTGTGGAATGGGGGCAAACTCTAGGGAGTAGCCAGACTGGATGGTGCTCAGTATCCACTTGTCTGAGGCATCTGCAAAAAGAAGTCTACCCCCCACCTGGGCCATCCTGGCGTCATGCATGCCTTTGCTTCACATTGGGCTTGGGGTTTTGATGATGTTTGTTGCCTCCCCCACCACTGGAGGGTGTGGAACGGGTGTGCTGGTGGGAGGAATTCCAGGAAGAGTTCCAGAACTGATGTGTAGTCCTGTAGGTAGTTGGATAGCCCTTGGGACGAAAGGAATGTGAAGCCTTCTTATGGGATTTGTCATCCATCCTGGGAGCGGCAGGAAGAGCCTTCTTTTTATCCTTGGTCTCCATCAGGTGGCGCTCTAGAGACTTGCCAAAAAGCTGGCTTTGGAGTGATGGTCCACTTCCTGCTGTTTCAGCCATATATTGAGTCTTACTACCACTCCATATCCAAGAGCTCTTGCTGAGTACAGTAGGCTTGAGGAATCTGCTAGGAATTCAGCTCTTTTAGCTAATTTGTGCAGCCTCTCCCTGACGTGTCTGGCATCTGGAGGCACTTCTGATAATAGCGATTTAGCCCACTTTACCGCAGCCTGTGCCAGGAAGGAGTTGGCTGCCAAAGCTCTCATGGCCAATGCAGCTGCTTTGTGTGCACGTTTTAAGATAGCCTCACTGCACCTGTCACTTTGGTCTGAAAGAGTATCCGCTCCTTCTTTGGGAATAGCTGTCTTGGCCCCGAGGGCAGACACAAGCTCGTCAATGGCTGGGACTTGAAGGGTTGCCATGGCAGGAAGAGCATATAGCTTCTTGGACAGAGCATGTGGAGCTTTGGATTTGGCTGGACGATCCCATTCTTCCTTAATGTCCCTGAAGAACT